>NC_064923.1:348448828-350948828 GCF_023897955.1 Schistocerca gregaria
TGATTTTCTAGCTGAAATTTATTGCAGAACTCAAAAAGTGCTTCTGGTCTCTTGTTTTTACTTCCAAGCGCATATTCTTCCATAACTGCACTTTCCATTTCATCCTGTACCATACCATTTCAATCTTTCATGAGTTACTAATGACCTACTCAGTTCCCTCATATTGTATATCTCGCCATAATCAGCTTGTGATGTCGGCATGTATATCTGAACTGTAGCTGTTAGCACTGGTTTGATTTCAGTTTCGATGATGATAATCTTATGTCTGATCCATTCACAATAACTCATTCTGTATCCTACTATACTATTTATAATGAATCCTACTCCTGTCTTCTGCTGTTGAAATCATGTTCATTTACCCAGGAATGCTTATCTTTTTTTTCCATTTCTATTGCACCTAGATGGAGCTAGATTCCCTAGCTTGCTTCCCACATTCAGACGAATGCCTTTCCATGTTCTGACTCCCAGAATGTCACCCTTTCATTGGTTTTCTCAATCTTTTTTCATGGTCACCTCCTCCTTCACAATTCCTTCCCAGAAATTTGAATGTGGAACTAAGCCAGAACCTTCCGTCACTGTCAAGACAACATTTTTCCAGTTACAGACTGCATTTCTTGTGGATTTAATGGCAGTGGTTTCCATTGCCTTCTGCATCCTCATTCTGTTGATTATTGGTGAATCTTCCACCTTTAACTGAAGGACAAGAAGGTGCCTGCTCCTCTGCTCTCTTTTGACAAGCTTTTTAAAAAAGAGAAGGACTCGTACCAAAATCTTTGACCACCATAGCTGATGATTTTGATTCAATCCAAGCAGTGGCTGGGATGAAATGTGGAAGTAAGGATCAGGTGATCAATGTTGCTACCTCTAGACTGCAGTGATGATCCAGAGTAATCATAAAAAAACTGACTGAAGGCCCATATTACTGATAAAAGTACATTAAATCAGCCTCTCTCTCTGTCTCGTGTATATGTGTGTGTTTTTCTACAGGCACATGGCATTGAAAATTATTTCCTTACAATGCTAGCAAAACTATTCACGAATGTGAAAAACATTATGATGCAGAAATTTCTTATCCCTACCCTCATCAGTTGATGTAGGGGTCGGAATAATCATCATAAAGCTTTATGGCGTAAATTGAACAACAATCCAGGCTGAATAATTAATCAGGAAGCTGATACTGATTGCTAGCAAATTAAAAAATTTCTTGGTTGCAAATGTCATGTATTTGTGACTGAGCTGCAGACTAGAGTAGAAGTGACAGAACTATTTATAATTGGTTTAATTTACTGGAATTCAGTTGCATGGAAAAATCAACCATTAAGACAAATACCTTTGTAAAATCCATGGATCTGATGCGACACCTAGGGCCTTTAGCAGCAGCTTTCTCTCACTTGGCACTCCAGTACTGTTGTATTTGTGCCAACAATATTGCCATTCCTTTACACCACCATACTTTATCCCTAGACAAAAATAAAGTAACATTATCTATTAGTGAATCACATGCACATTTTATATGCTAGCAGAGATTTATTTGTGGTTCAATATACAGAAAGAAGAAAGATGACATACACATGAAAGTGCAAGACTCGATTACTAGGATTGAAAGAAATCAACATATTTACTAAGAAATTTCCAAGGCAAAAAATCTATCTTCTATAAAGACCAGTATTATGCATGGTGAGGCAGAACCTCTTTACAATTCTTAGAGCAACAATGGAGTCAACACATGGTATCACTTTTTGACAAACAATGGTTATCTTATGAGGTATTACTTTGAGTTATGTTTATTGTTTGAAGTGAGTTGCATAGTGCAGGCACATTTATGCGAGAGATTCAGCTATCACATTAATTACTTTTTTATGAATATAATAGAGCGAAACATTCCACATGGGAAAAAGATATCTAAAAACAAAGATGATGTGACTTACCAAACAAAAGCACTGGCAGGTCGATAGACACACAAACAAATACAAAAACACACACAAAATTTCTAGCTTTCGCAACCAATGGTTGCTTCTTCAGGAAAGAGGGAAAGACGAAAGGATGTGGGTTTTAAGGGAGAGGGTAAGGAGTCATTCCAATCCCGGGAGCAAAAAGACTTACTTTAGGGGGAAAAAAAGGACAGGTGTACACGCATGCGCACACGCACACGCACGCGCACACGCACACGCACACAAGCAGACATGTCCCTTAAAACCCACATCTTTCGTCTTTCCCTCTCCTTCCCTCTTTCCTGAAGAAGCAACCGTTCGTTGCGAAAGCTAGAATTTTGTGTGTATGTTTGTGTTTGTTTGTGTTTCTATCAACCTGCCAGCGCTTTTGTTTGGTAAGTCATTCTTTGTTTTTAGATATAATTATTTTTTTATGTTTACATTACTGAACCAAATGGCAGTGTCTATCCCTAGTCATCTACTCTGCATCTAGTGTAATCGATTTCACAATATGCTTCTAGCAATCATGCATTGACTATGTATTCTGATTTACTAGAGCTCAGTAACATGATACGATTCTCACTGGTTCACTGCTGTACTTCCCAGGAAGAAACAAAGTATTCAGTTGCTGTTGGACACAGTACTGGAACAGTGACATTTCTGTATCATGATTTATTAGGGTTTAAAAATGTATTTACGTGGACATTGATGCATTTAATGTCTGAATTTGATTTATTGTGTAACTGAGGTTAAAGGATTCCTTTGGTACTCATGTGGATGACCTCACACTTTTCATTATTTAGGGTCACTTGCCAATTTTCGTACCATACAGATATCTTTTTTATATTGTTTTGCAATTTTTCTTCTTCCGATGGCTCTTCTAGATAATAAACGACAGCATCATCTGCAGACCCTGGCTGCTCAGATTGTTTCCTACATCGTTTATAAAGATAAGGAACAGCAGAGGGCTCGTAACACTACCTTGGAGAATGCAAGACATCATGTCTGTCTTATTAGAGTACTTTCTGTCAATTATTATGAACTGTGACCTCCCTGACAGGAGATAATTAATCCACTCACATAACTGAGACAACATTCCATAAGCATGTAATCTCATTACAAGTTGTTTGTGAGGTACAGTGTTGAAACTTAGAAATAAAGAATCAATTTCAAATCCGTCATTGACAGCATTCAACACTTTGTGTGAGTAATGACCCAATTGTATTTCACAAGAACAATGTCTTCTAAATCTGTTGACTGCATGTCAATAGACTGTTCTCTTTGAGGTAATTCACAATGTTAGAACAAAATGATACAGAGCTGTAATTTAGTGGATTCCTGCTATTTCCTTTCTTGAATACTGGTGTGACCTTTCCAGTCATTGGATACAAATCTTTTGCCAAGAGAGCGGTCGTATACGATTGTTAAGTATGAGGCTAATGCATCAGCACACTCTGAAAGGAACCTAACTGGTATACATTCTGGACTGGAAGATTTGCTTTTATTAAGTGGTTTAACTTGCTTTGCTACTCTGAGGATATCTACTTCTAAGTTACATTTACTTCATATTTAGTGGTAAAACCATTTCAGAAGGCTGTGTTTAGTAACTCTGTTTTAGCAGCACTGTCACTGATAGTATTTCCACTGTTATCATGCATAGAATGCAGTGATTGTGTCTTACCACTAGCATACTTCACATATGACCAGACACTCTTTGGATTTTCTGCCAGGTTTCAAGACAGAATTGCATTGTGGAAATTATTATAAGCATTTTGAACTGAAGTCCAAGCTAAATTTTGAGCTTCTGTAAAAGATTGGCAATCTTGGGGATTTTGGGGATTTTGCATGTGTGTGAATTTGGCAAGCTTTTTTCATTGTTCTGCAGCAGTGTTCTGTCCTTTTTTGTGAACCATGGGGGAACAGCTCCATCTTTTGTTATTTTATTTGGTATACATCTCTCAATTGCTGTCAATACTATTTCTCTTAATTCAAAACACGTCTGTTTTACACTTATATTCTCCCCCCCCCCCCCCCCCCCCCCCCATGAACCATGGACCTTGCCGTTGGTGGGGAGGTTTGCGTGCCTCAGCGATACAGATGGCCTTACCGTAGGTGCAACCACAACGGAGGGGTATCTGTTGAGAGGCCAGACAAACGTGTGGTTCCTGAAGAGGGGCAGCAGCCTTTTCAGTAGTTGCAGGGGCAACAGTCTGGATGATTGACTGATCTGGCCTTGCAACATTAACCAAAACGGTCTTGCTGTGCTGGTACTGCGAACGGCTGAAAGCAAGGGGAAACTACAGCCGTAATTTTTCCCGAGGACATGCAGCTTTACTGTATGATTAAATGATGATGGCATCCTCTTGGGTAAAATATTCCGGAGGTAAAATAGTCCCCCATTCGGATCTCCGGGCGGGGACTACTCAGGAGGATGTCGTTATCAGGAGGAAGAAAACTGGCATTCTACGGATCGGAGCGTGGAATGTCAGATCCCTTAATTGGGCAGGTAGGTTAGAAAATTTAAAAAGGGAAATGGATAGGTTAAAGTTAGATATAGTGGGGATTAGTGAAGTTCGGTGGCAGGAGGAACAAGACTTCTGGTCAGGTGACTACAGGGTTATAAACACAAAATCAAATAGGGGTAATGCAGGAGTAGGTTTAATAATGAATAGGAAAATAGGAATGCGGGTAAGCTACTACAAACAGCATAGTGAACGCATTATTGTGGTCAAGATAGATACGAAGCCCACACCTACTACAGTAGTACAAGTTTATATGCCAACTAGCTCTGCAGATGATGAAGAAATTGAAGAAATGTACGATGAAATAAAAGAAATTGTTCAGATAGTGAAGGGAGACGAAAATTTAATAGTAATGGGTGACTGGAATTCGAGTGTAGGAAAAGGGAGAGAAGGAAACATAGTAGGTGAATATGGATTGGGGCTAAGAAACGAAAGAGGAAGCCGCCTAGTAGAATTTTGCACAGAGCAAAACTTAATCATAGCTAACACTTGGTTTAAGAATCATGAAAGAAGGTTGTATACGTGGAAGAACCCTGGAGATACTAAAAGGTATCAGATAGATTATATAATGGTAAGACAGAGATTTAGGAACCAGGTCTTAAGTTGTAAGACATTTCCAGGGGCAGATGTGGACTCTGACCACAATCTATTGGTTATGACCTGTAGATTAAAACTGAAGAAACTGCAAAAAGGTGGGAAATTAAGGAGATGGGACCTGGATAAACTGAAAGAACCAGAGGTTGTACAGAGTATCAGGGAGAGCATAAGGGGGCAATTGACAGGAATAGGGGAAAGAAATACAGCAGAAGAAGAATGGGTAGCTCTAAGGAATGAAGTAGTGAAGGCAGCAGAGGATCAAGTAGGTAAAAAGACGAGGACTAGTAGAAATCCTTGGGTAACAGAAGAAATATTGAATTTAATTGGTGAAAGGAGAAAATATAAAAATGCAGTAAATGAAGCAGGCAAAAAGGAATACAGAGGTCTCAAAAATGAGATCGACAGGAAGTGCAAAATGGCTAAACAGGGATGGCTAGAGGACAAATGTAAGGATGTAGAAGCTTATCTCACTAGGGGTAAGATAGATACTGCCTACAGGAAAATTAAAGAGACCTTTGGAGAGAAGAGAACCACGTGTATGAATATCAAGAGCTCAGATGGCAACCCAGTTCTAAGCAAAGAAGGGAAGGCAGAAAGGTGGAAGGAGTATATAGAAGGTTTATACAAGGGTGATGTACTTGAGGACAATATTATGGAAATGGAAGAGGATATAGATGAAGACGAAATGGGAGATACGATACTGCGTGAAGAGTTTGACAGAGCACTGAAAGACCTGTGTCGAAACAAGGCCCCCGGAGTAGACAACATTCCATTAGAACTACTGACGGCCTTGGGAGAGCCAGTCATGTCAAAACTCTACCAGCTGGTGAGCAAGATGTATGAGACAGGCGAAATACCCTCAGACTTCAAGAAGAATATAATAATTACAATCCCAAAGAAAGCAGGTGCTGACAGATGTGAAAATTACCGAACTATCAGTTTAATAAGTCACAGCTGCAAAATACTAACGCGAATTCTTTACAGACGAATGGAAAAACTGGTAGATGCGGACCTCGGGGAGGATCAGTTTGGATTCCGTCGAAATGTTGGAACACGTGAGACAATACTGACCTTACGACTTATCTTAGAAGATAGATTAAGAAAAGGCAAACCTACGTTTCTAGCATTTGTAGACTTAGAGAAAGCTTTTGACAATGTTGACTGGAATACTCTTTTTCAAATTCTAAAGGTGGCAGGGGTAAAATACAGGGAGCGAAAGGCTATTTACAATTTGTACAGAAACCAGATGGCAGTCATAAAAGTCGAGGGGCATGAAAGGGAAGCAGTGGTTGGGAAAGGAGTGAGACAGGGTTGTAGCCTATCCCCGATGTTATTCAATCTGTATATTGAGCAAGCAGTAAAGGAAACAAAAGAAAAATTTGGAGTAGGTATTAAAATTCATGGAGAAGAAGTAAAAAGTTTGAGGTTCGCCGATGACATTGTAATTCTGTCAGAGACGGCAAAGGACTTGGAAGAGCAGTTGAACGGAATGGACAGTGTCTTGAAAGGAGGATATAAGATGAACATTAACAAAAGCAAAACGAGGATAATGGAATGTAGTCAAATTAAATCGGGTGATGCTGAGGGAATTAGATTAGGAAATGAGACACTTCAAGTAGTAAAGGAGTTTTGCTATTTAGGAAGTAAAATAACTGATGATGGTCGAAGTAGAGAGGATATAAAATGTAGACTGGCAATGGCAAGGAAAGCGTTTCTGAAGAAGAGAAATTTGTTAACATCGAATATAGATTTATGTATCAGGAAGTCGTTTCTGAAAGTATTTGTTTGGAGTGTAGCCATGTATGGAAGTGAAACATGGACGATTACTAGTTTGGACAAGAAGAGAATAGAAGCTTTCGAAATGTGGTGCTACAGAAGAATACTGAAGATAAGGTGGATAGATCACGTAACTAATGAGGAGGTATTGAATAGGATTGGGGAGAAGAGAAGTTTGTGGCACAACTTGACTAGAAGAAGGGATCGGTTGGTAGGACATGTTTTGAGGCATCAAGGGATCACAAATTTAGCGTTGGAGGGCACCGTGGAGGGTAAAAATCGTAGAGGGAGACCGCGAGATGAGTACACTAAGCAGATTCAGAAGGATGTAGGTTGCAGTAGGTACTGGGAGATGAAGCAGCTTGCACAGGATAGAGTAGCATGGAGAGCTGCATCAAACCAGTCTCAGGACTGAAGACAACAACAACAACATTCTCAATTTGGAAGAAGCGGAGACTGTGTCTCAGAAACGTGTCAAGTGACTTTTTATTTGCTTTTTTAAATAGATATATTTTTCTTTTCGTTTTGGTGGTGGTGGATTTGGGAATTACGGTATTTAGTCTCACTATGACAACTCTGTGTTCACTAATCCCTGTATCCATTCTGATGCTTATTATTAGCTCAGGATTACTTGTTGCTAGGAGGACACATGTTTTCACAACTTTTTACTATTTAAGAGGGCTCATGAACTAATTGCTCAAAATAATTTTCAGAGAATGCATTTAGCACAATTTTGGATGATGTTTTATGCATACCTCTGGATTTAAACATGTATTTCTGTCAACATATGAGCATAAACTTAAGTTGCCACCAATTATGATTGTATGTGTCAGGTATATGTTTGAAATCAAACTCAAGTTTTCTATGAACCTTTCAGCAATTCTATCTTCTGAATTGGGAGGTCAGTAAAAGGATCCAATTATTATTTTATTCCAGTTGCAAAGAATGACCTCTGTTCATTCTAACTCACAGGAACTATGTACTTTAATTTTGTGACAAGCTAAACTACCTTTAACAGCAATAAACATGCCACCATCAACTGTGTTTAACCTATCCTTTTGGAACACCATTAGGTTCTTTGCAAAAATTCCCCTGAGAAGACTTTTGCATCTTGCCATTCCCTGAGATGGCTTCCCATTTGACCACAGGTAAGGAGTCAACCTCAATGTGAGCAGTAACTGGGCTGAACACAAGTGAGTGGTGAACCTCAATGTGAGCAGTGACTGGGTTGGCCACTGGTACAGACTGATTTGTGGACTCTTAGGTCTTGCTGGACATTTGTTGGATCTCCACAGCTGGTCCACAACAGTCATGTCCATCCACTGCAGTCTCGAGCTGTGTAACTGAAGCAGACACAGCCTGGAGCTGTGCATCGGTACACAGCAATCACAGTCCCTATCCATATTAAAGATGGTGGGAAACAATACACTAAACAGACAAACAAATGCTTTTGACACAATTTGCTGAACTTTACTGCAGACTCTAATGAACACAATTCACTCCTGGTTAGGAGCTTGTAAAACGTCACAAAATCAGTTACTTTTCTGCTGCTGCTGCTCGGTTGGTGGCTACCACCTGACTCTTTGTTGCATACTTTAAAATTATTTGCAAAATATAAATGAAGGTGAAGAGATTGTGTTCATGGTCAAAAAACACACCACTGAATGCTATATGTAATATGACAAATTATTACAAATTCCATCTGCAGTGTTACAGTAGCCTTCTTACATGAACACAATGCTCTCCTCCTGCCCCAACCTCACACAAATTAATTTTAAGTATCTGTCATACTTTCCGGCCTGAGAAAAAAATGTCATACTTTCCGGCCTGAGAAAAAAATCTCATGCCTTAGTCTTTTGAGACAATTCATCATGCATACTGCATCTGATGCTTAAGCAGCTCAACAACGCAGTATAGAAGAACTTTTCATGGGAAGTTAGTGGAATGGGGGTTTCACCTCATCTTTCTAGTGAACTAAAATTTGGACAGTTTGCAAAGCAGCTGCAGAAGCTAAGTAATAACACTTCTATAATAATGTAAAAATAATTATCACGCCATACTGGTCACAGAAAAAAGATATCTTATCGTATTACTGGAACATCATATGTTCTTTTATCCATGTTAAGTTTAAATATTTGTCAGTATTATTGCACAAAACTAAAATAAGAGGTAAATTGCAGAAATTTAAGCTGGAACGCGTATGAAACACAGGCAGTAGTACAAAAAGAGCATGGCTCGTTTATTAGGAGAAAAAATATACAATATAATCTCAATGCAAAACAAAATTGTGAAAAACATAGGTGGAGAACATGGATACGAAGTGACAAATTGTTGATGGTGTACAGCAACCAGCCACCAATTGGTTTTTGGTTACTTTACTCAAAAAGTACTTTTTGAATAAATTAACCTAAAACTAGTTTGCGGCTAGTTGCTGCACTCCATCACGTATCTCAGTGTACCCGATATAAGATGTACTCCTGAATGGTGAACATACCACAGATTTATATTTGAAGACACTTATTATTTCTCTGCAAGACAAGCTTGATTACTAAAAAGGGAAAAGATTTGAGAGTTTTTATTATGATAAGATATTCAGATTTTGAATAACAACCTGCAACATAGACAACTTCTCTTAGATTGGGAGGGATGTGTGTGCCATTATTCATCCAGTCTCTGAATTTTGCTGTTGCTTCCTTCACTGTTTCTTTTACATCACATAAAATTGCTGATGCAAGAACATCTGAGCGCATCAGTCTGTAACAAGGAGAAATAATATTCATTATGAATTTTTGGTGTACAAGAAGATATGTAGGAAACATTGCTAATTGTAATTATTAAAATAAAATAAAATGGAGAATTTCACTGCAGAAAATATCAATTATATATTACCCACATTATGTTATTTCTTTGTAAAATATTATTACACTAATTAGTTAACATTTCTTACACACTGTAGTCTTCCTTCATAATTAATTATGTTCTATGAGATAGCTTATTTATGATGCTGTTGAGACTGGAAGATGTTATTGTGGAAACTTTTCAGTATCTATTATGAGTGATATGTAGAAAATTTGGCTTTAATAAATTCTATAAATATATTTTACAAACAAAAACGTGTCAATTACAACGCAGGCTTACTCAATCACCTTTATATCAACAAAAATAATCAATTTTTGAAAATATGTAACATAAATTAGACAGGGAAAAAACAAAAAAAAAAAAAAAAAAAAAACACACCCTCACAAAGCAGCAGCAGGAGAAAAAACATCCAAAGGTTAAAGAAAAGTGCAAGCTTTCAGAGTCAGCAGCTCCTCCTCCTGTCAGAAATGTTGAAGGGGATGGAAGAGGGATGAAGGCAAAGGACTGGCAAGATTTAGGGAATGGAGAGAGTTCAGAAAGTTGCCCACAACTCTGGATAAGGGCAGCTCTACTGGACGAGATGAGATGGGAAGACTGATTTTTTGGGGTACAATGGACGTGACTTTAAAACCTGAGAGCTTAAATGTGGAAGATAGGTCAAGAAGCACGACAGAGATTACTGACAGTTTACAAATACAGCAACTACTGTACTTACTTGGCTAATCTATGACCTATATGCCTCTTCTGCCAATTTCCACTCCACATGACTTCTCTATTTCTACAAAATCATACAGTTATCTGCTCCTGATGAGTCCTTGGATGGTATCATCCATGAAGTTAACTTCAAATTGCAACAACAGGCCAGACTTCACCTCAAAAAGCTATCCTACCATCTAATACTCTGCAACAGCATTAGTTTTGTTTCCTATTCCTTTATAGCTCTGTAAATAACCACAGCATCAACCACCATTTATCTTCTACTAACTCCCTCACCAACCTTCTTAACATTCCCCAGCCTTCACCATTGTCTCCCAGAACAACGATAATTCATGATCATAAGAACCAGCAACAACAGTACAGTATTTTCAGCCAGTCATCTAAGGTACTATTCCCTCCAGAATTACCTGTATTTTCCAAGGGTCTCACTTTCAGCCCTAAATTTGTATTTAATAATGCTGTCTTGGTGAAGACCACTTTCATTCACATGTAATGTCAACAGGAAATATCACTTTGCAAACCAATCCCAAAACCTTTTGAAAAGCAAATCTGAGACTGAACCCTGCATTGAACAGTTACAACCACAATTCCATCTTGATCCATCACTACAACCTCAAAATAACTCCTTACAATCATTCCAAGAATTCTTAACATGCACCATTGCCTCACAGGCCTTCCTTAGGTATGTACAACATGACCCTAACCTATCCTCTGCAAAACTTCTGGCTCTTCATTTTCTAAAAATTGATGACTCCATCATTATCCTCCCAGCAGACAAGGGATCTACCACTGCGGTACTTGAACAATGGGAGTTTGTAAGTGGGTGTCTGTACCAGCTGTTTGACACCTCTTCATACACCACCTGCCACCAAAGTCCCATCCCTGCAATATAAACTGACCTAAATCCCTCCTTAAAACCTCACAAGGATTAACACTTCAATCCATAGAACTTCTTATGCTGCCCAAACCACAGACTCCCACGTTTTACCTTCTTCCTGAGATTCACAAACCCAATTGCACTGGCTGTCCCAAAGCTGGTGGCTCCAAAGCACCCACCAAACGTATATCTGCCTTAGTTGATCAACACCTCCAGACTACGGTACAAAGACTTCCCTCCTTACATTGTTTGTCACCTCTGATGCCACCTCCCTCTATGCCAACATACGCTGTTTACATGGTCAGTCTGCTGCTGAACATTACCTCAACCAGCACCCACCAGGTTCCAGACTTACAACATCCTTCTTGCCCAACTTAATCAACTTTATACTTAGCAACAACTACTTTAACTCTGAGGGGAAGGCATACAAACAAGTTGGGATTACAACCATGGGAACAAGGATGATTCCTTCCTGTGCCAATCTTTTCAGGTGTCTCTTTGAAGAATATTTCCTGGGATTTGTAGTCCTTTGGTCTCTGGTTTGGTTTGGATACAATAACGAGATCTTTACCATATGGAATCAGAGTGAGACTGAACTGTTAAAGTTTTTTGAATTTCTAAACACATCCTCCTAATTATAATTCACAAAGTTTTGCTGTTCACATTAAACCAATCACCAAAACACAGTGCCTATATTTTGACATTTCCATGCCAAACATTCCCTCCTATACATCCTTGGCATTCAAGGCAAAGATATTTGTTTGGATGCAGACTTTACAGCAGTACACCACCACTTCCACCTCAGCCTTCACTGGACTAATTACCCCACCAGCCTAGTTCAAAAGCAGATTTCCCAGGCCATCACATCCAATCCTGGTACTGCTGATCCCTTCAAAAAAAAAAAAAAAAAAAAAAAGCTGAGGCGTACATCTCTTGCCACTCAGTAACACTCAGGTATTGAATATATTAATCAGCTGCTTTGGCAAGCCTATGACTTGCTACACTGGTGTCCTGAAATGAGGTCCATTCTGTCTGACATTTTGCCCCCCCCCCCCCCCCCCATTTTCCTACCCTATGCCTCCTAACACTGTGACCATCCCTGTAAGACTTGCCCTATGCACTCTCCTATCACAACCTATACCAGCCCTGTAACTGGCAAAACACTATCGAATCGATACCCATGTCATGTTGCAGCTCTCGTGTGAACACTGTTCGGCATTCTACCACTAAGTTCAGTTAGGATGAATGGACATAGACAGAGGGCATATATTGGCAAGACACAATATCCTGTTGCATAGCATACTCTACGAAATGACAGTCACGACCTCAATGCCTGCTTCACCACACACATCCTCTGGATTCTTCCCCCAGACACGAGTTTCTTAGAACTTCACAGGTGAGGACTGGTAATCAAACGTGTCCTTGGCTCTTGCTGCTCAACTGCTCTTAATTTACATTAATTATGTTCTTTAATTTCCTTGGTCTCAGGATTTCTTTCCACTAACTACTCCTTTCTTCATTCCTTTTTGCTTTTCTGTATCTCTTATTTTCTGACCTGTTCTATTTTTGCCTGTCCTCACCTCTACCAAGTATAACGTACTTAGATTTCTGCTTTTATGAACTCTTCCATGTTATTTTGTCAGTAATCTCTGTCCTGCTTATTGCTCTATTTTCCACCTTTAAGCTCTCAGGTTTCTGAAACTCGTCCAGTGCAGTTCCCAACAATCAATCCTTCCTTTTTATCCCAACTGGTATGTACCCTTGACCTGGCCTTCTGCGTGATTTTTCTGAGTGGTCCTCATTTCCTAAACCTCACTATCTCATTTCCTTTATCCCCCTTCCTTCCCCTTCAACTCTTCTGCCAGAAGGAGGAGCCATTGACTCTGATAGTTTGCACATTTCTTTAATCTTTCTGCCACCACTCGGATTATCTATCCAATTATACTATACATTTTCATAATCACATTTGTTATTTAAGCATTTGACATAATTCATGTGACAGTCACATCTGAGGTGTTTGCTGAGGAAACAAAAAGCATTGATAGTGAAGTGAGAAAGTTAGGTTACATGAAGCCAGAGGGCTCACATGAATCAAGTGCTATTTGAAACACGAATTAACAAAGACAGACTTTGCTGTTATCTGCACTAGTTACAATGATTGTTACCCACAGTGAAGGTGTAGATGCTGTTCATTAAAAACAGTCATAAAAAGGTTGAAACGCAACAATGTGATTGTGTTGGATGATCTGAACAGGTATGACTAAACTCCATTCTTGTATGTAAATAAAGCCATGCAAGCAGCGGTGCCTCGCGCAAAATTATATGAGTGTGGTGCAACATGGTGGCCCATAGTTTTTTGACTTACAATTATACTAACTGAATCTCAATTGAATATATTAATTTTAGGCATATAAACTGAACTATTTAAATGTATCTAAAAACAAAGATGATGTAACTTACCAAATGAAAGCGTTGGCATGTTGATAGACACACAAACAAACACAAACACACACACAAAATTCAATCTTTCACAACCAACAGTTGCTTCATCAGGAAAGGGGAAGGAGAGGGGAAGATGAAAGGATGTGGGTTTTAAGGGAGAGGGTCAGGCACGCACGCACGCGCACGCACGCGCACGCACACAACCAAGAAGGCTTCCTCCATATCCCATGCCACTTTCCTTGACATTGACCTCCATCTGTCCAATGGCCAGCTTCACACATTCGTTCACATCAAACCCACCAACAAGCAACAATACCTCCATTATGACAGCTGCCACCCATTCCACATCCAATGGTCCCTTCCCTACAGCCTAGGTCTTCGTGGCAAACGAATCTGCTCCGGTCTGGAATCCCTGAACCATTACACCAAGAACCTGAAAACAGCTTTCGCATCCCGCAACTACCCTCCCGACTTGGTACAGAAGCAAATTACCAGAGCCACTTCCTCATCCCCTCAAACCCAGAACCTCCCACAGAAGAACCCCAAAAGTGACCCACTTGAGACAGGATACTTTCCGGAACTGGATCAGACTCTGAACATGGCTCTCCAGCAGGGATACAACTTCCTCAAATCCTGCCCTGAAATGAGATCCATCCTTCATGAAATCCTCCCCACTCCACCAAGAGTTTCTTTCCGACGTCCACCTAACCTTCGTAACCTCTTGGTTCATCCCTATGAAATCCCCAAACCACCTTCCCTACCCTCTGGCTCCTACCCTTGTAACCTCCCCTGGTGTAAAACCTGTCCCATGCACCCTCCCACCACCATCTACTCCAGTCCTGTAACCCGGAAGGTGTACACGATCAAAAGCAGAGCCACGAGTGAAAGCACCCACATGATTTACCAACTGACCTGCCTACACTGTGAAGCTTTCTATGTGGGAATGACCAGCAACAAACTGTCCATTCGCATGAATGGACACAGGCAGACAGTATTTGTTGGTAATGAGGATCACCCTGTGGCTAAACATGCCTTGCTGCACAGCCAGCACATCTTGGCACAGTGTTACACCGTCCAGGTTATCTGGATACTTCTCACTAACACCAACCTGTCAGAACTCTGGAGATGGGAACTTGCCCTTCAGTATGTCCTCTCTTCCCGTTGCCCGCCAGGCCTAAACCTCTGCTAATTTCAAGTTGCCGCCGCTCATACCTAACCTGTCATTCAACAACATCTTTGCCTCTGTACTTCTGCCTCGACTGACATATCTGCCCGAACTCTTTACCTTTACAAATGTCTGCTTGTGTGTGTGTGTGTGTGTGTGTGTGTGTGTGTGTGCGCGTGGGTGTATACCTGTCCTTTTTTACCCCTAAGGTAAGTCTTTCCGCTCCCGGGATTGGAATGACTCCTGACCCTCTCCCTTAAAACCCACATCCTTTTGTCTTCCCCTCTCCTTCCCTCTTTCCTGATGAAGCAACCATTGGTTGCGAAAGCTTGAATTTTGTGTGCGTGTGTTTGTGTGTCTATCAACATGTCAAGACTTCCGTTTGGTAAGTTACATCATCTTTGTTTTTAGATATATATTTTTCCCACGTGGAATGTTTCCTTCTATTATATTCAAACTATTTAAATATATTTAAATTTAACAATATTGCGAAAAGGAAAGTTGCCACTCACCATATAGCAGAAATATGCTGAGTCAGCAGACAGGCACAACAAAAAGATTGTCACAAATATAGCTTTCGGCCAATAAGGCTTTCATCAAAATTAAACAAAACACACACACACACACACACACACACACACACACACACAGTGTATGTATCAAGGCCTTATTCGCCAAAAGCTGTATTTTTGACAGTCTTTTAGTTGTGCCTCTCTGCAACTCAGCATCTCTACTATATGGTGAGTGGCAACTTCCATTTTCACAATGTTGTTACATTCCACCCTGGATTTCCCATTGTTTCATTTAAATTTAAGAATTAATAGTTTAACAGTACGAGGACTAAAATAAAATGGAAAGAAAAACAAAGTTAGTAGCTGCAGGAATCAAACCAGTGGTCACAAATTACCAATCTAGGCTTCAGACCACTCATCCACCGTGGAATCACGGAAATGATGCTTTAGAACTTCCTCATACCTTATGCTAGCAAAATACATTACAAGAAATTTCATAGAAAAATACTGACCTTCCAAATTCAGTAATCTGTGATGTTTGGTTGACTTCAGGTTAAATATTTGCTCCCTCCCTAAAACCACCACCATATTCACCTGGATTGCTTTCCAGTGTTGTTTCTGCTCAGATCAGTATAAACTTGAAAATATATTATAAGCAACTGGTTGTAAAGAAATTCCTCTGTTGTTAACAACTTGTTTATTGCCTTTCTTATGCAGTGGATGTATAGAGGCTACCTTCCACTCTCCTGGGAGAGTCCAAGATAAATTTTAGCCCTTTTTTTTAATTTTTGGTACAGACCACTACAAAAGTTCCGCTGTAATAATCTTCTCAGTAACTAGCTTTATAATGTTTTAATAACTTTTTCAGTTTCTTTGATAGTCGGGGTAAATAATCTTCTGGATATTCATGAGCAGTTGAGTATTTGAGCTCATGGATTGGTTCTGGACAATTAAGAAGGTAATTAAAATATTTTGCAAATATTTTAAAATTTTCAATGATACAAAAGCCAAATCACTGACTCCTGTCCCATGCCTATAGCCTTTTGACTTAGAAGAGTAGTGATTATAATTACATCATATTAATTGACTATATTAATTGAACACTACCTCTCCCAATGTCCAACAGATTCCAAACCAATCTCCTTCCCAGTCACCATGACCAACTATATGCTCACCCACAATTATTTCTCCTTTGAAAGCATTACCTACAAACAAATCCAGGATATGGCTATGGGCATCATGCAACACCATCCTATGCCAACCTATTCATGGGCCATCTTGAGGAATCCTCCCTAAACACCTAGAATCCCAAGCCCATCACTTGGTCCAGATTCACTGACGACATCTTCGTGATCTGGATCAAGGGTGAGGACACCCTACCTACATTCCTCTAGAATCTTACAGCATCTTGCCCACCCCCTCCCCTATTCCTATTCAATCCAACACGCCACCTTCCTTGATGTTTACCTCCACCTCAAAGATGGCTACATCAGTACCTCTGTCCATACCAAACATACCAACCACCAGCAATACCTCCACTTCAACAGCTGCCATTCATACCACACCAAGAAGCCCAAGAATATACAGTGAGACTCACTGAGGCCTTCACAGAATGTAATTATCCTCCCAACCTTGTGCAAACACAGTCCACCTCCAGAAGTCTCACTGTCTGGCCATAGAGGAGCATTCCCTTCATGACTCAGTACCAATCAAGACTGGAGCAGCTGAATTACAGTTTCCACCACAGTTTTGACTACCTCTCTTCATGCCCTGAAATCAGAAGTGTCCTATCGACTGTCCTTCCCACCCCTCCCAAAGTGCAATTCTACTGCTCACCGAAGCTACGCAATATTCTTATCCACCCCTACATATCACCTGCTCCCAACCCCTTGCCCCATGGCTTGTATGCAAGGCCTGGATGCAAGATCTGCTCTGTACATCCTCCCACCACCACCTACTCCAGTCCAGTCATGAACATCAACTGTCTGGTCAAAGACAGTGAAACCAATAATGTGATTTACAAGGTAAGCGGATATCACTGTGCTGCATTCTGCATGGTCATGACAACCAACAAGCTATCTGTCCACATGAATGGCCACCAACAAACTATAACCAAGAAACAGTCTGACCACCCTGTTGCTGAGCACATTGCCCAACACATTCTTTATTTCAAATGACTGATTCACACCCTGTGCCATCTGGATCTTTCCCACCAACACCAGCTTTTCTGAACAGCACAGATGGGAACTCTCCCTGCAATATATCCTATGTTCCCCTAACCCTCCTGCCTTCAACTTTTGTGAGTCTTTGTCCTTACCCATCTAGCCCTTCCCTGTTCCCATTCCAGCACTATACAGCCCTCTATTCCACCAACGCACTCTCAGTCTTTTTATTTCTCTCCTTTTCCACTACCACCCTCCCCGGCCCCTATCTAACCTCCCAACTGCACGTAGCTGCCGTACCCCCTCTCCATCTTGCTTTAACACCTATAAAATTATGATGTTTGACAGATTCATTAAAAGATTGATTTGAAGGAGGATACCATTCTTGTAAGTAGTGGATTTCAGACTAGGGAAGCATAATAATGTTCCATATACTTTTATGATTTACTAACCTGAAACGTTTTCCATAAGCCAGATAATAGTAAAGTCCTAGAATCCATGCAATATAGTAAAATCTAGTGTAGCTGATTTTCAAAACAGTAAGTTATTTCCGAAATTACGCCATATTCTTATGGCTGTCATTATATCAGCACTCTGTACCCAGCTAACACCATGCTCACATCTCTGCGTTGATTAAAGAAAAAGTCTGCGACTGGCAAGTAATTGAGTAACATTTCTACCCTGGATAGTGCTCAAGTCTCAGTTGGGCAAGTGAATAGACAACAACTATTCCAGTGAAAGGGAATCTGTGATTGGCCATCATTGGGGTAATATAACTATGTCGGTTAGAGTTCTGAGGAAGTTATCCAACATAAACATCTCATGCGAAAATCTGTGCTTTGACATCATCTGGGTAACACTTATGTAACATACTTGCAACCTCATAGTGTTAATGTTCAACCACTGTTATTTACTGAACAGTGTAATTCATTCTGCTGACTGTATAGCAAGTTATATTGTGTGCACTGTTAATAGCATATTATGCCATTGTGAAGTTCAACAAGTCCTATGACTCTGATTAATGGTTGAATTAATTCTCTTCTGGATATGTTTACAAAGGAAAAGATGTGGGTCTTTTTATCTGTAGCTCTGTGTTCTGTATAACTGGAATTGGCCATTCACAATCTGATAGTGTAAGGAATACATCACAATGTATGTTTAAAGTTACATGAAGGTTTTAGGTAGAAACAGTAGCTTAACAGTTAGGACAGGGAGCAGTGGCCTTTCTACAGAGTAGCTATTTTTCTCCTGATATATATGAGGTGTGACTGGAAAGTTTTAAGAATGGATCCGTTACTGGTTACTGGTTTGGTGGGCAGGTACACGGAGGGTGGGGAGTGAGTCATTGCCTTGTCCTTGGAAGCCCTCAGACAGGAAACTGCATTTTCTTTGTTCATTTCATTGTGGCAGCTGGTTGAGTGCAGGTCGGTTAGGCCTTGTTACCAGATTCTGTCCGTGTGAAAATGAACGTAAAAACAGAACAATGAGTTCATGTGAAATTTTGTTATAAAACCAGGAAATCAGCTTATGAGACTTATGGACTATTAAAAACAGCTTTTTCAGGTAATTGTATGAGCCATTCAAATGTTTTTGTCTGGTTCAACAGATTTAAAAATGGCCACGAATCATTTAAAGGTGAACTATGGTATGACCATCCTTCCACCTCAAAAATGAATGAAAATTTTGTGAAAGTTCACAATTTAGTGCACTCTGATCATAGACTTACAATTAGAGAGATGGCTGATGAACTTAAAATTAAGTTTCTATGCAGTTAAGTCAATTGTAACTGAAGATCTGAACATGCATCAAGTGTCCACAAAATTCATTCCAAAACTGTTGTCAAGTGACCAGAGACAATACAGACTTGAGGTGTGTCAAGAACTGATTAATCAGACTAAAAAGACCCAGATTTGTTAAATATAGTAATTACATGTGACGAATCATGGGTATATGGATATGATCCTGAAACCGAAGTGCAGTCTTCGCAGTGGAAGATTCCAGGTTCATTAAGACTGAAAAAAGCACGGTAAAGTCAGTCAATGGTGAAGACAGTGTTGGCGTTTTTTTTTTATTCTACTGGTATTGTGCATTATGAATTTATCCCTGCAGGACAGACAATTAACCAGGAATACTACAAATGTGTCCTTGAGCGTTTGCGTGAAACGGTGCATAAGAAAAGGCCTGCATTGTGGAAAGACAGGAGTTGGATGCTACACTGTGACAGTGCTCCAGCTCATTGTGCCTTCTCCATAGTTGAATTGTTGACCAAATTCAACATACCTGTGCTTCCACAACCACCATATTACCCTGATTTGGCGCCTGTGGACTTCTACCTGCTTCCTAAACAGAAATTTTCAGTGAAAGGGAAGCGATTAGACTTGATTGAAGACATCCAGACAAATTCGGAGAGCCTCCTTAACACACTTCAGGGAAAAAATATCCAGGAATATTTCCAAAAGTGGAAACACTGTTGGAGTCATTGTGTTCAGTCAGAGGGGGACTGTTTTGAAGGAGATACATCACAGTGGCATGGACATACCACCATTGAACAACTACAAGCCCATTCTTAAAATTTTCCAATCACATCTCATATGTATGAAGTAATCTAAAAATAACTACCGTAATCATCCATGTGTAAATAGATCAGCACCATGCACAACATACTATACAGAGGCAACCAGAAATGGTTAATTTTGCCTATTAATGTGCAGCACGTATTATAGCATAGCGTCTGGAAAAAAAGAGTATAAATTAAATTATCGATACTCAGCAAAGGAAGCGCTCTATGCACTCTCAGAATAGTAATTTGTAGTATCTTCGTCATTTGGTACAAAAGGGATGACCCCCCCCCCCTTTTTTTTTACTGTATTCTTGGTTCTGACATTCTAGCTGACGGGCGCTTATTGTTCACGGTCTGTAACTAATACAATTGTCTGTAGTAAAATTAGTAATATTTTGAATATATATGAAACTACTGCTTATAAAAATTGTGTTTTTGTCAGTAGCAAGTACCTTTCCTGCCCATCATTTAGTTACATAATAATTACATGTTGCCCTGACCATTTTGTATAGGCTCATTGTTGTAGCAATGCCATTAATGATAAAAATGATATAAGCTATTTTAATTGACATTTAATGCTAAAGGTATTAAAAAGAATAATCTCAATAAATACAAAACGGCATTGTGTAATATTTTCCATTCATTTTTGTCCAGAGGTACAGTTTTATTAAGAGTAATTTCTATAAATGTGTATGCTGCCACTGCACATGGGCAGCTATTCCGGAACATCAAGGCTCACAGAAAAAATAATTAAGTATTGTGTTTAATTGGCTTATCATGTAATATCAAAGGAAGATTTTTTTCAATCCATCATAAGACAGATGTCCAAGTTGGAATACATATGATATTTCTGGCGATAGCGCCCTGAGAAAATTTTTGCCGTGGCTTGTAACAAACATAAGAGAATTTTTAACAAAAAATTTCATTCAATTATCAGGATATTCTCTTTAAAAAAGTTACCTGATGATATAACTTGACTCATCCATCTCTTCATGGTTGGATTTACTAAACACAACATGTGAATGAATGGACGAAAAAAACTTTCTGAATTACCCTTGTACATATGTCTTTTTACAGTTTATTTTGATATTTTGTTTTTTGCTGAAGGTTTAGTATGATTGTGGGATAATAGCGTTTTCGTAGTATATGACGTGCTATTTTATATGAGTGGTAAGAAGAAGACCAGATAAAAAAAGCGCAAAGTTTACAAAAAACATGTAAAACAGTAATTGCTACTGATTGTTTTTGTGGACATTCACTACAAAAAGCTATTTTTAAAATGTAGCTTAATCCCAAACATTCATGATTTGTGTATTCGCAATGTGAATATGATGTCTTGAATGGAAAGATTTCAAACAATGAAATGAATAAAGGCAACCACTCACAACATAGACGAAACATTCAGCAGTGGATAGGAACATAACCAAGATGCTGAATAACAAGGATTTGTTTATATTCGTTGTAGTGAAGAAGAATGGAAAGCTTGGAAGCTGAGTTCAAATACTAATTTTCTTTGTGTGTGTCCATGCTTTGCTCAAAACATTTTTTTCACTTCACTGTGTTTTCCATCCATGATTTTACAGTATCACACTGATGGAAAGAGAATAGTATTCTACATGTAAGGAACAATCCGCCACTCTGCCATCCAATATAGTAAAAGACTAGTTAATGATTCACTTTTTGCCTTCCACATTGTTTTTGAGCCTCAAGATTGAAAGAATTCTGTTTATTTTCTTAATGTAGGATGGCTTTCAATAGGATTACCTTTCTTCCTTTAATAGGTTCATACCCTACTAAACATTTACCAACTGCATTATTCATCCATCTGAACACACATTATCAGTATGTCTTTGAATAACAATAAATTTTGATTTTCTTACAATAATCCTGCAATTTTTAGTTTAAAACTAGAGGTTTATTACAGCAAAGCACAAAATAAACAATAAATGTTTTGTATTTTAAATAATATTTTCTTGAAAAGTGTCTTTAACAACTGTCCACTATTTTGAGCAATACCTGTAGCAGAATTTATATATAGATTGAAGTACGCATGTTGTTCTCAATCAGACAATGTGTGTGTAAGTGAACATTATGAACAATGTCTGAAATTGCTGCTGGTATGTATGTGCTGCATACTAATGAATTAGACTGACTGCTGTTGCAATAAATTAAGCCAAACTTTCGTCTAGTAGAGAAAAGACAAAAAGGATTTTCAATTTATTTTCATTCTGCTTCAGCTGAACACATTCTCGTGATTTTATTTTTGTTACACAGCAGCGGTGGTACTCAGTCAACATTAGCATTCTATAATTTGTTTGTCTATCAATCTGCAGATACAATATTTACCAAGTTGTTTGTTTTCTTTGAGAACTCTCAGTTCTGCAAGGAAGCTCCAAAAAGCCAATGTATTTCGTTTCATCTGACTGTATGTGGTGAATACCATGAGAAACATGGTAAAGGCAGTAAAAGGAGAGTAACAATTACTGTTACTTACAAGTAACCTAATCAGCCATTGGTTCACTACCTACTTTTGAAGATGAGGGCCTGAGTCTTCCCAGCCAACATAGCGTGTGACTGGTCCCAGAAGGTGCTTCAGGTATTCGAGGAAGAGCTTATATGCTGTTGTTTCTGACAAACGTTTACTCCAGGATTGAAAATGCTCCAATGCAGCTGCCCATGGTACATAATCTTGTTCCTTCAATAGGTAAAGAGATAACTCCAGTGCAATTGATGCATTCAGCACTCCAGCTCTGTAAAATAAACATACACTGGTAAAGATTACTGCTACAGACTTTTTTAAAAATTACAGTATTCATTCATTAATGAAAGGCCTTATTATTATTCAGCTTTTTGTTTGCTTTTATCCTTAAGCATGAGCATTATTTTATTAAAATCAGACCATTGTTAATGAAGTTTGTGGCTGAAGGAGGAGAAAGCATGTTTTGATAAATATATGGGACAAAGGCAGGAGTTTGGAGAAAACATGAAAGAGGAGATACACCAAATTTTATTTGTACATTAGAGTTTTTAATTAATAAAAATTAATTGGTTTGCTGAATGCTACCAAAATTCTTTTACAATGTGTATTTTTTATAATCTTTATTTTTCAAAGAGTGACAGACTAAGTACATTTACAAAATGAAACTTAATAGACCATTTCAACCCATCAGCTTCATTCATCTGCAATATAGTGGTGCAGTAGATAGAGTTCAGGTCTTTATGACCCTAGTGGTCGGAATTGTTTTACTGTGTCAATTTCTGTAACAACTTAAGGTAAAAAATAAAGACTTAGTTTGTGTGTATGTATTGAAATGTAATAAGGTAATGGTGAAGTTTAAACCTTGATTATATTAAAACCAAACTTGTAGCAACAGGATGTAACTTTGGCTTAAGTAGTTCATAAGATGCATTTTCAAACAGCGAGAAAAAAAACTGATAGATGAGGAAGCTTTCAACCTAGCAAGAACTTTAACAGGGCACACACTTTCTGCCACCATCTGTACAGCTGTGTTCCTTTGTTCCAGAAAACACTTATCTGTAACTATTAGTTGTTCTTCTCAAGCAAAGCCGTGAGACACAGCACTGAGTTCCACCTGCATATCTGAAGTTAGATTGGAAATTTGTAGTCTAGAAGCAACTGGCAAATACCATACCAAATCCTTTTGAGATTTCATTCACCCAGTCTACAGGAAAGAAGCACCAAGTCAATGCTGTGAGCAAGCAGAAGCTGCTTTTGCATCTCTCTTCAGTTGCTATCACTACACTGACAAATCACATGTCTGAGGAACTTAGTTTCCTGAGCAGAACTGTAGATTCGCTTTATATAGCCTTATGTGTAGCTGAACAGCACAAAACCTTGGTATGAGGCAGTGTTAGACCTACTTTTGTGTAAATGCCATGCATTATAGATGGAAATGGCGTAAGTATTATGGTATGCATGTTCCTGTATACACTGAAGTGAGTGGTGGTGGAACACACTTTTATCATCAAAATTTAGTTGAAAAAGAGCGAAGTGTTGACACAAAACACTTGACCATCAAACTGAGTGCATGAGTGCCCCTGCCTCATTTAGATTCTATATGCAATTTCAATATCATTCAAGATAACTTTCAAGGTTTGTCTTGGTTATTATGAGTATACAAGACCTGCTTCTAGCTCAATGACAGCAAATGAATGTTAAACTTTTGTGGTATATTCTATTTTGGTGGTTTGAAGCATATACATCCATACTCTAGAAACCACTGTAAAGTAATTCCACTGTTCAACATGTTAGGATTTCTTCTACAGCAGCCCCAATTTAAGGAACATTAAATGTGGATGCAACCAAAGGACAAAATAAAATGTAGACGAGTAACTAATTTTTGTTCACATATAACAAGAAAAAGTGTAACAAGTAATGTTTAGTGAACAAAAGGGTGTTAATTATGTAACCATGGACTAAATAGATTATGTTAACCTTTATGGAGGAGTATCTTTAATTTATGCTCTAAGGTCTTGTTTCATGTAAGAATGTATAAGGATTGCTCTCGCTGTATTTGTGATTATAGCTAGTCACATTGTATATGAACTGCTGTGTCAAGGTCTGCAATTTACAAAATACTGCGCATGTGTGTGTTAAATGTTCACCTTGTATTCATTTAAGTAACATAAACATCCTCTCCATATCAAATATGCAAGTCTTTCCAGCTTTTCAGTGTAATAGCAGCTGCTAATACTAGTATGATTAGTGTCAAGCCAATTCAAATTTAAGCAATTTAAGGTGATTTTTCACGTGAATGGATATATGTATAAAGATGAAATTTATGTCATATAATAAGGTCTACTGTCCCCTGGTGGTGTCAAAAATTGAAGATTCTAAGTTAATGTAATGAAAAGATATGGCCATCTGTGTCACATATTTTGATACTCACATACACACTCATCAAAACCTATAGGGTACTTCCCACTGGTCTAGAACAATGAAATTTGGCAAGAAACAAGGCTTCACAGCACAACTAATGCAAAAAATCTGAAATTTATTGATTTGTAATTATATCACATAAATAAATTTGTTTTTCATTTGCTATCCATCTTAAAATTGAAAATATTCTTGAAAACCTTGGAGTTCATGGGACCTATGTCTTGCCAGTATCAATGTCTATTACAGGCAAAAATCTTCAAGATTCTCAATTATGGCAATGGATGAACTGTCTATATACATAATTAAGTTTGAATGGAACCTTCAATGTGTGAGTCCAACTCATGTGCGACCAATTGTTTCAGCTTATAAATGTCCATACTTGCAACAGCCTTTAGTCTGTACTGAATTAATGAAAGGAAAATCCATGAAAGAAAATTTCACTCATCAAAATACTTGTTGTTCAGAATCAGTGAGAGAAAGTAATTAAATTTAATTCAAAGATATTATCTCAAAAGGGAAGAACAACTTTCACTGAGCGAGGTGATGTGGTTGTTAGCACACAGGATTCGCATTTGGGAGGACGATGGTTCAAACCTGCATCTGGTCATCCTCACTTAGGTTTTCTGTGATTTCTCTAATCCACTTCAGGCAAATGTTGGGATGGTTCCTTTGAAAGGGCACAGCCGATTTCCTTCCCCATCCTTCCTTAACCCAATGGGACCGATGACCTCACTGTTTGGTCCCCTCCTCCAAATCAACCAACCAACCAATAACTTTCAATTTCCTATTTACAGCTCTCTTGCAATTTGATACTGATATCTGAAGGTAAAATTAAAGGGCCATTTATGATCTAAAGGCTAAATGTTGAGAGACACACTATACATAGCATTCAATTTGCATGTGAAGTATGGTACTAAAGACAGAGTAAATGCCTCTATGCTCACTGTAATTAGACTAACATTGTCTTTGCAGTCCCTATGCAAACAAACCATTAGGGGCTATAGTGTACTCATAGATGCCTTACCCAATACTGGATCGTGAAACACTGTATGCTACCACAGGTTAGATGTTGTCATTAATCAAATCTCTCCCCATTAAGATTTTGTAAAATTTGTGACATTCTCTCACTGAAATGTAGTAAAGTAGAATAGTTCCAGGCTTTGTTGCCCCTACTGTGTCTTAGAATTCATCAACATAATTCAAAATCCCCATTTCTATACCATGTGAAAAGTGTTTTCTTAAAAAATTGTAATTAAGGAAATATTACTGCTTATCAAGACTATGGAATAAACAATCAAATTTCAGAAATCCAGAATTACTGTGTTTTAGCTCTCCTTCATTGTGGCAAGAAAATGTATACTTTTAACAGAAAAACAACCAACAGTGCAGCTTATTTCATTTGTTTCCAATCCATAGTAGCAAAAGGAGCATGAAGAAATTGAATTAAGTTACTGCTCTGTGAGGATTCCAACAAAAATATTAGATAAGTGATTTGTGATAATCCACACTATATTCTGGTTTAATGCTGATCATCAAGAAAATCAGGTTTACAGAGAGCAATGTCAAAAACCAATGCAAAGAAAGAGTCCATCAGAGACAAAACACAGCAAGGAAATGTATTTGGGTGCAGAACAGAGGTGATGCTGAAATTTCTCCACATTTCTTGCAATAATACAAATATTTTGGAAAGCATTTACCTGCATAATGTGAAAGCATCATCAATGAGGTTAGCTCTGTCAGCAGGACTGAACACTGTGTGGTTTTCATGAAGTGTGGTGATTATAGACATCCACATTGATTCCTCATACATTACTCTATAGAAGCCAGACTGATTTACATTAACTTTGATCCATTCCACATCTGAAGGGACTTCAAATTTCACTGCAAAGAATACAAAGATGGTAAACAATCATTTTCATTTCAGATAAGCTCAATTCAGTATTAGTCAATTTATCATTTATAATTATGAGTTAGATATTACTGGAGCATATAATATTTCAATCTAGGTTCATAATGAACCATTGAATGAGTAAAGGTAAAAACCCATTGAATAGCTGAGACACTGACTCGTCATTAGACACACAAACAAAACTGATAATGTTGCTAGCTTTGAGACAAATCCTCCTCCATAGCTAATAGAATACTCATAGTTTAGGATGACTACTTCCTGCCAACAATGCATCTCGACTGTGATGAAAGGTGTGTGAAGGTAGAAAAGGTGCAAAGAGCAGACTCTGAACACCTCCCAGGAATAGTTGGAAAGGAGTGCCCACTTCATTATCAGCATCATCTCAGACTGAAAAACTGAACACTTCACAAGGCCTTCAACTACACATTACCATGCCTGAAAATGAGGAATGTCCCACACACAATCCTTCCCATCCCTCTCATAGTGATATTCCACTACCTATCCAATCCACAAAATATTGTAGCCCATCTTTATGTCACACCTACTACCAAACCCTTCACACAAAACTGTGGTAAAAAGTACAGCAACCTCCCAGTGGAAGATCATGCTGCTTAATGCAACATACCAGATTTCTGTGGCTCCTTCACAACCCGTGCCATCTGCATCTTTTCCCTCAACACTAACTTCTCGGAATTACTTGGATGGAAATTGTCTTTGCAACACCATCTTTGGAATAACCAAATGCAAGATATGTCCTAAAACCCCACCTAACACATCCCATTCCCATCCTGTTACAGGCTATCTTATGCTATGAGAGGCATGGACATCTGTGAAAGCCATCATATCATTTAACAGCTCTGCTGTAATTTCTGCACAGCACTTTTTATGTGCACAACCACCAGCTGTCACCCTTGTATGAATGGTCACTAACAAACTGTGGCAAAGAGCAGTGGCAGATCATGCTGCTTAAGCAGCATGCCTGACTTCAATGGCTCCTTCACAACCCATGTCATCTGTATCTTTTCCCTCAACAGTAACTTCTCAGAATTACATGGATGGGAATTGTCCATGCATCACAACTTTTGGTCCCATAATTCTCCTGAACTCAATCTCTGCTAGCCACTGCCCCACATTCACCTCAACCCCTGGCCCGTGGCCTTAACTTCACTCATCTGGCACTCACACCATTCTTTCTGCAATCTCCTTCTTCCTCTGTTATATCTCCACTTCCCAATTCACTCCTCCATGTCACCGCATGTCGTGTGCATCTCCCTCTGATTGCAGCCACATTCCTTTCCTGTGTGCCCATTGCCTCTCCCTCCCAGTCACCTGCCATTCATCTCCAATCCTCTCTCCTGTTAACTACCACCTTTCCCTCCCTGCCAACTTCACCTCACACAGTCCCTCATCCCAGCTGAGCTGCAGTGTCGGCACAATGTAGCCAGATGTGCTGTTGTATGGGTGCATATGTGTACTCTACAGTTGCAGAGGAGGATTCATCAAAGCCAGAAATGTTCTCAATCTTATTTGTGTGTTATATGCAAGTTAGCGCCTCAACTATTTGGTGAGGTGATGCAATTACACATTAAATTATTTATATTTCATCAGACACATTCCATTACCATTGGCTGCCAATAAAGGTTACAAAGATACTTAATCATCTGGTAAAAAGAATAATCAAAGTTTTAAGAATGGCTTGGCCATTGTGGCACTTCCAAGAAGTAGACAAGATAACAGCAAACAATCTGATCTAGTTTCATAAGCTCCGACAGAGTGTAACTATTATAAATGGTGTAAAGATCTCCAGTTGTCATGTTCTGCATGTTATTTCACAAAATCAGCCAAGGAGTTGAAACAAGGGTCTTTTCAGTCCAATGACAATTTTTACTATCCACAAGCTAGTGAGTGTGCAAATCAGTGTCTTGAGATATTGCATTTGCCAACCATGTCAATGACCTTTCATTAGCTCAATAAATGAAGATCAGAAAAAAATTCTCTAAAAGGTACCCAGCAACTGATACAATAAGAAAAAAATCATTTTGTGTTAAAAAACTATCACACTGGCTAACTGATAGATAGAAGGTTCAAGGTTTGTTGTCTGATGTACAATTGTAGAAAGCAAAAGTCAATAAAGCTGGTGAAAAACTCTAACTGCACAAACTTGTATCAAAAGTGAAGTGGTAGTCATGAGTCTTACCCTATAATATCTATTCAATAGACATGAAGAGAGCAGGGAGTACGGACACAATGATTATGTTTTGTTTTTTACTGCCCAACATGAATGTATGAATTTAGTAAGATGAATGGTAAATGCTTTTAATCAAACAATGGAAAATCCAGGATGGAATGTGACAGTATTATGAAAAGAAAAGTTGCTTGTTGCCATATAGTGGAGATGATAAGTCACAGATAGGCACAACAAAATGACTAAGACTGTCACATATATAGTTTTCGTCATTAAGGCCTTCGTCAACAATGGATGTAGACACAGCCCCCCCCTCACACACACACACACACACACACACACACACACACACACACACACACACACACACACCTCTCAAACACGACTGCAGTCTCAGGCAACTGAAACCACACTGCGAGCTGCAGCACCAGTGCATGATGGGAGTGACAACTAGGTGGGAGAAGGAGGAAACTGTGGCGGTGAGAGGGAGGGATAGTATGGTGAGGGTGGCGGCTAATGAAGTGCTGCAGGTTAGACAGAGGGCAGGGGAGAGGTAAGGGGGAAAGGAGAGGGGGGTGAGGTAGTGGAAAAGGAGAAAAGTAACAAGACTGAGTGTGATGCTGGAATGACAGCTGTGCACAGCACTGGAATGGGAACAGGGAAGGGGCTGGATGGGTGAGGACTGTGACTAACATGATAGTCTTCATTTCAATGATTGCTTCACAGCCTGTGCCATATGGGTCCTTCCCACCAACAAAAGGTATTCTGAATTGCGCAGGCGGGAATTTTCCCTGCGTTATATCCTATGTTCCCCTAACCCTCGTGGCCTCAACCTTCGTTAGTCACTATCCTCACCCATCCAGCCCCTTCCCCGTTCTCATTCCAGCACTACACAGCCATCATTCCACCATCACACTCAGTCTCTTTACTTCTCTCCTTTTCCGCTACTTCCTCATCCCCACCTCTCCCCTGTCCTCCCTCAGTTAGCCAGTGTGATAGTTTTTTAATACAAAATGATTTTTTTTCTTATAGTATCTGCTGCTGGGTACCTTTGAGAGAAATTTTTTTCTGATCTTCATTCATCGAGCACTTCACTGTCTGCCACCCCCACCTTACCATCCCTCCCCCTCTCTGCCCCAGCCTCCTCCTACCGCCATCCAGTTGCCACTCCCATCATGGTGCTGCTCGCAGCGTGGTTTCAGTTGCCTGAGACTGCAGTTATGTTTGTGGTTTTGTTTGTGTGTGTGTGTGTGTGTGTGTGTGTGTGTGTGTGTGTGTGTGTGTGTGTGTGTGCCATTGACAAAGGCCTTGATTGCCGAAAGTTGTACTTGTGACAGCCTTTTTGTTGTGCCTATCCACGACTCAGCTTCTTCGCTATATGGAGAGTAGCAACTTTCCTTTTCATACTATTTGCTTTTAAGTGATTTGCTTTTGACTATGGCCCACATTAGATACTTCTTGGAAACTGCCACAATGAGAATGTTTGCTAGACTGAGGGAGACATGACGTGAGAGTGGATCCTCTCAATACATTCCAACTACACCATCTTTTTTTTGGGCTTCTGCATGGAAATGTTAGGCAGCCCCACTTTCCAATGCCAGAGGACACCATTTTGAGGTCGTCCTTCTACAGCTCTAACTCTCCCTAACTCTCCCCATGGATACTAGAATCCTTACAGCAACACCTTTCAAATATTGCTAGAATCAAATTAGACTTGTGAAAATGATTAGAATCTTTGATCAAACTGAAGAGGCAGATAACAAAAAGGAAACAAAATAAAATTATAACAAATTACACCCCCCCCCCCCAAACCACCTCCCCCCCCTTCCCCCCTCCTCCCCCCCCCCCCCCTCCGGACACCAAGATAAAGATGCAAAGGCCTGACTGCGACTGTGTCTGACATGATTAGAGTATAAATGAGATAGGTAGTAGGGATGAGGAAAAGGTGTGGGGTGAGAAAGAGAAAGATAGCAGGAAAGAGGTTGGGGTGGATGCTAGTGCTGCCTATGAGTGTGTGCAAGGATGCAAGGATGTTTTACGGTGTGTTAGGGCTGCTAGGTGCAATACTAGGACGTTGTGGTGGGAGGAGGGGAGGGGGGGCAGAGGGAGAGGAGAGAAGAGGGAAAAGGGAAGGAGGGAAGTACGAATGACTATGTAGGTGGCCTTAACCTTTGCTAGTAAATGTCCTCCATCTGCCTACCCTCTTTCCTGCTCCAGCATGCCTCGTACTCCCTCAGTACTCCTACATAGTGCTTCCCCTTCTCTACTTCTACCCTCAACCCCTTTCTCATCCCCTTCACCCTTCAGCAGAGCCTCTTGATGCTACACCTAGCAACTCTCTGTCCTGCCCCACCACACCCCTGCACTAGGATCTTCCCCCACTCCTACCCTGCTGTCCCCCCTAATCAGCCACCCCACGCCTGTTCCTTACTCCTACTATCTACAAGTAGCAGTAGCAGTCAGGCAGTTGCTTGGAGATGACAGTGGCCATGTGTTTGTGAGTTGTGATTTTTCTGTGTGTGTGTGTGTGTGTGTCTTTTTCTACTTCTGAAAAAGGGTTTTGTCTGGAAACTGAAATATTTCTAGCATTCTATTATTCATTGTGTTTGTCTCCTCCTCTCCCTCCTGCCTCCTTTCTGTGCATCATCTCCCTGCTCCTATCTCCACCCATCTCTTCCTCCCTACCTTTTCTCCTCTCCCTCCCCCCCCCCTCCCCTCTCTCTCCCTCCCTCCCACCTCTCTCCATTGCCTCCTTCCCCGTCTCTATTTCTTTGCCCCCTCTCTGTCCATCTCCTCCTCTCTCCTCACTCTGATCTTGACCCTTGTTTACTCTTAATGGAAATGGAACCTTGATTGGGAACTAAAGTCACTTAAATTAAAGACCCCCTGTGGTCTATGGGTATCATATCTGATTACTAATCAAAATGTCCTTTGCTCTGTTCGAACCCACACTGCTTAAATTTTGAATAAAAATCATCAGCAAAGCTTGCCAAAGACTTCTAGGATAACTACTCATCCTCCTTTTGCCAACAGCCTTGTCAAAGAGGACTGAGGAGAGGACAGAAGTTCATGGCACTTTCTTGCCCTTGGAGAGGGAAAGTGCCCCTAAAAGGCAGAAGAATCAGCAATGATCAATGGTATGAGGATGCAAAAAACAATGGAAACCACTGCACTAAAGACACATACTGTGTATCTGCAGGACATTTGGCATGTAACAGTCCCCCATATGGATCTCCAGGAACGGAGAGCCAAGGGGGAGGTGATCATTTAAAATATGATTGAATAACCAAGAAACAGATAACATTCTAGGAGTTGGAGCTAGGAATCTCAAAACTTTGAACACGGTAGCGATACTAGAAAAACTGGAAATGGAAATGCTAAGGCTTAATCTATATAAAGTGGGGGTCAGTGAAGTGAAATGGGAGGAAGACAAGGATTTATGGTCAGATGAATACAGAGTAATATCAACAGTGGCAGAAAATGGTAAACATAAGTAAGATTTTTTATTAAAAAGAAGGCAGGATAGAGAGTAACTTACTGTGAACAGTTCAGTGATAAGAGTTGTTCTTATAATAACTGTGATAACTGACAGCAAACCAACACTGGTAAGGGTAATTTATGTATACATGCCGACATCACAAGCTGAAGATGATAGAGAGAGAGAGAGAGAGAGAGAGAGAGAGAGAGAGAGAGAGAGAGAGAGAGAGAGAGAGAGAGAATAACATATTGGCCAAGTAATTCAGTATGTGAAGGGAGATGAAAATCTAAGTCATGGGGGATTGGAATGCAGTTGCAGGAGGAGGAGTAGAAGAAAGGATTACAGGACAATATGGGCTTGGTACTAGGAATGAAAGAGGAGAAAGACTAATCAACTGAGTTCTGCAATAAATTTTATCTAATAATAATGAATAGTCTGTTCAAGAATCGCAAGAGGTGGAGGTACACTTGGATAAGGCTGGGAGATGTAGGAAGATTACAGTTAGATTACATCATTGTCAGGCAGAGATTCCCAAATCAGATACTGGATTGTAAGGCATACCCAGGAACAGATATAGACTCAGATCACAATTTGGCAATAACGAAGAGTAGGCTGACGTTTAAGAGACTAGTCAGAAATAATGAATGTGCAAAGAAGTGTGATATGGAAGTACTAAGGTATGCTTGAAGTTCTCTGAGGGTATAGTTAATGTAATAATGAATAGATCAGTAGGCAGTGCAGTTGAAGAAGAATGCAATCTAAAAGAGGCAATCACAGAAGTTAGAGAGAAAAATGTAGGTACAAGAATCCTAGGATAATAGTAGAAATACTTCAGTTGATCGATGAAAGAACAAAGTACAAAAATGATCAGGGAAATTAAGGAGTACAGAAATACAACATTTAGGACTGAAACAAATAGCAAGTTTAGGGAAATTAAGGTGAAATGGATATATGAAAAGCGTGAAGAAATTGAAAAAGAAATGTGTGTTGGAAGAACTGACTAAACACATAGAAAAGACAAAACAACCTCCATGGGCAGAAACTATAGGAGTGCAATGGGAATTCCAATATTAAATGCGGAGGAGAGAGCGAATATGTGGGAAGAGCACATTGAGGGCCTCTTCGATGGGAAGAACTTGCCTGATGGAGAGGAAGAAGAAGAAGAAGAAGAAGAAGAAGAAGAAGGAAGGAGCAGGAGTTGACAGGGAAAAGATAGGGGATCCAGTATTAGAATCAGAATTTAGAAGAGCCTTGGAAGACTTTAAATCCAGCAAGGTAGAAGGGACTGATATCATTCTAAAATCATTGGGGGAAATGACATTCACACTCGCATGTAGAATGTATGAGACTGGCAATATACCATCAGACTTTCGGAAAAACATCATCCACACAATTCCCAAGACTGCAAGAACAATCAAGTGCAAGAACTATTGCACAATCAACTTAACTCCTCATGCATCCAAGCTGCTAACAAGAATAATATACAGAAGAATGGAAAAGAAAACTGAAGTTCTACTAGATGATAATCAGTTTGGCTTTAGGGAAGGTAAAGGTATCAGAGAGATAGTTCTGATGTTGCAGTTGACAATGGAAGCAACACGGAATAAAAATCAAGACACATTTATAGAATTTGTCTAGCTGCAAAAAGTGTTCAATTTAAAATGGTGCAAGATGTATGAAACCATGAGAAAAATAGAGGTGTGCTATAGGGAAAGACTCGTAATATACAATATGTGCAAGATCCAAGAGGGAATAATAAGAATGAGAGACCAAGAAAGAAGTGCATGGGTTAAAAGGATTTAAGACAGGGATGCAGTCTTTTGTCCCCACTGTTCAACCTAATTCAAAAAAGCAATGTTGGACACAAAAGAAAGGCTCAAGCGTGGGATTAAAATACATGGTGAAAGATATCAATGATAAGATTTGTTGATGACATTTCTATCCTCAGTGAGAGTGAAGAAGTATTACAGGATCAGTTGAATGAATTGAACAGTCGAATGTGTACAGAATATGTACTATGAGTAAATTGAAGAAAGGCAAGAGTAAGGAGAAGTAGCAAAAATTAGAACAGTGAGAAACTTACCTTAATTGGTATCACAAAGTAGATGAAATTAAGGACTTCTGCTACCTACGCATCAAAATAACCCATGATGGACGGAGCAAGAAGAACACAAGAAGCAGACTAGCAGTGGCAAAAAGGGCTTTCCTGACAGATAGAAGTCTATTAGCATGAAAAAAAAGGTCTTAATTTGAGAAAGAAACTTCTGAGAATGTGCTTTTGGAGCACAGCATCATATGGTAGAGAGACATGGACTGTGGGAAAACTAGAACAGAAGAAGAATAGAAGCACTTGAGATTTGAGACGTGATGCTACAGAAGAACGCTGAAAATTACGTGGTATGATAAGGTAACGATGCAAGGTGGCAACCCATATGGGCTATGCACTGAAAGTGCAACACTCACATCAATTACCACTTTGAATTTTTGAATAATTAATTAGGGAAGTAATGACAAGTAACAGCATCGATGTGAACAAATTTGTGGTTCATCATGCTACGCTAACAGAGATAGCTAAGGGATGAGCAATGAGAATGTGCTGCATTGCGTTAACTGCAAATAATTTTTGCAGATAGAGTTTCAAGTAGGATTGAAGTTCAGAGTGCTGGTGGCGGGAAGCTAGCAGCATGATAGCCTGGAGGTTGAATTTCACAACCTCCAGCACCCCAGGGGTGTTGGCACAGTCTGGACAGTCTCCAGTGGTAGGGCTCTGATGCCGCCCGACAGGCAGGCAATGTTTCCAGAATAACACTGTAAGGGAAGCAGAATGTCTCCCGAAAGTGAATAATACACTCCTGGAAATCGAAAAAAGAACACATTGACACCGGTGTGTCAGACCCACCATACTTGCTCCGGACACTGCGAGAGGGCTGTACAAGCAATTATCACGCGCACAGCACAGCGGACACACCAGGAACCGCTGTGTTGGCCGTCGAATGGCGCTAGCTGCGCAGCATTTGTGCACCGCCGCCGTCAGTGTCAGCGCCGCCGTCAGTGTCAGCCAGTTTGCCGTGGCATACGGAGCTCCATCGCAGTCTTTAACACTGGTAGCATGCCGCGACAGCGTGGACGTGAACCATATGTGCAGCTGACGGACTTTGAGCAAGAGCGTATAGTGGGCATGCGGGAGGCCGGGTGGACGTACCGCCGAATTGCTCAACACGTGGGGCGTGAGGTCTCCACAGTACATCGATGTTGTCGCCAGTGGTCGGCGGAAGGTGCACGTGCCCGTCGACCTGGGACCGGACCGCAGCGACGCACGGTTGCACGCCAACACCGTAGGATCCTACGCAGTGCCGTAGGGGACCGCACCATCACTTCCCAGCAAATTAGGGACACTGTTGTTCCTGGGGTATCAGCGAGGACCATTCGAAACCGTCTCCATGAAGCTGGGCTACGGTCCCGCACACCGTTAGGCCGTCTTCCGCTCACGCCCCAACATCGTGCAGCCCGCCTCCAGTGGTGTCGCGACAGGCGTGAATGGAGGGACGAATGGAGACGTGTCGTCTTCAGCGATGAGAGTCGCTTCTGCCTTGGTGCCAATGATGGTCGTATGCGTGTTTGGCGCCGTGCAGGTGAGCGCCACAATCAGGACTGCATACGACCGAGGCACACAGGGCCAACACCCGGCATCATGGTGTGGGGAGCGATCTCCTACACTGGCCGTACACCTCTGGTGATCGTCGAGGGGATACTGAATAGTGCATGGTACATCCAAACCATCATCGAACCCATCGTTCTACCATTCCTAGACCAGCAAGGGAACTTGCTGTTCCAACAGGACAATGGACGTCCGCATGTATCCCGTGCCACCCAACGTGCTCTAGAAGGTGTAAGTCAACTACCCTGGCCAGCAAGATCTCCGGATCTGTCCCCCATTGAGCATGTTTGGGACTGGATGAAGCGTCGTCTCATGCGGTCTGCATGTCCAGCACGAACACTGGTCCAACTGAGGCGCCAGGTGGAAATGGCATGGCAAGCCGTTCCACAGGACTACATCCAGCATATTTACGATCGTCTCCATGGGAGAATAGCAGCCTGCATTGCTGCGAAAGGTGGATATATACTGTACTAGTGCCGACATTGTGCATGCTCTGTTGCCTGTGTCTATGTGCCTGTGGTTCTGTCAGTGTGATCATGTGATGTATCTGACCCCAGGAATATGTCAATAAAGTTTCCCCTTCCTGGGACAATGAATTCACAGTGTTCTAATTTCAATTTACAGGAGTGTACAAGGAGACACTGTTTTACCCTCGGTTGTGTTGCCATGAGCTCACAAAAGCGCTATGGGCAACATTAATGGCAAGGAATATACCTCCATGGAATCCCCCATTCCATATTTTTTGAGCTTGGGACAGACAATGGCACCAAGGAAGCATCTGGAAAGTTCTTCGGATGAGTGGTGACTCCCACAGGAGACTGTGATTGGCCAGTTCGATGTGATGTAAGCAATGTTTCCAAGCATTCACAGTCAAGTGGGAGTAGTGCCCATTGGTAAAAAATTTGTTAAAATGTTGCGACTGGACAGCCACACCAGTGGAGCGGCGTGCCACACTAGGTTTTTGGTAGAAAGGACACTTGCATTTCAGCATCGGTCTGATAAGGATACAGAACTCTATGCTGGATGATACAGAGTACTTGCAGAGTAGCTGTGTATCTTCTATGGGACTCTGTATAATTTTGCAGAATTGTGTCATGTACACACACCGCTGTGATTGCAGACACATCACACCTGATTGGCATAACAACATGATGAGAACAGCCGACTGGGGATCCTGTCATGGAGCAAAAGATCAGAGTGGTAATATACACTGCTCCAGCTGTAGCACGATCAGCCTTGCAGTACATAGAAGTTACACAGGTGGCCATTGGCATACTGAGCATAGCAGCACTTTCTCACTTTATTTATGTGATTAGATACAGATGTTAAGTATGTGACCCGGAATCTTGTGCTCTCATTCAGTTAAGGGGAACTGCCATACGCGTCACTAGGTTTCATAGTTACAGATTAGTTCTGTACTCCTTTCCCTTTATTAAGATATTAATCAGCCCACACTCAAGAGGCATTACCTTATTAATTCAGTTTGTTAGTATACATAATATCAAATGGAATAAATATGAATATCTTTCCCAATATTTCAGACTACACATGTGTTAAAACACCAACCCTTTCCTAAAACCAAGTCACAGATTTTGGTGGGGTTAAGTTCACGTTAATAATTTACATGCATTACTACTTTCTATGAGGCAAGCAACCTCACCCAATCTCATTCTTCAACAAAGGCTGGGATTGCATAGTGAGGTGTCATTAAACACATAATAGTTGCATTGAGGGAATTTATAATGGAATTCTGAGTTCAGCAAATAGTTCATCTGCATATCGCATCACAGTGGTAAAGGAAACTAGGAGGTCACTTCCCAATGAATGAGGTGGTTCTCTGCAGAATGAATGAGGAAAGGAATAGGTGGCAAACAATGACAAGAAGAAGGGACAGTACAACAGGGCATCTGTTAAGACATCAGGGGAAAATGATAGAGGAAGACAGAGATTGGGATGCATCCAGCAAATAATTGAGGAAGTAGGTTGCAAGTGCTACTCCGAGATGAATGGCAGTATTGCATATAGTTTAAATCAGTGAATGGGTAGGATTCTGCAGTAGTATTCTAATCATAACCCAGTTGGCCCTAAAACACAACTTTCCTGTTTTCTTAAAAACCGATAGGAAGGAGGAAAACAGAGCAGTATATTGTTGTGTCTAAAATTTGAGTTTCAAATTATATTTAAGGGGAAAGAATACATAAAGGAAAAACACTTGTCTAATGGTTTACATAACTTGCTGTTGTAATTAAAACTGACTGTGAGAAAGAAAATGAAATCTCACCTTTCCATAGTGTGGCATTTTTTTTCATCCAGTCAGTTTTAACAGCAAACCTGCATATGTAAAAATTTGAAATAAATTGGTCAATTACTTTTCGTGATTTTTGGTAACAGTAACGTGTCTTTATACTTACCATCAGTGAGATTCATCCAAACATGATGCACTTCTGATGCTTCCTTGTCTGTATAATAACTGAGAGGCACATACCACTTGTAACCAAAGGGTGAGTTTCCTTCATCTAATGCTATTTTACTGTCATTCTCCAGGCTAGCTGTAAGCAGAAACCTCTTCTGTGTTGCTGTCACAATACCATCTTTTTTGGTAACTGTGACTAATGGAAACCCCATTTGCCTAGTCCAGGTATCCATGATTGCCTGTTGCAAATGACAAAAATCTAAGTAGGTAAAAGTTGCTTAATATATTTACTATCACAGATAAATTGTGGCATTGTTTTTGAAAAGTGATGTTACTGACATCAAACTAAATTCCATTCAGGACCTGTTACTGTCTGCCTAATATTATGAATTTCTACAAGGAAAAGGAATTTCATAATCAATAAACAATTATCTACATAGTTAAAATATCTAATTGTCAAATGCAGTAGACAAGGCAAAAATAAAAAAAAATTCAAACAAACAATGGTTTTTGGAACCATGTGACAGGCAAACACAAAATAAAACTTAATGAATAGCTCATTGGTGATTTTTTAAGCTGAAATATTTATTTCTGTAATGCAGTCCAATATATCTATTTCTATGCAGATTAGGCAGGTGACAGGGGTAAAATACAGAGAGCAAATTGTACAGTGCGCAAATGACACCTATAAGAGTCACGGGCCTGAAAGGGAAGCAGTGGTTGAGAAGAGAGTGAGACAGGTTGTAGCCTGTTCCCGATATTATTCAATCTGTATACTACGCAAGCTGTAAAGGAAACAAAAGAAAAATTTGGAGTAGGAATTAAAATCTATGGAGAAGAAATAAAAACTTTGAGATTTGCCGATGACATTATAATTCTGTCAAAGACAGTGAAGGACCTGGAGGAACAGTTGAACACAATGGACTGTATCTTGAAAGGAGGGTATAAGATGAACATCAACAAAAGCAAAACGAGGATAGTGGAATGTAGTCAAATTAAAGTAGGTGATGCTGAGGGAATTAGATTAGGAAATGAGATACGTAATGTAGTGAATGAGTTTTGTGATGTGGGGAGCAAAATAACTGATTGTGGTCAAAGTTGAGAGGTTATAACAAGTAGACTGGTTATGGCAAGAAATGCGTTTCTGAAAAAGTGAAATTTGTTGATATAGAGTATAGATTTAAGTGTCAGGAAGTCTTTTCTGAAAGTATTTGTATGGAGCGTAGCCATGTATGGAAAAGAAACATGGACAATAAATAGTTTAGACAAAAACAGAATAGAAGCTTTCAAAATGTGGTGCTAGAGAAGAATGCTGAAAATCAGATTGGTAGATCATGTAACTAATGAGGAGATACTGAATAGAACTGGAGAGAAGAGAAATTTGTGGCACAACTTGACTAGAAGAAGAGATCTCCTGTTAGGACACATTCTGAGACATCAAAGAATCACCAGTTTAGTACTGGAGGGAAGAGTGGCAGGTAAAAATCATAGAGGGAGACCAAGAGATGAATACACTAAGCAGATTCACAATGATGTATGTGGCAATAGTTACCCAGAGATGAAGAGGCCTGCACAGGATAGAGCAGCATGGAGAGCTGCATCAAGCCAGTCTCTGGACTGAAGAGCACAACAACAACAACAGCAGCAGCAGCAGCAAAATGTAGATTATTCAATTAATAGTGGTGGTAATATCTCTTCCTTCAAGATTTTTAGAGAGCTCTAATTCAACGTGTACTGATAGAATATTCACAATTATTTTCTAGCTATTCATGACTCACCAAGTCACTTAAGTCTTATAATTACAGAAATATAATATACCAAATTTTCCATCTGATTTGGTGAAATGTCTAGTTTCAACACAACACAGAATAAGAAAATGATTGTGGTATGGCCCATTTGCACACAAGGAACTGTCTGAAAGGTGAATGTATTGCACCCATTAAGAATAAAAGAATGTGTCTTCTTTTTTTTAAACTGAGGCCAACAAAAAGTACCAAATAATGAAAGAGTCAAGACCACTAGGCCCCATGCGATGGAGGTATTGAGTGATGGATAAGTACAAAATAAAAATGCAATAGCTAGTGTGTGTGTGTGTGTGTGTGTGTGTGTGTGTGTGTGTGTGTGTGTGTGTGTGTGTGTGTGTATTTAGGCACACATATGAGGTCTCTTCAAAAAATGCCAGTACTTTGTCCACAAAATTTTTCTACACATATTGTTTACTTATTCTTATTGTGCAACACCTTCCTTGAGATACTCTTCTCCACAATTGACACACCGCTCCCAATGCCATTTCCACTACTCGAAGCAGTCTTGGTATGCCTCTTGCTGGATTGTGTGAAGCACCGTCTGTGAATTTTCTTTTATCTTGTCTGTTATTGCAAACCTTAAAGGTCTGCAGGGGCCAGGTCTTGAGAGTAAGGAGGGTAAGACAGCACAGTAATTTTGTTTCTTGTACAATAGTCATGCACTGACAGGGATGAAAGCGCAGTTGCATTATCATGATGCAAAGAGCGCAGATGTCACAGGACATCCTGATAGTACTATCAATTAACAGTTTGTCAATGTGGCACAAATTCACAATGAACTAACCCTTCAAAGCCAAAGATAACAATCAACATTGCTTTGACCTGGCCTGATGAGCTTTTTTTGGTCTTTGAGAACCTTTTCCAACCCATTGTGAAGATTGAACCTTGGTTTCAATATCTTAACTGTAGTCCCACGTCTCATCACCAATTATGATTAGCTTAAGGAACATCTCATTCTCACTTGCATGATCCAAAAACTCTTCACAGAATGCGAGGCGAGGAGGGGAAGGTCTTTCCGGTCTTGACTCATGAGCCATGGCATGAACTTGGCAGCAACACGATGCATTCCAAGGTGAGTTTCAAGCAAAATTTAATGCAGATGCTTTGCTCCTCTATCTATCATCTCAAAATTTGCAAACTGTGAGACACAGTATTCTACTCAATACAGCACTGAAAAATAAATAACAAATATACAACAATGAAACTTCCAGCAGTTACACATTAAACGCAGGCATGTGCAGGGATGCAAACTGCATTTTTCTCAAACATACCATTGGTGCGAAATCATGAATGTACTAGAATTCTTTGAACAGATATTTTATGTGATTTATAAATTTTCTGAAGGAGTTGATTAACTTTGAAGTATAGGGATAAAAAGGAGTGCCAACAAATTGCAAGAATCAATTTAGAGTTTATTACTTTACAAAAATGATGTTTGAGTTGCCACTGAGACTGGAGAAGCAAAAGAGTCAGTAAAAAGATAAGAAAAGAATGTAAAACAGAAAAAAATGAAACAGTGAAGGGAAGTGTTCGGAAACATTGCAGAAAATTGATGTATATTGAAAAATGAAATAACAAACATGGAAAAGCTATATCACTAAAACATTATACAAGCTCAGAATGAAATTTTCACTCTGCAGTGGAGTATGCACAGATATGAAACTTCCTGGCAGATTAAAACTTTGTGCCGGACCCAGATATGAACTCGGGACCATTGTCTTTAGTGGGCAAGTGCTCTACCAACTGAGCTACCCAAGCTACCCCAAGTACGATTATACAAGCCCAGAATAAAATTTTCACTTTGCAGCGGAGTATGCGCTGATATGAAACTTCCTGGCAGATTAAAACTTTGTTCCGGACCCAGACACGAACTCGGGACCTATGCCTTTCGTGGGCAAGTGCTCTAACAACTGAGCTACCCAAGCACGATTCACACCCCGTCCTCACAGCTTTACTTCCACCAGTACCCTGTCTCCTACCTTCCAAACTTCACAGAAGCTCTCCTGCAAAACTAGCACTCCTGGAAGAAAGGATATTGCAGAGACTTGTTAGAGCACTTGCCCCTGAAAGGCAAAGGTCCCTAGTTTGTGTCTTAGTTTGGCACACAGTTTTAATCTGCCAGGCAATTTTGTATCAGCACACACTCCACTGCACAGTGAAAATTTCATTCTGGAAACTTCCCCCAGGCGAGTTTCACAGGAGAGCTTCTGCGAAGTTTGAAAGGTAGCAAACAAGGTACTGGTGAAAGAACAGCTGTGAGGACAGGGCGCGAGTCATACTTGGGTAGCTCAGATGGTAGTGCACTTGCCCAGAAAAGGCAAAGGTCTCGAATTCATTTCTTGGTCCGACACACAGTTTTAATCTGCCAGGAAGTTTCATTACACAAGACTTTCACGTTTCCAAAAATGATTTTTTTTAGTTTACTCAACTTGCACATGTAACTTTTATTCTAGAATAACAATATGAATGAAAAATTGAAACCATGTTGAAATACCATAACTTAAAAAGCAGAATTATTGCTGTTATATATGGGGTGCATATAACATTATCAAAAAAATTATGTAAACTTTCATTGTCAGAGTTACCTTCACTTCCAAAGACTGGTTGGCATTCTTGCTCAGAACATTCCAGAGGTCTTTTGTCTCTGCGTTGCCATACATGTGGGTGTTGAGGTAATCATTAAGTCCATTCCTCAGAACATCTTGGTGTAAAAACTTCTCCAGCATGTACAATATTGAGGCACCCTGGGAAAAAAGTAGTATAAAAAGTTGCAACAATCAAAATCTGAAGATTTTCCAAGTATTATTCTTGAGACATGCTAAAAGAACACAAGATGAAACAAAACAGAACACACTAATAAGCTCTGTGGTTCAGATGGCAAGTTTCATATTAGTAGTCTAAAGACCTGGTGTTCAACCCTTGGTCTTTCCTAGGATTTTTCACATTTACTTCTTTCATTTCCAGCAATGGTATGTTAATATGAATAATGAATGGCAAGTTACACCAAGAGTTGGAATACATGTTTGAAAGCCTGTATACAGAGTGTGGGCAATCCTCCAGCTGCCACAATTTAGTTATCCAGAGGGTATGTTAAATCTAAAATTTGATGCCCTCACAGTAAAACATACACTTACCCACCAACTATAAGAAAGGCGTGTACATGGCAAGTGACACCAAAGCCCACACTTTTTGTTTATTATTTGATGACTGCTTATGGAAATCTCATTCACATATGGTTATATATTAATATGGTAGTCAATAAAAGTCTGTATATATGTTTGAGGAACTGCAGAAACTGTATTACATTACCCTTGTATTTTGATATTATTGATATTCTGAGAATAAATGAAACTGATCAGAAAAAACAAGTTCATTAGTTTATTTTAAGTACTTACAAATACGTTTCAACCTTTCCTTCTGGGTAATGCATCACAGACATTAATAATAGCTTTGAAAATCTTGTCTTATCTGTGCCCTATCTATTTTTATTATACCTTCTGCCTTCTGTTATGCCATTTAGAAGTTCTAGAAAGGCACAAAAAAGGATAAACAATTTTCAGCTAATGAATTTTGAGATAAATATATTTATACTTTTTACACTGAAATAATAATAGTATTTCAAAAAGGTAAAAACTATCCATACTATACAGACTAGAGCACTAAACAATTCCAAAGATTTTGATACACCTCTGTATTACAAGGATGCAACATCTACAGTAACAAGAAGGAACAGAAATGTGTGTGTCTCAACTTCTACCCTGTCTCCCCTTTCCCTGACGAAAGTTGGGGTGTGTCTGTCATCCTGGGACATGAGTGATCTGCCATTACTTTCTAACCTTCTGTAACTAACCCTTTTCTCCTGGAGGAGGAACTAGTAGTTCCAAAAGATATGATGGTGTTTTGTACTTTGTGTGTGTGTGTGTGTGTGTGTGTGTGTGTGTGTGTGTGTGTGTGTGTGTGTGTCAGCAGTACTGGAATATCAGGCTCCTGATACAATGTTACGAAATTTTGTTATTGTGCTCACGAAAGCAATAAGGAATGTCATAACAAATCTGGTTTGGACACACATTGTCCTTAAAAACAGCATTATTTCTTCATGAACTACCGTGCATGTTGTGCAGAAGACAAGAAATTATTTTAATCATCTGTGATTATAGAGTGTACAGTCTGATTCCTTTCGAGCAGTAACAATAATGTATTGTGTGTTCTTTTGGTAACAACATGCATGTAATAAAATGCATAACAAACAAATCCTTGAACAACAATGAATACTACAAAATGTTGTTATTCAGATGTAAAAAACTCCATGTAAGAGCCACAAATACAATCTTTATACATTAAAAGATTTCCCTTAAGATGCCTTTATCATTCCTAACTTCCCAGCTAATTGGAACTGACTGTTTCTGATTTCCCTTAATTCTTGGAAATGCCAGCATCATTAACATTTATACACTTCTATTTTAGCAATAAATAGAAAAAAAGATGTTGGCACCGTTAATGAATGTCCATTCTAATTACACAAGTCATGCTAGTTACATTCAGTAAATCATCTTGAATCAATACTTAGTGTAAATAAACTTCTGTGCAAGTACCATTAGAAAACAGCAGGCAGAGATCTGAATTCTTGGATGATGATTTATCAGTGTTAATTAAAATACTTCAAGAGAATGTTCAGTACAGAATTATAGATGATATTGCAGGAATATAAGGCAAACATTCTAGCAGCTACAGTACATGGGCTAAAAGAATATCAGAGGTAAGTTAGAACTTAAAAAATATGCAAAGGAAACCAGTTTTTGTAGAGAGTTGCATAAAGGTGTTGGTGTCATTTTCTCTAACTGTGAGTCAACTGAAGTCTCCCAAAATACCACAAAATACACTACAGAAGTGAGGTTTGAAACTACAGCAATAGAAACAAAAAATGCTTGGGAGATGTGCTGCGTATCAGGCCTGTACTGATCATCAAACGCTGAAATAAAATTTTTTTTTTCAACGTCTGAAAGGTACAATCCAGGAATCTTCAAAAAATATGTTTATTTAATAAGTATTGCAGATTTGAGCACAGGCACGAGGAGAAGAAGAATACAGGCAACACTATGTCACTGTGACACACAGGTAATAAACTTCACACCAGCAGATCATTTTGCAATCGTGATAGGTATTAAAACGAAGGCAATCAAATTGAACAGAAGACATGGGAGCAAAAAAGGAAGATTAACTGATAAAACATAATTATGAACAACATACAGAACAGGACAGATTGCTACTCGCCGCAAGGATGACCTGTTGAGTTGCCGACAGGCACAACAAAAAGACCAATACACATGCAGCTATAAGCCAAAGCCTTCCTCAGCAAAGGAAACACACACAAACATTCACTCCCTGCTGTTACCACCATCAGCTCCGATCAGAAAGTGAGTGGATGTGAATAGCAATTTGGAATGGGGCAGGGAAAAGGGAAGGGGAGGGATAGCAGGGTACAGATGGGATGAGAAAAGAGCACTGTCTGGCAGGGCGTGCAGGGTTTATAGACTGCCAGGCACAGTATCAGGAGGTGGAGTGTTTTCTTTTTATTGTGCCTATCTGCAACTCAGTGGGTCATCTTTACGGTGAGTAGCAATCTGTCCTATTCCTCATACTGTTTTATTCCAACCCAGAGCTTCCGTTGCTTAAAACATCTTTATGCCTATGTACAGTTGCCTCACGCCATGACATTAGCTTTGCTTGCTGCCGGAGGCTATTATTTGCTGAAGCCATATGTGGTGGTAGTGCTAAAACTGTACAGGACCACACAAGACTATAAATTGAATGTGATATCATCACGCACTGCCAGTCTGGATTGAGTTCTTGCATACGCGATTGCATTGAATGACTCACGAGGTGCCACACTGTAGGTTGAATAGGCGCTCAAGTGCTAATGTTTGTAGAGGGGTGGACAATATAAAAGTAACTATTAAAACTTATGGGTTGCAGAATATTTTGGATGGTCCTGCAGTTTTTGTATGTGGAGTACTGAATTTTATTTATGAAGAATGATGCTGCTTCACATGGCTGTCGTTTGGTTACTGTGGCTGTTGTTTGATGTGGTTCTACTGAAAATTTCAGTGGTCTGGAGAGTTTTACTGGACGTAATGTTCTTACTTAGTGTACTTTTCAGATAATGAGGTGTATCATAAGGTATTGGTACATCTTACTTTAGGTCTAGTATGCCTTTTGTTGTTAGTACGTACAATCACTGTAAGTTTGACGAGTCAGATGTGATTGAAGTATAGTCTGCATCCTCTTGGGTAAAATATTCTGGAGGTAATACAATCGGTTCTCTGGGTGGGGACTACTCAGGACATAATTAAAAGGAGAAAGAAAACTGGTGTTCTATGGACTGGAGCATGGAATATCAGATCCCTTGATCGGGCAGATAGGTTAGAAAATTTAAAAAGAGAATTGGATAGGTTAAAGTTTAGTATAGTGGGAATTAGTGAAGTTCAGAGGCAGGACGATAAAGACTTCTGGTCAGGTCAATACAGGGTTATAAATATAAAATAAAATAGGGCTAATGCTGGAGTAGGTTTAATAATGAATAAAAAAATAGGAGCACAGGTAAGCTGGTATGAACAGCATAGTGAAGGCATTATTGTAGCCAAGATAGACAAGAAGCGCATGCCTAACACAGTAGAACATGTTTATATGATAACTAGCTCTGCAGATGGTGAAGAGATTGAAGAAATGTATGGTGCTATAAAAGAAATTATTCAGATAGTTAAAGGAGATGAAATTTAATAGTGTTAGGGGACTGGAATTCGATAGCAGGGAAAGGAAGAGAAGGAAAAGCAGTAGGTGAATGTAGGCTGGGGTTGAGGAATGAAAGAAGAAACTGCCTTGTAGAATTTTGTGCATAGCACAACTTCATCATAGCCAACACTTGGTTTAAGAATCACGAGATAAGGTTTTATATGTGGAAGAGGCTTGGAGACACCGGAAGAGTTCAGGTATGTTATATATTGGTATGACAGAGATTTAGAAACCAGCTTTTAAGTTGCAGGACACTTCCAGGGGCATATGTGGACTCTGACCACAATTTATTGGTTATGAACTGTAGATTAAAAATGAATAAATTGCAAAAAGGTTTGAATTTAAGGAGATGGGACCTGAACAAACTGAAAGAACCAGAGGTTGTAGAGAGTTTCAGAGAGAGCATTATGGAATGAATGGCAAATAAAGGGGAAAGAAATACAGTAGAAGAAGACTGGGTAGCTTTGAGAGATGAAATAGTGAAGGCAGCAGAGGATCAAGTAAATAAGATGATAAAGGCTAGTAGAAATCCTTGTGTAACAGAGGAGATATTGAATTTAATTGATGAAAGGAGAAAATATAAAAATGCAGGCAAAAAGGAATACAAACATCTCAAAAATGAGATAAAGAGGAAATGCAAAATGGCTAAACAAAGGTGGCTCGAGGACAAATGTAAGGATGTAGAGGCATATATCACTAGGGATAAGATAGATACTGACTACAGGGAATTTAGAGAGATGTTTGGAGAAAAGAGAATCACCTGTATGATTATCAAGAGCTCAGAAACAAAACCAGTCCTAAGCAAAGAAGGGAAAGCAGAAAGGTAGAAGGAGTATTAGAGGGTCTATACAAGCGTGATGTACTTGAGGGCAATATTACGGAAATGGAAAAGGACACAGATGAAGATGAAATGGGGGAGATGACACTGCGTGAAAAATTTGACAGAGCACTGAATGAACTAAGTAAAAAAAAAGCCCTGGGAGTAGACAACATTCCATTAAAATGCTGTTAGCCTTGGGAGAGCCAGCCACGGCGATGCTCTACCTTCTGGTGAGAAAGATGTATGAGACAGGTGAAATACCCTCAGAATTCAAGAAGAATATAGTAATTCCCACCCAAAGAAAGCTGGTGGCGACAAGTGTGAAAATTACTGAACTATCAGTACAATAAGTCCTGGCTGCAAAATACTGACATGAATTCTTTACAGATGAGTGGAAAAACTGGTAGATGCCAACCTTGGGAAAGGTCAGTTTGGATTCCATAGAAATGGTGGAACATCTGAGGCAATACTGACCATACGACTTATCTTAGAAGATAGATTAAGGAATGACAAACCTGTGTTTCTAGCATTTATAGACTTAGAGAAAGCTTTTGACAATGTTGACTGGAATATTCTCTTCCAAATTCTGAAGGTAGTTTGGTTGGTTGGCTGGTTTAAAGGGAGGAGGGGGGGGGGGGGGCGGGGGAGGGCCCAAACAGTTACGTCATTGGACCCTTGATCCTGGTAAAATAATCACACAAGGGAAAGAAGAAAAGAAAGGTGGCGTACAGCACAATAACAGGAAAATGGAAGAACCAGAAGAACGACTGAAGGATAACCAACACTACTATGGAAAAAAAAGAGAAGCAAGGAACGGGTAGGAGGGATAAAAACAAGAGATCAGATGGCTAGCCAACCCCAAGAGTAATAAGGAAAAGCTAGCCATTCTGTGACACATTAAAACATCCAGCCTAAAAGCATTAGAGTGGAGAACACAAAGGGACAAAAGATGTGTGCAAAAACTTATATAGAAAGATAAAACCCACCATCACATATATAATGTAAAACTAAATTATCCGATGAGGCTTTGTCAGCTAAAAATAATGGCAATGAGTCCGATAACTGAAGAGTCCATTGCAGGGCAGTCAAAGAAGATATGGGCCACTGTCAGCCGGGCACAGCAGCGACACTGAGGTGGGTCATCACGGTGCAGGAGGTAGCCGTGTGTCACCCAAGCGTGGCCAATGCAGAGCCAACAGAGAACCAGAGTGTCCCTGCAAGAGGGCCGCGTGGAGGTCTTCCACACATTCGTAGTCTCCTTAATGGCACACAGTTTGTTGTGCATACTAAGGTTATGCCATTCCATCTCCCAAAGTCGCTAAACTTTGCTGCATAGTATTGAACACAGGTCCTTTGCAGAGAAGTCAGTCTCCATAAGCGGTTTCCGTGTAGCCTGTCGGCAAATTTGTTGCCTGGTATTCCGATGTGACCTGGGGTCCAGACAAACAGCACTGAACAACTGGATCATTCCAGGGCATAGATGGACTACTGCATGGTCGATACCAAAGGATGATGAGGGTAGTACTGGTCAATAGCTTGTAGGCTGCTAAAGGAGTCAGTAAACAGAAGAAATGACTCCCCAGGGCATGAACGGATGTGTTCAAGAGCACAAGAAATGGCCGCCAGCTCTGCAATGAAAACACTACAGCCATCTGGCAACGAGCGCTGTTCTATATGTCCTCTATGAACATAGGCAAAGCCAACGTGACCATCAGCCATCAAGCCATCGGTGAAAACCACTTCATGGCCTCAGTACATGTCGAGAATCGAGAGGAAGTGACAGCTGAGAGTTGCATGGTTAACAGAGCTCTTATGGTCATGTGAAAGGTTCAGGCGAAGCCGTGGCCTAGGTGTACACCATGCAGGTGTTTGTGAATGAACCTCAAATACATGTGGTAAAGGCAAGGACTCCAGTTTGGAAAGAAGGGATCGGACATGAAGTGCAATTGGAAGCCCTGCCTGTGCCGCCAATGCAGGAGATCAACTAGCGTGGGTGTGAAAAGGAGACGGTAATTCGGTTGCGCAAGAGAACTACGAACGTGTGCAATGCAACTGCCAGCAGTTGTGCATGCCTAACCAGCAGTGAATGGACTCCAGCCTCCACCAGAACACTGGTCACCGGACTCGTCCTAGACGCTCCTGTCGCTAGACAAATGCTACAGTGGTGCACTGGGTCAAGTAAATGCAACGGTGAGGGTGCCACTGAACCATAAACCAGACTCCCATAGTCAAGGCAGGATTTAATAAGGGCTCCGTAGAGCTGCAGCAGCGTAGAGCTATCTGCACCCCAGTTGGTGTTGCTCAGGCAGTGGAGGGCATTGAGGCACTGCCAGCACTTCCACTTAAGCTGACTAAGGTGAGGAAGCCAAGTCAATCAGGACTCAAATCCAGTCCTAAGAATCGATATGTCTCCACTATAGTGAGTGGATCATCATTAAGGTAGAGTTCTGGTTCTGGATGAATGTCGACAGAAGTACATAACACACCACTTTGTGGCTGAAAACTGGAAACTGTGGGCTAGAGTCCATGATTGCACCTTGTGGATGGCTCCCTGTATGCGCCGCTCAGCAGCACCAGTACTGGTGGAGCAGTACAAAATGCAGAAGTCGTCTGCATACAGAGAAGGTGACATGGACGGTCCTACAGCTGCTGCTAGACCATTAATTGCCACTACAAAGAGGTACACTCAATACAGAACCCCTGAAGGACCCAAGTCTCCTGGATATGGGGGGAACCATGGGAGGCACCAACTTGGACATGGAAAGTACAAATAGACAGCAAATTTTTTATATAAATTGGGAGCGGGCCTCGGAGATCACACTCGTGTAAGCAAGGATATGACATCGCCAGGTCATGTCATACGCTTTTCGTAAATCAAAAAAGATGGCAAGCAGATGTTGCTGGAAAAGGCTGTTCAGATGGCAGACTTGAGGGACACAAGGTTATCAGTGGTAGAGCGACCCTGGCAGGAGTCGCCCTGACATGGAGCCAGTAGGTCACATGACTCAAGGACCCAACCTAACCGCCGACACACCATACATTTCAGCAGCTTACAAAGAACACTGGTGAGGATGATAGGCCGATAGCTATCCATATCAAGCGAGTTTTTACCAGGTTTGAACACTGGAATGATGGTGCTCTCCCACCATTGCAATGGAAAGACGCCATTGCACCAGATCTGGTTGAAGATGATGAGGAGATGTCGCTTGTAGTCAGACGAGAGATGTTTAATCATTTGACTGTGGATCCAATATGGCCCAGGGGCAGCATCGGGGCAATGTGCAAGGGCACTGGGGAGCTCCCACTCTGTAAATGGAATGTTATAGGATTCACTGTGGCTTGTAGTGAACATGAGGACTTTCCCTACCAGTAACTGTTTGAGAGTGCAAAATGCTGGGCGGTAATACTCTGACGCAGAGGCTCAAGCATAGAGCCGACCAAAGTGCTTCGCAAACATGATTGCGTTGGTAGACAACGCACCATTTATGTTAACACCGGTAACACCTGTTGGGGTCTGGTACCCGAAAATACGGTTGGTCCTGGTCCAGACTTGGGAAGGTGATGTATGGCACCCAATGGTTGAGATGTACCTCTCCCAACACTCCTGCTTCCATCATTTGATAAGTTGATGAACGCAGGCACAGAGCTGTTAAAAGGCTACAAGGTGCTCCAGAGAAGGGTGCCGCTTATACCACTGTAGAGTTTGCTGACGCTCCTTAATTGATTCAGCGACTTCCAGTGACCACCAAGGGACTGCCTTTCAATGGGGCACCCTAAAGAGTGAGGGATTGTGTTTTCTGCTGCTGCAAGGATTGTTGTAGTCACCTGCTCAACCATCACATCAATGTTCCTCTGTGTGTGTGTGTGTGTGTGTGTGTGTGTGTGTGTGTGTGAATAGGGTGGGGGGAGGGGGGGGGGGGGAGGAGATTCAACGGTGACAGCAGAGGTGAAAGTTTCCCAGTCCACCTTGTTTAAAGCCCATCTGGGCAGGCGTCCATGAGCCTGATGCCAGGGCAATGACAGGAAGATGGGGAAGTGGTCACTACCATGCAGGTCATCATGTGCTCTCGAGCAGATAGATGGGAGAAGTTCTGGGCTGCAAATTGATAAATCAATAGCCCAGTAATCACCATGAGCCACACTGAAATGTGTGGAGGCCCCAGTATTTAAGAGGCAGAGGTTGAACTGAGACCGTTTGCTGAACTAGCTGGAAATCTTGACAGATTTATTGTGAAAACCACTGGTAGAACCAGCTTTGGAAATACACCAGAATTTACATGCTCATGTACTCCAGAGCGTGTAAGCCGTTCAGTCTCTAAGTGGAAGCAGAGACAAATAACTTTGTCTCAAAATGCTTCAAAATCTATGCAGAAAATCACACTCCAAGAGCAGACTGATTTCAAGTTTTTCACTGGTATTAGCTGTTGGCGAGAAAACGTAAGTAAGACTTTGAAAAATTAAACTCTTAAGAGACAAATGTGTGAACTACAAAATAAAGATGCATTTTTACAAAAGATGGTTTGGTTCGTTTGGGGGAGGAGACCAGGCAGCGCGATCATCGGTCTCATCGGATTAGGGAAGGGCGAGGAAGGAAGTCGGCCATGCCCTTTCAAAGGAACCATCCCGGCATTTGCCTGGAGCGATTTAGAAAAATCACGGAAAACCTAAATCAGGATGGCCGGATGCGGGATTGAACTGTCGTCCTCCCGAATGCGAGTCCAGTGTGCTAGACACTGCGCCACCTCGCTCGGTACAAAAGATGTATTAACAAGAATTCTCGATTGTTTATTGCATTTAGCCAGACAATCCTTACCCTTGAATGGTCCTCAGAAAGCCTTTGTGAAAGTGGTAACTGTAAAACTTTCCTTGAAACTTTCAAGCAACTTACCAAATATGATTCAGATGGAAAGCACCCTCTTAGTATAAATTCAGCAAGCAGATAACTATGTTGTGCCTTATCTTCCTCAATGAAGCCATAATGAATTCATCAATGTACTTGGTGGTGAGGTCAGAATAGAGATAGTTAAGAAAATTTTGATGGCTAAATATAGTGCACCAGATCTATTACATACCAATCAAATGTCTCAGTTAATATGTTATGCACATATTGAAGGTTCAGAAGCCACAATACAGGAATCCTTTATTGACTTGATTCTATTACTTCTGAAATCAGCTAAAGAAAACACAGAACAAATTTGTGACAAGCTGCAAGGAGATGGTCTAAAACTAGAATACTGCTGTGGACAAGGATATGATAATACTGCGACCATGGCTGGATGTGTTAATAACATTCAGAGATGTATTTTGAATATAAAACCCAAAGCAGTGTTTGTGGCACGTAACAATCACTCATGAAACCTTGCTGGAGTACATGCTGCTTCTGTTGGAACAAAACCAGTGACTTTTTTTTTACACAAGTGGCATGTTCTTAAACAATATGTTCCAATTAATGTGAAGTGCTCCTGTGACAAAAGACAGAGTTCAAAGCATGAGCCTGTACATGTGCTTGCTGACTAGATTAAAAGCATAACAGAAGCTTTGGAACTCTTGAGTGATAGATCAGAAGGAACCCTAGAAAACAAAAAAGATGCAGGCAATTTGTTGGCTTGCATTATGACCTATCATTTCTTTGCATTCTTTTATTTTTGGAGTTCAGTGCTTACTGAATGATGCTCATATACTCCAACAACAAAAGAGTACTTGGGTTTGATCAATGTGATCAAAAGCTGAAAGCACTGACTCTTATGAGGAAATGCGCAACACTCTAGTCACAAACGCAGTTGAGAGAGCCTTGGAAATATGAAATATATTTGATATTTCAACAGAAATAAAAACAGAAGATTAAAGAAAATATTTGGTAAGAAACAAATCCATTCTGGCTTACATCTAATTCAGGAGACTCAGAGTACAACTTGAGGCAATAGCTAACATCAGTATTAAATGAAGTGTATGTTACAAATTAATATACTCCCTGAACGATTTGCCTTCCCAAAATCAAATACAACTGAAAGCAGAAAAAGACGAAATCATTGTTTGAAACAATCAGCATTTATATGAAAAATATTCCAAATTGAAAGCATCTGCTGTGATTGCTGAAGTACATTGTATTATTTACCACATTACTTTATTTAAAGATGTTCATTGAGAAAGGAACATTTTTGCATGGACAACTTTAGAATTATTAAGCTATATAAAATCATGTGGAAGATGCAAGAGTTTAAGTAACATTATTGTGGCACTCTGACGAATGCTACTTGTGAAAGAAGTTTTTCCAAATTAAAGCTAGTAAAGACCTAACAGAGTTTGCCTATAATCCAGGAAAGGTTAAGTAATCTTGCAATTTCATCAAGTGAAAGAAAAATGAAAAATAAATGTTAACTTAACCACATACAATTTTCGAGAATAAAGGTTTTAAACAAATGCAGTTTATTTACTGAAATGTCTAATAATTAAAGTTTTTTGTTTTCTTATTTTGTTAAATTTGTGCTAGTACCTATACATTGTTACAGTTTTGAAGTAAACTTAGAGAAGTAATTTGATATTATAATTGTTACTGTAGGTTTCAGGTTTAAAAAATAAATAGTTTAATACTTGGATTTGTAACAGCTTATGAGGGGGCACGACATTTTAAATTGCCTCAGGTTCTGAAACCCCATGGTGTGCCACTGACTGTGAATTCCCTTATAACTGGCTGAGTAATCCAGTTCAAAGATCAGAGAACAGGAAAAAAGGCTTACCCCTCCAACTGGACCACACCTGGTAAAGACACCTCATAAACTACTGTATCATCTAAACCAACATTCAGGTTGAAGACAACTTCATCATCATTTGAAGACCTACTCTACAGGAAAGAAGTAGTGTGATTAAACAAAACTACTGTCCAACATCACTGGGTGTTGTAGAATCTTTGAATATGTTCTGAACTCATACATAATGAGGTATCTCAAACAGAATTACCTCCTCCATGCCAGTCAGCATGTGTTCTGAAAACATTGGTCATGCAAAACTCAGCAACCACCTGATGATCATGACAGCTGGGAACATTAAGTGTTTCTTGACTTCCAAAAAGTGTGTGACTAAATATCTCACCAAAGCTTATTAATGGAAGTATGGGAAAATGATGTATCAAACAAAATTTATGACTAGACAGAGGATTCCTTGATATTTTATTCTGGGTGGAGAGTCAGTGACGGAAGTTTAAGTAACTTCAGGGGTGCTCCAGGGAAGAGTGCTGGGACTCTTGCTGCACACCTCATCAACAGCAGTAACATCAGATTTTTTGCAGAAGAAGCAGTTATTTATTATTAAATACTGTCTGAAAGAGGTGCACAAACGTTGCAAACATAATGCAACTGGATACATAAAGAAGATTTACTCATCAAGAAAAAGAAATTTTTTTTCATTCCATGAACATATTCATTCTGTACAGCCAAAGAAATGCAATATCTCTAGAGCTGAATAAAAGTAAGAGGGAAAAAATGAAATTTTGGTGGTCAGCATGTGGCAGTTAGTAATTGCAATGGAGACAGTGACACAGTTTGATAACTATTTTGCTGTGCTTATATGTGCTACTACTTTCTCCTACACATATGCTGCTTCAGAGGTACTTTTAATTATTCAGTTCTGTATAACATTAATTTCACTTAATTTTGTTTTCCTCAGTGTTACCTCAGACACATTTTTATGATAAAATGTTCCACTGGAGAAACATAACTAATAGTTTGATGACTCAGCAGTTAGTAGCCATAGAACTACTGAATTTTCTGTTAAGTGTATACCTTGCTGTAAGAGATAGTATCAAATATGGCTTCTATCTCAACTGGGTCATGAACGTCAACTGAAATTGGATGACTGCTGGCAAGAGCATCAAGATTAAGTGCAGGCTGTGTCTTATCAAGAATGAATTGCTCCATCATCTTCCACCCAGGCATCACATGGTCAACACCCAGGTATTCCAAAAAACTGGCAAATCCCTCATTTAGCCACAGATCATTCCACCATTTCATTGTTACCAAGTTGCCAAACCACTGCAAAGAAATACATAAAATAGTTTGTAACTCATATCATCACAATTTTTCAATCAAAACTATTAGATAAAAAATCTGCTCACCAAGTGGCAGCAGCGGAACACACATTTAAACTAAGGTTTTACTTATGCGAGCTTTCGGAATCAGTGGCTCCTTCTTCCAACAGAAGGGTTGAAGTGGAAGGAAGAGAGGTGAAGGGGAAGGAACTGGAGAGGTTTAGGACAAGGGACAGAGTTTGGAAAAGTCACCCTATGTCATGTGAGACTTTTCCAAACTCTACCCCTTTTCCTAAAGCTGCTTTTCCTGTTGTCACTTGGTGAGAACACTTTTTATCTATCCAGTTACATTATATTGTCACAAATTGAATACTTTCATTACTATATTAAAGCTAAAACAGATGTTGAAGTAAGTGAGCACTGAGGAGAGTTGTTTCAAGCAAAGAACTTTTAAAGCAGTTTCCCCCTGAAGCGTGAAAGAGTAAATAAACTTGGGATTAGATGTACTTTGGATCAGAATAAAATGTGCCATATAAATGTAAATTAAAACATTAGTTACAAATGCCTGAAATGACAAGATGAACAATAGATAAATATTCTAAACTGTGTTACAATGAAAGCAAGGACAAGATATTGCACATTAGAAACAAAAAATTTAAAGAATGGAGTGGAAACTATCAGCAGAAGGTGTTATAATGAAACAACATGTAAACTCTTATCTTAAGCACAAACTGATTACTTCTGTGACACTGAATCATACTCATTAAACTGTTCTTCTTTGTGCAGAATGGTACTGAAACTCAACCAAACACTGGTGTGTCACATTAACATATTTTGATCTATTTGTATGTGAACAGCATTTAATTTTCAAATTTCAAGCACAAAATTAATTATAAAATATGTATTAAATCACTTTTGTTAATCTATTGAAGAAAAATCTGAAAGATTATATAGACTTATTAGATACTATCTCTTGGTTACAATAATTAGTCAATTAAGTCTGGTGTTTTGTTCACAGTCTAGGTATGCAATACATCAGCTGTAATCAAAACTAGTGGTGAAAGGTCATTCATTGGATTTGTTTATCTCATTTCTCTGGGACTTGTTGCAGGTGGCTCTATCCTAGATATCTCCAAACGAATCTAAATCTACTGTTCACCTTCCCTACCACTGATTTCATATGCTCATCCCATTTCATACTCCTCTGTAGTATAACTCCTATATATTTTAATGGAAAATCTAACCTGTAGATATTTTAATGGTGTGACAGACTTGAGAAACTTACCGCCATCTTTTAATTGTCTGAGCAGGATTTTTCCTCTGTGTTACAGTCATTATTTTACATTTACTGATACAACTTCTGACAAAGTAGTTTGGTGAATAGCCCTCTAACATTAACGTAGATGAACTATGGACCACAGTTACCTTATCCTCCTCCGAAATAGTCACCTCCCATAACTATGCACATTAACGTAGATGAACTATGAACCACAGTTACCTTATTCTCCTTTGAAATAGTCACCTCCCATAACTATGCACCACTATGATACATGTCCTGGAAACCTTGCATGAAGTCTTCCTTCGGAATGGTGTTCAAAAGCCACGTCACGTTTCATTGGATGTCAGGAATATCATCAAATCTCTTTCCTTTCAAAGTGAGTTTGAGTTGAGGGAACAGGAAGAAGTATGGAGAACTGAGATCCAGCAATTAGGGTGGATATTCAAATTGCACCATCCCCTTTTTTGCCAGGAACTGCTTGACAATTTTAGCTGTGTGTGGGCGAGAGTTGTCGTGAACAAAAAGCCAGGAACCTTGTTGTGCATACTGGGGTCATACCCTGCATAGACATTCAATGAAATGGGTCAAAATTTCAACATACCATGCAGTGTTCAACGTCGTTCCCTCAGGTAGAAATTCCTTGTGGATAATGCCTTCACTATCGAAAAAGGTGATGAGCATCATTTTGATGCCTGATTTTTTGGCTCTGACCTTTTCCCCAAGGTGATGTAGTAGAAGGCCATTCTTTGTTTTGCCATTTCATGTCAGGGTCTTACCGGAGACACCAGGTTCCATCCTCAGTGACAATGCAGTTCAAGAAATTGGGTGTCGCATACACCGTTTTGACGAAATCCTGTGAAGCATCTAAATATGCCTGCTTCTGATCACCAGTCGAGTGGTGTGGCGCAAAATGACAACACATTTTCCTCTTCCGCTACTAGTGGTAAGGATTTGTTGAACAGATTCACTGCTCATCTACTGTTCATCCACTATCATGTGCAATGTTTTCATCACAGGTGATGGTCACCGGTCGTCCACTATGGGGATTGTCAGAAACACTTTACTGGCCTCCTCGAAAATGGGAAAACATCTCTCTCTCTCTCTCTCTCTCTCTCTCTCTCTCTCTCTTCACTTCACTTCATGGACATTGCTTGATCCCCATAAATACGTACCAGCATTGCATGCATTTATTATGGTGTCTTTTGAAGCTTAAAACAAAACTTTAAATTGATCCTTTGCTCTTTCCTTGTCCTGTTCTCAGTTCAGAACCAATGTACTAAACAAGCACTTCGTCCAACAGGTCTAACATGGAACACACACTTAACTAAGGTAGGGCAGATTGTCAACACTGGCCACTACGCAAGTGCAGCGATGTCAGTCACCAGTATTGCCCGGTTGACCATTCTGACTTCATTCACTGAGCTTTATTGTCAGAGGTTGTATTTAATACCAGTCTATATTTCCTTACAGTTATCTTTCCTGTAGACAACAGTATCACCAGCAAGCATCTGAGGATGTTACTGAGTATTTTTCATAAATTGTTTATACACATTGTGAACTCCAATAGCCCTATTGTGCTTTCTTGGGGCACATTTCATGTCATTTTCTTTTCCCTGAACTTGTACCAACCAGCACACACAGTTCTATCAGCCAAAAAGGTTCCATATCAATCACATATTTATCTTTGAACACTGTGGCTTGTCTAAATCTCCAGATACTATCTGTAAGATACTGAATGTGAAATATGTTTATTGCAACTGTTTTTAGATAAACTAATGCTCATTGTTTCATACGAAACTACTTCCTTCCATGGATATTGTAACAATCATATACAAACCACATTTTTGGTATGTTTATTTAAGCTTCAGAAGAATTACTACATGCACAGTAATTTTTCTATATAGTATCCTGCATAGGACACAAATTTATCCCAGTTGACAGGCAGTTTCTTGATCCTGTTTTCATAAACTGAATTTGGAATTTACCAGAATGTTCTACAAATATATATGTAAATAAGAACACAATGCTGAGACAGATAGTGCAGCTCCATCTGTACTTTCTTGTGAGCTTAATAAATGTACTTCCAATCTGACATGTTATTCCTTGTTGATGACCCTGTTATCATAATTGGTACTTGATTCCAGATTCTATGTGATCTAGAAACGGGTCAGCTGGACACCATATTCACTTTAAAATCCAATACGAATTTACGGTGCCCTGGTGGCCTATTTCACTTTTAATGTAATCAATTGTATTTCAATATTGGGAGGATTGCTTTCACCATCAGTTATGGGCGAGCAAATGTTGCAGTAAAATTCATTACTCTGACTTTTATTTGTTTCTGTAATTTGAATGCTCAACTGACCCACAACAGACAAAAAGGATGGTTGGGATTAGTTCACTGGCTTTAAATAGTGCTATAAGTTTCTTAGATTTTCTAAGAAATGTTTCTTCAGTATCTGATGTGGTAACAGTTACTGACTTCAAGCATTACAGATGCTCAAGTTGCCAATAACTTTACTGCTCATTTCCTACATTTTCTTTAGCTGTGGCAAAGTATCACTCTCTTCTTTGGAAATACTCTCTAAATGGTATCATTAAAACACCCTGCAGTCAAGCATATCTTAGGTATTTCCCTTTATGAACAATGGAAAATCTAGGATGGAATAATGACAATATTATCAAAAGGATAGACTGCCATTCAACATATAGTGGAGAGGATGTGTCACACATAGGCACAACAAAAATACTATCAAACAAGTAAGCTTTCAGCTACAAAGCTTTATTCTCTCTCTCTCTCTCTCTCTCTCTCTCTCTCTCTCTCTCTCTCTCTCTCTCTCTCTCTCTCACACACACACACACACACACACACACACACACACACACACACACACACACACACACACACACACACAAACCATGCGCTTGCACAGACATGCATGTGCACAAATGCAAAGTTCACACGCACGTGACCGCAGTCTATGGCTGCCGAACCAGACAGTGAGCACCTGGGAGGGGGAAGGATAGTAAGGTAGGGGTGGGAGACAGTAAAGTGCTTCTTGTGGGAGCATACAAGGACGAGGTGAAGAGAGGATGGAGCAGCAGCTAGGTGCAGTCAAGAGTTTAGACGGAGGGCTGGGAAAAGCTAACAGGGGGTGATTTGGAGGCAGTGAGGGTGGATCACATCTGGATGGAGGGGTGAAATAAGCCTAGCAGGGTTAAACATTGGTCTTTGGTTGAGTCTGATTGGTAGAGTTGGTGGCAAAAAAGTCTCTATTGCAGGGACCAGGAAAAGGAGAGATGGACTTTAACAAGTCCTGGGTGACTGAATTTGGGAGTGCTCGGCAGTCTTTTATTGAGCCTATCTGTGACTCAATCTCTCTCCTATATGGTGAGTTGTAATCTATCCTTTTCATAACATTATCATTATTTCCCTTTACTATACAACTGCAAACCAGTAAAACATTGTAAACTATCCATCCTTTGACAAACTGCCTGTCTGCGTCTGTCAAGGATTCTTTGGCCAATGTTTGTCTGATGATTTTTCTGATGTTTTGCCAGCACAGTGGCTGGCATTGTCAAAGTTTCACCCTCCATTGCTGATGTTGGTCTACCACCAACACAAGATGGAGAAACTGTGGTGTCACTGCCAGACACCACACTTGCTAGATGGTAGCTTTTAAATCAGCCGCGGTCCGTTAGTATACGTCGAACCCGCATGTCGCCACTATCAGTGATTGCAGACCGAGCGCCACCACACGGCAGGTTTAGTCTAGAGAGACTCCCTAGCACTCACCCCAGTTGTACAGCTGACTTTGGTAGCGATTGTTCACTGTCTACATACGCTCTCATTTGCAGAGACGACAGTTTAGCATAAGCCTTCAGCTACGTCATTTGCTACGACCTAGCAAGGTGCCATATTCAGTTACTATAATTACTTCAAGAATGTATTCTGAACAGATAATATTGTGAATCATGTACTGTCCAGCGAGACGTTCATCATTAATGGATTAAAGTTAAGTATCAAACTAATTACATCCGCTTTCTGAATTCTCATTCCTTGTCATGTTCCAGATCTCACGTCAGTATAGTTCTTCCCTCTTCACGCCACCCTGCGTGAGCTAAAACACGTGTATTTTGGCCTCTACTTGTAACACGGTGTTGGCTCTTCTGCTAACACAAAAGAAACTTTGACAATTCCAGCTACTCATGCTGGCCATACATCCAAAAAATTAACAGGCTACTGTTGGCCGAAGAACCCGAGACAGAAGCCAACCGGCAGTTTGCCAGCAAGTGGATATAAAAGCCTTAACATTTTGTATCCATCATTTCTTCACACCTTTCTATTATGTTTCTTCCTATCATTTGATAAGCCGACTTTTTTTTTTGACTATTCAATTTCTTCACATTTGATTCCTTCTGTGTTCCTGCCTTACACTACTGTTAGAAGTTAAGACATTCAATAAGAACATGATGAGGAAACAGCTTAACACAATGTTAGCAAGACTGATATTTCTGAAATTTCGTATCTTCATTACAATCATTGTCGTAGTCATAATCACCACCACCTTTGTCTTCTTCTTTTTCAGAAAGTTACGTCTATCGTCTGACAAAAAACTTGAAGCCCAGAGGACATGGTTGGATGTCAGTGTAACATGGTACACATACAAAACATCAGGATGTTTGTACATGATTACAACAGAACTTCTCTGTGAAAGGTAGAATGGTTACCATTGTGGATAGTGTTGTTCATCTTTAGTGTTGTTACTACGTCAGGGAGGGTACATAAGGGGTGTGAACAGCATCAGATGTTGTATGATGACAGACTGATAACAATACAGGAATGCTGTATAGTCATGCAAGACATCATCATTAGTGCATGACAGAGTTCGAAAGGGGCCTCATTGTGGGTTTCGTATGGCCAGCTGACCAAATCACACAATATCCACATTTGTGGGGCAGTCACATGTTACAGTGGCCCGATGGATACTGCATGGAATGTGAAGGCAGGCATACTTGTCGTCAAGGTTCCAGTCACCATACTGTGTCACTTATGGTTGCAAGCAAAATGTAACCCCCTTCACAACTGTGCCTTTCATCTGCAAACAAGCACTGGACCCCTTGTCTAAACCCACAACATTGGTCAGAGTGTAGCAGCAGCAGCCAGACTAGGGAATTACCATACTGTGTGTAGCTTGCCATAACATCAGAATATGCTGCATTTGGAGTGGTGCCATGACTAAGAAGAATAGACTGCTGACCAATGGCAATACATCAATTTCAGACCATTGTCAGCACGTATGGTGGTCAACTGGGGAGAGCACCCATTCTTCCAATGTTTTAGAGATGCACAGTGTGTTATTCCTGGCATTACAATGTGTGAAGGCATTACATATGACTTCAGGCCACAGCCAGTAGTGATTGTGGAAAGTCTGACGGTAAAACAGCACATAACAGCCATCCTGTGTGCTCATGTGTCACCACTCGTGCAACACTGTGGTGATGCCAATTTTCAACAGGACAATGCTCGTGAAAACGTTGCAGTCCCAGTGCCAGTATGCAGGATGTCACCCCCAAGCATGTGGTACTAATTCCCTCTGAAGTTGCTCCATTTTATCAGATTGGAATTGACTTCATAAAGGTTTTCCAAGCTGACAAGAGTTATGGGTCTACTTTCCTCAGGAAAGGATACAATGACTTTTTGACACCCTTCCTGACCAAATCAGTGCCAGCATCCACACCAGAGAAGGTGCAACATCATACTGATAAGTTGGCTTATACTGCCAAGTTCTTCGTAAATTTGACTAGAGTTTGTAGTCACTGAAATAAAATCACATGCCCTCTCAATGTGAGATTTAATTTTCTTTTCTTCTCTCCTTCTGGGTATTTCACTTTTTTTTGCAAGCAGCACAGAATGCGATTTATAATGTGCGAGAGTTAACAATAACATCCCTATATTTCTTAAAAATTAGAAATAAATATTTGCAGCTCATTTTTAAGTAGGAGTTTATTCACTATCATTTCTACCAAAGATAAATACTCTCCTAACTTCTTGGATAAACTTTTTGCCTATAATGACGTTTGTTGCAACAATGGCATCACGGTCAGACACTCTCTGAAGAAGGTTGGATTTTTTTGTAATAAGGAGATATAAAATATCTCTGTGTCTGAGCTGTCAGATTTATTGTCTGAGCCACTTGCCTAATAACATGTTCAGTATTACTTTGGGAAATTGTTAACCTCTACTGCATGATGTGCAATTTTCCTAGTTATATCAGGCAAATTAACTTCAGCTACTATGACTATTACTATTACTGTTGTATGATTAGAGATTTTTTTGTGTTACTGAATTTAGTCTGTCTTTGAATGACTCTTCACACCCCCACACTTGTCAGAATTGCTTGTACTCTTCATGTTAATGGCTGAAAAGTTTGAATCAGTTTTTTAATCATTTTTACAATTTGTAATGTTATATCAGTACCCGAAGGGCAGTTTCACAAAATTAATTCATTCTGTCTTTCATTATTTTCCACTGCTCCCATCATGAAGGAGAGTCTTCAGGGATGTGGGACAATAAAAAGCATACATTAACCAAAATTAACAGCCCTTAGATATTAGTTATGTACACACTAAACCAGGCTGTTTTAGCTCATCGGCTCCGTTGTGAGCCGCGGAGTGCTCCCTGATCCAGGGAGCCGTGTCACTCGCTCTGACCACTGAAGTGGGCCGGCACGTGGCATGGCTGGCTGAGGCAGGCAGCAAGGCAAGTGTTTCGATGTGCCAGCTGCGTCTTACAAGATCGATAACCTCATACTCTTACCTGCTAAGACGTGGTGACATGCTACACGAGGAAATACGATGTTCAGGAAATAAATAAGAAACAACTGTTTTACAAGAAAATGCATACTAAATGTATTGGGCTCTGTAGCTTGACATTTTCTTTTCATTACCAGATCGGAAATATCAGGCGTCAAAGTGTTCGCAGCGTTAATGTGGAGGATGGCCTTCATTGTTGCATCCTGAAGAAACGATTGTTCCTTACTTTTTACTCTTTTCATTGCTCAGAAAAGCTGCTCACAACAATACGTAGATCCAAACATGCACATGATCTGAGCGGCATTGTTGTGAAGCTTGGGAAATGTTTTTTGGTGTAATGAACGATACCACCGTGACAAATCCAACGCGTTGTAGTACCTTTCTTTCAACAAAGTTGAATTTTGCAAATCAATAATCTCCAACTGAAGTGACGATTACAAGTCATCGGGAGAAACTGAAAAAGGAGTGCTGAACACCTTAAGTTCCATTTCAAAACTAGTGAGGTCTCGGAATCGTGTTTCAAACGATGTGATGAGCTGCTTTAACCTTGCTTGGTAATCACCGAAAGTAGTACCTTCAGATAGTTTTAAAGAAGCAAGACGATTGAAGAACATTAAATGTCCATTACTCATCTGCCTTTCAAATAAAGGTAACTTTTCCATGAACGCTTTGATCTGGTCGTGCGTGTCAACGATTAGCTGCCGTTTGCCCTGCAATGACAAGATTTAAATTTTTCAGATGCATGGTTACGTCAGCTAGGAACGCCAGGTCTGATATCCATTTTATATCTTTCAGACAACGCATTTCTTCCCCTTTCATTTAGAGAAAACAGGATATTTCCTCGCGAATGGCAAAGAAAACATCAAGAACTTTTCCCCGACTCAGCCATCGAACTGTACTGTGGTAAGGTATATCCCCATACTCCGCTTCCATATCTTTCAGGAATCCTTAGAATTGGCAATGATTCATGCCGTGATGCCACACAAAATTCACACACTTAACGACATCTTTCATTACGCCACTTAGCTCTACTGTTTCAGCACAGCACACATGCCTTTAGGTGAATAAAACAATGAAAATCAAAATGTCTTTCCTGAATTCGTCCCCGAGTTTATTTTTCAAACGAGAAGCAAAACCTTCGTGACGCCCGATCATTTGTGATGCACCATCTGTCGCTACAGAATGGAGCTTATCCCACGGCAAATTCATATTGTCCACTGATTCACAAACAGATTCAAAAATGTCACATCCTGTTGCGGTGTAATCGAGTGGTACCACAGCCAAGAGTTCTTCAGTTACTTGTAGCTCCATGTCGACACCACGCACAAAGGCTGCAAGCTGAGCACAGTCAGATACGTCGGTGCTTTTGTCAAGTGTTAGCGAAAATGCAACAAAGCTCTCCGCCTTTTTCCTGAGCTGTGTCTCTAAATCTGCTGCCATGTCCAGGATTCAGAGAGACATTGTTTGCTTCAACACACAAACCCCTTAAATTGCATGCACCTCCCTTGGAAACAAACATTCTGCAACTGCTACCATGCACGATTTTACGAGTGGTGCCACCGAAAACGGCTTGCCACTCGATGCAATGATGTGAGCAGTCCCTGTAGCTTGCTCGAATTGCACATTCAGTAATCTTTTCTCTGCTCTCATTCACCTGAAAATTATAAACGCATTACAGAACACGAACTATGTTGCATGTTTTGATACCCTCGTATTACGAAACTGTTTTTAAACTTACGTCTCCTGGTATGTCATTCTTAAGCCTGGCTATGAGTTCTCTTCATGCAATGCCTTCTACCTGATCGTAGTGCACTGCATGAAGACGTGTATAATGTCGTTGTATATTGCACCTCTTCACAGAATTAAATACTTTAGGACGTACAAGACAATGTGGACGACCATCCCTCTCAATGAATAGAAAGGTATCCTCCAATAGAGGTACAGGGCTCCTGCGGCTAGTCATAGCTGTCATTGAACACGGATTATTGCGTCAGTTGCGGCTGCATGCGGCCAGGGAGCAGTGAGTTCGCTTCCCCCCTCCACGCGGGCTCCGAGCTGCCGCAGTGAGCGCTCCGGCTCCCTGGAGCTCAGTTGGAACAGCCTGCACTAAACTGTTACATACTTCATCTGTTTCACAGACCAAAATAAGGACAATCAAACCACCATGAAATTTACTACCATGTAAAAAACTAGTACTTCTTCAGTTATACTAAGAAGCTTTGTTTCTTTACTATTACCTGATTACTATAAAGGGTTTGGACAAAAATATGGACACCAAAAACACAACACACTATCATGCCAATAAGATGTAGGAAACCTGTTTGCTCTTAAGAAAGCCTAGATCATCTCAGAATGGATAAATACAGGTCCTTTATGGTTCTCAGAGGTATCTTATACCATTTTCCTGCGATGTGGAGGTGGATAGTGTTCATGCACATTTCTCTCCAAAGTAGACCATGCCGTGGCCATGGGAGATGTGACACTCCATCCTCAAGCTCACATCAGTCCTGAGTCATGCAAGCTGTGTGAACAGGGGCCCAGTCATCTTGGAATACACCATTTTTCATTGGGGAACAAACATCATACAACGGGTGGACCCGATCAGCCAAAATGTTTAAATAATCCTTGGCAGTAATGCGACCTTGCAGAACATCCATGGAATACCACAATATGGCTGCCCAAATCATCACTAAACAACCCCTCCCCTCATGCATGTTTCACTCCTGGGACAAACTTGGCAGAAGTTGCGAAAAGTGTGAAACAAGACTCATACAACCTAATGACATTCTTCCATTACTCCACAGTCCAGGTTTTATGGCTGTGGTACCACTTTTTCTATTATGGGCATTTGCATCACTGACAAATGGTTGTGGCATTATAACTTGCCCTGCAGTGCCCTGCTTATGGAGTTCCTTTCGGGTTGTTGGTGCTGACAGGGTAAATGTGGGCAGCATTCAGTTCTGCAGTGACTTCTGTGGTGGTTGTTACCTTACTTTTCCCCACTATCTTCTCCATGACCATCTGTCATAATCACTCATGTATACTTTCATCCACATTGTGATTTAGCAGATGATATTTCTTTGGTTTTTCTGTATGTGGTATAACTCTTTGATACTTCGGCTACCTCGATTATGGATTCACTAGCTCGTGTTTGAATTAACTTAACTGTGACATAATGCACCCATAGCTACACAGAGCACTATTTTGACCATGACTGACACTTGCAAAAGATTGGAGCCATTGCACGGATGCTGTTCTTGGTTAAATACAACAGTGAAACCTGCAGGCTTGGCTAACTTCTACATTTATGTCAAGCATGCCTTTCTCATGGTGTTTTCATATTTTTGTCAACTATACTGAAATGTATCAAACAATAATATGTTCCTACCTTATACATACATTTACAATTAAGTGTGTTACTTATTATGCTGTTAATTAGAAGCCTCAAACAAGATAAGTTTATAATGTCTTTTGAATCTGACAAGTATCCAGTTTCTCGTTCTGTGTCTTCTTGCTAGCAACTTACTAAAGACTGTAGCAACATAATGTGCGAATGAATGAATGAATTGCAAAACCCACTGTCAATGCTAGACAAGAAAACAAAGCCTTTTTTGTGTGTGACCTTGTGGTTATGCAAATCATTGTTCATCTGAAATTTTTTATTATATGTTAAGTTATAGAACATATCATACTGTCTAAACACAACATGTTATAGAGTTAACTTACAGCAAGGAAATTCAAACAACTTTTCTAATGAACAAATTATGCAAAAAGCTTTTTCTATCATTTTATAAAAGATTAGCCTCAATAATTACAAATTGTTCATAATTCTTGCTCCTCTTCCTCCTTATTTTTACCTTTTCTTGTTTCACAACACAATTTTCAGCTGACTACTATAAGTGTTTTTTTACCTGGTGGGCTAGTTCATGTGCAATTACTATTGCAACCCACTGATGGGCAGGAGCAGATGTTTCATCTGGATCATAGAGGATGGATGTTTCACGGTAAGTGATCAGGCCCCAGTTCTCCATTGCTCCAGCAGCAAAATCAGGGATAGCAATAAGATCTGTTGAAGAAAGTTTCAATTAAGTGAGCCAATGAGTGAAAAAAGTACAGAAAAACAAATTGCCTAACAGATTAAGAATTACATTTACAGAACTGTAGGCATTTGATATCTGGAAACTGAGTATAAAAAGTAAAATGTAGCCATGGTAAGAGTTTAGTTTGTTAATATTATATGAGACACTATAAGGTTTAACAGCCCCTCTTTGTGTGCATGGATCTACAACAGTTGGCTTGGCATTCATCTGGGGAATGGTATTACATTATGTTTACAGGGCACACTAAACTTTTGAGTAGAGTAAGTAAAACCATCTCTGTAAATATGAAACCATTTTTTGGGGGGCAGGGAGGATACCGGAATACCTATTTTCTCTCTCTCTCTCTCTCTCTCTCTCTCTCTCTCTCTCTCTCTCACACACACACACACACACACACACACACACACACACAAATTTAGTTTGTCTACAGATAGCTACAAACTACCATATCATCATTGTCAAGATAGTTTTATACCAATTATTCTCTACATGCTAATTTTATGGGAAACTGGCAAAAATCTGCGTGTGTTGTCAAGTCACCTGTTATCTGTCTAAAACTGCAACTTCACATGTAGTTAAATTTAATTTTATTCATGCGACTGAAAATAAAGTGATTTTAATTTGAAGTGTATCAATGAAAATGTCCCCAAAGGTTAATATATCAACCTTTTATCTTCACTCATGATCATGTCGAGGCAATGACAACAAAATCTTCAACCAGACGATTTATGACAGTGGATATTTCCACTGATCTTACTGTGTGTCTCCAAAAAGCAAAGGTTCTGAACTCTTGTTCTGGTTTGGCAAACAATTTTAATCCTCTAGAAAGTTTCATAATTTTCTTGTTTTGTAACTTTTACAATTAAAAATGTCATCTTATAGTGACCTTTATGACATAGCTGCAGGCCTTTGAAATATCTGTACAATCTCATCCCTTTTCTTATTATGAAACAAACATTAGTGTACAGAAAACCACAGGAAGTAAATGCCTATTAAAACTGTCATGTTACTTTCTTTGCAGTGGTAGAAATTTAGTTCCGTAGAATGATGTCTATCAACGCACAAGTGGGTTCAGGTGGCTACTGCAGGCAGCAGAATTGGCCAGTTCAGAGCCCTGTTCTTATACAGGGTTTACATAAAGTCTGGGAATACTTCCAATTATTTATTGCACAAGAACTAAACATTGTACAGATGTCATACATATTGCATTTTGAAGAGAAACTCTGAAATCTTTTTTTGATAATATTCGATATGCGAATCATGAGTGTCCCAGCAGATGTCAATATGGTAATTGATTTCTTGCCATACCCATCCCAGCATGACATCATCGACTGTGGCAGTCGCTTGCCATATTTTCTCCCGGAGCTCTGCTACATCACTTAGTAGACACGATACATACACCAGATCTTTAATGTGTCCCCACAGAAAAAAGTCACATGGAGTGAGATCTTGTGATCGGGGAGGCCATTTCATGAAACATCTGTTCTCTTCTGTTGCATGGCTGATCCATCAATGTGGCAGCTCCGTATTCAGGTAACCACTAAGTTCATGATGAAAATGAGGTGGAGCCCCATCCTGTTGAAAGATGAACAGAGAGTCCAATTGCATTTGGGGCATCAGCCATTGCTGCAACGTGTCCAAGTAGGAACATCCAGTGACAATGCTCCCAGCGAAGAAGGATGGCCCACACAGTTTTCGACATGATACGGCACAAAAAACATTTACCTTTGGGGAATAATGCTCAAATTCAATGCATTCATATGGATGCTTTGTACCCCAGATTTGACAATTATTCCTGTTCACTTTCCCATTAGTGTGAAAAGTGGCTTCACCGCTAAAAATTAAGTGACCAACAAAGCCGTCCCCATCCTCATTCAATTGTTGCAATGTGAGCAAAACTCAAAATACTTGTCTTTGTCGTTGTCATTGGGCTTCTGCACTATCTCCAATTTGAATGGTTTCATACACAGCTTTTGTTGCAGGACTTTCAACACTGTCATTGGACCCATTTTGAGTTCACGCAATGCATGACACACCAATTTCTTTGGACTCCTTATGAATGTCCCTCATAGGTGCTCCACGTTCACTTCACTCACACTGGGATGTCCACTTCTCTTTGCCAGGCACAAGTAACCTGTCTTGACAAATTTGTTGTGCCAGTGGTAAATGGCCTTCCTTGTTGGTGGCTTCTTACCATAACTTGGTTCTAAACATCCGTTGAACAGCTGTAGCACACTTGTTTTTGTCGAATTCCAACACACAAAGCTCGCTCCGCACCTTAACTCGCCACGTTTGTGACTAGTAATGACTATGGGTAAATTACCAATCTACGCTGTGGCAGTAGACATGAAAAAAAAATTGCAGGGTTTCCCTTAAAAATGACATATGTATGATATCTGTACAATGTTTGGTTCTTGTGCAATAAACAACTGAAAGTGTTCCTGGACTTTATGTACACCCTGTACTGTGTGACTTCCCCTTATGGAGATGTGTGAAGGACAAAATTTGCCAGACCAAACCACATATGCTGGGTGATTTGAAAGATCACATCCAGATGGTTTTTACTAAAGCTAGACAAGAGCTCCTGTTGAAGTTCATCTGAAAATATTGTCAAACTATTAGATAAATTGTTGGAATATGCTTGCACTTATGTGTGCACTGTAAAAACAATTTGGATCTTCCCACTGATCATAATAAATCTTGTTTCAAAAAATAGGCAAATTATTTTAGGAAATAATAGTAATTTCCAATACACTTACTTTCCATTTGTCTTGTATAATAGAGGCCTTGTGTGCCTAAAAAGAAACAACGCTTGACGAGGAATTAAAATGGATGAAATTAATCTGCCTGTACCTTTAATCTTTTCTTCTTCACAATAGCAACTTATTTAAACCATAAACAACCAAGTCCAATGCAACCAGTCACTAAACTTTAAACCTTCAATTATGACATACTGTGGAATCTTTGCTCCATCTTTAGATGTCAGTTTTGAGTTTAAGATCACAAACATTGATCCTAGAATGGCAAAATATTCAAATAAAGGTTTTTAAAAATCAGTCACTCTGATTGCATCTACATTTGTGGTTTAATAAAAGCAAAGACTTAGCACTGATGTTGCATATCTGCAATCCTGTGAATCCACTTTGCATGTTTCCTTAAAGAATTCTGCATTTGAGCATACTCACTCAATGCTAACAGATGGTACCAAAGGCATTGCACGTATTAGCATCTTCTGATTTAAACAGAGTTCTTTTTCCATCTAGTGTGCAGTAGTTATCATGATTTTGTACGTTAGTGGCCATTACTTTCACTTACTTTAGCAGATTATATTCCTACATAAATGAGTCCTGTAGCAAGGCTTCTGAAGCACAATATCAGCGAAGAATTAAAAGTTTTGTGACTTGTTACAGGTTGCTTATTAATTTTACAGTTTAAACATACAGTCATGGAATCAGCCTTAAAAACATGTAGAGAAAGAAAGAGAGAGAGAGAGAGAGAGAGAGAGAGAGAGAGAGAGAGAGAGAGAGAGAGAATATGTGTAATTAAAAAAAAATGTAAATTAGAAACAAATTCTGATTCTGATGCAGCTGAAGTGGCACTTGTCTTAATAATAATAATAAATAATAATAATAATACTTTATCATAGAAGGCTTTTAAAAAAGACCAGGAAGAGTTATGTTTAATTCCTGTTGTTTGAGTTTAGGTAACACTGATGGCTGACTATTAGAATTTGTTCTGTTATTATAGTGTACATTAACCCTGAAGGGGACTACATTAAAAAATGGCCCATTTTTTAGATGAACACACCGTGTTTCATTGCCACCTCATGCTTTTTCTCCCATTTGTCTTAATACAGGCAGAGAATGAAGATGCAAGAACATTTAACACCAGACAATATTACTTTTAACATAGCCATGCTGATCTACAAAAAAGTAATAACCTTGTTTAGGTAATGGGTACTGAACTCTGAAAAAGTCTTCATAGTAATCCATGATATCAGTTGCAGTCTTAAGTGCAAATTTTGCTTGTGGTATCAAATCCCTTGGAGCATATACCGATACATTAATATCTCTTCTGTTTGTCTTGCTGCTGATATAGTCGTAATCACATACAACAAAGGCAACGAGGTATGTACTCATTTCAACAGACTCCCAAAAGTCATCTCTCAGCTGGAACAGTAGAAGTTATTTCTGATATATTTGAAATCATCAAAAGGAACAAACAGAAATTATGAATACAGAGTATTATGTATTACACAAACTCACTAATCCAGTTCCCATATAAAAACCAGCATCTTCTGTAGTTTTAACAGGCATATTGAACAGAGCAATATGAAACCTGTCTCTGAAGATTGACATTTTAAAGCGGGCTTTAAACTGTGGTTCATCAAAGCATGGAAATGCTGATCTTGCATATGTTGGCTCAAAGTGAGTTGTTGCAAGATATCTGAAAGACAAGAAAATAAAAATGAATACATATTATTAAAACCTACTTATACTAAATAAATTATAAACTTTAGGCACAAAAAATCATTTCATGGTGTAGCTATTTCAATGTAATTCAAACTTTAATATTACTTGGAAAAATGCAATTAGTTAACAGCTGCTGAATGTCACCTAAGAATATTAATTTTAATATTACTGAACAGTATGAAATTGATTTTTGCTATTGTTGCTAGTTATAGTGCAAATATAATTAACAATGATGAGTCCATTTGTTTACATTTTCTTTTTTTTTCTTTTTTCTCCATTTTCTACCTCATCTTCAGGTCCTAATAAAAGATCTGAATGTTATCTGATGTCCCTGCAAAACACGTTTCATTATCTTGTAGATCTACATAATAGTAGATATCTGATGACCATTTGTTATTCTACTTCATGTACTCTTGTGGTATGCACCCCAGTTGAAAGCATCTGGTAATGCCTTTACAGACCTTTTCATAGGTGTATGAGATCCATCATTTGCTAATGATTTCCTTCTATGTTGCCCTATTATTATTATTATTATTATTATTGTTATTATTATTATTATTATTGTTATTATTATTATTATTGTTATTATTATTATTATTATTGTTATTATTATTATTATTATTATTGTTATTATTATTCTCTTACATTTATCACACTTTATTTTAAAAGGCTTTGTTTGAAGTTTTTCAATTTATTTCAGTAGTAACATATTTTCCTAATCTCACTGTTGGTAATTTGTTTCTCTCAGATATCTTTAATGTGTGACCATTTCACTACCTCTTCTTTTGCTATCTCCTCAGCCTAGGTTATTAGTCACACAAGTAACACTAGCAAATTCATGCATATCTGTAAGCATACCAGTCAAAACATTAGTAACCCCCCCCCCCCCCCCTCCATTCCCCCGAAGACAACTTTAGTAATGCCCTCAATTCAGCAACGAAGCAGGACCACAAGTTCTTCACATATGCTATGCCTAGATAAGGCCAGTTATTAATATTGCATGCTGTGGAGCTGTCAAACTAGGAATACTGACTGCTATGTTTCACTCATTGTTCTAAACAGTCCCAAACATTTTTTGTGGGATTAAGATCGAGTGATTTAGGAGACCAGCCAATGTGTGATAGGTGCCCAAGTGTTCAACTATGAACAAGTGAATGTACAGGGGCAAAACACAAAATATTTGAACACTGCAATAAATGCGCCCTTGAACATAAATGCAGATGTTTGCCAAGACTGCAGGTTGTGATGTTGTATTTGACCATGTTTGACACCTGTGCAATGTCTTCAGTACAGTGCAAGTGTCATCGTGGTAACAACAGTATCTTGTGTAGTTGAGTGTGTTATATCAGAGGTAAGTGAATTCAAATGTGGACAAATTGTTGTTGCTTGTAAGGTGGATACTTTTATAAGCAAGGTAGCTGAAGTGTTTGGTTTATCAAGAGACACTGTATTGCACAATATACCTCATACGGGGAAAGGGGAAAAACCATCATGTGCCAAGTAACAATGGCTCATTGCAGAGAATTGTGATGAGAAATAAGAGAATGGCAGTCGCAGAAGTCACTATATAACTGAATGCCACACCCATGTACCTTGCCAGCATCAAAACAACATGAAGGGAGCACCACAAGCAGGGAATTGCAAGATGAGCTGGAATTTCAAAACCACCCATCAGTGATTGAGAAGACAGTGTTGACAGCATAAAAGCCAGACTGTGGAGCAACAGAAGAAAGCCATTTGGTCAGATGAGTCTTGTTTCACACTGTTTCCAATTTCAGCCCACATTAACATTCCAAGAGCAAAACAGGGTGGGTATTCAGTGAATATTTGGGCAGTCACATCATGGTATTCCATGGGCCCCATTGTTTATCTGTAAGCTCTTTTTACTGCAAAGGTTTATGTGACAATGCTGGCTGATCAGGTCCGCCCCATAGTACAATGTTTGTTCCCAAATGGTGATGCTGTGCGCCAAGATGACACGACCACTGTCCACACAGCTCACACCACCCAGGACTAGTTTAGGAGGCTGAGCATGAAGTGTCACATCTCCCCTAGCCACAACAGTCACCAGATCTCAACATTATTGAGCCTTCGGAGTCTACCTTGAGAGAAGTGTATGATCACTATCCACCTCCACCATTGTTACCTAAACTTGGCACTATTTTGCAGAAAGAATGGTGTAAGGTTCCCTTGGATACCATACAGGACTTTTCTTTATCCATCCAGAGGTGACTGGAAGCTGTTTTGAAAGCCAATGGTTTTAGTACACCTGCATTAGGCATGGTAATGTCTTGTGATTCCAGTGTTTCAGTATTTTAGTCTATCCCCTGTAGCTCTGTGAACATTACTGTTGTCAACTTGGAAGATGAGATTTTCTACAGCATATCAATCAGGAAGATGTAGAACAAAGGGCCACACTTGGTCACCAAGAATGTAGAAATAATTATTCTCTTCCATGTTCCTGATAATTTGAACACGAGAGCCCAAGTCATATACCAAAACAGTTCCAAACCATCGCAGAAATACCTCTGGCCTAATTTACACACTTTATACATTACAGTTTAAGCAACTCACTGGGCAGTTGATGCTCTTAAAGCATTACATCATTTAAAGATAGGTGTAATTGTGGCTCTTTGGACCACACTACATGCATCCAGTCAGTGTCCAGTTTCAGTGTTTGATTCACTCAAATGTACAGCTTTAAATGCCACTATGAACAACAGCATTTTATGTGGAAATCTTTCAATGCAGCTCTCTTCATAATGTTCACTTGGCAAGTATTTGACACTCACCGGCATTCACTGACAACAGCAAATCTTGTTGGCTATGAAACTGATTGTCAGTGACAAGGTATGTTACTCATCTTTCCCAGGAAAGATATTGATAAACCATCTCTTTTTGTTTCTCATCTGATAATCAGTCTGCAGTCTTAACCTGTTTCTATACAAACATACATAAATGGTCAACCACAACTATGACCATGACACACTGTAATCATTCTACTGCAGAGGTTCCCAAACTGTGGGTAATTCCTCCCTGAGGGATAAAATGAAACTTCCTGAGCAGTAAAAATCAAAAGTAGATGACTGTGTCTCTCAGAAAACTAAATTATTTTTAAAATATCACCATCATTAGTGGCAGTGGTTAGAACAAAGCAATGGCAGACCAAAGTCTACTAGTTTCAGCCAGCTCAGAAATATGGAGTCCTGCAATCAAGTCATTTATACAACAGTAATTATAGTTCACATATTTTGACTTTGTTGATTTTCAATGGGGATGCAGGGTGTGAGTGAAACTAGCTTCGCTGGGAAGGCGAGTGGTGCAGCTTTCTATTCTGAGAAATTACATGTAGCACTTGTGACGCACTAAGAGTTGCTTCATTATCTATTCTACCACACAAACTACAGAAAATCAGCTCTTTGGAAAGAAATGTTGGAGTAAAGGTTTAAATATGTTGAAGTAGAATTTTGACTATGATAGCAAAGAAACAAAAAAGAAGGACTGGAATGTACCTGGAGCATGACTTGTTATTTATGCCGACTGTGAACAAAGCAACTATAAAAGTAAGACATACCATTCATCTACATAGATACTCTGCAGCTATCATCTACATGGATACTCTGCAAATCACACTTAAGTGCCTGGCAGATGGTTCACTGAACCACCTTCACAATAATTCTCTATTATTTCAGTCTCTAACAGTGTACAAGAGAAATGAAAACCTATATCTTTCTATGTGAGGTCTGATTTCCCTAATTTTATTATGATAATCATTTCTCCCTATGTAGGTCAGTGTCAACAAAATATTTTTGCATTCAGAGGAGAAAGCTGGTAGTTGAGATTTCATGAGAAGATTCTGATGAAATGAAAAACAATTTTGTTTTAATGATATCCCCCTCAAATCCTGTATCATAGTCCATTCCTTCCGAACGGAATATGCAAATGTAGACGAGATGTGGCTCAAATTCGAAGATATAGTAGCAACAGCAATTGAGAGATTCATACCTCATAAATTGGTAAGAGACGGAACTGATCCCCCATGGTACACAAAACACGTCCGAACGCAGTTGCAGAGGCAACAGAAAAAGCATGCGAAATTCAGGAGAACGCGAAGTCCTGAAGATTGGCTAAAATTTACAGATGCGCGAAATTTGGCATGGACTTCAATGCGAGATGCCTTAATAGGTTCCACAACGAAACATTGTCTCGAAATTTAGTAGAAAATCCAAAGAAATTCTGGTCGTATGTAAAGTACACAAGCAGCAAGACGCAGTCAATACCTTTGCTGCGCAGTTCCGATAGTACTGTTACCGAAGACTGTGCCGCTAAAGCGGAGTTATTGAACGCAGTTTTCCGAAATTCATTCACCTGGGAAGACGAATGGAATATTGCAGAATTTGAAACATGAACAGCTGTTACCATGAGTTTCTTAGAAGTAGATACCTTAGGGGTTGCGAAGCAACTCAAATCGCTTGATATGGCAAGTCTTCAGGTCCAGATTGTATATCGATTAGGTTTCTTTCAGATTACGCTGATACAATAGCTCCCTACTTAGCACTCATATACAATCGCTTGCTCACCGATAGATCTGTACCTACAGACTGGAAAATTGCGTAGGTTGCACCAGTGTTTAAGAAGGGTAGTAGGAGTAATCCATCGAACTACAGACCTATATCATTGACGTCGGTTTGCAGTACGGTTTTGGAGCATATACTGTATTCAAACATTATGAATCTCCTCAAAGGGAACAATCTATTGATATGTAGTCAGCATGGTTTCTGAAAACATCATTCTTGTGCAACACAGCTAGCTCTTTATTCGCACGAAGTAATGGCTGGTCTCGACAGGGGATCTCAAGTTGATTCCGTATTTCTAGATATCTGGAAACCTTTTGACACCACTCCTCACAAGTGACTTCTAATCAAGCTGCAGGCCTATGGGGTATCGTCTTAGTTGCGCGACTGAATTCATGATTTCCTTTCAGGAAGGTCGCAGCTCCTAGTAATAGACGGCAAATCTGCGAGTAAAACTGAAGTGATATCAGGTATTCCCCAGGGAAGCGTCCTGGGACCTCTGCTGTTCCTGATCTATATAAATGACCTGGGTGACAATCTGAGCAGTTCTCTTAGATTGTTCGCAGATGATGCTGTAATTTGCCATCTAGTAAGGCCATCCGAAGACCAGTATCAGTTGCAAAGCAATTTAGAAAAGATTGCTGTATGGTGTGGCAGGTGGCAGTTGACGCTAAATAACAAAAAGTGTGAGGTGATCCACATGAGTTCCAAAAGAAATCCATTGCAATTCGATTACTCGATAAATAGTACAATTCTCAAGGTTGTCAATTCAACTAAGTACCTGGGTGTTAAAATTACGAACAACTTCAGTTGGAAAGACCACATAGATAACATTGTGGGGAAGGCGAGCCAAAGGTTGCATTTCATTGGCAGGACACTTAGAAGATGCAACAAGTCCACTAAAGAGACAGCTTACACTACACTCATTCGTCCTCTGTTAGAATATTGCTGCGCGGTGTGGGATCCTTACCAGGTGGGATTGACGGAGGACATCGAAAGGGTGAAAAAAAGGGGCAGCTCATTTTGTATTATCACGTAATAGGGGAGAGAGTGTGGCAGATATGATACGCGAGTTGGAATGAAAGTCATTACAGCAAAGACGTTTTTCGTCGCGGTGAGATCTATTTACGAAATTTCAGTCACCAACTTTCTCTTCTGAATGCGAAAATATTTTTTTGAGCACAACCTACATAGGTAGGAATGATCATCAAAATAAAATAAGAGAAATCAGAGCTCGAACAGAAAGGTTTAGGTGTTCGTTTTTCCCGCGCGCTGTTCGGGAGTGGAGTGGTAGAGAGATAGTATGATTGTGGTTCGATGACCCCTCTGCCAAGCACTTAAATGTGAATTGCAGAGTAATCATGTAGATGTAGATGTCACCTATTTTGCAACAATACAAAATGTGCTGCCCTTCTTTGAACTTCCTTGATGCACTACATTAATCTGATCTCATACAATATAGCAGTACTCCAAAGGAGGACTGGCAAGTGTAGTGCAGGCAGTCTCTTTAGTAGGTGTGTTACATTGCGCAAGTGTTCTGCTAATAAAATGCAGTCTTTGGTTTGCCTTCCCCACAACATTTTATGTGTGTTCTTTCCAATTAAGTTATTCGTAATTGTAATTCCTAGGTATTTAGTTGAATTTATGGCCTTTAGATTTCACTGATTTATGGTGCAAAAGAAGTTTAATGGATTTCTTTTAGCACTCATGGATGACCTCACACTTTTCATTACTTAGTGTCAATTGCCAATTTTTGCACCAAACTGATATCTTTTGTTATTTCTCAATTTGTTTAGATCTTCTGATGGGTATATAGATGATGAACAACAGCATCATCTGCAAACAACCTAAGACGGCTGCTCAGATTGTCTCCTAAATCATTTATATAGATAAGGAACACCAGAGGGCATATAACACTACCTTGGGGAATGCCAGAAATCACTTCTGTTTTACTCGAAGACTTTCCATCAATTACCACAAACTGTGACCCCTCTGACAAGCAATCATAAATCCAGTCACATTAATGAGATGATATTTCACAAGGATGCAACTTCACTATAAGCCACAAGTGTGGTACAGTGTCAAAAGTCTTCTGGAAATCTAGAAATACAGAATCAATTTGAAATCACTTGTCAGTGGCACTCAATACTTTGTGTGTGTAAAGGGCTAGTTGTGGTCCACAAGAACGATGTTTTTTAAATCCTTGTTGGCTATTTATCAATAGACAATTCTCTTCCAGGTAATTCATAATCTTTGAACACATTGTATGTTCTAAAAGCCTGTTGCATATCAGCATTGCTGATAAGGGCCTGTAGTTTATTTTATTACTCCTGTTACCTTTCTTGAATACTGGTATGAGCTGTGCAACTTTCCAGTCTTTGGGTATGGATATTTCATTGATTGAGTGATTTCAGATGATAGTTAAGTATGGAGCTACTGTATCAGCATACTGTGAAAGGAAATCAATTGGTATACACTCTGGACTTGCTTTTATCAAGTGATTTAAGTTGCTTCACTACTCTGAGGATATCTACTTCTAAGTTACTCATGCTGGCAGCTGTTCTTGATTTGAATTATATAAAATTTACTTTGTCTTCTACGGAGAATTATGAAAGGCTGTGTCGTTGATAGTATTTCCATTGCTATTGTACATAGAAGGCAATGATTGGGTCTTGCCACTAGCTTACTTTACATATGACCAGAATCTCTTTGGACTTTCTGTCAGGTTTTGGGACAAATTTTCATTTTGGGAACTACAATAAGCATTTAACATTGAAGTCTGTGCTAAATTTTGGGCTTCTGTAGAAGATCACCAATACTGAAGATTTTGTGTTCATTTAAATTTGGCACACTTTTTTTTTGTTTTTTCTGCGACAGTGTTCTGACTCATTTTGTGTACCAAGGGAGATCAGCTCCATTGTTTGTTAATTTATTTGGTATAAATCTCTCAACTGCTATCAATGCTATTTCTCTGAATTTGAACCACATCTGGTCTACACTTTGTTAATTTGGAAGGAGTAAAGATCGTCTCTCAAGAAGGCGTCAAGTGAAGTTTTTTTGAATAGGTATATTTTCCACTTATTTTTGGAGGATTTGGGGGTTACAATATTGAATCATCTTGTTGATTCATTAATTCTTGGTTTAATAAAATGCTTACAACATACAAATAAATGTATCGTACATAATGTTAAAAATGAAAGTAGTCAAAAACCTTCTTAATTCTAAAGTTTTGTTCGGTACAAATGTTGGTTGCATGCACTAATTGCCCCAGTGTTACACAGTCAGCACATCATCTTTATCCTGTTCGTAGCATCTAATGTCTCGTGTATGTGGAGCTATCTACATACCCATACTGTTCTGGTAATCTTTAGTTTGTAACTAACAATATATTCACTCTTATCATGTTGCTCTCAGGTCAAATACACACACTGCCTGGAGCACCATCTGAAAATACAGAGAATGTATTTTGCATATATACACACACTGCATTTTCAGATGTTAAAGAAAAAACTTAAATTGATAAAAATGCACAGTTTTATGAATGTAGTGTTCCTTTTAAGTTTCCAAATCCCAGAAACCTATGCTTACAAAATTATCAAATAAACATTTACTGTGAACGGAGGAAATTTAATACAACACAATACCTTCTGCTCACATTTTGAGAAATTTTATAAACCTATTATACATTAGCAGATCTCATTGCTTTAACTATTTCTTATTATCTCAGCTGTTTCACAGTATTCTCAAGAGTTGCACTTGAACAGGTACATATTTTTTATTCTAATTCTGTTTTTATCTCATAGTTTCTTGCCCCACAAAACTCTCGCAGCACTGTATATTAGTGAAAACACTGTATAAGGGATCGGTTGGTAGGACATGTTCTGAGGCATCAAGGGATCACCAATTTAGTACTGGAGGGCAGCGTGGAGGGTAAAAATCATAGAGGGAGACCAAGAGATGAATGCACCAAGCAGATTCAGAAGGATGTAGGTTGCAGTAGGTACTGGGAGATGAAGAAGCTTGTGCAGGATGAGTAGCATGGAGAGCTGCATCAAACCAGTCTCAGGACTGAGGACAACGACAACGACGACGACAACAACTGTATAACCTCCAGTGCTGCGATGACCTATTGTTCATCAGTATACAACTTACAGAATTCTAATCTTTGGCATGAATATATTTCCAACATCCTTCAAATGGACTGTGCTCAATAGGTCTAACAAATTGTATTTACACGATGCTGATGAGACGTGGAACATGGAACCAACAACTAATTTTGCAAGATCTATCAGCCATTTTACTTTGTACAAGCAGTAAGTATGCAGCTGCTCCCATTACTTTTCTTAGATTCAATAGTAGCAAAACGCTAACAATGAAATGAATTAAAACAGTGCCATGCAACATTAATTGTTTATGCAATTTTGTATTTTTTTCAAATTTATTGTCTGTAAATGAGTCCTTTCATTCAGTAGTGAAGCATGTACCAAAACAAACCTCTACTGGCATAAGTCAAATCAAGAAATCTACACTAAAATCCTGCACAAAGCTAACAATAACCTTTCTATTGACAAGGGGAAAGCAAGAAACTTGGCACTTGTTCATGTCACATGAAAACCAAGCCAAATCTCTGGTAGTCTAATGAATTATTCATGTATTTACCTAAACGAATTAAGTAAGACAACAGGAGACCGATATAAAGTCATTAAATATTGATCAGGTCCAATGTTTTGTTAGTGCATTATCTGTTTTGTAGGGGAACAGTTTTAGAAATACTCTTCAATAATTATGTTCTGGGCATATTCAACATTCAGAGTCTTAACAGGCATGATACTTTTACTGGGGCTAGTCAAACCTTTACTCTACACATACACATACAAAGAGCAGCTTTTCATGCAAATCTTGTTTATTGAAGATAGCCCTTCTCTCACTTCAGGAAAAAAGGCTATAATGAGCAGACTCATGCCATAAGAAAAATTTGTAATATGCTATCAGGTCATAAGAAGGAAATGAGAAGGAAACCTACTTGTCTCTGGGAGTTACTCTCAAAGGCCTAACATTGAAAGTCCCCATTTCTCGGTGTAATCCTACTCTACACCAGCCCATTTGGAGTCTTTCCTTATCATCCCATCAAGCATGTCTTCCCCCAGCCCAGGGGTCTGGGCAACTTCTCTTCGTTCTCTCCATTTCCTAAACCTCACCAGTTCTATCACCCCTCTTCCTTCCTCTTCAAGAGCCACTGGCTCCGGAAGATTGCATTTAAATACTCTTGTGTGTGCGTTCTCCTGCTGCTATTAGTGAGTACATTTTTATGCATCCAATTACATTAAATTTTCAAAAACTGATTATTTTCATTGATAATACTGTTAAGAGTATCATGTAATAGCAAATGGGAGTTGCACTACAATATGATGAACAATCACAGCCCAGTTACAGAATTTCCCTACAGAAATTGCTGAAGAATGTAGACAGACAGGCAAAAGCCACACATTACGTAGGAAGGATAGTGTGTTCTTGGAATAAAATTAGATATGTTGCCAGAGATGAAACAAGCATCAAACCAGAAGTTGGGTTATCAACATATTACATTGCACAACTGGTATGGATATGAATGCTTACACTTCATCAGTTTGTGATAGAGATCAGAACAAGTCATTAACATAAGCAGCTGTGGTTATCTAGATGGTAATCAATTTAAATAATTACAGTGATCATGACTTCTCAATGAGATTATATCTCCTCTTGTACAGTATTAAATATTTACTGAAGGAGAATGAAACTGTTAGTTATCCACTACAAATGCTATCAGTAGCTGGGAAGGTAAATCAAAACTTTATTGGGCACAGGCGAGTACAAAGAACTTTTACTATCTGGTGCTTATAGACACTTTTGTACCAAACAGGTACAGAAAACTGAATAAGTTATTAAATCAGTGAAGCATTAAGACCCACATGTATATGAAGACATTTCACAAACACACCTACAAATATTAATCACCTTTCAGATGCACACACTTCCCAAACTGACTAAAATACTTGTTAGTAAAACCACTTTACAATTAGGGAGAAAGAGATAATGTAGACCATTAAAGTTTTTGAGAAAGTTGTGTATAAAAGAGCACAAACACATCTCTGTAAGCGTGATTGGTTGTCAGACTCACAAAATGACTACAGGAAAAAAACAACTTATTCTGATGATGTAATACAATTGCAGTGCTAAATGATACCTTGAGGGACATGTAGATCATCTCTTGATTTAGCATTGTGTGTAGAGACAATGTTATGCCTTTGCATAAGTTGGGGCAATATGGGATCAGAGGAAAAGTTTCCTACTGGTTCCTTTTGCATCCAGAAAATATGAAGCAGAATGCTGTAATACATATTAAGAAATGACAAAAATGTTTGAACCCAGTTGGAATGCTGTACAGTTGAGATGCAAGAAGGTTCTATTTTATGTACAGTGCTTTCCTTGACATATATAATTTATCTGCTGCTAGACATAAGACATGGTTAAAACACCTGTACGCAGCAGTGTCATTGGGTGGTGGTGGTTAGTGTTTAACGTCCCGTCGACAACAAGGTCATTAGAGACGGAGCGCAAGCTCGGGTTTGGGAAGGAAATCGGCCATGCCCTTGCAAAGGAACCATCCTGGCATTTGCCTGAAACGATTTAGGGAAATCACGGAAAACCTAAATCAGGATGGCTGGAGACGGGATTGAACCGTCGTCCTCCTGAATGCGAGTCCAGTGTGCTAACCACTGCGCCACCTTGCCCGGTAGTGTCATTGGGAAAGACACAGAATTTAGAATAGATGATTTAGCAAGTGCATAGCACCAGCTTCAAGTCCAGTGAGAAAAAATTATTGACTAACTGCACCAAAACACAGTGCATAAAGTTTTCAGCAAAGAACTCACAAAAATATGAAATTATTATCACACAATGATCAAATAATTTGTAAAGTACAACATTTTGAATTCTTAGAATGGAGAAGGTAGATGAAAAACATTCTTGGAAGTGCATGGAAATGAACATCCTATCCATAATCCTCCTCCTCCCCACCCAAATGGTATTGTGTTATCTACTTGATCTATATAATATCTGTCTATCACCACACCACATCGTGACCCCCCCCCCCCTCCTCCACCTTTTGAAGTCTCAGATGTAAGACCTGCCCAATACACTCACGCAGTGCTCCACTCCTGTCACAGGATTATTCTATTCAATCAGAAGCGAAGCCACATGCCAAAGCAGTTATATCATGCACCACCTCTGCTACAATTTATGGCATTTTATGATAGTATTCTCAATAATCAATTGTCCACCTGAATGGATGACCACTACCATACCGTGGCCAATAGCAGAGCTGACCATCAAGTGAGAGAACATACTGCTGAGTACAGCATGTTCAATTTCAATCCCTGCTCCACAACCTGTGCTATCTAGGCCCTCCCCTTGGGTACCATTTTCTCTGAATTGTCGATATGGGTATTGTCCTTGTGACACATCCTTCCATCTCAAACAATCTTCCTAGCTTCAATCTCTGCTAGCTCCTGCCCTAGGATCCTAACTTCACTCATCCTTCACTCAAACCATCCTCTCTGCAGTCTCCCTCTTCCTCCACTCTATCTCCAACTCCCAATCCATTCCTCCACATCACTGTGTGTTATAGCATAAAGTCAAGTGCTGGAATGGCAGTCTGAAACAATAGAGCAGAGAGGGCTGTGAAGAAGACATCAGCCAACTACAAGCTGACCGACCCCTCTCCATGATGACAATGCAACAAAAGCGACCTCTAGGAGATGATGATGATTAGGATGTTTGGTTTGTGGGGCACTGAACTGCACAGTCATCAGCACCCGTATGAAGTCCCAATTTTTACATAGTCCATTTCCTTTTCACAACCCAATCTAGTCACTCTCAAAAATGATGATGATGAAATGATGAGGACAACATAAAAACCCAGTCACTGGGCAGGAAAAAAAAAATCCCCAACCTGGCCGGGAGTCTAACCCGCGTCCCCGTGATCCAGTCTGGCAGAGAGGACATAGACGCCGCAGCAACTGGTTGTGGCCCAGTTCTGCAGTAGTGTCAAGATTGGCAACCTGGATAGAAGCATCCACTGTAGTACTTTGCTTGTATTGAAACTGTTACACTGAAGGACATTGATTATATTGTATGTTGCCCTTTGCTTGCAATACATCTATGTCTTTCCTGAAGGTAAGTATTGTCATTGACTCATTTCGGAATAAAACTCTTTAATATGATTTGCTCGAATTGTTGTCTAGTGATCTGAGAAAGCATGTTTCCTAGACACCCCGTATTTGATGAGTAGACAGGATACAACATGTGCACATGCCTTTGTACTCTACAGCTTTGAAGAATTCCTCTGAAAGCTTGCAACATTCTCAGTGCTTATTGATGGGTCAGTTCCTCAACTATTCAGTCACTTGTTGCCTTAATTCCTTAAAACAGTTAACACTGACAGATTAGAAAGTAATGCTTTTCAATATTGTACACAGTAATGTTCAAATACTTTTGCTGCATTCCCACAACAACAGACTGATGGCTGTCTATCAGAAACCATGTCAAGTTCCAGCAGTCATGTTATGACAATGTGCTGGAAAACAATTCTGAATACCCTATCAGTGAAATAGTTCCTTGATAAGATGAAGAGACAGATTTATAGGAGTCATGTGAATTGTTCTAATCAATATGAACTGTTGTAGTGATTCACATAGGTGATCCCGATCATTGTCCTTACACCTTTGACCTACTGCCAACTTACTGAAGAAGGCAGTTCGCAACTGTTCCATTACTCAGTGTATCAACATCAAGTTTTCATATTTCTGCTGTTTAGAAAGTGATGTCTTGGTGTGTCCATGAAGTTAATATTTGACTAAGCTTGGTGATAAAACTGAAAGGTAGAGGAAGTGTGTAAAAGTCCTGACCACAGTGAATCAATTCAGCTGCATATGCAATAAATTATATCTGTGGGAGTTTCTGGTACTTGACTGAAATGTGGTACTCGAAGTTTTTAGTAATAACTACTAGAGACAATATAAAATACTGAACAAAGAGAAACTGAGAGAACACAGAGACTTAAAACCTAGAATTAACATGAGACATGTAACACAGAGAAAAAGTAATAGAAGGAAAATGGCACAACTGTAAGTGTGGAAAGGATGTCATAAGTTATAAAACTGTTCTAACAATATACTGCATATCTAAATAGATCAACAGAAACTTTTCCATCACCTGCCTGCCTGTTAATTTGAAAAGGCATAGATACAATGTGAGCAGGGATGAAAAAACTCTGTGGGAAATATATAAATAAATACTGTGCAATTGAAACAAAATTAAGCCAGTCTGTTCAAAAATCAACAACTGTTAAATCACTGCTTGGTAAAATTCAATATAATGTTGTTCTATCCTGTGGGCTGTAACATTCTTGCATCTTCTTTGGTATGCTGTCCACAAGGTAGTGGAGACATTGCTGCTCAAGTCTGTGCTATTTTTTGAATGTTGTTCTCCTGAGACCACCCAGTGTGTGACAGTTTCAACTGTCACAAAGCATGCCTGATCATGTTCCTGTCTACTGACAATGCAGGTCATTCCATTCATTTGATACCTACCTCCTGGAGGAAGTATTTTACAAGGTGGGTGTGGTGTGCTAATGCATTATTGCCTTGAAGGATGAACAACAGCCAAGAAGTATACAGTAATGTTGCACAATAGACTGTAGGGTCTTGTTTCAATACTGAAAAGCCCTCAAATCCCACTTTAGAGAGATGATGAGTTGGCAGACTTGAGATGTGCATTAGTATTTGGCCATCTATACACTATTCTATGACAACCAACAAGCATCAGACACACCCTGCACTCTTCATTGAAGAGAATATGATGCTATTAATCCAGGCTCTATTCCTTGTGTTCCCTAACTCACCTTCATGCATCATCGTGGTGAGATGGGGTTGTACTTTTGTTTGTGATGGATGCCCAGAAGTCAAACAGATCACTTGAAAGGGGCTGCATACCGTTTGGGTTAGCACATCCCTACTAGTTGCTGCCAAAATAGCAGGTGCAGTTCTGTTATATTCCATAATTTGTAAATAGTTATCAGCTACGGTTCTTGGCCGAAGGTGACCCTTGCTGGTAATCTTCCTTTGCATAAAGTGACAGTATGGGCACAGCTAAGCTTGGAACAGTACTCTGATAAGAAGAAAGTGCGAAACAGGATTGCTGAAGTAAGTTCAGTGTGCACTCTGAGTGCTCTAGAGCACAGCAGTATGCATCATTCTAAAAAAAAATGTTCACAGCTGTAACTGTAACTCTGACTAGGTTCAAATTATGTGTAAATATACATTTTATTAAGATGAAACATTGCCAATTGTTGGATTTCCTCATTCGTGTCTTGCTTACGAAGGTGATAGGACTGTACAAGGCGTGTTCAATAAGTAATGCAAAATTTTTTTCCTTGGCCAACTTTGGTTGAAAAAATGTGGAATATGTTGTGGGGTATCACAGAATACTCCTGCTTCAGCCCCTATAATTTCATGAAGTTCAGATATGTGGTGTCAATAAGTGTGGTCTTCAAATTCGCATTTGTAACGAAGGTGCATTCCGAAGTGCAGAGCTGTCATTGGGCTGCTTCTGGCAAAAAACTAGAGCACATAGATATTCATAGATGCCTGCAGAATGTCTACATAGATCTGGCAGTGAAGAAAAGTACGGTGAATTATTTGGCGAGTAATCTGATCACCCCAGTGAAGTCACACAAACCTTACTGATATCCCTTGTGCCAGCTGGCCACACAGGGCTGTGACTCCTGCAATGCTGGACACACTCATTTGACGTGATCAACAAATCACAATTGAACACTTCACTGCTCAAATGGACATCTCTGTTGGCAATGCTGACACACTTGTCTACCAGTTAGGGTATTTAAAGGTGTGTGCGCACTGAGTTCCTCACCATCTAGCAGAAGACCATAATGAGCAACAAAGGACCATCTGTGCAAAATAACTTGTGTGTTAAGAGGCTGATGAAGAAACTTTTTTTTGCCAAACATTGTTACAGGTGATGAAAAATGGGTTCATTACTTTGAACTGGTAACAAAATAATGATCCATGGAGTGGTGCCACACCACTTCTCGTCTGAAGGGAAAGGTCAAAGTCGCACGAAGGGTTTATTCTGTTTGATGTTCTGCCTGATAGTGCAACGACCAATTCTGAAGTGTATTGCACTACACTCACAAAACTGAAGAAATGATTTCAGCGAGTTTGCCGCAGCAACAATGGCAAATGAAATTCTCTTTCTTGATGTCAATGCAAGACCTCACACAATTCTGTGCATCTGAGATGAGCTCACAAAATTTCACCTGACTATTCTTCCTCATCCACCATACAGCCCAGTTTCGCACCTTCCAACTTCCGTCTGTTTGGCACAATGAAGGATATCTTGCACAATGAACATTATGTAGGTCATGGGGAGGTTATCAATGTGGCAAGACTTTGGCTCTGACATTGACCAGTAGGGCGGTACCACATAGGCATACAGGGCCTCCTAGAAAGGTGACCTAAGGCAGTCACCTTGAATGGAGATTATGTTGAAAAATAGGGTTTTGTAGTCAACAGAGAGTGAAATAATATAATGTATTGTAATCCTGGATAAAACCAGCCTGCTTTCGGGGAAAAAAAAATTGTGTGTTGTATTAGTTACTGTGTGTCCCTTGGGTATACATGTTTCACTTTAATCTTGCCAAAGAGGGAAATTCTCCTTGGCACTGGTGCTGTAAATAAAGAAATAAAGAAAATGGGAGACCATAAACAGTGACAATACTGACAATTTAGTATAATAGCAAGGCACAATTTTTCAAATGGTCAATAACACAAACCAGACAACTGCGAGGCAGAAGGAAATGGCTGCTTTGCCACTTCCCATACCTGCCACAGGCATTCTTCTTATCAGCCTACTATACACAAGCTGCTGCAACCTGTTTGTTTGGAGACACAGTGCATCCTACTGCGTGCAGGTTTACTTTTACTTCTGTTAAACAGCTAGCTGTCTGTCACAATTTCCAATGTCGAAATACACTGCTTAAAGCAATTAGAGGGACAATAATTTGATCGAGTGTACCATAAACACAGGCCATGATTAAGATACATACTATTGCTCTTAGTCTTCTGACGTGTTTTATTAACGGGAACAAACCTCTTGAATACATTTGAAAGCAGTGACTTAGTAGCAGTATTCAACTGTATCATGTTATATCTAAGAGTGAAATGGATATGCAGTGTCTCATACTGCAATCTAGTGAGTAAGTTTTCATCAGTCAACATGAAGCCTGTGAGGCAGAAAGTGTTCAAGCAATGTCATTACTGCAGGAAGGATGAACTACCCGTGCAGTGTCTAGAAGTCTTGATGTGGTTTCACCTATTGTCGGGACTGCTTTGAAATCATTTTGTGAAACTAGTACATAGGAGATGAGTAAGAAAAGTGATGTGACTCATTTTTTTTATCCACAAAAGTTTCTATTTTTTTTCAAACAACAATATGGTTACCTTCAAAGTAGTTCCCTTAGGTAATTATATACTAGCAGAATCATTGATCCAGGCTTGGGAGCAGCACTGAAAAGCTTCGACTGTCAGGCTCTCTAACATGTCATTCACATTCTCTTCAGTGTTCTCCAGAATCCTAAATTACGTCCTTCTAAAACACATCTCACTTTTGGCACAAGAAAAAAGCCACAAGGGCTCAGATCAGGTGAATTGGGGGAGGGGGGAGAGGGGGAGGCTGTGTAACAACAGGAATGCTGTTTTGAGATAAAAAATTCTGTGATGGAAGTGGCCGAGTGATGTGGGGTGTTGTCATGATGGAGCATCCAACTTGTCAGCAATGTCCAGTCTTGCTCGATTCATCCTTTTCCTGAGTATTTCAAAAAACAAGCCACAAATCATCCTTATTGTTAAACGTCCATCTGATCTCTCAAGAGTATGCACACATTTAACACTCATCTGTTTTTGAAGCTGAAGGTTCATGTTCAATGTGTTCTTGGCCTTCCAAAAATGATTTGTGCAAGCAAAAATACTTGTCCTCTTGATATGGAATGTTCCCCACAGGCCTGTTTCAACTTTTTAAAGGTCACACTCACGGATTTCCCAAGTTTAACACATTAACTTGATTGCATAATGTTGCTCTAAATTCCACTCTTCCATTTTTGTAACACACAATAAAAACACAGCTTCACTGACACACTCAAAAATCATTTGATGGCTGTATGGAGCTGAAACTCTGACTGAGCATCTGTGATGAACACACTGGTCTACAAAAGCAGAACAACACAGCACTGCCAGATCTCCTGCAGTGTTGTCAGTCTCATTATTTTTCTAATACCCAAGGGAGCCAGGGCAAAGGAGAAAACAAAAAATTGGCCAGAGATGACTGATACGTGGTTAATTATTCTCTCTACCAGTGCACAAAATGGTATAAGAGCAATGACTGGTTCAGTGTCCATGACCAAACAACATGCAACAGACTATGAGAGGAAGGTTGAAGACCAAGAACAACTCATCATGGCCCTCGATTAACTGCTCGGAACATGAGAGACTGACTTTTATTTGCTGAGGAGCAAAGACCCTGGGAGTTGTATCACTGGTGGTATGTATTGTTTAGAGATGAGTCCCGTTTTTGTCTAACAAAGTGCAATGGACATTCACATGTATAATGTCATTTTGGTGAATGTTATAATGAAGCAGCAGTCCAGGAAATGGACAGATCTGGCTGTGGCACAGTAACGGTGTGTGATGGCATCACAACTAATGGTCAACTGGACTTCCAGATACTCATATTCTGGAAAGACAACTTTGAGCCCTTCTTGCAGCATTTCAGACTCTGTAACAGCTTGCAGAGGTCTTTATTAAGGAGTGGGAAAAAATTGCACAAGGAAATATTTGCAGATCCATCAGGAATATGCCTCAAAGATATGTGGCAGTAACGGAGAGCCTTCTGGATACTGAAATGTTTCTTTTTGTGCCATTATGAGCCTGAAGTGGAGGAGTTCTGACTTTGGTTTATGACACTGTGTTGAATTTATGGTAACAGCACCAACATTTATGATGAGAAGATTAGATTAGCAATGTAGGAAAAAACAGATTGCTACTTATCATAAAGAAGACGCATCAAGTTGCAGACATGTAAGATTAACAGGTACTCACTTGTAGCTTTTGGCCTCAGCCTTCATAAGGAAGCAGCAATCTGGAAAGGGTGGAGCAGGGGAAGGGATAGTAGTGTATGGGTGGCTGGTGGGACTATACTCCAACCAGTTCAGTGCCAGGAGGTTGCATTCCACGTGAGGTTGCATTCCGGCCCGCGATGCTGGAGTTGGGGATCGTGTGTGCCTGAGGTGTAGTTGCTTCGGTGTGTGTGTGTGTGTGTGTGTGTGTGTGTGTGTGTGTGTGTGTGTGTGTGTGTGTGTTTAAAAAAGGCTGCGGCTGAAAGCTACAGGAGTGTGTTTTAATCATGCCTGTCTGCAACTTGATGTGTCTTCTTTATGGTAATAGGCAATCTATCTTTTCCTACATTGTTGATATTCCTACCTGGAGTTTCTATTTTTGGAGATTAGATTAGATGTACTTTTCATTCGAAATGATCCATGGTGAGGATATCCCTGGGGATGTGGAAAATAGCAGAAATTAAGAGTACACAAAAGATATTTGCATAATAAGAACAGATACACTAATGAATCTTCCACAGACTTCAAATGAATTGGCTTCATAGATGAGGTAAAAAAAATTTAATAAATAATAAATAAATAATATTTAACAGCATTTATTTACAATGATCACATTACTGCACAAAATTTGTACAGAATTCAGATTGTATGCAATATTCACATTATGTGATATTATTAATAACATATGTATCAATTGGTTCAGCTTAGAAATTCATCAATGGAGTAGAAAGAGCTGGCCATCAGTAAATCCTCCGACTCTCCTGAAACTGAACTTTATTATTAATTGAACTTTTTATGGTTGCTGGCATGCATGTTCTGAAAACGGATATTGCTGAACACTGATCATCTTTCTGGGCCAAAGCGACTTTAAATCTTTGTGTAAGTTATTTCTAGTACTGAATCCATGCACTGAGGTGTTGGTCTGAAATATATATTTTTTATTGACATATATCATTAAGGAATAAATATATTGGGAAGCAGTAGTATATCCAGTTTTTTAAACAGCCCTCTGCAGGATGTTCTTGAGTTCACACTACAGATAATTTGTATTGCACATTTTTGGCGTAAAAAAAACTTTAGCTTGGCTTGATGAGTTAACCCAGAAAAATAGACCCATGTGACATTAAGGAATGGAAGTCAGCATAGTATGCTAGCTTTTTAATTATATATCACCTAAGTCTGACAACAGTCACATAGCAAATACAGATTTGTTTAGGCACTTCAGCAGTTTTGCAGTATGCAACTCCCAGTTAAATTATTATCCAGCTGTAATCCCAAGAATATAACAGTGTCAAATTCTTGTATCTAGTTGTCACCATATTTTAGGCATTTCTTCTAAGTTCTGTATTGCATATATCATATTTTTTCAAAGTTTAGTGACACAATCGACTAGGAACCATTTATTAATGTCCTTAAACATTTCATTAGCTGATCATTCCAAGGCTATATTTGATATAATATTTATTGTAATGTTTGTATCATCTGCAAACAAACCAAACTTGGCATCTGGTAATTTTACCGATAAAAGGTCATTTATATACACAAGCAAAAGTGAGAGCCTTAAGTTGGAACCTTGGGGGACACGTTACTTGTTCCCAGTTGGTCAATAACTGATAGTTTAATAATGTCTCTTTCCTATTGATATCCTTTGTTTTCTGTCGGATATATATGATTTGGAACATTCCGCAGCATTTCCTGTAACATCATCATACTCTAATTTACTTAAAAGGATATTGTAAAATCCAGGATACAATGTAACAATTCAAAGAGAAGGATAGTTACAGCCAGAGATTATGGTTTTGTGTGTGTGTGTGTGTGGGGGGGGGGTTCTGATGAAGGCCTGTTTGGCAGAAAGCTTTGACTTTCTTTTGTTGTGCCTATCTGCAACTTAGTATCTCCACTATATGGTGAGTAGCAACTATCCTTCTCACAATATTGTCAAATTCAGAAATTCAGTGTAATCTGGATTTAGTTTCAGGGGAAAACAGTTTTCAAATAAGTTAAAAAGATTACTTTGAGCAGTTAGCATTGGGAAAGAGGCTTTCAATTAAAAAAAAAAAAAAACATACAATGCAAGCCCTGATGACAGTTCAACAACTTTTTTAGCAGTTTATAAATCAAGAAGTCTAAATAACACCACAGAAATGTGTAATACAGATGTATCTTGCACAGCTCCATCATGGAGAGACACACATCAATGATACAGTAAACTAGCATAATAGCAGGAAAACTGAAATTATTAACAGAAAAGTGAACAAAAAGCTGCTGAAACATGCAAGAGTTACCATATGTTATGAGGTTGCAACTATATGCTTGACAGAATCATAATCAATTATGTACACAATGTAAAAAGTGAATGCATAATTTAGTGTAAACTATTGACCCTGGAGAAAGATTGTAGTGGGTGAAATACAGAGAAATAGAAAGTGTGAGAACTGAAAAAGGCACTAGTGTATCAATTTGAGATATATATTAGATTAACTGATAAAGCTAAAGGATTACATAACGAATACAATCTACAATATTCACTACAATTACTCCTAAATGTAGAAATCAGATGAAATTAGTATGTTTAATAAAGATGGTGGTAACAGTTTTAGTTTGTTGGGAATGATGTACTTGCTTTCTCTCGCCATCCTTGGTGACATAGCTGCTGAGGTAGAAACCTTCAAGCTCACGAGAAAGACGTGATGTGAACCTGAGGCTGAGCGTATAATTAACTTTTTTTCGGAACTTATCCCTGGCTTCAAGGTATATTTGCTGACCGGCTGGATACTCCAGCAGACGGGAAATTGCCATACGATGGTTACGTCCACTGGAGTGAATGCTCTGTAACACAATCAGCTGGTGCACAAAGCACCATAGTACTCTGTAGCAGCAGGGCAAAAGATTATACTGAAGTTGAAGCAGAAAATAATTTAACTCTATTAGAAATGTTATGATGCTGTTTACTATTTTAAGTGGAAAATATAACAGGCAGTGGAATATTGGAGTCAACATACACATACAGCAGTCATAACAAATACACAAAATTAGTAACCAAAGGACACCTGTAGGCAAATTTATTCATCTGCATATGCATTTGAAGTAGCAGTGACATCAATGGTAAAAATAAATGTTACTGTACCAAGACTGCAAAATACTTTTTTTTTCATTTTGAAGGCAGACAAAACATATTACATAAATACTACTACAATGCTGTACAAATTAACACTGTCCTCACATTGTTGTTGTGGTCTTCAGTCCAGAGACTTGTTTGATGCAGCTCTCTATGTTACTCTATCCTGTGCAAGCCTCTTCATCTCCAAATATCTGCTACAAATTACATCCTTCTGAATCTGCTAAGCTTACTCATCTTTTGGTCTCCCTCTATGATTTTTACTCTTCACACTTCCCTCCATTACTAAATAGGTGATTCCTTGATGCCTCAGAACGTGTCCTACCAACCGATCTCTTCTTCTAGTCAAGTTGTGCCACAAATTCCTCTTCACCCCAGTTCTCTTCAGTACCTCCTCATTAGTTACATAATCTACCCATCTAATCCTCAGCATTCTTCTGTAGCACCATATTTTGGAAGCTTCTATTCTCCTCTTGTCTAAACTGTTTATTGTCTGTGTTTCACTTCCATACATGGCTACACTCCATACAAATACTTTCAGAAAAGACTTCAAGACACTTAAATCTAGACTCAATGTTAATAAATTTCTTTTTGTCAGAAATGCTTTCCTTGTCATAGCCAGTCTACTTTTTATATTCTCTCTACTCTGACCATCATCAGTTGCTGTGCTTCCCAAATAACAAAACTTAATTACTACTTTACATGTCTCATTTTCTAATCTAATACCCTCAGCATCACCTGATTTAATTCGACTACATTCCATTATCCTTGATTTGCTTTTGTGGATGTTTACCCAATATTCTCCTTTCAAGTCATTGTCCATTCCGTTCAGCTGCCCTATCAGGTCCTTTACTGCCTCGGAAAACCTCAAAGTTTTTATTTCTTCTCCCTGGATTTTAATTCATACTCCAAATTTTTCTTTTGTTTCCTTTACTGTTTGCTCAATATACAGATTGAATAACATTGGGGATAGGCTACAACCCTGTCTCACTCCCTTCTCAACCACTGCTTCCCTTTCATGTCCCTCAACTCTTAAGACTGCCAAATTTTACATAGTCTTTTACTCCCTGTATTTTACCCCTGCTACTCTCACTTTCAGAATCTGAAAGAGAGTATTCCAGTCAACACTGTCAAAAGCTTTCTCTAAGTCTACAAATGTTAGAAACATAGGTTTGCCTTTGCTTAACCTATCTTCTAAGTTAAGTTGTATGGTCACTATTGCCTCACATGTTCCAACATTTCTACGGATTTCAAACTAATCTTCCCCGAGGTTGGCTTCTACCAGTTTTTCCATTTGCCTGTAAAGAATTTGTGTTAATATTTTGCAATCATCACTTACTAAACTGATAGTTCGGCAATTTTTACAACTGTCAAAACCTGTTTTTTTTTGGTGATTGGAATTACTGTATTCTTCTTGAAGTCTGAGGGTATTTCGCCTATCTCATAAATGTTGCCCACCAGATGGGAGAGTTCTGTCATTGGTCTTTCAGTGCTCTGTCAAATTCTTCACACAGCATCTTATCTCCCATTTCATCTTCATCTACGTACTCTTCAATCTCCACAATATTGCCCTCCAGTACATCACCCTTGTATAAACCCTCTATATACTCCTCACACCTTTTTTCTTTCCCATTTTTTCTGGGTTTTCATCTGAGCTCTTGGTATTCATACAGGTGGTTCTCTTTTCTTCAAAGGTCTCTTTAATTTCCTATAGGTAGTATCTATCTTACCCCTAGTGATATATGCTTCTACATCCTCACATTTGTCCTCTTAACCATCCCTGCTTAGCCATTTTACACTTCCTGTTGATCTTATTTTTGAGATGTTTGTATTCCTTTTTGCTTACTTCATTTACGGCATTTTTATATTTTCTCCTTTCATCAATTAAATTAACTCTCTCTTCTGTTACCCAAGAAGTTTTACTAGCCCTCTTCTTTTTACCTACTTAATCCTCTTCTCCCTTTACTAGTTCATCTGCTAAAGCTACCCATTCTTCTTCTGCTGTATTTCTTTCCCCCATTCTTGTGAATTGTTCCCTAATACTCTCTCTCAAATTCAAAACAGCCTCTGGTTCTTTCAGTTTATCTAGGTCCCATCTTCTTAAATTCCAACCTTTTTGCAGTTTCTTCAGTTTCTATCAGCAATTCAGAATTGTGGTCAGAGTTCACACCTGCCCCTTAAACTGGTTCCTAAACCTGTCTTGCCACTATACAATCTATCTGAAACCTTCCAGTGTCTCCAGGCCTCTCCCATGTATGCAATCTTCTTTCATGATTCATAAACCAAGTGTTAGCTATGATTTAGTTATGATAAAGTTATTCTCTATGCAAAATTCTACCAGGTTGCTTCCCCTTTCATTCCTTACCCCCAATTCCCACTTTGTGTTCACCTACTACTTTTCCTTTTCTTCTTTTTCCTACAATTGCATTCCAGGCCCACATTAATACTAAATTTTTGTCTCCCTTAACTATCTGAATAATTTCTTTTATTGCATAATACATTTCTTCAATCTCTTCATCATCTGCGGAGCTAGTTGCATATAAACTTTTACTATTGTGGTAGGTGAGGGCATCATGTCTATCTTTGCTATAATGATGGGTTCACTATGCTGTTCATAGCAGCTTATCCATGTTCCCATTTTTCATTCATTATTAAACCCACTCCTGCATTACCATTATTTGATTTTGTATTTATAACCCTGTATTCACCTGACCGGAAGTCTTGTTCCTCCTGCCACTGAACTTCACTAATTGCCACTATATCTAACTTTAACGTATCCATTTTGCCTTTTTAAATTTTCTAACCTACTGCCTGATTAAGGGATCTGACATTCCACACTCCGATCCACAAAATGCCTAGTTTTGTTGCTCCTGATAACGACATCATCCTGAGTAGTTCCTGTCTGGAGATCCAAATGGGGGACTATTTTTGCCTCCGGAATGTTTTACCCAAGAGGATACCATCATTTGACCATACAGTAAAGCTGCAAGCCCTCAGGAAAAATTACAGCTGTAGTTCCCCCTTGTTTTCAACTGTTCGCAGTACCAGCACAGCAAGGCTGTTTTGGTGGATGTCACAAGGCCAGATCAGTTGTGTTCCACACAGTGGCTTGTGGTGTATGCATATAGATGTAGATGTTGATGTAGAAAGCTACACTCTAGGCATACACTTACAGAAAAGGCGAGCTAGCATTTGTATTTGGTGTTTTCTTTTTTGTAAACACTTCTTGCTATTGCCAGTGTGCATTTCATGTCCTTTTTACTTCTGATACTATCAGTTACTTTGCTATCCAAACAGAAAAACTTATATATTATTTGTAAAGTCTTCCTTCCTATTTCAGTTCCTCCAGCATCACCTGATAGAATTAAATTACACTAAGTTAACCTCATTTTACTTTTTTAATGTCTGTCCTACCACCCCTTTTCAAGGCATTATCCAAACCAGTCAACTGATCTTTCAAGTCCTTTGTCATCTGTGATAGAATTACAATGTTATCTGTAAAACCTTAATGTTTTCATTTCATCTTTCAGAACTGTTATCCCTTTCCCAAATTTCTCTTGTTTCCTATAACACCTGCTCTATATACAGATTCAATAAAATGGGGATAAGCTGCAACCCTTTCTCACTCCTTTTTCAGCTGTTTCCTCCATTTCATGTCCAACTCTTACAGCTGCCACCTGGTATTTGTGCAAGTTGTAGATAATCTTCCACACATAGTATTTTATCTCTGATAACTTCAGAATTTCAAAGTGTATTCCAGATAACATTGTTGAGGATTTTTTTAAACGTAAAAATGCTGTAAATGTGAGTTTTTCTTTCTTTAGTCTATGTTTTAAGATTAGTCATAGGGTAAATATTGCAAAATTCTACCAGGTGGCTCCTCTTGTCATCCCCCCCCCCCCCCCCACTCTCCAAGGCACTGCTCGACTGTTTTCCTTCTCTTTCTTTTCCTTCCATCAAATTCCAGTTCCACATCATATTTTTTCATCTCCCTTAATAGAATGAATAATTTATTTCATCCCATCCACATTGTTTCACTCTATCTATCATCATCTGCAGAGATAGTAGACGCATGTACATGTACTATACTGGGGGATCAGTGAAAGTGGCAGTTAGAAGGAGTAAATCAGTTCTAACCCTCATCATCCCTCTATTTCTATGTGCACACTGTTGGCACAGTGTCATTTCTGCCACAGGTGCTGTACAGGTAACGACACACGAAGTAATGACTACCAAATGAACACCTATCGTTAACATGGTTTATTTATGCTGATGCTGACACGACTTTGTAATAGTTTGGTGGAAGCGGGCTGAAAGTTTCCGATTTTTGATGACTGAGAATCAGGATGTGAATACTAGTGAGAGAAGCATGTGGAAAAGTGGAAAGGGTACCTTCTAAACCTACTACTACAGCTGCCAGTTTCACTGCTCCCTGGTATACTATTGTGGATCAGGGCTTTGTGGCTGTCACGGCTATGATAATCCTTTCACTATGTTATTCATAGTAGTTTCCCTAGATTCCTATTTTCTTTCTAACAGTTACACATAATCCTGTGGTATTTCTATTTGATTCTACGAGGATGGTTTGATGAGTCTGGTAAATTTCCATGAAAGAATGGAACATTTGTGTTGTGCCTTCATGGTTGGTAAGCTCGATTATTGCAAGGATCTTAATAAAGAATTTCAACAATGCACAGCATACAGTTCATTGTTGACAGCCATGTGAATTGGTCAATGTGTAAACTGCAATTAAAAATGGAGAAAATTATTTTGGTGCTATTATTAAACATTTTCATTTGAAGGGTTGGACTGCTGCAGAAATCTAAACAGAATTGGATGAAGTTCATGTGGAGTCTGCACCACCACTGAAGACCACTACTCTTGGATTAATGAATTTAAATATGGTTGGAGAAGCACTGAAAATGAAGTGCTCTCTAGCCATCCATGTGAGGTCACCACAAATGAAATCATTGACAAAATCTATGATATAGTAAGTCACCCCAACTGAGCAAGTGCATTATATCCTGCATGGAGGATTGGCTATGAAGAAGCGGTGTGCAAGGTAAGTGCAGCAATTGCTCCCAGTTGACCAAATGCATATCCAGCACAACATTTCAACACAATGTCTGGCAATGTTAAACTGCAAGATTTTTTGTTCTGATTTGTTACTTTGATGAAACCTGCATCTGTAATTACACACCATAGTCAAAACAGCAGAAAAAACAGTGAACAAATTCTGGTGAAAGTGAACTGAAGAAGGTGAAGACAATTATGTCAGCTGGTATGATGATGACTCCAAAGGAATAATACTCATAGATTACTTGGAAATAGGTAGAACCATAATTGGACCTCATTACTCAATTGTTGGAGTGTTTGCATCTTTTGTTGACTGAACGAAGACAAAGGTTGACATACAAAAAAGTGCTCTTTCACCGGGTTAATGAATCATCCCACACATCATTGATAACAAAGGCAAAAGTGCATGAAATGTGCTTCGAATTGATTCCTCGTCCACCCTACTCACCATACTTAGGCTCAAGTGACTTCTTCCTGTTTCTTAACTTAAAAGTTTTGTTTCCTGGGAAGAAATTTTCACCAAATGAGAAAGCGACAGTTGCAGTCAAAGAGTATCTTGTAAAGTTTGACAGAATCCATTTTTCTGATGGGATGATAAAGCTGGAGGATCGGTGGACAAGGTTTACTATGTCAAGAAGTATTGAGAGTTGTTTATGAAACAAGCTTTTTTCTTACTTTTTTTACCAGACTTATCAAACCACCGTCATACATTAATAATTATGTATTCACCTGTCCACAAATCCTGCTCCTCTTGCCACTACACTTTACTAATTCTCACTATATTTAACTTCAACTTATTCTGTTTTCAAATTCTACAATGTGTCTAATACTTAAGGGAGCTAATATTCTATAACTGATCTGGAACACCATATATGTTTTTTGATTGAAGACATCCCCCCGAGTAGTCATCAGCAATGCCTCACTGACTGGTAGCCATACCATAAGGATTAAGATGCCAGACTAACACAGGAATCCTGAAGATGGGTGTCAACCACTTCCGTGCCTGGTTTTGTAATATAAGTAGACATAGCCATGACTTTTTGTTACTGCAGTGCAACTGAAAGCAATGTAAACTACAGACTTTATACTCCCCTGAGAGATGTTATTTTGTGTTTTGTGTGCATTTTTCTGAGATATCCCATTTTAATTACTTGAACATGCTCACAGAGGCTCCAGTTAATTGTGTATGTTAGATATGAAGACTTTAAAATAATTGCACTGTAACTGTATTCAGCAGAGAGTAGAAGACTTTTATACTATAGTCCGATTCACAACTGATGACAGCCAAGGTTAACACTCAGCATGCCTAGCTATCTTCGATTGTCCACGGATTGTCCAGCTGGAAGGCGGCTACTACTGCTGCTGCCGCCAGCTGCAATGACAACTTCCAAAACAACAATGATGGGGAGTGGAGGCTGCCACCACCCTGCAGGCCAGCTGGAGGTTCGATATACCTGACCTGGATTCCGTAGATAATCTGCCTTCAAGTGGGTCTGCACTGCTGCTGCTCATCCCATTCTTGTGGCAGATGTTGATGCTGCTGGCTCCTGTCTCCTAAGCAGGGACCCGAGGCCAGACACTGTGAGGCACTGAACACTTCAGGTGGACCTAGTTCGAGATTCCTGAATGCAAATCTGCGATGTCAACAAGAGCACTTTACAGATCAGTACTTAGAGGTGGAGGCTGCCAGAATCCACAGGTCAGTGACTGCCTCGTCACGTAGCAGCTGCCACCTAATGCTTCGCTGTGCTGACGATACTGCAAGATGACGTCAAGCCACTGCTACTGACAAGGCACTATTCCACCATGCTGGTTGTGGTGCAGTGCTTTGCAAGACAATCCTGTATTACTGCCAAATAAATGAGTTACTGTTGATGATGTTTTCTTGGTTTACATAATTAGGGCCTCACCACCGCATCCTGCCTGGCTCTCTCCTGACAATGGTAGAAACCTGGAACCAGACCCTTGTATCTGGTGATGGCAAGTGGTTGCCAGTGGTAGAGATGTTTACATCTGGTGCTACACCCACACATCTAGGACAACAGCAGCTGTCTTTCTATGCAGTTCTGACATGCTATGAGATGAAATTCATAAAAATGCACTGTGGTTTTCTTTCTAGTTCTGTATTTTCATATTGCCATGGTGAGTCATAGGAACCTGCACAGTACATTAACCTTCAAAGTACATTAAAAGTTTCGTTTGTTAACTACAGGGACCTACAGATTTGTCTTAGTTCCAGGGGAACACTAGAGAACTTTACTTGCAGCCAGTGGGATGTCTGTATTGTAATTTATCTGGGCATGACTTGTAACATGTTCAAGCTGTCTCAGCCACCTGTAATACATGTAGAAGAGTTGATCACAAAACACCATCTGTGCACAGAATGTCATTGGGCTATGATACGGCACAATGATTAATTATAGTTTAATTCCTGTTTTTGCCTATCATAGGTGCAGTTCCTTCTTTTCTGGTATAGCGGCAGATGCCAGAAACATAACCAGCGATTCTAAATGATATAGTGGAAGCACTGAAAGGGCAGATACCTCCACTGTTACAATACAAACTACAATGCAACAAGGGCAAGACAATGAAACATTGCGAAGGAGAACAGAGCAACGGAAAGCCACTGGGGGCCAAGGGCTCCTTAAATGAGGAGAAAATAAAAACAAGATAAGTGTTCCAGCCCATGCCATTAATCCCACACCAGTTATCATCATAGCACCATTTTCAGGGAATGTAATTGATGATGCATCTATTTTTATTAGTGATGTAGAGGCCGCCCCAAATTGGGAAAATTGTTGGAAGAAACATCCTTGAATATGTCTAGGTTAGGGTTAGTGTACGACTCAAAAATGTATGTTATGTCCCATGTGGTCTAGGGGTAGCGTCTTTGATTCATAAACACAATGCCCTCGGTCTCGGGTTCAAAACCTGCCAAAACTTAAATTTTTAATAAAAGTCATCAGCAGTGGTGACCGAAGACTTCCAGCATAAGAAGTCACCCCATTAAGCCAACAGCCTTGTCAAAGAGAGTGGACAAGCAAACAGAGGTTTATAACACCCTCTTGCCCTTCGGGAATGGAAACCACTGCATTAAAGACACAATGTGTATTTACAGGACATGGAGCCTGCAACTGAGAAAAAAGTGGCATGATGATCTCTCCACTGGCAAAATATTCCAGAACAGTTCCCCATTTGAATCTCTGTGGTGGGACTGCCAGGGGGAGGTGATCATGAGAAGAAGATTGAATAACCAATGAAAGTATAATGTTCTAGGAGGTAGAGCATAGAATGTCACAAGTTTGAACTTAGTAAGGAAGCTGGAAAATCTGAAAACGGAAATGTTAAGGTTCAATCTAAATATGGTGCAGGTCAGTGAAGTGAAATGGAAAGAAGACACAGGGTAATAACACAACAGTGTCAGAAAATGGTATAATGGGAGTAGGTTTCATTACCAATAGGAGGCAGGGCAGAGAATAAGTTACTGCGAACAGTTCAGTGATGTGGTTGTTCTCATCAGAATTAACAGCAAACCAATACCAACCTTGACAGTTCATGTGCATATGCCAATGTTGCAAGAAGAGGATGAAAAGAGAGAGAAAGTATATGAGGATATAAAAGGGCAATTCAGTATTTGAAGGGAAATGAAAATCTAATAATCTTGGGGGACTGGAATGCAGTTGCAGGGGAAGGAGTAGAAGAAAGGGATATGCGAGAATATTGGCTTGGTACTAGGAATGAGAGAGAAGAAAGATTAATTGCATTCTGCAACAATAAATTTCTGCTAGTAATAGTGAATAGTCTGTTCAAGAATAACAAGAGGAGGTGGTATATTTGGAAAATGCCAGGACATACAGAAAAATTTCAGTTAGATTACATTCTGCTCAGGTAGAGATGCTGAAATCAGATACTGGATTGTAAGGCGCACACACCAGAATATATGCACTTAAATCACAATTTAGTAGTGATGAAGAGCAGGCTGAAGTTTAAGAGACTAGTCAGGAAGAATCTGTGCACAAAGAAGTGGGATATAGAGAAGTACTAACGAATGAAGAGATGCATTTGAAGTTCCCTGAGGCTACAGATATTGCGATAAGGAATAGCTCCATAGGCAGTTTACTTGAAGAGGAATTGACATCTCTAAAGAAGGGCACTCACAGAAGTTGGAAAGAAAAACATCTGTACTAAGAAGGTAACTGTTAAGAAACAATGGGTAACAGAAGAAATACTTCAGCTGATCGATGAAAGAAGGAAGTACAAAAATTGTTCATGAAAAAACAGGAATATGGAAATACAAGTCCCTTAGGAATGAAATAAATAGGAAGTGTAGTAAGTGCAGGGAAGCTAAAGCGAAATAGCTGAATGAAAAATGTGAAGAAAATGAAAAAGAAATGATTGTTGGAAGGACTGGATCAGCATATAGAAAAGTAAAACAACATTTGTTGAAACTAAAAGCAAGGGGGGTAATACTAAGACTGCAATGAGAATTTCACTGTTAAATGCAGAGGAGAGAGTGAATGGATGGGCAGAGTACACTGAAGGCCTCTATGATACGCACGACTTGTCTGATGACATGACAGAAGAAGAAACAGGAGTCAGTATAGAAGAGATTGGGGATCCAATATTAGAATCAGAATTTAAAAGAGGTCTGGAAGACTTAAAATCAGATAAGGCAGAAGGAATAGATAACATTCCATCTAAATTACTAAAATCATTACAGGAAGTGGCAACAAAATGATTATTCACATTGGTGTGTAGAATGTTTGAGTCTGGCGACATACCATCAGACTTTTGGAAAAACATCATCCACACAATTCAGAAGATTGCAAGAGCCGACAAGAGTCATGTATCCATGTTATTGACAACAATAATATACAGACGAATGGAAAAGAAAACAGGTTGCAATGATCAGTTTGGCTTTAGGAAAGATAAAAGCACCAGAGAGGCAATTCTGACATTGCAATTGATAATGGAAGCAAGACAAAAGAAAAATCATGACACATTCATAGGATTCGTCAACCTGGAAAAAGCATTTGACAATGTCACAACATGCAAGATGTTCCAAATTCTGAGAAAGACAGGGTAAGCAATAAGGAAAGTTGGATAACATACAATACGCACAAGAACCAACAGGGAACAGTAAGAGTGGAAGACCAAGAATGTAGTCCTCGGATTACAAAGGGTATAAGAGAGGAATTTAGTCTCGCATCCCTGCTGTTCAGTTTACACATTGAAGAAGCAATGATGGAAAAAAAAAGTTCAGGACTGGAATTAAAACTCAAGGTGAAAGGATTTCAATGATAAGATTCATTGATGAAACTATTATCCACAGTGAACGTGAAGAAGAATTATAAGACCTGCTGAAAGGAATGAACAGTCTAATGAGCACAAAATATGGATTGAGTAAATTGAAGTAAGACAAAAGTAATGAGAAGTATCAGAAATGAGAACAGCAAAAAACTTATCAGGATTGATGGTCATGAAGTAGATGAAGTTATGGAATTTACAACCTAGGTACCAAATAAACATTAACCGATGGACCGAGGAGGGCATAAAAAGCACACTAGCACTGGCAAAAAGGGCATTTCTGGTCAAGGGAAGTCTACTAGCATCAAAGATAGACCTTCAATTGAGGAAGAAAATTCTGAGAACATATGTTTAGAGCACAGCATTGTATGGTAGTGAAACATGGACTGTGCGCAAAATGGGAAAGAAGAGAATTGAAGCAGTTGAGATGTGGTGCTACAGAAGAATGTTGAAGATTAGGTGGACTGATATGGTAAGGACTGAAGTAGTTTTCTGCAGAATCAGCAATGAAAGGAACATATGGAAAACATTGACATGAAGAAGGGACATGGTGGTAGGATATCTGCTAAGACATCAGAGAATAACTTCCATGGTACTAGAAGGAACTGTAGAGGGTAAAAATTGTAGAGGAAGGCAGAGATTGGAACAAATCTGCCAAATAATGGAGGCTATAGATTGCAAGTGCTACTCTGAGATGAAGAGGTTGGCACAGAAGAGGATTCATGGTGGGCCACATCAAACCAGTCAGAAGACTGATGACTCAAAATAAATAAATAAAATAAGGTATCACAAGACCCTCAAAACATTAAAATGTTTGATGAACTGGCTAATGGTCTAATACAGTACTATCGGAAGTGGGACAGCATGAAGTTCTCATGGGAGAGACTAAATGGACTATTGCAGAAATATGGTTGATCAGTAGAATTCTTCTCTGAAAGGATTAGGAAACTGAACTAGCAAATGTATGAACCAACGTAGGATGCAGAGGCCAAGAGAGTGATTCTGCATGAGGCAGAGAACAGGGCTCTTCATGTGATTCTAAAGAGTTATTTCTGCTTATATGTCACGGAGGTTCAGAATGGAGAACCCAAGTGACTTAGATTTATCTGCTGCCATTACGATTGATAAGCAGTTGGAAGAGATTGATATTACAATACAAATACAGAGTGAACATGGTGTTTTCTCTTCTAAAGTGAAGTGTTTTAGATGTGGGCACGGGGCAGAACATTGATTTCTGGTGGACACAGAAGCTCACATGTCAGTAGTCAGTCTGAATCTCTTGGGCAGAAAGAGAAAATGTTCGCCATGGTATAGGTTATGCAGAGTAGGTGATAATGATGTAAAGTCACTGGAGACAACACTGTTCAGTTTTGACATAGGAAATATGTGTTTTCAAGAACATGTAGAAGTATTACAGTGTGTTGGTAATTCAAACTGTGTGATTGTGGGACTCAACTTTCTCGTTAAACAACATGCAAAAATTGACCTTTCACAGTGTACAATTGAATTTGGTGAGACATTGTTTCCACCAGGTGCAATGGTGGTCAGTGTTACACTGTCACATCATTTGTCAAGCATGAAGGTGGCACTCAATAAACTGTGGACACTGACACCTAAGATCAGTTCCCATGATACAGTACTGCAGGGTACAAGAAAATTGATCTAGGTGAGCATAGGTGTGGATCTACCTAAGGATTTATTATATACTGTAGAGCCACTGTAAACTAACAACGAACTGGGTAAGTCACACTGTTTTGTACACAGAAGCACTGTATGTGTCAGTGATGTGGATGGAGATTTCTACGGTTCTGGTAAACCTTGATAATTGGATGTTCTTGAGGAAGATGATATAGACAGGTCAAGTGAGGACCTCTGCTGCAAGCAAACTGTCACTTAATATCCACTACATGAGCAAAGGAAATATTTACAGGGAAATTATAGAGAAGCAATGGAAGCTTTGTTATTGCAGTTCACAGATTTGTTTACTCCTTGTGGTCTGTTACCAGCAACGTCACTCACTCAACATGGAATACTAACAGGGAGTAATGCTCCAGTGTACAAGAACACATATTGAGTTTTGAATGGAAGAATTTTTTTGACTAGCAGCTATCTGACAGTATCATCGAGTATAGTGATGGTCCCTGGGAGACATGGGTAGCCGGCTGCGGTGGCCATGTGGTTCTGGGCACTTCAGTCTGGAACCATGTGCCTGCTACAGTCGCAGGTTCGAATCCTGCCTCTGGCATGGATGTGTGTGATGTCCTTAAGTTAGTTAGGTTTAAGTAGTTCTAAGTTCTAGGGGACTGATGGCCTCAGATGTTGAGTCCCATAGTGCTCAGAGCCATTTGAACCAACCAGACATGGGTAATTTTGGTCCCAAAAGAGTCACCAGATGGCACAAAAAAATACAGATTTTTTTTGTAAGTACCGCTACCTCAATGCACAAATGCTCTCCACTGCATATCTGATCCCAAACATTACAGAGACTCTCGACAAGTTGGGTCAGCATAACTTTCTTCACAATGGATTTAAAGAGCGGATATCATCAAATAGCAGTGGTACCAGAGGATTGACCAAAGACAGCTTTTTCCATCTCGGGAGGTCACTTCTGAAATTGTTTAATGCCAATCAGGATCAAGAATGAACCCACCATCTTTCAGAGATTATTGGATGTTGTACTTAGGGGATTGAAACTGGAACAATGATCTACTTTGATAACATAATAGTGTTTTCAAAGAACTGTAAGACAGTTGGAGGAGGTATTTAAAAGGCTGAGAACAGCACTAAGCATCGATAAATGTCATTTTGCAGCAATGGAAGTAAATTATTTTCAGCATACAATCAGTGAAAAAGATAGAGAACAGATTCATGCTCCAGTTCACCACTGAGCACAGTTAAACAGTTGCAAAAGTTTCATCAGTTTCTGTAATCATCATTATCATCATCTCATATAGGTCTTTGCTTAAATTGACAGACCTTTGAACCTTATTTTATGAAAAGAAGCAAAACTTAGGTGGTCTACTGAATGTCAGATGGTGTTCAATACTTTAAAACAAATGCAGGTAATACAGATTCTGGATGTGTCCTAGGACAGAATGTAGATAGTAAAGAGTACTCTGTAACATACACATCCCAACAGTTGAACAAAGTAGAGCAAACTTATTCAATGGCAGAGAAGGAGATGCTAGCAGTAATATGTGGTACTGAGTATTTCTGCTGTTATTTATATTGCCAAACGATTAAGTTAGTGACGGACCACACAGCTCACAAACAGTTATTAGGTTTGAAGGACTCTTACAGCAGATTAACAAGGTGGGTACTCCATCTGAGTGCCCAGGAAAAAGGCATGCTAATGCCAATAATTTGAGTTGAAAAACTGCAGTTCTACCAACATAGGGCATGAGAGCTGCTGAATGGAGAAAGACTCAAACTGCTGATGCAACTGATAGATGAACTGCCAAACAATTCTGGTGGAGGATTAGAAAACAAGATATCAAGCAAATATATCAGGAACTGTGTACCTTATGTGCATCAAGCTGATCATAGTCACCGACTGATTCCATTATGTTGTCTACTGGAAGAACCTGAATCTTTCAAAATGTTTGGATTCAACATTTCAAGCCTATTTAATGGAACACCAGCATGAAATAAATACATATTGACTATAATTAACCATTTCTCATGTTGTGTATTAATGATTGCATTTCTAGACCAAAAATCTAGTACAGTTGCTTAACTGTAAGTAAATAATTGTTTGCTCACCTTTGGCTTTCTGGACACGTCAGTTACAGAGCATGTCCGATCTTATGAAGCAATTGTGTCGATTGCTCTGAATCCACAAGCTGATTTTGAAGGTACTGAGCTGTTACATTAACAGTAATCATGAATATTGGGATGTAGACTCAAATTTTGTGACCACCACATACAATTCTTAAGTCCATACAGCTACTGGCCTTTTGCCATACAGGTTAATATGTAGGAGAAAAATGCCTTCATCTTTTGAAGTGATTAAGGCGAAGCTTGGATCCAAAGTCAAATCAATGAAAAAGCTTGCTAAGAAATTGCAAGACATTTTGCAACAAGTAAAATGTCTAAATAAGAAATCCTTAGAACAACAATAGCAGATAGGACAATGTGTAGGGAAGTTACTGAAATATGGACTGGCTAGTGGTTATTAATAACAAACCCCTTACACAACAAAAGACAAAACAAAATAATAAACAGGATAGCTGCTACTCACCATGTAGCACGGATGCTGAATCATGGAAACACACAACAGAAAGCAGTCTTTTTGTTGTGCCATTCGATAACTCAGCATCTCCACTACACTGTGAGTAGCAACTATCATTTTCATTATGTTGTTACATTCCATTCTGGATTTTCCATTGTTTGAAATGATAAAACAAAGAATTTCCTGACCTGATACCACGGACCATACCAAGTAGTGGAAACAAAGTTGCTTGTCAGTGTTAAAATACAAATGCCAGCAAAGACTTCAGTTATTCACATGGGACATATTAAGTATTTCAAGGGAGCTATCAATGCACTGCCACAGATAGCAGCAGCATCTGCAGTACAGAAAGCAAAGCCTTATGGAACAAAGAAGAAACAGATGACTGATGACCAGAATACGTCTAAAATGCCCTTACATCCTCACGATACATTGATAAATAAGATTTGAGACTGCTGTTTGCTTGTACAGCATTTCATTTATTCTTGGGTAGATTATTTGGATGTCATCCAGTTTTATATCTTGTATTCTGAAGGGAGGGCGAAATAATGATAAAGGTTCCTTTCTCTGAGGTTACATACCAAAATGAATATGGGTACAGATCTAAGATGTATTAATAATTTCAGAGCAAGTAGATGGTTACGCTCTACTGTTGTTAGAATACCTACAGAGGAAAAGTGTTATGATCTGCCAAAGTAGGGTGATACAGACTGTTACAGGGATGTGAGGTCCAGTTATTCCTGGGAAAAGCTGAAGCAAGTGAATTTCAAAGGGAAGTGTCACCGTTGTATCCAATATTTCCACTGAAAAGGCATCCATTGGGTTTACCCTTTTTTTTTTCTTTTCACCAGAAGTAGTCATCGTGAACTGTTATGAACACCGGAAACCAGCAGGTATGAATAAAGTGGAATTGCGGGACAGCTAGAGGAAACTACTCAGCTAGTTTCTGCAAACACAGAGACTATCGCACCACAGTGGAACAACTGAGCACCGAGGTCTGCAAGCGAGGCATAATGACGCGATGGAAGCCAAAAGACACAGTCATACTGGTGACATAAGAAAGGCTACTTACAACACAATTTTAAGTATTCAGATGTCGTTATAGCAGAAAAGAGCCTTTGAAAGGTGAAGCTGTAGAAGTCTCAAGAGAGCTGACCCAAAGGAAACACGAGTACACACAATGCCATATCCATTCCCAGCCCCACTACCACAGAGCACATGGGAAGTGCCAACATAAATACCCCACCCTTCTTAACAGAGGTCTGATTACTGATTGCTGGATGCTGATTGCCCGCCTCGTTCTCTCCTAATGATTGCAAGAGTCTGGGATTGGATCCCTATAGTATGATGGGAATGCTGAGACAGAAATTCACATTGATGCTAGTGGTTACAATAAAGGTGTAGTTCTAGCACAAATTCAGGCAGGTGCTGAGAAGGTAATAGTTTATGCTTCTGGCATACTCTCAAAGTCCAAGATGAACTATTCTACAACTGATAAAGACTTGCCTTGCAGTTATTTGGGCCAACAGCACTTTACAGCCACATTTATTTGCGAACTATTCACTGCTGTGACAGACCACCATTTTCTCCACTGGTGGCTAGCCTGAAGGATGCATAGGGTTCAGTGGTGAGATGGGCACTGAGGCCTCAGAAGCACTTTGGCACAGTGGTATACAAAAATGACTGCAGACACAAGGACGCTGACTGCCTCTCAAGATATCATTTTGCAGAACACTGAAGCATGGATGAAATCTCACTCATTGATGTATTAAATGACATTGCTGCTGAACAGAAGGATGATCTGAACTTGCTGAAAACCACAGATGCCCTGAAGGAGGAACTGATTGATGAAGTATTCCAATTAATAGACACAACATCTGATGGGGAGGAAATGGATGCTTTCATCCCAGTTCACCTACAGCCATCTATCCTGAAGTTTTTCACAACACGCCAACATATGGTCATCTGTGATTCAGGAAGAATGTAGACACAATAAAATGCAGGTATCACTGGCCACGTCCCTAACCATACTTTACACACAATGTAAGTTGTAAGGAATGCCAGCAACTGAAGCACGTGTCACAGTTAGCTCTGGGGCTCTAGTTCCAGTTCTGCCTACAACAGCACCATTCCCTGAAGTGGAATCCTTGTACTTGGGAGTTTCCAAAAGTCAACAAATAAGAATCAATGGATAATAGTCTGCAACTACTATTCCACCTGTTACATTATCACCAATGCTGTGCTGAATGCTGAATTTATGGAAACTGGCAGATTCCTTCTAGAATACATCATTTTTAAGCACAGAGCACCACAAGTGATTCTGATTGTAGGTAGGGAGGTTTTCCAGTCCAGACTACTATCGGAGGTAATTTCACATTGTGTCATTATCCACAGGATGCCAACTACCACCCTCTGACAAATGACCTCAAAGAACACTTTAATAAGATGTTGGCAGGTATGTATGCTGATGTTGAACAGAGAGACTGGGATACAATACTTCATGTCATGACATTCACACACAACACAGCACTGCGAGACACTATGAACTTCACACAATTTTTTCTGCTCCACGTTCATGATGCATTGTTCTCATTTCAACCAGATGATACTCTGGATGACTACAGAAAACACCCGATCACCAAGACCAAAGAAAAATAGACACCTGGCTCTTGTATAGATTGGATGTACAGGTCAAGGAATGAAAGTGCTACCACACGAGCACCTACAGGTTAGATATAGTCCAGGAGACTTGGTATGGGTTTTTGCACTATTTGAGGAATTGAGAATATCAGAAAAGTTATTAAAGTACTAGGTGGACCATATCATATCCTTCACTGCTTGTTGGACATCACTTAGGCAGTTGAGGATTTATGACCACTCATCAAGAAGACAAAAATGCAGAGACAGCACCCACATCCTCTGTATGAAGCCCTGTTGCTCTTTTGAGGTGCTGATCAATGACGGGGCTACTTGTGTAAGGAAACTGAAAATCCACTTGATGAATGTGAAGCTTTGATAGGATGAATTACTTTGGAAGCTCATCATATTGAAGAGGTTGTGACAACATGACCAGAATGGAGGACCTGCCAGTGCTGCCATACATAGGACCATTGACTATGTCTAGATTCAGGGTGCTATAATTGCTTTCGATGAGAACTTCTCAAACAGCAGATCACTGTTGCTCCATGAGAAGGGGCAATACTGCAACCTGTGCTGTGCGCACTGTGGACAGCAGTGTTGCTGGCTGGTGCATTACAAGTTGCCACTTCAAACCCTACCAATCACAGTTATTTGCCTTTCAGTATTTATCAGTTCTGGTAGACACTTGAAAATTCTTACATTTGCATACCCTGGAATACTTTCATTCAAGGAGTTAAGTTCTGTTGGTACATTCCAGTCAGAAATGAGTGTGCTTCCAGTGTTAAGTGTTTTATTTCATCAATGACCCTGCTTTTGGATTTGGACTCGATTTTGGCAAATATGTGGCAACAGTTTCACTGTTTTACCTGTCTATGTTCTTCATGATATTTGCAGCGTAGTTCTGGAAGTTTGCAATGAAATTTTGGAAGTGTCATAATTACACCTAGCTGATCTTTCACGGTCTAATAGCTTCAAAGACTACATCTACACTCAGTGAATCTGTATATAGTGGCAGCAGAACGGTTTTCATTTTATCATGTACTTATTTTTCTGTCTGCAGGTGAAGAATGCTTTTCGTTTTATCATGTACTTTTTTTCTGTTCACAGGTGTGTGCGTGTGTGTGTGTGTGTGTGGGGGAGAGAGAGAGAGAGAGAGAGAGAGAGAGAGAGAGAGAGAGAGAGAGAGAGAGAGAGAGAATATCTTTCTATGACTGTGTCACTCTAGATTTATCTGCATTGAAACCACACTCATCTGTGAGATAAATAACCTCGCAACCATTTGCACTGTCCTCCTTTCTATGTGCATTATGACTACTGTAAAGCAACATTAAACAACACACACACTGTAGCAGTACTCCAATAAGAGCCAGTCAAGAACTCTGCAAGACATTTCCAACACAAACAAACTGCAGTTTCCCCAGTATCTTACAAATGAACTGATTTTATCTCATTGCTCTTCTTTGAGCTCCTGAACATTGTTTCTGAAAAGCATTTGTGTGACATGACTAGCAGTCTTTTCATCAAGTTCATCTTTGTCTAGATCTAGTATGAAGATGCCATACTTTTTATAAAAGAATACTTTTTCACCTGTAACTGTGAACTACAAGAAGTATGACATTGAAACTAATACCAAATACTGTCATTTTCCTTTATGAACAGTAATGGCTATCAAATTTCCCTGGGTGCCCACAAAATTACTTCCATAACTGTACATTGCTTTTCATGAATGATAAAATGCTTATTCTGTTTGCTCAGGAGTTTTGAGTCCAGTTTTAAATATAGTATTGCTTTAGTACTAAATCGAAAACTTTTTGCAAGTCTATAAATATCAAATACGTCAGGTTATTTCTATACATGGCTTTTGGATATCCCGTTGTGCAGAGCAGGAGATGTGTTTTGCACAAAGTGTGTTTTGCACAGGTGCTAGTTGATATAGGCGTCACTTTGCTCCAGATATGGCTGCAACTGAGTAACAAATGAAGCTGAGTGATGTAGGATGGTTGTTCTGCGGATGTGCATTGTTGGTAAACGAGTGTAAACCATGTTCTCTTCCAGTGACAAACAGTTCTCTGCTCGTGAAACTTACTACAAATTAAAGTTAAGCATGGAACTATTTTAGTTGCCAATTCTATAGAATCTGACAAGGACTCCATCAGACAACACAGTGTTGTCTTAGTTTTAGTGATTTTGGCTGATGTCTAACACCACTATAGTAGAGTGCAAATAAGAAGGCAGCTGCATGACACATCCTGGGCAAAGAAGGATGGAGAATACTTTGTGGTATTATTAGTGTGCTATTGTCTGTGCCCTACATTACTAGCTCCAGCCATTGACTAACATGGTAACTAACTATACTACAATAAGTGTCATACTAGGCCACTGTTTCTGCTTCTTCCTCTCCCTAGAATAATATATACTCTTGGAAAACTATCACTGTTGTTTCTGAATGTAATATGGATCATGTTTGTTTTAGGCCATGCAAAATGAACACTATAGTGGGTTAAGTTCACCTTATCTGAACTAACATTAAAATCAAAACTCAATGTTGTACTTGCATCCCAAAATGCACACAACAGAGATACAGCAAAATTAGGCTACTGGCTCAAACATCAAGGGGTATACTGCTACAAGCCAGTGCATGTCACCCCATCATACGCCTTCTTAGCTACACACTACTTTAGTACTAGTCTCTCATCTCCATATAGCTGATGGAAATTGTGGCAGTATTCCCACATTTTCTTTTGTGAAGGAACCTTTAAAGATCAACATTTCAGCTTTTCATTGTGTTACTGTATTTTTGTCTCCATGTTATTAAATGTGTGAAGACTATTTTTTTGGATCATGACTGTATTCACACAGAACCAAAATTTATTTGGGCTCCTACGGCAGTCCCACTGTGCAATTTTCCTGTGGTAGTTACTGAAGGCTTTGCATACTGCTTTTTTGACAAATTTATTTATTTCTATTAACATTTTCCTATCTATGGATTTATGATTTGTACCTAATGCGCAGCACGCTTTACTTCTTACGAGGCTCCTGGTACAGTAGGTACAATACAGGATATCTTTATTTATTAAGCTAGGTGTACATATCCGTCTCCTCTATGTTCCTTGTTTAAATTAAAATGATTTGACTTCCACCTTAGGAATGTCTTTTCCTTATCTAATGCATTAATCTCTACAATTTGCATGGTTGACCATCAATGGCTTTGAGTTTTCATATCACAACCTACCATGCTGTGCAGTTTTTTCTCTATTTTTCAGTTAACACAGCTGTCCCCCCCTACCCCCTCCATTTATGAACAGTAGAATGGTTCAATTATGTAAAGTTTTACTCTTGCATTACATATCAAAATTGTTTGCTAAATGTAGAAATTCATTGTTATTCTCTGCATAACTGCTGCAATCTGAATACATTTTTAATTTGATACTAACTCCTCCCGCCCCCCCCCCCTCTCACTCCCCCCGGTCCCTCACCCCCCCTCTCTCTCTCTCTCTCTCTCTCTCTCTCTCTCTCTCTCTCTCTCTCTGTCTGTCTCTCTGTCTCATCCCTCCTCCCCCCTGCCCCCCTCCCAAGATTTGTTTTACACCCTCCATTTAGTCAAGTTCAGTTATAAATTGCTTATCTTTTCAATATGATTCAGTACCTCTTCATTAGTTATCTGATAAACACATCTAATTTTCAACATTTCATAAGTGTAAATACTTGTCTATTCTGTACTGGATATTGTACATGTTTCACTTTCACTTCAATGTAAGACTACACCCTAGACAGACAAACTCAGAAAAAAAACTTCCTAATACTTTTATTTATATTCAATATTAACATTTGTTTCTTTTTCTGAAAAGATTTTCTAGCTACTGATGGCCTGCATTTTATATCCTTTCTACTTCTGCCATTGCTATTTTGCTGTGGAAATAGTAAAATTTGTCTACAATTTTTAGGGTGTTGTTTACTAATCTTCTTCCCTCAGCGTTATTTCTGTTGATGTTCATCTTAATAATGTAACCTATTTTCATGATAGGACTCCATTCCATTCAACTACCTTTTAAATAATTTTCTCTTTCTTACAGAATTTTAGGGTCAATGACGAACTTTAAAGATTATATTTCTTGTCACTGAACTTTTAATTTCCTTTCCACATTTCAATTAGGTGTCCTCTACTGTTTACTCTACATACATATTGAATAACGAGGAGGTTGGACTGTAACCTTACCACTCTCCCTTCTCAATTACTGCCTCTCATGTCCAACTCCAGTCTGGTTAAGCTGCAAGTTGTACATAAGCTTTTGATACCTGTATTGTATCCCCGATAATTTCTGAGTTCTAAAGTGTGTATTCAGGTCCACATCATCAAAATTTTATTTTTTTGCATATCCACAAACGCTGTACTCAAACTGCTCTTTCCATGGTTCAACTTCTATGAGTTGGTTCATCTTTCTGTAAATAATTTATGTTAGTATTTTACAACCAGGTCTTATTAACACTTTTTGATCCACTGTTGGACAACATATGTCCATCATGTTTCCGTTATTGTGCTTTCTATCTGCTCCATTGTTGGATATCATTAGGTGGATTACAGTAGTCAGTACAGAGATTGGACAACTCTAATCGTGTTGTATTCAGATGCTTTTAGTACAATAATGGCCAGTAGGAAAGTGATTAGGAAGGAGCTTCCGCAGTGTGCAGTGATATAAGTTCTAGTAAATCAGATCTACAGAAGGAGTGCAAAGTGATGAAGAGACACAACCCCTAGCAAATACCTGCAAAGTTTATTGTGATGGCAGCAGTGATCTCATGAAGTTTCCTTTTTCTGTCACGCAACAGGGTTTCACCATTCTTCACGATGTTCGACCAAAATCCATACTTCAATATTTCCAACCCTTCTTTACTGATAATCTTATTAATGAAACTGTGAATGGTACAATTATGTATGCTAAGGAAAAGGTACATGAAGTAACTTCACTTGCACAACACTGAATGTTGCACTTTTGAGAGATGTTTTACTAGAAGAATTGAAGGCTCTTCTTGGAGCAATATTGAGCTTTGCCTTAAATTTGAAAGCAGAATTAGTTGACTATATTGCTGACACCTGGCGAGAATGAACTCCATTTTTAAATATGTTTTTTCTTATGTTCTTTTCTTCCCCAATTATTTTGATATGCTGCATTTAGTGCCATCCACAGCTCGGGGTATCAATGTATGAGTGGGAGCAAGGTGAACATTAGTTAGTATATTGACAGTAAATGCAAAGAACACTATGTACCAAAAATAAATGGGGATACAATGACAGCTTGGTAAGATTCAAAGCTCACATTACATATTATGGAAAGACAATTATAGAATGTCTAATTCATCCATATTTACCTGTTCAAACAATGGAAACTCCAGGTAGGAATATCAAAATGCAGGAAAAAGATAGATTGCTATTTACTATAAAGATGACACTAAGCTGCAGACAGGCACAATTAAAAGATACTAACGCAAAGCTTACAGCCACAGCTTTCATTGGCAAAAGAGAAACACACACCATTCGTATGCACAAGCAAGCACACCTGACGCACATGTCACTGCCATCTCCAAGACCTTGGGCCAGAATTCAGGTGTCATGTGGGATGGAAGCAGCAATCTGGATGGGGCGGGGAAGGTGAAAGGATAGTAGTGTACATGTGGGGGAAGGGGGGAGGAGGAACACTATCTGGCGGAGGGTGCAGGGACTATTGTGTGGTCGGGCGGGGGGGGGGGGGGGGGAGCAAAAAAGGAGAGGAGTGGTGAAAGATGGGTGGGGGTGGGTGCATTGATAGAGGGTGGGAGACAAGAGTGGTGAGGAGATGATAGGACAGACGGGTGGAAACGGTTAGGTGGAGGGTGTGGGGACAATATGTTATGATACGTTGAGGCTGGGATGATTACGGGAGCGGTGAATTTGTTTTAAGGATAACTCCCATCTGTGCAGTATGGAAAAATAGGTGGTGGAAGGGTAGTGAAGCAGCCATTGAAATCAAGTGTATTACGCTCAGCTGCATGTTGTGCCAGAGAGTAGTCTACTTTGCTCTTGGCCACAGTTTGACAGCAGTCATTCATTCATACTGGTGGACAACTAGTTGGTAGTCATAACATTATAAAAAGCTGTTCAAAGATTGCAGCAGAGCTGGTAAAAGACATGGCTGTTTTCACAGGTGATCTGGCCCCTGATGGTGCAGGATAAACTTGTGACAGATCTAGAATAGGAAGTGCGAGGTGGGTGGTTTGGTCAGGTCTTGCACCTGGGCCTTCCATATGGATATATGATCCTTGTGGCAATGGGTTGGGATAGGGACTGGCATAGGGATGGACTACAATGTTGTGGAGGTTGCATGGGTGATAGAACGTCACTTTGGGAGGTGTGGGAAAGACCTTGGTTAAGATGTCCCTCATTTCAGGACATGATGACTGAGCCTGCTGACATCCTACTGTCACCTCAGGGCACCACTATCCAACCCTTATCCTATCCACAGCATTCCTCCTCAACCACCCCTCACAGCACCTAAATCCTGCCTAACTGACCTTTTCAAATTGGCACATGTCCCAAAATTCCCTGTCAACACTCCACCAAGCCCAGAGCCAAAATATTCTCCTAACACTTGCTAATATTTCATTCAAAATCCTCAGATCCACAGAAGTTTCAAGCCTATCCAAAGCCCTCACCTTCAGTTCCACACCCAAATTTAACCATGCTGGACTCATAGAAGACCAACTCTCCTTCTCTTGATCCCTGCAATGGGAGCACTTCTTTGCCACCAATCTTCTAACCAAAACCAACCTAAATCCAACAATGAACCCTGCCTTTCCCAGTTCATACCATCATCCAACTGTGATCTTCATCCCTCCCCCTCCCCCTCCCCCTCCCACCTAACCAACTGCTGATTGCTTTCAAGGAATTCTTTCCTCCAACTTAGCCTCACCATCCTTCCCCAGGTCCCTTTCACAGAACACCAACGTTACAGCAGAAGACAGAATAGCTATAGACAACCTCAAAACAAATCTTTACCTAATCATCCTACCTGCAGACAAAGGTTCCACCACTGTTGTTATGAATCACATTGACTACCTGGCAGAAGACCTCTGCCAATTATCTGACTTCTCCACCTATAAACTCTGACAGAGTGATCCAATCCCAGAGGTCCAACACAACTCCAGTCACTGCTTAAAGCCTTAGGCCCTTTCCAGAACCTCTCCCCTGAATCCATTTCTTTCCTCACCCCTACGACACCCAGCATACCTACAAAAATCCTGGATGCCCCATTGTGGCTGGGTATTATGGCCCCACTGAAAGAATTTCAGCCCTCACTGACCAACACTTCTATCCAGTTGCCTGGAATCTAGCCTCCCATTTTCTTCACCAACTCTTCACCATCCCTTTACTTCCTGGATCCCTACTTGTCACTGTTGATGCCACCTTCCTACACACTAACATTCCTCACACCCATTGTCTTACTGCTATTTAACAGTACCTTTGACAATGCCCTTCAGACTCCAAACCCACCACCTCTTTCCCCATACACCTTACTAACTTTATCCTAACCCACAACTTCTTCTCCTTTGAAGGGAAGGTATGCAAACAAATCTGCAGCACAGCCATGGGCACCCACACGGCACCCATGTCAACCTGTTTTGCGCTGTCTAGAAGAGGTCTTCCTACCTTCCAAAATGCCACACTCCTACCTTCATTATCGAGACTCAGGACCATGACACCTTTACTTCATTCCTTCATAACCTCAATATCTTCTCACCCTTCTGCTTCACTTGGTCCTCCTCAACCCAGTGTGCCACCTTCCTAGACATTGACCACCTCCTCTCTGATAGCTTCACCCACACCTCCGTCCACATTAAACCCACCAACAGTACCTGCATTTTGACAGCTGTCATCCCTTTCACAACAAAAAGTCTCTCCAATGCAGCCTGACCATCTCGGGCAGCCTATCTGCAATGACAAGAACTCCCTTGCCTAGTATGCTGAGGTTCTCACAAAGGCATTCAAAGACAGGCAATTTTCCCAAACCTAGTCCACAAACCTATCTCCAATACCATCCCCCCCCCCCCCCCCCCCCAATCCTCCCTGCATCCCCAAGAATCAGCCACAGAGGAGTGTCCCCTTCACCAGCCAGTACCATGATTACTCATCATCAATCCCTGAAATGGAAGACAGCCTATCTGAGATCCTTCCCATCCCTCCTAAAGCATTGTTTTGTCACCCACCCAACCTCCACAACATTCTAGTCCATCCCTCTGCCACTCCAAGTCCCAACCCCTTGCCATAAGGATCATATCCCTGCGGAAGATCTAGGTGCAAGAACTACCCAACATACACACCCTACACTTCCTATTCCAGTTGTCACAAGTTTATCATACCCCATCAGGGGCCAGGCCCTTGTGAAAGCAGCCACATCATTTACCAGCTCTACTGCAATCACTGAACAGCTTTTTATAGTGTTATGACAATCAACTAGTTGTTCATCATGTTGAATGGCCACCACCAATCTGTGGCCAAGAGCAAAGTAGACAACCCTGTGGCACAACTTGCAGCTGCACATAACATGCTTTATGTAAATGACTGCTTCACTATCTGAGTCATTTGGATCCTCCCCTCCACTACCAACTTTACTGAACTGCTCAGATGGGAGTTATCTGTACAACACATTCTGCACTCCTGTAATTATACCAGCTTACCTATGGTAACATACTGCCCCCACACTCTCCACCCAACAGCTTTTACCCCCTCCATCGTATCACCTCCTCCCCATTCTCATCTCCTGCCCTTTGTGTTTTCCAGCCTCTGCCAATGCACCCACACATCTTTTCTTGCTCCTCTCCTTTTTTTGTCCCTTTTTTCCTCACCCCTTGTTTCACAACCTCCTGACCTTGCGCCTATTGGCATTATAGTCTCTGCACTCTCCATCAGACAGTATTCTTCTTTCTCCCCACCCATACACTACTATCCTTTCCAGTTCCCTGCCCCTTCCAGATTACTGCTTCCATTCCACATGAGAATTGCATTTAGATGATGATTTGGGTTGAGGCATCATTGTCATCAGTGCACTGACGAAAAGTCAACATGAAATCTCATGTGTGGGGACAAAGGCTGTTCCCACATGCGCAGCAGTTTATAATGTATTAAGCTCTGCTGCCCTTCCCCAGAAGTTTAGGGATGAGGCCTGACAGTTCACAAAATTTCACCACTCCCAACACTGCTATCGGTATCTGCGAGGATGGTGGGCAAATCTCCAGCGTGACCGAGGGCTGCCCTAATATTAGTATATAGGACACACATAGCCACTATATGCTGAACTGATGGCAGCACTTCACAGAATGGTGGATCCTCTCACTGGAGGAGGAAACCATGTATGAAAGGGCTATGCCCGACGCACAGTCTGGTAGGCAAAACCTCCTTCCAGTGGCGAGGATGACACGAAGTCTGGCAAGCCTTTGCGGTCGATTTGAGCGGCCGCAGTTTGTTGTCTATCACCAGCAACCATTCAGTCTCTCACTGATGCATGATGCATCTGTCAGAAAATGAGATAATGGTGTACAACGGAATGGTATATTGATGGACAGCACCATCCCAACATGCTTCCTTGGCAATTTTTTAAGCCATGTTGTTACCCTGTATGCCAATGTGGCCAGGTACCCAGCAAAAGATCACCTCTTTGCCACGGTGTTGGAGCCGCTGTAGGGATTCGTGGATGAGCTGAATCAGTGGGTCTACCAGATACATTTGGTGAAGTGCTTGCAGTGCACTAAGAGAATTGGAACAGATAAGAAAATTCATACAATGATGTCTGTGAACCCTCTCCAGTGCCATTAGAATACCATATAACTCTGCATCATAATTTGTACATTGTTCTGGAAGACACACTTTAAAAACCCTATCAGGGAAAAACACAGAGCAACCAAGAGCAGTATCCTGCTGGGATCAATCCATATAAATAATGATGAAACTATGGTACATACTTAAAATAGATGAAAACAAAGTTGTAAAAACCAAATCTGCAGTACAACGTTTTATGTACTGTGTCAAGCTTAAAATCACTATGGGCCTCTGAAGACACCAAGGCGGCAGTGCTTTCCATCTCTGGGTGTGTATTTTCATGCCCGAGAGATCCAGATCCTTGAGACAGTCCTTAGCACATATACCAAATGGCTAGGTTGCATCACTGAACTAAATGCCAATGACTGAGGTGATGCTGAGATTTTCAGCACCTGTCGAACCAAAAGGATACGTTGCCGAATACAGAGTGGTGGTTCATCAGCCTTTGCACACAGACTCTGAACCGGCTGGTCCGAAAGGCTACAGTCGATATCTGAATGCCCTCATGGTGGACAGTGTCTAACATTCTGAGGTAGGAAGGACAGGTCGATCTGTAGACCACACTCCCATAGTCTAAGTGTGATTGAAAAAAATGCCTTATAAAACTGCAGGAGGTGGGACTTGTCAGCTCTCCATGTTTTTCCACCAAAGCATTTCAAAATGTTCAACAACTGGGAGCCCTTTGTTTGTAGGTCTTTCAGGTGTGGGAGCCATGTTAATTTCGAGTCAAATAATAAACCCAAAAAGCGCTGATTGTCTTGAAAATGTAAAATATGGTCCCCCATTGTAAGCTCTGGTTGGTTAAAACTCCAACAGGCACGATTAAAATTGACACACACAATCTTCTCACGTGAGAACCGAAAACCAGTTGTCTGGGCCCAGGTTTCCAGCCTCCTAATGGTTAGCTGTAGCTGTCTTGTCATCGCTGTAAGATCAGAGGAAGAGTAGAAGATTGCAAAGTCATCCACAAATAAAGCGCATTTGACAGGGCTTCTGACTGCAGAGGAAAATCCATTGATAGTGATGGCAAACAATGTGACACTGAGGACACTGCCGTGGGGTACACCATTCTCCTGAACAAAGCAATCAGACATGGCATCGCTAATGCGATAACGAAAATGCCGGTGCTCGAGAAAGGATTGGATCAGAAGCGGCAGGCATCCACATAGTTCCCATTCATGAATTTGGTGAAGGATGTACCTACACGTAGTGTCTTATGCTTTTTCAATGTCAAAAAACAAACTAACTAAATGGTTTTAGCGTAAGAAGGACTCCTTTATCGCCATCTCCAGTAGAATTAAGTTGTCAAGAGTGGAACAGTAGTGCCTGAACTGCACTGGGAGCGGCTCAGGTGACCTCGGGACTCTAGCAGCCACACAAGGTGGCGGTTGACCATGTGTTCAAGAGTCTTACCCTTCTGGTTTCCAGAATGGAATTAATATTGCCACCTTCCAAGTCATGGGGTACTGTCCATCAAACCAGATCTGACTGAAACAAGAGAGGAGCTGACCTTTCGCATCAGGGCACAGATGACGAAGCATGGCATAATGGATCTCATCAGGTCCTGGAGCAATGTCTCTGGCTGCAGATAAAGCTGACTCCAGTTCCCACATGGAGAATGGAAGTTTGTAAATGTCCTCACTACGCGAGAAGAAATTGAGCTACCTCATCTCTGCAGTCCGACGGAATATCTGAACAGCAGGAGCTTGTCTGGATGACTTAGTAACAGTAAAGAAGTCATGAATTCCCTCCAGGAAGCCCTCTTCCATTCTTTAATCACTCGCCTTGCATGTGCTCTCGACCTGAAGGCAGGAAGATTGGACATTGTTTCAAGCTCTACAGAGCTGTCATGCTGGTCCTGATGGCCAATCAACAGTTGTCATTCCACCAAGGCACAGGCCATCATCTAAGGTGGTTACTAGACCTGGGGATCGACTCTGCAGCTGCCACTTGAACCTTGAGAGTGATACAGGCCAACACCTCCAGTACATAATCCTTTTGTTCAAAAACACCCTGTTGATTGTACTATAACCAATTTGCCCTTTGTATCATCCAGCTGCATGGACTCCTAGCCGGCAGATGGATCCACACTGCGAATTGGTCACTAGAATGTAAATTTGGAGCCGCTTCCCACTGAACTGAGTCTGCAATAGAATGAGGAACACAAACAAAGGTCAATAGCTGAAAAAGATCCTGTAGCTGTGTAAAAGTGAGACATGTGACCCGGGTTCAGAAGGCAGATATTTTCAGAATGGATGAGTCGCTCAATCATCTGATCTCAGGAGCAAGTAGTAGCCGAGCTCCACTGCACACTGTGGGCATTGATGTCCCCCAGGAGGAGGAATGGGCATTGGAGTGCCTGGAAGAGGTCTGCCAGTGCGCCTGCATCCAAAGTGTCATTGGGGAGCAGGTACAAAGAACACACTGTGATAGTAAAGGGTGCAAGAGCTTTCACAGCAATTCCTTGCATGGCCGTGGTAAGAGGAACAGCAGAGAAGTGGCATCTGTCATCAAGGAACATAGCCATAGCCCCGTCTGCAGTAGAATCGTCCTTCCTGTATATGTGGTAGCCTCGTAATGTATATGTGTGTGTGTGTGTGTGTGTGTGTGTGTGTGTGTGTGTGTGTGTGTGTGTTTCTTATAAGCAGATGCAGAAAGGTTTATCCTGGACCAGCAGCTGCAATTTTTTCAAATGTGAGCGATATCCATTCAAATTACACTGCAACACCGAAGTCCCTGTGGGAGCCATTGGTTAGCGATGGTGGTTCTTTTCTTTCTCCCTCGGAGGCGGTGCTGTATCAGGGAGGTCAGGGGTAACGTTAGCCAGTTCCATGCTATCTGGTTCCTCTGACTGGAAGTCCGTATCATCAAGAGCATAGACTCCATCAGAAAGCGAGAGAGCTCGTTGATCTGAAGGTTTAGCTACTGCTTTCTTGGACTTAGAACTACTTTTCGAAGGATGTTTTTCTTTCCTGCAGGAGGAGGCATGTGTGGGTTGCCGGGATGGCTTAGTTGGCTTCTGATGTTGGGGAGTGGTATGTGGCTTAGTTGTAAGCCTACTGCAGACAGCTCCCGAACGACATCAGTTGCAAATGGAGTGTTTCCCCCACAGGTACATCGACAAGTGCATGTGCTCGTACTTGAATTTGTGGAGGCATCATACTTAGTAATTGGTGCCTTAAGGGCTGATGCAAAAGAAGTAGCACAAACCAGTGATTGCATGGTATGAAAGCCTTTTTAGCTTCACCTTAGGGTATGCACCTCTTTAGTCTTGAATATTACTTTCCTCGTTGTAAACCCCACACTTTCTGATCCACACTGCGCGATCCCCAGAGCAGTTTACACATTTCAGAGGACATGTACAAGAAGTCCCTGACTCATGAGCAGAGCCTCCACAGTTGCCACACGTAGCCTTCCCATTACATCCCATAGTGGAATTGCCAAATCTTTGACATTTATAGCATCGCATGGGGTTAGGAACAAAAGGATGAACCTTAAGGTGGATATAGCCCGCAAGGATATGTTACAGTAATTCTGGAGTAATAAACGTTACAATAAACATTGCCAATTTTTCCAATTTGCAACTGACTCTCCTTATATCTACATCTACATCCATACTTCGCAAGCCACCTGACAATGTGTGGTGGAGGGTACCCTGAGTACCTCGATCAGTTCTCACTTCTATTCCAGTCTCATATTGTTCGTGGAAAGAAGGATTGTCGGTATGCTTCCGTGTGGGCTCTAATCTCTCTGATCTTATCCTTGTGGTCCCTTCACAAGATGTACGTAGGAGGGAGCAATATACTGCTTGACTCTTCAGTGGAGGTATGTTCTCAAAACTTTAACAAAAGCCCATACCGAGCTACTGAGCATCTCTCCTGCAGAGTCTTCCACTGGAGTTTATCTATCATCTCCGTAACGCTTTCGCAATTACTAAATGATCCTGTAATGAAGCACGCTGCTCTCCGTTGGATCTTCTCTATGTCTTCTATCAATCCTATCTGGTACGGATCCCACACTGCTGAGCAGTAGTCAAGCAGTTGGCGAACAAGCGTGCTGTAACCTACTTACTTTGTTTTCGGATTGCATTTCCTTAGGATTCTTCCAATGAATCTCAGTCTGGCATCTGCTTTACCGACGATCAACTTTATATGATCATTCCATTTTAAATCACTCCTAATGTGTACTCCCAGATAATTTATGGAATTGACTGCTTCCAGTTGCTGACCTGCTATTTTGTAGCTAAATGATAAGGGATCTATCTTTCTGTGTATTTGCAGCACATTACACTTGTCTACATTGAGATTCAATTGCCATTCCCTGCACCATGTGTCAGTTTGTTGCAGATCCTCCTGCATTTCAGTACAATTTTCCATTATTACAACCTCTCGATACACCACAGCATCATCTGCAAAAAGCCTCCGTGAACTTCCGATGTCATCCACAAGGTCATTTATGTATATTGTGAATAGCAACAGTCCTATGACACTCCCCTGCGGCACACCTGAAATCACTCTTACTTCGGAAGACTTCTCTCCATTGAGAATGACATGCTGCGTTCTGTTATCTGGGAACTCTTCAATCCAATCACACAATTGTTCTGATAGTCCATATGCTCTTACTTTGTTCATTAAACGACTGTGGGGAACTGTATCAAATGCCTTGCAGAAGTCAAGCAACATGGCATTTACCTGTGAACCCGTGTCTATGGCCGTCCGAGTCTCGTGGACGAATAGTGTGACCTGGGTTTCACACGACCGTCTTTTACGAAACCCATGCTGGTTCCTACGGAGTAGACTTCTAGTCTCCAGAAAAATCATTATACTCTAACATAATACGTGTTCCAAAATTCTACAACTGATCAGCGTTAGAGATATAGGTCTATAGTTCTGCACATCTGTTCGACGTCCCTTCTTGGAAACAGGGATGACCTGTGCCCTTTTCCAATCCTTTGGAACGCTACGCTCTTCTAGAGACCTACGGTACACCGCTGCAAGAAGGGGCGCAAGTTCCTTCGCATACTCTGTGTAAAATCGAACTGGTATCCCATCAGGTCCAGCGACCTTTCCTCTTTTGAGCAATTTTAATTGTTTCTCTGTCCCTCTGGCTCTGAGCACTATGGGACTTAACATCTTAGGTCATCAGTCCCCTAGAACTTAGAACTAATGAAACCTAACTAACCTAAGGACATCACACAATAGCCAGCCATCACGAGACAGAGAAAATCCCTGACCCCGCCGGGAATCGAATCCAGGAACCCGGGTTTCTCTATCCCTCTGTTGTCTATTTCGATATCTACCATTTTGTCATCTGTGCGACAATCTAGAGTAGGAACTACAGTGCACTCTTCCTCTGTGAAACAGCTTTGGACAAAACACATTTAGTAATTTCTGCCTTTAGTCTGTCATCCTCTGTTTCAGTATCATTTTGGTCACAGAGTGTCTGGACATTTTGTTTTGATCCACCTACCGCTTTGACATAAGTCCGAAATTTCTTAGGATTTTCTGCCAAGTCAGTACATAGAACATTACTTTCGAATTCATTGAACACCTCTCACATAGCCCTCCTCACACTACATTTCGCTTCGTGTAATTTTTGTTTGTCTGCAAGGCTTTGGCTATGTTTATGTTTGCTGTGAAGTTCCCTTTGCTTCCGCAGCAGTTTTCTAACTCGGTTGTTGTACCACGGTGGCTCTTTTCCATCTCTTACGATCTTGCTTGGCACATACCCATCTAACCTCCGTGACACCCACATTCTTCCAGTCTTCACTTAACTCCGCAGGGTCCACCTCCATTATATTGGAGCAAGTAACCAAGTCCTTACTAAAGTTAAGGATGTTATGCACCACAGCCTCAACTTGGTAGTCACCTAAAGCCTTACATGCCAGAAGCTAAGATATGTGGTTGGAACTGGCAGTTTCAACTAAAAGCAATCCATTACAAAGTCATATGACACTTTCCAGAGGCCCAGCAATACCTTACAATGCCTTATGAATATGGAAATGGGATATCTTCTCAAAGCTTTCCCCAATTTCGCTTCATTACAATGAAAGTGTTATGGCACCCTAATGCCCTGTTAATATTACTCTGAGAATTCTTTTTGGGAGGACTCACCAACTGAGATCTCTTTGAGGAGTGGGTGTAGGTGCTGCCTGAAGGTACACCTGTCCCATCAGGAGTAGTAGTTTCACGAGACAGTTCCATAGGGATCCCATGAGATGCTAGCGAAACAAATGTCGACCCAGGCAGAACCCTGCATGCCTGAGCAAGCCTTATACAACTGGGGGACGACAGGTGCCCCAGAGGTTGCCCATGAAAGACTGTTTTACCTCAAGAGCCATTCACCTCCTCAGCACATAACACACCTTGAGGCTCAGTTTTTTTTAATAGAGGTGTGTACCTTCCTCACAGTCCAGGAAGTGAAGCCAAGACCCCTGTTCTCCGAAACACCCAACATTCCACCGCTGCACAGCATGGTGGTCGCTGAAGCATGGCCAGAGCTTATGGGGACAGAGGACAGGTGGCGCTTGCCAGTCCCCAGCTCAGGAACCCCGGGATTGCCAAGCCCGTACTTAGCAAACAAATGCTGAGCCCCTGAGGGGGACAACTGCATTCAGGCTTGAACTCCTGGAGTTGGCAGTCATGTGTACATGAGATGTGCTTGCTTGTGTATATGAATGGTTTGTGTTTCTCTTTTGCTGATGAAGGCTAGTGGCTAAATGCTTTGTGTTATACCTGTCTGTGACTTAACACATCTTCTTTACGGTAAGTAGGAATGTATCTTTACCGATTTACCTTTTTCAACACTGATAGTGGTTAATTTGGGTCAGTAACTGCTAGCTTTTGCAAGTTGGTTCTGGCTTTCACATATTTATTGGCAGTTTCTACGTGTGCCCTCAACTTGCTTAGGAATTTCACAAAATGAAATTTCATCTAACAGGTAGGGTTATAACTTCTAGGAAGGACTTTCCATGCAATTTGTAGAAGACAAAACTTGTTGAATGTAAGTCAGGTGCTATTAGAGTGAGATGAAAATTATGTGTCTTTCATTCCATGGCAAGAGGTTTGTGAACTATGCTGAGTCCATTCTTTGGTCCTCAAACCCAAACAATCACTGGTTATAGGAAGAAAGAGCTTGTGTACTTCTTGAAACCCATTGTTATTTTGGAATTCATGATGTTTATGGGAGAAGTGGACCTGACTGATCAGTACTGTGGTTTCTATGGTTTTATAAGACGATCATACAAGTGGGTGAAAAAATTATTCTTGTGGCTGATGGAAGTTGGTGTAATGAACAGTTATATTCTTTATTCCACAGACAAAAATGAATGTGGAGAACAACTGCAGACTTCATTTTCCTATAGAAGGAATCCAATCAGACACCTACACAACCAGGTGAGATATACAAATTCAAAGAAGAGAAGAAGACCATCATTATCTGACAACAAGGTGAGACTAACTGGGAAGATGCATTTTATAATGGAAAAAAATGAACAAAGAATTGCGTGGTTTGCAGCAAACACAAGGACAAAGGAGGAAGAAGAGAAACAATTTTCTCTGGGAAACACGCAGGAGGAAGCCTGGGCCTAATCCAGGAGAGTGTTTTAAGACATTACGTATGGAAACAAAGCGTTAAAAACCATAAACAAACAGCATATGTAGTTTCAAGAAATAGTTTAAAAGGAAATAATGTTGTCAAGTGACCTCATATTGCATTTTATTTTTTAAAAACAGTAGCATAATCACCCATAATCCATTTCCTCCTTACCAGTGTAAAGTAAATGAAAGTTGGGGAAGTGTTAAACTGTTGGTTTGGTAATACACCCATCAGCACCAGCCTTCAGTACAGAAATCAATACATTTTACTTTAAGTCTGACTATTTCACATGTCTCACACATCCTACATACGATGTGGAACAGTTTTGTCAAGTTTGGTCCCGAATAACATACATCCCAGATGCCTTCCTTCATCTGAGTTCTTTTCCATGCTATGTCCAATTGTTTTTTAATAGTATCCTGTACTACAAGCAATAAAAGAATATAATGAAATCACTTCCTGAAACCTGCGTCAAAATACACTCATGTTCAGAAAAAACAGGAAACCTTGCCCAACTAGAGATAGAAAATGTATATTAGTACCTTCTGCAGAAATGATTAGCATTTGAACTATGTCAGAGAGTACTTCAGGGTCAACATTGATATCCCAGTTAAATGAGCCTGCAGCTCTCATTGTCACTATAAACCATATGCGAGACTGTACTGTCAAATCATTGGGTTTGAAAGAGGGCACATTATGTGATGTATCCATCTGGGAAATTGCTCCTCCTATGGGACGAAGCATTTTGTCAGTGCAACAGGTTTGTGCAGGATGGTTCACAGACAACCGCAGAACATGGCGAGATGGGTCGGGTTGCACCATCCAGACCACTTCCCGAGAAGATTGATGTCTCATCCGAGTGGCATTGTAGAACAGATCTGCTTCCTCCATGGCTCTGGTGGAACAGTGTAACACATCATACACTGTCAGGAGTGCTGGTACGTCACATGCGCATCATCCATTTATTCGCCCACCTTTGACGAACGTGCAGAAACATGTTGAAACAGCAATAGTGTATGGAACAATGTCACTGGGGACAGGAATGGCATCAGATAGTGTTTTTGGATGAAAACAGCTTCTGTTTGTTCAAAAATGATTGCTGATTTTTTTTTTTTGCCACAGCCAGGGGAATCATCATCACAGCGACTGCATTCACACAAGAAACACAGCTCCAATTCAAGGCCTTATGGTGTAAGGTGCTATTGGGTACAACCACAAATCACAGTTTATGTCCAGGGCACTATGACCGGTGTGATCTTCAAGAATGACAGTCTGCGACTCGTAGCCATACCCTTTCTGCACAACACCCCTTATACCATTTTCTAGCAAGTTAATGCATGACCACATGCTGCTGCAGGAATGTGTGTCACAGGATGTCAGCCTTTTGCCATGGCTGGCTAGATCACCAGACTTGTTGCATTGAAAATGTGTGGGATATGGGGAAACGATGGGTGCAGTGCTGTGACCCAATGCCAATCACCACAGCTGAACTTTGAAACCAGGTGTATGCAGCACTTCCCCAGGGAAGCGTCCTGGGACCTCTGCTGTTCCTGATCTATATAAATGACCTGGGTGACAATCTGAGCAGTTCTCTTAGACTGTTCGCAGATGATGCTGTAATTTACCGTCTAGTAAGGTCATCCGAAGACCAGTATCAGTTGCAAACCGATTTAGAAAAGATTGCTGTATGGTGTGGCAGGTGGCAGTTGACGCTAAATAACAAAAAGTGTGAGATGATCCACATGAGTTCCAAAAGAAATCCGTTGGAATTCGATTACTCGATAAATAGTACAATTCTCAAGGCTGTCAATTCAACTAAGTACCTGGGTGTTAAAATTACGAACAACTTCAGTTGGAAGGACCACATAGATAATATTGTCGGGAAGGCGAGCCAAAGGTTGCGTTTCATTGGCAGGACACTTAGAAGATGCAACAAGTCCACTAAAGAGACAGCTTACACTACACTCGTTCGTCCTCTGTTGGAATATTGCTGCGCAGTGTGGGATCCTTACCAGGTGGGATTGACGGAGGACATCGAGAGGGTGCAAAGAAGGGCAGCTCGTTTTGTATTATCGCGTTATAGGGGAGAGAGTGTGGCAGATATGATACACGAGTTGGGATGGAAGTCATTACAGCATAGACGTTTTTCGTCGCGGCGAGACCTTTTTACGAAATTTCAGTCACCAACTTTCTCTTCCGAATGCGAAAATATTTTGTTGAGTCCAACGTACATAGGTAGGAATGATCATCAAAATAAAATAAGAGAAATCAGAGCTCGAACAGAAAGGTTTAGGTGTTCGTTTTTCCCGCTCGCTGTTCGGGAGTGGAATAGTAGAGAGATAGTATGATTGTGGTTCGATGAACCCTCTGTCAAGCACTTAAATGTGAATTGCAGAGTAGTCATGTAGATCACTGATGGCTACATCACAGGATGGCATTCATGCCCGATATATGTCGATGCCATCACACATGGACTAAGTCACCAGAGCCCAAGGTGGACCCTTTGCCTACTAGGCAACAGGACACATGCTGAATCAAGGTGACTGAAATGATAATTATTTCTGCAGAAGATACAAATGTAAATGTCCTGTAAACATGAATGTCATATCTCTAGTTGTTTAAGGTGTTCTGTTTTTTCTGAATATGAGTATATTAGCAGTACAGGCAAAAAACTGACAGAACCAATAAATGCTTCTGAAAAGCAATATGTATACAATAGAGCCTGGAATGCCAACATGTTCAGATAATGCTCACTGACAAACTAATATCAAATAACTAAACTGTTCTAATGCAGCCAAATGCCACGAGTTTCCTGAAACATTTATCTGCTACTGTAAATTACAGAAGAAAATATTCAATAATTAATATGGATTTACATATGAGCATTGAAGACATTAAAATCAACATAGCTAGTCAGACTACAGCCTGGTTCATCACAAAAAGTTAACTACTTTAGGTCAATTTTTGTAAAATGTTTTTATACCCTTGCAGATTTTAGTATTAAGATAACTGAGACTTTTTTCCATTGATGAGCTAAACACTTGACGGGAGTGAAAGTGTTGCTTGGAAAAACATTATGCATGGTGGACTCCAAGATCTGGCCTTAGGCCCAATAATTGTTCTTTTATTTACAGAATTACCAAAATATTTCAGATTTGTGAATTAAAAAAAAAAGTGAAATAAATTAATGGCAAGTCATAACAAATCCTACATAAGATAAAGTGTAATTTTACTACAAGCTCAGCATATTTTGTAACTATAAATCTGATGTATTATTTGCCCCCACATCTTCTGGAGCTTATGGGCACTCAACATGTGCACTCCAGATCATGTACATTGATATTCATCCACGTCAGATGAACTTTAGCTGGTAAATATTGCAACATCAATTAAAATTAATAATTTTAAAGGCAAGACACCATCAGTAAACCGGGAAATACACTTATACCTGAATAACTGGAAAAGATGGTACCAATGTATTATTGTTTGTTATGTTAAATTTTGAAAAAAGTTTAGTTATCAATTCTATATTTATGTATATTAATTTTGGATACATGACTTTAAGCATAATCCAGTTTCCAAACATTTTATTGCTTCATAACAGTGTTTTAGAACAAGGAAATATACAAAATTACTACAACTTGTGACCTTGTTATAATACAGGTATAAGGACATAAGGTGCAATGAAATGACAGTTTTGGAACAGGCCATGCAACAAATAATACTCAAAGAAAATCTGTGAGCAACAACACACAAATACAGGTCTGGTAATTTATTAACACTTAGCAATGAAACATAAAAATATTAGGCCTACACATCAATCTGAGTCATGCAACACCAAGAGCTAAAAAGTAATCAATATAGCTGTAAAAGCCAAGAAGTGTTCTTTATCTGAAAGTTGATAGTCCAACATTGTCTATTTTACACCACATGGGGTGGTTGTAGCAGTATCACCATTAAAATCTTACACAGTTCATTAATGATAATTTTAAAGAGCAATGAAATTTTTTCATGCAGTATCTGAAGCAAGCATGAATGTAACTGGCATTTTGAAATGTTTGAGGTAAGTACAATGTCTCTCTGAAAATAGAAGAAAATGATCAAGAGATGAAGTCCAGTATCCTGAAATATGTAACTTTCAGACTTCTATTAATTATTTTTTGTGTGTAACAGCATTTACAAACAGTCTTTGGTTCACAATTTGGTAGAATTTGTTTTGGAAGAAAATATGATCATTGGAACTTTATTCTAAAATGTTATTACAGTTTTATTCCGGTGTACAATTTGATGGAGATGCAATGCGTAACATGGCTAATAGAAATATTTAAAGCAGATAACAAAATTCTTAGTCTTCAGAACAATCATTCCTTCTCCTGGGAAGTAAGAGAGTTGCTTTGGGTAGGATGGAAAAGGAAGGAAGGAAGGAAGGAAGGAAGGAAGGAAGGAAGGAAGGTTAGGGTTTAATATCCCACCAATGATGGGGTCATTAGAGCATAGTACAAGCTTGGGAGTGAAGAGAGTGAAGAAAATTGTTCATTTCCTTTTTAAATGAACTATCTCAAAATTTGCCTTAACTGATGTAAGAAAATAATGGAAAACCTGAATATGGATAACCGTACAAGGATTTGAGCTGCCATCTTCCCAAATGCGAGCCCAGTCTTATGATTGTGCCATCACACTTTGTGTGACAGGAAGGGGGCTGGATGGAGGACCCTTAACAGGAAGGTGATAATCCCCCACACCAGCATTTTAAAGATAATGCCCATCAGTTCCTAAACTTTGAAAACTCCAGTGACAATGTGGCCAATTCAGAGAGGATGGTGGATATATATCAAGCAAACCAACGGCTGTCCTCAGGGCAGTGTACAGTACACACATCACCAGAATATGCTGAACCCAAAGTGGCACATCACAAACTTCTCAGAGCGGTGGATCCTCCTGCTGGACGAGGAAACTGTGTTAAAGGTCTATGCCCTATGTTCAGTATGGTGAGCAGCAGCTCCTCTCTTTGGTGCGGCTGGCATGTCTGCCATGGCTGTGTAGGTGATTTGAGTAACCATAGTTTGTTGTCCTAAGCCTCAACCATTCAGCCTCCCACTGACAAATTATTCTTGACTCGTAACGAGATGGTGGTGTGCAAGGGGATGACACATCAAATTACAATACTGGCTCTACCTGCTTTATCAGCTACACTGTTTCCCTGTATTGCAAAGAGTCCAGCAAAAGACCAACTCTTGGCCTCAGTGTTGGAGCCACTGTAAAATGTCATGGATGAGCCAAATCAACTGGTCTACCAATGCACTTGGTGGACCACTTTTAGTGCACTACGATGAGAAACCTTTCACTGTGATGGCTTTGAATCCACTCCAGGGCCTTCATAATGCTTATAACGCCACATCATACTTTGTAAATTGTTTTGATACATACATACTTGGAAAACCTTATCAGCTGACAAATCAAGGGCATTCCATTGCTGGGATCCATCTGTATAAACAACTATAAAACTATGGTATGTACTTAAAGCAAGAGAAAATGAAATTATAAAAATATAATCTGGCATACAAATTTTCTTGCACTGTGTTTGGTTGAAAGTCACTTTTGGCTTCTGATGACGTCAAGCTAGTGATTTGTTCCATCCCTGGCTTTGTGTCTGGAATATGATACATCCATATCGATGAGAAGATGGTAGCACATATCTCGAACTGATTGGTCACATGGAACTGAATCTGGAACACCTGCTCAGTGTTGAGATGGATCACATTGTATGGGCAACGGAATACTACAAGATCATGAGGTCATCCACAAATAAAGAACTAGTAACTGGGCTTCTGACTTCAGAGGAGATGCCATTGATAGTAACTGAAGAGTGTGACACTGAGTACATTCCCTTGAGGGATACTACTCTTCTGGAAGAAGCAGTTAGACATCATCACCTAAGTGATAGTGAAAACACCTGTTATAAGGGAAGGACTGATTAAGAAGCAGCAGATGTCCACAAAGCCCCATTCATGATGTTGGTGAAGGATCATATCAGAACAGTACCCTTTGCCTTTACTAGAAAAAAAAAATAAACCGATGCGGTATAAGAAGGATGTTATCATTGCCATCTCCAGTAGAATTAAGTTGTCAGTGGCGGTACATTAGCTCCTGAAACCACACAGGGAGTGGCACAGGTGATTCCGGGTTTTGAGCAGCTGGAAAAGGCAGGTGTTGACCATTCACTCAAGTCTTACTTGCAAAGCTAGTAGGGGCTAAACTCGAGCAACTATTATGGCTGCACGATATTTGCTTGGTTCCCATACGGGAATTAATATTGCTTCTTTCCAAGTGACAGGTTATTCACTTAAACCAGATCTGACTGAAACAAGATAAGAGCTTGTCTTGGGCTCCAGGGTAAAAATTGCCCAATTCATGAGCTGAGTCTCCACAATTTTTCACACACAGCCCTTCCACTACATGCCATACTGGTATGACCAAATCTTTGATATTTGAAACACTGCATTGGAATGGGAACAAACAGCTCGCAATAATATTTTCACTTAATTTTGGTGTGTTGAAGGTTAGAATAAATGTGTCAGTTTTCACAAATGTGCCAGTAACTCTCCTCATAGTTCTGAATTTCTATGACACTCATGGTTTTCCATTCTTCACGTAAATCCTCGGGTTCACCTCCATTACGTCAGAGCAGGTAACCAGACCTTTATAGAAAGCTGTTATTCAACTCAGTCACAACAGGGAAGTCACATAAGCCTTGTGTGCCAGAAGCTGAGATACTTGGTTTGTTGCAGCAGTTTCAACTAGAAGTATATATGCAAACTAAAGTGATGAATGAAAATTTGCACTGAGGCTGGGAGTTCAACCTGTGACTCCTGCTCACCAGGCAGATATGTTAACAAAAACATCACCCTGGGACAGTGGCTTTGCACAACTGTACAGACCAACCTATCAAGCCCCCCTCTTCAATCCAAATTTCCATTCACACCTCCGCCCACTTGGCTTGGTATTCCCCCTACACTCTGAGGCATTGCAGAGGCTATCCAACTGCATTGGAACAGAACCTTAGCATCAGGTGAAATGAGGGATCCAGCCTGAGACTCAGGCATAGGTTTTTTTCACAACTGAAACTTCGTTGAAGCAGCAAAGAAACTGGTATAGGCATGCGTATTCTAATATACAGATACGTAAACTGGCAGAATACGGCACTGCGGTCGGCAACGTCTGTATAAAACAACAAGCATCTGGCACAGTTGTTAGATAGGTTACTGTTACTACGATAGAAGGTTATCAAGTTTTAAGCGAGTTTTAACATTGTGTTATAGCCAGCGCACGAGTAATGGTACACAGCATTTACGAAGTAGAGATGAAGTGGGGATTTTCCCATTCAATCATTTCACGAGTGTACCATGAATACCAGGAATACAGTAAAACATCAAATCCCTGACATAACTGTGGCTGGAAAAATATCTTCCAAGGAAAGGACCAATGACAGCTGACGAGAATCATTCAACATGAGAGAAGTGCAACTCTTCTGCAAATTGATGCAAATTTCAATGATGGGTCACCAACAAGTGTCAGCATGCGAACCTTTCAACAAAACAGCATTGATACGGGCTTTCGGAGCCAAAAGCTCACACGTGCACCGAAGATGACTGCACGACATGAAGCTTTACGCCTCGCCTGGGTTTGTTAACACTGACATTGGACTGTTGATGACTGGGAACATGTTGCCTGGTCAGACGAGTCTCATTTCAAATTTTAGTGGTTAGTGCACCTGCCTAGTGAGCAGGAGACCCAGGTTCAAATCCCAGGCTTCGTACAAATTTTTACTCATCACTTCAGTCTATGTATATACATAATAGAAGTTTAAGATTTAAAAAGGTCTCTGTAACCATTTAGTTTCATTTGATCAACTAAAAGTATTACATTACAAAGTTGTTAAAAGTTTTTTAAGGATCCAGCATTATCCCTCCCCCCATGCCTCGTGAATGCGGGAAGGGCTGATGAGCTCAAAGGCTCCCTCTGCTCTGCTGTCTGTGATAAGTTATGCCAGTCTAGCCTGTTACTATAATTCTAATACTACTACTTGGGTGGATTCACCATATGGACTATCTTTACTGAGCGATTGTACATATTACCCTATGGCCCATCTGCCCAAAAGGAATAGATATGAATTGAGGTTGCTCCACAAGGGTCCCATAAGCTGAGAGAAGAAGAAATGTTGACCCAGGCAGAGCACAGTGAGCCTAAGCAAGTGGGAGGGTGTAGGCAGGTGCCCCTGGGGTTGCCTGCTACAGACTGCTTTGCCTCAACAACCAACTATCAGCACATAGCACACCTGAGACTGAGGATTTTTGTAATAGAGGTTGTAATCGAACTCATCAATACATCTCCTTTTTTCATCACGAAACAGAGAATCAATACACTGTAATTTAGAAAACAATCCAAAGAGATCAAAATTGCAAATAGTATGTTTGCTATAATTTTTATGTAAATGTACATTATATTTTGTATTTGTAAGATACGTAACAGTTTTGTTCATTTGTGAAGTTGAGAATATTTAGGGTTAGTATAATAATAATAATAATAACTGTTTTCCATAATTGTTCAAAGAGAGAAAATCAATAGCAGATTATTTCTTTTTGCTTTCATGAATACTCAACTGTAATTTTTTGCCTAAGGACATCAGTTGTATTGATCATGTAAACGTATCTTTGGACTGAAACTGTAATGGCTATCATTGTTCACTCAGAGTGTGTGTTACGTTTTGGTGCAAGATGGCTGGAAGCTAGCAATTCTTTTTATGAAGTGTGTTAAACTGTGTACACTGCAAAATGTGAAATAAATTAATTTTGAATAGAATTTACATTCAGCTTCACAGTATTACTGATTTGACGTATGGATAAACAGAAGCTGGACACCTCTGTACAGCTTTAGCATGAAGGAATCATGAAACTATGGCAACTGTGCCAAAAGGAAGAACAACTTACAATAAATGACAAGAAAAATGAGCAGAAACACTTTTCTACTGAGTCTTTTACTGGGGTCAGTCCAAGAATCTTTTGGGATGTCATTTGGTGCACTCTCGTACACTGCAATGGCCTCTTCATCTGATGAAAACTGCTGCCCTCTAATTTTTCCTTGGTCTTAGTGAACAGAAAGAAGTCACAGAGGGCCAGATCAGGTGAATAGGGGGATGGGGTAACACTCGCACTTTTTCCTTGTCCAGAAAGTCCATCGTTGTGGCAGCCCTGTGTGCAGATGCATTGTCGTGATGCAGCAGAAGGTGTCCACTCTTTGACTTTGGATGCTGTGACTTCCATTTGGCAATGACTTTTGGAAGACAATCGTTCATGTACCATTGACTGTACAACATGTGTCCAAGGTCACAGAGGTGAGATGCCTGATCTTTGTGAAAAAAGCTGCCACCATATTTTTTCCAGAGTTCCAACTTCGTCGAACTTTTGTGGGTGGTTCCTCCCCTGAAAAGCGCCACACAGAAGACTGTCTCTTCGTTTCAGGGTCATAATGGTAGACCCATGTTTCATCACCTGTGACGATATTGTAGGTGTCTCGGGACTTCCCTCCATTGAATTTTTCGAGCATGAAACGATACCAGTCCTAAGTTGTGGAACACTCTTCATCAGGCCCCTCCACTGAACCTGTATGGCTTGGGTGGCCGAGAGTAGCCGCACTACTGCTGTCACAGCCCTCTGTGCCATTGTGTCATGCATACTCTCCCACTCAGCACTGCTTATGACAAGGCAGTGTTCCTCAGGAATGTCTTAACAGGACTCAAGAGGAAAAAAGAAAGAAACAGAAAAAAATTTGCCTATACCGCTAAAAGAAACAAAAACTAAAGTTTCTTTCAGAAATTTGCATAAAATAATCAATATATAACTGATATTGAGTGTGATTTTGCAGGCAATGAACTATCAGTCAACAGTCCCCTATGAGCAAAGTGTTTATCAATGACCAATGTTTAAGAGATCATCCCAGACAAAAAAATACAAGGACCAAATAGGAATTCTTGTACCATTTACTCTAAAAGGCAATTACCAGAATTGTGTAACTATATTACATACAAAACTTCATGAATGATTAAGACTGTGTGCCACACTGGGACTCAAACCTGGGACCTTTGCAGGTAGGTGGGCTACTGACTTAGCTCTCCAAGCTATACTGCTCTCACAGCTTCACTTCCACCAATATTTCATCAGAAATTCAGAAAACATTTTCATTTTATACAAATGAATGAAATTAAGTATAACAATTATACTGCCTCAGAAAATTTCTGGCAATCTTAAAAGCGTCTGCAGGTTACGTACATCTATGCTATCACAGGCTAATTGCTAGTTTAGTTATTCTCACACTCCTTGGATCATAACGGCAACCTCTCTACATGATGTGGAATAAATAAGTTTTACAATTACGGAACACTTTCCAAGTGAAAAATATGGCAAGACAATGAACATTTACATATAGGAATGACCATAAACTTTGAATCTAACCATTTTCACATTCTTCATGTGGCAATGTATTGATGAAACTTCCTGGCATATTAAGAGTATTGATGTCTCACAGTTATCATTCATGTTTCTTACTTTTGATTGTCGAGTATTTCGCATTGGTTTTGAGAAGACAGTCCTCATTTAGAGCAGTATAAATATTGTATTGGTAACACTCTTAAGAGTTGCAGAGAATGTGTTCTAAGCTAGATAAAGAGAACTTCTGGACCCACATCCATGCAACTTATTTCCTTCTACCATTGTTAGTGTCTTAGTCTTTTGTCTGAAGCAGTTCTTCATGCTAGTATTACCTGTGCAAGTCTCCTCATTTCTGCATGTCTACTGTAAACCACATCCACGAGAATAAGCTAACCGGAGTCAAACATTTATGCTCTCCACAACTTTTACCTCTAAATCTCCCTCTATTACTACATTCCTACTCTTTAACACCTTATAGCATTTTTCTCAACTTATCCCTTCTGTTAGTTAAGTTGAACCATAAATTTCTTTCCTATTCAGTTCAGACCTCTTCATTAGTTATTCAGTTTGCCAATATAATCTTCAATCAGTAATGTTTATCATCCATGTGGCAATGAACAAATTTAATTATTCTATAATGTTTCCAGATACACAATTGACACAGGGTGCTTTTGATTCTGGTAACCAAGACAATGTATGATCCGTTCAGAAGCAGCAATCCCGTGCAGTTAATTTATGGATTTTGCAGAATAATCTACACAGCATTCCACCAGCTCCTTATCCTGTCAATTTCTAAGAACAACTGTACTTAAAAAAAAAACCATCTTTCACTTTCTAAAAAGTTAATGGCAACAGCATAAAATGACTACCTTCTAAACCACATTTACGTCAGATAGACATATACATTTTGCATTTTCATTTTTTGATGTAATGTCAAAATACGCATTTGTGCCTAAGTTGATGAAAATAACATTAATTAATAGGCAGTACCTTTGCCATGTGTTGATTAGCACTCCATTAACATTTTATCCTATTATATGGTTTTGCATTGGTATAGCTGTGTATGTGCGGATGGATGTGTGTGTGTGTGTGTGTGTGTGTGTGTGTGTGTGTGTGTGTGTGTGCGCGAGTGTACACCTGTCCTTTTTTTCCCCTAAGGGAAGTCTTTCCGCTCCCGGGATTGGAATGACTCCTTACCCTCTCCCTTAAAACCCACATCCTTTCATTTTTCCCTCTCCTTCCCTCTTTCCTGACGAAGCAACTGCCAGTTGCGAAAGCTCGTAATTCTGTGTGTGTGTTTGTGTGTTTTGTTCATGTGCCTGTCTGCCGGCGCTTTCCCGCTTGGTAAGTCTTAGAATCTTTGTTTTTAATATATATATATATATGGAGGGGGAGGGGGGGGGGGGGAGGGAGAGAGAGAGAGAGAGAGAGAGAGAGAGAGAGAGAGAGAGAGAGAGAGAGAGAGAGAGAGAGAGAGAGAGAGAGAGAGAGAGTAGCCATTCAACTTTGCTTTAGGGAAATGTATGGAATGGTGCTGTTCTGATGCAAAGCACGCATGCAAAGTAATTGCAGAAAACTGGTGAAAGTAAAGCTTCTAACAATTTATAATCAACTGTACGTGCAACAGTGCTGAAATCCACAATAAGTTACCTTCTCTGCTAGTGTCAAGTTTTTACTATGGAAGACAATGAATGGAGTTTCTTTCTCAACTGTGAATTCTATAATCACTTGGCCTGTAAATACAAATTTTTCAATTAGATAAGAAATCACATATTTATATGACAGAACTGACAGAGGTTTTGAGGTTCAATGAAAATAAAAACAAGTAGCACTCAAGCACTTAGCAGTAAAATGAGTCGTGTATCAGGAAAAATTTCTGGCTGCAGCAATATAATTCTTTAAGTGCTTAAGAATATAAACCGAAGGATGTCACAATGCCACTACTGGCTGCACGCACCAAAAATTTATGAATTCATTATATTACAGTCTTTGGAATTTTGGGGTATAGGTCTACAGTCTTGATTGTGTTTAGGCCTACATTGTAATACCTTTTACAGTTCCACTGCTTCTACTATGGGAATTTTTACCTTTCGTTACACTTGCTTATTGGATATTTACTTACACTTAACAACAACAACTGTTACACATTTTTATACAATGAGTCACATATCATCCAGAATATGCACACTGCGTACACAATTAATCCAACAATTTCACTGTAAGACTCCACATCTTGGCCCACTTTATAAATTATGTAAAGTGGAATCTGCTGCATTACTATGGTGGTTATATGGCTAGCAAAAATATGCTGTGCAAGTTCCAAGTCGCATCAACAGTGTAACAGTTTGAAGAGCATAATAACTTGGATAGAACAAATGAAATAGTTAAACTGGCTGTGGCATTCCTAAATCAGCTTAGCAATCATTTGAAGTGATTTATGGGCACCATCAAAAACCTGAACTGTACAGCTAGATGTCAATTTGTATTTCACTATTCTGAGTTCATCATCCTAACAAATGTGTCACTTCGATTGGTGGGTTGAACATGGAAGTTTAAAAAATCATGTGCATATAGGGTCTTTAAGATTTAGATTTTTTGATAGTTAATTGCCTCATGGTGAAGATAAATATCTTAATTAGAATGCATTAAAATTTAATTTACCTTTGACATCAAGTGTTGTCAGATTAGGATGTATGCTGATGCTGTAGCGTGTGGGGTGTACAAATGTAGGCAGCCTGACACTGTTCCAAGGAAATACTTCGCCATTTGTTGATAAAGGAAGTGGTGAACTTGTTGTATTGGGGGCGGCTTCACTCTCCATATGTTCAGGTTTTTCCCCTGCACATGGGCAATCTGCACACAACCAGTCCCCAAGATGAACACAAATAAATAATTGCACATGGGCAGTTTATAGTTACATAATAAATAAAGTACTGAAAAACTTAGTCTGGCATATGTGACGCATATGATGGTAGATTGTTCACCAAATACAAGTTATAATATAGGAAACTCATCAGTTACAATCTAAGCACCACTGATAGAACTATTGGTACTTTGGTTTAATTTAATATTACAGGTCTTAAACACAATATTATACTATCGAAAACACTAATTATATATATTCAACGATAGACAAACGTTTAAAAGACATTTAGATTTTGGACAAATGTCACAAGAACATGAAGGCAATATATAATCTCTCCATGGAAGAGGCAATTTCTGCATAGTTTTTTTCGTACAGGCAACTCATCTTATAGAAAAAATATATATCTAGCTCCATTTCTTTCGTGTATTTTTAATGTAACGTTTAAAACTAAAAAGTTGCGATAAATACATTCACAAAATGGTGCTAATTTAAATTTAACTTCTAAACAATTTCAATTATCCGTAAGACTTACCGCTTTGTGGGCCTGCATACGCTATAATTAATGAAATTACGAACAGCGTCGCAAATACCACTGTTGCTATTAACAAGGCTCTCTTCTGGGAACAGACCGCAACGCCATTATGCTCATAAAGACTCCTCTTATTGATGCCGGTTTGGCTATCACCTGAAACAGATACTTACCATTAAAAGCGGATAATGAAATCATTTTTACTACTAATATCTGTAACTATAACAAATACAATAAAACTGCGAATTGCACATTTCTGAAACTCTACCTGTCAGGAATGCGACATCATCAACGTCCTGATCGCTCATTACTAAACTGCGGCGTCTATAAACGACTGCTTCGATTTCTCGTGCGCTATTAACGACCGAGATCTTAATAAGTGGATCCTTCTGATTGTGAGCCACTGTTTTCAGTGCCAAAATATAAACGCAATAACTCTCAGTTTATGGAAGACTTGGGTGGCATTACTGCATCGAACAAGTCGCTTCCCCGCAATGCAATGGACGAATTGGAACTTCTGGAGTTTTTAATTCAACCATGGCACGATTCATGTGGCAATATATTCTTAACAGACGAATTGTTGCTACATTTCAGCATTTCACAAGTTTTGTCTAGGGGGTAGAGACGCTTAAAAAATAGTAACATACTTCTTTTGATCTGTCAATAGGTATATAACGGTGTTTGTAAATACGCAGTGTCTGCCACCTACCGCTTCTTGACAGGACTAACTGGGTAGCAGACGACGCGTAGCGTGCGCATGCGCCGCAATGGGTGACGTCTTTCAGAGAACATCGTGAAAGATATTTCGTTCGACAAACAGTGTTTTAGAAAGACAACAAGGGGAAAAAAATCTTACATATTTGGATATTTTACTGTTATTGCCATTAATTACGAAACCTTCTTCTCTCATGTAACTTATAAATTCTGATACTACCTACTCTTATTATTTCTTCATGTACGCTGCACTTCATGTTCTTATGTACTGCTTCGATTCTGTTGACGCCGAAACAAAAGGGCGATCGTCGAGGTCAAACGCTTCACTGACGGTACAGGCCTTTCCGTTATGACACGCAATTCCTCGTGTTAATACGTGTTATTCCAATTGGTGAAATGATTTAAATAAATTTGTTGGTTTCGGGATCATTGTAATATCCATATAGACAATCATATCTCTCCGCCTTATAGGAGGCGCCCTTTCGTGCTCATAAAACTTCTTGTAGTGTACAATGGTTAGAACACCTATAGTAGACTAAAGGAAATCACTGATGTTAGCACGAAGTACCCAGCTGTATGCGCTGTACAGTAGCTTGCGATATGTTACTTACATACTTTTTCCAGAGAATTGTCAAATAAAACCCGGGATGACGCGTATATGTAAAACAATGTAAATGCTTAGGTCTACAGTTTCTGCACATTAAATTAAATTAATTTTTGAGGAGACAATTCCAAAAATAGCCACTTCTACAGCAGCAGATGAGGAAAACAAATGGATAACAGCGGCTATTAGAAAGTCCTCCCAGACGCTTAAATTTCTTCGTTTATGCAAAAGCACTACACTAATCTACAGTTCCTGGACTGCTATTACAGGAAACCACCTGTTGAAAAAAGAAGCATTCAATGATAAAATACAATGGGTAGTCAAATGGAAATGAGACATTCGGAAAAAACAACCTTAGTAACGTGTGCGGCCGTCCATGTGCTGCAAAAGTTGTTTCATGTAAGTTGCAGAAGTTTCGCAGGGAAGTCTTACGCATCCTCCATAAAGGTCCCATCTCCCCCCAATGGGATTCCCCTATTTTAAGTAATCCTGATTTAGGTTTCCCTAAACCACTTTAGCCAGATGGTTCCTTGATTAAGGCCATGGCCAGCTTTGAGAATCTAAATTATTGTTACAACAAAAGCATGTTAGCCATATTCGTCTGTTCTGTATTTCTGTTTAGTTTGTTGTTGTACTTCCTTCCATTTACAAATGACGTTCACTTAGTCTCTAAGACTGTTGATTCGATGAACCCTCTGCCAGGCACTTAAATGTGATTTGCAGAGGTTCCATGTAGATGCAGAATATGTCGTGTTTTCACGAGTTAATATGTACATATACGTACCGGTAATATGAAGTTTCTTTGATTTCTTATTATTTTAACAAAGATGCAAATTTGAACATTTGTTAACTTGAAACTAATTAAAAAATTCAAACGATTAAAATTTACAATTTATGTACTAACAATGCAGGAAATTAGGAGAAAGAATCAGAGTTTAGGTTTGTACCATGGTATGCTGAAAAGTGATGTCTGCGAATTTTATATGTGAAAACTATAAAAACTTTTTAAGTAAAACAAACTTCATTAATACTCTACATCTTTATTCTTCATGTCTATATATTTATTTCCCAATATAGTCGCCCTAGCGACGAACAGATTTCTCACAACGAGATACCAGTTTGTAGAGTGTGTATCTTTGTTGACGTAGCCACAACCTCACCTCTGCTTGCACCGCTTCATAACTATCACAGTAAAGTTCTCGAAGGTTTCCTTTAAGTTTTGGAAACACACGAGAATCAGATGGGGTCAAGTCGGGACAGTATGGAGGATGGCCGAAGACATTGAACCCAAGACGTCGTATTGTTACAGATGTCGCAGCACTCTTGTGTGGTCTGGCATTCTCATGCTGAAGGAGAGTGTGCTCCATGTGGGGACGAACTTTTTCTGCGGTTAGAAACTCGAAACCACCGACGCTGTCCAGCATGCTGTCCTAGCATGCCACCACCGATGCTGTTCAGGAAGGAGTACCTTAGAAAGGGACTAAGTCTTTCGCACCAGGGCAGTCACCGCTCGATCTGACACACTGCTCTGCGAAACATTAGGAGGAGAGAGATAACGTAACACTCCAAAAGAAATGCACACTATTTTTGTAAAAATACAATTTTCATTATGAATGTGTGAATGTTTTACAGTGTGTAGATACATCCTTCGTGCTTCTTTTCAAACTGAGTTCAACCTCTTCCCGTGAGTGGCGCCATCACAGCACATGGCTACTACACTTTACGTTCGTCAGAAGCAACGTGCTGTCATAGAATTCCTGTGCTGTGAAAACGAGACAGTGGGAAACATCCACAAGAGGTTGAAAAAAGGTGTACGGAGATACTGCTGTCGATCGCACTACAATTAGTCAGTGGGCAAGCAGGTTACGTGATGAAAGCGGGCACGGCAACATTGAGGATTGTCCTTGCAGTGGCAATGTGCAGAGAGTTAACGAATTGGTGACTGCTCACAGACGAATCACAGTGAACGAGTTGTCACACTTCGTTGGGATAGGGGAAGGAAGTGTTTGCAGAGTACTGAAAGTGTTGGCGTTAAAAAAGATTTGTGCCAGGCGTCAAAACCACACCTTCTGCTCGAAAAGTTATGACTACAGTGTTTTTCGATTCCGAAGGACTCTTGCTTGTGGACATAATGCCAAGTAGAACCACCATGAATTCTGATGCATATGTGACGACACTGGAGAAACTTCAAGCTCGACTGAGTCGTGTTCGACCACATCGGCAAAAGCAGGATGTTTTGCTAATGCACAACAATTCACGGCCACATGTCAGTCAAAAAACCATGGAAGCGATCAAGAAACTCGGATGGACAAACACTGAAACACCTGCTTTTCAGTCCTGACCTGGCTCCATGTGACTATCATCTCTTTGGGAAACTGAAAGACTCTCTTCGTGGAACAAAGTTTGAAGTAGATGACACCCTTGTGCACACAGCCAAACAGTGGCTCCAACAGGCTGGTCCAGAATTTTATTGTGCGGGTGCACAGGCGCTGGTTCCAATATGGCGTAAGGCAGTTGAGAGGGATGGAAATTATGTGGAGAAATGAATATATTGTTCCTAAAGGATGTATCTACACACTGTAAAACTTTCAAACTGTAGAATAAAAGATGGATTTAAAAAAATAGTGTGCATTTATTTTGGAGTGACCCTCGCATGTTAAATATTCGGTAGGAATGAGTGAAAGTGAAGGGGATGTTGCCAGAGGGCGCCCAGTCGTGCACAGGAAGCTGGAATGCGGTGTGAAGTTAGCGTGACTATAGCGACAAATGAGGCTCGTCCTGCAACACGAGGCAGTTGAAGGAATGGGAAAAGACAGTGAGTGTCAATCAGCGAGCAGTAATGTCTGCACTGTGGTGGCGTTCTTCATTAAAACATTTCCTAGAGATAATGACTTTACATGGGGAAGAGTCACTGGGAACTGGAACAAGGACAAGGTGTGACCAGTGTAGCTTAGGAGTTTAGTACTGCTTACCGCATTGTTTCACGTTCATGGGGATTGTTCCGAACTATACGCAATACTGCGAAAAGGAGAGGAGTGGTTGAACATGGTCAACTATAACAGCAGATGACCGCTACATTATGCAACAGGTGAGAAGGGACCCATTTCAAACAGCGGGTATAATGAAACCGCATTTAGCAGAACTACAAGGCACGCAATCTCAAGCTCCACAGTGGTATGGCCACTGCATGGGGGTGAACTCTTTGCCCGACGACCAGTACGTTATGTTCCGTTGACACCCACACATTGGTGGCCACATTTCTAATGGTACCAGCAGCGTAGGAACTGGACCATGTAGAAGAGATGTTGCGTGTTCTTCTTGGGTAATACAAGATTCAGTAATAATTCTGGGTGTACCCTCATATGGCGAGATGTGGGAACACGTAATGCACAGAGGAACATTAGCGACCACGACCATTTTGGTGGCTCAGGTGTTACAGGTGTGGGGAGGTATAATGCTGAACGTGGTACACTCACCAGTTAACGTTATTGTGGCACTTCCATGTGGGTCTTTTGAGGATTGCGTCTGGCTCTGACTTCATTTTCTTGGGCGACAATGCGCAACCTCACTGAACAACGCAGGTGGAGTAGTTTTTGGTACACAAGGATACTTGGCGAAAGGACTGGGCCTGCCCATTCCCCCTACTTAAATAGCACCAAGCATCGAGCACGCATCGAATGGGGAGATGACATAACGCATCACATTCATGTGCACCAGTGACCATCCAGCAGTTGTCAACCGCATTCGTGGAGGAATGAAATGCTATACACAAGAACTGATTACCAACCTTAAGGCCAGCATGGAAGTACATGTAGAGCAAGCATTGCTCCCCTTGGAAATCACACGCACTATTAAGAACCATGCCCCATCTTTTGAAATGTCCAGGGGAACATCAGAAACCTCGGGAACTGCAGTATAAGTGTTATGTTTGAATAGACCTGTAATTTCTGTTTATCTTATTGCATATTTCTTTCAGTTACCCTCTGCACTACACCATAGTAGTTCTTTCTGTTTTGGTCAAGGTTTCACCAAGCTATGTTACGTGAGAGTGGTACATCATGCGAAAGTTACTTTCGTCCTTAAGCTTTTGACGTCATTCTCCTTTTTTTTATAGACGTGATCCGAAAGCAAGGACATCGGCAATAATTTGAGCATCTCACTCCTAGATGACATGAGCCTAAATCCAGGTTAGGTTATTCTGCAGGGTAGTGTGTGGTCTCCTGTAGTTCTACATTTCTCTACAATCTAATGTTATAATCATGATGCTCTTGTGACTACATGTTTAGATCTCCTTCGCTGATTTGAGGCATACTACGTCCGGATGGTAGGTCCACAACTGCTCCTATTGGGGAAATTCGAAATTTTTTTATTTTGTCCACCTCAGTTGTATGAATGTACAGTTTTTGACGTCATTCTCTTTATAGACGTGATCCGAAAGCAAGGACATCGGCAATAATTTGCGCATCTCACTCCTAGATTACATGCGCCTAAATCCAGGTTAGCTTATTCTGCAGGGTAGTGTGTGATCTCCTGTAGTTCTACATTTCTCTACAATCTAATGTTATAATCATGATGCTCTTGTGACTACATGTTTAGACCTCCTTCGCTGATTTGAGGCATACTACGTCCGGATGGTAGGTCCACAACTGCTCCTATTGGGGAAATTCGAAAATTTTTTATTTTGTCCACCTCAGTTGTATGAATGTACAGTTTTTCCTGCAGTGGTTACCCGTTTTGGGTTGACAAGCCCATTCTCAAACTGCACACCTTGCTATTAACAGAGACTTTTCAGACAATGTGGTGCCAAAAGGCACAGAAAGTCAAACCGTGGACAATAAGTACTCTCACTGATAAGTTTGAGCCATACTGTTACACCTGTAACAATACACAGAGGCATAGGTGTAACAGTGTGACTCAGACTAACTTATCAATGAGCGTACTTGTTGCCCACAGTTTAACTTCCTGTACAGAAGCTGTACCTTTGGCTCGGGATCTTCGATGCTTTACACAATCTGGCCCACCCTGGAACTCTGGCAGCGACAAGACTAGCCACTGAACGTTTTGTCTGGCCAGGCATGCGGCATTATTGCAGCTTCTAGACACACATGTGCGTCCATTGCTAACATAGTAAAGTGAGCAGACACGCACAGTCTCGTTTAGGACAGTTTGACGTCCCCAGGGGTTACTTGCGGCACATGCACATTGACGTGGTTGGTCCTCCTCCCCGTTCCGAGGGGTACAAATATATATTGTCTATGACCGACTGCGTCACCCATTGCATTGAGACATCCCTCTGGTCGACATTACAGCAGGGGCCATAGCTCGTGCCTTCTTACCGGTGTGGGTGGCGAGATTTGGCTGCCGCCTTTCACTTGCAATGGGCCAGGGACGACAATTCGAGTCCACACTTTTCGCTCGACTGTGCGAGCTGTGTGGAGTAGCGAAATTCCACACGATGGCCTATAATCCACAGGCGAATGGCCTGTTCGAATTATGGCACTGAACTCTAAAAGGTCTGAGGCACTTCCTTGGGTCTTACTTGGCATCCGCTCCACCCACAAGGAGGACGGGAATGCTTTGCCGACTGAGATCTTATATGGAGAACTACTTGTCCTGCCAGCTGAATTCGTCAAGGACACACCGCAACCGATGCTATAGACCTTCCAGCCCTCGTAGAAGGAGTGCGTGTGTTCGTGTCTCCCTCCTTCCCTCACCCCTGCCTCACGCTCCTTCCGTGGTACTGGTGTTTTTACACAAAGGCATCATGCTGTGAGACGACATCGTACATGCGGCCCTGCAACCTCCTTATTCTGGTTCACACCGCGTCTTACGCTGCAGAGTCAATACTTTCTTGACACTACTCAATGGTCGAGCAAATAAGGTTTCTGTTAACCGATCAAAACCTGCTTGGTTCCTCTCTGTGCCATATTCCGACGCCCCCAGCTGGCCTACCATTGCCAACGCCTCGCCAGCTGACGCCGCCGACGTGGCCTCCAACGACTCTCCACTGCCTGCGCAGCGGTCCGAAGCATGTGACCCTGTCGGCGTGGCTTCCAAGGCGCCCACTTCGCGAGCTGGACGACGCCTTCATCTGCTGTGCTGGCCCCATGACTTCTTGTTGTTGAAGTGAGCTGGCTCCTCCCCACCATGCCACGGCGGGGATGGGGGGAGGGGGAGTAATGTCTGTGGCGCATATGGGGTGAAGTGTCATGTCCTTAGACCTGAAGATCTTTGATTCTACTTCTTTCTAGCTCGCTCTGTGCGCTATGTTCGTACAACCATATTGTATTTGCCTTGTTCAGTGTTTAAATAAATGTACATTCGATTGCAAAAGTGTGTTATTATCGATCTATGACTTGTAATATCCACATGTGCTTGTATTGTCAAGTTATGTCTTGCTTTCAGAATATTTGGTTAATATGGACTTACTGTGCAGTGAAGGAGAGGCAGAAATATTAGACTGAGCACGAAGCTGTCTACCAGTAATGTTTATGTGAAGCGAAATAACGGTTGTGTTGACTAGATCAGATACTGGATCAGCTGTTTTCCAGACGCCATTTTTAACAGGGCTAGAAAATCCGCTCCAGGCCTTAACATGCAAACACGACAGTGAAAAAAGGGTTTCTGAAATTTGGTTTTCATCTTTCGGAAGCTGTGTCACATTAAGCATAGTGAATGCGCTCCTACTCCATACAACGGTTCTGTTTCTACTGACTGAGATGTGGGACCCTGAAATGGGATAATGATGAAGCTACAGATCAGTGATAGCTAGCAAATGCGATTAAATCTGAACAAATATTCCAGAAATATACGCTGTGAGATAGCCTGTCATAATGTTTTATAGCATGCAGCCACAATTCTGAGTGACTTGGCGGGATGCCACCTCGCTATATGACAACGAAAGAAACTGAAAACACATCAAAACACAAAGAGAAATCTAAAAGAGTATACGTCCAGTCTCCAGAGAGAGTGCAGAGTGTTTGAAAAGAATCATCAAATTGAGAATTGTTAGCCATGAGTTCCATATTATGTGTACAGAAGCGGGGTCAAACAACAGAGTTTACAGGGTTGTGATTAGTGGAGTCGTGATACCTGATTCTTGTAATGAGAAACATCGTACCTGCCCAAAAGTGACTACCATAGTTAGTGTGCACTTCCTATCCGAAAATGTGCTGACCGAACGGGACGATCTTAGCACAAGGCTGGTCCCAAGCTGATGGGCAGCAATGCTTCCCTATCTTAATGCGCTAACTTCCCCACTCCCATTGTATGTGGCGTGTACACATCCATTAGTAACAACCGAATGGGTGCTATCAGTAAACTCAGGCATCGCCCTGTATTGTGTGTCTGCAGTTAAACAAATAGTTTCCTGCAGCCAACATGACAGTGAGTGGAAAAGAGCCATTGGTGTGGCATCACTCAGGCGGAGGCACTGTCTCTTTGACTCTTCAAGATGGGACACGTTTTTGGGCGCCAAGTCCTTGAATGAAGTAGGAACTGGTATGCCTCCGCCATAGTGTGGTTTCAACTCAAATGCAAATGCAAAGGCCTGGAACTTTTACAGAAGTTCTCCATCTTGAGCACATGCTACAATAATTAAATGATGAATGTGGATATTACAAGGGGCATTCAATAAGAAAGGCAACATACTTTTTTACTGGGTCAACTTGACTGAAAAAAGGCTCAATTTGTTGTGGGGTATGGTGGGATATTACTGCTTCATCCCCTCTAGTTTCATGAAGTTCTCCTAGGTGGCGTCTGTAATGGAAGTGCGTTCCAAGCACAGAGCTGTCATTGAGTTTCTTTTGGCGGAAAACGAGAGCACCGCAGATATTAATAGGCTCTGGCAGAATGCCTATGGAGACATGACAGTGAACAACAGCAGCCTGAGTTGTTGGGTGATGTGTCTGTCATCATCACAAGATCGTATAAACCTGCCCAATCTCCCACTTGCTGGCCCACCGCATATAGCTGTGGCTCCTGCAATGTCAGAACGTGCGGACACTCTCATTTGAGGTGAATAACGGATCACAATCAGGCACCTCGCTGCACAACTGGACGTATGAGTTGGTAGCGCGCTGACACACTCGCCCACCAGTTTCGGTGTACAAAGGTGTTTGCCAGCTGGGTTCCTTATCCCCTAAGAGAGAGCGATAAAGAGCAACATAGGCCCAGGATGTGCGGAGCTGATCGTTTTATGAGGATTATCGTGACAATTTTTTTTGTCGATCATTGTCACAGGCGAGGAGACGTAGGTTCATCGCATCGAACCGGAAACAAAACGGCAGCCCCGCACCACCTCTCCTCCAAATAAAAAGTTCAGATCCGTACACTCAGCTGGTAAAGTAATGGCGACGGTCTTCTGGGACTCTGAAGAGGTTACTCTGCTTGATGACTTCCCTCATGCTGCAACGATCAACTCTGAAGTATACTATGCTTGCCTCAGGAAACTGTAGAAGTGACTTCAGCATATTCGTCGCCACAAAAATACAAACGAACTTTTCTTTATCCATGAGAATGGAAGGCTTCACGGAAATGTGCGCACCCACGAGAAGCTCACGGAACTTCTCTGGTCTTTTCTTCCTCATCCATCCTAGAGCGCGGATCTCGCACCTTCCGACTTCTATTAGTTTGGCTCAATGAAGGATGCGCTCCGCAGCGAGCTCTGAGTGGATGATGAGGAGGTTGTTGATGCAGCAAGACGCTGACTCCGACGTCGGCCAGTGAAGTGGTAGCATACGAGCACACTGGCCGTTCCAGTAAGGTGACGTAAGGTCGACTGATTGAATGCATGTTGAATTACAAGGTTTTGTAGCCAAAAGAGTTGGGAGTAATATGGTGTATTGGAATCGTGAATAAAATCAACCTGCTTCCAGAAAAAAAGTGTTGCTTTACTTATTGACCAGCCCTCGCACTTTCACCTCCTCCATTCGATGGTCCTCCTTGTAGGCAATCCATCGGTGGTATTCGTTGGCCGGGCAAAATTAATCTAATTATATGAAGTGATAGATTACGTTTTGCGACATTCTGAGTACTGACCCGTCTGATCTGAGATTTTTATCAATAAGCTCGGAATTTTTAAGGCACCCAGAATCTGAGATTGGATTTATCAAATTAATTTCACCCGACTCTCTTTCTTCATGTTAGGGTCTGGTCCGGACACCCATTGTGGCTGGACCAAGTGCATGGTAGGTATATGAAAAGGCAGCGTATAATATGATCACCAACAGTCGACTTGCGTAGCGTTAGAAGGGTTGAAATACCACTGATGAATTTGTTACTCAAGCGACAGTTAACGTCTAATACACATTCCAAGTTACGGAGCTCTTCTAGCCCACCCATTCTGCTGTTAGTGTCTCTCTACTGACAGTTCAGTATACCAGGGCTGGCTATTGGGTCAGAGGGTTCTGTGGTTGTTGTGGGGGAGGGGGGGGGGGGGCGTTACGATGAAGGGGGTTACCTTGACACCACTCAGTGAGGCAGTTTTTTGGTGGCGGCAAAATCTTAAATTTTAATAAGGCTCAAAACGGAGAAATTAAACAAGGCAATGAAAGTTTTCATAAATGAAGAAGTGTCACAGTAGGTTGTAAATAAAACTCGTTCATAAAACCTGGTGTCTTACTGGAAATTATCAACGGTATTGTGAAACAGATGACACCTTCGATGCGTCTTTCAAAATAGCAAAGCTTGCTAGTGACAGTTTGCCAATTCACTTTCTACCATGTGCTACACAACACGTGAAAAGTACCTACGTCTGCTTGAAAGCCCGTACAGAAGCGAAAAACTTTATAAGAAAGAAATGAAGATAAATATTAGCATATGATGGGCCAACAGTTCCCATACAGCAACGTTACACCTATGGCAGCGTCACCGAGAAAAACACTTTGTAATAAATAATCGCACTGCTCGTCACTTGCCATAGTCCCTTGAATCCAGACATTGTGATTATGGTATCCTTCTCCCACCACTCCTCCTACACTGATATGGCATTTATACCATTTACATTGCTCTTCTGCTTGCCATGAGCTTCTTGATTATTTTTTTATGCATCATCTGTGACTTTTTCTTTTAAGTTTCCCTCATTAAGTTTTATTTAACGGTGCTGAAGCCTTAATCAGTAGATATTGATATAAGTGTTATACGAAAAAAAGTATAAAACCATATTTTGGAGCTGAAGCAACCAAACTGCACTGCACGAAATGTTTATCCAGTGAGATGAAATGATCGTATGGCACTGATGACCGAGATTCGTCTTATTGACACTGATGCGTTCCAATAACTTCATTTAGGATTTAATTGTTACGTTGCGCTATAATAGATGAAAGTGATTTCAAAATTGCTTATTTTGAGCCGTAAATAGTGACCGTGGCGTGTCAGGTAGCACTCCTTCTCGACGTTCGACAACATCCGTTTTCCCTTAAGTAGTACGGACACTGGCAGTTTAAACACTTTTTTGCAACAAATAAAGCATTTATATGTAAGTCGTTCGCTGTCATATGACGTTCCACTGTGCGAAGCAGGAGTGTCGACGATTTCGCCGTCAATGCAGTATTCAGTTTTGCTGGTTATTCCAGGTCTTGCGCTGCAATTGTCTCATGTACTGGCCACCCCGTTTCATCGGCGATGTAGCCAGTTATCCTCTCCCAGATACCAGCAGCCGACTCTTAAAGATGTTGTATTTTATTTTAGCCGATGACGAACATACAGTACTGAATTAAAGATACAAATGCAATTTCTGTCACGGAAATGAGGAATGAAACCAGGGACAATGTGACAGATTAAGTGTTGGTTTTGTAACAGTGGATAAGTAGCCAACATTTAGAAACTATAAAACATTGACACTTTTATTTACTTATTTTGTATTTTTTCCTTTCTGAGCTGACAGGTCCCTACGTTTCTTAGTCGGATCAGAAATCCGCCTCTGCATTGTAAAAAAAGCCAAAACTTCCTTCCCGCAAGGACATACACTGATACGTCAAAACATCATGACCACTGCCCAACGCGACGTTGGATGCCTCCTGATGGTGTTGCGGGCACGCGACGCGGTAACCAAAGTACATAAGTGGAGCATACACGAAAGGGGATCACCCTAGCACAGATATGGTTGCAAATGGGGAAATCCATTAAGATAAGCGACTTTGAGAGATTGTTATTACACAGGGCCTGTGAACCAGTATCTCAAAAACAGAGAAGCTGGTCGAATGATCGCCTGATACTGTCGTGAGCATCTACGGAAAGAGATAGAAGGACCGTGAAACTACCACTAGTTGCTAAATGCCTGGACGTCCACGACTCTTCCCAGAATATGGGGTTCGGAGGCTTGTCTGCTCTGTAAAGTAGGATAGATGGTGGTCTGCGGCACCTCTGTCGAAAGAGCACAATGCTTGTGCATGCACAAGTGTTTCGGAGTACACCGTTCATCGTACTTTGTCGAACATGGAGCTCCACAGCAGACCACCCCTACGTGTTCACATGTTGACCGTCAATTATGACTGCAGTGGGAACGAGACCATCGGGATTCGACCGTCTATCAATGCAAACGTGTCGGTTCTTCAGCTGAATCACATTTTTGCTACACTAGGTCGATGGTCGTCTCCACAAACGCCGTGTTCGAGGTAAACGGCGGATCGAAATGTGCAGCTCGCCACGGACGCAAGCTGTTGAATGCAGTATTACGCTATGGGAGACATTCTCCTGCGCATGCACGAGACATGTCGTAGTAATCGAAGACGCGCTGACAGCTGCGAACTACCTGCATCCCTCCATGCTTGATGTCTTCCCCGACGGTGATGTAATCTTTCAGCCGTATAATTGTCAGCATCCCGGAGCCAGAACCGTGTTGCAGTGGCTTGAGAAACATAGAGAACTCGCGTAGATGTCTCGGCGACCATATTCGCCTGATATAAATCCTGTCGCTATTGGGCGCCGTCGCCGAGTATGCAAATCAGCGGCACTTTATTCATGCGAATTACATGACCTGTGTGCAGACATATAGTGTCACATATCGCCTCAAAGCTACCAACGAACTGTCAGATCCCTGACGATTCCGTTCCAAAGACGGACAAAGCTATTAAGCAGGTTAGAACACTACTGCCTGCCACATTTATACCATAACCTCAAAGCTGGAGGTAGTTCGTATAAATGAAATTATTTTTATTAAAGCAATTGTAGTATAAAGAAGCAGAGCAGTGTTACCTTCTGAGAGGAATTTAGTTGTGTTGACCGTGATATACCTAACAGAGGTGGCTTATCGGAAGCGAAAGTCAGAATTTCGTAAATATTTAAACCGTAACAAACAATAATTTACCTATCCACAGTGTCCAAACGATAATAAAAAACGGTTGTCAGCCTAATTAGGCATAAGAATGAGTAACATTCTTGTTCAAGAAACTGAAAATAAGTAACTTCAATGGGCAAACACAGCCTATACTTGGTCACACGAGAGTGCAATGAACTCTGTCACTAGCAGACATTAACGTTAAATAAAGTGACAGTGTAACAGTTATAGAAGAACAAGGCTATTAACATAAGTACAACAGATAATTATATCCACTTTTTGCTTTCAAGGCTTGGTCAAACTGAGTGATTTCAATAACATTATTATTGCAGTGCACTTTAGAATCATTAATTGGACATAGCTTCAATATTAATTTTTCAAACATATTCCTGTCTGACATGAAATATGGATATGGTTCACAGCAAAATTAATTATTATGCATAGATTAAGTCTCTCACTACTAAACATCTTTCTACTTAGAATGAAAATTAAATGGAGCTGACTAACAAATTACTTCTCACTGTCTTTTGAATAAAGAAATTACTGTTTTCATAGATAGTGGTCTTTCCATTAATCGTTATCTAGCATGAGCACAATAGACGAACTTTGGATCCTGTTACACCATTAATATGTACTTTTAATACGCAAGAGGAACTAAATATTGTACAGAACTTCACTTGAATAGCAAGAGTAATTGAAACTTTCTATAATTAAGTAACTTTGCGCATTTTAACTACTTTCAATGCAGGGGGCCCTTAATCTTGAGTAATGTAGTAGAGCAAACTAAACACACTTTCAATACACTAAAGAAACAAGCCCTTAACATGTAACTTTCAACAGTAATAGTTCTCAACTTTTACTGCAGTAGAACACAACTTGATGTGGCTATAAGACAATAGCTCACCTTTGGGTGATTTTCAACAGACTACATTGTGATCATTTAATTTGCAAAACTCTATAAGCCACAGTTTTGAGAACATTTACTTTAGAAGTTGGCAACAAAATATTAATAAGCAGTTTTGACAGAAAAATTATTTTTAGGAAGCATCATTTACTATATTACTCAGTTCTGCTACATTAATATTAACTTAGTTTCTTCTTACTACCTTCAAGTGGCATTAATTATTAAAACACTGAGCTTTAATGTTCTTTCAATAAGGACACTCGGTAATCACTTTAGCATAGGAAGGACCCTAAGTGGAATTTGACAGAGGATAAATCAAGGTAAGTTTTCATAAATAGTCTTTTGGTTACCTTATTATTGAAAACAATCAAATCATCCACATGAGCTGATCCTTCACTGTACATTTTTATAATTCCTTGGTTCCTTTTCATTGATGGCGCTACGTGGTGGCGATTGCATGTTGGTAGGTGGATTTGCAGGTAGAATTGCTGGACTCTGTCATTTCTTGGTGGCGATGATAAACACCAATTCCGGAATAGTTCCAGCTCTTCATCCATCCATCCATCCATCCGAGGCATTGGAAAGCGTTAGGAAAAGCCTCTCTCTCGGAACCAGCACAATACACAACTTTTACATGAGCAGTTGATAGTTTGGTAGCTCGTCCCCGACTAACTCTTGGTTCCACCTTTCTATCCAAGCCCACCACATTTTGCGCGCGCCACTAAGTTCCGGTCCGTAGGGGAACCACACCACCTTTTGCATACAAAATAACTCAGAACCCTAAGTGAAGGTCAGCAGTTTACATAACAGCAACCAAACATATTAAATAAAACAGAACATTTGCACATATTGACATTTCTACAAAAAATTATTCACATATTCAAATAATAGATACACTACATTGCATAGAATCAAACCATGACATCAAAGTTTTGACAAAGAAAGGAGTATACAATTTGGTGTTATCGATTAAATCAAACAAGATTTACATAAGCTGAACGATGGAATGTTGAACAAAACAGAAAGCAAAATGTATTAACAAAAGGTATGTGGTGTCTAAGCTAAGGTGTTACAAGGTGGTCGCAATGTTTTGGCTCATAATTGTATTACTATGAGCCACATTTCCACTGCGCATGGCGACCTCTGCGCGTTCGTCGTTCCGTGTGTTGCGCATACTGTGTTCGCCTATGATCGCCTGCTAATACGTTAGTTCGCCATACTTGGATAGTATGGGTAGCACTAGCGCAGCGGCTGCCTTGGTTCTGATGTATAATGTGATAATGGCTTTTCTTCCTCCGCATCGAAAGCTCCCTTCTGCTCAGGTAGCGGGAGAAGGTGAGCAGATTTTAGCAGTGTACTCTGGGAGTGGCATAACTTTGTTTGACGTAATATATTTAGGAGCTGTGCCTCAAAATTTATTACACTGTAAATGTTTCACTTCTAGTTCATTTGCTGGTGCTCTCCATGTTTGGCACTGGTCGTAAAGACGTAAGCACTCCAGAAAGACGTACGCGTAAATGTGGTATGTGAAAATGAGACGTCATCGATGAATGAGTAAGGGCTATGTCTGAAAATACAAGGAGGCGGTGGCGCGAAGGGGGACGGGGAGAGGCGGCGCTTGAAACGTCCGCATAGGGCAGCAAACTCCCTGGAGCCGGACCTGAATACACACCGCTTAGTTGGATTCAAGTGGCTCTGAGCACTATGGGACTTAACATCTGAGGTCATCAGTCCCCTAGAACTTATAACTACGTAAACCTAACTAACCTAAGGACATCACACACATCCATGCCCGAGGCAGGATTCGAACCTGCGACCGTAGTAGCAGCGCGGTTCCTGACTGAAGCGCCTATAACCGCCCGGCCACAAGGCCGCCACCGCTTAGTTTTGTACTGGCGGGTCCGCATATCGTGACATCTAGCTGTCAGTTCCGCGTTATATAGCGGTACCCGGAAACTTTTCATCACACAGTGTATTACGGAAGTTGGCAGACATTGTGCCTACAGACAGAAGTACTCTGTTCATCTGCTACACGTGCAACATGCCACGGTACTTTTCACGGGGTTGGTGAGATCGTAGTACGCGATCGCCGCCTAGATTCTACTGACCAGCGATGTCAGATGCTCCAAGCACTAGAGCTGCTTTGTCGGTAACGCACAATTTTCCCAATTTCGGTTGAAATAAACTGAGGTTTCAATGTTCATCTTCGGCGCATCAGTGTAGAAATTGTCACAGTATTAGCTAAGTAAAAAAAAAAAAAAAATCCTCGCAGTTCGCACGTTTATATACATATAAAGGCCGACTTTCGAATTTTCCTCCGTGTGAGATCACGTGTGCCGGTCTAGTGTGCCTTATGAAATTCGACAGCGTAATAATTTACTGTTTGCGTCGTTTCTGCATAACCTGTCATTGACTTGGTCAGTACTTGTGTGTATAGTGGTATGTTGTGAAATTTCGGACATTTCTGAGTGCCGCGATAAATTCATACTGTCATCGTCAATCGTTGGTCAAAACTTAAATAGTGCTCTTTTAGAAATTTTAGCAAAAGAAGGCCTATCTTCATTCAGAAACAATCGTTCCCTAAATAGCTTTATTTTTGAAAATATTCTTAAGTTACGAGAGCTGTTTTGGCGGGGGGAATAAGTTATTTCTTAGCAAATCAACATTTTTGATTTACAGTTACTGACAAAGAACAGCTCACCGGAATTTTAGTTTATATCGGAGCAAATAAACCCACATTTTTGAGAAATTTTGGAAGTTACCATTGTCGTGTGCGAAAGCTGCTTCGTTGTAAATTGGCATTTGCTATTTAATTACTCTAGTCTTCTCTTTCAAGTGGAGTGTATGTTATCGACATTTATCATAAATTAAAGCTATTTTCGAGTTTGTTAGCGATTGAAACCTCAAAAGACTTTGAAAAATTAATAATTTTTATCACACGTTTTTGTGTTGCCTTAATCAAATCTCTTTTGTGTATTAATTGCTTCAATTATTACGCAGAATTAGCAATATTTTTAGCTCATCAGCAGGGTTAGTTGGAAGCTATTTATTCACTGTCCTTGTAAAACACTGCAGCAGCCACAATGCGGTCCTACTGTGAATGGTGTTCTTGAACATGAGATGAGTTAGTTGACGTTCGTAAGCCACTAAAAATTGACTACTGTCAAACGATTGGCGGCTGTTGCGGATAGGTGTGTCGGGAGAGCTCCCGAGATTCATGTCCCAGAGGTACAAAAGGTACCTCAGGTACTATTGACTCCTGTGGATCCCGTCTGCTCTGCAGGAAGTTTGTGACCTATTATTACTTGTCAACTTGGCTACTTGTGGTAGGTCTAGAAGCTCTGTAGAGAGTAGACACGGATCAGGGAAGACTCAAGCTGTTATATCGACCCCCCAACCAAGTTCGAGCTGCTGCTCTCCCTAAAACTGAAACTAAGCCAGTGGGACTCACTTCAAATTTTAGGAACTCTGCTTCGTCCTGCGTCAATAGGAGAAAAACGCAAGGGTAGAGGTCTACCAATCGTCGGCAGTTTAAATGTTTGGCGAATAATGGTACCCCTTAGGGAAAATGCAGTTTTGGACCGGCCGCCGTTGGATAAGCAGCTGCCAGCAGCAAGTCGTATAACCCTAGCTTACGTGTTTGTTAGTTTAATAATTTCTTTGCGTGTTTTTGGGTACTTGCATTGTTTAATTCATATATTTCGGGCGTATTATAGTATTTGACAGTTGTAGCATCGCGCTTTAGTGTTTACTTGGTAGATTCTTACTTAAATTGCGTGTGAGTTTCGTATAGGAGGTGCAATTTCGAGTTTTAGTTACTGTAATCGTAAATTCAGGCAGATTGTAGCGCAGTCGTTAGGAATTTGTACAGGTTAGTTGGTACATTCTTTGCGTGTTTCGCTTGCGTTCTCTAGGCACGGACTCGTGTTTCAGTAACTGTTGTTCAACATTGATTAGAATGGACAGGGACTGCGATTGCTGTGTTCGGATGAGGGCTGACTTGGTATCCCTTCGCTCACAGCTGCAAGCGGCGCTGACTTCGGTCGCGCAGCTTGAGGCTGTTGCCAATGGGCACCACTGTGGGGAGCCGGACTGGGGTATCACGGGGATGTCAACATCGTCCCGTCTGTCCCCAGATCGGTCTGCCGCTGTGGTTGCCCCGGTTGCTGCCCGCAGTGGGGCTGAGCCCTCGCCTGTGGTTGATTGGGAGGTCGTTCCAAGGCGTGGCAGGCAGCGAAAGACGTCCCCGGAGGCTGATCAGAAAGCCTCCCCGGTGCGTCTGACAAACCGGTTTCTGGCACTGTCTCTGGCTGAGCCAGATGCAGCTGCCTGCCCTGTTTCAGAGGATCATTCTCAGCCTTCAAGGTCCGGGCAATCGCAGAGGGTGGGCTTATTGGTAGTTGGGAGCTGCAATGTTAGGCGCGTAATGGGGCTCCTTAGGGATACGGCGGCTAAGGAGGGGAAGAAATCCAGTGTGCACTCTGAGTGCATTCCGGGAGGAGTCATTCCTGATGTGGAAAGGGTCCTTCCGGATGCCATGAAGAGCACAGGGTGCAGCCAGCTGCAGGTGGTGGCACTTGTCGGCACTAATGACGTGTGTCGCTTTGGATCTGAGGAAATTCTCTCTGGATTCCAGCGGCTATCTGATTTGGTGAAGGCTGCCGGTCTTGCTTACGAGATGAAGGCAGAGCTCACCATCTGCAGCATCGTCGACAGAACCGACTGCGGACCTTTGGTGCACAGCCGGGTGGAGGGTCTGAATCAGAGGCTCAGACGGTTTTGCGACCGTGTTGGCTGCAGATTTCTTGACTTGCGCCATAGGATGGTGGGGTTTCGGGTTCCGCTGAATAGGTCAGGAGTTCACTACACTCAGCTGGCGGCTACACGGGTAGCGGAGGATGTGTGGCGTGGACTGGGCGTTTTTTTTTAGGTTAGAAGGCCTCGGGAAAGTACGGGGTAGGCTGCAATGTCAAAGGGTGCATGGCAAATACAGGACGTGCTTGGATCAAGGAACAGACGGAATTATAGTTGTAAATTGTTGTAGTTGTGCTGGAAAGGTCCCTGAGCTTCAAGCGCTAATAGAAAGCACAGAAGCTGATATCGTTATAGGTACAGAAAGCTGGCTAAAGCCTGAAATAAGCCCTGCAGAAATTTTTATGAAGCCTCAGACGGTGTTCAGGAAAGATAGATTAGGCAGAATTGGTGGTGGAGTGTTTGTGTCTGTCAGTAGTGGTTTATCTTGTAGTGAAGTCGAAGTAGATACTTACTGCGAATCGGTATGGGTGGAGGTTATACATAACAGCCGAATTAAGTTAATAATTAGCTCCTTCTACCGACCCCCAGACTCCGATGATACAGTTGCGGAACAGTTCAGAGAAAGTTTGAGGCTCGTAAAAAATAAATACCCCACTCATACGGTTATAGTTGGTGGGGACTTCAACCTTCCCTCGGTATGTTGGCAAAAATACTTGTTCAAAACATGTGGTAGGGAGAAAACATCTTCCGAGATTGTCCTAAATGCTTTCTCCGAAAATTATTTCGAGCAGTTAGTCCACGAACCCACGCGAATTGTAAATGGTTGCGAAAACACACTTGACCTCTTAGCCACAAACAATCCAGAGCTGATAGAGAGCATCATGACTGATATAGGGATTAGTGATCACAAGGTCGTTGTAGCTAGGTTCAATACAGTTTCTTCCAAATCCATCAGAAACAAACGCAAAATAATTTTATTTAAAAAAGCGGATAAAGTGTCACTAGAAGCCTTCCTAAGAGACAATCTCTATTCCTTCCGAACTGACTATGCAAATGTAGACGAGATGTGGCTCAAATTCAAAGATATAGTAGCAACAGCAATTGAGAGATTCATACCTCATAAATTGGTAAGAGATGGAACGGATCCCCCGTGGTACACAAAAAAGGTCCGAACGTTGTTGCAGAGGCAACGGAAAAAGCATGCGAAGTTCAGAAGAACGCGAAATCCCGAAGATTGGCTAAAATTTACAGACGCGCGAAATTTGGCACGGACTTCGATGCGAGATGCCTTTAATAGGTTCCACAACGAAACATTGTCTCGAAATTTGGTAGAAAATCCGAAGAAATTCTGGTCGTATGTAAAGTACACAAGCGGCAAGACGCAGTCAATACCTTCGCTGCGCAGTGCCGATGGTACTGTTACCGACGACTGTGCCGCTAAAGCGGAGTTATTGAACGCAGTTTTCCGAAATTCCTTCACCAGTGAAGACGAATGGAATATTCCAGAATTTGAAACACGAGCATCTGCTAGCATGAGTTTCTTAGAAGTAGATACCTTAGTGGTTGCGAAGCAACTCAAATCGCTTGATACGGGCAAGTCTTCAGGTCCAGATTGTATACCGATTAGGTTCCTTTCAGATTACGCCGATACTTTAGCTCCCTACTTAGCACTCATATACAACCGCTCGCTCACCGATAGATCTGTACCTACAGATTGGAAAATTGCGCAAGTCGCACCAGTGTTTAAGAAGGGTAGTAGGAGTAATCCATCTAACTACAGACCTATATTATTGACGTCGGTTTGCAGTAGGGTTTTGGAGCATATACTGTATTCAAACATTATGAATCACTTCGAAGGGAACGATCTATTGACACGTAATCAGCATGGCTTCAGAAAACATTGCTCTTGTGCAACGCAGCTAGGTCTTTATTCGCACGAAGTAATGGCCGCTATCGACAGGGGATCTCTGCTGTTCTTGATCTATATAAATGACCTGGGTGACAATCTGAGCAGTTCTCTTAGATTGTTCGCAGATGATGCTGTAATTTACCGTCTAGTAAGGTCATCCAAAGACCAGTATCAGTTGCAAAGCGATTTAGAAAAGATTGCTGTATGGTGTGGCAGGTGGCAGTTGACGCTAAATAACGAAAAGTGTGAGGTGATCCACATGAGTTCCAAAAGAAATCCGTTGGAATTCGATTACTCGATAAATAGTACAATTCTCAAGGCTGTCAATTCAAGTACCTGGGTGTTAAAATTACGAACAACTTCAGTTGGAAAGACCACATAGATAATATTGTGGGGAAGGCGAGTCAAAGTTTGCTTTTCATTGGCAGGACACTTAGAAGATGCAACAAGTCCACTAAAGAGACAGCTTACACTACACTCGTTCGTCTTCTGTTAGAATATTGCTGCGCGGTGTGGGATCCTTACCAGGTGAGATTGACGGAGGACATCGAAAGGGTGCAAAAAAGGGCAGATCGTTTTGTATTATCACGTAATAGGGGAGAGAGTGTGGCAGATACGATACGCGAGTTGGGATGGAAGTCATTAAAGCAAAGGCGTTTTTCGTCGCGGCGAGATCTATTTACGAAATTTCAGTCACCAACTTTCTCTTCAGAATGCGAAAATATTTTTTTGAGCCCAACCTACATAGGTAGGAATGATCATCAAAATAAAATAGGAGAAATCAGAGCTCGAACAGAAAGGTTTAGGTGTTCGTTTTTCCCGCGCGCTGTTCGGGAGTGGAATAGTAGAGAGACAGTATGATTGTGGTTCGATGAACCCTCTGCCAAGCACTTAAATGTGAATTGTAGAGTAGTCATGTAGATGTAGATGGAAAACCAGGTGCACTCAATGTGTATGCCTAGCGATCTCATTCAACATGTAGATGAGGCTACTCTGGCAGCCATTGAAGGAACAGGGTGTAGCCAACTCCAGATTGTGGCGCACGTTGGAACAAACACTTCCTGACGTCTGGGCTCCAAGGTCACGCTTGGATCATTCCAGAAACTGGCAGAGAAGGTTCAGAAGACCAGACTGGTGCATGGGTCTTCAACGAAGTTCACAATTTGGAGCATTATCTCCAGAAATGATCATGGGCGCCTGGTTCTGAATCGAGTAGAAGGACTGAATCAGAGGCTCCAAAAGTTCTGTGACGAGTTTTGTTGCAACTTCCTGGGCTTGCGCCAGAGGCACCCACATAGTTAGTTTGTGGGATGCACCCAAGGGTTTTTAGATTATGCGGGTCTCCATCCAGTCCATATAACGACAGCTGTAAGAGAGCCAGAAGTATTAGTATAAGATCCAAAGCAATGCCCTTCTCCCCACCACCATCTCACTGGTGAGAGTATGAAAATCCTAACAGTTAACTGTGTAAGCATTCACAACAAAGTGCAAGAACTTAAGGTGTTCCTGAAAAGCAGTGAAGCTCACATAGTACTAGGTACGGAAAGCTGATTAAAACCTGAAGTTTATAGCAGTGAGAATTTTGGGGAAAATTTGTTTGTCGATTGGGTAAGCTAACGGTAAATTGAGGTAGTGTATTTGTTGCAGTAGGCAAGACACTCAGATCCCCCGAGATAGAAATTGAAGTGGCCTGTGAGACCGTTTGGAGAAGATTCCATATCAGGAATGGCATGAAACTGTTACTGGATCCTTCTGTCAACCACGAGACTCACTTCCTCATGTAATAGAACACTTTTCAGAATACCTCATTTCACGTGAAACTTCCTGGCAGATCAAAACAGTGTGCCGGACCGAGACTCGAACTCGGGACCTCTGCTTTTCACAGGAAAGTGCTCTACCATCTGAGCTACCCAAGCACGACTCACGACCCGTCCTCACAGCTCTGATTCCGCCAGTACTTCGTCTCCTACCCTCCAAACATCACAGAAGGTCTCCTGCAGACCTTGCAGAACTAACACTCCTGGAAGAAAGTATACTGCGGAGGAATGGCTTAGCCACATTCTGGGAGATGTTTCCAGAATGAAATTTTCACTCTGAAGAGGAGTGTGTGCTGATATGAAACTTGTTTGCAGATCAAAACTGTGTGCGTGACCGAGACTCGAACTCGGGACATGTGCTTTTCGCAGCCAAGTGGTAGAGTACTTTTTGTTTGGAAGGTAGGAGACGAGATACTGGCGGATTTATAGCTGTGAGGACGGGTGGTAAGTTGTACTTGGGTAGCTCAGATGCTAGAGCACTTGCCCGAGAAAAGAAAATGCCCCGAGTTCGAGTCTCGGTCCGGCGCACAGTTTTGATCTGCCAGGAAGTTTCATATCAGTGGCCACTCCACTGTAGAGTGAAAATTTCGTTCTCATGTATGTAAGTTCCCCAGTGATACTATAATCATCAGTGAAGAGTTTAACTACCCAACAATAAGATGAGAAAATAACAGTTTTTTATGGTGTGGGTGACAAGACATCTAATGGAACAATGCTAAGTGCCTTCTCTGAAAACTATTTAGAAAAGGCAGTTCGGAACGCCACTCATGATGTAAAGACACAGTGGGTCAAAAAGGACATTACAACTTTGGAATGATATAGATATTTACTGACATAACTTACTGAACCGATAGATGTGGCATTTTCTAGCAAACAAGCTCATGCTTGAGGCACATAAGAGACCAGTGATCTATTCGGCCACCAGGAGCGTCAGCGCAGTGCGCTGTTAAAATGGCTACTTTCACTGGTGCAGAGCGTGCTCGCTGTGTGGTGTCATGAAATGAACTCTGCAACAACTATTCAGCGTAAATTTCACACGAAATACGCTAAAGAGCCCCCAAGCAGGCCTACGATTCATTCCTGGCACAAGAACTTTGTGGAGAGGGTTGTGTGCCGTGGCATGATAAACCACCAGGTCGACCACGCGTTGACGATGTCCGAAAGAACAGATACCATTTTCATATAGTTAAGGCTAACTGGCCATTGACCTCCTTCTTGTCTGCCGCGAATAAAGAGTGTAATGGGCAGGGGCACTACGAAAGTATTGTGTGGACATTAAGTTGGGGATGTGGGTCTCACAGGGAATGGGCAAGGGATAAATCCCTGAAGTCGCAATATCATCTGTGCTCTCGGTGGCTCAGAAGGATAGTGCGTCTGCCATGTAAGTTGGAGATCCTGGGTTCGAGTCCCATTCGGGGCACACATTTTCAACTTTCCCCGTTGATGTAAATAACGCCTGTCGGCTGCTTAGGGTCTTGATTTAATTATTTCATTCTAAGACAACTTCATGGTCACTGATGGTATCTTCATATAGTTAAGGTTAACCGACCATTTTCCTTCTTCGGTACTGGATGCACACGCATTGCCCAAACTCTTACGGAACTCGGTAAGACTGGCTGCCGCGAGTAATGAGTGTAGTCGGCAGGGATACTACGAATGTAGTGTGTGGACATTAAGTTGGAAGGGTGGGTCTCACGGGTCTCACAGGTTCGAGTCCCGGTCGAGGCACACATTTTCAACTGTCCCCGTTGATGTATATCAATGCCTGTCGACAGATTAAGGTCTTGAATTAATTATCATTTCATTAATTTTACTGCATTTCTTCAGCTTTTATCATTATCTGGCATAAGAGTACAAGCAACATAAAATGATGTACACCCATCTCTCACCCAAGCTCAGTTCCCCTCAATGCTCAGCTGCGTTAGAGCCATCGCTGCTATGAGAGGCAGCAGCTCTGAACTAAATTTTGCACAGTCCTTACCTCAATACCAACTACAAATTTCACTCCTTCAGGCCACAAGTGGCCCATAGGGGACCATCCGACCGCAGTGTCATACTCAGTTGAGGATGCAGACAGGAGAGGCGTGTGGTCAGCACACCGCTCTCCCACTCGTTATTATGGTTGTCTTTGACCGGAGCCGCTACTATTCGGCCGGACAGCTCCTCAATTGGCATCACGAGGCTGAGTGCACTCCGAAAAATGGCAACAGCGCATGGCGGCCTGGACGGTCACCCATCCAAGTGCCAGCCACGCCCGACAGTGCTTAACTTCGGTGTTCTGATGGGAACCGGTGTATCCACTGCGGAAAGGCCTTTGCCACCTACAAATTTAATCATGTTATATTGCTTCTACACTGTATATGCACAATAAGTAAAATTTCGTTGTTTGCTATCCAAAGGGGTGTTGCAGTTTCTATGGCCATCAGTGTATTTTAGTATGTCACAGTGTTCTCTTCCAGATCACATATATCCCCCGCCCTTGCCAACCAATCATCAGCATAAGCAGTTTACTAAGCTTTAGAAAGGAAAAGAATTTTCTTTGAATACTTTTATTTTAGAAATGACGAAATATAAACGATAATTAGTTTTTGTAGGAGTTTTCTTAAAACCCAAACCAATGAGTTAATGTCACAGTTGGTACTGCTTGTTTCTAGAAATATTTTTTTATAGAACGATGTAGCTTGACTCAGTGCATCGCGAGTGATACCTAGACTCCTCTCCAGAAAAAAATAAAAAGTAAGCTATCCACATACAGGGTCGACATTTATTACAAGGTCCTCTCTACACCACCCCTCTCCCTAGTGACACTTCCCTCACAGTTTTTACAGTAAAATTGAAGTTGACCTTGTTTACTTCAGCTTTCATTTGAAAATAGTTGATATGTAAACGTGAAACCGAGGGATATCGTGCTAAAAATAAGCAATTATAGAGGTTTATCATGCAGCACTAGAAAACGCAATTACTTCGAAAAAATCAAAATATCCACGGGTGTACTACCGGTCTATAGTGTCCAATGGGCACAATATTTCGGCGATCAAACATGTCGCCATCATCAGGTGAACTGACGGACTGAGCTCCTGTGAACGTGCCGGCACGGAGATCCGTACGCTATGGCTGCTCAGAGGGAACTGGGTTCGGTCACGTCACGTCACGTCACGTCACGTCACGTCACGTCACGTTTACTAACGAGGGGTCCTTTGCTCGTGAGTTTGCAGGGTAAGCGTCTTGCGCTATTCCTGCTTATCATATTATCTTGGGACTGAAGAGAACTGACTTAGTTTGATCTGGCCTCTCGGATGCACTGCATCCATTGGCTGTTACGAGTATTTCACTCTCGCAACAGGTCAGGCCAACGTGTAGTCGGCCTGTGGTGGATTTGGTGGCCCAGTGCCTTGACGAGCCTATTTTGAGACCGGTCGGTCTCTTGATAAAATTGTCGCGCGGATTGGCGGAAGCGGTCCCTGAGCCGGGGTATACCAGTTTGCTCGTGTAGTTGAGCGGTGGGGTAACGCCATGGCAGTCGAAGGGCGAGCCGAAGTGCTCGGTTCTGCACCCTCTGGAGCTCAGCAATATGAGTTTCGGCCGCGTTTCCCCACACCACGGCAGCATACTCCAGCACTGGGCGAACCAGCGCCAGGTATAGGGTGATGCCGTGGTGAGGGGGAAGCGTCGAAGTAGGGTTGAGTAGAGGGTACAGAACACGCAAGCGACCTGCAGCTCTACGCTTTGTCTCCTGAATGTGGGGACGCCAGGTTAATCGTTGGTCGAGGGTAACCCCGAGGTATCTGGCCGTTTTACACCATGGGATGGGGCCTCCCGTGATCGTGACCTGCTCTAAGTCTGGCGGCAGAATTCTTCTCGAGAATATGACTGCCTGACTCTTGGCGGCATTAAATTTGAGCCGCCATTTCGTGGACCAGCTTCCCAATGCCTCGCACCCTAGTTGGAGACGACGCCTCATTTCATGCACGTTCATGCTCCGGACGAGTAGCGCAGTGTCGTCGGCATATAGCGCCAGCGACACCCGCGCCACTCGCGGAGCATCTGCAGTATAGAGGGAGTACAGTAGGGGACCAAGTACGGACCCCTGCGGCACTCCAGCCTGAATTGGACGTTGCGTGGACACTCCCTCGTCTAAGCGCACGTGAAAAGTCCGGCCTTCAAGGTAGGACTTGAGTAGCACCCCGTGTGACGTCGGGACCCCGAGCATAAAAAGTTTATACACGAGGCCGTCGTGCCACACGGAGTCAAATGCCCTAGAGACGTCCAGGAACACCGCCCCAAGGTATTCCCGCGTCTCCAGGGCTCTCATGGCCTCCTCCACTAGTCTCATAAGTTGGTGCACTGTGGAGTGGCCCCTACGAAAACCGAACTGCTCATCAGGAAGCAGATGTTCGGCTTCCACGTGCCTGAGGAGTCGTTTGGCATAGAGGCGCTCGAATATTTTTGACAGTGTGGGCAGGAGGCTTATTGGGCGGTAAGAAGCCGCCAGACGGGGGTGTTTGTCCGGTCGCGGCGGCGGCCGATTTAAATACCCTCCGCTTGCGGCGCGCTCCCTCCGCCGTCCGCGCCCCGCGCCACGGTCTCGCGGTGGAACAGATTGCGACGACGTCTGAGATGACGTCGGTGTGATGGCTCTGTCCGCCGTGGTCGCCACAACTATAGGTTTGCAAGATTTACTCTTGATTAACCCAATCGCTGGTTCCCAAGCCTTGCTCAGATTATAGCCACAGTCACGGTTTATGAGGTCTTCATTGGTGCGAATTTCGATGGCCTCTCTAACAACGCTGTCCCAGTATCTCGACGTCTGTACCAGAATCCTCGTGCGGTCATACTCCATAGCGTGATTTTCCGACAAACAATGTTCAGCAACCTCCGACTTGCTCGGATACATCAGTCGAGTGTGCCTCTGGTGTTCACGGCATCGATCCTCGACGGTACGCATCGTCTGACCAATATACGACTTGCCACATTGACACGGAATCTGGTACACGCCGGCCTTCCTCAAATCGAGGTCATCTTTGGGGCTCCCCGCCAGTGCACTAGTTTTATTCGGAAGACAAAACACAGTTCCGACCCGGTGCTTCTTCAGAATGCGGGCGATTTTCCCCGAGAGTGCGCCTGTGTATGGAATAAATGCAGTGCCTACCTCCTCCCTCGTGACTTCATACATCACCACTATAGTATGGGAAGATATCTGGGGAAAGGACATTCTATCCATTAGCTGCCTTAAGGGACAATAGCGTCCTGAAAGTAACGCTCCGATATAGCTAACACCTTGGTGCGGTACATTTGCGATGTAACATCGTCCGGGAGTCCAGTTCCAGGTTTCCACGCCTGTCTCGAAGTTCGGGACAGGCTTCCGAGAATGACGAGGCCTACTACCTCCCGTCCTCCATGTGGGAGTTGGACACACTATTAGCTGCACCTTACGAGACCGCTCCTGGACCAGACTTTATATATTATGGTATGTTACGGCACCGTAATCCTGAATCTAAAGAAATCTTATTTGCTCTCTTTAATAAAATATGGGGAATCCATAATGGTCCCCATTCTGAAACCAAGGAAGGACCGCACTCTCCCAGACATCTATCGGAGTGTCGCTCTTACCAGCTATGTACGAAAGACGCTTAAGCGGATGATCAGCTTCCGCCTAGTCTGGACTCCGGAATATCGAAATCTCCCCAGTCGTTCCCAGATATACAGAAGGCATTCCCACGGAAACAGCATTTATTATCATCATTTTTGGCACTGGAAAGGCGTATAAGACTACGTGGAAATACAATGTACTTCATCAGCTACATGAATGGGGCTTTCGAGGCCGCCTCCCCATTTTCCTGCGGTCCTTTCTTCCTGGACGTTATTTTCGGTACAGTCAGGAATAGCATTTCCGATCGATTTCCTAAAGTTCGTGGTATCCCACAGGGGAGAGATCTAAGCGTGATTTTGTTCGCAGTTGCGATCAACTGCAAATAATCTGCAGTGGTGAGTCCTGTGCAGTGCTCAGTGTTCGTGGATGATTTTTCTATTTTCTGTTCCACTTCTAGTCCCAAATCCTCCTCTCTGACTTACAGTTAACAGTCAACTGACTAGAAGAATGATCTGCACGGACAGGTTTTAATTTCTCCCCTGAGAAAACAGTATGTGTTTATTTTAATCGTGATCATTCTCTTTTTACACTTCCGGAACTAAGGCTGTGAGATACTGTTTAACATCTTAAGGAGACGGTATGGTTTTGAGGTCTCTTATTTGATAGCAAACTTACTCGGCTGCCTCATCCCAAGGAGTTCAAAACACGAGCCCTTAAAGCGCTGGATATTATGAAGTGGTCGAATGGGAGGAACTGGGATTCACATAGATCCTGCTAGCTGCAGTTCTATAAAGGTTTCGTGCGATCGCGTCTTGATTATTGTTGTACGGTCTACAGGTCGGCACGACCAACATATTTAAAGACGCTGGGCTCTGTACACCACGACGCCATCAGACTGGCCAGAGGAGGCTACAGGACGAGCCCTATACCGAGCTGAAGTGCAGAGGCAGGAGAGCTGCCATTAGCTGATCCGCGGCGGGTCCTTGGAGCTAAACAGGCGCTCAAGCTCCGCTCCTTCCCGACTTAGCTGGCTTTCCCTGCAGCTATTAATATCTGCGAAACTTTAGAAGGACTCTACACCATTTGTCCACGAGGGACGAAACCGTTCGGTATACGGGCAAAGCAGCTATTATTGGATCTGGGAGTATCTCCGCAAAACATACAGAGGAAGGGTTGGTGCAAAGCTCCACCCTGGTTGTTATTGAAACCTAGAATGATTTTAGATTTCACAGAGAGAAACAAATTCTTCACTCCAGGCTACGTTTTTTAAGAACGAATTTATTACCAGTTGAAATGAGTACCAGGACTCTAACGTGATATACACAGATGGACCCGTAGGTCTCTAGAAAAGCGTAGCGTTCCAAAGGATGGAAAGGGGCACAGGTCATCTCCATTTTCAAGAAGGGAAGTCGGACAGATGTGCAGAACTATAGACCTATATCTCTAACGTCGATCAGTTGTAGAATTCTAGAACACGTGTTATGTTCGAGTATAATGACTTTTCTGGAGACTAGAAATCTACTCTGTAGGAGTCACCATGGGTTTCGAAAAAGACGATTGTGTGAAGCCCAGCTCGCGCTATTCGTTCACGAGACTCAGAGGGCCACAGACACGGGTTCCCAGGCAGATGCCGTGTTTCTTGACTTTCGCAAGACGTTTGATCGTTCCCCACAATCGTTTTATGAACAAAGTAAGAGCATATGGACTATCAGAGCAATTGCGTGATTTTATCGAAGAGTTCCTAGATAACAGAACGCAGCATATCATTCTCAATGGAGAGAAATCTTCGGAAGTAAGAGTGATTTCAGGTGTGCCGCAGGGGAGTGTCGTAGGACAGTTGCTATTCACAATATACATAAATTACCTTGTGGATAACATCGGAAGATGACTGAGGATTTTTTGCGGATGATGCTGTAGTATATCGAGAGGTCGTAACAATGGAAAATTGTACTGAAATGCAGGAGGATCTGCAACGAATTGACGTATGGTGCAGGAAATGGCAATTGAATCTCAATGAAGACAAGTGTAATGTGCTGCGAATACATAGAAAGAAAGATCCTTTATCATTTAGCTACAATATAGCAGGTCAGCAACTGGAAGCAGTTAATTCCATAAATTATCTGGCAGTGGGCATTAAGAGTGATTTAAAATGGAATGTCAATATAAAATTAATCGTCGGTAAAGCAGATGCCAGACTGAGATTCATTGGAAGAATCCTAAGGAAATTCAATTCGAAAACAAAGGAAGTAGTTAACAGTACACTTGTTCGCCCACTGCTTGAATACTGCTCACCGGTGTGGGATCTGTACCAGATAGAGTTGATGAGATAGAGAAGATCCAACGGAGAGCAGCGCGCTTCGTTACAGGATCATTTAGTAATCGCGAAAGCGTTACGGAGATGATAGATAAACTCCAGTGGAAGACTCTGCAGCAGAGACGCTCAATAGCTCAGTATGGGCTTTTGTTGAAGTTTCGAGAACATGCCTTCACTGAGGAGTCAAGCAGCATATTGCTCCCTCCTACGTATATCTCGTGAAGAGACCATGAGGATATAATCAGAGAGATTAGAGCCCACACAGAGGCATACCGACAATCCTTCTTTCCACGAACAATACTGGATTGGAATAAGGGAGAACCGATAGAAGTACTCAAAGTACCCTCCGCCACACACCGTCATGTGGCTTGCGGAGTATCGATGTAGATGTAGATGTCGAGTGTGCCTAAGGCACGAATTGGTGGTCAACTCCTACTCCATTGACGAATTTCTACTCTAGCCTAGTATATGACATTTTCTCTGAGAAATACTACGGCAGGGTTTCCTCTCGTGCTCCTGGGTGACCATAGAAATTTTTCGAGGGGCAGGCAGGACTCTGAAATTGACATTTTTTGGGGTATAAATGAGTTGCTCAGTTTCGAGACACGTCACACCATAAGAGCTAAATATTGTAGGTGACACAAAAAAACTTATTATATTCTAGGGAATTGATATTTGAGCCGGCAGGAGTGGCCGGCCCAAATAGGCCCTAGGGGACTGATGACCATAGCAGTTAAGTCCCATAGTGCTCAGAGACATTTTGGAATTGATATTTACCCCTCAGTATGTGAATAAAAACTTTGTCCACCAGAGTCCAGTATCGAGGGAAAGGGGAGAGGGTGTGTGGCTAGGGTAAGTGTTGCAAGTGCCCCTCTTGCGTCCCTGTGGGGATATATATTTGTGCCTCCATCTGAGTGAGAAATACCTCTTTTCAGCATTATGGTGAGCACTAAAACAAAACCAAATAAAGGTACAGTGTTAATGATGTACGATGAAGCAATGAATCAAAGTTCGTACTAGTGCCGGGATTCGAACCCAAGTCTCCTGCTTACGAGACAGATGTGGTATCTGCTGTGCCACACTGGCACTAGGGCTAGCAATGGGAATAGAAATTTGTTTTCAGTGCAGTTGCTGTAGCTGTAGTGCCACTGTGGCACAACCAATATCGCATCTGCCTAGTGAGCAGGAGTCCTGCGCTCAAATCCCTGTACTGGTACGAACTTTAATTCATTGCTGCAGCTTACATCATTATCGTTGATAAAAGTGGAACTCAGTATGTCTCAGGAATATCCACTGTTTATGATTAAGGAGTTCAAATGGCTCTGAGCACTATGGGACTCAACTGCTGTGGTCATCAGTCCCCTAGAACTTAGAACTACTTAAACCTAACTAACCTAAGGACATCGCACACATCCATGCTCGAGGCAGGATGCGAACCTGCGACCGTAGCAGTCGCACGGTTCCGGACTGCGTGCCTAGAACCGCGAGACCACCGCGGCCGGCGATTAAGGAGTATCTCGTTTGCAGCCGTTTACACAGCCACCTGTTGTCTATTCATTCGCTTGTATTGATAGTGACACATCAAATTTTTAATTCGTCGATCAGTAACTCTGGCTGTATTATTGTCAGTACTGGGTAATTTGTTACTTTTAAAACTCGAAAAGGAATAAATTAATTCAGTGTGCATACATAAATATCGAATAATATACTCCTTATTTCCAGCGTTTCCTTTTAAACAAATTTCCCGTTTCTGTTGCAATTTGGTTTAGAACTCGTAGATAACTGGAGATGCTGAAAGATGCTTCCTAAAGCGGAAGAGAGACAATTTGGTTTGACGCAACTCATCCCGGTAGCCCATCGTTTCCGACACGAACGAGGTTTGCAGTGCCGTGGTCGCTCTAAATTGATTTTCATCTCTGGGAACACCGCGAGTGGTGAAAGGGGCCCGAATTAATTAACGGCAGAGTAGTTACGCTCTGGCGCTGTGTGTTCGAGACACACACACACACACACACACACACACACACACACACACACACACACACACATATCCGTTGCACGCATGAATGATACAGGAATGGGTTTAGGGTGAGCTTTTCACATTTACCTTCCATCCTCTACTGTACATGCTGTAGGTAAATGCTTTCCACATGGACATGCGCAAACTACAATGCTACAATACTGTATTGTTCATGTTGTTGTGAATGCACAGGGATTCCCAAGGCAAATGAAGACTGAATGCCAGCAGCAGAAATACTCGTAAAATCCTGTTCGACAATAACAATAAATGAAGATGAAAGAGTAGACATCACTTCCTGAATTTTAAATGAAAGAGAGCGTGTGTTCCAAAAAACTGTTGAATTATTCAGAGATAACAACATGAAACGGCTGCATAAAGAATTCAAAAAAGCACTTTGACATTAAAGTAAAATACATTAATTACTGCCTAAAAAGTGCCTGTATCTCTGTTGTGAAAAGAGATACATCATACGTTCATATGCGGTCTCCTCCAAGTTAGGACACAGTAGCCTGTTTCTGTCTATAACAGACCGTCAAGACGTAGCGGAGAATACGAACTATTTCACGACCGTAATATTTTCATCAAATCATCACATACTAAATGAGAAACCTTCTCGAAATAGGGAGCGAACCGTATAGAACCATCTTGACCATATCACTTTGCAACACACTTGTTTTCTATAGATTACAGGTGCCACAAGTCATTGCAACAGTACAGATTCGAGCTTAGTCACATGGCTGTTTATACATCCACAGATCATTTTGCACTGACATAGGAAAAGTCCGCTTAATACAACAATAAAACATAATTAAAACTTAACAAAAATGCTGGTGTACGATTACTTACAGATCAAGCTAATTACAAAACCAATATCCCAATATTTATTCACACCTCATCTTGAATTATTGCACTAATCATACAGATACACAGGCGTCAGTTTGACTGGTATAGGAACCACGATTATATTTCTGCCTGCCTGTTACGTTGTTTGTGCGTTTCATTTTGTGTATTTGCATTCCACATTATGTAAGAGATATTGAAGTCAGAAGAGTGGAAGGAAGCTAATATATTCCAACACCGGTCTCGATTACAAAATTTTCCAGTAAAATACATTAAACAGTGAAATTATATGGTGGAATGGCAGAGACGCTTCATTTTATAAATTTTTTCTTTTCTAACATTCTTTACCAAATCCTGCTTTATGCTATTTAGGTAATATTTTAGGATATAGTATGTATTATTTAACAAGTAGGCTTTAACTGCTTTTCTAAACAAAATAGATTTTACTTGCCTCTTTCATTTGCTTGTATCATTTGATTCCCTGCTAGGAAGCACTGTTTTATGAGTTAATGTAATAATAATAATATTTTTTCTTAATGTGCATATTGGTTTAGTAGAAGTACTCAGGCGATATAGCTAGAATCTTCAACCCTTTAAACAGATGATTGTACTAGTTATTTTCATTATGACCCATTTCTGTGGTTTATGTATTCTGATTGTGTTTTTTTGCACTTGACCCCTGAAGAATGATACTTTACCCAAGGACGGAGTAGACGTAAGACTAGTATTGAGTATGAAGCATCTGCTTTTATTTATTTAATCGTATGGCTAGGGCCCCCGACGGGCAGACCGTTCCCCGGGTCCCTGGGCGGAGAAAACTCCGCGACCCAGCCGGGAATCGAATCCGGGCCCAAAGGATGGACAATCCGTCACGCTGACCATTCACCCACCAGGGTCTGGTGTCTCATACTGATGGTAGGCCCTAAGTGTATAACATGCTGATGACATTCTCTTTGGTTCTCTCTTTGTGTGCCCATTGTGCTTAAAGTGATAGACAACTTACATTCCAAAAATTGAGTGTTTGTTACACAATATATGAATTTGTCACCTACATTTAATGTGACAGTAACATTTTCCCTTTTCAAGAAATTCGCACTGTTTGTTACTTTTTTGCTATTGTAAAAATCTCTGAGGGTTTCATTTTCTTTCTGTCAGGAATTCTGGTATTTTTCAGTAATTTACAATGTTACTGTTATCCTCAAAGATGATTTAATCTTGTTCACGTGGAACATAGAATGGCATAAATCATTTGAAACAGAGGCCTACATCGGCAGCACGAACTGTATCTACGGAGGAACATGCAATACAAGTCAAACGCATATGATACTTTCGTCTCAACTGCAGGAGGAGAGAACCTCTCTGGCTGCCATACAGCAGATGTTTACATCAGCCGGCCGCTGTAACCGAGAGGTACTAGGCGCTTCAGTCCGGAACCGCGCTGCTGCTACCGTCGCAGGTTCGAATCCTGCCTCGGGCATGGATGTGTGTGATGTCATTAGGTTAGTTAGGTTTAAGTAATTCTAAGTCTAGAGGACTGATGACCTCAGATGTTAAGTGCCGTAGTGCTTAGAGCCACTTGAACCATTTGAATTCGAACTAGAAACATTTAAGCCATCCAAATGTACTAGAAATTACAAAATTCCAAATTGCGAGGAAGTATGAGCAAGACAACTTTCACGGTAGGATGAAGAGTATTATTGAATTTTATGCATGTGAGAGCAATTCTACCTCGTCCTATACTTCGTTCAATTTCCCAAGCTTTGCAGCAGGAAACGAAGTGCAACCTTGTAACGTGTATTCTTGTAGTGTTTGTGACGTTATGGTACCATAATTATGTACCATCTTGTTACGAGCAACAAGTAATTTCTAAAGATACAAAAGAAAAGTTTTCTGTAATAATTTATCATTTTTCTGTGTATTCAAATATTACGTGTGTAAATGTCGTAGTATGGACAAATTTGCCAATAAGAGATGATGATAATAGTGAGTCGCAACAATATAGTAATTTGCCAAATCAATTAAACTGCATTATTATTAGTGAATCACACGTGCATTTTGGGGATAATACGTGGCTAACGCTTGCGCTTGATGGACTGTCCCTCAATCAATGTTGGAAGGTGAAATGTTTGGTAGTAATGGGGAAATGAAAATTTTCGCGACTGCATTTTGTGAATGAGTAATATGAATAGATCAATATGGTAGGAATGAGAGAGAGAGTAGCGTATTGGAATACAGATCTAACAGAGACCACTAACGAACTTAACACCAAGTTTTCTAGTATGAATACGCAGTTAAGCCAAAAATCATCAGACATTGAAAGGAACGGAAAAAACGTGCGCATCAAGAACAAAGAGTAGCACGGGTGCAAGAAACTTTGCAAAGTGAGCATAAAAGTCTGACCGAATTAACCACGACTGTACTAACAAACGTAGCCGAATTTGTATCGACTTGTAGAACATTGCCAGAGGACATACGCAAACTCACATAAGATGTTGGTCTTTTAAAACTGGTCATACATTTCTAACATCCGAATGTGAAGGGCTTAAGAAAGATGTAAATAAATGAAAGATCCGAAGAGGTAATATTCAACAGTGATATCACACTCGCAGAAAAATGCATACAGGAACACAGGACTTATGTCGAGGCCGTTGAGGAAATGATTAGTGAGCGTGAAACAAAAATACATGCTAAAATCGACAATGACAGGAAAACGATCGAAGATAAAATTCGCTCTGGGCTAATAAACGAAAGAAAATTTCAAATGGTTCATCTGTAGCTACAAACCAGATTCGGTCAGCTAAAGAAAATAATAGCGCGAACACGGTTTCGCCACGATCAGTGTGATACAGGCGAACTGGAATAATTTGCAAATAATTACGTGAATGTGCCAGCGTTGGCGAACACTTGCCATGCTGTCAACCGAGAGGCGGGAAACGACATCATAAGTAATATCGTCAGTCCTTACTGATAATGATTTGCTCAAACACAGACAATTTCTGATCTTTTCGCAGGAACCGTAAAGAACACACATAGTGCTGTTTGTGTGACGTTGGTCCGAACAACAAAAAATCCAGTTAGTTGTAGGATGGATTCAGGGTGACGCTCGTTTACGGGCAGTAGAAGAAGCTGACAACTGTCGCACATACCAAGAATTCGATTAAGCCTTTTTAGAGAAATGCTGGTTGCAGGGAAAATGAGATAGAGACTTCGAATGGAAGTCCTTGACCCGCAATCTTTCAGTGCAAAAGACGGTGGGTTGTGAAAGTATTTCGAAAAATATTTAAACAAGACGGTATACTGAAGTAACCCGATGTCACAAGTTGACGCGATAAGAATATTTAAAGGATGGTTACTCACACATATACGTGAGAAACTGGTCGGTGTTCCGACTGACGACTTCTAAGTTTTCTATCCGCAGTCGATTCCATTGTCTCATATATGAAAGTAGCCTTACGACAAACGATTACATTCGTAAACAGTTAGGCGCATCCGGAAATGGAAACAATAATGGCAGTAATGACAGTGGGAGCAGTTGCAACAATAACAATGGTAACAACCGCTGCAACCAATATATTAACGCGCAACAAGCATTGTCACCCATACGCACCACCGCAGAGGTGTGGTGAGACGAAATGGTAACAGAAGACGCAACGGCAGGGGATACAGTCAACGGTACCTCGGTTGTCGATACCGTAATAACCACCCTGGATGGAATAATGCTTATGACCCGAACGCCAACGCACAACAAAATTTTGATAATAGTAATAATCAAACACGTAGTAACCACAATATTAACAGTTATTACGGGAGCTGGAGAAACCCAAAACAGGGTCATGCCGCCCCCGGCCGTGGAATAATTTTGAACACACGATACACATGGTTAATGTGACGGACAGAGGGATTACCCCCCCCCCCCCCCCTTCCCCTCCGTCATAGGGAAACAGCGATCGGCTATGCCAGGCACTGGCACAGCAGCGAATTTAATTTCGCAAAGTCTGTTTGATCACCTGTGGAACGAACCCAATTTGCCTACTTTACCAGTACAAAATTGTTGCATTATAACTGCACTGGGTAGTAAATCTAAAGTTGTCAGGCCGTAAACTTGTTTACCTCTTAAAATAAATGAGAACATATTTATATGCACCTTCCTAGTAGCCAAAAAAGTAATAGTTAACTGTCTGGTAGGCATGGAGTTTTCCAGGGATTATGAGATAAGGATTGATCTAGGCAAAGCTAAATACCATTTGTGTGTTGACGGAAAACCTATTTCAGCTGTTCTTCTAATAATTTACGGGTATGCAGCCTTATCCCGTCGACATTCTGCCACGATATTTCGGCCCAGAGACGTCCGGCCATCATCAGGTGAGTAGTTGTGTACTCACCTGATGATGGCCGGACGTCTCTGGGCCGAAATATCGTGGCAGAATGTCGACGGGATCCGGCTGCAGTAGTTGTGTACTCACCTGATGATGGCCGGACGTCTCTGGGCCGAAATATTTCAGCTGATTTGTTGCAAACAAAGGCAAATGTCCACAGTTGCCGGCCGGGGTGACCGAGCGGTTCTAGGCTCTACAGTCTCGAACCGCGCCACCACTACGGTCGCAGGTTCGAATCCTGCCTCGGGCATGGATGAGTGTGATGCCCTTAGGTTAGTTAGGTTTAAATAGTTTTAAGTTCTAGGGGACTGATGACCTAAGAAGTCCCATAGTGCTCAGAGCCATTTGAACCATTTTGTCCACTGTTATTTGACAAACAAGGTTAACTTTCAACTGATGTGTCCTGACATTTTATAGATATTCGAAATATTTAACGACGTAATTTTGGAGAAGGTGACCACCCAATACTATATACACCAAAAGCTTGAAGAGTCAACCACACTTACGCAAGAACAGAAGCATGATTTACATGCCCTACTGAAACAGTTCTCACAGGTTTATGAAGAAAAACACTTTGTAATAAAGGAGTTCGTGTATCAAATGAAGGTATATCCAAATGAAACTTTCTGTCACCCCTCTTACAAAATTCCATGGACAAAAGAGGAGTCTCTCAGTAAAGTGATCGAGCGCATGATTAAGTGGAATATAATTGAACCATCGCACTCACCATACTGCAGTACAATTTTAGCAGTAGTCAAACTTGACCTGTCCTGGACGCCAAGAAAATAAATAAAATCATCATACCCATAAAAACCAAGTCAGACAATATTGAAGAGCAATTGTTAAAATCTCACAGAGTTAAGTATTTGACCTCCATTGACCTCAGGGCCTCGTACTAGCAAGTTTTACTCTACCTGAAAGTCACCAGTATACTGCCTTCGTCTTCAGTCGCAGAAGTTACTAATTTTGCGTACTGCCGTTAGGCTTTAATGTGAGTGCCGGCGTATTTATTGCAGCGTTAGTTAGAGAAGTTGGACCATAACTTTTGAGTCAAGCCATCATGTATGTGGATGACCTTATCGCCACATTCACCTGGGAATCCATGTGCAAATACTTATGGAAGTCTTAGAAAAGTTCTCTGAATATGAAGCTGCCGCTAACATGAAAATAAATAAATAAATAAATCCTGAGTTCGCGCAGGCAGAGATAAAATTTTTAGGCCACATCATCTCACCTACAGGTATTTGACCTGATACTAACAAGCTAGAAGCTATTGAACATTTTCGTAGACCACAGACAAAGAAACAACTAAAGGCATTTCTAGGGCTAGCATCATATTTTCGAAAATTTGTACCCAGTGACCTATTAAATAGCGATGCTGTTCTAAATTTATTGAAAAAAACTATGTGGTTGTGGATGCCCAGTGCCGAGAGGATTTTCAGGCAATTAAACAGGCTTTAATAAACGCAGACATTTTTGCATAGCAGACGTGACGAAATAATTATGTCTTAGTACTGATGCCTCATCGCAAGGACTGGGGGCAATATTGTCTCAAATCACAACAGAACAAGGACGTCAGAGCATAAACATTATCAGTTTCACAAGTCGTGCACTTACAGAAAGTAAACGAGGTTATTCAATCACAGAAACCGAAGCATTGGCAATAATATGAGCTTTCCGAAAATTTCAGTATTTTTTATGGAGAAATCACACGAAGGTGTTCTGTGATCATCAAGAGCTTTCATTCCTGTTAACATGCAAATTACTATACAAACGGTTAGCCAGATGGTGCCTGTTTTTACAAGAGTTCAGTTTTGAAGCTCAAATGGCTCTGAGCACTATGGGACTTAACATCTGAGGTCATCAGTCCCCTAGAACTTAGAACTACTTAAACCTAACCAACCTAAGAACATCACACACATCCATGCCCGAGGTAGGATTCGAACCTGCGACCGTAGCGGTCACGCGGTTCCAGACTGTAGCGCCTAGAACCGCTCGGCCACACCGGCCGGCTAGTTTTGAAATCATTTATGTCAAGGGTGAACAGAATATTTTGCAGACGCCTTGTCTAGGCTTCCGCAAGGACAGAGTATGCGGAACTACGGTACTCCTTATACGCGACAGTTCTTTTAGACCTTAAGATGTGTTCGAACATGATCTAGTTACAAGAAGAGCATGAACGATGGCATAACGTAAGGCAACAACTTGTGGACAACAACAACTCTGAACTAGGGAAACGATATAAGGACGGTGTATTGTTTTACCGAATAACACCTGAATCTCATAACTGGTGTATCTGCTTGCCAGAAAAATTCATTGAAACCTTTATACGGCACAGACACAATGCAGGAGGGCATTATGGGGTGACAAAGTACACTAGTAAGTTCTCAAGTTACTGTTATTTCCCAAATATTAGAAAAAGAGTAGTGCTAGTAATCAGGAAGTGTACTGTATGTCAAAAGGCTAAATACCCGAATAAATCACGTCTTAATGAACTGCGTTCAGTCATACCAACAAAACCCAGAGTCTTCGTATCTAATGACGCGGCAGGACCGTTTCAAACCGCCAAAGGAGGTGCAAAATATGTAATCACCTTGTATGACGTATTTTCAAAATACTTAAAAATGTATGCTACCAAATCTTTTGCAGCGGGAACCATAATAAAGAGAACAGCAGGAGATTATTTTATTCGAGTCGGCATTGACAATGCTACGAACTTCACAGGCTCTAAATGGAAAGAATGTTTTTAAATCTCATGATATAAAACATTTTTGTATCTAAATTCCACCCACTGAACGGTATGTCGAGAACTCAACAGATTCATCAGAACATGCATCCCCACGATACACAGTAAATGGATAGAGTACATAACACCTTTCGAACAGACAGTCAACAACTTGCTTCACTTATCCAGAGGATACACATCTTCCAAATTAATGTTTGACAAGCTTGAAAGTGATGAATGGGTCAAGCCTTTATAAAATAATACGGAATAAACATACCTTTGGAAGAAAAGGAAAGATAAGCATTGATAACTCCAGAACAAAACGCACAGTGCAGGTAGGTCTCTACGATAAAAAGATCACGTCGGGCAAGGAGTGTTGTTACGATCACATCCACTATCAACAGAATATAGGAAACTGAACCGAAAAAGATAATTAGTGTATGCAGGACCTTATTTAATGCATAAAATACCAAATACAGGACGTTGTTTATTAATTAACTCAAAAATCGGAAAAATGGGCGGATTATACCCGCATAAAGATCTTAAGGAATTTATACGATAAGACGTAGACCAGGGACCTCAAAATTACATAGAATACTATTAGGAGACAGAGAGAGTCACTTTCAAATCACAAACGAAGGCGAAATATTGAGCTGAACATAAAAGCACGAATTGTTGTTAAGATGACATTTATTCCACACCTTAGCGACTTGTATATAAGGAATAAGGTGAAGGATTCAAATGAAAACACACACTTAAATAGAGAGTGAGGTGTAAATGTGATGTAAATTAAGGTAAGTAAAATGACTTGAAAGCAGCAGCATGGACTATCAGCTCGAGCACCACGGCTGCGGTTACCCTTGACGCTGCGTCACAGACACGAGCGCCTGCGATGGTGTACTCAACGACGAACCTGGGTGCACGAATGGCAAAACGTCATTTTCTCGTATGAATCCATGTTCTGTTTGCAGCATCGTGTTTGGCGACATCGCGGTGAATGCACATTGGAAGCGTGTATTCGTCATCGCCATACTGGCGTATCACCCGGCGTGATGGTTCGGGGTGCTATTAGTTACACGTCTCTGTTACCTCTTGTTCGCATTGACGGCACTTTGAACAGTGGACGTTACATTTCAGGTGTTACGACGCATGGCTCTACCATTCATTCGATCCCTACATTTCAGCAGGATAATACACGACCGCATGTTGCAGGTCCTGTACGGGCCTTTCTGGATGCAGAAAATCTTCGACTGTTGCCGTGGCCAGCACATTCTCCAGATCTCTCGTCAATTGAAAACGTCTGGTCAATGGTGGCGGAGCAACTGGCTCGTCACAATACGCCAGTCACTGCTCTTGATGAACTGTGGGAGCGTGTTGAAGCTGCATGGGCAGCTGTACCTGTACACGCCATCCAAGGTCAGTTTGACTCAATGCCCAGGCGTATCAAGGCCGTTATTACGGCCAGAGGTGGTTGTTCTGGGTGCAGATTTCTATACTGAAGCGCTCAGAACCGCTCGGCGACACCGGCTGGCTACTAACATCGTGTTCTAACGCCACTGGCCTTAACTTCCTGCTTGCTTCGCGGAGACCATATATCTCTACTTATTTTCCTTAAAAGCAGCTATTAATCTTCGTATTTTCACTTAAGACGGGAATATAGATAACGACCACTTGAAAGATTAAGTTAACCATCCTCAAGCGTTAGCGTATATACGTACCACGAGACTACATTTAGGAACATTAATTCTGCTGAAAGAGACTCGATATGCTTGCGGATTGTTCCAATTCTTGCTACGATGAGCCGACGTTTGTGAGGTAAGACAAAAGTTGCCTTGTTAAGTTACGATCCTCGATATGTATATTATTAAACCACTAACTCGGTGCAAGGTCGTCATTCCGGTCGCGGATTGCTTACAGGGGCAACAAAACTTGACTGTCAATATTTCATGTAATTAATTACCGAATTAAAAAATTTAAAATGTTGTGGTAATCCAATCATTGTGAGGTATAATCTTATGTTCGGTACAGCAGAAACTGTGTGTTTGTCCTGAGGCAGTGCAGCTCACAGCGCGCAAATTACCCAGACCATATTTCTCCAATATTTGAGAATGAGAGCACTTAGGTACTTCACACGTAATTTCAAACGTTTAAAAAAAGTTTCTCTCACTGACACTTGACACAAAAAGTTCATCGTGTACTACATTTTCGCTGTCCGTGCACTAGGACTTCAGCATCAGGCACTACAGTTTATTACTTCTTTTCTACTAACTCTATGCGTAACACATTTTGCAGACAGTACACAAACATACCACCGAATGTACCTGTAAAATTATATGATTGAATGACATGTAGTAAATGAGATATGACATTGAGATAAGTGAAAAACGAGGTTTTCATGGATGGCAGTGCAAATTACCTAGACTATACTCATCCAGTGTTTGATGATGACGGCGTTTAGCGACTTTCAACACACTTTATACATAATTTCTTACTTTTTCTACACTTTTTCAGTATTTCATGTGTGAATGATCCTAAACTAACAAAATTAACAGACTTAGATTTGCTTCTTCGACGGGCTTAAAGTCAAACATTCAACACATCAACTCATTTGTAATCAGACGTTTTAAGTTATTTCATGCATGGGAGTTCGATTCTTTCAGTGATTTGACGTGGATTCCTGGTTGTAACAGATAACCTTTTTATGGAGGGCTAAAAAGTAGACGTGAATTTGTTGTCTTACGTGTAAAGTGAAAACTGTTTCAACGTTTATACTTTTCGTGGAATGCCTCAAATTATAATGCAGCATATGTAACGTTTTTCAACCAGGATAAGCTTTTAAATTGCTAAGTAAGGGTAGTCACTACACAGAACAAAACGTCGTTTCAAAAAATCGAATTTTGACGTTCTGTACATTTTAGTGAAATGAACCACAAAACTCGAAATGTTTACGAAGATTGTAATGTAAAATGCTGTTCTGATAGAACGCTGCACTCTTACATGCACTCGGAATGAAGGAGAGTGACTTAATATCCTTTTACCAAGAGCACAATTTCAATTTTTCGTTCCATCAATGAGTTAAAGCTTAGTTTTCCCCCTTTTTTTCCAGATTGAAGCGCTCGGCCCCACCGGCCGGCACAGAAAGTGATCCTGAAAACATATCACTGCAGGTGAATCCACTTCAAATATTGAAACAAGAAGGTAACACAGCGATTTGTTCTTAGGGAAGCAAGTAAGCAAAGGTGTCTAGCAATCTGCAGAAGTACACAGCCGCAAAATCCACAGGGTATGTTGCGAGTGCACGACCAATTGAAGTAAATATTAAGTGTAGGCGGCAGATAGCCAGGAAGCGTCCCCCATAGTCTATTAGTTTACTAGTACGTCTGTCTGATGTGTACGAGTGGTAATGAGATTTGTCCAAGACAAGAACACTTGTGCTTTTACATAGCAACGGTAAGTCTGAACTCTGTTGCATTGCTTCCGAAAGGAAAGAACGGAGAAAAGGCGAACTAATGATAGCCTGCGTGATGGAATACTGACACAGACCTTGAACACCAAACATAGTGATTAGGCTACTGTTCAAATCACTTGAAAGGAAGTATCAAACGATCCTTGTTCACGCATCACATTAAATTATACATAATGTATAAATACATTAATATATATATATATATATATATATATATATATATATATATATATATATATATATGTGTGTGTGTGTGTGTGTGTGTGTGTTTGCTCACTGCAATAAAATTTGAAGATGTAGGTAACTAGTAATAGTAAAAAATTTAACATTAGCCCATGAATCATGGACCTAGCCGTTGGTGGGAAGGCTTGCGTGCTTCAGCGATACAGATAGCCGTACCGTAGGTATAACCTCAACGGAGGGGTATGTGTTGAGAGGCCAGACAAACGTGTGGTTCCTGAAGAGGGGGCAGCAGCTGCTTCAGAAGTTGCAGGGGCAACGGTCTGAATGACTGGCTGATCTCGCCTTGTAACGTTAACTAAAACGGCCTCGATGCGCTGGTACTACAAACGGCTGAAAGCAAGGGGAAACTACAACCGTAATTTTTCCCGAGGGCATGCAGCTTTACCGCATGGTTAAATGATGATGGCGTCCTCTTGGGTAAAATATTCCGGAGGTGAAATGGTTCCCCATTCGGATATCCGGGTGGGTACTACTCAGCAGGGCGTCGTTGTCAGGATAAAGAAAACTGGCGTTCTACGGATCGGAGCGTGGAATGTCAGATTCCTTAATGGGACAGGTAGGCTAGAAAATTTAAAAAAGAGAAATGGTTATGTTAACGTTAGATATAGTGGAAATTAGTGACTTTCGGTGGCAGGAGGAACAAGACTTCTGGCCAAATGAATACAGGGTTATAAATACAAAATCAAATAGTGGTAATGCAGGGGAAGGTTTAATAGTGAATAAAAACAGTAGGAGCACGGGTAAGCTACTATGAACAGCACAGTGAACTCATTGTGGCCAAGATAGACACGAAGCCCACGTTTACCACAGTAGTACAGGTTTATATATAAACCAGCTCCGCAGAGGATAAAGAGATTGAAGAAATGTATGATGAGATAAAAGAAATTATTCAGATAGTGAAGGGACACGAAAATTTAATAGTCATGGGGGACTGGAATTCGATAATAGGAAAAGGAAGAGAAGGAAAAGTAATAGGTGAATATGGAATGAGGGTACGGAATGAAAGAGGAAGCCGCCTGGTAGAATTTTACTCAGAACATAATCTTACTTAACACATGGTTTAAGAATCATGAAAGAAGGTTGTGTACGTGGAAGAGGCCTGGAGACCCTGGAAGGTTTCAGATAGGTTATAGAATGGTAAGACAGTGATTTAGGAACCAGGTTTTAAATTGGAAGACATTTCCAGGGCAGATGTGGTCTCCGACCACAATTTGTTGATTATGAAATGTAGACTAACACTGAAGAAACTGCAGAAATGTGGAAATTCGAGGAGACTGGACATTTATAAACTGAAAATACCAGTGGAATGTTTTCAAAGAGGGCATTAGGGAACGGCTGACAAGAACGGGGGAAAGAAAAACAGTAGTAGAAGACTGGGTAGCTTTGAGAGATGAAATAGCGTAGGCAGCAGAGGATGAAGTAGGTAAAAAGACGAGGGCTAGTAGAAATCATTGGGTAGCAGGAGATATTGAATTTAATTGATGAAAGGAGAAAATATAAAAATGCAGTAAATCAAGCAGGCGTAAAGGAATACAAACGCCTCAAAGGAAGTGCAAAATGGCTAAGCAGGGATGGCTAGAGAAGATATGTAAAGATTTAGAGGCATATATCACTAGAAGTAAGTTAGATACTGCCTACACGAAAATTAGAGAGACCTTTGGAGAAAAAAGAACCGCCTGTATGAATATCAAGAGCTCAGATGGAAAACCAGTTTTAAGCAAAGAAGGGAAAGCAGAAAGATGGAAGGAGTATGTAGAGGGTCTATACAAAGGTGATGTTATTGAGGACAATATTGTGGAAATGGAAGAGGATGCAGATGAAGACGAAATGGGAGATATGATACTGCGTAAAGAATTTGACCGAATACTGAAAGCCCTATGGTGAAACAACGCCCTGGGAGTACACAACATTTCATTAGAATTACTGATAGTCTTGGGAGAACCAGCCATGGCAAAACTCACCCATTTGGTGAGCAAGATGCATGAGGTTTGCGAAATACCCCCAGACTTCAAGAAGGATATAATAATTCCATTTCCAAAGAAAGCTGGTGTTGGTAGGTGTGAAAATTAACGAACCATCAGTTTAATAAGTCACGGCTGCAAAATTCTAACACGAATTCTTTACACACTAGTGAAAAAACTGGTAAAAGCCGACCTCGGGGAAGTTTAGTTGGATTCCTTAGAAATGCTGGAAAACGCGAGGCAATACTGATCCTACGATAGATTAAGATAGATTAAGGAAACAATTTGTACAGAAACCAAATGGCAGTTACAAGAGTTGAGGGGCATAAAAGGGAAGCAGTGGTTGAGAAGGGAGTCAGACAGGGTTGTAGTCTCTCTCCTATGTTATTCAATCTGTATATTGAGCAAGCAGTAACGGAAACTAAAAAAAAAAAAAAAAAATAGTAGTACGAATTAAAATCCATGGAGAAGAAATAAAAATTTTGAGGTTTGCTGATGACATTGTAATTCTGTCAGAGACGGCAAAGAACTTGGACGAGCAGTAGAACGGAATGGACAGTGTCTTGAAAGGAGGATATAAGATGAACATCAAGAAAAGGAAAACGAGGATAATGGGATGCAGTCGAATTAAATCAAGTGATGCTAGGGGAATTAGATTAGGAAATGAGACACTTAAAGTAGTACTGAGTGAGTTCTGCTATTTGGGGAGCAATATATCTCATTATGGTCGAAGCAGAGAGGATATAAGACGTAGACTCGCAATGGCAAAGAAAGCGTTTCTGAAGAATAGATATTAGCTAACATCGAATATAGATTCAAGTGTCAGGGAGTCCTTTCTGAAAGTATTTGTATGAGTGTAGCCATGTATGGAAGTGAAACATGGACGGTAAATAGTTTAGACAGGAAGAGAATAGAAGCTTTCGAAATGTGGTGCTACAGAAGAATGCAGAAGATTAGATGGGTAGATCTCGTAACTAAGGAGGAGGTACAGAATATAATTGGGGAGAAGAGGAATTTGTGGCAAAACTTAACTAGAAGAAAGGATCGGTTGGTAGGACACGTTCTGAGGCATCAAGGGACCACCAGTTTAGTATTGGAGGGAAGCGTGGTGGGTAAAAATGGCAGGAGGCTACCAAGAGTTAAACACACTAAGCAGATTCAGAAGGATGTAGGTTATAGTAGTTACTCGGAGAGGAAGAAGCTTGCACAGGATAAAGAGCTGCAGCAAACCAGTCTTTAGACTTAAGACTACGACAACAACAACAGCTTGACTAATAAATTGCTTAACGAAGTTCTTTGTCGTTTCCTCGTGTGTGGTGGAAATATTTTTGTATGAATGATGGCAGCAATATTCATGATTTTCAGTCTCGGCTAGCGGATGTTTTCCCCTTGTAATGACATTTTCTCTTTGTCTGAAAGAGAAAACTATAATAAATAAAAGGGAAAAAGAAGTTATTTTTAAGAAGGAAGTTTATCTCAAAACAACCTAGTAAGGTGATGCTAGATGGGAACTCTAATTTAAATCAGATGATCAAAACGACTTGCAAAATGATTTAGATAAGGTGCGAAAAGTGGCAAGTGACCCTGAATAAAGAAAAGTGCGAAGTTATTCACATGAGTACAAAAAGAAATCGGCTAAGTTTCGATTACGCGATAAGTCATACAAATCTGAGAGCTGTAAATTCAACTAGATACTTATGGATTATAATCACAAATAATCTAAATTGGATGGAGCAAACCAAAGACTGCGATTCATTGGTAGAACACTCAGAAGGTGGAACAGGTCTACCAAAGATACTGCTTACACTAATCTCGTCCGCCCTATTCTGAGTACTGCTGTTCAAAAATGGTCCAAATGGCTCTGAGCACTATGGGACTTAACTTCTGAGGTCATCAGTCCCCTAGAACTTAGAACTACTTAAACCTAACTAACCTAAGGACACCACGAACATCCATGCCCGAAGCAGGATACGAACCTGCGACCGTAGCGGTCGCGCGGCTCCGGACTGTAGCGCCTAGAACCGCTCGGCCACTCCGGCCGGCTGTGTTGCTGTGAGATGTGGGATCCGCATCAGGTGGGACTGACGGATGAAATCGAAAAAGTACAAAGAAGGGCAGCTCGTTTTGTATTATCGCGAAATAGGGGAGATAGTGTCACAGACATGATACGTGAATTGGAGTGGCAATCATTAAAACAAAGGCGTTTTTCGTTGCGACGTGATCTTCTCATGAAATTTCAATCACCAGTTTTCTCCTCCGATTGCGAAAACTTTCTGTTGGCACCCACCTACATAGGGAGGAATGATCATCACGATAAAATAAGAGAAAAATTTAAGTGCTCGTTTTTCCCGCATGCCCGTTAGAGAGTGGAACGGCAGAGAGAGAGCATGAAGACTGTTCTTTGAACCCTCTGCCAGGCACTTTATTGTGAATAGAAGAGTAATCACGTAGGTGTGGACGTAGATATAAATGTCAAAAATAAGCAAACTTTAAGAAACTTTAATCCTTCAAAAAAATGTATGTAAAGTTTGTTTCCAACAATTTTTGGAAGTAACTTTAAATGTAATAGATATGTATGCCTATTTGTAAATATTCTAAGTGAAAGTGCAAACATATCTGATCCAAACATGTAAGTCAGAAAAAAATCATGACGCAGTGAATTAAGCGTCCCAAAGGTGTTACGTTGAAGCGGTGAAGTGCAGCTCAAAAGTGTCACATACCTCAAATCGGTGAGGGAACCACCCAGTGAAAAAATTATGTGCTGTGCATTATTAAAAGTACGCTCTTCGAGTGTACAAATTGTATCTGCAGACCAGGAGAAGGAATTTATTTAAAAACGATACTAATCTTTACTAGTGGAACAATGACGATTTGTTGGTGAAGGCGTGCGGTACTCACGACAGATACTGGGCTAATTTCACCGGGCGCGGGTGTCCCGGCGGGCTCTTCAGGCGATGCACATCCGTGCTGCCGTCAGAGTCTGCATTTTACGTGGACAAAATTAAGAAGCATCAGTCTCGGACTCCGCGTGCTTACGAAACTAGTTCGTGTGCGAGCTCGCACTGCTCTGCGGACAAGTAAAAACAATGCCACGACTACTCAAACAATGAAAAATAGCTGGCCGCGGCCAGTGACACGGCAAGAGACAGTCAGATCCAGAAGTGTGCCCAACCAGCGGCGCCAACAAAAACAATCAAATTTTTCCTTTCCCCTGCAGTGAATAATGACCTTGTGTAATCTTAGAATATGAATCGCAAAGTTTGCAAAACTTAATAAGGAAAGAATGAAAAACAAAAATGACATTCACCCATTTTTATGTATTGGACCAAGAAAGGGGAAGTGAAAATTTTACATGTATACATATGTCTACGTACTGTAATATTAGGACATTTTTTCATATTTGTATAAGGTGGAGTGTAAGACTGTAAAGAAATATCACATTTCACAAGAACTGGATAACATTTTTATGTAATTAATACTTGTTTCCCTTTTGTTTACTTTTGTCAAAATAGTAGAAAGCAATATTTAGAGTTAAGGTATGATCAAAGAGATTCCAATCACAATTAATTAAACATAGTACCGTGGGTTCCCAGAGAACAGATTAAAATAACAAAAAGCCCATTTGGCCTTAATAATGATGACACACTGTCTTCCCCTTTTTGTGATAGCCAGAACCTTTACGTAAAATCAGTTATCAATTATCTGTAAGTACTATGTGCCGTATATCTTTGTATACATCACACTGTATGGGGCAGATGTTGGGGTAGTTTTTAAGTAGATTAAAAGATACGATCTCTGACCGTTGGATAGATAACATCTGTGACAACGATGAAAGTCAGCGAGGCCAGAGATGATTATTAATGAGCAATCCAGCGCGCACTAATTAATTAGTAGCTGTCTGTCTATGTTGGAATGTCAGAGACTAGACACATGTGTACGCCTGGAAAGTATGAGTAACATTGTGAATGTATTACGTCGATGTTATGTGTGCAAATACATTCCGGACAGTTATAAAAAAGTTTTTTGATATCTATTTATCAGTCCGCCAAAATCTATCGTAACTATTTTGCACGGTCGTGAGGACCTGCAAGAACACCAGTAATAATGGAAGGAAACACCGACGTGTCACGGCAGCGTTGAAGATGTATAAAAAGAAAATTATTTCAAGAAGGGACATAAGAAGATTTTTAACTTTTACGTCTATTTATCCTTAACTAAATGTTCAACATTTTCTCCATTATCTATCGTGACTGTTTGCATAGCCGAAACGGCTCTCTTGTATTCCAGAATAACCTTAAAAAATCATTTATCCATTTAAGTAACATTTCCCTGGTCCTTTCCAAATCCTTTTTCCACAAATAATATCGTACAACACTTAAATAATTAAAACATGTAGTTACTTGGTGATTACATCTTGTGACATAACAACAAACAAGTTTCGATTAAATCTAAGAAGCCCACATAAAATATTGTGAATATTAACGAGTTCAATGAGACAGCATTATTCTTTGATGACATACTAATTCTGTTATAACTGTTTATTATTCCATCGAAAGAAACTATAATTATTTCCATATCCCGAAGTATAAAAAAGTTAAGAGTATTAATGATACGGTAAAATACGCACATCATTGCTTTCTATCGTTTGAAAATAACCTCATCTCGATGTCTTGGACCGTTTATGAAATACGATGAGTGTTGATCACATGGCTCAAGCTGCGCATGGGCAGAACTGAGTGCACTGCATGCGACCCTCCTGTGGCTATGAACAGAGGTAGATATCGATCTGCTCTCAGCTTTAAATACAATTTAACATACGGCCATGTATGACCTAAAATGAACCGCACCAAAGTCTAAACAATGCGTTTTTACCTCTGCAAACTCTTAAAATGTCGTTAGTAATTTATTTAATAGTTCACCAACTGTCTTTGTAAGTCATTCTCACGAAGTGACAGAAATGTGCCTGTGTCATGACCCAAAAAAAGTGTACCCGCGTTACATAGCGCTAAACGCACCTTCTGGGACACGAGAAACACACTGTAGCATTTCGCCGACCGCCTGGCACAAGCTCACAAGGGGACCGTACGAAATTCCCTACACCGATTTGATTCATATTGTAAGGATCTGTAGGGCACGACTACAACGAATCGAGCTTGAAAGTTTTTGGTATGCTGATTACCTCGTATGGTCGCTAGCATTTAAGGAATCGCTCAGTGTCATAATCGCTAGGTCTATGGATCGAACCTCGCTTCCGGTACCTTTTATCCATTTTCCATATGCGACAAAATTGTGTGATGATGGATAAACGTTTGTGAATGTAAACCAAGTTTGTTTTATACAGACACACTGAAAAGACCATGCCCACACATGTGCTGCATGTTGCAGTAATGATTGATTTCCATGTGAGCAGTATCATCCTGGTTCGTGAAGTGCTTCGTAGGTTACACATTATACATTTCACAAATGTAGTTACACTGAAGAGCCAAAGAAACCTGCCTAATATTGCAGAAGTGCCGCAACACGGCGTCGCATGGACTCGACAAATGTCTAAAGTAGTGTTGGAGGGAACTGACACCATTAATCCTGCAGGGCTGTCCAGAGGTTCGTAAGAGTAAGGCGTGGTGGAGAGCTCTTCTAAAGAGCAGATGGCAAGGCATCCCAGATGTGCTCAATAATGTTCATGTCTGGGGAGTCTGGTGGCCAGTGAAAGTGTTCAAACCCAAAGAGTGTTCCTGGAGCCATTCTGGACGAGTGGGGCGTCGCATTGTCCTGCTGGAATTGCCCAAGTTCGTCGCAATGCACAATGGACATGAATGGATGCAGGTAATCGGACAGGGTGCTTACGTACGTGTCACCTGTCAGAGTGGTATCTAGATGTATGGCTCTAAATGAATACGTCCCACAGAGCTTCCACTAGCTTGAACAGACCCCTGCTGACAGCAGGGTGCTTGCATTCATGAGGTTGTCTCCATACCCATACACGTCCATCCACTCGATACAATTTGAAGAGAGACTCGTCCGACCAGGCAACATGTTTCCAGTCATCAACAGTCCAATGTCGTTATTGACGCACTCAGGCGAGGCGCAAAGCTTTGTGTGGGGCAGTCATCAAGGGTAGACGAGTGGGCCTCAGGCTTCGAAAGCCCATATCTATGATGTTTCATTGAATGGTTCGGTCGCTAACATTTGTCAATGGCCCAGCACTGAAATCTGCAAGAATTTGCGGAAGGGTTGCACTTCTGTCACGTTGAACGATTCTCTTCAGTCGTCGTTGATCCCGTTCTTGCAGGATCTTTTTCCAGCTGCGGCGATTTCGGAGTTTTGATGTTTTACCGGATCCCTGATATTCACGGTACAATCATGAAATGGTCGTACGGGAAAACCCCACTGCGTCGCTACCTCTGAGATGCTGTGTCCCATTGCTCGTGCGCAGACTCTGAACACTACGTTCAAACTCACTTATCTTGATAGCTTGCCATTGTAGCAGCGATAACCGATCTAAGAACTGCACCAGACACTTGTTGTCTTATTGGGCGTTGCCGACCGCAGCGCCATGTTCTGCCTGTTTACGTATCTCTGTATTTGAATACGCATGCCTGTTGTAGTTTGCTGGCCACTGTGGTCGAGCGGTTCTAGGTGCTTCAGTCCAGAACGGCGTTGCTGCTACGGTCGCAGGTTTGAATCCTGCCTCGGGCATGGCTGTGTGTGATGTCCTTAGGTTAGTTAGGTGTAAGTAGTTCTAAGTCTGGGGGACTGATGACCTCAGTTGTTAAGTCCCATATTGCTTAGAGCCATTTGAACCATTTGAACCTATAGTAGTTTCAGTGTACAATAATACAAATGAAGCGACTGTACTGATTTGATTGCAAGTACTTGTGTTTTTATACGTAGGCTCTTACTAAAGATGTTTTCTCCTTTTCCCAAGATTTCGCGTTTAGGAAACTGAGCGATTACTTGCTTCGCTGCGGATTCCTTATTAAGGATGTTCTTGAGGACAATATGATAGAAATGGAAGAGAATGTAGATTAAGATGAAATAGGAGATATGATACTGCGTGAAGAGTTTGACATAGCACTGAATGACCTATGTCAAAACAAGGCCCCGGGAATAGACAACATTCGATTAGAAATACTGACAGCCTTGGGAGAGCCAGGCCTCACAAAACTCTACCATCTAGTGAGCAAGATGTATGAGGCAGGCGAAATACCCTCATACTTCAAGAAGAATATAATAATTCCAATCCCAAAGAAAGCAGGTGTTGACAGATTTGAAAATTACCGAACTATCAGTTTAATAAGTCAAGGTTGCAAAATACTAACACGAACTCTTTACACACGAATGGAAAAGCTGGTAGATGCCGACCTCGGGGAAGATCAGTTTTGATTCCGTAGAAACGTTGGAACACGCGAGGCAATATTGACCCTACGACTTATGTTAGAAAATAGATTAAGGAAAGGCAAACCTATGTTTCTAGCGTTTGTAGTCTTGGAGAAAGCTTTTGACAAAGTTCACTGGGATACTCTTTTTCAAATTCTTAAGGTGGCAGGGATAAAATACAGAGAACGAAAGGCTATTTACAATTTGTACAGAAACCAGATGGCAGTTAGAGTCGAGTGGCACGAAAGGGAAGCAGTGGTTGGGAAGGGAGTGAGACAGTGTTGTAGCCTATCCCCGATGTATATTGAGCAAGCAGTGAAGGAAACAAAAGAAAAACTCGAAGTAGAAATTAAAATCCATGTAGAAGAAATAAAAACTTTGAGGTTCGCCGATGACATTGTAATTCTGTCAGAGACAGCAAAGGACTTGGAAGAGCAGCTGAACGGAATGTGCAGTGTCTTGAAAGGAGGGTATAAGATGAACATCAACAAAAGCAAAACGAGGATAATGGAATTTAGTTGAATTAAATCGGGTGATGCTGAGGGATTAGTTAGGAATCGAGACACTTAATGTGGTAAATGAGTTTTGGTATTTGGGTAGCAAAATAACTGATGAAGGTCGAATTAGAGAGGATATAAAATGTAGGCTGGCAATGGCAAGGAAAGCATTTCTGAAGACGAGAAGTTTGTTAACATCGAGTATAGATTTAAGTGACAGGAAGTCTTTTCTGAAAGTATTTGTATGGAATGTAGCCTTGTATGGAAGTAAAACGTGGACGATAAATAGTTTGAACAAGAAGAGAATAGGAGCTTTCGAAATGTGGTGCTACAGAAGAATGCTGAAGATAAGGTGGATAGATCACGTAACTAATGAGGAGGTATTGAATAGAATTGGAGAGGAGTTTGTGGCACAACTTTACTAGAAGAAGGGATCGGTTGGTAGGGCATTATCTGAGACATTAAGGGATCACCAATTTAGTATTGGAGGGAAGCGTGAAGGGTAAAAATCGTAGAGGGAGACCAAGAGATGAAAACACTAACCAGATTCAGAAGGATTTAGGTTGCAGTAGGTACTGGGAGATGAAGAAGATTGCACAGGATAGAGTAGCATGGAGAGCTGCATCAAACCAGTCTCTGGACTGAAGACCACAACAACAACAACAACAATTTTTAAAGTCGATTTTCTCGAAAACAGTTGAGAGGTCTTCCTGTTTACACATGTTGAAGTCCCAGTCGTACCCTGTGCACCTTGTCAGTATGAATCAAACGAATGAGGGAAGCTCGTACGGTTCCCTTGTCAGCCATCCGTACCCGCAGGCAACGTAACAACATGGCGCCTTGTCCCCCCAGCCGGTGGCAGTTCCTGGCTGTAAGTGTAAAGGGACCCGACCGGCCAGTGACAAACAAGAGCGTCTGTTGTCGCCGAGCGGCTTGTTTGTGACGCTCGGGTTTCGCGCAGCTGTCCAGGGCGCGCCGCAACACACGGGCGCTGTCTTACGGGGCCGGAGGCCGTCTCCCGAAAACAAGGGCTCTCCGGCATAAGCAGCCGTCGACGCGTGCTGATGCCGTGGGGGCGGAACGAACCATTTTTTTGTGGTAAGGTCTTATGGGACCAAACTGCTGAGCTCATCGGTCCCTAAGCTTACACATACTTAATCTAACTTAAACTAACTTACGTTAAGGACGACGCCTACACCTATGCCCGAGGGAGGACTCGAACCTCTGACAGGGTTAGCCGCGCGGACCGTGACAAGGTTCCTTTGACCACGCGGCTGCCCCGCGCGGCAACGAACGAATAAGCCGTCGGCTCACGGACCCCGTATTATAATGTTGAACGCTGAGCGTGACAAGTTTCTGACGTCATAACGAGAAAATGCACGTTGGGGAATCTCTCCGAACGTGCAGGGCAATATTTAGCGTGTCAGAGATTCCAAACGAGCGTTTGAACGTAGACCAGAGAGATGAAAGAACGCCATCTACGTCAGATGACGCCACCGCTCTTCAATACAGAGTCATTTTCACTTTCCAGTGAAGCCCAGTCGTTTCCAAGCACCAGCAAATTCCAAATCTCTCGAAAAATTACTCATTAATTCTACGATTTGTTGTAATAAAATGATTGGGATCGTCATAATGGTGGTTAAAGGATTATTGTAACTTGCTTGTTATGAAAGTTCTCAGTTTCAAGGTAAGGGAATACTGAGGATTCATCAGAAACGGATTGTCCTTGTCTACGATTAAAGCTTTCAGCAGATGGTAAAATGCAATGCATGGTCATAAATGAGATGTGCCTGGTGCACCATAATGAATAGAGCTTCAGATTAGTTATGTAACTTATAATGCATTGCTGGTTCGTGTGCCACTGTGCTATAATACTCGATGTTATATTAATATAAATGTGCTCTTTCTGAGGAGTGAGTTTGTTCAAAAATGATTGAAATGGCTCTGAGCACTACGGGACTCAACATCTGAGGTCATCAGTCCCCTAGAACTTAGAACTCCTTAAACCTAACTAACCTAAGGACATCACACACATCCACGCTCGACGAGGCAGGATTCGAACCTCCGACCGTAACAGCAGCGCGGTTCCAGACTGAAGAACCTACAACTGCTCGGCCACAGCGGCCGGCGTTGAAGTGCACCTCCAAGTTCCAGAAATGTATGGTGCGTTTTGATAGTCAATTAATTCTGCTTATTTTGTATAAACAGTCCCAGAATTAGTTCGAAATTATTTTGTTTTATTGTTGGAAGAGGCTTCTTTCGCTACTATGCTTTCAGAACGACCGAGTTCCTTGGAAGTTTTACCGCGAGGCGACTCGTTAACTAGAAACAGCGTTCCCTGATCTACGTATGATACTTAACACTGTAGTTTAAGATTGGTTAGATTCAGTTCTCCATTTTGTCGCCTCCCGTTCCTCTTCTTCGTTCTGACGAGACTGCTGCATTCCACATCATGGACGATCTGCTGATCGAACTCACATTTAGGACTGCCGCTGCAGTTCTTTCCTTCCGCAATCTCTTCATCTGCAGTTTCCAGCGACGACTCATGTCTTAAACCTAAAAAGCACATGTAGGCTGGTTGGCATACCGGCCCTCATTGTTAATCGGCCAGTCGGATTCGATCTCGGGCCGGCGCCCCTACCGGAGTCCAGGAAGCAGCGCATTAGCGCTCTCGGCTACCGTGGCGGATACCACTGGAGTTTTAATAATTGTAATTAACTAGTGCACAACCTATAAATTATGACTTTCTTTGAATAAAATTTAGAGTAATAAAACTGTGATTGTTTAGTAGGAATGTTCTCTCCCCCCTTTAGTGCTCTAGAGTTAAAATAAATCTATCCTATATCATTTGGGCCTACTGATGTGCTGAATAGGTAAAGGACCAATGGATGGCGGGATCGGATCAGTTTCAATATTCACTGAACAGTTAAATAAAGAAACCCAAAAAGGATGGCGTATATCACTAGGGTTTGGAACGTTGCATTCAAATCTCGACTTCTGGTAAGCTGTTACATATGTAACATTTCTGACTCATGGTCGTTCTCATGGCACCATGACAGCCATAACGCCAGAAGGTCTGTTTGTCAAAAGCTATTAGGAACCGGCTTGAGTTTCCTCCCATGTCCCCCCCCCCCCCCCCCTTTCCCTCCCGCTGCCAAGCTGACTAGGGAACTGGGTACGGAAAATAGATTCTCTCTCTCGGAACAGACACCCTACTTTACTGTTTCCGAGTCCACAAAACACAGAGTGAAGCTCCCCGAGTTTATATCATTTAGTTATAGATCTTACGACGTTAATGCAGAATTTACCGCCGTATTTGTATGACACTAGTGAACCCGGTAATGGTTCGCAATTATTAACTTTGTATGGCAGTTGAACACTAATCTTAAACTCCTCTCCCCTGTGTGTCTACTCATCTCCTCCTACCCCTGCCCCATCTTTCTTTGTCAATCTCCTTCTCCTCCTCCCTCTCTCTTCTCCTACCTATGTCCATTTCCTGCCCCCCTCCCCGCCCCTCTCTATCCTCGCACCCTTGTCTCTACCCTGAGACTTGTGTAAATCACTTTATCATTTGTGTACGGAGCAACCTCTCCAGTTGCTTGATCTGTCAGGACAGTAGCTTCAGTGACAATATTTCGAATGGTTTCAATCTACGAATGGGTAGAACTACAAAGTTACAGATGATTCAGATTCCGTAGCGTTCTAATTATAAGCAGATAAGCCATAAATATAACTTCCCCGTTTTCTGTACAACCAAGCCCGCACCTCGTGGTCGTGCGGTAGCGTTCTCGCTTCCCGCGCCCGGGTTCGATTCCCGGCGGGGTCAGGGATTTTCTCTGCCTCGTGATGGCTGGGTGTTGTGTGTTGTCCTTAGGTTAGTTAGGTTTAAGTAGTTCTAAGTTCTAGGGGACTGATGACCATAGATGTTAAGTCCCATAGTGCTCAGAGCCTTTTTTTTGTACAACCAATGGCGAGAAAGAAAACAAAACAGCACATTGTTGTCTATACATTTTTTGTTCAAAATAATATATATTTGCCTAATATTTTACATGCCCTGCTATTGCAGTTGAAGCTGACTTCAAGAAAGAAAATGAAATTGCACATTTTCGCATCACAGCGTAGCATTTTCTTTCTCACAATTGATTTTAACAGAAAACTTGTACACTGTCATTCAAAACTGAATATTTGTTTGTGTATCCTGTTTTTGAAGTAAATCATTAAAGAACTTTTCAATATTTTTGCTGATAACGTTTCCCCTTTCCATATTTTTATGTGTTATGTATATCAAAAAATATACATGGTTAGTCAAACCTATTTTAACACTCAAATGGCAAAAAAAAAATAAAATTGATTAGCTTTACATACCTGTACAAACTAAATACATCGGATGTATTAAATGATATGTCGCAAGTGCTAAATGCCTGCGAACTCAGTCTGTTCGTCATCACGTTCAACATATAAACACCAACAATTAAGAGTCGACTCATGGCCGATGTGCAGTGACCAATTATCGTCCAAAGCGGTGGGTAAGTCCATGCGTTTATTCAGAAGGGAAGGTCCGACAGTGTTGCCACCTTTCTCAAGTCGGCGATGACAGAATTAAGGCGCGCTCATTGCAATTTTTCTTAGACGATGTTAAGGAAACTACCAGGTAAAAAATTTCATTTTTTCGTTACTTATAGCTTTATATGTCAGGTTCGTGATGACGTGACCATTTCGTTAATGGTCATAGATATTGTGATTTTTACGTGGTAGTAAGACAACGCGAGAAATTCGTAAAAGTTTGCAATGAAATATAAGGGTCGCTATCATTTTGCGTTTGGTGTATATTATACAGCTTGTTGCTGCGTATGAAATTTAGCTAACGCACAGAATTTTTCTTCAGACTTGGTAGGAGGTCTCAAGCTGTCACCAATCTCGAGAAAGGTGAACTGATGTGGCAGACTCGTCTGCGGTGGCGCTGCGCCAGTGATGAAACCTGAGTGAAATATCGACAACATTCCTCATATTTCAAAAGCGATTTGGGGTATCGTAAAGTGATATTGGGAAATGGTAGCTCGCAGAGAGGAGAGTATTTTGCCGTATGTTAATTGTGCAAAACTTCATTATCTACTGTGTTATTCCACGAACTACAGACTTTTTTAATGAAAGGATTAATTTTTAAGGGTCATCAACAGGTGGTGAAACGAAAAATGCTATGGGTTTGAGAACAACGTACGACATTACGTGATTATTTTGTACCGAGGACGCGATTTTTCATAAACTACTGACTTTACTTTTCCTTAGTTCCTCACTTAATAAATTTAATAAACCACTGTTTCAGAATTCTCTCGCAACGTGTCTGCATAACATGCTAGTGAGGTGAGAGTTTATAAACTCCGCTGTGTCTCGGCAAAATAAGGAAATTTTAACGTGGCTGCAAGAGAAACGTGTAATTTATATTCAAAAGATGCCACTGATGCTGGTTCTCTGAAAGTTACAAATGGTTAACAAGCGAAGTGAAAATAAATCACCGCGACGGTCGCAGGTTCGAATCCTGGCTCGGGCATGGATGTGCGTGATGTCCTTCGGTTAGTTCTAAGTTCTATGGGACTGATGACCTCAGATGTTAAGACCTATAGTGCTCAGAGCCATTTGAACAATTTTTGGAAATAAATCGCTGCATTTTCATAGCATTCTTTGTAGATGCTACCCAAAGCAGATGTAATAGATCTTTTTGAAAGGTCACCATGCAAGTGGTGGTTAATATTTTCAAAGAATATGAGTTCTGTTATAGAGGTACTTCCCCTCCTGCGCTCCGCATTTCCCCCAAAGCACCTGCCCACAACCCCCCCCCCCCCCCCCCCCCACCATTATTGCTCTCCCCATGCCCGCCCTGACGACTTCGCATGTACCGCCCACAGTATTTTGCATGGGCTCTAACAGCAGCATTTAAAGTCTGTTCACACTTTTCACTGGGAGTGAATGATATCACATCCCTTGTATGGTCCTTTAGGTCATTTATGTAGCGAACTATCCTACTGGAACAGTGCTTCTTTACCATGCCCCATAACCAGAAATGACATGGGGTTAGTCAGGAGATTGTGGTAACCAGGACAATGGTACATCACGACCAATCTGTCGACCTGGAAACGTCGAATCAAGATAATCCCTAACAGTACAGGCAAATGTATGGAAAGCCATCTTGTTGGATGTATCCTACACGGCGCATTTGTTGACGTAGCTCATCGGTCTGGCGCAACTTCTGTAAGTAGATGTCAGAAGTTGCTGTTCATGTATCCAAAAAGTAGGGATAGATTACTCCAGTAGTGCTCATAGCTCTCCAGGCGTTTACTTTCGGGGAGTGACATTTATTTTCCCGAATGACTCATGTGTTTTCGGGATCCCGGAAAATCGTGTTATGTCGGTTCACAAATCCACTTGTGTAAAAAGGGGCTTAATCGCTGGATGCCATTACATTCAGAATATCTTGCTGGATATTCGTCGTTTCAGGTAAAATGTGACATCATTCCACCCACTTAGCTTCTGCGACAATGTTAAAGTTAGCGCGACTTGGATGTGGTATGGTCTCATCCCAAGGTCGTGTTTCAAGATGCGCCACACTGCTTGTTGAGGAACCCGTTTACAGACTGCATCGTACCCTTAATTTCGAAGTAATCTGCAACAGGGCTTCCTGTGCAACAGCGATGTTTTGTTCACATCGTCCTGATATGGATGTCCTGCATTGCATCGATAGTTGTTTGTTACCGATCCAGTATCCAAAAACTTCTTGTAGATGCGGTACACTGTTAAATGGCTTGGTGGCTCACGTGGAAATCGCTGTCTGAGCTTTTCATGGACAAGAGCCGGCGAACCATACACTTCGATCAGGCTTACTTCTTTACTCCAGCATCAATCGTTCAGCCATTGCGTCAACTAAAGCCAGACAACTGAAAATACGATATAATACATGTTATAATGCATTTCAGGGCAACGGTCTTGCCGCAGTGGATACAACGGTTCCCGTGAGATCACCGAAAGTAAGCGCTGACGGGCGTGGTCGGCACTTGGATGGGTGATTATCCAGGCCACCATGCGCTGTTGCCATTTTTCGGGGTGCACTCAGCCTCGTGATGCCAATTGAGGAGCTGTCCGGCCGAATAGTAGCGGCTCCGGTCAAAGAAAACTGTCATAACGACTGGGAGAGCGGTGTGATGACCCCACGCCCCTCCTATCCGCATCCGCCCCTGAGGATGGTACCGCAGTCGGTCCCGGTAGGCCACTCGTGGCCTGAAGACGGAGTCCTTTTTATAATGCATTTCAATGAATAATTTCAGCCCTTTATTTCTCATGCCCAGTTTTGACTAACCCTGTGTATATAGCCTATGTCTGTCCCAATGCTCATTAGAGTAAATTGGCCAGTCATTTCTCGAGAGATTTCCTAACAACATTTGCCCTTTTATATTACATATATATTTATATAGTATGTATATTTAAAAGATATCCTGAAAAACTTTGAAATAAATTTCTCTAGTACCTTTCGAGAGTTTTGGTAACAACGTTGAACAAAGACTTTATGTTGCAGTACTGCTTCTCTCGCGTTCGGATAGTATTCGCAAAAAAAAAAAAAAAAAAAAATGATTTTATAAACATATATTAGACCTGTTGGAAAATTAATGCTTATCTTCCTTTGCAGTTCTGACAAATAGGTTTCTCCTAGGTAGTTCACGAATTGCAACACCTAAAATTTTGAGGCTATTGTGGGCCTTAGGAGCATGATCTTTTTCGAATGTAGTTCTAAGCAAAAAAAGCAATTCTAGCAGTTGGAGTAGGAGATTTTGATTAATTCTGTCTTTTGAATTCTAGTGCTGATATTTTCATTGAAACTTCCATTCCCTAAAAAAATTTTTCTTTATTTCTAACCCAGTTGTCAAATTTATTTTCACAGGTTTAGCTTAAAAATGTTTTAAACGAAATATTTTCAAACAAATCTATATCCCGCATTTCACCCCTTTGGGTTTGAATTTCGATAAACACTGAGAGAGTTTTGATGGCTTCAGCTTTAAAAATGCTAAAGTTCTTTAATAATGGTTTTAAAAAATCTTTCATCCACTATTTCACCCTCTTATGAGTTGAACTTCCAAAAACACTGAAACAAGTATTTTTTTAAAAGTTCTGATCGAGAAACCAAATATCAGTAGTTATAGCTTCAAAATTACCTTAACAGTGACATATTTTCAAAAAAAAATTAATTCTCCGTTTTACCTACTTAGGGCTGGGATTTAGAAAAATCCCCTCTTAAACTACGCCTATGGTAAAGGATCAACACCCTCACCATATTTCTAGCTTCTGTCCTTAGTTGTTTGGACTGGGCAATCAGTCAGTCAGCCAGTTAGTCAGTCAGCGAGGGCATTTCCTTTTATATCTAGAGACAGATATAGATGAACTGGTTTCCATAATCTTTGAAGCATTCTTGCGTAAACTCAGATCAGTAGCAGCTAGGTAACGTAGCGATAGCATGCTTGTGCCTATTTCGGCAGCGAGTACGCAGCTTTTGCCATGAGCTGCCGGTACCACACACTCAACGATTCTGACGTGAAAAGAATTGTCGCGACTGCTCTACTTTGCGTCCGTATACAGCACTTATCATGGCCAATCACAAACACTCTCCTTAGTTACTCCCAATACTTCACTATGTTTCCCTTGAATATAGCTCTCTAGTAACTGGATAATCTTATTCTTGTTTTATAATGTTTGTTATGTTGGTAACTTTTCCTACAGAAGAACGGCTTGTCGAAGAGTACTCTATAATTCAGACAGATGACTACATTGTCCGACGTTACCGGTCAAGAATAGACCCTTCGTATCCACGCAAGCATATTTCTGTTTTGACGATCAATGTACATTAATTCCCGTAATTGCTTGCCTGTTACTGGTTTGTAGCTTGCCCTCTTTCCTTTTTAATAACATTTATTCTGGAAACAGAAAAACCAGTAGCATGAAAAGGGGTACTACGTCTCTACCGTTGGCAGACAGAAGATTTTCAGCTAGGAAGTCCTTTACCTACTAACAGGGAAATTCTACCAGTGAGGATAGCTGAGTCATTCGTTTAATTTGGATCTCTTCGAAGTACAAACTCTAGATGACATAAAAAGTTACAAAAGGCTTTTGGAAAATATTCGCTTTCCGAGGTAAAGCCCTTCTTAGCAGGCCGAGAAGATGAAGGAAAAGCACATGCTGGTAGACATTCAACCTCAAGAAAGCTATGACTATGCGGAACGATTGATGCTGATGATGCTGGGGCGTACGTTAAGTGTCGTCGTTGAGTTACTAGAGGAGCATACAAGAAGGCATAAACACAAATTCTTGTTGCTGCGGTGACTGAAAGCTACACTATGTGAGCAAAAGTATCCGGACACCCACAAAAATCATACTTTTTCATATTAGGTGCATTGTGCTGCCACCTACTGACAGGTACTCCATATCAGCGACCTCAGTAGACATTAGATCGTGAGAGAGCAGAATGGGGCGCTCCACAGAACTCACGGACTTCGAACGTGGTCGGGTGATTGGGTGTACCTCGTGTCATACGTCAGTACGCGAGATTTCCAGAATGCTAAACATCCCTAGGTCCACTGTTTCCGATGTGATAGTGAAGTGGAAACGTGAAGGGATACGTGCAGCACAAAAGCGCACAGGCCGACCTTATCTGTTGACTGACAGACCACCGACAGTTGAAGAGGGTCGTAATGTGTACTAGGCAGACATCTATCCAGACCGTCACACAGGAATTCCAAACTGCATCAGGATCTACTGCAAGTACTATGACAGCTAGGAGTAAGAAGAGAAAACTTGGAATTTATGGTGGAGCGGCTGCTCATAAGCCACACATCACGCCGGTAAATGCCAAACGACGCCTCGCTAGGCATAAGAAGCGTAAACATTGGACGATTGAACAGTGGAAAAACGTTGTGTGGAGTGACGAATCACGGTACACAATGCGGCGATCCGATGGCAGGGTGTGGGTATGGCGAACGCCCGGTGAACGTGTTCTGCCAGCATGTGTACTGCGAACAGTAAAATTCAGAGGCGGTGGTGATATGGTGTGGACTTGTTTTTCATGGAGGGGTCTTGCACCCCATGTTATTTTGCGTGGCACTATAAAGCACAGGCCTACACTTATGTTTGAAGCACCTTCTTGCTTCCCACTGCTGAAGAGCAATTCGGGGATGAGATTGCATCTTTTAACACGATCGAGCACCTGTTCATAATGCACGGCCTGTGGCGGAGTGGTTACACGACAATAACATCCCTGTAACGAACTGGCCTGCACAGAGTCCTAACCTGAATCCTATAGAATACATTTGGGATGTTTTGGAACGCCGACTTCGTGCCAGGCCCCACCGACCGACATCGATACCTCTCTTCACTGTAGCACTCCTTGAAGAATGGGCTGCGATTCCCCAAGAAACCTTCCAGCACTTGATCGAACATATGTCTGCTGGAATGGAAGCTGTCATCAAGGCTTATGGTGGGCCAACACCATACTGAATTTCAGCATTATCGATGGAGGACGCCACGAACTTTTAAGTGCCGGCCGCGGTGGTCTCGCGGTTAAGGCGCTCAGTACGGGAACCGCGTTACCGCTACGGTCGCAGGTTCGAATCCTGCCTCGGGCATGGATGTGTGTGATGTCCTTAGGTTAGTTAGGTTTAAGTAGTTCTAAGTTCTAGGGGACTGATGACCACAGATGTTAAGTCCCATAGTGATCAGAGACATTTTTTTTTACTTTTAAGTCATTTTCAGCCAGGTGTCCGGATACTTTTGATCACATAGTGTTGCTTTAAATGTGGAAAAATGTAAGTTACTACAGATGAGTAGGAAAAACAAACCCGTAAAATTCGAATACAGCATTCGTAGTGTGGTGCTTTACACAGTCACATCAATTAAATATATAGGGGTAACACTGCAAAGCGATATGAAATGCAACGAGCTTTTAAGTATTCTGGTAGAGAAAACGAATAGTCGTGACACGTCGCGCGGCTGGCGCCACTACCTCTTTGTTGTAGTGTCATCTTTGCCATAGATTTCGCTTTGGCCTGCCGCGAATCGGTTGCTCATCGCGGGTTCGGCTATTTACGTCTGCAGCGTCGAGGCAGGAGGGCGGACTGTGTGGTCTGTCGGTTGCGCTTGCAACACGGTTGGGAGATTGGCGCGGGCTCATTGCGCACGGTATTACTGGAGCGCTGCCGCCGGAGGCGGCGGAGAGGTTTTGGGGTTCGGCACGAGGCGTTGTGTTTTGGCTTCTCTCGCCACGCAGTGTATGCTGAGAAGAAGAGCTTGCCGGAGCGTCGCCTGATATTGACCGTTCACCTGGGCATATGGTGTGTGTTCGATCTAAACAGATGCTATTGTGTGGTTATATATATTTGTTAATGGTTAACTAATGTTGTCTTCAGTGACGAGTCTGATATGTCAAAGTTACATCACACGTGACATGATAACGGGGCTTGGGCTTTCCGTCTTAGTTTCCTACCACTGGATGACGGATCTGCAGCTATATGTAAGGAAACCCGGTGAGCTCCTCATTATTAAGCGATCGTATATCTAAAATTGTTGTAACCTTGGTGGTTAAGTACCAAAATTTGCACGTTAATTAACAAGTAATGAAATACTATGTTGTCTCGTAAAACTACATCATATTCCATGAAAGCGTAGTTCTGGTGGGCTGTTGTCCATTTGAGGTTTGTTATTACGTTTCAAGGAACAATCTCATTTGCAGTGTTTAAATGATTTCTTAAGGGTTGAGTTAAAAAAAATAACTTTTTGACGAGCCTTCTTATTTCAGTATTTTTATTCTTTTATGGAATTTGAACGTGCAATCGCAAGTGTGCTGTTGTAGCTTATTTATGTTTCAGTTGCGCGGAGTGTAGTGTATTTTCTCTGGTACGGTGCGACGTGGCTTGACGGCTTGGCCGTTCCCAGTGGAACTGTGTTTCGTTTGACCGGCCTCCATATTTCTGGTCTTCTGTCTCGATCTCGTTCTCAAGTCGAGTATTGCTGTTCTCTTTGTTTCTGGCTCTGACAGGTCGTTAAGTTTTGTAGCTCGTTTCTCTGCCGCCTTGGCGGGTGTACCTTTAGCTCGAAATTTGAATTTAAACTTGTAAAACTGGGTCACTCTGTAATTAGTGCCCGATCAGATTGCTGGAGACTCAACCTTATTTATTCTATATTCCCTTATCAGCCATTTTTATCAAATTTGTACCTTCTATGCTGATTCTGAAAAATAGGAAATTTGTGCCAGAATGAGATTTTTAGTCTGCAGCGGAGTGTGCGCTGATAATAAACTTTCTGGCAGATTAAAACTGTGTGTGGGACCGAGACTCGAACTCAGTACCTTTGCCTTTGCCTTTCGCGGGCTACCTAAGCAGGGTAGCTCAGATGGTAGAGCACTTGCCCTCGAAAGGCAAAGGTCCCGAGTTCGAGTCTCGGCCCTGCACACAGTTTTAATCTGCCAGGAAGTTCCTTGGAAATTTGTGGTAAGGTCTTATGGGACCAAACTGCTGAGGTCTCCGGTCCCTAAGCTTACACACTACTTAATCTAACTGCAACTAACTTACGCTAAGGACGACACACACACCCACGCCTGAGGGAGGAGCCGCGCGGGCCGTGGAAAGACGCCCTAGACCACGCGGCTACCCCACGCGGCTGCTGATTCTGAAGTTTAATTCTTATAAAAGAGGGTTTCACGAGCGTATATTCTCGGGGAATGTTTAGATGCCGAGAGGCTGTTTTTTATTAGCTGTTTGTTACATGATTAGTGCATACCTGTACTGGCATCAACTGGATTATTCCTTAGTCAGAAGTTCGTGTGTCAGGTATTTTCATTGCCGAGCGTTCAGTTTTAGAAGGTGCCTTATTGTTACTTGTGTGCCTTATGTTATGCCTTAATGTTATACCTAGATGTGAATTTATATTGCAAAAGAGAAGTCATTGTACAGGATAGTCTTGCGGGTTCAGAGTTTGGCAAGTTTTGATTGTAATAAGTATTTACTACAACACAAATATTCTTAATTTCTTATGCATTTGTTACGCAGATTTCAACAGGGGTTAAAGAAAAATTTTTATTGTGCTTGTTAAATTAATCGATTTCATTGTATACAAATTATGCAAGCTAATAAACATTGTTTAACACAAGCTATGTATGTTTGGTAATGCTGCTTCCTGTTGTGTTACTGGACGCTAATAGCACGTATACCAGGTCGCCTTCAGTTTGTTGGGAGAATTTGAGGAAAGTGTGGTTCATTTGTAAAGGTGGCCGCATATAGGACACTCGTACGACCCATTCCTGAGTATTGTCGATTGCTTAGGATCGGAATGAAGGAAGACACCTAAGCACTTCAGAGTCGGACTGCTAGACTTTTTAACGGTGGGTTTGACAACTCGCAAGTAGACGACATCCTCTTCGAGGAACACTACTGATAAAATTCAGAGAACCGGCATTTGAAGCTGACTGCCGAACTATTCTGCTCCTGCCAAGGCACATTTGACGCAAGAACCACGAAAATAAGAGAAATTAGGACTAGTACGGATGCATACACGAACCCTCGCTCTATTTGCGAATAGAACAGACTAGTAGTGGTACAGGGCAAATTCCGCCATGCATCGTACGGTGCCTTGCTGACTATGTATGTAGATGTAAATGTACAGTAAAGACTGGCTTCGGACAGTGCGACAATATTCTTCAGTTGCATTATCGATTTGTGAATACTTTGCTGAGGCAAAATGACGAAGCTTGGAGCATCAGACCACAAGCTTTTGCTACCCAAATAAATCGAGAATGATAAAATCCAATATAAAATTGAGGCTCACTGGTTTAGACAGACGGGTGACCGTCCAAAAAGAATTTGTGCTTCTGGGGCAAAGTATCAAAATTTTTGTCGGAAAAATTCAAAGGGCGGCAGTGTGAGCTTCTGTTCTGGTAAGGGTTCACGGTTCCAAGGACTTGGAATCTCGGGCAACAAGGTGGGTCACAAGTAGCCAATTGTCGCTGGCCCTAGGGCCTAAAGTGAATGCACATTGAGGAGTACCTGTAGACATTGTAGCCCTGGGGACACATTAGTCACGTACACCCAAAAGGCGTACTCAAGGCACTGTTACACTTTGCGAAAAAAAGTTGTGCGCAAAGTAAGAAAAACTTTTCTAATTAAGCGGCCGAACCTAAAAGTCGTAATCATCCAGCTACCCAAACCATATGCCTTTTACTGGTTGACTCAGACCTATCTAGATTTGTTCCAAACCTTTATGACGAAGGAGAACTGATATTCCGTTCTCTGCTAAACAGGTGAGAGGCGAATAGTGTTCCCCCCCCCCCCCCTCTCCCCACAGTCTTAGATCATGTTGATCAATTACACAATTGACAAGCTATCAGAATGGTGATAATGGGAATTTCATCTACCTTTCAGCTCTGCCTCTATATCTGTAATCAAAAATCACTGTCCAGTGCGTGTAGTTGGATGTGATCTACCTGTAGTCCGAAAATCTTCATACTTTCTACTTCTTGTATTTAATTTGATTAAGTTATTTTTATAGCTTGCAGCATTGTGTGAGTACTGCATTGTATGCGTGGAGTCTTAAAAAATTGGTAATCCATATTTCTTAAATCATCAATGTTATCAAGTATATCATTAGCTGCTCTTTTATTCCTATACTCGCACTATCTGCAAAAGGAAATAAATTTGCTTATTCTGACAACGCAGAAGAAATCAGAAATACCAGAGGACCAAAAATAGAACCCTGCAGTACTACATGTCTGATTGCTACAAATCCACAGGATTTTGAAACTTTGCAGCACTACTTTATCATTCGTTACACAAACGTCTTGGTTAAGGTATACCTCGGTAAGCAAGAAAACAAAGTAATGAAGCGGGCCCCACAAATGGCTATTTGAGGGATTCATAAAGAACTTTCAGCTAAACTTTTTGTCAGAGAGAATGTCACAGTTAACGAAATGCTTGAAAGTTTCAGTGGCAGATATTCACTCAGCAAAATGCAACAAATTTGTCTTCCGTCTGCCTTTCCTACTACCGAATTTGTATGATTCTTCTATTTTATACAGCTCCTTGGTAATACCCCTAAATATTGATTCGAAATAGCATGCTTCATGCACTCACCACTAATCTTGTAGTGTCAGCTTTTTTCTCATTGGCCGTTATCTTGCGTTTGTGAACATTAAAAAGAGCACAAGTGGAAGTTATATCTTTCTGCATTTCATTTACGACCGTCCAACTGTGATATTTTCCTGTTGACAACAGCACGGTGCGTGGAGAATCTGATATCGCTACCGATACGTTTGACAAACGGTTTATATAGCCACGGGTATCCAATGTGGTCTGAAAAATCAAAAGATCTACTTGAGAGTAGAAAATTTATGCATTTTTCACACAAGTCATTGTTTTAGGACCTGTCACTACATTTCTGTAGCTCACAAACGCCAAGTCCGAAGCCCGTAAAACGAATTCAAACATAAAATAATCAGATTATAAAGATTTCATGGTGTTTCGTCTAAGCAGAGCACTTTATCACGAATGCATGAAAAACTTCAGCACTGAACTAAACAGAAAACGGAATTTCCTAGCAGATTAAAACTGTGTGCTGGATTGGGACTCGAACCTGGGATCTTTGCTGTCGTAGCGGCCTCTTAACAGTTAGAGGGGCTGTACAACAGATCAACAACGGCTGCGGACCTCACTTCAAGAAAAAATGGCTCTGAGCACTATGGGACTTAACATCTAAGGTCATCAGTCCCCTAGAACGTAGGACTACTTAAACCTAACTAACCTAAGGACATCACACACATCCATGCCCGAGGCAGGATTCGAACCTGCGACCGTAGCGGTCACGTGGCTCCAGACTGAAGCGCCTAGAACCGCACGGCCACACCGGCCGGCTCCCTTCAAGAGCTGAGATCGAAACATCGCCAGTGGATGTAAACAACAGACCTTCCGCATAAGCTATTTCGTGGAAAGCCATGTGACAGAGATCCACCAATCGTAAGTAATGTGACTACGTGTAGCTCTCCGCCGAATCAGCAGTCAGACCGGCAGTGTGTACCTACAACTAGGGCAGCTGCAGTCGATACCTACGCCGGCTCTAGCATAGTAGACACTCGCCGTAGCATTTGGTAGAACGTTGTATCTTTGTAATTGTGTAGAGTAGTATTTTGGGTATTTTCTTTTCATTGTCTTGTACTCTTATCTGTTTCTGCGACGAGAAGAATTGTGCACGCCAAGAAGGCGTTTCAATAATAACAAAGCATGTTCAAACTTGATTGTTATTTCTTTCCTGCCGAACGCAGGACACTACAATTACTGGCGACGAGGATAAAACTTTTATTTTCTAACGAAATGACCTTCTCAGAGGAACTTCTTCAGTCCATAGTGGAAACTCTACTGCAGATTCAGGCAGCACTCACAAGGTCAGAACTTCGCCCTCACTTCCCAGCGTTGCAAGAGGTTGCTCATAGAGTTGGTTCCATCGCGGGTAAATTGAACACTTTGCATGTGGCTACACCGACGTTTCTGGCTTCTGATAGGTCTGTCGAATCATGACCGAATTATGTCGAACCGTTGGAACAACATTTATTGACACATGGGATCCATGACGAAAATCGAAGTCGGGCTTTTTTCTTTAGCAACAGTCGGTCCAAAGTTCTATTGTTTAATGCAACAATTGAACTCTAAGCAGTCCCCTAGCGATCTCTCATTTACCAATATTAAGGGCTGTTTTTTTTTTAGTACTTTGACGCACAAATACACGTCACCTCCACCCGTCAGACTTTATTTTCTTGTCGAAAGTCTCCAGGTCAGACATACCAGGAATGGGTTACGACGCTCCAGGGTCTTTCCCGCGATTACAAATTCCGGTGCGTCGACGTTGACTCTTCGTTGATTCGCGATATGGTGGTGTTTCACGCACCAGATGAGGGTCTTTGGGCTTATATTTCGAAGTTACAGCACACGTTCCTCGGCACCTCTCTGCCGATCATTCGTGCGTTTGAACAGTCTCACTGGCTGCAATAGGGTGACCCCGGTTTTCATCCCTGTGTTACGGTGTCCCGGAATTCAGTTTTTAAATACATTTCGTGAAACTTTCTCAAATTTTTGGGATTTCGCTATATTAAAGGAAATACAATACAAGAAATTATTATATTTTAACTTATTTGTCTAAAACTTCCATTGTTTCATACTAGTAATCACAGTATCAGTATTGATACACTCAGGCAATAATTTACTTTGCACGGTACTTTGGCCAACAAGTATAAGTTGTATTATTGTAACAGAGCTATGAAACCGTCCGATTGTCGCGCCACTTACTCACACACTCATTGTCAGATAAGTGTAGTAGTTGATGTTTTGCCAGACAAACTGCAATAGTTTTTTCTCATATTAGTGGTATTATTGCTGCAGTACTGTGAAACGCAATGCCGAAACGTGCCTGCAAGTTCAGTGACTGTTATTCCAAGGAATGGAATTTCATTAAGAAAGGTCGTTTTGATTACGAAGCAGAGTGTTCCGTAGGTAACTGTTTTATTAGTATAAGTCATGGTGGGCGTTCCGACATAGTTGATCACATCAGGTCAAAGAAACACATTAACAGATACAGTGCACCGAGCTGCAGTAAAACTCTATAAAATTATTTTGTGAAACATCAGTCAAGTGAAGAGACGAAAGTTCGAGCAGCCGAGTTTACACTGGCCTATCACACGGTAAAACATCACCATACTTATAGATCTAGTGAGTGTACTAATAAGCTTAACATCATTATGTTTGATGATTCTTCCATTGCAAAAAAGTTTGGTTCAGCAAGAACTAAAGTGTCAGTCTTAGTGAAAGGGGTTGTTGCTCCCCAGAATGTAAAGGAAAGCCTTGAATACATCAAAAAACCTTCTTTCTACGGGATATCCACTGATGCCAGCAATCATAAGGCCACTAAAATATTTCCGTTTGTTGTTCAGTTTTTCGATGTTAATCAGGGAATGCAGACCAAACTTTTGAAGGTGAGTTCCCTACCTAATGAAACATCTGACGAAATTTTAAGATTTTGTATTCATACTATCGAAATGTTTTATCTTGAGAAAAATAAATGTGTGGCATTTTGTGGAGACAACACCAACACAAACTTTGGTGGTTTAAAAAGACAAGGCAAATGCAACGTATTTACCAAATTAAAGACAACATTGCATGAAAACATTTAAGGCATAGTGTGCCCTGCACATGTTTTACACAATAGCATGCAGACATCTGCTGACAGTTTAAGCTGTGATGTTGAAGCTATCGTCATGAAGGTATACTCACACTTTTACATATATACTGCTAGAACAGAGAGACTTAAGGAGTTCTGTGATTACGTGGGAACTGAATATATGAATGTAATGTGTCACTCGAAAACTCGCTGATTACCACTGTTTCGAGCAGTTGAAAGAGTAATCCGCCTGTTTGAACCGTTAAAAGATTTTTTTCCTAAATGAAGATAAAGCCCCCAAAATATTGGTTCAGTTTTTCAGTAACCCGTTAAGTGAAGCCTACTTATGGTTCATTCACAGTCAGATTAGCACTTTGCAGCATGGGATAAAGGAAATTGAGGGAAACACGAAAAGTGTAATAGAGGTAAATGATGTTTTGAAAATACTCTGGAAACTGTTACTAAGAGGAGAGAACAGCAGTTAATTTCTTTTAATGTTAAATCTGTCCTCAAAGGAGCAGAAGTATCAGAAGCAGCGGAAAGGAGTTTTAGAGAAGAAGTTAACATGTTTTATGGCACTTGTGTAGAATATCTCAGCAAGTGGAGCGCCTCATATTTACCCTCATCGCCGGTGTTTGATTGGATGTTACTGAAGAGAGTGCCAAAATGGGAAAGTGTTGAAGAGACAGTTTCTTATTTGAAGAGAAAAGAGATTGAAATCGATGATTCCATTCTCTTTGATCAGTTCGGCATACTGACAAATTTTGTTGAAGAAAGTCTTCACTAGTGGAATGATGAAAAAAGAAACACCATTGGAATGTCATGAGAAGTGGGTGAGTTTTTTTAAAAGCTGTGACTGTCTTCACTATTACTCTGAGTTGGTAATAATTGCAAGGTATTTATTTGCAATCCCAGCCCATAATGCCAATGTGGAAAGAATATTTTCGTTCACGAATATCCAGTGGACTCATGAAATAAACAGAATGGAGGTGGACTCTCTTGAAGCAATCCTGCAGATGCTGTACATCTACAAAATGGATTGTGCCGAGTTTTATCAGTGTGTCTCAAAGAACAAAGACATGATCAAGAAGGCTGGAGGCAGTGAAAAATACCCTTTTATCCAAGGACAGTCGATTCCTTCTACAAGTGCTCAGTAATATTAAAGCTCATGTTAATATTAATTGATGAAAAGTTGAATGGCTGTAAAATTTTGTAAAATCGTAATACATTTCTTTATTACTGTTCCTTTTATTAAATGTCATTAATTATACAGATAATCTAGATTATATCAATCTTTTGTATCCTCTATCTCAAACTGACAGGGCATCATCGATTTCTATTGTGGATGGTGCCGCATACCAACGCTTGGGCTCGCCAGCTTTGTCCTCATAGAGTCACGCCTTGCGTAGTTTCAGTAATTACCCTATATCAGTCGACGGCGTTTTTCCCATACAAACCTTTTACAACTATTGTTCCTTCACCACTCACTTTTTGGTGGTCGGCTCTCCCAGTGCTACTAACCTGGGTGTGGACGTTTTTCGTCGTCTGGGTATCACAGTGCAAGCCGAAGTACGGGCGGATTCGACCCCCTTCTCGGATACCCTCTCGCCCCGTTGCTCAGCAAATACGAAATGTTGTTCTCATCCTCCACACCAGGGGTGAAGGGTTTCACTACGCATGTTCATCTTCTTCCCTCAGCTATCCCCCGATTTTTTTAAGGTACACTCGGTCCCCCTTGCTCTCCGAGACAGGCTCCAGGTGGAACTGCGCCGCTTACACGACGAAGGCATCCTTTTTCCCGTCGCGCACAGTTGCTTGGCGACGCTTATCGTGTTAGTCCAAAAGGCGAACTGTGCTTTACACATCTGTGGCGATTTCAAGGTCATGGTAAATTCGGTGGATAACATACTCACCCATCTTGCAGGCTCAAACGTTTCCTCCAAATTTGATTTGCGCGATACATATTTGCAGCTGCCGTTGGATGAGGAATCGCAGCAGATACTAGTCATCAATACCCCGTGTAGCCTTTTCGGTACAACTGCCTCCTGTTTGGCACTGCCAGCGCCCCCGCCATTTTCCAACCTTATTTGGAACATCTCACCAGTCAGGTACCCGGTGCAGCCAATTATCTGGACGATAATCATGTTCAGGTTGTATCCGGACAATGTCATCGTCGGTGGCTCGTTCGCAGTGGACCACGTGCACAAGTTGGATGGGCTGTTTCAGGTTTTTTCCGAGGCTAACCTGCGCTGACGGAAAGAAAAGTGACTTTTTTTGCGCGCGAGGTCAGTTATCTTGGGTTTACGATTGATGCCCGCGACCTACACGCCTCTAAGGAGTATGTCGAGGTGATTCAAAACCTGCCTTCTCCCACCAATGCGAAGCAACTGCTATCCGCCCTTGGTCAAATCAACTATTATCGGTGTTTTATACCTCACGCCGCATAGATTTCGGCGCCCCTGAACGGTTTGTTGCGCAAGGGAGTGCGTTCGGTTTGGGACGTGCCTTGTGAGCAGGTTTTCGCACGTCTCAAGTCGGTTCTCCCCCGCCCTCGTTGTCAGGCCACCGATGCATCGGACTATGGCCTGGGTGCGGTCCTCTCGCAAGTGGTCGACGCCTTTGAGAGGCCAGTGGCTTTCACATCCAAAAAATTGACCGACGCTCAAACCAAATATAGTCAAATTGGAAAGCAAGCTTTGGCGCTGTTTTTGCCCTACGAGATTTTACGATTTCGTGTATGGTCGTCATTTCACTCTGCAGACCGACCACAAACCTTTGGTTTCTTTGTTTCATCCGGGTGCCGCAGTGCCCACCTGGATAGCGCGCCGCCTCCATCGTTGGGCGCTCTTCCTGGCGACGTTCGGCTTTGATATTGTCTATTGCACCTCTGAATGGCATGGAAATGCTGATTTTCTGTCTTGCCTGCCTGCCAGGGCGGACTGAGTTTGACGCCTCCCCCTTTGTTTGTTTCTATGTGGAAATGGACGTGGATGCAGCTCTGGACACGCTTCCGTTGGACGCCAATGCGGGCCGGCGGGCCACCGCTCAGGATAAGACACTGCAAGCTCGCTGCTGTCAAATTGCTGCGGGTTGGACGACCGGCCGTCGTAGCGTCTGTGATGGGGGGATCCAGCATTTTTGAGATCATCGGCACAGTCTCTTTTCTGCAGTGGGGTCATCCTTTTGCATAGTGATTCAGACGTCCCCTGTTGGTCTTACGACATGCATTGCATCACTGTGTCCTCGACCTCCTTCACACTGGACATTGGGGAATCGTCCTCACCAAACAACTGGCCCACTGGCACCTTTACTGAGGCGGTTTGGTTAAAGACATTGCCTCCCTAGTGTCGGCTTGAACCACATGCCAAACAAGTCAGGCAGCACCCCCACACCAATATTTTTCATGGCCAGTTGCAGCTGCCCCATGGGAACGCCTCCAATTGTATTTCACAGGGCCGTTTCATGGTTCCCAGTGAATCATCCTCATCGACTCCGGGTCGGCATTCCCTTATGTATCCCGCATGATAAACACCACTTCTGCTGAGACTATCAATATTCTCCAGCGTCTCTTTGCTGTCGAGGAACTCTCAAAACGATCGTTGTGGATAATGGTTCACAGTGTACTTTGACTGAGTTTAAGCAATTCTGAACTGCCAATAGAATTTCCCTCGTCCGTACCACCCCATTTCACCCTGTGTCAAATGGCTAAGCAGAATGCTTTGTGCAAACTTTCAAGAGCTAGCACGGTAAGCTGCTGTCCGTTACCTACTAGAGAGGCGTCTTCATTTTTTGGCTACATACTGCGCCGCCACCTATGCTGGTAAAATTCCAGCAGAGATACTTCACAGACGACCATTCAGTTCTCCCTTATCTGTCCTTGTTCCAGAGACTTCTTGCTCTCCCGCCCGCACTTCGGCGCACTCCTTCCGCGTCGGGCAAGAGGTCTGGACGCGAATTTAGTCTTGTCCACAGGCGCGCTGTGCGCCTGCCGTCATCACCAGGCTCTGCGGCCGAGCGATGGAATCTCTCCGGTGGGCCGACGCTTCCGCCGCTCTCCGGCATCTCAACCAGCTCCGTCGTTGTCTGGTGGACCACGACGCCCTGGGGGGAGATGCCAGTTCCTTTCCCAGGCCGCCCTGTTATGGAACCTCCGCTTCCGTCCGCCTCAGCCGCTGCCTCCGCCGCCAGCTGCCCCTGCTGCGCCGCCGCCTCCCGCCCTGCTGGTCACGAACATATAGACGTTGACCAGGATGCCACTACGCCTGTGGTCGTTAGCAGTGATGTGCATTTTTTCCAGGGGGTGAAATATCGTAGCGGTCCCTTATCAGTTAGAGGGCCTGCACAACAGACCAGCAAGGTGGGCTGCCGACTTTCCTTCAAGAGCTCAGATAGATACATCGGCAGTGGATGTAAACAGCAACAGACCTTCCGCATAGACACGGATCTATTTCGTGAAAAGCCATGTGACAGAGATCCACCAATTGGAACTAATGTGACTACGTGTAGCACTCCGCCGAACCGGCGTTACAAGCAGGCCAGCAGAGTCAGAGTGGCAGTGTGTACCTACAACCAGCACATCGTCAATACCTACGCCACCTCTAGCATAGTACACACTCATCGTAGCATTCGGTAGAAAGTTGTATCTTTGTAATTGTGTAGAGTAGTATTTTGGTTATTTTCTTTTCATTGTCTTGTACTCTTATCTGGTTTTTGCCACCACAAGAAGTGTTGTGCTTCTTGTTGTTTTTGCGTTTGAAAATTAGTGCACGCCAAGAAAGCGTTTCAGTTATAATGAAACATGTTCAAACTTGATTGTTAATTTTTTCCTGCCGACAGCAGGACACTACATTTGCCCTTCGCGGGCTAGTGCTCTTCCAACTAAACTGCCCGGGGGCGACTAAAGACCCGACCCCACAGCTTTACCTCCGACTATACCTCACCGCCTACCTTCCAATCTTCACAGAAGCTCTCCTGAGAATATTGCACTACCAGAATTCGGGTAGAGTGAATAATGAGGAGATGTGGCTTAGCCACAGCCACGGGCAGGTTTCCAGAACGAGTTTTTCACTCTGCAGCGCAGTGTTTGCTCATATGAAACTTCCTGGCGGATTAAAACTATGTACCGGACCCGCCTATTGCGTGGAAGTGCTCTACCAACTGAGCTACGCTAGCACGGTGACGGACTGTGAGGGCGGGCGTGAGCCATGCTAGGATAGCTCAGTCGGGTGAGCAATGGCTCGCGAAAGACAAAGTTCCAAGGTTCGACTGTCGATCCAGCACACAGTTTTAATCTGCCAAGAAGTTCTGCATCAGCCTACCCTCCACTGCTAACTCCAGGCGCCGCTCGCATAGCTACTGACGACCTCAAAGAGAACGAACTATTGACATACAGCCAGTACCGATGCAGAAAATTTCGTTTTTGTGAAAGAGAACTTGCTATTTATTCTCACGAACTAACGAGTGCTATCGACAGTGGATATCGAGTTGAATCCATATTTCTAGATTTCCAGAAGGCTTTTGACACCACTCCTCATACAGATATTCTAATCAAACTGTATACCTATTGATTATAGTATTACCTGTGTGACAGGATTCGTTATTTGTAGTGAGAAAGGTCACCGTGCGTAGTAATTGACGGGAAGTGATGGAGCGAAACAGAAGTGACATCTGGGTTTCTCCGACGATGTTTAATCGGCTCTCTGCTGTTCTTAATCTATATAAACGATTTAAGAGATAATCTGATCAACTGTCTTAAACTATTTGCAGATAATGCTGTAGTTTACCGTTTAATAAACTCCTCATAAGATTACGAATTACAAAATGAGTTACACAAGGTATCTGCATGATGCGAAGAGTGGCAACTGATCCTCAAGAATAAAAAGTGTGGGCCATCCACAAGAGTACTAAAAGGAAATGATTAATTTTCAGTTACGCAATAAATTAAGTTACCGATACAGCTAAATACATTAATAACTTAAACTGGAACCATCATGAAGAACAATGTTGTGGGGGAGGCAAACCAAAGACGGCGTTTTATTTGCAAAACACTTGGAAGATGCAATAGATCTACTAAAGAGACTGCCTACACTACAGTTATCCGTCCTATTCTGGAGTACTGTTGTGCGGTTTGAGATCCTCACCAGGAAGAATTGACGGAGGACGCTGATAAGTTCAAAGAGGGGCATATCACTTTGTATTATCGTGAAATAGGGGAGAGAGTTTCACGGATATGATAAGCGACTTGGAGTGGGAATCAGCGGCTTTCGTTGCGGCGAGATCTTTTCACGAAACGTCAATCACCAATTTTATGCTCCAAATACAAAAAATATTTTGTTGATTCCCATCTACATACGGATAAAGGACTATCGTGGTAAAATAAGAGAGCTCACACGGAAAGATTTGAGTGTTCATTTTTTGAGGTGCTATTCGATAGCGGATCGGTCGAGAAATAGTCTGAAACGACATAGCTTCACGTACCCTGCACTACATGATATTGATTTTTAAATCTGTACATCCGCTACTTTACCGCTTTTGTAAACAACGCTGACCAGCGTGTTTTGCTCGAGGGATCCTTGGCAAATAAGAGTTAGAACAGGGGCTAGTTCTGCAACATAATAAATTTTTTATCCAATACCAATTTCGTATGTGACAGGTGCTTTGTTCTGTTTGAGATTTGTTTTCCATTACGGTGAGGGGGGGGGGGGGGGTGCGGTGCTTATTTCAATATCTTCCATTTGTGTGTGTGTGTGTGTGTGTGTGTGTGTGTGTGTGTGTGTGTGTGTGTGTGCGCGCGCGTGTGTGTGTGCGCGATGGAATACCGCTACTCATGCGCGGCTACATTGTCAAGTGCAGAGTCAAGTGTTTCTGCTTTGGATGTGAGAGTCAGTGGATGATTTGGATCTGATCACTGTGATCAGAATTTACTGCGAATTTCTGATAGTAATTTCTGTATCAATTTCCCTTGATAATGCTCTTTTCTAATGATAGTGTAGTTTTCTCTCTTTTCACAACGTTTTCCGGACGTCTTTCTCATTTTTAATAATCTTACTTGGTATGTCTCTAGACCAAGTTTTATGGTGTCTTGCTCTTCATTAGTTGGATATGGAGTAAATGTTCTTAGGCCATATTTACAAGTATCGACTATGTATATAGTTAAACCATACATTGAAGCTCGCTTAGCTTTCCTGATGACTCATTACTCATGGTCCTTCTGGAAACCGCGAGCGAGGGCTGAGCTTCTATACGCTGTCCACTTACATTAATGTTTGACATCAATTTGCAACAGCCACTCACAGACGACAGGTGGCACCATTATCAATGGTTAGAATATGAAGCGCTTGTCTGTGCGTGTGTGTGGGGGGGGGGGGGGGAGGGGGAGGGGAGGGAGAAACAAGAAACAGTGCAGTCATTGTCGTCATGCGGAAACGGAGCAATTCATCTGACGTTCAAAAAAGCATTGTCATTGGCTTTCGGGCCAAGAGTGCAAGCATTTTGGAAACGGCTAAGTTTTTAAAATGTTGGTGTGTTGCTATTATTAAAGTATGCTGTCCACGGTAAAATGACGCTATTCAAAAGCAGCTCAGTGGTGCATTACGGGCCGTAAGTGACAGGGGCGAACGACGGCTGCAGAGATGTGTGCCGCGTGTAGTGGCCGCGCGGTTTAGGTCGCCCTGTCACGGACTGCGTGGCCCCTCTAGTCGGAGGTTCGAGCACTCCCTAGGGCATGGGTGTGTGTGTTGTTCTTAGCATAAGTTAGTTTAAGTAGTGTGTAACTCTAGTGACCGATGACCTTGGCAGTTTGGTCCCTTAGGAATCCTAGCACACTGGACTCGCATTCGGGAGGACAACGGTTCAATCTCGTTTCCGGCCATCCTGATTTAGGTTCTTCGTGATTTCCCTAAATCTCTCCGGGCAAATGCCTGGATGGTTCCTTTGAAAGGGCACGGCCGACTTCCTTCCCCGTCCTTCCCTAACCCGATGAGACCGATGACCTCGCTGTCTGGTCTCCTCCCACAAACAACCCTACCCAACCTTAGGAATCACACACATTTGAACATTTGCAGAGATGTGTACAGGTGAGCAGACCTGAAACTGTTGAGCAACTAACCACCCAGATGAACAACGATCTACCAACAGTGTCTCCTCAACAACCGTCCAGTGAATGTTGCTGTGTAAGGGCCTCGACAGCAGGCGCTTGGTTCATGCTGTTTACTTCGGCGACGGAGGCTGGAATTTCATGTCAGTACCACAACTGAACGTCTGCTGACTGGTGACAGGTGGCCTTAGCAGGTAACTAACGCTTTATGCTTCATTAGACAGATAGCAGGTGGCTTGTACGGCGTCATTCGTCTAAACGCATAACCCTGCAACAATCGTCGGGACGGTCAAGACCGGAAGGCGTGCGTTATGGTCTGGGGAACGTTTGGGTCGCATTCCTGGGTGGTTTCATCATTCTGGGATGCGCAATGTATCAACACAAGTATGCATCTATCCTTGGGGCCATGTCCACTCCTACATGCTGTACGATTTTCCTCAGCACGATGGCATCTAGCAGCAGGACAATGCACAGTGTCACACAGCTCGCAGTGTACGTGACTGGTTCGAAGAGCACCAGGATGAGTTTTCTGTACTACACTGGCCAACAGACTCTCCGGATTTAAAGCCAGTCGAGAATCTGTGTACCACGTCGATAGGGCTGTTCGCGCAATGGATCCTCAACCGAGAAGTCTAGCAGAGCTGGCCACGGGACTGGAGTCGGCTTAGCTCCATCCCGGCCGGTTCCTTCCAGAGCCTCTATGACTCTTCCTGCAAATCTAGTAGAGGTCCGGGCTGCAAGATGTGGCTATTCTCGCTTTTGATTCAAATGGTTCTAAGTACTATGGGACAAAATCTGAGGTCATCAGTCCCCTAGACTTAGAACTACGTAAACTTAACTAACCTAAGGACGTCACACATATCCATGCCCGCGGCAAGATTCGAACCTGCGACCGTAGCAGCAAAGTGGTTCCGGACTGAAGCGCCTAGAACCGCTCCGTCACATCGGCCGGCCTCGCCTTTGAAAGGTGGTTACATCAACCTGAGTGCACAGGCTCCTATGACGATAAGAACTTTGGGGCCCTAGGGTCGTTTTTGTCTTTCAGATGAGAGCCCTCGACTCATTTCTGCTGTGTGCATGTTTGAGGGCGAAACTGGCTATATCTTTTCAACTGGAACACGAAGCCTCTCACGGCGTGCCAGATGCAGGCTTTGTTAGGCTCCTATTACACGAGCGACTCTTTGCTTGTGGCAAGTGAGTCTACAGCAGAGCCCATGGTGTTTTCTTCCTATGCGGAGTCTCACCTGTCACAATTCGCCGTTGTAGTTTACACGTCAGTTCCAAAACAGAGTCTTGCGAGAGACTTCTGCTGTGCAATTTGGTACTTGAATGGGGAAAGTGAAAGGGCCGTCCTTTTTAGGAAAAAATCGAAATATATTAAGAGAATGTAGGAAGAGGCAATGATAATAGGATTTATTCATGACGATAACTGAAACTCGCACGTGATCATCTTGATGAAGGGTGCCCTGTAAATCACGACGAGAGAATCAGTCGCGAATGGAATAGGAAAGAAGGGAAACACCTATTCGTACCAGACGTACCCTTCGCCACAAACCGGAATGTTACTTTCGGGAGTAAATATGTGAATGTTTATGATGACTGAGATGAATACTTCTATAAATTAGAGACTATAGTATTTCAGTACATCTTATAATCTTGTAATGGATTAGTGCACTTAGTAAATAAAAATAAACGCAACAAGAAGGAAGAGCAATCACGAAACAAATCTGTTATTAGAGGAGGATATTTACGTTACTGTAGCACTATTCCATCAAAAATGCTCTTATCAAGATATATCAGAAAGGCGGAATACTTCACTTCTTTCAAATGTATCCTGCAAATGTGGCGGATAATATTAATGAGACAAGCGTATAATCGGACTTGGCAATCGGAGCTCTGGAAACATTCGTGGGTCGAGTGACTGCACGCGTTCGGCGTCGCTTCTGCCATCTAAGTCTCTTGCTGGCAAGAAGTGCTAATGTAATAACCCGGACTCAGAGATAAGCATATTATGTCCCAAGAAACTTGGCTCTGCAGAGTAACTTCTCATCTCTTTGCTAGAGGGCTTCACTTGTAACTTACTACTCAGTAGTTCCAGGCTAGCACGTGTTCACATTTTGTGATGGGCTTTGCATTAAATTTCTTTACACTTTGCAGAAGTTGCTACTCACTGCGCCACGTTAATATCATAAAATTGTATAATAGGAGCTAATTACGTCCTCATATAATTGATATAAAATGTAGCTGGTGGAGCTGAGGAATGGATTATGACCTCTCGTCAACAGTTATAACACGGTAACTGGCAACAACATAAGAGTTTTAGCTTACTGACGGATAAAATAGTGAAGATAGCACATTACATTAGTATGTTCTGAAATGAAACTGCTGCGTCATCGTATGGTTGTAGTAAAAAAGTAAAGCTGTCATCCAGCAGAAGGTTGTTTTGAACACGACCTTGGTTTACTAGGCATAGCCGTATTTAGTGGCGGGTCAAAATCCTACCGGCGTGACCGTGGATCGAACCCAAGACTTTTCGGTGTGAAGTTTCGCATTTTACCCTCTTTATATCCGTTGCTTTGTTATTTTTCTCCCGCATGGCGTCTCTCGAAGTCTTTCGCTGAAGTCTTTTCTCAGTTTCTTTTTCATTCAATAGGGCCAGCCCGCTGACCGAACGTACTGAGCTAAGCCGTCGGCCTCACTAGGGAACTTTTCACTTTTTCCGCTGTTTTATCGGTTCGTTAACTCTCTCAGATTCTATATAGCGATTTTTAATTTAGTGCCAACAAGCGTTGCATGTGTAGCAACGAAGACAAGGCTATTTTTCGTATTATAATTGGCTAAGCATATCGAACACTCGACTCTTTTGCGCGACGTTCCTGCCATGTTTCCAGAATGAGTTTTTCACTCTGCAGCGGAGTGTATGCTGATATGAAACTTCCTGCAGATTAAAACTGTGTGCCAGACCGAGACACGAACTCGGGACCTTTGCCTATCGTGGGCAAGTGCTCTATTAACTGAGCTGCCCAAGTACGGCTCACGCCCCGTCCTCACAGCTTCACTTCTGCCAGTAACTCGTCTCCTACCTTCCAAACTTTACAGAAGCTCTCCTGCGAGCCTTGCAGAACTAGATTCGGGAGGACGACGGTTCAATCCCGTCTCCGGCCATCCTGATTTAGGTTTTCCGTGATTTCCCTAAATCGTTTCAGGCAAATGCCGGGGTGGTTCCTTTCCAAAGGGCACGGCCGATTTCCTTCCCAATCCTTCCCTAACCCGAGCTTGCGCTCCGTCTCTAATGACCTCGTTGTCGACGGGACGTTAAACACCAACAACCACCACCTTGCAGAACTAGCACTCCTGAAAGAAAGGATACTGCGGAGACATGGCTTAGCCACAGCCTGGGGGATGTTTCCAGAACGAGATTTTCACTCTGCAGCGGAGTGTGCGCTGATATGAAGCTTCCGCGCAGGCTGTGAGGACGGGGCGTGTTTCGTGCTTGGGTAGCTCAGATAATAGAGCACTTGCCCGCGAAAGGCAGAGGTCCCGAGTTCGAGTCGCGGTCCGGCACACCGTTTTAATCTGCCAGGAAGTTTCGTTCCTGCAATGGTATGACAATGATGCTGACTTACTATACTCCATGAAATACAGCTACTTACTCGATAACCACATCAGACCTTTCTTATATTTAAATTTATGTACTGCGCCTCCAAAAACTGCAGTCCTAGTAACAATAAGTTCCGACCACAGAGTTATAGGCTGTCCGCCCATTGTTATGATATGCACCGTGCTTTTACGTATCGTGTATACTTTCATTTTCGTTGTGGATAGTGTAGAGAGGGGAGCGGGACTTTATATGAGGTGCCGCACAGTGAGGCAGAGTGCGTAGTACTAAACTTAATATCGCTGTGTATGTTCGGTACCGTTTGGCCGCACTCCTGCTGAGGGTGCGAGCACAGTGGCATGATCGGTAAAAGTGGGCGGGGCTGCCTCTCGTTTGTGAGAGTGGTGGGTGTGCAAAATGGCCGTGAGATGCAAAGCGCACTTGCTTGAGTGCAGCTGAAGTTTGCTCAATGCGTTGTAGAAGACACGTGTTGTCAGTGTGAAGAGTGTCGACTGGTGTGTGGTAGCTGTCGTAGAGTTGACGAGTCGCACGTAGCTCCTGTGCCATCAGGACACTCTCTTCGAGTGCGTCAACATAATCAATCATTTTTATTTCTGACTGAACAGTATGTTGTGCTGTTGAGGGACGATGTTCTCAGATTGATTACTTGGTTTGGGGCAGGGGACCAAACAGCAAGGTCATTGGTCCCATCGGATTAGAGAAGGATGGGGAAGGAAATCGGCCAAGCCCTTTTCAAAGGAACCATCCTGATATTTGCCTGAAGCATTTTAGGGAAATCGCTGTGGTGGGCAGTGGTGTGAAGAGCTGTCCTCCCGAATGTGAGTCCAGTGTGCTAACCACTGCGCCACCTCGCACGTTCGAGGTTGTCATGACAAGCAGCCCTGAGATATGGTGTCCCTTATTATGATGAACGATTTAGACCTATTGGATATCCGGTGAGAGGCAGAAGTGATGGAGGAAGTCGATTCCAATTACTGGCTCCATGAAATCGGAGCTGTAAAAAGTCCATGTGAATTGATGTTGAGCCGACAGTTGTAGTTTGTACTTGGCGAGTCTTTGAACCATGTTCTGCGTATTATTAGCCAGGTGGAGTTGTAGTGCTGACGTTTTTCTGAATGTTGATGTGTCCTCCTGCAGTATGTAACTCATGTCAGATGCGGTATCTACCAAAAGTGCTTTCTTGATTTGTGGTTGAAAACAAACATTCGGCCTCTCAGCTGTGTGGGCATGGAGGCTTGTAGTGGATGTTGGCGGCTTAGTATTTTCGAGTGAGGTTGTGTGTCTTCGGAAGTCCATGTTTGAAGTTTGGGACCAGCGGATGGCGCGGCAGTTGGGTGGGACAAATGATTCAAATGGCTCTGAGTCTTAATATCTGAGCTCATCAGTCCCCTAGGACTTAGAACTACTTAAGCCTAACTAACCTAAGGACATCACACACATACAAGCCCGAGGCAGGATTCGAATCTGCGGCCGTAGCGGTCGCGCGGTTCCAGACTGAAGCGCCTAGAACTGCTTGTCCACATTGGCCGGTTGGGTATTGTGTCCTTGAGGCGGCTGCGGCGTTCAGTGCAGTGTTTGCCGTTGTGAGAGCGGTGCTGTTCGGAATCTAGTGATCGGTGGCCGAGCTCAGTATGGTTACACCACTGGCAGTTTGTCGGTGCCGAACCATAGAGCAGGCTGCTCAGGTTAGAACGTAGGCAGTTTTGGTTGTGAATTGCGTTTTAAGGGAAAATAGTGGCTTTGGTGTGTTGATTCTGCTTTCAGACAACCCAGAATTGATGACCAAGGGACTAATTGGATGCAAGTAATAAATGCTGGAGGAAATGCTTCACGAAAACGTCTGCTGATCAACATTCGGTGTGATATGAGGATGACCTGTGATTCATTAGGTTCAGTCGAAGTGCCACTGTCCACCGTGATACTGAACGAAGATTTTTATTCATACTTGGAACAGCAGCACCAATGTTCTTAGGGGCTGGCACTTAGGTACATCTGGATTTCGTCACCATATAAATGATAATAGTGAAAGTGAAGCAGGGATGAAATATGATCGAGAAAAGCAATGGACGAAGTATGGGACATTAAGGTCTTCAAGTAGCACAAGTTTCTATGATAATTATTCTGACCCACAAACGACGTGTTGAACCGATTTTGAGATAGCTGCCGAACAACAGTTGGTGGTTTTTAGACCGTGTGTAGCGTGTTTAAATTTGTGTGTGATGTGAAGTGTAAGTACTGGAAGATGGTAGCTAGAGGAGCAAAGGCGATGTCTGTCTGGTCGTCGATATATGGGACCATGAAGGGGTGAAAGTTAGGATTATAGGGAATGGTGGATGTGTCTTGGAGGTTGTTTACTTAGAATGTTATGGATGAGTGTTGCAGGATTGTGCTGTTAAGTCGGTTCGCTGTGGAATCTACTTACTGGAACAAATTTTTTAAGAAGTTACATCTGCATCTACATAGATACTACGCAATCCACTATGCGCCTGAGGCGGAAGGCTCCCCGTACCGCTACTAGTCATTTCCTGTTCACTTGCAAATAGGGGGAGCGAAAAACGACTGTCGCTATGCCTCCGTATGAACCCTAATTTGTCGTATCTTATTTTCTTGGTCCGTACGCTCAGTGTACACTATGTGATCAAAATTATCCGGATATCCCCAAAAACATACGCTTTTCATATTAGGTGTATTATGCTGCCACCTACTGCCAGGTACTCCATATCAGCGATCTCACAGTCATTAGACATCGTGAGAGAGCAGCATGGGACGCTCCGCAAAACTTAAGACTTCGAACGTGGTCGGCTGATTGGGTGTAACTTCTGTCATACTTCTGTACACGAGATTTCCACACACCTAAGCATCCCTAGGTCCACTGTTTCCAATGCCATAGTGAAGTGGAAACGTGAAGGGATACCTACAACACCAAAGCGTACAGGCCGACCTCATCTGCTGACTGACATAGACCGCCGACACTGCTCGTAATGTGTAACAGGCAGACATCTATCCAAAACATCACACAGGAATTCCAAATTGCATCAGGATCCACTGCAAGTACTACGACAGATAGGCGGGAGGTGAGAAAACTGGGATTTCATGGTCGCGTGGCTGCTCATAAGCCACACATCAAGCCGGTAAATGCCAAACGACGCCTCGCTTGGTATAAGGAGCGTAAACATTGGACGACTGAACAGTGGAAAAACGTTGTGTGGAGTGACGAATCACCGTACACGATGTGGCGATTTGACGGCAGGGAGTGGGTATGGCTAATGCCCGGTGAACGTCATCTGCCAGCGTGTTGTAGTGCCAACAGTAAAATTCGGAGGCGCTGGTGTTATGGTGTGGTCGTGTTTTTCATGGAGGGGGCTTGCACTCCTTTTTGCTTTGCGTGGCACTATCACAGTACAGGCCTAAACTGATGTTTGAAGTACCTTCTTGCTTCCCACTGTTTAAGAGCAACGCGGGAATGACGATTGCATCTTTTAACACGATCGAGCACCTGTTTATAATGCACGGTCTGTGGCGGAGTGATTACACGATAATAACATCCCTCGCCTGCACAGAGTCCTGACGTGAATCCTATAGAACACCTTTGAGATGTTTGGGAGCTCCGACTTCGTGCCAGGCCTCACCGACTGACATAAATACCTCTGCTCAGTGCAGAACTCCGTGAACAATGGGCTGCCACTCCCCAAGAAACCATGCGGCACCTGGCTGAACGTATGCCTGCGAGAGTGGAAGCTGTCATCAAGGCTAAGGGTGGGCCAACACCATCTTGAATTCCACCATTACCGATGGAGGGCGATACGAACTGGTAAGTTTCAGCCAGGTGTACTTATACTTTTGACCACATAGTATATGTTGGGGGTAATATAATTGCTCTGTAATCAGCTTCAAATGCCGAGTCTCTAAATTTACTCAGTAGGGTTCTTCGAAGAGAACGTCACTTTCCCTCAAGAGGGATTCCAATTTGAGTTTCCGAAGTATGACTGTAACACTTGTTCGAAACTACCAATAACAAATCTAGGGGCTCGTCTATGATTTGCTTCGCTATCTTGCTTTAATCCAACCTGGTAAGGATTCCAACTCGGGCAGTACTCAAGGATAGGACCGACAAGCGACCTATATGCAGTCTTCTTTGCAGATGAACGACACATTACTAGAATTCTCCCAATAGATCGAAGTTGACCATACGCCTTCCCTACCACAATCTTCACATGCTGAAAGAAATGGTTCAAATGGCTCGGAACACTATGGGACTTAACATCTGAGGTCATCAGTCCCCCAGAACTTAGAACTTCTTAAACCTAACTAACCTAAGGACATCACACACATCCATGCCCGAGGCAGGATTCGAGCCTGCGACCGTAGTGGTCGCGCGGTTCCAGACTGTAGCGCATAGAACCGCTCGGCCACACCGGCCGGTCATTTCATATCGCCTTGCAAACGTTAAGCCCAGATATTTAAACGAAGTGATTATGTATGTATGTGTGTGTGTGTGTGTGTGTGTGTGTGAGAGAGAGAGAGAGAAATCTTATGGGACTTAACTGCTAAGGTCATCAGTCCCTATGCTTACACACTACTTAACCTAAATTATCCTAAGGACAAACACACACACCCGAGGAATGACTGGAACCTCCGCCGGGACCAGCCGCACAGTCCATGACTGCAGCGCCCCAGACCGCGAAGTGATTATGTCGAGCAGGACTGTAGCAATACCGTATCCAAACATTACTGCTTTGTTTTTCCTACTCATCCGCATTAACTTGCATTTTTCTACATTTAGAGCTAACTGCCGTTCATCACTTTAACTAGAAATTTTATCTAAGTCTTCTTGTACCTTCTTCAGTCACTCAGCTTCAACGCCTGACAGTAGAAAAGGACAAGAAAGGGGACAGGTCGGAAAGAGAGGGAGTTTTTAAGCTAAAAAACCGCCAGTCCAGGAATTTTCGTGTCTTAATACAACTGTGTTTCGAGTGCGGATCTTTCGCTACGCCTGGTGACTGCATGCGCCACGGAGTGCGGACCCACTGCTGAAAAATGTAGAGTGCGCCCTCTGCTGGCTCGATGCGGCACTCGGCGCCTGACAGACGTCTCGAGACTCCTAGCGGGCGGGCGCTAGCGTTAAACATTTACGTCGCCTGCCCCCGGGCACAGACAGAGGAATGAGGGCGGGAGGGAGGGAGGGATAATGGCGGAGCCTAATGAGCCCGGCTCGCTAGCCGGCGTGCCGCGACAATTAGCGAGCCTCCGGCGAAAGACTGCGAGCGCCGTGGCCCGCGGCCTAGCCGCAGGCTGCGCGTTAATCGATGCTTTGTTGGCCCCAGCGCCGGGGCTCGCTAATCTCACTGCTGTTATGTGGCGCGCCGGGGCGCTTCGTTAATGCACTCACCTCATCTTCGCTCGGCCGGTTGGTAACCGATGCAACAACAACCGTGTGTGAAAACTAGGGGTCGCCTAATCACAAAATATGATAACATCTGCGAAATTCCACTATCGCGAGGCAGTATCTGAAGCAAACTTAACACAACAGATAAGGTATGTGATAAAACAAAGTATATTGTAGTTTGCAACCGTCTAGGCCTGCGTCGTAGTAAATGTCTTCCAAGGAATAATAAATTCTGTACAACCAGTTACGCTCCTATGACTAACTCTTTTTTGTTGTTGAAAAAATCAAGATATGTTTAAACACAAAAATTATCCACATTTAATACTCAACGAAGAAACTGACCTAAAATATAAACACTTCATCGTAAACTTTATTGACACTATCCACCGGTATCATGGATGAGCCATAATAAACCAAAGACAACATTTATGTGACACAACACCAGAGATATTCATTAAGTATAGCCCAATAACATCGCTGATAGAATTGCCAACAAGGAGAAGTAGCCACACAATATAGTTGATAATTTCACTTAATTGTTGTCACGAAATTTCAACTGGCAATTCTGACCATTGTTAATGAAGTTTCAGAACTTACCGTGACACACTACTGATTATTACTAAAATAACAACAAAAGATTATTGTCAGCGAACAAATAGATGGCAACAGAAACAACAATACTGCATGGAAATCAGAACTTAAAAACGTATGTAAAGTCATTTTACCCACAACTGGCTCACATGTCACAAACAAATGTACGAATATTTGTAAGATGTTTTGTACAATTAACACGATAATGGCAGTATAGGCCTGTAGTCCAAATAAAATAATAATAATAATAATAGCAGCGTAACTGATTATACAAAATTTATGTCCTCGTAAGAACGTATACTGTATAATAAAATTAGTCACCCTCAGGGGACACCACTTTAATACCATGTAAGAACGGCTGTAGCCTTGACCGGCCTCCTCAATTCGACGAGAAAGAGAGTCAACAAGTTTCCTCACGTATGTCATGTCCCACTGAAGCTTCTCATCCACATCTGCGTTACAAGAATACTCTCCAATTCAGACTGAAATGCCTGGCAGAGATTCACCGAACCACCTTGTCACTGTTTGTGTACCGTTCCACATTCGAACAGCGCGTTTGAAAAACGACTACTTAAATATTCCGGTGCGAACTCCAATTTATCTTCTTACATTACGATGGTAATCTCTCCCCATGTATGCGGGAACCTACAAAATACTTTCGCATTCAGAGGAGAAACTTGGGGATTGAAATTGTGACAAGATCTTGCGCATCGGAAAACGCCTATTTTTCACCTCGCGTATCATATCCGTCATACTGTCTCCCTTGTTTCGCGATAATACAAAACGTGTTGCCCCTTTTTCAACTTCTCGACGCCCTCCGCAAATCCTATCTGGTAAGGATCACATACAGCACAGTAGCACTCTAGCAGAGAGCCGACAAGCGTAGTGCAAGCAGTCTCTTTAAAAGACCTGTTGCATCTTCTGAGTGTTCTGCCAATAAATCGCAGTTTTTGATTTGCCTTCGCCAGAACACTATCTATGTGGTCGTTGCAGGTAAGTTGTTGGTTCTTAGTTCCATCGACAACATTTAGATACGTGTGATTTATCGTGTAACCACAGTTTCACGGATTCCTTTTGGTAGTCATGTCGATGATCTCACACTTTTTATTATTTGGGATAAATTGGCACTTTTCGCACCACACAGATACTTTGTCTAAATCATTTTGAATTGGTTTTGGTCTTCTGATGATTTGACAGCAAAACAATCTTAGAGGGCAGCACAGATGGTCCCCTAAATCATTTAAATAGATCAGGAACAGCAGAGGGCCTATAACCGTTCCTTGAGGAATGCCAAATTATCACTTCTGTTTTACTCTGTTCCACTGATCTCACTGTTGATTATACGGGTATCCGTGTTTTTTGTTTTGTTTTAGTTATTGGTCTTCTGATTTGATGCAATCTTCAACGAGTTTCTCTCGTGTGCCGACCTCTTCATCTCATCACCTCAAATGAATTCTTAATTGTAACGACAACCATCAGCTGTAGAAAGGAATAAAGACAATGGAAATTTGTGCCGAACTGGGGATCAAACGCGAATTTCCCCCCTTATTGCGAGCGGTCAGCTTATAATTTATTTTCTAATTTTTTTTTCATTTTGTTCTTTATGGTTTTTTGTATTTCGTCGTAGCGGACGTCATATGACATTGGTTGAAGTTCGTTGTTGATCTTTTCACTCAGTTTTTTTATTACAGGCGCCAGTCAGCTCTCTTTCTTTCTTTTTCTTTTTTTCGTTGTTGATCGTTGTGTTTGGTCGTTGCGGACGTCACATGACATCCGTTCAAATTTGTTTGTTGAACCTTCCACTCAGTATTTTTTATTGCAGAGGCCAACCAGCTCTCTGACCGAGCACTCTCAGCTACCTTGCCGGCTAACAAAAGAAGCTCCTGCTAGCGAAAGTAAGTAACCCAATAGTGAGTTACAACTACTTAAACTAACCTATGCTAAGAACAACACACACATCCGTGCCCGAGGGAGGACTCGAACCTCCGGCGGGAGGGAAAATAGGTATAGGTGTTGCCTTATTGGACGGGCTGTTACCCAGATCCCACTCACCAGCGCTGCCCCACTACTGCACACCACGGCGAGTTTTGGCTGCTGAGTCGTCCCCCCACCCCCCCCCCCCTCCTGGTCCGATACGCCCCTCCTTAACCAACCTGGTGATCCAACCCAAGACTCCTCAAGGGTCAGCATATTGATGGCAAGCTTAGCGCGGACGCCAGATCATCATGGTAGATTGAGCACCAGGGCTCCCGGCCTCAGACCATCCACAACACTTGGCTTCCAAGTAGCTGGATTACAGGAGCACGCCGTACACGCTGAGCTACCGTGTCGGCGTACCATTTGGCTATCCGCTCACGACTCGCAGCCAGAGCCTAACTTCCATCTGTCGTCAACCACACGTCTCCGATCTGCACTCCTACACCCATTATGTATATTCCCGTACAGTCAGAAGTTGTACTCAAAGTCGCTTGCCCGGTATCGGCAGATAAATACTATGTTGCAGTGCCTGTGTTATTCTGCTTACGATGCATGAATTTCCAAAGGAATTTTGCATCGTAATCAGAATGTCGTATTTATATGTCGATACCGGTCAAACGGCTTTCAAGTACAACGTCTGACCTGTACGGGAATATACACTCCTGGAAATTGAAATAAGAACACCGTGAATTCACTGTCCCAGGAAGGGGAAACTTTATTGACACATTCCTGGGGTCAGATACATCACATGATCACACTGACAGAACCACAGGCACATAGACACAGGCAACAGAGCATGCACAATGTCGGCACTAGTATAGTGTATATCCACCTTTCGCAGCAATGCAGGCTGCTATTCTCCCATGGAGACTATCGTAGAGACGCTGGATGTAGTCCTGTGGAACGGCTTGCCATGCCATTTCCACTTGGCGCCTCAGTTGGACCAGCGTTCGTGCTGGACGTGCAAACCGCGTGAGACGACGCTTCATCCAGTCCCAAACATGCTCAATGGGGGACAGATCCGGAGATCTTGCTGGCCAGGGTAGTTGACTTACACCTTCTAGAGCACGTTGGGTGGCACGGGATACATGCGGACGTGCATTGTCCTGTTGGAACAGCAAGTTCCCTTGCGGGTCTAGGAATGGTAGAACGATGGGTTCGATGACGGTTTGGATGTACCGTGCACTATTCAGTGTCCCCTCGACGATCACCAGAGGTGTACGGCCAGTGTAGGAGATCGCTCCCCACACCATGATGCCGGGTGTTGGCCCTGTGTGCCTCGGTCGTATGCAGTCCTGATTGTGGCGCTCACCTGCACGGCGCCAAACACGCATACGACCATCATTGGCACCAAGGCAGAAGCGACTCTCATCGCTGAAGACGACACGTCTCCATTCGTCCCTCCATTCACGCCTGTCGCGACACCACTGGAGGCGGGCTGCACGATGTTGGGGCGTGAGCGGAAGACGGCCTAACGGTGTGCGGGACCGTAGCCCAGCTTCATGGAGATGGTTGCGAATGGTCCTCGCCGATACCCCAGGAGCAATAGTGCCCCTAATTTGCTGGGAAGTGGCGGTGCGGTCCCCTACGGCACTGCGTAGGATCCTACGGTCTTGGCTTGCATCCGTGCGTCGCTGCGGTCCGGTCCCAGGTCGACGGGCACGTGCACCTTCCGCCGACCACTGGCGACAACATCGATGTACTGTGGAGACCCCACGCCCTACGTGTTGAGCAATTCGCCGGTACGTCCACCCGTCCTCCCGCATGCCCACTATACGCCCTCGCTCAAAGTCCGTCAACTGCACATACGGTTCACGTCCACGCTGTCGCGGCATGCTAGCAGTGTTAAAGACTGCGATGGAGCTCCGTATGCCACGGCAAACTGGCTGACACTGACGGCGGCGGTGCACAAATGTTGCGCAGCTAGCGCCATTCGACGGCCAACACCGCGGTTCCTGGTGTGTCCACTGTGCCGTGCGTGTGATCATTGCTTGTACAGCCCTCTCGTAGTGTCCGGAGCAAGTATGGTGGGTCTGACACACCGGTGTTAATGTGTTCTTTTTTCCATTTCCAGGAGTGTACATAATGGATGTACACGTACAGGACGTAGACGTATGGTTGACGACCGGGTTCGAGTCCAGGTCTGGCACAAATTTCAATTGTCTTCACTCCATCCTACAGCTGAGGAAGTCCTTATTCGCAATTGTGAATTCATTTCAGATATTTTGTACCGTCTGCAATCGCCGCAGTGCCTGGTCGTTTGGACATGCATGCATGTCCAAAGGATATTTGCATCGTTATCAGAATAACACAGGTACCGCTATATCGTATCGTATTCTCATTTCACCCTAAGTCCACATTTATTTCTTGGATGTATTCCAGTCTCTGTCTTCCCTTCTGAGTTTTACCTCTGTAGCTCTCTGTAGTACCGTGAAAGTTATTACCTGATATCTTAACAAATGTTCTAACATCATCTTCCTTCTTCTTGGATTCCCCATAAGTTCCTTTCTGCTCCAGTTATGAGGAGAATCTCCCCATTTCTTATGTTATCTGCCTACTCATATTCTGTTAAGTAATATTGTAGTCGGGTGAATCAGCAGAAAAATGTATTTAACAACAAAGTAAAATATATCACGCATCATATAAGAACAAAAGAAAAATGCAGTTACAATTAATAATACGTCCAGACAGCCGCAGGGTCGATAACTGCTTGGCATCTCCGAGGCACATTTGACACCAAGTTTTCCAACTATTCACGTGGACACTTGTTTCAAAGTGAAAATCTTTTCTCCTTGCAAATTCTTTTTGGTGTAAGACCATACATTTTCAATACGATTAGCGTCAGGCGACTGTCAGAGCTAACCCAGTATCTATACACCTTTCTTCCTTTTTCCAGTCGTTGTGGTTCTTCGGGTGATTGTCCTCCAGCAGTATCCAGACTTCATTTCTGTCCATGAACCAAGGTTTTGCAATTGGCATCAAACGTCTTTAATAAATCTGTAACATCTTCCGTGCATTTAAATTGTCTGTAAGCATGTGCAAATTGCCGAAACCCAATTATGAGAAACACCCTAATATGCTTCATGGACGTTGCATGAATGACGAAGATTCCCTCTGTTTGGCTGTGAAAGAACTAAGGTTACATCTTTTACCATCTGTGTGTAATGGTGAGCTCGCTCTTCTTAACAGACTGTCATTTTCAGTTCGCTTCCATGCATCTCAAATGATTCCATAGACTTCTTTCCTGGTTTTCCCACAAGTTCATGATTCACTTCCATGCAATGCTATGCTGTATTGGTTATTACTTACGCGACTGAAGGTGGGGCCCTGTCACAAGAAAGCTGGGCGCAGCAGCTACAAACGCTCGCTGTTTAGAACCTAGTAGTACCTTGTATTCGACTTCTGCCGGCGCTGAGACGTGTTCCACGCCAGCCGTCAACCAGTTGCCTCTACTACCAGCCGCATCATCTGCTAGGTGCTGGTCTTCGAGCCGCTACTAGACCTCATGTTTCCGCAGCTTGAGCTGGTGCCTCCAAAAAGGGATCACCTCCAGAATGACTTCACACAATCTCTGGGTGTCTCCGAGGGGTCCTGGGTTCGGTGATGGTGCACCACTGCATGAAGCATCTGACAGAACGCCAGAGTCGCCAGCTGTCCATCATGCGTGCCTGCCACCTGCCAGGTGCCTGATTTCAGTGCGGTGTCTATACATTTGCAACAGCTGTGGGTAACACGCTGAGATAGCACTCCTGTCCGACATTCTCGCGCTACTGCTGCGAAGCACTCCGCCATATGTGCTATGCTAAGGTAGCACTTGCTGCCTCGCAGAGCTGGTGGTATCAACCCATCTTCCGACATGCGCCATCCTGAGACAACCGTCCTGGCATTAATGGTGTCTACAACCCCGACACCTTTACACTTGGTGTCAGAAGAAGCCAGTGATAACGTGGTGAGTTCGAAAGAACTGTTATTGACCTTTCTCCCGCTGATTGTGGTGACATGTCTAGTCGTTGGGTTGGAGGATTGGTTGAAAGTTAGCAGTTAAGTGACATTAGTGGGAAAACTAAAGATACAGATGGTGATTTGCGCACAGTTAGGTGTGGACAGTGTATTTTGCTGGGGAAAAGTGCTGAGCGCAGCTAGCCTTTACAGTGGTCTGCTTAAAATGTTCGGCATTACGCCGGAAAATGTAAAGATTCTGCAAGGCTAGCACTCAGGCATAGCGACTGCAGCAGGAAGTATAATGGTGATATTGCTATCTTGTGTTATTTTCATTCCGTATTTTTTCCTGTTGTCGTAGACACAGGCTTTGCAGTGAGCAAATCAAGTGGTCAGTTGTTACCACCACGGAAGCGTTTCAGACTTGGCAAGAGCAGATGGCACAAATTCGGGCAGATAAAATGGACTTACAGAAGCAGGTAGATGCATTAAGACAAGACGAATTCTCGTCATGTATGTCGGAACACTTTCCACATCACAGTATTGCTACTCTAGTTTGTCCTTTTTCGGGTGAAGCAGGAGAGCATGCCTTAACGTTTGTGGACAACCTGCTGACAGCTGCAAGGCTGGGGTTTTGGTCAGAGGAAGTACTGTTACACAAGGCCAACTTAAGGTTCGTGGAAAATGCGGAAGTATATGTATCACGAGAAGTTATGAAATGCTCAGACATTTGAATTTCGCAGCACAGGCTTATCACAGCCGTATAAAAGGAAGAATGGTTCTAGATATTACAGGAAGCAATTGAATAGAGTGTTACTGAAACAAGGTTTTTGTGGTCAGGATAATAAAGGTTTATGGGACGAAGAACGATGATACTAAAACAGGTCATGAATGCTTGACGTACGTGTCATCCTAGAACACTAACAACATTAATTCCGCTTTACACATAATTCAGTGTTAGCAGTTCAAAACTTCTGGGAAAGGACAGGTCGACTTACTATTTATTCACTTACGCAAATCTTGTTAGAGAAGAAATGGATAGGCATAGACTGAAAATAGCAGCACCACAAGAAATACAACGGAAAGGACAGGCAATGATTGCGCTGGGGAATCATATGGTGACATATAGTGGAGGGGACACAGACCATCACGGTACATACCCAATGAGGGCAAATATAATTAGTCTCCAAGCAATTAGCAGCAGGCTGTGTTTTTTGAGACTTAGGACATAATTTTGGAATGTTATGAGGATGTTTGCCTACTTCAATAGAGGGAATCGGATGCAGATAAGAAGGATGCATTTTGTTTCAAACCGGACGAGGAAATCAACAAAGTTAAAGGCATGTTGCAGAAGTGGTCCTTTGGGATCTGAATGCAGAAATAGCTAAAGAAGGTGTGTATAGAAACATAATAGGACAAGAAAGCACTCATGAAGTCTGGAATGATAACGGGCTAAGACTGATAATCACCAATGGTGTGGAGGTGATAATACACAAATCAAACGCCTTCCTGAAGTCGAGAAATACGGTGTCAACAGGAGCACCGATGTCTGTAGCGCTGTGGATCTCATGAAGGAATGGAATGACCTGTGTTCCGCAAGATCTCTGTTTGTGGAATCAGTTCTGATTGTTATAATGGGGATTTTTGTTCTCCAAAAACGTCGTAATACATTTTCATAAAACACATTTCATAATTCTACAACAGATTGATATCGACGATATGGATCTATAATTCTGTGCATGTTTTCTACGACCATTCTTGAAAATGGGGATGACCTGAGCTTTTTCTCATTGCCTAGGTACCCTTCGCTGCTGCAGTGAACTATGATAAACTGCTGCTAGAAGGATAGCATGTTCTTTCGGATAATCTTTGCAGAATCGTACAGGTACGTCATCTGGTCTTGATGCCTTTCCACTGCAAAGCGATTGTAGTTGCATTTGTATTTCACGATCAGCTATCTCAATAGCTGCCAATTCGAAAGGAAAGGAGAGACCTTGATGCGATCTTCTGCGGTGAAACAGTTTCGGAAGACCTAATTTAGTATTTCGGCCTTTACTCTGTTGTTTTTATTTTCGGTGCCATTACTGATTATGGTAAGACCAAAATCTCTTTGAAATTGTAGTCAGATTAGTTTACAAAATTTTACTTTCGAAGTCATTGAACTCTTCTCTCATTGATCCCCTTATTCTCAATTTCGCTTCATTCAGCTTTTGTTGGTCAGCTAGGTTTTGGTTTCTCTTGAATCTGTGCTGAAGATCTCTTTGCTTACGGATACGTTTTCTAACACGACTTTTAAAACACGATGGTGGTGGCTCTTTCCCATTCCTTAAGATCTTGGTCAGAACACACTTGTTTAACATATACTGAACGATGCTTTTTGAACTTTTTTTTACATTAGTGCTCCAAATCTTCCTCCCCAGCACTGAATATTTGTTGTATCCTGTCATTCTCTCTAAGCAAATATTTCCGCCGCCCGGGATTAGCCGAGCGGTCTTAGGCACTGCAGTCATGGACTGTGCGGCTGGTCCCAGCGGAGGTTCGAGTTCTCCCTCGGGCATGGGTGTGTGTGTTTGTGGTTAGGGTAATTTAGGTTAAGTAGTGTGTAAGCTTAGGGACTGATGACCTTAGCAGTTAAGTCCCATAAGATTGCACAAACATTTGAACATTTTTGAACAAATATTTCCCTTTCTTGTCAGTCCTCGTAATATCCATAGTCATAGATGTTATCACAGCCTTATGATCGCTGAAACCCTATGGTACGTTAACTGATTCGAGAAGTTCAGGTTTGTTCCTTGGTGGGAGGTCTAAGACATTACCTTCAGGAGTTGGTTCTCTGACTATCTGATCGCAGCGACTTTCGCACGATTTTCAGAATAATGCCACCAGTTTTGGAACCAGTTTCGACACCAGTTTTGATAGTATGACTCTCTCGATCTATATCTGGGAATTTGAGTCGCTCCATATAACAACAGGATGATCAGTAGACTTATTCACGAAATTCTGCAACTCAGATTGTTATGTCAGTCGCGCCGAATGTGAAAGAGATGCCCTACGAGCAGGAGCCAGTGCACGCCACTGCCTGAGGCCAGAGCGCTGTCTCACCTGGGCAGTAGCACTGCAGCGCTGGGTCGCTCAGGGGCGCGGGATGCACCGACATGACGTCACTGTGGTCGGCGCCGCCGTCGGGGAGCAACTGCGGAAGCCTGATCCGCCACAAGGCGCGCCGGGGCGCTCGCCGCCCAAATCCACTTACCGGGCCGCCGTCTTCAGTGCGGCTTCCGGACAAGGCTAGGGCCCGGCCGGTCGGCTTCCACTTCTGTACGCTGGCGAAGGGCACAGCCGACTTAGCGCAGGTGCCAATGCTGACGTTGTGAAGACGGCCTGCTACCGACGCAGTGCTGTATTCACGGAAATCGACATTGTGGCATATCACAACATACGGATTAAAGTGGATCTGCTCTCAGGACGCTACATATACAGTTGTGTTCAAATTATTAGACTAAACGATTATTTTTGGTAGTCTAAAGTTTTCTGGTCTAATAATAGGAGACAAAAGTATAATAATTGATTTCATTCCTCATAAAAACAGGCTTAAGACAAGGAGACTGCCTATCACCATTGCTGTTCAACTGCGCACTGGAATACATGATGAGAGAATGGTACAAGGACAATCCAAAGATGATAAGAACTGGAAGTGCAAAAGATGATATTAGCTTAAACTGCTTGGGATTCGCTGATGATCTTGCTCTCTTAGCCAACACCGTTCAAGAATCCAGGCAACAAGTGAAATTACTACCAGAAATAGGAGAGAAAGTAGGCCTCAGAATATCATTTGAAAAAACGGAGATTATGCAAACTGATCCACCACTTGCAAACAAAATTACAATAGGAGAACAGGAAATCAAAATCGTTGATAAATTTAAATATTTAGGCGAAATAATAACATACAATCTAAATGAGAAGCCATCTTGGCAGAGTAGAATAAAAAGAACTGAAATACGCAAATTACCTTACCAAAACTACATACAACAAAAAAAGCCTATCTATAGATGCAAAATTAAAACACTATAAAACAGTTACACAACCAGAAATAACGTATGCAGCTGAAACTATCTTCAAAACAACTAATACAGCAGAAACTGACAGAATACTAAAAATAGAAAGAAGAATAATTAGGACATGTATAAATAAACAGCATAAAATAAATGGACATTGGAACATTGGAGAATAGCATCAAATGAAACAGTATATAAGAAAATAGAACCAGTCATCAGCACGATCAGGAAGAAATGCATCTCATTCGTTGGACATCTGATGAGAACTCCAGAAAACAGCATTAGTAAAAAAATAATACAAAAATTGTGGAATAGCAAGAGCGACATTAAATGGATCACAGAAATTAAGGAAGATATAAAAGAACTCCAAATTACAGTAGATGACCTAAAAAACAAGACAGAGAAAACCAGGATACTGCAAAACCCGCAAACCAGACTACAAATGAAAATCAATAAAAGGAGCACAGGAAGAGTGGTCTCAGATGAAGAAAGAAAGAAAATATCTGAAAGAGTGAAGAATTATTGGGCAGACAGAAGAGCAAAACACCTTTCATATAAGAATAGACTCTAATAATTATATTACCTAAATATGATATTAAGTTATTGTTGAGCCAATTTGTATTCCTGTGCAACAACTTGTTTACAACTTTGTATTTTTGACTAGAGGAAGAAGCCTAAAATAAACAATAATAATTGATTGGTTTTAATGGTTTGATTGATGTCACCAAATTTTCCTTCCAAGCAACTCACAGATCACTGAATTTTTGTACAGTTGATAACATTTGTCATTTTCCCTCCAAATCGTGTTGGTGTTAGTTGTCGGTGAACATGCTTTGAAACTGTATTTACACTAATGTTTTATGTTTCTCTGATGTACTTGAGCTTGTTATTTATTCAATCAACTTCTTGCTACATTAACAAGACATTATATGGCTTGTGAATTTGCATGTTTTTAGCTACAGGAATAAATCGTGGCGTTTCCAAAGAAAGTGAAGTTATGGGGAAGACAAAAGATGTTTCACTTCGGAAAGTTTCGGATGTGCTAGCACTTCTTGCTGAAAATCGTTACACACAGCAAGAAATTTCTGACAGAATGAGAATATCACAGAAAACTGTCAGCAGAATCAAACTTACAGTGCAGAAATGTGGTGAATACAAGCCAAACATGAAAGGAAAATGTGGACGTAAAAGAAAAATCGGTCCTAGAACAATGAGAAGACTTACTTACAAACATGCCAACAATGAACTTTAAACTTACTTCTATAGACATGAGCCATCAACTGCAAGGTTTGGGTCTTGAAGTTTCACCTGTGACAGTGAGGAGGAGGCTGTTAGAATGTGGTTTAAAGGCATGCAAACTAAGGAAACAACGGAAAATCACACCTACCACGAAAACCAAAAAATTGCAGTGGGCTAAATAATTTCAGGAGTGGACAAGTGAGGACTGGCCTAAGGTATGGGCAATGATGTGGTAAATAGTGTCTGATCGCTAAAGTTAGGAGTTTAGGCTTGAAATTGTGATGTTTTATTGACATTGAAGAAATGAACATTTGAATTTTGGGACTGTTGAGGTTTCCTATGCTACAAATCCCAACTTCCCTAACTTGCAATTTTTTACACATGCTTCAGGTATGGTTCAATGCTGAATCTGTATTCGTTGTGATGGAAGAAAGCAGCCAATATGTTCGTCGCAGACCTGGAGAAGAGTTCAAAGGTGAGTGAGTGCAGCAATGTGTGAAGCATCCAACTTCCGATATGGTCTGGAGTGTGATGTCTGTGAAAGGAACTGGCGGATTACACATTGAAGAGACAATGAGGCAAGAACGATATAAAAAAATGTTTGAGAAGGAACTTTTCCCACAAATAAGTCAGTGGTTTCCTAATAAAAATGCCATTTTTATGCATGAGGGGGCACCTTGCCACAACGCCAAAAGTGAAACTTCCTGGCAGATTAAAACTGTGTGCCCGACCGAGACTCGAACTCGGGACCTTTGCCTTTCGCGGGCAAGTGCTCTACCAACTGAGCTACCGAAGCACGACTCACGTCCGGTACTCACAGATTTACTTCTGCCAGTATCCGTCTCCTACCTTCCAAACTTTACAGAAGCTCTTCTGCGAACCTTGCAGAACTAGCACTCCTGAAAGAAAGGATACTGCGGAGACATGGCTTAGCCACAGCCTGGGGGATGTTTCCAGAATGAGATTTTCACTCTGCAGCGGAGTGTGCGCTGTTATGAAACTTCCTGGCAGATTAAAACTGTGTGCCCGACCGAGACTCGAACTCGGGACCTTTGCCTTTCGCGGGCAAGTGCTCTACCAACTGAGCTACCGAAGCACGACTCACGTCAGTACCGGACATGACAATGATATTAAAATGTCATGGGAAAAGTTAATACAAAGTTAATACAAACTATGCCAAACAGAATGAAAATGTTGATTGAGACCAAGTATTGAATGTACAAATATAATCTGTATGTGGACGTAAATGTGTGATAAATGTTAAGTTTTGGAAAAAATGTCTTTAGTCTAATAATTTGAACACTTTCTTAAACTTTGAACACAGTGAGCACTTCGTCAAATGGATGGTCTGTGATGGACTTAACAATAAGTGACCACAATATCATTTATTTCACAATAAAAAACCGAGATAATGACTTAGATGCCAACACCCATCTCAGGCAACCATTCAATCTATGCAAAGCGAACTGCGAACTTTTAAAGCCAGAATTCCAGATACAATGACTGCAAGGTGCTCCCTGCCGCCGTTGGATAAGCAGCTGCAGCAGCAAGTCGTATAACCCCAGCTTACTTATTTGTTAGATAGTTTTATTAATTTCTTTGCTTGTTTTTGGGTACTTTCATTGTTTAATTCATATATTTCGGGCGTATTATAGTATTTGAGGGTTGTACCATCGCGCCTTAGTACCTGAATAGTGCAAATTCGCGTAGTCGTCTGTCTTCTGCTTTTGTTGTGAACGGCCAGTGTCGGTTGGCCAGTCAGTGTGCTCCCTGCCGCCGTTGGATAAGCAGCTGCAGCAGCAAGTCGTATAACCCTAGCTTACTTATTTGTTAGATAGTTTTATTAATTTCTTTGCTTGTTTTTGGGTACTTGCATTGTTTAATTCATATATTTCGGGCGTATTATAGTATTTGAGGGTTGTAGCATCGCGCCTTAGTACCTGAATAGTGCAAATTCGCGTAGTCGTCTGTCTTCTGTTTTTGTTTTGAACAGCCAGTGTCGGTTGGTCACAGTCAGTGTGCTCCCTGCCGCCGTTGGATAAGCACCTGCAGCAGCAAGTCGTATAACCTTAGCTTACTTATTTGTTAGATAGTTTAATTAATTTCTTTGCGTGTTTTTGGGTACTTGCATTGTTTAATTCATATATTTAGGGCGTATTATAGTATTTGACAGTTGTAGCATCGCGCTTTAGTGTTTACTTCGTAGATTCTTATTTAAATTGCGTGTGAGTTTCGTATAGGAGGTGCAATTTCGAGTTTTAGTTACTGTAATCGTAAATTCAGCAGATTGTAGCGCAGTCGTAAGGCATTTGTACAGGTTAGTTGATACATTCTTTGCGTGTTCCGCTTGCGTTATCTAGGCACTGACTCGTGTTTCGGTAACTGTTGTTAAACATCGATTAGAATGGACAGGGACTGCGATTGCTGTGTTCGGATGAGGGCTGACTTGGCATCCCTTCGCTCACAGCTGCAATCGGCGCTGACTTCGGTCGTGCAGCTTGAGGCTGTTGCCAATGGGCACCACTGTGGGGAGCCGGACTCGGGTATCACGGGGATGTCAACCTCGTCCCGTCTGTCCCCAGATCGGTCCGCCGCTGTGGTTGCCCCGGTTGCTGCCCGCAGTGGGGCTGAGCCCTCGCCTGTGGTTGATTGGGAGGTCGTTCCAAGGCGTGGCAGGCAGCGAAAGGCGTCCCCGGAGGCTGATCAGAAAGCCTCCCCGGTGCGTCTGACAAACCGGTTTCAGGCACTGTCTCTGGCTGAGCCAGATGCAGCCGCCTGCCCTGTTTCAGAGGATCATTCTCAGCCTTCAAGGTCCGGGCAAGCGCAGAGGGTGGGCTTACTGGTAGTTAGGAGCTCCAATGTTAGGCGCGTAATGGGGCCCCTTAGGGATACGGCGGCTAAGGAGTGGAAGAAATCCAGTGTGCACTCCGTGTGCATTCCGGGAGGAGTCATTCCTGATGTGGAAAGGGTCCTTCCGGATGCCATGAAGAGCACAGGGTGCAACCAGCTGCAGGTGGTGGCACATGTCGGCACTAATGACGTGTGTCGCTTTGGATCTGAGGAAATTCTCTCTGGATTCCAGCGGCTATCTGATTTGGTGAAGGCTGCCGGTCTTGCTTACGAGATGAAGGCAGAGCTCACCATCTGCAGCATCGTTGACAGAACCGACTGCGGACCTTTGGTGCAGAGCCGGGTGGAGGGTCTGAATCAGAGGCTCAGACGGTTTTGCGACCGTATTGGCTGCAGATTCCTAGACTTGCGCCATAGGGTGGTGGGGTCTCGTGTTCCGCTGAATAGGTCAGGAGTTCACTACACTCAGCTGGCGGCTACACGGGTAGCGGAGTCTGTGTGGCGTGGACTGGGCGGTTTTTTAGGTTAGAAGGCCTCGGGAAAGTGCGGGATGGGCTGCAATGTCAAAGGGTGCTTGGAAATTACAGGACGTGCTTGGATCAAGGAACAGTCGGAATTTTAGTTGTAAATTGTTGTAGTTGCGCTGGAAAAGTCCCTGAGCTTCTAGCGCTAATAGAAAGCACAGAAGCTGATATCGTTATAGGTACAGAAAGCTGGCTAAAGCCTGAAATAAGTTCTGCAGAAATTTTTACGAAGTCTCAGACGGTGTTCAGGAAAGATAGATTAGGCAGAATTGGTGGTGGAGAGTTTGTGTCTGTCAGTAGTGGTTTATCTTGTAGTGAAGTCGAAGTAGATACTCCGTACTAATTGGTGTGGGTGGAGGTTATACTTAACAGCCGAATTAAGTTAATAATTGGCTCCTTCTACCGACCCCCAGACTCCGATGATACAGTTGCGGAACAGTTCAGAGAAAGTTTGAGTCTCGTAACAAATAAATACCCCACTGATACGGTTATAGTTGGTGGGGACTTCAACCTACCCTCGGTATGTTGGCAAAAATACTTGTTCAAAACCGGTGGTAGGCAGAAAATATCTTCCGAGATTGTCCTAAATGCTTTCTCCGAAAATTATTTCGAGCAGTTAGTCCACGAACCCACGCGAATTGTAAATGGTTGCGAAAACACACTTGACCTCTTGGCCACAAACAATCCAGAGCTGATAGAGAGCATCATGACTGATACAGGGATTAGTGATCACAAGGTCATTGTAGCTAGGCTCAATACCATTTCTTCCAAATCCATCAGAAACAAACGCAAAATAATTTTATTTAAAAAAGAGGATAAAGTGCCACTAGAAGCCTTCCTAAAAGACAATTTCCATTCCTTCCGAACTGACTATGCGAATGTAGACGAGATGTGGCTCAAATTCAAAGATATAGTAGCAACAGCAATTGAGATATTCATACCTCATAAATTGGTAAGAGATGGAACGGATCCCCCGTGGTACACAAAAAAGGTCCGAACGCTGTTGCAGAGGCAACGGAAAAAGCATGCGAAGTTCAGAAGAACGCGAAATCCTGAAGATGGGCTAAAATTTACAGACGCGCGAAATTTGGCACGTACTTCGATGCGAGATGCCTTTAATAGGTTCCACAACGAAACATTGTCTCGAAATTTGGTAGAAAATCCGAAGAAATTCTGGTCGTATGTAAAGTACACAAGCGGCAAGACGCAGTCAATACCTTCGCTGCGCAGTGCCGATGGTACTGTTATCGACGACTGTGCCGCTAAAGCGGAGTTATTGAACGCAGTTTTCCGAAATTCCTTCACCAGGGAAGACGAATGGAATATTCCAGAATTTGAAACACGAACATCTGCTAGCATGAGTTTCTTAGAAGTAGATACCTTAGGGGTTGCGAAGCAACTCAAATCGCTTGATACGGGCAAGTCTTCAGGTCCAGATTGTATACCGATTAGGTTCCTTTCAGATTACGCTGATACTATAGCTCCCTACTTAGCACTCATATACAACCGCTCGCTCACCGATAGATCTGTACCTACAGATTGGAAAATTGCGCAGGTCGCACCAGTGTTCAAGAAGGGTAGTAGGAGTAATCCATTTAACTACAGACCTATATCATTGACGTCGGTTTGCAGTAGGGTTTTGGAGCATATACTGTATTCAAACATTATGAATCATCTCGAAGGGAACGATCTATTGACACGTAATCAGCATGGCTTCAGAAAACATCGCTCTTGTGCAACGCAGCTAGCTCTATATTCGCACGAAGTAATGGCCGCTATCGACAGGGGATCTCAAGTTGATTCCGTATTTCTAGATTTCCGGAAAGCTTTTGACACCGTTCCTCACAAGAGACTTCTAATCAAGCTGCGGAGCTATGGGGTATCGTCTCAGTTGTGCGACTGGATTCGTGATTTCCTGTCAGGAAGGTCGCAGTTCGTAGTAATAGACGGCAAATCATCGAGTAAAACTGAAGTAATATCAGGTGTTCCCCAGGGAAGCGTCCTGGGACCTCTACTGTTCCTGATCTATATAAATGACCTGGTTGACAATCTGAGCAGTTCTCTTAGACTGTTCGCAGATGATGCTGTAATTTACCGTCTAGTAAGGTCATCCGAAGACCAGTATCAGCTGCAAAGCGATTTAGAAAAGATTGCTGTATGGTGTGTCAGGTGGCAGTTGACGCTAAATAACGAAAAGTGTGAGATGATCCACATGAGTTCGAAAAGAAATCCGTTGGAATTCGATTACTCGATAAATAGTACAATTCTCAAGGCTGTCAATTCAACTAAGTACCTGGGTGTTAAAATTACTAACAACTTCAGTTGGAAGGACCACATAGATAATATTGTCGGGAAGGCGAGCCAAAGGTTGCGTTTCATTGGCAGGACACTTAGAAGATGCAACAAGTCCACTAAAGAGACAGCTTACACTACACTCGTTCGTCCTCTGTTAGAATATTGCTGCGCGGTGTGGGATCCTTACCAGGTGGGATTGACGGAGGACATCGAGAGGGTGCAAAGAAGGGCAGCTCGTTTTGTATTATCGCGTTATAGGGGAGAGAGTGTGGCAGATATGATACACGAGTTGGGATGGAAGTCATTACAGCATAGACGTTTTTCGTCGCGGCGAGACCTTTTTACGAAATTTCAGTCACCAACTTTCTCTTCCGAATGCGAAAATATTTTGTTGAGCCCAACCTACAAAGGTAGGAATGATCATCAAAATAAAATAGGAGAAATCAGAGCTCGAACAGAAAGGTTTAAGTGTTCGTTTTTCCCGCTCGCTGTTCGGGAGTGGAATAGTAGAGAGATAGTATGATTGTGGTTCGATGAACCCTCTGCCAAGCACTTAAATGTGAATTGCAGAGTAGTCATGTAGATGTAGAAGCTGATTTAATGTTGGTGCCAAAGAGGACGAATTGGTGCTAGCGTTGCAGACGGCACAAGACAAGGCGATCCCCAGATTTTTTTAGGAACTCAAAAGGGCTCAAACGTCCCTGCAGAACCACCCTACAGTCCTCAAGAGCAAGACAGACGAAGAGATGCTACAAAAGATCCTTAGAGGAAGTAGAACGACAAGAAAGGCTGAGATTCTATCAAACAGTGAAACAACAATATAAAGAACTACTACACCAACCAAAAGTGGAGAAATGGAAGGCGTACTTTGAGGACCAAATGGTAACAGATGTTTGGGGTTTTCCGTACTAACTTGGAACAATCAAGGTTCTATCACACACTGTATTATCAACCCCGAGGCGATCCAACGACACGATGACGGCAGTGTTGTATCTACTCCGAACTTCGTTGCCGGACGATAGTGGTGATAGGTAACGTTCCAACAGAAGTTGTAAAATTATATGGGGAAGTGAAAACAAAACGATCATTCTCGTTGGTGTACAAGGTATGAGACTGACGATATACCATCAGACTTTCGGTAAAAAGATTAGCCACTCAACTTGGAAGATGGCAAGAGTCGACAAGTGCGAGAATTATCACACCACTCAACAGGTAATGCATCCAAGCTGCTGCCAAGTATAATGTACAGAAGAATGGAAAAGAAAATTGAGGATGCGTTAGATGACAATCAGTTTGGCCTTAGGAAGGTAAAGGTACCAAAGAGGCAATTCTGACGTTGCGGTTCGTCGACCTGTAAATAACATTCAACAATGTAAATTGGTGCAAGATGTTTGAAATTCTAAGAAAAACGGGGTAAGTTATAGATGAAGACATGTAATATGGTATACGCACAAGTATCAAGTAGGAACAATGAGAGTGGAAGACCAACAACGAAGTGCACAGATTAAAGAGCCTATAAGACAGGGATTTAGTCTTCCGCAACTAATGTTCGATCTATATATCGAAGAAGTAATGACACAAATAAAATTAAGATTAAAGTTCGGAATAAAAATTTAGGGTGAAAGGAAATCAATGATAAAATTCACTCGTGAAATTACTGTGCTCAGTGAATCAAATTGTTCAAATGGCTCTAAGCCCAATGGCACTTAACTTCTGAGGTCATCAGTCCCCTAGAACTTACAACTACTTAAGCCTAACTAACCTAAGGACATCACACACATCCATGCCCGAGGCAGGATTCGAACCTGCGACCGTAGCGGTCGCGCGGTTCCAGACTGCAGCGCCTAGAACCGCTCGGTCTGCTCAGTGAAAGTGAAGAAGAATTACATGATCTGCTGAATGGAATGAATAGTCTAATGAGAGTAAATCGAAGAAAGACGAAAGTAATGAGAAGTAATATAAAAGCCAGAAAAAAATCAGAACTGGGGATCACGAAGAAGATGAAGTCGCCTGCTGTCTAGGCAGCAAAATAACCCATAAAGGTCGGAGGAAGAACATAAACAGCAGACTAGCACAGGCAAAAAGGGCATTCCTGGCCAACAGGAGTCTGCTAGCGTCAATCATAGGCCTTAAATTGGTGAAGAAGTTTCTTCTAATGTACGTTTGGAGCACAGCATTGTATTGTAGTGAAGCATGGACTGTGGGAAGACCGAATAGAAGAAAATCAAAGAATTTGAGATGTTGAAAATTAGATGGACTGATAGCGTAAAGAATGAGGACATTCTCAGTAGAACTGGACTGGAAACGCGTGACCGCTACGGTCGCAGGTTCGAATCCTGCCTCGGGCATGGATGTGTGTGATGCCCCTAGGTTAGTTAGGTTTCAGTAGTTCTAAGTTCTAGGGGGATGATGACCTCAGAAGTTAAGTCCCACAGCGCTCAGAGCCATTTGAACCAGTTGAATAACTACAGTGAGATATGTAAGAGTGGAGACGTGACAGAATGGCACACATACTGTCTAATCAAAAATATCCATACGCCTCTGTGTAATACGGTATTTGTCACGACAGGCGGACTGACTAGTATAAAAGGCGGCAGTGAGTATTGTGTTGTCAGCGGAGACCCAGTAACAGGAGAATGGTTCGGTCAGCAGATCTCAGCGCCTTCGGCAGTGGATTAACCATTGCATGTCACCTAACCAACAAATCCTTCATTTGCATTTCCATTCTTGTAAAGGTGCCTAAGTCGGTTTTTGGTGATGTGAATCTAAAGTGGAAATGTGAAAGAACATCTATGGCTAAACAGCCACCAGGCCGAGCATCTACTGACGGACAAGGGCAGTTGACCATTGCGTAGGGTAGTTTCAAAACTGTGAATTCCATACTGCTACCAGCATGACTCTACGTAGAAAGTTAGAAAAAATGGGGTACATTTGTCGAGCAGCTCCTCGTAGGCCAAATATTTCTGTATTCAGAGTTAAGCGTCACTCGAGTTAGCTTAAAGAGCGACATCACTGGACAGTAGATGACTGGAAACAAGTGATATGGAGTGATGAATCACGCTCTACTTTTAAAACCGGATTGACGAATTTTGGTCTGGGAATGCCTGGAGAACGTTACCTCCCATGATGCAGTGCCCACACTGAAGTACTTAGGAAGTGGTGTTAGGTATGGGGATGTTTTCGTGATTAGGGTGTGGTCCACTTATCGTGCTTAAGGAGACGCTACATTCGGAAGGACATAAATATATTTTGGAGCATTTTGTAATTGGTGCAATATGGGAACAATTCAGAGAAGATGATTGTATCAGCACGGCAATCCAACATCTGTAGCCACTGTGAAGCAGTGGTTTGTGGGCGATAACATTCCTGAAACGGGATGTCCTGTCCCGAGTCGGCCTGAACCGAATAGCACTCCTTTGGAATGAGCTGGAACATCGACTTCGCTCCAGACCCCAACGTCTGAGGTCACTACCTTCCTTCATTGGAAGTGTCTCCAGTGGGCTTCAAACGTCATCAAGGCGAAATAGGTGTCCAGATACTTTTGATTAAATAATGTGGGAACAATCGTGCTTGGACAAGTCAATGATCGCACCATGAATGAAGTAATCCAATTTCTTCGTGTTTCGACCCGTACTGTGCAACGTATCTTCAAGTAATATGTTCCAGTCGCTAGTGTGTGACATGGCGCAATGACGGTGGTCGTAAAATGGTCACTAGCCACAGGGACAGAAGACGAACGTCACGCCTTGTCAGCGAGAATCTATATGAAATTTCTGCCACCAGAGGATGTAGGTTTGTCTCAATCAGTTTCCAAGCGAACAATGCATTGGGCACTTGGAGCCCAGTATCTCGTTGCTCACAGTGGAACCTTCAATGGGTGAAACACAAGCACTGGACTGCAGAGGAGTGCAGTATTCTCTGGCGAGTCACCATTTTGCACGTACTCATATGATGCTAGGCTTCGAGTGCACCGACGGCCGAGTGAAGTTCTCAACCGCCAATATGTGGACCGTATAGTTCAGGCTGAAGGTGTCCCTCGTACCGTCACTTGGACCCACTCATTCACGTTACCGTGACCACAAATCAGGATGTTTATTTCAAAGTTGACGGTGACTAACGTAAGTGTTGCTCATTCTTTAACATCTCCATGATTGCGCTGTGGACAACCCCGCTTCCAAGATGACAACTACGATCCTTGTTTGACAAAAGCTGACCCCCTAAATCATCCGATCTTAATCGCACAGTAACCTTCTACAACGTACTAGAGCATTTTTAACCATTCTCTGACCTCCAGCATCTTTCCAACAGCCTGGAAGCAGAGACTCATAAAACTATTACGCATGAATGAACCTGCCAAACAGCCTTCCGACTACAGGCTAATTTGCATTCTACTACCACTATCAAATGCCTCAGAATACAGAGATGACGAACAACTTACTCATTGTTTAACATCAAATAATCTTTTAGATGAATACCAGTCCGGTTTCCGGCAAAATGTCGGGTCGCATCGAACTAGTCAGAAGCCTGATCATACTTCTCCTACACCCCCCCCCCCCCCCCAAAAAAAAGCTGGGAAAATGATACACCTGCTCGTTAGGCGGGCACTTGGAAATCCAGGTAAGCCTAGGAAACTTGGTGTGCAAATCATGTGGTTCAGTGTACAATTCTTCTACACGCTACTCGTTGTTGAGATAATGAGTTATGTATTAATAGCAAGAAAAGAAATAGAAACTGTTGGACAGTAAGTATGCTGCTGCTGATAAAATCTACTCGGCAGGACATACTGGGTTTCAGCCACTCAGGCCGACTTGTGGAGCATAGTCCAGTGTCATATGAATTCCAGCATTGGCGAGAGTACCTCGGTAATTGCATACAGATTTCAATAAGTTGCTTGTGTTTTGTAAATTTTTTAGACAACACAGGAGCGCCTAATTCATCAGACAATCTGTCCTCTACATTACTACCTAAAGAGACGGGTGTGGTATGGGATTACAGATTTATGCAGAAAGTGTTCGATTTTTCCAAAATTTCTGGGAAAAAATATTGTAATGTGTTGTCAGAGTGGCTGCCTAATTCAAGTTTGTTGTAAGCAGTCAGTCGTCAGAGTTGCTGGTCATTTAATTAAAACTTCATCATAGTCTTGTATTCAGGTTTCAGAACACACAACTTTTATGGTTCATATATTCCCAGTTTTAGAGAAAAGAGTGAGCTGAAATGGGAGAGAACAAGTTCAGTTTTAATGTTATCTATTTTAACCAAATTTATCTCAGACCATTTTAACACAGGCGTTAATAACCTCTCTGTTGAGTAACTTGAATGCATACCCACATCCCCCCCCCCCCCTTTCCACTCACACACAACTCACTCTCTTTTTTTTCCGTCAGCATGTAAGATTCCATAAAATAGGTTGTCTGTTGCTGTAGCACAGACGTCGCCTGTTAGAAGCTTCTGAGGTAGAGTACATCTCTACCCCTTTTGTTCAGCGGGGAAGTTGCTGCGACAAGAATGGAGTAACGGTAGCCGGCTGCCCCTGTGCAGACAATGGGGCTTTCTAGGTTCACTCAGTGGTTCCCAGGAGTATCCGAGTTCTTAGGCGGGGAGATGACGGTAATGTTAGCGATATTACTATTCTGTAACGATACTGTTGGCAGAAATATAACCAAGTGCCTGAAGTAGTGCTGTAACAGTTTTTCATTTTTTTCAGTATTTTGCAAGCTACGAATTCATTTAAGCAGTGAATAATATAGGCTTCAACACTACAGTATTATGAAAAGGCAATCTGACCATTCTCAGCCTATTTAGACATGCATTTAGCTGTGATTTCCCTAAGTGCAACAACTAACCCAAATCATGCATTACTGCAGTTTGGTACAACTTGCGATGTAACTGACAATGTACTTCTGTCTTCCAATGTAAACTATTAACGCATTCATGATTCACAAACTGCTTACCAGTACGCAAAAAATCTCGCTATCTTTGAGCAGCTAACTGAAAGTATAAGTGACGTTAACGTAATATTTTGTGTACGTGGCACTGAATTCCTTTCAGGTATTTAAAAAAAACTTCATCGCATAATTACACGGCTTTTTCAGGTTATCTGTATTAAAAGAAAACTGCAGCACATAAGGGCACACACATGAGAAAGTAGACAGACCTTTATTCTCACAAAAAAACTCTTAAATTTCGTTTCAAATTTCCTACAATGTTAAGTAAGCACAGAAGTTGGTTATAAATTCGTTATTAGTTTTCTCTTCTGGAGACGTGATAAGTGTTTTCTTGGAGAATCACACTTTGAGCATGCAACATAAGATTTCCCGCTCCAAAATTATGGCAACGTTAAAACCACCATGCAATATTTAACATACTGTTGATCGCGACGAGGAACCCAAGCCTCAGTGGAAATTGGAGTGCCTTAAAATTAAAAGGGAGACTCATTAGAATGAACCGTATCCCTGGGATTATCATTGTATCAACCTGCCGTTTTCGTATTAAATTAATCGCTTCAGTTATATTGCCCAGCATTTTCATTATACACAACTGTTTTGGCATTACAAATTTTAGTGGACCAGAATCAGTGTTACATTTCAATAACCTCACTCTAACTAAAGACAATGTGGGGTTAGTTCAGCGGGATCTTGCTTATTTATTTCCATTTGGATGTTCTGCAAAGTTCATTTCCAAAAAATTTCTTTCAGAAAGTTATATTAATTCCATTCTATTAAATTCAAATTTCGTCAGAACTGGCCCCAAATAGCATACTGGCCCAAATAGCTAGAGATTCCACGATATCATCCAAAGTTTTCGATTACATTTGCCTAACTCTATTCCTACCACCGCCCCAAACACGTGAGGATTAATCTCGTTATGACTGTCATTATATCAGCCTAACGACTTCGAAAACAAGTGACTGGCAACTAATATCGGTCATTTAGATTTTTAAATGTAGTGTATATCTCACTGTTTCAGCTGTGGCGTTAAGGTTGCTCAAGAGCTACAGTATTATCATAGAGTTATTTGTGTATCAAGTCTGGGTGAAATTGTTCCAGGTGTTCCACAATTACGCTTAATATTAGATACCACTCTTCGCAACCCTAGATCACTCCCTGTGGTAGTAGAGGTGTCTTAGGTCCTGGTAGTCACATTTGTACACGATATTGTTCTAGTTGCTTCAGAGTCTTTCTAGAATATATGCAAAAACACCCATCTAATATTTGTTACGATTCCGAACAGAAGCATATGACGTCATCTACACGAGATAAATGTAAAATTATGGGGAAGGAAATCAGCAGCGTTTCTCCAACGTCACTGTCAAGTGAAGGCACAAGTACTTATTGTACACAAATAGAAATTTCTCTCAAGAATGAACCATGGGCATTGCATCTGAGTATACATCGCTATGGAACTTCCTCATAGACCTCCGAGAAAACTTGCTATGTTAAAGTCCATCAGACAACACAGATTTATAGCAACATCGTCTGTATAATGACGAATAATGTACTTGGAATTCTGAGAACCAGTGACTTAAGTACTTGTAACTTTTACCACAGTATAGTTATATTTTGGTATGCAAAGGTACGTGACAACACGATACAGTTGGTTCTAGGAAACACAACTATATATCATAGTAGTATGAAAATTCGTAAGGGGAAAGGGTTTGCAAATGGATTCGACGTTCAGGTGACAGGGCCACACGAAGGAAAACAACAGGTTCGAGAAAAAAAAACTGGTATGACAGGCCAAAGTTGTCAGATATGTGAATCAAATCTCGTGATTGAATGCAAAGATTTACGTTCCGTAATTCACTAGCGGAGGTTGTAGATCAAACAACCAATAGAGTTTTAATGTTCATTAAACATGTGAGGAAGACAACCATGCAGATACCTAAAGATTTTTTAAAGAAAATAAGGAAAATAATTAAATAGAAATGTGAGAGACACTAGAAGGGCTGTGATACTCGTTGGAAAACACTACGATTTGGCATCTACGATGGAAAATCACTATTATCAAACGAAGGAAAAACACGAGAGCAATTTCAATGAATGAAGAAAGGACACCGTGTTAGTAAAATTCGGACAAAATATTAATCGATGTTGGCTGGACATCTTCAGCACCACGAGACACCCTGGAGCCGTAACACAATAAATGTATAAAAACAGAGCTGAGGTGATTTTCATGAATCATTACCTCTGGTACCCGCCCGAATGAAATAACTAATACATTGACCCTACTCCATTACCACTGAAGTTTGTATCATGATCACCGAAACACCTAGTATACTCCAGCGGATTAATCAGATTCTTGACCGCAATAATTATTTCTTTCCTCGTCCTACTTTAAACTGTATGCTTAAAGTAGCCGTTGATGAACAACGCTCCGTTTAAGGGGTCGACTTCTCAGAGTATTTTCTCTCATTTTGCCGGAACAGATCTCATTTCGAAACGATATCTGCTTGTGGAACAAGGCTGAGGTTATTTGAGCGCTGATTACATCTTTTAATTAGTTATGAGGAGGGGCAGAATGCTTCTAGCAGCGGAAATATTCTCTTTTAGCTCTTCCTTGTATCACTTTATACGAACACTAGGAAGTATTATACAGCAGTACAAGGGCCGATGTCAATAAAGTACTTTGTTCTGTCATAAAAACTGTGAATGAGCTGTACATAGTGGCACAAAGTTGTAATGGTTAGGTGGATAATACGAACATTCTTCCAGGTGGTTATACAAATTTGTTCGGCGTCGATATCATTCTGGTTCCTTAGATCTCACTTCATACATTTGAAGACAGAAAAATTTAGTAGAATCACAATGTTTAATGCCATACGAAAACAGGGCGTTAGGCAAGACTTTACTGATTCATGTTTAAGCACGCAGTTGTCGGGATCACACTATATTACAAGGATGACAAAATCCTGGCTCGCTGACGTGGCTCGGTGAACTGGGACACAAATATATTCTAAGCGTTACAATATTTTTAGCAGTGGACTTATGAACATGCGACATGTCAAAAGCGCTACTCCGCAGCTCCAGCAAAGTCTGTAAAGAAGTGCGTGGCGACAATTTTGCTTTGAAATTACCGTGAATTTACTGAGACTGCACGCAATAGTCTTCCAAAATATAGCGTCGTAAGTTTTTCGCTGGCGACATGGGACTTGATCCTGAAACTACATGCTCTGTTACCAGCGCCTGGAAATAACCTTCTGCTGGGAAAGATACACTCTAACAAGGAACCCTTTGATTGCGGGGTCACAAGTTTATCTTTAGTGAGGCTCATTTGAAAGTGTTATGTTAACAATCATGACAGGAAAATACTAGCTGTTAATGAATCGATATTAGCATCATGAGGGCGAAAGAAAATGAGTACCCCGGAGGACCAGAGATCAACCTTCTATGGGATTTATGCATTATACTTCACAAAATGGAGGTCACGGACTTCAAGAAACGTTCAGAATAAACCATTAACGTACACCATGAACATCGAATGAAAAATGGCGCGCCGCAGTGATCACAACAGGTTCACACCATCAAGATCGAAGGTGAGCTCTTTGGTAGTTACAAACCTTACAGGACGTTCAGTCAAGTATCCACTCTTAGGGAATGCAAGTAGAATCGTATTGGTGCAACTGGGAACTGATGGAATGTGATGTTCAAATGTGTGTGAAATCTTATGGGACTTAACTGCTAAGGTCATCAGTCCCTAAGCTTACACACTACTTAACCTAAATTATCCTAAGGACAAACACACACCCCCATGCCCGAGGGAGGACTCGAACCTCCGCTGGGACCAGCCGCACAGTCAACGACTGCAGCGCCTTAGAACGTTCGGCTAATCCCGCTCGGCGATGGAATGTGGTGTCATGCAACCGAATTTGAAACAGTCTGTCGTGGAGCTTATCATGAAACTGTCTATCCTTTAAGACGTAGCCGCAGAGAACGGAACGGAAGAAACAAACATCCAGAGGGTGAATTTGTCCAGTGGTTCCAGGCGGTATGAATTATAATGCCACACACTTTTCAGGAGGGATAGTGCGCTCTAACGAAGTACGGTTCTTATACGCAGATCAGGTATCAAGCAAAAGCAAGTTATTTTGGCCAGGTATTGGCCAAAATCTGTGCTCAAACCATTTTCGTTACGCCCATTTTCCCACTGTTGCTTTCTGTGACGTAAATATTCCCTACTGCTCTTGTAAGATCACGCACACGAGAAAGAATCGTATATGGCAGAGCACCAATATCTAGCAGCACAATAAATAACTTTCCAGCCAATTTGCCATCCAGATTAACAATCGACATAATTGTATACGAATATGTTAGGGCACTGATGTCAGTTGTTCCCGAAACAACTTTCTTGGAACTTCTAATTTCCAAGGTCCTTTCATATGAATTTCGTCTTCCAACTCTGATACGCCGGAGTTTAAAACAAATTTCTTACCGAACGATGGAATAAGTTTGATTATCTCATCTACAAATTATCGGGCTGATTTCGCAGTTTGCCATGCATTTTCAAGTTGGAGCTTTGTTTGAAATTTCTTCATCTTACGTCTTCCAATTCTGTAGCAGTTTTTACAGTTATGTAACCAGCCGCTGCTTCCCTTGAAATCACTGTAATCTACGTTGCGCGCAATTTGATGTGTAAGAAGTAGTAAATCACAATCTTGGGTATCCTGTAAATTATATCGAGCGTTCCTGAAACACGCAAACACCGCTTTTGTTACAATTGTGCCTCGTCCTCCCTTGCATATCCGTAATTGTTCTTATACACTACACGGCCACATTGATGCGGACTTATTCGAAATCTATTCATAATTGTTTTGTTACTATGGCGTGGATGATCTTCCATGTACGTAACTATGTTTAGTACCTGCTCCTTGGACAACGATAGTCCTTTACTACGTTTCATTGGAGACGAGGTTTGTAGCTCCCTGTCCGACAAAGCTGACGAACTATGTGGCTTGACACCCGTTGCAATATCACTTTCACTTGTTAATCACGTTCGTCACCATTGTACTTCTCATGTACATTGTCCACACACTAGAACGTATACGGCACCACACATTCCACTGACACATCTTGCAGAAACGCTAATATTTTGTCACTTCTTTCTCACCTTGCGAAATTCCTTGGGTTCCTTTCTGACAAAATGTCAACTTCGGCAACTGTTGTTATCGATATAATGCAGTGTTTGCTTTGTTTATCGTTGCCATTGCTCTGCTAGCACTGTAGCCGTGCCCCCCTCGATAGCTGAGCGGTCAGCGCGATGGAATGACATGCTTCAGGGCCCGGATTCGATTCCCGGCTGGATCGGAGATTTTCTCCGCTCAGGAACTGGGTGATGTGTTGTCATCATCTCATCCTCATCGACACGTAAGTCGCCAAAGGGGCGCCACCTACAAACACTTGCACCAGGCGACTGGTCTACCCGACGGGAGGCCCCAGCCAGCATATCTTCAAAAAAATGGTTCAAATGGCTCTGAGCACTATGGGACTCAACATCTTAGGTCATAAGTCCCCTAGAACTTAGAACTACTTAAACCTAACTAACCTAAGGACATCACACACACCCATGCCCGAGGCAGGATTCGAACCTGCGACCGTAGCAGCCCCGCGGTTTCGGACTGCAGCGCCAGAACCGCACGGCCACCGCGGCCGGCACCATATCTTCCTTTCTACTGTAGCCGTGTAGTCAGTTACTGGTGGAAGAAGCACTTCACTTACACTCCGTAAACTCGTGCTGTGCTCAGCATTGGATACATCCACTCCCGCCACATGTTGTCGTTACCAGCCAATATTGTGGTCGCATGGTAGACGATATGTGGGGCGTCGAGTGCTGTAAACACCATTGGCCGTGTTAGACCTCACCTTCAAGGGATTCCATATAAAAAAAGGGTAGGTATTTACATGTACAGGCAAACAAGTGATTACAGTTTCAGAAAAATTGGATGATTTATTCGAGGGAAAGGGCTTCACAAATTGAGTAAGTTAGTAACGCATTGGTCCACCACTGGCCCACATGCGAGCAGTTATGCATCTCGGCACTGATTAATAGTTGTTTGATATCCTCCTGGCGAATTTCGTGACAAATTCTGTCCAACTGGCTCGATAGATCGTCAGAATGCAGAGATGGTCGGACGACTCTGACCGTAATGCTGCAAACGTTCTGAACTGGAGAGAGATATGTCGACCTTGATGGCCAAGATAGGGTTTGGCAAGCACGAAGACAAGCAGTAGAAACTCTCGTTGAATGCAGAAGGGCATACCTTGTTGAAATGTAAGCCACGGATAACTTGCCATGAAGGGCAACAAAACGGGATGTACAGTATCGTCGACGTACCTTTGAGCTGTAAGGCTGCCGCGGTCCTGCTGTGAAATGATCCCACACCATCACTCCTGGTTGTCAGGCCTAATGGGGGGGGGGGGGGGGGGGAAGGAGGGGGGAGGTGGGGGCGACAGTCAAGTTGGTATTCCACCGCTGTCCGGAGCGACTCCAGACAGGTTGCCGGCAAGGAATTCACTGACTGGAGTAGAACTGTCTGCAGTGAGGAGTCACCCACGCTATTGCCCGACAACCAGGGATGGTGGTCTGGGGTGCCATTTCGTTTCATAGCAGGACCTTTCTGGTTGTCACATAAGGCTCCCTTACAGCAAAGCGGTACGTCTACGACACAATACGCTGCTCTTCATGTCACGCTATCCTGGGCCTACATGCTGGCGCACACAGGGAGAGAGTTTCTATTGCGTGTCTTCAAGCCTGCCTTGGCCATCAGGGTCGCCTGATCGTTGCTCAGATGAGAACGTGTGGAGCATTGTGGGCAGGGTCCTCCAACTGACTCGGAATTTTGACGATCTAAGACGCCAGTTGGACAGAACTTGGCGCATATCCCTCAGGAGGACATACAACAACTCTGTCAACCAATTCCTAGTCCAAGAACTGCTTGCATATGGGCAGGAGGTTCTCAACTTGCTCGGTTTGTGAAGCTCTTCTTCTTGAATAAATCATCCAGTTTTTCTGAAACTCTAATCACTCGTTTATATGTACATGTACGTCACGTCTGCCGATTTCCGTCCCACTCGGATAATTCCTTCATAATGCTTACTTTTTTGTCTTAGAATGTATTTCGTTCTCCATTTATGAATACCGTGGTTCAGGGCTACAGATAGCTCGCAACATCCATCTTCTCAAGTCAAACCTCACGCAGCCAGAAGGCGTAAAACAAAAAACTTTAAAATGGAGCCTAGTGGACAATGTCTTTCACTACGATATTGACAATCTGAAGAACATGTGTCATATGGCATTTTTTGTCAGTCCCCAGACAACCTATTCGTCAATATTACTATAAAAAAAATTTGTTGGATGGACAGTCGATTCTGGAAGTGGAATCGTTGTTTATAATGATTTCTTTTTGGTCATGACCGAGTGGCATCCGCCCTGTTGATTGCCTTAAAAGGATATGTCTTCTTTGGTGATTATTCTGTTACCTTATCTGGAAATATTGTACTGATCCTTCGTTAACCTAGTAATGGTGTAACACTGTAATTAGCTATTTAATCTAAGTTATTGGTTTGACTATACTTATTGATCTGGGTACGGTCAAGGGTGGTTAACCCATACGACGTAGGTGGTCTGATTATTCAGTGGTGCGTACCTACAACGGCAGGGCACCGTACACGTGAATACTTACTGCTGTGCGATTTTTTTAGTCAAGTTGGTGAGGCCGACCTGTTATCCTAAGCAGCCTGCGAGTTTTTGTCTGGCCGCATTGCGCTGGCAGTGAGTATTGTCAATTGAGTAGCGTCAGTTGAGTAGCCAGCGGAAAAATGCTCCTGCGGGAGCACAAAACTGCGAATAAAAAATTCAAAATGGCTCTGAGCGCTATGGGACTTCACTTCCGAGGTCATCAGTCCCCTAGAACTTAGAACTACTTAAACCTGACTAACCTAAGGTCATCACACGTATCCATGCCCGAGGCAGGATTCGAACCTGCGACCGCAGCGGTCGCGCGGTTTCAGACTATAGAACCTGGAACCGCTCTGCCACCCTGGCTGGCAAATGCGAATATGTTACTGTTTATTTAATAGACTGACTCAAAAGTGTGGTACCAGCTGCCTTACTCTACCTTACTTTGCCTCTTCAAAAGTTTTCCCAAAAATTTTGGCATTAGAAAATATTCGCGCTTTTTCTAAAACGTAACTTACATCAAATTCCAAAAATCCCCTACTTATAATTCACACCCTCTAGTCCATCGCCGAAACTCGCAAATACCCACCCACTCCCAGTAGCCCTTTGTCACTCACTCGTTCAGCCCACCTCATCGTCCGTTATCTTTTTATGTCCCTATGTCATTGTCCCCTGTGCCACATCACAGTCCCCTTAATTCTGTCCTACTGCTACAATCTGTTCTCAGAGTAACTGTCTCCCTCTTGCTCTTTCTTACTGCTAAAATTTCATTTTTCCTTCAAACTGCTGCTGTGTCTTCTCATTGACACTATCTTTCTCTACCTCGTGGTCACTGTCAAATGATCTGTCTGCCATCATCACTGTTGCTCACCTATTTGCACCTTCTCTTTCCCTTTATTCATTCATTCTGGCACTGCCTCCTTCGCTCTTTTTCTAGTAGTGTTCTGTCACTGTCAACTACGTTTCATTGCCATTGTATGCCTGTCTTTCTCGCACACTGCCATTATCGCCTTCTCTCTTTCTTCAATACAATCCTTGTCTACCGTTTTCCAGTATTGATTACTTTTCATGCTCTTTGTGGTTACCACTGTCATCTTCTCTCTTAGCATAAAAAAGCGGAAATAAGTTCACATACCACAATGTTTGGGAGCATTTGTAAAGGAAGGTAGAATGTGGCAGCTAGACCTCATTTTTCAGTGAGTCTTAAATAAACAGAAACATATTCGCACGTTTTGTGCTGCAATAGGAGCATTTTTCCTGTCGTTCCCTTCTTTTCCCTGCAGCAGGGCATGTAACTCATAAAAAAGAAACGTATTGGTCAACAAAATTTAGGTAGTTAACTTATGTGAAATTGAAATAACGCAGAATTAATTTTGTACCTCAGACCGCATTTTATGTGGAAAAAAAAATTGGCATGTGCTTCAGTACTACAACATGGGGCTCCCAGACGACAACAGAGACGCTTTACAGCACATTTCTCCGTGTTACGTCACTTTATAAACTACCTTTTCACCTCACGCCGGATTTTACGTGCGTATTTTATGTGTACAAGAGGGGTATGTTTGAACCTCTGTGTCTCGGAAACAGACAGATATATGAAGAAAATTTTCAAAGTTTTTTGGGATCGTAACCTCAGGAATACATCGTAAAACTTTCAGCCGTTTGCTGGCTATAGCCGTCTTGGAATCCTCAGCTGGGCTTCGGTCCGCTGGTGGCAGCGAGAATATGGTGAAAACACTTTTTTGGAGTTTTCGTACGAACCGGCCATGAGTTAATGGTGACTCCATAAGACCCATCAAGCCCACCATGGACTATATTAAATCCAAAAAGAACCAACCTATTTGCTCCAATCGTCTAAGTAGGAGGAATTGTGTAATATTCATACCTTCACCCGTTACTGTAGAGTAGTGACACAAAGACAAGTCTTCTGTTTGGTATAGAAATGGTCCCTAGACCAAGGTCTATCTAAAACACTTGGTCCTACCTCTTTTGTTTCGGACTAATTGGAAATCTGTCTAGCGGCCATATCACGCGGCAATTGGTCTCGTCTTCTTCGATCGTCGTTTGTTATTCGCTGTCCTTGATGGTCTTAAGTTGTAAGAACGTTGATAGGCGGTGGGGTGTGTGTTCCCAGTGTAACTTTCCTTCCCGTGGAGCTGTAGCGGGTTCCAGACCTCGATAGTTGACACGGGTGTACCGGCCGTGGACGGGGCCGAGGCCGTCCGCTGTTGTCGCTTGGCAAGTTCCAGAAGTTGCCGTGTCCGCAACCTGGCAATCGTCACTCAGATTCCTTCCACGATGGCCATGGTCGCCGTAGACAGGGCAACCGATAGGGACCGCTGAATCAGCCGACTGCTGCTCGGCGGCGGCTCGGATCCACTTGCTTGTGCACCCGTACGTCAACACGAGGTAAATCGGCGAATAGCCTAGAGTCTTACAGTCAGTGCGTAGCACTAAATCCATACCTTTTACATGGGAGCGATCAAGAAGTTTCCGTTCGAATGGCACACTAACCTCTTTCCTATATGTCACTGTTTATATACGCGCATCGGAGTCGCGCTGAGTTGCTTGTTCACTGCAGCAACACCTGCAAACTGAAACTTTTGATCGCCCCTTATATAAAAGTGAATGTGTGTATCTACACCCGATGGTGTGCTTAAAAGTAAGGCCTCCGAATTTTTTTTTGCAAATAATCTTAAAGCCTTTTAAATAAAACAAACATTATTAACTTTTTGCATCTTTATTCTTCGTGTCTACATACTTGCAACCCTCTGCCACTACAGTACTTCGAAGTGTAACGTGTAACATGGCTGTGTATAACGCAGCTTCGTCGGTGTGTGAGAAACAATGTGCTGTAATCGAGTTTCTAACCGCAGAAGACTTCGCCCCACAAGAAGCACCTTCTCCTTCAGCACGACAATGGCAGACCACCACACGACCGTTGCGACACATGCAACAAACCGGCGCCTTGTGTTCACTGTCACCGGTCATTCGTCTTAGAGGCCTGACGTGGCCCCATCTGATTTTCATCTGTTTCCAGAGCTAAAAGAACGTAAGAAACTGTTGTAGGACTTTACTTTCAGAGTGCTGAATCGGTGCAAGCAGAGGTGCGATTGTGGCTCTGGGGAGAAATGTGTTCGTCGCCAGCGTGACTATATTCATAAATAAATAGGTAGACTTGAAGAATAAAAATATAGAACGTTAATAAAGTTTATTTTACTTAAAAAACTTTAACATTTTCCACACAGAAATTCGGAGGCATTACTTTTCAGCACGCCCTCGTATTTATGTTCCACATCTCCTTCTAAATCACTTGATAGGCTCCAACCAAACTCGTTACACATATCACTTACTGTATGGAAAGAACCACTCTTGGGTAAGAAACACGTAGGCCTACCTCTCATTGGGGTGAGGATGGGGATGCAAAAGTGCGAAAGAAGCGTAGTTCATGACGCGTTAACAGCCAGATTATATTCATCCAGTATTCGAGAATCATAGCACGCAGTGACTTGCAACCAATTTTAGAAGTAACTTAAAACCTTTACGAGACTTTTCTCGCTGACACGTCGCCCCCACAAAATGGTAAAAGAAAATAGTTTATTGCTAACATTTTAGCTGTTCATGCGGTATAACTGCCACACCAGGAATGGCCTTTTAATTTATTACTACTTTACTACTAACTGTATTTGCAACGCATTTTGCAGTAAGTACTTGCATATACCACTGAATGTGCTTGCAAAAATATATCATTGTGCGACACATTGCTCAGGAGATATCATGTGGTAAACACCGAGGTGTGTAAAAAACTGCTGTATCCTGCATGACGTTTAGATTTACTACTTCTTTGCCACCGACTCTGGTCGTAACACATTTCACAGACAGTGTCGATATATGTCGCTGAATGTACGTACTAAAATATATCGTTGTACGACATATTGTTCATGTGATATGACATTATAAAAATTGATCTGCGTGAAACCAAAACTGCAAGGAGAATTTTGCTAGAGACATATGTGAAATATGTGTGAAATGCAAGTGGACAAAGTTGTGGGTAAAATGTTTCTCCTAAATCCCTGGATAGATTACAACCAGGCTTGGTACACATATAACTTACTGTCTGGAAAGAAATACTGTGGAGGTAAGGACCAGAAAAGTCCATTTGGGTGGTGGTGGCAGCGTGGAGAGAGACGGAAGGAGGAGGAGACGAACAGACAGAGAGAGAGAGAGAGAGAGAAGGAGATGTGCACAGACAGGAAGGGGGGGGGGGTAGATGGATACAGAGGAGGGAATGGGCAGGAAGGGAAGAGGGGGAAATGGATAGAGAGAGAGGATAGGAGGGGATGGACAGAGACAGGAAAGAGGGGGAGATTAACAGAGAGAGAGTGAGAAGGGGAGATGGACAGAGAGGGACGGACACACAGACGAAGAAGGAAGAGATGGGCTATTAGAAGATTTCAATAAATACACACCCGGGCAACGCAGGGTATTCAGATAGTAAAATAAACAAACGAACCGTCCCGGCTTCACAAGGGACTACTAGGTAGCTGTAGCCAGACGATTTCTCCGACGTCATAAATAATTCTACACACAAATCTTCTTCGTGAATCAGGCAACCTTTTAGTAAATCATAACAAAATCCTTACAGTTTTTCCTGAGCTTAGCCTTCACATGGAGACAGAAAAATATAGAAGGGGAATTTAATTCGTCATAGTCTGCCAATTTACATGAATTGGCAGAAGACACCAGAGAGCAGAACGGTGCTATTCTTGTTACACAAATCTCGCGCTGCGCTGTAGAACGCTTCACCGAATGTTCGATGTTTGATGGGATGTGGAAACCTTATCCCAAAAAATCAAACACGATTCGTCCACGAGGCCAATTTTTCCAAATGCTTCAAATGGTTCTAAGCACTATGGGACTTAACATCTGAGGTCATCAGTCCCCTAGACTTAGTTCTACTTAAATCCAACTAACCTAAGGACTTCACACACATTCATACTCATGGCAGGATTCCAACCTGCGACCATTTCAGCCGCGTGGTTCCGGACTGAAGCGCCTAGAACTGCTCTACAACAGCGGCCGGCACAACTTTTCCATCTGATCTCACTTTTGCGCATAGTAGATTATATAGAAAGTCTTGCACGTGCCTCGAGGGTCATCTAAAACTATTTCCCTTCATTGCTTATATGGTGACAATTTTCAAGCTGCAAAGTTTCTTGCTCGGGATTCGAAAGACACTCATTTTGAATGACTGTGAGTATAGTGAATGTTTGTAGTATGTTTCTTGCAAATATTCGCTACTGGATGATGTCTTTATTTTTGAATTTATCTGTAAAGGAAGTTCAAAATCTGTTATAGATTTGCCTGATAAATATGCAACCTAGTAGCTGTAGGTAGCGTTGGCCTGGCGCTGAAATAGGGCAGCCTTGCGCGTAATATGTATGGATGATTCGATAGTATAGTGTTTTTCACCGCTAAGTGGCAACAGCATTATTTCACAGAGACAGGGGTTCTAATTCGTCATAATTCAGCCAATTTGTAGGAAGTATTGACAAATTATGTGCACAAACTTTCTTCGTGAATAACTCCATCTGTTAGTGAAAATCGTATTAATTTCCGTACATTAACTACTGAGATTAATCAGAACATACAGACAGAAATTGCGGCAGGGGAATTTTATGCGTCTACAGAAGATAGATATAAGAATGACAGAGCGTCATGCAATCCCCTCGCCTTCCGCATCCATTTACCTTCCCCCATATGGATCCTTTACCATCTCATTGTCTTCCAACCTCTCTTCACTCACATTTAACACCTTAGAAAAACCTACATCATCCGCAGACTTGGCTCCAATAATCCTCTTGTCTCCCGTCTAATTTTCAATCCTAGCATGCTGCTCTGCCAACTCATCCTAGCAACACTACGGCACTACTTCTACAGCCTCTCCCAACGATATTTTAATCGTCACTCCCTCCCAGACTATGAATTCCGTTCCGACACTTACCCATCCTACCAACTATAAATCCAGCCCACCTGTTGTATAACATCAGGGTTGCCTTCTCTTTTCCTTCCAGTATTTCCCCTTCTCTTCCACCCTGTGTTTCCTCCCTCCTTTTTTCACTTCAAGCCATGGACTTACCGATAACCTCAACTGCTCCACTCTTTTTGGCTCACCTCATCTACTCCTACTCCATCGATACTACACATCAGTCCTTCATTCTTATACCTCAATCCTCATGCCCTCCCGAATAACCTTCCCCTCTCCAACAACAGACGACCTTTCCCAGGGCCAGTCCTTTCAAATGGTTCAAATGGCTCTGAGCACTATGGGACTTAACTGCTGAGGTCATCAGTCCCCTAGAACTTAGAACTACTTAAACTTATCTAATCTAAGGACATCGCACACATCCATACCCGAGGAAACACCATTAGGTGGCTTGCGGAGTATGATGCAGATGAAGTGTTTTTCGTCCGCGAAAGGTATTCTTGGTGGTCGCTTCACGTAAGTTGCATTCTAACCTGAACTTGTAGAGTAACCAGCGTTGTCACTCTTTTAAAATGATGAAGTTTTATCCTATGCAACCCATCTTTAAACCAACATCCAAGTGTTTTAATAAAAGCATGTACGCTACCCGAAGACGAACGTATAATTCGAAACCCGTAACGGTGCTTTTTTAATAAAGTAGAACAAAACCAAATTGTGGCTGGTTGCTTCTGTGTACCATCAACGCCCTGCACCGCATAACGGTCACGATTCTCAAACAATAACATGTGCCAAAATTGCAAATGGTCCATCAAAAGTCAGCTGTTCCTTTAGGTGATTAAAATCTAACGTTTTTCCCGAATGAATTTTCACTCTGCAGCGGAGGGTGCGTTGATCTGGAAAGTCCTGGCAGATTAAAACTGTGTGCCAGACCGGGACTCGAATTAGGGCCTTGACGTTTGGAAGATAGGAGATGAGGTAAAGCCGGAAGTAAAGCTGTGAGGGTGGATCATGAGTCTCGTTAGCATCGCTCCGCTGGCAGAGCACTTACCCACGAAAGGCAAAGGTCCCACCTTCGAGCCCCTGTCCGGCACACATTTTTAATCTGCCAGGAAGTTTCAAACGTTTATTCGAAACTTTTTTCTGCGATAACTCACGATAAGTGGTGAAATGCAACCTTGTGGATTGAGGATGAGGACGAAACCGTATTTTACTTGTCCTCTCCCAAAACTACCGCCTCAGGCTGTATCCAGAGAGTCCTATATAATCTGGCAACGGCGTAGCATTCGGTGTCTGAGAGCGGTGTTCCACAGAAGCTGCTGCGTGTTTACAAACACTGCGAGCCACTCAGCTGCCGGCTGTAATCTGTGTGGCGGCTGTCTGGCACGGCGGTGGTGTATGTTGCTATTCTAGGAACTCGTGTATCACTCACCTGTCACCCAGATCCGCAATCTGCTAGATTGTCGCTCTTAATTATGCAGCGTGTAAACGCGTTCTCTCAGTAGACGAGGTTGTGGGCTGCGTTCCGCAATGCGAAACGTAGCAGCGTGGCAGCTCGATGTTTTGATCAGCGATTGTTAACAGAATGCCCCAGACTTTTTGAAGAAGTGTCGTAGGACAGATGCACGTAAGTACAGGGCTGCATCGCTGACAATATGTTGTAGAATTATGAACCATGTGTTGTGTTATGATGGTTTTGGAGAACTAAAATCCACACATTATAAAAAGTTGATTGTGCGTGTGTGTGTCTGTGTGTGTGTGTGTGTGTGTGTGTGTGTGTGTGTGTGTGTGTGTGTGTTTGGTACACACATCCTTTACTGTTAGGCAACAATCGCCTTGGAGGTAACAGCTATCTACCTAATATAATTCAGGAGATATGACGTCATAAACAATGACCTTTTTCTAATAGAAAACTGGTAAAAGGAATACCCGGGAAATGCCGGGTTTATCAGCTAATCTCCTATATGAATACCAACACGAATTCCGCAATGATCTTGCGAAACTCAGCTCGCTGTGTTCATCCATGAGACCCACATAGTCCCTGTCAAATGCGCTCAGTTGATGCCGTGTTCCTTGGTTTCAAGGAGGCATTTGATAAAGTTCCGGACGGCCGTTTAGGGAGAAAAATACGACCTTACCGAGTATCGGACCAGATTTGTGGTTGGATCCAGGACTTCGTTGCAGACGGAACTCAACAGGTCGCTCTTAAGGGAAGAAAATGATGAAATGTAAATGAGTTTCCATTTGGTGGACAGTTTCTGTTTACAAAGACTTAAATTATCTAGTGGATATCTGCGTGAGGCTGTCTGCAGATGATGCAAATGTCAATAAGACGTTAGAGACGACAGAAGACAGTAAGGAAATGTAGGAAGAGCTGCAGTTTATCGCCCATCGGTGCAGGGATCGACAGTTGACCTTCGACGTAAATAAATGTAACGTTCTGCGCATTATCAAGAGAAGATATTCATCCACTACTGCACCATGGTTACAGCGCGGATGCTGAAAAGATCGCTCGCACAATCGCCGTTTGGTAGGGGAGAGAGGTTTGATGCACTGTGCCTATTTGAGCTAGGAGCATGGGATAAAAAGTTTTTTGTTTAGCGCGGAGCAGCGGCGGTATGTATAGCCGTTCGAACATCTGTCTTACTATAGCTGCGTTACAGTATGTTAAGCAAGGTTTGAATGACGAACCGGAGCTGGGGCCTAAGCAAATTGTGCGAATCAGTTGATTCCTTTGGCAAAATATTTTAATTCGGCTGCAATGATCAGCTAATGTAACCGTTCGGATTTTACGTGTGAAAACAGTCACCTTTAAATAACACCATACTGGAGCAGGATTGATGGTTGGAATTTGTTCACCGGTGTATCGGAACTTTATCTGAGAAGTTTTAACAGTTTGGCTCATGTTCCCGCCATTAGGTGTTTCACACACTGTTTTTAACGTACTTCCACCTCATTACGTTAATTTAAATTACTACTGTCACTGAGTTGCTGTGAGCGGCTTTAGCAGCGCGTGTCGATGTATTCCCTCTCGTAGTATCTTAGCCTGACTGCTATGACTTCCTGGTCGTTGTCTGTCGTAGTGGAGTTCAGGCTGGGAGTTCGGGTAGCGAGTTCGGGTCTGCCAGCCAGTTGGAACACGTCTGGCGTGCAGTCCGGACCTGCCAGTCGGGGAGTTGCAATGCAGCACAAGGGCAGTCGGTTTGGAGCAGCAGTTACGTCTGCGTCGACGTGGCTCGCCCCAACTTTTGCCGCCACGCGTCACCTGAGCCGGGCCACGGTCTCGGTGGATCATCGGTCGGTCGTACTACCGGACGACGCGTTTGGGCTCGCCGATCGTTCATGAGTCTCCTGTGTGTGTGTGTGTGTGTGTGTGTGTGTGTGTGTGTGTGTGTGTGTGTGCGCGCATCGACTCCCGATTGTCTTCGTGTGTGCTTAGTTACTGTTGGGTATCGTTCAGGCCTTCGTGCAAGTGTTTGTCAGGCCCGTGTGTAGTTGGCGTGATTTCCTTTGGCGATTTATTTTAAATGTTGTCGGCATACTGGCTCTGTGAGCGCTTCTGGGCCCCTTCAATTACCATCTTGTGGAACTTGGGTCGGTCCTTCCCTGGTGCAGGGATGTCGTTTAGGCCAGTGGGCGTGTTTTCTCTGCATGGTTGGGTCCGAGCCAGTATTTCCGCCGTCGTGTGTCTGGAAGTGAGTGGGAGGCGCACCAGCAGTGCAGTCGCGACGGAGCGGCAGTCGCTGACGGATCATGAACTTGCGCGCCACGAGCAGAAAAAACAACATACAGAAACATATAATAATTAGACAATAAAGAAATAAAAATCAGCTAAAAAGGTCTTTATTTACTGTACTGATTTTGTCTTTTACATTACATTACGTTATGTGCTCAAAACGACCTTGTGCTTCAAAGCATTTATGCGCGCTCCCTAACGTGTTAATTATACACTTTGCGCTTGTCTGCCTCATCAGTTCTAAAAATTTCATGACGATTATTCTTCTTCAAGTCTTCTAACGTTATTGCGTTTTGGTATACAGTTTTCTCTTTAGACTGCCCCACAGATGAAACTGCACGACACATAGTTCAGGAAATATGACATCATACACATTGAACTGCGTGGCAACAGAACTGCAGCGCAAAATTCACTACAGATACAGGTGAAATACACCGACGGAAAAATATAGCAACACAAAAAATAATTAATGCAGAGTAATGAAATTTCGTAAATACATTTGTCAAGGAATCATATTTCAGTGATTGACATTACAACATCACAGGTTCACGTAAGCGCGAGTTAAGCAATTGAAAATGTGAAATGCTGGTACTCTAATAACGGGCATAACCCCCAGAATGATGAATGTAAGTATGCAAACGCGCATGCATTGTGCTGTACAGTTGCCTCATGTCACTTTGTGGGCTCGAATTCCATGCTTATTGCACTTGGACAGTCAATCTAAGGACGGTGAATGCTGTCTTTGGATGACGCTGGAGCTGTCTCCCGGTGATGCCCATACGCGTTCGACTGCAGACAGATTTGATGATCGAGCAGGCCAAGAGAACATGTCGACACTCTGTAGAACATTCAGGGTTACAACAACAGTATGTTGTAAAGCACCCACTGGGATGCTGTTCCAGAATGGTAGCACAATAGTCCAATCACCAGACTGACATACAATTTGGCAGTCTTTGTGCGTGAGATAATCACAAGAGTGGTCCTGCTGTCATGTGAAATCACACCCCAGACCATAGCTTCAGGTGTAGATCTAGTGTGTCTAGCACGCAAACATGTTGGTTGCAGGCCCTCAACTGGTCTCCTATCCAAAACACGACCATCACTGGTGTTGTTGTTGTGGTATTCAGTCCTCAGACTGGTTTGATGCAGCTCTCCATGCTACCCTATCCTGTGCAAGCTTCTTCATCTCCCAGTACTTACTGCAACCTACATCCTTCTGAATCTGCTTACTGTATTCATCTCTTGGTCTCCCTATACGATTTTTACCCTCCACGCTGCCCTCCAATGCTAAATTTGTGATCCCTTGATGCCTCAGAACATGTCCTACCAACCGGTCCCTTCTTTTTGTCAAGTTGTGCCACAAACTCCTCTTCTCCCCAATTCTATTCAATACCTCCTCATTAGTTATGTGATATACCCATCTAATCTTCAGCATTCTTCTGTAGCACCACATTTCGAAAGATTCTATTTCTTCTTGTCCAAACTAGTTATCGTCCATGTTTCACTTCCATACATGGCTACACTCCATGCAAATACTTTCAGAAACGACTTTCTGACATTTAAATCTATACTCGATGTTAACAAATTTCTCTTCTTCAGAAACACTTTCCTTGCCATTGCCAGTCTACATTTTATATCCTCTCTACTTCGGCCATCATCAGTTATTTTGCTCCCCAAATAGCAAAACTCCTTTACTAATTTAAGTGCCTCATTTCCTAATCTAATTCCCTCAGCATCACCCGATTTAATTTGACTACATTCCATTATCCTCGTTTTGCTTTTGTTGATGTTCATCTTATATCCTACTTTCAAGACACTGTCCATTCCGTTCAACTGCTCTTCCAAGTCCTTTGCTGTCTCTGACAGAATTACAATGTCATCGGCGAACCTCAAAGTTTTTATTTCTTCTCCACGAATTTCAATACCTACTCCGAATTTTTCTTTTGTTTCCTTTACTGCCTGCTCAATATACACATTGAATAACATCGGGGAGAGGCTTCAACCCTGTCTCACTTCCTTCCCAACCACTGATTCCCTTTCATGCCCCTCGACTCTTAAAACTGCCATCTGGTTTCTGTACAAATTGTAAATAGCCTTACGCTCCCTTTATTTTGCCCCTGCCACCTTTAGAATTTGAAAGAGAGTATTCCAGTCAACATTGTCAAAAGCTTTCTCCAAGTCTACAAGTGCTAGAAACGTAGGTTTGCCTTTTCTTAATCTTTCATCTAAGATAAGTCGTAAGGTTAGTATTGCCTCACGTGTTCTAACATTTCTGCGGAATCCAAACTGATCTTCCCCAAGGTCCGCTTCTACCAGTTTTTCCATTCGTCTGTAAAGAATTCGCGTTAGTATTTTGCAGCTGTGACTTATTAAACTGATAGTTCGGTAATTTTCACATCTGTCAACACCTGCTTTCTTTGGGATTGGAATGATACCATCACTGGTATCGAGACAAAACCAGCTTTCATCAGAAAACACAACAGACGTTCACCTGTCCTCCCATGGGCCCTCACTCGACATCACTGACGTTGCAAATGGCGGTATTTGGGGCCAGTGGAATGCACGTTAAAGGTCGTCTTGGTGGATGGTGTTCTTAGAGTAACCGATTTGTAACAGTATGAAATTTTCACTCTGCAGCGGACTGTGCAATGATATGAAATTTACTGTCAAATTTAAACTGTGTGCTGTACCGAGACTCGAACTCGGGACCTTTGCCTTTCGCGGTCAAGTGCTCTACCGTCTGAGTTACCCAAGCACGATTCACGCCCGTCCTCAAAGCTTTATTTCCACCAGTACCTCATCTCCTACCTTCCAAACTTCACAGAAGCTCTCCTGCAATGCTGCAAAACTAGCACTTCTGGAAGAAAGGATACTGCGCAGACATGGCTTGCCACAACCGATCCAGCACACAGTTTTAATCTGCCAGCAAGTTTCAAATGAGCGCACACTCCGCTGGAGAGTGAAAAGTTCATTCTGGAAACATCCCCCAGTTTGTGGCAAGCCATGTCTTCCCAGTACTCTTTCTTCCAGAAGTGCCAGTTCTGCAGCATCGCGGGAGAGCTTCTGTGAAGTTTGAGAGGCAGGAGACGAGGTACTGGCGGAAGTACATCTGTGAGGACGGGTCGTGAGTCGTGGATGGGTAGCTCAGATGGTAGAGCACTTGCTCGCGAAAGGCAAAGGTCCCGACTTCGAGTCTCGGTCCGGCACTCAGTTTTAAGCTGCCGGAAAGTTTCGATTTGTAAGAGTTTCTTGTGTCACTGTGGTGCCAAGTGCTGTCCGAATAGCTACTGCAGATGCACTAAGACGCACCACAGCCATACGCCGAACAAGATGGTCTCCCCCCTCGGTAATGCACGAGGCCGTCCGGAGCCCCGTCTTCTTGCGACCGTTCATTCTTGTGACCACCGCTGCCAGCAATGCTGTACAGTGGCTTCATTCCCACCAAGTCTTTCTGCAATATGTTCGCCCCGACAGCTCGCCCTCTGTAATAAAAAACTGAGTAAAGGAATCAACGATCAACTTGAACGATGTCTTGTGACGTCCGCCCAGACCAAACGCAACGAACAATACTGGAAAAAAAAAATAGCTGAGTGGTCAGCGTGACGGATTGCCGTACTACGGGCCCGGGTTCTATTCCCGGCTGGGTCGGTGATTTCCCCCGCTCAGGGACTGGGTGTTGTGTTGTCTTCATCATCATTTCATCCCCATAAGGCGCGCAGTTCGCCCAATGTGGCGTCGAATGTAATAAGACCTCTACCTAGTCGGCCGATCCTGCCCCTTAAGGGGTCCCCGGCAAATGATGACAAACGCTCATTTCCATTTTTTCTGCAATATTTCAGAAAAACATTCAGCTCCTCGTAGCTCTATTACACTCAGCGCGGTCTCGATAATGGCGTCTTTGTTGCTGTAAAACCATTCTTGACTGACAACTCACCACATCCAGTATCAAAGGTAACTAAGGCTCACAACCGTTACAACGTGTATTTGAAGCAAACCTGATTTGCATCCTCATAGCAATGTTAGTAGCGCCACGCTTACACCACTGGCTCTACCATTTTGGAATAGACGTCATCTTTCAGATGTATAAACGCGCCTACCAGTTTTCGTTTGTGTCGCGTACATGCTTCTTGGTGTTGCATTTTTTTCTGTCGGTGTATGTGAAATATAAATGGTATGTATATGACATGTGCGTAAGCGGGCAAAGCAACGGGTAAAAAACTCCTCCTAAGTCGTGGGATCGATTTCAACCGAACTTGGTACACATGTTACATACTATCAAGAAAGAAGTACTGAAGGGGTAAGTACCTGCAACGCCCTGTTGGGGTGAGGGTGATAACGTGGAGAGAGAAGGGGAACGGAGGAGATGGGAACAGGTAAGAGTGGGTGGAAAGAGATGAACAGAGTATAACATTATTTGTTTATGGTTCATTTAAATTTTTATAATTTTTTTTGCTTTAAAATTATCGGATATTGTTACTATATTTTCTGTAGATGTAAAGCAATGTGTGCTATACTGGAGTTTGAAGTTCTTTGTATTGTATGTGAACAATGTATGTGATTTACTATGTAAATTTTTTATTACGTTAAATAATTTTGTGATGACATTTTGTATTCAAAAAATGTTTGTGTGTATAAATTGTTCATGGTGATGTAAATTTGACAATTTAAGAAATGGTAACGCTTATGAACAATATAAGAAATAGGTGCTGTGAAAATGCCAGTGTGCTTTTGTTTGAAACGAAAGTGGCTCTGGGGAGTGGAAAAGGTGGCAAGGGCAAATTGGCGCGCTGCCTAGAGCAAGCGCGGGAAGTAAGCCACACAGCATGTAGGCAGCAGTGATTGAGGCAACACCTTTGTGGAGCAGGAGAAGCTGCAAACAGCTTACGGCATAGCTGAGCGTTGCTGGGCTACTGTATGTAAAATTGAATGACGCCAAGAAGAGAAATTGAGCTCATACAGCAAGATACTTGCAGGCCGTAGTGTGGATAGTGTAGCCGTCATAAGTGTTTCCCACATCTAAGCCTACAGCCACCAGACAAGTTTTTTTTTTTTTTTTGATTTTTACTTTTGTATAGCGTGAACCATTAATTTAAACTGCGTTTTAATAATCGTTCTTGGACTTTAAAGAAACTGGTTCACCCTGTTATTTAACCCGAATCATACACCTATATAGGGTTCCTACCTGGCTTTTGATTAATCCGAGTATCCTCTTTTACAGACTTATGAAGTGCCAACTTACTATAAAGAGGCACCATTTAAATTGTTTGAGTGTAAATAATAAAGTTTTCTTTACTATTGCATAGTGTCATAGCAAAAGTTTTCTTACGTAAAATTCAATCAGAGTGAAGCCAAGTTTTCAGAATCTGTTACACGACAATACAGAATTACTTCAAAGAGAAATAACTTTTGAAAGTAAATTATAGTAAGAAAGAGGCTTTCTTGAAGTGAAATGTTCAGTATAAAAAGAGTGTGCTTTAATATCTAAGTATTTCAGTGTTTAAGTTGATTGATTATGAAAAGTGCATTTCTAAAGGTCCCCCTGGACATTTTTTTTTAGCTTCCTTGAAATTATCTACTGGGCTTTAAAAAACGTAATGTAGAAAGGTGTAGAACAACATTGTTTAAGTGGAGCAATATTTATTTGAAAAAACCAATTTTAAACAGTAGCAAAAAAAGGACAAAAATTTATACTTCTGCTTTTCCAATTCTTCATGTTTTATTGCCTGCGCAGGCTGGCGACCGTTAGTACATGTTTTAAAACACTAAAAGAACTTGGAACTGAGTTGTCCTAGCTTCAGTATAATATTATTCATACTGCGTTTCTATCGAACCGCTGGGTAAGATCTTAAGAAAAGAAGTGAATAGTCTGATTTACTTATCCATTAGACAAAACACGGTCCAATCCTGTAAAAAGGGTAACTCTATTGATTATTTTTCCGTTAGACCGGACTGTTCTCCCATAGTGTACTTTATTTGGAAACAACCAAATTTTAGTAAGAGTGTTATACGTGGCAACATAGAGACAAGGTTTGTGTCATTTAGGTAAAAGAATACTAAATTACAATACTAGTGTTAGGATTATAAGAGGAGAGAGGGGAAATGAACAAAAAGGGAAAATCGGGGAGAAGGACAGAGAGAAGAGAGAGAGAGAGAGAGAGAGAGAGAGAGAGAGAGAGAGAGAGAGTGGGGGAGGGGGGGGGGATGAGAGGAGAGAGAGAGATGAGAGAGAGGAGAGAGAGAGAGGGGGGGGGGGGGGGGGAGGAGGAGATGGACAGAGAAAGGAAAGAGGAGGAAACGCACAGATGGAGAGGGGATGGAAGAGATGGACAGTGAGAGGGGGGAGGAGGAGATCGACGAAGAGAGGGGGCAGGAGGTGAGGTTAGAAAGGTGAGAAGGAGAAACAGGGAGCAGGAGGAGACAGAGAGATTTGGAATGAGCTGATGGAGTTATAAAAAATTAGCAGAAATACACACTCATGCAACTCCTAGCACTCATCTAGCATTTTTATAAATCCAAAAAGGAGGTCAGCTGGATGCAAGCAAAATGGAGTCAGTAGTTTCATTAGTTTCGAATCGAGTCTTGTCTACACAGTCTTGTTTGTAACACGAAGATTGAAAGGATGGGCTACACCAGGGAGTTGTTCTTAGTTATGTAATAGTACGTTGCTTGAGTGATTGTTCATGAATGTCCTGATATGACTAAGAAGATACTGTTAATTATCGTCTTCATTCCACTATTCGTTTTTGCTGGACTGATTGCTGTGGCCAGCACAATATACAGAACTGTGGGTGTTTGTTGTCTATGAAAGTGCCTCTGAGTTAATTTAAATTCTCTGGATTGCGCTTCGTTTCAATCAAGTTTCAGGAGTTCATATAATTCTTTTGGTTTTAAAATTGGCTTGTGCCATTGTGAAAATTTTATGTCAATTACGAGATTAAATCCGAGTGTCGTGACGAGAGAGTTTCGCTAATTTAAATTCGATATCCAACTTTGACTCGCTTTGCGCCTGCAGTGTGATCAGTTAAATCGCAGTTAAGCGTGCTGTCGTGTTCCATTATTTGGATGGACTACGCGGAATGTAACTGGAGGCTGTTCGTTGTAGGGCAAACTAATTTTCACAGTTCTCGTATGACTAGTAAAACGAATGTCCTGCTATGCATTTTACCCTGTTAAAAGCGATTTGTTCTATTCTTACTTCGTTAAGGAAATCGAGGGAAGAAGCTAATAACTGACGTAGCTTTTGCGGATATGAGCGGAAACTTACGATAATAGAAATACTAGAAAATTACTGTATACACTATTTTAATAAGTGATATTCGTTGTGCTGAATGCAGGATGCCTAGAGGAACTTTTCAATCGTCAGCAGACTGTAGTTGCGCAAAAAGAACAAAATATGACAACGCCTGCATGGAACTTCTAATTAATGTAGAAGCTCCGGCAGTATCTTTGTTTTTCAGACAAAATTATGGGAATTCAGGACCGTCTATTATGCAAAAACAGTTACTTATACTCGTAGTATCTTAGGCCTGACTGCTATGACTTCCTGGTCGTTGTCTGTCGTAGTGGAGTTCAGGCTGGGAGTTCGGGTAGCGAGTTCGGGTCTGCCAGCCAGTTGGAACACGTCTGGCGTGCAGTCCGGACCTGCCAGTCGGGGAGTTGCAATGCAGCACAAGGGCAGTCGGTTTGGAGCAGCAGTTACGTCTGCGTCGACGTGGCTCGCCCCAACTTTTGCCGCCACGCGTCACCTGAGCCGGGCCACGGTCTCGGTGGATCATCGGTCAGTCGTACTACCGACGACGCGTTTGGGCTCGCCGATCGTTCATGAGTCTCCTGTGTGTGTATGTGTGTGTGTGTGTGTGTGTGTGTGTGTGTGTGTGTGCGCGCATCGACTCCCGATTGTCTTCGTGTGTGCTTAGTTACTGTTGGGTATCGTTCAGGCCTTCGTGCAAGTGTTTGTCAGGCCCGTGTGTAGTTGGCGTGATTTCCTTTGGCGATTTATTTTAAATGTTGTCGGCATACTGGCTCTGTGAGCGCTTCTGGGCCCCTTCAAATTACCATCTTGTGGAACTTGGGTCGGTCCTTCCCTGGTGCAGGGATGTCGTTTAGGCCAGTGGGCGTGTTTTCTCTGCATGGTTGGGTCCGAGCCAGTATTTCCGCCGTCGTGTGTCTGGAAGTGAGTGGGAGGCGCACCAGCAGTGCAGTCGCGACGGAGCGGCAGTCGCTGACGGATCATGAACTTGCGCGCCACGAGCAGAAAAAACAACATACAGAAACATATAATAATTAGACAATAAAGAAATAAAATCAGCTAAAAAGGTCTTTATTTACTGTACTGATTTTGTCTTTTACATTACATTACGTTATGTGCTCAAAACGACCTTGTGCTTCAAAGCATTTATGCGCGCTCCCTAACGTGTTAATTATACACTTTGCGCTTGTCTGCCTCATCAGTTCTAAAAATTTCATGACGATTATTCTTCTTCAAGTCTTCTAACGTTATTGCGTTTTGGTATACAGTTTTTCTCTTTAGACTGCCCCACAGATGAAACTGCACGACACATAGTTCAGGAAATATGACATCATACACATTGAACTGCGTGGCAACAGAACTGCAGCGCAAAATTCACTACAGATACAGGTGAAATACACCGACGGAAAAATATAGCAACACAAAAAATAATTAATGCAGAGTAATGAAATTTCGTAAATACATTTGTCAAGGAATCATATTTCAGTGATGACATTACAACATCACAGGTTCACGTAAGCGCGAGTTAAGCAATTGAAAATGTGAAATGCTGGTACTCTAATAACGGGCATAACCCCCAGAATGATGAATGTAAGTATGCAAACGCGCATGCATTGTGCTGTACAGTTGCCTCATGTCACTTTGTGGGCTCGAATTCCATGCTTATTGCACTTGGACAGTCAATCTAAGGACGGTGAATGCTGTCTTTGGATGACGCTGGAGCTGTCTCCCGGTGATGCCCATACGCGTTCGACTGCAGACAGATTTGATGATCGAGCAGGCCAAGAGAACATGTCGACACTCTGTAGAACATTCAGGGTTACAACAACAGTATGTTGTAAAGCACCCACTGGGATGCTGTTCCAGAATGGTAGCACAATAGGTCCAATCACCAGACTGACATACAATTTGGCAGTCTTTGTGCGTGAGATAATCACAAGAGTGGTCCTGCTGTCATGTGAAATCACACCCCAGACCATAGCTTCAGGTGTAGATCTAGTGTGTCTAGCACGCAAACATGTTGGTTGCAGGCCCTCAACTGGTCTCCTATCCAAAACACGACCATCACTGGTGTTGTTGTTGTGGTATTCAGTCCTCAAGACTGGTTTGATGCAGCTCTCCATGCTACCCTATCCTGTGCAAGCTCTCTTCATCTCCCAGTACTTACTGCAACCTACATCCTTCTGAATCTGCTTACTGTATTCATCTCTTGGTCTCCCTATACGATTTTTACCCTCACACGCTGCCCTCCAATGCTAAATTTGTGATCCCTTGATGCCTCAGAACATGTCCTACCAAACCGGTCCCTTCTTTTTGTCAAGTTGTGCCACAAACTCCTCTCTCCCCAATTCTATTCAATACCTCCTCATTAGTTATGTGATATACCCATCTAATCTTCAGCATTCTTCTGTAGCACCACATTTCGAAAGATTCTATTTCTTCTTGTCCAAACTAGTTATCGTCCATGTTTCACTTCCATACATGGCTACACTCCATGCAAATACTTTCAGAAACGACTTTCTGACATTTAAATCTATACTCGATGTTAACAAATTTCTCTTCTTCAGAAACACTTTCCTTGCCATTGCCAGTCTACATTTTATATCCTCTCTACTTCGGCCATCATCAGTTATTTTGCTCCCCAAATAGCAAAACTCCTTTACTAATTTAAGTGCCTCATTTCCTAATCTAATTCCCCTCAGCATCACCCGATTTAATTTGACTACATTCCATTATCCTCGTTTTGCTTTTGTTGATGTTCATCTTATATCCTACTTTCAAGACACTGTCCATTCCGTTCAACTGCTCTTCCAAGTCCTTTGCTGTCTCTGACAGAATTACAATGTCATCGGCGAACCTCAAAGTTTTTATTTCTTCTCACGAATTTTCAATACCTACTCCGAATTTTTCTTTTGTTTCCTTTACTGCCTGCTCAATATACACATTGAATAACATCGGGGAGAGGCTTCAACCCTGTCTCACTTCCTTCCCAACCACTGATTCCCTTTCATGCCCCTCGACTCTTAAAACTGCCATCTGGTTTCTGTACAAATTGTAAATAGCCTTACGCTCCCTTTATTTTGCCCCTGCCACCTTTAGAATTTGAAAAGAGAGTATTCCAGTCAACATTGTCAAAAGCTTTCTCCAAGTCTACAAGTGCTAGAAACGTAGGTTTGCCTTTTCTTAATCTTTCATCTAAGATAAGTCGTAAGGTTAGTATTGCCTCACGTGTTCTAACATTTCTGCGGAATCCAAACTGATCTTCCCCAAGGTCCGCTTCTACCAGTTTTTCCATTCGTCTGTAAAGAATTCGCGTTAGTATTTTGCAGCTGTGACTTAACCACGCGATCTAGTGTTCAACACCTGCTTTCTTTGGGATTGGAATGATACCATCACTGGTATCGAGACAAAACCAGCTTTCATCAGAAAACACAACAGACGTTCACCTGTCCTCCCATGGGCCCTCACTCGACATCACTGACGTTGCAAATGGCGGTATTTGGGGCCAGTGGAATGCACGTTAAAGGTCGTCTTGGTGGATGGTGTTCTTAGAGTAACCGATTTGTAACAGTATGAAATTTTCACTCTGCAGCGGACTGTGCAATGATATGAAATTTACTGTCAAATTTAAACTGTGTGCTGTACCGAGACTCGAACTCGGGACCTTTGCCTTTCGCGGTCAAGTGCTCTACCGTCTGAGTTACCCAAGCACGATTCACGCCCGTCCTCAAAGCTTTATTTCCACCAGTACCATCATCTCCTACCTTCCAAACTTCACAGAAGCTCTCCTGCAATGCTGCAAAACTAGCACTTCTGGAAGAAAGGATACTGCGCAGACATGGCTTGCCACAACCGATCCAGCACACAGTTTTAATCTGCCAGCAAGTTTCAAATGAGCGCACACTCCGCTGGAGAGTGAAAAGTTCATTCTGGAAACATCCCCCAGTTTGTGGCAAGCCATGTCTTCCCAGTACTCTTTCTTCCAGAAGTGCCAGTTCTGCAGCATCGCGGGAGAGCTTCTGTGAAGTTTGAGAGCAGGAGACGAGGTACTGGCGGAAGTACATCTGTGAGGACGGGTCGTGAGTCGTGGATGGGTAGCTCAGATGGTAGAGCACTTGCTCGCGAAAGGCAAAGGTCCCGACTTCGAGTCTCGGTCCGGCACTCAGTTTTAAGCTGCCGGAAAGTTTCGATTTGTAAGAGTTTCTTGTGTCACTGTGGTGCCAAGTGCTGTCCGAATAGCTACTGCAGATGCACTAAGACGCACCACAGCCATACGCCGAACAAGATGGTCTCCCCCTCGGTAATGCACGAGGCCGTCCGGAGCCCCGTCTTCTTGCGACCGTTCATTCTTGTGACCACCGCTGCCAGCAATGCTGTACAGTGGCTTCATTCCCACCAAGTCTTTCTGCAATATGTTCGCCCCGACAGCTCGCCCTCTGTAATAAAAAACTGAGTAAAGGAATCAACGATCAACTTGAACGATGTCTTATCTGTCTCGCGTGTGTCAAACGCAACGAACAATACTGGAAAAAAAAAATAGCTGAGTGGTCAGCGTGACGGATTGCCGTACTACGGGCCCGGGTTCTATTCCCGGCTGGGTCGGTGATTTCCCCCGCTCAGGGACTGGGTGTTGTGTTGTCTTCATCATCATTTCATCCCCATAAGGCGCGCAGTTCGCCCAATGTGGCGTCGAATGTAATAAGACCTCTACCTAGTCGGCCGATCCTGCCCCTTAAGGGGTCCCCGGCAAATGATGACAAACGCTCATTTCCATTTTTTCTGCAATATTTCAGAAAAACATTCAGCTCCTCGTAGCTCTATTACACTCAGCGCGGTCTCGATAATGGCGTCTTTGTTGCTGTAAAACCATTCTTGACTGACAACTCACCACATCCAGTATCAAAGGTAACTAAGGCTCACAACCGTTACAACGTGTATTTGAAGCAAACCTGATTTGCATCCTCATAGCAATGTTAGTAGCGCCACGCTTACACCACTGGCTCTACCATTTTGGAATAGACGTCATCTTTCAGATGTATAAACGCGCCTACCAGTTTTCGTTTGTGTCGCGTACATGCTTCTTGGTGTTGCATTTTTTTCTGTCGGTGTATGTGAAATATAAATGGTATGTATATGACATGTGCGTAAGCGGGCAAAGCAACGGGTAAAAAACTCCTCCTAAGTCGTGGGATCGATTTCAACCGAACTTGGTACACATGTTACATACTATCAAGAAAGAAGTACTGAAGGGGTAAGTACCTGCAACGCCCTGTTGGGGTGAGGGTGATAACGTGGAGAGAGAAGGGGAACGGAGGAGATGGGAACAGGTAAGAGTGGGTGGAAAGAGATGAACAGAGTATAACATTATTTGTTTATGGTTCATTTAAATTTTTATAATTTTTTTTGCTTTAAAATTATCGGATATTGTTACTATATTTTCTGTAGATGTAAAGCAATGTGTGCTATACTGGAGTTTGAAGTTCTTTGTATTGTATGTGAACAATGTATGTGATTTACTATGTAAATTTTTTATTACGTTAAATAATTTTGTGATGACATTTTGTATTCAAAAAATGTTTGTGTGTATAAATTGTTCATGGTGATGTAAATTTGACAATTTAAGAAATGGTAACGCTTATGAACAATATAAGAAATAGGTGCTGTGAAAATGCCAGTGTGCTTTTGTTTGAAACGAAAGTGGCTCTGGGGAGTGGAAAAGGTGGCAAGGGCAAATTGGCGCGCTGCCTAGAGCAAGCGCGGGAAGTAAGCCACACAGCATGTAGGCAGCAGTGATTGAGGCAACACCTTTGTGGAGCAGGAGAAGCTGCAAACAGCTTACGGCATAGCTGAGCGTTGCTGGGCTACTGTATGTAAAATTGAATGACGCCAAGAAGAGAAATTGAGCTCATACAGCAAGATACTTGCAGGCCGTAGTGTGGATAGTGTAGCCGTCATAAGTGTTTCCCACATCTAAGCCTACAGCCACCAGACAAGTTTTTTTTTTTTTGATTTTTACTTTTGTATAGCGTGAACCATTAATTTAAACTGCGTTTTAATAATCGTTCTTGGACTTTAAAGAAACTGGTTCACCCTGTTATTTAACCCGAATCATACACCTATATAGGGTTCCTACCTGGCTTTTGATTAATCCGAGTATCCTCTTTTACAGACTTATGAAGTGCCAACTTACTATAAAGAGGCACCATTTAAATTGTTTGAGTGTAAATAATAAAGTTTTCTTTACTATTGCATAGTGTCATAGCAAAAGTTTTCTTACGTAAAATTCAATCAGAGTGAAGCCAAGTTTTCAGAATCTGTTACACGACAATACAGAATTACTTCAAAGAGAAATAACTTTTGAAAGTAAATTATAGTAAGAAAAAGGCTTTCTTGAAGTGAAATGTTCAGTATAAAAAGAGTGTGCTTTAATATCTAAGTATTTCAGTGTTTAAGTTGATTGATTATGAAAAGTGCATTTCTAAAGGTCCCCCTGGACATTTTTTTTTAGCTTCCTTGAAATTATCTACTGGGCTTTAAAAAACGTAATGTAGAAAGGTGTAGAACAACATTGTTTAAGTGGAGCAATATTTATTTGAAAAAACCAATTTTAAACAGTAGCAAAAAAAGGACAAAAATTTATACTTCTGCTTTTCCAATTCTTCGTGTTTTATTGCCTGCGCAGGCTGGCGACCGTTAGTACATGTTTTAAAACACTAAAAGAACTTGGAACTGAGTTGTCCTAGCTTCAGTATAATATTATTCATACTGCGTTTCTATCGAACCGCTGGGTAAGATCTTAAGAAAAGAAGTGAATAGTCTGATTTACTTATCCATTAGACAAAACACGGTCCAATCCTGTAAAAAGGGTAACTCTATTGATTATTTTTCCGTTAGACCGGACTGTTCTCCCATAGTGTACTTTATTTGGAAACAACCAAATTTTAGTAAGAGTGTTATACGTGGCAACATAGAGACAAGGTTTGTGTCATTTAGGTAAAAGCATACTAAATTACAATACTAGTGTTAGGATTATAAGAGGAGAGAGGGGAAATGAACAAAAAGGGAAAATCGGGGAGAAGGACAGAGAGAGAGAGAGAGAGAGAGAGAGAGAGAGAGAGAGAGAGAGAGAGAGAGAGGGGGGGGGGGAGAGAGAGAGAGAGAGAGAGAGAGAGAGAGAGAGAGAGAGGGGGGGGGGGGAGGAGGAGATGGACAGAGAAAGGAAAGAGGAGGAAACGCACAGATGGAGAGGGGATGGGGAAGAGATGGACAGTGAGAGGGGGGAGGAGGAGATCGACGAAGAGAGGGGGCAGGAGGTGAGGTTAGAAAGGTGAGAAGGAGAAACAGGGAGCAGGAGGAGACAGAGAGATTTGGAATGAGCTGATGGAGTTATAAAAAATTAGCAGAAATACACACTCATGCAACTCCTAGCACTCATCTAGCATTTTTATAAATCCAAAAGGAGGTCAGCTGGATGCAAGCAAAATGGAGTCAGTAGTTTCATTAGTTTCGAATCGAGTCTTGTCTACACAGTCTTGTTTGTAACACGAAGATTGAAAGGATGGGCTACACCAGGGAGTTGTTCTTAGTTATGTAATAGTACGTTGCTTGAGTGATTGTTCATGAATGTCCTGATATGACTAAGAAGATACTGTTAATTATCGTCTTCATTCCACTATTCGTTTTTGCTGGACTGATTGCTGTGGCCAGCACAATATACAGAACTGTGGGTGTTTGTTGTCTATGAAAGTGCCTCTGAGTTAATTTAAATTCTCTGGATTGCGCTTCGTTTCAATCAAGTTTCAGGAGTTAATATAATTCTTTTGGTTTTAAAATTGGCTTGTGCCATTGTGAAAATTTTATGTCAATTACGAGATTAAATCCGAGTGTCGTGACGAGAGAGTTTCGCTAATTTAAATTCGATATCCAACTTTGACTCGCTTTGCGCCTGCAGTGTGATCAGTTAAATCGCAGTTAAGCGTGCTGTCGTGTTCCATTATTTGGATGGACTACGCGGAATGTAACTGGAGGCTGTTCGTTGTAGGGCAAACTAATTTTCACAGTTCTCGTATGACTAGTAAAACGAATGTCCTGCTATGCATTTTACCCTGTTAAAGCGATTTGTTCTATTCTTACTTCGTTAAGGAAATCGAGGGAAGAAGCTAATAACTGACGTAGCTTTTGCGGATATGAGCGGAAACTTACGATAATAGAAATACTAGAAAATTACTGTATACACTATTTTAATAAGTGATATTCGTTGTGCTGAATGCAGGATGCCTAGAGGAACTTTTCAATCGTCAGCAGACTGTAGTTGCGCAAAAAGAACAAAATATGACAACGCCTGCATGGAACTTCTAATTAATGTAGAAGCTCCGGCAGTATCTTTGTTTTTCAGACAAAATTATGGGAATTCAGGACCGTCTATTATGCAAAAACAGTTACTTATAAATACGCAAATATTATCTGTGCTATGGGCAGAGGATACTTTTATGAGGTTCTGTACAATGTAAGCTGGCCGGTGTGGCCGAGCGGTTCTAGGCTCTTCAGTCTGGAACCGAGCGACCGCTACGGTCGCGGGTTCGAATCCTGCCTTGGGCATGGATGTGTGTGATGTCCTTAGGTTAGTTAGGTTTAAGTAGTTATAAGTTCTAGGGGACTGATGAGCTCAGATATTAAGTACCATAGTGCTCGGAGCCATTTTTTTTTTTGTAAAATGTAAACATGTTTTAAGTTAAAGTTATTTTAACGAAATTAGACCTAAAAACAGATTTTCAGTAGCGGTTATTATCTTATTTTTGCTGCACAATTGGGCTCTGTAGGACCCTCTTTATATTTTGTAAAGCGTTAGCTTGACACCTGCAACTAAATGATGTTAATGTGCGTTTCGTTGGGGAGTTCTACGTGTAAACGTAACTTGAATGGACGAAAATATTTCGCGAGGATAAACCAACTGATAAAAGGTATCAAGAGATCCCTATTTAATGCGAAACTGACCACTAGACGTCACGAGAGCTGCACCTGCCAGTATAAAAGTAGGAGGGGATTATTTTGTTGTTAGTAGACGAGCAGGAACAGTAAAATGGGTCGGTAATGGAAATGAGAGTTTGGTGTCATTGGCCCGAAGGCCCCTTACGGGGCAGGTCCGGCCGCCTTGGTGCAGGTCTTATTACATTCGACGTCAGACTGGGGGCCCTGCGCGCCGGATGGGGATGAAATGATGAAAACAACACAACACTCAGTTCCTGAGAGGAGACAATCCCCGACCCAGCCGGGAATCGAACCCGAGACCCTGAAGATGGTAGTCCGTCACGCTGACCTCTTCTTTATTATTAATCTCATATTGTTCGCTGTAAATGCTCGGGGCGGACGTCGCGAGACACCCGTTTCAGTTCGTCGTTGACCCGTTAACTCAGTTTCTTATTACAGAGGGCAGCTCTGAGTTGCCGTGCCGGCTCCATTCAGCTATCGGGGCGGACAGAATGGGTCGGTCGGGAGAGCTCAGTGACTTCGAACGTGGACTCAGCACTGGATGCCACCTGAGTAAAGAATCCATCAGGAATATGTCAACCCCTCTAAAATTGTCCGTCGACAGTTGGTGATCTGGTTGAGAAGTGGAAACGTGAATGAGTAAACACGGCTAAACGGGACCAGGCAGACCGCGTATACTGACGGACAGTGACCGTCAAGCATAACGTCGCTTGGTTGTAAGAAACCGAATGAAAGCAGAAGAAAAAAATCACTCGCGAGTTCGAAAGTGCCATCAGTAGTCCAGCCAGCACAATGACTTAAAATGGTGAGTTGAAAATAATGGTGTAAAATGATTGAGCAACTTCTCATAGGTCACAAACGTCTGTAGTCGATGCTAAGCGACACTAGAGGTGGTGTAAACAGCGACTCCTCTGGAAGTGGATGACTGAAAACGAGTGATTTGGAATAGTGGTCACACCATACACTATGGCAATCCGATGGTTGGGTGGATTTAAGAATGCCTGGAGAAGGTATGTACTACCAACTGTGAAGTACGGAGGAGGTGGTGTTACGGTATGGGGCTCTTCCTTGTGACAGAAAACGCTATCTGCGGAACGATAAGAACTCATTTTACAGCCTTGTGTACTGTGTACAATAAATACTTTTACTCAACAGTACTTGTCGATACCACTATTATTTTACGAAATTTGGACTGGTCAGTATTATCTCAGTTGGTTTTCTGAAAACTTTCATATAACTTTATACACAGTATGTTATATTTCAAGCTAAAATTTATGAAAAGGAATAACTTAAAAAATACCGGGTGATCAAAAAGTCAGTATAAATTTGAAAACTGAATAAATCACGGAACAATGTAGATAGAGAGGTAAAAATTGACACACATGGCATGGGGTTTTATTGGAACAAAAAAAGTACAAAAGGTCAAAAAATGTCCGACATGTGGCGCTTCTTCTGATCAGAATGGCAATAATTAACGTAACAACGTAAGACAAAGCAAAGATGATGTTCTTAATGGAAATGCTCAATAAGTCCACCATCATTCCTCAACAATAGCCGTAGTCGAGGAATAATGTTGTGAACAGCACTGTAAAGCATGCCTGGAGTTATGGTGAGCCATTGGCGTCGGATGTTGTCTTTCAGCATCACTAGAGATGGTGGTCGATCACGATACACTTGCGCCTTCAGGTAACCCCAAAACAAATAATCGCACGGACTGAGGTCTGGAGACCTAGGTGGCCAAGCATAACGAAAGTGGCGGCTGAGCACACTATAATCACCAAACGAAGCGCGCAAGAGATCTTTCACGCGTCTAGCAATATGGGGCGGACCGCCATCCTACATAAACGTCGTACGTTCCAGCAGGTGTTTATCAGCCACGCTGGTGATGATGAGATTCTGTAACATACCGGAGTACCTCTCACCCGTCACAGTAGCAGTTTTGCTGTCCAGCGCCATCTGTCGGACATTTTGTGGGCTTTTTTTTGTTCTAACAAAACTCCATGTCATTCCAAGCATGTGTATCAATTTTTACCGTGGTTTATTGAGTTTTCAAATTTATACTGACTATTTGATCACCAGATATTTTATAATCTATGTTATAATCGATAAGTACTAGTTGATAGTGTACAGTTAAAATTATTTTTTTTAGAAACATTTGAAATCAGGAATAATTTGCACACTGATAATTTCTGTTATTAATTACGCAATCCTTACTGTGTACTATGTTTATTTCTGGATACATTTATGAAATAATAATCGAAATTAATGATGTAACGATAGCTAGTAGGAATTCATATGTTAAGAAAAACCGTAAACCCTTTGGAATATGGTTATTTTCCTAGAGTGTGAGAATCGTAAGCTTGCCTCTGATTTGATCCGACGTATTTTTGTATAACAGATGCGAACGATGTAATTTCAGCGTTGTTAATGTGAAAAATCAAAATACTGGATGATATATCAAAATGTGAGAAAATCATTGGGAAACATATTTCCAACCGTGAGGACCTGATATTAGATTTTCAGCTTCAAGACTCAGACCCCTAGACAAGAAGAACTGGAGCCATGTCAACGTGACAAGCTAAGTGAACTTGAGAGTTTATTGTAATCTTTGCTCCTCTCGAATCTTCATAAAAGACTTCGCTTATTAATTATTGGGACTGGGTATTGTTTAATAATGACAATAGATGGAAGAAGGTAGGAGGTGGGAGATTACAGAGGTGATGATAATTTCTATCAGCGTGACAAAACACTCTGTCATAAGGCATCATCTGCGAGGCAGTGGTTTGTTGACAGTAACATCCCTGAAATGGATCGGCATGTGAGGAGTCCCGGCTTGAACCCAGTGGACCATTTTGGGATGCGCCTGAAGGTCTACTTCACTCCAGACACCAATGTCCACCATCGCTGCCTTCTATAGATTCAGCTGTTGATGAAGAATGAGCTGCCATTCTTTTACAGACGTTGGGACACTTGGTTGAAAGAGTCCACAGCAGAGTTCAAGCCGTCATAAAGGCGAAGGGTGGACACACACTGCATATGAATGTCCACTAATTGGTGTCTGGATACTTTTGATCAGATAATGTACGCTCAGCGTTGCCTGAGTGCCAGCCCCCGATCGCTGATCCGCTTTGCGGATTTGGTCCGGGTTTGGTTGAGCTTCCTGGCTCGTAAGCTACGCGCTAAGCTGTGCCAGCTAGTCAATTCTGCCAGAGATCTCTAACACGAAATAATCACGCATAGTGCCTATCTCGCGCGTTAAAAGACAAGCAGCCACCCATTTGGTTTCATTACGTTAAGCAGATTAGCTATTGTTATAATTAACTTGCTTTTATGTTTTTCTCATTAAACCTTCCTACTTATTTCTCACATAAAAATGATGCTGACGTTACTGCAATCGCTATTACAGATATTGAAGTAATATTGTGACTATCTTTATTTGAGGACCATTTCCTGTACTCTGTTTCTAAAATGGCTCGATTCTACCATGAATTTTCGATGACAGGTTGCGTTGACTGACTGCTTTGTTTCAATCTTCTAGGATGGCTTTCTTAACAGCTTCGTCAGTTGTGCTGCGACTGTTGACAGAAAAAAAATTGTCATTGCTAGCGACATAAATTTTAATTTGTGCCCACATCAGTTCTATTTGGTGAAAGTGGCAATAATAAGGTGCCAGCCTAATAATTCTATGCTTATATGATTTTGGCAACTCGTCGACTGATCTCAGGGGTCAATCCTCTGACGGAGAGAACAACATAAACAGTTTTTTCATTGAATCGCTTGTTTCTGACGTTGTTCAGTATCACATAATAAACAGCAGTAACAACACTGCAACATAAAGAAATGGAAAAACAATCTCAGCACGCTACGAAGACAGGTGCTTAAGGCATAGTGTTGAGGTGGTGTGTATGGGGGGGGGGGGGGGGGGGTGAAGGTTTGGCAACTGCTGACGGGTGTCGCAGCTACGGGTCTGGTGGATTGGCTGAGTGCATGCTGAGCCCTCCGCGTGAGCCTCATCCCGCAACTTACTTAGCAGCTGTCAAACCTGAAGTCATTTTGACTCAAATATAGCAAAGGCTACTGCCCGAAAGCGCGTATGTTTCCTTTCGTGCATTTCAGACTAATTTGGTTATAGAGAAAATCGCTGTAGGCACTACGAAGACACACTGTTGCTCAGCTGAAGTTAAACCTCTCGTTCTGCTGAGAGGAATGGTAGGAAGGTGATCAAAGAGAATATCCAAAGGGTGAGCTTCCCTCCCGAGTGGCGGCTGCGATCAAAGGCGAGCGGGAAGGCTTCCGTGAATGAACCGCTGGCGGAACGACGAGGTGCAATCGAGCGACACTTCTCGAACGGAAAGTAAGAGAGAGTTTTGACCTTTACTGATCTTAGGATAATGTCGGCCTCGTTAAAGGCGAAAAATTCATGCGCTTTCCCATAGTGGGGCTCTGTCTTTTGGCACTGGTTACGTTTTACTTATAGTAAGAATTTCTTCATCCCTCTCCATACCTTGTACGAACGACGAGAAATGCGATGTAGAGCTCCTTCATATTGACTCTCATAAATTACAGATTGTCTTATGTCCTCAGCATACGTATTCTATTTCAAATTATAATGTGTAGTAAATTAAACATACTTCATACGTTCTCATCGAACTAAAACATAATAACTTTTCCAGTTTCGTAACTTTTATCTCTCTTTAATAAGCTCTTCTATTCATTAAAGAATCATATACCGTTTTCTTTTGGGTAAGAAAGGATTGAAAATAAGCTTTAACTCAATGATGGAAACAGAAATCAGGAACGGAAAAATTGTGGATCGTGGTAAAAGGATATTAACTCACTCTCCTTCATTTCGAGGGCATGTACGAGTACAGCGTTCTATCGAAACAACATTTTACATTACAATATTTCGTAAACATTTCGAGTTTTGTGGTTCATTTCGTTAAAATGTACAGAATGTCAAAATTCGATTTTTTGAAACGACGTCTCGTGCCGTGTAGTGATTTCCTTACTTAGCAATTTAAAAGCTAATCCTGGTTGAAAAACGTCACATATGCTGCATTATAATTTGAGGCATTCCACGAAAAGTATAAACGTTGAAACAGTTTTCACTTTACAAGTAAGACAACAAATTCACGTCTACTTTGTAGCCATCCATAAAAAGGTTATCTGTTACAACCAGGAATCCACGTCAAACCACTGAAAGAATCTAACTCCCATGCATGAAATAACTTAAAACGTCTGATTAAAAATGAGTTGATGTGTTGAATGTTTGACTTTAAGCCCGTCGAAGAAGCAAATCTTAAGTCAGTTGGTTTTTTTAGTTTAGGATCATTCACACACGAAATACTGAAAAAGTGTAGAAAAGGTTAGAAATTATGTATAAAGCGTGTTGAAAGTCGCAAGTGCTGTCATCGTCAAACACTGGATGAGTGTAGTCTAGGTAATTTGCACTGCCATCCATGAAAACCTCGTTTTTCACTTATCTCAATGTTTATGACGTCATATCTCTTGTACTACATGTCATCCAATCATATAATTTTACAGGTACATTCAGTGGTATGTGTGTATACTGTCTGTCAAAATGTGTTACACGTAGAGTTAGCAGAAAAGAAGTAATAAACTGTAGTGCCTGATGCTGAAGTCTTAGTGCACGGACAGCGAAAATGTAGTACACGATGAACTTTTTGTGTCAAGTGTTAGCGAGAGAAAGTTTTTTAAACGTTTGAAATTACGTGTAAAGTTCATTGGAAGTACCTAAGTGCTCCCATTCTCAAATATTGGAGAAATATGGTCTGGGTAAATTTCGCGCCGTGAGCTGCACTGCCTCAGGACAAACACACAGTTTCTACTGTGCCTCACAATGACTGGATTACCACAACATTTTAAATTTTTTAGTTCGGTTAATAATTACATGAAATATTGACAGTCAAGTTTCGTTAGATAGGCAATCTGCGACCGGAACCGACTACCGTGCACCGAGTTAGTGGTTTAATAATATAGATATCGAAGACCATAACTTAACGAGGAAACTTTTGCCTTACCTCACAAACATCGGCTCAGCGTAGCTAGAATATATTAAGAACAGCTGATGTCTTTATCCGACCAAGGGTTAATTTGGAACCATCAGCAAGCATATCGAGCCTCTTTCAGCAGAATTAATGTTCCTAAATGTAGTCTCGTGGTACGTATATATGCTAACGCTTGAGGCTGGTTAACTCAATCTTTTAACTGGTCGTTATCTATGTTCCCGTCTTCAGTGAAAATACGAAGATTAATAGCTGCTTTTCAGGAAAATAAGTAGAGATACATGGCCTCTGCGAATCAAGTGGAAAGTTAAGTACAGTGGCGTTCGAACAGGATGTTAGAAGTCACAGTGTGACGTGTCTATGCTGATAGCAAGACCTAGTTCCAAAAAGCCAAGTTCTTTTCTGTATGCAATTTTTTCGTATACTATTTACTGTACTACACAAGTTACTTTGTCTCTCGTGTGTGTAACATGTGTTGCCGGCCAGAGTGGCCGTGCGGTTCTAGGCGCTACAGTCTGGAGCCGCGCGACCGCTACGGCCGCAGGTTCGAGTCCTGCCTCGGGCATGGGTGTGTGATTTTCTTAGGTTAGTTAGGTTTAAGTAGTTCTAAGTTCTAGGGGACTGATGACCTGAGAAGCTAAGTCTCATAGTGCTCAGTGCCATTTGATTTTTTTTGTAACGTGTGTTATGAAGACCGCGCGAAGTTGAAATGTAGATCAATAACCATCTTTCAAAATTTTCGTGGAAACATTGAACAACAGACTTACCACTGAAGTGGATGGCCGAAGACCAAAAATCCAATTTGGTTTAAGAACGGGAACAAGCACCTTAAATGCAGTGAACTGCTTAATAGAACGAGTGAAGACACACTAAGACATCCAGTGAAAAAAATATTTTATAGTTTTATAGACCATAGCAAAGCCTTGGACACTATTTACAGAAAAACACTCATCCGAAAAAATCAGTCTGTTAACTGGTGACACACACGAAATAAAAATAATACTCTCAGACAACCTAAGATACAACCACATCCAAATACTTTCACAAGTTCTGAAATTGTCTCGAATAAAACAGTGACCCGTATATACACTCCTGGAAATTGAAATAAGAACAGCGTGAATTCATTGTCCCAGGAAGGGGAAACTTTATTGACACATTCCTGGGGTCAGATACATCACATGATCACACTGACAGAACCACAGGCACATAGACACAGGCAACAGAGCATGCACAATGTCGGCACTAGTACAGTGTATATCCACCTTTCGCAGCAATGCAGGCTGCTATTCTCCCATGGAGACGATCGTAGAGATGCTGGATGTAGTCCTGTGGAACGGCTTGCCATGCCATTTCCACCTGGCGCCTCAGTTGTACCAGCGTTCGTGCTGGACGTGCAGACCGCGTGAGACGACGCTTCATCCAGTCCCAAACATGCTCAATGGGGCACAGATCCGGAGATCAGCTGGCCAGGGTAGTTGACTTACACCTTCTAGAGCACGTTGGGTGGCACGGGATACATGAGGACGTGCATTGTCCTGTTGGAACAGCAAGTTCCCTTGCCGGTCTAGGAATGGTAGAACGATGGGTTCGATGACGGTTTGGATGTACCGTGCACTATTCAGTGTCCCCTCGACGATCACCAGAGGTGTACGGCCAGTGTAGGAGATGGCTCCCCACACCATGATGCCGGGTGTTGGCCCTGTGTGCCTCCGTCGTATGCAGTCCTGATTGTGGCGCTCACCTGCACGGCGCCAAACACGCATACGACCATCATTGGCACCAAGGCAGAAGCGACTCTCATCGCTGAAGACGACACGTCTCCATTCGTCCCTCCATTCACGCCTGTCGCGACACCACTGGAGGTGGGCTGCACAATGTTGGGGCGTGAGCAGAAGACGGCCTAACAGTGTGCGGGACCGTAGCCCAGCTTCATGGAGACGGTTGCGAATGGTCCTCGCCAATACCCCAGGAGCAACAGTGTCCCTAATTTGCTGGGAAGTGGCGGTGCAGTCCCCTACGGCACTGCGTAGGATCCTACGGTCTTGGCGTGCATCCGTGCGTCGCTGTGGTCCGGTCCCAGGTCGACGGGCATGTGGACCTTCCGCCGACGACTGGCGACAACATCGATGTACTGTGGAGACCTCACGCCCCACGTGTTGAGCAATTCGGCGGTACGTCCACCCGGCCTCCCGCATGCCCACTATACGCCCTCGCTCAAAGTCCGTCAACTGCACATACGGTTCACGTCCACGCTGTCGCGGCATGCTACCACTGTTAAAGACTGCGATGGAGCTCCGTATGTCACGGCAAACTGGCTGACACTGACGGCGGCGGTGCACAAATGCTGCGCAGCTAGCGCCATTCGACGGCCAACACCGCGGTTCCTGGTGTGTCCGCTGTGCCGTGCGTGTGATCATTGCTTATACAGCCCTCTCGCAGTGTCCGGAGCAAGTATGGTGGGTCTGACACACCGGTGTCAATGTGTTCTTTTTTCCATTTCCAGAAGTGTAGAATAAATTTCCTTTAAATTACGTCTATGGTCGCAAACCGTTTTGTTCATAGATTACCGGTTTCGGTCTATAATGACCATCTTCGGATCTGCATAAAAATATGGGAAAAACATAAATACATTTGCAAAGTGTCTACAGCTGAAAAAGAATAAATAGACCATAATGAAAAGTACTACTAACATATATATGCATTTGTGCGCTTTAAGTATGAAGAAGCATACCTGTGTTTTATAATGCATTTGTGCGCTATATATATGTCAGTAGAACTTTTCATTAAGGTCTATTTATTGTTTTTAAGCTGTAGACAATTTGTGAGTGTATATGTTTTTCCATTTTTTTGCTGCACATCTGATGAGGTCATTATAGACTGAAACAGGTAATCTGTGAACAAAAAGTTTGTGACCATAGACGTAAATTAAAGGAAATTTACATATCTAAATATCTCAGGATATCTCCGTATCCAATAAATTATCACAAACAAATAGAGTACTGCAATGAGACCCGATCAATCTGACGCTGTTCGACATCATGACAGCAGACATCGTAAGTTCGTTATGGACATCTCAGAAACACTCATAGTTTGTGCGGATGACATTGTTAGGGTCAGAAGACAAAGGGGGAACTGCAAAAGGCCTTAACAAACTCACATCTTGGATTTGGAAAATGACCGACCAAACCAAACAGCAAAACAAAACATGATTTTCAGAAGAGGTGAAAAACTTTCACCAAAAGAAACAGTGGCTCTTCAAAACAAACCAATAACGTGGTATCAGAATAGAAATATCTCCTAGTTACTACGCAAACAACACTGACATTCAAAATCCACGTGAAATAAAGAGGAACAGCAGCAATAAAATCAATTTGCAATATCCACGAGCCTCAAAGCCTTAATAAAAACGGCGTTGACATTGTTTACAATGGCCATACCACCAACAGCAACGTACGGAATCTACGTAATCTTGGAGAGGAGGAGGAGGAGATTAGTATTTAACGTCCCGTCGACAACGAGGTCATTAGAGACGGAGGGCAAGCTCGGGTGAGGGAAGGATGGAGAAGGAAAGCGGCCGTGCCCTTTCAATGGAACCATCCCGGCATTTGCCTGAAGCGATTTAGGGAAATCACGGAAAACCTAAATCAGGATGGCCGGAGACGGGATTGAACCGTCGTCCTCCCGAATGCGAGTCTAGCGTGCTAACCACTGCGCCACCTCGCTCGGTCCCATAATCTTGGAGAAACTAACATCGGAACATTAGAGATAGTCCAGTCACGCTACACTCTGAGACAATAAAAACGATGCACACGAAACAATTATCCAAATGAGGCAGAGACCTGTGATCTGATGTAAAAGTACGGAAAAACAAATGATCAAAACTTAAGAAAAATTGGACAAGAGGAGGAACTCGACAAATTGAGCAAGTCAATTGACAGAATTGTTGGATGTCCTCTTTGGGGAGACCGCGCAGATTCTGCTCAGTTGGCGCTTTAGATCGTCAGAATCCCGAGATGATTGAAGAGCTCTGTCAGTAATGCTCCAGCGTTTTCAGTTGGGGAGTAATCCGGCGACTTTTCTAGCTGGTGTAGGGTTTGGCAAGCATGAAGACAATCAGCTGAAACGCTCACCGTATGTGGCAGGGCATTACGCCGCTGAATTTTAAGTGAGCCATGCTGCGGCTCGCGTTGGTGCTGTTTGTACGTTTCTGTTCTCTCTTGGAGGCCAGACTGTATTGTTTAGTTGACATGGTTGCGGTTGTTTGTCTTCCTCTCGTGTTGACTGGCGCCACTTGGTTTCGCAAGCGTTGCCTGTCCGATAGTGGCAGCAAAGACGGTTATCGATACGTAGTAACTGTCGCTTTATCTTTGGGGCGACGTTGTTGTTCTTCCGGGTCGAGTCAGAGTGCAGTTCAATAGGAGGGGGGGGGGGGGGGGGGTACTGAGGTGGAGCCAGGTCCGCACAGTGCAAGAACACGCCAGGACCGCTGGCGGCGCGCATAGACTGCCGGGTCGAAAGCGTGTGGTCACGAGGGTGCACGGCCTAGTCGTAAACCTGAGCCAGCAAGCTTTAAGTTGAGTGCATTTGGATTCAAGTAGAGTAACCTCCACCATTGTGAGCTCTTGTGATTCTCCAGTGACTTGGCTTCGTGTTGCTGCTCGTAGTGTTGCCGAGGCGAAAAGCAGGGGGTGGAGTGCTTGGGGAAGGCGGATCTGATTAGTTTTCCTGGACTCCTAATTATTATTTATTGTGTTCTATTTGTTAAGTTCACCAGTGGTATTTTCCTTGTCTTGTGGCTGCTAACGCCCCACTTACCTACCCTGGGGGTTTGTGTATGCAATGGCAGTGTACGTTTCCTCGCCTTGCCGCTGCTGTCCAGCGAGGGTTGTAGTTTTGACAGCTTTCTTGATTGTAGGTTGGTTGGCGATTCTCCTACTCTGGTGGTAGTGATTCCTTTCTCGTTCCGGGCGCTCTAAGCACCGTATTCTGCGGGCGGAATCCAGACCGCCAGTTCCTGCTTTGGCGTATTTTTACGTCTTTGAATTTGGTTTTTGGACATGAGGTAGCCTCAGCAAGATTATCATTAGTCATCCGTTAGACTGCCACTAGTCTGAGTTACCATCTTGTGAAGTGAATGCAACTCTTGGCTGCCTATTTCATCGCTCGCGGAAGTGTTTTTTGCTGGACTTACTCAGAGATCGATTCCTGGTACACCGTCTTTGACTAGCCCTTGTGTTTGATTATTGTATTTGTTGTTTTATTGTATGTTTCTAAATTTTTTGATATAATTGCCATTCTTGGCGTTAGAGCAGGTTTAAATAATTGTGCTACCAAGTTTACCATCATTTTGTCTGACCCGTTTGGTGATCAGTTGCCTGTCTTTTTAAATTAACCCGCTATTACATTTCTGTTTTACAGTATGTTAGTTAAATTTTTTTTATAATTGCCGTTCTTGCCGTTAAAGGCCTTCAGTCATGACTGTGGTTACTTGCCTTAAAATTCTAATTGGCATCACATTGGCTTGTTTTTAAAATATTATTTGCTGTGTCTGTATTTTATGCTCATTTAATAAATTGTAACCCACTGAAAGCACTATTAATTACACAGTTGTTTATTCCTTCATTAATAACATGTGATATCTTTAATCAAAATATCCAGGGGTGTACTGCCGGTCTATAGTGTCCAACGGGCACAATATTTCGGCGATCAAACATGTCGCCATCATCAGATGTACTGACGGACTGAGCTCCTGTGAACGCGCCGGCACGGAGATCCGTACGCTATGGCTGCTCAGGGGGAACTGGGTTCGGTCTCGTCTCGCTTAAATCACGGACATCCTCTGTCCGGAGATGATGGAGGCTAAGCAGCAGTGCTGCTATTCCTCCTTTATCCTCTATGTTGTCGTATGGGTGGCCTCTCGTTCGAATGGGCCTCTGGCTACCCCGCTGAGTTTAAACTAGCGAAGTAGTTGATCGCTGGCATGTCCTCTGGGGCAGGCTTACGCCTGCCGGCGCGCCACTCCTCCTTCACCCACTTCTCTGTGACCTGGTAGATGTGTTCCCAGTCGGAAGGGGTGAAGATGGGGCGGCTGTTGAGCAGTATTAGCTCCTTCCTCGTTACCACCTCACGCAACATGCCACGCCTGTGGCGAAGGTCACACGGTTGGTGAGGCAGTGCTGGTTTTGCGTGCGCCGGCGTGAAGGGGTACGGGTTGTCCCCATGAGGATACGTCCCGTCCTTCAGCGGCGCCACAATCTTTTTCAGGAAGGGCTGCACGCTCCGCTCGTCCGGAAGCGGAAGGGGCAGTTCTTCGATGGTTTCCTCTTCTTCGGCTTGCGAAGAAGCGGTCGGCATCTCTTCCTCGGATTGTGCTTCTTCTTCCACGTCTGTCTCCGAGGGAGTAGACAGCGCAGGCGTCCCGACGTCGACTTCCATGCGCGAAGCCGCCTGCATCGTTGCAAGAGGCGAGTCGGTGGACGTCTGTGTGGCGGCGTCTACCCCCACTGGCCGCCTCACGGGAGCGGCGGGAGCAGGGACAGGCGGCGCCTTCTTGAAAAGACGCTGCTCCTCTCGCAACTCTTGCAGCTGCCGGTGTAGACTGACGATCTCCTTCTGCATGGCCGCTCTCTCTGCCGCCATCGCGGTTTTGAGGGCGGCCACGGCGTCGTCGGTGGCGGCGCTGGGCGCGGTTACGGCCGCCCCGTTGTCCCCCTTGGGCGGGGGTGGCGGAACGGCCGCCTCTTCTTCCTGTACCGCTTTCTTGGCGGTTGTTGATCTCCGCTGCTTCAGGTATTCGCAGCTACGTGCGTTTGCGGCGTGCGAGCCGCCGCAGTTAACGCACGTTAACGTGTGAAGGCTTGTCGCAGTCATATTTCCAGACACGCAACTTCTTCCCTGCACGACCTGGCGACGTGTCCCATCTTCTGGCAGCGGTAGCACTGCCTCTTGTGCTGCAGTCGGCTGCGCTTCTTCTTCTTGTTGCTGCCGCGGCCGTCTCCTGCCAGCGCGAGCAGAAGCTTTGCCACAGCAGCAAGTTTGCCTCCCTTTCCGCGTCCGGACATGGCGATGGGCTAGTTTGGCGTTCAACAACAAGAACAACGGTGCGAGCCGCAGCGAGTCGAGCAGCGGGCGTGCGTAACTGGGTTCGGTCGCGGCGGCGGCCGTTTTAAATACCCTCCGCACGCGGCGCGCTCCCTCCGCCGTCCGCGCCCCACGCCACGGTAGCGCGGTGGAACAGATTGCGACGACGTCTGAGATGACGTCGGTGTGATGGCTCTGTCCGCCGTGGTCGCCACAACTATAGGTTTGCTCGATTTACTCTTGATTAACCCAATCGCTGGTTCCCAAGCCTTGCTAAGATTATAGCCACAGTCACGGTTTATGAGGTCGTCATTGGTGCGAATTTCGATGGCCTCTGTAACAACGCTGTCCCAGTATCTCGACGTCTGTACCAGAATCCTCGTGCGGTCATACTCCATAGCGTGATTTTCCGACAAACTATGTTCAGCGACCGCCGACTTGCTCGGATACATCAGTCGAGTGTGCCTCTGGTGTTCACGGCATCGATCCTCGACGGTACGCATCGTCTGACCAATATACGACTTGCCACATTGACACGGAATCTGGTATACGCCGGCCTTCTTCAAACCGAGGTCATCTTTGGCGCTCCCCACCAGTGCACGAGTTTTAATCGGAGGACAAAACACAGTTCCGACCCGGTGTTTCTTCAGAATGCGGGCGATTTTCCCCGAGAGTGCGCCTGTGTATGGAATAAATGCAGTGCCTACCTCCTCCCTCGTGACTTCATCCATCTCAACAGGTTGTGATGCAGAGATTGGGCGGAGAGCACGTTGGATCTGCCACTCCGAGTACCCATTTTTTCGAAATACAGTTCACAGATGTTCCAATTCCTGGGGTAGACTCTCTGTGTCAGAGATAGTGCGCGCCCTATGTACTAGAGTGTTAAGTACCCCATTCCTCTGTGATGGGTGGTGGCAGCTGTCTGCGTGCAAATACAAATCAGTGTGTGTTGTCTTTCGATACACCCCATGACCAAGGGTGCCGTCAGCCCTTCTCCTGACCAAGACGTCAAGGAAAGGTAATTTACCCTCCGTTCCAGTCTCCATAGTGAATTTGATGTTGGGGTGTATGGAGTTTAGATGTGTAAGGAAGTCAAGGAGTTTATCCATACCATGTGGCCAGATGACGAGCGTGTCGTCCACGTAACGGAAAAAGCAAGTAGGTTTCCATTCGGATGACGACACGTTCGTCATCTGGCCCAACTCGCTTTGTTCATGAGACCCAGAAAATATTAGATACAGGCTCCCAGGTGGATGCCATTTTCCTTGACTTCCGGAAGGCGTTCGATACAGTTCCGCACTGTCGCCTGATAAACAGAGTAAGAGTCTACGGAATATCAGACCAGCTGTGTGGCTGGATTGAAGAGTTTTTAGCAAACAGAACACAGCATGTTGTTCTCAATGGAGAGAAGGCTACAGACGTTAAAGTAACCTCTGGCGTGCCACAGGGGAGTGTTATTGAACCATTGTTTTTCACAATATATATAAATGACCTAGTAGATAGTGTCGGAAGTTCAGTGCGGCTTTTCACGGATGATGCTGTAGTATACAGAGAAGTTGCAGCAGTAGAAAATTGCAGCGAAGTGCAGGAAGATCTGCAGCGGATAGACACTTGGTGCAGGGAGTGGCAACTGACCCTTAACATAGACAAATGTAATGTATTGCGAATACATAGAAAGAAGGATCCTTTATCGTATGATTATATGATTATATGATAGCGGAACAAATACTGCTAGCAGTTACTTTTGTAAAATATCAGGGAGTATGCGTGCGGAACGATTTGAAGTGGAATGATCATATAAAATTAATTGTTGATAAGGCGGGTGCCAGGTTGTGATTCATTGGGAGAATCCTTAGAAAATGTAGTCCATCAACAATGGAGGTGGCTTACAAAACACTCGTTCGACCTATACTTGAGTATTGCTCATCAGTGTGGGATCCGTACCAGGTCGGGTTGACGGAGGAGATAGAGAAGATCCAAAGAAGAGCGGAGCGTTTCGTCACAGGGTTATTTGGTAAGCGGGATGGCGTTACGGAGATGTTTAGCAAACTCAAGTGGCAGACTCTGCAAGAGAGGCGCTCTGCATCGCGGTGTAGCTTGCTGTCCAGGTTTCGAGAGGGTGCGTTTCTGGATAAGGTATCGAATATATTGCTTCCCCCTACTTATACCTCCCGAGGAGATCACAAATGTGTCTTTCGGGCTGTCGTTCTTCCCGCGAACCATTCGCGACTGGAACAGGAAAGAGAGGTAATGACAGTGGCACGTAAAGTGCCCTCCGCCACACACCATTCGGCGGCTTGCAGAGTGTAGATGTAAATGACTTGCTCAGTTTGTGAAGCGCTCTCTCTTGAATAAATCTTCCATTTTTCTGAAATTATAATAATTTGTTTGTCTATTTCCGTACCATTAGGGTAATTCTTTCACCGTGCGCCGTTTTTTTCGTCTTATAATGTTTATGAAACGAATACTGGGCATCAGGAAGATAGCACTTCAAGGCTGGCTTACTTCTTGTTGAATTAAACCTTCATATCACGCATCGGAATGTGGAAAGCACACGCCAAATCCTTATAGAAAAAAAAATCTATCTTGAACAACTTCTACTAATGACGCCATAATGACAGAAGAGTGGCAACAGATATACCACGAACTGTGACAAGTAGCACCACGAGACACAATACATGTTTTCCGCCACAAGTTCTGCGAAATCAAGAGATTCCACTAGCGGAATGAGGACCGCAGGTGTGAATTGTGCAATGAACACTGTGAGAGATATCGCGCGAAAAAGTGTAGAAAAAGGCGAATATCAATCATAAAACTAGGACTAGAGTACGGTACCTCGGTTTTGTATTTGTGCTTGTTTTGTATTTGCACATTGTGCACATTTTCATCAATAAATAAATGCTTACATTACACCGGCTGAATGTTAAGTAAGTGGATATAGTGTCAGGAAAAGGAACAAAAACGCAAATAAAATAATGAGAATGGGTGCTGAGTCTGTTATAAAGCAATTATTCCTCTGGATTTATATTGCACATTATTTAAGTAATGCATATTTCCCAACGAAGGTTGCACAAATGAACAATTTTATTCACAGTCTTGCAAGTTGTACGATTTCAGTTAAGTCAAAGTGCAAGAGTCAATTACTCATTCCAGGAGCGAGGCGAATTGGTTTTTATGTATGTAAGGTCATAGATGTGGAAATAGACGCAAGAGCGCACGGATTTACCTAACGAGCCAACCTTGCAAAAGGTTTGCATCTAGTTTTCGGCGTTTGCGTCAGCAAGATTTCAGAGCGATGAACAATCTGGACGATCACGAAATGTTCGTACATCAGCTCTGGAACATATCATTTTACGTAAGACCCATTCCACTTTATTCTCCGTGGATGTGGCCCGCCAGCATGTAGTAATCCAATGGGCGGCGTTGTGTATGCTACATTAAAGCCAATACTACCCTTTCCGTATGCAGTCCTTGTGGCGATTATCGGCAGTGGATTTTCCTCCCCAACAAAGATTTCGTTGCCAGTTATCGTAACAGGCCACAATCACTTTGCGGCATCTATAGCTCAGTTGAAACTTTTAGGAGAAATGACATAATAAACCTACACAACCATCGTTGTGGGTTATAGGAAGTCATCGGGGAGCCGTTGAAGCCTCACATCAATGTTTTTGTCAAAGTGTATTGGGGACCACTTTCGTGGATCATTTGTTTTGTCACAATACCTAAATGGGCACACTTATGTGGAATTTTCGTGTAGCTTGATCAGTTGATGGTGTGCAGAGCATTCAAAAGCGTTTATTTTGTGACGCTGTTCAGGTACAGCCTGGAAGATTCGACGTGGTGAGACAACCCTCGATGCAACGTGTGAGTGACTGCACTGCATACCGTGGCGGTCGCTTTGAACATCTTTTTCCACATGGAAGAAATGATTTTCCCTGTAACGTGCTACGCAGTGTGCCTGTGCTGTTATACTGCAGACTCACTGTCTATATGCGGACATGCGGTGAATATTTTTATTGTTTTCCTGTCAGAAATCACCTCCGGGACTTTGCCTCTTATTTAATATTTAGTCTGTCTATACATAATACAAACAGTATAACAACAACATCAAAACCCAGTGGGTAGTGCAATGTACAAGATGGGAGGATGAGAAGGCGGTGGGCGTAATTAAATCATCAGGATAATACTTAGACAAAGGCCATTTATTGGCGAAAGCATGTTAAAAAGGGGTCTCATAACCTGGCGTAGGGAGGCGAAGATGAGCCAGAGTGTAGACTTTGGTGAAACATATTTCGCAAAACTAACGAAAGTTGTTGTCTGCCAGTCGGGCAAGTTCGAGCGGCATACCGGCTGCGAAACTAAGTCCACAGTGCCGCAGCACAGGGAGAAGCGGGAGATCTTCACTACTACAGGGCGTGCGTCCAGCCCTGATTGGTCAGAAGTTGAGAAACCCGCCGGGGCGGCATGGAAATTTCCAGAGCGTCGCCGGCTCAGCGTCGCAGAGGCGGCGTTACCTTGTCAGCACACGAAGGAAGCTCTGATCGACATGCTTTCTGACTTGCTATTACTGGACCGTGGGACGGGAAAATTACAGGCAGCCGGAGCTGCCGGCTGAGGCTTGGCGTAACAGAAAAATAAAGTTACCTTTTGAAGGCTAATAAAACAAGGTAAAATCCCCTACTGTCTGGTTCATCCTTACAGGAGGGAGGAGATGGTTTCTATGAAATACTGGGCACAAACATCCGCTGAATTATCAGAAATTAACCGGTGAAGCCCGAAACGGCGTGGGTATTCAGTAGCGGAAGATGTTTGCTTGTTAATATACCCATACAAATAATCTACCAACATTTACATCGAAGGAGAACAAGATCATTCAATAGCAGATGACAGTTGAACTGTAATTTTTTATTCTTAAATAATAAATGTAGCATATTAGAAAGAATATGGAAGGGAAGACGTATATCGAAAACCCTTAGCAGAAATGGTCCAGGTCAGGGGATTATGGTCTACGGAATACAGGAACCCAGGGTTGGTTTTCTGGAAAGTCAAATACCTACTTAAACATTTTCTAAACAAACAATATACAAAGCGGATCTTTGTTTCGGCTGAAGATAGTCCAAATGGCTTTGAGCACTATGGGCACTATTGTGCTGCGATAAAAAAAGGCTCTGAGCACTATGGGACTCAACTGCTGTGGTCATCAGTCCCCTAGAACTTAGAACTGCTTAAACCTAACTAACCTAAGGACATCACACACATCCATGCCCGCGGTCGCTCTGTTCCAGACTGAAGCGCCTAGATCCGCTAGGCCACTCCGGCCGGCTCAGCTGAAGAGCAACAGAACAGTTACACTTATTCCAATTAAATATCTTTTCAGGAAAACTGTGCACAAGCAAACAGTATAGAAAGTGAATCTCTGTTTCGGCTGAAGAGCAGTAGAACAATTACACCGATTCGAATTAAATTTTTTTCCAGGAAGACTGTGCATAAAATATTAAGGATTCTGTCCTCATTATCACCGAAACTAGGTGGAGTATTACAAGCATTTTCTCTCGGCAGACTATAAAATCCGAAAAAGCAAGATCTGTTCTTCTTGAAGACGATTCAGTTGGTGCGCGACGACGTATCCGTCGCCCTGCAGAGTAGGTGACACGCCAGTTGCGGGTTTGGACAATAGAATGCAAAGGCGCATAATCCTGCGTAGATTCCGAATCTGCTGCTTCGTTACTGTGATGTCTCGTCTGATGCCTGGTTTGACCAAGCTCCTCACTGCGCCACTCCACCGTGTGCAGACTTCTTCATCTAGCTACTGCAACCTGCATACATTTGAAAATGCTTATTATGTCATGACGTGATAGAAGAAGAAACAGGAGTCCATAGGAAGAGATAGGAGATCCACAATTAGAATCAGAATTTAAAAGAGCTGTGGAAGACTTAAAATCAAATACGGCAGAAGGGGTAGGTAACATTCCATTCGAGCTTCTAAAATCATTGGGGGAAGTGGCCACAAAACGATTATTTACCTCGATGTGTAGAACGATGAGACTGGTGATGTATCATCAGTCTTTCGGAAAAAAAACATCATCCATAGAATTTCCAAGATAGCAAGAGCTCAATCAGCTTAAATGCTCATTCATCCAAGTTGCTGACAAGAATAATATAAAGAAGAATGGAAAAGGAAATTGAGACAGTTCTGGGTTGCTGTTGATAATGGAAACAAGACTGAAGAAAAATCAAGACACTTTCATAAGATATGTAAACCTAGAAAAAATCTTCGAAAATGCGAAATGGTGCAAGGTGTTCGAAATTCTGAGTAAAAGGTATACGGGAAAACAGGTAACATGCAATATGTACAAGAACCAAGAGGGAACAATAAGAGTGGAAGAACAAGAACGAAGTGCACTGTTTAAAAAGGGAGTAAGACAGGGATGTAGTCTTTCGCTTCTGCTGTTCATTTCTTACGTCGAAGAAGCAATGACGGAAGTAAATGAAAGGTTCAGGACTGGGATTAAACATCAAGGTGAAAAGATATCAATGTTAAGATTCGCTGGTCAAAGTGCTATATTCAATGAGAGTGGAAAAGAATTACAGGACCTGTTGAACTGGATGAACAGTCTAATATGTACAGAATATAGATTGAGAGTAAATCGAAGAAAGACGAAGGTACCAAGAAGTAACAGAAATGAAGACAGTGAGAAACTTAACATTGGTGATCACGAAGAAAATGTAGTTAAGGAATTTTTCTACGTAGGCAGTAAAATAACCCTTGAAGGACGGAGCAAGGAAGACGTATAACGCAGACTAGCACTGGCAGAAAGGGCATTCTTGGCCATGATAAATCTGCTAGTATCAGACACAGTGAGAAAGAAATTTCTGAGAATGCACGTTAAGGCACCGGGGAGTAGTAGAGGGTTAAACAGAGGAATCCAGCAAATAACTGAGGACCTAGATTGCAAATGGAAAGTTTGATACGGGAGAGGAATCAGTGGCGAGCCGCATCAAACCAGTCAAAGTCAGAAGACTGATAACTCAAAACTTTGCCAAGCCATGGTCTCTCTTCAGTTTTTATCGTCGCTCTTCCCTTCATCATCAAACTGACGATTCGTTCGTGCTTTAAGATGTCTACTGTCAATCTAACCCTTTATTTCGTTGTGCCAAATAATACTTCTTCCTCCAGTTTCATCCGTTACCTCCTATTTAGCTATTCGAATCTACTATTATGTGATATGTCGCAAAGCTTTGGGACTATCTATATCTCTTCTACGTATACAAATTCATTTAATGACTCTTAAACCAAGTATTACTAATAATTAAACTCTATGCAAAATTCTGTCCGACGGTTTCCACACTGCCCGTTCTCTTAGTATTTTTCCTTTCTGTCCTTTCCCTTCTGTCGAATTCCGTTACCCCATCACAATTAAATTTTCATGTCTCTTAATTATATGATTAAATACTTTTACCTCATCATACATTATTTCAATTAGTTCATCATCTGCGGTGCTAGACACTTTACAAACTTATGCTACTCATAGTGGGTATTAGATTTGTATCTATCTTGTCACGATAATGTGTTCACTATCCCGTCCATAGAATCTTATTCGCATTACTATTTTCGTATTCATTGTCAGAGCTACTCTTCTATAATCCCACTGATTGATGATAGGTAACGCAGAGCTCTGAAGCATAATCACGTAGTATTTAGTGTTCGAGTTATCTGTCAGGAGATAAGGACCTACTACATTCGTCGATGTTATATTGTGCCAGATCAGATCTAAGATTCTCCACTTTACCAACACCTCTGAGAATTCCATACAATAATGTACATCCTAAGGAAACAGTCCAAAGCCAGAATACAAATTTTTGCTCTAAATGCTTAACAGACGGTGTTTTTATGGTTTCTGTGACATAATTCCCGGGAACGGCTGGCATTGTTGGCAGATTCTGACACTGTACGAATACGTGGTGTTTCCAAGAGAGCTCGCTTCTCACTACTTTACAATGGCAGTCTCTTCACCAGCACTGAGTTTGAACAATTGACTGCTACATTTCCTACCTTTTTGCTCGCTCTCGAAAAATCCGTAGTGGAGGGTGTACATTACCTGGAACAAGAACAATAATAAGTAATTAAGTTTAATTCTATGTGATACGTAATTTTAGAATGTAATTCTTCATGAGATAAATGGATAACAAGTTGTCACGAACCGTGTAGTTAACTGTACATTACAAAAACCCATAGAGCTTGGAATGCAAAAGCTATAACACATAAAGTAGATTATTGAAGACATTGTGCGTGGTAGGTTTGATGAGTTGAAGTAAGACACTGCATAAGTAATTTTATACGGATCGTACATAGATGAAATTATGAAATATTGTATAAAATCGCTAAAGTTAATTATAAAATGAGCTTAAACAACAATTTTAAGAGTTAGTTTGAAGACACTGTTCAGTGAAGTGGACGAAGTTGTACACCGAGGTTTTTTAATAAATATGTGTACGATGTCTGTCCTTTTGGACATGTCTGGAAGAACAGACACCATTTTGATCCAGCAGCCACTTTGAATTAAGACACGAAAGAATTGCAGACATTCGCTTCGAGTAGGAATTGACTGAAGCCAATGTTGAAAGTTTAAAAAAAATTGTGGGGGACTGTGATTCGATCCTACATATCCTGTTTACCTTTTTTTTGCATTTTGTTCCTTGTTGTTCATTGTGTTTGGTCGTAGCGGACGTCACATGGCATCCGTTGAAGTTCGTTGTTTATCCGTTCACAAAGTTTTTTTATTACAGAGAGTAGCCATCTCTATGACGAGCACGCTGCGCCTACGTGCCGTTTACTAGGCGGATACGCTGACCACTGCGCCACCTGCTCATAGTTTCCATCGCGACTGCGTGGACTACACTGGTACGCCTTCGGTCAGTAGTGCTCCTTACCTATTAATCTCATTACTCGCTACATTTCGCCGATTCCCGTAAAAGTTCGAGCCTGTTGTGCATCTGCACTCAACAGAACATTGACCAACATCACTTTTTACTTATATGTATGTGGTGTCTCTGGAGATATAATTAAGGCGAGGACGGCCAATTGTATCTTCAGTGCAGAAGCACACAATGTTCGAACTCTTACGGGAATCGGTGAAACGCCGCGAAAAACGAGCGTAATGGCCAAAAGGAACTAGATTAGTACTAGTTGAGAATTTGGACCTGAAGGGAGGTGCGCTAGGGCAGACAATAGAGAGGTGTCCAGATGGTACAGCAGACAGCGCATCTGCCTCGTAAAAGGGAGACCCACGTCGAATCCCGGTCCAGCAGAAATTTTTAGCTTTCCCCATTGAATTAAACCAATGCCCACTCGCAGCCAAGGTCTGTAATTCCTCTGTGTCTTTTTCAATAACGTCTTAAATTCCGCGAAATTATCTACAAGACATTTAACATTGTCTGGCTGTTTGTTGAATAATCTGACTCCTTTCTGTAATAAAATTATCCCCTTTAAGTCTTGGTATTTATTATGTTTGGTACTAGTTCATGCTTGTCTGTAATTTTTTTTGAGAAAAGGTAAATATCTCGTAGGTCATTAATGAATGAAAATATTTGGAATAAATTAGTTATTTTAATTTTTCAAAGCCTTATAACAATAATCAAGAGCAGTGCAAATACAGCTGAACAAAGATACTTCATTAACTTTAGGTTGTGGGTATTACGATTAACGTTGTGAATAATGTAATCCCAAAAACTTTACACTTTCTACCTTACATTTATTTACTTTATTTAGATCTAGTTGAATTTTGTGAGATTTACTGAATTGTTTGTATTGAATCTTGCGAAAATTTAGTGGTAATCCATTTGCCCTGAACCACCTGTTCATGTTCTCAAATATTTCATAAGCCGCCTTTTCAGAAATAAGGCTGGTTCTACACTTTTTTTTTATTCGTCTGCTCACATCAAAGATTAAATTACCATCGTATGACAATGAAAGTGGAATATGGTAAGTAAAAACAAAGATCCAAACTAGGACCCTGTAGTACATCATTGTTGCTGTCTTCAGGTTCCGAGTGACTATTGCTCTGTGATCGACATGAAAATAATACTCTACCCTTCCTATCTTGTAGATAATCTGCTGTGTCTCCTGGTACATAACATTTTAACAACAGTGTTGTGTAAAAACATCATGATTTATACAAGCCTTAGCCATGTCACAAAATATTTTCAGTGATATATTGATTCTAGTATATCATCTCTCAAGATAAATATAGCGTTGCCAATTGACAAACTTTTAGAAGTCCAGATTACTTTTTTGTTGTGTGGTTCTTAAGTCTCTTGTACATAATATTCTCGAATTTATTTGCAAATACAGGCAAAAGTGACACCAATTATATACAAATGTGTATCTCCTATTGCATGGCGTGGCTTGACGAAACTGTATTTAAGTTTGCCTAGAAAAATTCCACTATGAAAATTTTTATTACATTTAACTAAACAACGTTTTGTCATTTTATTACTAATTTTGCCACAATCTCTTCAACAATTATTTTCAAGGGAGGTGATAACACTGAGAACTTCTTTTGGAGTGTAGGATGTAACTAACTGTTTGAAAACTTATTTTGACACGATTTTTTTGGAACTATAAATTATCTACTAATGACGTGTTCATACGCATCTGCTATTGTCACAAAATAAATGTTAAAAGAGCCTGTCATTTTGTGGCTATCTTTGTTTAGTTCAGTATTGACATTTAAAGAAATTTCTGCGTTTCCTGATTCGTTTCTCTTGCCTCGTATGTTACTGAGTAACAAATAGTTCTTATCTTGTTGCTGGAGAAGACAGTTTTTGTATTGGAAGTACACGTGCATTCCGATACTCTAACGGCTTGGCTTAGAATTTTGTAGCTCAGTTCGTAATGTGATTTTACATTGGCATAATCTGCCCTGAGGAAGAAAGATTCCTGATAGGATCGAGTGGCGGAGTGATTGATCCTGACTGAAACAAAGACTTGGACCGTCAGTGCACTTCAGCAGTCCCAAAACAAACTGACAGGAAAAAGTCGGAACACCAAGTTGTATGACAAACGAAAATTGGTAGGAGTGTTTCTACAGCTGAAAGGTGACGCCTATTCAGATTTCGCGCCATTCACACAAGATGGCACTGTAAGGAGGCAAATCAGGTTTGCTTTAAATGCACGCTGTAGCGGTCGTGAGCGTTAGTTACCTCTGAGGCTGGGCACAGTGAGTTGATGTTAGACAAGAATGCTTTTAAGACGACAAAGACACCATTAGCAACACTGCATTGAGCGTGTAATAGGGCTGCGAGAAGCTGGATGTTCCGTGATACTGCGGAAAGACTTGGTAGGAATGGAGCCATTGTACACGACTGTTGGCAGCAGTAGTCACGAGATTGTACGGTCGCAAGAAGCTCGGACTCCGGAGGGCCACAACACTCTACCCAGAGGGGAGAACATCATTTTGGCGTATGGCTCTCGCGCATCATACTGGGCAGCATTTGGTACTGAAGTAACACAAGAAACTGTTACAAACTGGTTACCTCAAGGACAGCTCCGAGCTAGACGGCTTGTACTGTTCATTTCACTGGCCACAAAGCGCCTCCATTTGCGGCTTCAGTGGTGTCAAGCGAGAGCTAGCTGGAGGACAGTGTGGAGGTCTGTAGCTGTAGTGTTTTCTGATGACAGCTGGTTCTGCCCTGATGCTAGTGATGAGTTAGAAGGAGGCCAGCAGAGGGCTTGCAGCCAACCTGCGTGCGTGCTAGATACACTGGACCTGCACCTGGAGTTCTGGTCTGGCGTTCAACTTCGTGTGACAGCGTGCTATCCCGTGCACCCTTACTGCAAATTTGTTCATCAGTTTGTTGATCCAATCTACTGTGCTGCCATTCATGAACAGCGCCCGAGTGGGTGTTTTCCTACAAGATAACGCTCGCCCACCTAGTGCTGTTATAACCCAGCGTGTTCTACAGAGTTTCGAAATGTAGCCTTGGCCTGCTCGATCACCAGTTCTGTCTTCTGCGTAGCACATATGGGACCTTATCGAACAACAACTCCAGCGTCATCCCCAAAAAGCATTAACCGTCGCTGTATTGATTAGCCAAGTGCAACAGGCACGGAACTCCATCCAACAAACTGACATGCGGCACCTGTACAACACAATGCATGCATGTCTGCGTGCTTGCATTCTAATAGCTGGTTATAATTAAACTTTCCCTATTTAACATGTTATAACACTGAAACTAATTATCATACAAGTACCAAACGTGGTAGTATTAATTCCCAGAGTATGGGGTGCATGAGCAGGCCGGTGTAGCCGAGAGGTTCTAGGCCCTTCAGTCCGGAACCGCGCTGCTCCTACGGTCGCAGGTTCGAATCCTGCCTCAGGCATGGATGTTACGTTTAAGTAGTTCTAAGTCTAGGGGACTGATGACCTCAGACGTTTAAGTCCCATTGTGCTTAGACCCATTTGGGGTGCATTATTTCCGTGCGTCACAGCGCCACGGTCCAGTTCCAACTACGGCCACCAGGTGCCGTGATCAGTCATCGTGATTCAGTGTCATACACCTGACAAGTCGCAGTGCACTTGTTGACGTGTCAACATCAGCCTGGACGAAAGATGCAGGGCATTATAGGTGAAGCTCTGTTATTTAAAGAACAGTACTGCTGCAGCTACACTTAGAGAATATCGCTGGCTGAAAGAGTTTACGAAAGGGTCCTCTTTCCCGACCTGCTCTGCGGAACATGATGAAGTTTGAACAACTGGAGAACTGGGCGTCGCTTCGAGAAGAGGCCGGCGACCGGTTGAACCACAGGTGGTTGATGAAATCGCTGTTGCTATTGCAGACAAAGCCGCGCGCAATTCCGGATTGTCAGATGGTGCGCGTGATGTGTCACGACAGCTGAATATTCCGTGGTCCACTGTACGGAAGGTGCTTGGTTGGTTGCTTGGGGAAGGAGACCAGACAGCGTGGTCATCGGTCTCATCGGATTAGGGAAGGATGGGGAAGGAAGTCGGCCGTGCCGTTACAGAGGAATCATCCCGGCATTTGCCTGGAGTGATTTAGGGAAATCACGGAAAACCTAAATCAGGATGGCCGGACGCGGGATTGAACCGTCGTCCTCCCGAATGCGAGTCCAGTGTCTAACCACTGCGCCACCTTGCTCGGTTGTACGGAAGGTGCTTCGAACCATTCTCAAATGGTATCCATACAAGACTCATGTCGTACAGTAGCTTGCACCACAGGAGCACAACGACTTTGACGTCATCCTCCACTTTCTTACAAGGATTGAAGTTGACGAGGCCTGGCGCTGGACCATCCTATGGACGACGAAGCTCATTTTTCTGTGACAGGTGAAGTGAACACACAGAATTGCAGAATGAGGGGATCTTCACCGTCAGTCACTGTGCATGAAGTTCCTCTATATGGTGAACGTGTCACTGTATGGTGTGATTTCACAGCTACGTTCATCATTGGCTCATTCTTTCTCGAACAGGTTGGCGCTCAAGGACCAAAGAGGTGCAGTGTGACTGGCCAGCGTTACTGCGATATGCTTCACAAGCATGTCATACCCGTCCTGCACGAGAAAGAAACATTGAACACAATGGGTTTCACGCAAGTTGGGGGCCCACCGCACATCGCTCGTGAAAGACATTTGGAAAAGATCGAATTATCAGCCGATCGTTCCCAAATGCTTGGCCCGCACGATCACCTCACTCCCTGTGATTTCTGGTTGTAGCGCTACCTAAAGGACAGCGTTTACCAGGGGAACATTCAAGCTCGTCCTGATCTGAAGTGCAGCTGAGGTATCCTGCACACCTACGGACATGGTGCGTTCTGCAGTACAGAATGCAATACTGCGCTTTCAGACTCTTCTGGGCACTGCTGTTGTTGTTGTTGTGGTCTTCAGTCCTGAGACTGGTTCGATGCAGCTCTCCATGCTACTCTATCCTGTGCAAGCTTCTTCATCTCCCAGTACCTACTGCAACCTACATACTTCTGAATCTGCTTAGTGTATTCACCTCCTGGTCTCCCTCTACGATTTTTACCCTCCACGCTGATCTCCAATACTAAATTGGTGACCCCTTGATGCCTCAGAACATGTTCTACCAAACGATCCCTTCTTCTGGCCAAGTTCTGTCACAAACATCTCTTCTCCCCAATCCTATTCAATATTTCCTCATTAGTTATGTGATCTATCCATCTAATCTTCAGCATTCTTCTGTAGCACCACATTTCGAAAGCTTCTATTCACTTCTTGTCCAAACTATTTATCGTCCATGTTTCACTTCCATACATGGCTACACTCCATACAAATACTTTCAGAAATGACTTCCTGGCACTTAAATCTATACTCGATGTTAACAAATTTCTCTTCATCAGAAACGCTTTCCTTGCCATTGCCAGTCTACATATTTTACATCCTCTCTACTTTGACCATAATCAGTAATTTTGCTCCCCAAATAGCAAAACTCCTTTACTACTTTAAGTGCCTCATTTCCTAATTCCCTCAGCATCACCCGGCTTAATTCGACTACATTCCATTATCCTCGTTTTGCTTTTGTTGATGTTCATCTTATATCCTCCTTTCAAGACACTGTCCATTAAGTTCAGATTCTCTTCCAGGTCCTTTGAAGTTCGCTGATGACATTGTAATTCTGACAGAGACAGCGAAGTTTTTATTTCTTCTCCATGGATTTTAACACCTACTCCGAATTTTTCTTTTGTTTCCTTTACTTCTTGCTCAATATACAGATTGAATAACATCGGGGAGAGGCTACAACCCTGTGTTACTCCCTTCCCAACCACTACTTCCCTTTTATGTCCCTCGAATCTTATTACTGAAATCTGGTTTCAGTAAAAATTGTAAATAGCGTTTCGCTTCCTGTATTTTACCCCTGACACTTTTAGAATTTGCAAGAGAGTATTCCAGTCAACATTGTCAAAAGCTTTCTCTAAGTCTACAAATGCTAGAAACGTAGGTTTGCCTTTCCTTAATCTTTCTTCTAACGTAAGTCCTAAGGTCAGTATTGCCTCACGTGTTCCAGTATTTCTACGGAATCCAAACTGATCTTCCCTGAGGTCGGCTTCTACCAGTTTTTCCACTCGTCTGTAAAGAATTAGTGTTAGTATTTTGCAGCTGTGGCTTATTAAACTGATAGTTTGGTAATGCTCACATCTGTCAACGCCTGCTTTCTTTGGGATTGGAATTATAATGTTCTTCGTGAAGTCTGAGGGTATTTCGCCTGTTTCATACATCTTGCTCACCAGATGGTAGAGTTTTGTCAGGACTGGCTCTCCCAAGGCCGTCAGTAGTTCCAATGGAATGTTGTCTACTCCCTGGGCCTTGTTTCGACTCAGGTCTTTCAGTGCTCTGTCAGACTCTTCACGAAGTACCGTATCTCCCATTTCATCTTCATCTACATACTCTTCCATTTCCATAATATTGTCCTCAAGCACATCGTCCTTGTATAGACCCTCTATACACTCCTTCCACCTTTCTGCTTTCCCTTCTTTGCTTAGAATTGGGTTTCCATATGAGCTCTTGATATTCATACAAGTGGCTCTCTTTTCTCCAATGGTCTCTTTAATTTTCCTGTAGGCAGTATCTATCTTTCCCCTAGTGAGATAAGCCTCTACATCCTTATATTTGTCCTCTATCCATCCCTGCTTAGGCATTTTGCACTTCCTGTCGATCTCATTTTTGAGACGTTCGTATTCCTTTTTGCCTGCGTCATTTACTGCATTTTTATATTTTCTCCTTCCATCAATTAAATTCAATATTTCTTCTGTTACCCAGGGAGTTCTACTAGCCCTTGTCTTTTTACCTACTTGATCCTCTGCTGCCTTCACTACTTCATCCCTCAAAGCTACCCATTCTTCTTCTACTGTATTTCTTTCCCCCATACCTGTCAATTGTTTCCTTATGCTCTCCCTGAAACTCTGTAAAACTTCTGGTTCTTTCAGTTTATCCAGGTCCCATCTCCTTAAATTCCCACCTTTTTGCAGTTTCTTCAGTTTTAATCTACAGGTCATAACCAATAGATTGTGGTCAGAGTCCACATCTGCCCCTGGAAATGTCTTACAATTTAAAACCTTGTTCCCAAATCTCTGTTTTACCATTATGTAATCTATCTGATACCTTTTAGTATCTCCAGGGTTCTTCATTGTATACAACCTTCTTTTATGATTCTTAAACCAAGTGTTAGCTATGATTAAGTTGTGCTCTGTGCAAAATTTTACCAGGCGGCTTCCTCTTTCATTTCTTAGCCCCAATCCATATTCACCTACTACGTTTCCTTCTCTCCCTTTTCCTACACTCGAATTCCAGTCACCCATGACTATTAAATTTTCGTCTCCCTTCACCATATGAATAATTTCTTTTCTTTCATCAGACATTTCTTCAATTTCTTCGTCATCTGCAGAGCTAGTGCGCATATAAACTTGTACTACTGTAGTAGGTGTGGGCTTCGTATCTACAGGGTGTTTCAAAAATGACCGGTATATTTGAAACGGCAATACAAACTAAACGAGCAGCCATAGAAATACACCGTTTGTTGCAATATGCTTGGAACAACAGTACATTTTCAGGCAGACAAACTTTCGAAATTACAGTAGTTACAATTGTCAACAACAGATGGCGCTGCGGTCTGGGAAACTCTATAGTACGATATTTTCCACATATCCACCATGTGTAGCAATAATATGGCGTAGTCTCTGAATGAAATTACCCGAAACCTTTGACAACGTGTCTGGCGGAATGGCTTCACATGCAGATGAGATGTACTGCTTCAGCTGTACAATTGTTTCTGGATTCTGGCGGTACACCTGGTCTTTCAAGTGTCCCCACAAAAAGAAGTCTTAGGGGTTCATGTCTGGCGAATAAGGAGGCCAATCCACGCCGCCTCCTGTATGTTTCGGATAGCCGAAAGCAATCACACGATCATCGAAATATTCATTCAGGAAATTAAAGACGTCGGCCGTGCGATGTGGCCGGTCACCATCTTGCATAAACCACGAGGTGTTCGCAGTGTCGTCTAAGGCAGTTTGTACCGCCACAAATTCACGAAGAATGTCCAGATAGCGTGATGCAGTAGTCGTTTCGGATCTGAAAAATGGGCCAATGATTCCTTTGGAAGAAATGGCGGCCCAGACCAGTACTTTTTGAGGATGCAGGGACGATGGGACTGCAACATGGGGCTTTTCGGTTCCCCATATGCGCCAGTTCTGTTTATTGACGAAGCCGTCCAGGTAAAAATAAGCTTCGTCAGTAAACCAAATGCTGCCCACATGCATATCGCCGTCATCAATCCTGTGCACTATATCGTTAGCGAATGTCTCTCATGCAGCAATGGTAGCGGCGCTGAGGGGTTGCCGCGTTTGAATTTTGTATGGATAGAGGTGTAAACTCTGGCGCATGAGACGATACGTGGACGTTGGCGTCATTTGTACCGCAGCTGCAACACGGCGAACGGAAACCCGAGGCCGCTGTTGGATCACCTGCTGCACTAACTGCGCGTTGCCCTCTGTGGTTGCCGTACGCGGTCGCCCTACCTTTCCAGCACGTTCATCCGTCACGTTCCCAGTCTGTTGAAATTTTTCAAAGAGATCCTTTGTTGTATCGCTTTTCGGTCCTTTGGTTACATAAAACCTCCGTTGAAAACTTCGTCTTGTTGCAGCAACACTGTGTTCTAGGCGGTGGAATTCCAACACCAGAAAAATCCTCTGTTCTAAGGAATAAACCATGTTGTCCACAGCACACTTGCACGTCGTGAAGAGCACACGCTTACAGCAGAAAGACGACGTACAGAATGGCGCACCCACAGACTGCGTGGTCTTCTATATCTGTCACATCACTTGCAGCGCCATCTGTTGTTGAAAATTGTAACTACTGTAATTTCGAAAGTTTGTCCGCCTGAAAATGTACTGTTGTCCCAAGCATATTGCAACAAACGGTGTATTTCTATCGCTGCTCGTTTAGTTTTTATTGCCGTTTCAAATATACCGGTCATTTTTGAAACACCCTGTATCTTGGCCACTATGCTGTTTGTAGTAGCTTATCCGCATTCCTGTTTTCCTATGCATTATTAAACCTACTCCTGCATTACCCCTATTTGATTTTGTGTTTATAACCCTGAGTGGAAGTCTTGTTCCTCCTGCCACCGAACTTCACTAATTCCACACTTTCAGACTCTTCTGGGCACTGATGGGTGCCATATTGAGCCCCTTTTGTAGCAGTAATGGTACCTGTGTGTAAAGGTATGACGAATCATAGCAGCACATAAAATGTGTTTCAATTGAATTGATTCTGTATTATTTCTCTTCCCCATGTCCTTGACATTAATGCTTCCTAGTGTGGTCATCGGTGATTGGTTTCTGCATTATAACATGTTAAAGAAGGAAAGTTTAATTATAACCACCCTATGTATCCTGGCCGTTACACCAGTTTTTAATGCGCCACATTTTCATATGTGCAATGGCTTATCTCTCGCTTACACTTACCTATGAGCTTGCAATTTTTTCATTAAGTATGTTACCTACACAAATGTATTCCAGTAAGCTATTACTCATATGTGCCTTTGGAAGTCTATATCGCCCAGTCATTATATTCAATGTTACTTCCTACCCCAGAAATAATTTACATAATAAACTGTAAGGGTTAATCCCACGTTGGAGCTTAAATTCATCCTTTTTACGAATAACACTACATGAAGCCAAGGCGTAAAGTTTATACTTGTGACATACTTTAGAAGGGAAGGCAGTGAAGTGTCAGTACATCTGAAAAACTGGCGCCTGATGTCAGGAGTGACGTCAGAGTGCGCACCTGGCGGTCCCCACTGAAAGCTTGGTCCTCAGCCTGGCGCTGTGACGCAATGGGCCAGTCGGGGAAGAGGCCATCACAAGAGTTCCGGCTTGGCCGCTGCCGGACGGCGCTAATCCTGGAGGCCGTTTATTAAACTCTTCAAAACATTCGCCACCGATCTGCGCTTCGATTGCTGGCTGCAAGCCCAAAGTTTATTTTAGAGGTGAACTCTCTTCTGCTCCTATCAGTGAGATGACCGGGTTTCCCAATATAGCCATTTACTTTCTGTTCCCTCAAGGAAGTATACATTATGTATTTATGTATCATGATAGTTGATGTAAGTACTGGGGATATACATTAGCTACGTATTAGGTATTAGTGACCCGACATATACAGAAAAAAAGAGCTGAGCCGTTCGCATATTTCGCTAAGGATGTGTTAGGTAGAAGGGCCGTGTGCACCCTATTCAAATTATCTTTTTTTACTTTGATAATAAAAGACCCACGACGTGAACTGTTAAAGGTATAGTAATCATTATGTTGCAACTTGCGCAGGAAGCCTGCGACTATAACGTAAACCATTTGTGCTGTTTATACACAGATCCTTTTTATATGAAGGTCCGTTGTTGTAAAAAACTTACATTCGATGCGTTTCGGGCATCGCCCAATCTTAGAACATCAGAAAAAATGCCTTAATTCGTAGTATGACATCACGTAAGTATGGTCTCATTATGTGCAACACCGATGTTGAGACTACACTCATGCGACGCCATTCTATGTACACTGAAGCGCCAAAGAAACTGGCATAGGCATGCTCATTCAAACATACAGATATGTAAACAGCTAGAATCCGGCGCTGTGGTCGTCAACGCCTACATAAGACAACAAGTTTCTGGTGCAGTTGTTAGATCGGTTACTGCTGCTACAATGGCAAGTTATCAAGATTTAAGTGAGTCTGAACGTGGTGTTATAGTCGGCGCACGAACGATGGGACACAGCAAAACCCAAGGTAGCAATGAATTGGGGATTTTTCCGTACGACCATTTCACGTGTGTACCGTGAATATCAGGAATCCGGTAAAACATTAAATCTTCGAAATAGCAGCAGTTGGAAAAAGATCCTACAAGAGTTTTGTCAGGACTGGCTCTCCCAAGACCGTCAGTAGTTCTAATGGAATGTTATCTACTCCCAGGGCCTTGTTTCGACTCAGATCAGGGTGACGTAGTAAGGAGAAATATGCTGTAAAATGTCACCGTTATCATCTGAGGGGTTCTGGGAACCCTATGTTGTAGTACTGCAGCACATGCAAATTGTTTGTGCACGTAAAATTAGTTTTGCATTACTTCAATTTCACGTAAGTAAAGTATCATAATTTTAGCGACCCACAAAGTTTTTTTCATATGAATGGCATGATTGTGACTGCAAAGTGGGGTGCCACCTGCCTCCTTCTACCTTTGTCAACAGCTTTAAAAATTTTCGCAAAAATTTTGACATGCAATCATATTCGCTTTTGTTTTATGCTCAGAGAGAAGGAGGCAGTGGCAGTGGGAAAGAGACATAAACGTAATAAATGCTGGAAGAAAGTTGACAATGCTTGTGACATAGAAAGAGTGAAGAAGGTAAAGGCAATGTGAGAGAATTAGAGGGACAAGATGCAAGTGGAACATAGCTGGCAGAACAATGCGAGGAAATGAGTGAAGAGAAAGTGGTAGTGGGAGAGAAAGAGGAGAAAATGGAAGTGGGTGAGAATCAGTGATAAGAAGAGCTACGACAGTGAGAACAAAGGGAGAAATAGTAGCAGTAAGAGAGAACAAGAGGTAGACAGTAGACTAATAGTAGAACATAACGGGGGGAAGACAGGAGGCAGTGAGAACTAGAGAGGCACAAAGAGATAATGACACTGAATTGGGTTGAATGAGAAGGGGCAAGCGGGTATGAGCAAGTAACAGCGGATGTGAGCGAGGTGTAAGTAGGGGACCTTCGTGGGAGTGGAGAGGCGAGTTTCATGTTAAAAGGAGTGGGAATATTTTCGCATGCCTAAGTTTGTGGGAAAAATTTTAAACATACTGAGGAGGGTAGCATGAGGCAGATGGTACTCCGCTTTTCAGTCAGAGTCTTTTAAACAGGAGTATATTCGCCTTTATTGTGCTCCGATAGCAGAAATTTTCCGCTGCTACGTAATATGTACAAGAATTAAGAGGGAGGAAGAGGAATGGAAAACCATACTCTGATTAATACTGTGTAACACAGGCATACAAGGAACCTGAGAACACCAAGTTTTTATACTGACAAGGGAACCTCCCCATCGCACCCCCCCCTCCCCCCTCCTCAGACTTAGTTATAAGCTGGCACAGTGGATAGGCCTTGAAAAACTGAACAGATATCAATGGAGAAAACAGGAAGAAGTTGTATGGAACTATGAAAAAAATAAGCAAAATATACAAACTGAGTAGTTCATGAGCAAGATATGCACCATCAAGGTCAGCGTGAGCTCCGGAGCGCCGTGGTTAGCGTGAGCAGCTACGGAACGAGGGGTCCCTAGTTCAAGTCTTCCCTCGAGCGAAAAGTTTACTTTCTTTATTTTCGCAAAGTTATGATCTGTCCGTTCGTTTATTGACGTCTCTGTTCACTGTAATAAGTTTAGTGTCTATGTTTTGCGACCGCACCGCAAAACCGTGCGATTAGTAGACGAAAGGATGTGCCTCTCCAATGGGAACAGAAAACATTTGATCGCAAGGTCATAGTTCAGCCGATTCCTCCACAGGAAAACACGTCCGATATATTGGATACGACACTGGTGACGGCATGTGCGTCACATGACGGGAAGATGTTGTCGACCCACCTAACTTGTATACTTGGCGAATGGGTAAAAAGATTCTTCTACCTTGCCTGATTGAGGTTTTCTTGTGGATGTGATAATCACTCCCAAAAAAGTGATGAAAACATAAGAGTTTGTCACATGAACAAATGAATGTAACAGTTTCACAGTCACACAGTTTTCCATGTGCTCTGTCAAAACATATGTTTTTAACGTTTTCAAATTTTTCCTGTGTAGACCGTCAAATCCTGCATATGTCCAAGCAAATCTGAACATGTCCTGGAATTTTGGAGAGCGAAGTTAATTATGTGTCCCCATACTACGGCGCAGTTACCTCGCATCGGACGGATGGACAGATAATAAGTGTCTGAAAACAAAAAAATCAAACTTTTCACGCGAGGGAAGACTTGAACGAAGGACCTCTCGTTCCGTAGCTGCTGACGCTAACCACGGGACCAGTGCGTTCCTGAGCTCACGCTATCCGTGATGTTGCATATCTTGCGCATGGACTACTCAGTTTGTATATTTTGCTTATTTTTTTTCATAGTTCCACACAACTTCTTCCTGTTTACTCGATTGATCTGTGTTCAGTTTTTCAAGGCCTATCCACTGTGCCAACTTGTAACTAAATCTGAGGGGCGTGCGATGGGGAGGTTCCCTTGTGAGCAGCACGTTACTGGCACGGCATTGTAATGGCATTTATAGAAATAAGGATACATGAGAATCTTGTCTGTAGGTACGACGGTTACCACCATAATTCAGGATGGAATCCCGATTTAGCGGCAATACGACGACGGCACTCCCGAAGGCGCCCAGCACGCAAGACGCAACCAGAAGGCCCATGCACAGATTCGAGCGCAGCCTCTGGTTACCAACCAGCCACCTCCGCGACCGGCCGGCGCACAGGGGCCAGCCGCCCGTAGCGCAACACTAGTGCAGATATGGAGACCGGCAATATCTCGACAGTTCACCAGAAGTCCATCACACTTGTCCAGACATCACAGGCGGCACGTTGGCCGAGCGGTTGCCGGCACGGTAGCTGAACGTGTTCGGTCAGAGAGCTGGTTGGCCTCTGTAATAAACAACTGAGTGAAAGGATCAACAAACGAACTTTAACGGATGTCAAACACAACGATCACCGACGAACAAAATGCGGTTCTAGTAGCTTCAGTCCGGAGCGGCGCGACTGCTACGGTCGCAGGTTCGAATCCTGCCTCGGGCATGCATGTGTGTGATGTCCTTAGGTTAGTTAGGTTTAAGTAGTTCTAAGTTCTAGGGGACTGATGACCTCAGAAGTTAAGTTCCATAGAGCTCAGAGCTATTTGAACCGTTTTTTTGAAACATCACGATATCTGAAACCCGCGATGTTTTTACCAGTAGCGTACACCGGAAAGTCGATATTCACACGAGGATACAGTCTTTCGTCCCTAATGTTCAATCATACTTCAAAGAAGCATCAAGAAATTAAAATACTCTTGAGTGGGATTAAAATGCAGGCTGGAAGGATATCAACGACGAGATTCCTAATGATAGGGGTATTTCACTTGAAAAGCGTCAAAGCTTTCCATGTTTATAATTAAAGGAGATAATTGTTTTTAAAATCAGTCATTAGTTAATTACAATATATGAAGTGTGATGGAGGTGAATTGTGTCATTAAGCATCGGTAAAGGGCTATGATTCTTCTCTTTGCAAACATGTTACACTTTGTGCATGAAAGGAATTCTGTTGCGTTCCTAGCTGGGAAGCCCGGCTTCCAGGTATACACAGGTAGTGCTGACGGGTGAGCGGCGGTCGCGCGCTACAGTGCTACAACGATGGAAAATAATATTACGACGATGTCAAACCTTATTTTCAAGATATAAAGAAGAACTGACGATATAAAAAATGTAATTATAATTTTATTATGTTAATTTTTGTGCTCAGTGAATCAAAGACTTTATGGTGCACGGAATAAACTAGCATTGTTTGTGCTACGAAACTATATATGATTGTTAAGTGAGAACTGATTCTATGTAAGACATTTTGTCTGGGCGGATTTTGTTCTCGTACCGGTCGGTAGAGAAAGAAAAGTTTCTTAATCGATGTATGTAATGTGAATGTATCAAGGCTATAAAAAGGAGAGACAGAGATAATCCTTGCGGACAATCACCATATTCTATAAGAAAAGGTAAATACAAGTTATTCAAAACAAATATCTCTAAAGTGTATCGTCTTGTGGTTTCTAAAGATTGAATGGCTCTGAGCACTATGCGACTTAGCTTCTGAGGTCATCTGTCGCCTAGAACTTAGAACTAATTAAACCTAACTAACCTAAGGACATCACACACATCCATGCCCGAGGCAGGATTCGAACCTGCGACCGTAGCGGTAGCTCGGTTCGAGACTGTAGCGCGCAGAACCGTAAAGATTGAAAATTGCGGTGTTTAAATCTGTTCTGAATAACAGCGAAGAACATTTATGTCATCATATATTTTCTTCGATTGACCACGGTTGTGATCCGCATGTTACTTTTGGTTACGTGACGTGTTAGGAATATTTTCATTAAACGCGCAAAAGTGCACACAGCTTTAATCGAACCTGCATCTTTCGGAAACGATAACTCTTAATCAGTACAATTACGCGAATACCGTCTAAATCGCTACCGTGATCACAAAGGAGTTTCCTGGACCTGATTTTTATAAACGTGTAGACTTGAAAGCGAACAGCATTGCACCATCGCTGGCTCGCAACAATTGAAAGGAAACAAAACAGGGACTGGACAATTTTAAATTTTAACGCCGTCAGCGTTACGAAGTCTGAACGACGTAAGTTAATTAATTAAGTATTAACAGGAAGAGAGTTATTAAATTTTAAAGATTAAATCATAGCAAGAATTTAATGCATTTTAGCATCATTACGTTTCTTTACATTAGTACTTAAGTGTCAGATACCATCATATCTATTTAAAAGACAGTGCGTGAATAAAATTGCCACATTTTATACTATTATTATAGCAATTCAGCCCCTATGTCGATAGGCTTCACAGAGGGCAGGCCTCCAGAGGATTAGCGATAGGCGAAGACGCTGTATACATTAACACGCTACCAAGGGAAGCCGTGTGCCTGAGGCAGCGGAAACTACAAACTTAGAGCGAAAACCAGTTTTGCCACGATTCTAGGTAACGCGGACAGAGCGGCGAGTTGAATAGTAATAGCACGACTTGGGTGTCCAAGGATCTCAAGTGGCCCGGGGAATTTTGGCCGTTTCCTGCGAGCAGAACTGGGAACGTAGCGGCAGTACTCAAAGGAAGTCTCGGTTTATTTGTATACTCTGTCTCGCACAAGTATCGCTCTCTTTTCCTTGCGGAATGCGACAACAAGGAGGGAGGAAATTTTGAAAGGGACATCTTCATTGGCAAGAATCTGATGTTCGCTTTGAAAAATAGTACGAGCTATGTAATTTTGCGGGAGGGCGGAGACCAGACGCTGGAGGGGAGCGACTCTCTCTCACCAGGTGCGGGGAGCACGCTAGTATTGGGCAGTCCAAATATTGCTTCTGAGGAGGCAGGGGTTCACTCTTGACTGCTTCCGATAAGTCGCAAGTATTCTCTTATCACTTGTCATGAGACAATGCACTTCGCATTTGTCACAAACAGCGTAGAGAGCAAAGTTTGTTCGATCCAAGTAGGCGAGTTTCACTCACTGTGCGCGTTATTAAGAGCTTAACTCAGGATCACATTTTGATTTACTACGTAAACGATTGCGGTAGTACTGTTAGAACAGTTGTGAGCTATGTTTAATGCAGTTTACGTAGGTTTGTACTTGCAGATGGACGTATACCGTTGTCCAGTAAGGATAACTTCCAGTAGCAGGTTTCGGTCACTAGTTTCAGCATAAGGCATGTTAGACGCTATCAACTACGTCGCCGGCAGAGTCTTGATGAAGCCGCACGCAATCAGCCGACTCCACCGCCATGCCGACCACGCTATGAATATGGTAATACAGAAAACGCCCGCTTTCCTAGCTGCGCATTCTTCTTTCGCTTTCTTCAATTTCTTTGCATTGTGTTAGATGCTCATAAAGAAGCAAGGCACAGTATTCACCGTTTGCCCGCTATGTTCAACTGTTTTTCTTGTATTCCTTTCTCATTTGTTACACCAGGTCAACCTGTCTCGTGTAATTTATTTATATGTTAAATTAGAATGAAGTCATACAATGCTCATGTTGAAAGGCAAATGCCAGGGCAGGCACGTTATATAATTCACTTGTTGTGAGCTCTTGGTGCCAATTCAATTCTATTTGTTTTTTTTTTTTAAAAATGCTGTCTACTGTATCTGGCGACCCAAATCTTTTATTTTTGTTTATCACTATTTGAATAATTTGGTAGTGATTGTTAAATGAATTGATAAAATTTCAGTAATTATTGCATATGCAGTTTAATGCAGTTTCACTGAATAAACCACTTATATGTTGAACAGCACTGCTTGTATTTCATTTATAGAATTTAAATAAAATTCACATATCTTTCTCCCTCCCACACGAGGTATCTTGAACACTGAATATCAGAGATATTCACAGGACCAGTTGAATGGAATGAGCAGTCTGATGATCACAAAATATACATTAAGAGAAAACCGAAGAAACACTAATCTAGAGTAGCAGAAATGAGGTTAACGATAAACTAAACATCAAAACCGAGGATCACGAAGCAGATAAAGTAATGTAACTCTCCAATCTCGTGGGCAAAATAGCACATGGTGGACTAACCAAGGACGACGTAAATAACAGATTAGCACAGGAAAAGTGACCTTTCTTAGCCGATAGAATTCTTCTAGTATCAAATATAGGCCATAATTTGCGGAAGAAATTTCTGGGAATGAACGTTTGGAGCACAGCATTGTATAGTAGTGAATTATTAAGTGTTGGAAATTCGGAAAAGATGAAAATCGAAGCTTTTGCGAAGTGCTACAGAAATGTGTCAAAAATTAGGTGGATTGATAATAAATGAATGGGTTGTCTTCTGAATCGGGAAGGAAAAGAACGGGACAGGAAGGAAAGACGGGACGATAGAGTATATGTCAAGTTGTCAGGGAATACCTACCATGTTATTAGTGGGAGTTGTAGAAGATGAAAACTGTTCGGGAATACGTTGGGGTAATGGTACTCTCAGAAGTTGGGGTTGGCGTAGCAGATCAAGTAGTGGCCGGCAGCATCATACCGTTCAAAAGAGCGTTGAAGAAAAAAAGAACACCGTGCTAGCCCACACGTTGGTTTCAAACTACAAGAATCATGGCAACAGAACAGCCGCGCTATAGTGCCGCAGCTAGGCAGCGCGGATTGCTGACAAGTGCCATCTTATCGTCTCCAGCGATGAGCAACGTCTACGAAAATAGTGGTGCGAAGGGTGGAGAACATTCACTGCAATTTTTGGAGAGAAGCACCGTTTCTTATCTGCTACTGTCGTTACTTGTATGTCAAATTTTGCATCACTATGTATTACTTCTGGTCGTTTGAACGGTGTGGCAGGCTACAGAACTACACTAAGGTGACAAAAGTCATGGTATACCTCCTAATATCATGTCTGACCTCCTTTTCCCGGTGTCGTGCAGCAACTCGACGTGGAATTGACTCAACAAGTCGTTGGAAGTCCCCTGCGGAAATACTGAGCTATGGTGCCTCTATAGCCCGCCCATAATTGTGAAAGTGTTGTTCGTGCAGAATTTCGTACTCGAACTGACCTTTCTGTTATGTCCCGTTAGTGTTCGATGGGATTCATGTCGGGAGATTTCCTTCAACCCTGTCGCGAACAGTTATTTGGGAACATGAAATCCATGAATGTCTGTCTGCCACAGCCCACACCGTTACGGATGCACTACCACCTTGCACAATGCCTTGTTTACAAGTTGGGTGCATAGCTTCGTGGTGTCTGTGCTCCAGTCGCTGTGTGCTTAGGTACCAAATACATCCCAAGTGTGCATGAAAAGAGGGACACATGCATAACTCAGGAACACCTCAAGCAATTTCAACCAAGTTTGTGAGGTTATTTATTATTTGTGTAAAAATACTGAACATAACTTATCATATGTAAAAAAAAAGTCCACGAATGGCTGCCGATGGTCTCCAAGTGTCCGAACATAACCATTTCCAGACAATAATCGGCTCAGATGGACCAGAGGACCGAGTCCATTCCGTGTAAACACAGCCCACCCCATTAAGGAGCCGCCTCGTTGACATGATGGGCCCATGATTCGTGGGGTCTTCACCACACTCGAACCCTACTATCAACCCTTACCAATCGAAATTGGGATTCATCTGACCAGGCCACGGTTTTCCACTCGTGTAGGGTCCAACTGATGTGGTTACGAGCCCAGGAGAGGCGCTGCAGGCGACGTCGTGCTGTTAGCATAGACACCTGCCTCGGTCACCTGGTGCCACAAACCGTGAACGCCACATTTCGACACACTCTCCTAAGAGATACGTTCCTCATAAGTCCCACAGTGGTTGTTGTTAGCACTAACTGAAACGTCCCCTTAGAAAAATTTATACAAGACTGTGCTTAAACTGAAACACAATATTTTAGGCGCAACGCAATCTGACTTCCAAAAATCCCTACGAAAGAATGGCCCTGACTAACATTAACCTATACGTTTCACAAATCATTTACCTCACAAAAATCTTCGTTACTCAAGCTACTGTAATACCGCGAGCGCCACTACTGCCAGCTAAATAAAAGATTCTAACTACTGAAGGCACTAACTACTGATAGGCATAGTAAGCAAATGAAAGATTTTAATACGGAACAAACAATGTATTTACCTCACTAGTCATAATATATATAGCAGTTCATGACACCAATTCTTACAAATTTCAAAACTCCGCCATCTCTCTCCCCACGTCCACCACTGCTGGCGGCTCACCTCCAACTGCGCAACGCTACGCGCTGTTAGCATCCAGCTGCCGCTGCTTAAGACTACAATGGCAGACAACAATGCAAACTAAACACAGACTGCGCACAGCACAGCCAGTGATTTTTCATACCGAGCGCTAAGCGGCGTTACCAATAAGAAAACCTAAACAGCCTACTTACATAACAACTCAATGTAAACGCCGCCGCTACCGAGAATTAAGTGAAGGCCATTGCGTGGTGAGAGTAATGCATGAAATTTTATGTTCTCGGCACACTCTTGACACCCTGAATCTCGAAACATTGAATTCCCTAACGATTTCGGAAATGGAATGTCATATTGGTACAGTTCCAACCATTCCACGTCCAATATCCATTAATTCCCGTCGTGAGACCATAACAACGTCAGAAGTCTTTTGACATGAATCATCTGAGTACAAACGACAGCTCCGCCAATGCACTGCCCATTTATACCTTGTGCACTGTGCCTGTGGCTATCCCATGACGTTCGTCACCTCTACTACTAAAGTTTATTTTTCTTACGAGACTGCTCTTGCATTAATTTACCTTTAGGACATTACTATTCAGTACAAGTGAAAATAGTGTTATGATGTTCCGCATTTCCTTACAGTCATATAATGAATGTACTTTTCTGTAACAACATGACTACCAGCGAGCATTTGAGACTGCCGCTGATCCTAAGTGACAAAACGCATATGTATACTGAGAAGACGAGTGGTTCTATTAAATTTCCTTGTCGCACATCCGATGCTACTTTCGTTTGACAGCGTGCCGCTATTTAATTCTGGATATGACAGTTTCCTTGCTACGGTATAAAGTATTTCGCGTTTTTATTTCATTTGACGATTTTCATGTCTTCTTCTATATTTATTTTCTGGTGGCTGCGATCTTTTAATTGTTAATATGGGTTCATTGGTTTCATATTTTAGTTTATGGTGTGTTCTTTTTCGTTTATTTCAGAGTTTCTATTACACATGGGAGTTTTATCATTTAGTTGGTATGTCACTGTAAATTGTGTTTGGTAGGTTTCAGCAAGTACACATTTCTTTCTGTTTATATTATTAAGTACCTTATCCGTTGTTTCTCTCTCTCTCTCTCTCTCTCTCTCTCTCTCATGTGTTGTAAATTCTTAACGTGCGGTCCTTAATACCATTGATAAACTATAGTATAATTAGGTGGGTTATGTGCTGGGTCAGATCGCCCAACAATTATTCGGCACGCTTATGACGAAATGGAAATGCAGATTTCAGACTATCAGACATTATCGAAAGGCTTCCGGGTAGTTAAAGGCAGTGACAGTAGAAAATCGACATTGTCATTTAACTGTATGAAGTTTTAATTAGAGTTTTATGGTTTAATGGAGCGGTGAAATTAAAAAATGATACGAAGCACAATCATTGTGGTGTTCACCCTATGCGACACTGGAAACATTGTTAGTGTGTTTAAATTAACGGCAGCCGATGTGTTCCACAATTTTCGTTGTTTTTAATGTGATAAACTGATGCTACATTGTTTCTATTAATACACTAGAAGACGTCACGAAACCAGCTGACGGCAACGAGTTTTGAATAGCCTGCTGAAACGCTCACAGCTATCGCATGACTTTACTATTGTGTCGGTCAGAAGGCCAGTCTTGGGAGTATGGCTAATTTTATTCTTACCTAGCTGGGAAACCGAGAGTTGCCTGTAGATATAATTCCAATCCTCCGTTAGTCCATACTTCCCTTCTCTCTGTCAATCACTGATTCCCTCTGTCCATCTCCTTTGTGCCCATCTACTTCTCTCTGTCCGTCTCCACCTGCTCCCTTCCCTCTGTCCATCTCTTCATCCGCCCTCTCTATTTCCATCGTCTCCTCCTCCTCCCAATCTCTGTTCTTCATCATGACATCCACCTTGACCCCTAACGGGATGTTGGTGATTTTCACCCCCCTTAGTATTTCTTACCAGATAGTACGTAGGATGTGCACTAGGTTTGGTTAAAATTGATCCAGGAGCTTAGGATGAGTCGTTTAACGTAGGTACGATATTGCAGTACTTGCGTTGTGGAGAAGAACGATGCGATTTTCCTTCGGGCATGCATGCACCTCTGGAAGAACGGACATTGCGGCGATTAGAGGTGCTATTAAGAACATGAAATGTGTTCGCAGTTACGAATATGGACCACCTCCAGCAGTATAATGGAATGACGACACAGAAAATTGGTTCCAGACCGGGACTCCAATCCGGATTTTCACTTTACGGGAGCACTCGCCTTAACCTCTTTGACTATCCGAACACGACTCACATTCAGACCGCCACTTCCAAATGTCGCCATCCACGTACCATGCCTGTACTCGTACATACCATTAATGTTATTGCCGTACAAGGGAGATATTTTATTTGAAGGAATATTACATCGTACTTCTACACAACACGAGCACTGCAATTTCGTATTGTTGGCCAATACCGGGTCTGCGACTTACAAATAGTGTCAACCCTTTACGCGAATAACATTAATGGGATGTAGGATTACAGGTACATGTACGTCGACATAAGGAGGTATATGACCGTGTCTCCTGCTCGGATAGCCGAAGCTGTAAAGTCGATCGCTAGCATAAAGCGGAAAATCCGGGTTCGAGTCCTGGCCCGACACCAATTTTATTGTCGTCATTCCATTATACCGCTGGAGGTGGTCCATACTCGCAACTGGACCTACACCACACTAAATTCCAGCATTACCGATGGAGAGCGCTACGAACTTGTAAGTCATTTTCAGCCAGGTGTCTGGATACTTTGCTCACATAGTGTGTCTAACAAGGGCAATCACAGAAGTTGGAGACAAAAACGTAGTTGCAAGGGCGGTAATTGCGAGGCAACCATGGCTAACGGAAAAAATCCTTCAGTTGATCGATGAAAAAAGGAAGTAGAAAAATGTTTAGGGAAATTGAGGAATACAGAAATACAAGTGACTTAGGAAAGGAATAAACAGAAAGTGTAGGAAAGATAAAGTGAAATGAGTACATGTAAAATGTGAAGAAATGGAAAAAGAAATGATTGCCAGAAGGATTGACTACCCGTACAAAAAACCAAAGCAACCTTATGTGAAATCAAAATCAAGGGTGGTAACTTTAAGGGTACAATGAGAATTCCACTGCTAAGTGAAGAGGAGAGAGCTGATAGATGGAAAGAGAACATCGAGGGCCTCTTTTGGGGCGGAGGGGGGGGGGGGGCGGAGGGTTTATCGGATGATGTAACGGAACAAAAAACAGGACTCTATAGGGAATAGATAGGGGATCTAGTATTAGAATTAGAATTTAGAAGAGCTTTGCGAGTCTTAAAATGAAATAAGGTGGAAGGGAGAGATAACATTCCATCCGAATTTCTAAGGCCAGTGGGGAATGTGGCAAGAAAGTGATTATTCACTTTGGTGTGCAGAATATATGCGACTGACAATATACCATCACACTTTCGAAAAAACGTCACCCTCATAATTCCGAAGTCTGCGAGTGCCGAATAGTTGGTGAATCATCGCACAATCAGCTTATCACTCCTGCATCCAAGTTGCTTACAAGAATAATATACAGATAAATGGAAAAAAATTGCGGATGTATTAGATGACGATCAGTTTAGATTTAGGAATGGTAAAGGCACTGGAGAGGCAGTTCTTACTTGCTGTTGATAATGGAAGCAAGACTGAAGGAAAATCAAGAAGCGTTCGTAGGATTTGTCGACCTGGAAAAATGCGTTCGACAATATAAAATGGTGCAAGATATTCGAAATTCTGGGAAAAACATGAGTAAGCTGTAGGGAAAGGTGGATAATACACAATACATTCAACACCTAGAGGCAACAGTAAGAGTGGAAGACCAAGAACGAAGTGCTTGGATTAAAAAGCGTGTAAGACAGGCACGTAGTCTTTCGCCCCTGCTGTTCAATGTATCCACCGCAGAAGCAATGATAGAAATAAAATAAATGTTCAAGACTGGAATTAAAATACAAGGTGAAAGGATATCAATGATAAGATTCGCTAAAGGCATTGCTATACTCAAAGAAAGTGTAGAAGAATTACGGGATGTATTAATGGCATGAACAGTCTAATGAGTACAGAATATGGATAGAGATTAAATCGAAGGAAGACGAAAGTTATGAGAAGTGAAGAAATGAGAACAGCAAGAAACTTAACATCAGAAGTTGAGGAAATCTTCTACCTAGGCAGTAAAATACACAATGACTGACGTAACAAGGACATAAAAAACAGACTAGCTCTGACAAAAATGGCACTCCTGACCAAGAGAAGTCTCCTAGTTTCCAAAATAGGTCTTAATCTGAGGAAGAAATTTCCGAGAATGCGCGTTTGGAGCACAGCATAGTATGACAGTGAGATGTGGACTGTGAGAAAACCGCAACAGAAGAGAATAGAAGCATGTGAGATGTGGTGCTACCGAAGAATGTTGAAAATCAGATGTACTGATAAGGTATGAGGTGGTTTTCCGCAGAATCGGCGAGGAAAGGAATATATGGATGATTGGACATCTGTTATTGACATGAGCGAATGTCTTCCATGGTAGTAGCGGAAACAGTATAAGGTAAAATTACAGAGGAAGTAAAAGATGGGGATACATCCACCAAATAACTGAGGACGTTGGTTGCAAAAACTACTCTGAGATGAAGAGGTTTGCACAGGAGAAGAATTACTGGCGAGCGATGTCAAACCAGGCAGAAGACTTTGAGAAGTGTTTAATCAGTTTGGCTGAAACTGATACGGTAGTTTACAAGAAAGTACATACATTCACACATTCAGTTTTATAAGATATACTGATCTAAGTTTTTTGGTACTTTATGAGGGTGGTTTGATAAAGCGGATAAATTACCGTGAGGAAATGGAATATTTTTGTTGCCCCTTCATTATACTTAACAGCCGAAGTAAGTTAATAATTGGCTCCTTCTACCGACACCCGGACTCCGATGATACAGTTGCGGAACAGTTCAGAGAAAATTTGGCTCTCGTTGCAAATAAATACCCCACTCATACGGTTATAGTTGGTGGGGACTTCAACCTTCCCTCAATATGTTGGCAAAAATACTTGTTCAAAACCGGTGGTAGGCAGAAAACATCTTCCGAGATTGTCCTAAATGCTTTCTCCGAAAATTAGTTCGAGCAGTTAGTCCACGAATCCATGCGAATTGTAAATGGTTGCGAAAACACACTTGACCTCTTAGCCACAAACAATCCAGAGCTGAAAGAGAGCATCATGCCTGATACAGGGATTAGTGATCACAAGGTCGTTGTAGCTAGGCTCAGTATCATTTCTTCCAAATCCACCAGAAACAAACGCAAAATTATTTTATTTAAAAAAGCGGATAGAGTGTCACTAGAAGCCTTCCTAAGAGACAATCTCTATTCCTTCCGAACTGACTATGCAAATGTAGACGAGATGTGGCTCAAATTCAAAGATATAGTAGCAACAGCAATTGAGATATTCATACCACATAAATTGGTAAGAGATGGAACGGATCCCCCGTGGTGCACAAAACAGGTCCGAACGCTGTTGCAGAGGCAACGTAAAAAGCATGCGAAGTTCGGAAGAACGCGAAATCCCGAAGATTGGCTAAAATTTACCGACGCCGAAATTTGGCACGGACTTCAATACGAGATGCGTTTAATAGGTTCCACAACGAAACATTGTCTCGAAATTTGGTAGAAAATCCGAAGCAATTCTGGTCGTATGTAAAGTACACAAGCGGCAAGACGAAGTCAATACCTTCACTGCGTAGTGCCGATGGTACTGTTACCGACGACTGTGCCGCTAAAGCGGTGTTATTCAACGCAGTTTTCCGAAATTCCTTCACCAGGGAAGACAAATGGAATATTCCAGAATTTGAAACACGAACAGTTGCTAGCATGAGTTTCTTAGAAGTAGATACCTTAGGGGTTGCGAAGCAACTCACATCGCTTGATACGGGCAAGTCTTCAGGTCCAGATTGTATACCGATTAGGTTCCTTTCAGATTACGCTGATACAATAGCTCCCTACTTAGCACTCATATACAACCGCTCGCTCACAGATAGATCGGTACCTTCAGACTGGAAAATTGCGCAGGTCGCACCTGTGTTTAAGAAGGGTAGTAGGAGTAATCCATTTAACTACAGACGTATATCATTGACGTCGGTTTGCAGTAGGGTTTTGGAGCATATACTGTATTCAAACAAAATGAATCACCTCGAAGGGAACGATCTATTGACACGTAATCAGCATGGCTTCAGAAAACATCACTCTTGTGCAATGCAGCTAGCTCTTTATTCGCACGAAGTAATGGCCGCTATCGACAGGGGATCTCAAGTTGATTCCGTATTTCTAGATTTCCGGAAAGCTTTTGACACCGTTCCTCACAAGCGACTTCTTATCAAGTTGCGGACCTATGGGGTATCGTCTCAGTTGTGCGACTGGATTCGTGATTACCTGTCAAGAAGGTCGCAGTTTCTTAGTAATAGACGGCAAATCATCGACTAAAACTGAAGTGATATCAGGTATTAGAAATGATTGCTGTATGTTGTGGCAGGTGGCAGTTGACGCTAAATAACGAAAAGTGTGAGATGATCCACATGAGTTCCAAACGAAATCCATTGGAATTCGATTACTCGATAAATAGTACAATTCTCAAGGCTGTCAATTCAACTAAGTACCTGGGTGTTAAAATTACGAACAACTTCAGTTGGAAAGGCCACATAGTTAATATTGTAGGGAAGGCGAGCCAAAGGTTGCGTTTCATTGGCAGGACACTTAGAAGTTGCAACAAGTCCACTAAAGAGACAGCTTACACTACACTCGTTCGTCCTCTGTTAGAATATTGCTGCGCGGTGTGGGATCCTTACCAGGTGGGATTGACGGAGGACATCGAAAGGGTGAAAAAAGGGGCAGCTCATTTTGTAGTATCACGTAATAGGGGAGAGAGTGTGGCAGATATGATACGCGAATTGGGATGGAAGTCATTACAGCAAAGACGTTTTTCCTCGCAGCGAGATCATTTTACGAAATTTCAGTCACCGACTTTCTCTTCCGAATGCGAAAATATTTTGTTGAGCCCAACCTACATAGATAGGAATGATCAAAATAAAATAAGAGAAATCGGAGCTCGAACAGAAAGGTTGAGGTGTTGGTTTTTCCCGCGCGCTGTTAGGGAGTGGAATGGTAGAGAAATAGTATGATTGTGGTTCGATGAACCCTCTGCCAAGCAGTTAAATGTGGATTGCAGTGTAGTCATGTAGCTGTAGATGTAGATAGTCGGTAACCTACACAATTTCAAGGATTGTATGAAGAATTTCAACAATGTGTAACCTTCAGTTCGTTGTTGACGGCCGTCTGAATTGGTCAGAGTGTCGCCTGTGACTGAAAATGGATAAAACCCTGTTTAGTGCTGTTATCAAAAGTTTTTATTCGGAAAGTTGGACTGCCACACTAATCAAAACGGTACTACATGAATCAAGCGGACATTGCACATTATTATTGATAACCATGGTTCCTCATCCACCCTGCTCACCAGATTTAGTCCCAAGTAATTCGTTCCAGTTCCGTGACTTCAAATTTTGGCGTGCTTGGAAGAAAGTTTCATCAAATAAGGAATTTATAGTTATAGTCAACGAGTACTTTGCAGAGTCTGACAGAATCTCTTTTCCCGATGGGATGGACGAAGTGTACATCCCTCAAAGGGGACTATATCGAGGAATAAGGTTAGTTATTAACGAAATAAACATTTTTCTTCCTTTTTTATCATACTTATTAAACCACGATTCTCGCTCTCGGTACTCGCGTACCTACATACATTTGTGGTCTGCGTGCCAAGTACACGTATCACATTCAGTAGAAGCTGTTTGTTCCAATAGAATACGCTGACAGAGAAGTGTCCACATGCCACCAGAACAGGCAATAAGGAATGTGAGAGTGGAAACATGTATTGGCTTAAGACGCTACCAGAACCGAGCGTTCTCTGTGGCTCCGGGTCTCAGCTAAACATGACATCCATCCTCTCCTCTCACTCCTGATTGCTCTCGGACGTCGTTCAGCTGCAAAACGAAACCTTCCATGAGCGTCCTGAAAGGCTTGTGGTCCTTTTTCAACTGCAGGGCGCTCTCTGTTGTATGCTGTATCTATGAATAAACTTGAAAGTGACTTTCAAAGTTCCTTCTTTATTTCGACTACTCCATTTGGACGCCCACTGTCCTGTCAACTCTCAAATTTATTACTCTGTACCGGTAAAATATCATCAATCAGTTAGCTGGTTATCAGACGTTATGGTTAAGACATCTTGTACATTTCGCGCAATGTCTCGGTAACAAGTAAATAAATCTGTACATGGCTTTCCCCAAATTCAAGAACTTAAAAAATACAGTAAGACGTCAAAAATTTTATAGGTCTTGCTTTGTATGTGGGAGAGGCAAGGTTTCTGTGAAATCTAACACGTTTCAAACTGCGAAAATGGACTTACCAGTTTTGGAAAACGAAGTGCCACGCTTTTGACTGGACGCCACTGGTGAATTTGATGCGATGGAGCAGAGGGTTTCAGAGGTGAATGCTGAGTTATTCATAGTAGCTTTCTATTGAAAAATTCACTGGTACAAGCCCATACAAAGTAAATCTGTCTGCGTTATTATTAAAACATTCATATTATATTTGAATTTTGGTGGGGCGGACACCTATACTGCAGATTAGACAGCCTGCAGTCCTGTGTGTCCACAACTGCGCCGCCTCGCTCGCTGATAATGTTTTTTTCCTCTCAGCGGTATCTGTACATCGTCTGATTTTCCGTCCAGATCTGATGGTCACCCTTTATATATAGGGATCCAGTTGTATTGACAATTCCTGTTTCAGATAGCAATAACGCCTAACATCATTTTTTAATCCAACTAACCATCTGGACATAAACCTTCCGTAATGAATATTGTGACATTTTTGCGATGTATGTAAATAATATGAATGCCCACCACAATAACTCAAAGATTTACCTGTTCTTCAAAGTGCTTTTATTCCAGCTGCACCTGTTGATACTGTGGGGCATGTTGCCTGAAGGGCTGTGGTATTAGGGCAACGGAGGTGAGGTCATCGACTGTTACAGACAACGAACTGTGGAGTGGCAACTAGAGAGGACTGGCGATATAGCGCTCCTCAAAGCCACCTGAGAGTTCGTTGTGACGTCAGGAGGTTCAATTAGTGCGGATGGGACGTAAGCTGCTCTGAGCACAGAGGGGTAAATGTCATACGTCACAGAGTGCAGTGATATGACGTCAATTCTGGCTATTACGTCAACATGTGTATTCTGCAAGCCTCTTTGCAGTGCATGGCGAAGGTTATGTGGTACCGGTATTGTTAGTTTTCTTTTCTTTCATGTATGGAGTGCCAGAGTAATTACTCTCCACATGCTTCTCTACTTGCCCTAGTCTCTTGTTATCTTATTCTGATGATCCCTTCGCGAGATATACGATGGTTGCACTCTCTACTTCGAATAAAGCTTCCGTGAATTTAACCAACAGCGTTTCGCGAGAAACATGTCTTTCTTCTGAGGATTACTATTTAAGGTCTTGGAGAATTTCTTAAAAATATTCGTATGGATTACCGGAAAGAAAACGTAAAGGCGCCAGAGAGACAATTCTGACGTTGCGTTTGGCAATGGAAGCAAGATTAAAGAAAAATCAAGACACGTTCATAGTGTTTGTCGAACTGGAATAAGCCTTCGATAATATAAATTGGTGCAAGATGTTCAAAATTCTGAGAAAAATAGGTGGAAGCTAAAGGGAAAGACGGGTAATATGCAATACGAACAAGAACAAAGAGGTAACAATAAGGATTAACCAAAAGCTAAGTGCACGGATTAAAAAGGGTGTAAGGTAGGGACGTAGTCTTTCGTCACTGTAATTCGATCTATACGCCGAAGAAGCAATGACGGAAGTAAGAGTACGGCTCAGGAGCGAGATTAAAATTCAAGGCAAAAAGGGATCAATGATAAGACTGATGACATTGCTAACCTCAGTGAAAGTAAAGAAGAATTACAGACTGCGCTGAAAGCATGAACTGTTTAATGAGTGCCGGATATGGACAGAGTAAATCGAAGAAAGACGGAAATAATGAGAATTAGCAGAAATGAGGACAGCGAGCAACAGATCATCAGGATTGGTGATCGGGAAGTAGACGAAATTAAAGAATTTTGCTACCTATAGAGCAAAATTACCCATGAAAAGCAGGCTAGCACTGGCAGAAAGGACATTTCTGGCCAGAGATGTCTACTAGTAACAAAATAGGTCTTAACGTGAGGAAGAAATTTCTGAGAATTCACGGTTGGAGCACAGCTTGGTATGGTAGTGAAATATGGACTTTGGAAAAACGGGAACAGTAGATAGTAGAGGCGAGCGACATGTGGTGCCGCAGAAGAATGTTGAAAACTTGATGTGCTGATACGCTATAAGGTAAGGAGGTTTTCCGCAGAATCGACGAGGAAAGGAATATATGGAAAACACTGAAAAGAAGAAGGGACAGCACCATGGCAGGACATCTGTTAAGACACAACCGTAGAACTTCAATGGTACTAGAGGGCGCTGTGGAGGGAAACACTGTAGAGGAAGACAGAGATTAGAACATATCCTGAGGACGTTTGTTGCAAGTGCTATTCTTAGACGAAGAGGTTGGCACAGGATAAGAATTCGTTGCAGGTCACATGAAACCACTCGGAAGACTGATGAAAGAAAAATAAATTACACATTTTAACGAATAGCTATGACCAAACTTTTTAGGAACATTCCTCACACATAGAGGAATGAAATGTATTATTCCGGCATGTGACTCTAAACGATTTATTTCCATGTTAGAACTCATTTTATACCTCTCTACATAATCAGACAGATCAGGGGAAACGCACAGAAACAGAATGTTCCAGTGTTACATGAAATGTTCAGAACTCCTTATTGGTTACGTTTGGTTAGAACGGACAGTTAGTTGTAACTCTTTGGTTCACCGCCAGTATTTGTTGTTCTAAGGAACGAAAGTAATGTTAACAGGTGACTCATTTCATTGGGCATGTTGACATGTGTCCGTCTTCTATACTAGTAGCAAGTACATAGTATCGACTGTTTAGTGTTCATCACGGAATTGGTTTCCGGTACAGTGCAATGGATGTGTACTGAAATGCGCAGTTGGCAGATGCCCGTTTGCTTCTGTACGAATTAGCAGATGGTAATGGCAGTGCTGGGAGAAATTTCCAAAAAAATGGTTCAAATGGCTCTGAGCAGTATGGGACTTAACATATGAGGTCATCAGTCCCCTAAAACTTAGAACTACTTAAACCTAACTAAGCTAAGGACATCACACACACCCATGCCCGAGGCAGGATTCGAACCTGCGACTGTAGCGGTCGCGCGTTTCCAGAGTGAAGCGCCTAGAACCGCTCGGCCACATCGGCCGGCAGAAATTTCTAGAACGATAGTGTCCCGATAGGAGGACGCTGCAAGAAATTGATCTCCGCCTTAGGGAACATGGGACGTTTAAGGCTACGAAATTAGAATTATATTAATACCTTCAGCTGCTGACAGGGTTGATATATATCAACGGGGACAGGTGAAAATGTGAGCCCCCGACCGGGACTCGATCGCGGGATCTCCTGCTTACATGGCAAACGCTCTATACATCTGAGCCAACGAGAGCACAGAGGATAGTGCGACTGCAGGGACTATCTCGCACACGCCTCCCGGGAGACCCACATTCTCACCTTGTATGTCCACACCTACATTCATAGTGTTCCTGCCCAACACACTCATTACTCGTGGAAGACATTCTTACCAAGTCTCGTAAGAGTTCGGGTAATATGCGTGCATCCGCAAATAAGAAGAAGGTCATGGCCGGTATCGCCAGAACTATATACTTATATGGATATGGTGTATGTTCTTTCGGACGTGTCCGAAAGTTTAAGCCTACAGCTCGCGGCTGGGGGAGGCCTGGAAGAAGGTGATGATGACTTATGTTTGGTTTGTGGGGCGCTCAACTGCGCGGTCATCGGCGTCTGTTTAAAGTTCCAATTTTTACACAGTCCATTTTCTTTTCACAATCCGATCTAGCCACTCACATATGATGATGATGAAATGATGGCAACACAAAGACCCAGTCCCCAGGCAGAGAAAATCTCCCACTCTGTTAGGAATCGAACCAGGGACCCCGTGATCCAGAGGGAGCAACGCTACTAGCCCCTAGATCACGAGCTGTGGACGTCTGGAAAAGGGCACCGAACTGGAGGACGAACGTCTCCGTGCCATTGACGACAACCCAACCCTAGTGTCAACGAAGGACAGCTGCAACAAGTAATTTTGAGCGTCTACATCTACATTGTTACCTAGACCTACGCTCCGCAAGCCACATTGCGGTGTGTGGTGGTGATTACTTTGTGCACCATTGTCATTTCCCCTGTTCCACACGCGAATACTTGGCGAGAAGAACTATTGCCGGTAAGGCTCAGTGTGGACTTGAATCTATCTAGAATCTGTCTAACTTTACCTTTATGGTCCTGAGAAATCCATAGGAGAAAGCAATGTATTGGTAGACTTTTGTCGGAAAGTACGCTCCCGGAACTTTCACAATAAACCACACCACGATGGCGAACGTCTCTCCTGCAGCGTCTGCCACTGAAGTTGCTTGATCACCTCTGTGACGTTTCCGTGCCTATTAAATGAACCTGCAACATAACGCGCTGCTCTTCTTTGAATTTCCTCTATTTTCTGTATCAGTCTTAATAATCTGGTACGGATCCCATACTGACAAACAATATTCAAGTATTGGTCGGACGAGTGTTTTGTATGCTTCTTTGATGATGGACTTTATTTCCTGATGATTCTTCCAATGAATCTGTCTCCCTTCCTCGTAATTAATTTTATGTGGTTGTTCCATTTCATATCGCTCCGTACGCATACTCCTAGATATTTTATGGAAGTAACAGTTTCCAGTCATTGTTCTTCAGTTGTGTAATCATACAATAAACGGTCTTTCTGTCTGTGTATTCGAAATACAGGTTTTTTTAGATTGGAGGGTTAGGGAAAGTGCCTCAGATTCTAAAGGTGCAGGAGGAACACAGGAAGAGAGCAACAGCCAATAATGTAAACTATCATAGCTGTGCTGGGAAAGAACCAGAGCTCCAAGCGCTAATAGTAACCACTGATGCTGGAATTGTTACAGGAACTGAAACCTGTCTAAAGTCGGAGATAAGTTCAGCCGAAATTTTTACATATGATAGATTAAAAACAGTTGGTAGTGGCGTCTTTGTTGCTGTTATAAGTAGCTCTTCTTGTAACGAAACTGGAGTAGCTAGTTACTTTGAGTTGCTATGGACAGAGGTTACATTTGACAACCGAAATAAATTAACAGATGGTTTCTTTTATGGACCTCCCGACTCAGATGATAGAGTTTCTGAAAAGTTCAAAGAAAACTTGAGTCTTATCACAAATAGTTACCCCACTTATAATTACTGATGACTTCAATCTACCCTCGATTTGTTGGCGAGAATACGTATTCAAAGCCGGTAGTACGTATAAAACATCGTGCTAAATACTTTCTCCGAAAATAATTTTGAGCAGTTAGTTAAGGAACCCACGCGAAATGTAAATGGTGTGAAAACATAGTGGACTTGTTAGTAACAAAAATCTTGAGTAAGTAGGGAGCATCCTGGCGGATTCAGAGATTAGTGAGAATAAGGTTGTTGAAGCAAGACTGACCACAGCAACATCCAAACCCACCTAAAGCATTTGAAAAAGCACAGAAAAACTAGCTTGACTCCTTCTAGAGAGACAACCTAGACTCTTTCCAACTAATTATGTAAGTGTGGACGAGATATGGCTTAAATTCAAAGAAATAGCTCTGAATCAATTGAGAGATTTGTACGAAATTAATTAATAAAAGACTGTATTGATCCCCCATGGTACACTAAACAGGTCAGAAAACTGTTGCAGAAGCCAAATGTAAAAGAACACAAAATCTCCAAGGGTGGCAATGTTATAAGGCAGCCTGAAACTACGTGCGGACTTAAGTGCGAGATACTTGTAGTAGTTTCCACAATGAAACACTGTGCCGAAATCTGACGAAAAATCCAAAGAGAGTGTGGTCTTACGCAAACTGCACCAACGGCAAGACGAAATCAATATCTTCACTGCGCGATACCAATTTTAATATAAGCGATAAGAGTGCCACTAAACCAGAGTTATTATACACAGTCTTCCGCAATTGCTTTAGTAAAGAAGACGAAGTAAATATTATAGTATTCGAATCGAGAACAGTGTCAGCATGAGTAACTTGTAAGTAGATATCCTCGGCGTAGCGAAGCATTTAACTGACCGAGCAGTTCCTTGCGCGGCCATCTGTTTCCGCCCGTGTAATTACCCCAGTGCCTCGGGGCGCTTTCTTGAAGCGCGGAGTAGTCTGACACGTTTCAGTGCACTTTTCGTAAATAAGTAATTGCTGCGATTGTAAATTCTCAATAGTGTACTATCAAAATAAGTACTCTACAATTTATTTATTTTAAGAGTCTCGTGAAGGTTTCTACTGCAGGGGCGCACATATACACCAGGGGTGTCCAACCGCGGCCGTATGCGGCCCCAAACTATCTATTAGTGCGGCCCAAGGAGTGAGCGTCTAACAGGGTCGGAAAAAATCCATAAAATTCCGTTCATGTAAATCTATGGTAAACTGAAAATTTTAATCTGAAACTGCCACCACACGATTCTACTCCTTTATTGGTCCATCTGTTTTCTTCAGCAGTTATCGTTAGTAATGAGTCGTGTTGAGTATATTACGTGCAGCCCAAAAATACTCGCCTTCTTTCATTGTTACGCTGCTGGACAGCCCTGGTATGCACAATACTCTTCCGGAGATTAATGTCTCAAGATTTTCTTCCCTTGACTAATACGTTTCAAAATCGGCTTTCGGAACTATGCCTTGTAGGAATAGCATTGGGAACAAGGAACAGACATCTCGATTGTTGGTTGGTACCCTTCGGGGCAGAAGCGATCGTTCCATTGTACCCACGTGGGAACTTAAAAACTGCTCACTATGTTTATTCGTCTCAAATGGCTCTGAGCACTATGGGACTTAACTTCTGAGGTGATCAGTCCCCTAGAACTTAGAATTACTTAAACCTAACTAACCTAAGGACATCACACATATCCATGTCCGAGACAGGATTCGAATCTGCGACCGGAGCGGTCGTGGCTATTCGTCTCATTATTGCTACCAACCTATCGTCTAAAACGAATGTGAAAATATCGTGTGGGACCTTTGCGTCTGGTGTTAAAATCTAAGTACCGAATGTGGCCAACTGTGGGCTGGAGGGCCGTTCGTAGAGCACACAGCACAGCGCTGACATGCAGGTCGAACTCAATTCATCGAGCACGTTCGAGGGGTTAATGAGGACAGCATACCAATAAGAATTCTTTCAGAGTATGCTGATACAATAGCCCCATAATTAGCAGTCACATACAACCGCTCGCTTGACGGAAGATCCGTAGCAAAGAACTGGAGAACTGCACAGGTCAACCAATACTCACGAAAGGAAATAGGAGAAGTCGTCTGAATTACAGACCCGTTTCACTAAGGTCGGTTTGCACTAGGATTCTGGGGTATATGCTGTGTTCGAAGGTAATGCTGTATTGACACACAATCACGGATTCAGAAAATACTGTTGTTGTTGTTATCTTCAGTCCTGAGACTGGTTTGATGCAGCTCTCCATTCTACTCTATCCTGTGCAAGCTTCTTCATCACCCAGTACCTACTGCAGCCTACATCCTTCTGAATCTGCTTAGTGTACTCATCTCTCGGTCTCCCTCTACGATTTTTACCCTCCACGCTGCCCTCCAATGCTAAATTTGTGATCCCTTGATGCCTCAAAACATGTCCTACCAACCGATCCCTTCTTCTAGTCAAGTTGTGCCACAAACTTCTCTTCTCCCCAATCCTATTCAATACCTCCTCATTAGTTACGTGATCTGTCCACCTTATCTTCAGTATTCTTCTGTAGCACCACATTTCGAAAGCTTCTATTCTCTTCTTGTCCAAACTAGTTATAGTCCATGTTTCACTTCCATACATGGCTACACTTCAAACAAATACTTTCAGAAACGACTTCCTGATACATAAATCTATATTCGATGTTAACAAATTTCTCTTCTTCAGAAACGCTTTCCTTACCATTGCCAGTCTACATTTTATATCCTATCTACTTCGACCATCATCAGTTATTTTACTTCCTAGATAGCAAAACTCCTTTACTACTTTAAGTGTCTCATTTCCTAATCTAATTCCCTCAGCATCACCCGATTTAATTTAACTACATTCCATTATCCTCGTTTTGCTTTTGTTGATGTTCATCTTATATCCTCCTTTCAAGATACTGTCCATTCCGTTCAACTGCTCTTCCAAGTCCTTTGCCGTCTCTGACAGAATTACGATGTCATCGGCGAACCTCAAAGTTTTTACTTATTCTCCATGAATTTTAATACCTACTCCAAATTTTTCTTTTGTTTCCTTTACTGCTTGCTCAATATACAGATTGAATAACATCGGGGACAGGCTACAGCCCTGTCTCACTCCTTTCCCAACAACTGCTTCCCTTTCATGCCCCTCGACTCTTATGACCGCCATCTGGTTTCGGTACAAATTGTAAATAGCCTTTCGCTCCCTGTATTTTACCCCTGCCGCCTTTAGAATTTGAAAAAGAGTATTCCAGTCAACATTGTCAAAAGCTTTCTCTAAGTCTACAAATGCTAGAAACGTAGGTTTGGTTCAAATGGTTCAAATGGCTCTGGGCACTATGGGACTTAACATCTGTGGTCATCAGTCCCCTAGAGGTTAGAACTACTTAAACCTAACTAACCTAAGGACATCACACACATCCATGCCCGAGGCAGGATTCGAACCTGGGACCGTAGCAGTCCCGCGGTTCCGGACTGAGCGCCTGAACCGCTAGACCACCGCGGCCGGCAAACGTAGGTTTCCCCTTCCTTAATCTAGCTTCTAAGATAAGTCGTAAGGTCAGTATTGCCTCACGTGTTCCAACATTTCTACGGAATCCAAACTGATCCTCCCCGAGGTCCGCATCCACCAGTTTTTCCATTCGTCTGTAGAGAATTCGCGTTAGTATTTTGCAGCTGTGACTTATTAAACTGATAGTTCGGTAATTTTCACAACTGTCAGCACCTGCGTTCTTTGGGATTGGAATTATTATATTCTTCTTGAAGTCTGAGGGTATTTCACCTGTCTCATACATCTTGCTCACCAGCTGGTAGAGTTTTGTCATGACTGGCTCTCCCAAGGTCGTCAGTAGTTCTAATGGAATGTTCTTGTGAAACACAACTAGCTCTTTATATTCGCTCGAAGTAATGAGTATTACCGACAGAGGATCTCAAATTGATTGCGTATCTCTAGGCTTCCAGAAGGTTTTTGACACCGTTCCTCACAATAGACTTCGAACTGCCTGCCCATGCAGTATCGTCTTAGTTGTGAGATGGATCCGTCACTTCCTCTCAGAAAGATGACAGCACGTAGTAATCAACGGAAAATGATTGAGTTAAACAGGAGTGATATCAGGTGTTCCCCAAGGAAGTGGTATAGACATTTTACTGTTCCAAAATGACTTAAACACGATATCTGAATGGTGCGAAAAGTGGCAGGTGTCTCTCAATAAGAAAAAAAAAATTAAATTTCGATTACATGATAATTCACACAAATGTAAATGGTGTCAATTCGAATAAATATCTAGCAAACAATTTTTGATGTTGCTGAGCAACAGTCGTACAATATTTTTTAAATGAACACACAGCAATTTGACTTTTTCTTATTGTTTATTTATATACAGCATAGGTTTCGGCTCTTTATGCCATTTTCAAGTATTTGATTTTATGATCTTCAACATATATTGCTAGTCACTTGACATGTTTTCAAGCTCAAAGTTGGCCATAAATTAAGAAAAAAGTTGGCTCCCCTCGAAATGCCAGGTGTAAAATCACCATGTTGCCACAGATCAGTAAATATTTAGACGTACTCCCATGATTATTTACTGATCTGCTACAAGATGATGATTTTACATCTGGCATTTCGTGGGGAGCCAATATTTTTCTTAATTTATGGCCAACTATGAGCTTGACAACATGTCAAGTGCCCAACAATACATGTTGAAGACCATAAAATCAAATACTTGAAAATGGCATAAAGGGCCGAAATCTAAGTCGTACTTAAATAAATAATAAAAAAGTCAAATTGCGGTATGTTCATTTAAAAAAATATTGCACGACTGTTGCTCAGCAACATCAATAATTGTTTGATAGATATTTATTCCAATTGATACCATTTACATTTGTGTGAATTATCATGTAATCGAAATTTAACAGATTTTTTTTCTTATTGAGAGACACCTGCCACTTTTCGCACCATTCAGATATCGTGTTTAAGTCATTTTGGAACAGTTGAATGTCTATACCAGTTCCTTTGGGAACGCCGGATATCACTCCTGTTTAACTCAATCATTTTCCGTTGATTACTACGTGCTGTGATCTTTCTGAGAGGAAGTGACGGATCCCTCTCACAACTAAGATGAGACTTAGTGTGAAGCTGGTTCGAAGAACAATTTGCCAGGCACTTAAGTGTGACTTTTGGAGTAGTCATGTAAATGTGAATGTAGATGAAATATATACATTTTTGTGTGTTGAGGCCCAGTAGACACTCCCTGTGCAGAGCGTCCATCCTCTGCAGGTCTTCCTGCATTTCCCCAAAATTTTCTAGCACAGTCACTTTTTTGTATACAGCAGCATCATCCACGAAAAGCGTCATGAAACCTCTGGCTTTATCTACTAAGTCATTTATATTTATATTTCTGAAAAGTAGCAACACTTCCCAGGGTCATGTCCGAAGTTACTTTAACGTCTGAAGAATTCAGTACTCTGTTCAGACAAACATGCTGAGTTCTGCTTGCTAGAAACTCTTCGATCAAATCACGTGGTTGGTATAATACTCCCTACACTCTTATTTTGTTCATTAGGCGCCAGTACGAAACTGTATCGAATGTCTTCCGGAAGTCAAGAAACACGGCATCTGCCTGGTCGCCTGTATCTATTGTATTGCTTACCGGGTCCCGTGGACGAACAAAAAAATGGTTCAAATGGCTCTGAGCGCCATGGGACTTAACATCTGAGGTCATCAATCCCCTAGAACTTAGAACTACTTAAACCTAAATAACGTAAGAACATCACACACATCCAGCCAGGATTCGAACCTGTGACCGTAGCGGTCGCGCGGTTCTAGATTGAAGTGCCTAGAACCGTCAGCCACACCGGCCGGCCCGGTGCCATTATAGTCACGAAGTGTTTGGACAGATGGTTTCGATACGGTTACTGATTTAAGATAAGACTTTAACTTCTTAGGATTTTCAGTCTAGTTGGTAAACAGACTATTTCATTCCGAAGTGTTGAACGGTTCGCGCAAGGCTCTCCTTAAGCTAATTCTGGTTTCTTTTAATTTTTGTTTGTCTGTGAGACTTTGGTTACGTTTTAATTTGCAATGAAGTTCCCATGGCTTTCGTAGCAGTTTCCTTACATGAGTGTCTGGAGAGAGCTATGAGAGAACCTGCTGTATCTGTACCATGTACAGTGTGTAGAGGTAATATCAACAGCCGATTTTACTGCGCGTGTCCACTTCTGTCAATGGTTCATTCAGCAATGTGTCAACCCTAATTTTAGTGCAAATGTGCTATTCACGGATGAAATTTGGAAATTTGTGGTAAGGACTATGGGACCAAACTGCTGAGGTCATCGGTCCCGAGGCTTAAACACTAATCTAACTCAACCTAACTTAAAATAAGGACAACACACACACACCCATGCCCGAGGGAGGACTCGAACCTCCGACGGGGGGCAGCCGCGCGAACCGTGACAAGCCGCCTGAGACCGAGCGGCTACCCCGCGCAGGTATTCACGGATGAAGTTTCATTGCAAAGCAGATGGTTAGTGTGTTGAAGAGTCGTTAAAAAAAAGCTCTGACATGGAAATAAAGTTATTTGTGTGGCTATATTGTCCGTAGTTGCTATACAATTCTTGAGGGTATTTTTGTTCTGTCGTTGCGTCTGCAAAAATGCATGGTTTTTGCCACGAGACGAGTTTTGCTTTATTGAAGTAAAGCATCATTAGTGGTCTGTAATTAAGTCATTTACATTTTGATTTACTTTAAGACCGCAAACAGTTCGTTAACGATATGTTGGTTTGTACTTACGGTGATTTTCACTTGATTTCTCGCTTAAATCGAGAAATGAGGTCTCCTAGCACACGCCGTTTTGTTTTTCTACTTTAGACGCAAATAGTTGTAGTCTAAATTTTAATTGTTGTACAGCCCTATGAGTTTTTATGGTTTGCTTATAAGGGCTGTGAAAAGCATAAGAAATGGAGAGTGATGCAGAACAACAAAAATTAGACCACAACTATTAGTGTCTAAAGCAGAAAAACATCAAAGGTGTTATAGCAGACGCATTTCCCGATGTAAGCCAGAAATCAAGCGAAAATCGCCATGAGTACAAAACAACATATTGTTAACGAATTGTTCTCGATCTTAAAGCAAATCGATATGTAAATAACTTAATTACAGACCACTGATAATGCTTTACCTCAATGAAGCGAAACGCATCTGGTGGGAAAAAAAACTCGTTTTTGTTGTTGCAACGACAGAACAAAAATACCCTCAAGAAATGGAATCAGAGCGTTTTCAGAGCCATGTCCCTGTAATATATTTTCTTGCTCTACGTGCGTGGAAAGTCTCCTGAAAGTTTGGCCCTACCATTTTGTTACGCCCTGTATAAGACCGCTTCTAGCAGTCCGTCTCTGAATTGGAGTGCCTGTTGTCGAGCCTGGTTGATAAAGAGTCTAGACAGTGGAACAATATTCTGAAATCGGTTACATGAACGTCTGGTGCGCTATTTCCTTTACAGATGCATTACATGTTTCCAGAGCCCTTCTAACAAACCTAAATGTTCCAGTCTTCTTCCACAATACTTTTTATACGTGCTCGTCCCAGTTCAGGTCGCTTCTAATTATTAACCCTAAATATGTGTACGATATGACGTGCATAACATTTTCACCACTAATTTTGCAATTCACCACCAATCTTGTAATACTATCACGTTCTTTGTTACAGGTACTCCCCTACATTTATTCATGTGGAAAGTGTTGGGACTGACAATTCGCAATTTTTCACAAACACAACTTTTGTTGATGTAAGTTCACAAGTTCGATGACTGAACATACAAAAGAAAGGCAACAGTAACGATGCCAGTAAAAGTCCCTCAATTGAGGCAAACAAAAGTTCACTTCTAATTTTCCACAAAGGTGCATGGTAACACACACACACACACACACACACACACACACACACACACACACACACACACGCTAGTAACATTCCAATTCCGAGACGAAACGTAATCTTCAACTATCGCAGAACACGAGGTCGGCATCTAGCTTGAACGGAACTTCGGGGCTGGTTCTAGCCCCTATATAGATGTCTCCAGCCAATCAGGTTTTGGCGTAGTGATACTTCCTGCCGGCTGTGGCTCGAGCTCCCCCTGCAGGAAGTAGTGCTCGAAACGTCTGTTTCCATTATCTTGTATGTGAATAGCCGGCGCTTTTGGTACGCCTTGGGCATAAACAACTTCGTCCTCTGTGATGTAATATGGGTTGCCGGCCCTCAGGGGCTACCTTGGTTCTGGTACAACAGAAAGTGGAAATTTTCTTTCCGCAATACATTACAATGGTCTAACGGCAATACTTTCGAAACCCAATAGTGTCATCATCATCGAAAAATCTTAAAGTGTTGCTCATCCTATCTGATAAATTATTTATGCGTACTGAGAACGTTGTAGGTATACCAAAAAACCATTACTGTAGAATAATGAAGCTTCGGGAATACATTTGTATAGGTAATATATTTAAGTTATTAACATTGCAAGATCACAGGTTAAAGTGAGCGCGTGTTATACCATTGCAGATGTTAAATGCTTATACGTTAATATCAGTTCGAATTACCAGACTCGTACAAATTTGTTGTCAGGGTGCGTGGGATAACCACGGTAGTACTACTGTCACGAAATCGCGCTCCAGACTGTAGCTCCAGGTGAAGTTCTAGTGTGTCTATCATGTGAATAGGTTGGGTACAACGTCTCAACTGGCTTCTAACTACCATACGGGCATCATTGGCACCGAGTCAGAACAATCTTTCATCAGAAAAAACACTAGGTCACAACCCTGCCCTTCAATGAGCTCACGCATGACATAACTGAAGTCTGTGGTTGAAAGGTTTCCTACGACGTTAGCCGCTTCTGGGCACTGAAACGGACCAATCACAACAGATGAAAATTTTGCGAGACCGGGACTCGAGCCCGGATCTCCTGCTTAACGCAAGCGACTCTCTTAACCGCCTCGGCCATCCGAACACTCTTTCGAGCTCACCCAAAGTCCCAGCCTGTTACACAGTACTGCCGTAGCATCACCTACCCATGAACTCCTCACTCGCCATTTCGTTTAGAGAGACGAGACTGAAGTGGTATGGGCAAGAAATGCGTAGAGAAGTCGAGATCACCAGGCAGGTGGTGGAAGAAGACTTCAAAGGTAACTGACCAGGGCAGGACATGAATACGATGGGACTAAGTAGAGAGCCGGCCGTTGTGGCCGAGCGGTTCTAGGCGCTTCAGTCTGGAACCGCGCAACCGCTACTGTCGTAGGTTCGAATCCTGCCTCGGGCATGGATGTGTGTGATGTCCTTAGGTTGGTTAGGTTTAAGTAGTTCTTCGTTCTAGGGGACTAATGACCTCAGATGTTAAGTCCTGTAGTGCTCCGAGCCATTTGAACCATTTTTTTTACTAAGTAGAGAACAATACTCGGATCGCAGAAGATGGAGGAGGATCACTGGAAAAGTCAAAGACCGATCGCTGTTTCTGTGAGCAACCTAGTAACTTACGCTTCTTCCTTGAAAAGCTTATATGACTGTACAATTACGATATACTCATTGACAAATATATATCAGCATTATTACAACATGTGGAGTTTAGAAATGCAATAACTGTGTCTCTGAAGTGCTGACCAGGTCGAACACGTCGCTGGCTTGCCATGGCACGAACAACATGCAGCAGGCAACAGCCAGGTGTGCACTGTTCAAAAGCGTTCCTAGCGTACTGTGGCACCAGGCTGCGTTCCTCTGTGGGATCTAAAGGCTCAGATGAGCTCACAGAACGTGACGTAGCTCTTTGAAGTTCAAACGACACTCAAGACCCCTGACCGCTTTTCACCACTGGCAGTGTTCGGTATCACTTGCGAACAAAATTCAACGAGCTTGTTGATTCCCTAGGGCTTCATCAGTTTGGTGAATCTGTTTCACCACGGATGAGACAACATCTATTATTATTATTGCTATTGATATTCCTGTTATTTATTTTCAGTTTACATACAGGTCTAAGCGAAAGTCAATACAATCATAGGTATTGTGACTCACTTGATGATTCCATTAACGACACGTAAAAAATACCGATTTTTCTTGTTGGCGGGTACTTTCGTCTCGGTATCGAAATTTTTTTCGCACGATACTTTTCAATTGATACTTGCGCTCATATCATTATTTTATAGGATGTATCGTATCGTGTGGTACTAATACTGATTTATTAAATTTTTATTCTCTCCCAAAAATTTTGGTCGCGTGACTCAGATCCTTTACTTTCAACAATTGAGTGCACGAGCGCCAACAGACCACCAAATGAATGAGTGAGCGTACGAAAACTTTGCGACGCTTCGCCAGTGTTGGTAAAGGTTTCGTTCGCATTCGTTCATTTGTAATGTAATACCCACAATTCGACTTCCATATTTTTGTTGTTTAAAATAGTTTAAGTGGAAGAGTTAGGCAGAACGACACCTGCTAAAAGTGAAGCGTGGCAGTATTTTGGTAAACTGAATGATAATTCAGGTGAAAATCCGGTTTCCTAAGTTAGAGATTTTTGGGAAATAATTCAAACACGAAAAAACATTTTAAAAAGCGTCCTACCACAACAGCAAGGTACAACTATTTACTTAACTGGTTAATATGAGAGTGAATAGAATTTTACACAATTGGTTGGATAATTATACGTATTATTATTTACGTTCCAAATTTTTTAAATAGTAATCTGTAAGAAAAACAGGAACACTGATTTATTTAACGATATTATTATTCTATTTAAAACCTGTGAAAATTCTCTGTCTCTCTATTGTAGATAAATTTTATAAACAGAGACGGTGAGCCTGGAGCCAACAGAAAATATCTGTTGCAATCTTTTTATCAAAAATAAATTTCTATATCTCGATATCTAGATATATCGATACTTTTCTTCGATCCATTTATGCGATACTTTTCTTTCTATAGCACCCGTTAGTAAATAATCGATAACTTTCGCTCTATATTTTTTTATGAAGCAAGCATTGGTATCTATTCCCGATAACACACATAAAAATTAATCATATATATAATTTCATAACCTTACACATATTTTTCGTAATATACGCTCAAAATAGTCATCATGAGCGTATATTATGATCAATACGTGTAAAGCATACACGAACACTCGGTTTACCCTGCTTCATGACACTTTTCGGATACATTGACATTGATAATTGATTTTACTAATCTCCGTTGTCATGTCAGTCTATAGTGCAGCCTGTTTTATAGGACCCTTCCTTTAGGCTACCCCCCCCCCCCCCCCCCCCCCCCCAGAAAGAACCCTGGAGACGTTAAATCCTTAGAACGGACTATTCGATCACCACAAAAGTAGCTTAATAACACAGTGTTCAAAATAAATGTTGCATATTTTTTATTGACAATACTGGACATAATTTGAAATAAAGCTGATTTTTTCTTGCAGTTACAGTCATAACAAAACAAACATAATAACACGTTTCCACTTAATAAACACAAAAAAGAAAATAAACATTCCACAAAGACTACAGCCTGTAATGTCTTGTAATGCATCTTGTGTGACACAACTATTGCAAATCTGGAAAATATGGAAGATGTTCCATCCCATTTATTCTGTCCTACACTAGGAAGTTTTGCACAAGATTGTGAGAACGGGGGCGTCCATTGTCCATAATCGTGAATTCCTCTCCGATATGTTCACCAAATGAAGCCACAATGCGTGTAAGGATGTCGTTCCGATCCTACATATCACTCCTCTTTCCATGTACTGACAGAAATGGTGTCCTGCGGACATATATGGTTTCACCCCAAAACATGACTGATCCGCCTTGATAAGAGTGGTGGTTCATGGTACTGTTACGGTGTAAGCGTTGTCCTCGTCGCTACCACACACGACCAACAGTATTGTTAGGATGGCGACTAATACGGCTCTCATCCGAATCGGCGTTGTATCCCATAGCTGCCTTGTCCGCAAAGAATGGTTTCGTGTCCACGCGACACGAGCCCCTCTCCGACCACGGTTTAGGGGAGGAGTCTGCGACGTCCACCTGTCTCATTCCCTTCTCCATTAGAGTGACTATACGGAGTCTCTGATTGTGCGTTATTGTTGTCCGGAAATAGCACAACTCTCGTTATGACATACAGCGCAAGTACAGCCATGCGTGCAGGTGGCACCGTTGCTATAGACTGCACATGGTGCTCCCTCGCGGTTGAAACATGAACTGTTTCCGTTACAATTACATTACAAACAGACCAATCTACTGATATCATGACTCTTTCAGTATTAAAGTTTCTGCAGAATGGTTCAAATGGTTCTGAGCACTATGGGACTTAACATCTATGGTCATCAGTCCCTTAGAACTTAGAACTACTTAAACCTAACTAACCTAAGGACATCACACAACACTCAGCCATCACGAGGCAGAGAAAATCCCTGACCCCGCCGGGAATCGAACCGGGAACCCGGGCGTGGGAAGCGAGAACGCTACCGCACGACCCCGAGATGCGGGCTTCTGCAGAATGCAACATTTATTTGGACCACCGTATATTATTTCATTAGATGTGCGACAAGTGGCAATAACGTTCCTCTGCCTCAAGAATCGAAGTGTGCAATGTCATCTTGGTACACAACAATGTTCACTGGAGTTACAAAGGAAATAAGGACCACTATTCAACGATGCCATACTCCAAATCACAATCCAGTATAGTTCAAATGGTTGAGCACTATGGGACTTACATCTGAGATCATAAAGTCCCCTTGAACTTAGAACTACTTAAACCTAACTAACCTAAGGACATCACACACATCCATGCTCGAGGCAGGATTCGAAACTGCGACCGTAGCAGCAGCTTGGTTCCGGACCGAAGAACCTAGAACCGCTCGGTCACAGCGGCCGGCTCCAATCTAGTGGCAGAGTTTTGTGTTGTATTGTATTGTGTGAAACTGAGGACCTAGAAACGTCGGACAGGCTACGTCCCCGCTCTAGCCCTCAGTAGCTCACAACCCCACAACAGGCTACAGCAGTCCACTCACCCCACCGCCACCCCACACCGAACCCAGGGTTATTGTGCTGTTCGGCCCCCAGTGGACCCTCCCCTCCACTCCCCACCCCTCCCATCCCCCACCCCTGTGGGACGTCTCACACCAGACAAGTGTAACCCCAAATGTTTGCGTGGCACGGATATGGTGTACGTGTACGTGGAGATAATGTTAGCGCTGCAATCACCGGAATAAGGGGAACCAACCCTCATTCGCCGAGGCAGATGGAAAACGGCCTTATAAACCATCCACAGACTGGCCGGCACACCGAACCTCCACCGGCACAGGAACGCCTTCCCACCCGGAAAGCATTGCGTTAGACCGCACAGCTAACCGGGCGGGCTTCGTGAAAGTGTAATATGTTCTTTTGAAAAATACGTCAATTTTTTTGCCAAATTCTTTTGTTTTGTTCTTGTGGTGAAACCAAGCCTCATACGGTTCTGCAATTTCATGGATGTGAAAACGACCAGAACCATGTACACTACGCTAGGCGGCTTTCTCTATCCAGCAACGTCAATTCTTGCACACTACCAGTACTAAGAAATTTGAACTTCTGCATCTCTTTCCGAGGGATAGGATACGAATTTAAAGATCTGACAGATAGTCTCAAGCTTTTTAAAGGCGAGCGCAGCATCACACCCGACACATGACCCCTGTTCAGCGCCCGTCAAAATGGCCAGTCCCCCAGATTATCTTCTTCATTTGCATCGGATTCGCATTCCCAGATATAGATGAATTTATCTTGTTATTAGAATTTTTTTAGCATTGCGGCATCTCGTAGTTGCCAGGAAATGTGACTACGACACTTATATAAGAAGGACTTTTAAAAATCCTGTTGCAATGAAAACTCTTTGCTCTTGAGAAAACAAAATGTTTACCAAACAATGAACTGCACGGTACTACGGGCGTCATTGTTTGTTGTCGGTGATATCCGTGGTGCAGTTTTGCGGTGACTAGTCGAGCGATTGCAATGAAATTCGTATTTACAGACACATTTATTTACATGCGTGCGACTTTTCGATGCCACTATACGGAACCCCGTGCTAGATCCCAACGGCCTCGTATCACTAGTAGTCGAGATGACAGGCATCTTATCCTCATGGCTGTAACGGATCGTGCAGCCACGTCTCGATCCCTGAGTCAACAGATGGGGACGTTTGCTAGACAACAACCATCTGAACGAACAGTTCGACAAGGTTCGCAGCAGCGTGGACTATCAGCTCTGAGAGCATGGCTGCGGTTACCCTTGACGCTGCATTACAGACAGGAGCGCATGCGATGGTGTACTTAACGACGAACCTGGGTGCACGAATGGCAAAATGTCATTTTTTCGAATGAATCCAGGTTCTGTTTACCGCATCATGATGGTCGCATTCGTGTTTGGCGACATCGCGGTGAACGCACATTGGAAGCGTGTATTCGTCATCGCCATACTGGCGTATCACCCGGCGTGATGGTATGGGGTGCTATTGGTTGCACGTCTCGGTCACCTCTTTTTCGCACTGGCGACACTCTGACAGCGGACGTTACATTTCAGATGTGTGACGAGCCGTGGCTCTACCCTTCATTCGATCCCTGCGAAACGCTACATTTCAGCAGGATAATGCACGACCGCATGTTGCGAAATGGATACAGAAAATGTTCGACTGCTGCCCTGGCCAGCACATTCTCCAGATCTCTCACCAATTGAAAACGACTGGTCAATGGTGGCTCATCACAATACGTCAGTCACTGCTCTTGATGGACTGTGGTATCGTGTTGAAGTTGCATGGGCAGCTGTAGCTGTAAACGCCATCCAAACACTGTTTGACTCAATGCCCAGGAGTATCAAGGCCGTTATTATGACGAGAGGTGGTTGTTCTAGGTACTGATTACTCAGGACCTATGCACCCATAATTCGTGAAAATGTAATCCCATGTCAGTTCTGGTATAATATATTTGTCCGATGAATACCCGTTTATCATCTGCATTTCTTTATTGGTGTAGCAATTTTACTGGCCAGTGGTGTAGTACTGTAGGGCAGCTAGAGCAGCACCTCCCATATAGTAGAATTTTAAATTTTTTGCGTATGTTCTTATTGGGTGTACAGTAAAGTGCTTTGCTCAAATGGTGTGAGTGGTGCAGACTGTCTCTTCAAATACCAGAATGAAACATGGAAGTCGCTAATCTTATATGGGCTTTGTAGTGTGACGGAGAGTTAACTTCCTAGAACGGCTCCAGATTTTCGCCGGCAGAGCTCATTTCCAGCGCCTGCTGCCGCTGCGGCATCCTCGCGGTCTGGCGACGTGCCACGCGCTGGCGGCGCGGGGGCGACCATCGATCATCGCGCACGCCGCCGACTGCGCTCGGCCCGCTTTCCGGTGCGGCCGCTTTTAGCTCCCAAAAGGCGGCCTGGGACAGTCGGCGACAGGGACAGCCTGCTGCTGACTGCTGTCCCGCGTGGCGCCGCCGCAGGTGAGTGAATGGCCCGCCTGGCGCGCCCTACCGCCCGTCACGTCGTGATTCATGGCGCGCTGCACGAACGTCCGCGCCGTTGGCGCAGTCGAGGGGCAACGAGGCTGACGTTAAATCTGTCTCACACGGCTCGAAGCCGTCGTCGCGCGGACCGCGCATTAGAAGGCTAACGTCGAGAGTGCCGAGTTTATGACGTCGCAGCGTGGAAGAATAACACCGCGGAGGCTTTCCGGACGGGCAGCGCAATGTAAATCTTGTCAGATATTCTGAACGCGCACATGAAAGTAGACCAATGAGGTGGAAAAACGCCACCTACGTCACATGCAGGCCATCTGTCTTTTCAATACAGATTTTTGAGACGCCATACTGGATTTCAGTCTGAGCCCGCTTGTGGGTGTTTTTACGTAAGAACCTACCTTTCAAAACGCTACAACTCTGAGTATCTCTCGAAACACATCGTTAATGGTGTCATTTGTTGTAATAAAGTGATGGGAAACCTCACACAGATGGTTAAAGAATTTTCGTTTTCAAAATTGCGTGTTACGAAAGTAGATGAGATTAATACTTGTTCGCTGTCCACCCCGATAGCTGAGTGCTCTTCGCAACGGAGTGCTGCGCCAAGGGGCAAGGATTCGATTTCCGACTGGGTCGGTGATTTTTCTCCGCTGAGGGGATGGGTGTTTTGTTGTCCTCGTCATCCTGTTGTGTTGTCTTCATCAGGAAGGGCATCCAGCCACCCCTTAAATTAACCTTGCCAAATCAGACGTTAACCATGCCGACCCTGCGAAAGTGCGGGGCACAGGCACGAGGAAAGAAAGATTAATACTTGTTCGATAGATCACTTCTGTTTTTTACATATCGTAATTTAACTTTCTTTAAAATAATTGTGTGATTACTAATGAACATCTAAAAATGCATGGATTGAGTAGAAGATGTCATTCAAGGCATCAGAACATTGAAGGTGCATAAAAAAACGCTTTCTTCTTCATATGATTTGTCATATAAATTTGAGTTAGTAGTATACCGTTGATTGAAGCCTTCAGCAGATGCTAACATAAAAGGTACACTGATCAGCCAGAACACTGTGACCACCGAGCTAGTATCGATATAAACCTGTCCAGGCGATAGCAGCGTCACTTGGCAAGGAATGACTGCTAGTCAGACACACGCACGGTAGATGCAGTTTCAGTGAGCGTGCTGTCAGTGTGTAGACTGGGGAAGGCGCGCGATCGATCTGATTTTGACCGAGGGCACATTGTGATGGTCCGGAGGCTCAGATTGAGCATTTACGAAAGAGACACGACTTTTCGGGTATTAGCGAAGTGCTGCGGTGACTGTATCAACACGTGGCGAAACCCAAGGTGAAACACGTCCACACGTTGGGCGGTCACATCCATTACTGATGGACAGACTGGTAAAACAAGACAGGCGGCGAACTGTGGCGGAACTAACATCAGACTTAAATGCTGGGAAGATTACAAGTGTGTGTGTGTGTGTGAACAAACAGTGCACCGAACACGTTTAACGATGGGCTTCCGCAGCCGACGGCCTGTGCCTATGCCAATGTTAACACCGCGACATCGGAAACTACGACTGAAATGGGCACGTGACCATCGGCGCAGGACGTTGGCGCAGTGGCAGAGCGTGGCATGGTCTGATGAATCCCGATACCTTATTCATCATGCCGGTGGAGGGTGCGAATCCGTCGTCTTTTAGGGGGCATCTCCTTGGCACCTGTACTGCGGGACGAAGACCAGCTGGCGGCGGCTCCATTATGCTCTGGGGAACATTTACGTGACCATCAATGAGTCCAATTTAGCTCATGCAAGGCACCATGACGACCAACGGTATCGTACACTGGTTGATGGCCACGTTCACCCCTTAATGACAATCATGTTTCCCGACGGCCGTGGCATTTTTCAACAAGATAACTTGCTATGCCACAAGGCCAGGAGTCTGATGGAGCGGTTCGAGGAATACAGTGGAGAGATCTAATTGATATGCTGCCCCCCCTCCCCCCCATTCATTTCGCCAGATCTGAACCCCATCGTGGCGTCGGAACTCATCGCCCAGCTCTCCGGAAATTACGGGAAATAGATCACCTGTGTGTGTGTGTGTGTGTGTGTGTGTGTGTGTGTGTGTGTGTGCAGGCCTCATTACTTTCATGCCACAATGCGGTGCCACTTATCCTAGCCAAAGGTACGCGGTCATAAAGTTCTGGCTGATCACTGTAAGGTTGCGCGTTACCGAATTTTAGTGTATTGCAATGCGCGAGTCACCAGATTATGATGCAATATGATGCCGGTTGTGGTTTTCGTCTCGGTAAGTCTAACATTTTTTAATTCGTCTTCGCGTTTTCTAGAAAATTCTGGGACTGTCTTCATAATTTAATAAAGTGTCTTCTTAATATTCGATGTTATGTAAATATAAGCGTGCTTCTCTCAGGAGTACATCCACCAGAGGACTCGCTCTGCTTGCAGTAAGAGATTTTACACTTCCCTGTTTCAATTTTTTTTACCAAACTGAAGATGTTTTAAAGAGTCTGATTGATCATAAACAGTCATTAAGTAAGAATGACCTTCGTATTCTATTAAAAAGCGAGAATTACGAAATAATTTTTGTCGTATGTGGAAGACTATTCTACTTGTGTTTTTTTTCTTTATTCTTATTTCACCCTTCGCTCCATATGGATGGAAGATGGGCTGTAAGTGGTACAATACTCCACTCTTGAGCCAAGTGCATTCTTAAAAATAAAGCAAAAATGAGAAAAAATGCGATGACTGTTTTTCGTTTTCAAATTAAAAATATTAAAGACAGAGCGTTAAAAGGACGAGAAATACACACAGTTTCAAAAATGGTTCAAATGGCTCTGAGCACTATGGGACTAAACTGCTTAGGTCATCAGTCCCCTAGAACTTAGAACTACTTAAACCTAACTAATCCAAGGACATCACACACATCCATGCCCGAGGCAAGATTCGAACCTGCGACCGTAGCAGCCACACGGTTCCGGACTGCGCGCCTAGAACCGCAAGACCACCGCGGCCGGCTACACACAGTTTAAAAACATAACTGTAACTTGGTATGATTCCTCTACGAAAAACTACTGAAGCACTTCACTTTCACTTAAAATCCGAAGGACCTAACTTTCACTTAAAATCCGAAGGACCTGCACTGGTTGAGTGTATGTGAGAGGAAAGAATGTCCCATAGGGTACATCGGTTTGTTTAAAAAGATAGGGATCTGTTAGGTAGGAAAAATACGGAGATGATAGGCAGGAGTTGAGGTGCGCAGTGACAGTACAGACTGTGGGAAAGATAGAGGATAAGGAATAATGTGGTGTGTGGGTGGAGTAATGGTTACAAGAGGAAGGGATGGAAATGGCTGGAAAGGGAAAAGGATAGAGGAGCCCTGATGTGGAGTGGAATAGATGGCGAAGACTTAAAGTTGATAGGAGGGATGAATATCAGGGCGGTTCTCATTGTTTGGGAGAGGGAGTTGGTTGAATTTCCGTTGGGACAGGATATGGAGAACGTGTGAGGGTAGGGACAGAGGGACGTATTTGTAAAGGCGCGGTATGATGTAGGGTTCCTGGTCAAACGGGAGACAAGGGGATTATTGGAATCTGGTTTGCAGACAGTATGCGAGATGTGGACGTTTTCGATGTGGATGCGAAGGGGTGGAAATATGATGAGATGGTAGCGTGTCCATGCGGGAGAACGACGGATGCAGAAAGCGAGACGGAGTGCTTGGTGTTCGAGAATTTGGAGGAACTTATAGAACTTTGGTGGCGTGGAGATCAATGCAACATTTGCATAGCAGAGGATGAGTTGGATTGACGTTTTGTAGGTGTGGAGAACAGTGGAAGGATGTAAACCCTAAGAACGTCCTGTTAGTTGTTTTAATAGCTTGGTCTATTGTGGGCTTTCTCTTGTATATTTAGTAGGTGAGGTTTTCATGTCGTGGGTTTGTAAGTGTACTGTCATATCGCTGGTTTAGTTGTGGAGTATCTTTGCGGGCAGCCGCGTGTAGAGAGTCGAGCGTGGGACACGGAACTGTTATGTTGTGTGGTGTGTAGCTCTGCATGTGAGGGGCATTGTTAGAATGGAAGTTGAAGCGTTGCTACAAGTGCTATTACAACAAAGTGATAAAATAAGTAAATGATTCAGATGAAAGTGCGTTAAGAAGTAATTTAAAAATGAGCAGTGCCGCCGATAACGTATTTGTCTATCCTCTCGTTGCGTGTCGCACAGAATCAATCATCCGCGCCGTGTTCCGTCTCCCAGAATGAACTGATGTGAATCAGTAGAAATTAGTCATCATAAAAGAGTGCAGTCAAGTGCCAGTGTCTTGTAGCGAGCGTGAGAACGTGCGTTGGATCATCGTGTTTCCACATTGTCAACAATCAGCCGCGCCGCGACGGTTAAGCGCACGCTCGCACAAGTGAGAACTAAAAAAAAAAAAAAAAACTTTACGAATAGTGTTAAAATATCATTACTAGTGTCAAGGAGGACTGGTACCAAATATCTGTGTATGCGTGACAAGCGTTAGAACTTTCGTGCGATCATTCGGCTTCCGCGTCATCAACAATCACCCGCGTCGTGTCGGTTAAAGTATATGTTCGTCCGAATGATTTTTTGGACTGTTAATCATCAATATTATTAATTGGGATAAACATTTACGATTTAGAGAGTAAACAGTGCAACCTGTGGTTTCGATATCGTCTCAGAATATAGATTTCACATCAGACGTAGGACAGTGTTGTGTCTTAACGTTGAGTGGCCCCCCCTAAACCCGCTTGCATAGTTCGATAGATAATTTCAGGCAAGCCAGCAGCAGTGTGGAGCAGAACAATACGATCGCCGCGGCATTATCAGGTACGTGGTGTGCACAAGGCGCACGGTCAAGAAACGGTCACGAAATGACCACCAGTTTAAAGTACCCCACCCATTCGTACTCCAGGGCGTGTTACAGGTTGTACTTGTAACACTACTTTTAATGGAAATTTTGGAAGCTGATGTCCTTAATGACTGGACATGGTACTTTCCTTTTCAGCTTAGAACATATTTTCTGAATATTTTCTACTTATTTTCGTAGCTCCCTGTGTATTCTGAATTGAATCATAAGAGAATGAAATTTCATATCGTTGAATAAGAAACTGACATTGACATCACAGTTTTAGTATAAAAATATATACCTGCAGATGCCATTGAAATATGCTTAATATTTAGGTACCAAACCGATCTACATACTAATGTATAACTATCAATAGTTACAGATAAAAGAAGTTCCGTATATATCCTCTCAAAAATACTTTTACACACTCCGAGTACGTTACGTAAAAACATGGCGATTTTAGATGATTTCTCTCTCTTGAATAAGTTTTGGCGGACGCCCATGCCTTCCAGGCCGTGACGTAAAACGCGGAGAGGACTGGCCTTTTGCAGGTAGGAGTCAGGGAATCTTACAAGGGGAATAGCACCAGAGTTATCATAAAAAAACATGCGCCGCTCTCTTTTGGGAGGTAGCCTAGCAGTCGACGGAGCCTGACTGGAAGCGGTCGTGGGAGGCAGCAACAGCGAATCTTACTCCATGTGCGACGGGTTTTGCGAATCAGTAGCCCCCGATTTTGTAGCGCACTTCGAGGTATTTTAAGCCGCATTTCCACCGGTAGCAAAAACTAAGACACGTGTCTTTCCTCACTTTCCAGCAACTGAGCTTACGGCAAGACAAAAAGGAATTAAAGTGAGATAGTGTTAATACTTTCATCCTTCTTTACCTCCTCTGCATTACTGCAGATGAAGTGTCACTGAGCACATTTGTACTGTGCCTGCAGTACACGTGAGGTGCCTAGTTGTTTCCACTGCCCTGTGTGGAATGCATAAGTTCTTGTACACTTCACTAACCTGCTGTCTTCATGATGATGATGTCCCCAGCGCAGAAAACAGCACGCAGGTCATGGATTCTTTTTCTTGAGGCTGAAATTAACTTCGCAAGGAACTGCTGCTACGAATAAACTATAACTCATTTGGGATACCACTCGCTTTTTTATTGATATAGACACGAGAAATTATTCTTGATCACAACGTATTGAACATATCTTTCCACAGTCATTATATCTGGCTAAAATAATATGAAATACACCTTTCCACAGACAACATGTCTCTCTACAGGAACCGTCAGAACTGGGGAATAATATTATATGAATCAAATACTACTATTACAGACAACATGTCTGTACCTAGCGAAGGTCGGAACTGTAGTAAATAAAATGGCATGAAACAAATACTGCTATAAGAGACAACATGTCTGTCTACTGGAACGGTCATAACTAGAGAGCCGGACTGCCCGAGACACTTCGTGCGCCAAGCCAGCAAGGCGTGACCCGAACGTCACCGAAGTGCATCGGCAGTAATATCGTCAGTCTTTTGTTTTATTAATTCTTTGATCCTTCCCCATGAACCATGGACCTTGCCGTTGGTGAGGAGGCTTGCGTGCCTCAGCGATACAGATGGCCGTTCCGTTGGTTGAACCACAACGGAGGGGTATCTGTTGAGAGGCCAGACAAACGTGTGGTTCCTGAAGAGGGGCAGCAGCCTTTTCAGTAGCTGCAGGGGCAACAGTCTGGATGATTGACTGACCTGGCCTTGCAACATTAACCAAAACAGCCTTGCTATGCTGTTACTGCGAATTTTTCCCGAGGGCATGCAGCTTTACTGTATGGATAAATGATGATCGCGTCCTCTTGGGTAAAATATTTCGGAGGTAAAATAGTCCCCCATTCGGATCTCCGGGCGGGGACTACTCAGGAGGACGTCGTTATCAGGAAAAAGAAAACTGGCGTTTTCCGGATCGGAGCGTGGAATGACAGATCCCTTAACCGGGCAGGTAGATTTAAAAATTTAAAAAGGGAAATGGATAGGTTAAAGTTACATATAGTGGGAATTAGTGAAGTTCGGTGGCAGGAGGAACAAGACTTTTGGTCCGATGAATACAGGGTTATAAACACAAAACAAATAGGAGTAATGCAGGAGTAGGTTTAATAATGAATACAAATATAGGAGTGCGGGTAAGCTACAACAAACAGCATAATGAACGCATTATTGTGGCCAAGATAGACACGAAGCCCATGCCTACAACAGTAGTACAAGCTTATATGCCAACTAGCTCTGCAGATGATGAAGAAATTGAAGAAATGTATGATGAGATAAAAGAAATTATTCAGGTAGTGAAGGAAGGCGAAAAGGGAGGAAAAGGGAGAGAAGGAAACATAGTAGGCGAATATGGATTGGGGGAAAGAAATGAAAGAGGAACCGCCTGGTAGAGTTTTGCATCGAGCATAACTTAATCATAGCTAACTCTTGGTTCAAGAATCCTGAAAGGAGGTTGTATACATGGAAGAATCCTGGAGATACTAGAAGGTATCAGATAGATTATATAATGGTAAGACAGAGATTTAGGAACCAGCTTTTAAATTGTAAGACATTTGCAGGGGCAGATGTGGACTCTGACCACAATCTATTGGTTATGAACTGTAGATTAAAACTGAAGAAACTGCAAAAAGGTGGGAATTTAAGAAGATGGGACCTGGATAAACTGAAAGAACCAGAGGTTGTACAGAGTTTGAGGGAGAACATAAGGGAACAATTGACAGGAATGGGGGAAAGAAGTACAGTAGAAAAAGAGTGGGTAGCTCTGAGGGATGAAGCAGTGAAGGTAGCAGAGGATCAAGTAGATAAAAAGACGAGGGATAGTAGAACTCCTTGGGCAACAGAAGAAATTTTGAACTTAATTGACGAAATGAGAAAATATAAAAATGCAGTAAATGAAGCAAGCAAAAAGGAATACAGACGTCTAAAAAATGAGGTCGACAGGAAGTGCAAAATGGCTAAGCAGGAGTGGCTAGAGGACAAATGTAAGGATGTAGAGGCTTATCTCATTAGGGGTAAGATAGATACTGCCTACAGGAAAATTAAAGAGACCTTTGGAGAAAAGAGAGCCACTTGTATGAATATCAAGAGCTCCTATGGAAACCCAGTTCTAAGCAAAGAAGGGAAAGCAGAAAGGTGAAAGGAGTGTATAGAGGGTCTATACAAGGGCGATGTACTTGAGGATAATATTATGGAAATGGAAGAGGATGTAGATGAAGATGAAATGGGAGATACGATACTTCGTGAAGAGTCTGATAGAGCACTGACAGACCTGAGTCGAAACAAGGCCCTGGGAGGAGACAACATTCCATTGGAACTACTGACGGCCTTGGGAGAGCCAGTCCTGACAAAACTCTACCATCTGGTGAGCAAGATGTATGAGACAGGCGAAATACCCTCAGACTTCAAGAAGAATATAATAATTCCAATCCCAAAGAAAGCAGGTGATGACAGATGTGAAAATTACCGAACTATCAGTTTAATAAGTCACAGCTGCAAAATACTAACTCGAATTCTTTACAGACGAATGGAAAAACTGGTAGAAGCCGACCTCGGGGAAGATCAGTTTGGATTCCGTTGAAATATTGGAACACGTGAGGCAACACTAGCCTTACGACTTATCTTAGAAGAAAGATTAAAGAAAGGCAAACCTACGTTTCTGGCATTGGTAGACTTAGAGAAAGCTTTTCACAATGTTGACTGGAATACTCTCTTTCAAATTCTAAAGGTGGCAGGGGTAAAATACAGGGAGCGAAACGCTATTTACAATTTGTACAGAAACGAGATGGCAGTTATAAGAGTCGAGGGGCATGAAAGGGAAGCAGTGGTTGGGAAGGGAATGACACAGGGTTGTAGCCTCTCCCCGATGTTATTCAATCTGTATATTGAGCAAGAAGTAAAGGAAACAAAAGAAAAATTCGGAGTATGTATTAAAATCCATGGAGAAGAAATAAAAACTTTGAGGTTCGCCGATGACATTGTAATTCTAGCAGAAACGGCAAAGGACTTGGAAGAGCAGTTGAACGGAATGGACAGTGTCTTGAAAGGAGGATATAAGATGAATATCAACAAAAGCAAAACGAGGATAATGGAATGTAGTCGAATTAAGTCGGGTGATGCTGAGGGAATTAGATTAGGAAATGAGACACTTAAAGTAGTAAAGGAGTTTTGCTATTTGGGGAGCAAAATAACTGATGATGGTCGAAGCAGAGAAGATATAAAATGTAGACTGGCAATGGCAAGGAAAGCGTTTCTGAAGAAGAGAAATTTGTTAACATCGAGTATTGATTTAAGTGTCAGGAAGTCGTTTCTGAAAGTATTTGTATGGAGTGTAGCCATGTTTTGTACTGGAGGGCAGCGTGGAGGGTAAAAATCGTAGAGGGAGACCAAGAGATGATTACACTAAGCAGATTCAGAAGGATGTGGGTTGCAGTACATGGACGATAAATAGTTTGGACAAGAAGAGAATAGAAGCTTTCGAAATGTGGTGCTACAGAAGAATGCTGAAGATTAGATGGTTAGATCACATAACTAATGAGGAAGTATTGAATAGAATTGGGGAGGAGTTTTGGCACAACTTGGCAAGAAGAAGGGACCGGTTGGTAGGACATGTTCTGAGGCATCAAGGGATCACCAGTTTAGTACTGGAGGGCAGCGTGGAGGGTAAAAATCGTAGAGGGAGACCAAGAGATGATTACACTAAGCAGATTCAGAAGGATGTGGGTTGCAGTAAGTACTGGGAGATGAAGCAGCTTGCACAGGATAGGGTAGCATGGAGAGCTGCATCAAACCAGTCTCGGGACTGAAGACCACAACAACAATACTTTGATTTTAATAATTTTGAAATGACTGATTGATAGCTGGCTGTTGAGAGATGTTTATTTAAAAAATGAAGTAATTGGGATGACGGGTTTAATTAATAATAGCAACTAAAGTTTAACGTTTTGGCGCCCTACCGTCGAACACAGCAGCCAATCACAGAGCAGCAGCATCATGTAGGCGGTCTTTCTCACGGGAATGGTACCGAATCTAAGGCTAGGCACAAATTGAGACGCGTATAGCTCGTGTGACGTGACACAACAATACAGCGCGACATGCACGTGCCACATGGGTCGCGTGGGTGCAGCGCATATTGCGACGCGTACACCAATCTTCACACGTGCCGACTGGCGACGCTCTGCGCTGGCAGAACCGAAGCGTGCACAACCTGTTATCTTTCTCAAACGATTTTACAGAAACTGTTCACTGAAAATATATGATTTTTGCCTTAATTGTAGCGTTATGTGTCAGCTTCGTGGCGAAGTGCCCTTCACTTCGCTAATCACCATTCGTATTGTGATGTACACATTTTAGTAAGACCCTACACAAAACTCAAAAAGTTTGCAACGAAAATTAGGGGTCGCTATGATTTTGCGTTTGGTGCGTATTACACCACATGTTGCTACGTATGAAATTTAGCTAACATGCTGAATTGTTGTTTAGACTTGGGAGGAGATCTCTATATGGTTCCGATCTCGAGAAAATGGATCCCATGTAGCGCGCTCACTTCCGATCTCACGCCCGCGAGAATGAAATGCAACATCCCTCATATCTCCTAAACCGCTCGAGACATCGAAACTAAAGTTTGGCAAATGATAGCACACAATGAGGAGAGTATTTTGCCAATTACTAAACACACGGAACTTTCTTATCTATGGCGATATATCACTACTTATACTTCTTTTATTATTTATTTCACTCCAGTGACTGTAATTTTTTAAGAGTTATCGACAGCTAGCGAAACAAGACCTTCCTGTTATGGAAATAAACATGAAATTTCTTCTTTTATGTTACTGCAAACCGATACTATGAGGTTTTTCGTAAGCTATTGAGCTCTGTGATTGCCAATTACATGTTTAAAAAATGGTTAAGATGGCTTTGAGCACTATGGGACTTAACTGCTGAGGTCATCAGTTCCCGAGAACTTAGAACTACTTAAACCTAACTAACCTAAGGACATCACACACATCCATGCCCTAGGCAGGATTCGAACCTGCGACCGCAGCGGTCGCGCGGTTCCTGATTGTAGCGCCTAGAACCGCTCGGCCACGCGGCCGGCTTACATGTTTAATGAGGCCCTCCGTTTCGGAATTTTGTCTCAATAGCTGCTGTGAGATGAGTTTGGCAAATTACATTGTGACAAAGGAAGTACAATTAAACCAGACACCAATAGAAATGTGGCCTCTATTCATAAATGATGATGCTTCTTCGAATGAGAAAAGGTTAACAACTTGCACAAAAACAGATTGGTAATTCTGTTGGAATTTTGGTGGAATCCCCGGAACCCATCGTATTTTTAACACTGAGCGACTGGAATGGAAACTTACCAAAGGATTTTATTCCTTCTCTTGATATGACAGTGTTAAAATAATGACGAGCGTTCCTTCAGGCAGAATAATAGGTACATGCCAGATACTGGTTACTCACGTAGGGCTTGCCAAACTGACAATGCGTGATCGCGAATAAAATAGTTGGTATTGAGAAAAATAAACAATTGATCTGTCGCACAACACAATGGTCAGTGTATTGTCAGCAGCGAAGGATAATGCGCGCGACAGGAATGCACAAGCTAGCCATGTGTGCCTTGTGAGATGGAATTCGAAAAACATTGTCATGAAAATAGATCTGCCTTCGTCAGCAGTACATTTCAACAAATTAAATATATCCAATCATACCAATCTTTTAGGATATTCCTACTTTCGTAATAATACACACAATTTTCTTCATTTGTGTAGCCTGTTATATAATTAGTTTATTAATGCTTATAATGTCGATGCAACAACTGAAATGCTTTTTCTCATCACGGTGTATCAATTAAAACATGGTTGTGACTGCTTTTCGACTGTTTCTAGACGCAGTGGAAATATGTTGTTCACATGCATGTAGTACAGTGTGTCGTATTACATTATTACATCCATATCAGAGTAATCACGCTTTTTACCAGAACCACAAAGGGGTCACACCTGTGGAGACTATCCCTTTCTAAATTTTTGTAACAGATCGTACAGATTCTCTAGCATACTAGATAGCGAGAAGATAACCTTGTTTTACTTTCCTGCCTTGATTCTTAATCACATGATTTTTTAAAATTTTCCTTGCTTCCTTGTTTACTACCCTCTGTCCCTTCTTGCGATCTGAATACATCGCGGAGGCATATGATGCAATTCCAGCGGTCAATGGCCCATCAGTTATTGAATGATGCATTTTTCTTGACAGAAGAAAAACAAAACAAAACTATACAGATATAAATAACAGAAAAGTATAACGTACAAACGAAGAAAGCTGGAGCGTTTAAATGGCGAAAAACGAAACACTAACCAAAGGCAATGAAACTTAGTACACAGTAAGGCAAAACTAATCGTATGGGCAATACTACAAAAATATTACCACTGCTCATATTCACCGTTCCGATGTGAGCATACGGCAGGGCTACTTTTCCGCTCCCTTCAGATTTCCCACGGTGCTAGCGAGGCAAGCGCGACGAGCGGCGCGAGAAACTGTGCCTCAACCACAACGCCGCGCGACCTGGCGCAATTGCGCAATTTGCGCGGTCCCACTTGAACCTGTGATGTTACAAAAACGCGCGCTGCGCTGCGTCGCGCCACACGCGCTACACGCGTCTCAATTTGCGCCTAGCGTAACATCTGTCACCGGTACCTCATCCCACATTGCGTCATCTCTATGCTTCTTGCTTCTCCACTGCCCTGGGAATAGCTTCCTGGAGCCTAATACGATGGCTGAGTAAACCAGAAATATTATAAGCTGTGGAAACATCCTATAGGACAGCCGGAGTGACTGAAAAATTAAAAGTTGATTAACTTAGTTTAATTCATCATGATCGATGTCTTCATAAAGTCAGTAACTGTGTCGTTCACGATATAAATACTAAAACACTGCACCGGTTACGTTTTTTCATGCATAGCACGAGTCGTTTCGAGAATTTGTTTCCATTATCAAGTGCAAATATTTAGATTGGCCATTGAGCTGGAGAAATTTTTAGGCAATGTAATTTGCTTGGTTAAGTTTAATTCCTCCTCACTGTTCTCTTTGTTTAAAGGAATATTGTTTGTTCTCTGTTTCAGCATTTTGTATTCAGCCGTTACGGAAAGAAATTCGATACGTTGTGCCGTTTCCTTGTTAATTAGGATTGCAGTTAACCAGCCAGGCCACTACGCGCTCAAACTCAAGCGGTCCGCCAGAGAGGGTGTCGCCAAACGTATTCTTCGTTTGGTTTCCTAACACCGAATAAGAGGCCGATACGAAAACTGGACATGGGACGGTTGTAAGGACAGAACCCGAGCCAAAGGCTGAAAAGTCACAAGCCCTGTCATCCACTCTTTGAGAAGAACTGACAGTAACAGTATCTGTTATGTAAATTGAAGGTGGAGGCTGAGAGCAAAGGGAGAGGAAGGGGATATTGATGTCAGCTACCAAGTACATTATGCGGAATCATAGGCTACGACTGAAAATATGTGCCGGACTGGGATTTGAACTCGAGATCTCCTGCCTGTGAGGGTATTAAGTTTTTTTTTTCATTTTGTTCGTTGTTGATCGATGTGTTTGGTCGTTGCGGACTTCACATGACATCCGGTCAAGTTCGTTTTTTGTTGATCCTTCCACTCAGTTTGTTTATTACAGAGGCCACCCAGCTCTCCGACCGGACACGCTGAGCTACCGTGCCGGCTGGTTAACTACGGCGCCACTAGGACGCTGTGTTTTGCGCCCTTGCTTGGGCTACCTCGGGACACCTGTGCCGACAGACATTCCCAACTAGCGCCATCTACCCGCAGTTCTCAGCTACTTTGAGACTTCCGCAGGAGGCCGAACATACAGGGTGTTTCAAAAATGACCGGTATATTTGAAACGGCAATAAAAACTAAACGAGCAGTGATAGAAATACACCGTTTGTTGCAATATGCTTGGCACAACAGTACATTTTTAGGCGGACAAACTTTCGAAATTACAGTTGTTACAATTGTCAACAACGGATGGCGCTGCGGTCTGGGAAACTCTATAGTACGATGTTTTTCACATATCCACCATGCGTAGCAATAATATGGCGTAGTCTCTGAATGAAATTACCCGAAACCTTTGACAACGTGTCTGGCGGAATGGCTTCACATGCAGATGAGATATACTGCTTCAGCTGTTCAATTGCTTCTGGATTCTGGCGGTACACCTGGTCTTTCAAGTGTCCCCACAGAAAGAAGTCACAGGGGTTCATGTCAGGCGAATAGGGAGGCCAATCCACGCCGCCTCCTGTATGTTTCGGATAGCCCAAAGCAATCACACGATCATCGAAATATTCATTCAGGAAATTAAAGACGTCGGCCGTGCGATGTGGCCGGGCACCATCTTGCATAAACCACGAGGTGTTCGCAGTGTCGTCTAAGGCAGTTTGTACCGCCACAAATTCACGAAGAATGTCCAGATAGCGTGATGCAGTAATCGTTTCAGATCTGAAAAATGGGCCAATGATTCCTTTGGAAGAAATGGCGGCCCAGACCAGTACTTTTTGAGGATGCAGGGACGATGGGACTGCAACATGGGGCTTTTCGGTTCCCCATATGCGCTAGTTCTGTTTATTGACGAAGCCGTCCAGGTAAAAATAAGCTTCGTCAGTAAACCAAATGCTGCCCACATGCATATCGCCGTCATCAATCCTGTGCACTATATCGTTAGCGAATGTCTCTCGTGCAGCAATGGTAGCGCCGCTGAGCGGTTGCCGCGTTTGAATTTTGTATGGATAGAGGTGTAAACTCTGGCGCATGAGACGATACGTGGACGTTGGCGTCTTTTGGACCGCAGCTGCAACGCGGCGAACGGAAACCCGAGGCCGCTGTTGGATCACCTGCTGCACTAGCTGCGCGTTGCCCTCTGTGGTTGCCATACGCGGTCGCCCTACCTTTCCAGCACGTTCATCCGTCACGTTCCCAGTCCGTTGAAATTTTTCAAGCGGATCCTTTATTGTATCGCTTTTCGGTCCTTTGGTTACATTAAACCTCCGTTGAAAACTTCGTCTTGTTGCAACAACACTGTGTTCTAGGCGGTGGAATTCCAACACCAGAAAAATCCTCTGTTCTAAGGAATAAACCATGTTGTCCACAGCACACTTGCACGTTGTGAACAGCACACTCTTACAGCAGAAAGACGACGTACAGAATGACGCACCCACAGACTGCGTTGTCTTCTATATCTTTCACATCACTTGCAGCGCCATCTGTTGTTGAAAATTGTAACAACTGTAATTTCGAAAGTTTGTCCGCCTGAAAATGTACTGTTGTCCCAAGCATATTGCAACAAACAACGGTGTATTTCTATCGCTGCTCGTTTAGTTTTTATTGCCGTTTCAAATATACCGGTCATTTTTGAAACACCCTGTAATTGTGCATCCACACTAAAGGTGGTAACTTCACTGCCCATCAAGGCGAATCAATTATATGGAAGAATTTTGTCTGTACTTTCAGACACCACGCGTTCATTTAACCATGTTACTTCACTTGGCGGGTCGCTTGAATTGACGCGTGCAACGGCCTGATTGGCTAACTTCAATGCTAATTAACTCGGAAACGGCGCAAGTATAGAATTTTTTCCTTAACAGTTATTTCTCAGCATAAGTTGCTCTGCAACACCCTCACAAGCTTTTTAGGCTGTCTCTGACCGCCCTTTCCATGCTCGTTAATGTGCTTTTCTAATCACAAATCAAGGAACTTCTACTCTTTTACCTGGGATTCAGGCATGAAATTTAGTTTTTTGCTTTGCCTGAGAAAACATAACTCGTACAGTGTTTTATGATTTAAATCACAGAAGCTGTTTAATTTTCTAGCCTCGTGCAATTTCCACGCCCATCACCGCGTTGAACAGTCGCTATGTGTATCAGTTCTCTTTCTATTTTCGGTAGTTCGGCAACACTCCCTTTCAGACTTTTGTTTGTGTTTATGAATACTGCACCGGTAAAAAATGAAATTTGTCTTCATCTAAGTAAATAAATACTGATCGTGTGATAGGAACCTAATTCTAGATTCAGCAATTCCTTTTCATGACCTATTAGTGTGCAATAACATAGCATTATTTGGAGTAACCCAATTTATTGTAAAAGTATTGTGTACCAGGTGAGTGTCACATTACTGTAGAACTGTCAATTTTGTAACGGTATTTTGATTTCAGTTGATGATGATGAGTACAGTTGCGCCCTACCAAAACTACGGTTCGATGGTTTTTGTACAGTACATAAACGACGTAGTGAACGGTAATATTACCGTCAGTATTGGTATCAAAAGAAGCACAAATGAATGCGTGACAGAAACTGGGAGCTGACGACTTTTCTTTGTTTTGCACAAGATTAGAACTCCACATAGTTCAGAGTTAGTCCATTGTGTATTTTATGCCCTTAAAAGACATAAACTGCATTTTGTTAGTAATAAAAATTAGTTGACAGAATAGCTTTGCCGCTTTTATGTAACGAAAACAATTACTTTTGATACAAGTGCAGTTTATGTTCACAAACAGTAAAAAAAAATCGATGTAACTGTTGTTGTTACTTTACTCAATAGAACATTCTTATTGCTGATAAGTGCGAAAGCTGTTTATAAATAACAGAATCATCTTTTACGTAAGATTGACGACGTATTAAGCAATGTTTGATATGTTGTTGTTTTGCGTTTATTTAAAATTTACCCTTTTTTTGCGTTTTCTATTACTATATGATAAATCTGTATGTTTTCTTGATTTTTACTACAACATCCCTCTGCTTCGAATTACAAATCAAGAATTTTAGAATAAAACCTGAATTAAACACTCAAAATTAAATTTTACTATAAATTTTGTTTATTTTTAAGTAAGAGACAGAAGGATAACTATGCAGAACAAAACTGTTCCACAAGTTATGCGTGTTCTTTGCACATCCTATCTCAGTTTCTAGGCGATTCACCGCTGGCAGTTTATAGAGGAATCTATTGAGGTACTGATCGCATTTGCGGACAAAGCGAGCGAAATAAAATAACGCCAAATATGTATGCAACACCCCTAACGTACAGGTAACGCAGTTACGATCTAACTGACCAGAGCTACTAGGAAAACTACCACACTCACGCTTACTTATGATAGGTTACCTGAGCGTACAGTAATTTTACAGTGCTAATAATAAGTGTTACTTTGGTCATTAAATATACATATTTAGATGAAGTGTTCTTGTTGATGTAATCACTGAATGATCGCTATTTCTGCACAATAGTACAATGTTTGAAAACAAAATGAGTTACAGGAAACTTTATATTTACAGTGGTCATGACCTCTCAGAACCCTGACTAAATGAATAAAAGCAAGCCAGACTGATGATATGTAAATATCCATTCCTGATGTAGCCGCGAGGTATTGTATATAGCACCCAGAATTGAATACAAAAATTTGAAATCATACTTTTAAGAGTGGCGTAAGCATAGTATGGTGCTAATAAAGAGTGTCGTTCTGTGAAGTTTTGAGGAAAACTTTGGACAATTACATTTACACCCACACGAACTATTTGAGCTGACGCCATCTTGAAATGGAAATAGTGACAGCAGAAATACTGATCACATGTGTGGAGATATTTGTGCGGGGAATTTATGTGTAAGTTTTCATGGAAATTCAGCTTTTTAGTGGTGCAAGACGTCGGGAGCATGATGCGTTCTGCGCAGAACGGAATGGAGGGTACTTGGTGTCGTCGCATCTGTGCGATCTCTCTCTGTCTTACAGTACACGCTCCTCATACTCCCTACCTTGGTAATTGGCTGTACCTGGAGGAGCAACAGTTTATGCCACTCTTTCTGCTTCTGACTCCCTGAAGATAAATTTATCTGCTCGGAAATCGCTGTAGCTTCTTAAAAACATGTGAGCCACTTTGATGTAATTCTTTAGAATTGTCCTGCCAACATACATAAAGAGGCTGGAGAAGAACACCTTTTAGCGCAGATTTAAAAACATTTCTTTTTCAGAATTGTTTCTACAATGTAAGCGAGTATGTTAGGCTACAGAAACGCTAGGTCCTCATTTACTGTTGAGTACTTCTTAATCTTTAACAGATGTACCATCCATGCTGGTTGTGTCTTTGGACAAAATGTTTCAGCTGTTGATTTCCTGTTTCTTCAGTTTCAGATGCAGTGTAAATAACCTTGTCTGAGAAAGGAATGTATTGCAAGATTGTTGTGACGTATAGTGATGGCAAGTGCTCGTATGTTTATATTTTTCAGAAGTGTAATATAATAGTGCATGTGTTTATATGTTTCTGAAGTGTAACATAATAAAGTTTCTCATTCTAGTGATATGAATCATTATACACTCATGCTCGTAAATTAAGTATAATGCTGATACATGGTGAAACAACACTCTGGAGGGCGGTTTGCGGGTTTAAATCACCTCGGGGTATGAGCAGGCGGTGCATTTGACCTGCGGTCGTCGCACAGTGGCGCTGGCAGCAGTCCACATACGCAGAGGTGTGTTGTGCATGTCAGAGTAAGGTGCAGCGAGCAAGTGTGTAGACGTTTTCAGACGTGCTAATGGTAACTGTGTGTTGAAAATGGCTCAAAGAACACATATTGATGACGTTATCAGAGGTAGAATACAAGGTCGTAGCACGGGCCCTCCGTATGCCACAAAGTGTGATCTCAAGATTATGGCAACGATTCCAGCAGACAGGAAACGTGTCCGGGCACTAGAGTACGGGACGTCCACAGTGTACAACACCACAAGAAGACCGATATCTCACCATCAGTGCCCGCAGACGGCCACGGAGTACTGCAGGTAGCCTTGCTCGGAATCTTACCGCAGCCGCTGGAACAGTGGTCTCCAGACACACAGTCTATAGATGACTGAACAGACAATTTTATTCGTCCGGAGACATGCAAGGTGCATTCCACTGGCCCCTGGTCACAGGAGAGCCCGTAAAGCCTGGTGTCAAGAACACAGTACATGGTCACTGGAACAGTGGTCCAAGGTTATGTCCACGGACAAGTCCAAGTATAGTCTGAACAGTGATTCTCGCCGGGTTTTCATCTGGCGTGAACCAAGAACCAGACACCAACCCATTAATGTCCTTGAAAGGGATCTTTGTGGAGGTCTGATTTGGTGTGGGGTGGGATTATGATTGGTGCACGTACAACCCTGCATGTTTTTGACAGAGGAACTGCCTTTGCAGGGGTGCAGTGGGTCCCACCTTCCTCCAGATGGATGATAACGCAAGGCACCACCGAGCTGTCATCGTGGAGGAGTACCTTGAAACAGGAAATATCAGGCGAATGGAGTGGCCTGCCTGTTCTCCAGACCTAAACCCCATCGAGCACGTCTGGGATGCTCTCGGTCGACGTATCGTGGCACGTCTGCAAACCTCTAGGACACTTCTGGAACTCCGACAGGAACTTGTGCAAGAATGGAAGGCTATACCCCAGGAGCTGCCCGACCACCTGATCCAGAGTGTGCCAACCCGTTATGCGGCCTGTGTACGTGTGCATGGTGATCCTATCCGATATTGACGTCGGGTTACATGCGCAGCACATGTGTTTCGAGGCGGTTTTCTCAACTTATCACCAATACCGTCGACTTACGTATTTGTGTCGCGTGTGTTCCCAATGTGCCTATGCTATTAGCTCCAGGTTTGTGTAGTGCCACGTTATGTGGCACCACATTCTGCGGTTATCCTTAATTTATGAGCATGAGTGTACTTTTTGTGCCAGATGTGAGCTCCTTGTAGACTTAGGGTACATGTCATGTTTCTGAAATATACTCTCAGCTGCAAATATGGTCAGTCCTCAGCGGTGTAATGGAATGACAACAATGAAAATTTGTGCTGGACAGGTACTCGAAGCCGCATTTTCGTCTTACCGCCAGCAGTATCCATTGGGCTATCCGAGCACGGCGCACGACCACACCCAAACTTCCATCTGTCGTCAACTGTGTGTCTACAATGTGGACTCGTACGTCCGCTATGTACGCGGGCCATTCGGAAAGTAACGGCCGGTAGGTCGTGAAACAGAAATGACAGTGAAACTCCGATGTTTTGCACAGACGTGTTGGGCAGTGTCTCTAGCATGCCTATCGATCGCGCCACGTCACTCTGAGCACACAGTGAGCACAAACGATCCCTACAACAATAGTATCTCCCTCCAAGAACGGGCGCCCGCTGCCAGGCTGCACCTGATTTCATTGAACACCACATTTCGTACGTGCATCGTCTCTATGGAAAGTGTTTGATCTTCCACCATACAGCCCGGACTTGGCTTCCTCTTATGTTCATCTCTGCTCATCTCCGCTCACATGAAACAGTGGTTATGGAAACAGCGTTTTGGCACAGACAGAGAACTGCAGACCAGCGTAGACAAGTGGCGGAAAGCACAGGCGGCTGCCTTCTATGGCAGTATTGAAAATGTGATACAACGCTACGAGAATGTCTATGTCGGAGCGGCGACTAGGTAGAGAAGTAGCTGGGGATGTAGCAAACTGATAGAAATAAATCATTTTTGATTTTCACTGTGGTGAATGGAGCTACGACAATGAAAATTTATGCCGGACCAGAGAGGTCGTCTTACCATTTCGCTACCCGAGCATTAAACATGTATCGCCTGTACGTGAATATACGTAATGGATGTACGAGTTCAGGCTGTAGACACGCTGTTAACAACAGATGGAAGTGTGTGTGTGGCCCTGACTCGTCCTAGAATTGCTTAATGGGAAGGCAACCGCTCGCGATAAGTAGGAAATTCGGGTTCGAGTCCCGGTCCGATTGTCATTCCATTACGCGGAGTACATAGCATGTGCGACGAATGTCAACCAATAGATTGAACGCATATATCAAATATTTTTAACGATGTCACTATGTTTTATTGATCTTGTTGCAAAGGAGAGTAGTAGTAGTAGTAGCTTTATTCATCCGTAGATATCTTCTTACAACGTTATAAGACATGTCAAAGTATTTACAAGTTTAAATCAATTTAAAATAAGTTAATTTGTATCCAAATATATTTTTACAGACTTCTGTTTATAGACAATCATCAGATTTACTCCTGGTATACAATGCTTTTTTTTACAAATAACTTATTAAATAATGTAATGCCGCACTGTTCATTCATATCTCACTATCAGTCACTGCACACACTATATACACATTGTTTCATAACACTTCACTCACTGCACACACACACACACACACACACACACACACACACACACACACACACTGGTCATTGCTACCCTGAAAAACTGAGTCAGCATCCGTCCATAATGAGTGAGATGTTGAGCTCATGAAGAGAAAGAGGTGTTAGTATTCTGCTATGCATAGCTTGGGGGTGTTTCTAGAAAGGAAAAAGTGGTGTCACCACCAGACACCACACTTGCTAGGTGGTAGCCTTTAAATCGGCCGCGGTCCGGTAGTATACGTCGGACCCGCGTGTCGCCACTATCAGTGATTGGAGACCGAGCGCCGCCACACGGCAGGTCTAGATAGACTTCCTAGCACTCGTCCCAGTTGTACAGCCGACTTTGCTAGCGATGGTTCACTGACAAATTACGCTCTCATTTGCCGAGACGATAGTTAGCATAGCCTTCAGCTACGTTATTTCCTACGACCTAGCAAGGCGCCAGTATCCGTACTGTTGATATTTTGAATCATGTACCATAAAGAGCGGCGTTCGTCATTAATGGATTAAAGTTAAGTATTCCACCAGCTACGTCCGTTTTTCTATATTATAATTTCCTTGTCCTGTTCCAGGCCTCACGCCAGCCTGCGTGAGCTAAAACGCGTTCCTTTCGGCCTCCTCTAGTAACACGGTGTTGGCTCTCCTGTCAACCACAACAGAAAAAAGAAGAGAAAAATACATAAAGTGAAGGTGTTATTTGGAATGTTATATGTTTTATAATTATTATTTATGTGTATAAAATTTTTTTATGATAAAATCCTACTCTCTTTTATCTAAGTAATCCTTCAATGTATAAAATGTATTGCGTAACAGGTACTTTTTAACTGCCTTTTTAAATAAGTGTATTTTTTCAATTTTTAAAATCTCCTTTGGTAATTTATTGTACAGTTATATTCCTTGGTAGAAAATGCTATTTTGAGTTTTATGTTTATTTTTTCTTGGTAAATGTAAGTTGAGTCTACCTCTTCTTGCAGGGTCATGGGCAGAGCTGTTTGTGCAGTAATTACCAATGTTATTTTTGATGTGTACAAGTGACTGGTAAATGTATTCACACGGAGCAATTAAAATCACCAGTGTCTTGAACAGGTCTTTACAATGAGCTCGACTAGTATTTTTGGTTACTATTCTTATGGCTCTTTTCTGGAGTATGAAAATTGTGTTAATATTTTGTGCGTTTGTTCTCCAAAAAAAGTATGCCATAGCTGAGAATTGAGTGTACATATGAATAATACGTAACTAAAAGACACTGCATGTTACATACTGATGATAGGATTCTAAGGGCATAACATGCTGATGATATTCTTTTTTCAAGTACCTTTGTGTGTTCACACCACTTCAACTGAGAATCAATATTCATTACTATTAATTTTGCATTTGTTACACATTCTATAGAGGTGCCATCTACATTTAATTTAACGTTGTAATTTTTCCTCTTCAAACTGAAATTCATGGCATTAGTTTTCTTAATGTTACTACCGTCCGATTCTTATTTTGATGCTGGCTTCCCAATGATTTGAGCCTATTTCACTTCTGGAGATGGCAGTTTAAACTGTCGAAACTGATAAAGTGAACCAGTTAAAGATTGTGCAGCTGCAGACTGGCTTTTCTGTTGAAATACTGGTAAGTATTCGAATTTCACTTACGTACTTTACATGTGGCAAGAGCTTTCTTTAACAGCCATAGGCCTGCTCTACGAGGCTCTTCCCTTTCTTTCTGCCTAGAGCACAGTTTGTCCATTCGGTGTTGATGTTCACCCCAGATGTGTCCTCCCGGATGTTATCTCCCCACCTAATTCTGGGTCTTTCTCTTCCTCTAGTTCCATCTACTGTCCTGCCGAATTTTATTTTAGGTAGCCTGTTTTCCGTCACTGTTGCTATGGGGGCGGCCCACTTCAACTTCCCCTTGTTGAAGACTTCGACGATGATATGGTGTTTGTACTGCTCTCTTAATTCTTCATTAGAGTTTAACATCCCGTCGACAACATTCATTTTTGTTAAGGATGGAAAAGGAAATGGGCGTTTTCTTGGGGAGATTTAGGAAAGTAACTGAAAACGTAAACCTGGATGATCGGAGGCGGGTTTGAACCGCCATCCTCCAGAATGCGAGCCCACTGTGTTACCACACTACGCAACCATGCTCAGTTTAATTCTTCATTTTTCTTATCTTCCATTCCGTGTGGCTCTGAGCACTATGGGACTTAACATCTATGGTCATCAGTTCCCTAGAACTTAGAACTACTTAAACCTAACTAACCTAAGGACAGCACACAACACCCAGTCATCACGAGGCAGAGAAAAACCCTGACCCCGCCGGGAATCGAACCCGGGAACCCGGGCGTGGGAAGAGAGAACGCTACCGCACGACCACGAGCTGCGGACCCATTCCGTGTAATTTTCACCATATACCGGTCCAAAACTGACTCGAGTGAGTTGGCAACGATCGTTGGAGTGCTGACACATTATCTGCGTATCTAGTAATGCTGGCAACTGATGTGTTATGCGTGGGGATCATATCAAACTGTACCGCATCAAAAACAGCTTGAAGATTACACACTGAAGCGTTGAAAGTGGTAGCGACAAAATAAATTTTTGTAAAGTCTACATGTAACCTCTTCCCATACGTTCACCGATAATATTTCGTTGACCTAAGTCTCTGCTTGAACTATTTGTTTTTTTAATTAAATCTTTCTTTTTATACAGATATTTAATTTGTGCAGGAGGAGTTTATAAATAAAAAAGAAAAACAAGATAAAAAACTTCGTAAATTAAGTAATAACACGCGCGAAGATGAAAAAGATCAACAACAAAGCCTTTCGTCTTTAGACTTTTATCCACGGGTGGTTAACAAAACGGAAATTGTATTTGATAATACAGAAGTAGAAATGTTAAATAAGGCATTAAAGTTTTATATTGAGCCGTCATTTAACAAGAAGGTCGCGAAAGAAGTAATTGCCCTCACTAAAATGACAACAGAAATTGCCAAATTAAATAATAATAAAACCGGGCATGTCGGTCATAAGCTACATAAAATAGTAAAAAATGAACTAAATAAGCGAAATAGTGTTATTCATAAGACTAGAGCAGACCGACTAACTGTCGATTCTATAAGTAAAAAGCTTAATGAAGTGAAAGCTATTGCCGGGAAAGCGGATAAGGGGAATACGTTCGTAATATTAAAAGAGGAGGAGTACGTTTGGAAGACGTTAGCGTTTTTTGTCGAAAATAACATTAGTGAAATCCCGAAAGACATAACAGCCAATTTCCAAATTAAACTAAAAAATGTTCTTAAACGCACACACTTCCTGCAGACAGAAGCCGAAAAAAGAAGATGTGTTATCATGAATCCAACGGCCCCCAAATTAAGATCACAGGTGAAGATACATAAAGATCTGCATCCGGTTCGTCCGATTGTTAACGGTCGAAATAGTCCAGCATATAAAATAACGAAAATGTTGGACCAAATTCTGAAAAGGACTTACGTGTATAAAAATAGCTATTCGTTGCGTGGTAGTATGACCATGATAGGTGAAATTAAAGATCCGCCAGTCACAGACACTTCTTGTTTGGTTTCGTTGGATGTCAAGAACTTATACTCCAGTGTTCCGGTTAACGAAACTATGGAAATCATTAAGAAAAATTTCCTTAAATACGGTAAAATTCCAACGCAAGAGAGAATTGAGTTTATTGAACTCTTACAGCTCATTACAAGTTTTAATTATTTTACGTTTAATAACAAATTTTATATTCAGGACGATGGGTTAGCCATGGGGTCCAGTATTTCATGAACTATGGCGGACATTTTTATCAATGACCTTCAAGATAAAGTTCTAAACTCTGACGATAACATTATAGATAAAATTGTTTATTACAAACGTTATGTAGACGACACTCTGTTACTTGTCGATGGTTCCCGTGAGGACATTGAGGAAATAGTAAAAAAGTTCAACGACGCACATAATAAAATAGAATTTACCGTGGAGTATGAAACTGACAATTGTTTACAGTTCCTGGACCTGAATATAAAAAAGCAGGGCAACAAACATGCCTTCTCCGTTTATAGAAAACGAACTACGACTGATGCCGTGACCCCGAATGATTCATGCCATCAGCAGGCTTATAAAGAAGCTGCTTTCCATAGCCTCGTGCATAGGGCAGTCAATATACCTATGAGTGAAAAAGAGAGGGAGACTGAAATTAACACCGTCAAGAGAATAGCGATGAACAACGGTTACAGAATAGATATGGTTAAAAAACTGTTACGGAAAAGTAATAAGCGCAAAAAGAATAAACCTGATGGAGAGAAAGTGAAAATTATCACGATGCCATACTACGAAACAGTCTCACAAAAGATAGCAAATATTAATGAAGCCATACGATGTCAAAATAGTTTTTCAGACTAATAACCTAGTGAGGAATAGCCTCAAGCACTACATTGGCGAGAAGAGAAATAAGTTTGAAAGATCGGGAGTTTATAAGATTCAGTGCAGAATTTATTATGGAAAATATATAGGGCAGACAGAAAGTTCATTCGCGATCGGATATAAAGAACATAAAGATGCGTTCAGGTTAGGAAATTATGACAAATCAGCTGTTGCGAACCATATATGTGAAACAGGCCATCCCCTTAATAGCATAGAAGACAACGTAGAAATATTGCATCTAGCAAAGGAAGGGAAGAAACTTGATTTACTAGAGGAATTCGAGATAGCTACCCATGAAAGGAAACAAAGCTATATTCTAAATGCGCAAGATAATTTTAAAGAAATGAGATTTTTTAGCGGAGTTTTAGAATTATTTTAGGGCAGGTATGCGACTTTAAACTTGTAGCATGTCACTGACGGAGTTGCGAGAGGCTAACGATGGCAGACCAATGCAATAAGGAAATCAGGCGCCCAATAGCATAGCATTACCGTCAAGCACACGGTTGTAACCACGCCACAACACCTAGGCACGTCAGTCCACAACAGCTCCCGAGCCGGCGCAGTGCGACAGCATATTTGGTAGCTATGGGGCGGCCATCGACTTGTGTCAACAACTTCAATGTAAGAGGAGGACCCACAGTCCAATATACTTTTGATTCTGTTGTACTCTATGGGCTTCCCAACTATTTGTGATGGAATTTTGTCTTTTTAGCCCGTTTAATTTCATGACTTAGACTTTACAACCTGATGATGACCGAGCGAGGTGGCGCAGTGGTTATCACACTGGACTCGCATTCGGGAAGACGACGGTACAATCCCGTCCCCGGGCATCCCGATTTAGGTTTTCCGTGATTTCCCTAAATCGTTTCAGGCAAATGCCGCGATGGTTCCTTTGAAAGGGCACGGCCGATTTCCTTCCCAATCCTTCCCTAACCCGAGTTTGCGCTCCGTTTCTAATGACCTCGTTGTCGACGGGACGTTAAACACTAACCACCAGCACCACCTGATGATGAGATCATTGTCTGTTGAAACGCGTTGTTAAAATAAATGTATAAGAATCGCGGTTGAAGGCTAACAGTGATAACCAGTGTAACGACAACTGCTACCTCGACTCCATAATGGATTATATTAAACCACTGGGTCTGATCACGTAGTAGTAGTAGTAGTGGTAGTTAATTAAAAACGAAAAATTTTAGCACTGCTGCTATGACTATCTGATATTTCGGTTTTTTATCGGGTTATTTGTAAAAAATAAAAACAGATTCCGAAAAATTCCTCTTGTTACGAACTAAAATAACGGTATCGGTTTGAACCGATCAGTTTTCTCCGTCCCTGGTCCTCATTTGTTTACTGAATGTTCTAGGTTGTTCGTATTAGCAAAGAGCTTGCAGCAGAAATGATGTTTTTCAGAGTAGCGAATATGAACAAGTTCTCAGAACTCTTAAAGTATGCTTTCCAAAAAAAATGGTTGAAATGGCTCTGAGCACTATGGGACTTAACATCTATGGTCATTAGTCCCCTAGAACTTAGAACTACTTAAACCTAACTAACCTAAGGACATCACACAACACCTAGTCATCACGTATGCTTTCCAGAGTCATTGTTTACTGGACATTTTTGTCCTGTTTTCGTCCATCTCAAAATATGTGATACCTTTTTTTCAATATTTTGTATGTAGAGATAGACAATTGTACAGATTGCTATCGAGTTTCCTTTTGCTTACCACGATTTCCTACACTACCGTCGAAACGAGTGAGAAAAAGAGGGACGAATTGGCGTATACTCTACTGAATCGCTGGTGAATCGTGTCTGACCCACTTAATGGCCAGGTTCGGCCCAAGGTACCAGAGCGGGGGCGGTGTAGCGAGCGGACATGCGTGTCGCACCCTCTCCGGGGACGCGGGCAGGTTAGGCGGCTCCCCTGGTCTAGCACGCAGGTCTGGCTCCGTGCCCGCCAGCCATCGCTCTGCTGTCACCGAAGACAAGGCACTCCAGAGGGAGCGCACCTCAACCAGCGGGCCGGTGTTTACTTCCTGGCTGTGACCTCGGCTCAGAATACGTCTCGCGACACAGGCGGATGAAAAGCGGCTGACACCGTCCGTCACTCAACTCTTCCCGAGTTGCCCAACAGAATTCCAGACCGCATAAAGTGAGCAAAGGGCGTTTGGTAATACGGTGCTCAGAACTCAGGCTGGTCTGGCAATAGTCCATGACTCAGGATTCCAGTCGCAGATGGTACTCCAGTTGAAGCTTTCACACTGTGAAAGGTATGTAACTTGTTACAACGTATTGACAGTTAATGCTTGTAACATACAAAGTCACCTGTTAATGGATATTAATATGGGACGTGTCCAACCTCCACCTTTATGTAATAAAATTGAACATCTACGGGCGTCGATTTGATGTTATTTCATTATATTGCAATCATTTTCGATGACTCAGTACACCAACTCCAGACTTTAAGAGATGCTGAGGGTGATAACTCAGATCGGATACACGATCCCATCAGTGGCTAATATCTATGAACTGGCTTTCGTAGAATACTGTAAATGCGATGTTGTGTTGCGGTAGCTGATGATTGCAGACACAACATTGTCTTTACAGTATTCTGCAGAAGTCATTTCGCAAATGTTAGATCGTGTATGCGATTTGAGTTCACCCCCTCAGTGTCAGTTAAGGCCTGAAGATGGCGTATTGTATCACCGAAACTGGTTGCAATATAATAAAATAACATCAAAACGACGGTTGTAGGGATTTAATTTTGTTACGTAACTGTACTGCCCAACTCCTGCAGACCATCTTTCACAACGATGGACGTACAAAAATACAGCATTTATTGAGGTTTGAACTCTGGTATGGAAGCTTTCAGTGGGGTGTCTGAGTGTCTCTGGACGAATGGTAGCCCATTCTTCCTCAAGAGTTGGGCAAAGAAGGTTGTGAACGTTGGGTTCTGGAACGAAGTCGACGTTCGAACTCACCCCAAAGGTGTTCCATTGGATTCACGGTGGGGCACGTCAGTCCATTTGGGGAATGCTACCCAAACACCGTAGCATCACAGGAATGTTTCTTCCCACATGTCATAGCACCACAGATGATTATCAGATGCACAATGGGCTGGCACGAATGTTCGTCGTCCCCGAACTGTTCTTATGCCGTGCACAGCACACAATGCTGTAAAACTTTTTCATGACCTTCCCAAGCACAACAACACAACAACAGGACGACACCTAAACCACGAAAAATACCTCCGCCATAACGCCATCTCCTGCGTACTTCGATGTTGGCACTGCACATGATGTCATCCGCTGTCCGGTAGCGTCGCTGTTTACACCACCTCAAGCGTGGTTTAGCCCTGACCTCAGAACTGTGTGGCTGATGGGAAGCTGGACCATTGTACCCCATTGTTTTAAACGCCTGTTGCGCAGTCGTCATCTAGCTGGACTGGTGATAGAACCTACTAGCTCATGAGTGATTCCATACTATCTTTTACAACAGACCTCCGCAGGTCTACCTGGCCTTGGTTTAGCTGTGGCTGTTCCTTCGCGTTTCTACTTCACAATCACATCACCAACCGTTGGTTTTGGTAGCTTAAGAAGTTTTCTAATGTTCCTGATGAGTTTGTTACTCAGGTGACTTCAAATGACCAGTCCACATTCGACGTCACTGAGCTCTCGTGACCGACACATCCTGTTGCCACTGCATCTATTCCGATAAAGCGATACTTCCTGCCTCCTTTTATCCTGTTGGGTGCACTTTTCGATACACCTTGCAGTCAATTTCGCATTAACCAGGGTGTCCAGCTGCTTTTAACTAGATAGTTTATAATTTCCTGGCCACGCCTGCGTCCATGTCCGCTATTGTGGACGCTTTAGCCGATTCCCGAGATCTCGGGAATGGGGTTTTTGTTCGTCCTTCCAAAAGTATTGTGCTCTGAACAGACCAGGCTGGCTTAAATACTTGTGATTTCCTTTCATAGCTTAATGGTCAGTGTTTTCCACACATATTAGGAAGAAAGTTCTGAAAGTCCTGGCGCGAAACAGTACCTTACAAGGTTACTGTTGTCCCCGCTCTTCCGAACAGCGATTGGCGCATACGAGAGCAGCAAGCTATAACGCTGACAAGTTGTGACAGTAATTAAATATGCATCTCTAGCCACAACAACGGGTTGATTTGCGCTTTGTTTACTACCGCGGGCAGTAGAAATTGGTCGGAGGAGTCATTGGGGAGTGATCGTAGTGAATGATTGCACAGATATGTCACGAGAGTTTGACTCTGAGGTGATTTGCTTTGGGTGATAAGAAAGTGGTAGAGCGAAATGGCTGAAAGTTTAATTCCTGATCACATAATTCAGTAAAAAGCAGTGCCGTATAGTATTTTGTGAAGTTTGAATAGAACAGAGAGAGCTAAGAATAAAAAGAAATAGTTATTATCACTCGTAAGCGTCGTGTAAGACAACCAGTTTCTCGATTTGTACCGGATCCCGCGTTAGGACAAGAGAGAAATGATCTACGACAGAGCTAGCTACTAGAATACAAAGGAAGGGAAAGGGGGGAGGGCAATCGGCAGGCGACTCCATGCGCCACATATCCTCTCGTTCCAAGAGCTCGTTCACCTGCGCCGCTCAATGCTGTCGCGCACTGTCATCCATAAAAATGAAGTTATAGCGGATTGCACCACTGATGAGGCGGCTCATGGTAACGAGTACAGTGTCACAATGACGCTGAGCGGAGTGTTTCGTGGTCAGAGTCTTTGAGGTCAGAGCGCCCAAGTAGCATTATGCCTCCCCACATGTGTTGGATGTGTTGCTCGCATCCACACACAGCGAGAGGTGGAAACACGTAGTGCACTCAGGAGCATTGTTGAAAAAGATTGAGCAGTTACGGTGCGGGAAGTTTAGCATGTGTGTACCGGCCACCATATGTTTGAACACGGTACACTCTATTGCGAAAGTCATTGTGATACTGTATTCTTTCTCCACGTAAGTTTTTTCAGTGGTGCTTTCCACACATACTTCATTTTTAATGGATGATAATGCTCGACCGCGTCGAACAGCACAGCTAGAGGAGCGCTTTGGAGCGAGAGGATATTTGGCTGGTGCTCTGGCCTGACGGATGCCCCAACTTAAACCCCATCGAGCATGCGTGAGATGCGTTGGGCAGACGTATTGCAGCACGTCCACATCACCAACGACCATCCAGAAGTTATCAAACACACGTGTGAAGGGATGGAACAGCAGACCTCAAAAGCCGCGCGGGATTAGCCGAGCGGTCTAGGCCGGTGCAGTCATGGACTGTGCGGCTGGTCCCGGCGGAAGTTCGAGTCCTCCCTCGGGCGTGGGTGTTTGTCCTTAGGATAATTTAGGTTGAGTTGTGTGTAATCTTAGGGACTGATGACTTCAGCAGTTAAGTCCTGTAAGATTTCACACACATCTGAACATACCTCTAAAACAACTTACCAATCCTGTTGCCAACTAGAGAGCACGTTGCAGAGCACGCAGTGTCATTCGTGGTGATCACATACGCTACTAAGAACCAAATTCTGTTTTATCTCCAGCAAATGATCATGAACCGCCGTGCTTTTTGTGTAATTATTGTCTTCGAATAGAAGTGTCAGTTTTTTTCTTCTCCTTCCGTATTTCTCCCAGTGACCTTCTGTAATGTACTTTGTTATTTCTATGTAAGGGCCATGTTCCTCCGAGGTATATTACAAGGCAATGAGACAGCACGTGACAGTTACTTTCGTCCTTAAGTCTTGCACACCTGTGTAATTCCGTCGTGCGTTTCGGCGCATGTGATATCGAAGAATCAGCCAGCTGCTCTGATTGGGCATAGCAGTCGTGTGCCCTCTGGAGCAGAAGTGTTGTTTTTGTTGTGTATTACTGAAGTCAAGAGTACGTGATCTTTATTGATTAACTAAGGTATTTATAACACTGAGAACTCAAAGAATTCGAATCTGCTCTCCCGCGTTCAGATACGGATTTCTTGTTGAGTCATTTCCGGTTTGCTTAGGTGCATGGTGCCGTTCAGCTTAGAAACTTAGAGACTTAGAGACCTCGAATCATGATGTAGGGTAAAGAAGTAGTTGGATGATGGTGTTTAAAGAACGAGACGGACTTTTCAGGGATTAATTAAGGCAAAAAAAGTTTTCAGTGGAAATTTGTGTGTAGTACTTTCGCGTGGCTTTCCCCTATTTACTTCGTACTGTATTTCTGTATTGTTGTTGTGCTTATTGTCGGAAGATGTTGCTAAGAGCCAAGTGGAGACGGCATATGAACTGCTAACAGAGTACAAATTCGAGTGGTCAGATCGCAAAATCGACAAAATTTCTAACATGAAAATTTAGTGAATCATCACTGTCTTGCAATATAAAAAAACTCCATTGAGTGGCAGTAATACAAACAGTCAATGTCTGCCTATCTTTCTTTTGCGTGTGCCGTTTTTCCCGCGGATACGTAGGGTCGGCACGGTTAATCGGATGTGGCAATGTTAGTTGAAGGGGTGGCCGAATGCTCTTCCTGCCGCCACCCCATACCCCACGGGAAGGAATTAGTGTACTTCAACTGTCTGCAACCAGTGTAATCCATGGAATAGGGCGAAAGTGTTGAGATGTCTGCGAGCCGTGTAACTGAGACGGGACGTGGGGAGCAGCCCGGTATTCACCTAGGAGATGTGTAAAACCGCCTAAAAACCGCATCCAGGCTGGCCGGCACACTGCCCCTCGTCCTTGTTCCGCCGTGTGGATTCGATCCGAGGCCGTCGCGTACCCGAGTCCAAGAAGCAGCGTGTTAGCGCGCTCGGCTAACCTGACGAGTTAGCCAATATCTGCCTATCTGGTTCCATTATTCCAGGGGTTGAAATTACGCAATCTATCCACTGCTGTCCATTAAAGAGATCCGGGTTTGTTTCATGAAATGTCTGGCAGCTAATTACTTGTTTTGTATGTTTATATTACGACGTTTTCTTGACTGAAAACACTGTCATGACAGACTTTTGAATATGCTGAAATAATTGATTCGTTTTCACTTACAAGCAGCGTACATACGCCATGACTTCTCACAGCCGACATAGCCGGCACGGTAGCTCAGCGTGTTCGGTCCGAGGGTTACGTGCCCTCTGTAATAAAAAAACTGAGTTACTCGATCATCAACGAACTTAAAAGGATGTCTCACGACTTCCGCTCCGAGCAGACGTAGCGAACAAAATGAGATTTAAAAAAAAAAGAAAACACATAACACAAGACTACTCTCCTCACATGGTACCAGCGATCTCCAAAGACAGTCTTACAACAATGATACACATATTCGCTATTGAAATAGAAACAAAATGTTATCTGTGATTTTACGATGTTATCAACAAATTTTGTATTCATACAAAATAATTTGTAACGTTAACTTATTTTCACTTCACAAGGTATATCATTTTTATTTAAACTGATCGTAATAAATACCAGGAGCACTAGCTTTCTCGGGTGCACATACTTCAGAAAAAAACGCATACCGAATGTTTTCACAATTTCAAATGGGATAAAGAAGTAGAAATAATGGATAAATGCAACAAAAGTCCAAGCTCGCCTGGCAGAATCAAGTACCCCGCAAATAATCCAAAAATGATATCGGAAGATTAATGAATAGAGAGATCGGCATCAGTCGATTCAATTTGGGGAAAGAATTTCAACCTAGGAGTGTTACAATTGGTCAGATAGCTACAGGCCTTTAATTACCTACTTCAGAGCATAAATCCTCTAATTCTGTGGCCATGATCCAGCGACCGTGATATATTTTCGGTAGAAAAAAGCAGTGTTGTTGTAAAAACAGCATAAGCTTTATTGACGCGTCTCGCCTTCTTAAAGCATCTTCAGAATTCGTTTAGGAACAGTGGATAGCACATTGTCATAAATAGTTGGAGTTTTTTTGTGAACCTTCAGCGAAGGTAAGCAGCTTTAGGGTCACTTCCAGCTTTGACGCAAATATTGACGTATAAGTTATAGGGGGCGTCAATACACTTATGAGCTAAACCATTGCAACCACTCTCTACTGCGAGGCTAAATGCCTCCTGGTGGTGTTGGAGGGCACGTGGCCCAGTAAAGAAAGAATGTAAGCAAAAGAGAGACAAATGGGCAGTCATTACAGCGAAGATACGGGTCGCAAATGCGGAAATCCACTGATGTAAGCGGTTTTGGCAAATGGCACTATGTTGCGGCGCTGAGGCTGGAAACTAGAATCTCTGAAATGGCGAAGCTGGTCGTCTGTTCGCGTACTACTGTCGTGAGTATCTATGGAAACTGATTAAATGATGGCAAAACAACCAGTAGGCCGAATGGTACTGGACGACCACGTCGCGTCATGTAACGTAGAGGTTCGAGGATCCCCCATGTGTAATCCAGGACAGGGAGCGAACAGTGCCAGATCTGACGATATAGTACAATGCTGATCCAGGCAGAAGTTTTTTTGGACCATACCGTTCAGGGCCATTGTTGAACATGGAGTGTGTGTGGTTTGAGGTTTTCGGGCGCTAAACTTGAACATGGAGCTCCACAACATACGACCCCTAAGTGCTCCTGTGTTGATCCAACGATATCGTCAGTTATGATTGCAATTGGCACAGCATCACTGAATTTTCACCGTGGATCAATAGAAAAGTGTCACATATCGAATAAATCGCATTTCGTGTTACACCAGATCGATGGTGAGTCCACACACGCCGTCATCCAGCCGAATGGCTGTACGAAACATGTATCGCGCCACAGGTGCAGGCCAGTGAGGGCAGAATTATGCTGACGGTTATATTGAGTTGGGCTTCCATGGGATTTGATATGTCAATCGAAGTGATCATGATAGCCGTCAACTATGTAAACATTATCGCGGACCACCTGCATCGCTTCATGCTTGAAGTCTCCCCTACGAAAGTGACATCTTCCAGCAGGATAAAAAAATTAAAAAAAGGTTCAGATGGCTCTGAGCTCTATGGGACTTAACTTCTGAGGTCATCAGTCCCTAGAACTTAGAACTACTTAAACCTAGCTAACCTAAGAACAGGGTTCGAACCTGCGACCGTAGCGGTCGCGTGGTTCCAGACTGTAGCGCCTAGAACTGCTCGGCCACCCCGACTGGCAGCAGGATAACAATCCGTGTTGCAAGATCAGAATCTTGCTACAGTGGTTTGACAGGAATTATAGTGAACTCACATTGAATTTTAGGCCAGCAAATGTACCTGATCTGTACCGACTGGAACACATATCGGGTGCCAGCTGTGTGCCCGTAAACCACGGTCTCGTAATTTGTGGGAACTGCTTGGCCTATGCGTAGGCATCTGGTGCCACATACTTCTGGAATCCTGTCAAGGACTTGTGGAATCCATGTCAAGCAGATCATTGTTTTATTGTGTTTGCATAATGGACCAACACGCTATTAAACAGGTGGTGATAATGTTTTGGCTCATCGGCGTACACGACCGCATGTGCGCAGGCTACGAGTGACTGGCACCAATATTTGTGGCAACACTGGAAGTGTGGCCCTATCTAAAAGTATAGCTGCATGCCTTCACCGAAGGTTCACAACAAAATTTCGACTATTTATGACTAATGTGTTACCCGCTGTTTTTAAACGAATTTTGAAGATGCCTCAAAAAACCGTTAGTAAAGCTTATGCTGTTTTTGCAGCCTAGACTGCTTTTTCTACTTAAAGTAATTCAGAGTACTTTAACGCAGCATCGCGGGTTACAGCGAGGCTGGCTACCTCAGACTGCGGACCAATGTAGGTGAGTAATATGGTGCGGCAGTAAGAGTTCCCGAGTCAATATGCGGAGCAATGCGTCCTTAATTCGTCTCACACACCACATCTCCTTAAGAGTATGTGGTTTCTGGATGCGGCCGCAAAAGGACTTGGTAAAATCTTTAGCTTGAACCTGGCTCGCGTTCCGAGGACTACGCTCCTGCCGACTCACAAAGAGAACGCTGTTCCTGCGATTTCGACGAACTTCTTATACTAGTAGCGAGGCACTCCAAAGCAGCTTTTGCGAAAGGACTTACGCCACTAAATCCACAACTACATACATACTCTGCAAGGCACTGTACTGTGCATGACGAAGGGTGCATGGTACCAATGCTATCGATTCCGTTCACATATTGGTCAAGGGAAAAGACTATATGTCTCTGTAAGTGCCCTAAAATTGTTCTCATGATGCCTCAGCGAGGTATACATCTACTAAATATACTTAACAAGGTTTTGCGAGAACTACGTCATCTTTCTTCCATGGGTTTACATTTTAAATTCCCCGAGCACAATTGTTACGATCCTAGCACCACGTCCCTGAATTCGTTCGATGTCTTCTGTTATGTTTACTCGAAAAGAACTCCGAAAACTTTAACAGTACTCTACAACTAGTCTCACTAGTGCCTTGTATGCGATTTTCGTAACAGACGCGTTACCAGTCTTTCAAGGTCTGATCCAGATCCATAGTGTATCCTTGCAACAGTTTAAAATCGAAAGAATAAATGTTATACGTATCAACCTCGTAAAGTAATAGTTGGAGAGAAATCGAATAATTTGTGAGTTCGAACCGTTGCACACATTCTTTAACCGTAAAGCTATGGGCAATCGTATTATTCTTGTTCCAGTTTCAAGCAGAATCATCAAAAGAACAGCTCTAAATCTGGAATAAGAGTACACGTAAAACAGTAGCTATGAAATTTGTAAGTAGAAATTTAAACTAGTATTAAGAGATTTAAAATCAGGAAGCTCATGAATTGTTCAACATATCAATGGAAAATGGCCAATATGTAAAACAAAATACACTGCACAACACAGTTAAATGATAACTTTTTCGAAACGCCGTAATTATTTACCATTGCGACGAATGTTTGAAATTCATCTCAAAGATGCGTGCACCTTCCTCTCTAACGGCACCTAACTGTGGCACCATGCGACGTCACTATCGAACTTAACTGCACTTCAAACAGCAAGATCTCGAGGCATGCGAAAACAAGGCCACAGCCCAGAAGTTCATGTTGGGTGTAAGGTGGGTTAATGATGTTACATTGTCACCAGATTTCAGCACAAATACCCTCAATGTCACCGTGGAAGTGCCACGCGATGTAAAGGTCGTCACATCCCCTCTTACTCGCATTTCACCCCTTCTTTTTGAGGCTCTGCAATAGAGGTGAGAACCGCGGCTCCCAGCATTGAAATCTCGCAGTTTTCGTACGGGTGGCTAAGGAAAACAATTCATACACCTGCCGCTCAGAATAGACTCGAAATGGCCTTATAGGGTGGCATTATGGGCGCCGTTGAAAACACCACTTCCCTCAGGACTTTGATTCTCAGAAGTTACGCGGTCGAAAACGGAAGACCGCAGTGTGATGGGCAACACGACAACGTTCTTGATAACATTTGACACTGGTGGTATCCTCGGACGTTTCAACTTTTCTTTAAGGGCGTTGTGGAGCTGCGTCCCCATTAAAGATCATCGCACGCCTTTGGAGTGCAGCGTGACCACATTTTTTTCCTGTAGTGTATACTTTGGAGCCACTAGGGTGTGTTCAAAACATTAGACGAAATTTAAACGTGATCCGAAGCAGCAAAAGGTGCTTATACTTTTCGTGCCCTCCTCTCCCGCGATCACATGGGGGCTATGACATTGACACGTGAAAAAACAAAACGGCAAAGAGTCTTTTTATGACTACCCAGTTCGGTAAAACCGTCGGCGACACCAACTCGCCTTTGTTGAGCACTTTAAAAATCTACTAGAACACAGACAATCTGTGACGAAGTCATATGCGATTGCAAACAGACAACGTCATCGACCTCTCCGATTCAAGATGGGCTACTAGCAAGCAGAATGTTAACAGTGTGGCCTCCTTGTAGGCGTCTAGGACTATCGCCACGGGGTCTGTGTGTGCAAGCACATTAATAAGATGCGCAGCAGAGGTCGGTAGGTGGTCCCGAGGGTGTATTCGAACTGAGCGGTGTTTGAAGAGTCCTTTGCCGTTTTATTCGAACTGTCGCACCCTATGTGATCACACCACGAAAGGTGTAACACCAAAATCGATTAGAAATAGGTTTATACTATGTAACTATGTATCTATAATTATGAAGTGTTTGTTCTTTGTATGTAAGCTCATTGATTTGTGACAGGAAATTTAAAGTTTGTAGTATGGCAAAAGTTAAGTGATAATTAAAACAATGAAATTTTATAATGTATGTATGTGTATAAAGAAAAATTTGTATATTGGAAGCTGGTTCATGCTTAGGGAACTTGTATTGTGAAAAGTAAAAGCTCTAGGGAACCCCGTTCGCAACGGAAGTGGCTTGGCCCCGTGTAAGATGTGGTTTTGGCGGTCGATCTGGGCGACTCCTTGGTCTGAACGGTACGCAGTATACATCGAGGGTGTCAAGGGGGGCATTCGAAAGCCGTTTTGTACAGAATTTTCACTCGGATGTGGATTTGGCTATTGTATGGTGCTCTTGGCAATGAGGAATGGCTCTAATACGATACAAACCCGTCGCCAAGAAGAAATTATAAAAGAGCATTCAACAACAAGAGCCGTGAGTACAGTTAGCCGCCACGTCGCTTGCCACCACTACTTCGCCACTGCTCCACAGATATGTATTATAGCATGGACCATTTAATTTGTGTGAGTGTTCAAAATGGTTCAAATGGCTCTGAGCACTATGGGACGTAACTGATTAGGTCATCAGTCCCCTAGAACTTAGAACTACTGAAACCTAACTAACCTAAGGACATCACACACATCAATGCCCGAGGCAGGATTCGAACCTGTGAAGGTAGCGGTCGCGCGGTTCCAGACTGTAGCGCCTCGAACCGCAAGGCCACATCGGCCGGGTGTGTGAGTGTTTTCGATAATAATCCAATTGCTATAAACTTGTGTTTCAACCGTAACTTTTTCCTATTCTTGAACGGAAGCAGGATCCCTCCAAAGTGTGCAGAAAACCGAGTATTATGTTTCTAACAAAATAGTGACTTGTTTCTGTGTGTTAAATGTGCAGAAATTCAGTTCCATATTGTGTAAATGTTACTCTCTAAAATACCTGCTTCACAGGTGCTGAAAAAGGCACTTAAATTAATCTTACTTGAAACGTAATTTAGCATTGATTGCTATCATGAATAAATCTGTTGAGGTTAATTGAGTTCAGTGTTGAGTAATTTGTTTTGAAGGATGAAAACATAAATTATTCCAAGTGGGGTTAAACATTAATTTTGGTTGAACTGAACTTTGATTCTGAAATAATCATAGAATTACCTATTGAGACAGTATCAGTTTATGGGACCCCACTATACTCTTCTCATATTTGAAAGATAAATGGAGTATTGTCGCTACTAGAGAAATCTCTTTCCATAAATGAGTATAAAAAGTGCAGATGTAGTATTATTTAATTTTATTATAAGTCATAAATCTTTTCGTGCCCAACTTTAGTTCAGTGTTTCCTGTAGTAACATCTCAGTACTGAACCAGGTAGTGATACTGACCGTAAATGTTATTATTATGGCTGGGGCACTATCTTGCTTACTTGATTACTGGCTTGTGCATTAATGATAACTACTGATACCCACAACTTAGATCGCCCTGTAGTCTACGTCTACATCTACATTTATACTCCGCAAGCCACCCAATGGTGTGTGGCGGAGGGCATTTTACGCGCCACTGTCATTACCTCCCTTTCCTGTTCCAGTCGCGTATGGTTTGTATAGCGCTATCACGCTTACCAAATAACCCTGTGACGAAACGCGCCGCTCTTCTTTGGATCTTCTCTATCTCCTCAGTAATCCCGACCTGGTACGGATCCCACACTGATGAGCAATACTCAAGTATGGGTCGAACGAGTGCTTTGTAAACCACCTCCTTTGTTGATGGACTACATTTTCTAAGGACTCTTCCAATGAATCTCAACCTGGCACACACCTTACCAACAATTAATTTTATATGATCATTCCACTTTAAATCGTTCCGTACTCATACTCCCAGATATTTTAGAGAAGTAACTGCTGCCAGTGTTTGTTCCGCTATCATATAATCATACAGTAAAGGATCCTTCTTTCTATGTATTCGCAATACATGACATTTGTCTATGTTAAGGGTCATTTGCCACTCCCTGCACCAAGTGCCTATCCGCTGCAGATCTGCCTGCATTTCGTTGCAATTTTCTAATGCTGCAACTTCTCTTAATACTACAGCATTATCCCCGAAAAGCCGCATGTAACTTCCGACACTAACTACTAAGTAAAAAAAAAAAAAAAGGTTCAAATGGCTCTGAGCACTATGGGACTTAATTTCTGAGCTCATCAGTCCCCCAGAACTTAGAACTACTTAAACCTAACTAACCTAAGGACATCACACATATTCATGCCCCAGGCAGGATTCGAATCTGCAACCGTAGCGGTCGCGCGGTTCCAGACTGTAGCGCATAGAACCGCTTGGCCACTCCGGCCGGCTCTACTAGGTCATTTATATATATTGTGAAAAGCAATGGTCCCATAACGCTCCCCTGTGGCACGCCAGAGGTTACTTTAACGTCTGTAGACGTCTCTCCATTGGGAACAACATGCTGTGTTCTGTTTGCTAAAAACTCTTCAGTCCAGCCACACAGCTGTTCTGATATTCTGTAGGCTCTTACTTTGTTTATCAGGCCACAGTGCGGAACTGTATCGAACGCCTTCCGGAAGTCAAGGAAAATGGCATCTACCTGGGAGCCTGTATCTAATATTTTCTGCGTTTCATGAACAAATAAAGCGAGTTGGGTCTTACACGACCGCCGTTTCCGGAATCCATGTTGATTACTACAGAGTAGATTGTAGGTTTCCAGAAATGACATGATACGCGAGCAAAAAACTATTTCTAAAATTGTACAACAGATCGATGTCAGAGACACAGGCCTATAGTTTTGTGCATCTGCTCGACGACCCTTCTTGAAAACTGGGGCTTCCTGTGCTCTTTTCCAATCATTTGGAACCTTCCGTTCCTCTAGAGACTTGCGGTACACGGCTGTTAGAAGGAGGGGGGGGGGGGGGGGGCAAGTTCTTTCGCGTACTCTGTGTAGAATCGAACTGGTATCCCGTCAGGTCTTGTAGATTTTCCTCTGTTGAGTGATTTCAGTTGCTTTTCTATTCCTTGGACACTTATTTCGATGTCAGCCATGTTTCCGTTCGTGCGAGGATTTAGAGAAGGAACTGCAGTGCGATCTTCCTCTGCGAAACAGCTTTGGGAAAAGGTGTTTAGTATTTCAGCTTTACGCGTGTCATCCTCTGTTTCAATGCCATCATCATCCCAGAGTGTCTGGATATGCTGTTTCCATCCACTTACTGATTTAACGTAAGACCAGAACTTCGTAGGATTTTCTGTCAAGTCGGTACATAGAATTTTACTTTCGAATTCACTGAACGCTTCACGCATAGCCCTCCTTACGCTAACTTTGACATAGTTTAGCTTCTGTTTGTCTGAGAGGGTTTGGCTGCGTTTAAACTTGCAGTGAAGCTCTCTTTGCTTGCGCAGTAGTTTCCTAACTTTGTTCTTGAACCACGGTGGGTTTTTCCCGTCCCTCACAGTTTTACTCGGCACGTACCCGTCTAAAACGCATTTACGATTGCCTTGAAATTTTTCCATAAACACTCAACATTGTCAGTGTCAGAACAGAAACTTTCGTTTTAATCTGTTAGGTAGTCTGAAATCTGCCTCCTAATACTCTAGTTGCGTGTATCCAGTGTACTATTCAAACGGAATCTTAAATAAAGTCACTACAACTACTAATATATAATTTCCTTGAAAATAATGTTTCAAATTAATATGCCTAATTAGGCTGGCAACCTTTCATTGTTTCATTCGTACGAACTTTTCTACTTTCATTACCCCAAAGTAAAGTCTGTTTAGTATTCTATTAATTACAGTATATTTGAAATTACTGTCCGATACTTTATCCGTTAAACACATGCACGGTCAAAACTGAAAATCCTCCCAGAGGGTAACACTAGTTCAGTCACAGCAAGCGAGAGCTAGTGTTATAACTGTTTGATTAAGCACAAGCACCAACTGTTTCTTCGGATTGGGTCGAAATTTCGACGAATTGTTTTGAACGTTTCCTAGAGATGCCATCCTGTACACCAGAGCAAAAGTTACTGTCTCATTGCACTACAAAGGGATGCCATCACGTTCATAGGGTTGCCGGCCCACGAGAAGGGCTGACTATTTCGAGGGGTGTGTGCAATGTCAAACGCTGTCGATAACGTCTTACCGTTGCTAATCACACTGCGATTTGTCGTTTTCGACAGCGGAGTGTGTGGGAATCAACATCCCGAGTGAAAGTGTGGTTTTATTGACACTATTTATGGCACTTCCTGTGGCCTTTTCGAGTCGATTCAGAGCGGCGGCGGTGCGTTTAAACGATTTGTTTGGCCACGCATTCGAAACAGCCTGATTACAACGATGGAAGTCGCGGTTCTGTGCTGTCAAAAGAAGTGGTTGAATGTGGGTGAGAGGGGATGTGCTGACCTTCCCATCGCGCGATACTGCACAGTGGTGCAGAGGTAATTGTGCTGAAAGTTGGTGGCAATGTGACATCACTAACTCGCTTTACACTTCACATGTACTTCAGAGCTGTGGCCTTTTATTTGCATGTGTTGCTGTTTGAAGCGTCGCAAGACGCCGCGCTTTTGCACCATTAGGGAGAAAGGTGGACCCACCTTTCAGCCAGATTCAAACATGCGTCTTAGGGGGAGATAATTAGTATTTATGTGGACAGGAACTGCGGGTAGGTGGGAGTGTGGATCGGCCGTGAAGCATACTAAATTCGTGCAGTTAAGATAACGCTGTGTCCTGGATGACGCAGTGGTTATCGCACCTGTCTAGTAAGCAGCAGATCCCGGGTTCGAATCCAGGTCTGGTGCACATGTTCGTTCGTCGCTGCTGATTCCACTTAATGTCCCGCTGCAGCTGACAGCAGTGATCAGCATTAGTTTACATATTGTGCTTCACGTGTGCAGGATCTGCATGGTGTCTGTTCTTTCGAAGGAATGGACAGTGCACATTCAAATTAAAAAAAAGGGAATAATTAGGGCGTTTCGAAAAAGTTATTATTTAATTGTGTTCGGCAGTGTCTTTTGTTTTACATATGGGACATATTACAGTGAGGTGAGAAACAATTTTAGCACTTCCTCATTTTCAATTTCTTAATAATGGTTTAAATTTCTACTTATAAATTTCGTAAGATTCTCGCTTATCGCCAAAGATCGCCATTAGCACGTCAGCTATCGAGCACACCTCCAGAGCCGATCCAGACTTCCATAAGTCACCTTACGTCTACGCTCTGCACATGCACAGTTGCTGTGATTCCGTCGCAGGGAGAGACTTTCATTATTACTGTCACGTCTTTGCCTAGGCATGAAATAGTATTTACAGTGCCTGTATTATACGATGCATAGATATCTGAAGGAACACACACTGCGGCGATCGACAGCCGTAAGATATGAATGAAATGTTTTCGCAATTGCGAATGCAATTAGCCTCCAGCTATAGAGTTACTAATGAATATAAAAATTTCTGGCTCACTGGGACTCAAACCCGGATTTCCCGCTTATTGCGATAGATCTCCTTAACCTCTTGGGCTATACGAGAACGCCTAGGCAAGGTCACGATAATAATAATGATTAAAGTCTCTCCCTCTGTGGGAAACACAGTAAATGTGTGACTGCAGGATGTAAACGAACAATGAAATATGAAAGTTTGGCTCGAAGTAGGAGAGGTGACCGTTCCCGTGCTGGCACAAGTTTTCATTCTTACTAATCATTTCTGCATTTGGAGACTAACTGTAAATAACGGCCTTAAGCTACCTTAGTGGGAGGGCCTGTATCCCAACATGGACTACTCCACTGGTCAAAGTCGGAGCCAATGTCATCCATATAGTGCTCCCCTTGGAGAGCATTCTTCATTGGACCAAACATATGGAAGTTGGAAGGTGCGAGATCCGGGCTACAGGGTAGGTGAAAAAGAATAGTCCATTCAAATTTTTGAGCTCCTCTCAGATGCGCAGATTTGTGTGGGGCCTTGTGTTGTCATGGAGAGGAAGTTAGTTTGTATTTTTGTGGCGATTATGGCACAGTAATCTTCAGAGTTGATTGTTGCATCATGAGAGAGTACATCAAACAGAATGATCCTTTCAGAGTCTTAGAAGACGGTCGTCATGGTTTTATCGACTGAGGGTGCGACTTTGAACTTTCTCTTTGGAGTAGTGGTGATGTGCCGCCACTCCTGGGATTACCGTTGAGCCGTGGCCGGCTCGCATAGATGCCATTTTTCATTTTGGCATTTTATCACCATCGAGTGGTGCCTTAATCCTCCCTCAGTTACTACCTGAATGAGTTGCTCACCCGCCTCCGTCAGTGGCAGCAGCAGCGTTTATCGATACTAGTACTGCTGTGACCGACATATTTTCCTTGAGGTGGTGTCTGTGGGTAGCAGCGAGGAACTCTCCGCGGCGTGTGGTCTGGCCGGGGTGCTGGTGGCGTGCACATGTGGTCGCAGTTGTGAGGCACTAGCTGCGTGAGCTGCAAAGTTCGTCACCCACCGAACCTGGATTCTGGAGTTTAGTAATCAGTTAACCTGTTACAAAACCTCAACTGCTGAGACATCTCTTCATTCATTGCTGGTTGTTGCTTCCTAGGCCTTTCCTGCAAGCAGCAACGTATGCTGTGCTGGAGTCAGCTAATTTTTCAGCCGTCTCTGGGTATGGTGTTTAACTATATTCAAATGATTAATTGTAACGTATTAGTCAAGTGCATCAGTGGTATCTTCTGCCTTGTGGCCGTTAACTTTCTGGTTACCTGCCCTGATCGTTAGTGTAGTTTTCCGGTAGTGTGTTTTCCTAGCCGTTTTAAGACCCCCTCATCGAGCATGATTGGTTCTTTGTCATATCACGGTATCATGTACCTAAAAAAGCCAAATTAAGAGTCTTTTTATACGTTTTCTATTTTTGTACTCAGAAAAAATATTGACATATTCATTAGTGAAAAAATATTGAGCTTAAAACTTTTTCAATTTAGCCAACGTTGTTATTTTTAAGTTCTTGATTATTGCTCAAAATCTTTGTCTTCAAATCTAGGTTTTTAGTATAACAAACTCCTTAAAAAAATAAAAATTGAGTATGAACTGAAAATGACAGGAAAAAATTAAAACTCAGTGTATTGGTCTTTTAAGTGTACTACACTTGAGATTGCATTGAGAAGACATGTGTGAAAAATAATAGCATGTTGCGGACCCCTCTGGAACAGCTCGCGGACCCCTGGTGGTCCGCGGACCTCCTGTTGGGAACCACTGGGTTAGGTTGTCGGTTGGTTCTTCAGCCCTCCATAGGTCGTGCTGCCACCCAATTATTTAGTGTTACACTTGGCTGCCTGCCTCATCTAACCTGTTGTTACAGTTTCCTCCCCAGGCCCACCCTTGGAACTTCTGAGCACCACTGTTCAAGTTGCTTGAGATTGTGATTTTCTTTTGTCTCAAGTATTGTGCGAGGCCTTCAGCCGTGTATTAATTTAGTTTGTTTTACAATTCAGTTTTCGGTCTTATGCGAAATATTTTAAGATACGGCCTTCAGCAGTCTGAAGTGAAAAAAAAATCATTTGAAAATTTTCTCGTTATCTTAATTTATTATCTAGCCTTTAAACCTTGAGTTGCTCTATGTCCAGTATATGGGCTTCAGCTAAACTTTATGTGAAGTATTTTAAGATACGGCCTTGAAAGAAATGGTTCAAATGGCTCTGAGCACTATGGGACTTAACTTCTGAGGTCATCAGTCCCCTTGAACTTAGAACTACTTAAACCTAACTAACCTAAGGACATCACATACATCCATGCCCGAGGCAGGATTCGAACCTGCGACCGTAGCGGTCGCGCGGTTGCAGATTGTAGCGCCTAGAACCGCTCGGCCACACCGGCCGGCATACGGCCTTTATCCATGAAAGAAAAAATCATTTGAGATTTCAAAATTTTCCTCTCTATCTTAATTTGTTATCCAGGCCTTATGCCTTGAGTTGTTTATGTTCAGTATATGGCCTTCAGCAGAACCTTACGTGAAATATTTTAAGATTAGGCCTTCAGCCTACTTAAATTAAACTTTGAAGGGTCTTTGTCAAAAAAACCTTTTAAAATTACCTTACTGGAGTTCTTGTTATCCAGGCCTTAAGCCCTCAGTTCTTCTATTTTCTAACTAAGGCCTTCAGCCATGTGTATTCCTTAACGCAATTGTAATAACTTGTGTTCTTGCCTTCAGTCGTATTGTTTCTGAATTCCTTTAAGGGCATGTGTAATTAAGTGTTTTTTAGCAAATAAAGTTTGTATGTTTGTTCAACTACCAGCAACAGATTTGGGCCCCTTTCCACAACCTGATCCGCTCTGTCCTGCGACTCCAGATTTCAACCGTTTTATTTCCAGTTCGAAATGATGAGACCCGGATTCGTCGCCTGCGACGATGTTGGACAAAAATTGTCACGATCAGCCCCGGAATGCGCAAGCAGTTGCGCACAGATGCTCTTTCGTTGCTCTTTGTGGTGTTCTGTTAGACGGCGAGAAACCCAGAGGGCACACAAAGTTGAGTACCCCAACTGGTCGTCGAGTGTGTCAGCATCAGAGGCGTCCGGTTGAGCAGCGAGGTGTTTGACTGTGCTCTGTCGATCACTTCCAACGAGAGTGTCCGCACGTTCCAACATGGCAGGAGTCCCAGCTGGGTGCGGCCGGCCGCCACGCCGGAGGTCTGACAGGTTTGCGCAGCCTCGTTGCGATGATGACGGGCCCTTTAGACTGACATTCTGTCGCGCTGACCACTCAGCTACCAGGGGCGGACACAATCACCTGTAGACTGCGGAAAATCCCTGTGTTATGGTGTAGCAAACCATCAGCACCGGTTCAGCCTCAATGTGTGGACGGAAGACAGCCTCGTGGAACCTGTTGCGCTCTATGCGGCTGTCACTGCTTCCCCAGATGGAAGACGTGCTTTCAGTGATTCGGAAAGGTCATACGGCTACTGCGTGCTGGTGCTCCAACTCACCGACCTGTTGAGTGTTGAAGTAAAAAGCTAGTGCAGAAAGTACATTCCCACTTGCTTGGTGTGTCCTCATACGCGTATGTGCTTCCAGTCATTGAAACGTACACTGTCAAAGATCTTTTATCTCCACATTCAAGTGGCTATACCTTCTTGGAAAACATTATCGTATTTCCTGTAGCGCTCTTCATCTTTATAGCGGTTGTTTCCCGCAGTTTGTCCCCGTTTTGCAAAAACCATCTTCAATATAAGTAAGCGTAATTCAAGCGACTGCCAGTTCAGGTTCGTCACGTTGTGTGTAACACTCTCTCTTTGGTCAGACGAACTTGTGATCATTGGTATTGCCCTTGCTTTATGATCACTTGTTAGTCCTTTTTGGTACAGGTTCCACAGATTTGAACATCATTCTTCAATAAGTCTTACAAGTATTTCGTAAGCAATCTCATTTGCAGACGAATTGCACTTCCATAGTATTCTATCAATGAGCCAAAACCTGCCCCCAACTTTACTCACGGCTAGGCCTCCGTGACTGTTCCATTTCATATCCATACAACCTGTTGCTTACCACAGCAAGCTGCAAGGAAATACGATGTTCAAGCCCAACCGACCCATAAGATCTTATAGATTAAACTATATATTAAAAATTGTTTCCTCCGGTGTTTGGTTTCTTAAAAAAAGTCTTTCTTCACTGTCCTGTGTATAAGATTTCTGTGTCGCAGGTGAAGAGGCGATTTAGAAGAGTTTCTAAAGCGGATGATTTTGAGCTCTTGAGAAAAATGCGGCAGTATTTATCGGCCAGCGCGATTCTGTGAAGTGTTTGAGTGCTGCAGTGGCGTAAGCGCAAAGTTACAGTTTTCTGTTAAGGGCAACCGCAACTGAAGTAATCCATCTTTCCGAAATAAACAACTTTCAGCTAGATATGAACTTTTACAGGAGCACGACAGGTTTCGTGATGCCAAATAACTTCTACAACACAGGAAACGTATAATCGACATTATCACGAAAAACAGGTACCTGTCCCAATAATCTGTATTCTATGACAATCAATATGGAATACTCACACGTCAGTAAAACATTTAAGCCCTGATACGGGAAGGAGGGGGAGTCAACCTCCTCAAAATAACATACTGTTACCGGCAACAGGCAGAATGTCATAGTTCAGATTGAGCAGTTGAAAAATTGACATGTTAAAAGCTCGTTTATGTACAATGAAAAGAGCAAAATAAGAAAATAAGAAAAGCTAAACAGCCCCAGCTAACAACATTGAAAGCCGATGTCTAAGAAAATTCAGGAAGCGGCGGACGACAATCATCCAACCTCCTCGCCGTGTACCATTCTTCCTGAACATACATGGCATCACACACACATACACACACACACACACACACACACACACACACACACACACACCTATGAGTCACCTGCACTTGTCACACTTAAACAACACATATATTTTGGGAAGGAAAGATGCGTGCATGCGTGAAGGATAGAAAACACCTCTTCACCTCAGTTGCCTCACCCTGAACTACGGGATCTTCCAGCAATTCATGACATACGAGTTTCATTTTATTGTGTTCTTGGAGTTATTCGCTCTTGTAAATGAGATTTGTTGTGACGATGTAATCGATTATGAATTGGCTAGTCTAGTTGGTCATTCACAATGGTTACTTGTTAGGCACTTTGTTGGACAAAGTTGTATTCTGAAGGCATATGAACTTAGAAGAGCATCCAAGAGGAACTATACCACCTGAGAATTAACACATCATGTTGTACAATATTTCTCAATCGCGGTACATTGTCTTCTAGTCGTAAGCAGCCGCCACTGACATCTGATGTACACTATTGGATAAAGCTTTTCTCTACTCGTTCCATATTGCTCCTGTGTATTTTCTAATGTAATTGTCTCGCCTTGTATCAGGTCGTTGTCCCTGTGTTTCTTGTGAAAATCCTCCGTGTTACTAGTATGGGAAAAATATTCCCTTATGACAGTGCAATAAGTTAATCTTCTATAATAGTGTGAAAAATAGTTAAAAAATGTAGGAGTGTTTGTTGGATATCGGCCTCTTCATTTTATGTTGCAGTACTTTACTATTTCCGTCACAGACTGCGAACTCGTACTATAAAGCATTTGCCGCTGAACTTCCAGCACTAATCAGGCAATGAATGTCTATAATTGTACTAGAAAATCAGAGTAACATGCGTGATTAATACTTCCGTCTTCGTTCTGGTCTTCAGCATTCTGACTGGTTTCATTTTGTTCTTTACACTTCTCTATCCAGTGCAAGCCTCTTTTTCTCTGCGTAACTACATTCATCGGAATCTGCTTACAATATTAGAGCATTGGTCTCCAACTAAAATTTTTATCCTGCACACTTCCCTCTATCACCAAAATGACGATGTGTCCCACCAACTGGCACGTTTTTGTAGTGAAGTTGTGTCATACACTACTGGCCATTAAAATTGATACACCACGAAGATGACGTGCTACAGACGTGAAATTTAACCGTCAGGAAGAAGATGCTGTGATATGCAAATGATTAGCTTTTCAGAGCATTCACAGAAGGTTGGCTCCGGTGGCGACAACTACAACGTGCTGACATGAGGAAAGTTTCCAACCGATTTCTCATAAACAAACAGCAGTTGACCGGCGTTGCCTGGTGAAACGTTGTTGTGATGCCTCTTGTAAGGAGGAGAAATGCGTACCATCACGTTTCCTACTTTGATAAAGGTCGGATTGTAGCCTGTCGCGATTGCGGTTTATCATATCGCAACATTGCTGCTCGCGTTGGTCGAGATCCAATGACTATTGCCACAATATGGAATCGGTGGGTTCAGGAGGGTAATACGGAACGCCGTGCTGGATCCCAATGGCCTCGTATCACTAACAGTCGAGATGACAGGCATCTTATCCGCATGGCTGTCACGCATCGTGCAGCCACGTCTCGATCCCTGAGTCAACAGATGGGGTCGTTTGCAAGACAACAACCATGTGCACGAACAGTTCGACGACGTTTGCAGCAGCATGGACTATCAGCTCGGAGACCATGGCTGCGGTTACCCTTGAAGCTGCATCACAGACAAGAGCGCCTGCTATGGTGTACTCAGTGACGAACCTGGATGCACGAATGGCAAAATGTCATTTTTTCGGATGAATCCAGGTTCTGTTTACAGTATTATAATGGTCGCATCCGTGTTTGGCGACATCGCGGTGAACGCACATTACAAGCATGTATTGATCATCGCCATACTGGCGTTTCACCCGGCGCGATGGTATGGGGTGCTATTGGTTACACGTCCCGGTGACCTCTTGTTCACACTGACGGCACTTTGAACAGTGGACGTTACATTTCAGGTGTGTTACGACCCGTGGCTTTACCCTTCATTCGATCCCTGTGAAACCCTACATTTCAGCAGGATAATGCGCGACCGCATGTTGCAGGTCCTGTACGGGCCTTTCTGGATACAGAAAATGTTCGACTACTGCCCTGGCAAGCACATTCTCCATATCTCTCACCAATTGAAATCGTCTGGTCAATGGTGACCGAGCAACTGGCTCGTCACAAAACGCCAGTCACTACTCTTCGTGAACTGTGGTATCGTGTTGAAGCTGCATGGGCAGCTGTACCTGTACACGCCATCCAAGCTCTATTTGACTCAATGTCCAGGCGTATCAAGGCAGTTATTGCAGCCAGAGGTGGTTGTTGTGGGTACTCATTGCTCAGGATCTATACACCCAAATTGCGTGAAAATGTAATCACATGTCAGTTCTAGTATAATATATTTGTCCAACGTATACCGGTTTATCATCTGCATTTCTTCTTGGTGTAGCAATTTTAATGGTCAGTAGTATAGATTCTTACTGTTCCCAGCTCAGTACAGTAGGTCGTCGTTATGTTGTGGTGCGGCACAGGTGCTATCACCAGCTTGGAAGAAGGTGTGCCCTGCTGAGGTCTACTAAGTCACTTTAACGGAGTTAGTGGGAGAAAGCCTCCTGGGACGCTCAGCGCAAGTGATTCTGTACTGGAGAGGAGAAGTTATGTTTTTTAGGTAGCGAAGAGGAGTGCAAATACTTAATGGTTCAATTTAAGAACAGTTTATTTTTCCACTAGTTCAGCCTTACTCGGAGAAATGTCTTATAGTGGCTGTATATTTTTGCAAATGAGTTCACCCTGCCTTATGTTAGGCTTCTCCAGCAACTTTGGCTCTCTGAGTTCTACTTTGCTCTATCAGAGACGAGAGCACTGCTTGCAACTCGTTGCCACAGTACGAATCAGATATCGTGACCAGAGTTAGAGAACACTGCGAGACAGCATATGTTCCTTTTTATTTTCTGACAGACAGAAAATGTCAAATGTGACACCTTGCTACTTGACAAATTCTGTAGTAATTTTTGAGAACATTTCTCGTGGAGAAAACAGAGCTCTGGATAAAAGACTACCGTTACGCTATTATATACCATTACTGAGTGGTTAGCACACTGATCTCTCATTCGGGAGAACGATGGTTCAAATCCGCGCCCTGCCATCCTGATTCAGGTCTTTCGTGATTTCCCTACATCGCTTCAAATACCGGGATGGTTCCTTAAAAGTGCCTGATCGACTTGCTTCCATATCCTTCCCTAATCCGACGACCTGCTGTTTGGTCCCCTCCCCCAAATCTACTAACCAACTATTGTGACCGAATTGCAGTACTAAGCATATATGTTATGAAACAGCTGGTTGGTCTACTCCTTCCGAACAGGTCATGAAGGCCCAACGTTACCAACCGGCCGCAGTGTCATCCTCAGCCCACAGGCGTCATTGGAAGCGGATATGGAGGGTCATGTGGTCAGCTTACCGCGCCGTATGTCAGTTTCCGAGACCGGAGCCGCTGCTTCTCAATCAAGTAGTCTACAGTTTGCCTCGCAAGGGCTGAGTGCACCCCGCTTGCCAACAGCGCTCGGCAGACCGGATGATCACCCATCCAAGTGCTAGCCCAGCCCGACAGCGCTTAACTTCGGTGATCTGATGGGAACCGGTGTTACCACTGCGGCAAGGCCGTTGGGTGGTTGGTATACGTCATTTGAAATTAGTAATTTACGCACATTTTACTGCTGAAGTCTTTTTCGTCCGTTAAGAAATGTCTTAACTCCAGTTGGCTGTAATCTAGTACGGTGTTCATATTTAAAGAACTACAACGTGCTGTTGTTGTTATTTTACCGTATTTTAGATATATCGTGCCTTAAAAGGGAGTTCATTTTACTCAACCATTCTGTGAAGATTAGGTGGGTGGATGATCACTAGGTTGTTTATAATTCTAGTACGAATAAGTAGGCTGGCCCTGTTGCTTCTCGTAAACCGAGGAGATGTTTGTGAACTAGCTGTGGACTTACTAAGTGCGTGTGAAAGACCTACCATTCATAAAACTAATACCAATATTGTGGAGCATTAACCCCTACCCCTCCCCACCCCACAAGTTTTGTTGTTTATCGTTTGGGATTGGTTGTCAATGGTTTCGCAAGGACTGAGTCTGTTGTTTAATTGTCTTAAGCGATTTGTCGATCAAGCCTTTTGTCAAATTCTTTTAAGGAGAAAAAAATCATACTTGAAGAATCTTGGAATTCTTTGTGCATATTGCTTATTGTCAATATTATTTTACTGTCAGCAATCAGAACTGTAAAGTGTATAATGTTCTTTAATGGTGGTTGTCAGAGTTTGTTTTAAGTTTTCTGCACTGACCATCTGTGTTCAAGTCTTTGAAAATTTTGAAGAGACTAACACTAAATCTGTTTCTAAGGTTTGTAAAGTGCCTTCTACTGTAAAATAGTCCCTAGCCTCCTATCCGTAGGTCTTCTCTGGAGGCGGCGAACAAAATGTATTTCACGCGGCGGTGCTTCATGTGTTTGAGGCGTTGGATGACGATGGAAGATGACACCTTCAGTTCTGCTCAGTTTGTTAAAAGGAGAGATAGTAACTGCTAGACCTCTAGCTTGTCACAGAACCTTTTCCATGAGATATGGCTCGTCGAAGTCGTCATTAACTCGAAGTTCCCTTATGGAGTTCGAATTTCAAATACCGCAGCAAAGGGGGAATAAGTGTTTACAGACAATATTCTGCCGCTGAATCTGCCCCAGATACAATCGCTTCGGACAGTTTAGCGCTGCACATACAGGGTGAGAGCTATTGAACTCTATGAAGTAAATCAGTCATTACTTCTGAACGGTTTGCTTTAGGACGTTCAAACTGCACGGTTCGCCTAGGAGCGTGATGGGAATTAGTATGCTCATCCATGGTTTGGTTTAGTTACGAAGCCCACTTTCGTTCGTATGGGTTCGTCAGTAAGTAAAATTGGTGCATTTGGGTGACTGAGAACCCACATTTCGTGATCGAGAAGTCTCTTCACACTCAACGGATGACTGTATGGTGTGCAATGTCCAGTCAAGGAATAATCGGTGTGATATCCCTTGACGGCACAGTGACTACCGAATGGTATGTGAAGGTTTTGGAAGTTGACTTTATCCCCATTATTCAAAGTGACCCTGGTTCCGACAAGATGTCTCCCATGCAAGATGGAGCTCGACTCCATCGAAGCAGGAGCGTGATGTCCTGGAGGAACACTTTGGGGACCGCATTTTGGCTGTGGTGTACCCAGAGGCCACCGGCATGGTCCTTAATTGGCCACCATATGTTAAAGACAAGATGTACAGCTTTAACCCCAAAACAACTGCTGAGCTGAAAACAGCCATTTAGGAGTTCATCGACAGCATCGAAATTCCGACACTTTAGCGGGTCATGCAGAATTTCGCTATTCGTCTGCACCATATCATCGCCAATGATGACAAGCATAGCGAACATGTGATAACCTGAATCTGAATATCTGTAATGACGTTTACAAGTTGAATAAAGTGTGTACACGCCTAGTTCGCAAGTATTTTTTTTCATATAGTTCGATGATTATTACCCTGTATGTAAATCCTATGTGGCAGTAGCAACAACATCTATTTTATTTTATCAAGTGGAAAATTGCAAAACTACTGTAGGTTATTGTAGACTATCACAAGTAAGTGTTGACTACAGCAGTTTTTCTGGTAGCTTTGGTTAGTTAACATTGTAACCGCATTACCTGTGCATTAAGAGTGTTTTATAACAATCAGGCGGTACCTCGCTTCCATCGCTTTGTTTCCGTATACTGTCAGTGTCGCACTAGATTCCCCAAAAACCAGAAACAGTGAAATATATATATATATATATATATATATATATATATATATATATATATGTGTGTGTGTGTGTGTGTGTGTGTGACAGTGTAACCTGCAGAACATGTGTGTTCTACAGGTACAAACCCAAAAATAAATAATATTTTTAGTGAACTTGAAACTGTCAGTATTGTATTCAGGTTTACTAGAAAAACTGATGATCTGTAATGCGAAACAGATATTGTAGTAGAAGGAAATGTATATATTATAAAAGCATATATCTTAGAAAAACGCAGTTTTCTCTAAAAAAAAAAGGTAAAATAAAAAAAACGCGAAACAAAAACATATCGAACGTCGCTTTAGTACTTCGCCGAGCTTCTATAAAACATGTCTCTCTTATTCATAAATAACCTACGCTATTGTCAATAATAACAGAAAATTATAGCCTTTGATCGTGATGAAGAACATTCTATTGAGAACAAAAGAACAACAATAATAAGATAAATTCCTATGTCTGTACGTAAACTGTACTTGCAGAAGAAGGATATAGAATAGACACTGGACTAACGCTGAACGATGCTTGGTTCTAATTACGTGTAGAACAAACAAACAACAAAAAACGAAGAGAAGTCGTCGGCTTCCAGTTTCCCTCTCACACATTCGTTTACGTTTCTTCTCCTACCAATGCTACCAATACCACCGGAAATCCTACCATATACTACGTCATTTATGTATTGTACCAAGACGACCGAGCCATGGTATTGGAAGTCACAACTCTAGTCAGGTCTAATTGAGCTGGATGATAGCAGACTCCGTCTATTACGTTCTGTAGCTAAACTGAATACTTTTCTGTTGTCATTGTTAACTGCGATAGCTTCCTTGCTATGGTGACAAGCATATGGTATAGGAAGAATTGTCAACAGATTAATAGTTAACTGTCAATACAATAGCAAGAAAACATAAAAATAAATAAAAAATATTCACAAAAAATATTCTGGATACCAGAAAATAGATACGATATGGACAACGGCATCCCAAAGAATATGCATAAATTCTGCGACAAATCTATCAGTTTAACAGACGTCACGCTCTTTAAGTTACGTTCCTTTAAAAGGACTTAAATATAATTCGTAGCCATCAGTAGACTGCAAGAAATATCACAATCATGCTGATTGTAATTACAAAAGGAGACAACTAAGTTGTTGTTCCTCCGTCAGTCCTTTAATACTTTACGAAGTCGTAGTAATGTGCCTACTTTCTTAAAAATGGCAAAAGAATTACCATAATTTGTACTAGGTCCACGATTGGGTACCTGTCTAAAATTGAACTGTCGAAACAAAACAAATGTCTTTGAGCAAAATGTTGAAATGGGACCCTAGTGATAGAAAGAGAAATATGGGTTCTGGCCCAAAAAAAGGATTGTGTGGTGTCTCGGGGCTAAATCGGCGGTTGGGGTTCACCCTCCTCCCTACCTCCTAGCCACCACTTAATCTTGATTCTGAATATTGTTATATCCACGCTCCTATGGCTAACGTGGCATACGACTCATAGCTGTTTCGTCAGCAGCTAAAATCTATGATGGGTGGTGTTCTAGGTCCATTTGACGTCGCAGATCTTGTGTAGCTGTACAGATTTGGAGGATATTGCTTCTCTGATGCACTGCAGGAGTTCTTCTTGTAGTATAATTCATGAGTTATTTTTGTACGTCCAATTCAGAGAAATTCCTTTCTTGAGCTTCTTAGTAAGTTTACCGTACCCAGTCAGTGTTTTTGATCGTCCATAGTTTATTGGCTTCCGTTCTGTCTTTCCATTTATATTTCCATTTCTTCAGGATTCGTCGTCTAATGTGCATCCTGAAGTCACCGCTTGGAATGCCTAGTTCGAATGTTCCATCCCTGTTGCTTGTTTGCGTAGTTTGTCAGCCAGCTCATTACCCACAATGCCGACGTGACTCGGTATCCACAGAAAGACAGTGTATATCCTGTACCATAGAGGACATATAGTTGGTCATGGATGGCAGAGAACAATGAATGTTTTGGACAGCACTTGTCCAATGTCTGCAATGCTCTTATATACATATGCATATGCATATGCATATGACAATATTCTGATGATGATGATGTTTGGTTTGTGGGGTGCTCAACAACACAGTCATCAGCGCCCGTACAAATTCCCATTGTTATACAGTCCAATTTTGCCACTGGCACGAAAGATGATGATGAAATGATGAAGACAACACATACACCCAGTCCCCGGGCAGAGAGAAATTCCCAACCCCGCCGGGAATCGAACCCGGGACCCTGCGATTCTGAGGCAGCAATACTAGCCACTAGATCACGAGCTGCAGACACATTCTGTCGAGGGAAAGTTATTATGTTTTGTAGTGCTGCAAGTATCGCTATTAATTCTGCAGTGTAAATGGTTCGCTCTAAGCACTATAGGACTTAACATCTGAGGTCATCAGTACCCTAGACTTAGAACTGCTTAAACCTGACTAACCTAAGGACATCACACACATCCATGCCTGAGGCAGGATTTGAACCTGCGACCGTAGCAACCGCATGGTTCCGGACTGAAGCTCCTAGAACCGCTCGGTCAGAGAGGCCAGCGCAGTATAAATACTGCATTCTTTTGGTAGACAACGTTGTTCAAGATTCTGTTTGCGAACATATGTCTAGCTGACTCGCTTATTATCTTTGGAGTTGCAAAGGAGATTAAAATGTGGATAATCTTGGATCATTGAATAAAATGCACACCTGTAGAAACTGTGTACCATGTTATCTTTTGTGTTGGGCAATAGGGCCAAATGAACTTATCAGAGAAGCGTCGCTATTGGGAGTATTGCCTACAGGTGTTCGGAGGGTGTTCTTGTCAGTGTTTTTAAAGCTATACTGTTGTTCTCTTCCTGTTCTAAGGGGGTTCATGAGTAAGCAGTTAGTTGGACTGTGAAATAAAATTTGACAACGATGCTAGGGCATTTGAATTAACTAACTTTTTGTGACAAGAAAACAAAGCAAATTGTAACTGACGTGAAATGCACTAGCTATGCAGCAGGACTACCCGTAGCTCAAAAAATGAGGTTGCCAATAAAGTTAGTACATCAACCAAAAAACAAATACGAAAATGAAGTAAAAATCATGATGAAACAATTCATGTTTAAATAAGAAGTTAAAAGAGCATAAAAGATTATTTACAATGGCCAATAAAGGAAACACTGTAGTCATTATGATTGAAAATGACCCCATATACAAAACAGAAAAAGAACTGCAGAAAAAGGAATAAAATTATCGGACAGAAATCCTACAGCGTGATTTTATGATGAACTGAAACCCAAAATCCAATATCCTAACGTATTTAATGATAGCGAAAACAACAGTTTTCTCGTTATGAACGCGCAGATAGCCATTGTACGAGCACAGATCAAGCTACAGAAACAAGAAAAATCCATGAAAGTAAGCTCCAACACAGAAAGAAGTCCTAATGGCTCAAACCTTCGATCAGTAGTTTAGTATTAAGACGAGGACCGTTTGGATTTCGAAATTAATCATCTGAAATATGTGTTCCGAAAGAACGGCTATGAATCACTTGATAAGAAGACAGCGTTCTCCAAGAGACGGAAACTTGAAAATGTTGAGCATTCACATGATGAGGCACCGATTGCATTCCTTCCTTTCAGCGATGCTGCATCCTGCAAATCAGGAAGAGTCCTGGTGAGAGGTTGCATAAAATTGATTTACCGACCTCCTAAGAAGGTAAGAGATGGTACGCAGTATTAATGACAGTCTTCGCCTCAGTATCCGTGGGTTTACAACATCCCGTGTGAGTGTCGAAGCAATTACATATGCCAGTCCATCCGTACCGTTTCCGACTGCTGTGCAGAAAATCATGGCATTATATCCGCTGTCACAGTTGAAGATCTTGTCACACGTTATTATTTCTCCAGCCTCTTTAATTACAGAATCCCAGTATTTATGAACCTGGGATACAACTTTTTTTCTTCAAATAGTATTTTACATTTGCTAGTGAAGCTGTGCTCAGCAACTGCAGTTTTCTCCAGTTCTTCACAAGCAAATGTAAAATACTATTTGAAGAAAAAAAAGTTGTATCCCAGGTTCATAAATACTGGGATTCTGTAATTAAAGAGGCTGGAGAAATAATAACGTGTGACAAGATCTTCAACTGTGACAGCGGATATAATCTTAACGGTGCGTGGAAGCCAGCTCCCGATTCCGATAAGAGCCAGATATATTCGTCACAATATTTACGCTGGATAACATTCCATCAGAGTTTCTAAAATCACTGGGAGATGTGGCAACAAAACGACTATTCACGTTGGTATGTAGAATGTATGAGTCTAGCGACAGATCATCTGACTTTCGGAAAAATATCATCCACACAGTTCCGAGGACTACAACAGCTGAGAAGTGCAAGAATTGTAGCACAATCAGCTTAACAATTCATACATCCAAGTAGTTAACAAAAACAAACATAATATACAGACGAATGGAAAAGGAAATTAAGGATGTGCTAGATGACGATACGTTTGGCTTTGTAAAAGACAAAGGCAACCAAGAGGCAATTCTGACGTTTGCGGCGAATAATGGAAGCAAGACTAAAGAAAAATCATGACCCATTCATAGGATTTGTCGGCTGAAAAAGGCATTCGATAATGTAAAATGGTGCAAGGTGTTAGAAATTCTAAGAAAAAATGGGGTAAGCTATAGAGAGAGATGGGTAATATAGAATAGGTACAAGAGCCAAGAGGGAATAAGAGTTTACGGCCAGGAACGAATTGCTCTATTAGAAAGGGTGTAAGTCTTTCCCCCTTACTGCACAATCTGTACATCGAAGAAGCAAAGACGGAAATAAAAGAAAGGTTCAGGAGCGGAATAAAAATTCAAGGTGAAAGGATGTCAATGATACGATTCGCTGATGACATTGCTATCCAGAATTATATGATCTGCTGAATGGAATGAACAATCTAATGAGTATAGAATATGGACTGTGAGTAACTTGAAGGAAGACGAAAGTAATGAGAAGTAGTAAAAATGAAAACAGCGAGCAACTTAACATCTGGATAGATATCACGAAATAGATGAAGTTAAGGTATTCTGCTATCTAAGGCAACAACATAACCAATGACGGACAGAGCAAGGAGGACATCAAAAGCAGACTAGCACTGACAAAAAAGGGCATTGCGGACCAAGAGAAGTCTCGTAGTACTAAGCATAGGTCTTAATTTGAGGAAGAAATTCTGAGAATGTACGTCTGGAGCACAGCATTGTATGGTAGTGAAACATGGACTGTGGGAAAATCGGAACAGAAGAGAATCGAAGCATCTCAGATGTGGTGCTACAGGCGAATGTTGAAAATTAGGTGGACTGATAAGGTAAGAAATGAGAAGGTTCCGCGCAGAATCGGAGAGGGAAGGAACATGTGGAGAACACTGACAAGAAGAAGGTACAGGATGACAGGACATCTGTTAAGACATCAGGGGATGACTCCCATGGTACTAGAGGGAGCTGTAGAGGGCAAAAACTGTAGAGGGCAAAAACTGTAGAGGATTGGAAAACATCCAGCAAATAATTGAGAACGTAGGTTGCAAGCGCTACTCTGAGATGAAGAGGTTAGCACAGCAGAGAAATTCGTGTCGGGCCGCATCAAACCAGTCAGAAGACTGATGACCCCAGACAAAAGAAAAAATTACACTGCAGATTTGGGCACCATCTGAGACAGCATTACTTAATTAGCGACCAATCAAAAGCCACCTATGGGCTGTAGAAGGTCATTACAGCAGCTGCTTTGAAAGTCAGTTGCTGCTGTGGAAGACGATGGAAGTAATAATTGAAAACTCGAAGTTTTACGTTGAACTGATGCGGCGAGAAACCCGAGAATGTTTTATGCAACAGTGCTGTCGGGAAAGAGTTTGTTCTCATATTAACAAGACCTACGATTTTGCTGATAGTCTCAAACATACTGCGACAGTAACAAATACATTACTTGCAGCACTAAAATTAGTGAACTTAAAGGCCTATGCGAATGTAGCACAAACGCACCAGTCAGTGAAATCCAGGATTTAATTAAAAGAATTTACTGATTCATAAAGGATCTGTAGGAAAAACAATAAAATTAATAGAATTGTCGTATATACGTTAGCTTAAATTGATTTCGCTTTCGGTAGTGCTGGGCTAACGCCGTCTCCAGATCATGTTTGAAATATTCAGAAACCATACAGAGCAAAATTTATTTTGATGAAATCTCATAATGTATTGTACCGATGTGTTCACGGTTCTATTTGATTCTTAAAAGAGAATGTAACTAAGATCAATGACACTGTTATGAAGTTAAGCGCTTTTGATTCTGAAGGAAACCTTGTTGTTGAACATGAATGTGAAAGTGTAATTAACAACCGTGATACAGCTTTCGCCAATTTCGGATTTACAGGAAATCACTTTGCACAGATCTAATCAAAGGCTGTACACCATAGCATCCAATTCCATACAAGACTGCCTATTTTCAGTCATTAATCAACAGTTGCTTAAATTACCATTAGTTCAGCAGGAAAGAAAGGAATTATTCATTCTTAAGCACGTTGTTGTAAGTAATGGTTAGAATGTTGGAGCATCACTAAAATGCTTCAAATATTTAAAACAGATGACGCACGAAGAACAGAAAACATTGCGTTGAACATTCCGCTCAATCGAAAGACTTTATTTTACTAAAAATAAAGTTCTAAAATTAGTTCTAGAAGGGTGCAAAAATGAAATACAAGGACTTTCCTAAACGGTATGTAGGTCATATGACACGTCGTATGACGGAACTTTTGAGATCTATTTTAAATAACACATTTCACAACAAAATAATAAGACAGCATTTGGAGACCATTTAACAGAAGCTAAACACTCGGTAGGACCAATACAGAAACATGTTGAAAAGTTACCCAGCACGGTGTAGGATATTTTTTGAACTTGTGGAATAACTTGAAACCTATGGACATCACTGACAAGAAGCAACTAAAATAGGTCATTCCAACGTGATCAGGAATTGTGTGTATTTCAAGAATTTTGATGGCCTACTGAAACTGATCAGCCAGAACATTGTGACCATCGACCTGCTACACCTGGCGGGGTATGCTAGTGTGGCACACGCACGGTGCATGTACTATCAATGTGCGTACTGTCCATGTGTAGAACGGAGAAGGCGCGTGATTCATCTGAGTCTGACCGAGGGCGCATTTTGATAGTCTGGAGGCTCGGCATGAACTCAATCACCGACCGTTGTTGCAACCTGACGTCTACTTCACGGTCCATTATGGCTCAGCTGTAAATAAAAGACAATACTTTTGTTGGTTGTACCCATTCAAGTATGCACTCCGCGGGAAGCAATATTTGGATGATGGAGTGGTTATTGATGCAACGAGTCATAATAAGTTTTAGTGGAATCCTGAATCAAACGATCCTACTTGCAAGAAAAAATATGTTGCTTTACTTACTGAACGCCTCTCGTAACAGTTTGGTGTCTAGACTGATACACGAGTATAACCACAAATTTTTGAAGGGCAGGTCCTATTGCTTCCTGGTGCAGGACAAGAACATAAAATATGAAACATTCAGTCGTATGAAAAGCATCAGTTACAAAGCGATTTAGAAAAGATTGCTGTATGGTGTGACAGGTGGCAGTTGACGCTAAATAACGAAAAGTGTGATGTGGTCCACATGAGTTCCAAAAGAAATCCGTTGGAATTCGATTACTCGATAAATAGTACAATTCTCAAGGCTGTTAATTCAACTAAGTACCTGGGTGTTAAAATTAAGAACAACTTCAGTTGGAAAGACCACATAGATAATATTGTGGGGAAGGCGAGCCAAAGTTTGCTTTTCATTGGCAGGATACTTAGAAGATGCAACAAGTTTACTAAAGAGACAGCTTACACTACACTCGTTCGTCCTCTGTTAGAATATTGCTGCGCGGTGTGGGATCCTTACCAGGTGGGATTGACGGAGGACATCGAAAGGGTACAAAAAAGGTCAGCTCGTTTTGTATTATCACGTAATAGGGGAGAGAGTGTGGCAGATATGATACGCCAGTTGGGATGGAAGTCATTAAAGCAAAGACGTTTTTCGTCGCGGCGAGATCTATTTACGAAATTCAGTCACCAACTTTCTCTTCCGAATGCGAAAATATTTTGTTGAGCCCAACCTACATAGGTAGGAATGATCATAAAAATAAAATGAGAGAAGTCAGAGCTCGAACAGAAAGGTTTAGGTGTTCGTTTTTCCCGCGCGCTGTTCGGGAGTGGAATAGTAGAGAGATAGTATGATTGTGGTTCGATGAACCCTCTACCAAGCACTTAAATGTGAATTGCAGAGTAATCATGTAGATGTAGATGTAGATGAATTAAAACGGTTCAGTCCTTGGACTGCGAGAGAGTATGAGAAAAGACAAGAAGGAGAACTTTGTCCACTGGCATGAAAAGTGACGAAAATCCGGGCAGGGCACTTCAGACAACTATTGCGGTATCGTCTTAAATAGCTCCAGGTCTTATGGTACTGAGCAATTAGCTGCATATTTACAAACGATGTTGAACGTGAACGCGGAGATGTGTTTAACTACCTGTCACCTCGGGAGAGGAACGGTTTATGGCGGCGTAAAATGCATTCTCACCGACGCTAAGATGGCGGCTGGTCCCGAACTCACGAACGTCGTAACTGGTCATCTCCGTTCAGCACAACTGGTAGCAAATGGGGCGATCACGGCGCCTCTCGTCACTTTTGTGGGCGAGGAACTCTCGACACAGTAAAGTTTCGCCCATAAGGAAAGGACCATATAGCCAACGTAACAAGGTTTCCGTTAGCTCACTTTTGCGGTCAGAGCTCTTGGTTGGGACTTCTGGTAGAAGTTTAGCGAAAACGATGAATACCTCGAGTCCTTCCGCGGTAAGAAGCCTAGGACTTAATCTAAAAGCAACGGCTAGTTAGCCTCTGGCAGTATTCGCCACCTTGCGATATTGCAGAATTGACCAAATTAGGACCTGGAAAACACGGCTGCCCCCATAAGCCCATAATACGCTGGCTACACCAACTGACGATGATTTTAGATCGTTGGAGAAAATTAGTCTGATAGCGCGTAATTAAAAACTTATTACGACGACATTTGAAATAAGTATTTATCCAACTAGAGGAGCATATCATACGAAATATAATTTTCTGAATAATTTGGATCTGATGTTAAAAGTATTGATTTAATTTACTTAGTGCACTCTACCTTGTATCACTGTACAAGCTGCAGCGGAGGTTAGTGACAGGCCTTGTGGTCAGTCCACGAAAAGTCTGCACTCTACACTTCATATGTGCAATAATTCAAATTTCGTTATTTGCTATCGTCACTGGTGTTGCGATCTTAATTTTGCTGTGGTCCTTTCCACTGTTTCAGTCACGACCAGGGTTGAACGGGTTCCCTTTGAGACGGTGGATACGGAGTTAGTGAAGTGCTTCGGTGGCCTTCTACTTTCCAAAACTAAACACAAGAGGGTGCTTGAGCACGAAAATAGCCGGCTGAATGTCCCTTGAGTCCGTAACGAGGCCGGTTTACAATCGCCGAGGCCGTCTGTTAATGTTTCGCCCTGCCAAGTCTTGCGTCAAACGGAGCAATAGCGATGCGCCCGCAATCTCTGGCCACGCAACGCAGCATTTATGTACTTCTATTCACTCGAGCTGGTCTGTACAAAAATGCAGGACGAATCTTGCGTCGCACTGAAAATTAAACTGTGCGTCGCGGAAGGTAGATAAACTGTCACGATAAACTATATTCGCCTCCACTTCTTGTGAAAATAAGGGCTTTGTGGGAGGCGTGGGCGTCCGCAGGAACTTCTCCAAGAGGGTACAAGATTCACAAACGCATCGCGCCGCAAGAACCAAACTTGATAAGTACACAAAGCTTGTTGTTTCTCAAATGACTGATAGTTACCTATTTCGTACTTTTCAGGTAGATTCGTACTTTTCAGGCAGATGTTTTATTAATATGAATATGGATGCCACTTTTCTGATTCAACGATCTGAAATTACATCCTCATATCATAACCTGGGATGAACAGTGACACAACTCAAAAAAGAAATACTCGAGAAAAATCGACTTTAAGGATTCTATAAAACTTATACTGCAACAGTATAACTCTTTTAAAATTTCTAGTAGTTTCGGCAATAAATTCCACTATATTCTACGCAACAGTAATATTTACATATTGTTTTCTCGTCGAATGTGAGGTGCTGCTAATTATTATTTAGCTCTTTGAGCTGTGTCACTTTTCTTACCTTTTTAAAAATGGCTCTGAGCACTATGGGACTTAACATCTATTGTCATCAGTCCCCTAGAACTTAGAACTACTTAAACCTAACTAACCTAAGGACATCACACAACACCCAGGCATCACGAGGCAGAGAAAATCCCTGACCCCCGGGAACCCCGGCGCGGGAAGCGAGAACGCTACCCCACGACCACGAGCTGCGGACTTACGTTTTTAAAAACTAATTAACTTTTCATAATTGGGATTCACAGTCATGTAAAGTTTTTTGGAAGACATTATGTTTACGCCGGCGACTGTTAAACTATTTATTTCCACTGTTGCAATTTCGGCCTTAGGCCATTATCAAGTGCAGATGTTTTGGCTTTAAGCCATGTCAACTTTATACACGCAGACACATTTATATGTCATTGTGTCTAACAGCAAATGACAACGACTTATAAATGTCTCAGCGTGTATAAAGTTGACATGGCTTAAAGCCAAAACATCTACACTTGATAATGGTCTAAGGCCGAAATTACTATAGTGGAAATAAAGGCTTTAACAGTCGCTGGCGTAAACATGATGTCTTAAAAAATTAAAAAAAAAATAATAATAATTCTAAAAACTGTTTTTTTTTATGTTATGACCCCTCATGTAATACTTTTGTCACTTAACACTCCACATATTATTACTCACTGTAATATAATAAGACACTGGAACCACCATCAGGCAAAATTAATACTTAAGTTAGAATGAAAAAAAAAATGAAAACAAGTTAAAATTGTTTTGTTAGAAAAATACAAAGACAAAGTTATAATTCTACATCTACATCTACATCTACATCCATACTCCGCAAGCCACCTGACGGTGTGTGGCGGAGGGTACCCTGAGTACCTCTATCGGTTCTCCCTTCTATTCCAGTCTCGTATTGTACGTGGAAAGAAGGATTGTCGGTATGCTTCTGTGTGGGCTCTAATCTCTCTGATTTTATCCTCATGGTCTCTTCGCGAGATATACGTAGGAGGGAGCAATATACTGCTTGACTCTTCGGTGAAGGTATGTTCTCGAAACTTTAACAAAAGCCCGTACCGAGCTACTGACCGTCTCTCCTGCAGAGTCTTCCACTGGAGTTTATCTATCATCTCCGTAACGCTTTCGCAATTACTAAATGATCCTGTAACGAAGCGCGCTGCTCTCCGTTGGATCTTCTCTATCTCTTCTATCAACCCTACCTGGTGCGGATCCCACACTGCTGAGCAGTATTCAAGCATTGGGCGAACAAGCGTACTGTAACCTACTTCCTTTGTTGTCGGATTGCATTTCCTTAAGATTCTTCCAATGAATCTCAGTCTGGCATCTGCTTTACCGACGATCAACTTTATATGATCATTCCATTTTAAATCACTCCTAATGAGTACTCCCAGATAATTTATGGAATTAACTACTTCCAGTTGCTGACCTGCTATTTTGTAGCTAAATGATAAGGGACCTATCTTTCTATGTATTCGCATCACATTACACTTGTCTACATTGAGATTCAATTCCCATTCCGTGCACCATGCGTCAATTCGCTGCAGATCCTCCTGCATTTCAGTACAATTTTCCATTGTTGCAACCTCTCGATACACCACAGCATCATCTGCAAAAAGCCTCAGTGAACTTCCGATGTCATCCACCAGGTCATTTATGTATACTGTGAATAGCAACGGTCCCATGACACTACCCTGCGGCACACCTGAAATCACTCTTACTTCGGAAGACTTCTCTCCATTGAGAATGACATGCTGCGTTCTGTTATCTAGGAACTCCTCAATCCAATCACACAATTGATCTGATAGTCCGTATGCTCTTACTTTGTTCATTAAACGACTGTGGGGAACTGTGTCAAACGCCTTGCGGAAGTCAAGAAACACGGCATCTACCTGTGAACCCGTGTCTAAGGCCCTCTGAGTCTCGTGGACGAATAGCGAGAGCTGGGTTTCACACGACCGTCTTTTTCGAAACCCATGCTGATTCCTACAGAGTAGATTTCTAGTCTCCAGAAAAGACATTATACTCGAACATAATACGTGTTCCAAAATTCTACAACTGATCGACGTTAGAGATATAGGTCTATAGTTCTGCACATCTGTTTGACGTCCCTTCTTGAAAACGGGGATGACCTGTGCCCTTTTCCAATCCTTTGGAACGCTTCGCTCTTCTAGAGACCTACGGTACACCGCTGCAAGAAGGGGGGCAAGTTCCTTCGCGTACTCTGTGTAAAATCGAACTAGTATTCCATCAGGACCAGCGGCCTTTCCTCTTTTGAGCGATTTTAATTGTTTCTCTATCCCTCTGTCGTCTATTTCGATATCTACCATTTTGTCAACTGTGCGACAATCTAGAGAAGGAACTACAGTGCAGTCTTCCTCTGTGAAACAGCTTTGGAAGAAGACATTTAGTAATTCGGCCTTTAGTCTGTCATCCTCTGTTTCAGTACCATTTTGGTCACAGAGTGTCTGGACATTTTGTTTTGATCCACCTACCGCTTTGACATAGGACCAAAATTTCTTAGGATTTTCTGCCAAGTCAGTACATAGAACTTTACTTTCGAATTCATTGAAAGCCTCTCGCATAGCCCTCCTCACACTGCATTTCGCTTCGCGTAATTTTTGTTTGTCTGCAAGGCTTTGGCTATGTTTATGTTTGCTGTGAAGTTCCCTTTGCTTCCGCAGCAGTTTTCTAACTCGGTTGTTGTACCACGGTGGCTCTTTCCCATCTCTTACGATCCTGCTTGGCACATACTCATCTAACGCATATTGTACCATGGTTTTGAACTTTGTCCACTGATCCTCAACACTGTCTGTACTTGAGACAAAACTTTTGTGTTGAGCCACCAAGTACTCTGAAATCTGCTTTTTGTCACTTTTGCTAAACAGAAAAATCTTCCTACCTTTTTTAATATTTCTATTTACGGCTGAAATCATCGATGCAGTAACCGCTTTATGATCGCTGATTCCCTGTTCTGCATTAACTGATTCAAATAGTTCGGGTCTGTTTGTCACCAGAAGGTCTAATATGTTATCGCCACGAGTCGGTTTTCTGTTTAACTGCTCAAGGTAGTTTTCAGATAAAGCACTTAAAAATATTTCACTAGATTCTTTGTCCCTGCCACCCGTTATGAACGTCCACCTGGGGTGTACCTTGCGACGCACCAGACTCCCCACTGCCGCTACACTCCGAGGCAGCAGCCTGAAGACGGCTGACCGCGGCCATCAACACGCTCAGCTGTTCGCGAAGAGTGGCCAGCTCCTCCTGCGTCCGTACACAGCAGCCACACATCCTATCCATCCTAAGAAGTCAATTTACTATAGAGTGTTAAGAAACTTTTAAATAGACTGCTAATTCACTAAAGGCGGTTGATTATTGACTAAAGTGTGATTGCTAACCACTCCTTGTAGAAAACAAGGAAAATAGCACTACCTGTCTCTGGACTGTATTAAAAACAAACACTAGCACTACTAGCACTATGGCTGACTAAAGGGACTCTCTGACTGTATTCAAAACAAACACGAGATCTATGGAACACTTAATAGCACTCGACTATTAAATCTTCCTAAAAGCAAAAACACGCAGAAGAAGAAGTGACAAGTAAGAAAAATACAGTTAATACTTAAATTAAGGTAGCTCGCTGCACAGCAGACGTGAAGCAGACGGCGGTTAGATTAATAAGCAACATCAATTAGGTATGATTTATAGAACACAATTAACGGATGCATAAAATCACAAATGGGTCTATATAACGTAGTAACACTTTTCACTGAGAGAGAAGATAAAATATGAACTTTCTTTACAGCAGAAACTTCCATTTTTTTCTTATACCCTGCAGCTCACGAAATTTAGTAATATTTACAATAGCTGTAACCGTTAAAATAGTATCTCTTCCTTCAGACATGCATCCATGTCTAAAGGACATTGTAATGTAAGATCCAAACACTGTGTAAACACAGACACTGTTATATTCAGTGACTTTAAAAATTACATTCAGCTAGGAAAGTGCCGCTCTTCTCGAATGACCCATCCACATATGTCAGTAGCAAAGCTGAAGTGACACTGTCCCTATCGTGCCGAATCATGAAGTAACCTACAAGAAAAGTGACACAACTGATCTGGAGTGGACAAATCGCGAGTAGAGATACGACGTTTTTCGAGCACATAGGGGCATTTCACTAGTATTCTTTAGTGACATAAACTAAAAACAGCAATTTTTTTGAATTGTGCCACTTATCTTGTATGCGATATGATTAAATCCAGGTTGTCAACAAAACAGGGACATAAATACCCTCGAAGCGGAGAAACAGTGAGTGAACTTCACAAAAGGCCTAGTCAACTTTACTGCCATCACATTTGTTCAAGTTAATGGATTTATTACACTATTTGCATGATTTATATATTTTTTATTGTGGATTACAATAACAGAAGTTGAGCAAAAAGTTTCCTGAAAACTACATTTTTTGCGTTGGTTAGGTATTGTGCAGACTACGGCCAGTGTGCGACTACATGAAAGTGGCGGACCTTGTTGTGTCTAGGAATCCCTCATACTCGGTTCGCTAGACAAACAATCGAACAACTCATAATTATGAGTTTTGTTATAACAAGACAAGTACAATTACTTAACTTTGATAAATGTGTCGCAAGCAAAGGGCGACATACAAAATAATCATTCTTCTTCAGAACAGACAAACACAAATCTGTGTTACGTAGAGATTGATAATTATAGAGGCTACGATGTGTCTGCTAAACAAGTGGCAAACATTGACGCTGCTGTCGAAGTGAGCTGCCCCCAGTCGGGCGAGGCGCTTATGCCCTCTTCGCCTAGGGGCCGCTGCTGTCACGTTGTCGTCCTGGAGGGAGGTCGGTAAGCGTTCGATTGGCTGACCTCTTCTCACAGCCGTTTCTTCTCTGTCGTTCTCGACTGGAGTGCCAGCGCTGATTTACGCCGTAATAAATCTCCCTAAACCGTCCTCATTTTACCAGTAGAATCAACTTTTAGAAGCCTAGGATTGCACCAAGGTAACTCTCGTCTCTTTAGTTTGTCACATTACTGCGCAGCGTGCCAGCTGGAATACAGAATTCCTAGCTCTGTAACTGCCGTGGCGCTTTGTTGCTCTCATAGTTTAAGAAGGTTCTAGTCCCGGACAGCACTTTTATAGACCTTGAAATTTTACACTTTTTCCCCCTTCTTCTAGTGGAGAAAATGTATTTTCTTTTTTTGATTGATTTGTTTAGAATTAAGCATAGTGATTAGGCATAGTGATCTCGTTGTGTATCAAGGGAAGGGACCGTTCTTATGTGAACAGATGAATGGCACGCGGACTGGTGCTATGTTTATATACTGAGAAACAGTGCACCAAGTTGTTAGATCGCTTTCTCTCTGCAGATCGCTAAGGGCTATATAAGTAAGGAACATAAAAAGAGTGAAGACATTTCGACTTGGTTCTGTAAAGACTCGTATCCATATTAATGGCAGATCAGTGCCGAATCTGCAGTCGCGCAAAAGGAATCGGCATGATGTCCCGTGAACAGACGGATAACTGAGATAACCCGAGATATAGAGGGTGTTTGTTTCACTTTGAGACAATTAAATGTCTCTAAAACGACGCATCTTTCAAGAAAATGTTCTAGGTGAAAAGTAAATATTAGTAAAGGGGCCATCTGTCTGTCTACTGGCTCCCTCCTAACCACCCCTCCTGCGTGAACGTGGTCAACTTCGTATTTACGTATGGGAACTCCCATTTCTATTGCATATTCGCATTCTACGCAAAAAAAGAAAAAAAAATAGATTCCCGGCTGCGTCGCAGATTTTCTCCGCTCTGGCACTGGGTGTTGTGTTGTCCTAATCATTATCATTTCATCACCATCGACGCGCAAGTCGCCGGAGTGGCGTCAAATCGGAAGACTTGCACCCGGCGAACGGTCTACCCGACGTGCGGTTCTAGTCATATGACATTAACACTTCTATTTCATTCTACATTTCATTTATGATGTAAATGTAAACCTTTGTGTTCTAACGGCTGATACTGATGTCCAAACGTTATTTGAGAGTTGGAAACTGTATACTACAAATAATATGGTTAGATACTGACATTTCGGGAATATTAATTGCATGGTAGCGTGGTTTTCTGTTGCCTACGGTGTTGAATGCCATGAGTCCTAAGCCATCGGAATGCTTGACTTCGGTTGTGGCTCTCGAAACCCGCCATTAGGGCAACTAATTTCGGTGTGTGTTTCCATCCAGCCGCCGCAACTCTCGCGCTGGACTTTACGCAGCTATCACCGGAATGGAAACCACAACCACTGAAATGAGGCAAAATGTCCAGAAATCGACAATGACAGACGGTCACTGATATCCAGCACCCCGTTGGTGACAGGCCGATATCAAGCATCTAGATGGCAACATTAAGCTATTACACCCGAGTCGTTGTTCCTGGAGCACGCTAAGATTAGTTACTAAAGAGACATTGAAAAGTGTAACAATAGAGTACTGAACAATCAACTTTTCAACAGTGAAGCAAATTTCGAACATAAATATCTACCGTTAGAACACATCGTAGATAAAATGTAGAATCAAATGCGTCTCTTCTTAATTGCAAAAAACTGGAACACTCGATATTTGACGATCACAGTACCATTTACTACGAATGGAAAACACTGGTTTGAGTAAATTCTACGTATTTTTTGGCGTAGAACCGAATAAGCAATACAATGTAAGGGGCGTTCCCGTTTCAAAATACGAAGTTGACCTCTCCTACGCACGAGAGATCGTCAGGAGATGGACAGTTGTAGCAAATGAAGTGTCGTCTTTGATAATATTATCTTTTCACCTAGAACATTTTTTTCGTACAACGCGTCGCTTTCGAGATAATTTTCTCGAGTTAAAACGAACACCCCGTATATTGACTATTGAAGCCGCAGTTAAGTCTCGTCCTGATCGGCAGTAACAAAACTGCAGTTTAATGGAGCTCGTCCGTGTTCATAGCTCACTGAAGAGTGTGTTCAGCTCCCATGTGGAGGACCAGGGTTCGATTCCCGGCACTGCCAGTGAGTCTTCGTGGTGGGAGGAGTGGAGAGGGATGCACCCTACCCCGCGAGGTCCATTCAGGAGCAACTCGATCGAGTAGCAGCGGTTACTAGTCAAGAAAACTGCCAACCGCCGTGAAAGTGGCGTGCTCACCCACGGCTCTTAATACCGCATCCAATGACGCCACTGGCAAAGGATGCACTGCGATCGGTCGGTGCTGACTGGCTCACCATTGCCTGAACGTGGAGCTTTGCTTAGTGGGGTCGCAAACAATGATTTATAAGAATTCGAGAGAGTTCTGGAGGCGTGTATCCCGTCTGGGGAACTACGTTGAGGGGGAGGGGAATGCTTGCCAGTTGCGGGTAACTGCTCGGGAGTGGCAGTGATTAGGAGTTTTCACTTGTATCGACATCCAGACAGGGTGTGTTTCTTTGCTTACTCATGCTGTAAGTAGGCTGTTTAGGTTTTTTTATTGGTAACGCCGCCGCCACGTAGCGCTCTGTATAAAAATCACTGGCTGTGCCGTGTGCAGTCTGTGGCTGGTTTGCATTGTTGTCTGCCATTGTAGAGTTGAGCAGCGGCAGCTGGATGCTAACAGCGCGTAGCGTTGCGTAGTTGGACGTGAGCCGCCAGCAGTGGTGGACGTGGGGAGAGAGATGGCGGAGTTTTGAAATTTGTAAGAATTGGTGTCATGAACTGCTATATATATTATGACTAGTGAGGTAAATACATTGTTTGTTCTCTATTAAAATCTTTCATTTGCTAACTATGCCTATCAGTAGTTAGTGCCTTCAGTAGTTTGAATCTTTTATTTAGCTGGCAGTAGTGGCGCTCGCTGTATTGCAGTAGCTTGAGTAACGAAGATTTTTGTGACGTAAGTGATTTGTGAAACGTTTAGGTTAATGCTAGTCAGGGCCATTCTTTCGTAGGGATTTTTCGAAGTCAGATTGCGTTGCGCTAAAGATATTGTGTGTCAGTTTAAGCACAGTCGTATATAATTGTTCAAAGAGGACGTTTCACATAGACCAGTCTTATATAATTGTTCTAAGGGGACGTTTCAATGCCTCATTTATTTACTTTTGTAAATAGATAACTCCAACCTTAGTCTGATGTATTGACCTCACCAAGACTGTCTGTCAGCCTGATAAACCTTCCAGAGACGCCCGATTTGTGGCGTTAAAACTTACACTCAGTCCAAAGATGGGGTATATCAAACGGCTTGGGACTCCTAATTTTAATGTACAGATACAATATGACATTCTCAGATATTTGTTACCTTTATTACATAATTGTATTGGGTGATTATAATTAAAGTCCAGCTACTCATGGAGGTCCAATATGGGCTGTAATCATCGTATGGCAGGGAAACTTGGTAGGTATGCTAATGAGTTAATGTGGAATCGATTTAAGCTGGAAAAAAATTAGTTCCAGTTTAGGCCACCAGGTGAAAATCTGGTGCTGTACAGTTCTGCTCACGTCCCGTTTCTAATCAATTACACAGGGAATCATTTTTATACGGCTTTCTTGCATTCATAGCACAATATTTGCACCTGATGACAAAAAATGGATCTAATTTTTCTTCAGCGTAAATTGGTCCCGCATTAACCCATTAGGATATCTACTAAGTTTCGGTACCATACCATAATTACAGAACACACTGCACTTCTTTTAATAATTACACTTTAGATATAACCACCCAGTGTGAAACACTTTAATTTTAATCTGTAAACTCACGTAAGTTCGTACCTGTTGACCGAGTGAGGAGGCATACCAAAGTAATAATAGATACTTTAGCATCTGGGTGTTATATTTCAGACGGATAGCTATCACCATTTATCAAATAGTATTTCAACCAGTATAGCTGCTGAACTTTACAACAGCTGATCATTGAAACGGTCTTCTTGTTGGTTTTCTGCAGGCGGATACATGTAGCTTAGAGCGGTTACAGGGCAGGTCAAATTAAGATACATTTACTTCGTCAAGGATAACATTTTGTGATACCCACTGAGCAAGTTGGCAACGGAACATAGTACTCCTTCTGCGGCATTCGAAGTAAAATTATACGATATTATGTATAAAAGTTATTCTTGCTTTAATAAAGAAGTACAGGGTGGCTACTCCGAAATTCCCTATTTTGTGAGGCAATTTAAAAATAGTAAACCTTTCTTTGTTTGAAATCTGATTTTTCCGCTGGGTACAGAAGTTCCTGCCTAAATTTTGTAAACGTCTGTCACACTTTCATCGTTAAATAGTCGTCCGTAGAAGCTGTAATGGCGCCAGTTCAGGAGAAGGCACAAACTGTGTTTTGATACGCAGAGTTTAAATTCATTGTTATGGTTCAAAGCCAGTTTCGTGGAGTTTACAGGAAAGCAGCATCAGACGTCAAGAGCGTAAAAGCCATTGCACAGTCGGTTTCTGCAAACTGGCAACATTGCAAAGGGGGATGGAGCAGGTCGTCGGGTCTCCAAAGAACAGGCTGAGAATATCCGCCAAACATTCCAGCGAAGTCCACGAAAGCAATTTCGTCAAGCTTCACGAGAACTTCAGATGCCTCGTGCAACTGTTCATAAAGTCCTCAAAAAGCGGTTGCGTCTGAATTCATATAACGTGCAGATACTGAAGACCATAAAGCTTGATGACAAGCAGCGACGATACGAATTTGCGTGTGAAATGCTTAACCGATTGGACCGTAACCCCGCGTTCCCATCAAGTGTAATGTTTTCTGGCGGGGATACATTCCATATCCCTAGTAATGTGAACAAGCGTAACGTTCGAATTTGGGGGTCGCAGGATCGACACAGTGTCAGAGAAAAGGTACGAGGTAGCCCGAAAGTGAACTTTTGGTATGGCCTTATGTGTGGCAAGATAATTGGATTATTCTTCTTTGCTGAAACAAGTGTCACAGGAACGACGTACCTAGACGTGGTGGAGATCTTTGTCTTTCTCCAGGTTGAAGACTTGCAACCTAACCTTTGGTTTCAGCAACATAGTGCTCCACCTCAGTGGACGCCGGATGTTCGGAAAGCTCTAAATGCAACATTTCCAGGACGCTGGACTGGACGAGGTGCGCCCATGAATTGGCCTCCACGTTCTCCTGACAACACACCGCTGGAGTTTTTTCTATGGGCCTACGTCAAGGACTGGATGTTCGCCACTGCAGTGCGGGACGCTCAAGACCTCTGCGCTCAGATTGAGGAAGTCATTGACACCATTCCCTCGGAAACGCTGTGGCGGACCTGGATGTAAATTGAAAACAGACTCGACATTCTTCGTGTCACCGCAGGGGCTCACGTGGAAGTGTTTTGGTTTGTTAATACAATATTTCTCAACACGTTTCTTCACATACAACCCATTTTTGTGAAAATTAAACTTATTTGATTTAGTTTTGTACATGGAACACATTTAAAATACGAGCCAGCAATTAACGGAGTATTTCAAAATTTTTTATGTGGACTTAAATTCATTATATTACACCATCGAATTTACGATGTGCCATTCAGATGGTAGATCTTTACTTATGCAGTGCATACTGCTGAGCAGATTCAGTTATTTGTCATTCTCATTTCTTCTTTACAGCCAGAAAAGGCTGAATTATAATCCCTGTCTATTTAGCGATGGACCTCAGCTCCATAGCTCAAATCATCTACGAGATTTAGGAGAAATTCGGTGTTAGAATGACTTTTCGCGTATTAAGTTCATCCGAGGTCGCGGGGGTACCGTCTGAATGGGGGGCAGAGATGTTGCAGTCAAATGCGTCGCGCCCAATATACCAAATACTCGCTCATTAACAATACCTCCGAGATTCTTCTCCCCTCGCTCAGTTCACCGTTCATTTGGTCTCAGATGAAATCCCAGGATCCCTACGTGAATCCAAGCTACTTCGAATTTCAATGTCCTTATTTTCGTAGTCTGTCTATCGTAATTGCCATTTTAATGAATATTTATGATATCATTGTTTGGAACTCACAAGATCGTTGATACGTGTACTGATGAGCCAAAAGGTTATAAATAGTCTGTTGATTCACTTTGGGAAGCAATAACACAGCATTTCTGTGTGGCTTGGTTTCGTCAAGTTCTGGTTTTTCGGAGGTATTTGATACCAGATGTCAACGCAAGCATCACAAAACTCCCGTTACTTACGAAATGGTGGTTTATGGGAGAGCAGATGGCGCCAGATAGCGTCCCAGATGCTTTTCATCGGTTTCAGATCTGTCAAAATTTGGTGGGCGAGGCTTCAAAAATGTTTCAAATGGCTTTGAGCACTATGGGACTTAACATCTATGGTCATCAGTCCCCTAGAACTGAGAACTACTTAAACCTAACTAACCTAAGGACATCACACAACACCCAGCCATCACGAGGCAGAGAAAATCCCTGACCCCGCCGGGAATCGAACCCGGGAACCCGGGCGGGGCAAGCGAGAACGCTACCGCACGACCACGAGATGCGGGCGGCGAGGCTTTGACACGAGTTCATTATCATTTTCCCCAAACAAGTGTACAGTTATTATGACCTTGTGACACGGATACTTATTCTGCTGGAAGATGCCACTGCCGTCAGAGAAGACATCAGGCGTGAAGACAAGCGTCTGTACCGCATTCATGGTTAAGCAGTCCGTAGCTGTCACGTTGCCTTCGATTGCTGCTAAAGACCCCATAGAGTCCCAGGTAAATGTCCCCCATAGCGCAATACTCGGTGAGTCTCTCCAGCAACCGTTCGCCTGGAGACGACGTATCCGGAACCAAAAATGTTCAAATGTGTGTGAAATCTTATGGGATTTGACTGCTAAGGTCATCAGTCCGTAAGCTTACACACTACTTAACCTAAATTATCCTAAGGACAAACACACACACACACCCATGCTTGAGGGACGACTCGAACCTCCGACGGGACCAGCCACACAGTCCGTGACTGCAGCGCCTGAGACCGCGCGGCTCTCCTGAACCGATCACCGAGCTGGTGTAACAAGAAACTTGACGCGTCCGACCACACTACACGCTTGATATCATCGATGGTCCACTCCTGTGACACTACAGTCGTAAGCATTCGCAGAACTGTATCCTTTTTAGATTCTTTCTGTCGCTGATTAGAACCAATGCTGGAATTACAAAATTCAAAACGGTGGATCCAATATGGCACATCAAAAATTATAAATTCATCAGCTTTGAATAAGACTTCGCTGATAAGGAATTAGAAGTTGAAATTGCACTATTGAAATGTTTTATCCAATATTTTACATTTTTAAAACGAAATCGTAGTCACATTCGTCGCTTGTGTCATTATTGCTATCAAAAATGGATCGGTGTCGTGTTGACTACTGGTAGATGATTCGAAAAGTAGATCTTTTTTTCCCTCGCGCGGCATCTGTTGATCTACATTTGTCATTTTCTCGACTGTCCAGATAAAGGGATCGGAAGATGAAGCCGATGGAATACGAGATGCATCGTTTTCTCAAGGGCATAATTGCGTGTAAAATCTTTGTAAGTAGGGTGTTTTGGTTTTTTTTATTGGTAACGCCGCCGCCACGTAGCGCTCTGTATGAAAATCACTGGCTCTGCCATGTGCAGTCTGTGGCTGGTTTGCATTGTTGTCTGCATTGTAGTGTTGGGCAGCGGCAGCTGTATGATAACAGCGCGTAGCGTTGCGCAGTTGGAGGTGAGCCGCCAGCAGTGGTGGACGTGGGGAGAGAGATGGCGGAGTTTTGAAATTTGTAAGAATTGGTGTCATGAACTGCTATATATATTAAGACTAGTGAGGTAAATACATTTTTTGTTCTCTATTAAAATCTTTCATTTGCTAACGGTGCCTCAGTAGTTAGTGACTTCCGTAGTTTGAATCTTTTAGTTAGCTGGCGGTAGTGGCGCTCGCTGTATTGCAGTAGTTCGAGTAACGAAGATTTTTGTGAGGTAAGTGATTTGTGAAACATATAGGTTAATGTTAGTCAGGGCCATTCTTTCGTAGGGATTTTTCGAAGTCAGATTGCGTTGCGCTAAAAATATGGTGTGTCAGTTTAAGCACATTCGTGTATAATTGTTCAAAGAGGACGTTTCACATAGACCAGACTTGTATAATTTTTCTAAGGGGCCGTTTCATCTTCTCGGTAACGCCGGGTGCCCTTATTCCGAGCTTCCCGTGCATCTTCATATAGACGACCAATCGCCAACGGAACAGCTTCTACTATAGCATATCTGAGCATAAAAAACTGTAAGGACTGATGTCGGGATCGGGCATTATTGTAGAATATTGTGAGACCTGTGAAGTTGTTACCCGACTTTCGAGGGACATAAGAGTTCTTGACAGATATATTTTAGTTCTAGAGTTCTCTGTTCAAAATTTGAATAGTTTTGCAACATTTCGCGAAAAAACAATACTGCTAGGGGAAATTTTAAACTTTAAAAAAATATTTGCCAAGTTTCGGAAAAAAAGTTATGATCACATTTCCGATTAGCTCCCCAAGAATTCTACAGAAAACACTGATGACATGTTGAGCAGATAATAGTTTATGAGATAAATGCAATAATGAGGGTCCCATTTTTACATGTGGCACTAAAAAGCCGTAAACATATGACCATCAACCAACGTTGGTAAAATAGGTGCACGCAGATACATTTAAGCTCCTTAACTACGCTATTATGGTAATAGGGGAGCCGTTTAGAAAAGTGGAGCTACGCAGAGGAAATTTTGTTGCCAACTATTTCGGATAGCGCCGTTAATTGTCACGGCACATATCATACCTACTTGAGACAGGAACGACAACGCAGCATTGGGCAAGCATGAACCACTGCACCTACACAAGGTTTCTACATCTACATTTATATGATTACTCTGCAATTCACATTTAAATGCTTGGCAGAGGGTTCATTGAACCACAATCATACTATCTCTCCACCATTCCACTCCCGCACAGCGCGCGGGAAAAATTAACACCTAAACCTTTCTGTTCGAGCTCTCATTTCTCTTATTTTATTTTGATGATCATTCCTACCTTAAGAAACCCACACCGCGCAGCAATATTCTAACAGAGGACGAACGAGTGTTGTGTAAGCTGTCTCTTTAGTGGACTTGTTGCATCTTCTAAGTGTCCTGCCAATGGAACGCAACCTTTGGCTCGCCTTCCCCACAATATTATCTATGTGGTCTTTCCAGCTGAAGTTGTTCGTAATTTTAACACCCTGGTACTTAGTTGAATTGACAGCCTTGAGAACTGTACTATTTATCGAGTAATCGAATTCCAACGGATTTCTTTTGGAACTCATGTGGACCACCTCACACTTTTCGTTATTTATCGTCAACTGCCACCTGCCACACCATATGGCACTCTTTTCTAAATCGCTTTGCAACTGATACTGGTCTTCGGATGACCTTACTAGACGGTAAATTACAACAACATCTGCGAACAACCTAAGAGAACTGCTCATATTGTCACCCAGGTCATTTATATAGATCAAGAACAGCAGAAGTCCCAGGACGATTCCCTGGGGAACACCTGATATCATTTCAGTTTTACTCGATGATTTGCCGTCTATTACTACGAACTGCGACCGTCCTGACAGGAAATCACGAATCCAGTCGCACAACTGAGACGATACCCCATAGGCCCGTAGCTTGATTAGAAGTCGCTTGTGAGGAACGGTTTCAAAAGCTTTCCAGAAATTTGGAAATACGGAATCAACTTGAGATCCCCTGTCGATAGCGCCCATTACTTCATGCGAATAAAGAGCTAGCTGCGTTGCACAAGAAAGATGTTTTCTGAAACCATGTTGATTACGTATCAATAGATCGTTCCCTTCGAGGTAATTCATAATGTATGAATACAGTATATGCTCCAAAACCCTTCTGCAAACCGACGTCAATGATATAGGTCTGTAGTTCGATGGATTACTCCTACTACCCTTCTTAAACACTGGTGCGACCTTCGAAATTTTCCAATCTGTAGGTACAGATCTATCTGTGAGCGAGCGGTTGTATATGATTGCTAAATAGGGAGCTATTGTATCAGCGGAATCTGAAACGAACCTAATCGATACACAATCTGGACCTGAAGGCTTGCCCGTATCAAGCGATTTGAGTTGCTTCGCAACCCTAAGGTATCTACTTCTAAGAAACTCATGCTAGCAGCTGTTCGTGTTTCAAATTCTGGAATATTTCATTCGTCTTCCCTGGTGAAGGAATTTCGGAAAACTGCGTTCAATAACTCCGCTTTAGCGGCACAGTCGTCGGTAACAGTATCATCGGCACTGCGCAGCGAAGGCGTTGACTGCGTCTTGACACTTGTGTACCAGAATTTCTTCGGATTTTCTACCAAATTTCGAGACAATGTTTCGTTGTGGAACCTATTAAAGGCGTCTCGCATTGAAGTCCGTGCCAAATTTCGCGAGTCTGTAAATTTTAGGCAATCTTTAGGATTTCGCGTTCTTCTGAACTTGGAATGCTTTTTCCGTTGCCTCTGCAACTGCGTTCGGACCTGTTCTATGTACCATGGGGGATCAGTTCCATCTTTTACCAATTTATGAGGTATGAATCTCTCAATTGCTGTTGCTACTATATCTTTGAATTTGAGCCACATCTCGTCTACATTTGCATAGTCAGTTCGGAAGAAAGGCTTCTAGTGACACTTTATCCGCTTTTTTAAATAAAATTATTTTGCGTTTGTTTCTGGTGGATTTGGAAGAAACGGTATTGAGTCTAGCTACAACGACCTTGTGATCACTAATCCCTGTATCAGTCATGATGCTCTCTATTAGCTCTGGATTGTTTGTGGCTAAGAGGTCAAGTGTGTTTTCGCAACTACTTACAATTCACGTGGGTTTGTGGACTAACTGCTCGAAATAATTTCCGGAGAAAGCATTTAGGTCAATGTCTGGAGATGTTTTCTGCCTACCATCGGTTCTGAACAAGTATTTTTGCCAACATTTCGATGGAAGGTTGAAGTCCCCACCAACTATAACCGTGTGAGTGGGGTATTTATTTGTTACGAGAATCATATTTTCTCTGAACTGTTCAGCAAGTATATCATCGGAGTCTGGGGGTCGGTAGAAGGAGCCAATTATTAACTTAGTTCGGCTGTTAAGTATAACCTCCTCCCATACCAATTTGCACGGAGTATCTACTTCGGCTTCACTACAAAATAAACCACTACTGACAGACACAAACACTCCACAACCAATTCTGCCTAATCTATCTTTCCTGAACACCGTCTGAGACTTCGTAAAAATTTCTGCAGAACTTATTTCTGTACCTATAACGATTTCAGCTTCTGTGCTTTCTATTAGCGCTTGAAGCTCAGGGACTTTGCCAGCACAACTACAACAATTTACAACTACAATTCCGACTGTTCCTTGATCCAAGCATGTCCTGTATTTGCCATGCACCCTTTGAGATCGCAGCCCACCCCGTACTTTCCCGAGGCCTTCTAACCTAAAAAAACGCCCAGTCCACGCCACACAGTCTCCTCTATCCGTGTAGCAGCCAGCTGATTGTAGTGAACTCTTGACCTATTCACCGGAACCCGAAACCCTACAACCCTATGGCGCAAGTCAAGGAATCTGCAGCCAACACGGTCGCAAAACCGTCTGAGCCTCTGATTCAGACCCTGCACCCGGCTCTGCAGCAAAGATCCGCAGTCGGTTCTCTCATCGATGCTGCACATGGTGAGCTCTGCCTTCATCTCGTAAGCAAGACCGGCAGCCTTCACCAAATCAGATAGCCGCTGGAATCCAGAGAGAATTTCCTCACATCCAAAGCGACACACGTCATTAGTGCCGACATGTGCCACCACCTGCAGCTGGCTGCACCCTGTGCTCTTCATGGCATCCGGAAGGACCCTTTTCACGTCAGGGATGACTCCACCCAGAATGCACATGGAGTGCACACTGGATTTCTTCCCCTCCTTAGCCGCCATATCCCTAAGGGGCCCCATTACGCGCCTAACATTGGAGCTCCCAACTACCAATAAGCCCACCCTCTGTGATTGCCTGGACTTCGAAGGCTGAGAATCATCCTCTGAAACAGGACAGGCAGCTGCATGTGGCTCAGCCAGAGACAGTACCTGAAACCTGTTTGTCACACGCACCTGGGAGGCTTTCTGATCAGCCTCCTGGGACGTCTTTCCCTGCTTGCCATGCCTTGGAACGACCTCCCAATCAACCACAGGCGAGGGCTCAGCCCCACTGCAGGCAGCAACCGGGGCAACCACAGCGGCAGACCGACCTGGGGACAGACGGGACGAGGTTGACATCCCTGTGATACCCAAGTCCGGCTCCCCACAGTAGTGCCCATTGGCAACAGCCTCAAGCTGCGCAACCGAAGTCAGCGCCACCTGCAGCTGTGAGCGAAGGGATGCCAACTCAGCCCTCATCCGAACATAGCAATCACAGTCCCTGTCCATTCTAATCGATGTTGAACAACAGTTACTGAAACAAGTGTCAGTGCCTAGATAATGCAAGGGAAACACTCAAAGAATGTATGAACTAACCTGTACAAATGCCTAACGACTGCACTACAATCTGTCTGAATTTACTATTACAGTAACTAAAACTCGAAATTACACCTCCTATACGTAACTCACTCGCAATTTAAGTAAGAATCTACGAAGTAAACACATCCCGGTTTTGAAGCCAGCTGACGCACTGTGCGTCGCTAGAATGATTCTGCATTCATGTCTGCTTAACTCTTATATCTTGCCCACTGCCAGTGTTGGGAGTGGTCAGTGGCCAAAATGTTTGACTTTTAATTCTGTGTAATTTTTTCTGGCTCTTACTTCACCGGTGCCTTAAATTATGTACCTGTAAGCTGTATTCCGCATGCCATATGAAAAGTGTGCTTCCTTCCTTCCAATTCCACTCACAATTAGTGCAGTGATATATTGTCATTAAGAAGTCCCTCGAAAATCGAATTTCACACCATGTTATTATCTGTTAAGGGCAGTTGTAACAAAATTTGTGTTGGGACCAACAATAAGACTACAATGTTAGCAGTCGTTATCTCTCGTGGCTACTACTTACCATATTTTGTCCTGTATGTATCTTACCGTCGGCTTCGGTAGGCGAATGGTAACACACACACTTGTGTCTGATGCAAGCCCCTAATGCTGTGACGTACAGGGAATCTCTTGAGGGTAAATGGCGAATGGGAAAACGTTATCTTTGATGCGGAGACACAGCACAGTCAAAACAAAATGCGCTCTCGTTACAGCACGTTGCTTGTGTTGGAGCCATATAACGCGGTTGGTTGAGCAAAATGGAACAAAGTGCAGACGACGAAAAATGAGTAATCTTTCAGTAAATCAGGAGTTTTTACTACTGAGAATGATTTGTGACTGGGCAAAGGTTTTTGACTCTTTCAACGATGACTTAATACTTAAAACAGCACGGAATACTGGTCTCAGCAGGTTCATGTTTTATATCTTACCTGCATTACAATAAAAAACAATATCTCATTTAACTATCTGTCGTAGAACAATAGGCATTCAGGAATTGGAGCAATCAGACGTAGGAACTGCAGCGCTCTACTTTCAGTCGTCTGTTGTTTCTGGTATACATGTAAGAAACGATCAAAAATTTTCCTTTCGAAGCCCACGCTACCACCCTGCCTACATTCGGTGCTTATATACCGGCATAGAAGTCACGCTGGGTCGCATATACGCTGCTGTGATGCCCCGAACGGGAACTTTTTGATCGTTCCTTGCATATGGCCATCCATATGCATTATATGAAGATACAAATTTCTCTCATTTTGCAGTTGATACAATTACAGGAGTAAACAGTAAAACAGTTGATACAGTTACAGGTATAAAAAAGTAAAATAGTTGATATAGCTACGGAGTAAAAAATAAAACATTCTCTTTACTGAAAAAGAGGCTAACTAAATATTCTATGACGTCAGCAGATGTTTCAAGCCAAATGTGTTATCATTTGATACCAACAATTCACATCACATCCAGAACTTCTCATAGAGCTCTATAAACTCGCTCAAGAGCCTACCATAAGAATGAAATACAAGAACAAGAAAGTGTTAGGTTTTTTGGGATGTCGCAACCTTGATTTGAAAACCCACACTATCAATTCAGCCATGTCTGCAGTATGTGTAATTACTTTCATAGGCAATTTAAAAATGAAGAAACTTGTTTTTTATATGCACTATGGCATCATTTTATGGGGAAACTCAACTTACATTGTCACAAAATTCTTCGGACTAAATGACTGCATTGTTAATATGTAAAATTCACTAATGTTTCAGACATGGTTGCCAGTGGCCTTCTCCAGGGTGTTGTGCTTGCACTATACATTCACAGTATTTCCAGAACACGGGAGGGTGTTAAAAGAATTATATCTGGCGTTAGTTCTAGAATGTCCTGGAGGGCCCTCTTCAGAAAACGTAGCGTTTTGACATCTGCGTCATGACAGTTAAACCTTGATGAAACCATTTATCATTAAACAAACAATGGTGGAAGGCCGAGATACAACTGTACTACTAGAACAAAAACAACCTCTACGAAGACTTAAATATATGAACATTAGTCTAGCGTAAGACGGACTGGCACATGTATCCAACAAACAGTTTATATTAATATATTTTGACTTATGTGGTGGGGTTGAAGGCAGTTATAGAGACTTCAGTTGGACGTCTTCATCTACATATAAATATGACTACCCCATAATTCAGACTAAGTGATTGACAGAGGATCCATAGAATCACTTTCAGAATATTTCTTGATCATCCCAATCTCGAATAGGCGCTTTAAAAATTAACACCTAAATCTTTCCGTGTTAAGGTCTGATTTCTCTTATTTTATTACAATGGTCATTTCTCCACATGTAGGTGCAAAGTGACAAAATATTTTAGCTTTATGAGGGGAAATTTGATAACTGAAATTTCGTAACGATCTTGCCACAAGTAAAAACGCCTTTGTTTTATTTATTGCCACCTCGACTTGCTATCATATCCGTTACTATCTTTTCTACAATTTAGCTGAAACGGCGCTGGCTGTACTTTATAACATCGTTTTTCTCTTGATATTTCATAACACACAACGACACCGTATGTTACAAAATTCTGTGGCAAATCGACACCAGTGGTATGAGTCTATGATTCGGTGGATTACTTTTATTTCCTTTTATGCATATTGGCGTGACTTGTACAACTTTCCAGTCTTTAGTTATGGAACTTTAATGAAGCAAACTGTTGCATATGATTGCTAAAATGGAGTTATTTCATCAGCATATTCCGAAATGAACCTAACTGATATACTAGCTAGACTGAAAGACTTGTCTTTCTTGAGTGACTTAAGCTGATTAGCTTCACCGAGGGTATTTACTCGTATGTTAATCTTGGCAACTGTTCTTGATTCGAATTTCGAAATTTTCTTTTTTTGCTGAAGGAATTTCAGGAAACCGTGTTTAGTAACGCCGCATTAACGACACTGAGATGTTACCATTAGTGCCGTTTGGTGAAGGTGTTGATTGTGTATTGCCACTGGTGTAGTTTACATATGACCAATATGTCTTTGGATTTTCTGCCAGATTTCGAGACAGAATTTCACTGTGAAATCTATTACAAGCATCTCGCATTGAAGTCCATGCTAAATTTCAAGCTTCTGTGAGACATCTCCAGCCTTGGAGATTCTGCCATCTTTTAAACCTGGCGTAATTGTGCTCCACTAAACAGTAACTTCGCAGGAACACAAAATCAATAGCCAGGTTACTTTATAATTAATATTAGTACTTAAATACAGTAATATTTCATAATGTAAAGTAATTTCGCTTACCCCTTTCGTGCTTGATTGGATACATACGTCCCACAAATGTAATATGCAGCTTTGAGAGTTGGGACGTCTATAACTCATATATGTCTAGTGCTAGCATGCAGCAAGATGCTTAGAGAAAAGTACTACCGACAGTAGGGTAGATATATATGGAAGAATGTGGGTGATAGAATGGGCTAGCATACGTATATAAGTGGCTTACTGTGTTTGTTTCACTGAAATCAGATCGAATCACCGGCTTCTTCATTTCAAGAATGTCTGAAGTAACTGTGTTTCCTTATACACCGAAAACATTACTACATAGCTCACTAATCCAGCTGGTTTGTACGTAATTTGGATGTAGCGGGACTATATGCCTCAGGAAACTTGATAGAATGTAGGAAACAATGGCGTGTAGTATATCAAAGCCATCTTAAAATTTTATGTTGAAAATTTGTGTTTGATATTACATGTTTTTATGATCAAGAGAAAAAATGTGTTGTGGTAATGATTTTCCATAATTTTCATCTTGATAAAATCATTCTAAAATTACAAATTAAACTCTGAAAATCCCAGATTCACATGCAAATATGGATCCAGTTAGGTTCGTGACACGCATGAGTCCCACTTCACAGATTTTCAAAATCAGTCAGTCAACTTAAAGTTTTTTTGGTAGTGAAAGTGTATTATTTATCACAAAGGAAGACAGTTTTGCACTTTTTATTTTTCAGATACATGCAAAATAAATGTAATCATGGAAGTTTGAGCAACAGGTGTATCTTTAACGTTTTTTAACATCACGGAGAACCCTCTCCTTGGTATTCAGGGAAGAGGCTGATGTAATGCAACGTGATGTAATGAACTCGCTGTGAGGAGATGCAGACGGGATGAGAAAGACTCGAAACTGAGTACTTTCTAACTTCAATTCACAAGGAGTGCAGAAAGAAGAAAGATGAGAGTTTGAGACCACTTCCTCAAAGAGATCATTAGAGACGAAAAGAGGCCTCAGGTGAGCGTCATTAGTCTCTCACAGAAAACGCACAGACTAGTACAGTGTACTTAGAGGACGTACGGGCGGGAAGCATACTGCTACATAAATTCTTCACAAACCACTGCGAAGTGCATGGCAGAGGGTACTTCCAACAGTACCACATATTAAGATATCTTCCCGTTACATTTGCACATGGAGCGCACGGAAAATTAGTATTTAAGTTGCTTTTGCGCGCTCTGTCATTAGACTCGTATTTACGGTCACTGTAACTGCAAAATGTAGAGTTGTCTCGTAATTCTGGGTCTTGAAACTTGGTAAGTAGGCTTTAGCATTCTAACTAACTGGCCTCTATCGTCAAGCTTCTGTCAGTCTGATTTTGCAGCATCGTCCTAAGAGTCATGTGTTTTCTCACATTTGTTAACGTAGAGCACAAATTCGTGGAACCTCTTTACTTGAGAGCAGTGCACTGGCTTGGGAAGCAGGTATCTTGTTACTGTTTGATGCAGTTCCACACGTGTTATGTCACTGCAATCTCCTTTTGAGGCTGTTTCCAAAGCCAGAGGAAAAGTATATACTTGCAATAAAAAAGTAAAAATAATCGGTTATAAATAAAGGTTAAAGATGTTAAGAATTGCTTGCATACATCATAAAATTCGCCACATTGTCCGTCACAACTTTGCGAAAAGTGCACAGCGTTATACAGTGTTATTCAAGTACCTCCGGAGTTGAGAAGACTACATCGTGAAAACTACAAGACATAAAGAATATAAAGAAATATCCAGGTGTGGACAGGACTCGCGCTCTGAGAGTTCCGTATGTAGAAAGTTCATCAGTTCAGAGAATCGAGAATCTCGACGACTTTCACCTGTTATCGACATTGATACTGGATAGGTATTGGTCCGTGAATTCCAAACTTTCGAGACCGTCTTAACTTTAGGTTTGAAGTCTGATATCAAGTAACAGAAGAAATGCTTCTCTTTGTGTGATTCAATTACGAATTGACAATTTTCAGATGTATTAATTTACATTTACTGTGAAAGCTTGCTGCATGCGAAATTTCATTATTCTCGGTCAAAGTGTAGGTTTTGATGGGTGAGTTTGCCAGCATCAAGGTATGTGACATGAATGTCCGTATTTTCGTTGCCTTGACTTAGATGCTTATGTTTATTACACTACCAAAGGTACGTAGATCTTAGTGTGTGACATAAATTATAACAAGGTACATCTATCCATTCCTGAGAAAAGGGGGTCGTAACAGACGGACGAACTGACAGGCAGTCGGGTAACAAATAACAAACTTTATGCCGTGTGAGATAATTACAAATTAAGTTTTCGTGTTTTTTCCTTTAAGTGTACTGCGAAATCTTTCTTCTTGAGAAATTTCATGATTCTAGGCCAACTGTGAGTACTCTATAAATTTTAATGAGTGATTTTGCAGGTATGAAGATATGTGACTTAAACAGCAGAATCTTCTGATTTCATTGACTTAGAGGCATAAGCGTTTCGCAACTCCAAGGAACCGTAGACCTTAGTATGGGACATAATTTTGAACTTGAAACCCGTTCATGAGAAGAAGGGATTTTAACAGCCCGACTGACAGCCAGACAAACAGACAATGAAGTGGTCCTGTAAGACTCCCGCTTTTACCAACTGAGATACGGAATCCTAAATTGACATTTATCAGTCAACAGGTTTCAGTTGGTAGTATGCGCCTTGGCATAGTTGTAGTAGGGGTCAGGCGTGATATGGAAAAACAGAGGCATCATCTGCTTCGTACTGTCGCATCAAATTAGTTTCGCGCCTGCAGATAGGCAACCCAAGTAATAGATTTCCAAAGCGGGCTGCTCTCGTGCCCTCCGAACCAATTAATGTCAGTGACTACAACGAATTACAAACACGTACTGACTTTTTATGAGTCACAAACGGAGCTTATATTGAGTTCACGTAACGTTAATTAAAAAGTTGGAGAATATGTTCGTGTTTACTGTCTGCCTTGCACTCTTCAAGCAACTGTCTTCTGAAACCGTGGAAGTACAAATGTATAACCCTGTGTTTACTCATTCTGGATACAGTAGGGCTGGCCTTGTGTAGTTGCCTGTCTCTGTATGTACGGGCGATAACGTCATTCGACAAGAAACTGAAATTACTTGCAAAGAGCAGTGTATAGATTACGTTCACTTTGTCAAGACCAAGTACTGAACATCCTGATAAAGATACTTTACGATGAAGAAAAGTGCTATCCTATGCTCAAACAGATGACAGATTTCAAGTACTCTTTACTTAAAAATTCTGGGCTGACAGGCCGTGGTCGATGTATAAAATTCTCCCCTAACGTTACATTCCTAGAGATTGGTTAAATTGTTAACAGAGATACTGAAAAATTCATTCAGATGTAGAACACAATCCGAAACTTCTTGGTGAACAAGTCAAGAAAAGAAGCAAGAATAAACTTTTAGTGGAAGAGTTACGATTCCGATTCTGCTATATTCAACCGAATGGTGGACAAATACAGAAAAAGAAATCATAGAATGCGCTGTTCACAGAACTGAGATTCCATGATGCTTTAATGACGTGCTCTAGGCATGTACGAAATGAAGGAATCAGAAGTATGCATCGTACAGGAGTACAGAAATCGCCAAACTAATCATTTTTAATGTATGTTGCCGAGCCGACGCCCTTGGAAAAAGTGATAGATAACGAGAAGCCACGACACACCGAGGAAGTATTGGGCACTGCAAAAGGTTAACCAGCATAATCCATAACACTAAGGTGATCATGATGAAACGAGAACCTAAAAAGATAAACTGGTTGACTAATATTACTTGCTTTAGTTCACGATAGGGAATAGAAAATATCGCTAAAGGGAAATAACCAGAAAGTAGCGTAAAGGAAAGGTCAAGTAGTTATGAATAGGAAAGCACAGCGTATGAAAGTTCCTGGAACTGATAACAGTCAGCACGTATGAAATTTTGTGTATTGAGAGGAGGACATTTAGCAGTTATGAACATGGTATCACAATTAACTTGAATGGCTATACTGCGACGGCAAGTCACAAGCTGAAAGTTTATTCAATAATCTTTTTTTAAATGTAGCAGCAAAATCTGGATGGTTAAATATTTTTATAAGAGAGATGATGGGAAAGATTGTGACAGCTTCTTCCAAAGTATTCGAGGAATTAAGGTACCAAACTCAAGAAGCGTAGAGTCGAGACAGTCTGGGGTTCCAGAAATTTTCCTCGATTCAGAGTGCCATTTTATATTTGTTGTTGGAATATTACGAGTCTTAGATTACAACTAGCAGTAGTTGGGATATTCCTTGTTCTAGCTGAACTGTCTTAGTAAATCATGATACTCTCTCAGAAATAATAATAATGTGATGGACAACTGACTTGAATTATACATATCCAAAAGAGTAAAAAATATTACTGCAAGTTTCAAATAATGCTCAAAGAAGAGAGAATTTCAATAATTGAGGAGAAATTACGAATTCAGTCCCAGAGGACTCACTTTGGGGTCAGTTCCTATTTCTTGTGTCCTTCCATTTAACACATATGAACCAGACAAGGTACTTTTCGCAATTGATACAAGCATTGTAATTAATCCATTTGTATAGACAGTAACTGAAGAAATTACTGACGACGTCTTTCATTTAGGTATTAAGTGATTATCTGCGAATTGAATCACTTAGATTTCTGCTCCTCAAAAAGTGTCAGTCTCATAAATAAGCAAACCAATATCTAAATGTATTTTGCGTCATTCGGCTCATTGCTGCTTTAGGGAACATTGAGAATGATATGTGATGCTCACTTAATTTTTTTATTCTTTTCAAGAAGTAAGGCGTTTTGTTAAATTACACCTTCACGGAACATACTTTCGGTACTGAAATTCATAGTAAATAATTCATTACAATTTGAGAAAAATAGCAATAACCCAACTTCAACAATGAAATGAAATGAGTTACATTAATTATGCATTACTAAAGCTGTCAACGAGGTAGAACAGCTGCGAGTGTGTACCCACGAAAATCTTTGCTCATGTGCCCAACGACAAGACATGTCTGTCAAATAGCAAAACCAGTTTTAAATCCAAATTCAAATGTGCTCCTAATCTAAGGAGAAATTTTTAGTTACATCTATTGGCATGTGTTGTACAGAAGACAAAGATATTTAGTTTTGTTGTTAAATCTGTATATACGAGCAACATGAGCAGTATCATAGACTAAAACGCTCTTTTTATTAATCTGTAAATGGCCAGCATGCAACCATATACACACGCTAATTATGTTTATGTAGCCTCTAAAGTGACTCGTACCTTATCATTTTGATAATAATCGTGCATATTAAATACACGGAATGGAAATAACTAACCAACTACCAACTGATAATGAGTAAATAACGAGAAAATACATATTGGAAGATATGCATGACTCAATTGAAAAAATGAAGCGGTGTGTGACAGGTACACTGCAAGTCATCGACTTTTCAGTGTCCTAGTTGTTTTTCTTCTGCATCTAATAGTTTTCCTGCTTTGCGTTCATACGAACACTTCAACAACTGGCCTGCTGCCACCATTAATAATTTATTCTTTCCACATGTACTTGGAGGTACTAGCTCTGCTAAAAACTTATTAGACCTAATAGTTATAATTATTAGTCTGAAAATGAAATAAATACGTATGTAGTTACCAATAAAAAATTTCTGCTCTTAGACCAGAATACCCTGCTTATCGTAGTTCTGGTTGTATGTACAACATTTGCTTATGCTTTAATATCCTAAATGTTATTTTTATATTATGATTTAATTTCGTGTTGTTATATTTGTGCATTAATGTTAAAAAAACCGATTTACGTGTCAGAGATATGGTTGGTTGTAAAATATACAGGCTGTCTATAATTAAAGTTCCAGTTTCAAAACGCTGTAGAAAGAGAGCCACTGTTCACAATGTCTTCAAATTTTAACAGCATATTAATGACGCAGATGGAAACGTCATGAAACAACCAAAAATATAACGGAGTATTTACCGATATGTGGGGCTATAAGTGTCTTAACATAAATGTGGTCGGCGATAAATGACAGATGAATCACAATATGTCGGATATCGTTTGAGTTGCACATTACATTATCCGTACTGTTCAATGTACATGACGTCATAAGTTCAGCCGGCAACAATTGTGGCACTGTTGGTTAGCTAAGCGCATCCACCACGGCAAGGTCGTAACACATCGGATGGAAAAAATTGGTTTTCATTTGTCCTGAGGTCAAAGATGGCATAAAAAATAGAATAACACCGGTTTTCATTTGCCCTGAAGTCAAAAACCTCATAAAAAGTAAAATTACATCAGTTTTTAATTGTGCTGTGCCAAAAACGGCGTAGAAAGCAAAATGACATCGGTTTCTAATTGGAACATGTTCAATATGCTGTACACCATTTTCTGCCACAAACTGAAATCGAGAAAAGGCATGTGCCATAACGGGGGTCATGTTCAAAATGCGTTGAGCAGTGTGTGCCTTCAATTCAGCTACGTTCCTGGAGCACTGAACACGATATGTTTCAGCTAACCCCACAGCCAGAAGATCAGGTGATAAGGATGGACAAGGCTTAGGGAAATGAAGGCTGACAACTGTAGCATTTCCGAAATGCCACTGCCGCAGCCGCTTCACTGGCCGTGCAATATGCGGAGGAGAACCATCATACATAAATATCATCCTACCCACACATACACGCCTGTGAAGGGTTGGTAGAAGACTCCCGTAGTGTTTACCACTGAATGCACAGATAACACGATCCGTATACTCACCTCCTAGAAAAAATGCGACCCTACGATAAACGATATCATACAGTCACTTTTGCAGAATGTAGTCCAAAATGTTCAAATGTGAGTGAAATCTTATGGGACTTAACTGCTAAGGTCATCAGTCCCTAAGCTTACACACTACTTGACGTAAATTATCCTAAGGACAAACACACACACCCATGCCCGAGGGAGGACTCGAACCTCCGCCGGGACCAGCCTCACAGTCCATGACTGCAGCGCCTTAGACCGCTAGGCTAATCTCGCGCGACAGAATGTAGTCGTACGGGTTGATGTGCGTGCAGGTTTCCCATTGCCCATATTCACATGTCCTTGGAGATGGATATGGGCTTCGTCTGCCCACAGAATGTTACACCACCATTCATTGTCCACTTCCATGTGAGCAAGAAATTCCAGAACGAACGTTTGTCTATCTGGGAAATCAGTAGGAAGGAACTCCTGTACATTGTTAATATTGAACGATAGTAATGCATGACGTTTCTTAGGATTTTTCGTGGCAGGAATAGCCATCGTTCAAACAAGTCTTCGTGCACTGCACGTTTGCGCACCACTGCTCGATCGTACCTGCAGTTCTCTGCTGTGGCCACATCTTTTTCAGACGTCTGATCAAATGCTTTCCTCCCTCGCATTGAACTTCAGAAGAACTTATCTTTTCAAATTTTCTATTCATTTTCTCCAAACCCTTACCATACCTGGGAAAAATGCTTTTTTTCATACGCTTGAGTATACGGAATTCTGCAGAGCTACTAGCGCACAGTAACCGTTCTTGCAAAAGAGATCCACCAGCAATGCGCGATCCTTCATGGAGACAGTAATGCTGGGATTCTTGGATGCAAACTCAGGAAACGCCGTGTGCCCCGCGTCTTTTCGTGTGCGTATTCTGACGCTTACCGTGCCGTCTGTTGGTCAATATTTTTTTTGTTCATGACGTTTCCCTCTGCCTCAATAATATGCTGCTGAACTTTGACGTCATTCTCAGCAGTTGCTCTGTATCTACATCGGTTTATGTAAACTGTAATATTTCGAATTTCTTTCGTTCTGAATTCTATTACCGATAAGAATTTCGTCAAAGTCTCAATATATTTTTAATTACTAGGTACTGATTGTTTGTTTAAAATGTTACTTGGACTTTTGACAAAAGTATTAGATTTCTATTTCCTTGAAAGACATGCAAACATATAGAATGATTCCAGTACAAAAGACAATCCAGATTGAAAAATGACATTTATGATCTTACACGAGAAGTTTCTATACTCTGGTGTTAGAGCCGATATTTGCAATTTCGTTCTTTTGTATTGTGTAGCTGGTGTCAGCCCAAAAACGTACTGCACAATACGTCTTTCAAGCGACGCCCAGTGTCCACGGAAAGCTTCGGTTTGTAACCCGTTACAAACAGGATGATTTTGAAATCGGAATTTTAGGGGCCAAATCGATATAACGCCCTCAGGTTAGTCTATTGCGGTATTTGTCTTATCGATGTGTATTAACAGGAAGAGTAAATCTCGAAGCACGGCCTTGGCGCACGCTGACTGCTACGGCCAAGCATGCAGCGCTGTTGAGTCACTGCTGGATTGTTTGTTGTTCATGTTTTACTGTTCCTGTTCATACGTATCGATAAAACGAATATTGGTCTAGACTAATTTTGGAGCACTCTATGGAACGGGCACCTAAAATTATGATTAAAAAAAGTAGTTTGTAATGCAAAACAAATCTACTCCTCCTGAGGTTGCATGAAAGACGTGATGTGCAGTAATTGTTTCCATTGATTCCAGGTACACAGTGCAACAATGAAATTGCAAATATTTGCGGATACGTCAGAGGAAATGCGCCTGGCGACTCTTAGGAGAGATTCCAATATCTCCTGGCGACTCTTAGGAGAGATGGAGTGTATATATAAACCGCTTGAGAATGAAGCAATGCACAAACCTGTGTGGTAAATAAAATATACAACAAGCAGATCTGATGGATTAATATTACAATGGAATGCATTTGACCCAAATTAAAAATACACACATCAAAAAAAGTTTTGCATCACCCCGGTTCTCAGAACTCCTGAAGATAACGTTGACTGTAGATATGGTATCACAAACAAAGTCCCTTTGACTGTTCAGAGATGTCACTAAACCCGCCCAAAGATGTATACAACCATGCACGAGCAGCGACTATTAGATGGAGGGGGTCCGACAGCTGATCTGTTCCAGTCATTCCATCAGGAAGGACGTACATCGCTCATGTTGTCTGTAGTTCAACCATGCCTAGATGGTCAATAACGCGGTTCGATCGCTTCCGCATTGTTGCTTTGTGCCAGGAAGGGCCCTCAACAAGGGAAGTGTCCAGGCGTCGCGGAGTGAACCAAAGCGATGTTTCCAGAATGAGATTTGCACTCTGCAGCGGAGTGTGCGCTGATATGAAACTTCCTGGCAGATTAAAACTGTGTGCCCGACCGAGACTCGAACTCGGGACCTTTGCGTTTCGCGGGCAAGTGCTCTACCATCTGAGCTACCGAAGCACGACTCACGCCCGGTATTCACAGCTTTACTTCTGCCAGTATCCGTCCCCTACCTTCCAAACTTTACAGAAGCTCTCCTGCGAACCTTGCAGAACCAGCACTCCTGAAAGAAAGGATATGGAAGATGCCGTAACGGCTGTACGATACATGAATACCATTCTCCGACTGATGCAACCATATCGGCACCATGCCGGCGAGGCATGGACGACGGTTCGCGCCCCAAACGTGCACATTTTGTGAATGTCTTCCTTCAGGATAACCACATCCCTCTACTAGAGTGGTCAGCATGTTGTCCAGGCATGAATCCTATCGAACATGCCTGGGATAGATTGAAAAGAGCTGTTTATGGACGACGTGACCCATCAACCACTCTGAGGGATCTACGACAAATCTCCGTTGACGAGTGGGACAATCTGGACCAACAGTGTCCTGATTAACTTGTGGGTAGTATACAGGCATGCAACAATGCAAGAGGACGTGCTACTGGGTATTAGAGGTACCAGTATGTACAGAAATCTGGACCACCACCTCTGAAGGTCTCGCTGTGAGGCGGTACAACATGCAGTGTGTGGTTTTCATGAGCAATAAAAAGCGTGGAAATGATTTTTATGTTGATGTCTATTCCAATTTTCTGTACAGGTTCCAGAATTCTCGGAACCGAGATGATGCACATTTTTTTTGTGGTGTGTAGTTCTAGTTCCCAGTTCCGACCCAGTTTTTGGGGAAGTCAGGCAAATGGCAGAACAGGACATCCCCTCCCGCTCTCTACTGCACAACCAGCTCGCCAGGTATTTGGCTGAAAAGTCAGACCCTTCAACGGGCCACTGCTCGAACAGCGTGCTCTACCTTTGGTGGTAGGGGATGAAATGTAATAAAAATAGAAATGTGGTCCGAAAATATGAATATACACTAGGGTTACATGTTTCTCATCTGGGGTATGTTCCAGAATTAAATTAAACATAGTTCTAATCCCCCGGTTTTGACCAAGATTTTCCTAACGTTTCCCTTATTTGTATGCCAAATACTGGTTCTGGATACGTTTTTCCAAGTATTCGCTACGTCCCAACACCAGCTAGCGTGGTATTTGGCTGAAAAGTAAACGACTCTACAATGTGTCATTACCGCTCCTGCTACAGAATGATAACTATTCAAAAGGGAGACAAAATATTAATGGTTCAAATGGCTCTAAGCACTATGGGACTTAAGATCTGAGATCATCAGTCCCCTAGAACTTAGAAGTACTTAAACCTAACTAACCTAAGGACATCACACACAACCGTGCCCGAGGCAGGATCCGAATCTGCGACCGTAGCAGCCAAAATATTAGTAACCATGTAGAGTTAACAGAACCTAGAAGCAGGAAAGGAAGAATGAGCTTTTAGGATTGTAAAATAAAAGTAAACTAATTACAGAAAATGTTCATTTAAAAATCGCAAGAGATGTAAGCTAGTTGAAATTAAACTGGGGACGGCGCCATCTCTACACCGTTCACTGTTTTTTCATCGGTATACAAACTGAAGAGAGTCTCATAAAAAAACAAAACCGAATTGTTACTAGTGTGATCGTCCCTGTTAGTAGCGACCAGCGTATTGTAGCCAGACGCGTCTCTGGTTTTGTCTCAAGAATATTTTATGACAAGGAACATGTACAGACAGTAGACAGAACAGCTGACGTGAACGACAAGAGGATAAACAATGTTCAGCATCGTGCCTGTCCTGGAGATGGATTTCTGTTATTCATCATAGCGATGTAGGTGAGGTTACAATCATTGGAGAAAGAAGGAGAGCTCCACAACGAGCGACAGATCTCGTTCTTGTTTCACGTATTCACTTGAAAGAATTTTATTCTTGCTTTCGAGTATGAGAAAATATCAGATAGGCTGTTTGCCATGCTGAGACAAACGAGTGGATCAAGTTGTGTACTCACCGATATGATTCAAGACATACGGGATAATGTGCTGCTCAGACTCACCTGAAATAGAAAACAAAAATGATTTAGTTTATACCTCGTGGGCGACAGGATAACAAAGCTGGCTAGATAATTCAATTTAAAAGCACCAGAATTCGTTCAAAATGTTTGTGCCACTCTTTTAATGAGTACTGTGATCAGCTAAGGTCGCTATTGGAAGGAGCAGCACCCTCGATCTATTAAACAAAAATGTGCATCCATTTTTTGCATAAGAAATCTATCAGATTGGATTTTAGTTCGACGTACAAAAATGGTGTCAAAATGGCATTAAGAGCCCCCATAATAAACTCAAATGGAATGTGTACATTTAATCGCTCGGATAGCCGCGCGTCTTAAAGCGGTATTTCGGGAACAGGGAGAAGCGCAGGCTTCCGATCGAATCCGCCCGCAGGATTAACAATGAGCGCCGGTGTGCTGTCCAGCCTGGATGCGATTTTTAGGCGTTTCCCACGTATAATTAGGTGAATACTTGGCTGCTACCTCCGTTACACGACTCACAGACATTTAGAAAACTCACACTCACTTCCACATGACTAGCATTACACGCTTGTAGGTGGGGAAAGAGATGATTCGTGGTAAAGGAGTGGTGACAGGAAGGGCATCCATTCGTCCGTTAAACTAAGCATGCCAAACCCGTCCTTAACAATGCCGATGCGGGACAAAGGCACAAGAATAGCAAGAGGAGTAGAATGTCAAAGCAAACATAATTTTGAGGAGTATCAAGTTTTTCTGTCATTTCTAAAGGATGCACATGATAGGCAGCTCTTTCTTCCACTGTTTCGAAGAGACCCTTCTCCAAACTCATAACTTAATTCAGAAGAGAGGAAAAGATGTTTCTTCCACTAAAAGCTTCGCACAATGTATAAAACATTTGATGTACAACTTGAATTTTTATACGTAATGAACTGTTAGTGGCTTAATCGCGTTTAAACTTGGCAATAAATTGCTAAACATGTCATTTCTTTAAAAAATCTTAACGACTTTATCTCACAATGAGCTCATTTTCGTAGAAAAGACCGAAGAGAAGCTCAAGTGCAGACCAGCGAAGGCACTCTTGAATCGTGAAGTACTTTTCTTTGTTCACTAATGTCATCGCTTCTATTATCTTCGTAAGCAAGAAATAAGAGATTTATGAATTGTGTGACCTATTGCCACTTGTTTCCCCATTTCCGGTTGTCAAGTGTTTCCTGGTAGTCTTTGAAAGTCACGTAAATTAGAATGAGATTTCATTTCTACATTTTTTGTGTTTTATTGTTGTTTCCAAGAGTTCATCTATGAAAACAGTATTGAGCACCATAAATTAGCTTTTGGGAAAGAACAAATCGCAGTGAGTGGAAGTGGGGAGGACAGTAACAATGGCAAGCACGTGAGGTGGCGCCGCCATCTGACGGCTGCTTACCACTAAATACCGCAGCCGGGCCATTGCTAGCCACTCTCTCGCTAGTCTCTCAAGCCCTCGTTAACGCGTCATTGATTACTAGACTTCTGACCATGCCTGATTTATGTTTTCAATCTGGATTGCGTCCTGGATTGTTCGATACACTTAAGACGACTTTGTTACGCTCTGGACTTGTTTTGGATATTTGTTCACCGTGTGATCTCCGTTGTCCTTTACCTCCAGAACCAGCTGTTTCATTCCGCTGGTCTCTGTGTTGCCACCAGTACCACCTACGCAGAATAGAATGAAAGTCAGAATAAAAGTCATTGTTGTTGTTGTTGTCTTCAGTCCTGAGACTGGTTTGATGCAGCTCTCCATGCTACTCTATCTTGTGCAAGCTTCTTCATCTCCCAGTACCTACTGCAACCTACATCCTTCTGAATCTGCTTAGTGTAGTCATCTCTTGGTCTCCCTCTACCATTTTTACCCTCCATGCTGCCCTCCAATACTAAATTGGTGATCCCTTGATGCCTCAGAACATGTCCTACCAACCGGTCCCTTCTTCTCGTCAAGTTGTGCCACAAACTTCTCTTCTCCCCAATCCTGTTCAATACTTCCCCATTAGTTATGTGATCTACCCATTTAATCTTCAGCATTCTTCTGTAGCACCACATTTCGAAAACTTCTATTCTCTTCTTGTCCAAACTATTTATCGTCCATGTTTCACTTCCATACATGGCTACACTCCATACAAATACTTTCAGAAATGACTTCCTGACACTTAAATCTATACTCGATGTTAACAAATTTCTCAGAAACGCTTTCCTTGCCATTGCCAGTCTACATTTTATATCCTCTCTACTTCGACCATCATGTTATTTTTCTCCCCAAATAGCAAAACTCCTTTACTACTTTAAGTGTCTCATTTCCTAATCTAATTCCCTCAGCATCACCCGACTTAATTCGACTACATTCCATTATCCTCGTTTTGCTTTTGTTGATGTTCATCTTATATCCTCCTTTCAACACACTATCCATTCCGTTCAACTGCTCTCTATAAAAGTCGTATACAAATTTTGTTCCTACAGTCTATCTGGTTTTATCATTATAACGTCGTTTTCATTCCATATATATAGTGCTCCGAAACGATTCGTTCAAATCATTACACGAGCTAGAGAACATCAAAACAAATATGTCTCGATAAGGAACACACACACACGTTTTTCTTATTCAACATGTACATATGCCCCGTCTGTCTAAGAAGTTTCGAATGGTTCAAATGGCTCTGAGCACTATGGGACTTAACATCTTAGGTCATCAGTCCCCTAGAACTTAGAACTACTTAAACCTAACCAACCTAAGGACCTCACACACATCCATGCCCGAGGCAGGATGCGAACTTGCGACCGTAGCGGTCACGCGGTTCTAGACTGTAGCGCCTAGAAACGCTCGGTATGCTAATTACATCAATTGCTTTCAGAGGAACAGCTCGAATGCGTGACCATTGGCCCACATGCACATAGTGCGCCGTCGGACTACGGACTATCGTGTCCGTTTGATGATTCCTGCCATATCTGCAGTTGTACCAGCAACGACGGCAACTCTAGCGACGAGGTTTTCTTCTTTTCTTCTGATTCCCCAACGATTTCTTACATCAACTGTTTCACACGCCATCAGAGGAAGAAATCCAAATATTTGAGGTCAGGTGACCTACGTGGCCAGACTACAGGCCCACCTCGGAAGATCCATCGATACTCGAAGGTGGGTTTCAGATAATTCCTCATGGCAGTGCAGAAATGGAAGCGCGCACCATCAGGCTGGAAGTACATCTTTTGAATTGGGGTTTTCCCAAGCCGACGTCAGAGTCAACCATCCGTAAACAGAGCAGTCCTGAATATCTGTACGTATTTGCAGTCAGCGACACCGATACAACGGCTTACTTCTAACAAAATGTTTCCTAACGTTACAAGTTGCCTTCAAGGACCATACGATCCTTATCGAAATACATTACTTACGATGTTCTCTACTTAATGCATCAATTTGAATGAATAGTTTCGAAACATCCTGTATATCTTTGGTTAGTTGCTGTATTACCTCGTATTTCTACATTAAAACAGATTTATCCTTTCAGAATTACACTAAAGCGACAAAAAAACTGGAATAGGCATGCGTATTCGAAATCAAAGATATGTAAACAAGCGGAATACGGCGCTACAGTCAGCAACGCCTACGTATAAGGCAAGTGTCTCGCGTAATTGTTAGATCGGTTACTAGTGCTACAATGGCTGGTTATCAAGATTTAAGTGAGTATGAGAGTGGTGTCATAGGCAATGCACGAGTGATGGGACACAGCATCTCCGAGGTGGCGATGAAGTGGGGATTTTCCCGTCCGACCATTTCACGATTGTACCGTGAACATCAGGAATCCAGTAAAACATCAAATCTCCGACATCGCTGCGGCCGGGAAAAGATCTAGCAAGAATGGGACCAACGACGACTGAAGGGAATCGTTCAACGTGACGGAAGTGCAACTCTTTCGCAAATTGGTGCGTATTTCAATGCTGGGCCATCAACAAGTGTCAGCGTGCAAATCACTCTACGAAACATAATTGATATGGGCTTTCGGAGCGAAGGCCCACTCTTATGCCCTTGACGACTGCACGACACAAAGCTATACACCTCGCCTGGGCCCGTCAGCACCGAAATTGGACTGTCGATGACTGGAAACATGTTGCCTGGTCGGAAGAGTCTCGTTTCAAATTATATCGAGCGGATGAACGTGTAAGGGCATGGAGACAACCTCCTGAATCTATGGATCCTACATCTCAGCAGGGGACGCAAGCTGGTAGAGGCTCTCTAATGGAGTGGGGCAGGTGGAAGTGGAGTGACATGGTACCCCTGATACATCTAGATACGACCTGATAGGTGACACCTACGTAACCGTCCTGTCTGATCACCTGCGTCCATTCATGTCCACTGTGCATTCCGACGGACTTGGCCAATTCCAGCAGGACAATGCGACACCCCACATGTTGGTATTGCTGCAGAGTGGCTCCGGTAACACTCTTCTGAGTTTAAAAACTTCCGTTGGTCGCCATACTCCCCAGACATGGACATTATTGTGCATATCTGGGGTGCCTTGCAACGTACTATCAGAAGAGGTCTCCACCCCCTTGTACTCTTACGGATTTATGGACAACCCTGTAGGACTCCCTCCAGCACTGTTTCAGGCATTAGTTGAGTCCATGTCACGTAGTGTTGCGACACTTTTGCGTGCTCGTTGGGGCCCTATAAGATATTAAGCGGGTTTACCAGTTTATTTGCCTCTTCAGTGTATAATGCCTGTTTTTGATGTGACACTCTATGTGCCATCTCTTTGTCTGATAATACATGCTCTAACTTCTAGATTCCAAACAACTTCTGCCCTCTAATACCTTGGCAGCTATTTCATTAGGTCTTAGCACCCAGACTATCACGGTCTCCCTCCTCCTTAATGATGTCAGCACACTCCTTTCCGATTCTGCGAAGTACCTACCCATTCCCTCTGTCCTGTCAGTGCATTTAAATTTCAGTAGTAAAAACGAAAGTATGCTATAATTCAGGCTTTGCCCTTAAATTTAATACAGTTCACAATTGTTTTAGGGGTAGGATTCACTATAAACTTCCGTTTGACAACTACTGGATATCATTAAAATGTTCATGTCATTCTTTTACATTCATTTAACTACATAAAATTTTTCTGATCTGTCGTGAGCCGAAAGCCTTGTTTCAGCATATTATAGGTGTCCTCATTACATACACTATGTGATTAAAAAATATCCGGACAGATGGGTGAAAATGACTTAAAGTTCGTGGCGCTCTCCAACGGCAATGCTGGAATTCAATATGGTGTTGGCTCAGCCTTAGCCTTGATGACAGCTCCCACTCTAGCAGACATACGATCAGTCAGGAGCTGTAAGGTTTCTTGCAGAATGGCAGTCCATTCTTCACGGAGTGCTGCTCTGAGGAGAGGTATCGATGTCGGTCGGTGAGGCCTGGCACGAATTCGGCGTTCCAAAACATCCCAAAGGTGAGCCCAGTTGAGGGACTTCTTGACTGAGAAGTAGCGGCTCCGGTCACGAAAACTGACAACGGTCTGGAGAGCGATGTGTTGACCGCATACCTCTCCATATCTGCATCCGGTGACGTTTGTCGGTTGAGGATGATACGGAGGTCGGTCGGTACCGTTGGACCTTCGGAGGAGTGTTTGGACGGAGCCAGTGATGATCCGTAATTATCTAAGATTATTGACAGGTCTTTCAACATCCCCTGCATTTGATGCGGCCAGGATATGTGCTTTATAGTAAGTGGGAGATCGTATTGGTACAATGGCTTAATGTAATCCAGTCAAGTGAATATTTTTCTGTCTCCTTTATAGTAGGCACTATTAGTCTTTTCCCTCAACGGCCTCTAATTCGTGTGTATGTTGTTTTAGCTTAGATGTGAAGTTTCGATTCATTATCGAGAAATCGATTATACCTTGATTTCACAGCAAACGACGATTAGCAGCTACAAGCGTACTCAACAATTCTTTGGAAGATTTTACCACGAAAAACTAAAACCTTCCTGCAGAACCTTGGCTTTTGTACTGCTTTAATGTAGGCGTAGATGGCTGTTCCCACATCAAGTTCATCTGTTAAGTCTGTGCTTCATAGTGAAAGACGTATGTCTCATCAACGGTTACTAAGTGACTGAGAATGTCTTCTCCTTCCTCTTCAAAAAGCCTTAAATGTGATTTTCATATTCCCGAACTCCCCTGTTTGACTTTGTCAGTTGACGTGGTATCCAACGAATGAAACAATTACAGTAGGTTAGGGATCATGGACGATTTCAAATGCTGAACCTTGACTAATGTTCTACTGATGCGTAATATCATCATATCTGGCACAACGACCATGTATCATTCGGCCAGCTGTCTCAATATTTCTGTCTACTTTCGTAGATGTGGTCCATCCGTAAGCTCTTCCTAGCAGACAGATATACGCGTCCATATTTAAAGCAGTTTATTCATTCGGAAGAAGATCGCTGGTAACACCTGGCAGGGAACTGCCCATGACCGTCCCACTTGGAGAAGACTGATGAAAGCCTACCTGAGTCCACGACTCGAAGAGGCCACATCATTTAGTGACTGAATTGGCTGATGATGATGATGATGATTCATTCGAAAAATTTTGATTACTGAAATAGCCCTGCGAAGTACTGAAAATGACTGACTCCCCTCATTTCTTCCTTGGTGCGCTCAGAGAGCAGAGCAGTAATAATTAAATGCTCTGCTACGAACAGACCTGTTCATATTTTAAAACTGTTCATTGTTACAACTGCACCTTCACTTTGTGCAAACAAATAAGAATAAAATCTTGTATACAGAGTTAAAAATTGATCAACACGTAACTTTGTAAGTATTGCTACAGATGGAAGTTTAGATCCCGTAATCGCTGGCGATAATTTCGTGAGACTGAAATGCATTTTACAGAGTACCATTTATTCTATAAATGGTATTGTTGGCAGAGGAAGTATTATCCACATCAACATTCTAGACTACTGCTGTGATTTAAATGGACAAGCTATAAATTGTGTTTTAATTTTTAAAGTGAAAGTATTACCCAGACAATCATTTATTTACAACATTCCAAAGTATTGAATACAGTTATTGTTGCTTCGATTTATGCCGCTTATGAATTCTGATTTAAAATAATATTCAGAAAATTCAGTCTGAAGAACTGGAATTTTGTTTTGTTTTAAATGTGTGGTACGAAGACTTGTATGGATGCATCTACTGCCTTTTCAGGCATATTCGGAGACCAAACAACGGTTTCTGCTTGTTTATAGGCAAGAAAACATGGCTTATAATTTGAACAACTTACCTTTCTCTTGTTAAACACCAGTATGGCATTTTTGGTAGTAATTTCTTTGTGATAATGATTCTCTCCACTTGTGTAATATGTTAGACAGGCGTATAGTTTCAGTAAACTGTCCACGAGGAACGTGTATAATTATAAATCAAATTAAACAGAGACCAACAAACTCTACACAACGATACAAACAATTTCTATCGACATCAAAAAAAAAAAAAAAAAAAAAAAAAAAAAAAAAAAGAGAAGGGTTAAAGGATCAACCACTTCAGGGCTTTATTTATAGTAAATAGAAACCAAATATACTCGTAGTTTTTGTAAATTGTATCACTTTTATTTTCAAGACTCTTTACTCGGTCTGGGAAATTGCAAGTATTGGCGACGAAACATTCAAATACTTTTTACATAGGCTTCGTCATTTTTACGCTAGAACTGCAGTGCATTTTACGTGTGGATATAACTTAAGTTAATGCTGATAATGCCTCTTCAAAATAATTAGTAATTGTAAGAAAACAATCAACGAGGTATCAGTGGATTTCGTACCTCTTTAGTATATTACTTGTGAAGAGACCTTAATGTCGTTTCTGAATGTATGTAATGACTTTCAGGCAAGACCTAATGTTATAAACTTTGTTTCTGACACAATCACTGTTTTCCGGTACAACCATAACAGGTTTCAGTCCACAAACCTGTCAACATATGAACGTTTGTCAAAACTTGACGTACTTGTCTTCAGCGAGTGTCCGCGATCGTTACTTATATGAAACAGTCCAAATTCAGTCTCCAGATCGCTTTCCTTTATTTCCACTTGATCAGTTTCTGACCCACTGCTCATCTTCAGATCAATTGTTTGTGTTACAGAGTATCCCGTTGAATACGGAACTGAAAGTTCGTCATGTAGAAATAAAGGAAAGCGATCAGCCGACTGCATTTTCACAGTTTTATGCGTGAATATTTGTTCATAATTGCCCCGGTAGCATATGCAGAAGGTCAGTGAGGGCCAAAATAGATTGTTATTGTGTCTTGAAAAAGTGATTGTGTCAAAAATGTCAGTTACCGTGTCCTGAAACGGAATGTCTTGACCTAACGTTGCCAGCCTCTTCAAAAATTTTTTTCAGTTCTCTCTAACCTGCTGTCAGTCTTTATACCTCTGGTAGTGCGCAGTGCTACGTAAAGAATAAATAAAAATGTTTATTAATCAAGACATTGTAACGATCTTTTAAGTCCGCCCTCGGTAGCTGGGTGTTGTGTTGTCCTAATCATCATCATTTCATCCCCATCGACGCGCAAGTCGCCGAAGTGGCGTCATCTCGAAAGACTTGCACCAGGCGAACGGTCTACCCGACGGGAGGCCCTCGTCACACGACATTTCATTTAACGATCTTTTAAACGTTACTACTTAACTTGCGTTGTCCTGTGGTACATCGAAGTTGTGGATGCTGCGAATAATGAGAACACCACGAAAATTTGAAGTCTGACAAATTATTTATCGACATCAGCTGACATAAGCGCAAAACAACTGACGAACTGAACCGCACAGGTACCTCCAAGACAACAAAACTTGACTGACTCTCGCGCAGCTTCGCTGTGTCAGTTTAAATATCATTTTAACAACTGCTACCATTGTTAATTTATTGTTGTTGTTGTTGTTGTCTTCAGTCCTGAGACTGGTTTGATGCAGCTCTCCATGCTACTCTATCCTGTGCAAGCTGCTTCATCTCCCAGTACCTACTGCAACCTACATCCTTCTGAATCTGCTTAGTGTACTCATCTCTCGGTCTCCCTCTACGATTTTTACCCTCCACGCTGCCCTCCAATGCTAAATTTGTGATCCCTTGATGCCTCAAAACATGTCCTACCAACCGATCCCTTCTTCTAGTCAAATTGTGCCACAAACTTCTCTTCTCCCCAATCCTATTCAATACCTCCTCATTAGTTACGTGATCTATCCACCTTATCTTCAGTATTCTTCTGTAGCACCACATTTCGAAAGCTTCTATTCTCTTCTTGTCCAAACTAGTTATCGTCCATGTTTCACTTCCATACATGGCTACATTCCAAACAAATACTTTCAGAAACGACTTCCTGATACATAAATCTATATTCGATGTTAACAAATTTCTCTTCTTCAGAAACGCTTTCCTTGCCATTGCCAGTCTACATTTTATATCCTCTCTACTTCGACCATCATCAGTTATTTTACTTCCTAAATAGCAAAACTCCTTTACTACTTTAAGTGTCTCATTTCCTAATCTAATTCTCTCAGCATCACCCGATTTAATTTGACTACATTCCATTATCCTCGTTTTGCTTTTGTTAATGTTCATCTTATATCCTCCTTTCAAGACACTGTCCATTCCGTTCAACTGCTCTTCCAAGTCCTTTGCCGTCTCTGACAGAATTACAATGTCATCGGCGAACCTCAAAGTTTTTACTTCGTCTCCATGAATTTTAATACCTACTCCAAATTTTTCTTTTGTTTCCTTTACTGCTTGCTCGATATACAGATTGAATAACATCGGGGAGAGGCTACAACCCTGTCTCACTCCTTTCCCAACCACTGCTTCCCTTTCATGCCCCTCGACTCTTATTACTGCCATCTGGTTTCTGTACAAATTATAATAGCCTTTCGCTCCCTGTATTTTACCCCTGACACCTTTAGAATTTGAAAAAGAGTATTCCAGTCAACATTGTCAAAAGCTTTCTCTAAGTGTACAAATGCTAGAAAGGTAGGTTTCCCCTTCCTTAATCTTTCTTCTAAGATAAGTCGTAAGGTCAGTATTGCCTCACGTGTTCCAACATTTCGACGGAATCCAAACTGATCTTCCCCGAGGTCTGCATCTACCAGTTTTTCCATTCGTCTGTAAAGAATTCGCGTTAGTATTTTGCAGCCGTGGCTTATTAAACTGATAGTTCGGTAATTTTCACATCTGTCAGCACCTGCTTTCTTTGGGATTGGAATTATTATATTCTTCTTGAAGTCTGAGGGTATTTCGCCTGTCTCATACATCTTGCTCACCAGCTGGTAGAGTTTTGTCATGACTGGCTCTCCCAAGGCCGTCAGTAGTTCTAATGGAATGTTGTCTACTCCGGGGGCCTTGTTTCGACTCAGGTCTTTCAGTGCTCTGTCAAACTCTTCACGCAGTATCGTATCTCCCATTTCGTCTTCATCTACATCCTCTTCTATTTCCATAATATTGTCCTCAAGTACATCGCTCTTGTATAAACCTTCTATATACTCCTTCCACCTTTCTGCCTTCCCTTCTTTGCTTAGAACTGGGCTGCCATCTGAGCTCTTGATATTCATACACGTGGTTCTCTTCTCTCCAAAGGTCTCTTTAATTTTCCTGTAGGCAGTATCTATCTTACCCCTAGTGAGATAAGCTTCTACATCCTTACATTTGTCCTCTAGCCATCCCTGTTTAGCCATTTTGCACTTCCTGTCGATCTCATTTTTGAAACGTTTGTGTTCCTTTTTGTCTGCTTCATTTACTGCATTTTTATATTTTCTTCTTTCATCAATTAAATTCAATATTTCTTCTGTTACCCAAGGATTTCTAGCAGCCCTCGTCTTTGTACCTACTTTATCCTCTGCTGCCTTCACTACTACATCCCTCAGAGCTACCCATTCTTCTTCTACTGTATTTCTTTCCCCTATTCCTGTCAATTGTTCCCTTATGCTCTCTCTGAAACTCTGTACAACCTCTGGTTCTTTCAGTTTATCCAGGTCCCATCTCCTTAATTTCCCACATTTTTGCAGTTTCTTCAGTTTTAATCTACAGGTCATAACCAATAGATTGTGGTCAGAGTCCACATCTGCCCCTAGAAATGTCTTACAACTTAAAACCTGGTTCCTAAATCTCTGTCTTACCATTATATAATCTATCTGATACCTTTTAGTATCTCCAGGGTTCTTCCACGTATACAACCTTCTTTCATGATTCTTAAACCAAGTGTTAGCTATGATTAAGTTGTGCCCTGTGCAAAATTCTACTAGGCGGCTTCCTCTTTCATTTCTTAGCCCCAATCCATATTCACCTACTATGTTTCCTTCTCTCCCTTTTCCTACACTCGAATTCCAGTCACCCATTACTATTAAATTTTCGTCTCCCTTCATTATCTGAATAATTTCTTTTATTTCATCGTACATTTCTTCAATTTCTTCATCATCTGCAGAGCTAGTTGGCATATAAACTTGTACTACTGTAGTAGGTGTGGGCTTCGTATCTATCTTGGCCACTATAATGCGTTCACTATGCTGTTTGTAGTAGCTTACCCGCATTCCTATTTTCCTATTCATTATTAAACCTACTCCTGCATTACCCCTATTTGATTTTGTGTTTATAACCCTGTAGTCACCTGACCAGAAGTCTTGTTCCTCCTGCCACCGAACTTCACCAATTCCCACTATATCTAACTTTAACCTATCCATTTCCCTTTTTAAATTTTCTAACCTACCTGCCCGATTAAGGGATCTGACATTCCACGCTCCGATCTGTAGAACGCCAGTTTTCTTTCTCCTGATAACGACATCCTCCTGAGTAGTCCCCGCCCGGAGATCCGAATGGGGGACTATTTTACCTCCGGAATATTTTACCCAAGAGGATGCCATCATCATTTAATCATACAGTACAGCTGCATGTCCTCGGGAAAAATTACGGCTGTAGTTTCCCCTTGCTTTCAGCCGTTCGCAGTACCAGCACAGCAAGGCCGTTTTGGTTAAAGTTGCAAGGCCAGATCAGTCAATCATCCAGACTGTTGCCCCTGCAACTACTGAAAAGGCTGCTGCCCCTCTTCAGGAACCACACGTTTGTCTGGCCTCTCAACAGGTAACCCTCCGTTGTGGTTGCACCTACGGTACGGCCATCTGTATCGCTGAGGCACGCAAGCCTCCCCACCAACGGCAAGGTCCGTGGTTCATGGGGGGGAGGGGGTTAATTTATTACAAAATGTAAATTACAATTAAAAACAATTTCATCTAAACTAACTGCTGATACATTTCTACAGGTCATAAAATATAAAATATAATGTCAAATGACATAATAATTTTTATCGTCATCTTGGTTATATGAGTGAAAATAAATTCACAATTTGATTTCAACAATTATTTCGATTTTACGTTAATTTTGTAATTAGTGACTGTATGGATTTTATTGCTAACATTATTTCAAAAAATACACGTAAATTAAATACATACATGTTTCCTCAAATATCGTAATTTAGTAAATCTGGGTGGTGTAACTAACAAGAGGTAAATATCTGCGTAATTTGCAAGCGTCCTTAATTACAATGAATTACATAACAATGAATAATTTACGAGCATCGTTAATTACAATGAATTACAGAAGAATGAATAACGAATGAAATTACAATACTGGACAATTATTGTTATTTTCATTTGAATCATAATGAGGTTTTTGTGTTAGTGAAATTAAAAATTGCAATTATGGTAATTTGAGGCGTCAGTTATTTATGCTAACATATCCTCAGCCTCTTTATATTTGTTGCTAAGCATTTATTACTTCAATTTCTCGATCTGATATTTAATTTGGCATATGTACATATTTTGGCTAACGACAACAATCTATTAACAATCACGAGAATGTAAGTCATTTCAGAATATTCTATATGTAATTACAAAGAAGAATAGATTTTTTTGGCAAACTGAACTGCACGATACTTATAGACATACACATAAAAGGCCCTAGGAAGCACTGAATCGTACGATAAATACACGTATGCATTTAAAAAAGGTGGTATCGGACAGTTCGTAATGATCTTGTGGGAGGCTGCTGCATTATAACATGAATCGATGTCAGTGGTGACCATATCAGACTGTGACTGCCTTATGATAAGGTTCCTTTCACACATGTAACATGTTAATTATTAAATGTGCAGCCGTGCATCACTTGACCAGTGCACACGTAGTGTCCTTAGTAATCACGCGGGAGCTCGCTCGCCTTTAATTATTAACTTTTCCTCGTAACTATGTAAGTGAAAAATTCTTTATTAAACAAGGTAGAAAGTATGCAAATATTACACATTGATCAAGTATGAGAAATTTACAACACTACACCAATTAAAATATTGACGAATTGTTTTAGTTACATCTGTAGTTGCTGTGTTCGTTTCAGTGAATGTATGTGTGTGTGTGTGTGTGTGTATGTGTGTGTGTGTGTGTGTGCGTGCGCACTTGTATGTCTGCGTTTTAGTAATGCACTAGTTTGCTCGCTTGTTTAAAGTGAAAGGAAGCAGCAGCAGAGGCAGCGGCAGAGACGAGTTGTCGCAGCCCGTAAGGGATTTAAAGTTTACAAAGCGCCTGGAGAGAGAGTGCGCCCCCACCTGCGCGACCGTGACCTCTGACCTTCTGGCACGCTGCCAGCACCGGGCTGCCGCTGCGCGACCCAGTTAGCTGCCGGTGCACGATACGTCCTGCAGGGCAGGGGTCGCCCGTCCACTCATTAACCCGAGTCGAGTGTGAGCTTCGAAACCCACTGCCGCTAGTGTTTGGGAACGAGTTACCTCAGAGCCAACGTCAACGTCTACGTCTGTGATTTTACAGCTTATACGTGATTAAGTTATTATCAACCTGAATGACGCTTTACACGCCACAGTACTTTGATAGCAACATCTTCCTCTAGCAAAATGCCTTACCTAGCAAGTTATTGGACGATCTGCAGTAAATAGCACACAACTCATGATTTTTCAGATATACAAATTACTGCCAGAGATTATAAATGCGACCGACTGAGGAATCAGTCCCAGACCTTTCGATTTGTAGATTGACTCTTGCCCATATATCCACCAGATGATTAGGTAAATAAAGTAGACGAATCTATACATTTTTTAAAGTTTATTTATGTATGTACGTACATTCTATATTTCCTAAACTACTGGATCTATTTCAGTCACACTTGAAACATTTAGTACTTAATATTTGAAAAAAAAAATACTATTGTGTTAACAACCAGCAAACTCCTTTGGGGTATGGATGGCAAGTTGCAGAGAGAAGGGGCTAGGAGGAGAAGGATAGACACAGACAAGAAAAGAGACGATAGACACAACAGGGGGAGGAGATGAGCAGAGAGAGGGGGAGAGGAAATGGATAGAAAGAAGAGGAGATGGGCAGAGAAGGGAGAGGAGAATATGGAAAGAGAAGGAAATCGGAGAACGTGAACGGAGAGGAAAGAGATGGGGAGAAGGAAATTGACTTAGAGGGCGGGGAAGAAATGATGGACAGAGGTGGAAGGATCACGTGAATGAAGAAAAGGAGGGAGAGGAGATGGATCGAGAGTGGTATAATAAATTCTGAAAGTTAATTGAACAGATATCTCACAAAACAGTGAAGCGCTGAGTAAGGTGGAGTGCTAGGAAATCAAGACTGCCTCACAAGAAAAGGTGAAGAATCCAGACACGGTCGTATGTCAATGTAGTTTCGTCCACGTAACACTATAGCCGGGTATGTAAATGATCAGAGCTACAGTGACAGGTAGAACGACCACCAGAGTTCTTTAGTGTTGTGCTGTTACCAGCCCTGGTGGTGTAGAATAAGGTTGCAATCGAAGCGCCTACTCCATCGATGGTGTGGCTCGATTTCTCTGTGAATATTGACAATAGGCGTATTATAGCAATCATCAAGTATACCCCTTGTTGCTAAAGATTCGCCATCAGAGTAGTGATGAGTTGTTCCACGAAGACACAAAACAACAATGAAAGAAGGTAAGATCTGCACTGTTTTCTTGCAATTTTCTGGTATTAATGATTAATACATTATAGAAATATGGTAACAGTGATTAAAATTCTGAAGCTGTCATTGGAAAGTACGGGCAGTTCGTACCATTTTCTCATTATGAAGTTACGTGTTGTGCATGGAGACTAGGTGTTGCTAAGCGATGACGTGCGAACTGCCTTGAATGAGCCATTTGAATAATAGTCTGTGTTTTCATAAACAGTTTTTTACGTCGGAGGTGGCATTTCTACTTTTAGCCTCCTTGATTTCGAAAACTTGTTGTTCAGGTTCAAATGGCAACAAAAAAGTCCTAAAAATAAAAAAATGAAATTTATTGACACCTATTTAGAAGTGTATAGTATTTAATAGCTGTTATGCTATACGCCATTCGTGGAAACTGCGTGGCCCAATGACGGAAACCAGTTAACTTGGTCGGATTGATGGCACATGTTTTTATTTTTTAAATATTTAATCAGCAGTGAATAATTTTGAGTTCTGTGTCTGTTACAGTAAAACGCAAAAGATAATGTTCAAATTACACTAAAAGTAAAATATGTATTACAATATTCATGGGTTGTATTACACATTTTCTTCAGCTGGCCTTTTTGTAGCAACCTTCTCCTATACAAGTATAAGGGGCGTCAACAGCGTCAGATGTTGAGCGATCACAGAAAAGGGGATGAAGCTACCACGTACTCTTATGAGACAGCATTATCAGCATGTGACACTGCTTGAGGGAACCCTCATTGTGGATCTACATTTGGCCGGCTGTTCCAGTCGTGCTATAGCCACATTTGTAGGGCATTCGGGTGTACCATGTTGTACTGCGTGGGGACGTGAGGTCAGACATAATCGCTATCGAGTTTCTGGTTGACCACATCTGACCACCACAAGAGAGGATCACCGTGTTGTGAACCACACGCCACAGACAGTAACCCCTTCCCACCGGTGCCAGCCATCTGAGAACTCCTGCAACATTCTGTGTCATCTCGCACTGGCAGAAGCCAGATCAGGGAATCAACGTTGCACTGGTTAATAGGAAAGCTATTCGGAAAGTAAGGAACGATAGGTCGCGAAAAGAAAACTACAATGAAAATCAAAACTGTTTTATTTGCCACAGTTAGCTACAACTTCCAGCTCCTTAGTCACCGATCCGACTTAGACGTTTGTCGTAGCGTTGTACCAACTTTACAATACTCTCGTTATAGAAGGCAGCCCTCAGTGCTTTCTGCCAATTCTCTACGCTGGCCTGTAGCTCGTTGTCTGTGCCGAAATGTTGTCTTCATAGACATGCGAGCAGAGATGAAACTCAGACGGAGACAATTACGGGCTGTATTGTGGGTAATCAAACATTTCCAACTGAAAAGATACAGGAGCATCTTCATTGCCCCTGTAGAATGCGGCTGAGAATTGTCTCAAAGAAGAAAACTCACGACAGGTACGTAATGTTGGCTGCATAGCTTCAGGCGAAATTTCTCACCAGGCCCTCGTACTTGGCGGGAGACACTATTGTTCTAGGCATCTTTATGTGCTCCCTGTGTGCTCAGAACTAAAAAGAACGACGTAACACCATTGATAGGCATACTAGATACACTGCCCAACACACCTGAGATAAACTTCATCGGATTTTCACTGTGGTTTCCATTTCGCGAATTTCCGAATAACCCTTGTATCACAAAACAAACGACTGCGTTTTGTGTCGTGAGCAGGAACACTGACTGCGGACGAATGGCACAGCATTGTGTTCAGCACAGAATAGTATAGCTCTACGCGACACCTGATGACCACTGTTAGCGAGTATGGCGGCGACCTAGAAAGAGGTCCCATTCTTACAATGTTGGGGTGAGTAGTGGGAACACGTAACCGACCGAGGAGCTTTATCGAACGTAATCGTTACAGTGGTGCGTTCGTTGTGATGTGGAAAGACTTTGCGTCGGAGTACTGAGCTCTGTATGTTTGAATACGTTATACCCACCGATTAAGTTATTGTGGCACAATACTTCTTTCCTATATGCGTCTTGTCTGGTGTTGCTTTTTCATCTGCCTCGAGATGACTGGGTGTTGGTGTTGTCATCATTTCATCATCATTCATGAAAGTGGCGAGATTGGACTGAGCAAAGGTTGGGAATTTGTACGGGCGTTGATAAGTGTGCAGCTGAGGGCCCCACAAACCAAATATCATCTTCATCTGGGGTTGCTTTGGCCATATATTCAGTTCTATGGTTGAAATGAGGGCCCACATTGAACAGTGCTGGTGGAGGAGCTCTTTGGGCGAGGGAATTCAGCGAATGGACTGGCCTGCTCGTTCCCCCTAGTTAAATCCCATCAGGAACGTGTGGGATGCGTCCACATGCACCAACGATCATCCGGCATCTGCCACTGGTCTGTGAAGGAATCGAGCGCCATACCGCAAGAATTCCTCACCAACTCGCTGGCCAGTGCAGGATCACGCTGCGAAGCATGCGCTGCCGTTCGGGGTGATCACCATGCCCCGTCTTTCGTGTATGACAAGCGACTTCAACGTCATTATTGTCTTTGAATAAAAGTTTCACTCGTGTTCGTCTCATTGCGTTTTTCTTGCAATTAACTTCCGTACTATACTATATCAGTTCTTTCTCTGTATCGTACAAGATTCATTGAGCTGTGTCGCTTGGCAGTGACACGTCATGCGAAACCTACTTTCGTCCTTTCCTTTTGCTCACCAGTGTATCTAATGAAATAATTCTAGAATACCTATGGTTTTTGATGCTTCATTATTTAACAGATTATCTACTAATATCCAATGTACTTCTGTGAATCGATGACCGCTCCTTTGCACTAAAGCTGCTCAGAAAAAAACTTATGATATACACATCATTAGTGTGACTGTGATTTCTGGTGTCAACCAGTGTACTGTGAGAACGTGAATGCATGTGTGCTGACTCGAGGACAGTAACTGTGTTACTTTGTTTTAGGCATTTGGTTAACCGGCGTTGCTTAGTTGTTTGTTTGTGAACTTACAAGAAACCTTTATGTACACAGACTGCAGCAGCGAATGAAAATTTGTACCAAGACCGGGAATCGAACGTAGGTCTCACGCTTACTAGCCAGGTGCATTAGCCACTAACCCGACTTGGCACAGCTTTAGTCGGATAGTACTATTATTTCTTTCAGTAGGCAGGGATTTAAAAAAAAATGGTTAGGCAGCTTCGTAACGTTTTTCAGAGTTCCAAAGACGTGAGCGGTATAGAATGAAACTATTTGTCGTCATTTTCCTGATAACAGATTCTACATAGTTATTCATCGTTTCTACTAGTAACAATTTTTTGTCTCTTATGTGCCACACTATTACGACGAATACGACATCGAGTGCAGTAGTAATTAAATACTACTTTTAATTGTGCAATTTCCGGTTATTACAATGAAACGTTCTATTGTACAGAGGGATAAGTCTAACTATGTGCCTCTACGTAGCTTGAAACAGATAGACTGTATGTGCAAACTGAGCAAAGTGGGCCGCCTTTATTACGATCTTACAAGTTTGCGTTAGCACATGTAGTGTTTATATCACTAACTGCGATAAAAATGAACAAAATCTGAATTGAAGGGGAGAGGTAGGGGGGGATTATTGTACCATTTCAACAGCAACAGGTGATTCTTTAGCCGCACAAAAATTTTGCTACGGCATTGGCAATTTCCGTACCAGGTCCATTTACTCTTTCTGATGATTCATAGCCGAGCGGTTCTAGGCGCTACGCTCTGGAACTTCGCGACCGCTACGGCCACTAGTTCGAATCCTGCGTCGGGCATGGATGTGTGTGATGTCCTTAGGTTAGTTCAGTTTAAGTACTTCTAAGTTCTAGGGGACTGATGACCTCAGAAGTTAAGTGCCATAGTGCTCAGAGCCATTTTTTATCTCTGAATTTGTTCATCACTTGTCTTTAATAACTCCCTCCCCTGTCTTCTTATTCTATTAGCCTACTCTCTCCTGTATTGACCACTGTTTGTGTAAGCAGATCTAATCATTAGATAATAATAATTGGATCAACTGGGAATGATGTAAGTATATTTATTGTAATTATAATTGCTACCATTTTCAAAGCTGACATATCAGATGTCTGTATCCCTGTAAGTACATGTAACACTTTCCAGAATAACGGCTTGCCAACGAACAATTATCAGCCATTTTCTACATATCAATCAGATTTGTCAGAGCTTGGAGTTATTAGTTCATACGAAGTCCGATATCCAAACGCGAATAAAATTGTGGAACCTGTAAGAATTAATATTCACACGGTCGCGAATTAGAAATTGCGAGCCTGTCATTCCTGCAACGGAGTGCTAGTCTAGATCTTCTTACTCTCAAAAATATAATTAATTCTTCTTCTCGATCAGGGAGGGAGAGCTATAGTGATTATGCATTAAAATTGCAAAGCCATGAAGACGACAAGGAACAGAGATCAAATTGCTGTGAAGTACAGAGTGTTTATAAATTAGTTATACAAAAGCAACCATTAATTGTGAAAATGGTAAATAAGTTAGAGAACTGATCGATACAGTACTTAATGCAGTATACCTTCAAGTTTCATTTACAGAATTCAATGCCGCTACATTTTATAACATGAGAAACGTCACATTTGTAATCAATTTCCTGCCAAATCCTATGAAATAAGTCTTGATGTACGGTGACAGCTCGTCGGCTTTTCCCAGAATCGATGGAACAAACACACTGTCTTTAATGCAACCGCATACATTGAAGTCCATTGGAGTTAAATCAGGTGATCGTCAGCACATTACTACTGAGACACGTGACAACTTCACGATGATCATGTAGTGCAGCCAACTTGCTGGAATATGAATTCTGTGCCCTTATCGTACTGTAATTGAGACATTAGATAATGTTAACCATGTCTAGGGACGATATGCCAATTGAGTCGGCGAAAAAGAAATGACCGTAAATCTTGTCACAGCTTACAGCACAAAAAACATTTACTTTAGGCTATTCCCGTACATGTTCGGTTACATGACGTAGTCTCTGCTCACCTTGTATACGAACATTTTCCTGATTCACTTTACCGCAGGTACTGAAGGTGGCTTCGTCACTGAACACAATTTTAATAAGAAAATTATCTTCAGTATGCATTTTCTTAAACATTCCTTACACAAAACTCAGCTCGTTTTTCTTCATCATTTCCTCTTAAAGCTTGCGAACAGTTCCAGTTCGTAACTCTCTAACTACCGCCGTTTCTGTAGTATCTTCAACACTGTAACGCTAGGCATATTTAATGCTAAGCTGACATGTCTCATTGGTTTACTCTATGAATGTAAGACTGCTGAACTTCAATTGCTGTGTCAGAGGCTGTTCGACCACAACCCAGCGTCCTACATGATAAACAGGCAGTTTACGTGAAACGATTGTACTAATGAATAACAGTTTGTGTCTGAGATGGCAGCTTACGGTACGTAGTCCTGAAATTATCACTGAACTGTAGTAGCGGATTTGGATTCATCAAACCATAAACAACACTGCGGGCACTCCGCACCGTTATACGACTCTATGATGAATGCTGAAACTCTCGAACATAGGATGGGCAAAGGATAGGAGACGTGGAAGGAAATTTAAAACGGAGAAACAATAACTGAAATAGCTACTCTTTATCACAACAAGTAGGTCGGCGCCCCCCTTAGCCCTGAAGGGGCCACTCTTAGAACTCAGTAGCCAGTAATTTAAAGTAACACAAAATTTTAAACGGTCGTAAGGCCCTTATATAAAACCTACACGAGTATAACAGTAGAATTCAGTTAAGGTTTCTAAATTAAATTACACAACAACGAAGAACAAGAAGAACGAATCCTGCAAGAAAGAAGAGAAGTTTACAACTTTAGCTCTGTTAATCTTGCAATGAGTTACAAGAAGCGTGCAACCTATTTAGGCCAAGCTATCAAGGGCATGAATTACAGATGGAATTTAAGCATTCAAAAACTTAAGGACAATAAATGTTCCTGAAGTCAAGTATAGAGAATATATTCTTAGCTTTATTATGTTAGACCGCAAGACAGGGGAAGCTCGAAAAAGGCAGTTAGTTAAAATCACCCATCGAATAGAATATGCGGGAAACTGAACTTGTGTAGCAGCTGCAGATGGAATCAAAAGTCCAGTGAAAGGTAATGGCCACTGGAAACGCCGTCTGGGTACACGCACAGGCCAAATACAGGAGTATATACACGTGAGTATGTGCCATGTTAGTTACAATATCACAGTTCAGAAGCGAAGGCTGTCAAAAATAGCATACAAATTACGATACTAAAGTCAAGAACTCCGGCAGTAAGGTGTTTAGGTCTTCCAAGGCTTAATAAAGCCCTTCATCTACATGATTACGTCTATGTGATTATTCTGCTATTCACAATAAAGTGCCTAGCAGAGGGTTCAATGAACCACCTTCAAGCTGTCTCTCTACCGTTCCACTCGCGAACGGCACTCGGGAAAAACGTGCACTTAAATTTTTCTGTGTGAGCCCTGATTTCTCTTATTTTATCGTGATGATCATTCCTCCCTATGTAGGTGGGTGCCAATAGAATGTTTTCGCAATCGGAGGAGAAAACTGGTGATTTAAATTTCATGAGAAGATCCCGTCTCAACGAAAAACGCCTTTGTTTTAATGTTGCCACTCCAATTCACATATCATGTCTGTGACACTATCTCCCCTATTTCGCGATAATACAAAACGAACTTCCCTTCTTTGTACTTTTTCGATGTGATCCGTCCGTCCCACCTGATGCGAATCCCACACCGCACAGCAATACTCCAGAATAGGGCAGACAAGCGTGGTTTAAGCATTCTCTTTAGTAGTAGACCTGTTGCACCTTCTAAGTGTTGTGCCAATGAATGTGATGTAACGTTCGCTAACCAGTTACTTACCTCTAAGTTAAGTGATTAAGGATTAGGCCTTTTAATTATAAGCAGAAATATCAATTACTGTACTAAAACTGCTAATATGAAAGAGTAAGACATTTGTGAGGAGTAGTAGCACGATTTGCCAACAGACATCGAATGTTCTTTTGAAACTACAGAACAATGGTTACACGTTTACCCACCTGGGATGGACTTTAGGCACAGATAAGATTCAGATTGTACACTCTCAAGATTTAAACCCGTCTAAACAAATTTAAAAGAGGATTAGTTTAAAATATCAAGAGCTTATTCAACATTGCTCAAAACTTGCAACAGATAAGGAATGACTTAAAGCGAAGGAACAACTAATGGAAACACCAGTGCACATTAACTACTGTTGGCAGAATCGGTGCAGAATTGTTCAAATACAAATCTACCACTTCAGTCAGTGGCTCATTTAAGTAAACATTCATGTAACCCGAGACTAACTAGGAGCTTCTAACAGACCAGCTGCCCGTACAACACTTCTTATACACATAAAAATGGAAATCACTGAGTAAATCAGCAAAGTTACACTTGCGGATTCAAAGATATTACAGTAATTGCAAGAAAACCTCATCTTTCAAACTCCATAGGCGAGGTTCACTGAGTGAATAAACAAAATATCCAACATAACTTCTTTACCACTCCATACGACATCATTCAAACCACTATTCCGGCCGCCAGCATCCGAACTGCGCACGGCGAGAACATTCCAGAAGGCAAACTTCTGGTACACTCTCTCTCCAAAACCCGAAATCAGCCACAATGAATGTTATCACGCATACAGCTCCAAATGCAGCAAGAGGTCCCGAAGGCCACCGCGTCAACAGACCGACCCCTCAGTTCGTACCCGCTGCCGCCTGGTACCAACACCAACTCGCTAACCGCGGCCGCGCTCCCATCTTTTCCCCTCACTCGCAGACAGCGATAAACCGAGCGAATGAGTGCGGCACTCGCGCCTCCAGCCGGGACGCCAGTCAATCGGAGGATCCAAATATAGCACTACACCGCCAAGGCTCACTTGCAACGTAGCGGGAACGAAGGGGAACCAACAGTGTCAGGCGGGGATAAAAGGTGAAGTGTTATAGCAAATATTTATGTCAGCTATTTACCCTGGTCACAGTTAAGAGCTACTTTCGTATAAATGATTTATAAACACCCTGTATACTACATCCTTGGATACGCAAATGGTTAGCACTTCAGATCACTGCCGAAAGTGGATAGGAGTAACGCCATCTACATACTGTATATGAGGAAAGATTACACACCGCGTTTATCGATCAGAAAACTGCAACTGGATATCTGAATGTTGGTTGTTTCAGCAGAGAGCCTGTTGTGCTTCATGTCAGGAGGCAGCATCGACATGAATTCGATAGAGGCAGAATCCTGGGCTATCGAGAACATAGTTCTTCTTTCAGCAAATATTGCTGTTCGTGTTGGCCAGTATATCACGACTATCATGAAAGTACGGTATCGATAGGTCTAAATGGTTCAAATGGCTCTGAGCACTATAGAACTCTTAGGTCATAAGTCCCCTAGAACGTAGAACTAAAACCTAACTAACCTAAGGACATCACACACACCCATGCCCGAGGCAGGATTCGAACCTGCGACCGTAGCAGCCCCGCGGTTCCGGACTGCAGCGCCAGAACCGCACGGCCACCGCGGCTGGCCGATAGGTCTAGGAGGGCCCTGCTGGATGCCTTGTACCATTTCAGTTGACCTGACGACTAGCGCCCGAGAGGGCAGTGAGATATTGTTTATTGGGTCGTGCAGGACTGCACATTCACTTGGAATAGCTTGAGTCTGGAAATGCAGCAAGACAAGCGTGCACACGAGCAGTGCGACTACGTGAGCAGCACCATAGGGTGTCAGCACTGCGAACCTTGTGGCGTCATCCCTTGACGCAACAGCAGAGAGAGGAGCCCCCGTAGCAGTGCGCCCACCAACAAGACTCCATACTGGAGGAGTGGCAGCACGTCGGCGTTATAAACGAGTCACGGTTCTGGGCACAGTGTCACGATGGACTTACCTGTGTTTGTCAACGTGTCCAGCACCTGATTTAACGCTAAGGGCTGCCACAGCGGGCATAACAGGGTCACCTCTGGACCGCATAGCCTGTAATTTGGACAGTAGCCATTGCACTTCTGACAATTTAAACTAGTGGCTGTGCCCTATCTTCGAGTCTACATCACGTCATATTTAAACAAGATAAGCACATGGATTTCCATCACGCTGGATTAATAATGTAACAGCAGCTTGTCTTACACAGTTTGACGTCAAAAAAAGAAAGCCAAAGTTGCAAGATTCAGTTTTTTTTTTTACTTGTTTCCGTTTACCTGCGCCCATTTTCAAGACAGCTTGTGAGACGGAAAGTTGAAATTACATTTTAACCAATAAAATGTTACAAAACTTGAGTGCACATTTAAGTCCCCATTTCGTTTGGTTGCCAAATTCCGGGTAGCAGAGTATCTCCCTTGCTTGGTGCTTCATTCCGTAGCTCGCTCCGACAACCAGTAGCGAACGTCATTTGACATGCCAGTGTGACTTTAATGCCGGTGCTGTTAATGTTTCGTTCTCCACTGCTATTTTTGTATTGTGGTCGAGATAAACATTTTATACAGCGTTCTGTTAGAAGTCCTCCCTCAAGCCAAGTAGGATGTACTTTCAAATTACTTCATAAGAGACAGTAGTTTGGAGCACGTTCTTTCTTATCTAATTGATAAAACGTGTCGTCCACATTTCACTTAAGGGGGTAGATTGTGCCTAAACAGAAGTAATGGATGATCCATAATAGCGGGTAGTATTAGACTGCAGTATTTCTGGTACCCGACATTTGATGTTAGTTTATACAAACCGACATTCCAAATTTTATTCCAGATGCCACCCTTTCGGTGTTTGAGAGATAAAGACGTTGGGCCATTGATGGGCTGGGCACATTGGAGAGTCCTAACAATGGAAGTGACTGCAGATGGTTTCAAAAACGTGGTTTCTATCCTTGTGACCCTACGGTTTCTTCAGCTACGTATTATCCTCCTCAGTAGTCCTCAGCAAATGCGGATAAGGCTTCTACCCAAGGTGCCGCTGTTCCGTACGGCAATGCCGATTCCCCGCACGCCTCTTGAAGACCTTGATGACATTGCTGAGCTGGACGTACTGCGGCACATTCAATCTTGATCCAACTACGTTGTTGCTGTTTCGAAAACGTAGTAACACGGTTACGTTGGACCACTCGCTCACAAGTGACTGCTTTTCCCTCGGTTGCGCGCACGCCGGTGACGTCATAATTACGATTTACAGTTATCAAAGACAAAACAATTAATACAATACAGTACATGTCAGCTTCCACACTTATGCTCTTATAAATTATTTACGAAGAGCAGGGCATTAAAAGGTAATGGACAGTTACAGCAGCGTTACGTACGGGGTATACAAAAAAAAGTCATATGCTATACGGACGTGTAACATCCACCACAGGGAACCATTAAATAGTGTGGAATGGTATGACACTTAGAATCACCATCAATTTTCGAATTACGTCATCCTCGTAAAACACTTAACCAGAAACTAACCTGACAGAATATTTAACTATAAAACTTGTTTAAAGTGATATCTCATCGGTGCAAAGCGCTAGGCTATGTCTTACACTGTATCAAATGCTGTTCAATCCAACACTGTTTTTTCTGTGTGGTACGATAAGCTCTATATCCTGTAGTGTGCACTATTTTTGTAACATTTTACCGTATAAATTGTTATTTTAACTTTCTGTCTCACAGGATGATCTGAAAATCGGTTCCGGTAACCCGCAACTAGTCGTCAGTTAAATAAAAGAAGCTGAATCATGCAACTTTGGCTTTTTTTACGTCGAACAAGATAAACGCTAGTATCCATACTGTCCCGACCTACCTCGGTACAGATGGCGTTCGACTGTTTTTCGGCCACGACGTTGTACTCATTGAAGACATCAGGTCACGGTCCGTCGAGAAACGTGCGCACCAGTATGAGCTAGCCGCTACTTTTGACACACTGTGGCGTAGAGTTAATGCAGATGTACCCGTACCTCATCCACGTTCTTTTCTATTCGATATCCAGCCTGGTTAGGCCCACTGTTGCTGCCAGAGGTTACAGTTCAGAGTACTATATTTCTCAACTGATGTACCGTCAAATCACTACAAATTTAATTGAAGATATAATTAAATCTAGACCTTTTGCTGCTTACAGCCGTTGATAATTATTTATGGAGACAGTTGAAAAATGTGTGCCCCAATCGGGACTCGGACCGGTACCTCTTGCTTACGTGGCAGACGCTCTATGCGACCTTTTTTTCTGTTGATCTCCGTTTGTTCGTTATAGTTTGTTCTACGTGATCGGGGCGGAGTTCCTATTACGGCCGTTCAAGTTCTTCGTTGATCCATGCACTCAGTTTTTTTTTATTGCAGAGGCCAGCTAACCCTCTGACCGAGCACGCCGAGCTACAGTGCCGGCTCTAGACCTATTTGAAAAATGTGTGTACCGACCGCGTCTCGAACCCGAGACCTACTGCTTGCATGGCAAACGCTCTATGCGACTGAGCCACTGAGGATACAGACGACAGTGCTACTGTAGGGACTTTCCTCTGGCTCGCTCCCCTTGAGACCCACGCTTTCCAGCTTCCTGTCCACACACCACATTTGTAGTGCCCCTACCCATTCATTAATCGCGGCAGTCAATCTAGCCATTCCCGTAAGAGTTCGGGCAATTTCAGTGCATCCGCACCGAAGACGATCTCTGGCAGATAAGGCTTATCTATATGAAGAACAGATACCATCTTCATATAGATAATGCTCACCGGCCAATGATCGTCTTCAGTGCGGATGCACTCAAATTGCCCGAACTCTAACGGGAATGAGTAGATTGACTGCCGCGATTAATGAATGTAGTGGGCAGGGTCACTACAAATGTGGTGTGTGGACAGGAAGTTGGAAAGCGTGGGTCTCAAGGGGAGCGAGCCAGAGGTAAGTCCCAGCAGTCGCACTGTCGTCTGTATCCTCGGTGTATCAGTCGCATTGAGCGTTTGCCATGTAAGCAGTAGGTCTCGGGTTCGAGTCCCGGTCGGGGCAGACATTTTTCGACTACGACTAGATTTAACTTCATTCTTGGAGAGCTGCAAGATCACCAATGATATCTGACCACATATCATATAAATTTAATTAGCTGTTCTTACCATACTTGAGCTGTGCCGCGAGTGGGTAGATCGCGTCCGGCTTGCAAGTGGGCTGATCTCAGACCAGAGGGGGAACGGACAGGGTACTGAGTCTCTAGCGGCCGCGCACGCTCGCCCCCTCTTGGAGTCGAACCGGAGAGCCGGAAGGAAGTAGTGTGCAAAGCGAGCGGTCGGGTATGTACGGTCTCTGCTAAGTGGCCTGGGTCATGTGGGCCGTTCTAGGGGTCCTGAATTCGTCGCTGTGCAGGACCGTCGGGTACGCAGGGCACGACTTGGTGGAAGTTGGGAAACAGCGGGAGAGAGGACCGGAACAGCGCACCGTACGGAGCCGGCAGACGCTAGCTGGCAGCAGGCGCGCCCTTGCAGGCCGAGGGGCGCGTTCTGTTATTACCTTCCAGCTCCAGAAACTATAGCAGCCAAGAGCTTGCACCTAGATGCATCCTTCCCGCGAGTCTTGATTTAAAAGAGCGGATGAGCGGCTTCTGAAACGTTACGGCTAAGTATGAGCTTGCTAGTGCATGCTGTTTGGGAAGTGAGCTCTTCTGACGCAGGCCGTTATTATTGCCAGTGGAACCTGTCGTCGAGTGCGGCTAAGCTCAGTCTCCTGTGGGGAAAATCCTATTACTGTGTTTTTCATTCACTGTTTTCCCATGACATGCGTGTATATTAACTTTTTGCTGCGCTGTTAATTTAATGTTTCTTATTGGACGTCTTAGGGCTGAAATTTAACTGTTTTCTTCTTAGCGCTCATGCGCGAGTTCTTCACTGACTGTTAAACAACGTTTTGCAGGCCGCTTTGGCCGAGCGGTTCTAGGGGCTTCAGTCCGGAACCGCTCGACTGCTACGGTCGCAGGTTCGAATCCTGCCTGGGGCATGGATGTGTGTGATGTCCTTAGGTTAGTTAGGTTCAAGTAGTTATAAGTTCTAGGGGACTGATGACCTCAGATGTTGAGTCCCATAGTGCCCAGAGCCATTTGAACCATTTTTGAACCATCGCACGGCATCCGCCTTCCAAGCGAACCTTTGAAGGCACCAGTCGAGCCGTACACATCGATGCTGTGTCGTGACTGGAAGACGAGCTGTTCCAACAGTTAGTGTTGACACACCTGTCCCCACAAGCAGTTTCATCTGTTGTATGGTAGCTGTACTATCTACCACTGCTGCCCTTAAAGCACCATGATCCTGCCGAGAGTCTGTGCTGCGTGGACGCCCAGAACCTGGTGTACTGGCGTGAGAATATTCACGTGACCACGGATACCAGCATCGTTGCACCACTGACGCAGCACATGCATCTTACGCGACAGTTCTCCGAACCGACCATCCCGCCACTCGGAAGGCCCTTTCATACTCGCTCAGCTTGGCTGTAGGAAGCACGACTGCATCTGCGTGGCATGGTTGCCTGCTTGCTGCATACGTCTAGAGCACACCGAGTCTTCCGTCTGTGAAAACTCTCGTTTAAAGGGTAGACAAAGATGGTCCTCTGGTACCTGTGCCACTATACTACATCTTGCCGGATAACGTTGAAATACTATCAGTACACCACTGTCCAACAGTACTGTACACTAGATAAGGTACACACAAAAACCGGTGTGCCCATAGAGACGATACGTCACCTTAAAAGTTGGCGTTTCGATACGTGGCAAGGTGAGTGGGACGTAAGTGATAAGGGACGTAGACTGCACGACTTCCTCCTGACATAAGGGAGCGGTTGAGAATGAGACATATCGATCCCAGCCGCAGTATGGTACATTTCTTAACCGGGCACGGACCTTGTCCCACGCACTTAAACCGCGTGAGTCCGAGGCAGGCACCTAAATGCACATACGGGGAAGAAGGTTTCTCAGAACACACTATCTTTTTCTGCGGGCAATACGCGAACAATAGACATACACTACACTTAGATTACACAGATACACAATTAGATATATACACAGCAATAAGAGACGAAGAACAGTGGGCACAATTAAACGCACTGACAAACAGTATTTCAAAAACAACACACGAAGAGTATATGCGGACACGACATCACAGACATGCCTATGTGCAGCGTAACAGAAATCTCCAGAGGATGGACAGCGATACCCACAGTGACAGCGAAAATAGTGACAATGAGGAGGAACAGGAGGAGGCAGCTGAGATGTGACAGTAAATAAGCATAAAGTGCTGACGATCTAGCCCGCCAAATGCTGTACATGGATGCGCACCTAATCTAGTTAATACATAGGATTAGTAACAAATAGGATAAGAAACATTATTCCTCTACTAATAACCATTTGTGTGTGTGTGTGTGACTGGCGGTCAACGGCTCGATGAAACCATTCCGAGGTATTCACCGTCAGTCACACTCGGTGATGGTACTAACAAATCTCTCATCTATCATATCTTCTTTTTATATTCTTCTTAAACACATCAAAATTTTATATATATTTTCAACCTCAAATTATTGTTATTTTGAATCATTCTTTGTAAATGTTGTAGATAAAACAAAAGGAAAGAAAACTGTAAAAAGATGAAAAACGAAAATTGTAAGATGTACGACCTGATTTAAACATCAGGTAACGGGTCTAAAATTCCCAATAAATAAATAAATAAAATAAATACGTCTAGAGCACACCGAGCCTTCCGTCTGTGAAAACTCTCGTTTAAAGGGTAGACAAAGAGGGTCCTCTGGTAACTATGCCGCTATACTACATCTTGGCGGATAACGTTGAAATATTATCAGTACACTACTGTCCAACAGGTGGCATATTCTGTCGTCGGATTGAATCGTTCAAATGGCTCTGAGCACTATGGGACTTAACTTCTAACCTAAGGACATCACACACATCCATAGCCGAGGCAGGATTCGAACCTGCGACCGTAGCGGTTGCGCGGTTCCGGACTGTAGCGCCTAGAACCGCCACCCCGGCCGGCGGCAGGATTCGAACCTGCGACCGTAGCGGTCGCGCGGTGTCAGACTGAAGCGCCTAGAACCTCTCGGCCACGCCAGCTCGCCGTCGAATTAAAACTGACGTCATCTTTCCGGGCGCGCTAATTTTTTTACGGCAGTGTGTTATAAATGAAATGGTAGGGGCTGCTGAATCCCTGTATTGGAAAGAAGAATTTGGCACAGGGAGACCAACGGCTGCGGCGTTTCCGAGCAGAGTCCCGCAGCGTGCCCAGTCATCCGCAACACATTAATGAGTAGCGCAGGGCGCAGCGGGCCGAGGCGGTTTTGGCAGCGCTGCCAGTGTGTGCGGGCACCGAGCGGAAGGCTCGCGGGACCAACGCCCTCAAATAGCTTCCCGTCGTCAACTCGATATTTTAGGGATAAAACAACTTACTGCATCCAGACAACCGTAAAAAAAAACAGAAAAATTCTCGAAGAAACTGTCGGAGATACTTAAGCTGTTGCAGTTATCTAAGTTATGTCGGTTCGTCACGTATACGCAGATTTTATGGAAGTGTTCGAGTGCGTACAAAATGTGGGAGGAATTCTAAATAATTCCGTTTCGTAATTTGTTACCACCTATTAATTTCCCCCACCGTTTCCAAACCACGCTGATGTGACAAAAGTCGTGGGATACTTCTTAGAACACTCCGTCTTCAGGCCACAAGTAGCCCATCGGGACCGTCCGACCGACGTGTCATCCACAGCTAAGGATGCAGATAGGAGAGGCGTGTGGTCAGCATACAGCTCTCCCAGTCGTAATGAATGTTTTCTGTGACCGTAGCCGCCACTATTCGGTCGAGTAGCTCCTCAATTGGCATTAAGAGGCTGAGTGCACCCCAAAAAATGGCAACAGCGCATGACGGCCCAGATGGTCACCCATCCAAGTGCCTGCCATGCGCGACAGCGCTTAACTTCGGCGATCTGACAGGAACCAGTGTATTCACTGCGGCGAGACCGTTGCCAATACCTCTTAATAGCATGTCGAAACTCCTTTTGCCCAGCGTAGTGCAGCAATTCGACGTGGCATGCCATCTACAGCCGCCGATAATTTCGAAAGTGTTGCGGGTGTGCCGGCCGGGGTGGCCGAGCGGTTCTAGGATCTATAGTCTGGAACCACGCGACAGCTACGGTCGCAGGTTCGAATCCTGCGTCGGACATGGATGTGTGTGATGCCCTTAGGTTAGTTAGCTTTAAGTAGTTCTAAGTTGTAGGGGACTGATGACCTCCGATGTTAAGTCCCATAGTGCTCAGAGCCATTTGATGTTGTTGCGGGTGTAGGATTTTGCACACGAATTGACCTCTCGATTACGTCCCATAAATCGTCAACAGGATTCATATCGGGCCATCTGGGTGACGTAACCTTTCGCTAGACTTGTCCAGAATGTTGTTCATACCAATCGCGAACAACTGTGGCCTGATAACATGCCACATAGTTACCGATAAACATGCCATCTTGGTTTGGGAACATGAGCTCCGTGAATGGCTGTAAACGGTCCCCAAGTAGGCGAAAATAGTCAATGATCGGTTCAGTTGGACTAGCGATTCATTGCATCTAAACACAGCCCACACCGTTATCGAGTCACCACCAGCGTGCACAGTGGGATGTTAACAACATGGTTCCATGGCTTTGTGGGGTCTGCGCCACATTCGAACCATACCGTCAACTCTTACCAACTGAAATCGGGATTTATTTTACGAGGCAATGCTTTTCGCTTGTCCAGGGTCTAGCGTACGTGGTCACGAGCCCAGGAGAGGCGCTGCATGCGATGTCGTACCCTTAGAAAGGCAGTCGTTTTGGTCGTCTGCTGCCATAGCCCATTAACACCAAATTTCGCCTCTCTGTTCTAATGTGTACGTTCGTCGTACGGCCGACATTGATTTCCACGGTTATTTCATGCACTACCGCTTGTCTGTTATCACTGACAACTCTACGCCAACGTCGTTAAGAGAAGGCTGTCAGCAATTGCGTTGTCCGTGGTGAGAGATACCTGAAATTTGGTATTCTCGGCACACTCTTGACACATTGGATCTCTGAATACTGAATTCACTAACGATTTCCGAAATTGATTGTCTCATATTTCTAGTCTAGCTCCAACTACCATTACGTCGTAGGGCCATAATCACGTTGGACAGCTTTCCACGTGAATCAAGGGAGTCAAGTGACAGCTCAATGTTCTGCCCTTTCATTCCTAGTGTACGCCATACTACCGTCATCTGTATACGTGCACTACTTTTGTTACCTCAGTTTAATTCTTTGATTTGCTCAAGAAATTCACGGGACATACTCGTAATGTGCAATTGCGCTGCACTCCGTCTACAGGCCATAAGAGGCCCATCGGGACCATCCGACCGCCGTGTCATCCTCAGATGGGGATGCGGATAGGAGGGGGGTGTGGTCAGCACACCGCTCTCCCGGTCGTTATGATGGTTTTCTTTGACCGGAGCCGCTACTATTTGGTCGAGTTGCTCCTCAAGTGGCATCACGAGGCTGAGTGCTCCCGAGAGCCGGCCACGCTCGACAGCGCTTAACTTCAGTGAACTGACGGGAACCGGAGTATCCACTGCGGCAAGGCCATTCCCGTAATGTGTAAGGCTATCATTTATTCAGTACACATTACGACTGCAGAACGATGCTTTTGAGTGTTTGAGTGAACTTTTCTGTTTAACAAAATGGTGCACTAATAAAACTGCTACAATTTTATGATTTGTTTTAATTGTAAGGACCAATAGAAATGTTCATGTCCTTTATCTTGACGATAGGCTTTGTTTAGTGTACGTGGACTTCTGTAACTATTATAGAACAAAAGTCACAATTTTTCCATTTGATAGAATGCATTGCTTGGCCCACTTCCCAGTAGAAATTGTCCGTGCGTTCGTAAAGGCATATCCCATTTATGGTCGCTTTCGTCAGCCACCATGCCGAACGTCAACTTGATCTGAACAGGCAACACATGGATGAGAATAACAAAGAGACTGACAGCTAACTGTTTACAGAACAACTACCATAGCAATAACCAATCAGACCACGAGTTTGGTGCACCGTCTGTTATGTGCACAGTTGTCACATCGCTCTGCTGCCTCTGCTGCCTGTTGCCAATCAACTACGGACTACAATTGTCTGTAAGAAAACTGTCGTGGTTTGTTCTTATATGCTTTATTTCTCAGTACGACACCTTTCTTTTTGAAATGTCTAGCTACCTGTAATATTGCTTACGAAAGAGGTAACCGTTACAGCGTGGAAATGCTGCAATAAATATGCATGAAATGGCCACTAGCAGAATCTTGGTTTGGGGGAAGGGGCGGGGGACGGGTGGTGGTTTTCGGTTCATATTTGACCTTGGAACAACAGGTTAAAAGTTTTTGGTTTAGACCGGACCAGCGATCATTTGTATAGCCATTCCAAGATCTGTCTTACTGCAGCTACGTTAAAGTATATTAAGCAAGATTTGAACGACGAACCGGGATTGGCACCCATCGATTAATCCCTTGTGCAAAAGATTTTAATTGGGCTGAAAATAATGCTCGACTAATGGCACCATTCGTATGTGCACCGTACGGATTTTACGTGCAAAAATCGTCACCCGTAAACAACTCCAGATTGGAGCGAAACCGATGGTTCAGATTTAGCCCACCAATGCGTGGGACCTTGGTCTAGCATAAGTTTGAACTGTTTGAAAAATTCTTATATCGTTTCGTTTGTAAGTGCAAATAAACACGTATTGGGTGTGGTTTTTGAAGTGGGCCACTTCTATATATTAAGTTTGTACGAATAGGTTCAAGCTTTGCACTAAGATAGATAAATGAATGAACTCGAAACGATTTTTTTTCATCCATTGCCGAGATACGGTGGCATAAAGTCGAGCTAAATGTAGCATGTAAAACTTGTTATTACGTGAATTCAATGCACGGAAACGGCTGACAAGAATTAAAAATAAATTAAAAAACTGAGTCTTACGTTAAAATTGAAAACTCGTTTTCAAAAATCCATCTTCATTCGGACGTAACGTGCAAAAAATGTCTTTTGTGAGATTTTTTTAGCGCGCAGCTTTTATGCATCACATCAGTGCGAATCGCTTCAAATTTTGTAAGAAGGTAGACAGATACATGTAATTATTTGTCGTCCTGTTCTGTGAAAGCTTTATCCGTCGCAACAATACAAGCAACATGATTTGAAAGATAAAAGAGCTGTGGTCAGTCGTCATCAAACAAAAATCTACGTCGCTTGCCGAGCTATGGCGGACCAAGGTCAGAAACGTGGTAGAGTAAAAGTTGGGAACCAGAATGAAAAAAATGATCCTATCGTAGCCCAAAAAAGGTGAATATGTCCTGGCCAGAGCTAGGGATGTAGAAGAAGGGAATAGCTTTTCGACTTACCTGTCAGCTTCGAAGACGTTAATATGAAAACATCTTGACATACAAGTATTCACCCTTTTTAACCAGTTAACCCCAGCGCAATAAGCTCTCTTACACTCAGCTCCTGTTGTATGTACGGTGAGAGGGATAAGAACAAATACACACAAATTTACGTGAGATGCATCTACAATAGGAAGTATCCGAGAGTGCGGGTGCATCTACGAGGATTGGAACTTTAATAGCGGCAAATATGAATTTACAGCTCGTACAAAATAGATACGTGTTTCAAAGTTTCACTGGTCTTCAAAGGAGTCGCCGTCATTGTGTATAACGGGCTGCCAGCGATGTGGAAGTCGTAGGATACTCCTAGCAGTGCCAGTTGTGTTGACAGTTCGAGCGGCGCGGTCTATTGCCCGACGAATTTGTAGCAGTTCTGAAGCGAATGCCATGAAGTGTTGACTTCAGTTTAGAAATCGAGTTGAACTCACGAGGGCTTAAGTCAGCGAAGAGCAGTAGGTGAAATAGCACTTAGCAGCCCCATCAGTCAAACAAAGTGTTGGTCAGGTCCTACTGTTCATTTTTGGAACACAATCTACGACTAACTTAGAGGCAGGAGTGATGACACTTTCTGCAGGATCTGACTATCATTTTACAGGATAATGCTCAAGCTGTACAGTGTAAGCTGTTACTGATTTGTTTCACTAATGGGGCTGCTAAGTGTTATACCAACTACTGCACTCCCCTGACTTAAGCCCTTTGAGTTCAACTCGATTTCTAAACTGAAGGCAGTACTTCACGGCATTCACTTCAGAACTGCTACAAATTCGTCGGGCAATAGACCGCGCCGCTCGAACTGTCAACACAACTGGCACTGCTTGGAGTATCCTACGACTTCCACATCGCTGAGAAGGGGTTATACACAATGCTGGTGACTACTTTGATGGTCAGTGAAACTTTTAGCCACGTATCTATTTTGTACGAGCTGTAAGTAAATATAGCTGCCACTGTTAAAGTTCCAACCCTCGTATAATAGGACGTATTTCAGAGTGGGGATGCACTCATCAACAACTTTCATGTCCCATTGTGTCATACTGCGCAACGCTATTTCACCTACTGCACTTCGCTGAGTTAAGCCCTCGTGAGTTCAACTCGATTTCTAAACTGAAGTCAACACTTCACGGCATTCACTTCAGAACTGCTACAAATTCGTCGGGCAATAGACCGCGCCGCTCGAACTGTCAACACAACTGGCACTGCTTGGAGTATCCTACGACTTCCACATCGCTGAGAAGGGGTTATACACAATGCTGGTGACTACTTTGATGGTCAGTGAAACTTTTAGCCACGTATCTATTTTGTACGAGCTGTAAGTAAATATAGCTGCCACTGTTAAAGTTCCAACCCTCGTATAATAGGACGTATTTCAGAGTGGGGATGCACTCATCAACAACTTTCATGTCCCATTGTGTCATACTGCGCAACGCGAGAAATGCCATGTTGGATGATATGATGGGATGTGTCATGCTATACAACATGACCTCATGTTTAATGTTACTTGACACGATGCGCGCACTATATTACATGACATTTGTGCTAATAGTAACAAGTAACGAAGCACGAATATGTCAAGATGTTTTGATTTAAGCTTCTCCGAAGTTGTATCGTTAAAACTGCCCCTACATATTTGCGACTTTTTCATTCTGGTACTATTATGACCTTGAGAAGAGCAAATCAGTGCAGGGCGTTTATGTTGGACATATGATCATACTGAGTACAGACCCCCGTAGCTGCTGCTGCTGGTGCCATGTTATGCTTGTGGTATCGGCGAACCGACATCACAACCTCTTACGTATTGAACTGTCGATCATTTTGTTATTCTGATCCAGATATGGGGCTGCGGTCTGCATTACGTAAACCACACACAGACTGCATGCGGCCCGAGAAATCATTTCACGGCTGGCCGGAGTGGCCGAGCTGTTCTAGGCGCTACAGTCTGGACCCCGTGACGGTTACGGTCGCAGGTTAGAATCCTGCCTCGGGCATGGATGTGTGTGATGTCCTTAGTTAGGTTTAAGTAGTTCTAAGTTCTAGGGGACTGATGACCTCAGAAGTTATGTCGAATAGCGCTCAGAGCCATTTGAACCAGTTTTGGAATCATTTCACGTAACCCTCAGCGCCATCCGGTCATGGTAAAGAACATTTTGTGAGTTCGAACACAATATTCACTTAGTAATAGCTGTCGGTCGATCTACAATGGTCACCGTATTTCAGTGCTAACATTTAAGCTGTGTTTACATTGTCAGTCACAGATCAAAGCCTGAAACAGTAGTTCTGTTGTGGTCTGTATGGTGACATGCCCACAAAACTTACCCTGGGTTAGGCTTGGCATTACTTAAGCTGCCGTCCGTGGGCAAAGACTTCGAAAACCGCGGACATTTGGGTCAAATTGGTTTATTTTCCCGGAAACTTACGGTAAGTTAGTAAGTTAGCTGGTACAAATAAAACCATGAAGACTGAAAAAGTTTAACGAATATATACAATACAAACTTACGTAAGGGGGTGTATATGGTGTATTGAACTGGGAACCTAGAAACGACGGATAGGCTTCGTCCCGCAGTAGCCCTAGTTGTTCACAACCACACAACAGTCCACCCACGCCACACCGCCCAATGTTATTTTGCGGTTCGGCCCCCAGTGGACGCGCAGCAATCGTCGACATAGTGTAACTGAGGCGGAATAAGGGGAACCAGCCCGCATTCGCCGAGGCAGATGGGAAACCGCCTTAAAAACCATCCATAGGCTGGCCGGCACACCGAACCTCGGCACAAATCCCCCGGGTGGATTCGTACGGGGGACCGGCAGGCTTTCCCGCTCGGAAAGCAGCGCGCGAGACCACACTGCTAGCCGGGCGGTCCAAGGGGGTGTACTGCAGTATCGAGATGTTATGTTTGCGGCACGGACATGCTGAGCGAAACGCCTGCACACAACTGGCCAGCTGGCGAGGCGGTGGCGCAAAGCGTGCGGTCGTCGATTGCCGGCAACTTTGCATTGTTTTGAATAAAGAAGTATGGACAATATACGAAAAATGGCAATGCATGGGCGGAGCTGTCATTTGTACTCAGGTGATCCTGTGTAAAGGCTTCCAACGTGAATATGGTCGCACTACGTGAATTAGCAGACTTTGAACGCGGAATGTTAATTGGAGCTAGACGCATAGGGCATTCCACCTTGGAAACCGTTATGGAATTCGATATCTCGACATCGGCAGCGGCAGGAGTGTGCCGAGAATAGCATTACCTCTGAACACGGATAATGCAGTGGTCGGCGACCTACGCTTAACCACCGAGAGCAGCGGTGTTTGCGTGCCGTTGTTAGTGCTAACAGACAAGCAACACTGCGTGGAATAACTTCAGAAATCAATGTGGGGCGTACAACGAACATATCTGTTAGGACAGTGAGGCAAAATTTGCCGTTAATATGCTCATCCCGAACAGACGAGCTTATTACGTTTCACCAGTGCGTGCGGAACCACTTCTACGCGAGCTTTTTTCGTAATGTAAAGTGTAGTCAAAAAGAGGAGGTTGTAAAATGAAAATAGCTGAAACGGTCGTAATGTCATTGCGTGCGGAAAAAGGTGCGTTTCTTGCAAGAGCGCTGAGATTCCAAACTCGTCGTTAGAGGGGCGACGGCGCACATCCACATGGCTACAGGGCGAGGACGTCCACTGCACTCAGCTGTGCTGAAAACAGTGAAAGAGAGCAAAGGGGTGTCAAGTGTAGAGAGAGCACAGCGTGTCCGCTGCACATGTGCTTCAAGGAAGGACAGAGGTCGTTGGTCAATGATGCACGGTCTGGAACGCCGCACAGCGTTAGCGATGCCATTGCCCAACAGGTGGATGCCCTCATTATTCAAGACCGGTGGTTGACGATAGCAGCCATTGCCGCAGAGCGCGGATTGAGCGTCGCAAATGTCCACACACTCACTAACCCTACTAATACCAAGGGAGGGGGAGGGGGGGAGAAGATACTTTGTGCCCACCTTTTGAAATTATTGTAATCTAGTCATTTCATATCTTAAATTTAAAAAATATTGCTTTTAACGAATTTTTCCATCAGATTCAATATCTGTTTCGGTAGTGGTCTAGGAGTAGCGTCTTAGATTAGTAATCAAAACGTCGTCGGTACCCGGTTCGAACTCTGCCGCTGCTTAAATTTTGAATAAAAGTAATCAGCTAATCGAATGTTGTCGAATTAAATCGGGTGATGCAGAGCGTATTAGATTAGAAAATGAAACCCTTAAAGTACTAAAGGAGTTTTGCTATTTGGGCAGAAAAATACTTGAGGATGGTGGAAGTAGAGAGGATATAAAATGTGGACTGGCAATGGCAAGGAAAGCGTTTCTGAAGAAGAGAAATTTGTTAACATCGAGTATAGATTTAAGTGTCAGGAAGTCTTTTCTGAAAGTATTTGTATGGAAGTGAAACGTGGACGATAAATAGTTTAGACAAAAAGAGAATAGAAGCTTTTGAAATGTGGTGCTACAGAAGAATGCTGCAGATTAGATGGGTAGATCACATAACTAATGAGGAGGTATTGAATAGAATTGGGGAGAAGAGAAATTTGTGGCACAACTTGACTAGAAGAAGGGATAGCTTGGTAGGACATATTCTGAGGCATCAAGGGATCACCAATTTAGTATTGGAGGGCAGCGCGGAGGGTAAAAATCGAAGAGGGAGACCAAGAGATGAATACACTAAAAATATCTAGACGGATGTAGGTTGCAGTAAGTACTGGGAGATGAAGAGGCTTGCACAGGATAGAGTAGCGTAGTGAGCTGCATCTACCAATCTCTAGACTGAAGACCACAACAACAACATGGCGACCGAAGCTTCCGGTATAACGAGTCACTCTCACTTAGCGAACGGCCTTGGACAGACGTTAAGGGTACTCTCTTCCCCCTGGGGCGGGAAACTGCCACCAAAGGTGAAATAATCAGAAATTATCAACGGCATGAGGTTGGAGAAGGCAATAGAAATCACTGCATTAAAGACACATGATGTGTATCAACAGGATATGTGGCGTGTAACCAGAAAAGTGTCATGATGATCTCTGCATTGGGAAAAAATTCCGGAATAATCCCCCATTCCGATCTCCAGGATGGGACTGACAAAGGGGGGGGGGGGGGGCTGAGCATGAGAATAAGGTTGTATAACCAACGAAAGGATGACGTTTTACGACTTAGGGTGTGGAATGTCAGAACTTTGAACGTGGTAGGTAAGCTAGAACATCTGGAAAGAGAAATGCAAATGCTCAATCTAGATACGATAGGAGTCAGTGAAGCGAAATGGAAGAAGGCAAGGATTTCTGGTCAGATAAGTATAGGGTACCATCAACAGCAGCAGAATAAGGTATTGTGGGATTAGGATTCGTTCTGAATCGGAAGGTGGGGCACAGAGTGAGTTACTGTCAACAGTCCAGTGATAGGGTCATTCTCATCAAAATCTACAGCAGACCAACACCGACAATGATAGCTCAGGTATACATGCCGACGTCGCAAGGAGAAGATGATGGCACAGAGAAAGTATATGAGGGTGTTGAACGGGTAATTCGGTACGTGAAGGGAGATGAAAAAGCAAGAGACTTGGGGGATTGGAAAGCGGTTGTAGGGGTAGGAGTAGAAGAAAAGTTTACGGGAGAATATGGGCTTGGTATTAGGAATGAGAGAGGAGAAAGACTAATGAATTCTGCAATAAATTTCAGCTACTAATAGCGAATACTCTGTTCAAGAATCACAAAAAAGGAGGAGATATACTTGGGAAAGGCCGGATGATACGGGAAGATATCAGTTAGATTACATCGTGTCAGACAGAGATTACGAAATCAGATACTGGATTCTAAAAAGTACACGGGAGCAGAAATAGATTCAGATCACAATTTAGTAGTGACAAACAGTAGGTTGAAGTTTAAGAGATTGGTCAGGAAGAGTCAATGCTCAAAGAAGTGGAAGTACGAAGCAATGAAAGATATGCTTGAAGTTCCCTGGGTCTGTAGATACTGCTATAAGGAATAGCTCTAAAGGCAGTTCAGTGAAAGAGAAATGAACATCTCTATAAGGGGTAATCACCGAAGTTGGGAAGAAAAACATAGGTACAAACAAGGCAACTGTGAAGAAACCATGGTTCACAGACGAAATACTCCAGTTGACGGATTAAAAAAGGGCAAACAAAAATGTTGAGAGAAATTCAGAAATATAAAAATAGAAGTCACTTCGGAAGGAAATAAACAGGAAGTGCGAAATGGTTGCATGAGAACTGTGAAGAAATCGAAAAAGAAATAATTGTTGGAAAGACTGCTAAGCATGTAGAAAAGTCAAAACAAGGTTCGGTGAAATTAATGGTGGTAACATTAAGAGTATAATTCAGAGGAGAGAGTGGATACGTGGAAAGAGTTCGTTGAAGGCCTTTATGAGGAACACGAGTTGTCTGATGACGTGATGCAAGAAGAAACAGGAGTCGATACAGAAAAGACAGGGGACCAACATTAGAATCAGAATTTAGAAGTCTTTTAGAAGACTTAAAACTGAAGAAGGCGGAAGGGATAGACAACATTCCATCTGAGTTTTTGAAATAATTAGAGAAAGTGGCAACAAAACGACTATTCAAATCGGTGCGTAGAATGTATGAGTCTGGCAACATACCATATCACTTTCGAGAAAACATCATTCGCACAATCTCGAAGACTGCAAAAGCCCACAAGTGTTAGAGTTATCGCCCAAAGAGCTTAACAGCTCATGCATCCATGTCCCTGAGAAGAATAATATACAGAAGAATGAAAAAGAAAATTGAGGATGCGTTAAGTGGCGATCAGTTTGGCTTCCGGAAAGGTAAAGGCGCCAGAGAGGCAATTCTGTCGTTGCTGTTGATACTGGAAGCAAGGCTAAAGAAAAATCAAGATACGATCATAGAATTTGTCAACCCGAAAAAAGTGTTCGACAATGTGAACTGGTGCAAGATGTTCAAAATTGACGGCCGGAGTGGCGGTGCGGTTTTAGGCGCTACAGTCTGGAACCGAGCGACCGCTACGGTCGCAGGCTCGAATCCTGCCTCGGTCGTGGATGTGTGTGATATCCTTAGGTTAGTTAGGTTTAATTAGTTCTAAGTTCTAGGCGACTGATGACCTCAGAAGTTAAGTCGCATAGTGCTCAGAGCCATTTTGTTCAAAATTCTGAGAAATATAGGGTAAGGCGTAGGGAAAGATGGGTAATATGCAATACATACAAGAATCAAGAGTCAACAGTAACAATGAAAGACTAAAAACGAAGTGTTCAGATTAAAAAGGATGTAAGACAGGAATACAGTCTGTCGCTCCTGCTATTCAATCTATACATCGAAGAAGCAATGACGGAAATAAAGGAGAGGTTCAAGAGCGGAGTTATAATTCAAGGTGAAAGGGCATCAATGATAGGATTCGCTGATGACATTGTTTTCCTCAGCGAAAGTGAAGAAGTACAGGATTTACTGAATGAAATGGTCTAACGAGTACAGAATATGAACTGAGGGTAATCGAAGAAAGACGAGATTAATGAGAAGTGGCAGAAATGAGAACAGTGAGAAACTTAACGACAGTATTGGTGATCATGAAGTAAATGAAGTTAAGGAATTCTGCAACCTAGGCAGGAAGAGAATCTATGACGCACGGACCAAGGAGGACATGAGAAGCAGTCTAGCACTGCCAAAGAAGGCATTCCTGGCCAAGGGAAGCCTACTAGTATCAAACATGGGGCTTAATGTGAAGAAGAAAGTTTTGAGAATGTACCTTTGGAGAACAGCACTGTATGGTAGTGAAACATGGACTGTGGGAAAACCGGGACGAAGAGAATCGAAGCTTTTGAGATGTGGTGCTACAGAAGAATGTTAAAAGTTAGATGGGCTGGTAAGGTTAGGAATGGTGAGGTTCTCCGGGGAATCAGTGAAGAAAGGAATACATGGAAAACACTGACATGAAGAAGGGACAGGATGATAAAATATCTGTTAAGATGTTAGGGAATAACTTCCATGGTGCTAGAGGGACCTCAGGGGGTAAAAACTGTAGAGGAAGCAAGAGGTTGGAACACTTCCAGCAAATAATTGAGGAGGTAGTTTGCACGTGATACTCTGAGATGTTGAGGCTGGCACAGGAAAAGGGAGAAGAATTCTTGACTAGGCACATCAAAGCAGTCAGAAGAAAAAAAAGTAGTAGATTTCACTTTGTCCAGTGAATGTCGTACTCAACATTTCTAGGTTCGGGGCCTCATTTACACATTAGTATCTCTTTAAAATGTATATTGAGCATAAAGATCGACAACAAGGACCGAAATTTGCATTTTTTAAAATTTTTATGGTGGTCGTGAAGTTGTAGTACACATTGATATTCCTAAGAATATGCTAAAATGTATCTTCGGGATCTGGAATCTACTTATACATCAGTACCTCCTTAAAAAGTATATTAAATCTAACATATTTTTTCTAAAATAATTTTTCGGGGAGGCAGAAGTACCACCCACCCACCGCCCTTGGTAATGCGCGTTGTGGAAAATGCCTTGGCATTGTTAGGGTTAAGGACACTTCGAAATTTCGCGAAATGTATTCCCTATGAATGCTTCATAGTCTTCAACTAGCACAAGAAACATGTCGAATGGGAATCTCTCGTGAACATGTGCAGCACTATGCCGAAAAAGGGAATGACTTACTCTCACTAGTGGTCACTGGAGACGAGACACTGTGTCATCACTACAGAACCAAGTCAATAACACAAAGTCCCAAATGGAAGGATAGGGCCGCCACGACCAAAAAACCAAAGGCCGGCCAAACAAGTGCCGGAAACGTTATACTGAACTTCTTCTTTGACCTAGAGAACCCACTTCTTACAGGGTTCGTGCAGCATTGTGTAACAGTGAATGAGCACTGATACAAATCTTGACCATCCTTCGCATTGCCACCATCATGGCAGCACACCAGCAGGGGCCTTCTGTTCCGCGCCAGTCCCAAGTCCCATAGGGAAAACTCAAACTGGGTGTTTGAAATTTTAGAAAGCGTTCTTGACTGGAGCACAGCGATCGGTATAAAATGTTACAAGTCAATTAAAACAGTCTCGATCGCGTTTTCAGATATTTTATTTGTTGGCAACCTGTGTCGGCCCTTTCCTCCGACAATCTTCAGGCTTACACCGCCACCAGGAGCCGTACTAGCGGGATAAGGTTGAAGATTGCCCGAGGAGAGGGCCGAAACAGGTTGGCAACAAATAAAAAAATCTGAAAACCCGATCGACGCTACTTTTATTGATTTTTAACAATCTGGGAGTTCTTGCCGACATTCAAGTGACAGCATCTCAGTCACTCTCCACGGACACCGGGCCTGTCTCCCTGAGATTGTGCTACTGTTGCCAAGCTAAAGAAGGCTATGTGAGGGAAACGGTTCACCTCGGACGAGGACGTCAAGCAGTACATTCGGAACTGTTTCAAAATGCAGTTCCAGGAATTTTACGAGACGGCCATTCACCCCATGTGCTCCTAATATTAGGAAACTGTCCTCTTTGTGTAGTAATCAGGAATGAGCATAATTATGTTTAAGGAGAGACAACGCAGAAAAAATGACGGATATGACATACAATTAAGAAATCAATTCATGCAGAATACAAAACTGGTAGGACTGGTATGAAGCAGTGGTAGGATGACACCTCTATTAATTCTTTTACAATCAACATTCATCACAACCACAACACCAAAACGAAAACCATTGATATCGCATATTTTGTTCGACATGTGTAGCTCAAATGGAGACCGTGATACCAGTAACCCACACAACTCTCCAAAATCCAATATCGAAAATTTCATTTGACGACCTATATAGCTCATACGAAACTCTCGATACCATGAATCCACACACAACTCCTAAACCAGATATCCCCAATTTCGGTTGACTTATTTAGTATCTAAAACTAAACCTTCAGAAAACCGGCAAATCCTTTTACCCAAAACTTCACGTACTCTATCTCAAACGAGGTCCACAGTACAACAAATCAAAAATCACTCACCTAACTACTAACTGGACTCGCATTCGGGAGGACGACGGTTCAATCCCGTCCCCAGCCATCCAGATTTAGGTTTTCCGTGATTTCCCTAAATCGTTTCAGGCAAGTGCCGGGATGGTTCCTTTGAAAGGGCACGGCCGCTTTCCTTCCCAAACCTTCCCTAACCCGAGCTTGCGCTCCGTCTCTAATGACCTCGTTGTCGACGGGACGTTAAACACTAACCACCACCACCACCACCTAACTACTACCAAAAACGTAACCTATCCAACGATTGTAAACGAATATCCAGAACACCTATCATCCACACTCCGACACATGTACCAAACATTAACAAGAAAAACTCCGAAATTCACGAAAACTTGCATCATCGCCAATTTCGATATACACAAACAAATATAAACATGCAGGTAACATACATATTACAAACAAAAACATTAAAAACCACAATAAAGACATACCAACCAAAGTCACCGTCTCATAAATCGAAGGTGGTGAACCACAAAGACACATATACAACTAAAAAAACTAAACAAAACAAAACAAAATTATCCGCATTCCGTGTAAATAACCGTAAAAACTTGATTGTAGACAAAATATCTTCGCCGATAGACAAAATATTTTCGACCATTGTAACAAGCGAAGACCTGCAATTTTCTATCACACCTATAGGTGACAAAAAAGAAAAATAATATTAAATATTCGACGATAAGAAACAAAGGTACGAATGCATCAGCCACACTAGACAAGATTAGGTTAACTCACTAGCAGACCGGTACAAACTCTTAGAATAACAACGTGACACACCCAGCTCACATCGTCAAATTATTGAATAACTTATCTATCAAATATCTTCGAAACCTAGAGATCCAAAACAAGAGAGCCCAATACAGCACGCCGTTTGCAAATATGACCCAACTCAAAACTTCTGTGTCATCATGACGTCACAAAACACAGTCAAGGCAGACTGGCGGATTCGCAACTTTCAGTTGACCCCCGACAAGGTATCCAAGAGACAACTGGAGACGTATTTTCAAAGACAAGACTGATTCGCCACACAGAAATAAATACAAGTGAAGACAGAGGCGTTGCCATGTGTGGAGCAGCATTTGGCGGGGTGATAAGCCTTCGGGGTTGTTAGGAGTAACTTCTGTAGAGCATGTGGCAGTCGTGTGCGACATGTTGCTCTACAACGACTAAAGCAAACAAGGAGGCTGGACTGTTGTAGCGTACGTATTTACTGGAATCATGAATGCAGCTTCAGAGCCGGAGGACCTACAAAACTCATAGCGGTACATGCAGGTAGCTAGGAGAGTCAGGGGAAACTTTTAGTGAACAGCAGAGATTACTGGATTTAGACAGTTGAGTCTTCCTGACCCTATGCTAGTGCCGGAGAGTGTAAATCTGGCGGCATCTGAAATAAATGCTGGTAAGAGAGGACAGAGATCTTAAACTAAGAAGTGAGTAGTTAGTACGGTAATAAATTTATTTAATGATTTCTGTTGTCTTAGTAATTACTGAGTTTTAAATTTTTTGAAAAATTATTCCAGGAAACACAGCGATCTTCATAAAGCTTTTACTCATCTCAATACGCACAGTCGTGATCGCATTTAAGTTAGCTATTTTTGTTTTTAGGCGACCGGTTTTGATTTCTAATAAATGCTCTTTAAATATTACATTTTTTGATGACCGTAGGAAACTATGACGTGGAGGAGGTCCATCTGTGCAGGCGTGGAGAACACGAAGATGGACTTGCTCCACGCCAAAGTTTCATCTGAAGATGATTTCTTAGACGATCGAAACTGAACGACTATAAAAGAAAAAAAATAGATAACCTAAATGAGAGTACGACTGTGTATAATGAAATTAGTAATTACTGAATTATCTGACAATTGTTATCTCTTTCATATTGTTAAATGAAATTACATAGCAATAATTATTACAAACAATAAAAAGTTCGAGTCTGCTTTAATATTTTCGTGGTAGGTCTATACTCAAACCAGGTATAAATAAATTCTGCCGACGAAATAGAGATGACGGTTATCGCTGAAACGACTGGTTTTCGGTTATATCGTTTTCGTCCATGCAAGTGTAACCCGACTGTTAAAACCGCTCAAAATAACCGGCTTCTGAAATAACCGCTTTCAGTTTTTTATTCCTGTTATTTCCTGTAATAAACGTAGAAATCGGAAAAGACTGAAAAATTTCGACTTTCTCGGTTTCAAGAAACATAGAATCAAAATATTACATAGGGAAATAAAAGAAAGCTTAGTCCAACCACCATCCGCTGTATTTCTCGAAAACTGATAAATGGTTTGTCAATAAAATTCTTCTCGGCTAGAGACCGCATTATCATTTATAAAATTCCAACGTTTCGGCGTCTGTTGCAAGACGCCTTCCTCAGGGTATGTTGCTAACTGCTGAATGAGCGCAAGTGTGGGTACATATATACTACATATATACTATGGAAGAGTGTTGTGATTGGATTTTATAAATGACAATGCGGTCTCTAACCCAGAAGAATTTTATTGACATTGACAACGGCCGCGGAAGCCTACGGTTACTGATAAATGGTTTAATACTACAAAAAATCACCAGTATTCTCGCACTGATAATTTTTTCAAACTGTTCAAAAACCATGTTGTAATCGTGGATCATACCACTACTTGGTCAGTGCTAGAGGGCGAAAACTGATGTTGAAGAACTCTGTTTCCCTTCTTTTACTCAGTCTTCAAGGGCTTCAAAGAGATAAATGCGCATTGTGTTGACACAGGCAGACGATTAGTTACTTTTTATTTGTATTGTGCAATGTCCATTAATTGTTGCTAGGTTTTTAGATTATTGCTGTTACAATAATTTCCTTCCTCTTCTATTATTTCGTAGAAATGGCAGACAAATCTTTAATCTTTCTTTGCTACACCACTTCGTACAATTTTTTGCAGAATCGGTAGGATTGATGCTATTCTGCAATACAATGGATGTCCATCGACGACAGCGAGAAGTACCGTTTAGACCAGGTCTTCAAGTCTTGCACGTTGCTCGCACACGCTTGTCTTAAGTCACAATATACGACAGCAAGGACATTATTGTCTCAGCAATGCTGTACCAATTCTTATGCTGTGTGTTTGTTGCTCGTTTGCGCATGCTTTGTTATTAAATTAGCATTGATCGCTTTTCCCGTTTTCTGCAGGGTGCCCACTAAAACCGGTTCGCCTCAAGAACAGGTTAATCATCTCTAGTCGAACTGCTTGTGAAGTGACAACACTGTCTCGAAATCTGGCTACACTGCATTTGATCAGAACGTTCAGTGCACCCGTATGTTCGTGTCAGTTGTTGTCAATATAGTTGCCAAACGGTGGGGACATGTCCCTATGCGTAGAGACTTCTGGCTTTTTTTTTTTTTTTTACAAAATGTAGGAAAGCAGGGACGGATTTCCGATCCATCTGTAAAACGTAGGGACTTTTTGTCCACGAAAGAAAAAATACGAAATAAGGAATTAAAAAGGAAAAAAATTGTCAAAATGTATAAATTTTAAACATTATGCATGTTTGTCCCTCTTATGTATGGGAAGTCGGCCTGTAAGGTCCTATCTCAGGGACGAAACGAGGGGCGGAAGATGTGGCGGTAATTTTTAAGTTAATTAAAAAACGCGCCCTCTGACCCTTAGATAGCGGTAACATCAGTGACAACGATAAAAGATAGCGAGGCCAGAGACGATTATTAATGAGCAATCCAGCGCCCGCTAATTAATTAGTAGCGGTTTGTCTGTTTTGAGATCTGAAACAGACTAGAAACATGATGACCAGTGCAAAAAAAAAAATGTACGCACTCCAGGCGTTATTAATTGTGAGTGTATTACGTAAAGGTTGTTAGCGAAAATGTATTATGGACAGTTTTAGAAGTTTATTAGTCCACGAAAGAACATCGTATTAAATTTTTGGACGATCGTGCGGACCTGCGAGAACACTTGTAATAATAGAGGGAAACACCAATGTGTCACCGCAGCGTTGAAGAGGTATAAGAAATCATTTGAAGAAGGGATATAAGAACATTTTTAAACTTCATATCTGTGTATTCATAACGAAATCTTATTGTTCAGTTGTTTAATTAGCTACGGTGAATGTTAGGATTGCCGAAATATCTCATTTATCCGATAATATGTTCCAGAATAATCTTAAAAATCATTTAGTTCTTTAAATAATATTTACCTTATCTTTTCTAAATCATTTTCCCTCAACATTACAAAGGAAATAATTTTAGTCATTATCTGGAGAGGGTACGTTACGGAAGAAATACTGGCGTGTTTGTTGCCGATGAGTTGCTGCTTCCTAAAAACCAAAACGAGCTACGGTCGCAGGATCGAATCCTGCCTCGGGCGTGGATGTGTGTGATGTCCTTAGGTTAGTTAGGTTTAAGTAGTTCTAAGTTCTAGGGGACTGATTACCTTTGAAGTTAAGTCCCATAGTGCTCAGAGCCATAGGAACCAAAACGAGCCTTTACTTTTCAGACACCTGGAATGGAGAATAACTGGAAGTAGTGTGTCGTTTCTAAAAGAAAGACGCCATTTCGCTGCGGAAGCACAAAATGATATACTACCGCACATTGCGTAGGAACTAACAGCAGCAAGCTTCACAAATAGCATTGTGACAGTTCAATGTACAAAATTGTTAATAAAGGAGAAATGTTACTACCCAATATGTGATTAGTATTTCTTCCTTTTTGTCGTCTTCAGTCTTGTTGGGTCCCTAGGGACTTCTTTGGCGAACGTATATATTTGATTAATCACATGTCGTGTAGAGAGATGGTCGAAAATGAGTTGGGAACATTGGTTGTGAGAAGCTGGTATTGTTGAGTTGTTACAGCAATGAGACCGTTTGCATTAGATCAGCGAACTGATATTGTGGTTACCTAAAGACAGGCTCCAACAAGAAATGTAAAAAAATGTTTCAAGCGAAATATCCTGGCAGTAAACTCCGCATGAGCAGAACTGTTCAAGATGTGTACAAGAAATGGAGAGTTGGAAGATCCGTAGAGAATGTGCAGATGAATAGGCGACCGCCAGTTAGGGCCGCTGAAAGTACAGACAGAATTCGCATGGACATTACGAGAAGTCCCTGCACGTCGGTAACGAAGTTATCGTAGGAGGTTAGTACATCTCGAACATCGTGTCATCGTTTACTAAAAGACATGAAAAGCCTATCGTGTGTGTGTGGTGCAAGAGCTGAACTTTGAGGATCAGGAGAAAAGGGTGCAATGCTATAAGTGGCTGTTTAACTGCTAATTGTTCCTTGAACCTCTTGCTTTACTTCACCTCATCTGAGTTTATGTAAACTCCCAGGATTGCACATACTGGTCGCAGGAAAACCCACATATTCCGCATGAAGAACCTCTCTACTCAGAGAAGGTAGGTGTTCGGTGTGCGTTGTGTATCATGCGCATTAGTAGCCATATGTTTTCAGTTACAACTTAAACAGTGCCTGGTACCTAGAGATCTTTGACTCTTTCTGTGTGTAATTAACAATGCAGAGAAGTCGTATGCAGCATTCCAACAAGATGGAGCAACCGCTCTCACATCCAACCAAAGTACGACCCACATCACCAACGCGTTCCTTGATGACAGACCTTACAGGCGTCTAGCCCCCGAGGTCCTCAAACTTAACATCGCGTGATTTTTATTTATTGGCCACACTAAAAAGCAAAGTGTAATGGGAGAATACTCGCACAATAGACGATATTATACAAAACTTTACCTGGGACATTAACAACATCTCGCCTCCAGAATTACAGCACGTGTCTGGTAAAGTCATCACACAAAAGCAGCGATGCCTGGACGCTCATGGCTACCACTTCAGGCGTCTGCTATAACCAGGTAACTACATGTTTTTTAACGTTACTGTTTTCTTTTTTAATTCGTTCTTTGTCAATTGAATCTCGGGCATGAGGCGTATTAGTTTCGCGTGGGACACCTTGTGTAATAACGCAATACTTCAAACCAATGAAAATATTGCAAAAAATTGCCCCTCTTTAAAACCAGGGTTATTTAAAAACGAAAAATGTTAGCACTACTGCTATGGTTAATTGATATTTAGTTTTTTATTTGGTTATTAGTAAAAAATTAAAAAAACACCTATTACAATGAGACGATAGAATTGTCGAAAAATGCCGGTTATAGCAGTGCCGCTAAAGCGGAGTTATTAAACACGATTTCCCGAAGCTCCTTCGCCAAAGAAGACGGAGTAAATATTCCTGAATTTCAATCAAGAACAACTGCCAAGATGAGAAACACAGAAGTAGACATCCTCGGTGTAGCAAAGGAGCTTAAATCAATTAATAAAGGCAAGGCCTCCGGTGCAGATTGTATACTAGTCAGGTTCCTTTCAGAGTATGCTGATACAATAGCTCCATACTAAGCAGTTATATACAACCGCTCGCTCACAGAAAGTTCCGTACCTAAAGACTGGAAAATTGTTCAATTCAAACCGATAGTCAAAAAGGGAAATATGAGTCAGTCGCTGAATTACAGGCCCGTATCACTAACGTCGATTTGCAGCACGGTTTTGGAACATATACTGTGATCGGACATTATGAATTACCTCGAGGAAAGCCGGCCGCGGTGGCCGAGCGGTTCTAGGAATTCCAGTCCGGAACCGAGCTGCTGCTACGGTCGCAGGTTGGAATCCTGCCTCGGGCATGGATGTGTGTGGTGTCCTTAGGTTTAAGTAGTTCTAAGTCTAGGGGACTGATGACCTCAGGTGTTGAGTCCCATAGCGCTCAGGGCCATTTGAACCATTTTGAACCTCGAGGAAAACGATTTATTGACACATTGGCAGCACGGATTCAGAAAATATCGTTCTTGTGAAACACAACTAGCTCTTTATACTAGTGAAGTAATGAGTGCTATCGATAGGGGATGTCAAACTGATTCCATATTTTTAGATTTCCAGGAGGCTTTCGACACCGTTCCGCACAAGCGTCTTCTTATCAAATTGCGTGCCTATGGAATATCGCCTCTGTTGTACAAATTGATTCAGATATGTCACAGTTCGTTGTAATAGACGGAAAGTCATCGAATAAAACAGAAGTAATATCCGGCGTTCCCCAAGGAAGTGTCCTACGCTCTCTGTTGTTCCTGATCTATACTGACGACATACGAGACAATCTGACTAGCCCTCTTAGATTGTTTGCAGATGGTGCTGTCATTTACCGTTTTGTAAAATCAGATGACTAAAACGTATTGCAAAATGATTTAGATAAGATATCTGTATGGTGAGAAAAGTGGCAATTGACCCTGAATAAAGAAAGGTGTGAAGTTATTCAAGTGTGAAGTTATTCACATGAGTACTAAAAGAAAGCCACTAAATTCCGATTACGCGGTAAGTCACACAAATCTGAAGGCTGTAAATTCGATTAAGTATTTACGGATTACAATTAAAAATAACTTAAGCTGGAACAATCACAGAGATAATGTTGTGGGTAGAGCAAACCAAAGACTGCGATTCATTGGCAGAACACTTGAAAGGTGCAACAGGTCTACTAAAGAGACTGCTTACACCACGCTTGCCCGCCCTATTCTGGAGTATTGCTATGTTGTGTGGGATCCGCATCAGGCGGGACTGACGGATGATATCGAAAAAGTTCAAAGAAGGGAGGCTCGTTTTGCATTATCGCGAAATAGGGGAGATAGTGTCACAGACATGATACGTGAATTGGAGTGGCAATCAATCATTAAAAGTCGTTTTTTGTTGCGACGGCATCTTCTCATGAAATTTCAATCACCAGTCTTCTCCTCCGATTGCGAAAACATTCTGTTGGCACCCATCTCCGTAAGGAGGAATGATCATCACGATAAAATAAGAGACATGAGGGCTCGCACAGAAAAATTTAAGAGCTCGTTTTTCCCGCGTGCGGTTCGAGAGTGGAACGGTGGAGAGACAGCTCGAAGGTGGCTCATTGAACGCTCTGCCGGGCACTTTATTGTGAATAGTAGAGTAATCATGTAGACGTAGGTGTAGATGTAGATTAAGGATCAAAATACGAATGTTTTTGTTAACTGGTCACTTTTTCCCATTTCTGCGACGAAGAGGTGATTAGAGTCTGAGCCCAATGCCGGGTTTTGCTAGGATGACGGATATGTGCCACGTGCCTTGCAGAGCAACCACCCTGATCGCTTTTCGCGCAACAGTAGGGTAGCGCGGTGCGTCGCGTCTCGCAAGGGCATCGCTCCACGCGAGCGGGTGGGCGGCGGGGGTGGCGGTGGTGGAGGCGACCACGCGGCGGGCGGCGAGGTATCGACCCAGCGGCGGCGGCGGCGGCGGCGGCGGCGGCGGCAGCGGCGACTGACGTCGGCGGTCTTTCCCACGGCCACTCAGCCGGCCTGCCGAGGCGAGATTGGCAGCTCCGCGGCGCCGCGGTACAGGCCCGTGCGAGCCGGCGCAGCGCTGCGCGTGGTGCAGTCTCGCCCGTACCGAAGCTCCACGCTGTTTCATCGCTACGCTGTCACACTATAAAATGTAGACTGGCAATGGCAAGAAAAGCTTTTCTGAAGAAGAGGAATTTCTTAACTTACACTGAAGAGACACGAAACTGGTACAGCTGTCTAATATCATTTAGGGCTCCCGCGAGCACGTAGAAGTGCCGCATGGACTCGACTAATGCCTGAAGCAGTGCTGAATCCATGAATCCTGCAGGGCTGTCCATAAATCCGTAAGGGGATGAAGGGGTGAAGATCCCTTCTGAAACAGCAGCGTCGCAATGCATCCAAGATATGCTCAATAATGTTCATGTCTTTGGAGTTTGGTGGAAAGCGGAAGTGTTTAAACTCAGAAGAGTGTTCCTGGAGCCATTCTGTATAAATTGTGGACGTACGGGTGTCGCATTATCCTGCTGGAACTGCCCAAGTCCGTCGGGATGTGCAATGGACATGAATGGATGCTTGTGATCACACAGAATCCTAACATATATCTCGCCGATCAGAGTCGTATCTAGACATACCAGTGGTCCCACACCACTTCAGCTATACACGCCACACACCATTATAGAGCCTCCACCAGCTTGATCAGTCCCCTGCTGACATATATGGTCCATGGATTCATAAGGTTATGTCCATACACGTCCATCCACTCGATACAATTTGAAACGAGACTCGTCCGACCAAACAACGTGTTGTCAGCAGTCCAACGTCGCTGTCGACGGGCCCAGACGAGGCGCAAAGCTTTGTGTTGTGAAGTCATCAAGGGTACACGAGTGAGCCTTCGGCTCCGAAGGCCCATATCAATGATGTTTCATTGAGTTGTTCGCAGGCGGATACTTGTTGATGGCCAGCATTGAAACCTGCAATAACTTGGGGATAGGTTGCACTTCTGTCACGTTCAACGATTCTCTTGGTCTCGTTCTTGCATGGTATTTTTGTGGTCGCAGCGACGTCGGAGATTTGATGTTTTACCGGATTCCAGACATTCACTTTAGACTCATGGAATAATCGTACGGGAAAATCCCCACTTCATCGTTACCTCGGAGATTTTGAGTCCCATCGCTCACGCGCCTACTGTAATACCATGTTCAAACTCACTTAAATCTTGATAACCTGCCATTGTAGCAGCAGTATCCATATCCAACAACTGGGCCAGACACGTGTTGTCTTATATAGGCGTTGCGACTACAGCGCTGTATTTTGCCTGTTTACATATCTCTGTGTTTGAATACGCATGCCTGTACCAGTTTCTTTGGCGCTTCAGTACAGTATATAGATTTAGGCGTTGTGAAGTCTACGTTTCTTAACATTTTTTTAAATTGAAGCTATTCGGAAATGGGAGGTCATTTTTAACGACGGGATTAAGATTAACAAAAATTTCCGCTTGCATTGACTTTTGTGTGCAAACGACGCCAAATCTAGGCGGACAGTGAAGACGACCTACAAATGGGGATACATGTCATCTCTACGGGGTGTCTCAAACCTTGAGCAGGTGATAGTGAGTACACAGCCTATTATTTTGAGATGGGGAACCAAATATCGGAAATACATACTTATTGTGTTACGGACATACACAACGTTCACCGCATAACAACATCATAGCTGCTGGTAATTGACCCGTCTCAGTGCATGTACTGCAACGGCGCATGCAGTTCTGCCGTACCCTGGTAAAGATCCCGAGTGTCTGTTGTACCAGAACACAGGGAGCTTGGTCCCTAGCAAGCGCGTCTTCATCCGTTTCTACAGGAGTTTCATACATCAACGTCTTGATGTGACCACGGAGTACAAAGCGCAAAGGTGTGAGATCCGGTGATCACGCTGGTCTTGGGGCAGGAGCTCTCCTTCCAATTCAACGATGAGGGTATGTGTTGTTCAGATGCTTGAGGACATTTACATCGAAGTGGGCTGGTTCACCGTGTTGAAACCACGTCTTTTCGCAGACAACAAGGGGTACAGTCTCCAAGAACTGTGACAGCACGTATCACAGGATCATCACATAACGTGGAGCAGTCAAATGAGGAAGCAGCAAATGTATACGAGATACACTGGACATTTTAGAGGGTTCCAGGAGGAAAATGAACTCTGAATGGAAACCCGTGTCCGAAACTGTCATCAGCAAGGCAACAAAATATCGCGTTCATAGGAGACAACGCCTATCTACTCAGCAGTTAGGTCCATTTTTCTCCACTGGCGATTGCGGCAATCAGCCACGATAACTGATTAACGGGTCGACAGCGTACAAAGTCGCGTTTGACGCCGGGGTGGAGGCCTAGTGGCAATCGGCGGCGCCTGTAACTTTGACTCTGGGTGACGTTTCCAGACATGTGGCTCTCAATTTATCCCGCAGGATGCCATCCACAATGCCTGAAAGTTTGTCACAACATTTCTAGGACACCCTGTATAAAAGAAATTAATGAAGTTTGGGAATATTCACACACCAAAAGTCTTTTTTATTACACCGGTTCCCAGAACTCCTGAAGATAGACATTGACTGTGCATATTGTATCACAGACACAGTCCCATTGACTGTTCAGAAATGTTACTAGATGCATGGACAGCGCCTATTAGACAAAGGGAGTCAGACAGCCGATCAGTTCCAGTCATTCCACCAGGAAGGAGGCTTACGGCTCGTGTTATCTGTAGTTCAACCTTGCCAAGTCGGTCAATACAGCGGCTCGATCGCGTCCGCATTGTTAATTTATTCCAGGAAGGGCTCCCTAGAAGGAAAGTGTTCAGGCGTCTCGGAGTGTATCAAAGCGATGTTGCTCGGACATGGGGGCGATACAGAGAGACAGGAACTGTCTATAACATGCTTCAATCAGGCTGCCCAAGGGCTACACATTCAGTGGATGACCGCTACCTGCGAATTATGGCTCGGAGGAAACTTGACAGCCACGTCACCATGTTGAATAATGCTTTTCGTGCAGCCACAGGACGTCGTGTTACGACTCAAACTGTACGCAACAGGTTGCATGATGCGCAGCCTCACTCCCGACGTCCAGGGCGAGGTACATCTTTCCAACCACGACACCATGCAGCGCGCTACAGATGGGCGCAACAAGAAGCGGAGTGGACCACTCAGGATTGGCATCACGTTCTCTTCACCGATGAGTGTCGCATTCAACCAGACAGGTTTGGAGGCATCCCGGTGAGGCCGAACGCCTTAGACAAGCGAGGGCAGTAAGCTGGTGATTTCTTGATGTTTTGGGGTGGAATTATGTGGGGCCGACGTACGTCGCTGGTGGTCATGGAAGTCTCTGTAACGGCTGTACGATACGTGAATGCTGTCTTCCGACCGATAGTGCTGAACGCCTTAGACACTCTGTCAAGAGAGTGCAGCAAGCTAGTGATTCCTTGATATATTAAAAAACTAGAAACCCGTCTCGACTGCGAAAAAAGCGCCTAGTGTTTACCTAGGTTTCGGCGTAGGTAACTAAACCTTCTTCAGAACAATAAAACCCACAAGTGCCTAAGACAAATTGAGAGGGCACTCCAACCAGCCACTGGTATAATATTTTGGGGTAACTCTTCAAGTCAAACAAAAGTTTTCAGAGTCCAAAAGCGTGTAATGCGTATTATTTGTGGAGTAAACTCACGGACGTCTTGTAGAAACCTTTTCAAAGAACTAGGTATACTAACTACTGCCTCTCAGTATATTTACTCCTTAATGAAATTTGTCGTAAATAATATATCTCTTTTTCCAACAAACAGCTCAGTTCATAAATACAATACCAGGAACAAAAACGATCTGCACAAGGACTTAAAAGCACTTACTTTAGTTCAAAAAGGGGTCCACTACTCAGGAACACTCATCTTCAATAATTTGCCAGCAAACATAAAAAATTTAGTTACAAATAGAGATCAGTTTAAAAGGAGCCTGAAAGACTTACTAGTAGCCAACTCCTTCTACTCCATTGACGAATTTTTTAATAGAAACAAATATTTATACTATTAGTATTGTTATAAAAAAAGGTGACATGTTCCACATCCACGAGGATCTCCTCAACATGGATCTATGGAACGAAATCTAATCTAATCTAATCTAATCTAAACTATACCACAGGTTCCTGAAGAAGACCCAGATGGAGCAAAGAAGGTGGCATATCTGCCCTATGCTGGCTCTATTTCTGCCAGAATCAGTAGGATCCTCCGTAAACACAATATCAGATGTGTTTTCTGTCCATCCAACAAGATCGGGAGACTGCTGGGGAGTGTCAAAGACGACCTAGGGTTACGAAAACCAGGGATTTACAATATACCCTGTCAATGTGGCATGTCCTACATTGGCCAGACGACAAGAACTGTGGAGATCAGGTGCAAAGAACATCAGAGGCACACTAGATTAAGACAGGTGACTAAGTCAGCCATAGCTGAACACTGTCTAGAACTAGATCATGCCATGAAGTATGAGGATACCAAGATTCTAGCACAAACACCCAGATTTTGGGACAGTGTTATAAGAGAATCGATAGAAATAAAAATGGCTGACGATCTTACGAACCGTGACACAGGGTATCAGCTAAGCAGAGCCTGGGATCCGGCTCTGGAATCGTTAAAGGAGCAATGGGGCCAACTGCAACACTACACAAACAGAAGAACCAGAGACATGGAGATGGAAAACGAACCCCTATCGGACTGCCAGGCGCACCAGACTGAAGATGGAATACCCAGAAGTGGGACTGGTGGGCATGGACCGCAGAGGGAACATCCAGATCCGCAGCGGACGAAAAACAGAGCGGCAACGCTCCAACAGGTCGTGGTGAGCGGGCGCGGACCCAGGCGGAACGCTTGGTACCCCAGACCGTAGATGGAACCCCCAGGAGCGGGTTTGGTGGGCGCGGACCGCAGAGGGAACACCTAGAACCGCAGCGGACGGAAAACGGAGCAGCAACGCTCCAGCAGGTTGCAGGGAATGGGCGCGGACCACAGAGGAAGCGCCTGCAGCCGTTGGTGGTGGGGGAAGGCCATAGGCATAAATACTGGACCAGGTCCACTCGAGGAGCAGTCTCAGGTCGCACCTGATGAAGGTTACGAGCTACGTGACCGAAATATCGTGCAAGTACGACGCTGATATCCTGAAGAGTTACGCCTAAGAAGACCTTTGTCAATGATTAAAAGAACACCATGGCTATACATTTATAAACGAAAAAAAGGGAAACACAAACAGTACATATGTACAAAGTGTAAACCGTTACTTAACTTAATGGTGTAACCTCCACCTCACACTGGCTTCTGTTCGATGGGCCACAACCCGCCATACACTGCAGCTACAAATGGTCGCTCACTTACACGCTCGGCCCGCTAGCAATGCACATGTGCAAGACAAGGGAAGTTACTTGGCGAGGCGGGTTTCTAGTTTTTAATATATTAACTAACGACTGCTGACGCCCTGCAATGTTGAAGGTTCTTGATTCCCTGATGTTTTGGGGTGGCATTATGTGGGGCCGACGTACGTCGCTGGTGGTCATGGAAGTCTCTGTAACGGCTGTACGATACGTGAATGCTGTCCTCCGACCGATAGTGCAACCATATCGGCAGAATATTGGCGAGGCAATCGTCTTCATGGACGACAATTCGCGCCCCCAACGTGCACATCTTGTGATTGACTTCCTTCAGGATAACGACATTTGCACGACTAGAGTGGCCAGCATGTTCTCCAGACATGAACCCTATCGAACATGCCTGGGATAGATCGAAAAGGACTGTTTGTGGACAACGTGACCCATCAACCACTCTGAGGGGTCTACGCCGAATCGCGATTGAGGTGTGGGACAATCTGGACCAACAGTGCCTTGATGAACTTGTGGTTAGTATGCCACGACGAATACAGGCATGGGTCAATGCAAGAGGACGTGCTACTGGGTATTAGAGCTACCGGTGTGTACACCAGTTTGGACCACCGTCATTGAAGGTCTCGCTGTATGATGGTACAACATGCAATGTGTGATTTTCATGAGCAATAAAGAGGGCGGAAATGATTTTTATGTTGATCTCTATTCCAATTTTCTCTACAGGTTCCGGAATTCTCGGAACCAAGGTAATCCAAAACGTTTTTCGATGTCTGTGTATGGGCTACTGCAGATATTTCCAGAATATAAAAAGAGAAAAGGAACATGAGTAAAATTTTATCAGACAATTTATTTTCCAGTGCTTGTTTACGGAAGTGTATCGTGGGTTATAAATAATCGCCAAGAAAGACGCATACAAGCTACAGAGAAGATATTTCTACGAGCAGTAGAGGAATGCACAAGAGCCGACAGGTTTCGAAATTGTGAAATTGTGGAAGAACTGAAAGTATTTAAGAACCTCAACAAAAGAAAAGGAAATAGGAGGTACAGGAACGAAAATCTCGATAGAATGAATGGAGAAAGAGTATCTCCACGGATAAGATTTAACAAAGTTGGAAGAAGGAGTTACGATGGGTACCGTGACAGTGGAAAAACAAGAAAAAGATCTAATGGTAGAAGCCAAGATGAGGATGATGAGAGCTCTTGTATCGAATCTCACTGCACAGCAATTGTTTTCGCTATGCTTCTCAGTCGTGTCACTATGGATGACACGTCTGTGTGCGCGTATCGAAAAGAAATGATTGTCGGAAGGACTTATTCAGCGTATAGAAAAGACAAAACAACCTTTGGTAAAATTTGTAGCAAGGTCTCTAACATTAAGATTGCAATCGGAATTGAAATTTTAAGTGTAGAGGAGAGAGCGGATAGTTGGAAAGAGCACACTGAAGGCCTCTATGAGGAGGAAGACTTATCTGATGACGTGATAGAAGAAGAAACACGAGTTGACAAGGAAGAGATGGGGCAGTCGCTGTTAGAATCATAATTTAGAAGAGCTTTGGAAGACTTACAGTCAAATAAGGCGAAGGGATAGATAATATTCCATTGGAATTTCTAATTGAGGGAAGTGGTAACAAAAGGATTATTCACATGATTGTGTAGAATGTATGTGAGTGGCGATATACCATCAGAGTTTCGGAGAAACATCATCCAAAGAAATCCCAAGATTTTAACAACACAATGAGATTAACAGCTCATGCATCTAAACAGCTGATAAGAATAATATACAGAAGAATGAAAAAGGGAATTGAGGATGAGGATCTGTTTGGTTTTAGGAAAGTAAATAATAGAGAGAGACAGGTCGGACGTTGCGGTTGATAATGGAAGCAAGACTGAAGAAAAACAGAGACACGCTCGTTGGATTTGTCGACTTGGAAAAAGCGTTCAAAATGTAAAATGGTGAAAGATGTTCGAAATTCTGAGAAAAACAGGGGTAAGCTATAGGCAAAGATGGGTAATATACAATATGTACAAGAACGAAGAAGTATCAATAAGAGTAGAAACCAAGAACGATGTGCTCACACTAAAAAAGAGTCTAAGACAGGGATGTAGTCTTTTAACCGTACTGTTCAATCTACATATCGAATAAGCAATGAGGGAAATAAAAGAAAGTTTCGCGGGTGGGATTAAAATTCAAGGTGAAGGGATATCAATGTTCAAATTCCCTGATGTCATTGCTATCCTCAGTGAAAGTGAAGTAGAATTAAAGGATCTGCTGAATGACATGAACAATCCAATGAGTACAGAATATGGACTGAGAGTATGTCGAAGAAAGACGGAAGTAATATGAAGTAGCAGAAATGAGAACAGCGAGAAACTTAACAACATAGTTGGTGATCACGAAGCAGATGATGTTATGGAATTATACTTCCTAGACAGCAAAATAACCGATGACAGACGGAGCGAAAGTAGACTAGCACTGGAAAGTAGGGCACTTCTGGCCACGAGAATTCTACTAGTATCAAACATAGGTCTTAAATCGAGAAAGAAATTACTGAGAATGTACGTTTGGTACAACATTGTATGACAGTGGGTCACGGACTGTGGGAAAACAGGAGAAGAAGAGAATACAAGCACTTGAAAAGTAGTGCTACAAACCAATGTTGAAAATTAAGTAGGCTGATGAGGTGGTACAGGAGGTTCTCCGCAGGTTCGGCGAGGAAAGCAATGTGAGGAAAACACTGACAACGAAAAGTGAAGGGATGATAGGAGACCTGTTAAGACGCGAAGGAATAACTTATACGGTACTAGAGGGTAGTGTTTAGGGTAAGAACTTCAGGGGAAGACAGAGATTGGGCTACATTCAGCAAATAACTGATGACGTAGGCTCTGGTAAGTGCTACTCTTAGATGAAAAAGTTGGCACATGAGAGGAATTCGTGGCGGGTCACATCAAACCAGTCAGATGACTGATGACTAAAAGTCCAAAAAAATTGTAGGAAGGTCGTGTTACCGGTAGTGGTAGTTGATAGGGGGCGGAGGGGGGGTGGGAGGGGGTGCGAGGCAGCTATGGTACATCTGCCATAGGTGCAGGACCACTTCGGTATACGTACAAAGCTGCTGCACGTGATATGTTCTAAATGGACAAGGCAAACAATAGCGCTCTCCCGGTGTGAGGTAACGGGCGAGTCGTGGCGCAACGAAAATATTCTACGCAGTCATGGACTGTGTGGCTTATCCCGGTTGAGGTTCGAGTCGAGAAACACCCCTCTGAAGATGTCCAGCGCAGCTCTGGACGAAACGTTAGGAGCTGAAGAGTTTCATGGACCATGACCTTACATCCCGGAAGGTTTACCAGAAGATATGTCATCCGGTCGTGACAGTCTTCATATTACATTACTATTGTTTGCACGACGATTCTGATGGTGTAATCAGATTTTCAATATCTTTATTAGTTTAAATTTTAGTATCTGACGGTAAATTACACAAGTAACATCCAGCAACGAATTTCCAAAATATAAACGCTTCATCCGATTTTGTCGATCGCCATGTTTTTCGAAAGCTATTAGTGGAAAACTAAATTGGTATGAATTACAGGCATGTAACATGAATAGTACATGAGTTATTGGAGGTCAAAGTGTCCGATTATTATCGGTCACGTCAGGACATAAGTACACCACAGTTACACGATAAAAGGTAGCAGCATGCTTATAAATATATTTTTGTTTTTGTTTATAACCGATATATACTGTTCATGAAGAAATTGGCTAAATATTTACTGTGTTTTAGAAAGCACAGAGACATTGGGCTTCTGGCCTACCTTCTGCTCCTTTTCTTTTGATATATGTTTATTTAATTGTGTATGTATTTAATAACGTGTGTTAAAGCGTTTTTATGGTCCATCCATAGGAATATTTATTTAATTTCAAGTATTTAAATGTAAATCCAGTATTTCGAATATGTTACATTATGTTTGTGTGACTGTGAGTTGGCTAATTGCAGCGTTCGTGAATGGGGAGACTGGATGGAAGCGAGTTTCTGGAGAGTACACAGGCGGTGGTCTGGGGAGTACGGCACTGGACATGGGGTGTGCTGGGGGTACGGCACTGGACACGGGGTGTGCTGGGGGTACGGCACTGGACACGGGGTGTGCTGGTGGTACGGCACTGGACACAGGGTATGCTGGGGCTATGGCACTGGACATGGGCTGTGCTGGGGGTATGGCACTGGACATGGGGTATGCTGGGGGTATGGCACTGGACATGGGGTGTGCTGGGGGTACGGCACTGGACACGGGGTATGCTGGGGCTATGGCACTGGACATGGGCTGTGCTGGGGGTATGGCACTGGACACGGGGTATGCTGGGGATATGGCACTGGACATGGGGTGTGCTGGGGGTATGGCACTGGACATGGGGTGTGCTGGGGGTATGGCACTGGACACGGGGTGTGCTGGGGGTACGGCACTGGACACGGGGTGTGCAGGGGGTACGGCACTGGACACGGGGTGTGCTGGGGGTACGGCACTGGACACGGGGTGTGCTGGAGCTACGGCACTGGACACGGGGTGTGCTGGGGGTACGGCACTGGACACAGGGTGTGCTGGGGGTACGGCACTGGACACGGGGTGTGCTGGGGGTACGGCACTGGACACGGGGTGTGCTGGGGGTACGGCACTGGACACGGGGTGTGCTGGGGGTACGGCACTGGACACGGGGTGTGCTGGGGGTACTGGGCGGACGCACAGTCACGGGAAAGAGACTTGGAGAGTGTGGAGTGGTTTGTGCGAGGTCGCGAGAGATAGAAATACTTCAGAATGCCGACTTGTCAACTTGTGACATTTCCGAGTTTTCTGCAGTGAAGAAGTAGTGTGCATTTACAAGTGAATATCTCGGTAGCTATGTTGTTCTTCATAACTAATTACATGCAATAGGAATCTATTGTTTCCGTGTTATTCAACTTACATTTTATTTGATTGCCGGACCATCGTCACCAATAAGTGTTTCGCAGAAATATACCACATTCTCAAAAGTACTTCTACTGTCGCACTAAATATTTAAAGTCATTAAGATAGTACCTGCAGATTCTATTTAATCGCAATCTTTCATTGATAAATGTCTTTGATACGTTCTAAATTCGGAATTGCTGAACCATTAGGAACCTTCGACCATTCGATTCATATTGTACACTGTAGACTCAGCAGTATTTGGCCTGTAATGCGGCAACTACGTATACCAGCCCCTAGACAACGAAACCAGCCAAAACTTTTAATATTGCAACTCTGAGTCTGAGGATACGTAGCTGAGGGCCATTTCATTTTACTACATTTTCTTATTTGAAAGCCCGCACCGGGTCGTCGGATACGACTGTCTGCGAGGTGGTGACGAGCGGCAACCAACAACGGCGTAGCGCCGGGTGCACGTGACTGGCAGCGAGCACGTGGCCTTCCCGATGAGCAGACGTGCGCCGGCCTTGGTGGGCGCTTGCGTACCGGTGCGGGTGCTGACCCGCGGTAGGCGCTACCCCCGGGTCACGTGATCGATCGCTCCCTACACCCGCCGCCCGCTTCCTGATCACCGGAACTATACGACCACACGCGCACGCACATACTAGAGTCTTGCGAAACTCGTCGTAGCTGCTGTGTTGGCAACTACGGTCAGTCTCGACCCTCGGCAGAGAATAGACGAAACAACCTGCCTGATATCTCTACATCGACTCTACATAAGTACTCCTCAAGCCACAGTGTAGTGTATGTCGGTGTGTATCGTGTAACATTACTAATCATTTCCTTTGCCAATCCACATGCAAGGGAGAGAGGGAAAAACCACCATCTACAAGATAAGGCTCGGTACGAGCTCAAATTTCTCGTATCTTGTCTTCGCAGCCCTTACGCGAAAAGTATTTTGGCGGCAGTAGACTCTTTTGCAGCCACACGATAATGTCCGTTCTCTACATTTTAACAACTATATTTCGTGAAAAAGGACGTTGTCTACTGAAAAATAGTTCAAATTTCTCTGAGCACTATGGGACTTAACTTCTGAGGTCATCAGTCCTCTAGAACTACTTAAAGCTATCTAACCTAAGGACATCACCCAAATCCATGCCCGAGGCAGGATTCGAACCTGCGACCGTAGCGGTCGCGTGGTTCCAGACTGTAGCGCCTAGAACCGCTCGGCCACTCCGGCCAGCTGTTGTATTCCCACCATGAATTCCTATCTGAAGTCACGAAGCATCTCCTAAGACTCGCTTGCTCCTCGAAGCTACCGGTAACAAATCTAGCAGCATGCTTCTCAGTTGCTTCGATTTCTTCCCTCAGTCAGATCTAATTGGGATTGCCAAACACTCGAGCAGTACTGAAGAGTGGGTCGCACCATTCTTCTACAAGTCATTTCCTTTGTAACTGAGCTGCGATTTCCCAAAATTCCCCTATAAAGCGAACCCGACCATTTCCCTTTTATCGTCCATATGTACTCTTTCCCATTCATATCACTTTGTAATGTTGCTCTCAGATATTTAATCGACGTGACAGAGGCAAGCAGCACATCAGGAATACCATATTCGAACATTTCAGGGTTGATTTCACTAAATTCTTCTACACTTAGAAAAAGCAGACATTAATCACACCAAGTATAAATTATGTTTAAGTCATGCTGTATCCTTCTACAGCCACTCAACGACTGTACTTTATGCTGCAGCGATACGTTATGCTACAGCGTCATCAGCAAATGTTTCAGGTCGCTGCCCACTGTATCCACCAGTTAATTTATGTGTATAGAGAACAAGAGCGATCCTATTTCCCTGGGAGATTCCGGACGATATTCTTGTCTCCGATGAACATTGGCTGACGACGAAAACATATAGGATCTACAGTATTTCTTAAGAAGTCTTTCAACCACTCTCATTTCTGAAAACCAATTCCGTATGCTCAGACCTTCGTTAACAGTCTGCCAGTCAGTACCGGGAAACAAAACCGGGTCTTTTAGACGGAAGTCAGCAGCGCTGACCACTCAGTAGGCGCACGTTATTCTTCTTAAGTGGACGAAGTTTTCTAAGAACTCTGTCAATGAAACACAGTCTCCTTCCCTACACGTAACAATATGTCTTCGTTTCATTTCATGTAGTTTTAGAATGTTATACAATAACATTTAATTGACATGACTGAGTCACGCAGAATCCTATTAATATTACAGGAATGCTTCTCCTAACTGTACGTATCGTCTTTCATTTACCCACAACTGAAACGAAATGCCTTTCATTGTGGCAAATAGAAATTCTGTCCAAGTTATTTTGAATCCCACTACGAAGAATAAAAAATGAAATGATCGTATGGCATAGTCGGCCAGGATGTCCCATTCGGGTTGGGCCGCCAAGCATAAGTCTTATTTCATTCGTTGACACATTGAGCGACTTGCGGCCGATTATGAGGATGAAATGTTATTAACACAACACCCAGTCCACGAGTGGAGAAAATCTCCGACCCGCCCGGGAATCAAACCTGGGCCCAGTGCATGTGAGCCAAGCGCGTTACCAACCAGCTAAGAAGGAGGTCATACAAAAAACAGCAGATCCTATCACATTTCCCTTGGACACTCCTGACGTTAGGTTTGTCACCGACGAACACCCGCTGCGTAGGATAGGGCCCGGGGTCAACTATTAAGAAAGTCTCCGTCGCGTATCTTAGAACCACAGTACCAGCACCACCGAGGCTGAGGTTAGCCGATTTCTCTACTGTGCCCTTTTCTCTTAATGGCGCTAGCACTGAAGTATAACAGGACAGCTTGAGGTAAAGCTGAAAACTACTGAAAGGAACTGGAGGAAGTAAAGCATTTAGGCGGTCTGCGGCGCGTTTTCGGATAACGACCCGACTCGCCTGCCGAAGGACGGTATCGCGCCACGAATCAGCTTCAAATTGTACGCAGTGGTTTAATACTGAATGATAAGCGATTCTAATTATGAGAAAAACAAACAAACAACCAAACAAAAAAGAAAGAGAAATCGTCGGCTCCCAGTTAGTTCAAATGGCTCTGAGCACTATGGGACTTAACATCTAAGGCCATCAATCCCATAGAACTTAAAACTACTTAAACCTAGCTAACCTAAGGACATCACACACATCCATGCCCGAGGCAGGATTCGAACCTGCGACCGTAGCGGTCGAACGGTTCCAGACTGAATCGCATAGAACCGCTCGGCCACTCCCGGTTAGTCTCTGACATTCATTTGCGTTTCTTTCTCCACCAATACTACCAGTCCTCCTAGTATTTACTACGTCTTGTATATACTGTAGCAAAACCATCGAACCGTAGTTTCATGAAAGCGCAGTTCTAAGTGGATGCAATTCACCGGGACAAGTTCTGCGAGACAGCAGACCGCTTTGTAAATCTCATTACGGAGTTGCCTATCTGCAGGTGCGAACTAAATCGCTGTGACAATACGGATAAGAGGGTTAACAGTGAAACTTGTAGAGAGCACAGCCTACAGGTGCAATCTGTAACCATAAGTATTCTGCGAACCATTAACAGGCTTCCATTACCAGTGGGATACTGATACAAAGAAATAAAACGCAGCAAAATTAAAACTGGCTCTGAGAACCTATCTTGGAAGCCATACTTCCCAGTTTTAGTGGAAAGTTTAAACTGCAGCAGAAGTCATCTCAGAGCTCCGAAAAATGTGGAGGATCTGACAGTTACTACGACAATTTGTAAGTAATCTTAAATAATGTCTGTCACTCGGTTACTCTACTTTCGCTTTCCCTTCCGCACTAACTTAACACTGAGGTGACAAAAGGCATGGGATACCTCCTAATATCGTGTCGAGCCTGCTTTTGCCCAGCTCAGCTCAGCAGCTGGACGGCGCATTGATTCAACAGACCGCTGCAAGCCCCTGCAGAATTTCTGAGACATGCTTGAGTCGTGTGACTGGTTTGATGCGGCCCGCCACGAATTGCTCTCCTGTGCCTACCTCTACATCTCAGGGTAGCATTTGCAAACTACGTCCTCAATTATTTGCTGGTGTGTTCCAATCTCAGTCTTCCTCAACAGCCTTAGCGTCTAGAGCGCCCTCTAGTACCATGGAAGTCATACCCTGCTGTCTTAACAGATGGGCTATGATCCTGTCGCTTTTCCTTGTCATTTTCTCTCCGATTTTGCGCAGAACCTTCTCACTCCTCATGTTATCAATCCATTCGTCCAGTCCAGTTCACCATTCGTCTGTAGCTACCTCTATAGCTGTTCATATCTGCGAAAGTCTTGCCGGTGCTATATTTTGTGCGCGAATTGACCTCTCGATTAGGTCCCATATGTGTTCGATGGGATTCATGTCGGCCGATCTGGGTTCCCAAATCATTCGCTCGAACTGTCCAGAACGTTCTTCAAGCAAAACGCGAATAATTCTGTCCCGGTGACATGGGGCATTGTCAACCATAAAAATTCCGTCACTGATTGGCTGCAAATGGTCTCAAAAATGGTTTAAATGTATCTAAGCAATATGGGACTTAACATCTGAGGTCATCAGTGCTCTAGTTCTAAAACTATTTAAACATAACTAACCTAAGGACATTACATACATCCATGCCCGAGACAGGATTCGAACCTGCGACCATAACAGCAGCACTGTTCCGGACGGAAGCGCCTAGAACCGATCGGCCACAGCGGACGGCTGCAAATGGTCTCCAAATAGCCAAATATAAAGATTTACCGTCGGTGACCGGTTCAGTTGGACCAGAGTACCCAGCCCATTCCATTTAAACACAGCCCACAGCATTATGAAGCCAACACCAGCTTGCACAGTGCCTTGTTGACAATTTGGGTCCATGGCTTCTAGGGATCTGTGCCACACTCGAGCCCTACCATCATCTCTTACAAACTGAAACCGGGACTCATCTGACTAGGCCACGGTTTTTCGGTTGTCTAGGGTCCAAACGCTATGGTCACGAGCCCAGGAGAATCGCTCGGTCGTCTGCTGTCATAGCCCATTAATGCCAGATTTCGCCGTACAGTCCTAACGAATACGATTGTTGTACGTTCTACATTGATTTCTGAGGTTTTTCCAAGCAGTGTGCCTTGTGTGTTATCATTGGCAACTCTACCCAAACCTCCGGTGCTCTCGGTAGTTAAGTGAAGACCGTCGGCCAACGCATTTTCCGTGGTGAGATGATGATGATGTTTGGCTTGTTGGACGCTCAACTACGTGGTTATCAGCGTCCTTACAAAATCCCAGGCTTCACACAGTCCAAATTCGCCACTTTCACGAATGATGAGGACGAAACAAACACCCAGCCCCCGGGCTGAGAAAATCCCCAACCTGGCCGGTTATCGAACCCGGGACCCCGTGACCCACAGGTAGGTACGCTAGCTATTAGACCACGAGATGCGGACCCATGGTGAGAGGTAATGCCTGAAATCTGGTATTCTCGGCACACTCTTTACACTGTGGATCTCGGAAAACAGATTTCGCCAACGATTTCCGAAAAGGAATGTCCGATGCGTCTTGCGCTTCAACTACCATTTCGCATTCAAAGTCAGTTGATTTCCATCGTACGAGTATAATCACGTCGGAAACCTTTCAAAAATGGTTGAAATGGCTCTAAGCACTAAGGGACTTAACATTTGAGGTCATCAGTCCCCTAGAACGTAGAACTACTTAAACCTAACTAACGTAAGGGTATCACAAGCATCCATGCCCGAGGCAGGATTCGAACCTGCGACCGTAGCAGCAGCGCAGTTCCGGACTGAGTTCGAGCTCCGCCAGTGCACTGTCCCTTTATATTACGTGTACGCGATACTATTGCCATGTATGTATGTGCATACCGCTATCCCACGACTTGTACCCTCAGTGTAGAAAGTCGGCGTTGCACATCGCGACGACTTATCGTGATCATCATCCGTAGGACATCCAGCATGGGAAGAATGTTTGTTAACAAATGCCGCTAACAAAGACTACTTTTTGTTTCGTCACGGGCTGTAAGGCCACAACGAACATGAAGCCGGTCGCCTGTACTGAAGAGCTTGTATAAATACGCAGCGGACCGTTTTATATTTCAGTTGATGTCGTCGGTTCGTTCTTTCTCGTGGCGTGTGTCCCGTTGATCCGCGAGCCGGCTTGCGGTTTCGGCGGCCGGCTAATCCCTCTTCTCTATTCATCGCCGGTCTGCCCGTTCCGTCACGGCGCGCGGCCCTGTAAAGCCAGCCCAGCCGACACGTGGCTATCGCTGCCGTCCGCGTCCCCCTATGGCGTTCACACACCCATACGAAGCAGACATTTTTATACTCGACGTAAACTCCTTGTCTTATGTCTTCTGGACATATCATTCACAAATTATGATCGGAAAATAAAGGAACTTATAAAAGGAAAAACAAAATCAAATTAAATACAACGCTAGTCGGTGGTGCTTATAAGATCCACCGACGTAATATTAAATTATCACCCGTGCGGTTCACTAAAGGCAAGTAAATATAGAGCACATCATATAAAAAAAAATAATATAGACCGCGGAGCTGACATAGGAGGGAACAGAGCTTCAAATGGAGTTACTGCGGCTTATGAACTAATCATAAAGTAGTAAATATACCGTGATGTTTTTGTTTTCCTTTTTGTACACTCCATAAAATGTTCGAGTATGCGGCGTGTAGGTTTTTGTATTATTAACACATTCATTCTTTATCCACATCTACATATACATTAATACTCCGCAAGCCACCCAACGGTGTGTGGCGGAGCGAACTTTACATGCCACTGTCATTATCTCCCTTACGTGTTCCTGTCGGGTGTGGTTCGCGGGAAGAACGACTGCCGGAAAGCCTCCGTGCGCGCTCGAATCTCTCTAATTTTACATTTGTGATCTCCTCGGGAGGTGCAGGTAAGGGAATCAATATATTAGATACCTCATCCAGAAACGCACCCTCTCGAAACCTGGACAGCAAGCTACGTCGCTATTCAGAGTGCGCGCCTCTCTTGCAGAATCTGGCACTTAAGTTTGCTAAACATCTCCGTAAGGCTATCACGCTTACCAAATGACCCTGTGATCAAACGCACCGCTCTTCTTTGGATCTTCTTCATCTCGTCTGTCAACCCAACCTGGTACGGATCCCACACTGATGAGCAATACTCAAGCATAGGTCGAACGAGTGTTTTGTAAGCTACCTCCTTCGTTGATGCACTAAGGAATCTCCCAATGAATCTCAACCTTAAGTATGTCGTTCGAAACCCTTCTCCAATAAGTGATAATAGCGGTGTTCGGCCATTTACGTATGATTTTTACTGTTCTGTACCTCAGGCAGTGAGATTTGGAGCACATATATGGAATTAATTTGTTATCCGTGCGTCTGTCTCTCTGTCTGTCCGACTGTTAAAAATCTTTTTCTCAGGAACGACATAACGTTTCAAGTTGACATTTATGTCACATACTGAGGACTGTGGTCTCTTGTTCCTGTAAAACATTGAAGCTTCTAACTCAGTGCAATCAAATAATATGGCCATTTATGTCATATATTTTGATACTAGCAAACTCACTCATAAAAATGTGTATGACACTTCTCGTTGGCCTAGAATCATTACATTTGACGTAAAGGAAGATTTCACAGAGCAACCTAATGAAAAAAATTCGAAAGCTGTAAATCTGTAATTATTTCGCACGACAAAAAATTGTCATTGCTTATCTGGCTGTCTGCCTATTCACCAGTCAGTTAAGACCCCTTTTCGTAGGAACGGGTGAAGTAAAGTTGAGATTTATCTCACACACCAAGGGGTATAGCCCCTTTGCGGTATAATCAATGTAAGCTTCTAAGTCAATGCAACCAAAAGATACGGGTATTTATGTCAAATACGAGGGTCGTTCAATAAGTAATGCTCCACATTTTTTTCTCAGAACATATTTATTGTTAAGAGAATTTGGTGAGAATATACATCAACATGTTTTGTCCATGTCCTATTTTTCTGCATAATCTCCATCACGTCCAGTGGCCGTACGCTAATGTTGTGGAAAAGAATGTATTCCATGCTGGTAAAATCTCTTGTCCTGTAGGCGTAGCCATGTTTTGAACATCTGAGAGTCTCAATCAAGCCGGCCGGTGTGACCGAGCGGCTAGAGGCGCTTCAGTCCGGTATCGCGCCACTGCTCCGGTCGCAGGTTCGAATCCTGCTTCGGGCATGGACGTCTGTGATGTCCTTAGGCTAGTTAGGTTTAAGTAGTTCTAAGTTTTAGGGGACTGATGACCTCAGATGTTAAGTCCCATAGTGCCCAGAGCTATTTAAACCATTTTTAGTCTCGATCATTGCAGACACACTTCAAGTGCTGACCGACAACTGTAGAGCCAATTGTCGAGTTGTGATGCGCCGGCCTGCACGAATAATGGCATCCGCACGATTCGGCATGTCAGGAGCAGTGGCTATGACAGGACGTCCCCGAGCGTGGCTGATCATGGAGCTCTGTTTCGCACTTCCTGAGACTGTAACTTTGTTTACCCATCGCCCAACTGTACATCTATCAACTGCATCATCCCCATACACTGCACACAAACGTTTATGGATATTCACCACGGTTTCTTTTTGTGCACACAAGAATTCAATAACAGCGCGCTTCGTGCAAATGTGAAGCACCAAAAAGGGCGTTTGTCTATACATATTAATGGCCATAAAAATATTTGGGGCATTACTTATTGAACGACCATCGTATAAGACGGTAATGTATCAAAAGCTGCTGTAAGTGCTAACTGCTTGACGTTTTACATTAGCTATAGGCCTATTTCGACATTATCGCATCTTCAACCTATCTGCAACTAAATACGCTTTGTTGAACGTCGTAAGTTGATAACTAATAATAATTTTGTTTTACTGTGTGCACTTCCAGACTACACCGTGGCGCTGTCGTTGTCTTATAATCTTACTGTTGCATTGCTCGTTTCCAACTGCAGCCAAGTTTTTAAATATTTATCTTAATCTTTACTAACTGCTGTTGTTCGCAGATGTAAGCTACGTCTTTTATCGCTTGTATTTACTGTTTTGGACTGACAGCTACGACTGACAACCAATCCAGCGATACTGTATGGTTACAACTTGCCTATTCGTTTGTCTATGTATCGGAATCTCCGTTGTGGTATTATAATCTTTGCTACGTTTTATGTGTGTGTGCGCGCTTTATTCTATTACGAGCAATCCGAATCGAGCTGTATGATTTCAATAAAGTTATCTAAAAAATTTTAATGTTTTAGGTCTGTTTGTTCGTTTAATATTTTATCAGGGTCTGTCAGTGAGTGTATATAGATTCCGATTTTTCCAGAAAGTTCATTTTAAATCCATTTGGTCTTGAATGCAAGATTTTAAATAAACGTTTTCGAAGAAAGCAAAATCTACATACACTCACGGACAGACTCAGGTAAAATATTAAACGAACAAACAAACCTAAAACATAAAAGTTTTCTTGATAACTTTATTGGAATCATACAGCTTGATTCTGGTTAGTTATAAGAAAATAAAAACACAGATATATACACACTACAAAAACATAGTAAAGATTATAATACCACGCCACAGATAATTACGATACATAGACAAACGACTAAACAAATTGTAATCCTACAGTATCGCTGGATTGGCTGTTAATCGTAGTATATACAAGTGATAAAAGACCTAGGTTGCATAAGTGAACAATAGCAATTAATAGAGATTATGACAAATTTTAGCGAAGCGTTCTTGGTTGCAGATAGCTTGAAGATGGCGCTAATTCAGAAATGGGCCTATTTTTAATGTAAAATGCCTAGCAGTTAGAAATTGTAGCAGCATTCTGGTACATTATTCACCTTTTTTTGTCATTACAAGACATCTATCATGATGCGAGCCCAAGACGAAATAAAAACTCGCAAAGTCACTCATCAAAGCCTATAGGGTACGTACTGTTGACCTAGACTCATGAAATTTGGGAAGAAGCAAGGTTTCACAATACAAGTACAACACTAATAACAAGCAAAAGTGATCGAGATTCTCAATTCCTGGCATGAATGAACTGTTTGTATACATAATTAAGTTTGTACAGAATCGTCAGTTCGCGATCTCTCCCACGCCTGGCCAGTTTTCTTTCTTAGTGGCGGAACAGATGTCTCATTTACAAGCTCGATCTCTACAGACTGCTGATCAAGAATGTTAATTAATAATATTCGTCTGCCGCTACCGTAGGGAGAAACTTAAGACAGTAGGCAGGGGTGTACAGGATGATTATAATTAAACTTTCAAAACACTGTGGAAATAACACCACTACTCAGTTTGACGTCAAATTGCAATGAAGTATTAGCGGAGAAGGGGGAAAACGAATGGCAGTAGAAAAAAAAATAGTGTGAAAATTGATGAACTGATGGCGCTGTATGTGTCAGAATACGTAAATGAAAACAGCTGTCGTGAGCACGGTGCTTTGAAGTTGTTATAATCACGTCTGGTACATGGATTCTCCCGCGATCATATCTGCGATGTTCGCCGTGACTGTATTTGTGCAGGATCGCGCTATGATTGTAAAACTGTATTAGAAGAATGGTGATACGTTGTTCTGCAGAAGTTCCGGGCACTGAAGGTTTTGAAAAAAGGAGGTGGTCCGATGACTGCCGTGGGTCTGGAAAACATTATTCGGAAATTCGAGAAGACGGGTTCTTTTGGTGTGCTGCCTGGTAGAGGGAAGAAACGAATTGATTCGACGTCAGTAGAAGCAGTGGCCACAGCAATGCAGGAGGAGACGAGTGGTGGTGTGCAAACGTGTGGTGCACGGAGAATTGCCCGAACATTGGTTATACCCGTGAGCACGGTGCCTAAAATCCTACGAAACATTCTTCTTTGCTATCCATTCAAACTCATCCGAGTACACGAGTTGCTTCCTGTTGACCTGCCACCAAGAGAGACCTTTGCTTTAGAATTTCTTGCTCGCATGGAAGTGGACAATGATTGGCCGTGGAAGATTTTGTGGACAGACGAAGCCCACTTCCATCTGACAGGATATGTCAATACACAGAACTGTCGAATATGGATAACGGAAAATCTAGACGCGAATCAGCCAGTACCACTTCATCCTGAAATGGTCACTGTGCGGTTTGGGTTTACTGCATTCTTCATCAAAGGGCCACATTTTTCCGAAGAGAGAGGTGCCTCCGGTCCTGTTACCTGCACCGTCACTGGTAAGCGCTATGAGTGTCTTTTGCGCAACCACGTCATTCCAGCTCTCCGACAGTGTGGATGGGATCATTTTTATGCAAGATGGCGCACCTCCGTACATTGAAAATCCAGTTAAGCAGCTGCTGAAGCGCCACTTCGGAAATCCTAGAATTATCAGCCGCCATTTCCCTACAGCCTATCCGTCCCGATCAGCTGGTCTTAATCCGTGTGACGTCTGTTTGTGGGGCTACCTGAAAGATGTTATGTTCAGTGTTCTGATTGCAAACTTGGCTGCATTGAAGGCAAGCATTGCGTAAGACATTCTGAAAGTGACCCCGGAAACACTTCGATCAGTTGTGGAACTTGCTGTTTCTCGGTTTCAACTTGTTGCAGAAAACGGTGGCTAGCATATTGAACATATTTTGCGCCAGTCACACGGAAATTAATAATCCGATTTGATTGATGATTTTTATGCGGTTTTTGGCCTCAATACAACTAAAAACCGATGTGATTGATGCATTTTCTGCGGTTTTTGGCCTCAGGACAATTAAAAACCGAGTTTTCCCATCCGACGTGATATGACCTTGCCGGGGCGGACGAGCTTGTGTAACTAACAATATCACACCCGTAAACCTCTGCACACTGAATTCTACAGTTTCTTCAACGTCAAACGTACACCTTTGGCATTGTTGTATGATTCATTTGTCATATGCAGTCGCCTAGTATTAAATTACGATGCTTATAGCGCCAACTATTGCAACGTTTTGTAACTATTTTTCTTCTGCGTTTTCCCCCTTCTTCGATAATATTCCGTTGCTATATGACGTCATTCCGACCAGTGGTGTTATTTCTACAGTGGTTTGAAAGCTTAACTTTAATTATAATCACCTTGTGCATTCCATCTTATCCGTGGATTACCTTTACTTGATACCGAGGTTAACCGCTGAATTATTATTTTCTCATTTTATTTAAAAACTAAGTACATGAATCCTACACTCCATAGAAGGCAGAAAACATATATGTTACATACATTAATATTCTGCCACTAATCTGCTACAATGTAATGACGTCGACGCATACAACGCTATTCTTTATTTGATTTCGATTAGATTAGATTAGATTAATACTTGTTCCATAGATCATGAATACGACACTTCGTAATGATGTGGAACGTGTCAGGTTAATAAAAGATGTCTGTACAAGAAATTACATTACACAAAATATTGCATGACACTAATGATTAAGTTTTTCTTTTTTTTTTTTTTACTTAGTTTATATCTAAAAATTCAGCCAATGAGTAGAAGGAGTTGTCATCTAGAAATTCTTTTAATTTATTTTTAAATGTTAGTTGGCTATCTGTCAGGCTTTTGATGCTGTTTGGTAGGTGCCCAAAGACTTTTGTGGCAGCATAATTTACCCCTTTCTGTGCCAAAGTCAGATTTAACCCTGCATAGTGAAGATCATCCTTTCTCCTGGTGTTATAGGTATGCACACTGCTATTACTTTTGAATTGGGTTGGATTATTATCAACAAATTTCATAAGGGAATATATATACTGTGAGGTTACTGTGAGGATCCCTAGATCCTTAAATAGATGTCTGCAGGATGACCGTGGGTGGGCTCCAGCAATTATTCTGATTACACGTTTTTGTGCAATGAATACTTTTCTACTCAACGATGAATTACCCCAGAATATGATGCCATACGAAAGCAGTGAATGAAAGTAGGTATAGTAAGCTAATTTACTGAGATACTTATCACCAAAATTTGCAATAACCCTAATAGCATACGTAGCTCAACTCAGACGTTTCAGCAGACCATCAATGTGTTGCTTCCAGTTTAACCTCTCATCAATGGACACACCTAAAAATTTTGAAAATTCTACCTTAGCTACAGACTTCTGTTCAAATTCTATATTTGTTACTGGAGTTGTGCCATTTACTGTACGGAACTGTATATACTGTGTTTTATCAAAATTTAAAGAGAGTCCGTTTGCTGAGAACCACTTAATAATTTTTTGAAAAACATCATTTACAATTACATCACTTAGTTCTTGGTTTTTGGATGTTATTACTGTACTTGTATCATCAGCAAAAAGAACTAACTTTGCATCTTCATCAATGTGGAATGGTAAGTCATTAATGTATATCAAGAACAGTAAAGGACCTAAGACCGAACCCTGTGGGACCCCGTGCTTGATAGCACCCCAGTTTGAGGAATCAGCTGTTGTTTTAACATTACACGAACCACTTATTTCAACTTTCTGCATTCTTCCAGTTAAGTATGAATTAAACCATTTGTGCACTGCCCCACTCAAACCATAATGATTTAGCTTATCTAAAAGAATGCCATGATTTACACAATCAAAGGCCTTTGAGAGATCACAAAAAATACCAATGGGTGATGTTCGGTTATTCAGAGCATTTAATATTTGATCATTCACTGGACTATCGTAATGAATATGTCTTTCATTGCAGACGCCGCGCAAGTTCTCCAAATGAGAACATGTCAAGCTTTCATAGAAGGTAAAGAAATGTTGAAAAGATTTAGACAGCATTTCTATTTGATGTAATGAATAGTAGCTGACTTGAGACTACCTGAGACTACATAAAAGCAAGATAAGACCTACTAGAAAAAGAGGTCGATAGCCTCCGACTACAAGATTAGTATGGTGCACGTCACATAGCGATGTGGAACGGCACGAACAAGTTAAATCAGTATTAGGGTAAGTAAATGAAAGACTTCGTTGCAGGTTATGGGGCAGTGCAATGGATCTGTAAAGGAAATATCATACGAAATGCTAATGCGATCAGTTATAGAGTATTCTTTCAGCGTTTGGAGTCCTTGTCCAGCAGGTCTGACATCATGTATAAAACAAGCGCCTTACTGCTAGCATCGTAACAGATTCATACACTCCATTTCGAACTGTAACGAACTTTTTCGCGGAAGTTTTTGTGTTCGTGGTAGACTGTGCAAATACAAATCTGCCGTATTTTTCGTGTGTTCTCTTTGTTGAATCTCGTCTTTAGGCAAAAATGTGGCGTGACTTAGTCATACGCTAGAGTTCCCCATAAGTTCTCTAGGGGAGTGTGGTACAGTCTGTGTAGGGGCGTGTCTTGTCGAAAACTGGAATAATGATAAAACGTGGGTGTAGGGATAGAACAGCTCATACCAGCCATCTGGAGGTGGATCTTATACACTATCTGATCAAAAGTGTTTGGGAACTTACTAGTGAACATTAATATCGGGTGTGTCTGCTCTTCGCCGTTACGACTACTTCATGCAAGGGTTATTTGGAAAGTAAGGAACGATCGGTCGCGAAATTGAAAATACAGTGAAAATCTGATGAAGCTTTGTACAGACGTGTTGGGCAATGTGTCTAGTACTCCCGTCGATCGTAACGTGACGCTCTTTTCAGTTATGACCTCACAATGAGAACGTAAAGACGGCTAGAAATTAGCGTCTCCCGCCAAGTATGAGGGCCTGGATAAAGATTTCGCCTGAAGCTATGCAATCCACATAACATAATTGTTATGCAGTTCGTTCTACATGACAATTCTCGGCCGCACTCTGCAGGGGCAATTAAGATGCTCCTGCAGCGTTTTCGATGGTAAGTGTTTGATCACCCACAATACAGCCCGTAATTGGCTACCCCTGAGGTTCATCACTGCTGGTTATTATAAGGCCTCTTCTTCTTGATGATTTGGTTTGATTTGTACTTGGCCTCGGCTAAAACTCGGCGGCAGTCGGTAGAGTGGTGAGATCGTTATCAAGTTACGAAGACGACGTTTCAAAAAATGGTTCAAATGGCTCTGAGCACTATGGGACTCAACTTCTGAGGTCATTAGTCCCCTAGAACGTAGAACTAGTTAAACCTAACTAACCTAAGGCCATCACACACATCCATGCCCGAGGCAGGATTCGAACCTGCGACCGTAGCAATCGCGCGGTACCGGACTGAGCGCCTAGAACCGCTAGACCACCGCGGCCGGCACGACGTTACACAAAATAACAGTGCTGAATCGAAATGTCGACGTGCGTGAGATATTTACTTCACCAAGAATCGTAATTAATCGTTCGTAATCGATGTTTAACTGATTAATGATGAAATATTAATGATAAAACCAATACAGTAACATCCATAACAAATTCCCTACAAGCTGGTCTTAATTTCAAGTATCTAAGGAATCGTGGTCTTGTTATTTGAGTCAAAGATTCTACACAAGCGCCGAGCGCTACAATCAAATATTATCGCTGCGCGTAATTATTGCTCGGGAGTTTCATGTCAATAATTTGATAGAATTTTAAATCACAAATGCACGACTTGGCACGAGCGGCTGTTTTATTGCACAATATCAGTCACTTCCTAACCGAGCCTTGAGAGAAAAACTTTCCCAAGTGTTGGGGGGATTTAAATTATATGTTTCGGACCTATCACTGAAGTTCCATAAACCACTGGCAATTATGAATGAAAATTGTCTGTTAGTGTTAGGTACCTAAATCACTGTCGAAATAATGTTTAGTTCAATTAACTAGTTAAAGTTCACTTTATTCTAGTAGCTGTAAGTCCTCCGCTCGAATTCTAATGCCGTGATATTTGAAGTCAGAAGATCGTATTACTGCGTCATAATAGATCGCAATTATTCAATCTCAAAAACAATCTAAGCGTGCCTACATGTACGAGAATTAAAATATATGACCTGCTTCGGCTAACTCTCATAATGTAGTGACAATGATTTGAATTATACTTAGTCATTACTCACGATTCCCAAAGAGTACTCATACAGAGTATTCTTTGGGGTCGTTGGTTCTACTTTGCGGATGTTAATTTATGCTAATTTTGCGATTTATTATGATTTTGAATTAAATTTACTGAAATTTATTCTTTCTTTCGTGGATTTCTAAATTGTCAAGTTTTATATTCGTGATTTAATTATTTGTTATTGTCCTAATAATAGTGATAAATGGAACTTCGTTCGCTTATTCACTTTTCAGGGAATTTGGGACTTGGGGGGGGGGGGGGGGGAAATCTTTGGGGTATTGGGAGCTAATTTATGATTTTTATTCCTCGTCCGAGGAAGTGGCATTACACTATGAAGACAATATTTTGACACAGACAACGAGCTGCAGTCCAGAGCAGAAAATTGTCGAAAAGCTCTGGCGGCTGTGTTCTATAACGAGGGAATTGCTACGACAGATGTCCAAGTCTGAGCGGCGACTGTGTAGGCAAGTAGCTTGAAGGTGTAGCTAACAGTTGCCAACAAAACAGTTTTGATTTTCACTGTGGTTTCCATTACGCGACCTATCGTTCCTTACTTTCCGAATAGCCCTCGTATCTGCTGGGGATGCTTTGAACAAGGCGACTGTTGTTCCTAAAAAGCCGAAACTAGAGAAGATACCGATGTTCGACGCTGGTGTTTGGAGCGAAGTCGACGTTCTAAATCAACCCAAACGTCTACCACTACTTTCGGGCCGTAACTCTGAGCAGGCCAGTCTGTTTTAGGAATGTTGTTCACAAACGGTTACCCCACAGATGATGCGTAACTATAGGGTGCATTGTCATGCTGATAGAAACAATTATGGTCTCAGTACTGTTGCTCTGGTGTACGCCATACGCAATGGTGGAAATTGTGTTCATATCCATTAGCTTTTAGCGTTTCTTAAGCACAGTAAGGACACCACACTCTGAACATGAAACACGTCCCCGTGTGTTACACCATCACCTCCGTATTTCACAACCGGCACTACAGGCGACATTCTCCAGGCATTCGCCAAACTGAAACCCTTCCATCAAATTGCCACCGAGTACAGCGTGACTCATCACACCAAATCACTCGTTTCCAGTCATCCATCGTTCACTGCCGTCGCCCTTTTCAACACCTCAAGCGTTGCTTATCTCTGGCTACAGGAATTTGTGCCTTGTGAGGAGCCTCTCTATCGTTGAAACTCATTGCTTTCAACTCTTTGCAGACAGCCATTATGCTAGCTGGACTGCTGGTGGCGCTTTGTAACTTACGAGCGTTTCCTTCCACTGATTTCATGCATTTTTTTTTGTAACCACCATCTGTAATATTCGACTTCATTTGTTCTTGATTTAGCTGTGGTAGTTCCTTCGCTTTTACTTTCTCCTCACAGTCACATTACCAACAGTCAACAGGCAGCTTTAGAACGGCTGAAATGTCCCTGATGGGTCTGTTCCTTAGAAGACGTCCAATGACTAATTCACGTTCGAGGTCATTCAGCTCTATTGGCTGACCCGTTCCACTGCGTTTCTCTACTGACAACATAGAACTCGTTGCTTTCTTTTATACTGCCTGGTTCACCTTACATTACATATAGTGGTTTATTTTGCACTACATGGTTGTGCCTACGTACTGTAAGAATTTGGCTTGATAACTATGTAAGGTGTCAGGCAAATCCAACACCTTCCATAAAAACCCTGACATGATAAGCAAATCCAGTAGTATGTCACATAGCTCCGAATAAATCGTGACAATAAATTAACCAAAGTAATACGAGCAACGAGTGAGCAAATGGAATACCACAGACTAACACAAGAATGCCTAAATGCATGTCGTACCTTCCCACCGTGAGACAGACGCAGTTCTGAGGGGAGAAACGAGAACAGGAGCGGAGAGCAGAACCGTGTTAAGCTAGAAGGCCGTACTATAAGGGACGGACTGGACACCCACGTCGCCAACTAACCACTAGGGCCTCACAACCCGCACGTTTTACATGAGACTTTTTCGCGTCTCTGTTACGTCAAGGACCACCCCCCAGCCCATGTTAAAAGATAGAGCCCTCCAGAAAAGCAGTATAGATCTTACGATAACACAAAAAGGGCCACTACCACCCGCAAGTTTTAGAGTGAGACTTTTTCGCGTTTCTGTTACATTAGGACCACCCCCCAGCCCACGTTAAAAGATAGAGCCCTCCAGCAGAACAGTATAGATCTCACGATAACGCTAAAAGGACCACACTAGCTGCAGGTTTTAGCGTGAGACTTTTTCGCGTCTCTGTTACGTTGCAAACTTTAAAAACATTGCCCCACCACGAAAAGTATAACGTTTCTCATTGGATAGACAGAATTTTTGTAGGCGGAGCTTAAGGTTAACATTGAGACCCTGATTGGTCAGATTGGTCAGATGAAAACACAGCCAGATACTTTTTTTTTTAACCAACTTCGGTAAATTGTAGTAAGGAGAAGTTAGGAAAGAGTTAGTTCCGAGACGACGAGCTGGATGGCTGCTGCGCCGGCCGCCGCCCCCCTGACGAACACCGACAAGGTAATGAACGCACGCGATGCCGCATAACAGCGTATAAAGCTTCACTCAGAACTGCAGAAGTCTCATCTGTTACACCTCCTTTTTGCGTAATACTAGTGTCGATCGTCAATTAAAGCTCATGGTGTTCACATTTGCCACTTGAAGTAAAAATCTGAAACGCGATGATTTTTCTATTATATAGCAATTGAGAAGCCACATCAGCCACTGTAATTTACGACAAGTTAGATAACTTATTAAAGATAATAGAGGGTCACTGTAGACCATTTTTCTCTTTTGTGAAACTTAATTTAAGCCTAGATTATAGATGTGATATGGCGTAGGTCATCCTTCGATCCATTGTAGAACTAGGAAACCCATTCAGAGAATATTCGTTCACATTTTTGTTGAACGCAGTTGGTTTTTACCATCCTGTATTAAAACACTTCCTTTTATAAATAGTGCAATTTATAAACAATGTTTTGTGAGTAGAATAAAATTTCCAATGGTAAACTTAACTGCTTTTTCGACGTTATTTTACCAGCTAAATAAAAATAGGAAAGCCTTGAACCCCTTTCCACTAAATTTAGTTAGTATTAAGATTCTTTTACGGGGAGTGCAGTGGAGCTGACTCTGAAATCATTAAGTATTTGGTTATATCATCGCTAGTCTCACTGAACTCTTCTGAATTCTACATGTGATGTGTGGTCTGGTGTCTCCTTACCAGCAACAGGTCCCAGGTTCAAACTAGTCAATTCCCTAAAAAACACGCTCAGAGCGTCGTTGCGCGAAAATGGTAGGGAGACAGGATATAGAACAAAGAGCCACCACCATGAATGTTTAGAACTAATGTCCGCTAAGTCGCGCGTCGTCTTATGTGTGTTCGCGACATTCAGCTGTTACCTAGCGGTGGTCTCATCATCATCATCTTGGACAGTTTCCAGAGTCTAGCCGGGTCTGTTTGGAGCATAGGCGTCTCCATCGTCTTCTGGCCTGCCTCCATCTCTCCGACTTCACCTTGGTCCAGTCTTCTCCTTTCTTCTGGACACATTCCTCCATTCATTTCAGCCATCTGTCTCTCGGTCTCCCTCTTGGCCTCTTTCGTTCCAGTTTCATCTCGTGTATCCTTTTGGGTTTTCTCTTCTCTTGATTCGCTTAACATGCCCATACCATCTCAGCCTTGATTTCTCTATCTCCTTCTGTAACGCTTCCACCTTCATTAACTCTCTGATTCTGTCATTTCTTAACCTGTCACCCCAATACGGTTCCTCACCTAACGGTGGTCTAAGAAACTGAAAGGCAGTTCGTTACAAAGAATATTTCGCCGAAAACTAAGTATGTTTATATGGATATGGTGTCTGTTCTTTCGGACTTGTCCATATAAGTATATAGTTCTGGCAATACCGGCCATGACCTTCTTTTCTGTGCGGATGCACACATATTACCCGAACTCTTACGGGTCTTGGTAAGAATGTCATCCACGTGTAATGAGTGTCTTGGATAGGGACACTATGCAAGTAGTGTGTGGTCATACAAAGTGATAATATGGGTCTCGTGGAAGGCGTGCACGAGATAGTCCCTGAAGTCGCACCATCCTCTGTATCCTCAGTGGCTCAGATGAAGAGAACGTCTGTCATGTAAACAGGAGATCCCGGGTTCGAGTCCCGATCGGCGCACACATTTTCACCTCTCACCGTTGATCTATAGTAACGCCCGTCAGCAGCTGAATGTATTAACATATAATTCTAACTAAGTATGTTAGTCCTAAAACAAATAAATAATAATAATAATGAGAGGCATACGTTTGCAACGATACTGCACAGTATACAATGTCGCGGCTGGAGAAACGGTCACTTTACGCAGCTGTCATATTACTGTAGTTTTGTGGATTCTGGAGGTATCGCCGCGTTCTGTTTGTCTGTTGAGCCGCCTTGCTCACTCCGTATTAGACTTAGAACTTTGTTTCTGGCTGGTTGCTGTTAACAAGTAATAATTCGTATGTACAGTGTACTTCCCTGATGGTGATACAAACTTATGGGACGATGGATAAGAGCAGATATACGGCAAAAGCAGGTGAAACTTCCTGCTCGACTGTTCCGCGTCTGTACGATGAAATATCGATAGGAATTTATAGACGCTGATAATTATACTATTCGTAATTAGCTTTCTATCGTGACTTGGTACCGTAATGGAATATTTTCGTGGACCAACAGAGGAAGAAGGTGAGACACCGAGTAAATCAACTCAAGAATCCTGGCACCGAATGTGTGTGTGTGAGCCTTGCAATATGCTGGTTGTAGTTAAAAGTTGCTAGACTGCCACCCTTTAGCTAGCGCCAACGTGTGATTGCACAAAGAGCTTCCTCGACATGCTGATTCAATACAGTCGCCGACTGTAATTGCCCAACACTTGCCGAAGTTCGATGGATCTGATCAGGGAACATTACATTTCAAATGGTTCAAATGATTCAAATGGCTCTGAGCACTATGGGATTTAACTTCTGAGGTTATCAGTCCCCTAGATCTTAGAACTACTTAAACCTAACTAACCTAAGGACATCACACACATCCATGCCCGAGGTAGGATCCGAACCTGCGACCGGAGCGGTCGCGATGTTCCAGACTGTAGCGCCTAGAACGGCTCGGCCATCGCGGTCGGCGAACATTACGTTTCATTCGCTATTACTCTCTGCTGACTTTTTCCAGCATCGATACTAGTAGTAAGTAGTTCTAAGTTCTAGGGGACTGATGACCACAGAAGTTAAGTCCCATAGTGCTCAGAGCCATTTGAACCATTTTGATACTACAATCACCTTGGACCCTTGCTTCCTTTATAACAAGAGAGAACAAAAGCGGCCTTCGTATTTACCGCTATTTTGTTCAGATGATCGTGACATGCTGATTTACTTTCAAGGGATTTTTCCTGGCAGGATACGTTATGAATGAGGTTAAAAGACGAGATTGCTCTCTTGACAAGTTCATTTAAAAGAGGGAACTAACTGCTTGTTACAATTTTAGAATTTGGGCACTGGCTCGTAGTTAACGAGCAATTCCATGAAAGGTCGGAGGATACCGTTTTCGACAAACACAATTAAAAAGCTCTTTAATTTCACTGTAGAACACCATACTCAATCAGAGCGCTGCAAGAGAACACACAAGCAGAACAAGGCCTTCCTTTCCTGAAGGTTGTTAGAGGTATACACAGCTAATGCACAGGGTGAAAGCGACCAATTAGTTTTGGTTGTATGATAACGTATGGTCATTTTTACTGGTGTTTTGTCTGTGCGGTAATGTGAAGTCGAACTCGTGATTAGAGAAACAGTTAAGCTCGTATTTAAGTTCGTAAGGAACCTCCTAATTCTTGAAAAGTTAATCAGAAATGCAAATCAAAGAGTGTACTGCAACGCTCGTGGTGAGATTATAGTCTGTTCTGCTAAATTTAAGGAAACTGTCCGTTATCAATTATACAAGGAATCTGACTCCGAGAAAAATATGAAATACAAATAACTACCAAACCTGCCCTGTCTGAAAAGTATGTCACTGTTGAAATGTTAGTTGCATTTCAAGTAAATTATAAATGACCTACCTGTTCGCGCAGTGAATAAATGCTGTGCTGCTGCTACCTCCAAACTACTATGCTATTATGGCTGTTGCTGCTATGCTAGTTTTAAAAAAATCTAACTACTAGCAACGCGATGTGCAATGTTTAAACTATAGAGACACCCACGAAACTTCTGTGGTAATAAACCTCATTACTGCAGTGATCATTGTAATCAGAGTTCTGTTACTGCGAAAGTTGGGGAAGCAAAATTATTTATGTAAAACTTGAAATAAAGAGACGAATGCTGAGTGATGGAAAACAATAAAGTAAACGCTACAACACTAAGACAAAATATTTTAACACTTGAATTATCAAAAATTCACTTTACCTTATAGTGCAAAAATCTGAACAAATTCTCTTTACTTTCTTACAAACCATTATGCTACCCATCTTTGAAGAAAAATCAGCAAATGACACATTGTTACATTGTCATATTAATCTGCAGTTCTAAATCGATAACCAAATTAATTTATACGCTTGGATGTCTCGGCAAATGCGCTATTACAGTAGCTTTTGAAGTCTCTGAATGGATATGCTAAATATCTCTCCATAAATGAAAAATGATATAAGAAAATTATTGACTGTGCACAGCACGGCTAAACAGATCTTATTCCTTCACAAGATATAACTCGACTCTTCCTTCTCCTCCCTCCTTCCCACCCTCTCTCTCTCTCTCTCTCTTTCTCTCTCTCACCGGATAGGACATGACGCCGTTGCCCAGGTAACACCAATGCCGAGTTGGCTTTCCCTACCTCGCCGCCAGCGGTTCCGTTGGAGAAGCACCGTTGTTACCACACCTTGGATAAACAGCACCACGTGGTGTTGCGCACTACATGCATCGAAGTTCGTTAGTTCTCGTTGTAAAGTGACATTTTCTGGCGTTGAAGTGATATACAGCCGTTAGGTATTGTGAACGAGTGTTTCGTGTAGGCGTTGCATTAATAATAACAGTGCATCACGTCTGAAAACGAGATTTGCAATAAAAGTGTCCGCTCAAGAACATGTTCACTGGCTATGAAGATAATATTCTTCAGCACAACATGTCTCCGAATTTGACATCAGTAGTGGACAATGCGCCATACTACTCGGTCGTGTTCGATAAAGCTCCAACAAGGCACTGGAGGAAAGAGGCTACTTTTCTCGGGATACAAGGAAATGTTCGATTGGATAGAGTTGAAACTAGCTTGTGTAAGGCGAAGTTGATTGAACTTCTAGTGTTATACAAGCCAAAAACTCCATGCTACCAAGCCGACGAACTGGCTAACGCTAAAGAGCAGAGTGCTCTTTAAAATCTAACAGAATTATGGGCCTAGGTGTAAAGCAATGTGCCAAAAACAACAAGAAGTTTACGTTCAGTGAGGTTGAAATGCTGTCAAAAGAAGTCACTGTAAATGTTACATCACAGGACTGGGCTTAAGTTGCCAGCCGTACCAAGAAGGATGTTGAGAAGACATGAACGACTGTCTGGAGTTTTGAGTAATACGTTACTTCTCTTGTTGCTTTCTTAACATCCGGTTATTTTCTCTAAACACAACAGAGTTTACAAATATTTATCTCAGTAAAATTTAAATGCAGTTCAGACTGTGACAGAATCCTAAAATAGTGTACTATTAAGCTAGAAACCGAGGGCGAGACAGGTCAATGGTTATTAGAAAGGCCATTGTCAGTATAAAAGCAAATTTGCAACTTCTTCGCTTATACTGTTGAAAAACCCACAGCAATTCTCGTTTCACCGGCAACTGAATGTCCTTAAAAGTTACATTATTTCATTAAAAAAAAAATCTGTAATTGTTTGAATATCGCGGTAGGTACGGAAGTTCCGTATATTAATCGTGTGGAAAAATACTCTCCTCATTGCGTGCCAAAATCTTGATTCGATGTGTCATACTGTTTATGAAGTACGAGAGATTATGAATATTTCATTCTGGCTTTTTCACTGGCGCGTGTGTTCGTGACGGAGCCCTTTACATACATTCCATTTTCTCGACACTAGAGACAGATGGCTATATCCTTGCAAGATTAAACAATAATTCAATATGTTACCTAAATTTCATGCACAGCAACATATGACCTTACACACACCACGCTCATAATTCTTAACGTATGCATATTAGAGTTCATGTTTACCTGACAATTTTTTATTGTTTTTATCTACATTACTTCTTAGTAAAATATGGAAATCAAAGAGCTTGCAGTAGAAGAAATTTGTTTCACAATATCGAAGACGAAGGGCTCGTAGCTCTTAATGCATGCATTTTAGAACCCATGTTTACTAGAAATTTTTGCCTCAAATGATCGTTCATGTCATGTCCCTTAACACTGACCTTTCTCTCTGGAACACCCTGTGCAATCACTCTCAAAGCGAGCCCGGCGTGCTGTACGTATAAACGTAAGCTATCCCCAAGAGAGACACTGAAGTTAGAATTTTTTCTGCTGCAACTTGTGCTTCTGCTCGGACACGTGTAACGGTGTTTGAGAAGAATAACCACAAAAAATTTTCCTCGTCTCACGAGATAATATAAGATATTAAAGGTAATAATATCGAAAGCGTATAGAAGACAGAAAAAGTCCCGCACATGCGAGAAGAAAGGCACGGCATACACTGGCTGTTTTCAATCCACGTGCTGAGTTTTATCATGTCGTATCACATTCCATATGTTCGCATGTCCGTTACACCGCCTGGTCTACAGCAGACACAGAGACAGACCAAATGAATTCTGCGAAATCGTAAAGATGACAGGAACGTTTGAATCTCAGACTGACGTATTTAATTCAGCGATGAATGCAGTATCATAAATCTGCCGACAATTTTATGCAGAATAATGGCAGAATAAAGCTAATCGTGACAATTTTTTGTCGAACGTCGTCAGAGGAGATGAGACATGGGTTCATCAGTCCGAAATGGAAACGAAATGGCTGTCCATGGAGTGGTGTCACATCGTCACACTCGCTCCTCTCCAAGAAGTTCCAAACGGCACCCTCAGCCAAAATAGTCTGGGACTGTGAAGGGGTTATTCTGTTTGATGTCCTCCCTCATGGTGCAGCGATCAACTCTGAAGTGTTTTGTGCTTCCCTTCGGAAATTGAAGAAACGACTTCAGTATGTTCGTCGTCACAAAAATGTAAGCGAACTTCTTCTCCGCTACAATGCAAGGCTTCACAAAAGTCAGCTTACCCGCAGGGAACATACAAAACTTCATTGGACTCTTCTTCCTAACCTACCCTACAGCCAGTATCTGACACCTGCCGTCTTCCATTTGTGTGATCCACTGAATGTTCCACTCTGCGGGAAGCAGTACTTGGATGGTGGGAAGTTTACTGATGCAGCAAGACGTTGGCTGCTACGTGGACAAGTAGAGTGCTACCATGCGGACATACAGGCCTTCCCGGTAAGGTGGTGTAACGCAGTCATACTGAAGGTAGATTAAATAGAAGAATAGGGTTTTGTAGCCAAAAGAGGGGGCAATAATATGGTCTCTTGGAATCCTGAATAAAACTAACCTGCTCTCAGAAAAAAAAGTGTCGCATTACTTACTGAACGGAACTAGTAATACTGATAAATTACAAAACGGGCTGAAACCTAAGAGACAGAAGATACTGCGACATAAACAGACAGAAAGCTCTAGAAATATGAGTTAGTCAAACTGGAACAGGTAATATGAGTAAAATCAGATGCAGGTCAAATGTAACACACAAGAGTAAGAGTCCTATGGCAAAGAGGATAGCTTGGAATAACAGTTCACACAGTCTACACACTATGAGTTCAGTAAACAGGTCCAGCCACCCGGTGACTACGGCTCAGTAATTCGACATTGCCATTGAATTCGGTAGTAACCTGAGTAAGCGGGCTCAAATCATGGTACGAAAAAATACCCAAACATCCTGCGTGAAATACGTTCTTCACACACTGTTGGTTGAACAACTCACTGAGTTGCCGGTGCACGAAGACTGTAAGTAGGCTGTTTAGGTTTTTATGTTGGTAACGCCACGTAGTGCTCTGTATGAAAATCGCTGACTGCGCTGTGTGCAGTCTGTGGCTGATTGGACTCATTGTTGGAATATTCGCTAGTGCAGCGTTGGGCAGTTGGATGTGAACAGCGTGTGGCGGTGGGCATTTGGAGGTCAGTCCCGCTAGCAGTGGTGGATGTGGGGAGTGAGATGGCGTAGGTTTGAGAGGTTACTATGACTGGAAGATCTTGAGGTGTGTCCGCCAGAAAAAGGAAATTTGTAAGACTGGATGTCACGAAATGATATATATATATATATATATATATAATGGTCAGTAGTTAGTGCATTCAGTAGTTAGAATCTTTTACTTAGCTGGCAGTATTGTCGCTTGCTGTCAGGGCCATTCTGTTGTAGGGATTATTGAAAGTCAGACTGCGTTGCGCTAAAAATACTGTGTGTCAGTTTAGTGATGATCAGACTAAGTGAAGAGAGAACTGTCTGAGTACGTTCAGTTTTGCTCAGCTGTTCGAAAATCAAATTATGTAAGAGTTTTTCCAGCACTGTCATTATTTACATACAAAAAGGAAGTTTCAAGGTACGTCATATCCATGCATCATTTAAGAAAGAGGCAAAATACCCTGAGATGACAAGGGTCGTGGAATACCCCCTAATATCGTGTCAGACTTCTCTTTGTCTGGCATAATGGGCATAATGGAGCAACTCGACGTGTCATGGACTCAACAAGTCGTTGGAAATTCTGTGCAGAAAAACTGAGGCGTGCTGCCTCTATAGCCGGCCATAACTGCGAAAGGGTTGCCGGTGCAAGATTTTGTGCACGAACAGACCTCTCGATTATGTCCTATAAATCTTCGATGGGACTCGCGTCGGGCGATCAGAGTGGCCAAATCATCGACTTGAATTGTCCAGAATGGTCATTAAATCAGTCGCGAACAACTGCGGCTCGGTGACACGGAGCATTATCATCCATAAAAATACCATCGTTGTTTGATAGATGATGTCCACGAATGGCTGCAAATGGTCTCCACGAAGCCGAACGTAACCATTTCTAGTTAATGATAGGTTCAGCTGGACCAGAGGACCAAGTCCAATCCATTTAAACGCTGTCCTCACCATTATAGAGCTACCACCAGCTTCCAAACTTCGTTGTTGAAAACTTGGCTCCATGGTTCGAACCTTACCACAGCTCTTAGCAACTGAAATCGGTATTCATCTGACCAGGACACGGTTTCCAGTCGTTCAAGGTACAACCGATATGGTCACGAGCCCAGGAGAGTCGCTGCAGGCGATATCGCGCTGTTAACAAAGGCGCTCGCGTCGATCGTATACTACCATAGCCGATTAATGCCACATTTCGCCGCACTATCCTAATGGAAACGTTCGTTGTACGTCCCATTTTGATTTCTGCAGTTCTTTCAGGCAGTGTTGCTTCTCTGTTAGCACTGACGACTCTACGCAAACGCAGGTACTCTCGGTGGTTTAGCGAAGGTAATGCCTGAAATCTCGGCCCAAGTTTGACACTGTGGATCTCGGAATATTGAATTCTCTAACAATTTATGAAATTGAATGTCCCGTGCACTATCTCCGGCTATAATTTCGCATTGAAACTTCCGTCGTGCGGACCATGTCTGACATTTTTTTTTAAAAAAATCATCTGAGCATAACGAAATTATAAGCAACCAGTTGACTAAAAACATTTAATTTTTTTACCGGTTTGGGGACTTTGTGCCCCTCTTCAGAAGGTTATACCTATCGCATTATTTGTTCCACTACTGGCATTGTTTTTGCATTTGTTGTTTCGCTTCTTCATACTAATTTTATACATACACTATCAAATACACACATCAAAAAAAGTTTGGCATCTCCCCTGTTCCCAGAACTCCTCAAGATAGACGTTGACTGTGGATATTGTATCACAAACATAGTCCCTTTCTCTGTTCAGAGATGTCACTAAACCTGCCCAAAAATGTAAACAACCATGCATGAGCAGTGCCTATTAGACGGAGGGGGTCCGACAGCCGATCTGTTCAAGTCATTCCACCAGGAAGATGGTACACAGCTCGTGATGTCTGTGGTTCAACTATGCCTAAACGGTCAATACCGCTGCTCGACCGCGTCCGCATTGTTACTTTGTGCCAGGAACGGCTCTCAACAAGGGAAGCGTCCAGGCGTCTAGGAGTGAACCAAACCGATGTTGTTCGGACATGGAGGAAATACAGAGAGACAGGAACTGTCGATGACATGCCTAGCTCAGGCCGCCCAAGGCCTACTACTGCAGTGGATGACCGATACCTACGGATTATGGCTCGGAGGAACACTGACAGCAACGCCACCATGTTGAATAATGCTTTTCGTGCAGCCACAGGACGTCGTGTTACGACTCAAACTGTGTGCAACTTCACTCCCGACGTCCATGGCGAGGTCCGTCTTTGCAACCACGACACCATGCAGCACGCTACAGATTGGCCCAAAAACATGCCGAATGGACCGCTCAGGATTGGCATCACATTATCTTTACCGATGAGCGTCGCATATGCCATCAACTAGACAGTCATCGGAGACGTGGTTAGAGGCAACGGGGTCAGGCTGAACGCCTTAGACACGCTGTCCAGCGAGTGCAGCAAGGTGGAGGTTCCCCGCTGTTTTGGGGTGGCATTATGTGCGCCTGACGTACGCCGCTGGTGGTCACGGAAGGCGCCGTAACGGCCGTACGATATGGGAATGTCATCATCCGACTGATAGCGCAACCACATCGGCAGCATATTGCCGAGGCATTCGTTTTCATGGACGACAATTTGCGCCCCCATTTAGGATAACGACATCACTCGACTAGAGTGGCCAGCATGTTCTCGAGACATGAACTCAATCGAACATGCCTAGGACGACGCGGCCCACCAACCACTCTGAGGGATCTACGCTGAATCGCTGTTGAGGAGTGGGACAATCTGGACTAACAACCCCTTGATGTACTCTGCCACGACGAATACAGGCATGGGTCAATGCAAGAGGACGTGTTGTTGGGTGTTAGAGGTACCGGTGTGTACAGCAATCTGGACCACCACCACCTCTGAAGGTCTCGCTGTATGGTGGTACAATATGCAACTTGTGTTTTTCATGAGCAGTATAACGGGCGGAAATGATGTTTATGTTCATCTCTATTCCAATTTTCTGTGCAGGTTCTGGAACTCTTGGAACCAAGGTGATGCAAAACTTTTTTTGATGTGTGTACATGACCGTGGTATTTTGTTGTGTTTATCTTGACACTCGCAAATAATGCGATAGGCATAGCCTTCTGAAGAATGGCACTAAGTGTCCGAAACCGATAAAGAAATTAAATTTCATTTATGCAACTAGTTGCTTACAATTTCGTTATACATGACTACAGTAAAATGCTAATAATCACCTGAGTACAAATGACAGTTCCACCAATCCACCACCCTTTTACACCTTGTATAAGTGATATTATTGCCATCTGTATATGTACATATCGCTATATCATGGATTTTGCACTTTAGTGACACCTCAGACCACATGAACTGATCAAAAAAGCTAGTGTTGTTTGGCTCATTCAAGACGTGCAATGTTATAGGTCGTTCCGAACAGCGGTCTTTTGCATTAGGCTCTGCTCCGTATGCCCACTGTATGCTGCTCCTTTCTCAACGTTCTTTGTGAAACTGGTCCACATGGTGCTATATTCATTGACTTCAACAATTCCCGTGCGGTTTTAAATTGATTGCCATTGACAGTGCGTGACACTTAGATGACTGTCGATTAAGGTCTTCTGTTCTGGTGCCACGCTGTCGTTGCAGGCACGTCAGACAGTTAACGTTGAGATTCGAATAAACCAGGCGCCTTCGTTCATGGTGTGGCCATGGACAAGTACAAACATGTTAGCTCCTTTTCTCCACCCTGTCATATTCACCCACCTCAGTGCGCTGCCCTCATGCTACCGACTGGTACATGTATGCCACTTCACTTCCCAGTCTCGTATGTCACAAAAGTATCCCGACATATTTTAGTGGACATTAATACGGGGTACATCCACCCTTCGCCTTTATAATGGCTTGAACTGTGCTGCTGACACCTTCAATGAATGTCTTCGGAGTCCATTCTTCCTCTGTAGTCGAAACCAGAGGAAGTAGTGATGTTGCACGCTGGCGTCTTGGGTACAGTCGACGTTTTCATCTCAAAGGTGTTCCATCGAATTCAGGTCGGAACCTTGGGCAAGTCAGTTTATTCTAGGAATGTTATTCACCACGAAACCGTTGATGCACGTTTCTTTGTGTCAGGGTACATTGCCATGACAGGGTGTGTTGTCTTCGTTTCCGAGCTGTTGCTCCTCTGTAAAGTATGTAATGCTGTAAAATGTGTTCATATCCCTCTGTTGTTAATATTTTCCTAAGCAACAAGGGAACGATGGCCTAAGCACCAAAAACAACCCCAAAACGTAACACCACTTCCTCTGGACTTCCCTCTTGGCGCTAAGGATGACGGCATATAATTTCTCCAAGCATTCCCAAAACCCTTCCATCGGATTGCCACAGGACAAAGTGATTCATAATTTCAAATCACTAGTTTCCAGTCGTCCACTGTCTTTGCACCAACTCGAACGTCACTTGGAATTGACTACTGAAATGTATAGCTTACGAGGAGCAGCTCGATCACTGTCCCCCTTTATTTTTAACCGACTGAACACAATGACTGTGCTAGTTGGACTGATGCTAGGACATTGGCACTGACGAGGGAGCCCTCGCACTGATTTCATGCAATTTTTGCAACCATCCTTCGTAATGTTTGGCGGTCACGGTACATCAGAACTTTTAACTTATTAGGAAGTAAAATCACTTTAGATGACAAAATTTCAGCAGGTATAAAACGCAGGACTGCACAGGCAAAGAGGCTGCTTACATTAAGGATCCTAAACATGGAGACCAAATCGAGATTTAAAGAGCTTTGTCTGGAGCGTGGCCGTTTCTGATTTGGAAACGTGAACTGCTGCTGAATCCAACTTTAAGAGGTATTGGAATGTGAGGCTAAAGCAGTACGGAAAAGTTGTAGCAAAGCTCACAAATGGAGAAACTCTTACAAGAATAGTAGAAAAAAATCTCTGCTATCAAAATTCCAAAAAAGAAGTGGCGACCTCTTCCGATACAACTGATCTCTAGTCAATATAATGGAAGGAATGAGCAAAAGCAAGTGAGGAAGAGGAAGGTGTGGAACGTAATACGACGGACAGGTCAGAGATGATGGAAGAGCAGAATCATATGAGAAAATGAAGAGACGAACTGAGAAGACTAGGGAAGAAGAAATACTGCCAACCAGTCTTCGGATTGAGTCTTAAGAAGGTTTTATAGCACACTGTCATTAATTTGTACGATACGCCACAGGTTTCTAGTTTTTGTTCATATTAAGGTGCCTTAATGCATTTAAAGTAATGAAAATGTAACTAAGAGAGTCAAGTGGTGCTGTGTTATGTCTTTCGTTTTTACAGGTTTTTGAACTTACTGATGAGCCGTAGACGTGCCACACGCAACTCTCAACGCACTTCTATACGTCAGAAATTGCACTGCCATTCGAATTTTGACAAAAGCCTTCTGTAGATTATTGATGATAACTGCTATGGTAGGAAGATAGTTTTTCTATCTTTATCGAATTTCGGCCAGTCTTCGCACTCACAAGTGCGGAAGATACAAACCGTTTCCTCCATCGGGAGAAGGTCATATCACCGAGAGATCGGGTCCGACCACCTGCCTTGCATAAAATCCCTAACTACTTAACGAACATTTTTAGGCGATCTTAACAATAGTTATACAACTGAACGATTCATTACAAATGGATTCTAACACAGTTAGAAACGTACATCGCTGTTCCAGTGTCTCAGTGGATAAAAAATCCGAGTCAGTGCGACTAGAATTCGCGCACCGAGGGTTCCGCAAAAACTTTATCTATCGGTCCTGGGAATTCCAAGACTTTAGAGAATGTTTTAATTTTAAGCCTGCCATTCGCTTGTGGATGACAATGGCGTCGCTTTCACATAGGCGGTTGACTAATTTTTCGTAGTTCAGCCAATTTGCCACGAAATATTTATAAATTATACGTGCAAATTTTCCTAGTGAATCAGGCAACAATTGAGAAAAACCGTGTCAAAATACCTGCAGAAGTTCCTGAGACTAGCTCGAACATATGAAAAGAAGTGAGAAGGGGACTTCTCACATTCATTCGGTAGTATTTTTCTGTCATTCTGACAACGGATGATGAATGCATTGTAAGTTCTAATTTCAAAACAATATTTTTATATGATACAATTTAACAATTTTTGGATTTTTTCCTTAGTTGCACTGTGATAACGAAGCGTAATCTTTTTTCGTGTGATATAATTACATATTAAGTATTTTCGGATTTTTTCCCCTTTAGTTATACAGTGAAACCTTGCGTCTTGCCAAATTTCATGATTCTAGGTCAACGGGAAGTGCCCTATAGATTCTGATTAGTGTTATTGCGAGTATCAAACTATGTGAGATAAATGGCCGTATCTTTTCACTATATTGACGTAGAAGCCAAGGGATCGTAGATCTTAGTATGTGAGATAAATTTGAATTTGATACGTCCAACTGCTACTGGGAAAAATGGGTCTTCACAGTCATACAGACAGACAGATAGATGACAAAGTGATCATATAAAGGTTCCGTTTTTACCGAGTAGGATGCGGGACCTTAGAAAGAGTGATGCGTTGACAGGACATCAAATTACTTACCCCTAATGTTCCACCATTTGCCGAAAACGGCGTTTCGGTTACTAAAACCGTTAACGAAACAGTCTGCCGTAAAAGTTACGTGGTCCTCACCAGACGTAAGTAATTTTCAGGACCACGAGCTATTCCATGGTGTGTGATATTATTCAGATGTGTAATCTATATTACTGTAGTCGAGTATTTAGATGTTAAGGACACCTACTTGAGTTTAGTGGATGTCGAAGGCGTGTCAGTCTGACTACGTAATAAAACGACGGACGTTTAAAAACCACACGCAACGGTTTTTGCTGGATCGAGCTGATAAGCACCGGCGCTACACGGCTGGCTGCGTCCTGGGTCACGCAATGGGCCCGTAACCAGGCGGCTGCTCATTGATTTCCTCTCTCACTAGCCGCTATTGTCTCACGCAGTGCGTACGTGATGTTCTCTATAGCGCCAAGTTATTCGCCAGCGTTTACCCATTTGCATTTTACACCTCTTACTCAGCTGGGAAAGCTAAGTACACTGACAAAAATCCATCAGACGGCGTTTTTTTTGTAATAAGCAAAATACACTACTGACCATTACAATTGCTACACCACGACGCTGACGTGCTACAGACGCGAAATTTAACCGACAGGAAGATGATGGTGATGCAAATGATTAGCTTTTCAGAGCATTCACACGAAGTTGGCGCCGGTGGAGACACCTCCAAAGTGCTGACATGAGGAACGTTTCCAAACGATTTCTCATACACAGACAGCAGTTGACCAGCTTTGCCTGGTGAAACGTTGTTGTGATGCCTCGTGTAAGGAGGAGAAGTGGGTACCATCACCTTTCCGACTTTGATAAAGGTCGGATTGTATCCTATCGCGATTGCGGTTTATCGTATCGCGACATTGCTGCTCGCGTTGGTCGAGATCCAATGGCTGTTAGTAGAATATGGAATCGGTGGGTTCAGGAGGGTAATACGGAACGCCGTGCTAGATCCCAACGGCCTCGTATCACTAGCAGTCGAGATGACAGGCATCTTATCCGCATGGCTCTAGCGGATAGTGCAGCCACGTCTCGATCCCTGATTCAACAGATGGGGACGTTTGCAAGACAACAACCATCTGCACGCACAGTTCGACGACGTTTGCAGGAGCATGGACTATCAGCTCGGAGACTATGGCTGCTGTTACCCTTGACGCTGCATCACAGACGTCTTACATTTCAGATACGTTAAGACCTGTGGCTCGACCCTTCATTCGATCCCTGCTAAATTCTACATTTCAGCAGGATAATGCACAACCGCATGTTGCAGATCCTGTACAGGCCTTTCTGGATACAGAAAATGTTCGACTGATGCCCTGGCCAGCACATTCTCCAGATCTCTCACCAACTGAAAACGTCTGGTCAATGGTGGCCGAGCAACTGGTTCGCCACAATATGCTAGTCACTACTGTTGGTGAACCGTGGTATCGTGTTGAAGCTGCATGGGCTGCTGTACCTGTACACGCCATCTAAGCTCTGATTGACTCAATGCCCAGGCGTATCAACGCCGTTCGTTATCACGGCCTGAGGTGATTGTTCTGGGTACTGATTTCTCAGGATCTATGCACCCAAATTGCCTGAAAATCTAATCACATGTCAGTTCTAGTATAATATATTTGTCCAATGAATTCCCGTTAATCATTTGCATTTCTTCTTGATGTAGCCATGTTAATGGCCAGTAGTGTATTCCTTTTATTTTGTAGATTGGTTGAAGGGATTAGAACAGAGATACCATAAATGTGTTGATCTCAAGGAGGGGGATGTTTATAAAACCAAGACATTACCAGCACCTCCTGGTATGATACTCTTTGTATACAATTTTTGTACTTTGTCTCCGCTGGCGCCTCTCAGCTCGACGCCCCAAGTGGCATATTATGTCGTGTCGAACTTAAACCAGCACTGTTTGTTTGATATGGATAAAGCGGGGAAAACCTCCATTAACTTAGCTTCACGTTTAGAACAGGTTCCGTAGAAAAAAATGTATTTGGAAAAAGTTCCGAGTTCTTCTCCATTTGCTTGAATTCAGTTCGTTATCTTACGGTCGTGCATAAACAGTCAGGCTGCCTGCGTTGCTCTTTCGTTGCAGATAATCTCTGGCCAACAAGGGTATAGAGTTCTCTCCGAGTCCTGCATATCAGTCGCTAGCAACCATATTGTTACACTTATCCGACTGGAAGCATTCTGGAGGTCTACCCTGTCCTGTTGTCAATACGTGCTACAGCAGGTTCGCGATATTGCTGACAGATGCAACGGCTGGACAGCTTGAGCAAATCTCAACGGCCGCTGTCCACATCTATCCCCCGAGGAGAGACAAGTAAACACGAAATGTTTCGTGACAAGTGCACCTTATGCATAAAACATGTTGCATGGCATGGGGCGACATAAGCGACGTAATCTGCTCGCTCGCAGCTCCGACCTTATCTCGGTCCTTATTTTGCTCACGCCAAACGGCTGTGGCTGGGTGTTTTGCTGTGTCACAAGCGGATGTGAAACAAGTTCAATGGTGGCTGTCTATGTCCAAAACTCTATTAATTCCAGCACAAAAGCCCTTTGTCAGCAACTGTGTGTATGTGTGTGTGTGTGTGTGTGTGTAGCCTCTCAAGGTAGCTGTAATGACCTGTTTAATTGAGGAGTCATCAGACCTTCGACTGGTGACACGCTGTTTCCGTTGCTTTCCGTGTTGTTATTGGCATACGGCGGTAGCCACATACGGCGGCAAAGTGAAATGGTGTCTGCCTGGCAAGGGAATGGTATTGATGCCAATGAAATTTAGTAAAATGCAAGGAAGGTTGGAAGATGGTGCCACGTCGTGGACGCTGTAATTATAGACGGAGGACAAGTTAGGATTGAACACGAAAGGGAAAAGAAATGGATCATATCTTTTTTCAAAGGAACCAACAAGGTATTTACATTAAGCGATTCTGGAACAGTAGGCACTTAGTTATGGACTAACTATGCTCCTCTGAAAGCGACCCAAGGACTTCAATCTCTGCGGCCGCTCACTCGATTGTGAAATTTGTTTCTATGATGCTGGTACATGTTGCGTAGTAACGCTCTAAACTTTGGTATATGTTGCGCAATAACTCTCTAAACTTTAAAAGGCAATACCATTTCCCATCGTGGCTGTGTTAAGATCACAGTGGTTTGTTTCTCACGATCAACCGATGTCAAGGATGCGCCGTTTCCTGGTACAGGGCAGTGTTGTACCTAGAGGATAGTGTATCTAGGAACACGCGTTGTTTCCTGATCGGTGTTTCAGTCTAGGGTTCATTTTAGACGGAATGCGCTCTAGAGGTCGCCAGTTTCCGCCATTTTCCGCAGTTTTTGTTATTGTTAGACACGACGTTGTGTTTTATTCAGTTTTTGTAAATATTTATAGTTCTACACATTTAAGTGCTGTCTAAAATAATAAAGCTATCCTTGTACACTCCTGGAAATTTAAATAAGAACACCGTGAATTCATTGTCCCAGGAAGGGGAAACTTTATTGACACATTCCTGGGGTCACATACATCACATGATCACACTGACAGAACCACAGGCACATAGACACAGGCAACAGAGCATGCACAATGTCGGCACTAGTACAGTGTATATCCACCTTTCGCAGCAATGCAGGCTGCTATTCTCCCATGGAGACGATCGTAGAGATGCTGGATGTAGTCCTGTGGAACGGCTTGCCATGCCATTTCCACCTGGCGACTCAGTTGGACCAGCGTTCGTGCTGAACGTGCAGACCGCGTGAGACGACGCTTCATCCAGTCCCAAACATGCTCATTGGGGGACAGATCTGGAGATCTTGCTGGCCAGGGTAGTTGACTTACACCTTCTAGAGCACGTTGGGTGGCACGGGATACATGCGGACGTGCATTGTCCTGTTGGAACAGCAAGTTCCCTTGTCGGTCTAGGAATGGTAGAACGATGGTTTCAATGACGGTTTGGATGTACCGTGCACTATTCAGTGTCCCCTCGACGATTACCAGAGGTGTACGGCCAGTGTAGGAGATCGCTTCCCACATCATGATGCCGGGTGTTGGCCCTGTGTGCCTCGGTCGTATGCAGTCCTGATTGTGGCGCTCACCTACACGGCGCCAAACACGCATACGACCATCATTGGCACCAAGGCAGAAGCGACTCTCATCGTTGAAGACGACACGTCTCCATTCGTCCCTCCATTCACGCCTGTCGCGACACCGCTGGAGGCGGGCTGTACGATGTTGGGGCGTGAGCGGAAGACGGCCTAACGGTGTGCGGTACCGTAGCCCAGCTTCATGGAGACGGTTGCGAATGGTCCTCGCCGATACCCCAGGAGCAACAGTGTCCCTAATTTGCTGGGAAGTGGCGGTGCGGTCCCCTACGGCACTGCGTAGGATCCTACGGTCTTGGCGTGGATCCGTGCTTCGCTGCGGTCCGGTCCCAGGTCGACGGGCACGTGCACCTTCCGCCGACCACTGGTGACAACATCGATGTACTGTGGAGACCTCACGCCCCACGTGTTGAGCAATTCGGCGGTACGTCCATCCAGCCTCCCGCATGCCCACTATACGCCCTCGCTCAAAGTCCGTCAACTGCACATACGGTTCACGTCCACGCTGTCGCGGCATGCTACCAGTGTTAAAGGCTGCGATGGAGCTCCGTATGCCACGGCAAACTGGCTGACACTGACGGCGGCGGTGCACAAATGCTGCGCAGCTAGCGCCATTTGACAGCCAACACCGCGGTTCCTGGTGTGTCCGCTGTGCCGTGCGTGTGATCATTGCTTGTACAGCCCTCTCGCAGTGTCCGGAGCAAGTATGGTGGGTCTGACACACCGGTGTCAATGTGTTCTTTTTTCCATTTCCAGGAGTGTATATTATTACTTCTTCAGTTACAGAATGTTAGGGTAAGAGAAATTCTATGTATTTTTAACGTGTAGACTTAAGCCGTATTTCATCGGACGTGTATTGTTTTGCACTTTGAAATACAATGTCTTTGTTAATTAGCTGCGTTTCGTGAATGTCTGTACAATTGTACCTCTCCTGAGAATGGAAATTTGTATTAGTTTTGAATAGCTTCAAATTCAACTGTTTTTTTTTTAAATACAATTTCTGCTTTATTTGATTTCACGCAATGATTATTCGCGGGTGTTACAGCAACAATGTGCAGGAGTGTGATTATTGAACTATAAGAAAAAACTTAAATTAGTTACAAACTACGGCGTGCACACACTTTATCCAGTATGTGAACGTTGCTACGGATTTTCGGATTTCGGTTTTTACGTGTTTGATACGCCTACCGTAATTGGTGATGATGTGACGCAGAGGAATAGCGAAATTCTGTAAGACCCGCTAAAGTGAAGTGTCGGAACACCAATGCTGTCGATGACCTCCTGAATGGCAGTATTCGCTCAGCGATGGTTTTGGGGTTGTTGCTGTACACCTTGTCTTTAATACAACCCCTCAAAAAGGAGTCGCATGTGTACAGATCTGGACAGTATGGTGGCCAATCGTGGTGCTTGCCAGTGGCCTCTGGGTCATCATTAAAACTTTAGGCACATTTCTCAAGGTTAACTCCTCTTCCAACGAACACTGTGGATATTTTCTCCTTTTATGGCGTCCCAAGTTTGTTGTCTGTCCTCACGTTTTTAATTTTTTAAAGCAATGCATCGGTACCACACTTCGTAAAATACTTCCAAACAAAGGGTGTTACCATTCTGGAATGTACCTGGTATCCTAGGACGAAAGTGGGAAGCTATCCAAACTTCAGTTGAGGGAAAGTCTTGCACACTGCACGTACACACATATCGTCTAATAGGCCACACAACACAACAACAGACACTGTATTGTCACTGCAGGGCTGTACCGGTTCTTATGTCATGTACTTGTTGTTAAAATAGTGCTGACACCTTTTTCCCTACTTTTACAATAATCCAAAATTTAAAACAATGGAAATTTTTTGAATGAACATTGCCCATTCTAAAAAATACGTTTCATTGAAAAACCAAAACTTTTAGCAATGCTGCTACGACAAATACCAGTTATTTCGAGCTAAAATGCGAGTATTAGTCTTAAGCAGCCGGTTTTACCCGTCCCTACGATGGAGTGCAACATCTACTGTATTAATGAAACTTATTAAAAAATCCAGAAGTATGTGTATTATGTCTGAGATTAGCACATCTGACAATAAAATTAAAACAGTTTTAAATATTGTGAAAAGGGAAACAGGGCGACCAAGAGCACAGGAAGACTGTATTTCTATCAAACACAATGAAAAGTTTGTTAGCAAGAAGTCTGAAGTAGAAAACATATTTAATAATTATTTTTTAAGTGTTGTAGAGAAAAAAGGTTCAAGATATAAAATGCACGGCAGTATATGGAAAAGACAGTACCTACGAAATTTGATAAAATTGAAATTCAACCCACCTCTCCTACAGAAATTAGGCAAATAATAAATTCACTCAAAAGTAAAAGCTAACATGGAATTGATGGCATTTCCAACAAAGTACTAAAAGATTGTTCCCAACAAAGAAGTAGGATTCTCAGCCACATATGTAGTGGCCCACTGAAACAGGGAATTTTTCCAGACAGACTGAAATATTCTATTGTTAAACCATTGCATAAAAAAGAAGATAGATCTGATCTTATTAACTACAGCCCAATCTCACTTCTGACAGATTTATCCACAATTATTGAAAAACTAATGTATTCAAGAGTAGCATCACATATTTGTAAAAATGAAGTACTAACAAAATGTCAGTTTGGTTTTCAGAAAGGCTTTTCAACAGAAAATGCTATATATGCTTTCACTGATCAAATATTAAATGCAATGAATAACCGAACATCACCCATTGGGATATTTTGTGATCTGTCAAAGGCTTTTGACTGTGTGAACCATGAAATTCTTCGAGATAAGCTTAAGTATTGTGGTATGAGTGGGACAGTGCATAAATGGTTTAATTCATACTTAACTGGAAAAATGCAGTAGGTTGAAATTAATAGTACAGATACTCTACAAAAACCAGCAGAGTCCTCTAACTGGTGAGGTATCAAGAATGGCGTCCCACAGGGTTCAGTCTTGGGTACCTTATTGTTCTTAATGTATATTAATGACTTGTCACTATATTCATGAAGATGGAAAGTTAGTTTTTAGTTGTTGTTGATGATACAAGTATAGTAATCACACACAAGAAGCAAGAATCAGCTGAGGAAATTACAAATAACGTCTTTTAGAAAATTATTAAGTGCTTCTCTGCAAATGGCTATCACTAAATTTTGAGAAAACACAGTTTATACAATTCTGTACAAGTAAAGGTCGCAACACCATTGATAAATATAGACTATGAACGGAAGGCTGTTGCTAAGGTGGAATACTCAGAATTTCTGGGTGTGTGCATTGATGAGAAATTGAATTGGAAGAAACACATCGACGATTTGCTGAAACGGGCTAGGTTCAGCTACTTTACCTATAAGGGTTATTGCAAATGTTAGTGATAAACATATTAGTAAATTAGCCTACTATGCCTATTTTCATTCACTGCTTTCATATGGCATCATATTTTGGGGCAATTCGTCATTGAGAGAGAAAGTATTCATTGCACAAAAACGTGTCATCTGAATAATAGCTGGAGCCCACCCAAGATCATCTTGCAGACATTTATTGAAGGAATTCGACATATTCACAGTATCTTCACAATACATATATTCACTTATGAAATTTGTCGTTAATAGCCCATCCCGATTCAAAAATAACAGCGAAGTGCATAGCTACAACACTAGAAGAAAGGGTGATATTCACTATTCTGGATTAAATCTCACTTTGGCACAGAAAGGGGTGAATTACGCTGCCACAAAAATCTTTGGTCATTTGCCAAAGATTATTAAAAGTCTGACAGATAGCCAACCAACATTTAAAATCAAATTAACAGAATTTCCTTCTACTCAATAGATGTGAAGTAGTAACTGTAAAAAGAATAATTAATTATTTTGTGTAAAGAAAACTTATGTTAAAGTGACAAGTTCAACATCATTACGAAATGTGGTATTCATGATGTATGGAATAAGGATTTATGCATGTATGTATGTATGTATGCTCCGCGGGAAAACAGCAGAGGAGGGGCACATAGCAGGTGAGCGCCATCCAATGCCGTCTCTCTCTCTCTCCCTCTCTCTCTCTGTCCCCCTCTCGCTGCTGTGTGGAGAGGACGGTGCGCTGATTCAGGCTACGAGTGTCACCTTCCGATAAGACTGTATGTTGAAGTGACGGTTGCACGCTAGTATGATAGTCAGCTGTGGTTACCAGTGGAATTGGCGTGCAAGAAGTGGCGGGGCTGAATTTATCTGATAGATGGGGTGACTGGAATCATATATTGTGTTAATTGGCGTTTGGAAGGCGTTGTTTTTCAAGTGTTTGGTTTCGCCATGGCGTCGTTTTCCTTAGTTGCAACCTCAGTTAGGATTGTGTCGTTTTTTGGTCGCTTATAAGGTTGCCTCCCAGAGTAACATAGCCTATCTCTAAGTGTATAGTTTAGTGTTTTAATGTATAGTATTAGATGGTTTTCTGGCTTTACCTAAAACGAGCATTCTAGTGAATTAGTATTAAGCTTAGTGATTTTTTACGAGTATATTGGTTGCTTGTGTTGATACGGTATGCCTTTTAGGTAATGTTGAAAGAGTTAAATATTTTACCAAAAGTATTATATACTTAAAGTGTTTTTAAATATTCAATGCGCTGTTGGTGCCAACATAGTGCTGTTTTTAAAGTTATCACGTTAAATTGTTTTAAGTTGGTTAGTCCGCTTTAGTTCGCTGGTTGAATATACATACATAAGCGAAAGTATTCACGTAAGCTTGTAACCTATGTGCTTGAGGAGTTGGTTTTCCACGTTAGTTGGCAAAAAAAATGGAATTAATTGCTACTCATCAGTACATGCCTTTTAGTGCATTTGAAGATGAAAATTGATTTTTCTTTTAATTAATTTTACCTAAATACGTCTACCTATTAAACTGTGGCAATTTGGCCGTTTGCAGCATAGTTCTAGCAGTGAAGTGTAATTTTCTGATTGTTTTCATGAATATATTTGTTGTATTTTCATATATAAAACCAGCACATTTCACTTCCCGTACCCAGGCTCCCTACCATTTAAAAAACTACCACCATTTTGCAAGATTAATGGCAAATTTAGTTTATTAACTAATTTAATGCCGTAATTTCACAATATCACTATCATACATGTTATGACACACATAGTAATGTGCGAAACACGAAAAGCGACAGGCGAGGAGTGAGTTTATGTCCTAATAATGGTGCAGTGCTGTATACATCTTCGACTCCAAGCTGTCAGTAACTTTCGTAGCTTTGATAAATCTCATCGGTCCAAAAAGTTCAGAGACTGGATTAATAAAAAACAGAGAACAGTTAATACTTCTTCTACTCCACAGAGGTTCTCCATTATTGAGTACAACACACAGAACAAGCGTCCAACCATGTGAGATTGTCAGAAAAGTTATTTCAGCCCCCACATCACATTGGCTTGACTGTAGGTTATGTCGTCAAAGCGTTGAACAGACATGTGAATTTCGGAATTTTGCATTTTTGCGGCAGGTTCGTACTGACAACACCAAGTCTCGCCAGCCGTGCTGATTTTTACGGAAAGTACTGATCACATTTTTCATTTCCGTCAAGTCCGGCAAGCGTCGAAGCGTTGTTATTTATGATTGGGAATCAAGGTACGTCGGACTTTGCACAGACCTTCCTCTTCTTCGAAACACTCTGCAGAATGTCTTGAATATTTGATTTAGAGATGTCTTGTCGTCGGGATTTGTGACACAAGGATGACACACTATGGCCGCACGTCCGCTACTTAACGCTGCCAGCTCACTACTGACTGGTCAAATTACAATTGTTAGTTCAAACTGCCACCGCAGTTACTGAGCTAACGTCGCTTACAGGGCAGGAACAATGTCAGTCTCGAAACATTTTGAATGAACGATGTAATACCGCAAAGAACAAAAGAAGAGATGTTATTGATGAGGTTTTGAGCACCTAGAACGCTGTGTTAAACTATCGACAAAGGATTTTTTTTAGGAAACTTCTATCCTAATCGAATCGAAAATCGGTAGCTGTGTGAAAATACAAGCGAAAGTAAAAAAAAAAGTCCTGAAATACTGTTAATTATTTTGTATGTTCTGAGTAGAGCCGTAATTGGTTCAAATGGCTCTGAGCACTGTGGAACTTAACAGCTGTGGTCATGAGTCCCCTAGAACTTAGAACTACTTAAACCTAACTAACCTGAGGACACCACACACATCCATGCCCGAGGCAGGATTCCAACCTGCGACCGTAGCAGTCGTACGGCTCCAGACTGCGCGCCTAGAACCGCAAGACCACCGCGGCCGGCAGAGCCGTAATTAAGAGTATCAAGTGTCTGATATTACATTCAATGTGAAGTTATTTGCAAATGTTAATATAACATGCCTGCCGAAGCTTAATTAAACTAAAACTGAAATATATGTTAACGTGGTGTTCTATGATCTACGTCGCACTGAGGTTTTGTTAATTGTCCCAGCCATCAATAGGAACACTGTTCATGAGTTGTATGATTACTTTTTGAATTGGTCAAAGGAATTTATTGAAATGAGTCATCTATTAGTGTGGAACGTTTCTACCACTATTACATGTTAAAGGGGCAAAGTTTTTCCATTATACTGCTTAATTAGCCGAATATATTCCGTAGTAGCTGTGATCTACAGAAAAATCAATACATGTTAAAGAATACTTAATAACATTTGCATTTAGATATAGACTGTCGAAGCAAGGAGCTTGTTCTATGCAAAACTTGTGCAATATCACAGTGTGAGAGCCTCAGAATATTCTGTGCTAGCCTGTTTACACGAATAAGTGTTGGCCATTGCATGTAGATATTAAGATATAAAATTATCTCATGTTCTTTTATAGCATGACAGACTAACTTAAGAAACTGACCTCTTGAACTGCCAGAATCTATTTCTTAATATCGTCTGGTCAACATAATACACTGCAATGCGGAACTCAAGGACTAAAGTAAACTTCGCGTTATGTACCACTGCCAAGAAACAAACAAACCCGGACCATAATAGAAAGAACTGCCCCCAGTGAGTACAGAAACTGATAGAAAGAAATACGCAGTGAGGCGAGCATAAATGACACTATCATTCACAAGCAGTAATTACACTGTAGTCGCTCCCACTCGTGATGGTCTCCTGAACATTACAAAGACAGGACACGGTTCTTAATAAGGTGTGAGATCAGCACGGACGGCAATCGATGCTGTGCAGCGTGCTTCGATGCTGGCCGCGAGATTGGTAAGGAGTTATTTTGGTAGGGCCTTTCATTCTTCCACCAGCGCGGCTGACGACTGAGGGTGGGGTCCTTGGTGCAGGTGGACGTGGCGCGTTACGTCTCCCCAACAAACCCCACACGTGGCAGATCGGAGGGAAGCCGGGGGGCACCGCGCACGCCAGCCCGTTCGCAGAATATCCTCTCGTTTCATGAGGTCCTGCAACTGCGCAATTCGGTGAGGTCGCACAGTGTCATCCGCTGATATGAGGTCGCGAATGAAACCAGCCCTGAAATGACGCAGAAGGGGAAGGAGTACAGGGTCACAAAAACGTTGACTAATGAGTATACCGCGTGCAAAGATTTGGAGCATAGTAGGCCCCTGCAACGTTATGCCTCCCAAAAAAACATCTGGACCGCCAAAACGGTCACGTTTGAAAATGTTCCTGGGTGCATTACATGTTACCAGCTCTCATCGGATGAGTTTACGTTCGGAATCATTAATCATTTCGAATCTGCTCTCACTCGAGAAGAGCACGTGAACTCACTCCTCGTTGGTCCAGTCCCTATGCTCTTAGCACCATCGCAAACGGTACTGCCGATGTGCGGGTGCCAAGGGAACACAACACACTGGTCATCGGGCAAAGAGACCACACCACAGCACTCCCTGTGCCACTGTGGAGTGTGAGATTGCGTGTATTGCAGTCGTGTTCCCAACTGCACCCACTATAGGTGACTGCGGTCTACCACCTTCTCTCTTTCGCTCAGCAGTGCATATGATTCAAAATGGTTCAAATGGCTCTAAGCACTCTGCAACATAACCTTTGAGGTCACCAGTCCCCTAAACTTAGAACTAATTAAACCTAACTAACCTAAGGACATCACACACATCCATCCTCGAGGCAGGATTCGAACCTGCGACCGTAGCAGCAGCGTGGTTCCCGACTGAAGCACCTACAACCGCTCGGCCACAGCGGACGGCGCCTGTAGTTCGGAACGCTCCCCTCGCACGTGAAACAATGCGTTGTGCAAAAGAAACTCCTGAGTTACACGCGTCACACCTCAGTTTCCCTATGATTCTTCCCTGTGTGAAGTCATTCTAATAACGACGGTGAAGTCACTGATGACAGTGCCTCTAAAGCAGAGTTATTAAACACGGTTTTCCGAAACTCCTTCACCAAAGACGACGAAGTAAATATTCCTGAATTCCAATCAAGAACAACCGTCAAGATGAGAAACATAGAAGTAGATATCCTCGGTGTAATGAAGCAGCTTAAATCACTTAATAAAGGCAAGGCCAGCGATCCAGATGTATACCAGTCAGGTTCCTCTCAGAGTATGCTGATAAAATATTTCCATATTTAGCAACTATACACAACCACTCGCTCACAGAAAGATCCATTCCTAAAGACTGGAAAATTGCTCAAGTCACACCAATACCCAAAAAGGGAAGTAGGAGTAATCCGCTGAATTACAGGCCTATGTCACTAACGCCGATTTGCAGTAGGGTTTTGGAATATATACTTAATTGGAACATTATGAAGTACCTCGAAGAAAACGATTTATTGACACATAGCACGGTTTCAAAAAATATCTTTCTTGTGAAACACAACTAGCTCTTTATACTCATGACGTAATAAGTGCTACCGACAGAGGATGTCAAATTGATTCCATATTTTTAGATTTCCAGAAGGCTTTCGACACCGTTCCTCACAAGCGTCTTCTTGCCAAACTGCGTGCCATACAGATATTCGACTAAATACTTACGGATTACAATTACAAGTAACCTAAATTTGAACGATCACATAGATAATGTTGTGGGTAGAGCAAACCAAAGACTGCGATTCATTGGCAGAACACTTAGAAGCTGCAACAGATCTACCAAAGAGACTGCTTACACCACGCTTGTCCGCCCTATTCTGGAGTATTGCTGTGCGCTGTGGGATCCGCATCAGGTGAGAGTGACGGATGACATCGCGAAAAAGTACAAAGAAGGGCAGCTCGTTTTGTATTATCGCGAAATAGGGGAGATAGTGTCACAGACATCATACTTGAATTGGAGTGGCAGTCGTTAAAACAAAGGCGTTTTTCGTTGCGACGGGATCTTCTCATGAAATTTCAATCACCAGTTTTCTCTTCCGATTGCGAAAACATTCTGTTGGCACCAACATACACAGGAAGAAATGATCATCCCGATAAAAAGTAGGAGAAATCAGGGCTCGCACAGAAAAATTTAAGTGCTCATATTTCCCGTGTGCCGCTCTAGAGTGGAACGGTAGAGAGACAGCTTGAAGTTGTTTCATTGAACCCTCTGCCAGGCCATTGTGAATAGCAGAGTAATCACACAGATGTAGAATGTTGCCTTCGGGCCTTGTTGTAACTAACGTGCGCCATAAATACTCGCTCACTGACGCACTCTATCTTTTCCTATTCTTTTGACTGCCTAGTATTGTAAGGCGAACCACATGTGACGCTACAGTCACGCTGACCTCACGCCTGGTGACATTTACCTTTCTCTGTACGACTCGGAGACCTGTGGCAACAACGTTCCACGGAGTTGTAAATATGTTACGTTATTTTACCTACCTCATCTTTACGTTTTGCAGAGCAGCGTAGTATCACACATGTTCACTATATGATGATGACTCCAGTAACCTAAAATATATAATTATGACCAAACCGACAGTGTTTTGGAAGTTAAACAAGACGTCCTTTCAAAGTATGTAGCAACTATGGAGAACCACTTGAAATACTATTTTAGTCTCAAATTCCTTGTCACGTGGTGTTGAGGTGTCGTGTCACTGCATAGTTGGCGGGAAATTTGAGTATGGTTTGACGTTTAAACAATCGTGACAGCGGTTCAAACTTTAAAGAATAGTGAAAAAGTGCAAATATATCAGTTAAACTAGGCACCCGAGTCCAACAAAGATTGAGCCGGAAGTTATATTTTGCGGTGTGTAAAACACGTTGAATCGTGGCTGCTTTCTCGCCTCGTTTCAGTTCTTAATTCCTATACGCGACGAAAATTCGAAACACGCGGGCGGGTGTTAGTCTGTGTTACATCTTGAACGATTACCTTTCGCCCGTCGCGCGTTGAAAAGAATGTCACGGAGAGTTTCTTTGGAACGATGGGCAATCAGGGCTCGGCAGGCGAAAATTTAAAAGGATCTGTTTTTGGTTTAACACTAGATGAGAAATTTCGCAGCTGGGCGCACCCAGATCTAGACGGGGCCGCATGCTGAATTTGTGAGACACCCCTCGGCACTTGCTTGTGGGGAACACGGAGGAGGATATTGGTGTTTCACGTCCCGTCGACAACGAGGCCGTTAGAGACGGAGCACCATCGAAAATGTACTTTTCTCTCCAGATTTCTTGCTTTAGTAGCTGCCTAGCTAAGCGTTTTGATAATCTGCAATTTTCAGCACCTGAACGTAAGGCGACGAGCAGTGCATTCGGTGACTACCTATATTACGCCTCTTTGACTCATAATAATGATTACATCCAGAGTTAATTTTTCACTTTGCGGTGGAGTGTGTGCTGATATGTAGTTTCCTTACAAATTGTTTGCCGGACCTTGACACGAACCCGGAAAGTGCTCTACCGACTGAGCTTCTCAAGCTTTACTTCCTAGTACCTCATCTCATATCTTCAAACTTCACCGAAGTTCTCATAATTATTCAGCACAACAGAAAAACAAACCTTCACAACGAGCTGATGTGTTCCAGTCAGTGGCAAAAGGCTCTCATCTCGATGTAAAGATTGTTATCTTACTATCCAAATAACTGTGACTGAAATAAGGGTGTTAACGTCATGCTGCGTGATGCATAACATGTGAAAGCTTTATTAATTGTCTTTCTTCCTGGATGATGGTCAAAGACTGAAACTGGTCAGAATAAACACGAATTTACTATACAACAATGTGTCGCGCGTTTCCTACGAATCTTTATTAGTTTTAATTTTGTCACTTACTCCTTCCTTCTTCGGCTTATTTATCAGAAAGTATACATTCAATTTATTTATTGAGAGTTTTAGTTTCCCTCGCTTAACTTCGACAGCACTCGTGGTCCTATGCCGCTAGTTAAAAGCTTCAGTTGGTACGCAAGAATTGTCCAGCCGCTGATTGACCATGAAGTCATTTCACGACCATTTCTCTACTGGGAATTTCCTCTGTTATTATCATCTACGCTCCAGCGACACTATTTGGTGTAAAATGTGCACTTGTGACAAAACAATATGACTTCTTCTGTATTTCTCCATGAATCCTAGTTCATGTATTTTCTTCGACAAACATTAATTGAAGTGAAAACTGCAACCGATAAGGAATGTTTAAGGGAAAGCTGTTATCGTAGCTTTAATTGCAGCCACTTAAAAGTCTACCACTGCAGTTTTCGGTGACGACCCAAGCGTCTTGCTTTTCAATCCAGAAAAAGTCGTTCATATGTATTATGACTTTTGTCTGGGAGCAAAGCAAATAAAACAGAAAATACCTTCGTCTCTTCTTCTGTGTTTCCGATGCCAAGGTGTATGATGTACAGTTGTTTGAGCTGTTTCGAACAACTGTCATATGTCTCGTCCATAAGAACAGTTCTCTTTTCAGACAGGATTTTCTCCACTTCACCGATCACCAGAATTCTTCTATCAGAAACAAACTTACCTCATTACTTAATTTCAAAATGTCTTCGCTCAACTGAATCTCCGAACCAGTACCAGGGTTCAGGGTGGTCCCAATAGCTTCCCGTCTTACTTCTCACAATGTGGTCTTGCAGTCCTCTTAATTTGGCATATTTATGACGAAATCCAAACCTTTATTTTTGCAGTCTTAAAATTCCTCTTTAAGAATGTCGAATTCTGGCACTGCCTTTTCTTCGTGGGCTCAGTTCCTGCAGTGATGCGTTCGTCTGTTAATCTGCTCGTCTCCCTCGTCAGGTTGGCAAGAATGCCGCTGTTCAGCCACGATTCTGAGACTTTCAGTTTTAAGCGGTCTCATCACTTACGCCGTTTGTAATGTACGTCCAATCATTTCTTATACTCGTTTGCTGTACATAAGGTAGCGATGACGATACTTGAAAAGACACAGATTCCCTTTCGTTTTGTAATTATTTCCATCACCACAGTGTACAGAACTCGAGTAATTTAGGCTTACCAAACTATAGGAAACGAAGGCTCTCGGCTTGGGCACTACTGACTGGTGGTGAGAGACGCAATGTCAAATGAAATCTCATTAAGCCGTATAAATTTCGAATTTGTTATTTTGTTGGGCTATCAGTGTCGGCAATATATCATGCAATGTTCAGGCCCACAGGCCGACGTGTAGGAAGATTTCCGGTTCTGGTCCTGTCACAACAGGGGTCAGCATACAGTGGCTGGTATACGTAGATTTTTGAGACGGTGATAACTTCTAACATCACCTGCCGAGTCGGACCAGAGGTGGGAATGTTCCTACATTTGGCTCAGGGGGCCTGAAGATGACATAATATATTGCCGAAACTTGTAGCCCAATAACATAACAATTTGAAAATTTACACGTCTGAAAGGTGTTTAATTTGAAATTCTGTACTGATCAGCCGAGGTCCTGCAACCATCTGTGAAAAGATGGACATATAGGCATAGTGAAAGACATCCGCTTCCAAAGAACGAACGACTGGCGTAAATCAGCACTGCGGAAGACTTTGGTCAGGAAACCCACGGTGTAAAAATGCTTCGCAGGAAAACCCACGGAATCAGAAAAAAGGTCGGAAAAACCACGGTCGGAATGCCCACTTAGGAGGGCAGCAGGTAACCGGGTGAGTCATTGCAGATGGAAATACAGGTTGATTCCAGCAAAGAAGAAAACAGCAACCAGCCAATGTGAAATACCTGTGCATTTGGCTGTTGCTGGACGTTGATGTGGTGAGATGGAGTCACAGGGCGAAAAAATCATTCCACTGTCGCTAAATACATAAAACTTAAACCAAACAGTTATAAAATAGGTAATGATACAAAATGAAATATAGTAACGAGACAAGGCATTGCTTTTAAACGCCAACCCGGTAGACAGAGTAATATCTAAGATACTGAAAAGGTAAGATTTGAAAATCCTGCTCAGCTAAGAAATTGATAATTTCTAAATGGCTTAAGGTATTTTAAAGAAGGAAATGTCCACAGATAGCGCTTGAGCAGTACAATCCAAATACCGTTTCAGAATTTTCATTAACTACTTGTTGGCTTCTGTCTCCCGCACTTTGGCCGACGTTTGTTTGATAATTTTCCTGACGTTTCACCAGCACGAGTGGCTGGCATTGTCAGATATTCACCCTCCACTGCTGCTGGTGGACTGGAGTCGATTTCGCGGCCGCAGATTGTATATACCTGGCGCGCCAACGTCCAAGAGCTTTTCCTTGGTCATTACCGCTGCAATTCTCCCCCTTCTACTTGCAACGGTCGTTCCTGGCAGGACAGGAATCTAGGATCCCTTCGCCTCGAGGCTTCCTTGTTTAAGTTATTTTCGTGTCTGTATTTCTATAGCTCCCCTGAACAAGCTTCTGTACAACAAGAACTTCGGTGTCGGCGAATTTCTCTAACAATTAATCTTGAATCGAATATTATTCTTATGAATGTTTGGTAATCCGTACAGCCGAGTTGGTAGGGCTACTGTGTTGCGCGGATTCCTACGTATGTACTGCGAGAGGGAAGACGCCTTAATTAGGGACCGATGACCATAGCAGTCTGTTCCCTTTAATCCCCCCAAACCAACCAACCAACGCCTTAGTTAGACAGTTCGTATTCCTTGTGATTCGATGCATCGGATCTACTATTACTTTTCGTTACGTCGCCGGATCTAACAGGTCCCGAACCTTCTCCTCATAATCTTCGAGCCTCATTACGACGGTTGCATTTCCCTTATCGGCAGGCAGTACCAGTATACTCTCGACACCATTAAGACTCTTGAAAGCGTCTCTGTCTCTCCGATGTATAAAATAGGGAACACTTGGCCTCTCTGATCCAGCCGCACGTGGGGAAGACTGGTAAGTAGATAAAGCACTCCGTCTTCCGGCCACAAGTGGCCCATCGGGTCCATCCGACCGCCGTGTATCCTCAGATGAGGATGCGGATAGGAGGGGCGTGTGGTCAGCACACCGCCCTCCTAGTCGTTATGATAGTTTTCTTTGACCGGAGCCGCTACTATTCGGTCGAGTAGCTCCTCAGTTGGCATCGGCTGAGTACAGCCCGAAAAATGGAACAGTTCATGACGGCCCGGATGGTCACCCATCCAAGTTCCAGCTACGCCGGACAGCGCTTAACTTCGGTGATCTGACGGGAACCGGTGTATCCACAGCGGAAAGGCTGTTGTCACGCACATTAAGAACTCAAGGCAATTCATAGAGGAGCTTAAACATTGACAAAAGGACTACATGGTACTCCGATGTTTCTTTGTTTATCAAAGTGGCACTCAGTGATTCTCTGGAGTACGTCGATTCCATTCTCTCATAAGCTACCACCAAGCTCTTCCATGCATGTCTCACCACGTGTTGTATCATATGGAATAGAAACTTCTAAGAACAGCTGGGCGTCGCCATGGGTAGTGCACTTATTCTAGTGGTGGCCAACTTCTTCGTGGAACATTTCGGCACACAGGCGCTGGACTCGGCATCTTGTAAACCTAAGGTGTAGTACAGACACGTCTATGATACTTTTTTGTGTGGAGCCATGGTGAGGAACAGCTCGGTGACTTCCTAACACACCTGAACAGTCTCCATCCCAACGTAAAGTTTACCGTTAAGGTGGAGAAGGACCAACAATTACCCTTTCTAGATGTCTTGGTCACGAAGGATTGTGAAAGTTTGGAATAAAGATTGTGTCGAAAACCGACAGACACACGACCGATACTTGCACAGATTATCAAATCACAAACCGAGTCAGAAAAGCTGTATGATTAAGACGCTCCTAACGCGAGCAAGACGAATATGTGGGCCGCAAGCACCTCAGGTGCGAGATGCAACACGTGGAAAGCAGTCTGAGGACCAATGGGTACTCCACCAGTAACATAAGAAGTGTCACAGAATCAAACAGTCGGTGAAGTGACACATCGATAAAAGCAATATTGGATACGGTGTTTCTGCTATACAGTCCCAGAGCGACGGACAGAATCGGCTGTATATTGCGCAGACACGGCGCTAAGACTATTTATAAACTCACATGAAGATCAAAGAGGGTGTCAGATCGGCAAAGGTGAAAAGGGACCTAGCTGCAATGTCGAGAACGTACAGTATTCCATGCACATATGGAAAAGTCTGTGTTGGACTGACGGGACGATCAATCAACGGCAGGAACGCCGAACATAAGCGGGATCGCAGGTTGAGAGGTAGTTGATGAAACTGGCCGTGGCGGAGCACGCGCTGTGTGAGACCGACCACATGGTGAAATTCGCCAACACGGAAGAGCTATTATATCCGCTTGCTCAGAGAAGCTACAGAAATGCATGAACATGATGACAGCTTCAAAAACAAAGAAGAAAGCCTCAAGATGCACGGACACAGGATTCCCGTGCTGCAGAGTACAACCGTTGCAGGTAGGAAAAGGAGAACAGCAGTGGCAATGACCACAAAAAAACAATTGGACGTTGGCGCGCCAAGTACATATAACCAGCAGCGCGAGCTCCACTCCAGTTCACCGCCAGCAATGGGGGTGAAGCTTTGACAATGCCAGGCACTCGTGCTGGCGGAACGTCAGAACAATTACCAAAGAAAGTTTTGACAGTTTCTATTTTCATTAATGTAATACATCGAATTATGATTAGGAATTTCAGAGGATTATAAAACATATCCAAACGAAAAAAGTCAGTAAATTTAGCGGCAGTGTAAGACACTAAGCAACCATGACTGTGCGTAAACGTGTAAATTTCATTATGTGAAATAATAAGTAATAGGAAATAATGGCAACCCAACGAGCTCGATCATTAGAATGTAAATAACAGGAAAATCAGAGAGCCCAGCAGAAAGCCAGTGGCGTCACATGAAAGCTGGTGAGATTCTGGCCTAAATTCACGTTAAATGCAAATTCGAGAATTTTCAATTCGCGCTTCACATTGGAATGAATGTCTTATGTCTTCAAACCGCTGATCGTTCATGTCTATTTCTGCACTTTGTCGTGTTGTATTAGGTTCGTAGAGAAAGCTTTTGGCAATGTTGAGTGGAATACTCTGTTTCAAATTCTCAAGGTGGCAGGGCTAAAATACAAGGAGCGAAAGGTTATTTACAATTTGTACCAAAACCAGATGGCAGGTATAAGAGTCGAGGGGCATGAAAGGGAAGCAGTGGTTGGGGAGGCGGTGAGAAAGGGTTGTAGCCTATCACCGATGTTATTCAATCTGTATATTGAGCAAGCAGTAAAGGAAACAAAAGAAGCAGTGGTTGGGGAGGGGGTGAGACAGGGTTGTAGCCTATCACCCGATGTTATTCAATCAGTATATTGAGCAAGGAGTAAAGGAAACGAAAAGAAAAATACGGAGTAGGTATTAAAAGCCATGGAAAAGAAATAAAAACTTTGAAGTTCGCCGATGACATTGTAAGTCTATCAGAGACAGCAAAGGACCTGGAAGAGCAGTTGAACGGAATGGACAATGTCTTGGAAGGAGGATATAGGATGGACATCAACAAAGGCAAGACGAGGATAATGGAATGCAGTCGAATTAAATCGAGTGATGCTGAGGGAATTAGATCAGGAAATGAGACACTTAAAGTAGTAAAGGAGTTTTGTAATTTGGGGAGCAAAATAACTGATGGTAGTCGAAGTAGAGAGGATATAAAATGTTGACTGGCAATGGCAAGGAAAGCGTTTCTGAAGAAGAGAAATTTGTTAACATCGAGTTTAGATTTAAATGTCAGGAAGTCGTTTCTGAAAGTATTTGTATGGAGTGTAGCCATGTATGGAAGAAAAACGTGGACGATAAATAGTTTAGACATGAAGAGAATAGAAGCTTTCGAAATCTGGTGCTGCAGGAGAATGCTGAAGATTGTATGGGTAGATCACATAACTAATGAGGAGGTACTGAATTCAATTGGAGAAAAGAGAAATTTTGTGGCACTACTTGACCAGAAGAAGGGATCGGTTGGTAGGGCATATTCTGAGGCATCAAGGGATCACCAATTTAGTTTAGAAATACCTCTAAGAGCTATGGGACTTAACATCTTAGGTCATCAGCCCCCTAGAACTTAGAACTACTTAAACCTAACTAACCTAAGGACATCACACACATCCATGCCCGAGGCTGGAATCGAACCTTTGACCGTAGCAGTCCCGCGATTCCGGACTAATGCGCCTAGAACCGCACGGCCACCGCGGCCGGCTCACCAATTTAGTATTTGAGGGCAGCGTGGAGGGTAAAAATCGTAGAGGGAGACCAAGGGATGAGTACGCTAAACAGATTTAGAAGGATGTAGGTTGCAGTAGGTACTGGGAGATGAAGAAGCTTGCACAGGATAGAGTAGCATGGAGAGCTGCATCAAACCAGTCTCAGGACTGAAGACCACAACAACAACAACGTATGGAAAAACCAAGTGTCATCACCCATGATGATTTTTTCCGAAAAGATTTGTTTGCATTTTACATTTCAATCAAGTTGTGACAGGCGCCCACGCATCGTTGATTTTGTTTGGGAATCCAGAGTTGGGGAACACCTTTGAACATACGTTTTTCGCCGTCGAAAGATTCTGGAGAATGTCTTTAATACTTGGTTTAGAGATGTTGCTCCGTTTCGGTTTATGATACAAAAAGGCTGACGCATGACGGTCACACGTCCACTACTTAATACTGACTGGCCGGCTGACTGACAGGTCGAATGTACATCTGTTGCTTTGGTCGAAAACACACTTGTTGCTTACAGTTGTTAGTTCAAGCTGCCACCGTAGCTGATGTGCTGACACCTGTACGCCAGGAACAGAACCAGTCACCGAATTTTTTGAATGGCAGTATTTGAGGACAGTGGTCATACTGACAAAAGAAAGTTCGTTTTGAAAGGCAAGCGCGTACAGCTGTGTCAGTTTATGAGAGACGTGTCAGTAGCGACTGGAGAGAAATTTTTCGGGTGACAGTTTCGTGGAAGTTAACACTTTTGTGCAGGAGCTCCGAAACTTAGAAAGGTTGCCGAACTTCAAACAGATTTACGTTAATACTTTTTTCGACCGTTAATGTCGTGGACTAACTCTGAGCAGAATCGCAAAAGAACTTGTGTATATTTTTGACAATTTAAGTAGCGAAACGTTTGGACTTGTTATTGTTTTGACCAGTGGTTCTGTGCACACTAATTTTGAGCTGAAGCGTACATGGACTTGGAATTTTTTGCACATAGCTCCACGAGCTTCTGTTATCCAACTTCTCTTATCTAGCTAGTGACTCCGAATGTCGTTGTTGCTTTCTCGCCATTCAGCAAAAGATGAATAAACATTTTTTATTTCTAATCGCTAACCAAGTGGTGTTTGGAACATTTTTAATTACACAACTGACCATAATTCTGCTTGCAATTACAACATTATTAAAAGTTAACAGAAAAATTTACAAGGCAGACTGTAGCCTATAAACCAATGTAGCTGACCAGCATCAAATTAGTTAGACAATTAAGATACCCAAGGGGGCGGGTACATGCAACTTCCTGGCATTGTCTCTTAGTGGTACATCTTCTAACATTCTGGGTGGTGTCTGTTTGTTCTATATCGTGTCTCCCTACCACTTTCGCGCAACGACGCTCTGAGCGTGTTTTTTAGGGAATTGACTAGTTTGAACCTGGGACCTGTTGCTGGTAAGGAGACGCCAGACCACACATGACATGTAGAATTCAGAAGAGTTCAGTGAGACTAGCGTTGATATAACCAAATACTTAATGATATCAGCGTCAGCTCCACTGCACTCCCTGTAAAAGAATCTTAATACTAATTAAATTTAGTGGAAGGGGTTCAAGGCTTTCCTATTTTTAGTTAGCTGTTAAAATAACGCCGAAAAAGCAGTTAAGTTTACCATTGGAAATTTTATTCTACTCACAAAACATTGTTTATAAATTGCACTATTGATAAAAGGAAGTGTTTTAATACAGGATGGTAAAAACCAACTGCGTTCAACAAAAATATGAACGAATATTCCATGAATGGGTTTCCCAGTTCTACAATGGATCGAAGGGTGACCTATGCCATATCACATCTATAATCTAGGTTTAAATTAAGTTTCACAAAAGAGAAAACTATCAAAATGGTCTACATAGACCCCCAATTATCGTTAATTACTTATCTAACTTGTCGTAAATTACAGTGGCCGATGTGGCTTCTCAATAACTATATAACAGAGAAATCATCGCGTTTCAGATTTTTACTTGAAGTGGAAAATGTGAACACCATGAGCTTTAATTGACGATCGACACTAGTATTACGCAAAAAGGGGGTGTAACATATAAGACGTCTGCAGTTCTGAGTGAAGCTTTATGCGCTGTTATCCGGCATTGCGTGCATTAATTACCTAGTTGGTGTTCGTCAGGGGGCGGCGGCCGGCGCAGCAGCCATCCAGCTCGCCGTCTCGGAACTAACTAACTTCTCCTAACTTTTTCTTACCACCATTTACCGAAGTTGGTTAAAAAAAAACAAACTATTTAACTGTGTATTCATCTGACCAATCACGGTCTCAATGTTAACCTTAAGCTCCGCCTACAAAAATTCTGTCTATGCAATAAGAAACGTTATACTTTTCGTGGTGGGGCAATGTTTTTAAAGTTTGCAACGTAACAGAGACGCGAAAAAGTCTCACGCTAAAACTTGCAGCTGGTGTGGTCCTTTTAGCGTTATCGTAAGATCTATACTGTTCTTCTGGAGCGCTCTATCTTTTAACATGGGCTGGGGGGTGGTCCTAACGCAATAGAGACGCGAAAATGTCTCACGCTAAAACTTGCGGGTGGCGTGGCTCTTTTTGTGTTATCATAAGATCTATACTCTTTTTCTGGAGGGCTCTAGCTTTTAACATGGGCTGGGGGTTGGTCCTTGACGTAACAAGACGTGAAAAAGTCTTACACTAAAACTTGCGGATGGTGTGGTCTTAGCAATAGGCTGGCGACGTGGGTGTCCAGTCCGTCCCGTATCGTAGGGCCTTATAGCTTAACGCGGTTCTGCTCTCGGCTTCTGTTCTCGTTTCTCCCGTCGGAACTGCGTCTGTCTCACGGTGGGAAGGTATGACATGCATTTAGGCATACTTGTGTTAGTCTGTGGTATTCCATTTGCTCACTCGTTACTCGTATTACTTTGGTTAATTTAATGTCACAATTTATTCGTTGCTATGTGACATACTACTGGATTTGCTTATCATGTCAGGGTTTTCATGGAAGGTGTTGGATTTGCCTGACAGCTTACAATCTGATCGTTTCCATCATTCTGTTAAGTTGTATCGTGGCAAGAATGCCGTTTAGCGGTACACGGTAATAACGGCGACAACAAAGAACTTTTCAGCCGGGACGCCAACGCTCAAATGCTCGGAGGCCGCCTGATGTAGATTTTCGAGAAGCTGCAGTATGCGAGAAAGCCTTCGCCAGCCCCTGCTATGCAGCCTTACAAGCCAGTGAGCTCCACCGGCGCCTTAGATGCAGGCAACACAGCGAGCATTCTCGCGCTAAAAGGAGGGGCAGATTAAGCGCTCTCCACACGCCGTTAAAGCCTACTCCAACTCTTCCGCGAGGGCCACGAGTGGAGCTGCTTACCTCGTCTGAGCCTCGTCCTGCAGTATGAAGTAGTGGTGCGGCTGGTCCACGCTCGCAACGCGGCCTGGTAGCTTGCAGTGCTTCAGAGCAGGTCGCCAAGACTCTCGCTGTATCCTACAATGAATCCGCGGACCTTCTGTTCAAGTAATGTAGTGTTCCATATCATTCATAATTTTAATTAATATTGTGTTTATACTAGTTGCTGGTGAAGAGGAAAAGTAGTTATTAGTATTTTATTAACGATCTCATTAATAAGCAGCCATATCACAGTCATCACAGACTCTCAAGAAAGTTATAATTAAGCTTTACTTGTTTAATCAGAATCGGACGATGACTCTCCTTGTCTGCAGCCTCCTTGATTCGAAGCGATCTGCAATCCTGTGTAAATAAAATGTCTTGGTTTTCTTGCGTTGCGTAGTAAGTCGGGAAACCTCACATCAAGCGGAAAGTTTGCTTGGATAGAGTTTAATTATCCGATGAAATAATGGAGCTCTTGGAGCCAATAATTGCAGGTTCATTTCCAATTCATTTGAAGTTCCCTTCTGATTACCAACGAAACGACACCTCCGTGCAAATTTCCAATTCGAGAATACATATATAATGAAATTGAAATGGTTCAAATGGATCTGAGCACTATGGGACTTAACATCAGAGGTCATCAGTCCCCTAGAACTTACAACTACTTCAACCTAACTAACCTAAGGACAGCACACACATCCATGCCCGAGGCTGGATTCGAACCTGCAACCGTAGCGGTCGCGCCGTTCCAGACTGAAGCGCCTCGAACCGCTTGGTCACACTGGGCGGCTAATGAAATTCCTTACACACCTTTTTTGTAAGTGCTCAGTATATATTTTCTTGAGTAGCCTACAATATATTTTCAATCTCTTTCTTACAGTAATCTCGATAGCAAAATTACAGTTATTTAATGCGGCTATTAGCCACGGAGAAGATCCTAGAAGTCCACTCAACACACCAGAGAGAATATTACAAAGAGTAATGTCGCGCTCATGGAATAGTAATTGTACTGTACTACATTGCACATCAATTCTGGAAATGGAAAAAAGAACACATTGACACCGGTGTGTCAGACCCACCATACTTGCTCCGGACACTGCGAGAAGGCTGTACAAGCAATGATCACACGCACGGCACAGCGGACACACCAGGAACCGCGGTGTTGGCCGTCGAATGGCGCTAGCTGCGCAGCATTTGTGCACCGCCGCCGTCAGTGTCAGCCAGTTTGCCGTGGCATACAGAGCTCCATCGCAGTCTTTAACACTGGTAGCATGCCGCGACAGCGTGGACGTGAACCGTATGTGCAGTTGACGGACTTTGAGCGAGGGCGTATAGTGGGCATGCGGGAGGCCGGGTGGACGTACCGTCGAATTGCTCAACAGGTGGGGCGTGAGGTCTCCACAGTACATCGATGTTGTCGCCAGTGGTCGGCGGAAGGTGCACGTGCCCGTCGACCTGGGACCGGACCGCAGCGACGCACGGATGCACGCCAAGACCGTAGGATCCTACGCAGTGCCGTAGGGGACCGCACCGCCACTTCCCAGCAAATTAGGGACACTGTTGCTCCTGGGGTATCGGCGAGGACCATTCGCAACCGTCTCCATGAAGCTGGGCTACGGTCCCGCACACCGTTAGGCCGTCTTCCGCTCACGCCCCAACATGGTGCAGCCCGCCTCCAGTGGTGTCGCGACAGGCGTGAATGGAGGGACGAATGGAGACGAGTCGTCTTCAGCGATGAGAGTCGCTTCTGCCTTGGTGCCAATGATGGTCGTATGCGTGTTTGGCGCCGTGCAGGTGAGCGCCACAATCAGGACTGCATACGACCAAGGCACACAGGGCCAACACCCGGCATCATGGTGTGGGGAGCGATCTCCTACGCTGGCCGTACACCTCTGGTGATCGTCGAGGGGACACTGATTAGTGCACGGTACATCCAAACCGTCATCGAACCCATCGTTCTACCATTCCTAGACCGGCAAGGGAACTGGCTGTTCCAACAGGACAATGCACGTCCGCATGTATCCCGTGCCACCTAACGTGCTCTAGGAGGTGTAAGTCAACTACCCTGGCCAGCAAGATCTCCGGATCTGTCCCCCATTGAGCATGTTTGGGACTGGATGAAGCGTCGTCTCACGCGGTCTCCACGTCCAGCACGAACGCTGGTCCAACTGAGGCGCCAGGTGGAAATGGCATGGCAAGCCGTTCCACAGGATTACATCCAGCATCTCTACGATCGTCTCCATGGGAGAATAGCAGCCTGCATTGCTGCGAAAGGTGGATATACACTGTACTAGTGCCGACATTGTGCATGCTCTGTTGCCTGTGTCTATGTGCCTGTGGTTCTGTCAGTGTGATCATGTGATGTATGTGACCCCAGGAATGTGTCAATAAAGTTTCCTCTTCCTGGGACAATGAATTCACGGTGTTCTTATTTCAATTTCCAGGAGTGTAGATGGTCAAGTAGGAAACGTAATTCACTCGTAGAAAGTGCAGGGATAATTAGTAGAATATAAAAAGATATTACACATTTAAATTTTAGCCAGACTTGAGTTCACTTATTTATTTCTTATTATGAAAGCTTATAAGGTTTCGTAACTGTCAAATACAATTGTCCGTAAATATATTTTTGTCGTATTTCGATACATTATCAGATGTCGATCTTACACTATGAAAATAAATAGTTATAATTTTCAAAATACATGATCTGAAATTTGGTCTACGTTAGATACAATAATGTGTAAATTTCAATGTCATTTTTAAACAAATTTTACTGTCGATAACGAGATTGAGAAGCTTCTGTTTCACGTATTGTGAAAATTTGCAACCCTTGTTATTAATCATGTGGTCTGTAAACCCTCACTTACATAATTATTTTCAGAAAAAATATATAAATTAAAACTGATAAACGATTTCAATTACAAAAGTCATATTAATACGAATTTGGAATATTTTGTTACATATATCGTTCTTAGACGTAGTGTACCATTATATCGCTCTCAGACAGACTATGATGTTTGTATAGTATGAGCAAGTTTTATAGTTTGTGTGTTTGATGATATATTGAAATGTCAACAAAAGTAATGTTTCAAATAAGTATGAATAAACTAGAATTGAAAAGAGTAATTATAATTTTTCGGCTTTAGTCATTACCAAGAACCCAGGACAAATGTTTTTATGGGCTACGGCGACACAATGGATGAAGCCTTGACACTGATAACACTACGCCAAGGTAAGTGCAACTTTTCTTCAGATATCGTGCTTATTCCCTTATAACTATTTTGTACGTTGTAAAAACAAAATTATTTTACTGCTTGTAGAAAGAGAGAGTTAAAGAGAGGTGATATACACGTGTGTATGGTAAACCTCTTCCCTCAAAAATATTTCTTTCCCTCACACTTCCTCTGTGTTACCACAGATGACGCGTCACTGATCTCATTTGTGCTAAGACTACAGTACACGCGAGGTGACTGTTTGGTTCCACCGCCCAGGGTTGAATGCGAACGTTCTAATAAACGCTCGCCAACCTGCACTCTTCTACAGTTGTTGTCCCTTGCGCAGAAAACAGCACACAAGTCGTGAGTCCGTAACCTTGCAGCTGTAAGAAACCCTTAGCGAGGAACTGTTTATTTTAGGAATGATTAAATTTCCAGTCAGTTTGTTTATACGGGATTCCACTGGCTTTATATTGGCAGAACACGACAAACTGCACAATTAGATTCCTTTATAGAGTAACAAATAATTTCTATTTTTCGAAACATTAATGAACTGTGTATTTCCGCAATTGCAACCACACTGTTCTCAGCTACATGTCCATATAATCATACAATGCTAATAAAGTTTTAACCTGACACCGACCGCGCCAGACATGTCTGTCCTTTAAGGCATCGCAACCGGTTCTGATTTACACAGCATACATTACTAAGTCTTAACTAACACCAACCGTGGCTGACGACATGTCTGTCCTCCGTGACTGCTGAACCAGCTCTGATCTGACAGCCGAACCACTTCGCCCGCCACCCAGGTTATACGTGATCCGATGATCTCCGAAGTGCTTCGTCTGCCTTTTGATTTACCAGTTGTTTATTATTCTGCTGCTTATTGATACTTGTGATATAATGGAATGATAGTACGATATTGAGAAATGCTTGAAATATGAAATTCAAGTAAAGACGCCGTTTAGTTTGTCTAATGTTAATAATAGAAGATTATTATTTTGACGCACAACTTCTGAATGCAGCAGCTAACAGCGGAGAAGGACTACAATTTAGGCGGTCTGTCTCACGATACCCGTACCGAACAGACCGTCTGTCATCGGTACGTCACATAACATTACGTCATCTTGCCGCTTCTGCTTTCTCAGCTGCTCTAAGAAGAGCTTCTTGTAGCCGAATGTGTGGCTGTAGAGCCAGATATATTACAACTTCTTTGCAACGTAAATCTTATTTCTAAAATACATTGATATAAGTGAAAATATAAGAGAAATGAGTCATAATCTGCCGTCCATAACGGAGCTGCAGTGAGAAGCTGGGCGTAGCAAATGGTTCAAATGGCTCTGAGCACTATGGGACTTAACATCTGAGGTCATCAGTCCCCTAGAAATTAGAACTAATTAAACCTAACTAACCTAAGGACGTCACACACATCCATGCCCGAGGCAGGATTCGAACTTGCGACCGTAGCGGTCGCGCGGTTCCAGAATGAAGCGCCTAGAACCGCATAGCCACTGCGGCCGGCTGGGCGTAGCAGGTGAATTATAGATTGGGTCCAATGTCGTACCTTCTGCGAAAAGTCGATCAAGAACAATGAAGTGTTCGCCACGTGTCACTAAGTGCGTTGGCTGAAAAATACACAGAGAGTAATAGCATTAATAATCCACAGCATTATGACCGCTTGCTTACTACAGTAGTGTGCAAAACCAAACAGTACTGCCAAGTGACATATTTCGATGAAACTTGGACCATAGATAGAATGAACTACTACAGTACAGTACAGAATAGAAAGTAACTGAAAGAAATACGCAATGAGACGAACAGAAATGACACTTTTATCGAAAGACAATAACGACATTAAGTCATTGCTATTCATGCTGGTCTCTCGGACAATACAAAAGAAGGGGCATAGTTCTTAACAGGGTGTGCGACCACAACGAACGTGTCCCATGCTGGCCACAAGCCCGGTAAGTAAGGATTTCTTGTGGTAGGGCGTTCTATTCTCCCCCCAGCGTGGTTAACAACCGTTGAGTGGTCGTAGGTGCATGTGGACGTGCAAGAGCTGCTCCATACGCTGTAAGACGCTGTGGCGCAATGTCATCGAAAAAAAAAAAAAATCTCAATCTTACGCATCCCTGAAAAGACGCTTATTGGGAACGAGTACACTGTCACGCTAACGTTGACGGGGCAGTATACGGGGTTAAATTATTTGGAGGTTATTGCACCCACGCAACATGGTGCCTCTCCTCACTATAACACTCGGATCACCAAAAGACCACCTTCGACAATGCTGTACGTTCCCTCATAAAGCGAATGGGGGGACACGTAATGCACCAAGGAACAGTGTAGAAAATGATCGCTCTCGTTGTCCATTGGACCATTATAAATCGCGATGTCTCCAGAGTAATTATTGGCTTTGAATGTAAGCATTACTTCTGTTCTTCTCATTGCGGATTTATTTCAGTTACCTTCTAGAACTATGCTATGCTGTATTATGGTATGGTCGCGATGTCTCCAGAGTAATTATTGGCTTTGAATGTAAGCATCACTTCTGTTCGTCTCATTGCGTATTTATTTCAGTTACCTTCTAGAACTATGCTATGCTACATTATGGTATGGTACAAGTTTCATAAAGGTGCTTGGCAATGACGCATCATTGCGAAAGGTACTTTCGTCCTGGCGTGCTGAAAAGGTAATGCCTCTGAAATTTTTATGTGTAAACTCTCAAAGCCTTTTAAATAAAACAAATGTTATTAACATTCTACATCTTTTATTCTGCATGTATACATACAATCTAAGACAGAAAAACCACGGACCACGAAAGAATTATCCAAATGGGACAGAAATCGGCAGATGTACGTTGTCCTCGATGGTGAGTGTTCATCGGAGGTGAGCGTATCATCTGGAGAGCCCCAGGGAAGTGTGGTAGGTCCGCTGTTGTTTTCTATCTACATGATCTTTTGGATAGGGTGGATAGCAATGTGCGGCTGTTTGCTGATGATCGTGTGGTGTACGGGAAGGTGTCGTCGTTGCGTGACTGTGGGAGAATACAAGATGACTTGGACAGGATTTGTGATTAGTATAAAGAATGGGAGCTAACTCTAAATATAGCTAAATGTAAATTAATGCAGATGAATAGGAAAAAGAAACCCGTAATCTTTGAATACTCCATTAGTAGCGTAGCGCTTGACACAGTCATGTCGATTAAATATCTGGGCGTAACATTGCAGAACGATATGAAGTGGGACAAGCATGTAATGACTGTTGTGGGGAAGGCGCATAGTCGCCCTCAGTTCATTGGAAGAGTTTTGGGAAGTTGTGTTTCATCTGTAAAGGAGACCGCTTATAAAACACTAACACGACCTATTCTTGAGTACTGCTCGAGCAGTACCCTATCAGGTCGGATTGAGGGAGGACATAGAAGCAATTCAGAGGCGGGCTGCTAGATTTGTTACTGGTAGGTTTGGTCATCACACGAGTGTTACGGAAATGCTTCAGGAACTCGGATGGGAGTCTCTGGAGGAAAGAAGGCGTTCTTTTCGTGAATCGCTACTGAGGGAATTTCGAGAACCAGCATTTGAGGCTGACTGCAGTACAATTTTACTGTCGCCATCTTATATTTCGCGGAAAGACCACAAAGATAAGATAAGAGAGATTAGGGCTTGTACAGAGGCTTATAGGCAGTCATTTTCCCCACGTTCTGTTTGGGAGTGGAACAGAGAGAGAAGATGCTAGTTGTGGTAGGAGGTACCCTCCGCAACGCACCGTATGGTAGACTGCGGAGTATCTATGTAGATGTAGATGTGATGTACATGTACTAAAAAACAAATAATTACCATTTCAGAAAAACTGAAAGATTTATTCAGGAGAAAGAGCTTTACAAACTGAACAAGTCAATAACACATTGGTCCATGCCTACCAGTTATAAAACCAGTTATTTGACTTGGCACTAATTGATAAAGTTGTCGGACGTCCTCCTGAGGAACGTCATACCAAATTCTGTCCAATTTGCGCTTTAGATCGTCAAAATCCTGAGGTGGTTGGAAGGGCCTGCCCGAAATACTCAAAACGTTCTCAATTGGGGAGAAATCCGACGGGATTGCTGACCAAGGTAGAGTTTGGCCAACACGAAGACATGCAGTAGAGGGAGTGTTCAGAATTGTAGCCTGTAACATGACGCTGTGGAACGTAATTATGTCGGTGCGTGAGAAACAGCATGTTGTAATCGAGTTTCGAATTCGAAGAGTTCGTCCGCACATAGAGCACCCGGTCCTTCAGCATGACAATGCCAGACCACACAGGAGGTCTGTCACATCTGCTGCAATCCGAGGCCTTAGGTTAAATGTCATCGATCGTACTCCACACAGTCCCCGATTTTATCTACTTCCAGAACTTAAAGAAAATCTGCGAACACTTCACTTTGAAGACGGCCGAGGTTGCCGACCGGTTCTAGGCGCTACAGTCTGGAACCGCACGACTGCTACGGTCGCAGGTTGGAATCTTGCCTCGGGTATGGATGTGTGTGGTGTCCTTATGTTAGTTAGGTTTAAGTAGTTCTAAGTTCTTGGGGACTGATGACCTCAGAAGTTAGCTTCCATAGTGCTTAGGGCTAAACTTCACTTTGATAGTGATGAAATTGTGCGAGCAGAGGTAAGGTTGTGGCTCCGTCAACAGAGTCAAACATTCTGAGGTGACCTTACCGACAAACTGGTCTCACGTTGGGATACCTGATTTCGTCGTCAGGATGACTACATTGGGAAATAAATATATAGACATGAAGACTGAGGATGTGGAATATTAATAAGGTTTGTTTTATTTAAAGAACTTTAAGAGTTTTCACGGAGGCAACACTTTACGGCATGTCCACGCAGCTTCTTTATCCATCTTTGGAATCCAATACAGTGGAATTCACAGGTATCTGGGGGAATGTGGCATTAGATATCTACGCACTTCCGCACTTGTGACACAGTACGTTACGGGTTTGCAGGCGCGGATGTGGCTGTCATATAGCGTCCCAGATGCGTTGAATCGGGTTCATATAAGGCGAATAAAATGATCAGCACATTAATGTGAATTCACTGTCAGAGCACTCAAATGACTGTAGCACGATTCTGGCCTTGTGAGAGGGTTATGCTGCTCGAAGATGCCATCATCGCCGGAGAACACATCAAATACAAACGGATACGAGTGGTTCACAATTACTTTCACGAAGTCCACAGCTGTCATGGTGCCATCGATTAATGTCGCAGGACAAATGGAACTCCCCATAGCATTATACTGTCCAAGCTGGCCTGCGGCTATGGCCCAGTGCACATTTCGACCATCTGTTAGTCGGAATGACAGCGTATCTGGACGTAAACAATGACTCGTTGTAGCAAGCTACGTGATTCATGCTCCAATCTAGATGTTCCCGTGCCTACTGATGATGTCGTTGACTGAACGTGAGAACACATGAAAGATGTCACACCACTCCCTCACTTTAACAACATTGTCAGTCAGATTAATGTTCATATTTTTGGTCTCGATCTCGGTGTTTTTCAGTACTGCATTTGGTATGTGTGGCTTAAGACTTTTTTACATGGAGAAATTGTGGTCAGAATGTTCGTATAACTGCATGAGTAGCCTGTAGAGGACTTGTACTCAAGAGGCCATAGTGCAGGTGTTTTGTCAGTACTGCATTTGGTATGTGTGGCTTAAGTCTTTTTTACATGGGGAAATTATGGTCAGAATGTTCGTATAACTGTATGAGTAGCCTGTAGAGGACTTTTACTCAAGAGGCCATAGCGCAGGTGAGAGAGAACAGGGAGAGAGATGAATTGGGGGGTCATTAATGCTGAGAGCAACGTCCTGGTCTTGTGAGGGGTTCTGGGAATCAGTGCTTACTGGATATTACCTGAAGAGGACTTCTGGTCGAAGCCGTCTCCTCCTTCTGCTCAGGGTTGGATAGAAGGACGCCAGTTTGCAAAACATTTTACCTAGGCGAGGCAGCAGTCCGTCGCAAAGGCGGCTGTACGGTAGAAAGTGTGTGGAGGAAGCCGCTTGAGAGAGATTGCTGTAAACTGAAGTTTTCTGCAAATGGTGGGAAAGTCATAAAATTTTGTCCATTCTCATGTTAGAAGTTGGGACAATACGGACAAGGCGTCCGATGTACGTGTTTACTGGACGTAGGACTGTAAACCGACTGCCCATACTCTGACACAGGAAGTCGCAAGGTTCCTATAGCGACCGGCAAAAACATATATTTCACGAGTATGACTGTCTGGGAAGCTTAACACCCTTCTTTCAGAAATCGGAAATGGTTGGCCCGGAAACATTAGATCACTCTCTAAATGAGGGACTATGGTCCCCTCTAGGTAGATGTTTTATGCCAAAACGTGGCCATGCTTACCGTGAGAACGAGGCCTCACCAGTCCAAAATCTACTTTTCTCACATATGAGAGATTCGGAGTGGCTGACTGATTCCTCTCACGGTAAGCAAAGTGGAGGCTTGCTTCCCCAGTGTGACAGCCCTGGTGTTGTGTCTGGATTGGCTATCAGGCCAGCAGAATAGTCAGCAGTGGAGATTCAATGAGTAGAGGATAGTTCGGTTGGGTTTTGGTACGTGGGGGCGGTTTCATTTTTGATAATTAGGCTCCTGTACTGAGGCTTAGTGGGATGTGGTGGTGATTGGGGCTTCATCTTCTGGAGTCCTTCTCTGATGGAGAACTTCATGTCTTCAGGTCTTCCGCAGTGGCCGAGCGGTTCTAGGTGTTTCAGTCTGGAACCGCGCTTCTGCTACGGTCGGAGGTTTGAATAATACCTCGCGTATGGATCTGTCTGATGTCCCCAGGTTAGTTAGGTTTAAGTAATTGTAGGGCTAGGGGACTGATGACCTCAGATGTTAAGTCCCATAGTGCTCAGAGCCGTTTGAGACTTGCAGTCCGTATCTTGTGGTGGACTAAGAGTTAGTGGTACTTTCCAAGAGTATGTCGTGTGTCACGAGGGTGAATTTATTCGTCCTGAGTCGGCTGTCTGACGTTTGACAATTGAAGAACGCACCGTTGTGCCTACGAGCAAATCGGCTTGGCCAGACCAGCGGAGGGCTGCACCTCACATTGAAATCTGCTGGTATTTCAGGGCTCTCATAGGCAAGTTCCCCGCGTTCTGATGATCAGAATGCCAGGCCGCGTAGTTTGCATATTTTCGTGGACGCGTCGAAACATGCAGCTGCCACAGCGCACCGCTCCTCGCCCACAGCGAGCAGTTTAATGACACCGGCGTATACTTGTGATATCCACAGTTGTGATATCCACAGCTCCCTGTTCTCAGGTGAACCTACACTCCTGGAAATGGAAAAAAGAACACATTGACACCGGTGTGTCAGACCCACCATACTTGCTCCGGACACTGCGAGAGGGTTGTACAAGCAATGATCACACGCACGGCACAGCGGACACACCAGGAACCGCGGTGTTGGCCGTCGAATGGCGCTAGATGCGCAGCATTTGTGCACCGCCGCCGTCAGTGTCAGCCAGTTTGCCGTGGCATACGGAGCTCCATCGCAGTCATTAACACTGGTAGCATGCCGCGACAGCGTGGACGTGAACCGTATGTGCAGTTGACGGACTTTGAGCGAGGGCGTATAGTGGGCATGCGGGAGGCCGGGTGGACATACTGCCAAATTGCTCAACACGTGGGGCGTGAGGTCTCCACAGTACATCGATGTTGTCGCCAGTGGTCGGCGGAAGGTGCACGTGCCCGTCGACCAGGGACCGGACCGCAGCGACGCACGGATGCACGCCAAGACCGTAGGATCCTACACAGTGCCGTAGGGGACCGCACCGCCACTTCCCAGCAAATTAGGGACACTGCTGCTCCTGGGGTATCGGCGAGGACCATTCGCAACCGTCTCCATGAAGCTGGGCTACGGTCCCGCACACCGTTAGGCCGTCTTCCGCTCACGCCCCAACATCGTGCAGCCCGCCTCCAGCGGTGTCGCGACAGGCGTGAATGGAGGGACGAATGGAGACGTGTCGTCTTCAGCAATGAGAGTCGCTTCTGCCTTGGTGCCAATGATGGTCGTATGCGTGTTTGGCGCCGTGCAGGTGAGCGCCACAATCAGGACTGCATACGACCGAGGCACACAGGGCCAACACCCGGCATCATGGTGTGGGGAGCGATCTCCTACACTGGCCGTACACCTCTGGTGATCGTCGAGGGGACACTGAATAGTGCACGGTACATCCAAACCGTCATCGAACCCATCGTTCTACCATTCCTAGACCGGCAAGGGAACTTGCTGTTCCAACAGGACAATGCACGTCCGCATGTATTCCGTGCCACCCAACGTGCTCTGGAAGGTGTAAGTCAACTATCCTGGCCAGCAAGATCTCCGGATCTGTCCCCCATTGAGCATGTTTGGGACTGGATGAAGCGTCGTCTCACGCGGTCTGCACGTCCAGCACGAACGCTGGTCCAACTGAGGCGCCAGGTGGAAATGGCATGGCAAGCCGTTCCACAGGACTACAGCCAGCATCTCTACGATCGTCTCCATGGGAGAATAGCAGCCTGCATTGCTGCGAAAGGTGGATATACACTGTACTAGTGCCGACATTGTGCATGCTCTGTTGCCTGTGTCTATGTGCCTGTGGTTCTGTCAGTGTGATCATGTGATGTATCTGACCCCAGGAATGTGTCAATAAAGTTTCCCCTTCCTGGGACAATGAATTCATGGTGTTCTTATTTCAATTTCCAGGAGTGGAGTTTGTGGTATACTTGATCGCAGTTAATTCCATTTGAGCAGAGTTGGGCCCCTCAGTGGATTCATGTACACAAAGTCAGATTGCGTTATAAAAGTGATTAACTCAGGGGAGAATTAGTATAGCTTAAACTCCAATGTATGCTTTGTCTATCAAACACCATTTCCTAACTGATTCGTGTCTGCCAGTTTTGTGTAAGGCTTATTAGATGGCTCTCAAGGAAAGTTGTTGTTGTTAAAGGATAAATAAAAATTGTCATTATGTTACAAACTTAAATAAGGCAATGCTTTCTCTCGTACAGCAGCGTTTTAAGGTTCAATTAGCTAATTTGATTATTAATTTGAGTTCTGAAAGTGTTTACAGGCATAGGGCAACAAAAATACCACGAGCAAATTTACTAATTCAGATATAAAAATTAAGGTTGTAGCACACGATTTGATCGTTTTTGCCAAAACAATAATTTTTTCCTTTCTGGAAAGATTATAAGATTTATCTTCAGACATACATTTATTTACGATTAGAGCAAGTGATGGCTTGCACACGTAGGGGTCGCCCGTTGCAGAGTTCCACCTTCAATACTGTGAGCTGAACGGTGTGCCCTAAACACATGTGACTGCTCCATCATTGTTGTCGAACAAGCTCGTGGGGACAGCGCTGTTTATAGCTGTGGACGACGTGCAGATTATTGCGGACCACCCCTTTGTACCTGATCTGTTCCCCGACAGCGATGGCATCTTCCAGCAAGATAACAGTCCGACTCACATGGGCAGAATCGTGCTATAGTCATTTGGGGATCGTGGCAAAGAACTCGGTCAGCAAACTCACCTGATGTGAACCTCATGGAATACAATTGGGATATTACAGAGTGTCAGTTCCGCGCCCACAGACCACCAGGGCTTAAATTTACAGGAATTACTTTATGTACTACATACCTCTGGAGACTAACAAAGGACTTGTCGAATAGCTTCTGAATTGCGTTCCAAAAGCGGTATAACGTTTTATTAAGCAGGTCATAATGTTTTGACTTATCACTGTATCAGTGCTTTTGGAATGAGTGCCACCAAGCTGTTTGTTCGAAGGTCACTCCCTAATTCTTCCACACACAAACGCAAATTACTCCCTCTGAAATCTCTTACTCTCAACATTTACACTGACGAAAGAACAAAGTATATGAATTTATTTAGGAAGACAATATCTTACTGACCACCATGCTGCAATGAGGTAAGTTTTTTTATTTCAGTTGCCACAGACAGAAGTTTATTGAAAGGGAATTCCATTCTCCGTCATGGCTGTTAGATAATCACTATCGTTTATACCACGAACAGCATTTCGGTACGTACTCCTATACGTACTCCTATACTCCTTGAAATTGAAATAAGAACACCGTGAATTCATTGTCCCAGGAAGGGGAAACTTTATTGACACATTCCTGGGGTCAGATACATCACATGATCACACTGACAGAACCACAGGCACATAGACACAGGCAACAGAGCATGCACAATGTCGGCACTAGTACAGTGTATATCCACCTTTCGCAGCAATGCAGGCTGCTATTCTCCCATGGAGACGATCGTAGAGATGCTGGATGTAGTCCTGTGGAATGGCTTGCCATGCCATTTCCACCTGGCGCCTCAGTTGGACCAGCGTTCGCGCTGGACGTGCAGACCGCGTGAGACGACGCTTCATCCAGTCCCAAACATGCTCAATGGGGGACAGATCCGGAGATCTTGCTGGCCAGGGTAGTTGACTTACACCTTCTAGAGCACGTTGGATGGGACGGGATACATACGGAAGTGCATTGTCCTGTTGGAACAGCAAGTTCCCTTGCCGGTCTAGGAATGGTAGAACTATGGGTTCGATGACGGATTGGATGTACCGTGCACTATTCGGTGTCCCCTCGACGATCACCAGAGGTGTACGGCCAGTGTAGGAGATCGCTCCCCACACCATGATGCCGGGTGTTGGCCCTGTGTGCCTCGGTCGTATGCAGTCCTGATTGTGGCGCTCACCTGCACGGCGCCAAACACGCATACGACCATCATTGGCACCAAGGCAGAAGCGACTCTCATCGCTGAAGACGACTCGTCTCCATTCGTCCCTCCATTCACGCCTGTCGCGACACCGCTGGAGGCGGGCTGCACGATGTTGGGGCGTGAGCGGAAGACGGCCTAACGGTGTGCGGGACCGTAGCCCAGCTTCATGGAGACGGTTGCGAATGGTCCTCGCCGATACCCCAGGAGCAACAGTGTCCCTAATTTGCTGGGAAGTGGCGGTGCGGTCCCCTACGGCACTGCGTAGGATCCTACGGTCTTGGCGTGCATCCGTGCGTCGCTGCGGTCAGGTCCCAGGTCGACGGGCACTTGAACCTTCCGCCGACCACTGGCGACAACATCGATGTACTGTGGAGACCTCACGCCCCGGCCTTCCGCATGCCCACCATACGCCCTCGCTCAAAGTCCGTCAACTGCACATACGGTTCACGTCCACGCTGTCGCGGCATGCTACCAGTGTTAAAGACTGCGACGGAGCTCCGTATGCCACGGCAAACTGGCTGACACTGACGGCGGCGGTGCACAAATGCTGCGCAGCTAGCGCCACTCGACGGCCAACACCGCGGTTCCTGGTGTGTCCGCTGTGCCGTGCGTGTGATCATTGCTTGTACAGCCCTCTCGCAGTGTCCGGAGCAAGTATGGTGGGTCAGACGCACCGTTGTTAATGTGTTCTTTTTTCCATTTCCAGGAGTGTATATCGTCATCCTTTGGGGGCATATACAAATGCACATGTCATTTTAATACGTAACCACTGTCATGGTAAACAAGAGCGAAAACAGCGTCTATATTTGTCAACGCTTTAAAATAACAATACTGTCGTAGTGTGCATGCATACGTAAGCATAAAACACGTAACATATCGCACAGAATGTTGCTCTACCCAGCTTTATTGGACACCAGTTTACAGTAAACAGCTGTGTCTTCCATACAATTACTCAAAAAGCTGCTATATGTAATGCAGCGAATAACAGTTTAGGGGTTTTAAATAGAACCAATTGGATTTATTAATAATGCTGATAATAGTATTCCAGATTGTAACCGTCATACGCCTAATCCGTTACGGCATTTGATCGGCAACCACGTTACTAAGAGTTACTGTGCCCTTATCGGTCACATCTGAGAATAACATTGCTGTTGGCTCATCGAAGAGAATGTTTTCATAAATTAACATCATCACCACGTTTAGGGTATCATGCACACGGTCACGCCACTGCTCTTGATCTCGTTCTGTGATATAACGCTACAACAAGGCAACTGTTAACTTGATTCTCGTTTCGAAGTGCTGGCTGCAAGCCATAATCTACTGCATCAGTTGATCTCTCTGCGATAGAAAATGCGCGGGGCATCAGAAAAGTGACCTTCAAACGCATTTTTTTCGAGTAACTGGAAAACCGTGGCCGCCGGCGATAATGTATCCGAGTACAAAGTCTAAGTGCGTTAAATTTTCTAGAAAGAGGTTTGTTCATATTTTTCTGTATTCTTTGCGCATAAAAAATCGAGAGGATATGCAAATCTTATATGGAGTATTTGAAGGCGTTGCTGATTACACAAAATTCAGCGATAGCGGAGCTGAATCACCCCGTATGCAATTTTTCTTCATTAAAATATTGGTTAAGGGTATCTACGTTCACAGGCCATGTAGATGCCATATGCGGAATACTTACTATAACTATTTGTAATCATATACGTTTGTGGTCGTTTTGTTAACGTGAGTTATCTCAGCTAAATTGTAATACGTAGCCGATATTTAATTGTCACTTTTAACCACATAATAACGAAAAACATTCGATGAAAATATGTTGCGTGAGCCAAGGAAGAAATTAATAACTAAATTTTCCGGTCGATGGAAGGTATTTTGTTGTCAGCGACGCAAACCTGTAGACTATCATGCGGATATATAGTCTTACATTAATGTGCAACATTTGTACAATGTGCAGTATGGCAAACTGTAGTTTAGTGAAGTAACGAGTAACTGCGGTAGCGGCTTTATGGTACGTCGTTTGTATGTTATTCTCTGTAGTATTTTAACCACTAACATTGTTTGATTATGTCTGTCCGTTATAATTAGGTGTGAAGATGACCGCGAAATGTGGCCGATACCAGTCGCCTTATGTATTTTGAAGACCTAGACATTTAGTAAACAGTTTTATGAATGCTATGGGTGTTGTGATGAATCAGTATCTGAGGAAAGACCTTATCTCTGTCCAGTTATAGGGGGACTACAGGCGTAAACAGGGAAGATTAGAAAAACAGGCAATAAACATCAAACATAATGCCATTTCTCATTGGATATAACAAAGATAGGAAATATGAGGAACAAAACAGTTATTTAATACTGCGTAGGCATCCGCGGCCAGAATCACTTAACGTGAACGTTTACTGGGTATGGCATCTCATTCATAACGAAAGAAAACCATCACTGACGAAACCATCGTTTCGGCCACTGTTACTGTGACCTCTTTCTTTGTAACCGTGGCGAAACACTGGTTTCATGAGTGACAGTTTTTAGACAAAGACGTGCTACCACCTTCAGAAAACTTTCACGCTGAAACAATTATTTCTCCTTCAAGAACGACGCGCTTCATAGCGGAATGAAAGAAGGTTAAATAAACATCTCGTCGACGCCTAGATCATTAGAGACGCAGCACTAGCTTTCGTCAATGAGGCTGTGGGACAGACAAGACTGTGATTTTCCGCTGAGTGAGCACTGACTGATGTGGTTTATGGAAACGACAGAAAACCGAAGTCACGACGGCCGTGCGTGGATGTTAACCCCCCCCCCCCCCCCCCCTCGCCAGGCTGCTCCCGATATTACATTTCCAGTGTTGTAAGCACTATGCCGCGTCGCTCGTTGTTTCTCGCCATGCTGTACACACCGCTGTGTCTGGAGGCTGCATCTGCACCATTATACCCGCACGTGAACAGTGCAGTACTACGTGGAGCGGCATCCGTCATCCGTTTGACTACACAATACACATATCTCAATGAACCTACCACTTACGATTAGAAAATGGGTTACTTTGATAAACGACTCTGTATAATGGATTTTTTAAATGAGCGGTTGTTTACTTGTTGTTGTTGTTGTGGTCTTCAGTCCTGAGACTGGTTTGATGCAGCTCTCCATGCTACTCTATCCTGTGCAGGCTTCTTCATCTCCCAGTACCTACTGCAACCTACATCCTTCTGAATCTGCTTAGTGTATTCATCTCTTGCTCTCCCTCTACGATTTTTACCCTCCACGCTGCCCTCCAATACTAAATTGGTGATCCCTTGATGCCTCAGAACATGTCCTACCAACCGATCTCTTCATCTGGTCAAGTTGTGCCACAAAATTCTCTTTTCCTCAATCCTATTCAGTACCTCCTCATTAGATATGTGATCTACCCATCTAATCTTCAGCATTCTTCTGTAGCATCACATTTCGAAAGCTTCTATTCTCTTCTTGTCCAAACTATTTATCGCCCACGTTTGACTTCCATACATGACTACTCTCCATACAAATACTTTCAGAAACGTCTTTCTGACACTTAAATCTATACTCGATGTTAACAAATTTCTCTTCTTCAGAAACGCTTTCCTTACCATTGCCAGTCTACATTTTATATCCTCTCTACTTCGACCATCATCAGTTATTTTGCTCCCCAAATAGCAAAACTCGTTTACTACTTTAAGTGTCTCATTTCCTAATCTAATTCCCTCAGCATCACCCGACTTAATTCTACTACATTCCATTATCCTCGTTTTGCATTTGTTGATGTTCATCTTATATACTCCTCTCAAGACACTGTCCATTCCATTCAACTGCTCTTCCAAGTCCTTAGCTGTCTCTGCTAGAATTACAATGTCATCGGCGAACCTCAAAATTTTTATTTCTTCTCCATGGATTTTGATACCTACTCCGAATTATTCTTTTGTTTCCTTTATTGCTTGCCCTATATACAGATTGAATAACATCGGGGAGAGGCTACAACCCTGTCTTACTCCCTTCCCAACCACTGCTTCCCTTTCATGTCCCTTGACTCTTATAACTACCATCTAGTTTCTGTACAAATTGTAAATAGCCTTTCGCTCCCTGTATTTTACCCCTGCCACCTTTAGAATTTGAAAGAGAGTATTTCAGTCAACATTTTCAAAAGCTTTCTCTAAGTCTACAAATGCTAGAACGTAGGTTTGCCTTTCCTTAATCTTTCTTCTAAGATAGGTCGTAAGGTCAGTGTTGCCTCACGTGTTGCAGTATTTCTACGGAATCCAAACTGATCTTCCCCAAGGTTGGCTTCTACTAGTTTTTCCATTCGTCTGTAAAGAATGGTTGTTTACTTAAAATGTACAAATTAATATGGACTCGTTGTCAATCTTTGCACTAAAAGTAATTATACATAATGGACAGTGTAGAGGAGACAACGTAAAGGATGAAAGACCTTGGACGCCAAGACCGCACGATAATCCAAGAAAATCATGCAATGCATTAACTTTTGAGTCTTCAGCTGCTTCCACAAAATCAAAAAGGAGGCCAAAAAGTGTACAGCAGTATCTCTCTGCATCGCAATCTTCTCATCCTTATGTACACAGTGCCTGTACAGCATTCTTGCTCTTGTGTTTACGGGAGCGCCATTATGTGTGTGTGTGTCTGATGTATGTACAGTTGCCGTTCACATTTGTTCTGAATAGTACAATATGCTAATTATGTTAGTATATACTTTATTTTCAACCAAAACTCGTATCCCGTTCTTACGTAACCACTACAGCCACTTTCACCTAGAAGTAAGTCTGTGCTAATGGTGTTGTTTCTTGGTAGGCAACCGTCGTACATATGTACTGCGACTATCCTCTTGAATGTCTTCCGCTTTACAAATCTAAAAAAAAATAATTAATTTCCGACACTGTCTTTACAAACGACTGGTTTCGACTGTTTCAAACGGCCCACTTTAGGTCCAGCTGCTGCACAGGGGATCTTGCGTCGTCTTTCCGCTTTGCTGTTTATTTCTTCTTCTCTGTTCTGATGGTCTGTCGTCATGTGGTACTATGAGACTTTGTTTTTCTCTTCACGTTTACCATACATTTTGTATTTAGTGTGAAGCTTTCCTTATTGCTACCTGTTAGAAATAATATTTCATTACTGTCGTGCCACCTAAGCGTTGAAGAGGGTATGAAGTCTCATAACCATCGACTTTTCTGTATGTGTATCTGGAGGTAACTGGACTTCCATAAATAATTCTATGTTTCTGTACGGTTCTATGTTATCAATATTTGACGGTCTGGCAATTTCGTCTGCACAGTTCTTTGTTCTACTGTACGACCTCTGTTCCAGCTTCTCAACATTAGACAGATTTCAAGGGTTATGTGGCCAGTATATCGGTGTTGTTAATTTGGTCTTTGGAAAGCAGAGCTGCTACTTTTTGCTCAATAGCTCATAGCTGTGTATACAACACCGGCTGAACTTTTTTTAGCACCTTCCATCACTTAAAGATCGTGGACAAAACCCATTTTATTGCTCAGTTATATATGGATGATAAACATATTTCCATAGAGGCCATACAGTGCATATTTGTTTACTTTACACACATTAATACAATGGCGTGGAACAATTAAGAACGCAGGTGACTTTCACATAATCTGTCACTCTCAGCCGGCTGCTGTGACCGAGCGCTTCTAGTCGCTTTAGTCCAGAACCGTGCTGCCGCTATGGTCGCAGGTTCGAGTCGTGCCTCGGGCATGGATGTGTGTGAAGTCCTTAGGTTAGTTATGTTTAAGTAGTTCTAAGTCTAGGGGATTTATGACCTCAGATGTTAAGTCTCATAGTGCTTAGAGCCATTTGAACCATTTTTGTCACTCTCAAACAAACTTGTACCATATGTAGAAGGAACTGGCACAGTACACTACAGAAGATAACTGAAAGAAATACGGAACTAGACGAATAGAAATGACACTTCTATTCAAAGAGAACAATTACATTGAAGTCACCGCGATTTATTGGTTCAAATGGCTCTGAGCACTATGGGACTTAACGTCTGAGGTCATCTGTTCCCTAGACTTAGAACTACTTAAACCTAACTAACCTAAGGATATCACACACATCCATGCCCGAGGCAGGATTCGAACCTGCGAGCGTACCGGTCGCGCGGTTCCAGACTGTAGCGCTTAGAACCGCTCGGCCACCCCGGCCGGCCGCGATTTATGATGGTACCCAGGACATTACAAAAGGCGGACCAGCTCTGCAACGCGCTGCCATGCTGGCCACGACGTTCGTAAGGAGTTCTTGTGGGAGGTCGTTCCATTCCTCCACCAGTGCGGCTGACAACTGCTGGATGTTCGTTGGTGAATGTGGACGTGCTGCAACACTTCTCTGCACCGCACTGCACACGCGCTACCGGGATATGAGTCGGAGACCGGGCGAACCAGTCCATTTGCCGAAAATCCTTTCGTTCCAAGGCATTCTCACTTGGGCAGTTCGATGCGGTCGCACATTGCCATCCACAGAAACGAATTCAGGGCTGAGTGCAACTCTACTGTACACTTTTCAAAGAGTACAAAGTCACAATACCATTGACCCGTGAGTGTACCGTGTTCAAAGATTTGGAGATCAGTACGTCCATGTAACATTGTCTCCCCACACCTAGACCGCAAAAATGATCGTTTTCGAGGATGTTCCCATGTCTCGCCGCGTGATGCTACGTACAGGTCCCTACTCACAACGAATCTGTTCTCATCTGAGAAGAGCACGAGACCCCACTGCTCCGTGGTCCAGTCTCCCAACGACTCGGCACCACAGCAGACGGTGCCACTGAAGTACGACCGTCAAGGGACGAGAAAGCACTGCATTTCGGGCAAAGAGACCACGTCCCTTGCAGTTGCGGTCCCTCAGTGGAGCTTGAGGCTTCGTGCCTCTCAGTCCCGTTAAAAGTGTTTGCAATTGCACCCGCTGTATAGCGTGGGTCCCTCATTGCCTGCTACACGATGTAGCCGAATCTGTTGTTGTGGTTAACGGTGGTAAAACACTTACTCCTCTTCGGGCAGCACCGCCTGTGGTTTGGAAAGCTCCTCACTCATGTCAAACGATGCTGTGAGCAATACCAAACTCCTGAACTCCACTCTTCACATTTTTCATTATTCCAGTTTCCTGATGATTCTTGAACTTGTGAAGTGACCCAAATCTTTCTTTCGTCGCATCTTCTAATGAGGAACGCCATGACAGTGCACCGTAAAACTGCTCGCTGATGGACACACACTGTCTTTTCACGTTTCTTCAATTGCCTCGTGTTACGGGACCAACCCTATTTGGCGCTACAGTCAGCCGACCTCACTCCATGTGAATTCAATATTTGTGTCAAACACTGGGAGATATCTGGCAAGACGCTCTCGCACTCTCATTTCCACCGAGAAGTTAATACACTACAGCACCAAAGAAACCGGTATAGGCATTCGTATTCTAGTACAGTGATATATAAGCATGCAGAGTACGGCGCTGCGGTCGGCAACGCCTATCTAAGACGAGTGTCTGGCGCAGTTGTTAGATCGGTTACTGCTGCCACGATGGCAGATTGTCAAGATTTAAGTGAGTTTGAACGTGGTGTTATAGTCGGCGCACGGGCGATGGGACAGAGCATCTCTGAGGTAGCGATGAAATGGGGATTTTCCTGCACGACCATTTCACGAGTGTACCGTGAATATCAGGAATCCGGTAAAACGTCAAATCTCCGACACCGCTGCGGCCGGAAAAAGATCCTGCAAGAACGGGACCAACGACGTGACAAAAGTGCAATCCTTCAGCAAATTTCTGCAGATTCCAATGCTGGGCCATCGACAGGTGTCAGAGTGTGAACGATTCAACGAAACATTATCGATATGGGCTTTCGGAGCCGAAATCCCACTCGTGTCCCCTTGATGACTGCACGACCCATAGCTTTACGCATCGCCTGGGCCGGTTATCACCGACATTGGAGTGTTGATGACTGGAAACATGTTGCCTGGTCGGACGAGTCTCGTTTCAAATTGTAGCGAGCGGACAGACGTGTGCGGGTGTGGAGACAACGTCATGTCAGAAGGGGACTGTTCAAGCTGGTGAAGGCTCTGTTATGTTGTGGGGCATGTGCAGTTGAAGTGATATTGATCCCCTGATTCTTGTAGATACGACTCTGACTGGTGACACTACGTAAGCATCCTATCTGATCACCTGAATCGATTCATCTCATTGTGCATTCCGACGGGCTTGGCCAATTCGAGCAGGACAATGCCATACCCCAGACACCCAAAATTACTACTCTTCTGAGTTTAAACACTTCCGCTGGCCACCAAACTCACCAGACATGAACATTATTGTGCATGTAAGTCTGCAGGCTTTCGTGGTCGTTGTCACTGAAGTTAAAATCTTCCCGGTTATTAGGCTGCGTCATGTTTGTAAAATGATCGACGTTTCGAGCCCTCTGCTGGGATGTTGCTCAGGATCTTCTGGTGTTCCAGCAGTAGTGGACACTCCTCTGATGGGATTTTCCTGAGGAAAATCCCAGCAGAGGAGTCGAAACGTAAGAAACATGCCGCAGCCTAATAACCCAGAAGATTTTAACTTCGTTACTGTGCATATTTGGGATGCCTTGCAGCGTGCTGTTTACCCCCTCGTACTCTTACGAAGTTATGGACAGCCTTGCAGGGCTTCATGATGCCTATTCCCTCCAGCAATACTTCAAACATTAGTCGAGTCCAAGCCACGTCGTCTTGCGTCACTTTGGTGCGCTCATGGGGGCCATACACGATACTCTCCAGGTGTGTAAGCGGCCTTAAAAAAGTTTTCATTTGAGGGCGTTTATGCACCCCAGCGAGAGTCCGATGCGGGTATGTAAGCACTGGCATGCAGCCAAGGAAACCTTCTGCAGAACAGTAGCACAGATGAATCTTTTTTTTTGAAATTACAATGAAATGAACACCCTTATCTGCTTACAGGCGTTGACATACGTAAACGGGGACAGATGAAAATGTGTACCGGGACTCGAACCCAGTATCTCCTGCTTACATGGCAGAGCCACCGAGGACACAGAGGAAAGCGCGACTGCAGGGATTTATCTCTGGCACGCCTCCGGCGAAATACACGTTCTCAACGTATTGCCCCGCACTACATTCGTAGTGCCCCCGCCCATTATACTCACTACTCGCGGCGCGTTGCCGATTCCGAAAGAACAGATACCATCTTAGTATATATATAGTTAACGCTCACCGGCCACTTGACGATCTTCTTCTTCTGTGCGAATGCACAAACATTGCCAGAACTCTTACGGGAATCGTGGAGAATGTGGGTTTCGCGGGAGGCGTGCCAGAGATAAATCCCTGCAGTCGCGCTTTCCTCTGTGTCCTCGGTGGGCTCAGAAAGACGCCGGCACGGTAGCTCAGCGTGTTCGGTCGGAGGGTTAACTGCTCACTGAAAAAAAAAAAAAACCTGAGTTAATGGATCAACAACGAACTTAGACGGATGTCTTACGACGTCCGCCCCGAGCAGATGCAACGAACAAAAGAAGTACTTGCTTCGGCAGGAGATATACTAAAATTGGAACTATACAGAGAATATTAGCATGGCCCCTGCGCAAGGATGACACGCAAAATCGTGAAGCAATGCCGGCACGGTAACTCAGCGTGTTCGGACATAGGGTTAGCTTCCCTCTGTAATAATAATAATAATAAAACTGAGTTAATGGATCAACGACGAACTGAAACGGGTGTCCTGCAACGTCCGCCCCGAGTAGATACAACGAACGAAAACGAACAAAATGAGATGAAAAAAAAAAACGAAGGATAGAGCGTCTGCCATGTAAGCAGGAGATCCCGGGTTCGAGTCCCGGTCGCGGCACACATTTTCATCTGTCCCTGTTGACTTATGTCAACGCCTGTAAGCAGCTAAGGGTGTTATTTCATTGTAATTTCATTCTAACGAGCTGGATGGTCACCGATGGTATCTGCTCCTTCGGACAATGCTGAAAAGTCGCGAGTGTGAACCAGACGAGAAAACGCTGCGCCTCTAGTTTTGGTCGCTGCGGCTGACCGATGGCGACAGGTCTTCGCCGACTGAGGCTGTGCACCTATTGGTGGCCTGGCGGCGTGTCCGTGTGCGGAACGTTTATAGCGCGGCAGTCGACCAGAAGGAGCGCCGCGCCATCGATTGTCGATACGGAGGGAGAGCGCTACGACGCCACGCTACGCCACGCCACGCCACGCCGCCCCGTGCCTCGCACGGCGGCCGCACTCCTGACGAGCAGCCGAGCTGACGGCGGCGGCGCTGGTGGGAGAGGCGGGCCGGGGCGCGCGTCTCATATCCTGCCAGCCAGCCGGCTGGGGCCGCCGCGCTCGTCACACGCGCGGGGTGGGCAACGCGCCTCGACAGACAAACAGGGCGTGGCCGAAACTCCAGCGCCGCGAGGCTTCCGTCACAGTCCGCAACATTACAGTAACAGACGTGTACCGCCACTCTCTGGGGGAACGGAAGGTTCCAAAGAGCACAGGTAGTCCCAGCATCAAGAAGGGTCGTCGAGCAGATGCCCGAAACTACAGACCTATATCTCTGATGTCGATCTGTTGTAGAATTTTACAACATGTTTTTTGCTCGCGTATCGTGTCAGCAGAGGATCAAGTAGGTAAAAAGACGAGGGCTAGTAGAAATCCTTGGGTAACAGAAGAAATATTGCATTTAATTGATGAAAGGAGAAAATACAAAAATGCAGTAAATGAACCAGGCAAAAAGGAATACAAATGTCTCAAAAATGAGATCGTCAGGAAGTGCAAAATTGCTAAGCAGGGATGGCTAGAGGACAAATGTAGGGATGTTGAGGCTTATCTCACTAGGGGTAACGTAGATACTGCCTACAGGAAAATTAAAGAGACCTTTGGAGAAAAGAGAACCACTTGCATGAATATCAAGAGCTCAGATGGAAACCCAGTTCTAAGCAAAGAAGGGAAAGCAGAAAGGTGGAAGGAGTATGTAGAGGATCTATACAAGGGCGATGTACTTGAGGACAATTTTACGAAAATGAAAGAGGATGTAGATGAAGATGAAATGGGAGATATGATACTGCGTCAAGAGTTTGACAGAGCACTGAAAGACCTGAGTCGAAACAAGGACCCAGGAGTAGACAACATTCCATTAGAACTACTGACGGCCTTGAAAGAGCCAGTCCTGACAAAACTCTACCATCTGGTGAGCAAGATGTATGAGACACGCGATATACCCTCAGACTTCAAGAAGAATATAATAATTCCAATCCCAAAGAAAGCAGGTGTTGGCAGATGTAAAAATTACCAAACTATCAGTTTAATAAGTCATGGGTGCAAAATACTAACGCGAATTCTTTACAGACGAATGGAAAAACTAGTAGAAGCCGACCTCGGGGAAGATCAGTTTGGATTCCGTATAAATACTGGAACACGTGAGGCAATACTGACCCTACGACCCTACGACTTATCTTAGAAGAAAGATTAAGGAAAGGCAAACCTACGTTCTAGCATTTGTAGACTTAGAGAAAGCTTTTGACAATGTTAACTGGAATACTCTCTTTCAAATTCTGAAGGTGTAAAATACAGGGAGCGAAAAGCTATTTACAATTTGTACAGAAACCAGATGGTAGTTATAATAGTCGAGGGATATGAAAGGGAAGCAGTGGTTGGGAAGAGGGTGAGACAGGGTTGTAGCCTCTCCCCGATGTTATTCAATCTGTATATTGAGCAAGCAGTAAAGGAATCAAAAGAAAAATTCGGAGTAGGTATTAAAATCCATGGAGAAAAAAATAAAAACTTTGAGATTCGCCGATGACATTGTAATTATGTCAGACAGCAAAGGACTTGGAAGAGCAGCTGAACGGAATGGACAGTGTCTTGAAAGGAGGGTATAAGATGAACATCAACAAAAGCAATACGAGGATAATGGAATGTAGTCGAATTAAGTCGGGTGATGGTGAGGGAATTACATTAGGAAATGTGACACTTAAAGTAGTAAAGGAGTTTTGCTATCTGGGGAGCAAAATAACTGATGATGGTCGAAGTAGAGAGGATACAAAATGTAGACTGGCAATGTCAAGGAAGCGTTTCTGAAGAAGAGAAATTTGTTAACATCGAGTATAGATTTAAATGTTAGGAAGTCGTTTCTGAAAGTATCTGTATGGAGTGTAGCCATGTATGGAAGTGAAACGTGGGCGATAAATAGTTTCGAAAAGAAGAGAATAGAAGCTTTCGAAATGTGGTACTACAGAAGAATGCTGAAGATTAGATGGGTAGATCACATAACTAATGAGGAAGTATTGAATAGGATTGGGGAGAAGAGACATTTGTGGCACAACTTGACCAGAAGAAGGTATCGGTTGGTAATACATGTTCTGAGGCATCAAGGGATCACCAGTTTGGTATTGGAGGGCAGCGTGGAGGGTAAAAATCGTAGAGGGAGACCAAGAGATGAATACACCAAACAGATACAGAAGGATGTAGGTTGCAGTAGGCACTGGGAGATGAAGAAGCTTGCACAGGATAGAGTAGCGTGGAGAGCTGCATCAAACCAGTCTCAGGACTGAAGACCACAACAACAACAACAATCATGTCGTTCCTGGAAATCCAGAATCTACTCTGTAGGAATGAACATGGATTCCGAAAACAGCGATCGTGTGAGACCCAACTCGCTTTATTTGTTCATGAGACCCAGAAAATATTAGATACAGGCTCCCAGGTAGTTGTCGTTTTCCTTGACTTCCGGAAGGCGTTCGATACAGTTCCGCACTGTCGCCTGGTAAACAAAGTAAGAGCCTACGGAATATCAGACCAGCTGTGTGACTGGATTGAAGAGTTTTTTGCAAACAGAACACAGCATGTTGTTCTCAAAGGAGAGACGCCTACAGACGTTAAAGTAACCTCTGGCGTGCCACAGGGGAGTGTTATGGGACAATTGCATTTCACAGTATATATAAATGACCTAGTAGATAGTGTCGGAAGTTCCATGCGGCTTTTCGCTGATGATGCTGTAGTATACAGAGACGTCGCAGCATTAGGAAATTGTGGCGAAATGCAGGAAGACTTGCAGCGGATAGGCACTTGCTGCAGGGAGTGGCAACTGACTCTTAACATAGACAAATGTAATGTATTGCGAATACATAGAAAGAAGGCTCCTTCATTGTATGATTATATGATAGCGGAACAAACACTAGTAGCAGTTACTTCTGTAAAATATCTGGGAGTATGCGGGCGGAACGATTTTAAGTTGAATGATCTTATAAAATTAATGGTTGGTAAGGTGGGTACCAGGTGTGGGAGTGTCCTTAGAAAATGTAGTCCATCAACAAAGGAGGTGGCTTACAAAACACTCGTTCGGCCTATACTTGAATATTGCTCATCATTGTGGGATCCGTACCAAATCGGGTTGACGGAGGAGATAGAGAAGATCCAAAGACCAGCGGCGCGTTTCGTCACAGGGTTATTTGGTAAGCGTGCTAGCGTTAAGGAGATGTTTAGCAAACTCAAGTGGCAGACTCTGCAAGAGGGGCGCTCTGCATCGCGGTGTAGCTTGCGTCCAGGTTTCGAGAGGGTGCATTTCTGGATGAAGTATCGAATATATTGCTTCCCCCTACTTATATCTCCCGAGGAGATCACAAGTGTAAAATAAGAGAGATTCAGGCGAGCACAGAGACTTTCCGGCAGTCGTTCTTCCCGCGAACCATACGCGACTGGAACAGAAAAGGTAATGACAGTGGCACATAACTGCCCTCCGCCACACACCGTTGGGTGGCTTGCGGAGTACAAATGTAGATGTAGATGTAGAACACGACGGCTGCCTACAGTGACTGTTTTTCCAGTTGCGATGACGTTTTATATCGTGTGTAGTATCCTTTGCACATGTATTCTTCTCATTACTATTGTTTCTTCTTCTTCTGATGACTAGTGTTGTCCCTGCTTGTCTGCTTCATTCCTTGGATGCACTGGACCAACTTATGTCCATCACTTGGGTGGAGTTTTTCCTTTGAAACTTCTTTATTAAAATTCTTTTCTGCTTCTATTGCAGAATGAAATGAGACGTTGAAGCTTCTACGTTATTTAATTCTGAAACAGGTGAGTTAAACTGAACGTACTCAGTCTACTTTCTCATTACTTATCCTTATCATGTCAACACTGACCCACAGTCTAATAGAAAGCAATCTGACTGCTCAAAAAAATTATAACCTGACTTCAAATAATTAATTCAGAAGAATGGCCCCGACTAAAAACAAATCTTAACAATAACCTATACATTTCAGGAATTATAATAGCTGGAATAAATGTAAACAACCTCAGGTACGCGGATGATACGATCCTGTTGAAGAAGAATTGAGAACACTCTTGCTGAAGGTGAAAGACGAAAGTGAAAAGGTCGGTCTTAGGCTGAATGTGAAGGAAATGAAAATTATTTCAACTACACCTACCAATTCGTGGGATATAGCAGGAGAAACCATGGAGGCAGTGACCACATTCAGTTATCTCTGTTCCCAGATCTCTGCTGATAGCGACTGCAGCCATGAAATCCGGAGACGCCTTTTGCTCGGTATACAGGTGATGTCAAACCTTGACAAGGTTATAAGGTCCAGAGAAATAACACTAGCAACAAAGATACGTATTGTGAGGGCTATGGTCTTTCCAGTTGTGATGTATGGATGTGAGACCTGGACCATTAGAAAGGCTGAACGGCGAAGAATTGACTCCTTCGAATTGTGGTGTTGGAGGAAACTTCTTAGAGTTCCATGGACTGCAAAGAGAAACAACAGATCAATATTGGAGGAAATAAAACCAGGTTTCTCCCTGGAAGGTCTAATGTTAAAACAAAAGCTGACCTACTTTGGACACACAATGCGAAGGCATGCCTCGCTGGAAAAAACATTAATGCTGGGGAAGATTGAAGGAACTTGAAGAAGAGGACGTCAGAGGATGAGATGGATCGATGGCATCACAGAAGCAATGTGTTCCAGCCTGGATGGTCTACGGGAGAAAGTACAAGACAGGAAAAAGTGGCGTGATTTGGTTCATGGGGTCACGAGGAGTCGCAACCGACTAAACGAATAGAGAGAGAAAGAAAGATACATTTTATTAAGCACTTACCTCACAAAAATACTTCTTACATGAACTGCTGCAATACAGCGAGCGTCAATACTGCCAGCTAAATAAAAGATTCTAACTACTAAAGCCACTAACTACTAACAGGCATGTGGTTAGCAAAGGAAAGATTTTTGTTGCAAGCCAAATAATGTATTTCTTTTACCTTAATGATGTGACATCCAGTTCAAACACGAATATAAATCGTCATTGACATCCAGTACAAAGATATATAATCATGAATAATTTTCACTCTCCAAGTCGGATACTTCCAGATCGTTAGCTAACGCTAACACCTCAGACCTCTACCCTCCATCAAAGCTAACTTCTCACATTTAACATCCATCACTGCTGGTTGTTCACCTCTAACTGCCCAACAGTACTTCCATAACGGCTGGCGACTAACTTCCAACTGCCCAACACTACTGGCAATTAACTTCCAACAACGAGTCTAACCAGCCACAGAGTCTCTTACAAAGAAATCGCAGTCAGAGACCCAATGCAAAGAGCTACACAGCGCTGTCAACACAGAAGCAGCCCACTTACACCTTGTGTCGTCCATGTTTACAAATTTTAGCTAGTCTTGAAGGGTCCATCCTTTCCTCACCATCTTTCCAATTTCTTTTTCTTGTCTTCGCCCATTTATTTGTGTTTTGTATTCCGAATTGATCCCTTATCGAAACATTTGTTCTTTTGTCCCAGATGGTTACTCCTTGGATCTGTCTCAGTACCTTCATTTCCACTGCCATTAATTTCTGTTTTATCTATTTCCTTTCTGTTCTAGTTTCTGTTGCATACAGTAAAACGGGATACATCACTGTCTTATATATTTTTATTTTCCCCACAGTTATCATAAAATTGTTTCTGTATAAAGTATTTTGTAGCCAACCCGCTCCCCTTACTACGTCTGTCAATTGATTTTTCACTATCGTGGTTAAGTCTTTATTGTTGGTGATAACAGTCCCTAGATAAAGCTCATCACTTGTTCAGTTGACACCTCATCTATTTCTAATTGACATCGTACAGGTGCTTTTTATATTACCATAGTCTTACTTTTTTTAAGACGAGATTTCCATATTATATTGCTTAGCTGTTCTATTGATTTGGTGAAGTAACCTTTGTAAATATCCTCATTATTTGCTACCAATACAGCATCAGCAGCATAAGGTATTTAATAATTTATTGTCTCCTTTTTAATACACTTGAAGTGTAATACTCTTTCCGTTGTATTGGCAACGGCCTTGAAGCAGTGGATATACCGGTTGCCGTTAGATCACCGAAGTTGAGTGCTGTCGGGCGTGACCGGCACTTGGATGGGTGACCATCCAGGCCGCCATGCGCTGTTGCCATTTCTCGGGGTGCACTCAGCCTTGTGATGCCAATTGAGGAGCTACTCGAACGAATATTATCGACTCCGGTCACAGAAAACCGTCGTAACGACTGGGAGAGCAGTGTGCTGACCCCACGCCCCTCCTATCCCCATCCTCTACTGAGGATGACACGGTGGTCGGATGGTCTCGATGGGCCACTTGTGGCCTGAAGATAGAGTGCATTTTTTTCGTTGTAGTGGTACCCTGACTTCCTTCATGATACTATTAACAAAGTGTGAAGCTTTCGATATAATGTCTACTCTTATATTTTATTAATTCATTATGTATATCGTCTGGCCCTGGAGATTTTCTGTTTTTGCCCTGGAGATTTTCTACTTTAGGACTTTTTATTGGAATGCATATTTCCTCCAATGAGAAGTCAGTTGCCAGTTTCTGTACTTTGGTGACTATTTTAAGTCTGGTATTTACTTTAGGAAACACGTATCTAATTTCCGGCAAGCCTTATTGGTCACGACCTGGTTTTCTGTTTCTTAGATCGTTACTAGGTAACAACTGAATGTCGCAAATGCACAAAAGATAACGTTCCACTTATTCAGTTATTACTTACACTATCTGATCAAAAGTTTCCTGACACCCTCTATGTAATGCTGAATTGACCACTAGATGTATCTGGCCACCCACATGTAACGCGGAACTGAGCACTAGATGTATCCGGATACACCTGTGTAATGTAGAAATGACGAATAGATGTTAGGAGAGGCAGACCCTGCAGTATGAGGCGGCACGGAGTTTTGTGTTCTCAGAAGAGAAGCAGTGACAGCAGAAACCTACTCTGGTTTCGGTTCCTGAAGCACAATGGGGTACCATTCGTCCACAGACATTCAGACACCTCATTGGATGTGTTCCCAGCAGACTTAAACCCTTCAAACCGGAGAGAGTATTCTAATAGCTATGTAATTTTGATGAGATAGATATAGAATATAGATACTAAAGATATAAAAAGATGACATATAACATATACAGTCCAAAGGAAAGTACTACATTATTGTGTCAGGCATAAATACTTAGATTTAACTAAGCATAAAAAATAGAGTTTTTATTCCGATTTCGCTACAGTAAACAACAGCTAGAATATAAAGTTGAGTTTAAAGTTTTAATCTAATACCTGTGTAAGTGAAAATTTAGGAGAATGGGAAAAGAAAATTAAGGTTTCATTTCAAATAAGCTGACATTCTGTGTCATACAATGAGGTTACGAAAGGCATGGTACAGTTCCTACTATCATGCTGAACCTCCTTTTGCCTGGTGTAGTGGCAACTGGACGTGGAATGGATTCCAGAAGTTGTTGTTAAGTCCCCTGCAGAAATATTGAGCCATGCTCCGTCTGTAGCCGTCAATAATTGCGAAAGTGTTGCCGGGGGAGAATTTTGTGCATTAACTGACCTCTCGATTACGTCCCTTGCCGGACGATCTGGGTGGCCAAATAATTCGCTCAAATTGTCCAGAATTTTCTTCAAGCTAACCACGAACAACTGTGGCCCTGTGACATGACATCGTTGTTGGGAACATGAAGAACGAAAATGGCTGCAAATCATCTCCAAGTAGCCAATAATAACCATTTCCAGTCAATGATCGATTCGTCTGGAACAGACGACCTAATCCACTTTCTGCAGGACCTGACCATCATTTTGCAGGACAACGCTCAAGCACGTACAGTGTAAATTGTTACTGATTTGTTTGACTGATGGGGCTGCTAAGTGCTATACCACCTACTGCACTCCCCTGACTTAAGCCCTCGTGAGTTCAACTTGAATCCTAGACTGAAGGAAATACTTTTCGGCATTCGCTTCAGAACTGCTACAAATTTGTCGGGCAATAGACCGCGTCGCTCGAACTCTTAACACAACTGAAGCGTATCCTACGACTTCCACATCGCTGGCAACGGGTTATACACACTGCTGGTGACTACTTTGAAAGTCAGTGAAACTTTGAAACACGTGTCTACTTTGTACGAGCTGTAAATAAATAGTTGCCTCTATTAAAGTTCCAACCCTCGTACTTCCCTTAGTTTTGTGATTTTCGGTATTTTTTTCACGTCAAGTACTGCTTGTTGTCGATTTGGTTCTTATGAAAATCTATTATTTACGGTTTAGCGTACCTTCACTGCTCGTTTTACGAAACTTTGTAGAGTCAGTACGAGAGATACTAATGTGTCCAATAATCCACAAGAACTGCTCACTGTTTCTTTGCAGCAACATGTTTAAGAATGTCTACAATTATAGGAACCAAAGATTTTGCGGTTTCTAAAATAATTCAGAATGCTAATTGGAACAAACATATTCTGATGTTCAGCTTCCAGCTTCGACGTTATCAGGTATGGAACTGAACCTCGTTTATGTCGAAAACTTCCTGTTTCTGATGGTGATTAGTGTAACAAAACTATAGATAGCGGATAGTGGTGGAACTACCTTTTCGGTAACAGTAAGCTGCGCAGCACCAGTTATTGAAAATTTGATTACAATGCTTTTGCTCGTACGTTCTTGATGTTACTGTCTTCATATTACAATATTAGCTGACAAACCTGACATTGCCGGGGTACGTTCTACTAGAAACAAAAAGAGAAAAGAATAGTGTTTGTAGTGTAATATCACGGACAGTTTCTGTATGCTGGGCGTAGCTGTTTCGCGTGTCTACAACACGATTTTGTAAACGTCTATTTGGCAACGTCTCTTCACAGCTCTACTGATGGCGACTGTTCTGGCCTACAGCGTCTTGCCCTTCGCACTTGTAAGTTGTCAAAAGCTGTGCCAGGTGTCAAGGGTTTCCCTAAGCTGACTCGATTGTAGGAGTGTCTTAGTAATAAAGAACAAATGTATTAAAACTTCACGCATGATGCGGCATTTCTTTCACGCATCTCATCGCTCGTGTCACCCTATGCGAAAAAAATGTAATTAGTCACAGTTTACGGCGTGGGTACACGTTATTCAACACGTAAACTTCACTACAGATATTCGGATTTAGGTTATGACATGTTCGATATTCCTGCAATCACTGACGATGATGTGCGCAGACGAATAGCGGAATTCTGCATGACCCGCTAAAGTGTCTAAACATCGATGCTGTCACTGACCTGACGAATGGCTGTTTTCAGCTCAGCAACGGTTTTCGCCTTATTGCTGTACACCTTGACTCCAATATAAGCCCCACTAAAAGGAATCGTATGTGTCCAGATCCGGAGAATATGGCTGCAATCAAGGCCCATGCCGGCGGCCGCTTGGTACCCCAGAGCCAGAATGCGGTCCCCAAAGTGCTCCTCTAGGACATCGAACGCACTCCTGCTTCGATGAAGTCGAGCTCCGTCTTGCATGAACACATCTTGTCGAGATCAGGGTCACTTTGGATAGTAGGGGTGAAATCATCTTCCAAAAACTTCACATACCGTTTGGTAGTCACCGTGCCATCAAGGAATATCGCGCAGATTATTCCGTGATTGGATATTGCATACCACAGTCATCCGTTTAGGGTGAAGAGACTTCTCGATTGCGAAATGCGGATGCTCAGTCCCCCAAATGCTCCAATTTGGCTTTTCTGACCAGCAACAACGAACGACAACAAGGCGCCCGCATACTAATTCACATAATGCACCGCGGCCAACCGTGCAGTTTGAACATCCTAGCGCAAACCATTACGAAGTTATGGCGATTTGATTTGCAATTAAACTTTCCCTGTGTAACATGTTACAACTAGGAAACTAGTTACCGTACAAGTATCAAACTTGGTAGCATTACTGTCAAGGACATGAGGGGAGAGAAATAATGCAGAATCAGTTCAACTGAAACACTTTCAATGTGTTGCCACGGTACATCGTATCATTACATACTCGTACCATTACGCTACAAAATAGGCTCAATATGGCACCCATCAGTTTCTAGAAGAGTCTTAAAGTGCGGGTTTGCACTCCGTACAGCAGAACGAAACATGTCCGTAGGTATGCTGGCTACCTCTCTTGACATGCTGCGCTTCAGATCAGCACATGGGTGAATGTTCTCCTGGTAAACCCTGTCCTTCAGGTAGCCCCACAACCAGAAATTACAGGGAGTGAGATCAGGTGATGATGCAGGCCAAGCATTTGGAAATGATCGGCTGATAATTCTATCATTTCCAAATGTATTTCGAAGAAGCAGGCAAACTTCACGAGGAATATGTAGCGGAGCCACATCTTGCATGGAAACTGTTGAGTTCAACGCGTATCTCTCCTGTAGGGAGGGTATGACTTGCTGGCGAAGCGTATCGCAGTAACACTGGCCAGTCAAACTGCACGTCTTGGATCCTTGAGAGCCAACCTGATCAAAACAGAATGAGTCAATGATGAACGCAGTAGTGAAGCCAAACCATACGGTGACACATTCGCCATACTCAGTCACGCACAGTGACTGGAGAAAATGAGCTTCTTCTGTCCGTAGGATGGTCCAATCCCAGCCCCCGTAACTTCAATCATTGCGAGAAAGTGGAGAGCGAAGTCAACACGACGTTGTAGGTCGTCTGGTGCAAGCTGCTATACGATATGGATCTTGTACGGATACAATTTGAGAATGGCTCGAAGCAACATCCGTACAATGGTCCAAATTATGTTTAACTGTCGTGACACAGCACTCGCACTGTCTGACGATCGGGATTTGCACGCGGCGTTGGCTGACTTAGCGACAGCGACTTCATTAACCACCTGCTGTGAGACCTGTCGTCGGCCTCTTCCAGGGGCGACGCACAGTTCTCCAGTTGATACGAACTCGATCATGCTCGCACAGCAGGTGCAGAAAGAAGACCCTTCTTCTCCAAGAATGCCCTACTCCTTTTGTCCATGTTGGTCAGGTGTGTGAGACTATGAGTCACGAAGATTGATCACGAAACGCGGTGGCCATCGTTGTGACTCGACGGTGACTCTCTGAAGTATGGAAACCATATACCCAGTACTCTGGACATTTATGCTACCAAGTTTCGTACTCGTGCGGTAATTAGTTTCCGCGTTATAACGTGTTAAGTAGGGAAAGTTTAACTATAACCACCCGGTATATATTTACATTCAACAGCATATGTAGCTACTGTCCGCAAAATGTTTAGCCAATAGAGTTAGAAGCAAAGAAGTAATAAACTTAAACATCATGCACGATGCGGCAGTTTTCCATTCATTTCAGCGTTTATGATGCCATGTCTCCCGAACTACGTGTAGTACTACGATATTATTTCTTGCGCACATTTGCCTGCATGTGTGGATAATGTTTGCGAAATGTATTTCGAATAGAATTACTAGCACAGAAGTAATAAATCTAAATGTCGTACATGATGCGGCAGTTTTTACGCAGCTCATTTTGGATGACGTCATATCTCCTGAACCATGGCAGGTGTTTCTTACTGTTGGCAGACAGTACGGAATAGGTGTATCAAGTTTGAATGAAACTTGTCCAGTGGTGTAGGAGGAGATGTGGAACACACACACACACACACACACACACACACACACACACACACACACACACACACACATCCATTTTTAAAATATGTATGGTTTTCTCAAATGAAAAAGAAGAAAGTTTAATGAACTGCAGTATGCCTAAAAATTTGTAAATCGTTGCTTTCCATACGCACAGACGCTTAACTTCAGTGGAATCTATGCGATGAATTAAATACGGCGTAATTTAGTGCGTGACAACTGTACGAAGCGCCAAACTTCATGCTTCTTTCTCACCCCCAACTTCCAGCTTCCGAAGATTTTTAACTGCGAAATGAACTCTTTAAGCTCGTTGCTGTTCGCTTCCTTCTTACATAAGAAATGCTCTCGCTGATGGAATTCGTGTCGAGTGGCTGGACACAAGGTTAATTAAGCTGGATGGGTACTCCTGAGGTTTGCCGCTGTTTGGCCATGAATCTTTCACGCACCCTGCTGCGACCCGTTAACGACTGCCGCGATGAAATTTAGATCAGGTTTGCCCACTGGAAGCAGAATCGACGAGCAGCCCGTTACTACTCCATATTTAGACTGTCGATGCGGCTGGTCAGGTGTTCAGCATGAGGACAGAACAGCTGTTTGTTACAAAAGTGTAAGCGGAACACAGGATAGGCGTGTAACCTCTGGCTTCCAACGAGCCAGCCGATATCTAGCCAAAATGCTTTGGAATGAGATTTGCTCTGAGAAATGCCTCTGAGAGTCTTGCTGTTTTCTCTGTCCTTTGCTGACACACACTGTGAGCAAGTCAATCGGAATATGCGCTGCTGCAAATATTGATTGTTTCAGTTGTAAATCTTACCGCAATAATTCGGTCATGCTTTACTATTTCTACAATTCCCGTTTACGATAAATCGGGCATTGTAATTATACGTTGTTGGCAGCTGTGAAGCACATTTGTTTTAGGCTAGGGAGAAAATATCTTTGTCTACCCAGAGACTGGATGATATCAACGAAAATTTGTTTGTGCTATACTAGACCATGTTGTGCAATAAACAAAGTCAAGAATCAACTGCATAAGTGGAATATTTATTATTATACGGCAATTTAAAGTAATCGTCTCGTGAGAGTTTCATTAAACTGGATAATCTGAGATACCGCGATGTCATGAAAATATTTTCGATTGCTTATTGCAAATGTAAATGCATCCACTATAGATGAAGACCTACAAGCGTCTACACCATTTTCAACGGTTCAAAAACAGACTGCTCATGGTAGTACTTCTCTTGAAGGTGCACTATTTAGTTAGACTGTACTTTCAGTAGGTTTTTTTTTAGGCAGCAAAAACAACTAATGTCATAAGCGCCCAACTTTAAGTAGTACTGAACATACATACTACACATGACATTAGCACCGGCTTAAGAGGTACGTGAGTTCGAATTTACATACCGTGAATCCCAAGTGTATTACTATTTTTACTAAGACTTTTAAGCATATCTTATGTGATAGTTTTGGTAGAACTTTCAAATACTACCAGTGTTACTTGGAGAGGAGAGTTTTAATCTTCGTTGTTGGCTAAAACCAACACGAAGATACCGTACACCTATAGATAGTGGCTATGTGCAAACATGTTTGTGAACAATCCATGTAAATGGTACATCTAATTTAGGTATATCCGGACATCTGTAGGCCTTTATGGCGTAACTGATCTCAACGATAATAGGGCATAACAAATCGTTTATAGACATCGAAAATCATTTTTACTTCCTTGTAAACGATCTCAGTGTGTGCTCGGATTTTCTTGTGTATCCAAATCAACACAATGTCCATTTCTTCAGGTTATGCGAAACGTCATCTCACCAGTAAATATTCTTTTTGTCGGCAGCCCAGCATGCCACTGGAGTATGGAGTGAGAGAAAAGTAACTTAACACGCCTCCTTCCAAGCTCAACCTTGCATTAGCTTATTTTCATGATCCCCACTCAATACGATGGAAATAGCAGAATTATTGTAAACTCTTTCTGTAAAATTGTTGTCTAAATTTACCCCAAAAGATTTTCGTTAGAGCAGCGACAGTTTTTATGCAGAGATGCCATGAGCATGTATGTTACAATTTGATATATGCTGTACTGATCGAGAAATATGGGGCTTCAATCTCCTACTATTCATTCATTTTAACGTTGTTAATATTTGAAGCTTTTTTTAGTTTTCCTGTGGACTGGTCACGTTGCTTAAGAAATGTTCAGAGAAAATCGTTCCATTCAAATGCAACTGGCTCTTTATGCGCAGAAAGCAGCAATTGGTGTCGACAGGGGATCTCACGTTCATTCTGTATTTCGAAGTTTCCGGAGGGCTTTTGACGCCGTTCCTCACAAGCAGCTTCTAATCTTATTACGTGTTTATATATTGTCGTCTCTGCTACTGGATTCGCGATTTCTTGTCAGAAAGGTCGCAGTTTGTAGTAACTGACGGAAGTCATCTAGTGAAATCAAAGTTACGTCTGAGGTTCTCCAAGGGAGCGTAGGCAATCTGAGCGGCCCTCTTATACTGTTTGAAGATCACGCATTTACTATGTAGTAATGTCGTCAGAAGATCAAAATGATTTTGGAAAAATATCTGCATGGTGCGAAAAGTGGCAGTTTACGGTGAAAAATTACAGGTTTGAGATCTCCCCTACTAAAAAGTTTCAGTTAATGTTCAGTCACATGATAAATCAAATAAATTTAAATTTTTCAATACTACAGCTAAATACCTAGGGATTATAATGGTGAACAACTTAAGGTGGAAGCATCACACAGAAAATTATACAGGGCAGGCATTTTATTGGCGGAATTAAAAAGTGCAAAAAAAAAAAAAAAAAATCTACTAAAGATGCTGCTTGTTCTACTCTTCTTCTTCAGGAGTATTGCTGCTGGATGTTGGGTGCTTACCAGATATGATTGTGGATATTTTGTTGACTCGCACGTATATAGGAAGAAATGAAAATTGTGATAATATCGCTGAGAAATGCTCCTATCAAAGCACAAAAAAAGCGAATTTCCTCCTGTTTAAGAGACTCTGACGGAAAATTGGAGTACCAGCTGCCTCATTCTACCTTCCTCAGCACCTTGAAAAATATTCCCAAAAAATTTGGCATGTGAACATATTCGTCCCCTTTTTAACGTGCAGCTCACCTCTCACTCTCGCAAGTTTCCCTAATTGTAACTCGTCCCCACCGACTAGTCCAACGCTTTAAGTCGCTCACACCCTTTCACTCCCACTTGCCTGTTCTCACTCAATTGAGCTCAACTCGTTGTCATTATCTCTCCGCGTCTCTCTGTCACTGTCTCCCCCGTTATACCAACAGTCTCCTTCGTTCTGTTCTATTACTACAGTCTCCTCACACTCTCACTGTTTCTCTCTTGCTCTTACTGCTAACGTCTCATTCCTTCCTTCCTACTGCTGCTGTCTCTTCTCGCTGGCACTATCCGTTGTTGTTATCATACGCTCACCCACTTGCACTATCTCCCACCGTCACGGTCTCCTTCACTTTTTTCCTAGCGCTGTTCTGCTACTGTCAACTACGTTCCACTCCCACGGTGTCCTTCTCTTTCTCCCACACTGCCATTGTCTCCTTCGCCCGTTCTGCAACACAACCACTGTCTACTACGTTCCGGTATTTATTACTTTTATGTCTTTTTGCTATTGCCACTGTCTTCTCTTAATATAAAAAAGCGTGAAATTGTTCGCATGGCAAAATTTTTGGGAAAAATTTTGAAGGTGCTGAGGAAGGTATAATGAGGCAGCTGGTACCACACTTTCCTGTCATATTCCTTTAAACAGAAGCAGATTTACCTTTCTTTGTGTTTAGACAGGAGCATTTTTTGGCTGGTTCTCTTCTTTTGTCTGTCACACCAGGGCACGTCACTAACATGAAAAGAACTTTATGGGTCAGTAATATTTTGATAGTTAACTTACGTGTATTTGAAATAATCCCAACACTAATTTTACACCTCAGATTGGGTTTTAAGTGCACAAAAGTTTTGCATGCGCTTCCACATGGGGTTCACAGAACCCTTACGTTGATGACGGAGACACTTTACAGCATATACACTGAATCTCGAAAGAAATTGATATAGGAATGCGTTTTCAAATACAGAGATATGTAAACAAGCAGAGAACGGCGCGAAAAGCCTGCAACGCCTGTATGAGACAACAAGCGTCTGGTGCAGTTGTTAGATCGGTTCCTGCTGCTACAATGGCAGGTTATCAAGACTTAAGTGAGTTTGAGCGCGGTGTTATAGTCTGCGCACGAGCGATGGGACACGGAATCTCCGAGGCAGCGACGAAGTCGGGATTTTCCCGTACGACCATTTCATGAGTGTACCGTCAATATAAGGAATCCGGTAAAACATCAAATCTCTGAACTGCTGCGGACGGAAAGAGATCCTGCAAGAACGGGACCAACACCGACTGAAGAGAATCATTCAACGTGACAGAAGTGCAACCCTTCTGCAAATTGCTGCAGATTTCAATGCTGGGCCATCAACAAGTGTCAGCGTGCGAACAAGTCAACGAAACGTCATCGATATGGGCTTTCGGAGACGAAGGCCCACTCGTGTACTCTTGATGACTGCATGACATGAGGCTTTATGCCTCGCCTGGGCCCGTCAACAACGACATTGGACGGTTCATGACTAGAAATATGTTGCCAGGTCAGACGAGTCTCGTTTTAAATTGTATCGAGCGGATGGACGTGTACGGGTATGGACACAACCTCGTGAATCCGTGGGCCCTGCATGTCAGCAGGGGACTGTTGAAGCGGGTGGAGGCTCTGCAATGGTGTGCGGCGAGTGCAGGAGTGGTATGTGACCCCTGATACGTCGAGATAAGACTCTGCCATTTGACACGTACGTAAGCACCCTGTCTGATAACGTGCATCCATTCATGTCCATTGTGCATTTGGACGGACTTGGGCAATTCCAGCAGGACAGTTCGGCACCCCACAGGTCAAGAACTGCTACAGAGTGGCTCTAGGAACCCTCTTCTGCGTTTAAACACTTCCACTGGCCGTCAAACTTCCCATACATGAACATTTTTGAACTTACCTGGGATGGCTTGCAACGTGCTGCCCAGAAGAGGCCTCAACCCACTTGTTCTCTTACGGATATATTACAGACAGTAATCAAATGTCTAATTCCATTTCACCACCTCACACCTCATCGCTGGCACCACGACTAAAAAGGCACAACGTGCTACTAGGCAGGTCTCTTTAATTCAACTGCTTATCGATACACAGTTTTGCTATTTGGGGAGCAAAATAACTGGTGATGGTCGAAGTAAAGAGCATATAAAATGTAGACTGGCAATGGCAAGGAAAGTGTTTCTGAAGAAGAGAAATTTGTTAACATCGAGTATTGATTTAAGTGTCAGGAAGTCGTTTCTGAAAGCATGAAAGTGAAACATGGACGATAAATAGTTTAGACAAGAAGAGAACAGAAGCTTTCGAAATGTGGTGCTACAGAAGAATGATGAAGATTAGATGGGTAGATCACATAACTAATGAGGAGGTATTGAATAGAATTGGGGAGAAGAGGAGTTTGTGGCACAACTTGACTAGAAGAAGGGATCGGTTGGTAGGACATGTTCTGAGGCATCAAGGGATCACCAATTTAGTACTGGAGGGCAGCGTGGAGGGTAAAAGTCGTAGAGGGAGACCAAGAGATGAATACACTAAACAGATTCAGAAGGATGTAGGTTGCAGTAGGTACTGGGAGATGAAGAGGCTTGCACAGGATAGAGTAGCATAAAGAGCTGCATCACACCAGTCTCAGGACTGAAGACCACAACAACAACAACAACAACATCGATATACTCGCACATGGTATCATAATTATGTAACGGATTATGTTTTGAAGTTGCGATAGCATGGAGCATGCATGTTATTGTTGACGTTGGAAAACTTTGCGATGTCGCTGACCGTTTGTAGGTAGAAACTTATTGAATATGCTACAAGAAGAGTGTTGTAGCACATTGAGGAATAATCTAACGGCAATTTAGAAGTATTAGTTCCTCTGCGGCGTCAATTCGAAGATGAGTCAAACAATTTTGTGGTAGTAAACGCACGTGTCATGTAGAAAAACGACTGAGTGGATAGAACTTTCCAAAGAAGTTAACAGTAATAAGTGCAGAGAGATAGCATGCTGGCAGCTATCAAAATCAACAGCGAGGAAGTTTCTGTGGAAGCTATTGCAGTCTCACGAACTGTAGCCACATCTAATTTGCAATTCACATTTAAGCGTTTAACGGCCGGCGTTCGCGGCCTTGCAGACTCTTGTTTTATGGGCATTAGGCCGTGCTCCAACGCACGCTAATGTGCCTAACATTTCGTCTTCCAATGCTAGTGTCTTCAGAGGAGGCTACAAAGATTCAGACAGCAGTTTCTTCAGCGTTATACTATCGAGTAGCAAGAGGGAAAAATGAACACCTAAATCTTTCGTGCAAGCTATGATTTCTCTTACCAGTAAGCATGCGCAAAAAAGGAGGATGCTTCCGGGGCTCGTAACTCTAGATCTATTAGTGAGAGAGAGGTAGGGTCAAGTGTTTTTGATAGCCATTTGGCTAGGGACAACTTGTATACCCAAGAAATGGATCGTCTTAGTGACACCATCCTACTACAGGATCAACTATGAATATTACACATTTCCTCCTACTTAGGCAAATGGAGCAAATCGGTTGTTTTTTTTTCTACATTTGCTGTGGTCTACCGTAGGCCTTAAAGGGTTTATGGCGGCACCATTAGCTTATAGCCGGTTCCTTTTCGTACCAAAACCGAGCCACGGATTCCAAGATGGCTACGCACAGCAGCCGGTTCCTTTTCGTACCAAAACCGAGCCACGGATTCCAAGACGGCTACGCACAGCAAATAGCTGCCATATTTACACGATCCCGATCTCGAACAAACTTGAAAATTTTGTTCATATCTTTATCTGTTTCTGCAATACAGAGATTCAAAGTTACCTAACATATAGACGAAACATAGACACGTTAACTCCGGCGTGAGGCGAAATGTAAATAACATATAACTGCAGCAAATCGGTCAAATTTAAACGTTACAATTTCTAAGCATTTATCTAGAACCGCTGTCTTCCAGTTTCCAAAAATCTTGATCTGTTATCAAGAAACACCCCAAAATTGTGTTTGGATACCGAAACCGAGCCGCAGATTCCAACTGACTACGCACAGTGAATGGCTGAAATTTTGACGATATGTTCCTGAGATCCTGACCTCGAAAAATCTTGTTAATTTTCTTGATGTCTTTATCCATTTCTGACGTACAGTGTTTCAAATTGCCCTACCTCTACGTATAAAATACGCACGTAAAATACGGTATGAGGCTGAAACTTAGTTTATAAAGTTACGAAGTATGGATTACACTGAAGAGCCAAAGAAATTGGTACACCTGCCTAATATCTGTCCCCTAGAGCACGCAAAAGGGCCGCAACAAGACGTGGTACGGACACGGACTCGACTAATGTCTGAAGTAGTACTGGCGGGACGTGACACTATGAATTGTGCAGGCTTGTCCAGAGGTTGGTAGCACGTTGCAAAGCATCCCAGATGTGCTCAATAATGTTCATATCTGGGGAGTTTGGAGGCCAGCGGAAATGTTTAAACTCAGAAGAATGTTGATGGAGCCACTCTGTATTAATTCTGGACGTGTTGGGTATCGCATTGTCCTGCTGGAATTGCCCAAGTCCATCGGAATGCAGAATGGACGTGAATGGAACCAGGTGAACAGACAGACTGCTTACATATGTGTCACGTGTTAGAGTCGTATCTAGACGTATCAGGGGTCCCATAACACTCCAAGTGCACACGCCCCACACCATTGCAGATTCTCCACCAGCTTCAACAGTCCCCTGCTGACATGCAGGGTCCATGGATCCATGAGGTTGTCTCCATATCGTGCACGCCCAACCACTCGATACAATTTGGAAGGAGACTCTCCGACCAGGCAGCAAGTTCCAGTCATCAACAGTCCACTGTCCGTGTTGATTGGCCTAGGCGAAGCGAAGAGCTTTGTGTCGCGCAGTCGTAAAGGGGACATGAGTGGTCCTTGGGCTCCGTAAGCCCATATCGATGATGTTTCGTTGAATGGTTCGCACGCTGACACTTGTTGATGGCCCTGCGGCAATTTGCGGAATGATTGCACTTCTGTCACGTTGAATGACTCTCTTCAGTCGTAGTTGGTCCCGTCCTCGCAGGAGCTTTTTCCCGCCGCAGCGATGTCGGAGATTTGACGATTTACCGGATTCCTTATATTCACGGTACACTCGTGAAATGGTCGTACGGGAAAATCCGCACTTCATCGCTACCTCGGAGATATCGCTTGTGCGCCGACTCTAACACCACGTTCAGACTCACTTTAATTTTGATAACCTGCCATTATAGTAGCGGTAACCGATCTAACAACTGCGCCAGACACTTGCCGTCTGGCATACGTATTGCCGACCGCAGCGCCGTGTTTTGCCTGTTTACATATCTCTGTATATGAATACGCATGCATGCCTAGACCAGTTTCTTTGGAGCTTTAGTGTATACGGAATGTGTGTTTGATGTTATTATTATATGTTGCCTGTATTGATCCTTCCGAACACTTTATGGTGTACCACTGCTGATGCGTGGCTGATTTCAAATTTGAGCTGCAAAGATGATATATACCGTGAGCAGGCAGCAGTTGGAGCGGCAAAGACCAGTTTGATGGCAGCCGGTCACGAAAAGGGCAGTTGGGAGACACCTACAAATTGAATTAATTGCTAAAAATAATGGTATTGCTCTACATTTGTTTGGTAAATAGTTCCTCAATGGTTTTACAGGGGGTTTAATTAGTCGTGGCTGAACTTTTCTTGCGGAAGAGTCAACGTAGAAGAGTCTCACTGAACTGTCTGTACTCCGTAGAGGTGATGTGTGGATAGATATTGTCAGCTGTATTGTGCTAACCGCAGCGGAGTAGTAGCACAAGCAGTATGGGGTGAATTAAGATTTTTTGCTAAGAGTATTCACTGACTTGAAATAGATTTAATGAAAAGTTAATGTGATGAATAGTTAGGGTAACAAGAGGAATCCAGCTGTTTGGTAGTGAGAAATGGTTAAATATTTACTGGAAGCGAGTGTTATATGTTGCAGACTGTACGGAGACCACACTCTGGTTAATAAATCGTGATTGTAAGTGGGAATAACAATCTGATCGGACGGTCCTCTGAATTTTAATAGTGTCGTACTCCTCAAACTCATTTATGGTTGTGTCTTGCGATAATTATTTGGCGTAGGAATTTAACACTCTGGTAGAATCGATTATTCGACGTGGAGAGTAGTAGAAATTTGCACTCAATGGGAGAGTAGGATGGTGCGTTATCGTTCTATGAAAAGGTGATTGATTTTCGCATTGAATAATAAGAACAATCGGGATTTGGCTGGCACTAACGAATTTAGAAGCATGGTGGTTGACCGATCGTTCAGAGTTAATTTCGCCCACTTATTGCCAAGATCTTCTACATCTACATCTACATACAAACTCCGTAATCCACCTAGTACCACAACTAGCATCTTCTCTCCTTGTTCCACTCCCAAGCATAACGAGGGAAAAATGACTGCCTATATGCCTCTGTACAAGCATTTCCGTAACACTCGCGTGATGATCAAACCTACCAGTAACAAATCTAGCAGCCCGCCTCTGAATTGCTTCTATGTCCTCCCTCAATCCGACCTGATAGGGATCCCAAACGCTACATCTACATCTACATCCATACTCCGCAAGCCACCTGACGGTGTGTGGCGGAGGGTACCCTGAGTACCTCTATCGGTTCTCCCTTCTATTCCAGTCTCGTATTGTTCGTGGAAAGGAGGATTGTCGGTATGCTTCTGTGTGGGCTCCAAATCTCTCTGATTCTACCCTCATGGTCTCTTCGCGAGATATACGTAGGAGGGAGCAATATACTGCTTGACTCTTCGGTGAAAGCTCGAGCAGTACTCAAGAATAGGTCGTGTTAGTGTTTTATAAGTAGTCTCCTTTACAGATGAACCACATCTTCCCAAAATTTTACTAATAAACCGAAGACGACTATACACCTTTCCCACATCTGAAATTACATGCTTGTCCCACTCCATATCGCTCTGCAACGTTACGCCCAAATATTTAATCGATGTGACTGTGTCAAGCGCTACACTACTAATGGAGTATTCAAATATTTCGGGATTCTTTTTCTATTCATCTACATTAACTTACATTTATCTGTAATTAGAGTTAGCTGCCATTCTTGACACCAATCACAAATCCTGTTCAAGTCATCTTGTATCCTCCTACAGGAACTCAACGACGACGACGACACCTTCCCGTACACCACAGCATCATCAGCAAACAGCCACACATTGCTATCCACCCTATCCAAAAGCTCATTTATGTAGATAGAAAACAACAGCGGACCTACCACACTTCCCTGGGGCACTCCAGATGATACCCTCACCTCCGATGAACACTCACAATCGAGGACAACGTACTGGGTTCTATTACTTAAGAAGTCTTCGAGCCACTCACATATTTGGGAACCAATCCCATATGCTCATACCTTAGTTAGGACTATGCAGTGGGGCACCGGGTCAAACGCTTTCCGGAAGTCTAGGAATATGGCATCCGTCTGATACCCTTCATCCATGGTTCGCAAGATATCAAGTGAAAAATGCAATAAATGCAAGCTAAGCAAGGAGCCAATGCAGTAGAGTACTCTCTTAAAACTGAATTGGAATCCCATCAAAACCTGGCGATTTATTTATTTTCAACCCATTCAGCTGCTTCACAACCCCAGGGATGTCTATCACTATGTCCTCCATAGGGGAATCTGCACTAGACTAGAACGGCGGTATATTTGTACGATCCTCCTGCGTAAAAGATTTCTCAAATGCTAAATTTAAAATTTCAGCTTTCGTTTTCCTGTATTCCGTTGCCAGGCCAGACTGATCAGTGAGTGACTGGATGGAAGCCTTCGACCCGCTTACCGATTTTACGTAAGACCAGAATTTCCTTGGGTTTTCAGCAAGATCTTTTGCTAAGGTATGACGGTGATAGTGGTTGTATGCTTCGCACATCGCTCTTTTTACAGCAGAACGAATCTCTACTAACTTTTACCTGTCCTCATTCTCCCGATCTTTGTTATACCGCGAGTGCAACTGTCTTTGATTCCTGAGCATTCTCCGAATTGCGCTGTTAAACCACGGTGGGTCTTTTCCGTCCGTAACCCACTTTTTCGGCACATACTTGTCCAATGCGTGATTTACAATGTGTTTAAAATTTGCCCATAATTCTTCCACGTCCATCGTACCGGTAGTAAATGAAGTCAATTCACTTACTAAGTGGAATGCTAACAACTGCTTATCTGCTCTCTCTAGTAACAATACTCTCCTAGCCTTCTTGGCCGACTTTTTAACTTTCGTAACCATAGTCGTAATGACAACATCATGATCACTAATCCCTGTCTCAACACTGACACCGTCGATGAGGTCTGGTCTGTTCGTGACAACCAGATCTAAAATATTTCCATTACGCGTTGGCTGCCGATTTAGCTGCTCAAGACAGTTTTCGGATAATGTGTTCAAAAGTAATTCAAACGACGGCTAGTCTGTACCACCTGTAATGAATCCATAGACATCCCAGTCTATACTAGGTAGGTTGAAGTCGCCTCCGACTAATATAGCATGATCCGGGTTCTTCTGCGATACAGAGTGTAGACTCTCTTTGAATGATTCTAGAACTGTCACGGTTGAACCTGGTGGCCGGATCTTACCTTAAAGTCCAATAATAACTAGTTAAAACAATTCACTTATGCACGTGAAGGCTTTACCATTACTAACAACTTTTTTGTGTAACGGGTGACCTTTAAAGCAGGAAAAGATAGTTGATAGTGATCAACTAACAACAAACGAAGTTTAATTTTACTCCTACTGTTTAAATGGTATGGCATAAAGAGTTGGTGGCACGCAGAGTTTTTGTTTATACATATATTTGAATGTCGAATCGCCTCATTGTGGGTTTGAATTTGTTGTCATTCATTCACTATCATCAACTTCTTATGCATACAAAAATCAAATAAACCGTAGGTGTGTTAAACTGAAGCAAAAAAGTTACGACTCTCAATTTCAAAGCAAATTGAAACTATCCCCATAATAGTAAGAATAGTAAATGACCTATTCTTCCTTTAGAAAGCAAGGGATTTATTTGAATTGAAATAACAAAATTTACTAAAGGAAACAGACTGCACATTACCAGACACAGAGTTCTTTGATGCTAATATCCGAATGTGCGAAATAATTAAAGTTCAAATATTTAGTAGTTACACATCAGGTCTGAGATAACATTATCAGAAAATAATTACCAATTAAGTCAAGAAATTTTCTAAATAGTTCGTTCATCTTAAAGACAAGAGACAGATGGAGGATAATTCTGGATGATTTATTTGAAGTGTAAATAAATAGACGTTTTGCAAGGACGTTAATTTGATTACGTGAACAAAACAAAGAATATGTTAGAAGTGAATATTAGATCACTGACTGAATAGCCAGTTACACCTCTACATATTAATTTGAAGCCAGATACATTTTATGAAAATTAGATTTCCTTAATAAATTAGTATCGTCAGTTACTAGTAATTTATCTATTTGATAACAAATAATAAAAAAGGGTCGTTAGCGGAAGGTGACTGCGAGCCTTGTGATCATTTAACTGGTATGCTGAGTCTACGTGATTTTAATAGAGGCAATGATGATAAAAATGGATCGGTAGTGCACGGTGACGCATTTACTCATTGTAAATATTTTGGAAGTCTTATTTATTAAAATGTGTTGTATGATATGGAAGTATGTTATAATTCATAACATTTGCTAGATAATTGCATATACCAACTGTGAGATGTTCGTCGTGATAATAACGACGCTTCGGTGCCTGTACCATTGTTCATTATATACAGAGAATTCATTTTATTTGGTGATTATCAAAAGGGTATACATTACATGTGTAAGTCATAAACAGCAGCGTGTACGCTGATGAGCTGGCTTTAACCACAATATTAGGATCTATTCCAACTTAGGATTTTACCAAGTATGCAAGCACTGGAATCTCTCATCACTGTCGATTCAAATGCGTGCACTAAAATGATTGTTTGTGTGACTTTGATTACTTAATAAGTAAAATCGTCTTGAGCTCTTGAGCTGGATTTACCATAGAGGAATACTCAGGGTATCTGCACACAGCTACAATTTCGTCGGATGTAGTAATTATTGGCACATTGCGTCGCACGGTAGGAGGTGACGCATTGTCTGCTATAGGTGGTATTTGTTGTAAACAACTTATAGTGTCATCAGGGTTGTGTTGTTAACTACAGTTTAAAGTTAATGCTGCCCGAATTCTATTCCAGGTAAATCACTCTACCGACTAATATCTGTCTGTAGCTACCGTACAGGAGGTGTTGTGCCGCTGTTAGTATATCTTTACTTGAAGTAAACCACGGGGAGTGACGTTGTCTGTCAAAATTTTCACTTCTGCATATTAACACATGAATCAGCGTCATTTACTACACAAATCCGTAAGTGTTGTTCCGTCCCGTTGCAACCCCCTGCACTTCCATTTAATATCTTTTAGCTATTCCCATATCACTCATCCGTGCCACGTGTGACCCCCATGACAACCTGGTTGATTTCACTATTTTTCTGATGGTACGCTTATCTACAGAGCACGGCTCGTAATCGTTGGTCCTCCTCCATCTTCCTCTCTCATAAGATTCGCTGACGATTCCTTAAAGTACTTATTTCTCAAAGGCTTCTATAATTCCATTATCTCTTGACGTTAATGACAACGTTTCCCAGGGATACGTAAGCACTGGTGTTATGTTTTATTAAAGGTTTATTTGGTGATCGATCCAAGATATTTAATGTGCTCAACTCTCTCGGAAGTATAATTGCCCAAAGTTATTGAAGATGGCGTGCTCTTTGTACAACTTTCGCAACAGCCACATCAGGAGAGTATCAGGTATGTCTAAAATGAGCATTTCGGCTTGACATTCCGGGCTCTGTCGCAACCCATATCGGCAGATCCGTGCGCTCCGCCTGCTGTGGTATGCGCGAGCTAAAGCAGCCGCTTCACACAGCTGAGCAGAGCGCGGGTTCAATCTGGCGCCATACACAGAGACAAAGCCCCATATGCACGCCGCTTCTGGCGCCACTCACAGTTTTAATCTGTCGCTACAGATTACACTCCGCGAGCAATCCACTGCTGGAGGGACAATGTATGATTACGTGCTGAATTTCGTTGCGAGCTAGCATTTTTGGAAACATATATTTACCGCTATAGCTTTGTTGCGGTACTTAATTGTTTTACACACTGTTTTTATCATATAGTCAGACAAGAAGTCATACCTGTTAATGAATTTTTTACAAAGCGGGCCTGGGAGATATGATCTTTCAACGATAAATTTAGATGGTACAGAACAAAGCAAAAATATGCGAATTTTGCGGTGTGGCGCATCGTGACGATCGACAAGTTTGGTACTCGGTATCTTACAACGTCTTTCTCATCACTTAACGTGCTGCTGATTTTCAGGGACATGATTAAAAATCTCTTTGTGTAATGTCCAAGCCACATAATGTGTCATTAGATGGCAACAAAAGGAGGGAAGGTTAGAGATTAAGCACTCGAGACAAAAAGAACAGTATGAAAATATCTGGGAACAAAAAAAAATTACTGAGCGGACATATGATTACACTTATTATTTAGTAAGATTTCAAAGAGACTAACGGTTTAACAAGGCAAACGAAATTTGAACCATTAGTCATCATTAATTCGAATTTATCGTAAAACAACTAAATCTAGGCACATATACAATGGTCACATCCGTAGCAAGCCGATGGATTATGAAGTGCTCTCACGACATTTCCTCTACTGAGGACCCCAGCCACAACAAAGATTTCAATATATGACACTGCCGCCATTTGACTGCATGTTTCCTTATTATTTAGGCTGTGGCAATTTCGGCATTTTGACGACGAAATGTTATGGAGATATGTCTGACATGCGAAGCTGTCTTCCCCAGTTGTAACTGATAGTAGCTCCAAAGACGAAATCACGATAATGCAAATAATAAAAAGCATTAAGTCAAATGCTCATAAGGTGTTGATGAATTTTAGTTGTGCAATAGATCCTAAAAAGATATTCAAAATATGCACAGGAAAAAGAGAATGCTGACCTCAAAATACCTTTAGATGTTACCTCAATAACACCTACCAGCACCATGAAGTGTATGCTGTTTTATAACGTTTAGTTTAACTTCGTTTCATACGCTTATAATTTGAAGTAATGTGCGCATACTTACCTGCACTGCCTGTATTCTGATCGTCATCAGCCACTTGACAGCCACTGCTCCAGACTCATCAATGCATTACTGTATTCAGCTATACGCCTCCACTTCACTTGCCTGTTTTTAGTGTCATCTATTCACCTTCCGTTAGGTCGTCATATTGGTCTTTTCTTGGAACCCAGCTAAGAACATAATCAATTTACCATACATTCCTGATCCATTTGTTTGTCCCTCCTAGTAATTTCCAACGTGCGTCTTTCGGCTACTCGCAGACCAACTTTGGATGGTGTCATATTGCGCTGCTTCAAGTAAAAACTGGTGATAAACACTAAAAGTCTTTCGTCTGAGGCATCTCGGAACCTTGGTTTTGAAAATGATGTTTTCTGTTGCAAAAGCATTCCAGTTCATTTTTACTCTTGTATTTCTTTTGCTGTCCATCCGATTTTGTCCGTAACTGACCTAAAAATAAAAACTCAAACTTGGTTGACTTCATTGTCAAATTGTGCTCTTCTAGTTTTGACTTTTATGATGAATTGTACTAGAGACTGTAGAATTGATGTATACCGCGTGTTTCCAAGTCTTTACATCAAACACATAGAGATGATCTATCATGCCACGAAGAACAACATTTGATAGAAGCAAAATGTTTGCTGATCTTCTCAGCGATTCTAGGAGTCTTTGTTGGTTCTTGAATGATGCTATTTCACCGAAATGGTAGGGTCTGCCAACCAGATGTGCACACTTGAATCCTATCTACCTCAGTACAATGGTAGAGTAATTTTTAACAAGAAAACCTTAAGTATGACTATCTAGAAGCGGGAAAAGTTGTTTTAGAAACGGCCTGGAGCAAATGACTCATTTATAGGCAACACACACTGCACAGGTATGCTGCAGAATGCTTACACCCTCCCACCTCTTAGCGGAACAACAAATATTAAGAGACAGCTAGCATCGTTAGAAACCGTCAAGGAACAATTTGTCTCTGACAAAAGTTGTTCCCTATGATACGATCTATTACCCCTACATGTTTGATGCAAAGATTTTGAAACGCCTTGTACATTCTTCCCACTACTATCATAGGTTGAATAATCATCGACCTAAAGGACTTTCAGTACAGATTTTGTTTACACTGTCAAAATTGTTTCCCGAATCTACGAACCCCTGATGAGAAGGTAATTAATACTTCTAGCTCTGCTCTGTTATTTCATTTTGTGCTAGACGCACCTGTAAGTCTGCTTGACCGTTTATCTGAGGCATAGAGGATGCAAACGCTCGAATCCTTTCTGCATCTACCAATAGACTGAATAGGGAACTAGGTATTCCAGAATCCCTAGTCTGGAAAACACTGCGATACACAATGAAGAAACATGAATATCACGTCCAGATTCTGCATAAGCTAGAAATTGAGAATTCTTAAGCCTGAGATTCATTGGAAGAATCCTAAGGAAATGCAATCCGAAAACAAAGAAAGTAGGTTACAGTACTCTTGTTCGCCCACTGCTTGAATATTGCTCACCAGTGTGGAATCCGTACCAGATAGGGTTGATAGAAGAGATAGAGAATATCCAACGGAGAGCAGCGCGCTTCGTTACAGGATCATTTAGTAATTGCGAAAGCGATACGGAGATGATAGATAAACTCCAGTGGAAGACTCTGCAGGAGAGACGCTCAGTAGCTATGTACGGGCTTTTGTTGAAGTTTCGAGAACATACCTTCACCGTGGAGTCAAGCAATATATTGCTCCCTGCTACGTATATCTCGCGAAGGGACCAAGGGGATAAAATGAGAGGGATTAGAGCCCACACAGAGGCATATCGACAATCTTTCTTTCCAAAAACAATACGAGACTGGAATAGAAGGTCGAACCCATAGAGGTACTCAAAGTACCCTCTGCCACACACCGTCAGGTGGCTTGCGGAGTAAGGATGTAGATGTAGATGTCGATAATGTTACGACTTACACGCGGTGGAAAATGAGGATCTCAAGTCATTTGCATTGTTCACTGAAGAAACAGAATTTCGCACCTGTGGGCGAATGAAAAGAGACAATTTCAGAATCTAGATACACGAATACACTAAGCAGATTCGGAAGGATGTAGGTTGCAGTAAGTACTGGGAGATGAAGAAGCTTGCACAGGATAGAGTAGCATGGAGAGCTGCATGAAACCAGTCTCAGGACTGAAGACCACAACAACAGATACACGAATAGGCACATGCCATGCAAGAGTGACAACGAGATGCTCCCAGGGTGAATCTGTGGTCAGGCTGACAAGGACTACCGTCTACGCTTCATTTATGTTTGAAGAGAAAACAATTACCGGAGACATGTCCCTTGATATGTTGAAAATCTTTCCGGAGCCGCAGTTGATACAAGTTGGGGTTAAGAACTCAGTTGTTTTCCACCAGGATGCGGCATCACCCTGTTTATCCTTAGTTGTCCGTAACTATAAAGAGCAGTGAATTGGAAAAGAGACAGGTGGAAAAAACTAAGTAAACTGTTTATTATATCAAAACCAGTCGCCAAAGCTATTAATATATTTAACCCAGTGTAAGATAAAAAGGACAGTGCCCTCATGGAAAAATGTGAACAGTTGCCTGCAGAATCGTGGTTTGGTTGACCCAGATGTCCGCTTCTTCGTACGAAGTAAATCGACGGCGACGAATGTATTTTTGCAGAACTCCAAAAATGTGTAAATCGCATGTGTAGAGATCGGGACTGAACGGAGGCTGTGTATGCCCCCCGTCCCTCCCCCACCCCCAGCAAAGCTTCTACAGTGTAGTCGAACCAACCTTGACAACACTCCTTCTGTTGCAGGATATTGCCTGGCCACATGTTGCTGCTTCGCTGGGAAGCCCTTATACATCTTGGGCACAGCCCCGACCTCTCCCCAAGCCATTTACACTTTTTGGAGCCGTGAAGGAAGACATTCGTCGCCGTCGATTTAATTCGGTCGCAGGGGTGGACATCTGGGTAAAGTCACGATTCCTTAGGCAGTATCAAAAACTTTTCTATGAGAGCATTGGCCGCCTTATTTCACAGTTGGATAAATGTATTAACAGTTGTGGCGATTACCCTTGAAATAATAAGCAGTTTACTTACTTTTTTCGATCTGTCTCGTTTTCATTTCACTGCCCATTTACTTTCATGCAGTTGTTCACAGCAGATGCATTGAACGCGGTTTTCAAAGGCTCTGAACCCCTTGTTCCACAGATCTGATCCGGGTTTCCTGAGAATTTATCAAGGCTATTGTGTACCTAATGAAGATTAATAGCACAGCATAATCGAAACAACGAATTGGAGAGACAGTTGATCAAATCTCTTCATCTATGTTGAACAGTGTGTTTCCGTATATGAAAGAGCGCCTAGACATGGAGAGAAATTACAGTGGGACAATCTGATATGTGGTTCTGCTGTGATACATATTGTATTATGTATCGAAGTTTTAGATATTTGCATTTCCACAGAAATGTGGATGGACTCTATATTCATCCAGTATTTGTGTTTCTGATTCTTCTCTTTAACTATACTATTAGTTGCTTAAGTGAAGAAATGTTAGTTTTTTTTTCTTTGTGGTTTTCAGTTGTTTCTTTTACCAAATTTCCATGAAACTCCTCACATTCTCTCGAAGCATTTTTGAGTTGTTGAATTTGCTATATTCTTTAGCGTTCGTCTAATCATTTACTTAAATTCTCTCTTTGTGCCATTTGGGTTTATTTAGCGCTCTCACTAGACTGCTGGAACGCTGTGTGGAATGACTGTGCATTGCCGTATGGCTTTGTCACTCTAGATGAGGATTCAAGCTGTCTCCAGTAGAGAGCTCTCTGTGGTGTTTACACTTCTAGAACTCTCAGAGAGAGAGAGAGAGAGAGAGAGAGAGAGAGAGAGAGAGAGAGAGAGAGGGTGGGGGTGGGGGTGGGTTGGGGTACTCCATCGGAGAGATCTACAGTGTACTGGGGCAGCTGCGATAGTAGACTATGAGTTTTGGTTGTTTTTTCTTGAGTGTGTCTGCACTGGTTTCACTGACAATGCTCGTGCCTGTATTACGGACGCGTAACGACTTCCCTCGCGGAACTGTTTCAGCCGAACTTAGGACGAGAATGTTTGTCATGGTGAAAAAGAGTATATTTCTTCTTTTTCCATCACCTCTCTTATATAGCATACACAAATCGTAATAAATCGTCGTTTTATAATTTCCGTTCTAGGAAGGAAGGAAGAAAGACTAGTGTTTGAGGTCTCTGAAGTCATTAAAGACTACCGAGGCTTTCTAAGATGGCAGACAACGTTGCCACTACTTCACTTACTGTTTGCACTGTCACTTATTTCATTTTATTACCTTTTGATCCCACAATAATACTGACGGGCAAAGTTGTGAATTTTGAGGGGACTTGCTTTGCATGCGTAAGGGATTAAATGTCAAGGACCTTGCTGAGAGAGAACTGTGTTGCTATAATTGTACTCACCTAGATGCCCACAGCTCTCTATCAGTTTGACCGTGCCTGATAATGTATTGCCCATACAACGAAGCAACGTTACCTAGGAAAAAAGAGACACGTTTGTCATTAAACATTATATACAAACAAGCAGTATGATTTAGTTCTAAGAAGGACAAAGAAGAATAAGTCTGTTCGTGTAGTGACGCAGGACCAAGAACGTTACGAATCAGGGTTGCTATATTCAGTTGAGATGAAGACCGCATTGTTTCCAGCGTAGCAGATCAGAACAAGAACAAATCAAGTGCAGTGCTGAGAGTTGCGGCATAAAGCTTATCCGACAGGGAGTTATGGCCCCATTACAGTCCGTTACGCCAAACACTGCGGCTGTCAATCACAGACCGTCACGAGGGAATCGCCGATTGGAATCAGCGCGACAGCTTAACCTCCGACGCAAAAATTCTCTGGCACAGCGGCCTAATAAATTTCGCTGACATGACTAAAAGAAACTACTGCTATTTTATCAGTTTTATCCCTCGATGTTTTTCATTACGTTACATTTACCTCCTTTGCGTATAACTCTTCTGCTTAGATCTACGTATATCCACCGCAAACTACTGCATAATGCATGGTTGAGTATATGGCGTACCAGTTTTAACGGCCATTCGTCCTACTACTTAAGCGTATAGAGTGAGAGAAAAATAACTGCCTATGTACACTGAAGTGATAACATTATGGGATACTTCCTTATATCGTGTCGGAACTCCTTTTGCCCACGTAATGCAGCAACTCGACGTGGCATTGACTAAACAAGCCGTTGGAAATCCACTGCAGAAATATTCAGCCATGCTGCCCTGTAGTCGTCCATAACTGCGAAAGTGTTACCAGTGTAGGATTTTGAGTATGAAACGACCTCTCGATTATGTCTTGTAACTCTACCACTGGATTCATGTCGGGCGATCTGGATGGCTTAATCAGTCGCTCGAACTGACCGGGATGTTCTTCAAACCTATCGCGAACAACTGTGACCGACTGACATGACGCATTGTCATCCATAAAAATTCCATCGTTGAAACTTACTGACAGGTTAAAACTGTGCGCCGTACCAAGACTCGAACTCAGGACCTTTGCCTTTGGCGGGCAAGTGCTCTACGACATTTTTTTTCCGTTGTTGATCGTTGTGTTTGGTCGTTGCGGAAGTCACATGACACCCGTTAAAGTTCGTTGTTGACCCTTCCACTCAGTTTTTTTTATTACAGAGGCCAACCAGCTCTCTGAGCGAACACGCTGAGCTACCGTGCCGGCTCCACTTGAGCTACCGAAGCACAGCTCATGCTCCATCCTCACAGCTTTACTTCTGCCTCGTCTCTTACCTTCCAAACTTCGCAGAAGCTCTCCTACCTTGCAGAACTGGAAGAAAGGATATTGCGGAGACATAGCTTAGCCACAGCCCGGAGGATGAGATCTTGACTCTGCAGCGGAGTGCACGCTGATATGAAACTTCCCGCGAAAGGCAACGGTCCCGAGTTCGAGTCTCGTTCCGGCACACAGTTTCAGTCTTCCACGAAGTTTCATATTAACGCACACTACACTGCAGAGTGAAAATCTCATCCTGGAATTCCATCGTTGTTTGGGAACATGGGAATGACTGCAAAAGATATCCAAGTAGCAGGACACAACCATTTCCAGTCAATGATCTGATCATCTGGACCAGAGGATCCAATGTATTCCACTGAACACAACGCACACCTTAATGAAGCCACCAACAGCTTGTACAGTGTATAAGCTCCCGTCTCCTTGGAGATTATATGGGTTAATTAATGATTATTATGTTACATTCCTCTTGTTTTAGTTGACCGTGTATATCGAGACTTCGTTCATTGTTAAATGCAATGGTGTGGTACTAACTGATGGAGACGCATTAAAAACTGGTAAAATTTAATTTATTTCCTTTATCACACTGCACAAACATGAACACATTATTATTCAAACTGTGTGCTGCTACTATTAAACATAGAGATAAATCCTTCGGCACGCAACCACCTTTGGCTCACGCAGCCTACAGCTTCCACAGCCTCTCAACAACTGCTTCTACTTGCGACTCTGTGCGCCACTGGGCATTGCCGCCCTCCAAAGAACAACCACTTACAGATGCTACACACCAGTACCCTCACAAGTGCCTTTTGGAAAACTTGGGTTCATGGCTTCGTGGAGTTTGCACGACACTGGAACGATACCATCAGCTCTTGCCAATTGAAAACGGGACTTATCTGACAAGGCCACGATTTTTCAGTAGTCTACGTTCCAACAGATGTTGTGACGCCGGCCGGTGTGACCGTGCGGTTCTAGGCGCTTCAGTCTGGAACCGCGTGACCGCTACGGTCGCAGGTTCGAATCCTGCCTCGGGCATGGATGTGTGTGATGTCCTTAGGTTAGTTAGTTTTAAGTAGTTCTAAGTTCTAGGGGACTGATGACCTAAGCAGTTAAGTCCCATAGTGCTCAGAGCCATTTGAACCATTTTTTTTTGATGTTGTGACGAGCATAGGAGAGGCGCTGCAGGAGACGTCGTGGTGTTAGCAAAGGCACCCACTCGGTCATCTGCTGCCATAGGCCATTAAAGCCAGGTTTCGCCGTATTGTCCTAACGGCTACATTCGTCCCACATTGATTTCAGCGGCTATTTCGCGCACTCTTGCCTGTCTGTTGACACTGACAACTAGACGCAAACTCCGTTGGTTTTGGTTGTTAATTGAAGGAAAATTTGGTATTTTCGGCAAACTCTTGACATTGTGAATCTCGGAATCTTTAATTCCCTAACGATTATCGAAATGTGTCATGCTTCTAACTCCAACAACCATCCCGCGTTCAAAGTCTGTTAATTCTCGTCGAGAGGCTATAATCACATCGGAAACCTTTCCACACGAATCACCTGATTACAAATGACAGCTTCGTCAATGCACTGCCCTTTTATACCTTGTGTACGCGATACTACCGCCATCTGTACTGTGCATATTATTACCCACAATGTACTTCAATCCGGAACCGTGCTGCTTCTCCGGTCGCAGGTTCGAATCCTGCCTCGGGCATGGATGTGTGTGATGTCCTTAGGTTAATTAGGTTTAAGTAGTTCTAAGTCTAGTGGACTGATGACCTCAGATGTTCCATAGTGCTCAGAGCCATTTTTTGAACATTGGTGTATACTAATGTCCAGTCTTCTTATCCAGTGTAGGATTGACGGTGTAGCCATGACCACTCAGTAGGCGCTCATTTCCACTCCTCTATAATACAGTGCGTGGTCTCGTCGATGCTCCAAGATCACAGCTGGGCTAAACTGCTAACCCCATTTGTGCAGCCTGTGTACACACACTCTGTTTTCCTTTTGGATACAGTTTATATTCCTCCACTCAAGCGGTGAGAGTTCAAAGCCATTGGGTCTCTGTAGGCGGTCATTAAGAAGCCGTATTTCAGATGGAGCATTCGTAGTCCCGATTTGACGCCATTTACTATCCACGGCGATTGCTATCCGGTAGCTAATGGGCCAACCGCAGTAGTGGATTTATATAAGAAAGTCAGATTTTTGTCAATCCTGTCACGAAAGTCTTCGTGATGGTAACTTGAAGATTATTGCCGGCCGGTGTGGTCGTGCGATTCTAGGCGCGTCAGTCTGGAACCGCGTGACCGCTACGGTCGCAGGTTCGAATCCTGCCTCGGGCATGGATGTGTGTGATGTCCTTAGGTTAGTTAGGTTTAAGTAGTTCTAAGTTCTAGGGGACTTATGACCACAGATGTTGAGTCCCATAATTCTCAGAGCCATTTGAACCATTTTTTTGAACATTATTCATTCTTTTGGAATGTTCTTTTAGTAGGGCTTCATTACTTCTTTACAGAGGAGAGCTGTACTGAACCGTTACTGTCGGATAAGCTTGTTCGTATGTATAGGAGAGAATAATTTGCAATGTTTCAGTCAACAAGAAACTTGCATCTTGCATTTCGTTACAAGAATGTTGCCTTTTTGTAGCAGTAATTACCTTTACATAAATCTTCAAAACTTCTTCCTTCCTTATGTTCACAATTGTGTTGGTTTTTAAGTATATCTTTTTCCTACCGAACGCGGTATAAACAGTTAAACCTCCTGCAAAAACGAAAACGAACAGCAACGCAAAGATTGCTTTGTGAACAGCAAAGTCTTTATTGAAAGTGTTCTGTCTTTGCCTGCCTCCAACTTGAGAATATAAAAAAAAGAAAGAGTGAAGAAGAAAAAGCACTGATAGTGTGTATCGCAGAATCAGAACATGGATCCTTTAAGTAAACAGAGAAAGTAGCTTGAAAAAGAGAACAGGCATTAATAAGTAGAAGCTTTCACCCGTCATTGGAATGAATAGCAGCGATCAACGATCGTTCCTATAAGTGCATCCGCACCAAATCACCTTCGTCACGCAAAGATATTAGCACGACATGAGAAGAAGAGCTGAAGTTTTGAGTATCCTTTGCTGAAAGGATGGTTTTACAGCTTCTTTTTAATGGATAATCGATTTCGTGATTGACAGTCACACTTTAGATGCAACTGTGTACATATAAAAATTTTCCAAAAATTACATTACATCAGTGTATTTACAATATAGCATTATTTTTCGTAAAGTGTATGTTACATGTTGTCAAGCCTACCCTTCATTAGATCAGGTCATGGTTCTTTTGCATAAGTCTGACTATACATAAAATTACAAGTACTTCTAAACATTCATGGTGATGTCTGTTTGTTCTATATCGTGTATCCCTACCACTTTCGCGCAACGACGCTCTGAGCATGTTTTTTAGGGAATTGACAAGTTTGAACCTGCGACCTGTTGCTGGTAAGGAGACGCCAGACCACACATGACATGTAGAATTCAGAAGAGTTCAGTGAGACTAGCGATAATATAACCAAATACTTAATGATTTCAGCGTCAGCTCCACTGCACTCCCTGTAAAAGAATCTTAATACTAACTAAATTTAGTGGAAAGGGTTCAAGGCTTCCCTATTTCTATTTAGCTGGTAAAATAACGTCGAAAAACCAGTTAAGTTTACCATTGGAAATTTTATTCTACCCACAAAACATCGTTTATAAATTGCGCTATTGATGAAAGGAAATGTTTTAATACAGGATGGTAAAAACCAACTGCGTTCAACAAAAATGTGAACGAATATTCCCTGAATGGGTTTCCAAGTTCTACAATGGATCGAAGGATGACCTATGCCATATCACATCTATAATCTAGGTTTAAATTAAGTTTCACAAAAGAGAAAACTATCAAAATGGTCTACAGTGACCCTCAATTATCTTTAATTACTTATCTAACTTGTCGTAAATTACAGTGGCCGATGTGGCTTATCAATAACTATATAACAGAGAAATCATCGCGTTTCAGATTTTTACTTCAAGTGGAAAATGTGAACACCATGAGCTTAAATTGACGATCGACACTAGTATTACGCAAAAAGGGAGTGTGACAGATGAGACTCCTGCAGTTCTGGGTGAAGCTTTATGCGCTGTTATGCGGCATCACGTGCATTCATTACCTTGTTGGTGTTCGTCAGGGGGCGGCGGCCGGCGCAGCAGCCATCCAGCTCGCCGTCTCGAAACTAACTAACTTCTCCTAACTTCTCCTTACCACCATTTACCGAAGTTGGTTTTAAAAAAACTATTTGGCTGTGTTTTCATCTGACCAATCAGAGTCTCAATGTTAACCTTACGCTCCGCCTAAAAAAATGTCTGTCAAATGAGAAACGTTATACTTTTCGTGGTGGGGCAATGTTTTTAAAGTTTGCAACGTAACAGAGACGCGAAAAAGTCTCACGCTAAAACCTGCAGCTGGTGTGGTCCTTTTAGCGTTATGGTAAGATCTATACTGTTCTTCTGGTGGGCTCTATCTTTTAACATGGGCTGGGGTGTGGTCCTAATGTAACAGAGACGCGAAAAAATTTCACGCTAAAGCTTGCTGGTGGTGTGGCCCTTTTTGTGTTATCGTAAGATCTATACTGTTTTTCTGGTGGGCTCTATCTTTTAACATGGGCTGGCGGGTGGTCCATGACGTAACAAAGACGCGAAAAAGTCTCATGCTAAAACTTGTGGGTGGTGTCAACCTAATGGTTATCTGGCGACGTGGGTGTCCAGTCCGTCCCTTATCGTAGGGCCTTCTAGCTTAACACGGTTCTGCTCTCGGCTTCTGTTCTTGTTTCTCCCCTCGGAACTGCGTCGGTCTCATGGTGGGAAGGTATGACATGCATTTAGGCATTCTTGTGTTAGTCTGTGGTATTCGATTTGCTCACTCTTTACTCCTATTACTTTGGTTAATTTAATGTCACGATTTATTGGGAGCTATGTGACATACTACTGGATTTGCTTATCATGTCAGGGTTTTCATGGAAGGTGTTGGATTTGCCTGACACCCTACATATCACCACCCTTAGAACTCAATTTTTGCACTGAATTTAAGCAATGATCGAATCGTTGTCTAAGTCAGTCAAAAATGTTCTAATTTATCTAAATTTTGTTGCGACTGTACAGCCACGTTATTCTGTTCTATGCTAGTTTGTATTACTAATTTGTATTTTTATATTCTTCCACATTATAATTAAAAATGACAAGAGAAGAATATTTTTATGCTATTATTAAATTTTAATTATTTTCCTTCTTTATTTAAATGTGAAGTTTGTTTTTTAAGAAGTTTGTTGTCGAAAGTAAGGAGTCTTTCACAGCGATTTTCTTAGAAATATTGTTTTTATAAATGTAGTAATTAATTAAAATCTATTCCTAACACATTTTATAAATATCATGTACAAGTAAAATGTTTTTGTTTCTAGACACTCATTTCAACATTGTTACACTAACAAATAAGAATTATTTCCAAGAATTGCTTTGACAAAGAATTATACACACACAAGTATTGAAATATTATCCTAACAAATGGTACAAATGTTAAAAAAGGGAAAACACCCAACAAGATAATTTTTTATTCTTTGTTTTTATTAGGAAAAACTAAGTAAAATATAATTGTCCTTTTATTTTTATGAGGAGAAAGTAAGTGGTATATAGTTTTAGCGTTTATTATGCCTTATTCTGTGTTCTTTATATACTGTCCATTTCAGAACTAATGACTTATTTTTATCGATAGTCTATTTTTTACTTAAGTCTATAGTCAATGACTGTTATTTTGTAGTTTATTAGCTGCCTGGTGTGCTTAACTTATTTAATTATTCACATGTTTCTTTTGCACAATTCCTACATCACATAATTTGATTTCACACCTTCACATAATCCTATGAATGTTTAAGCATGAGGTTGGCGTATGTTTTTGCATGAAGGTGATGGACTTGAGCCAGATGGATGTGGGCAAGTATTTTATGTACAACTTCGTTCATCATTCCTTGTTGGCTTTGCAAGCGTGTGTTGCTGTTGTGGAGGTCCCATAATGGAATGGAGCTGTGAGTGCAGAATCTCGTGGTTTACTGGCTTTGTATGCGTGAAAGTCATCGTTATGTGTCGCTGAATGCGGTCGTTTTTCGTTATAATACTTCGCAGACGACTAGTTTACAATAGGATAGGGATTTAGGAAGGTATGTCGTCTATTCTTCACCCATCTTCTTTCTTGGTATCAATCTTGCGAATCTTCAACTTCTGTTCTTCCTGCTTTTTCTCTGCTTCGTACTTGCTTCTTGGTTCTTCTCTGGGCAGGATATGGAAATATTTATTGATAACTAGTCGCTTTGAAATTCTCCTCCTAGTAACAGTTTGATAAATTGTTTGGGCGTGTCATTTTTAATTTGTGGAAGTTCTTCTTCAGTTTCGTGCATCAGCGTGCTGTTTAATTGCAATAGTGTGACTTTTACGCATATTTTTCCCAGTGGTGGTTTGCCCAAGCGGTCTTCTCGTCGGGCCGTTTTTTGCTCGCTCCGCTGAGTCGGGGACGCCCAGGTGTTTACGAGCGGCGAAAGTCGGGTGTCTGCTTGTCTGTCCGTGCACCAGTCCATTCTGACGTTCGGCTTTCTGTCGCTTCTCTGCAGGGTTCCCCCTAGCGGGCAAATTTATTGCCCACTTTCGCTACAAGAAGGTCACTCTGTTGGTCTCGCTGTCCTTGTGTTTTGCTAATTACATCCTTTTCTTTCTTGATAGTTCTCGTGTTGCAACTTGTGGGTCGTTGCATCTCTTCCTTGCTGGAGTTTTTACAATGGTTCTTACAAAAAGTTATACTTATAATCATCTAACATATGTCTAGTACCTACATTGTTTTGCGCCTTTTTTTAAAAACCTTTACAAATTTTGGCGCCCTTTCCATGCTACACTTCTAAGATATTTGGAGTCTTAACGTCTACTCAAATTCGTTTTTTGTTTTTGTGCAGTGTCGTGGTGCATAGCATTTTAGTATTTCATGCTGTTAGACTATCTATGCTTCATCCTTTCACCTTAATCTATGTTACTATTGGTGTTATTATTGAAACTACTTTCTTTTTCCCACCTTCCTCTCTGTTCATTCTTCTTTCTCCTGACGATCTTATCTGCAACATAATCTTGCAATATTGTGATGATTATTTACCAGTAATAAAATTAATCTTCAAACTTGTACTGAAAGTGTTTAATATTGCCAGTCTTAGGTAAAAATACCTCCGCTTTATCTCGTAAAATACCCTCTAATTCTCTTATACTGTGTTCCGAAATACCTTGAACTTCTTGCAATTTTTCGTCGATTTATTTATGGACTTCTAACATGAGTTGAGGCGATTCCACCTTTTGTGCAGACCATTGTAATTCTTTATCCTCTTTATCTCACGTCATCCTTAATTGTTTGTTTATAACTGGTATTTCTTCTAATTTTAGCTTTTGCTCAAAGAGAAGTGTGACATTCCCGAATGTTACGCTACCTTTCCCCATATCTATTATCGCTCATCTCTCATTTAAAAAATCTGCACCTATAATCAAATCTACAGTTAGTTTAGGTATAATCACGAAGTTGGCTTCGATCTTTTGACCTTGGCACAAAAGAGTTAACCTTGTTTGTCTCGTAACTTCCACAGCATTGTTTCTAATAGGACCTCTTACCATAAACTTACGAGTTTTCAGAACTGGCAATTCCTCATTGGCATTACACTGCATGAATAAATTTTCTGAGATCGCAGTGAGTTCACTTCCGCTATTAATTACAATATTGACTGGGATATGCTCTACCATGGCCTTCACAATTGGTTGAATTTGAAAGGGTTGGTTCTGTTCTTCTTCTTGTTGCATCAACGAATCCTCCACTGAATCATACAGGAGTCTTTTTAGGAATTTCCCTTGTGAATTCGAACTTTCTGTAGGATAAACTTCGACTGATACTTCTCTCTCTTTTATTTCCTCTTCTCTATTTCTTACTTCATTTACGCTTTCTTCTACACCTTCTACTTTTTCGTCATCCTCGTCTATCTTCTCCTTCTTCGTCGCTGCTTCCACATAATCGCATCTAAATGCTCTAATTATCGCTTCAAAACTTCCTTCATTATATACGTTGGGTTGTGTGCCCACTTGTAACTTATTTTCCACTTCTGTCGACTGCGCATTATCCTCATTGAATTCGATTTCCCTGGTTTCCATATCTAATAGCTGTGCAATACTCATTACTTCGTCCTTTCCTCCTACATTCGTTGTGCATACCTCTGGTATTTCATCTTCCTCGTCAGTATTCTCCCAATTAATTTCGTCCCAACACGATATTGTTATTTTCTTGTCTTCGTTTTCATCTGGTCCCTGCGGATTTGTTTCTTCCTTCTTCTATTCTCGTGATAAGATTTTTACTTCTCCGTTCAAGGTGCTGCAATTGTCCTGGGTCGGTGCGTCATTCTCTTTGGCATGGGCGCTTAGCTATCAATTCGAATGTTTATCAAGTGGTCTTACTTCCATCTCTTCTATCTGTATTCGCTTTTCTTGTTCAGTTTGTTGATAGTGGTTTCTTTGTTGATAATTTGTCGGTCTATTGGATCTCCAATACCCGTTCCAGTTGTTGTTATTCCCTCTGTAATAGTTGTTGCCGTTCCTGGGTGAATTATAGTTATTGCCATATTCTCTTCTAAATCCATAACCGGTTCTTTGTTGAAATCTATTGTCGTTCCTTGGTGCGAAGTTATCACGTGGTTCGTAATTATTGTTTCTTCGTACTGTGTCTTGTGGGTTCCACTGCTTTTTGCTTTCGTTTTCACGTGCGCTTCGTCTTTTTCTTGCGTCATCTTCCGAAAATATGAACTCTAGTTCCCTTAGAATACCTTTAAATGCTTCGACGTCATTGCCTCCGCGACCTACTAATGATTGCTGGTATTTCAATGGTAGTTTCATCGAGCATAATTTAATCAACTCTCCGTCACTGTATGGTACATCTAAGCATTGATTTTTCTTCGCCATTAATTCGAAAAATTTCACGGGACTCTTCTCTCCTGAATTTTCAAAATATGGGTTCTGTAATAATTCGTACTTCACTCTGTTCTGTGCTTCGCTGGACTAATATCGTGAGAGAAACTTCTCTCTGAAATCTTCGTACGATCGGCATGTCGCTGCAACATTCTACATGGTTTCTGCGACTGTTCCTGGCATGTGTGCACATATAAAGTCTAATTTATGTGCTAGCGTCCAGTGTTCTGGTAATCCTACTCGGAACTGACCAATAAAAGTTCGTGAATGTAATGAGTTTCCTTCTCGAAAGTGTTGAAATTTTCTGACTGTGAGGAAATGATCGTTGTCGTACTTCGACATAGTTCCATATGAAATTCGCGATTCTTCACCACTTTTGATTCTGATCATTTCTCCCGTCGTTCTTTCAGATTGTGGTAGATCCATTGGATATTGTCCACTGTAGCTTTCACCTACTGTTGCGTAGTATCGTTGGAGTGGTACGCAATAATTTTCTTCCATCGGTTGTGAACGTGTAGCTGAATGCATTGCACTGTACTCTTCGCGACCTGGCTTTCCATTGTCAGGCATTGGTTGGGTATCTTGTCTGGCTAACCTTGACGCTTCATTGCACGATCCAAACTGTCTTGAAACATACATTTGTGGTTCCGCATCTGTTTGTGATGACGTTTGTTCATCAAGAATTTCGAAACGTCTTTGTTGCTGCGCAGGCTGTCTGATTTCACGTATGTTACTTTCCGCCTGTGATTGGAATCGCAAATGCGTAATATCTTCGTTAATTCTTTGTTTTTCCGGTGCTGTTACAGATACGGATGTGGTTGCAGACTCAGTGCTTGTTCGATCCTGTTCAGTACGCTCTTCAATGGATTGCAACAACTCTGTTCGCAATTGCTGAAATTTCGCTTCGTTTGCGCTTCTATTTTGACTATGCGATTATCATATCTTTTCAGCGCTGCTTTTGTGATACGTTTGGGTAACACACTGTTTTCAACAATTTTACGCGCTGTACCTGCTGCTTGGCTGGTAATTACGTTTATCAGTTTGTTTATTAGTTTCTTGACTTCTCCGTGGGTGTTGTTACGTAATGTTTTGAGCTCGTCCTGAATGTCATTACGCAATGTTTGAACGTCCACTTGTACCTTGTCAATGTCTGTTCTCAATTGATTGTAACCGGTTATTAAGTTTCCTATCACTTCTCGAGATTATTTTGCCCCGTCTTCAATATGACTGAAGGTAACTGATTTTTTTGGTTTTGTTCTTTAATCTCACGCATTTGTCTCGTGGTTTCTCCATTGTGAATTTGAATTTGGTTCGCTGTGTCTTTATTTTGCCTTGTCATTTGTTTCCGTAATTTGTTGTAATAATTCCTATTGCGTTTTGTTCCGACGTCCTACGCTCTGTGTTTTCGCCCAAGTGTTGGTTCGCAACCGATTGCATTGAACTGTGCTGTGACACGTTTCTGCTCGCATTCCTTGTACTCTGTTTTTAGGGAGCTCTGATTACGTGTGCTACGGGTTCTACGTATTCAAGACTCAAGTTAGAATCCTCATCGACTGTCTCTCTACTTTCCTGCTCCTCTGTCGTATGCTGACCTATTTTTTCTGTGCCTTGGCGTACATTATCCTCGTTATGGTGCGTTATATGTCCTATTTCTCGCGATACTGCATCGTCTGTTGTACTGTCCTCTATTCTCTGTAAATTTTCATGCTGGGTCTCTACCTCAATTCGGTCAAGGTCTCGATCTGCTATTGCTAATCTTCCCGAATCCCTTATTTTCTGTTTTAAAAGCAATTCACGGGCCCTACTTCGCTTCAACATGCGCTCATACGATCTCACACGTTTCATAAACTTTTTGTTCACACTACGTGACAAACCATTCACTTACTTGTTGGGTCAGAACCAACTTGTCAACGATGTATCCGCCACCTGTGCGCTTGCATTCGAGCGAAAACTTAATTCTAACAATACTAAAATTCATAACTTAATTATGCTATTGTCTCTGCTAGGATGTCTCACATTCTTAGAATACTTTCTTACTATCTATCGCTGCAGCTACTGTTTTCGACTATGTATAATTTTAGAAAAAAACATTTACTACGAAAATCTTACAGCACGATGTTTTTCTGACCTAGTTAGCATGTGGTCGACCTTCAATCATGGTATTTTACCATCCTGGCAGGGTCGCCATTTTCGAAACATTCATGGTGGTGTCTGTTTGTTCTATATCGTGTCTCCTACCACTTTTGCGCAACAACCCTCTGAGCATGTTTTTTATGGAATTGACTAGTTTGGACCTGGGACCTGTTGCTGGTAAGGAGAAGCCAGACCACACATGACATGTAGAATTCAGAAGAAATCAGTGAGACTAGCGATGATATAACCAAATTCTTAATGATTTCAGTGTCAGCTCCACTGCACTCCCTGTAAAAGAATCGTAATACTAACTAAATGTAGTGGAAGGGGTCAAGGCTTTCCTATTTTTGGTTAGCTGGTAAAATAACGTCGAAAAAGCAGTTAAGTTTACCATTGGAAATTTTATTCCACTCACAAAACATCGTTTATAAATTGCACTATTGATAAAAGGAAATGTTTTAATACAGGATGGTAAAAACCAACTGCGTTCAACAAAAATGTGAACGAATATTCCCTGAATAGGTTTCCAAGTTCTACAATGGATCGAAGGATGACCTATGCCATATCACATCTATAATCTAGGTTTAAATTAAGTTTCACAAAAGAGAAAACTATCAAAATGGTCTACAGTGACCCTCATTTATCTTTAATTACTTATCTTGTCGTAAATTACAGTGGCTGATGTGGCTTCTCAATAACTATATAACAGAAATCATCGCGTTTCAGATTTTTACTTCAAGTGACAAATTTGGACACCATGAGCTTCAATTTACGATCGACACTAGTATTACGCAAAAAGAGAGTGTAACAGATGAGACTTCTGCAGTTCTGAGTGAAGCTTTATGCGCTGTTATGCGGCATCGCGTGCGTTCATTACCTTGTCGGTGTTCGTCAGGGGGGCGGCGGCCGGCGCAGCTCCGTCCAGCTCGCCCTCTCGGAAACAACTAACTCCTAACTTCTCCTTACTACAGTTTACCGAAGTTGGTTTAAAAAAAGAACTATCTGGCTGTGTTTTCATCTGGCCAATCAGGGTCTCAATGTTAACCTTAAGCGCCGCCTACAAAAATTCTGTCTAGCCAATGAGAAACGTTATACTTTTCGTGGTGGGGCAATGTTTTTAAAGTTTGCAACGTAACAGAGTCGCGAAAAAGTCTTACGCTAAAACCTGCAGCTGGTGTGGTCCTTTTAGCGTTATGGTAAGATCTATACTGTTCTTCTGGTGGGCTCTATCTTTTAACATGGGCTGGCGGGTGGTCCTTGACGTAACAAAGACGCGAAAAAGTCTCACGCTAAAACTTGCGGGTGGTGTCGTCCTAATGGTTATCTGGCGACCTGGGTGTCCAGTCCATCCCTTATCGTAGGGCCTTCTAGCTTAACACAGTTCTGCTCTCGGCTTCTGTTCTCGTTTCTCCCCTCGGAACTGCGTTGGTCTCACGGTGGGAAGGTACGACATGCATTTAGGCATTCTTGTGTTAGTGTGTGGTATTCCATTTGCTCACTCGTTACTCGTATTACTTTGGTTAATTTAATGTCACGATTTATTGGGAGCTATGTGACATACTACTGGATTTGCTTATCATGTCAGGGTTTTCATGGAAGGTGTTGGATTTGCCTGACACCTTACATTTTCATAGCCACTACCAAATATTTAGTCATTAATATTTTCTGTTCTTGGAAAGTAACTGTCGTCACATTATTGGTAGCCAATTTTCAGATGAACAGTTATATTGGGAATGTGTAACCACTCTCTAGAAGCTACAAACATTTATTGTGTTGACAACAAACCTCTTTAGAGAACGCGAGGGAAAATAAGTTTGAAAGGGCACTGTGCAATACTAAAATACTATTCAAGCTATTCAGTAGAATAAGTAGTTTGTGTTTTTAGAGATGATGCCCCCAAAGTAAAAATTTCTTAACTTTATAGGAAAGGTTTGTTGCCAGCATTACATGACGATGTATATCACTTAAAGTAGAAAATAATATTGTATTAATATACTCTTATTTTCTGTGATCATGAGTCATTACACCATGGGTCAAATTCTTGTGATTTTAACAACTTCCGTTTTATCAGATGACATCCTTACAGCTGAACACTCGTCTAATTTTACGCTCCGACTATGTAATCCATGATGCAAGATATTGTATTTCATTATATCTCAGTGTCCTTTTAGACGAAAATTAGCTCGTTTTCAGTATATAGGTTTGTTGTCAACGTCATAAATGGTACTTGTACAGAAAGATTAAAGTCTTCCAAAAAGTTTAAGTCTGTTAACTCCTGTCGAGCGGCCACAATCACTCGGAAACCGGTTCACATGAATTTTCTCAGTACATATGACAGCAATGATTGCATTGCCACTTTATACCTTGCGTAAGCGATACTACAGCCATCCTCTATAGTTTTTACCCTCTACCTCTTCCTATAGATCTACGGAAGTTATTCCCTGATGCCTTAACAAATGTTCTGTCATCCTGTCCTCTCTTCTTCTCAGTGTTATCAGTATATTCCGTTTATTTCTGATTTGCGGAGAATCTCCCCATTCCTTACTTTATTCGTCCACCTAATTTTCAACATTCTTCTGTAGCACCACATCTCAAATGCTTCATTTCTCTTCTGTCTGGTTTTCCCGTAGTCCATATCTCACTACTATACAGTGCTGTGTTTTAGACGTACATTCTCACAAATTTCTTCCTCGAATTAAGACTTATGTTTAATACCATCCGTCCTAGGTTATTCTGCTGCCTAGGTAGCACTTGTGTTCACCCATTTTGATGTTAAATTTCTCGCCGTTCTGATTTTTCCTACTTCTCATTACTTCCGTCTTTCTTCGATTTACTCCCAATCCATAATCTGTTCTCATTAGACTGTTCATTCCATTCAGTACACTCTGCAGTTATTCTTCACTTACACAGAGGACAGCATTGCCACCAGTGAATCTCACCATTGATATCCTTTCAACCCTGAATTTTAATCCCACTCATTAACCTTTCTTTCATTTCCATCATAGCTTGTTCTTCCCTCATTGCTTCTTCAGTGTATAGATTGAAGAGGCGAAAGACTATATCCCTGTCTTACACCTTTTTGAGTCTGAGCACTTCGTTCTTGGTCTTCTAATCTTATTTTATCTCTTGATTTTTGTATATACTATATATTACCTACCTTTACGTACAGAGTATCTCTATTTTTCTCAGAATTTCGAACATTTTGGATTATTTTACACTGTCGAACGCTTTTTCCAGGTATACAAATCCTATGAACGTATCTTGACTTTTCTTCGGTATTGCTTCCGTTATCAATCACAACATCAGAAGCGCCTCTCATGTGCCTTTAAAACTAAAAAAAAAAAAAAAAAAACAACTTAACTCCGTCACCTTTCCCAAAACCAATTGGTCGTCATCTAACATTTCTTGAGTTTTCTTTTCCATTCTTCGGTACATTATTCTTGTCAGCATCTTGGATGTATGAGCTGGTAAGCTGATTGTGCGACAATTCTCTGACTTGTCGGCTCTTACTATCTTCGGAATTGTGTGGATAATGTGTTTCCGGCAGTCTGATGATACAGTATATCGCCAGTTTCATACATTCTATACACCAACGTGAACAGTCGTTTTGTTGTCGCTTCCGCCCATGATCTCAGAAATTCCAATGGAATACCTTTTGCCTTATTTGATCTTAAGTCTTCCAAAGCTCTTTTAAATTCTAATACTGGATCACCTCTCTCTTTCCTGTCGACTCCTTCTTCTTCTATCACATCATCATACAAGTCTTCTCCCTCGTAGATGCCTTCAGTGTACTCTTTCCACCTATCCGCTCTCTCCCCTGCATATAATAGTGCAATTCACGTTGAACTCTTAACATTACCGCCCTTGCTTTTGATTTCACTGAACGTTTTTTTGACTTTTTTGTATGCTGAAGCAGTCCTTCAGACAATCATTCCTTTTTAGATTTCTTCACATTTTTCACGCAGCCGTTTTGCCATAGCTTCCCTCTACTACCTATTTATTTTATTCCTCAGCGACTTGTATTTCTGTGCTCCTGAGTTTCCCTGAACATTTTTATGCTTCCTTCTTTCATCGACCAGCTGAAGCATTTCTTCTGTTAAAAGGGATTTCCTCGCAGTTCGTATCTGTGTTTTTCCTTCCAACTTCTGTGACTTCTCTGTTGTAGAGATGTCCGTTCCTCTTCAGTTGTACTGCCCAATGAACCTACTCCTTATTGCTATATCTATAGCCTTAGAGAACTTCAAGCGTATCTCGTCATTCCTTAGTACTTCCGTATCCGCTTCTTTGCCTGCTGATTCTTCGTGACTAATCTCTTAAACTTCAACTTACTCTTCATCACTACTACCTTGTGATCTGAGTCTATTGCTACTGGGTACGCCTAAAAATCCAGTATCTGGTTGCGGAATCTCTGTCTAACCGTGATGTAATTAAACTGAAATCTACCCATATCACTCGGCCTTTTCGAAATATATCTCCTCCGCTTGTAATTCTTGAACATAGTATTCGCTATTACTAGCTGAAAATTATTACAGAACTCAGTTTCCTCCTATTTCATTCCTTGTAATGAACCCACATGCTCCTGTAACTTCTTCTTCTACTCCTTCCTCTACTACGGCAGTTCAGTGTCCTATGACATCTAGATTTTCATTTTGTATTACGTATTGTTACCTTTTTAATATTCTCAAATACTTTCTCTATCTTATCAATTTCGCCTGGCGACATCGGCGTGTATACTTGAGCTATTGTTGTCGGTGTTGGTCTGCTGTCGATTCTGATGAGAACAACCCTGTTATTGAAATATTCACAGTAACTCTTTCTCTCTGCTATACCTTCCTATTCATAACGAATCTTCTATCGTTATACTGTCTTGTGCAGCTGTTCATATTATCCTATAATCGTTTAACCAAACATCCTTATCTTCCTTCCATTTCACTTCTCTAACTACCAAGGTATCTTTTCAGCTTTTCTAGCTTCCCTATTACGTTGAAACTTTTGACATTACACGCCACGACTCGTATAACATTATCCTTTCGTTAGTTATTCAATCTTTTTTTCATGGTCACTTCCCCCTTGTCAGCCCCTTCCGGAGATCCGCATGGGGGACTGTTCAGGAATCTTTTGCCAATCGAGAAATCATCTTGACAGTTTTTCGATTACAGGACACATGTCCTGTAGATACACGTTATGTGTCTTAATGCAGTGGTTGCCATACTCTTCTGCATCCGGTGCTGATGATCATTGCTGATTCTTCCGCCTTTATGGGGTTCCAACCCAAGGACAAGAGAGTGCCCTGAACGTTTATCCGCTTCTCCGACCTCTTCGACAAGGTTGAATGAGAGTGACTTCTTGTGCCGGAAGTCTTCGGCCGCCACTGCGGATGATATTTATTCAAAATCTAAGCGGTGATGAGGTTCGAGGCCGGGACCAAGGACGTTTTTATTACTAATCAAAGACACTACCCTTAGAGTACTGTTGCAGAAATTCTTTTGAATACTTCCGGGGCTGATTCCTGGTCGCAGCAATAGCCAGACAGTATCAACGAATCCAAGGCAGGTATACGATTTGGCGGTGATCGTCGCTTCCAAGGAATTACTAACCACTTGTTCCAAAGGAAACACAGAACTATTTGTATTCGGTAGAAATCACAATCAATAGTTCATATTGCTCATACACAAGCAGATATGGAGAACTATTCTATGTAAAAGAAACAGAAAAAAATGTTAAGTAAGACGAGGAATGATGTATTTTCACATAACAATATTATAATCTAGATGCTTAACAGTACAGATGAATTCTATTAAGAAAAGTGGCGATCAAAAGTTAACTGCGTTTAGCACACAGAATTTATAAGAATACTGGCTTATCTAATAGCAATAGATCTTCGTCTTCCATTGGCTTGCACTAGCTGTGAGTTGAGATACGCACTGGTGGCTTTTTTAGAACTGAAGAGCCAACAGGGGTTTATAACAATGGAACTTTGAATACAACAAATGTTTTTTTATTTTTTAAAATATTTGGTGGCCCCTGTGGAGAACGTCGTTGAGCAGCGTAGGTGTTCAAATTTTCGAAGTGATGTTGTTCTGGTCTTCAGTCGGAAGAAGGGTTTGATGCAGCTCTCAATGCTACTCTATTCTGTACAAACCTCTTCATATACGAATAACTGATGCAAACTATATCCTTCTGAATCTGCTTCCTGTGTGCTTCTTTTGGTCTCCCTCTGCGATTTTTACCGCCAGTATTTCCCTCTAGTACTATATTTGTGATCCCTTGACGTCTCAGAATGTGATGTATCAACCGACCCCGACTTCTAGTCAGTCTCTGCCACAAATGTCTTTTCTCCACTGTTCTGTTCAGTACCTCCTCATTTTCTCCACTGTTCTGTTTAGTATCTCCTCATTAGTTACGCCATCTATGCATCTAATCTTCACCATTCTTCTGTAGCATCTCATTTTAAAACCTACTATCCTCTTCTTATCTAAACTGCTTATCGTCCTTGTTTCACTCCCACACATGCCATCAATTCCAGAAAAGACTTCCTGACACATTCAGTGTTATCAAATTTCTCTGCTTCAGAAACGCTTTTGTTGCCTTCGCCAGTCTACGTTTTATATCCTCTTTACTTCGGCCGTCGTCGTTATTTTGCTGCCAAAACAGCAAAACTTATCTCCTACTTTAAGTGTCTCGCTTCCTAAAGTAATTCCCTCAGTACCACCTGATTTAATTCGATTACATTGCGTTACTTTGCTTTGCTTTTGTCGATGTTCATCTTATGTCCTCCTTTGAAGACACGGTCGATTCCGTTCAACTGCTCTTACCAGTCCTTTGCTGCTTCTGACAGAATTACAGTGACATAGGCAAACCTCAAAGTTTTTATTCCTTCTGCCTGAACTTTAATTCCTATTCCAAATCTCTCTTTGGTTTCCTAAACTGGTTTCTCAGTGTACCGATTGAATAACAACTACAATAGTCTACAACCCTTTCTCATTCCCTCCTCAACCACTGCTTCCCTTTCATGCCCACTGACTCTTATAACTGCGATATGGTTACTCTAAAAGTTGTAAATAGCCTTTCTCTCTCCGTATTTTATCCTTTCTATCTTCAGAATTTCAAAGAGAGTATTTCAGTAAAAATTGCCAAAAGATTTCTGTAAGTATACAAATGCTATAAAATTCACTTAACCGATCTTCTAAGAGAAGTCACAGCGTCATTACTGCCTCGCCCTTTCCTACTTTCCTCCCGAACTGATCTTCTACGATGTCGGTTTCTACCATGTTTTCCATTCTTCTGTAAAGAATTCGTGTTAGTAATTTGCAAACATGAGTTATCAAACTTGTAGTTTTGTGTTTTCAAACCCGTCAGTACCTAGTTTCTTGTGTTAATTTACAAATAACATCGATAAAATATTATCATGACATCTGAGTGTAAATCTCTTTCACAAATGTGAACGTTAAAATTAGATAAAAGATATCTTGTTATACAACATGAGCTGTACGTATTTGTATGTCAGACTGGTGTTCGGGTATACAGCCCTCGTCGTGTGTACATGTCATTAATCCTGGTCATTCGGACACTGGTAGTGCTATCCAGTGAATAGATAACAACTCGAGCCACAGTGAACTTTCTTGAAAGCAACTTGTATGAACATCAAAATATCCACGGGTGTACAGCCGGTCTATAGTGTCCAACGGGCACAATATTTCGGCGATCAAACATGTCGCCATCATCAGGTGAACTGACGGACTGAGCTCCTGTGAACGCGCCGGCACGGAGATCCGTACGCTATGGCTGCTCAGGGGGAACTGGGTTCGGTCGCGGCGGCGGCCGATTTAAATACCCTCCACCCGCGGCGCGCTCCCTCCGCCGTCCGCGCCCCGCGCCACGGTAGCGCGGTGGAACAGATTGCAACGGCGTCTGAGATGACGTCGGTGTGATGGCTCTGTCCGCCGTGGTCGTCATAACTATGCGTTTGCTCGATTTACTCTTGATTAACCCAATCGCTGGTTCCCAAGCCTTGCTAAGGTTATAGCCACAGTCACGGTTTATGAGGTCGTCATTGGTGCGAATTTCGATGGCCTCTCTAACAACGCTGTCCCAGTATCTCGACGTCTGTACCAGAATCCTCGTGCGGTCATACTCCATAGCGTGATTTTCCGACAAACAATGTTCAGCGACCGCCGACTTGCTCGGATACATCAGTCGAGTGTGCCTCTGGTGTTCACGGCATCGATCCTCGACGGTAAGCATCGTCTGACCAATATACAACTTGCCACATTGACACGGAATCTGGTACACGCCGGTCTTCCTCAAACCGAGGTCATCTTTGGCGCTCCCTACCAGTGCACGAGTTTTATTCGGAGGACAAAACACAGTTCCGACCCGGTGTTTCTTCAGAATGCGGGCGATTTTCCCCGAGAGTGCGCCTGTGTATGGAATAAATGCAGTGCCTACCTCCTCCCTCGTGACTTCATCCATCTCAACAGGTTGTGATGCAGTGGTTGGGCGGAGGGTACGTTGGATCTGCCACTCTGAGTACCCATTTTTTCGAAATACAGATCTCAGATGTTCCAATTCCTGGGGTAGACTCTCTGTGTCAGAGATAGTGCGCGCCCTATGTACTAGAGTTTTAAGTACCCCATTCCTCTGTGAAGGGTGGTGGCAGCTGTCTGCGTGCAAATACAGATCAGTGTGTGTTGTCTTTCGATACACCCAATGACCTAGGGTGCCGTCAGCCCTTCTCCTGTCCAAGACGTCAAGGAAAGGTAATTTACCCTCCGTTTCAGTCTCCATAGTGAATTTGATGTTGGGGTGTATGGAGTTTAGATGTGTAAGGAAGTCAAGGAGTTTATCCATACCATGTGGCCAGATGACGAACGTGTCGTCCACGTAACGGAAAAAGCAAGTAGGTTTCCATTCGGATGACGACAGGGCTTCCTCCTCCAAGTTCTCCATGTACAAATTCGTTACCACCGGTGAGAGTGGCCTACCCATGGCGACTCCTTCCGTTTGTTCGTAGTATTCTCCATTAAAAAGAAAATACGTGGAAGTCAAGACATGCCTAAAAAGTTCAGTGGTATTCTCGTCAAACCTCTGACCAATCAACTCTAGCGACTCTCGCAGGGGTACCCTCGTAAACAAGGAAACGACGTCAAAACTGACCATGATATCTGACTCATCCAACCTGAAGCTATCAAGGCGTTTAACAAAATCCACGGAATTACGGATGTGATGAGGGCATTTACCCACATAAGGACTTAATATTCCAGTCAGGTATTTGGCCAACAAATATGTAGGTGCCCTGATGTTGCTGACAATGGGGCGTTCACCTGATGATGGCGACATGTTTGATCACCGAAATATTGTGCCCGTTGGACACTATAGACCGGCAGTACACCCGTGGATATTTTGATTATCAAATACGCCCAGAGAAACTCAAGAATCACAACTTGTATGAAGTTTTAAAAAATTCAAGTGCAGAAAAGCAAAACAAAATTGCGAGTGGCGAGAGTGGAGGTACGCTTTTCTCGGCTAGCAGTGATGGAAAAACCTGTTGTGGTTCCATCTCTTCCTTTGGAGTCGAGTCCATTGGCTGTTAGGGGATCTCCAGTCGACTCGTCCTTCTGCCTTTTTCATTCCAGTGTGGGAGTTACGGTTGACGTCTTTCACAGTTTCATATATGTATGTGGTCTTCCTCCAGCTCTTTTCGCAATGTTTTATCCTTCTAGTATTGCTTCTAGGAGCCTCTCAGGGCTCAGAAGATGACTAGTAACCTGACGTCTTCTTTTTGAATGGCGTTCTGTAAAATTTTGTTCTCTTCCACTCTCAAGGACCCCATCATTCGTGATCTTATCACTCTGTTTGATTGTCAATCTGTGCTTTTAGCACCGCATCTCCAAGAATTCCGTCTTTTCTTTTCCACGTCTCACAGCCGTACAATGTCACACTCCTTACACAGATTGTCAAAAAACTTTTCTTGATTTGTAGGATGCTACTTTCGCAGATTAATATCTCAGTATTTATTATAGGATCTTTTGCTTGGACAATTCTGCTTTCCACTTTTTCGCTGCTTCCATCTCTACTGAGCTTGCTTCCAAAAAGTTAATGTTTCAAAATGTTGCAGTACCGTCTCAAATGGATGCTTCCTCTCATTTGTCACAAGTCATACTCTTTTTTATGCTTACTTATTTTTATGTTACATTATTTTTCCATAACTTTATCTATTTGATTTAACGCTTCTTCCAAATACGTATATGGGAGCTCTAAATAAATTGTTCACCTCATTGAGAAGCAAAATTGTTTTTTACTTCACAAGAAACAAAATGTTAAAAAAAGAATTATACATGCAAAATTCACAGAACCATTAGTGATGTCGCTTTGTCAGTGAAAGCGAAACATGTGTGGTATAACAATGTGGTATAACAATTCGTAGATACTACGTTTAAGGCAGGAAAAGAGCAAATAATAATTTTTAGAACGCTATGTTTCTTAAGATATTATGAGGCGGCTTATAATGTGGGAATATGAATTTAGAGACGGCAGAAAGGGGCCATTTACCAGCATTATCATCGCTGACGTACAGCTACGTTGTGGGAAAAACATAGTGCAATTTTTTGTGTAACTTTGTTAGCTGCTACTACAAAGCAGGAAATACACGTTTATGGCTGAAGCTGTGTCGCTTACCATCAGGTGGGCGCTGAAAGTTCAGAGGTCGCGTTGTTGGTCTCCAATTCCAGGAATATATATCCTCCCGAGGGTGCCGAGATTCTCCAGTTTCATTCGTATTTCACAAATCCCCAAGTACAGTTTCAGAAACAAATTCGTACTGCGTTGAGAAACAACATGTTTCAGACAATATGTAACGGCTCGGTGGAGGTAATCCGTTGCATGTGAGGCACCTGAATTCATAAAACGTCGGACATCTGATCGGACAACTGAGTGAGTAGTATTCAAACCCTTGCATTCCTTTGACAATTAAAAAGTACAAGTGAAGAACCCGCGTTAACATCGAACTGGCAGTATTTCTTCCAAAAGAACAGAAACCGTTAGTGAATACAATTAAAATGTTATGGCGTCACTATCAGGACACAAACAGTTGCAGTGTGCAAAGTACAAACTCACCCACGCATTCTGGCATATAATGGAATTAGCTCAGCAGCGGTACGGTATTTACATAAACACAGAAACAGTTAGTACCGGGTTTACACGTAAGGTCGTAGCGTTTTGTGACTGTGATAGAATTTTGTTTGAAATCAAGTGAATATAGAATTAGACAATGTAATTTATTCTCGAGCGCGAAAACAGTTTCTCTGTTTCGATTGTTTCAGGAATACTGTTGAAGTGACCTTGGTGAAAGCAACGATAACTGTATGAGTGTAATTATATATAACAGACTAGAAGTGATGATATATGATTTATAACACAAAATTTTCATTGTTTTCATACAAAATTAAGGCAAAATTTTGTTTCCGTGTTGCATTATCTACAACCTATGTCTTGCGTATCTCTAACTGACTTGCCCAAGCCGTAGTAACAACTGATAAAAAAAAAACCTAGACTTCCCCAGAACAGGCCATGAAGGCCCAACGATACCGACCGGCCGCCGTGTCATCCAAAGCCCACAGGCGTCACTGGATGCCGATATGGAGGGGAATGTTGTCAGCACACCGCTCTCCTGGCCGTATGTCAGTTTAGAGACCGGAGCCGCTACCTCTCAGTCAAGCAATTCCTCAGTTTTACTCACATTGGGTGAGTGCACTGCACTTGCCAACGACGCTCGGCAAACCCCATGGTCACCCGTCGAAGTGCTAGCTCAGCCCGACAGCGCTTAACTTCGGTGGTCTGACGAGAACCGGTGTTGCCACTGCGGCAACGTTGTCGGGTACAAATGATCAAAGGACGAATAAATATTATTATTATCTGTTCTACACCTGAAGAAATACGTAAGGGCGTATCAAAAATTTTTTTTTGTTTTGGTTTGAGAGATCCATTTTCTGTCGATTTTAGCAATAGGAATGGTTGATGTTGTTTGCGAACGACTGACAAGCAGTATATAGGGATGCACAAGTAGTGATACAATTTTAGGTATTGGTAATGACAGTAAATATACTCTCGAATCTGATATTTGAACACATCAATGTGATCCACTTCTAATTGCCCGCCAAAGCAATACAGTACAGGACATATCCGGAACATATGTTTTGTATAGTATTCGTGATTTATTTGAGTCGTGCAACTGTTACTGAGAATTTTTTCAGGCATTTATGAAATATATACCAAGGCTTCTGTGACAGGTGTACGTAGTTAGTTCAATGCTTGTTTTTTCAGAATGTATTCTGCTTCGTTTGAATCTGTCATGACTTCACAGAAACATTTTGATACCTGTACAGACTGTTTCATTTCACTTAAAACAGTAGGAAACCTTGCTTTTTTTTGTGGAGGTTCAATTTTCTGTCACCTAAAGTGAACATTAAGTTTATATCTGTTGCAAACTTGCAGCTGTGATAAATAAGTGCTTCCATGATTTTTTTATGATCTAAGTTATCGTAATTTAATAAGATAATTAATAAAATAATTTAATAAAATAAAATAAATGAAAATGTTTCTGACACTTGTAACCCAGTAACTAACTAAAACAAAAAAAATTAAGGTTATATAGTTTGTGTTGGTATTCATGTGGTACTTTTAGGACTTAAATTTAATGTAATTTTCATCACGTTTCATATTTTCTTGAGAATTGCAATTTTAAATGGAACAGCAACTATGCAGTATTGTTCAGCATTTGATTTAAAAACAATATTATTCAAGTTTTGTGCAGTGTCTTGAATGGAGAGCTGCAGAAAAAATAAAAAGGGAATAGAAACAGCGCAGCACCCAAGACGGGGTCGTTGCGATCGCCTGCTGTTTAGATTCACGGCAGCCCATCACAAGCCTACGTACAGCGTGATCTTAAATATTTATTATCTGATTATTTTTTCACGCTTTAGGCAAGGGGCTCCATAAAACTTAAAACTGAAATCAGTGTGTAATAAAAGGAGGTTCAAGCCTATGTGAATTTAATCTTTATGAATATTGCTCGAAGTTTCTCATATTGAGAAAATGGATGGAGCTAGCGGTATTCAGCTTGAAAAACGTCTTGTAACCCTGATCGCATTAAGTAATATTTATTACTGAAGACCTTTTTTCGACAGATTAGACTGTTACCTTTGGATCTTAAAAAAATTTCGGTTATAAATCGTGTCCCATTATGAATTAATCACTGTGGCATTTCATCACTATGTTGTATAATGTGGTATATAAGATCCACCATAATGATGACATGGCGTGAATAATACACTCATAATGGAACACGATTTATAATCAAAATTTTTTTGAAGGTCAGATTGAGAGAGTTTCAACTGTCGAAACCGGCCATCAGTAACAAATATTAATTAATGCCATGTTGGCTGTAATTTTTTTCAAGTTAAGAATATTGTGTATAGCTTAATACATAAATAAGAGATTTTTGAAACTTGTAGTATTCATATGTTATTGTCATACACTGTCATCAACAACAGATATTCAGCTTCGACATGAATCGTAGTTCACTCAACTCTGATAGAAAGTTCTTGAGTTATAGGGCAGATAAATAGTTGCATTCGGAAAATAACGCAAACTTCCTCAAATTTTAACTCTAAAACTAGTAAGACATCACATTTCAAAAGTAGCTTTTTTACAGCAGTTCACAAATGTGAAACTTATTAATGATTTAAAAAAATACAAGGTAAACTTTGTCATTTTTTGTCCGATTGGAGAGTTCCTGTCTTTCACTATAAAACACGAGAAATGACTTAGGTTATGGTGTAGAGAATACTTTTTATTCAGCTATAGAGAGCAGCACTCGTGGGTGGATCTGCAGTACTCACGACTGAATCTATGAGACATGTTGGGAAAGTAAGTTCACTAGATTTTTATGTTATTTGGCAAAACGTATTTTGAAAGAAAAAATTTCAATGTATTGTAGATATACTCTCCCGCTAGCTCCTTCGTCACTTCAGAACCTGTTTCTATACCGGCTCGTCCGTTGAAAATTCACCTTCAGGGAGGTAAAAAGACGATAACCTGAAGACAAAGTCAGAGGAATAATAACTCAAGAAAATGTGTCCACGACCACCTTGGTGGATAAGGCCGTGTGAAGATGGACGCTGTGCAACAAACACGGTCCTCTGTCAACATTTCTCTCCTTTGTTTTTTGACTGCTCCTTTTCAGTTTTCTTAGCGTTTCCTCCAGAGGCAGAAATTGGATCAAAATAGTGACTTTCAATCCCAAAACACTAAAGTCATGAATTTTTCCTGAATATGTGGTTTTAAATTCTTTGGCAGAGGGTAATTGGTGCGACGCCACTGTCACGAACATCTTTTTGTCTCAGACGTGTAATGAGACACACACGATTCATCTCCAGTCCACAGCAGAACTCACAAAATCCTCACCTAACAATTCTAGATGCTCAAGAAACTCGCGGGCGCTACTGACCCAATTTTTCTTGTGCCGCTGTGTTATCTATTTTGGGATCCATCTTGCGCACAGTTTCCGGTATCGCTGGGTTTTCGTGAGTGTCTCATATAATAGAATTCTGGAAAATTGTTTCATCCACTGTAAACTGGCTGTCTTCAAGAACAGTTTCCTTGAATTTTTGCACCAACTCATCAGTCAAAGTGGAAGGTATTCCGCTCCTCTGCTTGTAATTAACATTTGTTTTGAATCCACGGAAATTCCTACACCACAAAAACACACTCGTTCCGTTCACAACACCTTTCGGTAAATCGCTTTGATTCTCGAAGAACTTTCGTTAGATGTTATTGCTTTCGCGAGTAGGAAGCGATATCACAGCACGTATTTACGAGCTACTGATTTTTTTTTTCATAACTCTAGAACTGTCGCAGCGAAATCTGGTGGTCGGTGAAAACATCCAACAGTTAGCTTGGTTTGATCTACTTTACTGTCGCAGTCAACTTTGCAGGATTTCTTACATTGACGCAGTTTGACGCCACAACTTGAGTTTACGTACTACAGTGTCCCTGTGATACTTGCTGTGGTCGGGTGATATCCCCCCCCCCCCCCTTCTCCCCCAGTCTAGCACTCAGTACACCTACTTTCTGAACACGCCTAGTAGCATGCGTTTTTATTGATCACGGCTGGATGTAATCGCACGTTGATCAGTGCGTGCTGAGTGGTTCTGCTCTCTATCTCCTCCCTCTACACGCTCCGCGCCGCACCGCAGGGGAGAAAGCGGCGTTTCGTGACGTGGCGTGCCCCTAGCGCACGCGTGTCGGGGCGAAGCGTCGCGTGTGCAGCCTCGCTGCCTCTGGTTTTGTTCTCGTTTTGTAGCTGCTTTGCCCTGCTCCTTTATGCTCCCGACGCTGCGCCCGAAACGAGACAACACTTCTGCTTTTTGTTTTCTGTTCGGTGGAGTTAAAAACGCTACGCGAAGACAAACCATCCGTTCTCTTGATTTTCGACAGAGGCAGGTGGCTATAAATCTTTGAATCTGTCTGTGTATTCTTACAACGATAGACTTATAGCCGCTGGAAAATGGCATCGGGGACCGAAAACGGTCCTGGCATCCGGCAGTAAAATAACAATGCTACTGCTATGGTGATTCTATTTTAAGTCGCTGTAAATATTTTACCACACGGTTGAAATATGGTTGTCTTCTTGCATGTGTTACCTGGTAAACTCGCTTATATGCTGAGCAGATGGGTTTTTCCTGCGTTTTGTACACCGCTGGGAAGGACTACCCTCGACAGGTGAGGGGTGCGCCGCACAAAGGAAGCAGCTACTCGGGTAGCAGAGTACCTGCGGAGTGCACGTGAGGCTTTTCTAGGCTGGGCGGTAGTCTGAGATGCTCTGATGAACACGCGCCTGTCGATACACAGGTAACGAAATCAAACCGAGTTAAGAGTACTGTCACTTCGACTGTCAAAATTTTATCGGTGAATTGTCGACGTATTCATGAGAAAGTTCCCGAATTTACCGCCCTCTAGGAAGGTTCACGCACTCAAATTGTCCTTGGGACTGAGAGCTCCCTGAAACCCGAAGTAGATAACTGTGAGATATTTAGTAGAGTTATGAAACGTACATCGAGAAGGCATATTAGACGCCATAGGAGGGGAAGTGTTCGTTGCAGATGACAATCTATTCTCTCTATTAAGGTCGAAGTTAAGTGCGCCAGTAAAGCAGATCAGACCGAGTTAATTGTTCGATGTTTTCACCGACAACCCGATTTCGCTGCGACAGTTCTAGAGTTACTGAAAAAAAAGTCTATGGACAGTAGCTCGTAAATACCAAGATCACGAAACTGTAGTTGGAGGTGACTTTACACTTTGATGGCGAAAGTCGTGGGATAGCTTTATGCACGTATACAGATGAAAGTGGTACCGATTATAAAAATGTTGAAATGTGTGTGAAATCATTTCGGAATTAACTGCTAAGGTCATCAGACCCTAAGCTTACACACTACTTAACCTAAATTATCCTAAGGACAAACACACACACCCATGCCCGTGGGAGAATTCGAACCTCCGCCGGGACCAGCCGCACAGTCCACGACTGCAGCGCCTGACCACTCGGCTAATCCCGCGCGGCTTACCGATTATACAAACTGCGAGTATAAAAGGACAGTGCACTGGTGGAGCTGTCATTTGTACTCAGGTGATTCATACGGAAATGCTTCCGAAGTGATTATGGCCGCACGACGGGAATTAACAGACTTTGAACGCGGAACGGTAGTTAAACATACACTCTTGGGACATCCCATTACAGAAATCGTTAGGGAATTCAATTTCCGACATTTAGAATGTCAATAGTGTGCCGAGAATACCAAATTTGTGGTATTACGTCACACTGCGGACAACGTACTGGCCACTGATCTTCACTAAACGACCAAGGGCAGCGGCGTTTGCGTAGAGTTGTCAGTGCTAACAGACAAGCAACACTGCGTGAAATAAGCGCTGAATTCAATGTGCCTGCCGGAGTGGCCGAATGGTTCTAGGCGCCTTAGTCTGGAACCGCGCGACTGCTACGGTCGCACGTTCGAATCCTGCCTCGGGCATGGATGTGTGTGATGTCCTTAGGTCAGTTAGGTTTAAGTAGTTCTAAGTTCTAGGGGACTGATGACTTCAGAAGTTAAGTCCCATAGTGCTCAGAGCCATTGGAATTCAATGTGGGACGTGCAACGAATGTATCCGACAGGACAGTGCGGCGAAATATGTCGTTAATGGGCTACGGCAGCAGACGACCAACGCGAGGGTCTTTGCTAACAGGTCGTTATCGCCTACAGCACCTCTCCTGGGCTCGTGACCATATCAATTGGACCCTGGACAGCTGAACGACTGAACGAATCCCGATTTCAACTAGTAAGAGCTGATGGTAAGAGTCTAGTGTGGCGCAGAACCTACGAAGTTGTCAACAAGGCACTGTGCACGCTGGTTGTGGCTCGATAATAGTGTGGGCTGTGCACACATGGAGTGGACTGATTGCTTTGGACCAAGTGAACCGATCATTGACTGGAAATGGTTACTTTCGGCTGTATGGAGACCACTTGCAGCCATTCGTGGACATCGTGTCCCAAACAACGATGGAATTTTATTGGATGGCAATGTGGTATGTCACCGGCCGGCAGTTTTTCGTGATTGGATTGAAGAACGGGACAATTCGAGCAAATGATTTGTCCACCCAGATCTCTTGACGTGAATGTCCTCGAAAATTTATGGGACATAATCGAGAGGTCAGTTCGTACACAAAATCCTGAAGTGGCAACACTTTCACAATTGTGGATATCTATAGAGGAAGCACGGCTCAATATTTCTGCGGGGGCCTTCCAGTGACTTGTTGAGCCCATGCCCCGTCGAGTTGCTGTGCTATGCCGGGCAAAAGGAAGTTCAAGACGATATTAGGAGCCATCCCATAACTTTTGTCACCTCTGCGTAATTTACCGAGTATAGACTGGGACTTCTGTGGATTACTTGCAGGTAGTACCGACAGAGAGCCTTGCGAAGTACTTTTGAACACGTTTTTTGAAAACTGCCATGAGCAACTAGTTTGGCAGCCCACATGCTATGGAAATATCTTATACTTTGTAGCTACGAACAGGCCGGGCCTCCTCAACGGTGGTCATGATGTCATCATAGTGACTATGATTAGGAACGTCAAGAGGGCTAGGAGAGTGTTTCTGCTAGAAAGGACAGGTAAGCAGTTTCCAGAATGAGATTTTCACTCTGCAGCGGAGTGTGCGCTGATATGAAACTTCCTGGCAGATTAAAACTGTGTGCCCGACCGAGACTCGATAAGCAGTTGCAGTTGTTAGCATCTCACTTAGACAATGAATCGATATCATTTAGTTCCAGTATGACGGACATAGAGGAATTATTGGTGAAGTTTAAACAGTTTGTAGATCATGCTCTGTGCAAGTACGTGCCTGTAAGTGCACTAAGGAAGGAAAAGGCCCGCTGTGGTTTAGAAAAGAAATTCGGAAAATGCTCAAGAAGCAAAGGATGTTGCACACTCCGTTCAAGAGAGAACGCGCAAATGACGAAAGGTAAATGGTTGAAGAGGTTCGTGCGTTGTGAAAAGATATATGCGTGAAGCTGGTAACAACTAGCTCAGTCATACCCTAGCTAAAGATGTGGCCGAAAATCCGAGAAGATTCTTCTCCATTGTTAAATCGCTTAGCGATTCTACAGCTTCCATCCGGTCACTGGTTGACCAGACTGATGTGGCAGTAGAAGACAACGGAACAAAAACCGAAATTTTAAATTTCGCGTTTAAGAAACCGTTCACGTCGAGTCCCGTATGGACGACATAGCAATAAGCATTCATAGAGTAGAAAAATAAGAGGTGACAACAGATAAGTCTGCAGGCATCTCAGTTCGGTTTTGCAAAGAGTACCCTATGGCACTGGCCCCTTATTTACCTTGCATTTGTCGCGAACCTCTTGCCCAGCGCCAAGTCCCAAACGACTGGAAGAAAGCACAGGTGACTCCTGTGTATAGGAAAGCTAAAAGAACGAACCAGAAAAATTACAGATCAATTTCCTTAAGGTCGTTTTGCTACAGAACTCTTGAACCTATTCTCAGTTGGAATATAATAAATTTCCAAGAGACCGGAAAGCCTATATCCACGAGTCAACGCGGTTTTAGAAGGCGTCGCTCGTGCGAAATTCAGATTGCCCTTTTCTCACTTGAATTACTGATAACTGTCGACGAAGAGAACAGGCAGATCCTGTATTCCTAGATTTACGAAAAGTATTTGACACGGTGCCCCACTGCAGGCTCCTAACGAAGGCACAAACATATGGAAGAGGGTCCCAGATATGTGAGTGGATCGAAGACTTCTTAAGTAGTAGAACCCAATATATTGTCCTTGATGGCGAGTGTTAATCACAGTCAAGGGTATCGTCAGCAGTGCCCCAGAGGAGTATGATAGGACCATTATTATATTCTATATACATTCTAAGGGAAAAGAAATCGCCGCGCCCCGAAGGAATTATCCGAAGGGGTCGAAAATCGGTAGATGTGATGTACATGTACAGACAAGGAAATGATTACAATTTCAGAGAAACTGGTTGATTCACTCAAGCAAAAGCGCTTCACTAATTGAGCAAGTCAATAACGCTTTGGTCTACCTCTGGCCGTTACGCAAGCAGTTAATCGACTTGGCATTGACAGAGTTGTTGAATGCTCCTGGGGGATATAGTGGCAAATTCCGCTCACTGGGGCGCACAGATCGTCAAAATCGCGAGTTAATTGAAGGCCCCGCCCAATATGCTCCAAACGTTCTCAGTTGGAGAAAGATCCGGCGACATTGTTGGCCAGGGTAGGATTTGGAAAACACGAGAAATACCTTTAGAACCTCTCGCCTTGTGTGGGCGAGCTTTACCTTGTTGAAATGTAAGCCCGAGATGGTTTGCCATGAAGGACAACAGAACCAGGCATAGGATATCGTCTACGTACAGCTGTGCTGTAAGGATGGCGCGGGTAACAATGAAAGTGGTCCTGTTAAGAAAAGAAATAGCATCCCAGATCATCAATCCTGGATGTTGGACCACATGGCGAGCGACAGTCAGGCTGCTATGCCAACGCTGTCCTTGGAGTCTACAGACATATCTTCGCTATTCATCGAGACTCAGTTCGAAATGGGACTGCTCTAGTCAATGAGAGACCAGGTCTAATTTGTGTATGGAGACTCCCAGATAGCGGTTGAATACCAACCTGACTCTCGTCCGCCATACAGGGTGACAAGCACGAATGATTGTCTGCGGTGCCATTTCTTATCATAGCAGGACGCTTTTGGTTGTTCCCTGTGGCGCCCTTACAGCAAAGCGGAACTTTGTCTACATTCTAAGTGCCGTTTTTTAGTCCTTCATGGCAAGCCAACTGGGGCTTACACGTCTGTAAGATAACGCCCGCCGACTCACAATGGGAGTCCCTAATGCTCGTATTCGTGTTTGTCACTTGGCGAGCAAGATCTACTCAGTAATGAAAGTCTGGAGCAGTGTCCTTCAACCAGCTGTTGACAATCTAATGCTCCAGAGGGACAGAGTTTGGTACCATATCCCTCAGGACGATATCCAACAACTCTATCAATATCAAGCTGAATAACTGCTTGCATAAGGGCTAGAGGTGGACCAACGCATTGCTACTGCCGGGTCTGGGTGCTGACGACTCCTCTCCATTTGGCTCGGCCCTCCCACCTCTTTTCCTCCTCCACTTGCTGCCAGGTCACACCTCTCGTTTCCACAGATGTTCACACACCCATTTTCACAGCGTTCTTGGGCGCCCTCTAGGTCTTTTCCAATCCATCTTTAGTTCTTCCATAATTTTGGGGAGTCTCTGCCCATGCATCTCTTTAACATGCCCATACTATCTTAATCTCCTTTTTTTCAATTTCTTCTCTCATATTTTCTTGTTTAAGGTCCTTTCTAATCTTTACATTCCTTACTCTGTCCATTCTTGTTTTTCCCTTAACTGCTCTGAGAAATTTCATTTCCCCTGCTTGCAGTCTGCTTCAGTCCCTTTCTGTCATTTTCCATGTTTCTCCACCATAGGTGACAACAGGGAAGTGTGATACCCTTTCTTTTATGAAATTGTAATCTTTTTCTTGTCTGTACATGTACATCACGTCTACTGATTTCCACCCCATTCGGATAATTCCGTCGTGCTGCGTCTTTTTTTATCTTAGGGAATATATCTAGCGAAGAATGCATCAACGTAAAATTAGAGATATAGTTCATACAGTGCTTACTAGCAGTCTTCTCCCGTTCCCCATTTTCTACTGGAACAGTAAATGGGCCAGCTTAAAATGGTAGCCCACACACTGCAAAGTGACTTTCGGAGTATACATGCCAATGTAGATGTAAGATTTTATACACCAGCGGTTCCATATAGCCCTAAAGGCAAGAAATCCATAAAAGTGAAACTTTTCTGTCGCGTTGAAGCTACTCCCTCTTTCGGAGGAGATGAGCGTTACCAGCAACTGTAGCAACACATTTCACCAGGTGACGTGTACCATGCTAGAGGCGTGGCAGAAATAAGGCATTACTGGTTGATTTTACACTTTCCCTAGAAGCGCACAGTGAGCTAATTGAATCGTAGACGTGCTCACTCCCGGTCTCAAAGTTTGGCTGCTGCTGTGCTTAGTAACTGGGCTTTGTCACCAAAGACTGAGGTGGAAAGTGTACCTACCACATCTGAAGAATTAGTGCTTCGCTCTGGCTTCGTGGTTCGATGAATTGTGTCTTGACAGTCGGTTTTTGTGCTTTTTATAAACAGTTCTTGCCTGCAACACCACCTCTCTTTTACTGACGACCCAATGTGGATCATCATTCACGTTGCCAATACAAGCTCAACCCTATTCGTAAAAGACAAACAGAATTTAGATTTTCATTGATTGTTTCATGAAAGTTTTATTTCTGTATTTATTTACCAACAAGACATTAATATTAAAATTGTGTACTCCCGTTTAAAGGCCCATATGTTAAAACTTGAACGAATTTAAACTCTATTATTTAAAGAAAACTTGTGTTTGTATAACTTCAAAAATTTAATTAAGCATTTAATGATATGTCATTTTTGTTGTGGAATCTCTTAAATGTTTTAAGGTGGCTTTTTATCGTTTATTGTGGTAGTGTTAAAATGCTGCTGAGGCAAATAAATATTGTTCAGAAACGTTTTAATTTTTGACTCTGCACCTTACCACTCCAAGTTCCATACCCCCTATCATTACAGTTCTATCCTAGAAGTTCTCAGAAAATTTTTAATGTTGGTGAGAGACGAGGCTGGTGTACGGATTTCTGCCACTCTACACATGACTTGCAGGAGCTGGAAACACCATCCCAGTTGAAAGAGGCATAATCCGTGAACACTGTGAACTGCAGGAAGTTCAGCACAGCTGTAATGCCCGGGACAATCCATTTACAGAACTGAATGGTTTCCAAATCTTGTGGTTTCATTGCGAGCATATAACTGCTACGCCATCAGTACTCTTCACACTGTGTCGGGCGAGATAGTCTAGTGATAAACCGCGTGTGGAAAGCGTAAGATTACGCGATCGAATCCCGACTGGACCACGGAATATTTCAGTGAGTCTTTAATCTAGCCTTCACCTCTCAGTGATGTGAAGATTCTCCAGTTGTGCTGCCACGCTGATGTGTATGTGGTAAGTGGTATTGAAGGTGTTTGAATCATCTACCTGCAGTCGGCTATACTGTCAACAAAGTCTATGAACCAGATGTCTTTTTTTCCCTTTTTTTAGCAGTCACCAGCCAAGGTCGAACGCGAGTACTCAAATTTGGCAGCACTCCGTGCTGTATGCTGCCGCTCCTGTACGTAAATTGTCAATTTTGGCTCTGAAGATAGCTATTCAATAGCAGAAATCTACATTTGCATTAACAATGCAGATTGGATTTGCGATTCGTTTTCCCCATTTTGAAAGCTTCCTTTATATTTCATCATTGGGAAAACTGTCCACAACCAATGACATTAAGAAAAATAAGTTATCATGCCTTTTCCCCATTTTGAAAGTTTCCTTTATATTTCATCATTGGGAAAACTGTCCACAAGTAATGACATTAAGTAAAAAGAAGTTATCAAGTTTGCAACACGAACAGCAAAAAGAGAAAGACCATATAATTAACATTCCATTAAATTTCGCACATATTTTTGCGAGAAATATTTGTAATGATCCATGCCGTAAATTTCATAACGTTTGTACATAAATAAATCCTCTCAAATAGAAGGCAATTCTCATCCGCTTGTTAGTATCAGCCCTAGGTTCCACTCTAAAATTCACTCACCTGATTTCGAAGTTAGTATTCGCAAAAATGTTATACCTTAAATCATCCTTATTTGAGGGACGAAATGATATTTTCTTTCACATACTTCTTCAGTATAGCAAAAACTTCAATGAAAATACTACAAAGGAGAAAACAATGCTTCAATGAATCACCTGAAGACAGAGTCCAGCCATCAGCTGATCGAAATTTTTTCTAATTTATTTATGTTGGGCCTTTGTAAAATTGACCATACGGCCAGCGATGGTTCAAACTAGACGGGAGTTAACGTAAAACATTGAGTTAAAATAAAACGATACAATAATTGTGACTTTGTGTATAGTACTGAGGAGATTTACACTACGTACGTCTTTTCTTGCAATGATGGAATATTTTATTCAAGATCCTTTGAGTTTGCATACACAGATGCACGTTCGTTTCATTATAACATGTTTTCTATCATCAGAGTTCCAGGTAAACTACATATAACTGACACTAGCGTCGAAACGTTGCCGAGAGTAAACATAAAATACGAAGCAGTGGCGCCGTTCGTCCTATCATGAGGAAGATAGTGGGAAGCCACGTAGGATTCAAACATAAAAACTTCCATCTAAAGCAGTAGTTTCCAATCTGTCTGAGACTGTTACCAAAGAGTCAGTCGGCCAGTGTCGCTCTTGCCCCACCATCATCATCGGCATCATGGCCTAACTATAGAATGAAAAACAATTTTCTTTGAACATGTGTATTTTTAAGACGACGAAAGATAAATTATGTTTATTTTTGTAGGTGTTTTGTTAAACCATGAACTGATGAGGCAGTGAGCATTTGGTACAGCTTATTTGTAACAGGCTTTTTTTTTTTTTAGTTCAAATGGTTCAAATGGCTCTGAGCACTATGGGACTTAACCTCTTAGGTCATCAGTCCCCTAGAACTTAGAACTACTTAAACCTAACTAACCTAAGGACATCACACAACACCCAGCCATCACGAGGCAGAGAAAATCCCTGACCCCGCCGGGAATCGAACCCGGGAGCCCGGGCGTGGGAAGCGAGAACGCTACCGCACGACCACGAGATGCGGGCTTTTTTTTTTAAGTATGGTAATGAAGCAATTCTCAACGCATCGTTAGCTAGCACTGTCTGTGACTTCTTCCAATCGTCTCCCTGCCGCCTCTTGCTTCGCTTCACCAACACTCTACATACCCATTTATTTAAAAGCAGTAAAGTGAAAATCCGTGCACTGTACTTACAGTTTGTAGATCACATGATTGCCGATTCCTTACTTCTGAACCTGCGTAAAGTGGGAGATACAGGCTGCAGATACTTCATGTCTGACCACTCCCACTAAGAATACTAATAATAATAGTACTGTCTAGCCCCTAAGGCAATGCGGTAGCCATTTCATAGTTATTCTTGCGTTGTGCTGTCAATTAGATAGTTATCTGCTGCAAGTGAATAATGAAACAATAAGCAGGAAATGTCTCGCCCGTTGCAGGAGCTACCTACTACTCGGAGAAGGCATATTCAAGAGAAATTGAAGTGTTTATGCTCTATTTTACTGTTATAGATTAGTGATACAAAGTACAAACATTCGTGGACTATGTGAAGAACAAGGAAGACGTTCGTACATTCGTTTCACAAGCTGTAAAGTTAATTGTTAATGCCAGTATTTGAAAAAAAGGTAAGTATTGGTAGCTCATGTAACATGTATTACAGTCTTACGAAACAATTATAATAGTAATAATCTTTTAAAAACAATTTAGTTTCGTGACAGAAACACAGCCGAATTATTTTTTTTTATACCCGCCAAAAAATTTCATTTTACCCCTCATATAGGAACCGATAACCTTAGCAGTTTGGTCCCATAGGAACTTATCGCAAATTTCCAATTTTACCCCTCATAGGGTAATAATCCCCAAGTTGCGAACCACTAGTCTACTGCAATGGTCACGACATGTCTAGCGTAACCAACGAAGGTATAATTTTCTTTTGTTAGTTTCGCATAATCTTGGAGTATTCAGTCATCAGATTGCTGCTTAGTTTCCTCCTTATACTGATATATCCATGTTTTGTCTTCTTTTAATGTTGCATACGTATTTTGCATTTTCTCAGTCGAATATTTTGAGCATTTCATCGGTTGTGACGAAAGAGATTCTGAGCTCAAGTTACGTTGTGTCTTCGAGAAAAAGTCTTCTCCACAGCTGAATCATTTAGACACGAATGTACTGGTTTCATCGATATGACTAATCAAGCATGAACCTCACTGTATGCCACACTCCGATCCTGTGCAGTTATAATCCCTCTTTACGAAATTCATCGCTGGCGGGAGAACGACCACCACCGAATTATGCAAACCACTTGCAGTCCTCTCTGAAGGAGACTCAATATCATTTGAACTAAGTGATAGGAAGCACTGCCGTTCAAAATCGTAAAAATCATCCTACGTAAACTTTCGAGTCAAATTTCCCTTTTTTTCACAACTCTGTTGTTTTAAACGCTCACAAAACAAACCTATCGGCCTATTGTGAGCGATCTTTGTTTTAAGATGAACAAATGACAAAATTATCAGAATTGCACACAGTCAGCATGCACCAAGCGCTACTCAGGGATTTAGGGTTTCAATTATCACACTGTCTGGTGACAGGAGTGAATCCTCCAACTAGTCAGTTTCTGTGAATTTTTTGCCGTCAGAATTCAAAGTTCTTTCTACCGACTGAAATTAGTGCCACCATACCGTAGGTGTTCGCTACATCGAAGTGAAGAAGTCTTTATCAGGGGTTTTAACATCACATTGTCACCATTAAAAATAAGTTAATTTTTCGGCATCATTGAACGTTTTGAATAATTACTGTCAGTCAGAGTACATAAATGTTCACATTGGTAGAAGTTAATTCAGTTGCATGGTTCAAATCGCACTAAGCAATGTGGGAGTTAACATCTGAGGTCATCAGTCCCCTAGAGTGAGAACTACTTCAACCTAACTAACCTAAGGGTATCACACACATCCATACCTGAGGCAGGATTCCAACCTGCGACCGTTGCAGCAGCGCGGTTCCGAACTGAAGCGCCCAGAACCGCTCGGCCACAGGGACCGGCAAATCAGTTGTAAATACATAAATAATGCAGATACTTAAATTCATTCTCGCAGTCGTTGAAAAAACAAGTGCTTTATTTATCAGTTGTGGTCCATAAGATTGACGTATTGATGGTAAAGGCAGCTTACGCGTTAATTGATCCGATGCATATAGTGTATAGGTCACGTGGCGTAATTACATTCTTCCGCAGTTCTGCTGTGGTAAAGATAAAGAAGTGACGAAACGCTTTGTAATGGTTATTGGCTGGTGTTATAACTATTCGAAGGGAAGCATCGGGTTACGAAATGGTAATAGGATGTTGTCTAATTATTCTAATGAATCCATCGGGCATATAGGTTATGTGGGTGAAAGTGCACCTTTGTGTATAGGTTACGTGGCATAATTACATTCTTCCGCAGTTCTGCTGTGGTAAAGATAAAGAAGTGACGAAACGCTTTGTAATGGTTATTGGCTGGTATTATAACTATTCGAAGGAAAACATCGGGTTTCGAAATGGTAATAGGATGTTGTCATAATTATTCTAATGGATCCATCGGGCATATAGGTTATGTGGGTGAAAGTGCACCTTTGCGTAATTTTATTGGAGATTGGGTACTATATAACTGAAGTTTCAAAACGGCGTAAGAACGCGCTACAGGGTTTTGCTTCAATTGCCTGTTGTTAATCTCACACGTGCGGGTACTCTGAATATATCTGTTGTGTGGATGAAATTATACCATCGCATAATTCTTTTTGAAACTTACTTCTGGAAAGCACTTTGTAACACGCTAAACTTAGTGTGAAGTGACTGGAGAGAACCAAGTTCTAGCGGTTGATCAAAAAGTCAGTATAAATTTGAAAACTGAGTAAATCACGGAATAATGTAGATAGAGAGGTCCAAATTGACACACATGCTTGGAATGACATGGGGTTTTATTAGAACCAAAAAAATACAAAAGTTCAAAAAATGTCCGACAGATGGCGCTTCATTTGATCAGAATAGCAAAAATTAGCATAACAAAGTAAGACAAAGCAAAGATGACGTTCTTTACAGGAAACGCTCAATATGTCCACCATCATTCCTCAACAATACCTGTAGTCGAGAAATAATGTTGTGAACAGCACTGTACAGCATGTCCGGAGTTATGGTGAGGCATTGGCGTCTGATGTTGTCTTTCAGCATCCCTAGAAATGTCGGTCGATCACGATGCACTTGCGACTTCAGGTAACCCCAAAGCCAATAATCGCACGGACTGAGTTTTGGGGACCTGGGAGGCCAAGCATGACGAAAGTGGCGGCTGAGCACACGATCATCACCAAACGACGCTCGCAAGAGATCTTCCCCATTCTGATAACACATCATCACTAAAAGCGCCTTTTCAGGTAACGTCAACATGCTGCGACTGCTGGCGCATCTGATTCTCTCTCATTACACCTCCTTTTATACGCGATTGTCATGCGCAGTCACTGACGTTTTGCTGTCCAGTGCCATCTGTAAGACATTTTTTGAACTTTGTTTCTTTTTTCTAATAAAACTCCATGTCATTCCAAGCATGTGTGTCAATTTTTACCTCTCTGTCTACATTATTCCGTGGCTTATTAAGTTTTCAAATTTATACTGACTTTTTGATCACCCGGTACATCAACTAGCCCGCCTAAGTATACTGAATAGGGAATAATTTTTTAAAAAAAGGATAAAGAAACATCCTTACCCTTGGTAGAAATTGAAATGTAGAAGACATTAACAATTTTATGCGTGTAATCTATGGTGGGAAATGCATTTAAAGAAATTTCCTGCTTATGAATAAAGTGCCAGCGCAGTGCAGAAACGGAGCTAACTAGGGTGACAATTTTAAAACAGTGCTTACAAACTTTTGTTCAGTCTTACGAACGTTGATTCTGGTATCATAATCACCCACGAACTAAATTACTCTGTACCTGTGGCGTTAGTAGTTTTTTGTTTCTGTTTATTACATTAATTACATGATTCGCCTATATTAATTGTTTTCGTCAATAGAAACAATCAAAGTAGTGAAACTGCGTTGCTCTTACAGTTTTCAAAAGCAGTTTGACGATTGTATAACGTTTAAGTAATGATGCACAGTGAATTTATAACATAGTAATAAGTGTGATTTACGTCTAAACTATCTTTAAAGCATTTTGGGTAGCGATATTCTGTGTTCTGTGGAAGGTTAAAATTAACGATGAACAGCAATCAGCAAATCCATCAATTGGTTATCATTGTTGCTGCAGGGCAACAGCCTTGCCCTCAGGTCACCGAAGTTAAACACGGTTGGGAGTGGCCGACACTTGGATCGGTCACCACCTGCGCCACCATGCGCTGTTCCAATTTTTTCGCGGTGCCTCAGCCTCGTGATGCCAATTAAAGAGCTACTCGACCGAATAGTAGAGGCTCCGGTCAAAGAAAACCGTCTTAACGGCTGGGAGGGTGGTGTGCAGACCGCACGCCCCTACTATCCGCTTTCTCATCTGAGGATGACACGGCGGTCGGATGGTCCCGATGGGCCACCTATGGCCTGAAGACGGAGTGCTTTTTTATTGATGCTGCAGCCGCCATTCATAGCTGCAGTTTCACTTTCATGCGGCTCGTACTGAGGCATACACGGCTTAACTTTGAAACAAGGATGTACGATCTAAGAGACTACAACTGATTTAATGAGCCAATCGCGGTTTCATCTTAATGCGACTTTTAATGATACACGCATGACTTAAAGCTGGCCGGGGTGGCCTAGTGGCCAGTCTGGAACCGTGCAACCGCAACCGCTACGGTCGCAGGTTCGAATCCTGCCTCGGGCATAGATGTGTGTGATGTCCTTAGGTTAGTTAGGTTTAAGTAGTTCTAAGTTCTAGGGGACTGACGAACTCAGAAGTTAAGTCCCATAGTGCTAAGAGCCATTTGAGCCACGTACAAGTTACAGCCACTGAAGTAACGTTACTAAAATAACAGTGACTAAAATAACGTTGTATCAGACGCAGCTATAGCAGTATCGACAAGAAGTAATAGGTAAACATTTTAATCAAGTCAACGAGAAGATAAATAACTGATGTAAACAGTCCATAATATTTTTTAACATACTCAATGAAAGAGCAGTGGTGAACGTATGTTGTCCGCGATGAGATGAAGTGAATAAATAGAACAATCAGATGAAGATTCGTTGGCTAGAGCAGAGAGAAGACGCATCGGACAAAGCGAGCGCAGAGACAAAGTTACAGATTTAGAGACAGCGAAGCAGTGGCGCAAGGCTTGAAGTAATTTCGCGGAGGGTAATGAAAGAAGTTTCTAGTTTGCTGCAATCTCTACTGCGCAGGCAAAGCTTGCCACTATTATGAGAACATTGCCGTGCAGAGAGTTGGCTCGTTTGAGCTGAGAAGTGTACAACGGCTTACACAATATACTGTGTGGCATTTAGGTGCAGTATTTAGGTACACACACGAAACAAATATGGAGACATAAAATGAAAATGATTCCGTAGTTTTATACAGTGCCGAAAAAAATTACAACACACGCAATGGTAGTACTGAGGGGCTGTCGTGTTAGTGATTCACCTGTCACGGTCATCGGCGATCACAAGGCGCTCAGGCTAGTCTGTGTACCCTTCAATTTGACTGCGCAGTCAGTAATTGTTAGAGGTGAACGATGTTTGCAACACTCACTCTAGGGTACAATCATGCTACACCGACGAGCAGGTACTACTCCTGAACAGCTTCAATCATTTAAATGGTGTCACATTGTGGGCCTGCGGGAATCTGGATGGACGTGTCGACGGGTTGCTGGAATTGTTGCGCACAGAATACCGATGACGTGTCGTTGATTTCAACAGCAGTCTGTGGAACATCCCACAGCCGTAGAACAGATTCTGGATGTTTGTGTAGTACAGACGCAGCTCAAGATCGATGCCTTGCGAAAGGAATGGTGGCCTACAGAATATTAACCATCGACGAAATCGGACACATTTTGCACATGCTGTGTCGTCAAGGACTATTCGGAACCGGCGTTTTGCAGATTAGGTGTGCATCTGGCCAGATTACCACTGACATCACATCACTGCCAAGCTTGGGTACTCTGCTATCGTGAAAGAGCAGATTGGAGTGTCGAATGATACTCTGTTTTCTTCAGCGATGAGAGTGCTGCATGCGAGTGATGAACGTAGAGGTGCATGCCGCAGATTTTGAGAGCTGATTATTCTGGAATGCGTTCGCCGATGAAACAGAGGTTCCACACCAAGCTCCCTGGTATGGAGGGACGGTCAGCTACAGTTTGCGGTCACATTAGGAGCCTCTGTTGGGTAATATGACCAGCATTAGCATTGCACAGGATGTTATCCCTGTGCTGATACCATTTCTTCGAGAGGAATTTGATGTGCTTTTTCAGCAGGACAATGCAAGTACGCATATGTCTGCCCTGGCGAGCAAGATCACAAAATCTCTGGCCGATTGAACATGTATGGGACCTGATCAAGTGGGAATTTACTCATTTACAGGGCCTGCAAGAACCACTGCCGGATTTTGCACACATTAAGGCGCAAGACGCTCGGGACAGTTTATCGTGAGATGCTATTCGGCATCCTTACGATCGTTTCTATGCGAGAATACACGGCTGCGTTACAGCGAGAGAGATGTAGATTGTGTGTTGATGCGACTGTTTTGACACTCTGTACTCATTACCGTGACGTGTATGCTTCATTTCGTCTAAATTTTCTGTCATGTGCTCCTACAATTCTGAACTGCCTGACACCTCACTTGTCCATAAAACTGCTTTGTCCTTCAGGTTGTTGCAATTTTCTTTTCGGCAGTGTACTACTGAAAATAAAAGTGTGTACTATGTGACAACCGACTAGCAATGGTCGTAATTCGTGCTACTGTGGCCCCTCCCGCCGGAGGTTCGAGTCCTCCCTCGGGCATGGGTGTGTGTGTTGTTCTTAGTATAAGTTAAAGTAGTGTGTAAATCTAGTAATTTAGTGACCGATGACCTCCGCTGTTTGGTATTCACACAGATTTGAAAGTTTCGTGCTAATGCAATTTCGCCTCGTAACTGGGTATTGTACTTTATTTTCTTACTAATGTTTTTCCCCCCTTTCAAGTTTACTTTGGTGGCAAAACTACATCCGACAACAATGACACTTGCAGAATTTTAATGATTTTGAACAGTTCTCCTCGTACTATTGATACGATACAAGTCGTAAATAAGTTTACTGTTGGCTACAAAACTTTTACATTGACAATCGGCCAGGAACAAAAATACAGGCAGTTTTTGTCGAGTATGTATTGTTACCTTTTTAACGACATTTGCTCCCGTACCACTAAGCAAATATAACAGCTGGTCAAGTACAGGGTGACAATTATTGAACTATGTCCTCCCCGATAAACTGAGTAGTCAGCGCGACGTATTACCGTCGTACGGGCCCGGGCTCGAATCTCGGCTGGGTCGGAGATTTTCTCTGCTCGGGTACTGGGTGTTGTGTCGTCTTCATCATCATTTCATCCCCGTCCGGCGCGCAGGTCGCCCAATGTGGCGTCGAATGTAATAAGACGTGCACCAAGGCGGCCGGACCTGCCTCGCAAGGGACCTCCCGGCCAATGACGCCACACACTCATTTCCATTGAACTGTGTGAAATTAAATAGTCATAACTTCTGAACGGTTTGCGTTAGGACGTTCTAATTGCACGGTTGAGCGAGAGGCATGTTGGGAATTAGCATGCGCATGTTTGGTTTGGTTTAGCAGTGAAGGCCACTTTCATTTGCATGGGTTCATCAATAAGCAAAACTGGCACACTTGGGGGACTGAGAATCCGCATTCCGCGATGGAGAAGTCTCTTCATCCCCAACAGGCGACTGTGTGGTGTGCAGTGTCCAGTCACGTCACGGATTAATCAGTGGGATACTCCTTGATGGCACGGTAACTTCCGAGCAGTTCATGAAAATTATGCAAGATGATTTCATAGCCAATATCCAAAGTGATCCTCATGTCGACAAGATGTGGTTCATGCAACACGGAGCTCGACGCCTTCGGACCAGCAGAGTTACGTGACGTCCTGGAGGAGCGTTCTGGGAACCGCATGGGCCCCAATTGGCCACCGTATTCTCCGGACATGAACACACGCAACTCCTTTTGTGGGGCTATATGGAAGACACGGTATACAGCAATAGTCCTAAAACCATTTATGACCAGAAAACAGCCATTCAGAGGTCATCGACAGCATCGATGTTCCGACACTTGAGCGGGTCGTGCATAATTTCGTTATTTGTCTGCGCTACATCATCGCGAATGATGACAGGCATATCGAACATGTCATAACCTAAATCCAATTATCTGTAGTGACGTGTACATGTAGAATGCAGTGTGTGCACTCCGTAGTTTGTAACTAATTTTACGTTTATTTCATATAGTTCAATAATTATCAGCATGATTGCTATAATACTTCTAAGATGGCTTATTTCATTAAACTAGAAAGGTAAATCTTTATTTGGTATATTTGGTATTTTGGTTCACTGCTTCATCAAAGATGTATGCAAGTAAGTTCGATCCTACAGCGTGACATATGAACACGTCGAGTGATGCTGCAGTCTTTAAAATTATCGTTGAAGCTAAATGACTGATGGATCCCTACAATGTAGTAGTTTCTTGAAATCAAATACACTGGGGAGCAGAACTTGAGGACGACAGTAACTTTGGGATAATATGTCATTGACTCGCTGAAACTTGGACCATACACAGAAAAATGTTAGGTGACTGAAACAAATAGGCAATGAGACGACCAGGAATGATATTTTTATTCAAAGATAATAATTAGACTGATGTCTCCGCTATTTGTGATGGTTCCCTGGACAATACAAAGGCGGGACATGGTTTCTAATAGCGTGTTTGGTCACCGCGGACGGCCACGCATGCTCTGCAACGCGCTCCCATGCTGGCCGTATGGCCAGTAAGGAGTTCTTGGGGTAGGGAGCTTCATTGCTCCACCAGCTAGATGGTCGTTGCAGCATGCAGAGTAGTCGGTGCAAGTGAAAGTGCTGAAATACGTCTCTCCAAGGGATCCCATACCTGTTAGATAGGATTTAAGTCTGGGAACGGACAGGCCAATGAATTCCCCGAATATCTCGTTCCAGGAACCTCTCCTCCTCCTCCTCCTGCGCTGTTCCATGCGATATAACCACAGTGATACTCCATGCAACCTCCAGCTTTCCGTGCGTTACTTGGAGACTCTAGCAACACGCTCCCGCTCTTCCATTCATTTCTACCAAACACATTTTACAAGCAGTGTGTCTGTAGGGTACATTATGAGGGAATGTCTGGACGGTATGGATAACTAAATGTACACATACAGAGGTTTAATTCATGTAAGCTCTTGCACACAGTCTACATGTAAGCAAATTACTGACCCTGTAGGGCTCATAGACCCTGACTCCTCTTTCTTAGTAACGATCTGGAGGGTACTATGCAAAAATAGCATTAATGTTATTTAGTTCTACATTTTATAATAACTTAGTTTAAGAACGTCTTAAAAGACACCCCCCACCCCCACCCCCCGCTGCTTTAACCGATTCAGTGTTTCCAATAAATGGTTGAAGCTCATAAAACTTGTTAACCCTATAGATTACTTGTTTGTTGACTTTCAGGCAGCAGATTATGGTTGCGAGCGAAGCAGATGATGGTTGACTTTATTATGTAAGCTCAGTGTGTGCAGTCAAATCTTATAGTTTGTCACACACGTACGATAAAATTCATAAAAAGAAAGAAACGTCAGTTCACTATAACGTAAGTAAGTCACAGATTTGGAAAATTGTGGGAATTCTTGGAAAAACTATCGTATGATAACTTAGTTTAGAATGTAAATGTAGGATTAATTTTTTGTTTAGGGCTGATGGAAAATTTGTTTGGGTGAAGAAGTCTATAAGGTTCTTCTTCAGATGTGGGATGATGCTGACGTTGATAATGAAAGTATTTTTGGTCTGTATGATGACGATAATAACCCACAGATAGCGAAGACGAGAATGACAGTGACATAATGGAAGAGAAAGATACTGAAGATAACGTCATTCACGCTGATGGTGATGCAGCAATAAGTAATGACAACAGTATGAAAGATTATTTTACTGAAAAAACTAGAATGTTTTTGAACAAATATCCCCCAACTAAGTGTGAAATTTCATCTCATAATTCAGGATAAACTGGGTCCTAAATTGACACCCCCTATTTCAATAAAATAAGCCCTAAACTCCTAATTCTCCCAGAAACAGTATCTATTGTTGAAGGGGACACTGAGAGAGAAGCTAGGCGAGGGTACAACAAAAGGACTGTAGATTACCGTAATACACTACTGGCCATTAAAATTGCTACACCACGAACGTGACGTGCTACAGACGCGAAATTTAACCGACAGGAAGAAGATGCAGTGATATGATAATGATTAGCTATTCAGAGCATTCACACGGGGTTGGCGCCGGCGGCGACACCTACAACGTGCTGACATGACGATATTTCCAACCGATTTCTCATACACAAACAGCAGTTGACCAGCGTTGCCTGGTGTAACGTTGTTGTGATGCCTCGTGTAAGGAGGAGAAATGCCTACCATCACGTTTCCGACTTTGATAAAGGTCGGATTGTAACCTCTCACGATTGCGGTTTATCGTATCGCGACACTGCTGCTCGCGTTGGTGGAGATCCAATGACTGTTAGCAGAATATGGAATCGGTGGGTTCAGGAGGGTAATACGGAACGCCGTGCTGGATCCCCACGGCCGCGTATCACTAGCAGTCGAGATGACAGGCATCTTATCCGCATGGCTGTAACGGATCGTGCAGCCACGACTCGAGCCCTGAGTCAACAGATGGGGACGTTTGCAAGACAACAACCATCTGCACGAACAGTTCGACGACGTTTGCAGCAGCATGGACTGTCAGCTCGGAGACCATGGTTGCGGTTACCCTTGACGCTGCATCACAGACAGAAGTGCCTGCGATGGTGTACTCAACGACGAACCTGGGTGCACGAATGGCAAAACGTCATTTTTTCGGATGAATCCAGGTTCTGTTTACAGCATCATGATGGTCGCATCCGTATTTGGTGACATCACCGTGAATGCGCATTGGAAGCGTGTATTCGTCATCGCCATACTGGCATATCACCCGGCGTGATGGTATGGGGTGCCATTGGTTACACGTCTCGGTCACCTCTTGTTCGCATTGACGGCACTTTGAACAGTGGACGTTACATTTAAGATGTTTTACGACCCGTGGCTCTAGCCTTCATTCGATCCCTGCGAAACCCCACATTTCAGCAGGATAATGCACAACCGCATGCTGCTTGTCTCGTACGGGCCTTTCTGGATGCAGAAAATGTTCGACTGCTGCCCTGGCCAGCACTTTTGCCAAATCTCTCACCAATTGAAAACGTCAGGTCAATGGTGGCCGAGCAACTGGCTCGTCACAATACGCCAGTCACTACTCTTGATGAACTGTGGTATCGTATTGAAGCTGCATGGGCAGCTGCAGCTGTACACCCTTCAACGCTCTGTTTGACTCAATGTCCAGGTGTATCAAGGCCGTTACTACCGCCAGAGGTGGTTGTTCTGGGTACTGATTTCTCAGGATCTATGCACCCAAATTGCGTGAAAATGTAATTACATGTCACTTCTAGTGTTATATATTTGTCCAATGAATACCCGTTTATCATCTGCATTTCTTCTTGGTTTAGTAATTGTAATGGCCAGTAGTGTATTACACCAAATAGTACACTAATGTATTGAAGGAACTGGGTGAGGAAAAGTTACAGGCCTGCGTTGGCTGGTGTATATCTTTTGGAGCTTCAGATCAAGAAGGTAGAACATGGGATGCCTATTTTCTGGGCAACTACTCGCTTAATTAGAGTTCAGCTATCACACGTCTCCTCAGATTTGATAATAAGAACAAATCGCAGAATTAATCAGAAATTAGCTGTATTACATGTTCATTTCATGTTTTTCTTCCATATACAACCCAGACATTGACATATTTGTTGATGAGCAGCTTATTGCATTTAGAAGAAAATTTCTATTTCGATAATGAAAGACAAGTCTGCTAAATATGGTACAAAAATGTCGTGGCCTTGCGATTCTAGAACTGCATTTCCTTTGAACTGGTGTATTTGCTTCGAGAAACAACCTGGTCAAAACAGAGAAGTAAATTATGGTTCGAGAGTCATAAAATATTTAACTAAAATGATTCATAAGGGCCGTAATATTACAGAGGACAGTTTTTTCAGTAGCATACAATTAGTAAGGAAATTGTTGCTAGCGAAAACCACCTACTTTGAACCTTTAAAGAAAAACAAGATTGAAATTCCAAAGAAGTTTCGGCCACTACGTTCAGATTCTCATCACTAGAAATCAAAAGCATTTATGTTTGTCTCCCCCTCACCTATCAAGAAACGTCGTTGGTAATTCAAAGAAGCCAAGGGTAACTGAGAATCACAATGAACACAAGGCAGGTGTTGACACCATGGATCACCTTGTGAGCACCTACAGCGTGAATCACATGAAGAGTTGGCTTCTTGTACTCCTGTACAATATGATTGCCATTGCTCGAATCGCTGCAATGAATTTATGGTTGTATCATCTCCCACAAAGCCTGTCTCTAAATCAGAAGAGGTGGCAGTTCGTGTTGCAGTTAGGACGTGCAGCCTTACATCGGTTGAAGGTGACTCGATAGGAGGTGGCTTCAGAAGGGAGCAAAATGTGGGCTCCTTGGCCTTGGATACAACTATGAGCCTAAAGGACAAAGCGCAACTGTGATTCACCAATCCATCAACAAAAGACAAAGGTATTCTTTGTGTCCAAGAAATCAAGACAAAAAATAGAAAACAATTTGCAGTAACTGTGGAAAAATTTTCAGCATATCCCATTCTAGCCCAGTTGTGGTGTGCTTAGGAAATGATAAATATGAGTAATTGTGTTGTGTTTGCATGACCACTTCTAAGCACTGAAGTTTTTCATTTTTGTTACGGTCACTACAGACATAACGAAACCTGTGAAATAAAAATATTTCACTCGCCTTCAACAAAATAAAATATAACGATATGTCCTGAAAATGTTTAAGATGTGAGAAGAAGAATACCATGTCAGTTGTAAGAGAAACCAAAGTTATTGTAACAAAAAGCAATGGAAAGTAAAATGTTGTAAAATATATGATGGTGAATTTTGTTCCATACCACATAAAACACAAATTTTCACTTCATGTATATGACACAAATTTAGAAAACATGACTATGGAGCACAGCGATCTGATGCTATGTTTAGGTGAGAATCAACTGTCGAGATCGCAATAATACTTGTTTATATACGTGTTTCGACTTACATTAAAGCCAGCTTCAGAATTTTCGGCCCCCTATGGCTGGAGGTGGCGGCTCCTCTGTTTTCTCGTGATACCACGAGAAGCCGACACCACCAGCCATAGGGGGCCGAAAATTCTGAAGCTGGCTTTAATATAAGTCGAGACACGCATATAAACAAGTATTACTGCGATATCTACCATTGATTTTAATCCAAATCATGTATGATCCACTAATAATAAAAACAATCGTGGATTCTAACAATGAGATGTCAGAACAAAGAAATTGTGACAAACTTCTACAATAAATAAAGTGCTCCAGTTAAATGAAGTGGCATGTTGAGAGAACCCAAGGGCCAAATCGTATAACTTTCCGAACGTGGCCAGCGGATGGTTGATAATTAACCACAAGGAATTAGCTGTACTCTTGCCGCCATTTTTATGTAGAGGACCTTCCGAATCGTAGTACTATTCCTCTGAATAAGTGTAGAAGACCTTAAAACACTATCTGTAACAGTTATTTTTAATTATTACATCTCGATCTCCAATGATCTGCTTTCACTGTACACTATTTGCCACACCAATGACTAATTCTTCGTGTCCTTAATTGTACCTTTTTGTGATTCTCGTCATCGTACCGCCAACAAGTTCAAGAAACGCCATTAAAGTCTGCGCAATCCAAACTGACATTCGGGGTGGTGGCTGATGGGAGCGACCGTAAAGGCATTTCCCATTTACGGTCGTTCCGATCATCACCACAGCGATTGTCAGTTCCGATTGAGCGGACAGTACTTATCTCTCTCATTCAATTCTCCTTTAACTGGACCCTTGCCCGTTCCTCTGATTTTACATTTATTTTATTTCCTCCAGGTGTAGTAATTATTCAATAGAAGATACAACAGTATATTATTTTATGTATTACCGTGCTTTACATATACTGCACACAACGAAGATGGGATAAATGAAGGAAAGAGACAGCAATAAGTAATTAACCAAATTAAAGTCTTCACAGTCTTCTGAACTCACACAACTGTATATATATATATGGACTATTCGACCTAACAAGGTTAGTTCACCTTTATACTCTTTATCACCCTACTTAGTAGGTATCATCACACAAGAATCGATCTAACGAGGTTTTTGAAAGTTATTCGATATGTGGATGACTTCCATTTTCTTTAGATTCTCTCGTTTTCGGCATCTCGCTTCTTGGAACTAATTCCAACTGATAGTTTCACTTTAATTTCTTCCAGGTGCATATTCCTAATCATGGTTGTGACTGCAGTGATTGACTGACAATCGTGCAGTCGAAAAATAATGGGGATTTCCGAATATCTACGAGCAGTATATTTCATTTGTTTACAGTCAGGGTCAGTCGCCAAACCAAGCGTCGATGCTCTAGAGGTTTTCTCGCATTTCGTTGGAGTTTTCTAATGTCGCGAATTCCCACGAAATGCTTTTGCAACTTCCGACATGATCTTCAGTGCATTATTTTTTTTTTTTTTTGCGTGCAACAGGACGTCATCGGAAAATTGATCACAGTCACTGGAAGGATTGTATACAGGCGCGTGCGTAGAATAAGATGACAATGGGAATTAAGATATAAGGTCAGTCTTCATACCCAAAAAACTTGTGCCTAAAAATTATTTTTAAAAGGTTATGACAGTTGTAGATAGGTACCGGGAGACTATAATTAAAATTTACCTACTTATCATGTTACAACACGGAAACTAATTATCGTACGAGTTCCAAAGTTGGGGAAGAGAAATAATGCAGAATCAATTGAACTATATACTTTTAATGTGATGCTACGGTACGTCACACCGTTACATACTGGTACCGTTAGTGCTACAAAAGGGGCTCAGTATAGCGCCCATCAGTGTCCGGAAGAGTCTGAAACCACAGGATTGCATTCTGCACAGCTACTTCTCTTGATGCGCAGCGCTTCAGGTCAGCAAATGTGTGAATGCTCCCCTGGTAAATCTTGTCCTTCAGTTAAACCCACAACCACGAGTGACAGGGAGTGAGATCAGAGAATCGTGCCGACCAAGCATTGGGAAACTATCGGCTGATAATTCGATCGTTTCCATATGTGTTTCGAAGATGAAGAAGCTAAATTTCACGAGCGATGTGCGATGAGGCCCCATCTAGAATGAAAACTGTTGAGTCCAATGTGTCTCGCTCCTCTATGGCCGGTATGACATGCTGGCGAAGAATATCACAGTAACGCTGGCCAGTCACACTGCACGTCTTTGATCCGGTTCAAAAATGAATGGGTCAATTATGAACGTAGCTGTGAAGCTGAAACGTCCCCTTTGAAAAACTATGAATGACTGTGCCAGTAAACGTCTACGTTATCTAATACAAAGACAGCTGAGTAAAACTGAACGTACTCAGACAGTGAAACTACACCATACGGTGCCACGATCACCATACAGAGGAACTTCATGTTCACTGACTGGAGGTGACGAACCCTGCACTCGTCAGCTCTATTTGGTCACCTCACCCGTCAGAGAAAAATGAGTTTCGTCTGTCCATAGGATGATCAGCCCTCGTCAACTTCAGTCATTGCGAGAAAGTGGAGAGCGAAGTCAATACGTCGTTGTGCGTCCTGTGGTGCAAGCTGCTGTACGATAGGGACCTCGTGTACGGATACCATTTGAGAACGGTTCCAAGCACCTTCCGTTCAGTGGACCACGGGATGTCCAGCTGTCGTAACACAGCACGCGTACTGCCTGACGATAGGGGATTACAAGCAGCGTTGTCTGCCATAGTGATTTCATGAACCACCTGTGGTGCAACCGGTCGTCGGCCTCTTCCCGGAATGCCACCAGGTTCTCCGGTTGATTCGAACTTCTTTATCATGCTCCACACAGCAGGTGATGAAAGAGGACCCTTCCGTAATCCTTTCGTCCAGCGATATCCTTGAAGTGCAGCTGCAGCATTATTGTTGTTTTGATAATAGAGCTTCACCAGTAATGCCCAGCTCCTTTTGTCCAAGCTGATGCTGACATGTCAACAAGTGCACTGCGACTGGTCAGCTGTGTGAGACTATGAATCACGATGACTAATGACGGCACCTGGTGGCCATAATGGGAACAGGACGGTGGGGCTGTGACGCATGGAAATCATGCACCCCGCACACTCTGAACATTAATGCTACCGAGTTTGGTACTCGCACAGTTATTAGTTTCCGTGATATAACGTGTTAAAGAGGGAAAGTTTAATTATAAGCACCCGGTATTTTGCAGACTAGTTTGAATTGTTCTTCAGGGGTAGACTGTATGTTCACTGAACCAAAAGGGTGTCACTTAAGAGAGCAGAGCGCAGTCTTTAGCTGCGCGACCTTGAGTTTCCAGAGCCCGGCTCTGCGTGCTGCGGGTCTCTCAGCGACGGCCGCGGGGGGCTGTCTGTCTGTCGGCTGCTGCTGCGGCTGGACCGCCTGTATCTGGGCTCGGACGCGGAGCGCAATTGGCCGCATCCGCTGCCAGAAGCGACCCCGACTGCGCAACCGGGCTGCGGCAGACGCACTAAAGGGGCACCGCGACCGCTGACCAGCCCGGCCACCCAGTACGTACACAGTAGTTCAGACTATAATACTCTCATTACCTGTTTTTCAAGTTTACTGCCACCTTCAGATGTGATAATTTATCCACCAGCAGCTTCGTTAAGGTAAATAACAATTCAAGTTATGAACTCTGACCACGATAAAATGGTATATCAAATTGTACGTAACTTGGTATTTAGAACGTGTAATCTGAATTTTTTATATAATGACAAATATAATAGTGGATAAATTGTATCTTAAGATGGCAAAAAATGGCCGAAGATGGAAATGTGAATATTAGACACTACTGGCCATTAAAATTTCTACATCAAGAAGAAATGCAGACGATAAACGGGTATTCATAGCACAAAATTATTACACTAGAAGTGACATGTGATTACATTTTCACTAAATTTGGATGCATAGATCCTGAGAAATCAGTACCCAGAACAACCACTTCTGGCCGTAATAACGGCCTTGATACGCCTGGGCATTGAGTCAAACAGAGCTTCGATGACGTGTACAGGTACAGCTGCCAATGCAGCTTCAACACGGTACCACAGTTCATCAAGAGTAGTGACTGACGTATTGTGACGAGACAGTTGCTCGGCCACCATTGATCAGAAGTTTTCAATTGGTGAGAGATCTGGAGAATGTGGTGGCCAGGGCAGCAGTCGAACATTTTCTGTATCCAGAAAGGCCCGTACAGGACCTGCAACGTGCGGTCGTGCATTATCCTGCTGAAATGTGGGGTCTCGCAGGGATCGAATTAAGGGTAGAGTCACGGGTCGTAACACATCTTAAATGTAACGTCCACTGTTCAAAGTGCCGTCAATGCGAACAAGAGGTGACCGAGACGTGTAACCAATGGCACCCCATACCATCACGCCGGGTGATACGCCAGGATGGCGATGACGAATACACGCTTCCAATGTGCATTCACGGTGATGTCACCAAATACGGATGCGATCATCATGATGCTGTAAACAGAACCTGGATTCATCCGAAAAAAATGACGTTTTGCCATTCGTGCACCCAGGTTCGTCGTTGAGTACACCATCGCAGGCACTTCTGTCTGTGATGCAGCGTCAAGGGTAACCGCAACCATGGTCTCCGAGCTGACAGTCCATGCTGCTGCAAACGTCGTCGAACTGTTCGTGCAGATGGCTGTTGTCTTGTAAACGTGCCCATCTGTTGACTCAGTGCTCGAGTCGTGGCTGCACGATCCGTTACAGCCATGCGGATAAGATGCCTGTCATCTCGACTGCTAGTGATACGAGGCCGTTGGGATCCAGCACGACGTTCCGTATTACCCTCCTGAACCCACCGATTCCATATTCTGCTAATAGCCATTGGATCTCGACCAACGTGAGCAGCAATGTCGCAATACGATAAACAGCAATCGCGGTAGCTACAACCCGACCTTTATCAAAGTCGGAAACGTGATGGTAGGCATTTCTCCTCCTTACACGAGGCATCACAACAACGTTTCACCAGGCAACGGCTGTCACAGCTGTTTGTGTATGAGAAATCGGTTGGAAACTTTCCTCCTGTCAGCAAGTTGTAGGTGTCGCCACCGGCGCCAATCTTGTGTGAACGCTCTGAAAAGCTAATCATTTGCATATCCCGTCGGTTAAATATCACGTCTGTAGCACGTCATCTTCGTGGTGTAGCAATTTTAATGGCCATTAGTGTTCTAATTAGGCGACCCTAATTAGTAAATTAATACATGGGGTTCATAATTAAATTTACAGTTCCGAAACGCCGCAGAAAGAAAACCACTGTTCAGAATGGCGTGAAATTTGAACAGAATATCATTGACGCAGGTGAAAACGTCATGAAACAATGAAACATTTAACAGTAGATTTACCAATAGATGACGCGTAAGTGTCTAAATGTGGTTGGCTATAAATGACAGATGAATAGCAGTACGACGGCCTTGGCTTGACTTGCACACTACGCTGTCCGTACTATCCAGTGCGCATGACTGCATGAGTTCGGCGATCAGCAGTTGTGGCACTGTTAGTTAGGTAAGCCCATCCACCACGGCATGGTCGTACCACATCGGATGGGAAAAACCGGTTTTAATTGTCCTAGGGCTAAAAACCGCATGAAAAGCGAAATGACTTCGATTTCTAGTTGTGGCACGCTCACAATATCCCCCCCCCCTCCCCCCAATAAACCATGGACCTTGCCGTTGATGGGGAGGCTTGCAATGCCCCAGCGATACAGATAGCCGTACCGTAGCTGCAACAACAACGGAGGGTTATCTATTGAGAGCCCATACAAAAATGTTCTCCTTCAAGAGGATCAACAGCCTTTTCGGTAGTTGCACGGGCATCGATCTGATGATTATCTGATCGGACTATGCTGGTACTTCGAACAACTGAAAGCAAGGGGAAACTACAGCCGTAATTTTTCCGAAGGGCTTGCAGCTCTAGTGTATGATTAAATGATGATGGCACCCTCTTAGGTAAAATATTAAAACTAAAAAAATGGGTCATTTGGCTCTGAGCACTGAGGGACTTAACTTCTGAGGTTGTCAGTCCCCTAGAACTTAGAACTACTTAAACCTAACTAACTTGAGGACATCACACACGTCCATGCCCGAGGCAGGGTGCGAACCTGTAGCGACTTGTAGCGCCTAGAACCGCTCGGTCACTTCGGCCGGCTATTAAAACTAAACTCCGCCCGAACAGACCATGAAGGCTCAACGGTTCCGACCGGCCGCTGTGTCAGTATCAGCCCACAGGTGTTACAGGATGCAGATTTGGAGGGGTATGTGGTCAGCACACCGCTCTCCCGGCAGTATGTCAACTTACGAGGACATCGGTAAAATAGTCCCCAGTTCGGATCTCCGGGCGGGGACTACTCAGGAGGACGCCGTTATCAAGAGAGACGAAACTGCGGTTCTACGGATCGGAGCGTGGAATGTCAGGCGCCTTAATCGGGCAGGTAGGTTACAAAAATTTAAAAACGGAAATGTATAGGTTAAAGTTAGATATAGTGGGAATTAATGAAGTTCAGTCCGTTGCTCGTGGTCTTGAGGTAGCGTCTCGCTGCGCGCGCACGGGGTCCCGGGTTCGATTCCCAGCGGCGTTAGGGATTTTTTTTCTGCTTCGAGATGACTGGGTGTTGTGTCGCCGGCACGGTAGCTCAGCGTGTTCGGTCAGAGGGTTAGCAGCTCTCTGTAATAAAAAACTGAGCTAATCGATCAACAACGAACTGAAACGGGTGTCTTACGGCGTCCGCCTCGAGCAGATGCGACGAACAAAAAAAAAAAAAAAAAAAAAAAAAAGAAAAAGGTAGCGTTCTCGCTGTCCGCGCACGGGGTCCCGTGTTCGATTCCCGGCGGCGTTATGGATTTTTTTTCTGCTTCGAGATGATTGGGTATTGTTGTGTCGTCTTCATCATCATCATTCATCCCCATTACGGTCGGAGGAAGGCAATGGAAAACCACCTCCACTAGGACATTGCCTAGTAGAGAGGTGCGGGTCTCCCGCATCGTCCCCTACGCTTCTTCCAGAATGGGACCTCATAATCATCAATGAAGCTCGGTGGCAGGAGCACAACTTCTGATCTGGTGAATATAGGATTATGAATAGAGAATCAAATAGGGATAATGCAGGAGTAGGTTTAATAATGAATAAGAAATAGGAACGGGGGAAAGCTACTACGAACACCATACTGAACGAATTATTATAGGTACTGAATACAGTTGGGGAGAAGAGAAATTTGTCGTACAACCTGACTAGAAGAAGAGTTCGGTTAGCTGGACACATTCTGAGGCAATTTAGTATTGGAGGGAAGCATGGGGGGTAAAAATCGTAGAGGGAGACCCGGAGATGAATACAGTAAGCAGATTCAGAAGGATGTAGGTCTCAGTAGTTTCTCGGAGATGAAGAGTTTTGCACAGGACAAAGTAGCATGGAGAGCTGCATGAAGCCAGTCTTTCGACTGAAGACCACAATAGCAACAACATGTTCAATATGCTACCATTTCTGTCGCAAGCTGAAATCGAGAAACAGCATGTTCCACAGCAGGTCAAAGTATCTCGGGGGTCACATTCAGAATGCATTGCCAAATACGAGCCTTAAATTATTCTATGTTCGTAGTTGGAGAGCTGACGACAACATCTTTCAGATAATCCCACAACAAGAAGTCATACGGGTTAAGATCAAGTGATCTGGACGGCCAGACTATAGGCAAATGGCGGATGATAATTCTAGAATTTCCGATATGCCTCTGCAGTAGACGCTAGACTGGATGTGCAATGTGAGAAGTTCTATCCTGTATAAAAATGATCGTGCCCACATATCCACGCTGTTGAAGAGTTGGAGTGACGTTGATGCACAAAAAACTCTAGCGTTAACTAGTTACGATACAGGTAACAGGACCCGCAGGACTCATATCCTCGAAAAATACGTCCCAACGATAAACGATGCCGTCAGCCTACTCCATACAGTCACCTTAGCAGATTGAAGTGGCTTCGGTTGTCGTGCATGCGGATTTTATTGCCCATACTCTGCAGTTCTGCGTATTGACGTGTCCTTGGAGAAGGGCTTCGTCTGTCCACAGACTATTCCATGGCCATTCACTGTCCACATCCACGCGAGCAAGAAGAGCGAACATTTGTCTTGCTGGTAGTTCAGCAGGAAGGAACTACTGAACATGGGTGATTTCGCATGGACAGCAAGGCAGAATGTTTCTTATGATTTTATGCACAGTGTTCACAGGATGTACAATGTTCGGACAGTTCCTCGCCCACTGCATGTCTGCGACCCCTCTTTCGTTTCTGTGGCCACATCTTCGACAGACGTCGGATCAACTGCTTTCTTCCCTGTGCCACATTGCATTCAAAAGAACCGTCTTTTCGAATTTTGTAATCATTTTCTCCAGACCTTTAGCAGACATCAGACCAATATCTTTTTTAGGCCCTTGAATGTTCGGAACTTCTGCAGGGCTACTGGCATACCGTTATCGTTCTTGTAAAAGAGCTTCACCAGCAGAGCGGAATCCTTCTTGCAGATAGTCATGTTCAAACTGAGGATCAACTATGCGCCGTATGTCTGTTGGTGTGCGTATTCTGCCATCTATTGGTGAAATACTCTTTAAAAATTTTTAATTAATTTCTCCCTGCGTCATTAATATGCCGTTCAAATTTGACGTAATTTCGAGCAATGGTACTCGTTCTACAGGGTTTTGAAACTGTAACTTTGGGTGTGGATACCCTGTGCATTAATATTTATAAGGTCGTATGTTTCCGTTCGATAATATGACAGTTCTTAGAAAAACAAATGCATTTGACTGACTAGACGGCAGTTACCAGACACAAACCTGACATCGTGCAGTACGATACCAAGAAGAATACACACGATAGGCATGCATTTTTGTCTACGAAGTAAATCTACCCCACTTATTAGCACACGATTAACGTTCTTCTTCGTCTTTTCTTCTTCAGTGGCTTTCCAGGTTTTAGGCTACGAAAAAATTGTTCGACATACATATTTTCTTGAACTGCAAACCGATTTTGGTTGATTGGCTGGTTGGCTGTGATGAACGTAGGTTACATATTTTTAATACACAGTATACGGTGTATAAATAAATATATACAATGCACAATGAGAAATCATTGGCAGCAAAAATCTCTAAAAGTTCTTGTCTGTTTTATTTCTAATTTTTAAGCGATACTATAAAACGATCTAAACATTTTGACGGACATAAGGCTACTTATCTTTTATGACATATTGTTCTGTGAAAATGTGTGGTTTCGGTTTCTTTTTTGCTGTCAGTTTTAAACCACTAGACGAATTGTTTGTCCCATATATATTCTTTCTCCTTCTATATAATTTTAAACAAAAATGAGCTGTTTCGTTTTCTTCTTCGCAGTCGGTTTTAAAAAAATAGAAAAGTTATATTTATGGCTTATCGTCTTATAATTAGAATACTACTACGATATCTAATCGTCCGAAGCTTTGTAATCCTAACCGGTTACTGATTAAAACTATAGGAAATATTGTCCTCACAGATCCAAAAGTAGGAGGTATTTCATATTCCTCATATCAATGGTACCAGCTGATTTACTTTAAGCGACTTCAGTTCCCAATCAAGTTTTCGTTGGCTGCTACAATAAATGAGGCTCAAAGTTGTCGAGAGGAGGGAAGAGGAGATGGGCAGAGAAGGGGGGGGGCGGAAGAAATTAATATTAGAGAGAGGGAGGCAAGGGGAAGATAGAGGGGAGGGAAGAGGAGATGGAAGAGATAGCTGGAGGAAGAGATAGAGGAGGTGATGGACAGAGAAATGGAGGAGAAGTAGATGAGAATGTATATCCAGTTCCCAGCCATAATTAGCGATTGCGAAGCATTTCTGGAATCGTTAGTTAAGTTATCTTGTATAAATTAGTATCTATCACATTATCAGACTTAAGAAAACTAATGTATACCCTTGTGAAAAGAACTTTCAGTGTACTGAATGAGTGTACATCTCCTTGACACACTCAGGAGGGCAGGTTTTTATGATTAAAATAAGTAAATAATAAATAACATAAGGTATGGGAGATATGATACTGAGTGAAGAGTTTGACAGAGCACTGAAAGACCTGATTCGAAACAAGGCCCCGGGAGTAGATAACATTCCATTAGAACTACTGATAGCCTTGGGAGAGCCAGTCCTGACAACCATCTGGTGAGCAAGATGTATGAGAGAGACGAAATACCCTCAGACTTCAAGAAGAATATAATAATTCCAATCCCAAAGAAAGCAGGTGCTGACAGATGTGAAAATTACCGAACTATCAGTTTAAAAAGTCACAGCTGCCAAATACTAACGCGAATTCTTTACAGACGAATGGAAAAACTAGTAGAAGCCGACCTCGGGGAAGATCAGTTTGGATTCCGTAGAAATGTTGGAACACGTGAGGCAGTACTGACCCTACGACTTATCTTAGTAGCTAGATTAAGGAAGGGCAGACCTACGTTTCTAGCATTTGTAGACTTAGAGAAAGCTTTTGACAATGTTGACTGGAATACTCTCTTTCAAATTCTGAAGGTGGCAGGGGTAAAATACAAGGATAGGAAGGCTACTTACAATTTGTACAGAAAGCAGATGACAGTTATAAGAGTCGAGGGACATGAAAGGGATGCAGTGGTTGGGAAGGGAGTGAGACAGGGTTGTAGTCTCTCCCCAATGTTATTCAATCTGTGTATTGAGCAAGCAGTAAAGGAAACAAAAGAAAAATTTGGAGTAGGTATTAAAATCCTTGGAGAAGAAATAAAAACTTTGAGGTTCGCCGACATTGTAATTCTGTCAGAGACAGCAAAGAACTTGGAAGAGCAGTTGAACGGAATGGGTAGTTGGTTCAAATGGCTCTGTGCACTATGGGACTCAACATCTTAGGTCATACTTCTCATAGAACTTAGAACTACTTAAACCTAAGTAACCCTAGGACATCACAAACATCCATGCCCGAGGCAGGATTCGAACCTGCGACCGTAGCAGTCCCACGGTTCCGGACTGCAGCGCCAGAACCGCACGGCCACCGCGGACGGCAGGTAGTGTCTTGAAAGGAGGACATAAGATGAACATCAACAAAAGCAAAACGAGAATAATGGAATGTAGTCGAATTAAGTCGGGTGATGCTGAGGGTATTAGATTGGAAAATGAGACACTTAAAGTAGGAGTTTTGCTATTTGGGGAGCAAAATAATTGATACTGGTCGAAGTAGAGAGGATATAAAATGTAGACTGGCAATGGCAAGGAAAGCGTTCCTGAAAAAGAGAAATTTGTTAACATCGGGTATAGATTTAAGTGTCAGGAAGTCATTTCTGAAAGTATTAGTATGGAGTGTAGCCATGTATGGAAGTGAAACATGGACGATAAATAGTTTAGACAAGAAGAGAATAGAAGCTTTCGAAATGTGGTGCTACGGAAGAATGCTGAAGATTGTATGGGTAGATCACATAACTAATGAGGAGGTACTGAATGGGATTGGGGAGAAGAGAACTTTATGGCACAACTTGACTAGAAGAATTGATCGATTGGTAGGACATGTTCTGAGGCGTCAAGGGATCATCAATTTAGTATTGGAGGGAAGAGTGGAGGGTAAAAATCGTGGACGGTGACCAAGAGATGAATACACCAAGCAGATTCAGAAGGATGTAGGTTGCAGTAGGCACTGGGAGATGAAGAAGCTTGCACAGGATAGAGTAGTATGGAGAGCTGTATCAAACGAGTCTCAGGACTGAAGACCACAACAACAACAACAACAACAACAACAACAACAAGGTAAGACGGGGACTGCTATATTTTACGTTTTTAAAGTAATATAGCCTTTTTCAAAAGTCATACGTTTCTTTCATCGCCGGCTGCGGAGGCCGAACGGCTCTAGGCGCTTCAGTCCGGAACCGCGCGACTGCTACGGTCGCAGGTTCGAATCCTGTTTCGGGCATGGATGTGTGTGATGTCCTTAGGTTAGCTAGGTTTAAATAGTTCTAAGTTCTAGGGGACTGATGACCTCAGATATTAAGTCCCGTAGTGTTCAGAGCCATTTGAACCATTTTTTTTGTATTTTATCTGAGGATTAGCCTAATCCTGAAACGCGTCATATGAGGTATGTGGTTAAGTCAAACTTTAATATGTCAGTAAGGTACAGTTCCAGAAATGATAAGACCTTAGAAGGCGTTCTTCTTTGCCATCAGAAGTGAATCGTGACGACTGCGAGGAGGTACAGATTCGTGGCAGGGAGGGCGAACCGGGATCTGCCGGCGCTTCTGCTCGCCGCTGTTACGAATGGCAGAGCCAGGTCGCGCCTAACGACTCGCCTTCCGCTACCGGCGCTGCTCTGTATGTATGAATGCCGAGCTGCTGCCTGCGTGATTTCACCGCACGAGGGCTCCGCTTCTGCCGCTGACGTCACTGACAGGCGCGTGGTGTAAATACTAGCACATCGCCCTAGCCGGCGACCTGCGCAGCCAAGCTTTATCGAAAACATCAAACCCAAGAGGATGTCGTCCACCTTTCTTGGCATACTCAAGGATTGGAAAACGTGATACGAACATTACAGAACAATTTTATTAATCTTATTTGCAGAAATAACAATAATGAAAGGAAAGGTGTCTGTACATACGACAGAATACTTTCATTGCTCTGCAATCCGACCTCTTGCTTGTTTATTTGGCTGAGACTGTGGTGCATGAACACAGCTCTTTCTGAGCAAGTTTGCTTCCTATTTCTGATTATTGTTAACTTCTATTATTTAAGATAACTTCTTACTGATTTTTGGTGCTCTTGTTACCAGGGTATTTCGTTAAAATAGCCCAGATTTGAACGACTTAATTACTGATACAGAATGAGTTTCGTAATCTCAGTTAATAAAATAACGCAACGAAAACGCTCCCAAAAGGCTTGATACGAACCGACGCTAGCAGAACAGAGGGGGCATGGGTTTCTTTATGTTCACAAGCTAATCACCAACAATTCATGTCCAATTATTACTCTGAATTAGATTTATTTAACGTGTTAATATACTCACTTCTCCCAACTGTTATTGATTACTGAAAAATTATGCACTGTCTGGGGAAAGGGGGGGGGGGGGAAACGATTATTGTACCATGTCAACAGAAACAGGTGATTCCTTAGCGGCACAAAAATTTTACTACGCCATTAGCAATTTCCGTACCAGGTTCATTTACTCTTGCTGATGATTCATAATTACCAGTACCGATTCCCAGTTGGGATTACTTTTGGTCTCTTACGGGTATAATAAAAGTGTGTCACTCTGTAAGATTGCGGTAAGATGTTATTGCTTGTGATTTCGTATCAGCAAATAGCGTCACATTCACACTGGCGAGCCAAAACACACACTAATCTCCGCAACTGCTGCATTGTGTGAACGTACTATCGCATGTGGTAGCATAGCAAAGCCTAACAGAGATAAGCATGCGGTGTATAAACTATGTACTGACTGGTGTCTAAGAAAACCTTTATCATACTCAACAGCTACTGTGTCAGTTGTCATTCAATTAGAGAATTGATGGAGGCGACAGTCCATAGAAAGCTTGGTATTAAAGGCACCTGAATGAATTTAACATTCAGCAAACAAACCCCTTTGAATATGGATAATGGTTGTTAGATCTGAATCATGGAATACTTCCCTCTGTTTATTACTATTAATTGAAATTACTAAAATTATCACGTCAAATATGGCTGATGGTCGTCAAAAATTCACTGTGGCATTCTGCACAATTAACTAGGTCTGATTTAAATCGACTACATTACGGATTTACTTCTGTTTTTCATCTTCTGATATTTTTTCGAGACATAATCTAGTCCATTAAAATGATGTTCCAATTCCTTTGCCCTCCCTATCAGAATGACAATGTCATCAATAAACCTAAAAGATTTTATATAATCTTCTTGATCTTTAATTATCTTCTTTACATCTGAGGGGTTTCGCCTGTTTCATATAACCTGAATATAAAAAAAAAAAAAAATCACACGCATCCATTCCCGAGGCAGGATTCGAACCTGCGACCGTAGCAGTCGCACGGTTCTGGACTGCGCGCCTAGAACCGCGAGACCACCGCGGCCGGCAACCTGAATATCAAGTGGGACACTAGGCTCTATAGTAAAAAAGAAGATGAAGTGTGCAGAATTTCACAAATGTTGCAGTATGAATAAAAATGATTATGTAGAACACCTTCACAATTACTACTTCTAAGATTGCAATATCGTGACGAATTATTGCAGGTGAGAAAGATTTATCCTGTGTCCTATAGTGACATATATGCAGAGGAATTTTTGACTTCCACTATTTATCACATTCGGTGTAAGGTTCTCGGCGTCCATTGTTGTGTGTTAGACTGCTGTTGTATACAAAATTGTTAAGGCATTCGTGGCCACTTGTTGACAAACTGCCTATTGGCATCTGTCTCAGGTTCTTCGGCCGACGTTCATATAATGATTTTACTGACGTTTCACCAGCACGAATGGCTGGCATTGTCAAAGCTTCACCCTCCATTCCCGGTGGTGAACTGGAGCCGAGCTCGCGGCCACATACTGTATGTACCTGGCGTGCCAACGTCCGAGGGCTTCTCCGCGGTCATTTCCGGTGCGGTTCTCCTCTTGCTACCTGCGACGGATAATTGCTGCAGTACGGGAAGCCAGGATCCGTTTCTTGCTGAAGCTGTTCGCGTGTTTTTGTATTTCTACAGCTTCTCTGAATAAGCGCGTGTGATAGTGCTTCTGTACAACCAGAACTTCTGTGTCAGCGAACTTTATTACGTGGTCGGTCTTATTGAGTGCGTGCTCTGCAACGGCCGATTTCTCCACCTGCCCCAGCCAACAAAAATGTCGCTTATGTTCTTTGATCCTGGTGTTGATTGATCGTCCAGTCATTCCGACATAAACTTTTCCGCATGTGCATGGTATACGGTATATTCCCGACATTGCAAGTGGGTCCCTTTTCTCCTTTGCCGATCTAAGACATTGTTTGATCTTTCTTGTCGATTTGAAAATCATCTTTACGCCGTGTTTGCGAAATATACGGCCGATTCTGTCCTTCACTCTGGGAATGTATGGCAGAAAGGCCGTATCCGACATTTCTTTTTCTGATTCCTTACGTCGCCGAGTGTTTGGCTCTGTCACACTTCTAATATAATTTGTGGAGTCCCCATTGCTCCTCAGAACACTTTCCAGGTGTTGCATTTCTCGTCTGAGGTGCTGCGGCTCACATATTCGTCCTGCTCGCATTACGAGCGTATTAATCATGCCTCTTTTTTGGCTCAGGTGGTGGTTTGACATTTTGTGCAGGTATCGGTCCGTGTGTGTCGGTTTTCTATATACGCTTTGTCCCAGGTTTTCGCCATCCCTTGTGACCAGCACATCTAGAAATGGAAGTTTTTTTGTCTTTTGTATACCTAACGTCCACTTCTTCAAACGTGATGTTGTTTCATTTCTAAAGGTGGTAATGTCGATGGTACGTTCAAATCTAGCCTATGCTCCAGACCTAGCCTGGACTCGCAAACGCAGGAACGTATGCAGATGTACCACATTGTTAATAGCTCGGTGATTACAGTGTAGTTAAGCAGTAGTTGGATAATATACCTGTAGTCTGTGGCGTCAAGCGAAACTGCGCTAACTACTTAAGTGCGACTGTATTGTGTTCGCGCGCAACGCTGACGGTAGACGGCTTTTGTGGGAGAGCGGCAGGGAACGTGGGCGGCAGTCGACGAATAGAGGGGGGGGGGGGGGGAGCGGGGAGACGGTGGGTATTCACGGCTGGACGGGCGTCCCCTGCAGTAATTGAGCTGGGCAAGGGACTGAGCCGTGGGGGACTCGCTTCCGTCCGGCTGCCGGCACGTGCTCCGCGCACAGACCTTTCTCTCGCAACAGCTCGTGTCTCTTACGTGCCTGAGGCAGTCACGTAATCTCTGATGGGCCAGAGATACAAGCTAGCACGAACCACCAGCTTTCTTTATAGACACAACAGAAGCTTATGACTACCTAACTAGGACACCACTTTAGTAGATACTACTGCAAAAAGACTACCTGAAACCTCTGGCAGAAATCGTATAAATTTATGAGAGCGGGAAGATTATGAGTGAGAAATAGCCGATCTCATCGAAAGAAATAACTGATAGCTAAGCAATGGTATTGTGAGCTTTGCAGTGTTTGCTATGTAACCCATTGACAGTTACAAAATAATACGTAATATTACGTTGTACTAGATTAAAATATAGCTCGTCATCGTCTTATATAGATAATAACATATCGGCCACGGTGGCCGAGCGGCTCTAGGAACCGCTGGAACCGCGCAAATGCTACGGTGGCAGGTTCGAATCCCGCCTCGGGCATGAATGTGTGTGATGTCCTTAGGTTAGTTAGGTTTAAGTAGTTCTAAGATCTAAGGGACTGATGACCTCAGATGTTAAGTCCCATAGTACTCAGAGCTATTTGAACCATTAACGACATGCCATTTATGACGTCTTTATGGCTCCACCTTGCAACCCTTCTCAATCTTCTCGAGTTTAAACATGGAGTTTGGTGAGAAACTGCTGTATAATGAGTCAATACGTAACACTTACCGTGAGACAGATCAGTACTCAGAAAACTGACTTAATACATTGCACCATAACCTAGACCTCGAACTCCTCAGCACACATGAGCTTATCATTGAAGATACATTGCTATATGAGACTCTACACTCGCATGTAGTAAGTCACAAGTCACACAACACTATTTTGAAATTTTTAATCTCTATTTACCAAGAAGTTATCATTAACCTTAATAGTTTATTACTTTATGGGGCTGGTAATGATGACAGTAACACAGATATAGCATACAGTAATAATATTTTTGTAATGTTTTGGACGCGTGTATTTCGAAAACCAGGTATATAATCCTTTTACTTTTATGAAACTTTGTTTGCGTAAAGAATACAAAAATTTTAAAAAAATCCACATGAGGGGGTTGTTTGTGTTGCTGCCCGCATGATGATTACACAAAATATTTGTCAGGATTTGTAAGCGCTGGGTCCTTGAGGTACGGCAATACGCGAACACCGAGAAGTAAGTTTAAACAGTTTTCTTAACAAAGGCGGATTATGAAACACTCACGCTACGCGCACCCATCATCACTGTGTCTGACCCCCGGTTACGGTCGTATCGAAAGGCTCCATGGTGAGCCAAGAAAAGAGACATATTCGCGCCCGAGGACACGCTAGTTAAGGCGCACTGTGGACGGCGGCCAATCGCGTACTCCCTGCATCGCACTGCAGCCGGACGCACGTGTACTGACCAAGCAAATTTTCAGCGTTCCAGATATGTCGGCTGGCGAGCGCATGTTACGTACCATACAGCTGCGTGCAACCCATAGACCTTACATCAAATTGTTTAAATTATATGTCCAAGACGTAATCGTATTCATAGAAAACTGCTCCCATCCCAAGTTTTCTATCCGATGTCGACAATGACACATTATGAAAACATTTCACGCACGCATTTTATTTGTAACTTTTGCGCACTGTTCGCACAGCTGTTCTCTTATTGTGTGATGATGCTGTGGAGTGTCGTCTCTATATGGTATGTTTACTTTGAATCTGGATGCATTTTATGTTGGTTTGACTTTAGAATTTTCCATAATTGTACCTTTACCTACATTACAGCTGTATCATATTAATGTGAACAGTAGACGAAATGGAATGGCCCTGTAAAAAATTTTTCTGTATAAATAATCTGAAGATGGCGGTTTCATTTCGCTGAAACTAGTAACCATTGTGTATTTTTATGCGATATGTGTTAATAAAAATCTAATTAGAGGAACAATCGTGGTTAGATTCTGATATGGATTTTCGATGACACTTTTTGTTTTACAAAGACAAAGGAAATCAACGACTGGCACGAGAATCACGATAAACAGAACCGCGTCATAGCTGCTTGCTGTTTACTTATCATACAGTAGTTACGGACTTACTGAGTATCTACTTGACTGAAAGAAAAAAATAAGAAATTGTGAATAGGGGGGCATCTGGTAAATCAAAATGATTCTTCTTACAACTGTTCTCTGGATGTGCCAGAAATGGTAAGTCTACATCATCCATAATCCTGAGTTAATAATGAGTATCAAAACGGATACAGGGGTTAGTGAACACAGGGTTGCCGAAGCGAGATTGAATATTGTAACCCCAAATCCTCCAAAAACAAACAAAAATATATATAATAAAAAAAGGAGATAAAAATTCGCTTGACGCCTTCCTGAGAGAGAACCTTCACTCCTTTCAAATTAACAATACAAGTGTAGACCAGATGTGGCTTGAATTCTACGAAAGAGTTTCGGCAGCAATTATCAAACGACGGAGCTGATCTTCCTTGGTGCACAAAAAGGATCAGAACGGTGTTGCAGAAACAACGAAACGAACAGGCCAAACGTAAAAAGCAAAATCTTCGAGACTGGCAATCTTTTACGGAAGCTCGAAATTTAGCGCGGACTTCGATGAGAGATGCTTATAATAGTTTCCACAAGAAAACTTTATCTCGAAACCTGCCAGAAAATTCAGAGGGATTCTGGTCGTAAGTGAAGTATGCTAGCTGCAAGATACAATCAGTGCCTTCTCTGCGCCATGGCAATGGAGATACTATCGAAGACAGTGCTGCCGAAGCAGAGCTATTAGCACAGCCTTCCGAAATGCCTTCACGAAAGAAAACGAACTAAATATTACTGAATTCGAATCAAGAACAGCTGTCAAGTAGGTATCCTCGGAGAAGTTAAGCAACTTAAATCACTTAATAAACACACGTTTTTTGGTCCAGACTGTATACCAATTGGGTTCCTTTCATAGTACGCTTATGCAATAGCTCCCGACATACCAATCATACGTGCGCTAGACGAAAAATCCGTACCCAAAGATTGGAAAGTTGCGCAGGTCACATCAGTATTCAAGAAAAGTGGTAAATTTTAGACCCATATCATTAACGTCGATATGAAGAAGGATTTTGGAACATATGTTGTGTTCGAACATTATGAATTACCTCGAAGAAAACCTTCTATTGACACACAGTCAACACAGATTTAGAAAACATCGTTCTTGTGAAATACAACATACTCATACGAAGTGTTGAGAGCTATCGACAAGGGATTTAAAATTGATTACATATTTCTGGATTTCCAGAAGGCTTTTGGCACTCTACCACACAAGCGGTATGTAGTGAAATTGCATGCCTATGGAATATCGTCTTAGTTATATGGCTGGATTCATGATTTCCTGTCAGAGAGGTCACAGTTCGTAGTAACATACGGAAAGTCATCGAGTAATACAGAAGTGATCTCTGGCGGGTGTTCCCCAAGATAGTGTTATAGGCCCTTATCTATGAAAATGACGCGGGAGACAATGTGAGCAATTGTCTGTTGTTGTTTGCAGATGACACTGTCGTTTCCGACTACTAAAGTCATCAGAAGATCAAAACAAATTGCAAAACGATTTAGAAAAGATATATGTATGTTGCGAAAATTGGCAATTGGCCCTAAATAACGGAAAGTGTGAGGTCATCCACATGAAAGCTAAAAGGAATCCGTTAAGCTTTGGTTACACGGTAAAACTGTCAAATATAATGGCCGTAAATTCAGCAAACCTAGCAATTATAATTACGAACAACTTGAATTGAAGGAAGAAAATGTTGTGGGGAGGCTAACCAAAGACTGCGTGTTGTTGGCAGGACACTTAAGAAATGTAACGTATCTACTAAGGAGACTGCCTACACTACGCTTTACGATAATCTTTTAGAATACTGCTGCGCGGTGTGGGATCCTTACCATATAGGATTGACGGACTGTATCGAAAAACTTCAAAGAACGCAGAAATTTTTAGTATTATCGCAAAATAGGAGAGAAAGTGTCACTGAAATGATACAGGGTTTCAGATGGACATCAATAAAACAATGGCGTTTTTCGTTGCGGAGGAATTTTGTCACGAAATTTTAATCACCGACTTACTCCTCCGAGCGCGAAAATATTTTTTTCGACGCCGACCTACATAGGGAGAAACGATCACCATGATAAAATAAGGGAAATGAGAGTTCGTACGGAACAATATAGGTGTTCGTTCTTTCCGCGTGCTATACGAGATTGGAATAATAGAGAATTGTGGAGGTGGTTCGATGAACTCTCAGCCAGGCACTTAAATGTGATTTGCAGAGAATCCCTGTAGCCAGCCGCTGTGGCCGAGCGGTTCTAGGCCCTTCAGTTCAGAACCGCGCTGCTGCTACGGTCGCAGGTTCAAATCCTGCCTCTGCAAGGGAAATGTGTGACCTCTAATGTTGAGAACCACCGCACGAAAATTTGCTTAGAATTTAATTGTTCGTCTCAAAAGCTGTGGTATCAGTCACCCACATGCAAGACTGCGCCATTTACCATGAGAGACATCTGAATGATCTCCGTTTCAAGGTCTAAGAGAAGTCGTTTGGTAACACGAAGAAACAAATTATCGATGTAATAGAAACAAAACCGCACGGAAGACAGCAATCAACATCTTGATGTGTACTTCTTTAGGCAATATTACCTCTATACGAGAAGGATCGTTAATTTTGTAATACTACAACGTGAAAACTGCAGTTTAGATGATCTTCTAGTTTCATCATCCCAGTTCATTCTGTACTATAGAACCAACTTTCTGCACAGAAGGACAAGCCTATGTTTCAATATTCTTGGCAAAACGGAGTTTATGAGATTGACAGACCAATGCCACAGTTTGATAATGTAATTAGTGTGGCGTTTGCTTGAATCCAGAAGTGAAGCTGAGTGTGGAAAAATCCGTTTAGTCAGATTTTCATGTTGTTCTGCACCACTTTGCTTTGACCGCTTTAGTGAAATCCCACACTTATGCTTTGAAGACTGAATAGCTGTGCAACGCTATAACGTCAGAGGAAAACGTTTATTAATGACATAGCGTCATTATTTTAAGTAAAGAAAAATATAGCATTAAATTATGATAAGAAATATGAGTCTTTATAGAGATATTTTGTTTCTTCGCGTTGCCAACGTTTTGTCTTGGTCTTTGAATAGGTGATCATTCAAATGTCAGTTTAGAATGCGAATGGCTCGTTCCACTGTTTATGGTAACATTAATTTATATTATAAGCACATTTTCGTGAGGCTCTAACAGTAAGTGTTAGGAGAGTCATGCAATTCCCTTGCTAGCACTTTGCTGCATTCCAAAAGAAAACACCGGGAGGGTCACCTGGTGGGAGATAGGTAACAGCATAAGCAGAAATGCAGGGGAAACACGGGTGGTGCAGCCGAAGACTGTAATACGTGGAAGAGTGTGGAGGAGGCCTTTATCCAGCAGGTGATGATGACCATGACAAATGCGATGAGTGCATAAACAGGGTGTTCACTATCTACGGCCTTCAGTGAATTCATTCTCCCTTGGGGTACAACAAAGCTTAAAGGAGGTGCATAACTGCGTAGGTGAAACATTGCACTTGAGTGTTCGCATTACGTCACGTTAGGTTTGCTACACTGCAATAGCAATGTTGCAACAGCTGCCTCTATACACATAGCAGACGATAGTATTTTCTGTTCCATCTCATAAATGTATACTATTGAGCAATAACAGTTTATTTAGGAATTCGTGTTTGACTTGCTACCACAATGACAGAAAATAAACAACCTCACAATAATGTAGATATATAATCATAACAAAGACACGCCTTCGATAACGGTGCAAGGAGATACAGAAAACAAGCATTTGATGATAACCGATACCTTGAACACAATATGCTACATAGTCTACAAAATAAATAGTAACCGAAGTTGTAACTCCTCGCTCTACGTTTTATAATGACAATAACCGATATTTGTTGCTTTCCACTCACCGTTTTACGGCGACAACGGTGCAGCTGCCCGTCGTCACCGTAGTCCGAATCAGCGCCAAAACCGCCTTCATGGTCGTCGTCACAAACGCACATCGAATGATTGTCTTTGCCCACAATTTTGTGGAATATTATGCTTCTAGCTGTAACAATAGCGTCTTTTCTAACAGGACTTCGCGTTTGTCTAGCGCTTTGTAACGGTAATCCGTACTTTTCTGCACAATTTTTAGTGACGTTTTTCCACCCCTGAAAATTTCACTTTCTTTTAACGACACTAGTATCTTTGTTACGGTACGATAGTTTGTCCTGCTGTAGTAAGCATAAATATGCGTGCGGACAGCACCAGTCTTGAAAGAATCTAAGTTTGGTGACAAGGTAAGGCTGCTGTTTCTTCTTTCTAACCGTCGCTAAAAATATATTATCTGATCCAGAATCGTAGCAGCTCACGTCGTAATAACACTCCCTTGCTTACTACCGATCTTGCACTAATTACAAGAGCTTTTGATGTTCGTTCCACAACTTTATAGGCAGGAGTTGATGGCTGTCCAGAGAACACATGCTTTTTCTTTCCCCTGGTCGTAAAACTCACGAGTTCTCTGTAGTAACTTCAGTGCCTCGCTGTCTAGCGGCACAGCTTGAAGTAAACCGCAGCCAAACAAAGCACAGTACAACTCAAGCACACGCTAGAAACCACACACAAAGCACCTTGTTTATGTTCACATCAAACAACGCGGCAACACGTGAACTTTGACGTCACGACAGGCAGCGATTACCACGCTGGGATTGGTTCATGCCCCACGCCTAGCTCCTCGCGCTTCTCGTTTTTCACTTGTTAAGATGTTATGCTGCCAACTTGAAACACATATGTCAAGTGCAAAGTATCAGCGACCTGTGTACAATCTTATGTGGGTTATAAACTACCCCAAAAAATATTTGGCATCACCCTCATCACTTGCATACTACACTACTGGCCATTAAAATTGCTACACCAAGAAGAAATGCAGATGATAAACGGGTATTCAATGGACAAATATATTATACTAGAACTGACATGTGATTACATTTTCACGGAGTTTGGGTGCAAGATCCTGAGAAATCAGTAGCCAGAACCACCACCTCTGGGCACTGAGTCAAACAGAGCCTGGATAGCGTGTACAGGTACAGCTGCGCATGCAGCTTCAACACGATACCACAGTTCATCAAGAGTAGTGACTGGCGTATTGCGACGAGCCAGTTGCTCAGCCACCATAGACCAGACGTTCTCAATGGTTGAGAGATCTGGAGAATGTGCTGGCCAGGGCAGCAGTCGAGCATTTTCTTTATCCACAAAGGCCCGTACAGGACCTGCAACATGCGGCCGTGCATTATCTTGCTGAAATGTAGGGTTTCGCAGGGATCGAATGAAGGGTAGAGCCACGGGTCGTAACACATCTGAAATGTAACCTCCACTGATCAAAGTGCCGTCAGTGCGAACAAAAGGTGTCCTAGACGAGTAACCAATGGCAACCCATACCATCAAGCAGGGTGATACGCCAGTATTGCGATGACGAATACACGTTTCCGATGTGCGTTCACCACGATGTCGCCAAACACGGATGCGACCATCATGAAGCTGTAAACAGAACCTGGATTCATCCGAAAAAATGACGTTTTGCCATTCGTGCACGCAGGATCGTCGCTGAGTACACCATAGCAGGCTCTCCTGTCTGTGATACAGCGTCAAGGGTAACCGCAGCTAAGGTATCCGAGCTGATAGTCCATGCTGCTGCAAACGTCGTCGAACTGTTCGTGCAGATGGTTGTCTTGCAAACGTCCCCATCGTTTTGACTCAGGGATAGAGAGGTGGCAGCACGATCCGCTACAGCCATGCGGATAAGATGCCTGTGATACGAGGCTATTGGGATCCAGCACGGCGTTCCGTACTGCCCTCCTGAACTCACCGGTTCCATATTGTGCTAACAGTCATTGGATCTCGACCAACGCGAGCAGCAATGTCGCCATACGATAAACCGTAATCGCGATAGACTACATCCGACCTTTATCAAAGTCGTAAACGTGATAGTACGCATTCCTCCTCCTTATACGAGACATCACAACAACTTTTCACCAGGCAACGCCGGTCAACTGCTGTTTGCGTATGAGAAATCGGTTGGAAACTTTCCTCGTGTCAGCACGTTGTAGGTCTCGCCACCGGCGCTAACCTTGTGTGAATGCTCTGAAAAGCTAATAATTTGCATAACACAGCATTTTCTTCCTGTCGGTTAAATTTCGCGTCTGTAGCACGTGATCTTCGTGGTGCAGCCATTTTAATGGCCAGTAGTGTATCTTTTTTTATTTTTTTTCTTATTGGAAACCTCTGTTTCAGTTATCTCACGACAGCAGGGAATCGCTATGTCTGTACTGGAGGTAAACTTGCGACTTATCGCTACATGATATTGATTCATTTTTGCCACCATTTCGTGGTTAATTTTATTTGTTGTGTTTCGGGAAAATTTGCTAGGAGGGAGCATTTGTCTCCGTTGTGATTTCTGGGTCCTCACCGTCGGCAGGAGGTGCCCAGTGAATCTCTTCAGGACGGATAAAGGTCTCCCTGGGCAGTTTTTGCGGAAATAAAACTATGGATCCCTTGTGTTATTGCGGCGTCTCTCCTAGCACTGAGTACAAGCTTCCATGTTGACCTGGTCGTAAAACTCATGCCCCCGAAAACAACGGAAAGTAAAATTTTCGCCTTTTATGTTCAGGCATCATAGGAGAAAACACAGAGATGCCATCGGCGTGGGAGGACCATTGCTTTCACTCCAAAATTTTGTGTGCCCAGTCGAACAGAGCCGCTCCGCCACCGTGCTTGGCACGAAGAAGCCGATCAATCGATGAGACAATGCTCCATCCTAGTACCAGCCGCTTATTTGTTAATATGCGTTTTTTGACCAGGATGTGGAAGTTTGTACAGAACTCCTCCGTTTTTTATGAAATAAGCGAGATTCTCGTTTATCTTGTTGGCATGTCGTCTCCTCCACGTAGAGGCTTTTGAAAGTAAACGGTGGTGGACTGAGATCTAGCATATTCTGAGCAGCTCTTTACTTACATACTTTGCCACTGTAGTGTCCTTTTTGCGATGTTTAAGAAGAATGCGTGTGAAGTGTGTATAAAAATATTGAATAAGATCAAACAGACCAGACTGAAAGTCAATTGTGAAAAAAATATAAAATTATTTACAAAAAATATAACGTCGATACTACGGCAGGGAAAGACAATAGCGATGATAAACAATATCGCAGTAAAGAATAGGGTGAAACAAAACATTTATATTTTTGAATAACTCTAGAAGAGAGAAAAGATAAGTTATTACTCGCTCTTCTGCTGTTTCTGATTCTCATATTACTATTGTTAGATAGATATTGTGTGTAGTCTTGAACGCTAGCAGATGTTCCCTTTGTTCTTTCGATTAGATGATTAAAAAGGTGTGTAGCACGTTATTGATGGAAACATATGTGTAAAAGTGAGTTCGTTGTATTATTTCAAGAACTTACCGGGTACTAATCGCAATGTTTTAATTGAAAAGAGAGAATAATTAGTATTTTTCAGCTGTCAAGAAGACTGAAGCAGTGATCGCTGACTGGCAAGAATTGGCAGCCATTACGCGGCGGACTTACTATTAATTTTTCTTACAGCTTTCCACAAGAGCAGAAGTGATAGAATCATTTTAAAACATTATTTAATTTGAGATTTAATAGTTCCATGAGTTAATTTTGCGAGAGTTCAAATACTTTCAGAGATACCATTTGTCTTAGATCAGTGAACTTTGGCCTTGACTGTATTTAAATGAAAACCAGCTATGATAATCTTGAAGGGAGCCTGGCGCTCATTTCAATAGAAAACAAACATTTATTTTGGCCTCCTATAAGATACTCTGCTTCTAACGCTCTCACCTCCTTAAAGAAAATAATTAATGCTAAACTCTTACCTTCAGTAGTATCAAAAAGCATAAAACCAATATAGGATATTAAAAGAGAACCGTTAGACCATGTAACTTGTGTTGTTTAATGTGGTTGTAATTTGTGGCATTTCAAGAGCTACCCAGATGAGTAGATCTTGTTCACTTTCTGCGTATAATCTTCCACACTCTTCGGTACCTCCTCACAGTGTTAGTGCAATTTGGAATTTGATGTGGCTGTTAAAGAACTGTGTTCTCATTAAAGGAAATAAAGATCTGTTTATTTCAGTCTCGAGTTAGATTCCCAGATCCTATACATTGTCCTTCAACTTTTCCGTGATTAGCGATCTACTAATAATAAATATCCTGATAAACAACTAAGCTATTGGCAGCGTTACCATTGTGTAAAGTGGCTAAACACAACGAAAAGTCGTATTAAGCATTTAAAGAAAAGAAGTAGCATTAAACTCTATTGTCTTGTATAATCAAAGATTTGTTTTATAACGAACATTGCACTTACACTCCTCATCTGTGATCCGGAATAGGGTCCAACTTTCGAAGTATACCTTCCTTCTGACTGCAGACTGGTGAAGTGTGCTATGTCTGCAGTCTGCGCGGGACCGTGTGCTTCGTGTATGCTGATCAATCCGTCAACGTGTTCCAGAGGCCGTTTCAAGTTTTAGATTACGTGCTCATTGTAGCCATGCGGTAAGAATGGTTGCAGCACTGGAAATGCTTCACCTAATTCGCTTACGCCGTAACGACGTATTACGAACATTCCAAAGAAAGAAAAAAGAACGTAGAAGATCTGCTTCATAGTGCTCGCCCGCCATCAACAACAACGGGTGTTGAGTAGCTGATTATGGCTCTAAAGTATTCCCAGTATGCCCGAGAAGAATACCTTAGAAATGTGCATCGCCTTTCTGAGGGCAACGATGAACACCCTTTCGATCCAGTCACGATATAACCGACACAAAATGAACAATATGGCCTAAATATGGTCTCTAGATGTGAGGTACAAAAGACAGTACAACCACTCCAGCATCGCATTGTGCGGAGGAGAGGGAAACGGGAACATATGAGATGTAACCTGGACCAGTTTGGTCCGGTCGGTTTTCTTCACCAACGAATGCACGATCTATCACATCCCTGATGATCGTCAAAGAAGAGTGTGGCGACTGCCAGGTATTGGAGCCAAGCATTCCTATTTGCTCATCAGGAGTGTGGCTAAGTCATACACTGCCCCCCCCCCCCTACCCAAAAAAAGGTCAAGAAGACATGGTCTGATGTAAATACGACTTTATACACATACATACCATCTGTGGGTATGTAAATGATTAGAATTGCAGTTATCTGTGACAGTGCGGCAACTACAGCGCATTAGTGTTGATAGTATTTAGTGTTCACCAGGCCCTGCACAGTATACGAGGGCGGGAGCAGTGTTCGATGTTGGATGATCAGTGTGAAATTCGTGGAGGTGCTATGTTCTCTTATGAGGCACCCCTCAGGCCTTTGACAGAGGTTGAAAGGGGCGTCAGTGTGGGTCTGCAAATCGATTCGTGCAATATCCTGATCTGTGGGGCAGTCGGATGTGACAGTGACCTGATGTTAGACTGCATGGAGATGTGGGAGGCTCGCCGTATTGTGCAACAAGCACATCGTAATCCCTCCACATCTGCGCCTGTCATCCGAGAACAAGTAATGGACTCATCACTAGATTCTGTTTAATTCCACACCAACGGTGTGGAAAAAGATCCTGCAAAAACGGGACAACGACGACTGAAGAGAATCGTTCAGCGTGACAGAAGTGCAACCCTTCCCAAAATTGCTGCAGATTTCAATGCTGGGCCATCAACAAGAGTCAGAGTGCGAACCATTCAATGGAACATGATCGATATGGGCTTTCGGAACCGACGGCCCACTCGTGTACTCCTGATGACTGCAAGACGGGTTGGGCCCGTCGACATTGGGCTGTTGTTGTCTGGAAACCTGTTGCCTGATCGGACGAGTCTCGTTTCAAATTGTATCGAGCCAATGGACGTGTATGGGTATGGAGACAACCTCATGGAACCATGGACCTTGCGTGTCAGCAGTTAACTGTTCAAGCTGGTGGAGTTATATGGGACCCCTGGTACGTCTAGCTGTGACAGGTGACACGTACGTAAGCATCCTGACTGATCACCTGTATCCATTGATATCCATAGTGTATTCCGACGGACTTGGGCAATTCCAGCAGGACAATGCGACTCCCCATAGGTCCAGAATTGCTACAGAGTGGCTCCAGAAACTTCCCCTGGCCACCAAACTCCCCAGACATGAATATTATTCAGCATATCTGGGATGTCTTTGCAACGTACTGTTCAGAAGAGATAACCATCCTTCGTACTCTTAAGTTTTATGGACAGCCCTGCAGGATTCATGGTGTCAATTCCCCCAGCACTACTTCAGACATTAGTTGATTCCATGCCACGTCGTGTTGCTTCACTTCTGTGTACTCGCGGGGGCTACACGATATTAGTCAGGTGTACTAGTTTCCTTTGCTCTTCAGTATATGACACCTTTTTTAAGCACCTTGTATATGCAAGTGGCGCAATGTATTTTGTGAGTAGTTTAATGAGTAGAGAAATCTACCGAGGTAAACCTCAAAACGTATACGTGGAACTAGGGTCCGACCATTCTGACAAGCGGCGCGAGCCATGCTCGAGACAGGAGTCACGCGAGGCCCTGAATGAGACTAAACGAGCTTCAAATGAGACGATTGATATGACCGACGCAGCGCAGTGGAGTCCTGTTTGTGCCGTCACGTGTCAGAACCGCTTATCTGATTAACGGTTAATGGAATGAATCTCAACTATTCAATTAGTTCTAAGAAGTTGGGCTACAAATGATTGCATATTGAAATGTTTTTTCCACACACTGTGTGAAAAGCTCTTTTTGTGTGTACGCCGAATGCATTCAATTGTCCTCAGCTAAACACCGTAAACGAGACAATAGTTTCACCCTGGGATGTCGATTACAAAAGGAGTGAACCTGAATTGAAAATGTATCTACAATTTTGAACGCTGGTACTCAAACATCATCCCGTAACATATGTGGTTGAGCACACCGATGACCTCATCGCTGAAAACAGCTGAAATATTCAACACTGATTACATGAATAATTTATTCATAAACCGAAACGCTGTCACAGTAAGAAATCAGAAACTGGTTGTGAGGAATCAAAATCCACTAGACAAAAAACAGAACAAGATAGTTTAAACAGAAAGTCCCGTAATCCAAAGTCGATTCCTCATACACAACAATAGTCTTCGAAAGTTATGTTACAAGCTATAAGTTTATTTCTTGACACAATCAGTTTTGTATGAGGCAATCATAGCCGGTTTCTACCACAATGACCATCTTCAGATATTACAAAAATAAAAAACAGCTATGTTAAAACCTTAAATAAGTATCAAATATTTTACTAGCTCTGCCTGTGAACTAAGTAAAGTGCTGTTAGAATACACGTGGATTATATTTAAAAGTGGCATTTCGTGAACGTATGTTCAGGTATTGGCAAAATGAACGTAAAACCTAAAATCATGGAATTATATAGGTATACCTAAGTGCACTTGTCCTTCCCTACTCTTTCCGCTAGATGCGCACGTTCTGTACACGACAATACTTACTTTTGAAATCAATAAAACGTGACAAATATAACAATACAATTTCAGTCGATTATATAAAAATAGAGTACTTTTTTCAACTTTACGGGTAACTCGTAATGCAAACCTTATGCTTGTTTCTGGCGTAGGTATGCTTTTTAAATCTCACGTGAAAAGACCTGCCTGCATAGCGGATATAGCTTTTCTTGCGGTAACGGGATGATGTTTTATAGACCCCAGATTTGCCATATTTATTATTCTTATGTGAAAAGTAATGTCAAACTTGTGTTTTGATGTTCTCTGATGTCTACTATTCCCGCTTCATATTCATTTGCAGTGAGGACACTTAGACGCCACACTTAGGGAGTTGTTTTGCAGAGGTCGAGTGCAGTTTCTCACGCCTTTGTCGTCCAGCGTGCAGTAAAAAAAGGAGCAAGATGATTGGAGGACTGATAATTGTTCACGCCGGCGTCATGGAGCGCCGTTCAAATTTGTCAACAAGTCTCTGTATTGGAGCTGGATTTTGCGTGGTGGTTTTGGAGGGGTCATGGGCAGCGTATGTTATGGCTCTGCATACAGCCAAGAGAAGAAGTGTTGCAGCGCTGAGGGTCCGAGATGCGATAGTTTGCCGGAGTTGGTCCGCTGAGGAGAGTCTTCGAGGAATCTCATCCGGGCCGCCAAAGAGAGATATCGTGGCATTTCTTCTGGGCCGCCAATCTGGGGATAGCAATTTACAGGAGGAGTCGGACAACATATTACTTCTCCCCCACATACATCTCACATATTGACCACGAGGAGAAAATTCGAGTAATTAGAGCCAATGCAGAGGCTTACCGACGATCTTTCTCCACGCACTATTCGCGAGTGGAACAGGGTTGGTGGGATCAGATCAGGGGTACGGAAGTACCTCCGCCACATATCATTAGGTGGCTTGCGGAGTATGATGTAGATATCGATACAGAGAGTGTTTCATCGTGGAGTAGAAGATCAAATTCTTGGTCGACAACGGGATGATTACCGTCACGGTAGCCCGGACTGAGTTTTTCTGTGTGCTGGTACATGTACAGTCGCGATCCGAGTTCACACTTTCGTAAAGTATTCACAGCATCCACAAGGTAGGGACTTGTTTATTCATGCGACGCTCCTAGTTATGTGTACCATCGCACTGTGGCCACACTAGATATTTTTGCGTGTGTGAGAGTGTAGATGAGTAATTTTACTCGGTCACTGTTTCACAGCGTATTCTATTTTATAGTCTATTTGAAATTTCATCCGGCTTTCATGAGAACGTAGGGAACCGTAGTAACATAGTAGATTCCCATTAGACTTTGCCAACAGCTCATTCTCAGTTATCTCTTGTCTTGATTATATCACGAGAATCTTTACGTTGTATATTGAATTAACTCTAGGTCCCAAGATAATAAATCTCATAGTGATACCCAATCTGATTATAATTTCAGTAGTTAAGGTATGACGTTTAAGGTCCTACCCCTGCGTCATACCTTCTTTGGGGATATTAATTAACCGAATTATCACCAAAATAAATTATCAACCAGGTGTCACCTCTTGAACTGTCCACTCAGAGGTCCAAATAATTTTTTTCTGCATTAATTATAGACCATCACGGATAGAAAAAGTGGCAGCTCAATGGGGCTACAGAAAAAGATTGATATGGGAACAAGTGAACATCCTACCTCTCCAACCCGGCACCTCGAGATATGTTTCTACTGGTTTAACTACCTGTGCTCTATTTTTAAATTTTCCGAATAAATGATACATTAGTCACATTTCATGGTTTTCAAAAGTAAAGATTGTCTTACATAGGACGTGCAAAGAGTAGGGAAAGAAAAGTACACTTAAATGTGTCTACACTACTCGATCAAAAGTATCCGGACACCCCCAAAAACATATGTTTTTCATATTAGGTGCATTGTGGTGCCACCTACTGCCAGGTACTCCATATCAGCGACCTCTGTATTCATTAGAGATCATGAGAGAGCAGAATGGGGCGCTCCGCTGAACTCACGGACTTCCAACGTGGTCAGGTGATTGGGTGTTACTTGTGTCATACGTATGTACACGAGATTTCCACACTCCTACACATTCCTAGGTCTACTGTTGGTGCCGTAATTGAGAAGCGGAAACGCGAAAGAACCATCACAGTTAAACGAAGACTAGGAAGATCTCATTTAAAGACAGACAGAGATCGTCGAACAAAGCGGAGAAATGTTATAAAAAGTATGCTTGGAATGAGCGGAATAGTCACTCACGAGTTACAGGGTGCTAACAGAAGTCCAGCTAGCACGGTGACTGTGTCTAGGAACTTAAAAACTATGGGGTACAATGATCGATCTGCTCCTCATAGGCTACACATTTCTGCAGTCCGTGCTAAGTGACACTTGTAAAGACCGACGCCTTTAGACAGTGGATGACTGGAGTGATGTACAGTGATGGTTCACACTATACGCTGTGGCAATCCAGTGCAATGGTTTTGATTGCGTGAATGCCAGGAGAACTTTTCTGCCATCGTTTGTAGTAACAAGAGTTAAGTATCTAGGAGGTGACGTTATGGCATTGTGTTTTTCGTGGTTAGAGAGTGGTCCCCTTATCGCGCTTAATAAAATGCGAAAGGCTGTGAACACATTTTACAACGTTGTGTACTGCGTACAGTAGAAGAACAGTTCAGAGACGATGAGTGTATGATTGTGACAATGCATCTTGCCATTAAGCAGCATCTGAATGGCGCCAACTGCCTTCCTTGCCTCTTTTGGATATACAGGTCCTCACCCGATCATCAAGCGGCTTAAATGGATGGTCGTAAGGAATCGTTGGGTGCCATTGTCTCAGGAACACGCAAGTCACCAGAGTGGTGCCAGATTGAAAGATTCGTACCAGGCCGTTGGTTTTACAACGTAATTATTACTATCTGTAACGCAATGTTTTCTTGGCTGCCCACTACCCCGATCTGAACCCAATGGAACAGTTTATCGATGCGTCAAGTCGACTTTGCTTCAGATCTCAACGACCAACCTCACTATCTTCTGAGGTGTCAGCTCTTGAGGATGAAACTAATAAGAGACGAAACTGCTTTCCCATGGAATACAAAGCAGGTCAGAACATTATTACAGGAGCAACGAAAAAAACCCTTGAGAAAAAAAGGAAAAATCCATAAGATTGGCAAAGTGTTACAGAAACTAAATCTGGCATAAAATCCAAAGAGATGTTGGTCGTATGTAGAGAACACCATCGGTAGGACGCAACCATACATTCACTACGTGACAGCATTACTGATGACAATGCCAGTAAAGTGGAGTAACTATTCCAGTTTGGCGAAATTCCTTCGCCAAAGAAGACGAAATAAATATTCCAGTATTCGAATCAAGAACTGCTGTCAGCATGACCAACTTAGAAATGGGTATCTGCAGCGTAGCGAAGCAACTCGGATCACTTAATAAAGACAAGTCTCCATATCCAGATTGTATACCAGTTATTTTCCTTTTAGAGTGTGCTGATGTGATAGCCACATACGTAAAAATCATAAACAACCGCTCGTCTGGGGAAATATCCGTACGTGAAGACTAGAAAACCATACGTATGAAACCAATGCTCAAGAAAGGAAATAGGAGTAATCCGCTGAATTGCAGACCTATGTCACTGGAGTCGATTTGCAGTAGGATTTTGGAGCATGTATTGTGTTAGAACATTGTGAATTACCTAGAAGAAAGCGATCACTGACAAACAGTCAGTACAGATTCAGAAAACATCGTTCTTCTGCAACACAACTAGCTTTTTATTCTTAAAAAAGTAATGAGTGCCATTGACAGTGAACGTCAAATTGATTTCATATTTCTAGATTTCTAGAAGGCGTTTGAAACCGTTCATCACAAGCAGCTTCTAATCAAATTGCATGCTCATGGAGTACCGTCTCATTTTTGAGCCTCGACTCCTGATTTCCTGCAGGGAAGGTCACAGTTCGTAGTAATAAACGGAAAATCATCGAGTAAAACATAAGTGGTGTCTGGCGTTCCCAACGAAATGTTTTAGGGCCTTGGTGTTCCTAATGTATATAAACAATCTGAGCAGCCTCTTATATTATTTTCATAGGTTGCTGTCATTTGCATATACTTGAGTCATCAGAAGATCGAAACAAATTGAAAAATGATTTAGATAAAAAAGTGGCAGTTGAAACTAAATAACGAAAAATTTATTATCATGTACGTGAATACTAAAAGGACTCGACTAAATTTCGGTTACGCGATAAACTACTCAAATCTAAAGCCTATCAGTTCAACTAAATACCTAAGGACAGCAACGAACTTAGTCTGGAATGGACACATACTTAACTTGGTGAGGAAAGGGAACTAAAGACGTTTTATTGGCATAACAGTTAGAAGATGCAACAAATCCGTTAAAGAGACTGACTATACAACGTTCGTCCGTCCTCTGTGCTGCATGGAATCCTCACCAGATAAGATTGACGGAGGACACTAAAAATGTTCAAATATGGTCAGCTCGTTCTGTACTATTGTGGAATAGAGGAGGGAATATCACGGATATGATACACAATCTGAGAGTGTAATAATTAAAACAAAGGCGTTTTTTACTGCCACGCGATGTTTCAACGAAATTTCAGTCTTCTTCTTTCTCTTTCCGAATACGAAAATATTTTGTTGACGCCCAAGTACATGGGAAAATAATCATCGGAATAATATAATAGAAATCAGAGCTTGCACGGAAAGATTTAAGTGTTCATTTTTTCTGTGCGCTTTTCGAGAATGGAACGATAGAGTAATAGCTTGAAAATGGTTCGATGAATCCTCTGCCAGGCTCTTAAGTGTGAATTGCAGAGGAGTATATGTGGATTAATGGGTTCTCATTCCACCAAAGATATTCAGATTCCTCAATGAAAGAGTTCCCAGCAGAATTCAAGTCGTCATAAAGACGATGAGTGGATACACCACAAGTTAATGACAACTAACAGACGTACGAATACTTTTGATCAGATAGCGTTTAATGACGGAACAAGTCAACGCGCGGCACACACCATTTGACAGCCTCCATGGAAAATTTATCTCAAAACTCGTGAACAGTTATCCCCTTAAATCTCGATAACTTTTCTTTAGTTTATATCGCCGCGAGACTATGTATGCAAACGATTCTCTTGTCCGATGTTGTTGCCGTTAGTAGTAGACATATTGTGACCGCCAAAAATGCATTTCCTTCGTAATTTTATACTTCATTTGTAGTTGGAGTCATCTGCCACACATTCAGGCTGTCATAATATTTGTTTCTTTATTTGTAATGACAGTGTTATTAATCACAACTTAAATGCATATCTTTCGAAGTATTACCAACTACTAAGAACCCACTAACTTCCTACGGAACTGAGATTAACAAAAATGAATATAGACTTACAAAGGGAGTTTATTTTTATTGACTTTCGCTAGAAACAACATAGCCTTTTACATTTGCGTTTCAGTATTACTGGAGACATTCAAATCTTTAGTACGCACTGATTCTATACCCGTATAAATTTGCAAACGTCAGTAGCTGTTACGTCAGATGTTTATGTCCGCTTACTGCAGGTAACGTGCTTCGATATTATCCCGGCTTATTATGGTCTCAGTATTTGTCGACAAGGCAATCCTTAGTGTTGTGAGGTATCCCCACAGTTGATTTCGACGTAGTGCATATTTAGCACATGAAAAATCTTTGTCACCTTCCGCATGTTCACTGCGTGTGGGAGAGTTTATCCCATCTAAACTTTAGAGGCGCGCAGAGCAACACACGTGACACAACTTGATTACCATTCTCGAAAGATTTTTCCGTCTGTACGGAGGTTTTGTTGGTGTGGTCTGGTGATCGGCAGCACACGCAAATTTTCGTTAAGCACGTGGAAGTAGGAATAGCGCAGTAGTCGTCCGAGAAACGCCTTTGTGTGCGCTCTTCCTTTGAAAGTCTTGGACCAGTGACCAAGAAGGTAGCGCAACAGGTATAATCTGCGCCGTGGGACCGGAGTGGAGCGGTGCAGCGAGTGTCGGAGCGCCTTGCTGCGCAGAAAGGCAACCCGCGCTGCACGCTCCAAGGTAAATGCTGAAGCACCGCGGCAGTTGCACTCCAGGGGTTTCCACTACGTGGCTGACGCCAGCTGTTAAACCCGTTTCAGCCGCGTTGGCACGTATGCAAATAAGGCGCAGCAGCTGCTTTCTGTCCTGAGGTTCACGAATGTTTCACGTAGTTAATCTAGAGAGTCATTGAGATCACAACTACAGCTTTCCGTAAGCCGATTTCTCAATATCGCTTTTACTTGATCATCTAAACGCTTCAGTTTCTACACTGGAAATACTGGTTTCGTTCCCAAATTTTAGCTCTCATAATCAGTATTGTTAGCTATTAAAACTACTTCATGTGGAAGGATAGCAAATAACAAAGTTTACTTATTGAGCGTAAGCATTATTACAGGAAGGAAACATGATTAAATTCGTAGATGGTATGAAGTATGTAGGATGGTGTACACTGAGGTGCCACTTGTGGCAGAAACAGCGGCTGTAGCTCGGCTAGGTATCGAGCTGAACTGATCTTGGATGGCAGATACGGATATGCCTTTCCATACTGAATCATCTCTATGCCAGCATTCATCAATTGTAGTAGCGGAAGTGCGATGATCTCGGAGCCAGTGACAAGATATTTTCATTGGGTGGGACATCTGTAGAAAGTGCTTAAAAGGACGATAGTCGAATACCCGTCGATTCGATGTAGTAAAGATGGCCTGTGTTATAATACTGAAAGGTGACATCTGAGACACCTTGTAGATACTGCACAGACAACGTTAGAAATATTGCAACTGCGTTCAAAATTAGCGCCTATGTGAAGGAGAGCTGATTGTGCTGTACACCTAATACCAATAATCTGGCATTGTCTTAAAAGACAATTAGCCTTTCTAACTCGATCTATTGAGACAGCCTTCCGGGCTGATATACTGCTGTGTCCAGACTCCTTCTACTACCAGAGTACTGTTTCAAATGCAGCTGCATGACTGTTGGGCCACTAAATTCGTTAAATTGTAGATGGAGGGGGCGATACGGAACGACTCGCTTTCCGCCAATATACAGCCGCGGCATATTGGAAATGTTTAGCCTGCCACGGTGTGGCGACTTATTCACCAATATGGCTTAGTTAGCTGGTCCTTGTGACTTTCTAGGCATTCCCGCTTATCAGGCAAATTGCTTCGCAGTTTGTTTCATTTCTATCGCTCCATTGTTTTTCTCTTTTAAATAATCACGAAGCGAGTAAGAGCCTGGTTTCGAAGGCGTGCGGTCCCCGGATCGATTCATGTTGACAGAATCTTCTTTTATGTTTATCATTTGCCCCCCTCGTGAATAAAGGAGCAATTTTTCTTCTCCCACGCAAGGCATCAACCTTCGGTTATAAAATTCTTGTATAATAATAAAAAAGCGACAAAAAAGGGGCAAAGATTACGGTATCGGCTCTCTGTGAAAACATGGATTTTCCGTCTTCGTTTTACCTAGCCTAAAAAGCCGGTAAAGTGCATGCCTGGAAACCACGAGGTTATAAATTATGAAATAAAGGGGGTACTGTCTTTGCTTCGTGGCCAAAACGTCCTCGATCCCGGTTTAAAACCCACTCATTTCTTAAATTTTGAATGTAAACCACCAGAAATGGCGGCCGAAGACTTCCGGTATAGAGATTCAGACTCGTTCTACAAACGACCGTGTCAAAGAGGTCGGAGGGGGGGAGAAGAGTTTGGGAACATCATCTTGCCCTTGGGCAAGGAATCTTCCCCTAAAGGGCAGAAGTATAGACAATGCTTAACAACCTGATGGCGCAGAGGGCAATGGTGACGACTGCATCGAAGACACACTATGTGCATACGGAGAACAAGTAGCTGGAATTGAAAAAGTGTCATGATGATCTCTCTATTAGCAAAAGATTCCAGATTAGTCCCCTAGTTGGATCTTTGGGAGGGCTCAGCCAAGGGAGAAGTAACCACGAGAAGAAGATAAACAACGAAAGGCTAACTTCTGATCGGACCATGGAATCTCAGATGTCCGAATGTGCTAGCGAAGCAACAAAAGCTGAAGAGGGAAATGCAAACTCTAAGTCTAGAAATAGGGGTGGAAGCATTAAAGTGAAATGGAAAGAAGATACCTGATCAGATCATCAGCAGCAGAAAATAGTGAAACGGGACTAGGATTCATCATCAATAAAAAGTTAGGGTAGAGACTGAGTTACTGTGAACAGATTAGTGGTGCGTTTATTCTCGTCAGAATAGACAGCAAACCATCGCCAACAACATTTCAGATACACATGCCGACGTCATAATCAGAAGATGAAGAAATAGAGAAGAGTGTATGAGTACATTTAACGGCGACACAGCACGTAAAAGAAGACGAAAATCTTATAATCATGTGTACTGGACTAGAACGCTGTATTACTGGAGGGGCAGAAGATAATACCACGGGAGAATACGGGGAGTAAGAGAGAAGAAAGACCTATTGAGTTCTGTAATAAATTTCAGCTAGTAATAGTGAATACACAGTTCAAAAATCACGAGAGGAGGTGATATGACTAGAAAGGGCTTGGAGGTATGGGAAGATTCCAGCTGGATTACGTCTTGGCCAGGCATAGATTCCGAAATCAGGTAGATGTCTCTAAGGTGTACCCAGGAGCAGATACAGAGTCATATCATAATTTAATAATGAAGAAGAGTACTCTGAAGTTTCAGAGACTCGTCAGGTAGAAACAATGTGGAAAGAAGTTGGACACTGAAACACTGAGGGGCGGTAAGGTGGGCTTGAAGATATCTGATGCTGCACATACTGCAACATGAATACCACAGTGGGCACTTCAGTTGAAGAGGAATGGACATCTTTGAAAAAAGCAACCACAGTAGTTGGACAGATAAGTGTAGATACAAGTAAGAAACCTCGGGAAATTGACACATTCTTCAATTGACTTACGAAAGAAGTATGAGAGAGGAATACAGCAATAAAGTCATTTAGGAGTGAAATAAATATGAAGAACTAGGAAGCTAAAGCGAAATGGTTACAAGAAAACTGTGAAGAAATCGGAAAAAATGCAGACTGGTTCGGAACATAAAAAAGTTACAATAACCGTCGGTGAAATTAAAAGCAAAGTCGTCAAGAGTGTAATGGGAATTCCATTGTTACATGCAGACGAAAGTGCGGATACGCGGAAAAAGTACACTGAATGCCTCTATAAAGGGGAAGAACTTCGACATGATAGAAGAAGAACTTTGACATGATAGAAGAAGAAATGGGAATCGATATGGAGGATATAGGGGATCCAGTATTAGAGGTTAAGAGAGCTCTGGAAGACTTGGGATCAAATAAAATATTAAATGATGAGCTATTTGAGAGTAGGTAAGGGCATCTGAGATAGTTCTGGTAGCATGCTGATATAAGAAACAAGAGTAAATAAAAATCACGGCAGGTTGATTGGATTTGTCGATCTAGAAAAAAAACTTGTAGCAGTGTACAATGGTGCAAGATATTCGAAATCCTGAGGAAAACAGGAGTAAGCTCTAGGGAAAAGTTATGTACTAAATGCTCAAGAACCAAGAGGGATCAATAAGAGTAGAGGAACAAACGAAGTCCTTAGTGTAAAATGAGTGTAAGGCTGGGATGCAGTCTTTTGCCCCTAGTTTTCAGTCTATAAATGGAAGAAACAATGACGGAGACAGTAAAAAAGTTCCTAAGTGAGATTAAAATTCCGAGTGAAAGGATATGAATGATAACATTCGCTGGAGACATTGCTGCCCTTATGAAAAAGAAGAAAAATTTCAGGACCTATTGAAAGGAATGAACAGTCTAATGAATGCACGTAACAGACTCAGAGTAAACCAAAGAAAGACTAAGGTAATGAGGAGTAGTAAAAATATGATTAGTAGATAAACAAAGTAGACGAAGCAGAATAACACAACACAGATGAATTACGGAGGACACAAAAACAAACTGTCACAGAAAAGAGGGATTCCTGCTCGAAAGGCGTCTACTAGTATCAAACATAGGCCTTAATTTGAGGATGAATTTTTTTATAATATACTTCTGGAGCACGGCATCGTAGTGAGTCATGAAATGTGTGAACAACGGAAAAGAAGAGAATCAAAGCGATGATATTGTGGTGCTGCGGAAGGATGTTGAAAGTCACTGCGACGGATGGGATAAGATAAGATAATAATAATTTCTCCGCAGAATTGCCAAAGAGAGGAACATATGGAAAAAACTGACAAGAAGACGGGATAGTATGATAGGACGCTTGTTAAGACATCAGGGAATAACTTCCATGGTACTAGAGGGAAATGTAGAGGGTCATATCTACAGGGAAAGACAGAGATTGTAATGCATCCAACAGCCTTCCTTTCACGTCTTTAGACTCTTATAATCGTCGTCCGATTTTTTGTACTAATTTTAGGTAACCTATACTTGCATCTTCTCCGTGTATATAACGGCTGTAGTTTCCCTTTGCTTTTATCCATTTCCGAATTACCAGTATCGCAAGACTACGTTCGCTAATGTCAAAATACAGTAAAACAGTCTCGATCGGAACAAAAGTTTATTTAGGTTACGCATCGGTTTAAGTCTATAATTTACACCAAATTGTGGCCGTAAGGACTGCAGTACAATAGTAATACATATTCAGAGGAATTTCTGTACAAAGATAAGGTTATAGGGCTAAAAAATTTAAATTAAAAGCTACAGTAACAACAAAGTACGATGTTATGCATATGATGGCGGCTGAGCTCAGTGGACAGAGCGATATCTGTAAGTGCACGGACAACTGATGAATACGGCAGCATTACCCGCGTATATATACTGTAAGTCCGCCCATGGGATACAGCAATGCATCATTGATAACAGTTACGTACTTCTTATATGAGGTATGCCACACTGAATGGTGTAGTCAAGTCTAGAAGAAAATAGATATAGAAATATAAAGAACAATTACATAAATAAGGATTCGCAACAAATCCTAGCATAATTAAAGTAAAGAAACGAACTGACAGACATGATCCGATAGTTTTTGTGTGTAGACTGCTCTTTATGGGCACTTGTATGTCCTCGTTGAAAGTGTTCGTAGCTAAGATGGCTATATTTGGTTACAATAGTACTGGCTTGTCAATATCGGTAGTTACACTCCGACGAAGCTCACCACAGACATCATGGCAGAGGTCAGAATGCCGAGGAGGGAACCGCTGTCCGACAGTTCGGATTTATATCGTAGTGTTTCAGCTTTGATACAGTACCGACAAAACTGACTGATCTTTCTCTAAAATCAAGCTGTTCATTCTTCTATACAGCGATAGTGGGTTATTTTGACGAAATGCTTTCTTAAATTTTATTTTTGCTACCGTCATAATTTCGAAACAGTCGGTCTTCCATATTGATGACCCTGTAGCAAGTCAAAACGTTTCTGCTACTCTTCAGGAATCTGATGTTTGTCTCGCCTCTCCAAAGATATCCTTCCATTGTGGTTGCACTTATGCTATGTACAGGCGCGAAACATGGCGACTAGGTCCAGCAGATCATGTGAAGGGTTCCAAACTAGGTATGACTGTTATGACTATATTTTGACCGTGACTGTATCAAAAATTATGAAAAAGTTTATTTAAATAACCGCTACCAGTCACAAAATTTGTTACTACTGTATTATTTATTGAGCAACATGTTTCGGGGAATACCCCATCTTCAGGCTCAAAGGCCTTACAAAAACATATTTTAACATTAAAGTCATATTAAAGAACAAAGACACCAACAGCTCTTATAAAAGGCTTTAATATGACTTTAATGTTAAAATATGTTTTTGTAAGGCCTTTGAGCCTGAAGATGGGGTATTCCCCGAAACATGTTGCTCAATAAATAATACAGTAGTAACAAATTTTGTGACTGGTAGCGGTTATTTAAATAAACTTTTTCATAGATATGACTGATTACGTCTTTCAGTCGACAGATTTGTAACTCGCACCATAGCTTTTCTTCCTTTCATTATTACAATTCCAAATGGTCGCGCGGTTCATAATGTCACAGTAAAATAAAGATGGCCAATGCTCCCCTGAAGTGATCTGTTTAGACTTTCCGTAAACTTGTCGTCAGTGGTGCTTCAGACACCGTCTTATTGCCTACGTCTGCAAAGTAGTCGTTACATCTTCAGGAGGAGCCAGATTCACGCCGGATCACGACGCGGTTGCCTTCGCGTGTGAGCCTTCGCCAAGGACGTGCGTGTTGCAGCCACAGAGGCGCCGCCACATCAGATAGGTAGCAGGCGGACAGTGACCGATCAGCTTTCCGAGCCGTCTCGCTGCTGACTGCAGCCTCGCCGAAATCTGCAAATCACATTTAAGTGCCTGGCAGAGGGTTCATCGAACCACCTTCACAATTCCCTCTTATTCCAATCTCGTAAAGCGCGAGGAATGAATGAACACCTATATCTTTCCGTACGAGTTCTGATTTCCCTTACTTTATCTTGGTGATCGTTCGTCCCTATGTAGGTCGGTGTCAACAAAATATTTTCGCATTCGGAGGAGAAAGGTGGCAATTGGAATTTCGTGAGAAGATTCCGTCGCAACGAAAAACGCCTTTCTTGTAATGATTTCCAGCCCAAATCCTGTATCATTTCTGTGACACTCTCTCCCATATTTCGCGATAATACAAAATATGCTGCCTTTCTCTGAACTTTTTCGATGTACTGCGTCAGTCCTATCTGGTAAGGATCCCACACCGCGCAGCAGTATTCTAAAAGAGGACGGACGAGCGTAGTGTAACCATTCTCCTTAGTAGGTCTGTTACATTTTCTACGTGTTCTGCCAATACAAAGCAGTCTTTGCTTAGCCTTCCCCACAACATTTTCTGTGTGTTCTTTCCAATTTAAGATGTTCGTAATTGTAATACCTACGTAATTAGTTGAATTTACAGCTTTTAGATTAGACTTATTTATCGTGTAACCGAAGTTTAATGAGTTCATTGGAGCAGTCATGTGGATGACCTCACACTTTTCGTTATTCAGGGTCAGCTGCCACTTATCGCACCATTCAGAAATTTTTTCTAAATCCTTTTGAAGTTTGTTTTCATCTTCTGACGACTTTATTAGTCGATAAGCGACAGTGTCAACTGCAAACAACCGAAGACGGTTGCCCAGATTGTCTCCCAAATCGGTTATGTAGATAAGGAACAGCAAAGGGCCTATAACACTACCTTGGGGAACTTCAGAAATCACTTCTGTTTTACTCGATTACTTTCCGTTAATTACTACGAACTGTGACCTCTCTGACAGGAAAGCACTAAACCAGTCACATAACTGAGACGATATTCCATAAGCACGCAATTGAAATAGCATGTGCGAAGTCTGAGTTGACCAATTTACTATAATACTACATTTAACAATCTCAAGGATGGGCATAGCGGAGGAGCGACTAATTCTGACTCAACTCAAATTTCCCAGTAGTATATTAGCAGAACGAATATGTAAAATGTGATCAAATAAACAAATCGACAGAGTTCGTAACTGCTTCAGTGTTTCACGGGCGTCGCGTCGGATAATGGTGTGAAAGATGCACAATACTTTAAGGAGACAGCTGCTCTTCATATTCAGGTGCTCACTGATTTGTTGTCACAGTGACTCGTCAATATATGCGCTGGCTCGCTAGAAAAGCGCAGGCGTCAGGAGGTGGAGCTAGACAAATCTTAGAGGATGACTACGTCCATTAATTTATGCCGGAGAAACGTGCCACGGTGATCTAATGCCGACGCGGGGAAAGTGAGGCCGCAAATCACGGCCCAGCGCGCACGATGGTGGGCAGTATGTTGGCGTCCAGTACAATTGTCTGGACTCCGATTCCCCATCTTTGTTGACTCTGATTCGTTCGTCTGCAGCTAACGATGCCTCAGTATGACCAATACTGGTCCCATGCCTTGGTAATTTGGAATCTCGTGTCTCAGGTAGTTATTTATACATACATTACTGGCCATTACAATTGCTATACCAAGAAGAAATGCAGTTGATAAACGGGTATTCAATGGTCAAATATATTATACTAGAACTGACATGTGATTACATTTTCACGCAATTTGGGTGCATAGATCCTGAGAAATCAGTACCCAGAACAACCACCTCTGGCCGTAATAACGGCCTTGATGCGCCTGGGCATTGAGTCAAACAGAGCTTGGATGGCGTGTACAGGTACAGCTGCCCATGCAGCTTCAACACGATACCTCAGTTCATCAAGAGTAGTGACTGGCGTATTGTGATGAGCCAGTTGCACAGCCACCATTGACCAGACGTTTTCAGTTGGTGAGAGATCTGGAGAATGTGCTGGCTAGGGCAGTAGTCGAACTTTTTCTGCATCCAGAAAGGCCCGTACAGGACCTGCAACATGCGGTCGTGCATTATCCTGATGAAATGTAGGGTTTCGCAGGGATAGACAGAAGGGTAGAGCCACGGGTCGTAACACATCTTAAATGTAACGTCCACTGTTCAGAGTGCCGTCAATGCGAACAAGAGGTGACCGAGACGTGTAACCAATGGCACCCGATACCATCACGCCGGATCATACGCCAGTATGGCGATGACGAATACACTCTTCCAATGTGCGTTCACCGCAATGTCGCCAAACACAGATACGACCATCAAGATGCTGTAAACAGAATCTGGATTCATCCGAAAAAATGACGTTTTGCCATTCGTGCACCCAGGTTCGTCTTCGAGTACACCATCGCAGGCGCTCCTGTCTGTGATGCAATGTCAAGGGTAATCGCAGCCATGGTCTCCGAACTGATAGTCCATGCTGCTGCGAACGTCGTCGTACTGTTCGTGCAGATGGTTGCTGTGTTGAAAACGTCCGTATCTGTTGAATCAGGGATCGAGACGTGGCTACACGATCCGTTACAGCCATGCGGATAAGAAGCCTGTCATCTCGACTGCTAGCGATACGAGGCCGTTGTGATCCAGCACGGCGTCCCGTATTGCCCTCCTGAACCCACCGATTCCATACTTTGCTAACAGTCATTGGATCTCGACCAACGCGAGCAGCAATGTCGCGATACGAGAAACCACAGTCGCGATAGGGTACAATCCAACCTTTGTCAAAGTCGGAAACGTGATGGTACGCATTTTTCCTCCTTACACGAGGCATGACAACAAAGTTTTACCAGGCAGCGTCGGTCAACTGCTCTTTGTGTATGAGAAATCGGTTGGAAACTTTCCTCATGTGAGCACGTTGCAGGTGTCGCCACCGGCGCCATGCTTGGGTAAATGCTCTGAAAAGTTAATAATTTGCATGCCACAGCATCTTCTTCCTGTCTGTTAAATTTCCCGTTTGTAGCACGTCATCTTCGTGGCGTAGCAATTTTAATGACCAGTAGTGTACTTCAACTGCTTCTTTAATGAGTCCCAGAAGGTGGAGGCGGGCGAAAGGATCTTTGTCTCTCCGTAGTTCGTGCTATGTCGCGTGTCAGTACAGTGTACAGCAATAGCAGACTTTTCTGGGCGAACGAGTCTGCTGCGATGTCTGTTCATCGCATCTTTCTTTAACAGTGTGACACAACTGACCAATGTATCATTTCCCACACTGGCACGGAATTTTATATATCCACGGTCTCCTTAGAGCTGGGTATTCTTTAATAGAGCCCGGCAACGGTTGCACTCGCATTTGGAGGGCGAAAGACATATTTTATTTCATGTTTCTAGAGCAGCCTGCCATTCTTAAAGTGCACGCCACCATCCTCGTGATGTTCTTCGTTTCTTCTGGCCGTTCTTGAGTTTTGGAGCGTACACGTTGAATCGCATTTTGAGTCTGTTTATCACGGTACCCGTTTTGTACAAACACAGAGTGACGATGACTGAGCTCTTCTTATAAGCTTCCTGGATCTGAGACAATCTTAGCCCTACGAGCTCGTAGGTAAAGATACGAGTTGGTTTATGGATCACACTATGACCAGGACAACTAAGGACGTAGGAACTCCATTCTTCTTCACTTTTCGTAATTGTTTACAATAACAAAGGAATCGAAGATAGCAGCAGATAAGAAAATGAATAATTTCATCAAGATTTCAGGATCTAGAATCAAGTACCAAATCCAGACGTGGGTAAGTAATATAAATATATCGCCTGAATACAATCAATAGTGTCTCCTATTATTCAGATACCAGCAGAGCTATAGCGACGTCTTCGGCCTAATTATCATTTCTGTATAGAAACACAAAGCGCGCTGTTGGATAGTAACAGCTACTTAATCGCATGTTCCCCTGGTGCCGAGTTCAGTGGACGAACCGGCGCTTTGAAAATATCTTTTTTTCCTCTAGTCGTTTTCTTCAACAACCATCTACTCACCATACACGAAGCATGAACACTAAAAGCATATTCACAACAACCGCTGAAAAGGGTCGTCGTCAGATTTAATCGAGATATCCACTGAAGTAGAAATAAAGCTCCCTTTTCGTCCTGAAGCAGAGCGGTCTTATTTCATTCCCAGCACAAGTTAATGTTCACGGCAGAGGCACTGACAACTGTGCGAGCTCTTCTGTTCGTCACGTTCTTAGGAATGAACGTGAAGGACCATCAACGCTCGACGCCCCGGCAATACAGAATGACAACAATGGTCGTCGTATGAACAAAACGCAGAGGTTGGTCGCCCTGCCACGGCATAGAACTTGGTCAACTATCTTTGTATTCCATCCCACCAACGCCTCCAACAAAACGAATGTGTGAATCTCCTCGCAAACGTCCCAATTGCGCAAGGGGCACTTATCCACAGTTTCCGCGTGTCATACCGCATCCCTGATGATAGAAAAGTTGAAAGTGTTTCCTTGACTGCAAAAATTTTCGTTCTAAGGGACTAAGCTACACACAGTTATACGGTTTCTTGAAAGTGGTAACATAATTCATAAAATTCCTATGGATACACTTCTACATGTGCCCTGACACCGTCTGATTTCTTTCCTCTTCCTCTCTTGTTACAGATAGCGCATTTTAGGACTGCTGCTATCACAATGGTGTCTATACATGGAAAAGCGTGATCTATTTTGTCGTATCATGAGACACGCTCCTTATTAGGCTGAGTTCACAGTGGCACCGACAGCGATCGGCGGACGCAACAGCCAGACTCCCCTAGAAAACATCGGCCAATATCCTGGTGACGGTGCTTCCGAATTCCTTCGTCAATTTTTGACGGTTTCATGGAGATTTAGGTTAGATTTTAACCTCCTTGGTCGGGATAGGTTCCATGATGCTCTGTGCTTGGAGACGAGTACTGTATCGTGGCGTTTGCTATTAAAAAGAAGCTGACTGCATGTGAATGATGTATATCTGTCTCAAAAAGGACATGTAGAGTACTGTATACTCTTTATTAGAATAACCAATCAAGTTTTATGAATATATGAGATGAAGAGAGCAACGTTCATTTACATACTCGAGATGATTAATAGGTGACACTGGAAAGCAAGAGTACAAACTCACTGCACTACTTCAAATAAATTCAGCAAAACAGACATATGCCAATCCTGGTGAACGGTAATAATAATTTTTAGACGGCTAGTTCAGAACTACCGCAATTCACAAAAGATCCATTACAGTAACTATAAGCATTACATACGACACCCTTCTTACTTGAACAAATTTTCTTTTGAGACGACAATTTACGCCTAAAATATCGCATAAAGATTTTGTTTGCTTATGGTTTCCAATTCAGCTGAGTTTTCAGTCCATAGGTCCCGAGCTACATTCCAGTTGTGATATTCAACTTTTCATCCTCAAAATTCTACAAACCCCTTGTTTCTTGGTATGCACTTACAATTTCTTATACTCCATATTTGGTGTGTGAGAACGTTGGTCGATGATTTTAATTATACCGATCGTCGTCCGAAGTCTGCACGTTCAGGTGAAACGATCGGCCGTCTTTGGCCGAAGTCGGTCGTCGGCAGAATCCACCGATGTCGGTGCCACTGTGACCGCAGCCTGACAGTTCAGTTACAGTTCCGAAGGGCCTGTGGGTTTCCGTTAAGGTAGGCTGCTTCATATCACGTGACCGCCTGGGGGGCGGTACAGTTGAGAGGAATGGGCAACTGGCTGACGTGCGTGCAGTCTTACCACCGGGCCGTAGCGTACGCGACCGCGCTCAAGTAGCCGAGTACCTGCGGCCAGCAGTGACCGAATATACGAGCGCAGAACGCTTGGAATACGGCCGTTTGCCTGGTAGCCTACACCATCTGCGCCTACCTGTGAGACCGATGAAGGGTGGGCAAGGGCATTCTTGACTCATGGGGCAGTGTTGTAAAAGCCTACATTAAGGGGTCACGTTAACGATTAATTATTCAGTTCACCATTTCCCGATGTACAAACTCTTATGGCAAGAATACGTGATGCTGTAGAGGCAGTGAGAGGAGAGAAAAGGCTAGCCATTCTACGGCAACGAACGGATCTCGTGCGTAAGTGTATCCATAAAAAGCTGTACCAGTTAAGCTACGATTTGCAACAATCCGCAAGTCTGTCTAATTCCTTAGAGTAAGTTTTTTGCAAGTACAGTAAGACATTATGTCGCCCACACATAACACATGAGGAGAAAAATGGGAAGAGAAGTTGGAAGAAAAGTGGGAAGAAATACTACGGCACAGAAATCGATAGTACCATAATCTGTTACCTCGTTTCTCAAAAAGATCGTTCGCTGAAGTCTGATTATGCGCCATTGGAACCTAAGGTCCATCGAAGGCTGTGCCTGAATCATGTCAACTTCCTCAATCATCTGCACAGAATCATAGCCGGAGACTCCCTAGCACGTTCGTGTGGTCAACAATTCATTCTATGCAGGAGACTAAACAGTTTGAACACCAATTTTTTGTTACTGTTAGCAGTATCCTCGTATCAGAAAATACAACAATTTAAGAATTATCGTGGAAATTTTAGTAGCTAGTAACCTAGGCACGTAATTGTGTGTATTGACACAGAGACTTACAGGATAAACATGACGAGAAATGCGCTCTTGGACATAAATGTAGATCGAAGCCAAGCCTCCAGGTTGCGCTGTTGCATCTGGCCACGAATGGCGCCTGTGCAGAGTCTCCAGTTAGTAAAAAGTGTCAGTAGTGTTCAGAACAGTGTTGTGTGTAGTTGTGAGTGCGTTATGTCTCACCTCACTGCATTACATCGTGGGCAAATTACTAGTGCTCGTATGGAGGGTGCATCTGCAACCAACTTAGCCGAAGTGTTTGTTGTTTCAAGAGGACCGTATCGAAGTTCATAACGCATACAGCGAAAGCAGAAAAAGATCATCCACTACGCCACAACGTGGACGAAAGTATGTGTTGAATGATCTTGATAGATGGTGACCGAAGAGGATTGTGGCGAAAACTAAGAGGATGAGAGCTCCAAAAACCACAACAGAACTGAATGTCGCACTCCGTCAGCGCCAAAACAATGCGAAGGAAGCTCCATAAATAGTAAATTGCAGTGAAACCTGGAATTCCAGAACTACACATCACTGATGCAAATTCTTATAAAAGTAAAGTTGGTAAGGAAGTCATAAAACCTGTACTATAGAGCAAAGGTAGAACTGGTCCTATAAGTCTTGTTTCACACTGTTTCCATTTTCTGTCAAAGTTCACGTCCCAAGTCAGAACAGTCACGATTTGGGCAGCCGTATAGAGGAATTCTATCTTACCACAGCACTACTAGCTTGGTCTGAAATACTAAATTATGTTGTTTCACTGGTCATTGCATCTCCTTATGATGGAAAAGTGTGAAGAAAGGAGTCGGTAGTTGATTTATCAGGAAGCCTGAAAAGCGGCACACTGTCCAGCTCCTCCCTTTCCATTCACATTTGATAATATACTTCGACCTTGCGAGAGCTGATTTCATTTCCTCCTTTAACATTGTTTAGTTTAACCGGATGCTGGCTGTTTTGCTTTTATGGGTGAGCTTTGGAATTGGTAGTGCTGAGGATATGGAGCGGGACAGTCACAAATGTGTCCCGCTGAAACTGAACCCCTTGTGAAATGAGGGGATGCGATTTTTGTAGAACTGCTAACGAGTAATGGACAGGCAGAAGCTATCCTCGAGCTGTCGTGGGAAAAGTCGCCTCTGCTAGCGTCATACTGGCCTCCGGCCTCTTGTTCAGTTTATTCCATGTATCCACATAGAATGGCTGATCCTAAAGTTATCATTATACACCACGAAACTCTGCTGGGAAGGGGTAGGCGTCCGGTCCGTGCTAAGAAAATTGCATTCAGATTATAAACATCTCCCAGCTGTCGAAAAAACACGGCAAAATAGCTCTGGCATCGGAAGAAACCAGAGAGTCGATGGACAACCTTGAGCACAGATGTTATCTTTACCCATGGCCTGTGATGCAAGGCTACCCGCTGCTTGAGACAGCACCGATTGGTGAAATTGACGTGTTAGGAGGTCGTAACACGTAGGGCGAAATTTTTTAGAAAAGTGGGGAGGGAATCGAGATTATTGGTATTTAAAGTTTAACTTCTTCTCGATGGAGATTTTGGCATACGAAACAATTGCGCCATGGGTTGTTCCACGTAACTTTAAGAGGTTGCTGAGGTTGTCGGCAGGATTAAGGATGCAGTCAGTTCTTTACTGGCTAGAAATAAGGACTTCGTCTCTAAATTGGGCGCTGAATGCCACGGTACTCCACAGGCTTCACTCTCAACTGGAACAACAGATTCCATTATCAGAGCGGGTCCAAAGTTCGAGTCTTCGACATAGCTGTCCTAGCGATGTGCTTGGTGGCCGCCAGACACTGTGTCACCGATTAGCTCATATCGCATCCCCGATAATGGTGAGCGTAACTTGCAGCTTTGACTTGTTAGAACCGCCGCGAACTGGAAGTTCAGAATAGTGTTCGGTTTCACTTCCCCAAGCTCTTCAATACATTATCAGTGGTATGGCTTTTTCGCTTCTCTGGTTGGACAAACAATGACTGTAATTGATGTGTAGGCAGGTTGTGTTAAATTTCAGAAACTCAGGTATATGTTTATGAACTAATACTGACCCCTGCCGAGTAACTATCCCAACTGATTGTTACGTATATACTTCTCACAGTTAATGTTCTGAGTCTGTAAATCTCATGATTTCATAACTTTATAGATGCTTCTCTATTCTCGTACCTTTCGTAATAAAATAAAGCGTTCACTTAAATCGCGTCTTTGATTTGAGTAGATGTTACCTCTCTTATCATATTTAATATTTTTCAATGATATCATGTGTATACACCATATTAAGATTACTTTCCACGATCTTACATACTGTTAATCTTTACGTTGCATACATTTATACAGGGAGTTTCTGCATCACGATTAGTTCTGATTTACTTAACTGCACTCTCTCACACGCGCGAGGTTTTGGACACCATCTTTGAACTTGTTTACGGAAATGTCCAGGAAGTGGTTGGAACAGGATGTGAACTACTATTCCTCCGAATGCAAATCCGTTGTGTTATCACTGAGCCACCTCGCTCGATGGCAGCACAGAAATTGTTGGGAGTTAGGGCCTGTTTTCCAACATGTCTCCTCGACATCAACGGCGCAACTCCAAAAACAGAGGAGAAACGGATTTGTCATGCAATCCCCTTTTAATTCGCAATACACATAGCTCCAGCAATGATGCGTGTAAGGAACCAGTCGACAGTATATGTACGCTAATGCTCCCATGACCGAATGTGATCACACCATGGGATGATCATTACCTAATCCTCATGGTCCTGAAGATCCATCTGCTGCATCCTGTCACTTACAAAAGTGTTCCCGATGCGGATAATAATTTCAATATTAATGTTGACGCGTCGAAAGTCATCGACACTCTCTATGGTCTTGCTGTGCTTCGTGGCTTGCCGCAGCTATTGTTCATACTGATTCTGCTCTACTTTCATTGGCGACGAGTTTGGAGAACTTCCCGCCCCGAGATGTTATTGCCGACAGGACATTTATGATCAATCAGTCGTGGTCTGCAGCCAGGAGCGGCAAGTCCGCAAACTTTTATAGAAGGTGGATCATAATTAATGGCGTAAACGCATACGGTTGAAATTACACGAAAGTAAACATAGGGTCGAAAATGCATACCTCAAGAGCTACGTGCAATATTACCTGAAATTTCATTTTCGGTGAAAGTCAGGCACGTAAGTCATCGTTGGAGACCGGAAAGCTTGGTGACGCAAGACCCTAAAAATATTAGACACAGTCCAAGAATTTGTTTGCATTAGAATAGCAAAGATAACCGGTATTCGTAAAAAGAAAATTGGTCTGCGGGTTCAATTGTGAAAGACGCGTCGATGATCAAACCGACCACTTACAACGGTGTAATTAACTGGAACATGTAAATGCTTCACTTATGGTAGGATAAAATCACAATAATCATATAAAAGAATGAAACAAAGTACGCTTGTAATTATCAAATGAATTATTAAAATAAATACATGACCTATTTTTCAGCACTTCCGTTCAAGAAAGAGAGAGCAACGAGCAAAAGAGAAGTGACTATTTCCGATCAAGTTTTTGAAAACAACTGATGTTTGAACTTTATACAAAGATTATTTTATAATTTAGCGATTAATTATCGGAGAATTGATTGTACATTTGTCTTTAAATAACGCTGCGTTACACGTGTATGCGAATCCAAAGGTTGGATCGAACAGCACAGTGCTTTTACTAGGCTTCGTCCTATTGAAGGTGGTATCTATGCTTTTTTTCTTATTCAGAACTTTGAGTACCCTTACCCCGATAGTTTTAAAGCTTTTTGTTAATCGATCACTTTCAGTTTTTCAATAATATGCTTTCATTAATTCGCGAAATTGTCTTTGCTGGTACTTTTGCAATGCTGTTCCTGAAACGAGTATCGGTATATACAGTGGAGGACTCGTGCCGCTGAGATTTTGGGTGGAAACTTTCGGTCTGCAGTTTCTGAGCAGTGAGCAAATCAGTGTGTAGGGGTCTGGGAGACCGTACTGGCAAGTAGCTTTAAAATGTGCACTTGTTAGGGAGAGCTTAGTATGGTCAAACCACTTGGCAGGAGTAAGAAGTGGCGGCATCAAATTTGCAGTACTTGCCGGAAAATTCCACTTTTTAGAGTTATTCTATATTGTTGTTCATATTCAACGTTTTCTGTTGTATCGTTCGTATGGTGTTTGCATCACACAATTACTGCTCTTAAATCCGTGAGCGAAACTTCTTATGAATTGCGGAAGTGAACTGGTATCCAAGCACATGCTGCAAAGAATGTTTCGTGTCTCTGTGACTTCAATAGGCGTGAAGCTGGTTAGAGAATCGTATTCTTGTCATCTAACTCGAAACGTTATGGAGTCAGTTTAGTCACTCTCCCTTTAACTCTGTTTTTTCTATGGTTTTCTAGAAGTCATTCATAGAATTAGAGTTGTGAGATTGCCACTATATCTGACTTAGGTTGCACTGTGTGTCGGGTGCCTCATAACTTGTCTATTAGGTTCACTTGATTTGGAATCAATTATGTATTCTATTTGCAGATACTAATTATTTTCATTTTCCTAATTAAATTACTGAGAATTCGAATACGTGGTATCGTATTCTTTGTCTACCGCCATTTTGTGATTACGTGCTACAGTGACACCTATGTCTCAATTGTTGCATATGATACAACTTACCAAGAACGTAATTTCTCAGACAGTTTCCCCTGTTTATAACAGTACGCACCTCTTTCTTATGCATGCTAATTTCAGCAGGAAAGGTAAGTCTTAAGTTTGGTCACTGAGTGGAGAGATGCTTTACCTGATTTTTGAAGTATGTTTCTTTATGTTGCAGAGACTAAATTACGTTGCGCTAACTGCATGTGGCTAGATTTATCTGGCAACAGAAATGTTATTCAACCGACTATAAGTCTAACTGCTAAGTTATCCTCTTTTCATATCTCACTATTGTAATTACCTTAAGGAGTAGTAATCCTCAATGCAAATAGTCCGTCTATAAGCTGTGCATTAGCACACTTTGGTGGTTTTGATAGGACCATAAGAGTGATTTTCATGTCCATTGGTGTTTCATTTTTCTTACGGCGACTGGCATTTATTAAGATATGCGAATTAGGTAAACGTGAGCTGCTCATTTAACTTGGTTTCCACTATCGTAATCAGATAACGTTCATTAATTGATTATGGGTTCACTGTCAGTTCAGTTACAAGAAAGAGCATTCATTTTACAAGTTATAAGGAACATTTTCAGTTTTAAGTGGCTTTCGAAACAAGGTTTTAGTTGAACATTTTTCACATCGGCAAGTCGTTGTCAAAGGTGAAAGAAGTGCTATGTGGACTGAAAAGAATCTTTGGACCGACTGACGATCGAGATATTTGGATTCGAGGACTGTTTGTTACCCACTGCGGTGAACGCATAAATGAAGTAGACAGCCGAAATTTGAAGGGCGCCTGATTTTGAATGGCAATGCAGAAAATCTCGACAAGTTGTGTTACTACTTTAGGTACTCATTATGAGTCGTACTGTAGCGGAAATGAGTGACAGACCTTTTCCGTGCTTATGGAGTACCCCATGGTATCAATTTTTGTGGCCCGTCGACTGATCATTCGTATGATTTACCGTTCCTTTGGTATTAAGAATTTTTTTATGAAGTAATTAAGTAGCCGAACGTAACTGCGGTGGCATACGCCAGAGAAATTGGTGAAGTTTTCACAATGCGGATTACTGTACGTGTATTTCCGAATCTAGCGTTATTTCTTAGCGATTCCAAGACTAGATAAGCCAAGCACGAATCTACGGTGTTGAGGAGCCACGGCTTCTGCTGTCTGGTAGCCTGAAGGCACTCCGGCGCCAGCTCTGCACTTTCTGGAGTCTCCAGCCCTGAAGCGGAAGCCGAGCTGACTGTGCTACTGCTGCTGTGGCTGCTGCTCCAGGCTGGAGACTGGAAAGCTATGGCCTGCCAAGCATCCTGCCTTATCCCTCTATATAGAGAGCGTAAAACGAAAAGGTGTTGGTTGCCCTGTAGCGCTATGAAACCTACCCTTAAACCGATTGTCTAGTATCTAGAATGAATGATGCAGTCTGCCACACAATGTACGCAGTTTTGCAATTTCCTGCGAGAAAACAACTGTGTGCCGGCTGGGACACGAAGCCGGATCCCTTTCATTCTACATCTACATCTACATCCATACTCCGCAAGCCACCTGACGGTGTGTGGTGGAGGGTACCTTGAGTAGCTCTATCGGTTCTCCCTTCTATTCCAGTCTCGTATTGTTAGTGGAAAGAAAGATTGTTGGTATGGCTCTGTGTGAGCTCTAATCTGTCTGATTTTATCATCATGGTCTCTTCGCGAGATATACGTAGGAGGCAGCAATATTCTGCTTGACTCCTCGGTGAAGGTATGTTCTCGAAACTTCAAAAAAAGCCCGTGCCGAGGTACTGAGCGTCTCTCCTGCAGTCTTCCACTGGAGTTTATCTATCATCTCCGTAACGCTTTCACGATTACTAAATGATCCTGTAACGAAGCGTGCTACTCTCCGTTGGATCTTCTCCGTGTCATCTATCAACCCTATCTGATACGGATCCCACACAATATTCAAGCAACAAGTGTACTGTAACATACTTCGTTTGTTTTCGGATTGCATTTCCTTAGGATTCTTCCAATGAATCTCAGTCTCGCATTTGCTTTACCGACGATAAACTTTATATGATCATTCCACCTTAAATCAAGATCATTCCATTTAAATTCTGCAGGGAATACCCTTAGGTATGGAGCTATCCTTTAGGACTTAAAGTTACTCTGACAATGGAACTGTCAGATATGGAACACAACCTTGGAAAGGTCACAGATAGGACAGGAAATTGACCGTGGCATATGAGAAGAAATCATCCCGATATTGAGTTAAAGTAGTTGGACAAAAATATAGAAATTCTACGAGAAAGGCATGCTTCAACAAAAATGCAGATGCTAGCCAATCTTTCAATGTATGCTATTCTATTTGACCACGAACAGCACCTTTGCAATGTCCTCAGTACGCTGCAAGTGTTAGTCGTGTATAGAACAGTGTTCTGTATAGTTGTTGACGTATTATGTCGGTTGTTAGCGAATTCGAAGATGAGAAAATTGTTCATGCTCGTATGGTGGATGCTTACATAGCCAAGTGAGCCGAAGAGTTTGATCTTTCAAGAGGTACCACATAAAGGGAAAGCGGAGAATCATCATCCGCGAAGTGACAACGCGGGCGAAAGTGTGTGCTGAGTGATCGTGACTGGAGACTGTGACGGAAAGTAAGAGGACCACAGGTGAAAAAGGCACTTCCCGACTGAATGTTGCACTCGCGAAACGTGGCAGCACCAAAGCGCCATGAAGGGAGCCCCATAAGCAGGGAGTGACAGAGAGAGCTGGAACCGCAAACCTTATAATCAGTGCTGCAAATTGCCAGTAACAGGAAATCGTGGTGACGAAACCATAAAACCTGGAGTATGGAACAATGGAAGAAATGTTTTTGGTAGACTGACTCTTGTTTCACACTGTTTCCAACTGCTGGTCGACTTTACGTCTTACGAGTGGCACATAGCGGACATGGCGGGGGTTCGGTGATGATCTGGGTAGCCACATCACGATATTCCAGACGCTCGATGGTTATTCTGAAAAGTCGCAATACTTCGAAGGATTGTGCAATCATTTTTGTTGATCACGTGCATCACATGGTACAATGTTTGTTCCCCAAAGGTCATGCTGTTTTACCAGACGACTGAGCCAAGACGACCTGTTCACACAGCTCGCATTGTCCGGGACCGGTTCTGGTGTGAGCAAGAATTGTCGCAACTCCTCGGCTACCAGAATTACCAGATCTCAACGTTATTGATTCTTTGTGGTGTTCTTTGTAGAGAAGGCTGCGTGATTGTTATCCATCTCCATTTTGTTCACTGCACACTGTCCACAGTAAGACATCACGCTCAGGAATTACTAATTTTTAATCTTATGGGGAAGCATTTAAAAAGAAAATAGCCTGACAAAAAACACTGCCCATTTCCCTAAGATCACCGACGTCAAAGAAAACGTGAGTTTTGGCGAATTCATTGTGACCTTGAAAGAACTAAGAGGATAATTTTCTAGACCTGTTGAACACAGTCTATCTTACGTCTGCTTGCGAGTCTTTTACGGTACCGTTTGTCGTTTTGGTTGAAAGTGAACACATGCATTTGCCATTACACGAACTGACCTGTGGAGTAATTCCTGTTTAAAAGACAAGTTATTTTACGTTAAAACTGTCCAGAAAGTGTACATTGTTTTCCTCGGGAAGAGTAATGAAATTGCATATGTGATAAAATATTTCGATATACGTATGTGTGTCAAAGGCTTGTTCCAATCAGCATATACGTGTCAACGGCTATTTTCGAGGCGAAATAAGCCACAATTACGTGGAAAACTGAGTGCGAAACTTCGTGACGTTGTCTGCGTATGTCCGTATGCCGACAGTTTGTACTGGATTAAAATTGTGTTGTATTATGTCTTCATCGCGCCTAAAATAATTAAGTAATACGGAAAATTTGTTTTGCTTGTGGCCTGTGTAGTTGAGAAATATGAAATACCAACCAAGTCGTACAGTGTGACTACATTGCCATTTATGCAGCGGTTTCGCAGTTCTCCCGGCCCTCACCTTTCCCCCTCCTCAGCCGGCTGCTGTGGTCGAGCGGATCTAGGCGCTTCATTCCGGAACTACGCGCCTGCTACGGTCGCAGGTTCGAATCTTGCATCGGGCATGGATGTGTGTGATGTCCTTAGGTTAGTTACATTTTTAAGTAGTTCTAAGTTCTAGGGGACTGACGACCTCAGACGTTAGGTCCCATAGTGCTTGGAGCCTCCTCCTCACGCTAAGACAGTTTGACATAGCGGTAGGGGAAGTGCACTGTCATATGAGATAGCTCTGGTGCTCGTACCAGCGCGTGGCTCATGCGATGATGATGACAATATGTGGTCTGTGGGAGGCTCAGTTGCTCAGTTATCAGCGCTCGTACAATTCCTAATCTTTCCGCAGCGCAGTCAGGCTATTTTTACAGAATGATGATGAAACGATGAGGACAACACAAACACCCAGTCCACGTGAGGAGAAAAACCGACCCGCCCAGGAATCGAACCCTGTACCACTTGATCCAGCAACGGTAACCACGAGACCACGAGCTATGGACCGCATGGCTGATTTGCCGAAATCTTAGTTGTCTTTGATCTAAGTCTTTCTTTGCAAGCTCTGATTTAGGAAGAGAAAGCTGGTGACTTTGTGAAAAGAGATCGCAGCAAGGAGAAACGTCCATGATTTATTGATTGCCACCCAAACTCACCATATTCGTGATGCTTTCTCCTCTATTTCGCAATAATAAAACATGAACTGTCTTGTGTGAACTTTTTTGATGCCCTCCGTCAATCCTGTCCGGTAAGGATCCCATGCCGCACAGCATACTCCAGAAGAGGATGGACAACTGTAGCGTAGGCAGTCTCTTCAGCAATTTTGTTACATCGTATGTTGTGACAATAAAACTCTGTCGTCTTCCTCATAACAATTTCTATATGATGGTTCCAATGTAAATTGTTTGCAATTGTAATCCTTAGGTATTTTTTTGAATCTACAGTGTTTAAATTTGCGTTATTTATCAAGTAACCCAAATATAACTGATAATTTATCGTGCTCAAGTGGAGGACTTCACAATCTTTTTATCGCTTAGGCTTAGTTAGCACTGTTTGCGCGATGAAGATATCTTATTTAAATCATTTTGCAATTCGTTTTCATCTACTTAGGGCTTTACTAGATGATAAACGACAGCATCGTCAGCAAAAATCTAAGAGGGCTGCTCAGATTGTAACGTAAACTGTTTATTAAGAAGAACAGAAGGCCTATGATGCTTCCTTGAGAAACTCCAGGTATCATTCGGTTTCAGAGGGCAATTTCCCGTTGGTCACCGCGCACTACGGCCGTTATGGCTGGAGATCACAAGTTCACGCACAACGCACAACTGACAAGGAGAGGATCAGATGTCTCATAATGGATCTTTTCACACCCAACATCCACTTTGTTAGCTTGTCCGTCGTCGAGGGGCCGCCATCTCTCCAGGTGGCCTTAGCTGTGACTGGGTGGCGCCCATTGGGAGAGCCACTGGTCAATGTGGGTGCCATCGGGACAGATGATTCGTAAATAAGCGGACAAAATCGTCTTGTTTTGGCGGCCCCTAATGATCCCAGCAGTCTTTAAAAAAAGGGACGCTAGCTGTCAATGCTGAGAAGTATGATCCCAAATCGTTACCCTCCCCAGCTGCACTATGGCAGGAATGTAGGGTTACAAAAACATCGCCTCAATACTTAGTTCACAGCAGAACCGATGGAGACTCCTCCATGGCTACAAAGCCTCTATTTTTTGTTGAAAACCTGGAGGATAAATTTGGGGTAGAGGCAGCGCTGTCCAAAATGAGAAATGGGTCAGTCAGTGGGTCAGTCCTAATTGAGGTAGCATCCCCAGCCTGGTCGAGGGTGTTGCTCGCCGGTGACAATCTGGTTGATATTCCCATTTCTGTCATTCCCCATAAAAGCCTTAACATGGTCCAGTGGATTATTTTTCATTGAGACCTCCTACTGTAGTCTGATGATGAACTACGCTCCAATTTAGGGAACCGGGTGTTCACTTCGTCCAGAGTGCCTGTAGGGGACAATAAGATAATAGAGTTGCCACTGGTGCCATCATATTGGCCTTTGAGGGTGATTCATTACCTGAAAAGATCCAGGTGATGGTATATTGATATAACATAAAACCACATGTCTCTTCCCATGTGTGGTGCTTTAAGTGCAGGAATTTCGGATTCATGTCTTCTCGGTGCAATTTGAGCATCACATATACAGACCGTGGACGTCCATTGCATCCAAATACTCCATGTGCCCCTCCGCCCACCTTTCTCAACTGTTGGGAGCACTCCTGCTCGCCACATGAATAAAATGTTTTGTTGAGATAACGTGTAAAGTATGTCTTTTAAATGAGCAGAATCACCTATGTGTTTACTTTTGATTTGAAAACGTCTATATAGGGGCCTACTCGTTACAATGATAGTAGGATGTGAATCGTTAATATCTACGAGACTAGAAATGCATTAACAATGGCTGACCCCACGTTCTATAAATCATGTCTGTATGTCTTTGTCACGGAGTGTTTGTTATGCCTGCCACATCATCGTACCAATTCAGCCGCATGCACGTGTTGGTTACAAATTAGCTTTGTGTAAAGCTACAAATTCGTGGAGCGTGCAAACACGTTTAGCTAGGACATCGATTCGCATGTCATTGTGAAGAGCTTGCTGAACACTATAGACGGCCACAGTATTTTTGCTCCTGGGAGTGAATGCGCTTCGGTAGTGTGTTTACCTGTGTATTTCAAGCCGATCAGAATGTGCTCTACTGTTTTAATGACCAGAGAACGTGTGGGATATGGTTTTTGTTTACTGTCATGTCACCGTGCGTTCCCGATAACAGTCGCGGAAGGCCAAGTACAATAACATTGTTGTCGACCGAATATAAATAAAAATCAGTATCAAACTGAAAATTACAAAACAATGAAAGCTATTGGCTCAGATGACTCGCAAATATGCTCGGAACTATAGAAAACACAAGTTACGGGAAAAGCGTGCATCCAAGAGAAATCGAGAAACCTTAAAAAGTCCAGTGCTGAGTGAATGCAAGTTTTACAGCAGTGTCGAAAAGGAAATGAAAAAAAAAAAACGACGCCTAGCAGTTAAGTACGTGGCCCATTGGGTGTACGGTGGTCAGTGATCGTCCAAACTTGGGATTTAGCTATTCTGTAACATTATACTTCCCCGTGTAACCACTGTAGTAAAAAGACTGATAATTAAATTGCATATGAATACGAACACTTTGGTCCCATTCTTTACACTAAAAACATATGGCGCAGACCCGAAAAGGACACACAGGAATTTTTAGTGATATACTTAAATCTGCCCACGGACAATCCTTTGGCACACTATTCACGGTGGCAACATAAGCTGGTTGTCATCATCGTTGTTGTTGCCGCTCTTTCAGCTTACAGCTTTATATGTCTGTTCAGTCTGCTTACGCCTTCAATATCTTATTATAATTTTGAAGGTGTTCCGATATTTGCTAAAAACATTCAATGGCCAAGATTGCATAACATATTTCGTTATTTAAGACAATCAGTTTCGACAGACTTTGCTGTCATCTTCTGGTCTTATGAATCTATTTGTTGTAAAACATGTTCATTTTACGTTGGACCTCACGCCAAGTTGATGAAAATCAATATGTTATAAAAGGTCTGTCGTACGTAAAATATTTAAAAACGTAAGGCACCTTTGCAAAAGGCCATATCCCATAAACAATGGAGCCACTTTCGAAGCAAAGATAAGTCCAAGTAGGAGGAGGTAAGTTGGCATCCTTTCATACAACGATAATACCACATGAGACTCCTGGCGGATCAAAACTGTGTGCTGGATGGGTACTCAAAACAGAGACTTTTGCCTTTCGCGGACAAGTGCTCTACTAACTGGACTACCCCAGCTCTGTTCAAGACGGGTCGTGCTCGGGTAGCTTATTTGGTAGAGCACTTGTCGGCGAAGGGCAAAAGTCTCGAGTTCGAGTACCGATAGGGCACACAGTTTTGATCCACCAGGAAGTTCGATATCAGCACACAATCCGCTGCAGAGTGAAAACGCGTTGTGGGTATTAAATTTCTGTGTGTCTACACCAGTTGTCAGTGACACAAACTACGGTGCAGATCAAAGATCGAAGCTACACTTCAAAATGCTTTACTTAATTCTTTACTGATTGCATGTTTTGATCAAAAATTGTTTTGTCTGTGAAAGGTCCAGTGTTAATGTTTCTAATGGCTTCTTTTTCCTTCTAACATGCAGTAAGTGTGCCATTTGGCGTGTTAGAGAGTTGTGAGTCCTTACTGAAGAATTTTTAATGTGACTGAGGTAACCTTGGATCTGGAAACCTGTTGTTTCGATTTATCGTAAAAAGCGACCTACTTCTCCTGACCCTGAAGACAGGTATACGACCGCCCATGGCCCCAGATCCGCCCCCTATATCAGCTGTACCCATCTTCTCTGCCCAGCCTAAAGTTTCCATTTTCTTAATATCAATACTCTATACCACATACGTTTCACTTCCATTTAACTCTTCATAGAATTAGTTGAAGGAAGCCTAAAGCTACGTTCGATGTTAGCATAACCCATTAGTAACACGTAAATAGTGCAGAGAATGCGCTACATTGGTCACTTTTTTTCACAATAACAACGACTTTATTGACCCAGAGCAAACAAGACGAAATACGTATCGAAAGTAACAAGTGTAGATCATAGACAACACACTTTGGACGCTATTGGGTGGTCATACTAATGCCTTTCAGCAGTGCTTGAAAGGAATAAGAAGATACTAAGGAATATCGTGTTAACGAAGTCTATATCGACAGAGATGTTGCTCCTATTACAGCCGATCGATGTTGTGAAGATGTTACCCATATCATGTTTAAGGAATCATCCTGATATTAGTCAGAAATTATTAAGGAAAACGGTGGAAATTCAAATTAGTATCTGCAGAAGGGAAACTGGATCTTCGTTTCGTCCGAATAGGAGACCAGTGTCAAAGACACATCGCATTTCCGCTGTTTACTGTGTGGCGCAGATTCGTAGGAGGCGTGACTACAGCACTCTTCACTGCCTGGCAATGAAACTGTAACTTCCAACAGAGTATGTTTATTTACGTGTGTCCTTCATTCTATAATATCAGTATCACGAGTGTTTACACCCGATGTCAGAGCCACGCGCAGTCCTGCGTAATAGGGATTCCGGAAGAAAACGAAAGCAGAATAGTTTCTTTTATGAGTCAATGCTTAGTAAACACAACGGGTGCGCGAAAGCCGATCCCCTGCGCGCGCTGGGTGGTCACGGTTCCACAACTGTGAACACTGGACCTTAAATTTCAACCGATGCGTGTTGTATACAAGCATTCCTCTGCAAAAGCTGCGCGACAACGTGGCTTTATTGCTCGCAGACCGTAAACAAGTCCACGTGTTTGAAAGCAGAAACGGTGTCGCGTGACATTCAAAGCTCACAACAAGTTGTGCTGGGGGAACTAGGCGACAATAGCTCGTGAATGAGAGCTATGTCGAAGCAGTCTGGGATGTGAGTTTTATACCGAATTCTGTTTTTATTACAGCGCAGTACGTTCAGCTATTAATTTTCGATGTTCTTGAGAGTGGAGAGACCCATCTCAGTACGGAAATCTGTGAAGAGTATGCAAGCTCCAGTTAGAAAGAATTCGATCTTAAATTTCTTCGAAACAACAACCTGGGAAAATCTATTTCATGAAGTAGGCCTAACATATTCCATTTATTTCCTTGTTCTATGGAAAACTAGTCGTAGTCTAGTTGCCTTCGAGCCTCCAAACATCGAGGCAAAAAGACCCTGTATAGAAACTTTTTCTAAACGAAGATTTATTTGTACTACAAGGAGACCCAAGACGGCACTGCCAATCTCACACTCAGTCACAAATTAAGGGTTAATTTATGAAAATGGCAATCTACACTTTAATTGAAAACTTAGGTTCTCCAGAAAAATGACTGTTTAATATTACATTTGTAGCGGAATTGGGCATTGTACCTCATTTATTTTATCATAAAAATATCATTTATGGTATTGTTCTGATGTTTGTTACAATTTTGACACTTGCAACGGAGTGAGGTGGTGCTGTCTCTAGCATACTGCAGTTGCATTCGGAAGGATAACGGTTCAGTTACGCTTCCATCATCTGCCTTTCGGTTTTCCTTGATTTCGTCAACAGTAAACGCCTGGATGGTCCCTTTGACACGGCACGACCACCTTCCTTTATAAAAGATCCCAGCTTGTGCTGCGTCCCTAACGAACACGTTGTCTCCGGGACTTAAATTCCAAATGTTCCTTTTTTTTGTCACTTGCACTAAAATAGTATGTCTGTAATTTCTGTGTCCAGTGACATTTTTTTATTTCAATATTTCTTTCCGTTACCTTCGTTTATTTGGATACAGATTATCCATCCAGCATCAAAGTTATGATAAAATAACATTTCACTTTCAGTATTTCAGTGCTAATTGGTTTGTCTACAATGCTTTCTCGTTACACCGCTTATAACCTCTTGTACACCATTTCAGTACAATGGTAGTAGTTCCAGTAAATTTAGTGCTCATTAGAATCAGAATGTCATTATAATTCTCACCCTTTATCTTTTGAATTTTGGTTCAAATGGCTCTGAGCACTATGGGACTTAATATCTGAGGTCATCAGTCCCTGAGAACTTAGAACTACTTAAACCTGAAGAACCTAAGGACATCACACACATCCATGCCCGAGGCAGGATTCGAACCTGCGACCGTAACAGTCGCGCGGTTCCTGACTGAAGCGCCTAGAACTGCTCGGTCACAGCTGCCGGCCTTTTGAGTTTTGCTGTGTACTCAAAAAATTAAATTACTAAAAGTATTGAATTCATTTTATCACATTTTTGATAAATTTACAAAAACAATGCTACCGGTACCACAGTTTTTTAAACATTTTGGAAACTGTTAGTCAGTATAGTTAAAATTGTGTTAATTTTTTGTTTTCACGTAAAATCTTTGCATCTGTACAATTAAAGCCAAAATTACACAATTTATTTTCGGGAGGCTGTGTCCTACAGCTCTTACATAGGGCTGTTCGGAAGGTATGGACCGATCGTTCGCAAAATGGAAACCACGGTGTAGATACGATGAAGCTGCGTGCAGATGTGTTGGGCAGTGCCTCTAGCATGACTGTCGATCGCATCACGTCACTATTCTCAGTTCTGACCGCACACTATAAAGTTGCCTAGAAAATAGTGTCTCCCGCCAAGTATAGGTGCCTGCCGAGTTATTTCGCCTGGTTTCATGCAACCACGCATAGCGTAACTGTAATGCAGTTCCTTCAGCATGGCAGGTCTCGTCTGCAAACTGTAGTGACAATGAGGACGTTCGCGCAGCAGAAAAGTGTTTGATCAGCCCCTAAGTAAATGGCTCTGAGCACTATGGGACTTAACGTCTGAGGTCATCAGTCCCCTAGAACTCAGAACTACTTAAACCTAACTAACCTACACACACATCCATGCCCAAGGCAGGATTCGAACCTGTCACCGCAGCGGTCGCGCATTTCCAGACTGAAACGCCTAGAACCGCTCGGCCTCTCTGGCCGGCGCCATTAAACATCCTGGGCCTGGCATCCCCTGGTCCTCATCTCTGCTCAGATGAACCGCTGGTTATTAAGACAACATTTTGGCACAGACAACAAGCCGTAGTCCAGCGTAGAAAATTGTCGGAAAGCCAGGAGACTGCCGTCTATGACGAGGGAACGTGGAAGTTGGTACAAGGCTATGACAGATGTCAGAGGCGACTATGTAGAAAAGTAGCTGGAAAGTGTAGCTAACTGTTGCAAATAAAAAACAGTTTTATTTACACTGTGGTTTCCGTTTCGCAACCGATCGTTCCTTACTCTCCGAGTAGCCCTGGTACTTTTGAAAAATGTCATGTTACCTCCTGGTAAAATGATTTATTTATACAAACAGTTTCTATAGTCTGACTACCATCAGGTTCAAAACAGCATTCACAGCATCAAGTTAGGCTAAATATAAACTCGTTATTATCAGATGATGAAACTATGAATAATACTGTTACCATATCGTAATATAAATTACCTCGTCAATTGATAATTTGCGGATTGACCACGTAATTTATTTTACGATATGATAATAGTGTATTATTCATGGTTTTATCACGTGACGATAACTATTTTATACTCCACCTGACATGATGCTGTGAATACTTTTACGAACCTCATGATGATCAGACGTCAGAAACTAGTTGTATAAATAAAGTATTTTGTCAGCAGCTCAAGGCGGTAATACGGCATTTTTCAAATAACAAAATTTCTTTGTAATAACCTTTAGAACACAGTACAGTACTGACGAGTCTTATACCACTGTTGAATAGAACGCTAGACTAAGTGGTCCATAGCTGTTTAAACATCCTTAGTTATGGACGTGTTTCAGACACAGTCCATCATCAGAACACCTGCCAAATAAGAGTACAGAATCATAGACACAAGCGTAGCTGACGAAAGTCTTTAACAGTAAATTTACAAACGATATTACAAATAATGCTAAAGAGTACACATACTGAAAAGTCTTCATGCAAAGTATGGATCCCATGTGTCACCTGTTAGCATCAGTATTCAGGTCATATAAAGACTGAGTTATAGCACTTAACTAACAGAAATTGCTGCCAGGTGGTGGGAATTTACACTGACGGAAAAAATCGCAGCACCAGAAAGTAATTACTATAGAATTAAGTGATTAATACTGCAAGATCACAGGTTAACGTAAGCGCGAGATGTGCCATTGCAAATGTGGAATGGTGGTACATTGATAACCGGTGTAACCGCCAGAATGTTGAATGCAGGGATGCAAACGTGCATGCATTGTGTTGTATAGATACCATACATCAGTTTGTTGGATGGAGTTCCATGCCTGTTGCACTTGATACGTCAATACAGTGATGGTTGATGCTGTCTGTTGATGACACTGTGTGTGGATGATACTTGAGTTGTCGATCGATGGTGTCCCATACCTGCTCGATTGGACACAAATCTGGTGATCGAGCAGGCGAAGGTAACATGTCCACAAGCGGTATGTGGGCGAGAGTTATCCTGTTGGAAAACACTCCGTGTAATGCTGATCATGAGTGGCAGATCGATTGGTCGAATCATCAGATAGACGTACAAATTAGCAGTGAGGGTGCGTGGTTATCCTGCTGTCACACGGAATGGCAGACTGGACCATGACTCCAGATGTAGGCCAAGTCTGTCTAACACGCAGACGGGTTGTTTGCAGGCCCTCAACTGCCCTCCTTCTAACCAAAATATTGCTATCATTGGCACTGAGGCAAAATCAGCTTTCATCAGAAAACACAACAGATCTCTAACCTACCCTCCAAAGACATGGCTGTGGTCTAAGGTCAGCGGAATGCATGCTACAGGGCTTCTGGCTCGGAGCTGTACTTGAAGTACATAATAGTTCGTTGTGTCAATGCTACTCAAATTGCTACTCAAATTGCTTCTGCAGATGCAGTACGATGCGCCAGAGCCGTACGCCGAACACGATGGTCTTCCCTCTCGGTGGTGCCACGTGGTCGTCCCGAGTCCGAACATCTTGCGACCATACATTCCCGTGACCACCTCTGCTAACAGTGAAGCACAGACTACATTGTCTGCCAAGTCTTTCTGCAGTATCGCAAAAAGAACATTCAGCTTCTCATAGCCCTCTTACATGACTTCGTTCAAACTCAATGTGGTATTGATAATGACGTCTTTGTCGCCTTAAAGGAATTCTTGACTAAAATCAGATCACCATGTTCAGTCTCAGAGGTACCTAACGCTCACGACAGCTAGAGCGTGTGTTTAAAGCAAGCGTGATTTGCACCCTTATAAAGTCGCTAATATCGCCACTCTTATGCGATGCACGAAATTGCAGTAATCATCTTCTAGGTGTAGAAACACGTCTACCAGTTTCCGTTTATGTCGCACAACTCCTTCTTGGTGTTGCGATTTTTTTTCAACAGTGTATAAAAAAAGCGGCGCTATTTATGCCAACAGATATTACTGAACGACTTGATAATGAAACAAAGAAGTATAAAATAAGAACAAAAAATCTAAATTTGAACTAAAAAATATGTTATAAAAACAAGACTGTACACAAAAATGTCTAGATCATACAAAGTTCAATTAGCGGCGTTACAAAGCTGACAGGAACTGCCGTCAAGTGGCGAGACTGAATTGGTACAGTGACGCTGTTTGTGACCACATAAATAAATGAAAAATTTAATAAGGAAATAAACTAATACAGAAATGTGCACAGAGACATAATTCTGAACCTAAACATACATAATAAAAACAAGAGTGTAACAACAGTGCATGAACCATATAAGAAACAATTAGGCCCAGTAACGAAGGAGAAGGGAGGATTAACAGAGGAGAGGAACATAAGTCAGGGGCAAAACTGGGAAATTAATAACTGTAAGACACTCAACCGTTTATGCCTTTACGGAAAATTAGATAGGATCCGGACTCAGTAGGAGAAATACGTGCTTCTGTTGTAGTCAAATGTCTATGCCTTTTGTGAAGATGGCGAGCTCGGCGCAAGCGTAATGTTGCATCAGTATGGACGAAGACAAAAATTATGAATAAAATCTATTGTGAATTAACATCAGTAGTATCAGCATTTACTATGAACCTTGTACACAATAATGATAACTCTGAAGAACAACAGAAGATTGAGCTGTAAATACATCACTATTATTTTATATTATTTGACTCAGTGATTTCTTTCTTCAGAATTCTTAGACTTTTATGCAGAACAATGCCAGTGACGCTGTCTTATCCTGTGAAGAGGCAATGGTTGCAACAAGTAGTTACCATCCTATTTTCCGTATCTTAGCTGGGATATCTTAGTTGGGATCCTTCAGGTGAGAAATAGGAAGCCTGTTAGAAAATGTATCTAGTAAAAAATGATCCAAGCTTTCGCAAATAGTGCTAGAAGGAGAGAAAATTATAAAATACGTTTGCTTTCAATAAAAAAAAAAGTTATATAATAATTTCGTTGCATTATCACAGAGAGGCAGACATAAACTCCAGGAAATGGAAAAAAGAACACATTGACACCGGTGTGTCAGACCCACCATACTTGCTCCGGACACTGCGAGAGGGCTGTACGAGCAATGATCACACGCACGGCACAGCGGACACACCAGGAACCGCGGTGTTGGCCGTTGAATGGCGCTAGCTCCGCAGCATTTATGCACCGCCGCCGTCAGTGTCAGCCAGTTTGCCGTGGCATACGGAGCTCCATCGCAGTCTTTAACTCTGGTAGCATGCCGAGACAGCGTGGACGTGAACCGTATGTGCAGTTGAAGGACTTTGAGCGAGGGCGTATAGTGGTCATGCGGGAGGCCAGGTGGACGTACCGCCGAATTGCTCAACACGTGGGGCGTGAGGTCTCCACAGTAAATCGATGTTGTGGTCGGCGGAAGGTGCACTTGCCCGTCGACCTGGGACCGGACCGCAGCGATGCACGGATGCACGCCAAGACCGTAGGATCCTACGCAGTGCCGTACGGGGACCGCACCGCCACTTCCCAGCAAATTAGGGACACTGTTGCTCCTGGGGTATCGGCGAGGACCATTCGCAACCGTCTCCATGAAGCTGGGCTACGGTCCCGCACACCGTTAGGCCGTCTTCCGCTCACGCCCCAACATCGTGCAGCCCGCCTCCAGTGGTGTCGCGACAGGCGTGAATCGAGGGACGAATGGAGGCGTGTCGTCTTCAGCGATGAGAGTCGCTTCTGCCTTGGTGCCAATGATGGTCGTATGCGTGTTTGGCGCCGTGCAGGTGAGCGCCACAATCAGGACTGCATACGACCGAGGCACACAGGGCCAACACCCGGCATCATGGTGTGGGGAGCGATCTCCTACACTGGCCGTTCACCTCTGGTGATCTTCGAGGGGACACTGAATAGTGCACGGTACATCCAAACCATCATCGAACCCATCGTTCTACCATTCCTAGACCGGCAAGGGAACTTGCTGTTCCAACAGGACAATGCACGTCCGCATGTATCCCATGCCACCCAACGTGCTATAGAAGGTGTAAGTCAACTACCCTGGCCAGCAAGATCTCCGGATCTGTCCCCCATTGAGCATGTTTGGGACTGGATGAAGCGTCGTCTCACGCGGTCTGCACGTCCAGCACGAACGCTGGTCCAACTGAGGCGCCAGGTGGAAATGGCATGGCAAGCCGTTCCACAGGACTACATCCAGCATCTCTACGATCGTCTCCATGGGAGAATAGCAGCCTGCATTGCTGCGAAAGGTGGATATACACTGTACTAGTGCCGACATTGTGCATGCTCTGTTGCCTGTGTGTATGTGCCTGTGGTTCTGTCAGTGTGATCATGTGATGTATCTGACCCCAGGAATGTGTCAATAAAGTTTCCCCTTCCTGGGGCAATGAATTCACGGTGTTCTTATTTAAATTTCCAGGAGTGTAGATACAAGGCTTATTAATGTATGACAAAAAGAGCGGTAAGGTAAACCTTTGTTAAAGAGGTGTTATATCATTCGTTTACAAGCTGAAACAGGCAGACTGACATTGGCGCTGAGCTTCTGGTACTAAGCCGATGTTTTACTACTGTGTGACATACCTGAGCCAAAACAAAACTGCCTTCTTTTTTTATTTATAGCTCACTTTTCTTCTGCAAGAGCCAGAAGACTATGAAATATTCGCATTTATTTTACAGTGCTATCTATATCCAGGTACTTTGTTATGTATTTTAAGCAAAAAGTTACAACTCAACTATTATTTTTGGAAAAGATGCTCCTTGGCATTCGTTTTACTCGGAATTCCTTGACCCTTGTTCAGAAGAGAAAAAAGTGAGCAGCAATAAAAATGTGTCATCAACTATTTTGTGAACTGAAGGGAACGGCAGGAAATGAAAATATAAGAAAACACTGAAATCATTTTTGATTGACAAATCTTTCTAATTCGTTGTTAAATCTTAATTGTTACACATTGAAGCGAGTTTTTGCAAAAGTAATCTAAAGATCTGCAACTAATAGCGGCCTGAACATCATGACACATGCAATGCAGAGCTCTGTAGCCAGTGCTGGCTACAGACCATTACATGAAATAACACGCCTCACTACCAGTCCATTGTTTTGTATATGTCTACTGAGGTTAAGAATCGTTAGCTGTGTTCAGAAGTCTCTATTGCTATCAATGATCTAAGAAGAAAACGCTTGTAGGATATTATCTCAGTAAATCGTAAATTCCTAACACACGTTTTTCGGATGGAACTATATAATGAAGCAATGACGGCGAAGTTCTACTGATAGAACGTCTTTATGTCACCAGACTTTGCGCAACTGTTCGTATTAATAGTCGCCGTGCGTTATGTGTGAGATACGTCAGTTAACTCTAGAGCGAAATTGATACCAATCGCGAATTCCTAGAGAATGCTTTTATCCAGAGGTGTTTGCAGATGCAGCCGACTTCGATCCTGTGCAACAACTGGGATAACCTGTTGCTCTTGAGATTTCTAACGACAGGTCTACTAAAGGGCAGTTTCGAAGACAGTGTTTACCGCAGTTAAAATCTCACGTGAATATCTGTGAACGCAGTACAGTAGCCTATGTGTAATTCTAACTGCACACTGTGAACATATTACCAGTGGCCGGTATTATTTTGTTTTTATCTTAGGTAAAGTTGGCAGCGCAATGTGCTGCTAAGGTTCTGTGCTCATTTTCTTATTGACAAATATATGGGAGAGAGTGTCACAGGAACGATACGTGATTTGGGCTGGACATAATTAAAAGAAAAGCGTTTTTCGTTGCGAAGGAATCTTCTCGCAAAATTCCAAGTGCCAACTTTCTTCTCTTAATGCGAAAATATTTTGTTGACGCCGACCTTCATAGGGAGGAACGATCACCACGATAAAATAAGGGAAATCAGAGCTCGTACGGAAAGATATAGGTGTTCGTTCTTTCCGCGCGCTATATGAGATTGGAATAATAGAGAATTGTGAAGGTGGTTCGATGAACCCTCTGCCAGGCACTTGAGTTGCAGAGTATCCATGTAGATGTAGAAATACACTAATGCACCAATGTGCTACTAAGGTTCTGTTCTCGTTTTCTTATTTTCAAATACACTGATGTGCAAAACTGTAGGACGAAAGTAGCTTTCGTATGAAGAGTCACTGCCAACTAACACTCAATGAAACTTGGAGCAAGCATAGAAGGAATTGCTACAGTTGCAACAGGTAACTGAAAGAAACTCGTAATGAGAAGATCTAAAATCAAACTTTTGTTGAAACACAATAATTAAACTGAAGTCACTGCGAGTCGAGATAGATCGCTGGATATTCCAAAAGGCGGGGTATGATTCTCAATAGGGCGTGAGGTCACCACTGACGGCAGCACATGCTGCAAAGTGCTGCCACCCTGGCTAGGAGAGTGGTAAGGAGTTCTTGTGGTCGGGCGTTCCATGTCTTCACCAGCGCAGTTGACAACTGATGGATGATCGTTGGTACATGTGGACATACTGCAATACGTCTCTCCAATGCATCCCAAACGTGCTCGATGGCATTTACGTCGAGTAAACGGGCAAGTCAATCCATTTGTAGAAAACCTCTTGTCCCAAGAGTTCCTCCGCCTGTGCCGTTCCATGCATTCCTTTACATTGTCCTCAACTGTCTAGGTGACCCACGAATAATAAATACAACCTGGTGCACACCTAAGCGGCACAAATTGGCAGCGGTGATAATCTCTCGAAAACTGTCATATCCTCACCTTCAAGCTTCGTGTCTCCGTCGCCTTGAAAGGTTATCAGGCTCCTTGAAGACTAAACCAACTTTTCCACGAAAAATTTCAATAAAACCCTGCAACCCACCAATAGTGAGGCCCAGAACACCCGCAGCCGTCAGGTTCGCGCAAAGATAATTGTTGTTACGCGACTGTTTTTCTCAAAACTGCCACGTACCACAATGAAACTCCATTAAATTGGTATACGCATCTCATCTCAATTAATCCCCTCTATAAATGACAGCACGAGCAGGGTTAAAGTTAATATCAGTGACTGCCATATACAACTTCTAATATCTCAAATAAATTTTTTATTTTGGAGGATAATTTAAATGTGTAGTTGACCCGCCAGGGTAGCCGAGCGCGGTAACGCGCTGCTTGTTGGACTCGGGTAGGCGCGCCGGCCCCAGATCGAATCCTCCCGGTGGATTAACGACGAGGGACGGTGTGCCGGCCAGCCTGGATGTTGTTTTTAGGCGGTTTTCCACATCCCGCTAGGTGAATACCGGGCTGGTCCCCACGTTCCGCCTCAGTTAGATGACTCGCAGACACCTGAACACGTTCGCACTTTTCCATGACTTACACTAGGCGCAGAAAGCAGGGCTACACTCAGTTTTATCCCGCGGTGTACGGGGTGGCGGCAGGAAGGGCACCCAGCCACCCCTTTCCACAAACTTTGCCAAATCCGTTCCTAACAATGCCGACCCTGCGTCAGTGCGGGTCGTGGCACCAGTGAAAGAAAGAAATAAAGAAGTTTAAATATGTAGTTGGTAGTCCTATTGGATATATGTTGAACAGAGGCTAGCAGAACAGGGGAGAGAGTGCGGGTCACAGGCCATTAGAGGGCCGCAACATTTTCGAAAGACACATGCCGGCACGGCGACTGGAGCAGGAGATGCCAGGGAGAAGCCACTGGGCCTGGTATATTGCTTGTGCGCTAAGCTCCGCCGGATGGGTGCCGTCTGTGCTTGTGCCCTAAATGACAAAAGGCTGTTGTGGAATGAAAGACTGTTTTTATCGATTCGTATCCATCGGTGCGTCTCGAGCTAACACTCCAGTGCACGATGTAATGCACTGTGCTCTGCATGAAGCCCGTATTCTTAGGACCACTGGGTACATTACCGACCAAAGATAAGGTCTGGAAGGTGTAGTGACAGACCATACAGCTCTTTGTACTTGAGAGCATAGCACCCGCAGCATCCTGGTTTGGACAAAGCTAGTTTAATTGTTGTTCACTTTGCTAAGAAACAGTAAGAACATAGCTACAAATGGCATTATCTATGGATGCCCTTTCGCCTATGATAGCTAAAAGTCTCAATTGTCCACACGTTTTAGCGTAAAATCGGTATACAATATCAGAATAATGTTAATAGTCTTTCTAACGGCACCTCTTTCATCCCTGTACAGTTAATATGTGCTGAAAAAAGGAGTGTTTATTTGAGAAATAACATACAGGGCGTTTCATTGCCCATATGGGTTTATGCAACCTGCAACACCTTCAAATACAGCGTGCGCAAGATTTTTATATTCTCTCGCTCGCTACAGGCGAACTGTTGGTCATACAGAAAAAATAAACAGGACCTTTTGATAGGAAATCGAATGTAGTTAAATTCAAGAAAAACGTACAAAGCCGACCTTAAAACGTGTTAACTCTAAAACCGTAGCTTCCATCGATATCGTATCCCAATACAAAATTTAACTAAATTACATGTGCAACAAAATGGTCCTGTTCATTTTCTGTAGGACTAACGGTCTACGTATAGCCAGCGAGGCGATATGATAATTTTGCCCGTGGCTTTTGAGGATGTTGTGGGTTGCATAAAACCATCGAGAAGGGCAGCTGAATCACCATATATGAAGATTCTGGAGAGCGAGAACAGAACTCGCTTGTGAATACGTGGAGAAGGCTTTATTGAGTGAAGTGCGAAATAGTACAGAGAGGGAGTCAGAGGTTGTCTGTTTCTGAGCTCCAGCACTAAAAACTCCCATTATTGGTTAATTATATTAAAATTTGAGTACAGAAGGGAGACTGCTACCTTATTTTAGATCATCTGACTGTTGAGCACTCGTAAGAATCACTGTCATATTAGCGAATTTAGTAGTTCTCCAAATAATGCTAGAAGCTCATACTAAAAAAAAAAAAAAAAAAAAAAAAAAAAACCAGTGTAAGATCTAGCTTCTTGGTGCGAGTGCTAAGTATGGGCAGCAACAGTAGCATTTACAAACCGAGCTTGACATGGACGTTAGGATTTTTACATTTTTAACTGAAGTAAGTTTACTGGAAACCACATGCTCAACATGGGCTCAGTCAGAGTAGTAGATGCATGTGTGATTCTTCCTGTAGTTCTTTTCTTCCTCTTTGACTAAAACTCAGCAATCAATTAGCGAATTTAGTAGTTCTCCAAATGTTGTGTTGACTTCAACATATTTATCTCAGACTCATTATCTGGTTTTTGCTAAGTTATCGATATTTTAATTCCATTGTAGCCTGTGTTAATACATAATGAACGTAATGCTTTCTTGTCTTTGTGCACTAGTATTTAATCTGAAGCCCACAGAGACGTGTAATAAATAGGGTACATTAGTGACCATTGTTTCAGCCAGTAGTGTCATGTGCCCCCTATGTTATTAACTCATACACCACCCACGTTTCAAGCATGATAGGGTACATATGTCTAAAAAATTCAGTTCATTAACTTATACGTTGTGCAACACGTGTAATTAGACTCATGCTATACTATAGGTAGCAATCTGTTTATCGGTAAGGTCAGCCAGTACACATCTTTCTGACATCTACAGCGGCACGGCGTTTGCTCAACCGCAACCTCTCGATATGCAATACATGTGTCCATGCATTAAACGGGTTTCCAAAATCATACCTGTATATTTTTTTACACAAGTCGTGTGGCTGCTGTCTCTTAGGCTGGTAGAGTATTGGGCACATTTTTGAGAGTTTCGACAACTAACTGTTTGCAGATGCATTCTCGTTGGCCACGTCCTTTATGATGCCATTTACATTAGGAGCTATGGCCTGAATATCGTTCCTCAACAATCTACATCTGCATCTACATTTAAGTGCCTGGCAGAGGGTTCATCGAACCACCTTCACAATTCTCTATTATTCCAATCTCGTACAGTACGCGGAAAGAACGAACACATATAGCGCTTGTCTTAACTGCTTCTTTGTACTGCAATCAAGACAAATATATAGTGAACTATTCTGTATCGCGTGTGTCCTCAAATACCTATTTGGTCTTATGATGTGTGGTTACGGAAGTGGAAATAGGAAAAAACTGCTTTGATTAGTGTGAAAATAGGGAAATTTAAGAAAGGAGATCGTGGAGCTCTAGCCCGACAAGACAAAAATAGTGGGATGGAGTCTGAATGTCTTTGGAGGAAATGCTGTATTAAAGGGGGATGTATCGAAGGAAAGGTTGCTGTGAACAGGAAACTCACAACGATACATGTTGCGGTACTTCGAAAACTTTAGTTTCTAGTTATGTACTGTCTTTACAAATCAGAATCTTGATGGGCCACATACAACATGCAAGCATCTACATACATATCAAAGACACAGTAGGAATTGAAACTGCATGCTTCATAATGAGCTCGCTCTTACAACGATTTAGCAGGAAATAATTTAGCGTGCCACTTTCCCTTTCTTTTCATAAAGGCTCATTTGACTTGCGTTGTTTAGTAAAAAGAATCGTTAGCATAGTGAAACATAGGTTTGTTCTTTGAGAGACTCGCGGTTTGGTTTCGTCGTCTTCTCGCTGCGCCAACTGTTAAAAGCACATATAGAAGTTAGAAAGGAGCGACAAACACAACATGTTGAGGCGAATTTCGCTGGCGAGGAGATAGAGAGATAGATATAAAGAGAGAGAGAGAGAGAGAGAGAGAGAGAAAGAGGGAGAAAGAGAGGGGGATGGAGAGAGGGGAAAGGGCGGGAGGAGAGGAGAGGGGAATGGCGGAAGAGAGTCGGGACAAGCCAGCGGCGGTGGTGAGGGGACAAAAGCGACACTCCACACAAAAGCACGCCTGCAATAGCGTCCAGCGGCAACTGCGCAAACTGTAATTGGCCTCACTGAGCCCGGTGTAAACAGGTGGGTATTGGAGCTTATTCACTCGTAGCACAGAGGTCGCAGACAGCTGAATAGTACTAATGTGACGTATACACACGCTGAGGGCGAGTTAGTTGGTTACACAAGATTCATAATCTCCTTGCCTGACGGAAGATTAATTTATGTAATTATTGCAGATTTGCGTTCGACATCGATCATAAACAGGTGAATATTGGCGGTTATTTGCTCGCAGCTCAGAAGTAGCACCTAGTACAACAATACCATATTTCGTATACACTAGCTCAGGGCGAACGTTACATGCGATCTACTCGTATGATTTTGTTCGACAGGACACAAATTTATGTGCTTATTATGAATCTATTTTCAATAGCAGTTGCATGTTAGTGGAAGCCCCACAGTCAACTGTCTTGATCGTTAAAATAAGCAGTGTAACATTTTTTTCGTTTTACTGGTTGGCAGAAGAAAACTGGTAACCCGAAAGAAGCTTCGTCCTAGCACAGTCCTTGAAGAGTTATCAATGCAAAAATTCCTTTCAGACTATTTAGTAGTACAACAGTCGACAGAAAATATTTTGGATAAAGTGCACCGGAGAATAACGTTACACTACTTAAAAACATCTACAGGCACAAATATCTTACTACAAATTTTTATTAATGGTAAACAGAAAGCAGTAGATTTTGAAATGATATATGAGTATTACTTTGTGATACATGCCGGAACATGTACGAGTATTCACTACGTATATATGTTGTTAATAGCTACATAAACTACTTTGATTTACGTTGAGGTGGTGTTTGACCCGTATATGAGAGCCGCCAATCTTGAGAAGGGTAGTTGATAATATTATCGATCAAAAACAGGATTTTGTATAACATATTACGAATAATGCCCAATCGAACTATGCAGTTACAACGCTCGCTTGCTGCATCGTAGTAGGTAAATCTGGGTAGGAACAATTCAGTGGTAATGGAGTTTCTACTGTCACATCACACTAGCCACGAAATAATTTAGCGTGAAACACTTTTCCAATTTTAGTCACTTCTACAGCAGTTTTGTTGCGCCTAAATTTATTTCAGTTTTATTGCTGATCTCGTTGCAAGAACTTCGGCATAATATGAAATTTCTAACTGGAAAAAAAAGAAGAAAAGATGAGTACGCTATACTATTAGCACTAGTTGCATAAAGAACTTCGTGAGGACGCGTCCGATGATCAGGAGAAAATATCAATACCTGTTGTGGTATTAGAGTGAATTCGCTGTGCATGATCATAACCGTGCCTCCTAACAATTTGTACTTAGATTCTCATACATAGAGTAAATTCGAACACAGACTGTAATATTTTGGAGGTTGTTCGTGGATATTTTCTATTTCCGTGTATAAGACTAGCAATTGCTGGTGCCTCGTTACGAAGTAATAGCATTTCGTCTGACTTCTTACCACAATTTATCTGCATTTTCTATATCGTACTCTAAGTACCTGCACATTAGTACAAATATTGACAGTATGAACTGTGTGTGTTTGGAAAGAAACGGTACTTGCTGTTGTCTACGTTTATGTCCATTTTAGTCCTTGCCCTCAAGCTTGAAGTCAATACAGCTCAGTAGCAGCTCGGTTTCGTTTTAGCTGCACGTTGACAGTGGTAGAGAGCAGTATGGATGGTTTTACCCTTGAAGAGTTGACCGATACGCAACTCGTGTAACGGTTCACTGAGGGTTATTGCATCACTTTGTGATGTGTGTTTCACGTTTTGGTGAAGATGTATTTCATGTACTGGTAATAGAATTCCGTCTGATTTATTACCCAAGTTTATCTTCATAATCTGACTGTTTTTGCATCGCTTTTTGTTGTGTGTTTCACGTTTTGGTGAAGATGTATTTCAAGTAATAGCATTCTGTCTGTTTTCTTACCCCAGTTTATCTTCATTACCTGTCTGAAGATTTCTGCATCAGTTTGCGTTGTGTGTTTCACGTTTTGCTGATGACACGTTACAGGCTTTCTCACTGTTGTGATGATATTGTAGCAGAAATATCTTTAACAGGGTACAAACTGTATAAAATTATAATCGCATTGAAGCAATGACAAAATCTCTGGCATGTAGCGATCACAATACTGTTAGTAGTAGAATTATTGTTCTGTAGCAATGGCATAGTATTCTAATTAAGATATGGGTGGTTTTAATGCCGTACTCAGCATGATCGGATGTAAAATGCGTGGCTACGAATAGCTCATCAATGTGAGCTGCAGTCATAGCTGTTGATGATTCTGCAGCTTACATTGAGGAGCTACTCGTAGCCAAGCATTTTCTAACTGAAGAATGAAGCATAAGGCATTGAAAGCAGTCGTATCTTGAGAGGAGAACATGAAATTCTTGTGCTAAAATTTTTGTATTATAATTACAGTATTATTCTGTAACGAGCTACGAGAGACAGTAACACTACCACGAAAAGATTAAGGACACTGTTACATTACTCCTATCCACATGCGTTTCTACGTTTCTCCAGTCGGTACCCCTTCAGTTCGCTGATGACATTGCTATCCTGAGTGAAAGTGAAGAAGAATTAAATGATCTGCTGAACAGAATGAACAGTCTAATGAGTACACAGTATGGTTGAGAGTAAATTGGAGAAAGACGAAGGTAATGAGAAGTAGTAGAAATGGGAACAGCGAGAAACTTAACATCAGGATTGATGGTCACGAAGTCAATGAAGTTAAGGAATTCTGCTACCTAGGCAGTAAAATAACCAATGACGGACGGAGCAAGGAAGACATCAAAACAGACTCGCTATGGCAAAAAAGGCATTTCTGGCCAAGAGAAGTCTACTGATATCAAATACCGGCCTTAATTTGAGGAAGAAATTTCTGAGGATGTACGTCTGGAGTACAGCATTGTATGGTAGTGAAACATGGACTGTGGGAAAACCGGAACAGAAGAGAATCGAAGCATCTGAGATGTGGTGCTATAGACGAATGTTGAAAAGTAGGTGGACTGATAAGGTAAGGAATGAGGAGGTTCTGCGCAGAATCGGAGAGGAAAGGAATATGTGGAAAACACTGATAAGGAGAAGGGACAGGATGATAGGACATCTGCTAAGACATGAGGGAATGACTTCCATGGTACTAGAGGGAACTGTAGAGGGCAAAAACTGTAGAGGAAGACAGAGATTGGAATACGTCAAGCAAATAATTGAAAACGTAGGTTGCAAGTGCTGCTCTGAGATGAAGAGGTTAGCACAGAAAAGGAATTCGTGGCGGCGGGCCGCATCAAACCAGTCAGTAGACTGATGACAAAAAAAAAAAACCTTCAGTAGCATATTATGATACGGACCATGAAGTATTTAATTGACAAAAATTTGTAAAGGACCACAAAAAAGCATTACTTGAGAGGAGATGAATTTCTTAGTCAAGATCGCTTGTAAACAAACTTTATTACCGCTTTTGGTAAACATGATTACCATCGTCAGATCTCGATAAAAGGTTATTGGGTGTCTCCTATATTAGCTGTATAGACCGGTACATCGTTCATCTCGTCCCTCACATACCAGCAATGTTTCAGAAAGAGTCATTGTACGGATAATATAGGATACAAGCAGTAACCTTTTATCGAGATTTAAAGACGGTAAAAATGCTTACAAGCGACCTTTCCTGAGAAGTTCACCTTCTCTCTCGCCCCTTACCACTCAAGATGAGTAAACAAAAAAAGTGTTGTTTATTATTGGAATCGTACCTTTACCATAAACCAATTCAAGCTACACTTTGATTAGAAAAATCCCGCGTCCCACAATACATACTAGATTTCTCCACACTGGAGCTTTAGGTGTACTGGAAAGAGACGCGAATGAGTAAAACGAACACACGCACGAGATGTGTACAAATTCATTCCAGCTCTGCCGAAACACATACCTCAGCGCGTCTGTCGACCCACTGGGACTGATAGAAATATTACGATCAGCGCGCGCGCCACATAAAAATGATGATTCAAAAAAATTGCCAGTAGGCAAAGGTTATTTTATACTGCTGGATACAGCTTAACTAACTGTTGTTGCACAGCTACAGACTCTCAATAAGCTGTCAGACTGAAGAATAAGGTTGGGAATAGACAAACATTAATACAATATCACGTGAGAAGACGTAGGATCCACACAAAGCTACGGGTCCCTTGCACTAAAATATTAGGAAAATTTCGATCAGCAACAGCGAAATTGTGTGTGCGCTGTCGGGGACCACTGTGCTGGACGGAGACCGTCGCCAGCACCCGGCAGCGTTGGCGGCCTACCTGCTCCGGCCGTGACGGCGCCGTTCTGCGCCAGCTTGCCCAGGCGCTCCATGCGGATGGCCTCCTCGCCGGCGCCGGCGGCGGAAGCGGAGCGGTGCTGCTGCGGCTGCGGCATGTCGGCCGGCGTGGCTGCTCGCGCGGACACCACTGCCACTGGCCCAGCCCCGCGCCGCCGCCGACGCCGACGCCGACGCCGACGCCGCCGACGCCCCCTCCCCTCCCCCACTGTCCGAGTGGGGGAGGGGAGGGGGGAGGGCGACGCCGCCCGGCGCCGAGTCTCGCCACCAGCCGGCGCCACCGGCGGCACGGCGCGACTTGTTGCTGCCGGCAACAGGCGTCCCCGCCGGAGACGAGGGAGCGCCGGTCTGCCTTACAAGACTATCCACAAGGTGGTTCTCGCCCCGTCGTCAGCAGTTTGGTGTTTTTATTCTCTGCTGTCTGGTTAACGAGCGCCAGATTTAACGAAATATACGGAGGTGACAGTCATAACTTTCTTTCTTTCTTTTCTTCACTGGTGCCAGGTCACGCACTGACGCAGGGTCGGCATTGTTAGGAACGGATTTGGCAAGGTTAGTATGAAGGGGTGGCCGGATACCCTTCCTGCCACCACCCTGTACCCCCTGGGACGGAATTTGTGTACCCCAGCTGTCTGCGACTAGTGTAATTCATGGAACAGTGCGAACGTGTTCAAATGTCGGCGAGCCGTGTAACTGAGGCGGAACGTAGGGAACAGCCCGGAATTCACCTAGCGGGATGTGGAAAACCGCCTAAAAACCACTCCCAGGCTGGCAGGAACACCAGCCCTCGTCGTTAGTCGGCCAGGCGGATTCGATCCGGGGCCTGTGCGCCTACCCTAGTCCAGAAGCAGCGCATTAGTGCTTTCGGCTATCCTGGCGGGTACAGGTGACAGTCATAATGTGCCTCCTAATATCATGTCGGACCTCCTTTTGGCCGGCGAAGGGCAGTAACTCAATGTGGCATGGACTCAACAAGTCGCTGGAAGTCCTCTGCAGAACTATTAAAGCATCCAGCCTCTAGATTCGAACATACTTGCGAAAGTGTTGCCAAAGCAGAATATTCTGCAGAAACTGTCTTCAGGAATATGCCCCTTAAATGTTACGTGGGATTCACGTCGGACGATTTTGTGGCCAAATCATTCGCTTGAATTGTCATCAATGTTCTTCAAACATTGACATCCATAAAAATCCCCTCATTGTTTGGGAACATGAAGTGCACGAATGATGCAAATGGTCTCAGCTGCGTCAGCTGGACAAGAGGACCCAGTCCATTCCATGCAAAAGCAACCCACATAATCATGTAGTACACCAACTTGCACAATTCATTATTGAGAAGCTGGTTCCATGGCTTAGTGGGATCTGGGCCATACTCGAGCCTTACCATCATCTATTACCAAGTGAAATAGTGACTCATCTGACTGGGGTTTCCAGTCATCTAGGGTCCAATCGATATGGCCACGAATCCAGAGGAGGTGCTACAGGCGATGTCATGCTGTTAGCAAACCTCTCTTGTCTACTGCCATAGCCCATTAGCGTCAAATTTCCCCGTACTGTTCTAACGGATACGTTTCTATAGTTACTTCAAACAGTCTTACTTCTCTGTTGACACTGACAACTCAAACGAAAGTCCGCTACTCTCTGTCGTTAAGTGAAGGCCCTCGGCCACTACGTTGTCCGTGGTGAGAGGGAATGTCTGATATCTGGCATTCTCTGCAGGTTCTTGGCACTGTGGATCTCGGAATACCGAATTCCGTAACGATTTCTGAATTGAAAAGTTCCATGCGTCTAGTTCCAACTACCACTCCGCGATCGAAGTTTGTTGATTCCCGACGTGCGGCCGTAATCACGACGGAAACCATTTTACATGAATCATCTGAGAATAAATGACTGCTCCGCCAGTGCACGGCAATTTAATATCTTATGCACGCCATACTACCGTCACCTGTATACGTACATATAGCTATCGCATGACTGTCGTCACCTAAGCGTAATTCAACTCCAGCTCCTCTTCTAGCAGCTCTGTACCAAAGGCCGCTGTAAAAGGGAAGTGCTCCTAACAGGGTCCTTGAACAGGCACCCACAGCTATTTCTCAGTCGTCCAATTGATGTATAATTTTGGATTATGTTTTCTGTCCGCATGTTATGGTAATTATGCAGAAGGAATAAGTCCCCTGCAGGTTCCGAAAACAACGATCATATAAAGCAAAGCTCACTCTGTTCGTCCATGAGACGAAGAAAGCAGTAGACATCGGCGCTACAGAGACACTTCGACAAAGTCCACCAATGACGCTTAGTAAAAAAATATGAGCGTACTGAATATCAGCCACCAGCACGGCTAAACGGTTCCTAGAAAACAGATAGCGTCATGTCATTCTTAACAGAAAGATATTTTTCCTCGTTAAAGACGGTGTTATACGGCCATTCCTTTTCACAAAATATACGGATCAAAGATGTCTGGTTATCATGCATTCTAAAATGCATGCGTTAAGATCTGCGAGCACTTGTCCAGTAGAAGAGGAGTGTTTCACAGCAGCGAAGATGAACAAATGCTCATCGCTCTGGAGGTACGCACTTTTGAGCCCATGTTTACTAAACTTTCTTGCTTCGAAAGATCATGCCTGCCATATCATTGAATATTGACTATCCCTCCTCAGACTCCCCGTACCGGCCGGTGTGGCCGAGCGGTTCTAGACGCTTAAGTGTGGAACCGCGCGACGGCTACGGTCGCAGGTTCGAATCCTGCCTCGGGCATGGATGTGTGTGATGTCCTTAGGTTAGTTAAGTTTAAGTAGTTCTAAGTTATAGGGGACTGATGACCTCAGGTGTTAAGTCCCATAGCGCTCAGAGCCATAGACTCCCCGTATAACAATATCCAACCAAAGGTTGTATTTTTTGTATTCCGCCTGGGAGGCGGCGAGTGGGTAGGAACGGAGAAAGGTGATACAAGTCGATACTGCAAAAAAATGGTTTACTGGTGCAAAAACAAAGTGATAAACGATTACATAACTTTGTACGTAGGTGCGATGCTGAAGCGATGTATCCTGGCTGGCTGCACCTGATGCAATGGACAGAATCTGTAGCGGAGCTCGTAGAGCTGCACAGCACCAGCTAGAGGGCGCTGTTGTCGATGTCTCGTGGTAGTGCCAACTTTTGAAACTATGCCGTGGCATCGTTGCTATCGATACCACAGTATTTAAGTGCTATTTTTGAAAATGGGAACTTGTACTATGTAAAAGACACTCAGTAATTCAATAGAAGAATGGCAAAAAAAATTATTTTCAGAAGTTTTGAGAAATTTTGCAACCACCCAAACGTGCGTGTTGGGCCTTTATTACAACTTTTTTTATCATACACACACTCTACTCATTTTTTGATTCTTTCTCTGTGTGATACAAGCAAAAACAGTTGGCACCTCTTAATAAACACATATACACATCATATCTATCACATTTTATTCTTTTAGCCTGTTTGTAATGCGTTTTCCGGCAACTTATTGCAGATATTAAATCGTCAGCAATACCCCATTTGCTACGGTCGCAGGTTCGAATCCTGCCTCGGGCATGGATGTGTGTGATGTCCTTAGGTTAGTTAGGTTTAAGTAGTTCTAAGTTCTAGGGGACTAATGACCACAGCAGTTGAGTCCCATAGTGCTCAGAGCCATTGAGCCAATACCCCATTGACTAAATCTGTGCATGGTGAACATGATGGTTTATATCTTTTGGTTTCAGCTGTAATTAAATGTTCTTCTTCTGTTTCATTATGATCGTCAGTCCGTACATGGGCTCCCTCTTCGTGCTGTAATGAGGTGTTCCCTCATTGCCCTCCGGAATGCAAGCAGATCATGTATGCCTTTTGTTAGAACTTTATTTGTTTTACTATCATTTCTATACTAAAGTCACATGGCAAGTCCGTCAAACGTAAATTTATCTTCCTGATCCACTTCTTAGTTTTTATGTGTACATCAGCTGATCAGAGAAATCAATTCATTCTATTGATTGATTGCACTCGCGTACATTTGATGGGCACACCAATTGATTTCCTGTGTGTTATGTCGGCTACTGTGAGAGACAGAACCGACACAATCAAGGAAGCATAGAAATTGCGATGGCCGGAGGCAGGAATCCAAAATTGTCTCTACATTAAACTTTAAGGTCATTAAAAATTTTATTTCTAAAACGAAAAATAAATGTAACTTCTATTCATGAGGTTCCTGTGCCTCCTACTTGCAAGCAGAAAGAAGGCTGTGTAACTTCTTCCTATTAATCAGTGCTGATGCTCTCGAAGCTTGCGACCGAACTGGGCCGACCACCGATAGGCGGATGGTTAAACCAAGATTTCCAGGGTGCTGTGGCGCTGCCCGCTCTTTTCGTTGGCGCGCGGTCAGCACCTTTTTGATGTCGTTTAGCGGCACTGCGTTGGTCAGTTTGCAGTCGATGTCTTGGGACTACAAATTCCTCCCCGCCAAAATGCAGCACCGTTGTCGTGTGGGGAGCCATCTTATGACAACCTTGAACGGTTAGGCACGGGGGGGGGGGGGGGGGGGGGGGAGAATTGAGGAGGCAAGGAGCAGCGTGGCTTGAGGAGTTGAGTGCCACAACTGGGATCGATGCCGAGCCTCTGTCCACGCCCCGACATCAGTCCTGCTCTCCGAGGCGCCCACCCTCATCCTTAGCCGGTCCGACGAAAAATGAAGAGGGCGGCCATGGCGATGTCGGCGACGCCGGGTCCACGGCGGAAGCCGGGACGAGCGCTGGCAAGTTGAACAGCTGTGGCGGCTAAGGCGATTGTCCAGCTCCATCGGTTCTGCAGGCTGTACCGAAGAGGCACCAAGGGGCGGCCGTGCCGGCCTCTAGGTCCAGTTAGGATGTGAATCTGGGGATCGAAAATCTGCGGAAGAACCTGAAATCGACAAGCACGGATCTGGTCCTGATGGCGGAAAGCAACCCAGCAGGCTTGAATTAAGTACAAGTAAGCGCCGAAATTTTGAAAAATCGTTCCTCTCTCCCAGTGCCTGGTGTGACCAAAAACTGAAAACGAATGGGATCAATAGGCACAAAGCGATACCTGAGGAGCGGGAAAGGCGGTTTGTCCTGCACTGGCTGCAGCGACAGGATGAGCGTGCGGTGGCGCCGGTCGTGTAGAATCTCGCGGGGCTGGAAGCAATACGTTGCGAGAAAAAGCAGCCTCGCTTGCTCCAATGTGTGGGAGGCACGTAGTTTATTCATCTTCTGACTGAACGCCAGCACGAATCGTTCAGCTTCTCCGTTTTACTGAGTATGAAAGGGAATTCTGGTAAGGTGAGTGATACCATTGGCTGTGCAAAATTGTTGAAAGTCCTGAGCTGTAAATCCTAAGCCGTAAACCGTAGTCCGTTGTTTGTAGGCAACACTTCAGGGAAACCTTCCAAGCAAAAATTAGATGACAAAGCCTGACTGGTAATACACCACGTAGTCGAGTTCATCGGCACTGCAAATTTTTAAGTCTGGCATGTCTTTACAAAAATAATTTCAAAACAATTTCAAATAGCGTGACAATTTTCATTATGAAAAGGAGATTATCAGGCATGACATTAACAACTTGCCAATATTGAGATTTTAACTTGACATATATATATATATATATATATATATATATATATATATATATATATATATATATGACATTTGAAAAAAACCTCTTTCAAAAATAGCTCTATGTAAAGGATATTGCAAGGTTTGACGTTAACAATAAGAAGATTTTAAACTTTTGTACTAAGCAAAAATAGTTGTCTCTCGCCAGTTACATAACTTATCTTTGTTTCAAGATAAATGTGAATAAGCCAGCACACAAACCTTCACATTAAAGGCTGTTCCCAAAAAAAAATTCTTTTGCTCGGTGAGGGAATGACACGTGTAAAGGGGCCCAAATCACAATAGGCGGAATAGTTACTGGTGGTCTACAGGGCCATAGTAAATCAGCCCCAAAACTTCCGTTACAAGCCGCCACCTCCCCGAGTTACTCAAAACCAGAAGACGTAGCAAGGGCGGTGCCTGCACAGACTCCGAACCACAGAGACCAGCGACACTGACCCTAAATCACCCAATCGAGGAGTGAAGGAAATCGGCCCGACCAAGAAGCGATTACCACCTTCCCGCGGACAGGCAGACGAAAACTGTGATGGGACGACCCCCATAAAACCACTGGTGAAGAAACTCATACACTTCACTCGAACTTGAAAATAAAAACAGTACTCAACATCTGACACTCCACACCAGCGCCGGGAACACGTCGCGCTTCCAAATGCTCATCAGAGCCAACCGCTGCCAGCGGTTTCAACGACCGATAAGAAGACATACGGTCCCACGAGCTGATCTCCTGCACACGGCTTCTAAGCTTCATAACCCACGTACATGCGAGAAAGGTACACTTAGCCCCTGACAGCCAAGAGGTCGGCCAAAGCACGTGGCGAGCAGTTGACGACCCCCAGCAGCAGGGCCCCGCTTGCGCCACCACCTCTCTCGGTCGCCGTCCAGTACGTACTCCGCGATCGTCACGAGACAGTACACTTGCTCCACCTCCCGCCAGAGGGTGGTAGCGATCCAAACAGCGCGCCAAACCGAAAGCGCCACCGCAAACACTAGACGCGAAGCGAAAGCACTCCGCCGCGTTTTTCGAATTGCCGGACACAACTACGGCTCACCGGAATTTGAACCCGGGTCTCCAGCTCACTAGGCAGATGCAGTAACCACTGGGGTACCCTGTCACTGTGGTTTCGCACACTGCATGTACTCTACCCTGGCGCGCCTCCCTCCTCAATCCAAATTTCCATTCACGCCTCAGCCAAATTGGTATTTACCCTACAATCCAACAACGCTGCAGAGGCTTTCCAACTTTCTTGGAATAGCATCTCAGTATCGAATGAAATGGGGTATCGTGCCTGAAATTCAGGCATAGTTGCTCTGATAAAATGGAACACTATGTTTTTACAGACCTTTTGAAGTCTCAGAGGTCTGTGAAGTACATATGCAGACTGAACGCTGCTCGAGTTTAGGTGGAATACCGGGTAGGCTGAAGCATAAATGGAAATTTGGATTGAGTAGGGAAGCATGGTATGATAGTCTGTGCATTTATGTAAAGCAATTGTGTCAAGGTGCCGTGGTGGTTAGTGAATCTGCGTACTGAGCAGGGGACCTTGGTTCAAATACAGGCATTGATACAAATTTTAATTCGTCGCTTCAGTCTGCATTATACATCGTGGATGTTTGACCTGAAATGGTCTCTGGAACCACATAGTTTCATTTGATGTGTGTTTTATGCTTGAGTTACTCTCAGTGTTACTAAGAGGTGTTTACCGGTTGTTACATTCATAAATTTTGTTTTGCTTCACGCGTATTCCTGTCTGTTGCCTCCGTGCATCTGTTGTCTCCCTGTACTGTGGATAATTCATGAATATTATGAGTGGTGTCTGTAATGTGTACTCGGGGTAAAGGCGAGTTCAATTTTTCTGTCTTATTTGCAACCGCATGGGCGTTCTGCTTCAAATTATATTTATATACCACTATTTGAATTTTAACATGGCAAACTATGTACATCGCCGAAGATTCCTGTATGTTTATTGGATTCCAATACTGTGCTGTTCGGTTGTCCGAATTTGGTGAGTTTATTTAAATTGTACAATGTCTGATTCTTAAATTGTATTGCCCATTTGTTTACATTTATTGACGTTTCTTGGAATTACTGTAGAAATACATAAGTATTTTGAGTGCCGTCTTATAAATAACTTGCCGTATCTGGTTAATTTTTTTTTAACCCATCACCATGCCATTCCCAGCTCCTAGCATTTCAAGAAGCAGCTATGACACTTTGGAAACAAATGTAAAACAAGAGGAAATGAAACACACTAAGGATATAATTTATCTTCTCTTTACCACAAGAAATAAGACGGCTGGGAGGATAATACTTTATTGCATATAGGTAGTAATGCATAGAGCATCAATCAATATAAAAAAACTGAATTTAAAACGTTTTAGAAACGTATGGGACGTTTACTCTCTAGAAGGTTACAATAGTCATGACTCATTTTATTTACCCGGTAGCTTCTATTCATGAACAGATATTCATAATTAACGTGGCTGTCTGTAGAGCCTGAATGAAAAGTATGTGACAAAACACACGAATCCAGTCAACTTGTCATCGATGATTTCCGCCCGAAAAAATACCGAAAATCTTTCACGTTGACAGCGCTGCTCATTGTAGTGGCGAGTTTCATACCCCCACTGCTGACAGTCCTAAATACTCTATCCTTGTGGGAACTCTCCTTGTACAGGATGAAAAATGAGAAATTCACATTGCTGTGCCGCTGGAACTGTTAAAAATATTTGATAGTGTTGGGTAATAGTGTATCTACAGAGCGTGGTAGTTTTGCGCGTAATAAGAAGGCTAATCTGGTTTGACTTGCGATATTATAAGCTAGTCAATGAAGTGAAATGGTTGAATGATATTACTGGCAGGGAGACACCGTTTGGGGTGGTTCGGCCGCCTGGTGCATGTCATTTTATTGGACCTGGGGAACTTAAACGTTCGACTGAGATGAGATGAACGATGAAGACAACAGAAAATCTCCGACCAGACAGGAATCGAACCTAGGGCCCTGAGATCGAGAGGCGGTGACGCTAACCATTACTTTACGAGCTTGGCTGAAGACATTCTTTCGACACTTTGGAACGTTTCTTCATTAAATTTTGGAGCTTTTACTGTTCAGCTCCTGTATGTAGCCGGAATGGATAGCAGTCGCCTTATACGAAGCTAGATCTAATCCTAGAATGGAGGAAATTTGGCCGAATGTGAGGACTTGGCAGAGAAAGGGGACAGAGATGATGGCATGAAATCCATAATTAGCAGACATTGCATCAATGTGTTGGATTAAATTACAAATCGGTCCGCATAACCTCATGGTATGGGGACGTACAACACTGTTGGTGGTCAGTTCGTCGGATGGGAGACTAAACTCGGCAGCCGCTTAGATGCTACTCGAGAAGAGTAGACTACGTGCCGGCATCGGGTTTCACCCATCATTTCTCCCATCATCATCAAGACAACACAAAAACTTGATCATTTTCAGCCCCCTACCCGAGACATGCAGTGCTGCCCAAGTAGCATCAAGCATCACTCTCATAGCAGGATATAAGCCACACAACCGCACAAAAAATAAATAAATTGATCCTTACCGTTTTGAATTGCCCTTTTTGAGTGTAAGCGTACCATTGTTCTCAAAATCTTATCAAAAGCCGCAAGATTTCGTCTGCTGACAAGCTCCTTTTAGAGAATTACATATTACACCGCCGAAAAAAAAATCAACAGCAAGGACGAGATTGTGTAAGTGACAAGTGAGGTGACAGGTAGTTTGTCACTGTAGGAGTATACAATAACAAATTCAGGTCAAATAAAACACACACGTCCTTGTAAAGGGTTCCGAAACAGTCGCTTCAGTACACACTGTATCCACCTTTGAGGACGACGCAGGTGATTATTGTCGCATACAAACGATCATAAAGGTTCCGGATGGTATCCTGCGATAAATTGTCCCAAGCAAATTGTGCCCTTTGTTGCTATTCGTGAATGGTTCTTGCAGGCTCTGGAAAGAGAGTAAGTTCTCACTCATCATGTCCCATACTTTTTCTGCTGGCGAGAGGTCTGGAGATCTTGCTGACCGGGGCAGTTTTACACCACGAAGAGCGCATTGAATCGCAGCAGCAGTATGTTGGCGTGCCCTGCTGTGCTGAGAAAGCACATCACCTCCCTGTCGCAGGAATGGCAGTAGCACCGGGACAACAGCCTGTGCAATGTGGCGAGCACCAGTTACTTTACCCTGCAGAAACACCACGAATTATAACTGATGGCCCTTCACAGCATGAAGGGTGGAATGAGACCTCTATTTCATGGCTCTGGAATAGGCAGCTCACAAGAGCTACATCATACACGTCTCGTCCATCACACGCATACAGAAAGAACCTGCTCTCATCACTGTTGAAAGCAGAGCGCCATTCTGCTCTCCAGTGCATTCTTTTACGACATCAGAGTAGATACGCTTGCCAACGTCTTAGTGTCAGTGGTAATCTGGCCCGAGCCACACGCAGTCTGAATCCCGCTGCAAGCAAGTGGTTACCAATGCTCCTTGATGACACAGTAGGTGCAATACGTGTCCGGGTTTGGTCCCTGTATGGTGTTCGCTCAGCCACCACTGCTCGGACAACGAGTCGATCTCGACGTGCGTCTTTACTACGTGGACATCCAGAACGAGGTCTATGGGCTTGGAGCTGCTCCACAAAATTGCTATTCAAAGCAGCCACACACCACCTACACATCGTTCGCAAAATGTGCAGCAGTCCGTCAGTACGTTTATCCAGTTTCCCGCAGGCCTGCAATACGAACCCGTGCATATGGTTGAAGCACTTCAATAGTAGTACGCTCTCGTCGGTGGAGCATGGTTGTATGCTAGAATGAATTTTGTAAGCACTGTTCACCTCTAAACACAGCACGGTTAGTGGCTGCAGAGTGAAAACAGAAGGAGCACAGACAGGCATCCTGAACTCCATCTCAATACCGATGGCTGTGACAACTAAATCACTAACGTTACTACGCCTAGGTATGCACGTATTATGCCACTGAACGAAATTCTTGAGAGTGCTGCATTTCTCCGTGACGGTGTGTAATGCTTGCTCGCACTCACAGCATTACATCTTGCTGTTCCGTAAGCAACGCTAATGTACACGGTTTGTTATTTATACGGAGTTGTCAGAAGCAGTGTGAACGGCTTGAATTTGCACTCGCATTGACCTGATAGGCTAACTTCAACATTATTAACTCGGAAACGACGAAACATCGAATTTTTTCGTAACAATTATTTTTCAACACAAGCTATCCTGCAACACCCTTAGAAACTTTTCAAGCTGTTTCTTACCACCTTGTGTACCTGTTTATGATGAAACTTATTCGAAAATGCAAAAGTCAACAGTGGGGGCCCAGCACGAAACCACAACTCAACACAAAAGTTGTTCAGTGATACAATACCGCTGTCTAGGACACAAGTGACCCAGTACACTTATTGGACAGTCTAGCGCTAGTCGCTAATCGGCTGCCGTTTGTAGATCTACAGCGGTGAAATAGTTATGGTTATGGTTACGATCATGTGATAGTAAGTCCCCTAAACTGCAGTTTAAAGATTCTGCTCCTTATATACTATATCGTGGACGGTATGCCAGAGCACATGAAAAAGTTATATGTAACTCAACTGTAGTTAAGTGTTAATTTAAATGATTATAAACGTAATATAATCATAAAAATCGTAGATGGCAGGGCGTTATACGTAATAAGTTTATTTTTTCTGTACTTTGTTTAAATATGGTACTAGAACAGAAGTATGATCTCAGCGTTCACCACATATTCATAATAAACAAGGTAATCGCAAATTTTATTCTTTAAGTGGTCGATCGTTGCTTGAGCTAAACCTGTTGTCACAAAAAAATGTAACACAAATAGTAGAGAGCTAAAAATATTAGTAACATCAACAATCCAAATGTTGTCGAAGATAGCAAAGTATCAGTTGAGAAAATCTCTTACTTAACGAACAATAATTGTATACTAGAAGTAGCATGCCGTCTAAAACGTAGCACAGTATCCTAGGAATAATGTGTTTCCACCTAATGAGACAATCTGAATTAACATCCATGATTGCAAGTGCTGTAGGAGTTGGAGAAATCATTGCTCTTTTCTGTCTTGTTTATTCTGTGACACAAACATAATATGGAGGTTAGTCAAATGAAAATGTTAAATGCGTAATAAAAATAGCGAACAATGAAGCCTATCCTGATAAGTTTGTAATCACGTGCCTAACTATGATGAATGTTCACTAAAACAGGTCTTTTTATTAGGTTCCTGAATAGTGAAGACATGAAACCTACTGAAATTCACCGCAGAATGAAGATGCGATCCGGTAATGTACCTTACTCACAGCGGGAAGTCTAGGAATGGAGTCGGAAGTTCGTAAATATTGTGACATCCGTGGCTGATATTCTTCGCTCAGGAAAGACGCGTTTCGTCGTGGAGCCGGGAAACTATTCAGCCGTTGATGCTACTGTCACGCAAAACTGTTGTGTGACATTGAATCACATAGTAGTATTTGTAAGCGCTGAGACATCAAAATCAGACTAGCGGAGGAAAACAAGGCATTCCTGGATAAGGGAAGTCTGCTAGTGTCAAACATAAGCCTTAATTTGAGAAAGAATTTCTGAAAATGTACGTTTGGAGCACAGAATTGTATGGTGGTGAAATATGGACTGCGGGAAAACCAGAACGGACAATCGAAGGATTTGAGGTATGATGTTACAGAAGAATGTTGAAAATTAGGTGGACTGATAAGGTATGAAATGAAGAGATTCTCTGAAATATAGTAGAGGAAAGTAATATACGGAAAACAAGACAAGAAGAAGGGACAGGATGGTACGACATGTGTTAAGACATCAAGGATAACTTCCATGGTATTAAAGAGAGCTGTAGAGGGTAAACGCTGTGAGGAAGACATATATTTGAATACATCCAGCAACTAATTGAGGGTGTAGGTTGGCACAGGAGAGGAATTCGTGGCAGGCAGCATCAAACCAGTCAGAAACCGATTCAAAAGAAAAAAAGCGTTGGTTCAGTGCAGCTGGCTGTACACCAATGTCTTCGACTGCCAAGAAAGTGTTTGAGGTATGTCCTCCGCCAACTAACTCCTGAATTAAAACAGCGATATGTTAATTAGCCTAAACAAAGTCTCAGAGGTGTTGAAGAAAAAGTTTCGAAGATAACCATCACCAGATAGGCCTATGCTGACATCCTTTTCACAAGAAAGAGGTGTCATGTTGAATCATGACCTTTCGCGGGATGGGGGGACGCTCTGTCATTTGTGCATGACAACCATATTTCCTAAAACGTCTTCTTATGCCTACAACGAAATGGTAACGACTTGAATTGCTGTCTGCAGGTGTTCACTTGCAACGTGACAATGCATGTTCCATCCAGTGAATGATCTGGTTGCGATAATTACTACCTCAAGTGTGAGCCTTCCACATCCACTATACTCTACAGGCATTTTCTTGATAGATAACGAAACGGTTGCACCATCACAGATTCGTTGGATCACTTGTATGTGAGTGGTTGTGCAGCCTATGAAACAAATTATTTTTTACGAATATCAGGTGCTTCGTAAGAGCTGACGAATTTGCATCATGTGTTTGAGAGATTATTTTGAAAAGTGATACAGCTTCTGTGGTGACATAAGCTGATGCCAGTATGCCAGGCAGTAAAGAGTTTGTTAGAAGATCGTTGGAGGCGAGAGACAAACTCGCAAGGAACGTGTCGCCAATGTCTTCTCAGCCGCCAGTGTTTAGATCGCAGCTGCGGACCGGAGGGCCCAGCCAGTTCCAGGCTGTCATCCAGTGAGTCACAAAGACATCAGTCGCAGCCCAGTCACTTTCACTAGCAGAAAGTCGCATGAAGCACATAGCGACCAGAGTAGCGTACATAGTGGACTTATTCTTCACCAGCAGTTAGGCTAACGTGGTCTGTTATGGAGAGCTTGTATCAAAACACTTGGATTATCTTGAGTCAAGTAAGTTTCTATTCTTATGAATAAAGAACCCCGTTAATATATTCATGCAGTTTGTGCTATAGAAAAAGGATACTGGCCACCAACTAACATCCTCTCCTTGCTTCTCATGCTACAAGCCTCGCTTGCATAATGAAATGTATTACAACATTTTATTTGTACATTTGCCATATTGTAAATTAAACAATGTACAGTAACAAGATGGAAAGTTGTGGGTATTTCAAAAGTTAGACTGTACCCAAGTGAATAAAACAGAAACGTATTATGCTTATGTGGGAGGCAGGTGCATTATTCGCTGATTAGCCTTTTGCAGATGTCCGCAGTAAATATAGTTTCTTATTTATGATAATATATTTTCATTTGCTTCAACTATGACCTATTTATATTCAGGAACTCATGTGACATATTCATAGCAGCAAATGCTATTGGTCATGATCTTCATTCCGAAGACAGGCGTCATACAATTATTTACTCTATTCTGTGCAGGTTTTGTACCTCATAGACAAACACACACACACACACACACACACACACACACACACACACACACACACACACTGTCCAATTACAAAACCGACGACTCCTTAATAACTCTTTATTCTGTGCAGGTTTTTTACCTCATACACAAACGCACACACTGGCGTATTATAAAATCGACAATTCCCTAATGAATCAGGATGTGTTTATTAACTGACCACCCCTTGACGTCTAGTTGCATCAAACTGTTTTTCTCCTCAGGTCTGTTCAGTACATCTTCTTTAATTATCCTATCGAGCCATTATGCCTTCAGCATTTTCCTGTGGCACAACATTTCGAAATCTTCAACAGTCTTCGTGTCTGAACTCTGAACTGCATATCGCCCAATTTTTCGTCTCAGGAAAGACGTTCTAATACCTAAATTTATATTTGGTGATAACATATGGTGTCATTAATATTAAATGATTCAGAACAATTCGCAACACGAAGCCACTTTCTCCACACTGACAACAGCTTTATTTACTTATAGCAAATGAAACGAACTGTTCCTCAAAGAATGCAAGGCTTATTTCACGTTTTCGTATAATGTTAACTCCGAAGTCTGTTTCATAGTTTTCAAACAAACTGTGAGCATATCTCTACCGAAGAAGAAGAGAAGTTAGGATTCACATTATCGATAACGATCAGCAGCCCGGTGTGGACGAGCGGCTCTAGGCGCTTCAGTCTGGAACCGCGTGACCGCTACTATCGCAGGTTCGAATCCTGCCTCCTGCATGGATGTGTGTTATGTCCTTAGGTTAATTAGGTTTACGTAGTTCTAAGTTCTAGGGGACTGATGGCCTCAGATGTTAAGTCCCACCGTGATCAGAGCCATTTGAACCATTGTTGATAATGATCATAATGTTTACAACTGAAGAATTAAAGTTGCATACTGGCCTATCTCTGATAACATTGGAAACTGCTTGTTTCTCTCCCATAAATTACTTTACAGTGTTGTATTTATTTGATTAAATGTTCTCAGTAATGAGGAATTGATGAAATGTAGTGCAGTGCGGCAGTCTCCTGTAAGGTGAGCAAAATGGCGTATATATTCACTCACATTAGATTTCATAAACATTAATGTATACGGTTTACTGTTTAATAAGGCAGTAAATACAGAAAAGACTCTCTTTCTATAAGTAAATTGTATTAGCATTATTTAAGTGTGTATGACCAACTACCGCTGTGATTTGTTGGGCTGTGTCATTAAGGGAACACAAATTTTGAGAGAAACTTCTTATGTTTTATAACGACCAAGCAACAGTTGCAACAATCTCAAAAATTTTTATGCTCTCTAAGAGCCTACAGAAAATGACACTAGGACAGTTTCCAACTTACACTCAGTGGCACATTAAAACTCTATGTCACACGGGGATTCGAAACTAACATTTATGCTTTCCAGGGGTAAGTACCCTACCGGCTGAGCTATTGCAACACAACCCCCCCCCCTTACCCCCTCCACCTGTTGACTCGACTTGACTCCCCTCCCCAATACTTCCACCATCACCAATCTTCCAGAGCCAGCCGCGGTGGTCTCGCGGTTCTAGGCGCGCAGTCCGGAACCGTGCGACTGCTACGGTCGCAGGTTCGAATCCTGCCTCGGGCATGGATGTGTGTGATGTCCTTAGGTTAGTTAGGTTTAAGTAGTTCTAAGTTCTAGGGGACTAATGACCACAGCAGTTGAGTCCCATAGTGCTCAGAGCCATTTGAACCAATCTTCCAGAATGCACCAACATTCCCTGCGTAATTTGCAGGACTAGCACTACAGAAGAAAGGGCATGGCGGAGAACTGGGTTATCCATAGGCTTCAAGATTGTTACCAGAATGGATTTTCACTCTGCAGTTCCTTCCAGAAATGTTAGGCGTGCAAGATTTACGGGAGGGGTTTGGGAGGTAAGACATCTGCTGGCGGAAATTAATCTATAAAAACGGATAGTGAGGAATTTTTTTCTTTTTAAATTTATTTGCTTTCGGGACGAACTCATTTTAGCCATCTAAATAGTAACGTCATTTATAACGACACGAAAGTAAGGGCAGCACAACACCCAGTCCCGGAGTGGAGAAACCTCTGGCCGAGCAGCTAACGAGGCGGACGAATATAAGTTAGCCTTAGACTTCTCAGGCAGGAGAGCATAAGCCTGGGGAAGTCCATGGTCTCAGGTTGGAAGTTTTGGCACAGAATTTTAATCTGCCAGAAAGCTTCAGATCAGTGAACACTCCACTGCAGAGTGAAAATTCATTCTGGAGATTCTCGCTATAGATCACCGTATTCCCCATGTGATTTTATGAGAAAAGACCTTTCTCGTAATTTTGGAAACGAAATAGAATGGCTTAGCAACTGTGCCAAGGTGCCATGGTGGTTAGTACATCTGCCTAATGACCAGGAATCCTTGGTTCAAATCCCGCCATTGATACAAATTCTTATTTGTCGCTTCAGTCTGCTTGTATACATCGTCGATGTAATACAAAAGAAACGGATGTTTACTTATTTCCTTTTTTTCCTATTTTGGTGGACATTTTTCGTTGCTGCATTAAGTTATTTGGACGAGCTAAAGGAGTATCGTAGTTCTTGGATGGGTAACGTTGGTAGTTGACATTTGGTTACTGTGGTCAGGAGGTACACTGTGTTTCCACACCACTGCGTCAGTTCACTGCGCTGGTAAGCGAAGTGTGTGTGGGAAAGTTTTAGCTGGAATATGGTTCCAAACGAGCACCAAATGACATGCGTAGAAGATGGTGACCGTCGGCAAACTGTTCCAGTGTCCCGTAGGAGTACGACACACGACAGTGTTCATCCGACGGGTGGGAAGGGCTGCGCCATGGCCACGAGGAGCGCCATGAGCGGGTCTGGTGGTGGGGCGGCGGCTGGCGCGAGGCTCGAACCCAGGACCGCAGGGCCCAGGCCGGCGCCCTGCGCGCCCAGCCGCAGCAGCTGCATCGTCGCCAGCGCGTCCAGAGCGTGCATCAGCGGGGCCCCTGCAACAGCACACAGCACGATGTATGTAGGTACGGAAACAGGGCGGATGAAACGTGCAGGGGCAGAAGTGCAGGAGGCTCTTCCAGACAGGAGTAGGAACGATGAATTCAAATGATCTCGTCTAAGGCAATGAACGACAAGTTCATGATGGTGTATTGTACTACCTCGATAAACGGCGGTAGTACTGTCAACTTTACATCTGATTATCGATCTGACTACCAAGCGATGCAAAGCATACTTGTACGTGTGGCATCACGGGTTGCTTAACCCGTTCGAGTGTTCCACCCTGCTCCCTGATAGCGTCACAGGCTTCGTTCGTATCAGAGACCGGTCATGCAGACACGAGAGCTTTTATGTGTGCAGCAAATATCAAGGGAAATTTTATTTACTAAGCTCTAGAGAACCACGTGAAAAGATTTCATCAGTCTAGACATTTTCCAAATATGATGACATATACACATTGTCCGTGACAACTGGATCCAAAGTGCATAAGCTCACCATCTATGGGGTAGCATTGTGAGGTTGGCGCATGATCTACAGAGTCCTCGATCGCCGATTTGTTTGATTGATACACACTCGAATTATTACCGACTATTGACACAGGTGTGGGCTTGTTCTCCAGGATGAACGACATTATCTGTCACGCTACGAGCGGCACATCTTCAAAATGAAGTTGTGTGTTCTGCAGAAGGCACATATAAATTGAATGTTAATATTTCTCGCAAAAATTATTGGTACAGGCAGCTCGTCGCGAATAGTACGAGCCTTATTCCGCACGGCATATAATTTGTTGGAAACATTGTGCAGCAACCAAGACAGTTTTTTTATGTTTTCTGACATCCCAATAATTTTCCTCAGTGACCTTCTTCTTCACAAAGTCTTCGTCAAATATAATACTTCTGGATAGGTCCTCTTAAAATAATTATACACTGTTCCACCGGAATATGTATGTTTATAATTGTTTCTAACAACGATTATCAACTGTATAGTAGTTCTCTAAAGTCTCAACGCAACAGGTCTGCAAACTCTAATACAGGAGGCAATACCCATGTGTCAACTATACACAATAATTGCATTAAAATAACTCGATGATCAATTAGCACGAACTCACTAGACATACTAGGGTTGAATGAAAAGTAATACCTCCACCCTCATTAATTGGGATTGGATGGGAATATTTTAATAATTAAAACGCAGAAATAATCCTTAGAATGTGATCTTTAATTACCAATATTCCATTTTCCACATAATCACCAGTCAATTGGATACATTTCTGCCAACGATTAACAAGTTTTCTAAAGCCTTCACGGAAGAAGTCGACACTCTGTGCCGGCCGTTGTGGCCGAACGGTTCTAGGCGCTTCAGTATGGAACTGCGCGACCGCTACGACCGCAGGTTGGAATCCTGCCTCGAGGATGAATGTGTGTGATGTCCATAGGTTACTTAGGTTCTAAGTTTTAGGGGACTGATGACCTCAGATGTTAAGCATCATAGTGCTCAGACCCATTTGAACCACGTTACGTCTCCTGTCACAATTGAATGGAGAAAGGCATTACTTCATTCTCGTAACGCGATTGGAGTTCCTGCCAAATTTCAAGTCTGTGCACTTTCATTTCAGGAGTCAGCATCCGGGTATCTTTCATGTACAGGTCTTCCGATAGCCAAGCAAAGGAATAATGTGACCCACACGTTCTTGGGAAATGCCGATTGTGGTTGCAGTTTCTCTCTGAATGATACCACGTTCGTCCATTAATCAATCTGTCAACATTCTCCTTGTGAAACTAGGTGGCTGCTGTCACAGGACGTGCAACTCTTTGTCTGTCACGCAGGTCAGATGTTCCCGCCTTAACATCTTTGAACTTACTCGCCCAACGAAGAACAGTACTGACATCAACACAATGACCATAAACTGCTTTCATTCTCTGATCAATCTCCTTTGGGGTGACATCTTCTGCTGTCAAGAATTCAATGGCTGAACGTTGGTTAAATCGCACTGACCGATCGTCTGCGTAGGGTTCCATAATTGACCCTGTAACAACACGACTGTTCAGTGCTATGGATACCTGCCAACTGGAGCTGTAGAGAAGAGGCTACGTAATAGGCCAGTACCTGCCGCATACCAATGCTGCCCGCTGTTGAATAGTTACGAAGGTTGAGGCTTTACTTTTCAGTCAACCCTCGTAATACACAAAACTTTACACAGTGACTACACAACTATACTCTATCTGAATGTGTCCGAACACCTATCAATGAACATTAATATGGGGTGTGTCCACCCTTTCCCGTTATGACTGCTTGAACTCTACTGGGGGTACTTTAAGTGAGGTGTCTGAATGTTTGTGGTAGAATGGCAGCCTGTTCTCCTGCAAGACCGGAAACCGTAGAAGACAATGGTGTTGAACGCCGGGATGCACAGCGCATTCAGCTTCGTAAATCATCTCAAAGATCAAAGGGATTAGTCCATTTTAGGAACGTTACTGTCCACAAAGCATTGCCTCACAGATGCTGCTTTATGAAAGGTGCATTGTCATGCTGACAGAATCTGTCATCGTCTCCGAACAGTTCCTCTACAGTACATGGTACCCAATGCTGTAAAACGTGTTTATATCCCTTTGAATTTAGCGTTTCCTTAAGTGCAATACGTGGACCACATCCTACCTACTAAAAAAACCCATACCATAACACTACCACCTTCGTACTTCAAAATGTTCGAATGTGTGTGAATTCATAAGGGAGCAAACTGCTGAGGTCATCGGTCCCTAGACTTACACACTACTTTAAACTAACTTAGGCTAAGAAGAACACACATACTCAGGCCCGAGGGAGGACTCACACATGATGGCAGTTAACGTTCTCCATGCATTCGCAAGCTCGAAACTTTCGATCTGTTTGCTACAGGGTATAACGTGATTCATCACTCCAAATCACTCGCTTCCAGTAGTCCACTGTTCAGTGGCATCGATTTTCACAATACCTCAAGCGTCGCTTAGCAATAACTTCAGAAATATGTGGCTTATGAGATGATCAGCCATTATAGCCCACTGTTTTTAACTTCCCACACACAGTCATTGTGTTAGCAGGACAACTACTTGATACTCTCGAGTGATTCCTTCTGCAGATTTCATGCGATTTTTTACAACCACCCAGCACAATGCTCGACTGTCCCTGTCCTTCACGTGACCGTAGTCACATCATCAACAGTCAACATAGCTTTAGAAGGGTTACATCATCAACAGTCAACATAGCTTTAGAAGGGTTGAACTGGCCTTGATAGATTTGTTACTCAGGTGACTCCAGTGACTAATCCACGTTCGTAGTCACTGAGCTCTCATGACCAGCCCAATATGCTGTTACTCTTCCATGCTGAAACACAATACTCCGTGACTCTATTCGTCAATTTCGCATTACTCACTGATGTCTGGACACTTTCTGTCAGATAATGAAGCCCGGCTATGCCTTTAAGAAACACGAAATATACCCACGCTCGGCTTATTAACCGTTGCATCAAAAGCTCCCTCGTCTTTTGGGTTGCCCCTAAATTGTGCTTTGACCCACTAGGCTCCTGAATTGTACGCTACCATGTGTCGAAGTGGCTTTGCACAGTAGCATGGAAGGTTGTTGCAACACCATTATGCAACAATTGTACTGCCCTCACACAGGAAATACAGACACACCACGCCTTTGAAGAGTAGTAGAAAAATGACCTCTTTCTCGTCTCTATAATCACCACTCAGCTGTTAGTGAGACCGACTCCTTTGGATGGTCCATGGCCACCGTGCAATGACGATTCTGTGTAGCGCACAGCTGGATATTGGAAAATTGTCAATACTAATCTCTTGCGAAGGTGGCATCTGGAGTGTGCTGTTTGGTATGAATAAACAGCTTAGTGTCTTCTCACTGACCGTCTTCGACAAATCGTCTTAATTCTCCAAAATCATCATGAATTGTATCCACTGACACCGTACAGAAAGTAGTTATATCCTGCAGCGGAGATATGCATAACAGATGGATGTATGACTATACAATCTCTGATCAAATGTATCAGGACACGCACATGTAATGCAGAATTGAGCACTAGACGTCACTAAAGGTGACCCACCAGTACAAGGGGAGGCAGGGAGAGTGTGTCGTCAGTAGAGAAGCAGTAATAGCAGAATCGGTCGGTCAAGAGAATTCAGTGACTTCGAACATGGGGTATCCATTGGATGTCACCAAAGTAACAAATCCATTTTAGATATTTCTCGACCTTTCCAAAGCTGCCCAAGTCGGTTATTGGTGGTGGGACTGTGAAGCATACACATGAAGCACAGAGACCAATAAGCCTTGCGGAGGTAAGTGTAAGAAATGGGATGAAATCAGTGGAAGGGATCACTCTTGAGTTTCGAATTGCTGCCAGCATTCCTGCTAGCAGAATGACTGTTATGGAAATTTAAAAACAATGTGGTAAAATGGTTGAACAGCTCCTCATAAGCCATTCGTCTCTGGAGACAATGCTATGTGATGCTTGAGGGTTTGGGGAGAGCGACGCCACTGGACATTGGATGAATGGAAACAACTGATTTGGGACGATGAATCACGTTATACACTGTGGCAGTCCGATGGAAGGCTGTGGGTTTGGCGAATGCCTGGAGAACGTTACCTCTCATCATATGTAGTTCCAGTAGTGATGTACAGAGGTGTTGGTGTTGTTTTTCGTGGTTAGGCTGTGGTCCAACTACTGCGCTTAAGAAAACGCTAAATGTGAGAAGGATATGGACACTTCTTACAACATTCTGTACTGTGTTCTGAGCAGGAACTGTTGAAGCGATGACTTATTGTGTCTGCATGACAGTACACCCTGTTATAAAGCAGCATCTGTGAGGCAATGATTTGTGGACGAAAACATCCTGAAATGCACTGGCCTGCGCAGAGCCGAGACCTGAACCCAATGGAATACCTCTGGGATGAGTTAGAACTCTGACTTTGTTTTAGATCCCATCATCCAACATCACACTACCTTCTCTGCTTTCAGCTCTTGAGGAATAATGGACTGCCACCCCTCCGCAGGCTTCCAGATCCCTCTCTGAAGTTGTCCCCACCAGAGATCGAGTCATCACAAATTCTTACAGTGGACACACCCTGTATTGATCTACACTAAAGGTGTCGGGATACCGTTGATCAGGTAGTGTATGTACACCTGAGCATGGAGAACTCTTTTCCTACCTGCGGCCAATTGCTGTGCGGGGAACGGCCCAGCATTCAGTTGCCTGCCGAAGAGCCCTGGGAGCTGCGCTAGAACAGGTGATGCAGCGAGCGGCCCCATCGCGGGGTAGCCGTAGTCCCCGCCTCCGGCACTGCCTCCAGGTCCAGCAGCGGCACCCTCCAGAGGCGCTACCTGCCGCAGCACGTCCTGGATGCTGTTGACGGGACCGCCGCGCTGCTGGTGCTGCTGCTGGTACTGGTACTGGTACTGGTAGGGGCGCTCCACAGTGTCTGCAGTGGAGGGCGCCACCCTGTCCTGTCCGGGCGCCGCGGGCTCTGGCCGCTGTCTACGGGGCTCCCCGAGCTCCCGCGCTGTCTGCGAAGGGGGCGCCACGTTAACAAGTGGCACCATCACATCGCAAGCAACCATACGCCAGCTGACAATAATTTTATGCAAACAAAGGCGTCACCAGTGTGGGCGGAGGTAAGCGATATTTGTAAGGAAATGTTAGCGACAGCCCCGGACATTTTCGCAAGCCCCGCCCATTTACCCCTCCCCACACCTACCCCCGCCACACCAACCAAGAGCGCATCAATATGATCTTTCGTAGTCCTCGTCGCTGTCGTGATTTTGTTCGTTGTTTTTTGTATTACCGCGGTTGTTCATACTAGCAGTGTTGTGCTGTTGGTACTTCATAGCAGTTTGTGTAATACTGTCAAAATGAAACATAGATATGCACTCTCAATAAAGTTATCATACACAAGGTACCTAATCTTGACTGTTGTGGCCAACTGCTGTCAAAACTGATATCTAACAGAAATTAAAGTACGATAAGATGTGTTGGAATGACACTGACGAAATTATGTACATATGTTTAACAATAGGCAGCTCTAAAGCTCTCAAACACTGAAGAAGAACTCAATGTAATCTCGTGTCTGCTATAAGCAAGCAGTCATAAGAGTTCACAAGTAAAAATTCACCCATTACACAGGCAAATATTAATGAAGAATGTCACCGTATAAATATCTGACTGCTTGAATTACGCATTTCTACAGTATCTCACTCTTATATTCTTTAGTCTTAATGAGGTAATCAGAAACAAACCAAGACATCGACTTTGCCTTGTTTGTACACAACATTGACTTTACACAATCGATATAATGGACAGCATCCTTGTTCATACTACCAATTAACATTTCCCAACAGAATTTCTTACACTACGCGAGGTGACGGAAATTTGCGCTCACTGCAGTTAACAAATATAAAATGTTTTGATATAGTGCAGATGAAAGCTCATGAAATAAAAAACGACAGTGTGGATACCATTTTTATTTTTCATTCTTATTGATGATTTTTCAACTCAATTCAATGAACATATTTCTAATTATTTTCACAATGGTACCGGAAAAACTGTATTTTGTACTGACTACTGATTTTCTCTTTTGTTATGACTGGCATATCTGTGATACGAACAACTTTGGTGTTGGAACATGCGGCAGACCATGGGCGGAGCTAAGGATATGGATTGGTGTGGAGGGGGGTGACTGGGCGGGACTTGTGCACCGTCCGGGGCTGTCGCTAACGTTACGTATATTTGTATTATAACAAAACTTATAAAAATAGCGCACAAGTGCGAGTAGACCTCGCACTCTCAGGGTTCCGAACGAAATTAATTATGTAGACAATAATAATAATAATAATTTCTTGTGGCTCAATGGTGTGGAGAACGTCTTCGAATTGGATGCCACATCGTCGACTTGCGTTTCCCTACCCTACCTCAGTTATCCAAGAGTCGAAAAGGGGACCTACAGTTATTGTACAATCCGAACCACGTTTCGTTTAGGAGACTGCTCACATAGCTGAGAGATTAAGGCTAGGTTAATACGAAGATTGAAAACCTCTTGGTCCAACTGAGACTTGATCCCGCGACCTCTCAGTTTGCAGGCACGCGCTTTATCAATGGACCACCAGTCCTGACATCTGTATAGAGAGTTCATACATCAAAATTTCTGGCATAAATGGCCGTATCTTTTCATTCCATTGAATTAGAAGTTTAAATGTTTTACACCGCCGAGAGCCCGTTGATCTTAGTATTTGACGTAAATTTCCACTTGATATCTCTAACAGACCGTGGGAAAAGAGGGTCGTAACAGACGGACAGCCGGACAGTGAATTGATCCTGTAAGGGTTCCTTTTTTTACCGACTGAGATAAAGAGCGCTTCTTTCTCTGCAGTATAAGGTTTGGGCACCTTTTTCTGTTCCACCTTCGCTTTTCATGGGCACCTCATTCTCGGTCTTCGTACATCCCTTCTTCCCCTTGGCTGTAGTACTTGTGAAACTCTTCCTACGTTAATTCTTTATAGGTGATGCTTCAGCAATGTTTTATTTTCTTAACTCTTTCCATTACCATTGTAAATATCTAGTTTATTCGTAATATCCTCATTCCTTGTATAATCTTTCCTCAGAAATATCATTTCTGTTGTTGGTAGTTTACTTTTATCAGGTTTTTTGGGAACTGTGACTCATTTCCATGAACCAATGCAGATGTAACCATGGTTTCATAAAATTTTTATTTTGTTTCCTTCGATGTTTTGTTTATCATTCCATACATATACTGAAATTTCTTAGTGTTATTATCTTCGTCCTTTCCATATCATAGCTTAGGGTCATACCAACGATTGAAGTAGCGCGTGAACAGGACCTCGTAAACAACGTACAATGATCCAGATTTTTAGTGCACTTATTGATGACAACTTCAACTGAAAAACGATATTACTGATGTACTCTAACAGTTAAGATTAAATCGTCTTGGAAACAAAAGAATCAATCTCGTAACATATTTTCACTCAATATTATACGAAATATATTTCTGGGGTGACTAATCACTTGGAATAAAAGTATTGATTGTACAAGGGGGAGCAAAAATGATATGTAGTGTTGTTCACCAACAATTATCTTGTTGTTACATCTACAAGAAGGATGTATAGAATCACTCTAGGCACTAAATACACTGCTCTCAATTAAAACTGCAACACTTTGAAGACGGCATGCAACAAACATTAAACTAGCCTGAAGGGTACTACACTCCTGGAAATGGAAAAAAGAACACATTGACACCGGTGTGTCAGACCCACCATACTTGCTCTGGACACTGCGAGAGGGCTGTACAAGCAATGATCACACGCACGGCACAGCGGACACACCAGGAACCGCGGCGTTGGCCGTCGAATGGCGCTAGCTATGCAGCATTTGTGCACCGCCGCCGTCAGTGTCAGCCAGTTTGCCGTGGCATACGGAGCTCCATCGCAGTCTTTAACACTGGTAGCATGCCGCGACAGCGTGGACGCGAAACGTATGTGCAGTTGACGGACTTTGAGCGAGGGCGTATAGTGGGCATGCGGGAGGCCGGGTGGACGTACCGCCGAATTGCTCAACACGTGGGGCGTGAGGTCTCCACAGTACATCGATGTTGTCGCCAGTGGTCGGCGGAAGGTGCACGTGCCCGTCGACCTGGGACCGGACGGCAGCGACGCACGGATGCACGCCAAGACCGTAGGATCCTACGCAGTGCCGTAGGGGACCGCACCGCCACTTCCCAGCAAATTAGGGACACTGTTGCTCCTGGGTTATCGGCGAGGACCATTCGCAACCGTTTCCATGAAGCTGGGCTACGGTCCCGCACACACCGTTAGGCCGTCTTCCCCTCACGCCCCAACATCGTGCAGCCCACCTCCAGTGGTGTCGCGACAGGCGTGAATGGAGGGACGAATGGAGACGTGTCGTCTTCAGCGATGAGAGTCGCTTCTGCCTTGGTGCCAATGATGGTCGTATGCGTGTTTGGCACCGTGCAGGTGAGCGCCACAATCAGGACTGCATACGACCGAGGCACACAGGGCCAACACCCGGCATCATGGTGTGGGGAGCGATCTCCTACACTGGCCGTACACCTCTGGTGATCGTCGAGGGGACACTGAATAGTGCACGGTACATCCAAACCGTCATCGAACCCATCGTTCTACCATTCCTAGACCGGCAAGGGAACTTGCTGTTCCAACAGGACATTGCACGTCCGCATGTATCCCGTGCCACCCAGAGTGCTCTAGAAGGTGTAAGTCAGCTACCCTGGCCAGCAAGATCTCCGGATCTGTCCCCCATTGATCATGTTTGGGACTGGATGAAGCGTCGTCTCACGCGGTCTGCACGTCCAGCACGAACGCTGGTCCAACTGAGGCGCCAGGTGGAAATGGCATGGCAAGCCGTTCCACAGGACTACATCCAGCATTTCTACGATCGTCTACATGGGAGAATAGCAGCCTGCATTGCTGCGAAAGGTGGATATACACTGTACTAGTGCCAACATTGTGCATGCTCTGTTGCGTGTGTCTACGTGCCTGTGGTTCTGTCAGTGTGATCATGTGATGTATGTGACCCCAGGAATGTGTCAATAAAGTTTCCCCTTCCTGGGACAATGAATTCACGATGTTCTTATTTCAATTTCCAGGAGTGTATATGCTTCGATAGACAATGCAAATCACTAGCATTTCAATGCAGTCGCTCAAACTAGATCAGTGTGACACTAACTATCTACGTTTTGTATAAAAGAAAAGATTACACAGCGGGTTGCTCATTCAAAAACCTCTTTTGAATGTTTGTTGTGAGAACATTGTGTTGTGCTTCAGGTAAGAAAGAGAAACGTCAAACAGCAATACCAGCTGACAGGATTGTGTCATATCGACGCTACTGTTTCTCGTTGGTCTGGATACCACAACTATAATGTGAACATGGAATCGCTGGGCTCAACAGGGCAGTACTCAGCGTCATGGAGAGTCTTAGTGATTTCACGCACCTAGCGCAGGATGGGACAGTGAGGGTATTCACCCACCCCTCTGTATCGAACCCGCTGGGCAGATTAATGCCGAGGGCCCGGCGTCTCGGCCAGCATGGATGAGGGTTTTCAGGCGGTTTCCCACGTCCCACTAGGTAAATACTGGGCTGGTTCCCAAGTTCTGCCTCAGATACACTTGCTCATACGTGCACACAGAATTTGCTCTATACACATATGGATTGAGAACATTGCTTCTATGCTGTATGGGGGGAAAAAGGGAGGGGGGTAAATAAGACACTTTTGGCCCTAGCTGACTGGTCTCCTTAAACACTCAGTCAGAATGAGAATTTTATTATTTTCTCGGATGTGCAGGATAGTACAACCACGCCACATATATTGCGTTGGAAAATGGGTTTCTTTTCAGAATGTCAATTATCCACACTTGTAGTGTGGTAACGTTTGGAAAACTACGGGCTGTCAACAAGGCGACCGTTGTTGCGGGTCCCCTTTGCAACATCAGAGACAGAGGCGCGGTGAAAGTGGGATGCCTAACGAAAACACTTTACACAAGAGCTGGACCACATCCTATTTTCATACAGATCCTGGTTCGGCGTACAAGACAATATATGTATCGGCGTATGGAGGGTCCAAGAAGAACAAACGTTGCCAGATAACGTCTGTCGTCTTCATAACAGCCACAGCATCTGGCGTGATTGTGTGGGGCGTTACTCAGTATATGACATGGTCACCTCCTGTTCACGTAGCCGTTAATTTCAAAGGCGATCATTACATTTCTGAAATGTTGAGGCCGTTGGCTGAGACATATTTTGGAGGTCAACAACATAGCGCAATACTTTGCATTGTCTCCCTGTTCTGACCGACCTCGACAGAGAGGCTGTTCCCGGTTTGACACAGTGTTGCTGTCAGAGGTGATAGCTCCGTGTGCTAAATGTCTCATCCAGTATATCCCCCAGTCATCACGACCAGTTGTGCAAATGACTTGCTCTAAGCCGCACCAACTAAGAAGCCTATGCAGTCATTGCTGTGAGGAACAAACAAAACATGAGGTTGAGATACCAACATTCGTAAGTAATGATTCTGGTAGTCTACTAAACGTGGACTAATTTACTGAATTAAGTGGAAAAAGATGAAAAGCTACATTCCAAATTTTGTGAAATGCTAATTTCCCTGACGCGAGAGACTTGTTTTCTGTATTTTTTTTCCCTATCGTCATTAGTCTTTTGAAACGTTTCATGCAATTGATGCGAACCTATTTTTCTCGGGGAAACACTTGCACTCAACATCCTCAGTTATTTGTTGGATGTATTCCAACAGCCTTGTCAAAGAGGTCGGAGTAGCGGACAGATGTTCACACCCTTGGAGTGGGATGCTGCTTCTAAAACGCGGAAAAATCGGCAGTGATCAACGGCATGAGAATGCAGAAAGCTACAGAAACAACTGAATTACAGATGTGTATACATAGCACCTGTGTCTTGTAATTTAAAAAGTGTCAGGAAAAAATGATACGATGATGTCTCCATTGGAAAAAGATTCCGTTTTAGTCACCCACCCTGATCTCTGGGTCGGGCCTTCTGAGGGGGAGGTGACCATGAATGAACGATTGAATAACAGGAGAAAGGGTAACATTATACGAGTCGAGTATGGAATGTCAGAAGCTTGAATGAGGTAGGGAAGTTGGATGAAACTGAAAACGTATATGTAAAGACTTAGTCTAGTTATAGAGGAGTTCAGCTCAGTTAAGTGAAATGGAAACAAAATAAGAAATTTGTAATCAGACGAATATACGGTAATATCAACAGCAGCAGAAAATTGTATAATGAGAATAGGATTCGCTATGAACAGGAATCCAGGCCACAGAGTGGGTTGCTGAGAACGGTTGAATAGTAGGATTATTCTCACCAAACTCGACAGTGAATCGACGCTGACAATAATAGTTCAGGTATAAAAGCCGATATCGCAAGCAGAAGAGATGGAGATAGAGCAACTATGTGAGGATATTGAACTGGTAATCCAGTACGTAAAGGGAGATGAAAATCTAATGGTCATCCTTGACTGGAACGCCGTTATATTTATATAGAACAGAACAGAAAAAAGGGTTACGGGAGAGCGTGGGCTTGGTATCAAGAACGAGAGAAAAGAAAGACTCATTAACTTATGCCACAAATTTCAGTTAGAGTCAGGAATGAATACAGTAGTCACCTATCAATCTTTATTTTATTATAGATCTATTTAGATTCCAGCTACAGTGTAGTCATCCTCAGTGCTAAAAGGAATAAGAAACATAGTAGTTTGACACTTGAATTTATTACATCAAGAAGCATTAACCAATTACGGAAACTGACGATTGTGTGGAAAGACAAACATACTTTTCAGTACCGAACGTAGAGGCTCAGAAAGCATGTATTTACACCGGCTGTTAAAACGACCTTCAACCGTTGATGCCTCAGTTCAACCTGAGGTTGCTATTTACAAGCCTACTGAGGAAATGACAATGTACGTCGTAGATAGTAAAAGGCGCCCCTGTATTTGTTATCTTTTGGTTACAAATTGCAGATTATAACAAGCTCACATAAAAGGTAAAACATTAAACTAAAAGTCCTAATATAAAATTATAAACGTTGCACTGAATAAACTAAACCCGACCGAAATTATGCACATATGAAAGTTTAGGTAGTTAGCTCTATCTGATTAATGAGAACTGCCCATGTTTTATGCTAAATTAGTCTATAATTAAAGATTTTAAGAAAACAGATCTCATATATTATTTTGAAAAATACCTTATTGTATACATCAGAACAATACTTATATGTTAACAGCATTCGTGTTACAGCCTCCTGCCTACCAACATTACATGACAAATGTTAGAGCTCATTGCAAGAGGTTTATTGACGACTTTATTTAGCAACTATCGACTTAGTTTAATGTTACGTACACTGAAGCTGTTACTGTAATATTTGTCATCGGCGAATTTATTCTCGCTTGAGAAGCTATCGAGGGTTACTATTTAGAGACAAAGCCCGGATCCTGGCTTCATGTGGTTTTCAAACAGCTCCTAAAATTGAGAGCTACCTGCTCATTGAGCAGAGTAGTGCGAGATGACGTCAAGTAACGAAACAATTTCGTCTCCTTCACCACGCCCATAAATCCGTGTTTCTCCCCCTCTACTAAGCATCTTCATGGGCGAAGTCATGGCTGCAACGAGCATAGCGGGCAACGAAATCGATTAGGTGGGCAACTAAATTAGACATTTCGGCAGCATCCTTCCTCTCCAATGCAATGTGTTCATCGGACCTCATTATGAGCCGCTTTCCAACCTGCCCACATAGCAAGAACCACACAGTCAGGAAATCCATTCTGTAAACATCTGATTCATGATAAATATTCGTTTTATCCATAGTATTAATTAAGATACAAGCAAGGCTATTAGTAGTCGAAAAAGAAACACAACTTAACGCTATTTAGAAACGGATGCCACTCTAGTACTGATTTTGCCATGTGTCACTTACACTCCTGGAAATTGAAATAAGAACACCGTGAATTCATTGTCCCAGGAAGGGGAAACTTTATTGACACATTCCTGGGGTCAGATACATCACATGATCACAATGACAGAACCACAGGCACATAGACACAGGCAACAGAGCATGCACAATGTCGGCACTAGTACAGTGTATATCCACCTTTCGCAGCAATGCAGGCTGCTATTCTCCCATGGAGACGATCGTAGAGTTGCTGGATGTAGTCCTGTGGAACGGCTTGCCATGCCATTTCCACCTGGCGCCTCAGTTGGACCAGCGTTCGTGCTGGACGTTCAGACCGCGTGAGACGACGCTTCATCCAGTCCCAAACATGCTCAATGGGGGACAGATCCGGAGATCTTGCTGGCCAGGGTAGTTGACTTACACCTTCTAGAGCACGTTGGGTGGCACGGGATACATGCGGACGTGCATTGTCCTGTTGGAACAGCAAGTTCCCTTGCCGGTCTAGGAATGGTAGAACGATGGGTTCGATGACGGTTTGGATGTACCGTGCACCAGAGGTGTACGGCCAGTGTAGGAGATCGCTCCCCACACCATGATGGCTGGTGTTGGCCCTGTGTGCCTCGGTCGTATGCAGTCCTGATTGTGGCGCTCACCTGCACGGCGCCAAACACGCATACGACCATCATTGGTACCAAGGCAGAAGCGACTCTCATCGCTGAAGACGACATGTCTCCATTCGTCCCTCCATTCACGCATGTCGCGACACCACTGGAGGCGGGCTGCAGGATGTTGGGGCGTGAGCGGAAGACGGCCTAACGGTGTGCGGGACCGTAGCCCAGCTTCAGGGAGACGGTTGCGAATGGTCCTCGCCGATACCCCAGGAGCAACAGTGTCCCTAATTTGCTGGGAAGCGGCGGTGCGGTCCCCTACGGCACTGCGTAGGATCCTACGGTCTTGGTGTGCATCCGTGCGTCGCTGCGGTCCGGTCCCAGGTCGACGGACACGTGCACCTTCCGCCGACCACTGGCGACAACATCGATGTACTGTGGAGACCTCACGCCCCACGTGTTGAGCAATTCGGCGGTACGTCCATCCGGCCTCCCGCATGCCCACTATACGCCCTCGCTCAAAGCCCGTCAACTGCACATACGGTTCATGTCCACGCTGTCGCGGCATGCTGCCAGTGTTAAAGACTGCGATGGAGCTCCGTATGCCACGGCAAACTGGCTGACACTGACGGCGGCGGTGCACAAATGCTGCGCAGCTAGCGCCATTCGACGGCCAACGCCGCGGTTCCTGGTGTGTCCGCTGTGCCGTGCGTGTGATCATTACTTGTACAGCCCTCTCGCAGTGTCCGGAACAAGTATGGTGGGTCTGACACACCGGTGTCAATGTGTTCTTTTTTCCATTTCCAGGAGTGTATATTAGCTGTTAATATCTTTTATATTGCTAATCCTGAAAGACCTGATTTCCTGTTGTCTTTTGGCTACTATTTTATTGTAATAACACTGCCGTTTGTGAAATGTGCAACATCGAGAAGGAATTACCTGAATAGCGCCACACTTTGTGGAAGTGGCGACGGGTGTGCAAGCAATACGTGATACGTTTTGCAACTAGATAGGCACACGTAGGCCGAGCAGAGCCCTCTCGTATCGGTCCGGCAGGGTCGACGTTGCGCCTAGTGTAGTGGGTGCAGAGCTATCACACAATGTGGGAACAGTACAGTGAGTGCCAGTACGCGTCGTCGACGTCAAAGGGAGCCATGTCGGCATGTGAGAGAGTTCGAACGGGGCAGAATTATGTGTATGTGGTTGCTACATCTTCGTACCGTTACCATTGCTGATTCTTCCTTCTGTTAGGACTAGTTTCCCAATCCAAGTGCAAAACTGCGCCCTTAATTTGCGTCCGCTGCTCCATCCCCTTCGACGAGAACGTCGGGTAAGGAGAGTGACAAAGTATGCCGGAAACCTTCGACTGCCGTCGCTGATGACTTTTGTTCAAAATTTAGGCAACTGGATTCGAACCCTAGACAACTGGTTTGCTCTGGCTGATAGCAATAAAGATCTAAGATGGCCTGACTTAAAAATGCATGATTGATGCTTTGTACTACCTTCAGTAATATTTGGATACCTTTAGCACCATTGATCCACAAACGAACAAATGTAATATTGAAAAATAATGTCACTATTGGACATCACATTAACCATGTGTGTCAATGTGTGTTCTCTCTGGGATAAATTTCAGTATGAATGTTGGTTTCTTTATTAGATATGGCACCTTTGGAAGTGGCGACAGCAACGGACCTGGAAGAGGAGCTGAACGGAATGGACAGTGTCTTGAAAGGATGATATAAGATGAACGTCAACAAAAGCAAAACGGGAATAATGGAATGTAGTCGAATTAAATCGGATCATGTTGCGGGAGTCAGATTAGTAAATGAGAAGCTTAAAGTAGTAAATGAGTACTGCTATTTGGGGAGCAAAATAACTGATGATGGTCGAAGTAAAGAGGAATAAAATGTAGACTGGCAATGACAAGGAAAGCGTTTCTGAAGAAGAGAAATTTGTTAACATCGAGTATAGATTTAAGTGTCAGGGTGACGTTTCTGAAAGTATTTGTATGGAGTGTAGCCATGTATGGAAGTGAAACGTGGACCATAAATAGTTTGAACGAGAAGAGAATAGAAGTTTTTGAAATGTGGTGCTACAGAAGAATGCTGAAGATCAGATGGGTAGATCACATAACTAATGAGGATGTATGGAATAGCATTGGAGAGAAGAGGAATTTGTGGCACAACTTGACTACAAGAAGGGATCGGTTGGTAGGGCATATTCTGAGGCATCAAAGGATCACCAAATTAGTGTTGAAGGGCAGCGTAGCATGGAGGGCTGCATCAAACCAGTCTCTGGACTGATGGCCACAACAAGAACAACATGGTATACTTCTTTCCAGCTTCAGAGTGAGTTTTCCAGACTGTTAGAAATGGCCTGAAGTTTAAAATTAAATGCTAACATAGGGAGAGCTAGCCAATTTTCATATATACGAGTCATTAACAGATGTGCAACCAACAGCTGACATTGTCCTGCAAATCTGAACCACAAAGTAATTTTATGTGCGGATGTCTGTACATCGTCGTCGGTACAGGCTTCCGTCCACAGAGTAATTCTTAATGCGGACACCTGCATCTACCAAGGCCTGTAGTTAAAGGTCTTCTAGGTGGTAGTGTCTGCTGCCGCTGAGATGCATGTGTGCCGAATTACAGGGTGTTTGAATCGCAGTGCGCTGGTGCTCTCGTCATCGTACTTTACGTGATGATAAAGATGGCATAGAGCAGCTTACCGGAGACTGCGTCCACGCCTCCGCTCTACCCCGCGACTGGTGCTGCGTCTGCTGCTGCTGCTGCTGGCGCGGCTGTTGCGCCTGCGTCAGGATGTCCTGCAGGCTGCCTACCGACTCAGGCGCGCCTCGCAGTCTGTCCCTGCAGCAGAGAGCCATCGGCCATTAAAGTTCTGTTTTCACTAGCTAAGGATTCAGTCAAAACGCCAAGTAGAAAAGGCATATGTTTAATGAAGCCCACTGACTCAGATGGTAACACCACCAACTTCGAATTATTAACAATTTGTCATCCTGCTGAGGAAAGAGAAACGAGGTTAGTAAAACACTGGGAAATTAAACTACAAAACTCAGTGTAAGAACATATTATTATTTGTTTTGTTATTCAGCAGTTCTACGTGTTCTGATCTTCATTACGTATGTTGTACGTACATTGCCGGATGACTGTTCTCGGGCGCCTACGTTCTAATTCAGAATGTTATTTCACTTGATCAGGGTTCTAGTAACTAAACGCCGGCATAATCAACGTTGCTGACATCACTTTGTATGGTGCCGCTATACTCCGCTAGCAATGAACGGTTTATTCTCCTCAGTCAGCTTATAAAATAAGATACTTTTGCGATTTTTTTAAAGAAGAAAATGAAGCAATAAATTTAAATCTTTTTACAATATTATTTATTTATTCTTGGGAAATATTTTCTGATTTTTCTAAGAAATTCAATGAGTAAGCCTCCATCCGAGCAGTAAAAGTTGTTCACCATTTGCAGCATAGTCGACAGGACCGATTGCCGACCTCTGATGCAGAGCCGAGTGGAGGATCTGAATCGGAGGCTTCGGCCGTATAGGCTGCAGACTGCTTGACTTGCGCCATACACACGCAGGAGGCGGCTACACGGGTAGCAGGGGCTGTGTGGTGTGAACTGGGCGGTTTCTTAGTGTAGAGGGTCGAAGGGAAACAAAAATGGCTTAAGTCTCATAGTGTGCAGGTCGAACACATGAAGAACGTAGAGCCAGGAACCATCGATATAGCATAAACTGTCGTAGCTGTGTTGGGAAAGTACAGGGATCCTTTTTTCCTTTATTAAAACAACCATATAACCACATAAGCATAAAAACAAAATAATGAAGTGCTGGAACTGTTTCAACATGAATTGTATCCTACAACAGACTGAAAAACACATTTCAATATAGTGCCATTTGTAAGCTTACAAAATAGAACAAAAATATTAAACTGACAATAGCATCTTCATTATATATATATATATATATATATATATATATATATATATATATATATATATATATATATATATATATATATATATATATTGTTGTTGTGGTCTTCAGTCCTGAGACTGGTTTGATGCAGCTCTCCATGCTACTCTATCCTGTGCAAGCCTCTTCATCTCCCAGTACCCACTGCAACCTACATCCTTCTGAATCTGCGTAGTGTAGTCATCTCTTGGTTTCCCTCTACGATTTTTACCCTCCACGCTGCCCTCCAATACTAAATTGATGATCCCCTGATGCCTCAGAACATGTCCTACCAACCGATCCCTTCTTCTGGTCAAGTTGGCCACAAACTTCTCTTCTCCCCAATCCTATTCAATACTTCCTCATTAGTTATGTGATCTACCCATCTAATCTTCAGCATTCTTCTGTAGCACCACATTTCGAAAGCTTCTATTCTCTTCTTGTCCAAACTATTTATCGTCCATGTTTCACTTCCATACATGGCTACACTCCAAACAAATACTTTCAGAAACGACTTCCTGATACATAAATCTATATTCGATGTTAACATATTTCTCTTCTTCAGAAACGCTTTCCTTGCCATTGCCAGTCTACATTTTATATCCTCTCTACTTCGACCATCATCAGTTATTTTACTTCCTAAATAGCAAAACTCCTTTACTACTTTACGTGTCTCATTTCCTAATTTAATTCCCTCAGCATCACCCGATTTACTTTGACTACATTCCATTATCCTCGTTTTGCTTTTGTTAATGTTCATCTTATATCCTCCTTTCAAGACACTGTCCATTCCGTTCAACTGCTCTTCCAAGTCCTTTGCCGTCTCTGACAGAATTACAATGTCATCGGCGAACCTCAAAAGTTTTTACTTCGTCTCCATGAATTTTAATACCTACTCCAAATTTTTCTTTTGTTTCCTTTACTGCTTGCTCAATATACAGATTGAATAACATCGGGGAGAGGCTACAACCCTGTCTCACTCCTTTCCCAACGACTGCTTCCCTTTCATGCCCCTCGACTCTTATGACTGCCATCTGGTTTCTATACAAATTGTGAATAGCCTTTCGCTCCCTGTATTTTACCCCTGCCACCTTTAGAATTTGAAATAGAGTATTCCAGTCAACATTGTCAAAAGCTTTCTCTAAGTCTACAAATGCTAGAAACGTAGGTTTCCCTTTTCTTAATCTTTCTTCTAAGATAAGTCGTAAGGTCAGTATTGCCTCACGTGTTCCAACATTTCGACGGAATCCAAACTGATCCTCCCCGAGGTCCGCATCTACCAGTTTTTCCATTCGTCTGTAAAGAATTCGCGTTAGTATTTTGCAGCCGTGGCTTATTAAACTGATAGTTCGGTAATTTTCACATCTGTCAGCACCTGCTTTCTTTGGGATTGGAATTATTATATTCTTCTTGAAGTCTGAGGGTATTTCGCCTGTCTCATACATCTTGCTCACCAGCTGGTATAGTTTTGTCAGAACTGGTTCTCCCAAGGCCGTCAGTAGTTCTAATGGAATGTTGTCTACTCCAGGGACCTTGTTTCGACTCAGGTCTTTCAGTGCTCTGTCAAACTCTTCACGCAGTATCGTATCTCCCATTTCGTCTTCATCTACATCCTCTTCCATTTCCATAATATTGTCCTCAAGTACATCGCCCTTGTATAAACCTTCTATATACTCCTTCCACCTTCCCTTCTTTGCTTAGAACTGGGTTGCCATCTGAGCTCTTGATATTCATACACGTGGTTCTCTTCTCTCCAAAGGTCTCTTTAATTTTCCTGTAGGCAGTATCTATCTTACCCCTAGTGAGATAAGCTTCTACATCCTTACATCCCTGTTTAGCCATTTTGCACTTCCTGTCGATCTCATTTTTGAGACGTTTGTATTCCTTTTTGCCTGCTTCATTTACTGCATTTTTATATTGTCTCCTTTTTATCAATTAAATTCAATATTTCTTCTGTTACCCAAGGATTTCTAGCAGCCCTCGTCTTTGTACCTACTTTATCCTCTGCTGCCTTCACTACTTCATCCCTCAGAGCTACCCATTCTTCTTCTACTGTATTTCTTTCCCCTATTCCTGTCAATTGTTCCCTTATGCTCTCCCTGAAACTCTGTACAACTTCTGGTTCTTTCAGTTTATCCAGGTCCCATCTCCTTAATTTCCCACATTTTTGCAGTTTCTTCAGTTTTAATCTGCAGGTCATAACCAATAGATTGTGGTCAGAGTCCACATCTGCCCCTGGAAATGTCTTACAACTTAAAACCTGGTTCCTAAATCTCTGTCTTACCATTATATAATCTATCTGATACCTTTTAGTATCTCCAGGGTTCTTCCACGTATACAACCTTCTTTCATGATTCTTAAACCAAGTGTTAGCTATGATTAAGTTGTGCTCTGTGCAAAATTCTACTAGGCGGCTTCCTCTTTCATTTCTTAGCCCCAATCCATATTCACCTACTATGTTTCCTTCTCTCCCTTTTCCTACACTCGAATTCTAGTCACCCATTACTATTAAATTTTCGTCTCCCTTCACTATCTGAATAATTTCTTTTATTTCATCGTACATTTCTTCAATTTCTTCATCATCTGCAGAGCTAGTTGGCATATAAACTTGTACTACTGTAGTAGGTGTGGGCTTCGTATCTATCTTGGCCACAATAATGCGTTCACTATGCTGTTTGTAGTAGTTTACCCGCATTCCTATTTTCCTATTCATTATTAAACCTACTCCTGCATTCCCCCTATTTGATTTTGTGTTTATAACCCTGTAGTCACCTGACCAGAATTCTTGTTCCTGCTGCCACCAAACTTCACTAATTCCCACTATATCTAACTTTAACCTATCCATTTCCCTTTTTAAATTTTCTAACCTACCTTCCCGATTAAGGGATCTGACATTCCACGCTCCGATCCGTAGAACGCCAGTTTTCTTTCTCCTGATAACGACATCCTCTTGAGTAGTCCCCGCCCTGAGATCCGAATGGGGGACTATTTTACCTCCGGAATATTTGACCCAAGAGAATGCCATCATCATTTAACCATACAGTAAAGCTGCATGCCCTCGGGAAAAATTACGGCGCGTAGTTTCCCCTTGCTTTCAGCCGTTCGCAGTACCAGCACAGCAAGGCCGTTTTGGTTAATGTTGCAAGGCCAGATCAGTCAATCATCCAGACTGTTGCCCCTGCAACTACTGAAAAGGCTGCTGCCCCTCTTCAGGAACCACGCGTTTGTCTGGCCTCTCAACAGATACCCCTCCGTTGTGGTTGCACCTACGGTGCGGCCATCTGTATCGCTGAGGCACGCAAGCCTCCCCACCAACGGCAAGGTCCATGTTTCATATATATATATATATATATATATATATATATATATATATATATATATATATATATATATAATTGACTGTCTTAACTAGAATTGCAGTTCTGTCAATTGATTCACAACCATCCAAACTCTTCGCAGAAAGTAACACCATTGAGAAGTCGGGAGCAATCCTAGGAACAGGTATAACCCTTTATTCGTTTTGTATTGTACAGGCGCGTCGTCGGTAAAACCTGGGTGAAATAATGTCCATCAATAGAGCTTACTTCAAGAAAAACCTGCTTGAGCTCCAAGCTCTTAAAGTAAGTCCTGATTAACAAATCTTCATAAGCATTGAAAGTTGACTAAAGCCAGAGATAAGTTCAAACGAAATTTTGCGAAGAACCTAACGGTGTTCAGAAAGAATAGGCTAAACCCAGTTGGCGGTGGCGTATTTGTTGCTATTAGAAGTAATTTATCTTGTAGCGAAATTGAAGTAGGTAGTTCCTATGAGTGAGTATGGGCAGAGGGTATTCTTGGCAAAGCAATAATTGTATCCTTTTACGGAGCACCCAACACAGATGAAATAATTGCTGAAACGTAAAAAAAAAAACTTGAGCTTACTTTCAAACACTCACCCGACTCACACAACTATAGCTGGTGGTGACTTTAATTTACTCTCGATATGTTGGCGAAAATACATGTTTAATTCCGAAATTGTGCTAAACGCACTCTCTGAAAATTATCTTAGCAACAAATAACCCTGAGTTAATAACGAGCATCTAAACGGATACAGGTATTAATGAACAAAGGGTTGTCGTAGCGATATTGAATATTGTAACTCCCCAAAACCTTTAAAAATAAACGAGTAGTATACCTTAAAAAAAACGCAGACAAAAATTCACTTGACGCCTTCCTGAGAGACAATCTCCACTCATTCCATATTAACTCTGTAAGTGTAGTCCAGATGTGACTTGAATTCTAAGAAATAGTATAGACAGCAGTTGAGAGATTTGTACCAAATAAATTAACAAACGACGGATCTGATCCCCCTTGTTACACGAAACTTATCAGACCACCGTTGCAACAACGAAAAAGCATGCCATATTTAAACGAACGCAAAATCTCCAAGACCGGCGGTCTTTTACGAATGCTTGAAATTTAGCATGCACTTCAATCTAGATGCTTGTAATAGTTTCCACAATGAAACTTTATCTCGAAACACGGCAGAAAATCCAAAGAGATTCTAGTCGTATGTGAAGTATGCTAGCGGCAAGTCACAATCAATGCCTTCTCTGCGCGATAACAGTGGAAATATTATCGATGACAGTGCTGCTAAAGCAGAGTTACTAAAAAACAGCCTTCCGAAATTCCTTTACCAAAGAAGATGAAGTAAATATTACAGCACTAGGATCAAGAACAGCTGCCAAGACGAGTAACTTAACAGTAGATGTCCTCGGAGTAGTGATGCAACTTAAATCACTTAATAATAGCAAGTCTTCCGGTCCTTACTGTATACCAATTAGGTTCCTTTCAGAGTGCGCTGTTGCAATAGCTCCGTATCTGTCATATACAACCGCTCGCTCGAGGAAGGATCCATACCCAAATATTCAACAACGGCCGTAATAAAAATCCACTAAATTACAGGCCCATATCACTAACGCCTACGTGCAACGGGATTTGGTACGTATATTGTGTTCGAAAATTATGAATTACCTCGAAGAGTGCGGTCTATTGACACACAGTCAACAAGGGTTTAGAAAACATCGTTCTTGTGAAACACAGCTAGCTCTTTATTCACATGAAATGTAGAGAGCTTTTGACAAGGGATTTCAGATCGATTCAGTATTTCTGGATTTCCGGAAGGCTTTTGACATGGTACCACACAAGCGGCTTGTAGTGAAATTGTGTGCATATGAAATATCGTCTCAGTTATGTGACTGGATTCGAGATTTCCTTTCGGAGAGGTCACAGTTCGTAGTAATTGGCGGAAACTCATCGAGTAAAACAGAAGTGATTTCTGGCGTTCCCCAAGGTAGTGTTATAGGCCCTTTGCAGTTCCTCATCTGTATAGGCAATTTAGGAGGCAATCTGAGCAGCCATCTTAGGTTGTTTGCAGATGAAGCTGTCGTTTATCGACTAACAAAGTCATCAGAAGATCAAAACAAATCGTAAAACGATTTACAAAAGATACCTGTATGTTGCGAAAATTGACAATTGACCCTAAATAACAAAAAGTGTGAGGTAATCCATATGAATGCTAAAAGGAATCCGTTAAACTTCTGTTACACGATAAATCAGTCAAATCTAAAGGCCGTAAATACAACTAAATGCGTAGGAATAACAATTACAAACAACTTAAATTGGAAAGAACACGTAGAAAATATTGTGGGGAAGGCAAACCTAAGACTGCATTTATTGGCAGATATCTTAGACCTTGTAACAGATCTACTAAAGAGACTGGCTGCACTATATTTTTTCGTCTTGTTTTGATTATGATTATGGTGATGTTTGGTTTTTTGGGAGACCAACTGCGCGGTTATCAGCACCCGCTCAAATTCCCAACCTTTGCTCAGTCCAGTCTCGCCACTTTCATTAATGATGATTTAATGAAGAGGACATCACAAACACCAGTAATCTCGAGGCAGGTGAAAATCGCTGAACCCGCCGGGTTTCGAAACCAGGACCCCTTCCTCGGGAAGCGAGAACGTGACCGCGAGACCACGATATGCGGACCCGCCGTCTTTTGGAGTAATGCTAGGCGGCCTGGGATCCTCACCACATAGGATTAATGGAATACATCGAGCAAGTTCAAAAAAGAGCATCAAGTTTTGTATTATCGTGAAATAGGAGCGACAGTGTCACTGACATGATACAGGATTCGGGGTGGACATCCTTAAAACAAAGGCGTTTCTCGTTTGCTGGAATCTTCTCACGAAATTTCAATCACCAACTTTCTTCTCCGAAACCGAAACGTTATGCTGACGCCGATGTGCATAGGGAGAAAGGATCATCATAATAAAATAAGGGAAATCAAAGCTTGGATCCAAAATATCGTTGTTGGTTTTTTCCGCGCGCTGTTCGAGATTCGAAAAATAGATAATTATTGTGAAGGTGTTTCGATGAACTCTCTGGCAGGCACGTAAGTGTGATTTGCAGAGTATCCATGTAGTTGTAGATGTAGATGTCCAAAATGAATTGTGTCCATGACGGAAGTCCTGCAGTTTGTAAACCTTATTTATAATCAAGAAAAAACAATTTTTTAGTCTACAGGATGTCGACCAAGGAAAACAGGACAGTTTTCTGAAAGTCGAAAAAAAATAAAAGCACGGACGTTTTAAACAAAAATGTGTCTGATTTTTTTGCAGTAACTAAGTACACTACTGGCCGTTAAAATTGCTACACCAAGAAGAAATGAGAATGATAAATGGGTATTCATTGGACAAATATTTTATACTAGAACCGACATGTAATTACATTTTCACGCAATTTGGTTGCATAGATCCTGAGAAATCAGTACCCAGAACAACCACCTCTCGCCGTAATAACGGCCTTGATACGCCAGGGCATTGAGTCAAACAGAGCTTGGATGGCGTGTACAGGTACAGCTGCCCATGCAGCTTCAACACGGTACACAGTTCATCAAGAGTAGTGACTGGCGTATTGTGACAAGCCAGTTGGTCGGCCACCATTGAGGAGAAGTTTTCAGTTGGTGAGAGATCTGGAGAATGTGCTGGCCAGGGCAGCAGTCGAACATTTTCTGAATCTGGAAAGGCCCGTACAGGACCTGCAACAAGTGGACGTGCGTTATCTTGCTGAAATGTAGGGTTTCGCAGGGATCGAATGAATGGTAGAGGTACGGGTCGTAACACATCTGAAATGTAACGTCCACTGTTCAAAGTGCCGTCAGTGCGAACAAGAGGTGATCGAAACGTGTAACCAATGGCACCAAATTACCATCAGGTCGGGTGATACGCCAGTATGGCGATGACGAATACACGCTTCCAATGTGCGTTCACCGCGATGTTGCCGAACACGGAGGCGACCATCATGATGCTGTAAACAGAACCTGGATTCATCCGAAAAAATGACGTTTTGCCATTCGTGCACCCAGGTTCGTAGACGCTCCTATCTGTGATGCAGCTTCAAGGGTAACCGCAGCCATGGTCTCCGAACTGATATTCCATGCTGCTGCAAACGTCGTCGAACTGTTCTTGCAGATGGTTGTTGCCCTGGAAACGTCCCTATCTCTTGACTGAGGGACCGAGACGTGGCTGCACGATCCGTTACAGCCATGCGGATAAGATGTCTGTCAACTCGACTGCTAGTGATTCGAGGCCGTTGGGATCTAGCACGGCCTTCCGTATTACCCTCCTGAACCCACCGATTCCATATTCTGCTAACAGTCATTGGATCTCGACCACTGCGAGCAGCAATGTCGCGATACCTTTGTCGGTGGGCCCACAATCCGTTCCGTCGTCTTGAGAAACACTGAACCGACAGATAGGCATTGAAAGATATAAGAAAAGTGTTTCAATGAGATTGAAAGCGAATTTGTGTAAAAAATTTCATACTCACAGCTATTATACTGTGCCAGAACCGTACACGAGCCCTTCCACACCTCTAAATCCTCCTGCTCCACAGTTTTCACATGGTGCCTGGCCGCCAGCGCTTCCCGGAGATCGTGTAAGGCGCGGCAGTGAGCGTCCTACAGGCTACTTTTGTTGCGATCGATCGCAAATGTTTCTCCGTCGTTTCCATCTTTGACTCACACGATTTGCGGAACTTACAAAATGGGACTGGAACCTTCATTGAAAACCTAAGCTGCCATAAACACAATATTTCAGTGCTTATCCAGGCGCGATTGGTGTGTTTCGGAGCAAACTGCCAGATGAGCCATACCGACTCGTATTCATGTACACTGTCACATATTTCACAGAGAGTGCCGAGCCTGCCCACATTCGCATCTGCTCTCCGGCGCGTCGCACCGAGATCCTGCGCACCCAAACTAAATGACGCATATCTTCATTTCTACTTCACGTATCAACTTGGGGTTTTGATATAATATTCTATGTACTTGTTGCTTCAAAAAAAAATCTTTAAAAAGAATCAGTATTTTGAAGCGGAGAATGAAACCTTAGTGCAACGGTGGGAGTAGTAGTCCTGCGAAATTCCTAACCACCAGACTGTGCAAACGCCCTGACTTACGTTTCAATACTCTCCGCAGTTCCAACGTTTGATACTACAGACGATGTGAAAAGTCCCGTCCTCGAAGCTTCCGTGGCGTCGCGCAAGGTCACACGTGCCAGAATACACATTCTCCTACCGATGTGCAGCGAGCGGTACCAATGCCCTGGCGTAGTGCTCCACGGATTTAATTGGAAACGTTTATTCAATGGCCTCAGGGCACTAGGGGAATTAACATCAGAGGTCATGAGTCCCCTACACTTAGAACTACTTAAACCCTACCAACCTAAGGACACCAGACACATGCATGCCTGAGGCAGGATTCGAACCTGCGACCGTAGCAGCCGCGTGTTTCCGGACTGAAGCGCCTAGAACCGCTCGGCCACAACGGCCGGCGGAAACGTTTTTTGATGGATATGAAGTAACTGTATGCTATGTTACATTACCACTTAATGTAAATAAGGGACTCCAGCCTTGCTGTAGTCAGCGAGACAGGGTCAACTTCACACACCAAATGACAGTAACGACAGCCCAATAACTAAACAACTATTTTCAGGAAGGATTCCGAGGTCTGGACTGGAATATGATTCCCGCTAACAGTTTAATACACTACCACCAAGTAGCTATTAGCAATTGCTGCCGATAAACACATCAACAAACCGGAATACATTCAAACGCAATAGGGAAAGATACATATAACATCTCACTTAGATTTGGACACTAACAAATGAAGTTTACTTGTATCAATTAAAACCAACCAAGTCCGTCACTTTTATTTAACTCCAGCTCCAACCAGCTAACGGCCCCACGCTCATCTCTGAGGTCGCACTTTAGCGACCAAAGCCGCGCCCTCTGACTCACAACACTCGCCGACTAATCAGCAAGCAGAATTCGATGCCTGCGCATGGGTACGCAGTTTCAGCGTAGCGTAAAAGTAATCTATTTGATCGCTAAGGATACCTCACTCACAGTCATAGCTACATTAAAACCAAACTGCGCCCCAGAGGGCCCACGACTTGCCACATCAACCTCACGAGTGATGACAATCGACTGCTCTATTTCACGAGTCTACAACCGCTGTAGAAACTGTTTAATCTACAGTCCTTCTGGCGAATTAGATTCGAGATTCGGTGGCCGCATGCAGGCAGTTTCAGTGATCAATCCATCTTTGCCCTAATAGCACTTCTGTAAATTACACCTTTTGGCAGGATACTAAGAACACTTTCAACAACGTTCGCCGTGGGGAAATTTCTCGCTCTCAAAATCCGCCTTTTAGGCCCCAATCACAGACCGTCCCGGAGGATTTGTGGAAAAACCAGCTCCACGTTCAAGCAAGCCTCCTCCTCACAGAAACATGATCGTATCGCCGACAAAACCCAGAGGGAGGGCATATAGACACGGTATGGAAATGAGATGTTACAGATGGTCCTTTCATCGACTTGAGATGTTGACCTTGCTGAACCGCATTGCACTATTTGAAAAGAGTATTATTGGTTCCAAGTTTTAATCTCTCCCTTCTGTTTTCATCATTATCATCAATATAATCATCATCAGCAGCAGCAGCATCGTCACTATTGTAGGAATTATTATATTTATTGTAATTATATGAGAAAGAATGGTTACAAACCGAGCAATTATATTTAGAGCTAATATAAGAAGATCAACAGAATGCCTACAAAATAATCCACCTGCAGAACACAGTTACTCACGACCACCACCACCAACACCACCATTACCACGAAAAGCAAACGCACCAAAAGACTAACACATGGCTCATCAAAATCACCTACACAAAATAATTAGTAAGTAAATGTTTATAGCTTATATGAGCCCCATATCAATCTTTGTAATTTTTGGCTCTGTATTACGCATGTTAAGTAAATATAGCAAAACAAGGAACAGTGAAATTCAACTTCTAAAAGTTGAGAATCACAGGCACAGAAATACCCATAAAATGTAGTTTGTGTCATTAACTGTTCAATTATTTGACTCTTTCGTCGCCTCAGAATAATAAAGTTATTTTACTACAGAACATCCATTTATATCCTCTGCAAAATCTATATATTTTGTGCATTGAATAGGGTTGACAACATTTTTGTCTTTTGCGACCTGCCTAGTGCATACAGTGCTCTTGAGACACGTGTAATGGACACAGGAAACTAAGTAGATCTTACAATACTGTCTTGTAGTAGAAGGGCGTCCATATTATTACAAACATTATAATTTTGGTAAACACCGTGGCGTGCCATCTTTATGTCAGTATCACCATAACAAAGTTGTCAAACGTCTAAGCACCCGGAACTGGCAGCAGGAAACGAAATGAGATGATAAGTGATCTCATTCCTGTGCTTGGAATACTGAGTCATTTTACAAATAACACTGCAGCATGAGTCCACTTATCGCTATGACGTTGCACCGCCTCTGGCCTGCACATGCCCTGATTAGGTTAGGTGGGGGTCTTAAACTTTTGTATCCTCTCCTGAAGAAAGCTGGTCCACAGTTGTTGTAACTTAGGATACCGGCGCTGATACCTAGGTGATACCCGAGCTAGCCCCAACGTGTTCTATTGGGAAGGGATCTGGGAGCTAGCTGGTCACAGAAGTACCTCCACGTCGTGTAGACAGTCGATAGAGACACGTGCATTGTGTACATGAGCATTTTCCTGATAAAAATCGGCACCATGATACTGTTACATGACATGTGAGGATGTCAGCGACGTACCGTTGTACAATCAGAGTTCTTATGTTATATACCCCAATACAATGATTCCATGGGTACACTGTGCCTCTCCAGATCACTGGAAGAATGGGACGCCTCCGCCATACTCACCGATGATGGGCATCTGAGGATAGTGGAGACCCATGATTCATTGCTGAACACATTGAGACGCGTTTCATAACCAGTCCCTGCTTCCTAGTCAGGGCACCATTCCAAACGCAGCCATTTGTGTTGTGGTCTTCATGGCAGCCTATGCTCGGGATGATATTTCCCTAGTCCGACTGCTGGTTGTCTAAGACCAACGAACCAATGATGTTTAATGACACAGAATACTGCAGGGAGAAGCCTTGTTCTCGGATTGCAGGCGCACACGTGAAGGGGCTACGACGTACCTGGTGAACACCACAAGGCGATTCTCCCTAGTGTTCGACTGAAATGTTGACGACTGGCGTGCCTGTCACTCACGTTCCCTAGTAGTTTCATATCGGGGCATTATCACATCTGAATTCCTGCAAATCCGAGTATTGCGCGATTCGACCAACCGGCTAAATGGAGACCCACAATGAGGCCCCACTCAAACTTTCAGGTGCTGATTAGCCTGTGTTTCCAGCATCTCCATGTCCTTCACAGCAATCACTCAACAGCTGATGCTTTGCACGCCTATTACATGCCTTACCATGGCTGGTAACAGCACTAACCACTAACAACACTAAGTACTCTGGTGGCTTCACTGATTTACATACCCGGCGATGGAGTGAGCGTACGAAGTTCCAGTGACATACAACCATGTCTTCTGGATGTTTCACTTTTTATCAAGTCGTGTATAACGAGTGTCCAAATTACACGAGCATCGTGCACAGAGAGACGAATGTAGATGATTCTTATAGGCGCCTTGAGGAAAGATTAAGCTTTCGTATCACTTGACTAACTATTGGTGGATCAAAACTTTTTCAGAAAGAATATGTTTAAATAAATGTTTTTTAAGGGTACTTCCTTTCAGGACTTTGTAATGTACGGGATCTTTCCCCTGTAACGACAGTCCTTCTGTTTTGTTTCTACTTTTCTTATTTTGATATATTGAAAGGTACCTTGTAAGGTGTCAGGCAAATCCAACACCTTCCATGAAAATCCTGGCCCGCAAATCCAGGCCCGCAAATCCAGTAGTATGTCACATAGCTCCGAATAAATCGTGACATCAAATTAATCGAAGTAATACGAGTAACGAGTGAGCAAATGGAATACCACAGACCAGCACAAGAATGCCTAAATGCATGTCATGCCCTCTCACCGTGAGACCAACGCAGTTCCGAGGGGAGAAACGAGAGCAGAAGCCGAGAGCAGAACTGTGTTAAGCTCGAAGGCCCTACGATAAGGGACGGACTGGACACCCATGTCGCCAGCTAACCACTAGGGTCACACAACCCGCACGTTTTAGCGTGAGACTTTTTCGCGTCTCTGTTACGTCAAGGACCACCCGCCAGCCCATGTTAAAACCTACAGCCCTCTAGAAAAACAGTATAGATCTTACGATAACACAAAAAGGGCCACTACCACCCGCAAGTTTTAGCGTCAGACTTTTTCGCGTCTCTGCTACATTAGAACGACCCCCCCAGCCCATGTTAAAAGAGGAGAACAGTATAGATCTTACGATAACGCTAAAAGGACCACACCAGCTGCAGGTTTTAGCGTGAGACTTTTTCGCGTCTCTGTTACGTTGCAAAATTTAAAAACATTGCCCCACCACGAAAAGTATAACGTTTCTCATTGGATAGACAGAATTTTTGTAGGCGGAGCTTAAGGTTAACATTGAAACCCTGGTTGGTCAGATGAAAACACAGCCAGATAGTTTTTTTTAAACCAACTTCCGAAAATTGTAGTAAGGAGAAGTTAGGAGAAGGGATAGTTCCGAGTCGGCGAGGTGAGCGGAGCTGTGCTCCTCGCGGCCCCCTGACGAACACCGACAAGGTAATGAACGCATGCGATGCCGCATAACAGCGCATAAAGCTTCAATCATAACTGCAGAAGTCTCATCTGTTACACCCCCTTTTTGCGTAATACTAGTGTCGATCGTAAATTAAAGCTCATGGTGTTCACATTTGCCACTTGAAGTAAAAATCTGAAACGCGATGATTTCTCTGTTATATAGTTATTGGGAAGCCACATCAGCCACTGTAATTTACGACAAGTTAGATAAGTAATTAAAGATAATTGAGGGTCACTGTAGACCATTTTGATAGTTTTCTCTTTTGTGAAACTTAATTTAAACCTAGATTATAGATGTGATATGGCATAGGTCATCCTTCGATCCACTGTAGAACTTGGAAACCCATTCAGGGAATATTCGTTCACATTTTTTGTTGAACGCAGTTGGTTTTTACCATCCTGTATTAAAACATTTCCTTTTACCAATAGTGCAATTTATAAACGATGTTTTGTGAGTAGAATAAAATTTACAATGGTAAACGTAACTGGTTTTTCGACGTTATTTTGCCAGCTAACTAAAAATAGGAAAGCCTTGAACCCCTTCCACTAAATTTAGTTAGTATTAAGATTCTTTTACAGGGAGTGCAGTGGAGCTGACGCTGAGATCATTAAGTATTTGGTTAATCATCGCTAGCCTCACTGAACTCTTCTGAATTCTACATGTCATGTGTGCTCTGGCGTCTCCTTACCAGCAACAGGTCCCAGGTTCAAACTAGTCAATTCCGTAAAAAACACGGTCAGAGCGTCGTTGCGTGAAAGTGGTAGGGAGACACGATATAGAACAAACAGATACCACCATGAGTGTTTAGAACCTCTATATGAAACTTTTTCTCCAACGTAACAGATACCTGGAAATTATTACATCCTTTGCATTAGACCTTAATTTACCTACTAACGATGTCCTTCTATGTGTTTCGATCTTGTATATCTTCTTCCTCTGCGCCATGTCTTCTGATTGCTAACTGTACATTTTGGAGCCAGGTCGTCATAGCGTGTCCATTTCTCTTCTTTCCCTCCGGTTCCCATCCCACGATCGTTTTCATTATTCTGGCTTTCTCCATTCTTAATACATGCGCGTACAATTGTAGCTTCCCTCTATCCATCACGTGTTCTTTCTCTTAATTCCATTCTCTTTATTATTTCGTCTTTTATTATTTTCCCTTTTTTAGAAGTTCTTAGTGATCTTCTCCAGACGTAGATTTCCAGTGCTTACAGTTTTTTTGTGAGTTTCAGATTAGTATTCCATGTTTCCACTTGATACATAGCTATGGTCCCTGGTATCGATTTATATATGTTTCTTTTGGTACGGTTTATTACATTTATGCTCCAAGAGATTGAGTTGAGGATCCATTGACCTTCCTTCCAGTGCTAATTCGTTTATTAATTTCTACCTCTGATTTTCCCTCCATCTCTAAAATGAGTCCGTAATAACTGAAAATATTGACTTTCTTAATTCTCTTTCCCTCTGTGTATACGTTATCTGGATCATTTGTGAGGTAGGCTGTTTACTGATAGTTTCTCCCCTGTTGCTGTATATCAACGCCGCTGATTACATACATAATTTGCATCCTCCCCATCTTGCGCTAGAACTACTTGACCATCAGCGTATAGTAGGCAGTGTAAATTAACTCCATCTTTAATTTCTAGCCCCATCCCATTGCATACACAAGACCTTGTGTTAAGACTAATGTCTACACAGTTTTTAAATAACGTTGATGTAGAATGTATAATAATTGTGTATAATAATTTTCTGTTATTGATGGTTGTTCAAAGCAGAAAAATACGTAAAGACTTATTACAAGTTAAGTAAACATTTTAAAGACTTTGACACCGTAAGCCACAATATTCGGAAGCGGCAGCAGTCGAACAAGGAAGACCGGCACGAGTGTGACATTGTTCACGTTTCTGCCCAACGTGAGAAAGCATAGATCAACGACCGGAGAGTGAGTCGCCGCCCTAGAAACTTCGCAACATAGGCAAAAACACCGAATAAATACCTCCGACGAACGGGAGTGAGGGGGTCCTTTGAGGTGGTGTTTTGAAGAGATCCTTCGAGGAGAGAAAGAAGACACGAAGAAACGCTGCTCGATAGAAGATGTCGGTACCGTGCCAATAGGTCAACGCAGAAGATGCCATCCTAGAAAGAAGTTCGTTTGGTACTTATCCAGGTGGCTGGTGAAGACGAAGGGACTGCGGCCTCACAAAATGGGTCACTTGTGAAGATAGAGGCGGATGAAATCCCCAAGAAGATGCCGAACCTTAGGGTCGCTGTTTCGATTCCGGGACGGAGCAATTCAAGTCATGCCTTAGCCGCTTCTTAATAACGCAACGAGTGAACTCACAAGGAGAAGGCCGAGCCGCCGCGGCAGTGAATCATGGGCAATGTTCTGATTGGAAGAATAAGCCGCCTGCGTGGTTTTGCAACACGAGCCGTCGTCGCATCAGCTGTCACCGGAGTCTTCACGCTACCACTCCGCCTCTCCGCCGCCGCGAGGAATTGAGCGAATTAAAACACAATTTATTAGTCTGTTTGTTTAAAGGGTTGTATGTCTCAATAAATGACTGTTAGTGGAAGCACCAATATTTCACTCATACCTCACCCACTGAGCCAAGGAAAGAGCCCACTCCACCGTACACAAAGTTTCTTCCTTCCCGTCATTCCTGACAAAATAATGAACAGCTCTCCTCAATCAATGGCGCTCAATATCTAGAGTCACTAAACCCTGACCCGCTACACTGGTGCCAGTGGGCAGCCTTGTAACATATATTTGCTTGTCCTAAATTTCTGTGAAAGTGTATTACCAATTTTCACTTGATTTATGTTATCTTTATATACTTCTTGTATTATTTTAATTAAAGGACCCCTTATCTCCGCTATATCTAATACTCTCCAAAGTAGTTTTCTCAGGACAGTAGACTGTTTTTATAAATCTATAAAAATAATACAGATTGATAATATTTGCATATAACGTGCGATTTTCATATTGCCTCTCTAGAATTATTTTGAGGTAAAATCGTAATAACAATGTTATTGATGTTTGAAACTGTTTTTTGGATGTTTCAGAATTTGTATAAAATACAACTGCGACTATGTTCTCTCACTCACTCGTTCATGTAAATATTAAGATGTGTCGTTGATATACAGCAGTCACATCTTCCTCACTTGCTAGTTTAAATTTTTTGTTGGGTGAATATAGAATTTAACTGTTGAGAGAACGAAATGCTACAATTAGTTATCTGACACATCCCAAATTTTACAATTTAGTTCATCGTTCAACTATTATATCATAATAAAAAGGGTTTTTTAAAGTATAAAAACCGTTATGTCTCAAAGTTAAAGTCCTAACGTTTTTGTGTTATTTGCTTCAAAATTAAAAGTTAATTTGTCCTCAATGAATTCGTTTTTGCTCTTCCATCATTTATCATTATGGCAAGGTATAGCATCAACAAAGATACCATTGCCATGACAAAAAAACCGTAACTTCTAACATTTCAGCTCGAGGCGATCCCTGTGGATATGAAGACAGAGAAAGCTTTTCACCAGACGATGACATTTCAGGAGAAACCTTAGGCACCATTGTACGTCCAGGTAGACTGAAGAGGTACTGAGTGTACAGTTAGCTTATGGGATCAGCGATAATAGTTCACCAGAATCACCAGTAAAACGGGACCCAGTAAAATTTATGCCTCAACAAGGAATACACATCTCTAAATTAAACAGTAAACAGTGGAGAATCCAGAATGATGTAACAACGCTATGAACTGCACTGAGCAGGCGTTGAGTTGCAGACAGGCACAATGAAACAGACAGCCAAACACTTGAGCTTCCGGAAAAAGCCCTTCTTCCGAAATAGAAAGCCCACACACACAGATTCATACAAGCACGGCTTACACACATACGGAAATTGTCTCCAGGTAGTGCGGTCCAGCCACTGACTGTGCCTGCGACAGATCAGATACAGTCACATCCACAGTCAGGCCTAGTGGCCTGGAGACAGTGACCCTGTGCGTGTGAGTTATGCTTGTGTGAATCTGTGTGAGTGTGTTCTTTTTTGGACGAAGGGGTTTTTGTCTTTCTGATTGAGCCTGTCTGTGATTCATTGCCTCTCTGTGCAGTGAGCAGTAAATTAAACACAAGTCACAGATGAAAACTTTTAGAAGGGTTCATGGTGAATTTGTGTTTCTTTCAGCAAAGCGAAAGAGGACATGATGCAAAAACAGTGAAAGTTATCAACAGGAATTCCATGGGCAAGACAAGAAGCACTTTGTGTTATCCTCATATGAGACGGCTAAGAGGTGGCTCAACAATTTGATTCTGAGCGTAGTATCAATCAGCCACATGTGGCAGCTACCTGACCTGACTGTCCCAAGCAGTGACTCCCATTCAGGATGTAGCACGTGTAATACAGGGATGTAGTCTTTCGACCCTACTGTTCAAACTGTACATCGAAGAAGCAATGATAGCAATAAAAGAAAGGTTCAAGAGTGGAATCAAAATTCAAGGTGAAATGATATCAATGATACTATTCGCTGACGACACTGGTATCTTGAGTGAAAGTGAAGAAGACTTAGATAATCTGCTGAATGGAATGCACAATCTAATAAGTACAGAATATGGACTGAGATTAAATCGAAGGAAGCTGAAAGTAATGAGAAGTAGCAGAAATGAGAACAGCGAGAATACCAACAAGGATTGATGGTCACGAAGTAGATGAAGTTAAGGAATTCTGCTATCTAGGCAGCAAAATAACCAATAACGCACGGAGAAAGAAGGACATGAAAAACAGACTAGCAATGGCAAACCGGCATTCCTAGACAAGAGAAGTCTACTAGTATGAAACATAGGCCATAATTTAAGGAAGAAGTTTCTGAGACTGTACATTTCGAGCACAGCATTGTATGGTAGTGATACGTGGCCTGTGGCAAGCCGAAACAGAAGAGAATCGAAGCATTTGAGATGTGGTGTTACAGACGAATGTTGAAAATTAGGTGGACTGATAAGGTAAGGAATGACGAGGTTCTACGCAGAATCGGAGAGGAAAGGAATATGTGGAAAACACTGATAAGGAGAAGGGACAGGATGATAGGACATCTGCTAAGACATGAGGGAGTGACTTCCATTGTACTAGAGGAAGCTGTAGAGAGCAAAAACTGTAGAGGAAGGCAGAGACTGGAATACATCCAGCAAATAATAGAGGACGTAATTTGCAAGTGCTACTCTCAGATGAAGAGGTTGGCACAGGAGAGGAATTCGTGGTGGGCCGCATCAAACCCGTCAGAAAAAAAATTGAAAGCAGTGACATTGCTTAACTGTTAACGCCTTCTACAGACCAGTCAGTATCTAATACAGACACACCAATAAATATAAGTCGACTAATGTTCTAGTTTCGTTCAGTAAAACGATGCTGAGACCTTTTTATTTTTCTGGCTCTGAATACCAGTCAGGAATACGGTAACTGTTTCAAAATAAGTTTTGTAACATGTAACTACAATCAATCTAGCTGTAGTCTAAAACAGATATATTTTTGCATAAGTAACAAGAGTAGTAACATACTTCAAAACGTTCTGGCAGATGGTATGCCCAATACATTTCTTTGTGGCTGCAAATACTGCGAGTGCTACTTTTACAATGCCGATTAGTTTCTCAAGCCGTATAACGTAACAGATCCGTCATCACAGAGTAAGTAACGAAAGAAATATCACCTAAAATTGTATCTAACCTGGGGATAGGAAAACACAATTTCTACTAATTTTAGTCAGATACATAGAATAATTTATGAATGCTTCTGAAGCAACACAAGAAAGGAAACGTCGATAAAATTCCATAAATGATTTTCGTCCGAGTTATATGGGAGAAAACTTGGACATGTCAGTAATGATAACTTTTAAGAGTGCAGTCTGTATTTTTTTAAGTGAAAGAGTTTAGCGAAAGAAATGGGTCAAAGACGGCCGGTCTGTGTGGCCGAGCGGTTCTAGGCGCTACAGTCTGGAACCGCGCGATCGCTACGGTAGCAGGTTCGGATCTTGCCTCGGCCATGGATGTGTGTGATGTCCTTAGGTTAGTTAGGTTTAAGTAGTTCTAAGTTCTAGGGGACTGATGACCTCAGCAGTTAAGTCCCATAGTGCTCAGAGCCGTTTTAACCATTTTGGTCAAAGACGCAATTAACGCAGTTGTTTCATTTTAAAACTCATAATGAAATAATTAATGTTGTTGAAGATTGTGTCATTTATGAGATGCAGATTGTCAGAAATCAACATTGTAAAAAGATTGAGAGATTACAACCAGAACATGGCTAATGATGATCACGTTGCTACTAAATTTCAGTTTTATGACAAAGTAGCTAACGTCACAGATTGCAGAGTATTCTAATGATGAAAATGTCTTTTAGAACAAAGTTTTAAAATTTAACCTAAATAATAAACCAGATGATGTACGCATAAAATGGATGATAGCACACACGAAAATTGCTATTGACCAATTGAGTGGGTCAAAGCTGAGAAGAATGAATGACAAATAAAGCGGTAAGGCTACCTGACACTTACATGTCTGGAAATAAAAAGGGTATCAGTAGTACATCTACAAAGCGTGAAAGGTTACTAATACAAACAACTTAAGAGACACTTGATGACCATGAAGAGATAGTATTAAAAGATGATAAACGAAACTCTGAAGTTATTGTGACTTCCAAAGATTATGGAAGAAAATAACGCAATTTTTAGTTATAACAGTACTTCCAAATAGATGCTATAACATCGAGATTTCACGAACGTTATTGTGTCTTCGTTAAAAAATCTCTTGTGTAATAATTAGTAGTAAAAATGTTGTGTTATTATGAAACCTGTAGGACCTAAACTCATGGCTCAACTTAATATTTAAAAGAGAGACATTCCATTAAGACTACTTAGAGATCTTAATGGATGTTGTAGTGACAATAAGATGAAAAATGAAGCAACGTGTAAAGAATTACATGTATGCAATGTAATACACAAAATAAATGAGAACAAGATCAAGGGAATACTGAGCAGAAGGACAGACTGAACATTGTGCATGATTATATAGCTGCCATTGATGACGATGGTATTGCCGTTGTTGATTATGATGATGATAATGATGTCGCTGTCATTGATGATGATCATGAACATTCAGCTGTCAATGATTAAGATGCTACTGTTGCTGTTCCTGTAGTAGTATTAGTTGTTGATGATGATGATAATGTTGTTTCTTATGTTGATGATGTTGATAATGATGATGTTGATGATAATAGTGATGATGGTGATGATGCTGTCAGTGATGATGCTGTCGTTGTCGTAGATGACAATGTTGTTGCTGCTGCTAATGACAATGATTACTATGTCTGTCATAATAATTTCGTTACAAAATCCACGAAGAACTACACTACTGGCCATTAAAATTGCTACACCAGGGAGAAATGCAGATGATAAACGGGTATTCATTGGACAGTAATATTATACTAGAACTCATATGTGATTACATTTACAAGGAATTTGGTTGCATAGATTCTGAGAAATCAGTACCCAGAACAACCACCTCTCGCCGTAATAACGGCCTTGATACGCCAGGGCATTGAGCCAAACAGAGCTTGGATGGCGTGTACAGTTACAGCTGCCCATGCAGCTTCAACACGATACCACAGTTCATCAAGAGTAGTGACTGGCGTATGTGAAGAGCCAGTTGGTCGGCCGCCATTGACCAGACGTTTTCAATTGGTGAGAGATCTGGAGAAAGTGCTGGCCAGGGCAGCAGTTGAACGTTTTCTGTATCCAGAAAGGCCCGCACAGGACCTGCAACATGCGGTCGTGCATTATCCTGCTGAAATGTAGGGTTTCGCAGGGATCGAATAAAGAGTAGAGCCGCGGGTGGTAACACATCTGAAACGTAACGTCCACTGTGCAAAGTGCCGTCAGTGCGAACTAGAGGTGACCAAGACGTGTAACCAATGGCACCCCATAAAAATCACGCCGGGTGATACGACAATATAGCGATGACGAATACACGCTTCCAATGTGCGTTCACCGCGATGTCGCCAAACACGGATGCGACCATCATGATGCTGTAAACAGAACCTGGATTCGTCCGAAAAAATGACGTTTTGCCATTCTTGCAGCCAGGTTCGTCGTTGAGTACACCATCGCACGCGCTCCTGTCTGTGATGCAGCTTCAAGGGTAACCGCAACCATGGTCTCCAAGCTGATAGTCCATGCTGCTGCAAGTGTCGTCGAACTGTTCGTGCATATGGTTGTTGTCTTGCAAACGTCCCCATCTGTTGACTCAGGGATCGAGACGTGTCTGCTCGATCCGTTACAGCCATGCGGATAAGATGCCTTTTATCTCGATTGCTAGTGATACGAGGCCGTTGGGATCCAGCACGGTGTTCCGTATTACCCTCCTGAAGCCACCGATTCCATATTCTGCTAACAGTCATTGGATCTCGACCAAAACGACCAGCAATGTCGCGATACGATAATCCGAAATCGCGGTGGGCTGTAATCCGACCTTCATCAAAGTCGGAAACGTGATGGTACGCATTTCTCCTCCTTACACGAGGCATCACAACAACGTTTCACCAGGCAACGCCGGTCAACTGCTGTTTGTGTGTGAGAAATCGGTTGGAAACTTTCCTCATGTCAGCACGTTGTAGGTATCGCCACAGGTGCCTACCTCGTGTAAATGCTCTGAATAGCTAATCATTTGCGTATCACATCATCTTCTTCTTGTGGGTTAAATATCGCGTCTGTAGCTCGTCATCTTCGTGGTGTAGCAACTTTAACGGCCAGTAGTGTATATGCACAGAAAGTTTCACGTGTACGGTGAGTCGTTTTTTTAGGAGACGTGGAGGCTCACCTGAGAGCGGCTCCGAGGGCGTCCCTCGCGATGTGCGGCTGTCCGCGCGCCGCCGCCTCCCAGTCCAGCACGGCGCCCGCCCCCGGCACCAGCTGGCAGCGGCCCCCGCAGGCCGCCAGCAGCGCCACCAGAGCTGCCCCCGTCCTCCACAGCTGGCTCATATCGTACCGTCTGCAAGGAATACAACATCTGTTTTTTCGTGCCTGAAACCTCCTTTTCCTGCGAAGGCTTCTACCAATCTCGCACTTTAACAGGCAATGAGTGAGAATAAGCAGAATCAGAACGTTGTCCGACTATATTTGAGTATTGGTCATGAGTCAGGACTGACAGAGAAGATCCAAAGAAGAGTGGTGCGTTATGCACAGACTCATATAGTATACTCGAAAAGTCTCGAGATTCGCACCCAAGTTAAGTGGCAGAAGCTACAAGAGACGCATCGTTTACTGTAAAATTTTCGAAAACACCTCTAAAGGTTGAACAACATATTACTGCCTTTTACGTGTATTTCCTGACAAAAAAAATCCCTGAATGTAAAATTAGAAACATTCGGGGTTACACGCAGGCCCATCGAGAATCGTTATTTCCCCACACCATCAGAGACTGGAACAGGACAATGGGAAATGGTACGTAGAAAACGTACCCTCACCCACACAGTACAAGGATCCCATGAGGGTATTTTTTTAGTAGAATACAATCAATCAGATTATCTTATGGTTCAAAGTACGAGGGCTATTCAGAAAGCAAGGAACGATAGGTCGCGAATTGGAAACCACAATGAAAATCAAAATTGTTTTATTTGCAACAGTTAGCAACAACTTCGAGCTACTTATCTCCATTGTCACCGATCCGACTTAGAAGTTTGTCGTAGCGTTGTACCAACTTTCTAATACCCTCGTTATAGAAGGCAGCCGCCAGTGCTTTCCGCCAATTTTCTACGCTGGCCTACAGCTCGTTGCCTGTGCCAAAATGTTGTCTTCATTGCCAGCGGTTCATGTGAGCAGAGATGAAACTCACAGGGAGACAATAACGGGCTCTATTGTGGGTAATCAAACATTTGCAATTGAAAACGATGAGCGTCTTCATTGCTCCTGCAGAATGCGACTGAGAATTGTCTTGAAGAAGAAAACGCATGACATTTATGTAATGTTGGCTGCATATCTTCAGATGAAATTTTTCACCAGGCCCTCGTGCTTGGCGGAAGACAGTATAGTTCTAGGTATCTTTGTGTGCTTCCTGTACGCTGAGAACTAAAAAGAACGACGTAACGCGATCGACGGATATACTAGAGACACTGCCCAACGCACCTGTGCAAAACTTCATTGGATTTTCACTGTGGTTTCCATTTCGCGACCGATCGCTCCTTGCTTTCCGAATAACCCTCGTATTAACTGGCTGCTGCTACTTCTGTAAGGGTGAATAACGGAACCGTATTTGATCAGTAAGCATTGTCTCTTAATAAGATATATTTTTCTCACCATAAGATAATATGCTTGTACTAAGTAGTATAATCGTTCCCCAACCATATTCCATTGATTCTTTTTTCACTCTCCCACTCCTCCCCCTTTTTCTGGGGACATGTTCATCACTTTGACCAGATACTTTGTCCATATTACGTAGTAGTCTGTGCCTCTTATGTACTCGCCTGTGTACCGTTTTTGTCTGTACATTCTTATATTTTTAATCTTAGAATGCAAAATACGTTTACTCGTTCATAGTTTCTTTGTGAATTTCATCGCGCCTGTGTTTTTATATTGCTAAATACACCGAAGAAAAAAATCGCAGCATCAAAAACTAATTAATGAAGCTTGGGAAAGAAGCAGGTGTTTTTGTTGTTTCACTATGTTCTCTAATATAAAATTGTCGAGAGGTAGAAATGGACGTTGCAGGAGTCTCGAGCCTGCGGCTGTTGACAACTAGAGATCACACATCAAGATTGAAACATTACACGGCAAAATCCCAACAGAAATTCACAGTGCGTTAAGTGAAGTTTGTGGTGAGTTTACAGTGGATCGCAGTACAGTTTCACGTTGGGTTAATCGGTTTCGTGGTGGTCGTATGAGCATAGAGAGTAATATAAGATCTGGTAGGCCAAAAACGTCAACAGATGAACGAAGTGTGAAACTTGTGGCAGATGCCCTAGAAGAAGATCGCAGTGTGACTTGTGAGGAACTCTCAGAAGCCAAGGCAATTCTCCGAAGGTCAGTATTCGTTGATTTTGACCTATGATTTGAAGAAGAGAAAAATTTCTGCGAGATGAATCCCGCACGGTTTAACTGCTGAAGAGAAGCAGAAATGCCTAAACATTGCAACCTTGCTCAAACAACGATTCGGCCGTGAAGGGCAAGGGTTCTTGTGTTGAATCGTCGCACTGATGAAACGTGGGTTACAGACTCTGAAATGGAGTTGAAATTACAGTCCAATGAGTGGAGAGCTTCAGATTCTCCACGTCCATAAAAATTTCGCTGTGCTCAATCAAAGCTCAAGCAAATGATGATTTTTTTGTAATTATCACCAAGGAATCATCATGAGAAATAGAGTTCCATGTGGAACAAGATTCGCAACAGTGTATTATCGTAACTTCAGGCAAAACCTGCGCAAATCAATGGTAGAGGCTGGCCCACGATAATGCTTGCTGGCATATCGGCAATGTTGTAGCCCAGAAACATCACACGTACGGGTGGAAAGTGTTGCCGTATCGTCCCTACAGCCCGAACATGAGTCCACCAGACTTTGATTTGCTCCCAAAGTTGAAAAAACCTATGCTTGGACGTTGATATCTTTCTTTGGAAAAACTTTCTACAACCGTTACCTGAGCCATTCGACTGGTGGACGGAAGTGATGGCCTGGATGGAATAATAGAGCTTCCGAGACGTTCGGATTCAGTCATAGAGAAGCAGGGAGAAGGACTGTAAAAAGATATATGAGAAAAAAGTGTAAGTAAAAAAAAATAGTGTTCATTATTTCTGAGATGTCCCACGTATTTAAGTAATTACCATTGCAGTATCGCAGGTTAATGCAAGCGCGAGATGTGCCATTGCTACTGAGAAACGCTGCTACATTAATAACCGACGTAACCATCAAAATGTTGAATGCAACATGCTATCATGAATCCATTGTGGTGTACAGCTGCATAATGTCAGTTTGTGGTATGGAGTTCCATGCCTGTTACACTTGGTCGGTCAATACACAGACGGTCAATTTAGCTTATGGATGATACTGGAGTTGTCGTCCGATGCTGTACCACATGCGCTCGGTTGGAAACATATCTACATCTACATCTACGTTTCTACATCTACATTTATAGTCCGCAGGCCACCCAGTGGTGTGTGGCGGGGGGACTTTACGTGCCACTGTAATTACCTGCCTTTCCTGTTCCAGTCGCGTATGGTTCGCGGAAAGAACGACTGCCGGAAAGCCTCCGTGCGCGCTCGAATCTCTCTAATTTTACATTCGTGATCTCCTCGGGTGGTATAAGTAGGGGAAGCAATATATTCAATACCTCATCCTGAAACGCACCGTAGCCGCGGTGGCCTAGCGGCTCTAGGCGCTTCAAAAAAAAAAAAAAAAATTGTTCAAATGGCTCTGAGCACTATGGGACTTAACATCTATGGTCATCAGTCCCCTAGAACTTAGAACTACTTAAACCTAACTAACCTAAGGACAACACAGAACACCGAGCCATCACGAGGCAGAGAAAATCCCTGACCCCGCCGGGAATCGAACCCGGGAACCTGGGCGCTAGGCGCTTCATTCCGGAACCGTGCGACTGCTACGGTCGCAGGTTCGAATCCTGCCTCCGGCATGGATGTGTGTGATGTCCTAAGGTTAATTAGGTTTAAGTAGTTCTAAGTTCTAGGGGACTGATGACCTCAGCTGTTAAGTCCCATAGTGCTCAGAGTCATTGACCCAGAAGCGCACCCTCTCGAAACCTGGCGAGCAAGCTACACCGCGATGCAAAGCGCCTCTCCTGCAGAGTCTGCCACTCCAGTTTGCTAAACATCTCCGTAACGCTATCACGCTTACCAAATAACTCTGTGACGAAACTCGCTGCTCTTCTTTGCATCTTCACTATCTCCTCTGTCAACCTGACCTGGTACGGATCCCCACATTGGTGAGCAATGTTCAAGTATAGGCCGAACGAGTGTTTTGTAAGCCACCTTCTTTGTTGATAGACTACATCTTCTAAGGACTCTCCCAATGAATCTCAGCCTGGCACCCGCCTTACCAACAATTAATTTTATATGATCATTCCACTTCAAATCGTTCCGTACGCATACTCCCAGATATTTTACAGAAGTAACTGCTATCAGTGTTAGTTCCGGTATCATATAATCATACAATAAAGGATCCTTCTTTGTATGTATTCGCAATACATTACATTTGTCTATGTTAAGGGTCAGTGGCCACTGCCTGCACTAAGTGCCTATCTGCTGCAGATCTTTCTGCATTTCGCTGCAAATTTTCTAATGCCGCAACTTCTCTGTATATTACAGGATCATCCGCGAATGCCGCATGGAGCATCTGGTTATCGAGTAGGCCAAGCAACATGTCAAGACTTTGTGGAGCATGTCGTGTTACAAGACTCTGGAAGGCTGTTCATGAATGGCAGAACAACAGGTCGAGTCACCAGACTGACGTACTGGTTTGCAGTCAGGGTGCATGGGATAACCACGAGAGTTGTCATATGATACCGCATCCGTGACCATAACTCCAGTTGTAGATCCACTGAGTCTAGTACGCAGACAGGTTGGTTGCAGGCCATCAACTGGACTCCTAATCAACACATTTGGACCGAGGCAGAACCAGTTTTCGTCAGAAAACTCAACAGATCTCCACCCTGCCCTCCAAAGAGCTTGCACTTGACACCAGTAAGTCGCAAATGACGGTGGTTTGGGGTCTGTGGAATGCACGCTACAGGGCGTCTCGAGCAGAGTGTCCTTGAGGTAACCTGTTTGTAACAGTCCTTTATGTCACTGTGGTGCCAACTGCTGCTGAAATTGCTGCTGCAGATGCATTACTACGTGCCAGAACCACAAGCCGAACACAATGGTCTCCCTCTCGGTAATACCATGAGGCCATCTGGAGCCAGATCTGCTTGTAAACATATATTCTCGTGACCACTGCTGCCAGCAGATATCTACAATGGCTACATTTCTGCCAAGTCTTTCTGCAATGTCACAGTAGGAACACACAACTTCTAGGGGACCGATGGCCTTTGTAGTCTGGTCTCTTCAACCCCCACAAACCAACAAACAGCTTCTAGTAGCCCTATTACAAGACATCGTTCATGCTCTGTGAGGTGTTTAATGGCATCTTTGTCGCCTTAAAGGCATTATTGACTAACATCAACTCACCACGTCAGATCTCAAAGGAACACTCACACCTTTACAGTGTTATTTAAAGCAAACTTGATTTGCATCTTCATAGTGGCGCTCCTATGCAACTGGCACGAAATTTGTACAAACATTATCTTTCAGATGTAGGAACATGCCTACCAACTTCCGTTTATATCGCACATCTTCTTCTTGGTGTTGCGATTTCTTTTACGGAATTGTGATTGTAAAATGTCACATATATTTGGAGAAAGAACCTTTGTACAGCTATAAACTCTGGGTGATTTCGAGTGGACTACCTGTTTAAATTGCCTGAGGATGACGTAGAAATCCTAAAGCCGCTTCATAACGAACTATGAAACAAATATTACTGTGGAACATGTAATGGAACTTGAATTACGTAACCATTGCGTCACCTGAACTCAACCTCTCATACCAGCAATATTCTACTGTGTTTCTGTAGAATAGGTAACATATTTCTGTGACTACATTCAGATTTGATTTCATTAATGTAGAGGTACTTTGATACATCAATATGTTTATATTGCATGGGTATTATTCTTATGTGTATTCTTTCTTTTGTCTATGATCTTTGACGTACTTGTAACTCTCATTTTTGGGCGCGTAAGCGGTTATTAGAGAGAGTCAAGTCTTCGTCGTCATGTTGGAAAGACGCAAATTGTGGTCAGTTTATAAAATGTGAACTTTAACAGTGAGGAAGATATTTTCAGGTATGTTTTATATTGTGAAGTGATGTTTTGTGAATTACGTGATATTGCAACGAAAGTAATAAAAAAGAAATGTAATTTAAATTCGGAGTGCTGATTACTTTTTTACATCACCATTGTGCTAACTTGCAAAAGTTTAATCTTCAAGAATAGTTTATGAAACACATCTATAAAACTTTTGAATATCGCAGAATAACACCTAGGCCTCTTTGCATCCGAGCTTGGAATCATCATTACCTAGATTTTCGACGATTGAGCCATGAGTCCACAACGAGACCAGCGTAGGGAACACGAAGAGATGAGTGCATAGTTTATCCATTATTTCATGAAATGACTTTATTAACTGTGCTCTAATGACACCTGACACATAATATAACTTTTTTGTTGCCCGAAAATGCAATATTCAGCCGCGTGAGCAACGCTACAATCATAATTAATTTTTGACCTTTGTTGTGGTAGGGTTTTTAGAAACACCAATAGTGTGTATTTAACTTTTTAATAAGTCAATGTTCCACCAAAGTGCGACGGAATTAACCACAAATAAAATACTGCTGTATCAAAAACGAAACTTACAAAATGAATATGAAGTGAAAACAGTTAAGACACTAGACTTCAGTCCAACAGTTGCCTAAGGAAAGTGTTCTGTGATCCTCGGGGGTGGTCAGTATGTTTAACGCAAGACAGCAGTAGTAATGTCGGTAGTCAGAACATATTTTTGAGTCCCGCAATGTCTCTTAGGTGGTCATTGTCGCTAAACGGGATTTAATGACGTCATAATAGCAAAAAAACGAACGTTACTCCCGTGCGAATTAGAGACTGCAGAAGTTTTACTGCAGCAAACAGAAAATCGGATTAAAAATAGGGAAGTTAGTTACAAGGAGTCCCATCTAGAAGCTCTTTACGTAATTCCTGCAGCAAAGCCGCTGAAGGCCGCTTAAAGTGGGCACGAATGAAGAATTAAAAAGTGTTGTGCGCGACGTCGTGGAGACAGGTACCATTAACAACGGCCCTCTGTCGCGGACTGGAGAGCAGACTGCTCTGAAAGAAACATTTCACGGTAAATGGCTATTCATGGGAGGGGGAGGGGTGGCGGAAGTAGGGGGGTGGGGAGGGAGTGTGACGCGGCAAAGTACCGAGCGGGCGGTGGGAAGATACGTCAGTGACGAGGACTCGTAAAAAAAGGAAGAAGAAGGGGCGGTAGCCGAGAGGGGAAAAAAGGAAGCGCAAAAAAGGATTCTGCCAGCATATGAAGCTGGGAGAGCAGCTGCAAATGGGTTACTGTGACGCGCAAAAACGCGTGACACGGGAGAAGCGAAGAAGCGGGTAAAACTCGAGTAGCGTGGCACGCAATGAGGGCGGTGATCGACTTCATTAGGGCTCAGCTGGTGGTCGCCTGCACGCTTTATGCCTTTGTTAGCCAGTGGGGCAAACGATGACGTCTCCAGGATGTGCCGCAATTTCACAAAACAAAGTACTGAGATAAGCTGGTGCGGTGTTAAGCAGAAAGCTCCTCACGAGAATAATGCAAAATAAATAGCTATCGGAAAGAATGTCGAGTAGTCGATGTCGATGTGTGGCAATATTAGGTTATTTGATAGTCTGGAAATGAAGGGTATCACAACGGTGATTACTATTGTTGGCAGTTACTGTCAAGCATTCAGCCTCTTTTCAACAACTGCCAAATCAGTCCTGTTGTCATTCTGTATAATTATTCTGGGGGGTCTGCATCTAGAGCAGTGGTCGTCAAACTGTTTTGATCGAGAGGTAGTACTGACAGTGTAGAGAGACGCCTTGGGCCACATATGTATCTCTAAACATTCATGGTGGTGTCTGTTTGTTCTATATCGTGTCTCCCTACCACTATCGCGCAACAACGCTCTGAGCGTGTTTTTTAGGGAATTGACTAGTTTGAACCTGGGAGCTGTTGCTGGTAAGGAGACGCCAGACCACACATGATATGTAGAATTCAGAAGAGTTCAGTGAGACTAGCGATGATATTACCAAATACTTAATGATTTCAGCTTCAGCTCCACTGCACTCCCTGTAAAAGAATCTTAATACTAACTAAATTTAGTGGAAGGGGTTCAGGCTTTCCTATTTTTAGTTAGCTGGCAAAATAACGTCGAAAAAGCTATTAAGTTTACCATTGGAAATTTTATTCTACTCACAAAACATCGTTTATAAATTGCACTATTGATAAAAGGAAATATTTTAATACAGGATGGTAAAAACCAACTGCGATCAACAAAACTGTGAACGAATATTCCCTGAATGGGTTTCCAAGTTATACAATCGATCGAAGGATGACCTATGCCATATCACACCTATAATCTAGGTTTAAATTAAGTTTCACAAGAAATAAAATATTAAAACGGTCTACAGTGACCCTCAATTATCTTTAATTACTCATCTAACTTGTCGTAAATTACAGTGGCTGATGTGGCTTCTCAATAACTATATAACAGAGAAATCATCGCGTTTCAGATTTTTACTTCAAGTGGCAAATGTGAACACCATGAGCTTTAATTTACGATCGACACTAGTATTACGCAAAAATGGTGTGTAACAGATGAGACTTCTGCAGTTCTGAGTGAAGCCTTATGTGCTCAGAAATGCGGCATCGCGTGCGTTCATTACCTTGTCGGTGTTCGTCAGGGGGCCGCGAGCAGCACAGCTCCGCTCACCTCGTCGACTCGGAACTATCCCTTCTCCTAACTTCTCCTTACTACAATTTTCGGAAGTTGGTTTAAAAAAAACTATCTGGCTGTGTTTTCATTTGACCAACCAGGGTCTCAATATTAACCTTAAGCTTCGCCTACAAAAATTCTGTCTATCCAATGAGAAACGTTATACTTTTCGTGGTGGGGCAATGTTTTTAAATTTTGCAACGTAACAGAGACGCGAAAAAGTCTCACGCTAAAACCTGCAGCTGGTGTGGTCCTTTTAGCGTTATCGTAAGATCTATACTGTTCTCCTGGAGGGCTCTATCTTTTAACATGGGCTGGGGGGGGGGGGTCGTTCTAATGTAGCAGAGACGCGAAAAAGTCTGACGCTAAAACTTGCGGGTGGTAGTGGCCCTTTTTGTGCTATCGTAAGATCTGTACTGTTTCTCTGGAGGGCTCTAGCTTTTAACATGGGCTGGCGGGTGGTCCTTGACGTAACAGAGACGCGAAAAAGTCTCACGCTAAAACTTGCAGGTGGTGTCGTCCTAATGGTTAGCTGGCGACGTGGGTGTCCAGTCCGTCCCTTATCGTAGGGCCTTCTAGCTGAACACGGTTCTGCTCTCGGATTCTGTTCTCGTTTCTCTCCTTGGAACTGCGTCGGTCTCACGGTGGGAAAGTACGACATGCATTTAGGCAATCTTGTGTTAGTCTGTGGTATTCCATTTGCTCACTCGTTACTCGTATTACTTTGATTAATTTAATGTCACGATTTATTCGGAGCTATGTGACATACTACTGGAGTTGATTATCATGTCAGGGTTGTTATGGAAGGTGTTGGATTTGCCTGACACCTTACATACCGACCTTATTATTGCTTGATGACCTACGTAAATTGGTATGTTGTGAGCACCAAACGGACTAGCTATACTAAGGGCGCCAAAAGTTTGCGCAGTCTCCCAAGTATTGATCGTTAAAAGTCGTCGTTATTCGTGACACTTTCTATCGACTGTTCTCTCGCTCAGCTTGCTGCCATCTTGGCCGATCCCAAAACAGTGACACTATAATTGCCTGGCGATGCACTGTGTTCTTTGTGGGAGTAGGTTATTGTTTAATAACAGTAATTGTACTCACATATAAATACATGGTGCAATACGAGACACGATTTGCAAATGCATATTTACGAATTCAAGTTATTGGTTCAAATGGCTCTGAGCACTATGGGACTTAATTGCTGAGGTCGTCAGTCCCCTAGAACTTACTGCTTAAACCTAACTAACGTAAGGACATCACACACATCCATGCCCGAGGCAGGATTCGAATCTGCGACCGTAGCGGTCGCGCGGTTCCAGATTGTAGCGCCTAGCACCACTCGGCCATTGCGGCCGGGAATTCAAGTTACTTCTGTGTCAAAATTTATACCGTGGCAGCTGCTCGGTACAAGGTGGTTAGCTCTGAATTAAGTAATCCGATGCTAAGATAAGAATTTTCAGTGCTCTTTACACAGCAAGACCCTTGGATACTTTTGTCTACTCTTTCTTTAATAACACAGGTGATCGATACTGGCACCACCTTCGTCTCAAATTGTCAGTTGAGTACTGTGTAAATGCATGTACCAATTATGTGGTTTCTTTATCAATGAGAAGTTAGTGTTCTGTAAAGTTTGTGACTAGTGCCCGTATTTTGTCCTCAGTCCTTTACCTAAACAGGATCCTCTCCCAAATGCTGCGATAATTCCGGTACCCTATTTTAGTGAAGTTAACAACAATTACCTTCCTTAACAGAAGGTAATAAACTTTGTGTAGAAGTACATAATTATTTAGTGAGTGTAAGTTTTGAAATAATCCACATAATGTTGATGAATGGTTAGTTGAAGTTTCATCAATGCACAGTTACTAAGAGAAGATTTTAAGTATTCAGATTCAAGGTTCTTCTTATTAAAATCTCAGTACAGTATTAAAAATTAAATTCGAAAACTGTGCTGATTCGTAATAGTTACTGGCTAGTACAATTGAAGGGCCAGCATGAGCATTAAATGAAGGGCCAGCATAAGGGTTACTCATTGTGCAGGTTTGGACATAACAGTGCTCATAACGTCACGTGTTATATAGTTGACAGTGTTTCTAATACTGTGATGTGACTGAAATGTTCATCCTAGAACCGAGTCAATTGATAGACTAGAGTCTAGGTCGCCACGCTAACAATTGAGCCAGATTTAAATTTCATTTTACAGTAAAGGCAGAAAATGCATTCCTGTTTTCTGTGTGGACTATAGAAGCAAACAGCTACAACTATTAAAAGTATACTAGATTCAGGTATCCCATATTCCATCTGAACTAAATAGTATAAGGAAGTGAATGCTGCTTGAGACTACAAATAATAAGCAATACAAATGATGCAATTGCTTGAGAACTATGAAGCGGTACTGAGTACGCTTCATGAAAAACCCAGGTACTGGACATGTAGAAGGCAACTAAGTTTTTATTTCGATTAGTTTTTCAATGTGTCTGTGCCGTGCTGGCCCCAGGTTATGCATTGGTTTAAACCTTGACTGTTATTCTGAGTTTGGTTTCCCACGGTTATTGCGGTTATGCCGAGGTTCTTCCTCTTCCTACGTGTGGCAGCAGCCAGGAAATCTCCGCGCAGCACAATGGGCCGGCCAGCTGGCGGTCTCTACGCAGTGTCGGAGTGTGTGGGAACTGTTCCGACTGCTACGAGGTTCGTGGCTCACCGACCTAGGACATCACAGTTGAGTGGTGATTTAATTACCGAAGCCAGTCTGTTCAAATTGTGCCGCTGGTTTCCATGGTTGGCTGTCGGAGGTATTCCCGTGAGCAACAGCGAGTGTTCGATTTGGCGAAAGTTTGGCCACCATCCGGTGCAGTTTAACTGTATTTTGGTTATTTGAAGCCCAAGTGAACCAGCGGAATTTCCTGCCTTGTGGCCCTTAGAGTTCCGGTTACCTGCCCTGGACGCTGACATAAAATTCTGGCAGTGTCCTTTCCTCACCGTGTTGTCGCTGTCCAACACGTGTATGTAGTTTTGAGAGCTTATACAGACTTGGTTGTGAGCGGCTACGCCTTTTACGTTTAGGCTTTGGAGTTCCTTGTGCGCTGGTCGGGTGGAAAGCAAGCCCTCTTGTCGGTGGGTCTGCTGACTGTCTGTTGGCTGGGTTGCCGGCGGAGCGGATATAGTTGGGCCGACTGCCTGTCTCCCCTAAGCGAACGTTAATGTTTCAAGTGCAGACCGACCCGCAGAAACTTCTGAGGGTCGCTGACTGTACTGCCTTTGCTTGTTTGATTGTGTATTTTAATGGCTCATAGCCGATGGTTTGAATTTGTATGCTTTTAGTTGGGTTTTAAATAATAGGCCTTCTTGTCAAGACTTAGATTGTTTGGGTCTTGGGCCTTATTTGAAATATTATTTAAGGATAAAACCTTGCGCTTTCTGCCTTTTGAAAATATATTGTAGTTGTTTTTTTTTAAATCATGGGTCTTCAGCCGTTTTAAAGAATTAAAGAGGTTGTGCCCTTTAGCCATAAGATTGTGTGACATATTCAGTCGATAGTTAAGCTCGGAAATTTGAGCTGTAATGTTTGGGCCACTGAATAAAGTTATATGTGTTCGACTGTAACTGACAGCCGCTCATTTTGTGGCCCCTTTCCTCAATTCTAACTATCTGTTCTGTCCTGCGAATTAACCAGGCGTTTCAGTGTCACACTTTTTTTGTCCTTTCTGTAAAATTCCAGTATGTATGCGGGCATGCTGTGTGAATGTGTTGGGCTTAGAGAGGTGAAGGGCTGTTTAAAGAGATCGTCTGTAGATGCGGTAGGGTTCTCAAAAGAGAAATTTCGGAAGCTAAACATAGGGATTGCTTGAGGTACTTAGGAAAGATCGCTTTTGAGGAGTGAAGAGGGCGGGGGCTGGCTTTGAGCCTTTAGGATGTGGCAGTTCGAATAACGGCCAGGGTGGCCGGTCGGTAGCATGGAGGAGACAAACGTAGCCGGGCCGTGGTGAGGAGTGAGGAGACGCTCCGTCTGGAAGGTGGTAAGATGTGAAATGCAGTGCACCATATTGCACACAGTTCACGAACCAGGTTCCTCTCTTTGGCTCGTCTCATGAGGGTAATTCGAAAATTATGTGTCCAAGCATCTCTGTGGGTAGCTTCCCAGCTCTGTGCGGTCGTGCTTGTGCATTATTTTACGTAGTAGCGGCTTTTCGCGTAGTGTTTCGCGGTGTGCTTCATCTTCACGGCGCATGGAAGTGTTGTTCCCTGGTGTGCGATTATGAATTCCCTTCACCCTCCCTGCAGTGTGACCATAGATCGGCTGATAATACGAGACCAATTACCTATTTCAGTACTTGTCAGCACTGATGGTAGTATGGACCAGTCATGTCAGACCATGTTCAGTTATAACATCTAAATTTGTAATAAAATTTCAATCACCTAAAGGAAACAGGGTTGCAATTTTCAGACTCTCTCGTCTCTCAATGTTCAAATCCATAACTGTAAGAGTAAGAACACCCTTATTACCTTGGTAAATGATGCCAAATCGCCCAGCATTCCCTCCTTTTGATAACGCAGCAGGAATATGGCTGTAGGTCTGAAAAAAATGCTAGCGGTCACCACCCCCGTTGCCGAGAGCTTTGGTTTTGTATGTGTGTCTTGTTATCCGTTGCGTGCACTAATACTTCATCAATAGTTAAAAATCAGGGTCGTACTCACACGAAATATTATCACGCACATTCAGTCACGATATGGGAGATAAGAATACTGTGTCATACTAGTGTATGAGTATCAAACAAACATGCAGACAAGCAGCACAGGCCAGCAACGTAAACGAAAGTCGTTTAGCGTGCAACTATTCAATGGTAGCAATTTCCAATAATTAAACTGACAAAAGAACCCCTTGTGAAAGTTATTAGAGCTCCACCATTAGGAATTATTTGCCAATAATGATCATTATCTTCCTACTGTAATATACTGATAATTTGTGTTATTAAGAGCCTAAACGTTTTAATATCCCTCCTGCTTAGTTCATGTCAGATCACTGGTATATTACTTGCTAACTTGCGCTACTGCCTTGTATCTTATCAGCAAAACAGAATTTCAGTGTTAAATAAGTCAATCCCAGTAGTAAACTTCTTTTATGAACCATGCTATCACTTGGTCCAACTTTGCCTAATTAGGATGGCGACCGTTTACATTTACATAATTGCTGTTTACGTGATTACTAATGGAAGGGTGGTTCATTCCTGTTTGCTTCACTTCTGCTTCCTTTCAATAGAAATCTTTAGACAAATCAAAACAGTCCGATACCTTTTCATTACGCACGATCACGATTAAATAAGTATCCTTTCACCGGAGTAACACTGACAATGTATTGCTAATTTACGAGTAGCCGGTAGTGTTATATGCGGCTTTTCCCATGACAGGACTAATAATACTAGTAGGAAAGAGTGTTACGAATGATCTCAGAAAATTATGAAAAGGAGAGTTACAAACAAATTACTTTTTCCGGCCTTCAAAGTAATCAGCATAAGCTAGAACATACTTCTGATATCTGCTGTAAAGCAGTTGCAATCTGTCAGCGAACACCTCTTGTGAAACGATTCGAAGCACCTCACGTGTAGTTGAATATCCACAACGTCTGCGTTCTCAACTTTCTCGTTCAACGCAAGGTGACTATTCTTCAACATCTTCCTTATTCTCCAGATTTGGCACCAGCAGACTTCTTTTTGATGTCTCTCCTTAAATTAGCCCCTAAAAGCTTACGCTTCGCAGACGTTCCGGGTGACCACAGTGCTATGAGCGATTCGACAAGTAGCGTTTGCTGAAAGTTGCCAATAGCCTTACAACGGACGTCAGAAGCGTGTTAAGACTAATGGTGATTACTCTGAAGGCCAGAAAGGTAATTTGTAACTCTTATTGTCTTTATTTTCTGAGAATGTTCACGATCTTTTCAGACGCATCTTGTAAAATACGGCTGAGAACAGTGAGCCGAGCGGACGCTTGATTCGGACCTCATGCGGGCCTCGGGACGCAGTTTGGCGAGCACTGATCTCGAGTATCGCCACTGGCTGTGACATTTCACCAGATCGTCCACAGAAACACTGGCGCCGATGTAACCACCATAAACTCATCGATGAACTCCGAGGAATTATACATGATACTCTAGGCTCCAGCCGATTCTGACGATATACCCTGTAAGTCTACGTTCTCACTGATATAATATCGTATGACATCTCGGTAAAATTCAACTTGAGAGTAAATCCGTTTCCAGCGGTTTTTAGTGACACACTGCCTGCAAATTCTTCCCTGATCTATCTGTTCGTCAAATCTTCTTATGATTTGCTCCTTTTAGACCACAGAAGGTTCATGTTTCTTAAAGGTTCATTTACTGCATTTGGCGTTCTTACAATTATATCATTACTTGCGAACCGGGCAATTCTTCTCAATTGCTAAATATGTATGAGAACTGGATATACGCCATGATCTCCCTGTCCCCCGTCTATCTGCCTGTATCTTTCTCTCTCTATCTCCCTCGACCTCCTCCTCCTCCCTCCTCTCTCACTCCAACTACTCCTTTCACCATATCAACTTTCTCCCCGTCCATATCTACCTCCTCTTCCCCCTTCTCGCTGACCCTCCGCCTTGTTTATTGTTACAGCCAACAAAAACGTGATTGCGAATTGAAGTTACTTAAAATTAATGGGTAAATCGGCTGGTATTGTTAGTGCAGAGGGATAGAGAGACCTCTCCTTCTTCTGGATCTGTGAAGATAGTCCCTTCAATGACAATATTTCACATGGTTTTATTCTGCAAACGTGTAGGATTACAAAGTTTCGTACTTTCAGATTCTGTTGCAGTATTCTAATCATAATATCATAAACTATAAACGTAACTTTCCCTATATCTGTTAAAACCGAGTACGAGGAAAACAAAAACAAAAAAAACAAAAACAAAAAAACAAAAAAGAAACAGCACATGGCTGTGCATACAATTTTTGTTTAAGACTGTATATAAGGAAAAAGATTATGTATGGTAGAAATAGAATTCTCTAATCCAGGGTTGTCCAACGTTTGATCTTACCTGCGCCATACTAGAAGATGACGAGTATTTTTCTGCTGCACACAATGTACTTAACACTACCGAAGAGATATACAAAACCATTTAGATGGACCAATGAGCGAATAGCAAAGTTTGGCGGGAGTTTAATATTGAAAATATTCAATTTATCATAATTTTACATAAACGTAGTTTTATGGTTTTTTTTTAACGATCGTCTGATACATGTTTACTTCTTCCTCTTTGATGCTTGCTTTTGGCCGCTGGTTGGACACCAGTGGTCTAATTCTTAAAACGTTCTGGTATCGTAGTTAAAACAAACTCCGAAAAAGAAAACGAAATCGCACTTTTTCACAGCACAGCATAGCGTGCGCACGACGTTACACCTACATTTGTACCCTACAAGACTGCGAAATGCAGCGTAGAATGAATATACACTCCTGGAAATTGAAATCAGAACACCGTGAATTCATTGTCCCAGGAAGGGGAAACTTTATTGACACATTCCTGGGGTCAGATACATCACATGATCACACTGACAGAACCACAGGCACATAGACACAGGCAACAGAGCATGCAGAATGTCGGCACTAGTACAGTGTATATCAACCTTTCGCAGCAATGCAGGCTGCTATTCTCCCATGGAGACGATCGTAGAGATGCTGGATGTAGTCCTGTGGAACGGCTTGCCATACCATTTCCACCTGGCGCCTCAGTTGGACCAGCATTCGTGCTGGACGTGCAGACCGCGTGAGACGACGCTTCATCCAGTCCCAAACATGCTCAATGGGGGACAGATCCGGAGATCTTTGCTGGCCAGGGTAGTTGACTTACACCTTCTAGAGCACGTTGGGTGGCACGGGATACATGCGGACGTGCATTGTCTTGTTGGAACAGCAAGTTCCCTTGCCGGTCTAGGAATGGTAGAACGATGGGTTCGATGACGGTTTGGATGTACCGTGCACTATTCAGTGTCCCCTCGACGATTACCAGAGGTGTACGGCCAGTGTAGGAGATCGCTTCCCACACCATGATGCCGGGTGTTGGCCCTGTGTGCCTCGGTCGTATGCAGTCCTGATTGTGGCGCTCACCTGCACGGCGCCAAACACGCATACGACCATCATTGGCACCAAGGCAGAAGCGACTCTCATCGCTGGAGACGACACGTCTCCATTCGTCCCTCCATTCACGCCTGTCGCGACACCACTGGAGGCGGGCTGCACGATGTTGGGGCGTGAGCGGAAGACGGCCTAACGGTGTGCGGGATCGTAGCCCAGCTTCATGGAGACGGTTGCGAATGGTCCTCGCCGATACCCCAGGAGCAACAGTGTCCCTAATTTGCTGGGAAGTGGCGGTGCGGTCCCCTACGGCACTGCGTAGGATCCTACGGTCTTGGCGTGCATCCGTGCGTCGCTGCGGTCCGCTCCCAGGTCGACGGGCACATGCACCTTGCGCCGACCACTGGCGACAACATCGATGTACTGTGGAGACCTCACGCCCCACGTGTTGAGCTTTTCGGCGGTACGTCCACCCGGCCTCCCGCATGCCCACTATACGCCCTCGCTCAAAGTCCGTCAACTGCACATACGGTTCACGTCCACGCTGTCGCGGCATGCTACCAGTGTTAAAGACTGCGATGGAGCTCCGTATGCCACGGCAAACTGGCTGACACTGACGGCGGCGGTGCACAAATGCTGCGCAGCTAGCGCCATTCGACGGCCAACACCGTGGTTCCTGGTGTGTCCGCTGTGCCGTGCGTGTGATCATTGCTTGTACAGCCCTCTCGCAGTGTCCGGAGCAAGTATGGTGGGTCTGACGCACCGGTGTCAATGTGTTCTTTTTTCCATTTCCAGGAGTGTATATTCGAGCACTGAAGTTGTGTTTTTCCTACCAATCTATATCAACGTACTCTCAAAGCTGCAATTCATTGCTCCAAATAGAAATTCTGTCCACTGTCCAAGTCAGCCTTAATCTCCGTACAGGTATTCAGCAATTACTGTTTTCCATAAGTAATAGGATTATCAGCAAACAGTGTCAGATTGTTGCCCATCCTATCCGAATATCGGCTTTGTACTTGGAGATTTACTGCTCTTCCTTGACGTTTGTCTACAGTGAACTCTCTATTTCCAAGACATCGCATTGGGTTCCATCACTCAAAAGGCTGTCACAAGTTTGAGAAATTAATCCTTTTCTCAAAGTTTCATTTAAAATTACTGTCTGGTTATGTGTCGAACCCTTTCTGTATATCTACAGGGAAAGAAACTGCCTGTACGCTGTGTCCATGCGTCGTCCGATACAGCGCGTGAAATAGATGAGGCTTGTTTCACATGAGCGCGATTTGTAAATCCGCCATGATTGATAAAGCATTTCTCCCTCTAGGCAGCTCTTTCCATTCTAGCTCAAGATACCTGCAGGAGATATACATTAGCGATGTTGGCCAAAAGCGTTGTATCAGATCGATTGCTCCTTCTATACTAGTTCATTCAATTGCCCATACGTTTTTATGCAACCTGCAATGTTCATCATAAGCCATCGGCGAGATTTTCATATTCTCTCGGTCGCTGTACACAAACTATTAGTCCTGCAGAAAGATGAGGAGGGCCTTTTTGTTCGAAATTTAATATAGTTAAATTTTTGAACAGGGTATGTTTTCGCTGGAGGCCACGGTTTTCGAGTTATTCAAGAAAAACGTAGAAAAGTGAACTTCAAATGCAACTCCATCCCACACTTATCCCTCACCAGCCAGGATTTCTGGTATGTTATTGGTGACACTGCCTCCTACAACTGCACAAAGATTTCCGACTTAGCGAAATATTCCGGATATTCTACGTTCCTTGGTCTCATTTTATTGGGCTATTATGCTACCATTGTGGTTGGTTACTTTGTTAATAATATTAATTTAAACCTACTCCTGGGGTTAATGATATAAAAGCGACTTCTGTAAACGTTACGCTAATACTATTTACGTTGACAATTCGATCCACAGTTAACCCTTATAATCACAATAGCTTCGTGGTTAGAACACCTGACAACTACAACGATGTAATTGCTTATTTTATACTGCTAAAATTTACACATACGTAAGTTTTACAACTTTTAATGCTCGACTAATAAAGGTCGAATGTGTAATCGCAAATATTTGTGCAATGGTAGTAAGAAGTGCCGTGAACAACATACTAGAAATCCTGACCGATGGAGACTGTGTGTGGAGTCGGGGTGCGTTTGAACGTCACTTTGTACGTTTTTCTTGAATAACTCGAAAACTAAGGCCTCTAGGGGAAACGTAACCCAGCACTAATTTGAACTCCATTGAATCTCCTACAAAAAGGTCCTGTTCCTTTCTGCTGTTGAACGAATAGCTTGCGTGTAGCGAGCGAGAGAATATGAAAATTTGGTTCGTGGTTTATGAAGGTCAACTACAATATTGAGGCTTGCATAAAACGACAGCGGTAGGCACAACTGACTCACGTTGCTTATTGGGAAAACCTGTAGAGCGACGTGTACGAATGTGGAATTATTTAAAATATGGTGTTGCTTGTCTGTACTAATGCTTCTTTGTTCCAGCAGATTTTATTACAAGACTCGTACTAGATGGTGAGTATTTTTATTTCTTATACTAGCTACAGAATTGTCGACCGTTTCCCACCATTAGATGATCTTGAGTCATACCGCCTGATTAACTTGTATTTGAGCGCTTGTATGTTCCCACGTACACCCAATGCAGGGCATAATAGTGACGAGTGAAATTCATTCAGTCGATCAATGACCGAAACTAGTCACTTGTAAAATGTAAAACATAGAATTAATTAAAATAAAATTTCATTGATAGAGCGTGAAAATCGCAAGATCATTGCAAAAACCGGATGTTGCCTCTTGTTCCATTTCATTTTCTTATTGAAGAAGTATTCTTGCCGTTCAGGATTTAGAATGATCATACATTCCAAACTATACAGATTTATGGTACTAATAGGTTTTCCGCCACACATCCCTTTAATCGCAACCATTGATACAGAACAAGTCCCTTAGAGCAGAAGCGTACGGCAATTACCTGGCCTCTGTAAATACAGGTGGTTCCCGGACTAATCGGTGCATGAAGCTATTTTCCAGTGGTTGGATCGTTACCTGTAAAATAAAGCCCAAGACCTACATACTGCCGGCTGTTGTGTCAGAGCGGTTTTAGGCGTTTCGGTCTGGAACTGAGCGACCGCTACAATCGCAGGTTCGAATCCTGCCTCGGGCATGGATGTGTGTGATGTCCTTAGGTTAGTTAGGTTTAAGTAGTTCTAAGGTCTAGGGGACTGATGACCTCAGATGTTAAGTCTCATAGCGCTCAGAACCATTTGAACCTTTTTTGAACCTACATACTCTGAGGAAAGAAAGGAGGCAAGTTGTTGTATTGAACAGGAAGTCGTTTCCAATAGGCCGTGTATTGAGAAAACAGCTTTTATTTAATGTTGTGAAGCATAGAGAAATGAGGCAGCAACTAGCCACATGCTTCAGAAAAAATTGTATTAAAAACAGAGAGAATCGAGCTGTAGCCCTAGCTGATTCAATTTTCAATCTGGGAGGTTTTCGACTTACTGTGTCGATGGATCTAAAGTAATTTTGCCGATTACGAGGCTGCATTACGTAGGAGAGCGACTGCGGAGGTTTTTAGTAAACAGCAACGAGGCACATTTACGTTAAAGAGCAAACACATTTTGTAACCATAAGGAACGGTGTTCACACGTGGTTGGTAACTCTGTTCAGAGATAATACACGTGCGGAGAACACTGGCGTGTTCGCATGTCCTGTGTGTTAGTGGCAACGTCCCTCGCAAGCGAAATTCAGGCCACCTGCGATTGGGAAAAGGAATTGTGCTGCCACAACGTCCAGGGGTAGTAAATTACTATTACCGCAACAGAATTAGGTTAATTAGGGTTTAACAAGCCCTTGACGTTAGGAATAACATTCCTATGCTGTCCAATCACATTTAGGGGAGGCTTACTATCTTTTGGTTCAAAAAATCGATTTTTTTTAAATTGCGTTTTTGGATCCATAAAAGTGTTTAGAATCTATCCCTGAAACGGTTTTTCCGAATACGGAACGGAAATCTTTATTATTCGCGGATGAACAAAAAAATGCACCTGCCTGAAATCGGCTTTTTTCATGCACCAGTTTTAATTTCTTTCGGAGGACGAGTTATTGTACCGGTGCTTGGGAGGAAACACACAAAATTGTAATGAAAGTTTCAGCAACTATGAAGACCATGACAACGATGGACGTCACCCTGGGACTCTATTCGACGCAGTTCGCCAAGCATTCGGACGACCACCGGATTCAAATGGCTGAAAACCGCTTCTCACCAGCCGTACGAGCGGCTCTGGAGCAGCGCAGGATGGCCCAGATCGAGCAGAACGCCCTCTATGAGGAAGAGGAAGGACTAGTTTATGGACCCGGAATAGCAGATTGAACGTACGTTGCATAATATTGCATTTATATGTAGTCAAAGCTACAAACGCGTTTTCCTCGAAATGACGTTATCTTTTTTCTTTTTTTTATCGCGCGGTATGGTAACTTCAAATCTACTGAACTGATTGGCATGATTCTTTGTTTCCGACGAAGCTAACTCAATTGTCTATGAATTGTAACACTTATATTCCGATCTATCAGCTGTAAATAATTTTACTTGGCCGACGAAGTCGAAAATCGATAAGAGCCCTACTTTTTTCATATGGCCGCCATTTTGTTTCCTATGGTCCAAATAACTTAAGCGAAGTATAACTTCTAAAGAATCATATGTACTTTCCTAACGTCAACTCAGTTTTGATTTCAGACGACCCGGCTGACCTGTGACATCCCGCTCGTGGAGGTCTACATCGAAATTTGATTTCGTTCCGACGCCACTTCCGCCTTTGCTCTACGATATTTCCGGTCGAAAAAATTTCAGTTTGTAGAGGAAATATCAATAAACATTTTGACCAAATTTGACATTTATATCTATAACACACCCCGATAAAAAAATTCTCAAGGAACGAGCTTTTTTTGGGCCAAAGATAATAAACCTCCCCTTAATATGAACACCAGTCAAACGCCGGAATAACCAACTTCTGCAGCTTGGACCGCTGCGAGACACGCATGGAGCAAGTCAGTGAGGACCTGGGAGATGCCCACAGGAAAGTGGAGCCACGCCCACTCCAGTACCGTGGCAAACTGCGCTAGATTTCTCCTTTGAGGATCCATGGCGCGAAAAGCCCAACTGAGGTGGTCCCACAGATTCTCCATTGAGTTTAAATCCGAAGAATTTGGTGGCCAGCAAGTACGATAAACTCATCAGCGTGCTCTACGAGCTTGCTGCGAGCTGTGTGACACGTTGCATTGTCGTGGTGGGAGACGCCATCGTACCGAGGAAAAGTAAACTACACGTAGGGGCTGACGTGGTCTCCAAGGACACAGGCACACTTGTGTTACGTTGTGCCTTCCAGAACGAGAAGATCACCCAGGGAATGCCACGAAAACTTTCCCCAGACCATATCACTCTCTCCCACGGCCCGGATCGATTTGATTTCAGACGTTTCAAGCCGTAAACCCCAGCAAACATTTTCCAACAGAACGTAAAAAGTGTTTCATTTGAAGAGGTCACGTGTTGGCACAGTGACCATCCACTTGCCTTCGTCCCTGATGAACAGCGGTCACCATGGATGCTTGAACCAGGTGCTTGCTGCGGAGCCCACATGCAGCAAAGCTCGCTGAACGGTCGTTGAGAAGACATTGTTGCTAACCGGTTGATTCATCTGGGCGGTCAGTTGCTCAACATTTGAACGACTATTCCCCTGAACACATCTTCTTAGCTGCCGTGTAGTCCTGTCATTGATGGCCTGCTGTGCACCACAGTTAGCTCGGCGCCGATTTTGTTTTGAGTAGCGCCATTTTGCCATGCACAGTATACTTTAGCTACGGCGGCAGGCGAACAGTTTACAAACTGAGCCGTTTTGGAAACGCTTCCACACTTGGCTTCAGAGCCAATAACCATATCCTTTTAAACATCAGAAAAATAGTTACATGTCCTCAACGACTGCAAAGTTCCCTCGACATGCTTTATATGCCATCCACTGACAGTGCTGCAACCTGCCGACTGTGACTTGCTTTTTCACGTTGACGCTGAACATTGGCGGTGGTCACATTATCGTAACTGGTCTGGACTGTGTGTATGAATTACTTAATTCAGAGTATAAAGTGATTCGCGATTTTATCTCTTGCGAAGGCAGACTAGTCAGCAAATACACTAATGATTTTCCGGTACAGAGGTATAGTACATGATTTTTATTGCTTGTAATTTCAATAAATTCGGAAGTTAGCAGTTGTCGCCAAGATGGCAGTTTCTGCTGTAAGAAATCCTTCGTGCTAAGTCTGAGCGCTCCTTCGCTCATGAATGCACCAGATAGCAGTCAGAGGAGTGCTTCTGGTTGTTGGAAGAAGTCCTTGTCTGGCAGGATAAAGTAGTCAAACAGTGACCCAAAAATTATGCAAATGCTGACAGGTGGGCTGTGAAAAGTAGATCCATCAGCGCAGTCGTTTATACTACCACCACAGCAAGAGCTCACTGGGACCATTGTTGTTCTGTCATCAACACGCGTTTCTATAGCTAATTTTCCAGACGATATGGTCGTACCGTTTAGGTGCCACAGAAGTAGATAAAATATTGAAGCTGGCCTCGGTGACCGATCGGTTCTAGGCGCTTCACGCCGGAACCGCGCGACTGCTACGCTCGGAGGTTCGAATCCTGCCTCGGGTATGTATGTGTGTGATGTCCTTAGCTTAGTTAGGTTTAAGTAGTTTTAAGTTCAAGGGGACTGATGACCTCAGATGTTAAGTCCCATAGTGCTCAGAGCCATTTGAACCTTATCCTGCAAGGATATTTCAGTAACATCAAAACAGATAACTTTCCAGATCGTCGGATTTCTGCACCAATAGAGACACTAACTCTGCCAGCTATTTCCTTCACTCGCACCTAAGACTCTAGAGTTTGAGGACGTGCATCGCAGGAGACCTGCATCCTTACTTCTGTGGTTTCTTTTATTACGTTGTCTCAATAGCTGCTGTCTTGGCGCAGTACATTAATATTCTCAGAATCAAACATATGTTTCCCATTTAGGCTACCTACAGTTGAAATCATGTATGTTGCATATTGTTGATTTCTCTAAGTCACAGACGAACACATGTAATGTGCTTCTGGTAGTGTTTTTAGACACTGCGCTGCTTTTGCATCGTATATTGTCGGCCACATTTACATTAGATACTATAAATTCCTGGCATGGTTCATTCACAGAATCTAAATAATATTTAGTGCTGGCTGGAATATATTTAAGATGGCGTATTTTCGAGCAGTGTCACCCTCTTGGCTGAGAGTGGACTCCTATAAGAAAGAAAACTCTTATTTTTAGTTTGCGGCGTCTTTCATTTTCTTCACCACCTTTCTACTATGGGCTTCGTTGTACCCATTTTTTAAAGAACGCTTCCTTCAGGTGTTGTAGTTCGACTTGGAGGCTTCACTGGTCATAGACGACGCTTGCGAGCTTGCTCATAGTATTTTTATAAGTTTATTTATATGGAATAAATGAACTGAAGAGCTGAGAGACGAGTTGTAAAAGTGAGATTTCACAAGCAAGTGATCTAAGTATAATGGTTAAGCTAAAGTATGGATCTCTTCAGGGTAAACGAATTACAACGGATTTCCTGCATATATCTGCACTCTGTGATGATACAGTTTAGATTCCAAGCCAATACCTGGACTCCACTTAGAATACACCTGGTACAGGTAAAACGGCGGAGAAAAGGAGAATTTCTAACATCTTTAATGAAGCGTTAGGTACGCATTTTTAAAAAATAATGCAGTAGCCTAAAGTGTATGGTTTAATGCATGCTTACATATTCCCGTTTTTAAATAACAGAGGTACAGCTTGATGCAAAATCGACACATTGACGCAATAGATCAGAATTTCCTTGAACCTGGGCTTAGTCACATGGAACGTGAGAATACAAATAATCACATGAAACATGTATTTGCTTTCCAGTACTGTCAACAAGTGCAGTCTACAGTTTTACACAGTAGAAAACAAAAAAACACCTTTCCCTTTCAATTAAAGTCACAGACGCCATAGCGAGCGACAATGTTGCTAAAGAAACTCAAGGAAACAAAATACTATGGCGGAATATTAGTAGGATCATAATCAGTAAGGAAAATCCTCTAACAATGCAGTTCAAGCATTCACTGAGGCATGATCTTGAGTTTACTGAAGCGGTTTTTAGGAAGCACAGAATTGGTGACCCATAAATATCTCTTCTGAAGCCTTTGCAAAAAGAAAAGAGTACGAAATAAAATTTGAAAAGCGGAAGTCTCTTTAGGAAATAAATAACTACATACTTACCTTTATCGTTAAGTTCTATAACAATACATCTCATTCCCAGATAGCATTTACTATGTGTGTAAGAGGGGCGAGTGGAGAAAGAAGAGGAGGTGGTCAAAGAAGGAAACAAGGAAGGCTGACAAACGTACAACACAATGGTGCAGCATGAGTAGTATTTCCCCAGGAATGACATTCCTCAACAGATATCACTGAAAGAAAAGGATTCTAATTCTATATTAAGGCACTGACTGTGAGTGGCCTACAAAAAGTGACAGTGAATAATCTCTCGTACTTGTTCGAACCACATCACTACGTTTTCCTTTTGGTGTTTTTATTTTATTTGCTGTTTACCTGTTGTACCTACTGTTATATTAATTTAGCACTGATTACGCACATATTCTTGATTCGCAAGGAATATCTATTGTACTGTGAGTAACATGTGCGTTGCATCAAAAAATCTTCAGAATAAAACACAGTAAACAAAAATGTACCTTTACCTCTTTCCCTCCAAAATGTTTTAAGATGCAAGGAGTATAAGTATTTGAGCAGCAAGGAGAATAAGTATAAGGAGTAATAATACAGAAGTGCTACAATCTTACACAATACCTACAAGATGTAACTGACCATTAGGAAAAAAAATTCTTACGAGTCCATAGTAGCTCACATAATTTACAAATAGTCATCTAACTTTGGCAGTCATTCACTCAGTTTGCTGCAGGAAGGACATATACCATTTTACTCTCAGCTCCTCAATTGTAATTGAAGTCACCGATTGTTTCGATAGTTTTTGAGGTCGCTCATTAGTCATTAATTTACTAGGCACAATGTCTGGTACTAAGTATAATCTCAGTAACGAAACGATCAGAAAAGTTTCAGTGTTGTGGTACTTCCATCCATTGCATACAGAGACTGAGTTGCGACGACATGTCATTAACCGACGATGCGTCGCAAACTTTCAAACCTTGGGTCAAAACTATGTTACCAATCGTAGCTTGTATCCTGATCCTTGCCTTTCCTGGTAAACGCGTTAACCTAGCTACAGCTCACAATCACCTTCATATGTTCGGTCATAAGTTGCATGGTCCTTTCCAAATGCTATAGCGTCTCTGCTGCAACACTCACTTGACTAGAATTCTTGGGAGAAAGGATATGTCAATCTCTAAGGTTTAGCTGCAACCATGGATTCATCCAATACAAAAACAGTTTGAAGTGCAATAAAGAAGCTAGAGGAAGGAGGGGGGGGGGGGGGGGAGTGAGGTGTAGGTGCATAGACCAATCATCAACGAAATATACTGAAATAAGTTTTATTTACAGAAATAACCACATTTAATTGTCGGTTTCAACTGTATCATCCGGAAATCAATGAACAACACTATAGACTAGTGCAAGGAATATGTGTGAGCTGACTAGGAAGCACTTTGCGGAAGATATTCTCAAATTACACACTTCATATTTTTTACGAGTCAATTCTAAACTTACGTTGAGTAAATAGAGAACTGATGACATTAAGAGAAAAAATACACCTAAATTACAAACATCGCTTCACTCACGTGTGATGAGATGCGTTGGATAGAGAGTGTCACATAAAGATACTTCAGTATGAGTGAGTATAAAACTTCAGGTCAACACTACGATCTATGTCAGAGCAAATACCGAAACCACCTACCTTATTCTTCAAAGGAAGGAAAAAATAGTTAGTGATTGTTTTCTGGCAAACCCTGGGAACCGGTTTAACTTCCCAATTTGTAAATACCTCCTGCCTTTGCACACATTGCTACTTTTATTTCTCAAAGTTCTGGTGCTGTTTCGTAAGTCTATTTGTTCCGAATAAAAAATATGATGGGTGCATGCTTGCTCTGTTGTGTTTTTTGCGGCTGTTAGCGAAGAGTGCAACTGAAACCCAGAAATTGCACAAACTTTCTTTCTCGAATGGCCATACCAGGGCCACCGAAGTGAAAGTCTGCAGCTCACAGATGGCATGCCATTATCAGCTCACATTCTCCTAATTTGTGGAGAGGTTTGGTAATTAACGAATGGTGCAGGAGTACAATCTGATTATTAAATAGTGTATTCTGCCGCCTCTACTCTCCAAGCTAACATGAGCGTATACTTGGGGCATTGTGTATGATGTTTTATGTAGTGACTTTTTACTTTTGACATGCCGATATACTATGTTATGCATGTTCTTGGAATATATGTTTATTATGTGACACAAATTATTGTACATAAGGACGACATTCTTTGCAGAACAGTGAATCAGATCTGAAGACGGTATCATAGACTGACGAAATCGGTGATCTGAATAAATGCTCCATTAAAGCGAACGTGGTATTTTGAATTCTGTTGCTTCTATTTTCACGGAAAAAACTGAAGCGACGTTCCTTATTGCAGACCTACAAAATGTATTAAAGCTGAAATGCATTAATGTTACACCCTCTTTTACTTATTCCTGTAATGCGGCATACAAAATACATCCTTAGAAAGGATTACATCCTCCTGCAACTTCATTAGAAACGGCAGCCGTGTTACGCACCTACAGCAAGATCTACATCGATACTCCGCAGTAACCTTACGGCTCGCGGCGGAGGGTGCTCCGTACCACTACTACTCATTTCCTTTCTTGTTCCACTCGCAAATAAAACAAGGGAAAAACGACTATCTATATGCGTCCGTATGAGCCCTTGTTTCTTATCTCTTGTTCGTGGTCCTTACACGCAATGTTCTGCAGAGACCTTCAGATGCCGGTTTCCTAAATTTTCTCAAGAGTGTTCCTCGAAAAGAACGTCGCCTTCGCTCCAGGGATTAACATTTGAGTTCCCGAAGCATCCTCGTAGCACTTGAGTGTTGTTAGAACCTACCAGTAACAAATCTAGCAGCCTGTCTCTGAATTGCTTCGATATCTTCTTTTAATCTCAAACACTCAAGGAGTACTCAAAAGTAGGTCTCACCAGCGTCCTATATGCGGTCTCTTTTACAGATGAACCACACTTTCCTAGCATTCCGTAATAAACCGAAATCGACCATTTGCCTTCCCTACCACAGTTCTCACCTGTTCATTCCATTTCGTATCGTTTTGCAACGTTACGCCCAAATATTTAAACGACGTGACTGTGTCAAGCAGGAAACTACTAACGCTGTATCCGAACACTACGTGTATTTTTCCTACTCATCTTCATTAACTTCCATTTTTTTACGTATTGAGTTAGCTGTCATCCACCCTTTATCCACTTACTAGGCACATGACTCTCCAGACCACGATTTACAACCTGCTTAGACTTTGCCCACAATTCTTCTATGTTCATCTTACTGGAACTACGTTATGTCAGTTCACTGTCTAAGGAAGATGCTAATAATTGCTTATCTGCTCTTTCTAGCAGGAACACTCTCCTAGCCTTCTTAACTGATTTGTTAATTTTTGTAGCAATAGCCACTACAATGGCATCATATCGCTAATCCCTTTTTCTACACTGACGTTGTCGATGACGTTCTTCCTATTTGCAGCTACAAGATCTAAGATATTTCCATTGCGTCTGGGCTGCAAAACTACCTGCCCAAGACAAATGTGTTCAAAAGTACTTCGCATGACTGTTTGTCTGTAGCCCCTGCAATGAATCCATAGAGATACCAGTCTACACTCGATAGGTTAACGCTGCCTCCAACTAGTAGTGCACGACCTGGGTATTTTACGCGCTACTGACCGTAGATATTCTTTGAATGACTAGTATTAGCTACAACTAGTACAATTGTAGTTCGTTTCATAGATGTCGAAAATAAAGGTGGAATCTGCGTGTCACTAGTGGCCCGTGCTGCGACATCCCGGGGAGTTGAGCACTGTGAGGTAACAGGTGAGTTGTGGTGCCCTGGAAATATTATATATTCGGAGTTGGTGCGGCCGCACAGGACGCTCGTCAAAGCTGCGACCCGGCAGCAAGCCTGTGGTGCTGAACGTTAGCTTAGCAACCGCGTGATGCCGCACAACGGCCAGTCCAACCATGTGGCTGGGAATTCCATGGTGACGCTGTGTTGATGAAGGAGACACACTGGGAGAGCCAAAGATGGCGGACTTTGTGAAACGTTAATGGCAGAAATTTCATACTTCATATAAAAATTAATAGTAGCCAGATGAAACATGATACCTCAAAAAGAAACATATACATTACTATTATTTGAACGATGATTTTGATGGTGTGATCACCGAAGTTAAGCGCTGTCAGGCTGAGCTAGCACTTGGATGGCAGACCATCCGGTCTGCCGAGCGCTGTTGGTAAGCGGGGTGCACTCAGACCTTGTGAGGCAAACTGAGGAGCTACTTGATTGAGAAGTAGCGGGTCCATTCTCGGAACTGACATACAACCGGGAGAGTGCTGAGCTGACCACATGCCCCTCCATATCCGCATCCAGTGACGCCTGTGGGCTGAGGATGACACGGCGGTCGGTCGGTACCTTTGGGCCTTCATAGACTGTGCGGGAAGAACTTTTTTTATTCTGATGTTGTAATCAGATTTACAATATCTTTATTAGTTTAAAGTTTAGTACCCGATGGTACATTATACAAGTAACACCCAGCATCGAATTTCCAAAATCTAAAGGGTTCATCCGATTTCGTCGATCTACGTGTCTTTAGAAAGCTATAAGTGTAAACCTAAATTGGTAGGAGTTACAGGCATGTAACTTGAACAGTACCTGAGTTATTGGAGGTCAAAGTGGCCAATTACTATCGATCGCGTCAGGCCATAAGTTCTCCACAGTTACACGAAAAAATGGTAGCAGCATGCTGATAAATATATTTATTCGTCTATGTGTTTGTTTATATCCAATATATACTATTCATGAAGAAATTGGTTAAATATTTACTGTGTGTTAGAAAGCACAGGGACATTAGGCTCCTGGCCTACCTTTTGCGCCTTTTCTTTTGATATATGTTTATTTAATTGTTTATGTATTTATTAATGTGTGTTAGGGCGTGTTTATGGTCCATCCGTAGGAATATTTATTTAATTTCAGGTTATTTAAATGTAAATCCAGTATTTGGTATGTGTTTCAATATGTCTGTGAGTGCACGTTGGCTTGGAGACATGGAGGGAGCGCCCTAGCCAATCACAGCGCTCGTTACTAAGAGAGACGTATGGAGGTTGGGGAGCATCGTTTCCAGAGAGGACACGAGGTAGTTCTGAGCAGTGCGGCAGTTCTGGACAGAACGGCATATGACACGGGAAGTGCTGGACACGACGGCCCAACGGACGTGGAGTCAGCGGAAAGACTTGGACAGTGGAGCAGTTTGCACGTGGTCGCGGAGTATATTTTATGTAAGTGTTAGACCATCGACACCAATAAGTGTTTTGTAGAAATATACCACATTCTCAAAAGTACTTCTACTATCGTAATCATCATTTAAAGTCGTTTAGATAGTACCTGCAGATTTATTTAATTGCAATTTTTCATTTATAAATTTATATGTTACTTTCATAATTCGCAATTGCTGAGTGATAGAAACCTTCGACCATTCGATTTGTGTGTGTGTTCTTATCTTATACTGTAGACTCAACAGTATTTGTCCTGTAATGCGGCAACTACGTATCCCAACCCCTAGACAACGAAACCAGCCAAAAGTTTTAATACTGCAACTCTGATTCGGAGGGTACGTAGTTGAGGGTCATCCCAACATTCCATCATTTCTTATTCGAAAGCCCGCAGCACTTTCTTGCGGGTTCGAGTATCTTTGGTCTCTGTGGTAGTGATGAAGTAGCAGAGCAAGTGATGAATGTGGTCGATGCTGGTGAGCGTTGAAGTGGTGTCTAGTGGAGAGTACGGGCTTCTTGGGAGCAATTTCGCCAGTATTGCTGGCGCACGGATTTTCAGGTGCGAGCGTCGAGAGCTGACGATTGCCCTACAGGGTGGTGCGGTTATTGATGTGATACGTTTGGCGAGGCTGCCCACTGTTCTGGCCGCGCTAGTTCATGTAGTTTCGGGGCTCCTCTTGCAGAAGCCAGCGCGATGTGGCGAAGCTTACGGATCGCGTCTCGGGCTGCTCTAGTCGCTCGGAACGCCGTTATCGTGGCGTTTTGCCTCACCCCGGGTAAATGACCTCTTGAGTTTTCCGGTCGAGGGCAGAGCCACGTCCTGCCACCCTCTGTTTATGGACGAGCGTCATTTGTAAACTTTACTGGGTTGGTAGCTATTTGTTTAAAGCAGTATGGCGATTGCCTTCCGCTTGGTTTTCAATTTCAGTTGCGCTGCGCTCCCGCATTTTGGGTATAATTGGTGATTATTTCAAAGAGCCGCTGGCATGTGCTCAATTACCTCCTGTATAGATTTTGGCTGATCTGTTTAGACCAAGTTTCAACTTTTCTTTCTTTTTTTGATTTCGGCCACTCGATTCTAAGCAAATGTTCAAACTCTTGTTTTGCTGTGATTTTGATTTTAAGGCTTTTTTTTAAACTTATGTAAGTGGATCCATTTTGATCTTTGGCAGTAACTTGGTTCTTGCAGTCAACAGTGTATGTCCCTTGACAGTGACTTGGTTATTGCAGTCAATAGTGTATGTCCCTCCTTGAACAGCACAACTACTGTTTAGCGTAATTAGTGGAATGTTTTATTTGATACTCAAACTGTGCTTAGATCTGTTAAATCTATATGAAACTTCACTACGATGAAGTATTTAAACACCCGGCAGGGTCAAGGTATCTTTTGAGCTGTGGCTACTAGTCTGAAAGCGGGTTTTGCATTTTTCAAGTTATGGTAACATTTAAAGTAAAATTGGTTCAGTCTTGGTTGTTCCCGTGGTTGTACCCGAACTAAGTGTGATATCTTTCAGAGGAGGTCTAAGGCTTTAGTTTTGCTTTCCCTTTCATTGTTTCAGAGTGTGTTTGCTCTACATGATGTAGCGTCAACTTATTCTCGCTTGCCTTGTTGTCGTCTAGATCCGCTGCACGAGGTCTATGCTTGGGACTATTGAGCAAACTGTAGTTTATTAATATTTAATGCGTCTGATCTTTTGTAATTCTTTTAAAATTATGAACCATGTCTAAATTGCTTAACATTTAGCATTTGGAGTTTAATAATATTTGTTAAAAATGATTTTTAATATTTTTCTTTTTTTAGATAAAGAAGGAAACATAGATGAATGTACCTAGTTACTGTTTTGGAAATAAAAAAACTTTCTTGGTTAATACATTTTTTGAGGAGGTACATATAATAAGTCATATTTTACCGTTTTCCCCGGCGCTTCCTCTAGGATCTGAGTGTTTGTACCCTCTAACTGGTTACACGCCCTTGTTGCCTCTAGGTACGCTACCTTCGTATAGGGGAAGCAGATTATTTTTGCTCTTTGTGGCTTGACTATAATCGTATCAAAGAGTCCTCGCTTCTAGTGTTAAGTTTAGCTGAGTTCAGTTTCGAATGGATGGTTGAATAAAGTCGTGGATCATGTCCAATTTTGTCATTTGAGCTGACTTATAGCTGAGGCAGAGGACGGTCAGGGGAAAAAACTGGATCATGTCCGGCAGTTTGTATTTCCTCGCCATTTGCTGCTGAGATATGTCGTTCTAAGCAATGAGATCTCTCTGTGCGGTAATATAATGGACCACGGCAAAGAATATTGGAATGTAATATGTAGTTTCACGTTTGGTGTAATTTTAGAGGCGATGAAAGTACGTAAAAACGCAAACATGATTTCTACATTCCAAGTTTTAAGTTAAAACTTATATGTAATGGGATTAGAATACTAGGGCTATTTTGGTATATCGTTAAACATTGATCCACATTTAGGATTTTCGCTGAGAGAGAGTACTGTAGCCCATTAATGAATGGGCTTACACATAATGTTTAATTAAGATTTTAAGCTGTATTCTCATTTTAAAAATGATCGCCAGACTGCAAATCGAGGACGAAGAGAAGTACTGAGAAATTTACAGTTGCTGCATAAAGAGGAGGCAAAGGCAGCAGCCCAGAATGTCAGTAGAGCTAAAAATTCTCAAGAGAGTTCATCCACACACAGCCGCTATCTACCATGCCTTCTATCTGAATCTAACATCCGCGGATGGAGTTAATGAAGGTGAGAGATACATTGCTGAAAATGAAAACGAGTAAACTGGCAGTACGAGTGGTTGTAACGAAGAAATGGTGTGCTTTGGTAAATATTTTGTCATACTGTCCGCGTCAGTAACTGGTATGAAAATTGTTCCAGTGAAAAAGTATAACTTGAAAATGTTCCGGTTTCTCTCAACAGCTCAGCTTCATTACAAAAGACTCAGAACTCTTTCTAACAAACTAACCACTGGAAGTTAAATTACATTGCAATTATATTTCTTAAATGTTGGTTATTCTAACTAAATCACTGTTTTGACGTGTACTGCCATATTTACGCGAATATAATGCCAACTCCTTTTTTTTATACCATATGCAGTATTCAAAACTGAGTGCGCACAAGATTAGACGGCGCTTTACATTTGAGAAGAAATTTGAATTCATCGTTTACTGGTAACGTAATAGAAATGTAGGTATTGTTACTTACGCCACAATGGGTTGTTGTAGCTCTCAACTTCGTTACGTTATTGTTGGCCTATTACTGGCTAGTGTGTTTGCATTAGGTGATCACGAAATGGAAAGCAAGCAGAGAAGAACATCGTATGATGCGTAGAGTGATTCTATGTGCTAAAAAATGTGATGATAGGAGAACGGGATGAGTGTTCAGTGTAGCTGAGAGTAGCGTTCGCTTGTAGAAGAAACAGAAATTGACATTATTTGCAGCTACCGCTACTAGAAAGAAATTCACTGCTCCTCGCAAAGGAAGACATCCTGACACTGAAGTAAAAGTTTTGAAAGGCGTCCGTTAAAGGAGGAGGAATAAGCGACCTGTCACTGGTGACATCATGAGAAACAGAGCAAACGAGGTGGTTGCATTTTTTAAGAAATCGAAGCAAGAGTTTACGGCTAGCCGTGGACGGGTTGATTCTTTATGATACTGGCGGGCTTATCTCTACGCCCTACAAGGGATACTGATAAAAAACGTTAAGAATCCCAGTGGTATCGCTATGTCATCACACTTCGGAAAGAGGAGAATCTTTCGATATACCAAATGGACAACGTTCATGATATGCTAGTTTGGATTGATATGCCACTTAATTAAACGATTGATCAGAAGGGAACAAAAGAAGTTACCACCAAAACACCAGCTTATGAAAAATAGCGCAAAACCATACCTCTGGCAATCACAGCAGACGAGCATAAACTTGCCTCCTTTCTTAATCTTCAAGCGGATAACAAGCTACAAGACCCCTAAAAATGAAAACCTGTTCCCTGATGACGTCATTGTTCGAAATCAAGAGAAGGAATGGATGAGTGAAACTTTTAATGCCTGACTGCCACCGAAACGCGCGGAAACTCCGTTCTGGCGGGCTTTCCAGATTACCATCAATGGCTTGGTCTTGATGCATGTGTAGTCATTTCACTGACGACGTAGAAAAGAACATCCACAGCCTAGACAGTGACCTAATTATTATTGCCGGAGGAACGACTTATGTCTTACAATCCTTGGCCGTTAGTGTAAAGAAACCTTTAAAAGGTTACGTTCAAGTACAATATGAAAACCAAACTGTGAACTGCCAGAGTGCTGCAATCAAAATTATTGCACAATGAGTTTCGGCTCACTGGAAATGCATTGAAGAAGCAATGATCGTAAAGTAACTCAGGAAATGCTGTATTTTAAATAGTCTGGACGGCAGTGAAAATTATGTACTTCGGAACGACAACGAGTCTGAAGCGGAAAGAGGAAATGAATCAGTTTCTGATGTAGAACCCTCGGAGGATACGAGTAATGACGACACTACTGAATACTTATGACTCACAAATGGTTCAAATGGCTCTGAGCACTATCAGATTTAACATCTGAGGTCATCAGTCCCCTAGACTTAGAATTACTTAAACCTAACCTACATAAGGATATCACACCTAAGGTAGGATTCGAACCTGCGAACGTAGCGGTTACGCGCCTAGAACAGCTCGGTCACAGCAGCCGGCGAATAATTGTGAGTAACACCTGTAATTTACTGTATGTTTGTAATTTACGGTATGTAATTAACCTGTCATGTAGGTAATAGAGTTAGGCGTTCTTTTCTAATAATGACCTTGTCACTTAACAATCGGTAGCTTAAAAACTGTTGTTGTGATAGTTCACGTACACACCCATTGTTGTGTTAAATAAATTTAGTCTACGAGCGAGGCGTCAACCAATTCTTTTTATGATTTAGATTTTTAAAACAGGGGCAAGCATTACATTCGATGGCGCATTAGATTCACATAAATAATTGGATTTTTTGCATTAGCTCCATACTTAACAATCATATACTACGGTTCGCTCGACGAAAAATCCGTACCCAAAAACTGGAAAGTTACACAGGTCACACCAACATTAAATTCTTCTATATCGTATCAGGGCTCGTACGGAAAGATATAGGTGTTCATTCTTTCCGCACGCTATACGACATTGGAATTTTAGAGAATTGTGAAGGTGGTTGGATGAATCCTGTGCCAGGCACTTGAATGTGATTTGCAGACTATCCATGTAGATGTAGATGTAGATGTAGAAACAAAAAGAATTACATGAGCGAGCGTTTCTCGAATTTCAGAATATCGGCATGGCATTTTCTTTATTTTTTATTTTTTATGAACCGTCCATATGAGTTACTACGACGATGTTGCATTTATGTTACGTTGCCGCCGCGACTGGCAGAGCCTGTCCTCAGACACTGCACCGTAAAGATACAGTCACGTTGCAGTCGCGCTGTGTTTGTGCAGTTGCTGCTTGCTGAGTACTCACCTTGTCGCTCTGTCTGTCCACTTAGGCCAGTCGCTCCCTAACGACTTGCACATTGTTCCGAGGACCGACCTTATAATACCTCAGCTGGTGGCGCTGCCCGCATAGGTCGCGACTGGCGAAAGTTGACGGAGAAAGCACCGCGATCTGAAAACAGGTGTACCGTGCGGGTGCCGCTCAACCGCCCCAGCATGTTCGCTTCCGGTATAGGCAGGTCGTACGCACTTCCCGTACTGCTGCGAGTACATTTCTTACCATGTTGAGCGGAACACAAAACAGGATGATCAGCGAAGTGGTTTGTAATATCACAAAATTTCGAGAGCGTTAAATGGAATGGAATATCAAATACCTAGATCCAGTAGGGATACCTCTAAGGCACGCAGATATTAGCTAACCACTTTGCCAGATTCCTAAATAAGATACGTTCGATGGGAAGTATTGAGACAGAAGAGAACTTGAAGATCGGAGTGGATTTAGGCTTTGGATATCCTGTGTAGGTGAACCTTTTATTTTCTACAGGAAAAAGTATTGGATATGCAAAAGAGCTACAAGCAAAGAATACAGTACCAACAGTTAAGTTATAGATGGCAACGGTATACTTTCAAGATGCATTAAACTGTCAAAAGCATACATTAACGTAATGCGAGTAAAATTAAGAAAAGCACAGTGTTTTAGACCATCCCCTGTTAATAAGATTCAAATGGCTCTGAGCACTATGCGACTTAACATCTGAGGTCATCAGTCCCCTAGAAATTAAAACTACTTAAACCTACCTAACCTAAAGACATCATACACGTCCATGCCCGAGGCAGGATTCGAACCTGCGACCGTAGCAGTCTCGCGGTTCCGTACTTAAGTGTCTAGAACCGCTCGGCCACCGCGCCCGGCTTAATAAGGATTTCAGGCAAGATCGTCGTCTTCCACAAACGTTACTCAAAATGTGTAGTAAAGCAGCAGTGATATGCTGGTCAAGAAGCTACAGTCAAATGGGTGTCCAACTTGATATGACACATAGGGCGTTTCCGTAAGAGAGTGCAAAAATGTAGCAGAACACAGAGAATGCTCCACTGAACAATTGGAGATAGTGAACCTGGGGTCGGAGAACATAGCTTAAGGACATATGGAAGTAGAATTGTGTACCTCTTGGTCTAGCACTACTCTTTTCTTGCGTATTTACAACTAACATGGGTACAAGTTTACAATACTGTGCTGTTTATTTACATGTACATTCTTTATTTCCTGCAAAGAAACGAGGTGATGAGCCTGATTACTAGGAAGTCTGGTGCAGGTTTTGTTTATTTTACTTGTTCACAGAGTGGCTCTGTTGTATAGTATATACATTGTCCAATGACAGAACATGCTATGAATCAACAACAGACACATTCAGTACTCCATACTGTTCAGAGACGTACAGCACAGTACGGTGGAGTAGTACAGTACTTCCTGGTTGCTGGAATGGAAGGGGAGGTCCTATTAGATTTCCTGCGAGGTCACCTGACCTGAATCCTTTTGATTATTTCCTATGGGGATATCTAAAGCCACTTGTGTGTGAGACCCCAGTGGGTACGGAGATGGAATTGGTCGCCAGAACTGTCGCTGCCTGTGATGTGAGTCGAAACACACCAGGGATATTTGGCAGAGTGCGTCAGAATCTTCCCTACCGATGTTATGCTTGCATTGTGGTTGATGGGCGTCCATTTCAGATCATTTTGTAAGATACAGTACAATGGTACGTTCATCGTCTTAATCAATGTAAATAACAAAGTACACAGTAATGTGATTTTGTTCCAGTTTTCTCCCTTAGCCGATTTTCTCCGACCCCAGGTTCCCTATCTAAAATTGTTCAGTGGAGCATCCGCTATGCCCTGTTACATTTTTGCACGCTCTTACGGGAACACTCTGTATACATAATTTATTGTTTGTCTAGTTGACAAACAAGATGATTTTTCAATATTTGGTGAGGAAATCTGTAAAATAATATATAAAGCGAGATTTGAAAATAAATACTGAAAAAGTAAAATATTTGGTAGAGAACTTGGTAACGTGCGCAGAAAAAATATAAAAAATCAGGAATGAGATATATATATCGGTCACTCTATTGGCAGAGAGAATAGATGAAATGATTTGGTCCACAGAATGGGACTAGCAAAAGCAATAACAAGACAACTATATTCTGCCTTGTAGATAAGGACAAGGATTATGTCCAAGTCATCTATTGAGAGTAATATCACCTGTAGATCGGTGTTCCCAATAAGAAATTAAAGTAACAAATAAACAGCGTAGAAAAAGGATTTTGTAGGTGATGTTACAGGTGCTTTGCGATATAAATGTAGAATGACACAAATTAAAAGAAAGAGTATTGAGAAAAGCCCTTCGTTATGCTTCTGACGATTAGCGATTTTCATGGTACAGTTCATAGAAGGAGAGAATACCTCAGATAACACAGAAATTAGATTAGGCAATGAGACACTTAAAGTAGTAAATGAGTTTTGCTATTTGGGGGAAAAACAACATGATGGTCGAAGTAGAGAGGATATAAAATGTAGACTGGCAATGGCAAGGAAAGCGTTTCTGAAGAAGAGAAATTTGTTAACATCGAGTATAGATTTGAGTGTCAGGAAGTCTTTTCTGTAGGAAGCGTAGCCATGTATGAAGGTGAAACATGGACAATAAATAGAGTAGACAACAAGAGAATAGAAGCTTTCGAAATGTGGTCTACAAAATAATGCTGAAGATTAGATGGGTACATCACGTAACTAATGAGGAGGTACTGAATAGAATTGGGGAGACGAGGAATTTGTGGCACAACTTGATTTGAAGAAGGGATCGGTTGGTAGGACACGTTCTGGGGCAATTAGGGATCATCAATTTAGTATTGGAGCGAAGCGCAGGGTAAGAATCGTAGAGGAAGATCAAGGCATTAATACCGTAAACAGATTCAGAAGGATGTAGGTTGCAGTAGTTACTCGGAAATGAAGAAGCTTGCAAAGGATAGAGTAGCATAGAGAGCTGCATCAAACCAGTCTCTACACTGAAGACCACAACAACAACACGGAAACTGATGCTTGGGGAAAGATAATAAAATGAGTTATACTAAGAAAAAGGGTGATGGAGAGTATAGAAGTTTTCTAAGGCAAGAGGAAGCTTACAGGAGGACGAGTAACAAAATGAAAGATCTCACGCTTAGGACATGAATAATACGGAATTTATAAAATGGTCACGAACTCTTTATTCCAGAGGGACAAGAATCAAAAATCTGATATATTTGTTAAAAAAATAGCCCTCAGAGAAACCTTGATAAAATACATCCGTGGAGATCAATCAGCGTGGCATTCCCAAAAATTTGCTGTTGCATCTCTGCCTAATTTTAAATTTATAAAATACAGTGTTACTGTAAAGCATAGCTGATGGTTAGGCTAGACAAGTGTGCGAAAGGAACAACGGTCACGAGGATACTCTCACCTGTAACGACATGTTACGGCATTGCAAATGACATCGCTGACGCGGTTTCCGATATGCCAGTTGGTTTTACTACTCACTTTATGTATCAGTTAATCACAGATAAATTTTAAAATATTTTACGGCTCCTGCTATCTTCAGAAATGCGTGGGAGATATTTTTCTGAAAGTCTGATGGTAAGTTGCCAGTCTCATACTTTTCCCCGTAAGAATTTGGTAATGGTGGGAGGTTCGAAAGTATTTATTGGACAGAAGAAGAATGCAAGCCAGCCAATTGGAGTTGTGGACACGTCAAGCGAGATAGCTCGGGAGAAAGCTGAAGGGTCGCCTGGTGGACACTTGCTGATGAAACTGGGAAGAATAAATTTGTAATCATGATATCAACAGCGATACTTCTTGGTGGGCATCTGCGCTGGACATCCAGAGCCGGTAGCAGCCAAAGACACACAGTACCTGCCACATACGCGTCGCCAGACATCGATGACGCCTATGAGAAAGACACGTGGTGATCCGAGTTCCAGAAGCCGTCTCTGGCGGGGAGCGAGTAACTAATTCTGGAATGCGCGTTTGAATGCATGCAAGGTCTCGACAGGGTACGACAAAGTTATGACATTCAGTAGGAACCTTTTCAATTACATATTGATTTCCCGTGAGCCCTCTGCGGAGCCGAGCATTAGCAAAGTGTGCCGTACGAGCCGATTAGTGTGATTTTACAAGTTCGTAGCGGGGCCCGTATTTCTCGTGGGCCGAGCCCACAAGAGATGAGCCAACCCCGGGACGTCCGTCCACAGACCTCACGGAACTACGAGACGCTGCTCACCGACCACACCGCGACGTGAACCTCGCCTACAACTGAACGTCCACACTCTCTCATTTAAGTCCGCCTGCCAACACGGTAATGATTCTGAGAGCTGTGTAACTTATTATTTCTTTTTCATATGAATGATAACAGCTTGTAAATTTATTTGAATAACGCTGTCCAAAGGAATTTAGCTTCTATATATAAATACGTATCACTAATTTCCTTAAATTCTTTCTGCTGGCGCTTCTAGTCGTTTTTACTGTACGTGCAAGTGCTACGCTCAAGAGAAATTTAAGATATTATTATTACTTTGATTTAATACGCGAATACCGAACTGAACTGCTGTTTAATAGTACACTCACGGAAAAAAAATCGCAACACCAAGAAATAGTTGTGCAACATAAACGCAAACTGGTTAGCGTGTTTGCACATCTAAAATATGATCTCTGCTGAAATTTCGCGCAAGTCGCATATTAGCGACGCTAGTAACGGCACTATGAAGATGAAAATCACGTTTGCTTTAAATATGGGCTGTAACTGTCGTTAGCGTTAGCTACCTTTGAGACTGGTCGTGGTATACTGATGTTAGTCAAAAATGCCTTTAAGGCGACAAAGACACCGTTATCAACACTTCACTGAGTTTGAAAGAGGTCTTGTATAGGGCTACAAGAAGCTACCTGAACTTTTGGCAGTAATGCAGAAAGACGTGGCAGGAATGCAACCACTGTACATGATTGCTGGCAGAATGTACGGCCGCAAGAAGACCAGGCTCCAGATTCGACCTGTTGTACTGTCAATGATGAACAGCATTCCAGGAGTGTTTTCCAACATGACAACACTCGCCCACAAACCGCTGATGTAACCCAACATACTCTACAAAGTGTCGATATGTTGCCTAGGGCTGATAGAATGCTAGATCACAAACAGCATTAACTGTCTCTGTATTGACCGACCAAATACAACAGACATGGAACTCCGTCCGTCTTGGAGCTTGTTAGTCCTAGCTATGAGGTGGCACTTGTACAACACAATGGATGCACCTTTATATGCTTTCATTCAATATTGTGGCGATTACACTGGTTATTAATGCACTAGCATTTTTCATTTGCAACGTATTATCTCTCACTTACGTAAATCCGTGGTCTCTTAATGTTAACCACTGAAATACGTTGCCTAGACAAACGTATTCTCGAAATTTTGCCACTCTACATTAATTAATTCTTGATACCGCGATTTTTTTCTGACAGTGTAAAAAATAAAAATTCCGAACATTTACTGCTTCTAAAAATTGCATTTTTCTTTACCTCGTAAGTCATCATTTATTTTTTCGCTCTGTGCAATTGACAATAATTTTAGAGAATATAATCTGCATAATAGAGATGATGATGATATGCATATTTTTTATCTCTTAATTGTTCCCTTTTTTGTGAATTAGATCTAATGCAGCACTGCCCCAATTTTATTTTTAACGCTTTGCACACATTTGGTAAATAACTTTGGAAGTTCCACTCGTATTACTATTCCGCCAGCTTGAAAGTTAACCCTAGTGGGACTACATAAATTGATTGAGAATGTTGGCAGAATTTTAGTGTCCAAACAACATTTATCTTTTTTCTAAAAAAAGAAAACTCAAATTATGCTAAACAAGTTATTGATTGAATGCCGTAAACAACTAAAAGGTAGTTTAAGACTACACTGGACAAGGATTCTGGGTTGGCAAAGACGGCTTAACTCTGGCCGTAAAAAGTGGGTAACGCAATCTGAATCAATCTGAATCTGAGCAGACTTTGATTTATCAAATCTGCTGAAGTTTCTCTATATAGGTACAGCTGAGAGCAAGTGGCGATTGAGATCTGTACGCCCTGACAGTGCCGGAGCGGCGGTACGTTATCCTGTTTGCTTAGTGCGGCGATGTAACCTGCAGCTGGCGAGATGTGTGCGGCGGATGTGAGACGTGGAGGCGGCACCTGTGAATCGATCGCGGCCACGAAAGAAATGCAAAAGTCTCACGGTCTATCGATCAGGTAGACGGATCGCAATTTACTCTCTACCAGAGCCCTGAAATCACGATAGATTTCAGTGTGTGACACACCCATTCGCTGGTTATACCAAGGACCAATTTGGCTCACTTATACGACAGAGCGCACAAGGATAGCAAATGTCAAGACTGGTAAACCAAAAAACGAATAAGTGTGCCCTCGGCAAACGAGCCGTCGGAGACGTTTGAAGCCACACTGTCGGTACAGTAAAAACTTCACAATAGGCTCCCCAGTCTAAACCATTGATAAGTGATGTCAGTCTCAGAACATCTCCCAAGTACCAACCACACATGCCAGACCCTCGACTAGAAGTGCTTACCAGACCAAAGTCCCACACCTGAGTGCTTTGCACCTCTCCAGAAAAAAATAAGTCCGTTTTCCCACAAAGGGCATGAACGACACCGACATCACCCCATCTTGAACCAAAGGACTCAACAGGCGCTAAACCTCCCCTCCCACACGACAGCACTCATGTCAAACCTTGACAATAGTTAAGAAACATGAGTCTGTGAAGAAAAAAAGAAAACGCCAAATTACTGGCTTTTCTAAGTTGTCACAGAGGGGGAAGAGACTATTTTTTCCGAAATTGTGTTGCTTCCCACAGCAACAATCAAACAGATACGACCTTAAAGATCTTTATCTAAATCGCCTGTGTCTTGGAGCTTGTTAGTCCTATCTATGAGGTGTAATAAGGATTCTATCTGTAAACGTATCTCAGACTCATGATTTTTCTTATACCACCAAGGTGACCAGGAAAAGTGGTTCACTGGCCTATTTCTACTTTCAGCAGACACAAAAACGTGTGAATTTTTTATTAAACGTGGCTCTGCACGCAATGCCCAGTTTATGATTCCACTGTGTATATGCATTCCTTCAGATTGTCGTCCCAGCCCAGGCTTCTGCTGGCGCCGTGACAGGTATCGTGGTATTGTTCTGCTGGAGACCTGTCTCAATGAGGGGCTCCCCTGTCTGCTCTGTATGGCTGTGGGCCTGTCTGGCAAGAGTTACTGAGCGATAGGCTCGCCGCCAATTGCTTCCTACTCCAAACATGCCGTTTCTACAAGCTAAGAACCATAAAAATACCTCATGCTTTTAGCGCCTTGCAGGTCCTGTTCAGGCCATTAACTTTCTAGAGTCTTGCTCAAGGTGTGTCAGGTTGTAACAAAATCTTTAATAATTTTCTGTGCAGGAAAAATAGGCGAGAGAGTAATTTGTCATTTCTCAAGCTTTACCCATGTCCAATGCGACAGTGTCTTCTCCAGATGCCGTTCGTTTCTTCATACATCCGACAACTTTACAGGTTTTGCTTGTAATAATTTTCGATATCACATAGCTGTATTTCTGATTTATGACAATTTTTGGAACTTGTCAGATGCTGAAACAAGTATTAGAGTCAGTGGTATTGAGAAACAGCTGAAATCGTTGAAACTGAACTAAGCTCCAGGGTCCAATGGAATCCCTATCAGATTCAATACTGAATTTCTTGCTGGATTAGCCCCTGTTCTAACTATAATCTTTCATAGACACCTCAAACAAAAGACCGTGCCCAATATTTGGAAAAGCCCAGCTCACACCCCTTCTACAAGAAGGGTAGTAGAAGTGATTCATAAAACTACCATCCAGTACCCTTGACATAGACTTACTGTAGAATCTTAGAACATGTTATGAGCACAAAGATGCCAACCAGCATAGATTCTGTCGATCATGTGAAAACCAACTCACACTTTTCACAGATGATATACTGGAAGCTTTGGATCAATATAGTCAGGTAAATGCAGTATTTTTTGATTTCTGGGAAGCATTTTACTGATAAAAGTACGATCGTATGGGATATCAAGAGAAATTTGTTATTGCATTGAGGAAATGTTTGATAGGGGGAATGTAGCATGTTATCTTGAATGGAGAATTATCGTCAGATGTAGAAATAACTTCGGATGTGCCCCAGAAAAGTGTATTGGGTCCCTTGCTGTCCATTATGAATATAAAAGACGTTGGGAACAATATCAGCAGTAACCTGAAACTCTTCAGCAGATTAAGTACTTATGTATAATGAAGTACTATCGGATAGATGCTGGATAAATATTCAGTCAGATCTTGGTAAGATTTCAAAGTGGTGCAAACACTGGCAACTTGCTTTAAATGTTAAGAGATGTTAAATTCTGCACTTCACAAAACAAAAACAAAAAAAACGAAGTATTCTATAACAATAATATCAATGAGTCACAGTTGGAATCGGCCAGTCGTAGAAATAGCAGGGTGTAACACTTTGAAGTATATGAAATATTCTCATCACATAGGCTCAGTTGTGGGTAAAGCAGGTTTATTAGTAGAATACTGGGGAAGTGCAGTTAGTCTACGAAGGAGATTGTTTACAAATCACTTGTGCAACACATTCTAGAATATTGATTAAGTGTGTGGGGCTAACAGGGGATAGTGAGCGTATACTGAGAAGGGCAGCACGAATAGTCTCAAACTTGCTTGAGGGAACTGGTAGACTCTTGAAGAGAAAGTCGAATAACAAAGTTTCAAAAATGGATCAAATGGCTCTGAGCACTGTGGGACTCAACTGCTGTGGTCATTAGTCCCCTAGAACTTAGAACTACTTAACCCTAACTAACCTAAGGACATCACACACATCCACGCCCGAGGCAGGATTCGAACCTGCGACCGTAGCAGTCGCACGGTTCCGGACTGCGCGCCTAGAACCGCGAGACCACAGCGGCCGGCAACAAAGTTTCAAGAACCGTCTTTAAATTATGACTCTATGAATATGTTACAACAGCCTATGTATCGTTCAGAAAAGGATCGTGAGAATAATTACAACACTCACAGAGGCATTCAAACATTCCTCCAGGTGTCAATACGTGAATGGAATGGAAATAAACCCTAATAACTGGTACAATGGGACGTACCCTCTGCTATGGCTTCATGGTGGTTTGAAAAGTGTAGATGCATGTGTAGATGCTGACGTAGATGCAACTTTCTGTCTCTCTCAGAAGTAACTGTGACTTATGCTGTTAGTGGATGAAATGTGATACTTATTCAACATAAGTTTCTGTATTCTCTCATTCATACTCTTATTTACATTCACTTTTTTAACGAGGTTTTCTTTATACCTTCTTATATCGGCTCCGAATTTCCGAACATGGTTGTTTAATTTGGCAAACTCTTTGGTAATTACGTTATTAATTTGTTGAATTTCTTGTAATTTTTACTACGGTATCGATGGCACCTTTGTCGACCGCACCCTCACAGCTAGGCCAGAGACGGCTCTTTTAACTCTCCCGGTAGCGCGCCGCCAAGCAAGCATCGCTTCTCCATCGTTCGGTGTTCTCAGTCGAGTGGCGCCACGCATGCACGCCACCGTAGGTCACTAAATTGGTACGATATCATGGCGCGCAACTTGATTGGATGGCGCATCTCCTTTTAAGCTGCCGCAATTTGGATCTCGCCCCGGATCTGAATTATCTACTTAAGAAAGCGGCTGTACTAACAACAAAAATCATTAACATCTGTTTGATGTTGGGTTACTTCCCTGAGTATTGGAAAGTGGCCAGGGCAGTACCTAGTCCTAAACCAGGAAAGGACCTCGCCCAGCCGTAAAATTACAGACCAGTTATCCTCCTCCCAAGGCTGGGAAAGGTCTTAGTAATCCCTAGGCGGATACAGGACCTCCTCGATGCCTATGACATCTTACCACCGGAGAAATGAGGGTTTCAGGAGAAACTGTCTGCTGAGCTACAGCTCCTACCCTGAAATAGAACTTCAACAAGAAAAACTCGACCATCTGGTTTTTTTCTAGATATAGAGGAAGTCTACGATACAGTATGCCACCAGAACTTCAAAGTTAAATTGTCTGAGACCTCTCCGATTCTGGACTGCTACCTTAAACTCGTTGACATCTTTCTCGATGACAGACGACTGTATGTTCGTATCAAAGACTAGAACTCGACATGAAGAGTAGCCACCGCTAGAATTTCCCAAGACTCCATCTTCTCGCTGTTTCTTTTCAACTAATATATTAATGACTTTCCCAACATGCGACATGCGTATGTTACTTTATATGCAGATGACACAATGCTCCTCACCTCTTAGCGACTAGATCACCTCATACTAATGTCGCAAAGGCAATTAGGCCTTATAGAGCAGTAGGCAAAAGACAACAAAATGACAGTTAATACGAACATGACAGCACCATTTTCTTTACAAAGAGGAAGCCAATCCTCAACAGAAGGCTCCGGATACTAGAACAACCGATCCTATAGTCAAATATTGTCAAGTACTTGCGAATACATCTTGACAGGATGCTGCTTTATACGCCACACGTCCTAGAAAAGCAGACCGCTGGAATAATAATGATGGGGACTCCACGACTCTCATCCAATTTTTTTAAATCTTGGATTTGAACTAACGTACGAAATTAGAACTCTACCATGCCGCAGTAGAGCCCACCCTACTATATGGCTCGACGTCATAGGTAACTAGACTTTAAACCAATTATAAAATCTACAGGCCCTACAACATCGCTGCTTTAGCTGGAGACCAGGAACCCCTTGGTGGGTACGGAACCAAGAGTAACACAATGCACTACGAGAAATGTACCTTGGAGAAAAAGTGGAGGAAAAAGCCACAAGAGGTGTTCGACAAATGGGACCCCCTACAAGGAAAACACGTCAACTAGTTACGGTAGCCACAGTTGCCCCCCACCACGATGGCACAAATGTAAAGTACCCAAAGCAATTGTGATCCATTCACCACAACCCAGTCATCTATAACGAAGGATGTTTAGCAGCGTTATAAGTGAGTCTTAAAGGAACATACTGCTCTTATAACAGCAGGTTTCACGGACCCATTAGTGACCAAACCTTAGCTGATCGATGATAATAAATAGGAGCTAAACCTTTTACCTGTGCCACATAGTACTGAAGTACATATCATCAAAGATGATAAAGACTTCAGCCAATATAAAAAAAAAGAAGAGAGCTCGCCAAAACTCGCCCCCGATCAAGGGCATCTACAGAGTGAAAGGAGATTACTATGGAAGATTACAGCGAAGACAATACGTCTTTGTGGCACTACGCTACTAAAATCATTTAGTGTCGGTGTATTGTTGAAGTATATCAGCATTCAAGACAATTTGTTGCAATCAAAAAGTTTATTGTATGTAACACAGCACCACAGAAGAGCCTACAGCAACAATGTTAAGTGTAACTCAATTAATGTGGGTAGATGATGTAAATAACATTATTCATGTATTAACTTTTTGTAGATGTTCGACAGTATTTTGCGGATGCCTCAGCTAAAGAAACAACAACTTCTTTTAATAGTTAGATAGTTCTATTGTCTTTTCCTTATCCTGAAACACCTTTCGCAGTTTTCTATAAAATCGAATTTTTTTCGAGATAAGAAAAAATGTGTTTCCTTACATATTCGTGTTTCGCCGAACTAGGCAAGCTGAGGAGAAAACTAAGAACGTGCAGCAAGGAGGCCACAGGATTACCAGTGCTAGCCAGTAAGAACCGGCGACTCCCTGTGGTCAAAGGCATTTTAACAGCTGGCAGCCACTGAGCTCGGGTAACTCCATAATCGCCGAGGATAGTGTAAACAACTCTATTAATAAACACAGCAGATACTCCTACACTCGCTTCTACCACGTGCCATTTAGGTCTCAACACAAATTCCTTAATACCCGACTGGCTTGCAGTATTTCGGTGGCAGTTAATGAAAAATTCACTTCATTGATAAGGTGAACGAGGTAACAGTATTATAGATGTTTTCTCATTGAAAAGGAGTTTATGAGCTGTTCACGTTGACATCATTGAAAATAGAAACCAGTTGAGAGGTATCAAGATGAAATTTGTACAGCGTTGCTTTACTTTTTCGCATTACTTTTTACATCTCATTCTGGACCAGATGACGCACTGCACTGCACTTGTACTCGGAAAAAGATATTCCAGTTCAGCTTTTCTGAGATTTCCCAAAAACGGTTAAGGTGTGTACACTTTTCCTTTATTATTACGAACTAGCTATCGTAATGGGAGATGTCAACGTGGACGACTAGAGACTCTCACTTTGCGGTAAATGTGTGAAAATTTCCCTGTTGGTTATTACAACTGTCATACCAAGAAGGACATCAAATTACACCGTTTAACCGGCCACGGTGGCCGTGTGGTTCTAGGCGCCGCAGTCCAGAACCGCGGGACTGCTACGGTCGCAGGTTCGAATCCTGCCTCGGGCATGGATGTGTGTGATGTCCTTAGGTTAGTTAGGTTTAAGTAGTTCTAAGTTCTAAGGGACTGATGACCACCGCAGTTGAGTCCCATAGTGCTCAGAGCCATTTGAATAATTTTTTTTTGTTAAGTCCCATAGTGCTCAGAGACATTTTTTACACATATTTTTGTGGGTTACATCCGGAAGAGTTAGACCACTTTCTTTCTTGAACATAAAATTTGTTTGTTTTTCACCTTTTTTGACTTCCGGCTTCATGTTTATATACAGAGCCATATAAACTTAATTACAATATATTACTGTGGCACCGCCACTTAGATACAAGATACAATACAAGAGAGGTGATAAAATTAAAAATGTATGGGACTTCCATTTAACCCAAAGCCGTATGGGTGAAGTGGGCCAGTGCACTGGGAGAGATGGACCATTTAAAAATGGCTATACATAAAGAAAAGCACCAACTACAATTATAAATTTTCATTTGGAATATGTTGTAATGACTACTGAATTATACTATGAAATATTATAGTCCACAACAATACTATCACTTTCTTATAAATCTTGACTGAACATAGACTTTTTGTGATGAGTTGTTGGTTTTGTTCAAGCATCACCCGCACTTGTTGCCAAATGTTGAACAACATTTATGTGGGCATCATGAATGGTAAACACACTGAATACAATCGTCATTTTTATTAGAATTCAAGAGATCCAACACATTCATGTTCATCCCAATCTTCTACAATGTCTGCATGTGATGAACACTGTAAGCTGGTATTTTTCCTTTTTAGCAGGCGGCAGTTGTGGTCGAGCGGCTCTAGGCGCTTCAGTCTGGGGCCGCGCGACCGCTACGGTCGCAGGTTCGAATCCTGCGTCGGGCATGGGTGTGTGTAATGTCCTTAGGTTAGTTAGGTTTAAGTAGTTTCTAAGTTCTAGGTGACTGATGGTTTCAGATGTTAAGTCCCATAGAGCTCAGAGCCATTTATCCTTTTTAGCTTCATCTGTCTGTTTTCCTATTAAGTGGTATTGCCCTTTTCCTGTGTCTTTTCTTTCTTTAGGCCTCTTTTTCTTTATAGCTTCGATAGTTTCAGCAGAGTTTAGCCATTCGTATATGGTTGCTGCCTTCCACTTAAAATTTATGGTATTATTAACAGAAGGAAAAGGTGAGATTTGTTCCAAAAGTTTTGTCTGTGATGGCTTAAGAATACTTAGTTTTGAAATAGTAGTCTTGGAAATTTTATGTTTAGTAGGAGGGGAGTTCAAAGTTTTGTCTTGGACAGATAACTCTGCTCTGTTGACGCGCTTGGGATCACTAGGTCTTTTTATGAGCTTTGAATTGGCTGGTTGGTCTGTGTGTGAAATTCTGCTTTTCTGTTTCTTGGCACAGATTTAACTTCCGATGACTAAGCATAGACTGGCACTGTCCATCCTCAGTGAGATTATTCAATATGCCTTGAAGTTAATTTTAAACAAGTGGTCCATCTCTCCCAAACGAATATGGTCCATCTATCCCCATTGTCCAGGACATGGGAACCACTGTGACTTCTGTCTGCAGATAGCGGACTCAGTGGCCATTTTAAGTTAGTTTTATCACTAGACATTTGTCAAACTCACAGTACAAAAACTGCATCAATACTGTGCAAACTAAGCCTTAATACTAAAACCATGTTACCAAACGATGGAACAGAAGTAACACGAAAAGAACAGCAACACTTTCACACCACGTTTGTTCAAAACAGAGCTTCCTTACAAGAAGCGGGAGCTGCTCTCTAGCGGTGAATTTGAGAGATCGTCACTGGTCCGTCTCACTCTGTGGTCCAACTCTCCCGGACGTACCATATAGTACGTGTACAGTATAGTCGAATACGTGATTAATTTGTAGGGCATATAGGTTTTCAAATATAGTTCTTAGAGCACATACTTCTCCCACTAACAACAGCTCTAACCAGGCTGCGTGTGGATTTGAACTGACCTTAGATAGCAACCTAGCGAAGTGGCACAGTGGCTAGCACACTGGACTCGCATTCGGGAGAACGACGGTTCAATCCCGTGTCCAGCCGTCCTGATTTGGGTTTTCTGTGATTTCCCTAAATCGCTCCAGGTAAATACCGGGATGGTTCCTTCGAACGGGCACAGCCGACTTTCTTCCCCGTCCTTTCCTAATCCGACGAGACCGATGACCTCCCTGTCTGGTCTCCTTCCCCCAAAACAACCCAATACAACCCCTTAGATAGCAGACACTTGTTCGTCACTCTACGCAGCTTCAGATCTATACCAGAGTTAATCAATAGTACTAGCTAGTAAATGGTTGCGTGCACGTCTATGGGCAACCCACAACCATGAGATGTAGTCATTGAGTGAGAGATCTGTCCAACGTGCTGGCCAGGGCAACAACCGGACACCCTCTGTATCGAGGCAGTTCAGCGTGTAAGACCATAGCTTAGACACTACATACCTTTTGTTGGTTCATTTAGCTTTCTATTTTGTTCAACATCCCATCGTTGAACTTCTGTAATTAGTGTATGATTAATTCGATACTGTAATGAAATGTAATCTCTAATATGCATAATATGGGCAAATGATGTTTTATTTTTCCCATATAATCTCTTTGGTTATCCTTGAGGTTGAATAATTTTGTTTAAATAATTTTTTTTATAAATGTCAGTATGTGCAAATGTTCTGTTTTATTTAATGTGTTTGGTTGCTGTTATGTAAACTGCTGACCTACACTTAGGGTTCTTAGTTATTTCATATGTAAAAGGTTTTGTGGTTCCCTTCGGGAACGGAAGTATGCAGCACGCCCAAATTGTGGTTGGTATGGTTAGAAAGGTGGAACAAAGAGTCAGTCTGGGACGAGCTACTAAATTACCAACTACTCATGTAAAAGTTGTGTATTGTGCTGGTTCCGAGAGAGGCTTTTCCTGACACTTTCCAATGCCTCTGATGGATGGATAAAGAGCTGGAACTATTCTGAAATTCGTATCTATCATCGCCACCAACAAATGACTGAGTCCAGCAATTCTACCTGCAAATCCACCTGCCAACATGCACTTGCCACCAAATTGCACAATCACGGTAATAGAACAGAAGAACTATAGTAATGTACAGTGAAGGATCAGCTCATTGGATGTGTTAGTGTGCTCAAATATAAGGTAATTTATAAAGGAATTTATGTACCTACCTTGATGTTTTCCTTATCATAACACCTCTCAAGTTCCTCTCCGTTTGAACTAAAGTGATTGCCGAGTGTCCTTTATTGATAGCATACTAAAATTAATATGGCAATAGAGTGTGCTAAAATTAATATTGTTTGTTGAAAGGATGTTACAAACATATCAAATTTGTGTTTCACTGCAGTAAAGGTTCAGAACTGCAACTGTTGAGAGTTATTGGTTCATTATTGCTAAGTACTTGTTTCTCTAGTGTATTGAAAGTGTGTTTAGTTTGCTCAGCTACGGTGGTAAAGATTAAGCGCCCCCCTCCATTGAAAGTAGTTCAAATGCACAAAGATACTTAATTATAGAAAGTTTTAATTACTCTTGCTATTCGGGTCAAATTCTGTACAGCATTGGGTTCCTCTTGTGTATTGAAAGTGCAAAGTAATAGGATCCACAGTTTATTCTTTATGCTCATGATAAACAACAATTAATAGAAAGACCACTATGTATGAAAGCAGTAACATTTTTTATTAAAAATAAGTGAGAAATTGTTTGTTAGTGAAATACATTTAACTTTCATTTTACATAGAAAAGTATTAAGCTGAGAGAGACTTAACCTATGACCAATTCATAATAATGCAATGAACTACACTTACAATTTTTTGTCAGATAGGGAAATGTTTGAAAAGTAATACAGAACCTATGTCCAATTTATGATTCTACAGTGAATATTAATAGTAATGTTATAAAGACCATTCAGTTTGAATAAGCCCTGAAAGTAATAGTGTGTATGGTTATCTTGTTATATTTATGTAAATAGTTTGTTCTGCTCTGTCAGATCCAAACTTACCGTGAACACATGCAGGTGCCAGAGTTCATTGCACTCTCGAGTGACGAAAGTATAGGCCGTGTTTGCCCATTGAATTTAGTTATTTTCAGTTCTTGAATAAGAATGTTACTCATTCTCTTGCCTAATTAGGCTGGATACCGTTTTCTTTATTCTTAGAACAGTGTAGATAGGTAAAACTTTGTTTGTTACTGTTTAAATATTTACGTAATTTCGACTTTCATTTCCGATAAGCCACCTCCGTTAGGTACAACGCGTCAACATAACGAAATTCCTCTCACATTGTAACACTGTTCTGTTGCTTTATACCATAATTGCATGAATTAAAATAATTACATTATACGAACTGCCTCCAACTTTAAGGTATGGTATAGCAGACGGAAGTGTTACACGTGGCTTTTCCGTGACAGGACTATTTGTTCTGTTGAGGGATAGTACGTAACAGACCAAATTTGGTATTTGATTGCACAAGCTACGTAAAACGGTTGCAGTGTTGTAAGCGCAGCAATCTTGCGTTACCTTGTTGGAAGCTAACTTTACAAACACCTGAAAGATAGGGCATAGCCTCTGGGATTAACACGCCAAAAATGTAACGCCTGCTACCAAGATTAACGGATATGCGAAAAATAAGTTTCTTTGTGGGGTTCCCAGCGGCACACCATACAATCACGCCACTTTCTGGGCCCATATGACAATGAAAAATTCTATGAGACAACATTCGTTATACTTGGCGCCTCCAGTCGCTCACTGTATTTCTATGTCTGGTCTGAAGAGGCGACGTGCTGACGCTCTTGTGTTCAGAGCTGTCGCTGGGAGCACTCGCCGGCTGGCCTCTCTACTACTGCGTCAGCAACGCTCGTCGTGCTGGCATTCCTTGATGCTCCATACATCATCGCACTGACCGTACTAATACTTATCTTACTGCAAGGAAACACACTTCCTGACTCTACGTACGAGGCGTGCGTGCGTGACATCATGTGTGTCCTCTCGTGTCCTGTCATGTGCGGTCGTTGAGTTTCACCTTCCCGAACCCGCAGCTTCCATACTCACATGACAGTCGTGGTATCCCGACTAATGCGAGCATTAATATCCTTGAACGATAAAGTGCATAAGCTTTGTATAAAAAACTGCCTATAAATGGAAAATACTGAATATTCTTATTTCAAAAACTCCTCATGTAACGTGTAATTTAAATATCGAATTCAACTGCTGAACAGTACTGTGTTGGTTGATCCAGTGTTTCGCATGTGAACAGAGTCGTGATACAAAACTTTAAACTTAGTGAAATACAGAATTTAAAATAATGAAAACTAATCTAATTAAGTGCCAAAAGTAACTAATTGTGTACTCAGTGTAAAACATTTAATTGAAACTCAATACTGAAGTACCCAATGTAAGCTGCGTGGCATGAAGTGTTGTTTCTGACTTGAAATGCCCACAAAAATATAATATTGCTGTACTCAGAAGAAAAAAGTAGCTGTTTGATATTGTCTACACTATTCTCTGAAAATTAATCTTCTTACTTAGCACAACACCTGATAATTCTAAATACGAACTGTTTCCTTATAAGATTGAAAGGTGAGATCTTCCCTGAAATAAAAGTAAGTTACCTCAAGCCCAGCACGTTGTTTTGTATTTACTATACTGGGGTTCTTGAAAGTAAGTAGAAATCAGAAGATGTAGCAGCTAAAGAAGAAGTAAACTACTCAAAACAAAATTTCTTATTTGATTGTCAGAAACAATCGGTGGCTTCGTGTTGCGCAAAGTGCAATGCATGTTGTTCTTGTTGTGGTCTTCAGTCCTGAGACTGGTTTGCTGCAGCTCTCCACGCTACTCTATCCTGTGCAAGCTTCTTCATCTCCCAGTACCTACTGCAACCTACATCCTTCTGAATCTGCTTAGTGTATTCATCTCTTGGTCTCCCTCTACGATTTTTACCCTCCACGCTGCCCTCCAATATTAAATTGGTGATCCCTTGATGCCTCAGAACATGTCCTACCAACCAGTCCCTTCTTCTTGTCAAGCTGTGCCACAAACTCCTCTTCTCCCCAATTCTATTCAATACCTCCTCATTAGTTATGTGATCTACTCATCTAATCTTCAGCATTCTTCTGTAGCACCACATTTCGAAAGCTTCTATTCTCTTCTTGTCCAAACTATTTATCGTCCATGTTTCACTTCCATACATGGCTACACTCCATACAAATACTTTCAGAAATGACTTCCTGACCATTAAATCTATACTCGATGTTAAAAAATTTCTCTTCTTCAGAAACGCTTTCCTTGCCATTGCCAGTCTACATTTTATACCCTCTCTACTTCGACCATCATCAGTTATTTTGCTCCCCAAATAGCAAAACTCCTTTACTACTTTAAGTGTCTCATTTCCTAATCTCATTCTCTCAGCATCACTCGACTTAATTTGACTATATTCCATTATCCTCGTTATGCTTTTGTTGATGTTCATCTTATATCCTCCTTTCAAGACACTATCCATTCCGTTCAACTGCTCTTCCAAGTCCTTTGCTGTCTCTGACAGAATTACGATGTCATCGGCGAACCTCAAAGTTTTTATTTTTTCTCCATAGGCTGGCCGGTGTGGCCGTGTGGTTCTAAGCGCTTCAGTTTGGAACGGCGTGACCGCTAGGGTCGCAGTTCGAATCCTGCCTCGGGCATGGATGTGTGTGATGTCCTTAGGTTAGTTAGGTTTAAATAGTTCTAAGTTCTAGGGAACTGATGACCTAAGAAGTCAAGTCCCATAGTGCTCAGAGCCATTCTCCAAGGATTTTAATACCTACTCCGAATTTTTCTTTTGTTTCATTCTCTGCTTGCTCAATACACAGATTGAATAACATTGGGGAGAGACTACAACCCTGTCTCACTCCCTTCCCAACCACTGCATCCCTTTCATGTCCCTCGACTGCTTTCTGTACAAATTGTAAATAGCCTTCCTATCCTTGTATTTTACCCCTGCCACCTTCAGAATTTGAAAGAGAGTATTCCAGTCAACATTGTCAAAACCTTTCTCTAAGTCTACAAATGCTAGAAACGTAGGTCTGCCCTTCCTTAATCTAGCTACTAAGATAAGTCGTAGGGTCAGTACTGCCTCATGTGTTCCAACATTTCTACGGAATCCAAACTGATCTTCCCCGAGGTCGGCTTCTACTAGTTTTTCCATTCGTCTGTAAAGAATTCGCGTTAGTATTTGGCAGCTGTGACTTTTTAAACTGATAGTTCGGTAATTTTCACATCTGTCAGCACCTGCTTTCTTTGGGATTGGAATTATTATATTCTTCTTGAAGTCTGAGGGTATTTCGCCTGTTTCATACATTTTGCTCACGAGATGGTAGAGTTTTGTCAGGACTGGCTCTCCCAAGGCCGTCAGTAGTTCCGATGGAATGTTGTCTACTCCGGGGGCCTTGTTTCGACTCATGTCTTTCAGTGCTCTGTCAAACTCTTCACGCTGTATCGTATCTCCCATTTCATCTTCATCTACATCCTCCTCCATTTTCATAATGTTGTCCTCAAGTACATCGCCCTTGTATAGACCCTCTGTATACTACTTCCACCTTTCTGCTTTCCCTTCTTTGCTTATAACCGGGTTTCCGTCTGAGCTCTTGATATTCATGGAAGTGGTTCTCTTATCTCCAAAGGTCTCTTTAATGTTCCTGTAGGCAGTATCTACCTTATCCCTAGTGAGATAAGCCTCTACATCCTTACATTTGTCCCATAGCCATGCCTGCTTAGCCATTTTGCACTTCCTGTCGATCTCATTTTTGAGACGTTTGTATTCCTTTTTAAATAAATTATGAATAATCCGCCTCGATTGCGAAAATTCCCGGTGTTTACCCAGGTTTCAACGTGGATAACCACGGCTTCTTCAGAACAAAATAAAAAAACAGCTTGCCTAAATGGGCATAGTCATTTAGGCAAGCTGTTTTTTTATTTTGTTCTGAAGAAGGCGTGGTTATCCACGTTGAAACCTGGGTAAACACCGGGAATTTTCGCAATCGAGGCGGATTATTCATAATTTATTTAGATAATTACGATTGCTGACGCGCTGCAATGCTGAAAGTTCTTGTATTCCTTTTTCCCTGCTTCATTTACTGCATTTTTATATTTTCTCCTTTCATCAATTAAATTCAATATTTGTTCTGTTACCCAAGGATTTCTACTAGCCCTCGTCTTTTTACCTGCTTGATCCTCTGCTGCCTTCACTACATCATCCCTCATTCTTCTTCTACTGTATTCCTTTCCCCCATTCCTGTCAATTGTTCCCTTATGCTCTCCCTGAAACTCTGTACAACCTCTGGTTCCTTCAGTTTATCCAGGTCGCATCTCCTTAAATTCCCAACTTTTTGCACTTTCTTCATTTTTAATCTACAGGTCATAACCTTTAGATTGTGGTCAGAGTCCACATCTTCCCCTGGAAATGTCTTACAATTTAAAACCTGGTTCGTAAATATTTGTCTTACCATTATATAATCTATCTGAAACCTGTCAGTATCTCCAGGCTTCTTCCATATATACAGCCTTCTTTTATGATTCTTGAATCAAGTGTTAGCAATGATTAAGTTGTGCTCTGTGCAAAATCCTACCAGGCGGCTTCCTCTTTCATTTCCTACCCCCAATCCATATTCACCTACTACGTTCCCTTCTCTCCCTTTTCCTACTACCGAATTCCAGTCACCAATGACTATTAAATTTTCGTCACCCTTCACTATCTGAATAATTTCTTTTATTTCATCATACATTTCTTCAATTTCTTCGACATCTGCAGAGCTAGTTGGCATATAAACTTTTACTACTATAGTAGGTGTGGGCTGCGTATCTATCTTGGCCACAATAATGCGTTCACCATGCTGTTTGTAGTAGCTTAACCGCATTCCTATTTTCCTATTCATTATTAAACCTACTCCTGCATTACCACTATTTGATTTTTTGTTTATAACCCTGTAGTCACCCGACCAGAATTCTTGTTCCTCCTGCCACCGAACTTCACTAATTCCCACTATATCTAACTTTAACCTATCCATTTCCCTTTTTAAATTTTCTAACCTACCAGCCCGATTAAGGGATCTGACATTGCACGCTCTGATCCGTAGAACTCCAGTTTTCTTTCTCCTGATAACGACATCCTCCTGAGTAGTCCCCGCCCGGAGATCCGAATGGGGGACTATTTTACCTCCGGAATATTTTACCCAAGAGGACGCCATCATCATTTAATCATACAGTAAAGCTGCATGCCCTCGGGCTGTAGTTTCCCCTTGCTTTCAGCCGTTCGCAGTACCAGCACAGCCAGGCCGTTTTTGTTATTATTACAAGGCCAGATCAGTCAATCATCCAGACTGTTGGCCTTGCAACTACTGAAAAGGCTGCTCTCCCTCTTCAGGAACCACGCGTTTGTCTGACATATCAACAGATACCCCTCCATTGTGGTTGCACCAACGGTACGGCTATCTGTATCGCTGAGGCACGCAAGCCCCCCCACCAACGGGAACGTCCATGGTTCATGGGGGGAGGGGGAGGGGTGCAATTCATGCAAGACAAAATATTTAAAATTTTACTAGGAATGGTTATTGTTAAAGAGACTGCACAACATGAGAAGACTCCCACAGTTACAAAATTCTGTCAATGCAAAAATTAGATATCTTCCAACCAATTGCGTTATTCGTGAAATGATGAAAAGATAGACACCAAATGAACTTTAATCATGAATATTATTAGTTACCTGAGCGACAAAGATTTACTTCAATTAATAGTTCTGACAAACAAACATTTCATTCTTGCTCATGCACTGGTTGCCTTGGAAATTTTTTACAAAAATCTTCTCCATCAGTAGAATTAATGATATATATTTAATATCAAGTTCTCATCTCCATAATACAATATTCCAGATAATTTCTCTCAGATTCCTAACTAACAACTATCTTTCTCAAAACACTCAGTTGCTCGCTACTATGCCTCAAATTAGTATGTTCCATCGTTGAACAACTGACTGGCGACCAACTATGCCACAGATAAACTTAAACAAAGAGTCAAGGATTTTATTCACTTCTCGTGTAGGGAGCTCATTCATCTTTGACCCAGTACGTAAAGGTGTCGAATACGTTTTCTTTCAGATACAAGGCAGAAAAGTATTCTAATGTGATTTCTGAATGATAAATCCGCTGCGTTTACGTACTGCAGATGGCGTTACTGTTACATTGTGCGAATGTGCTGAAGTGCTAATCAAATTTATTGCTAATCGAAGTTTGTTGCATTCAGTCTTGTTGCAGTTGTAACGGGCGTCAGTTACACTAATACACAGAACTTTTGTTCTGGTGTTGTATGTGTATACTCGTCAGTCCAAAAAGTTTCGAGATTGGATTTATAAAAAAATAAAGTTAAGATGGTGTTTATGTAATGTTTTCGTGTTTTCTGCCGCTGTAAATATTTCACCCTCTATGTTCTGGGAAAAAGATGCATGAGTGCATAGCAGTGATAGTAGATAAGATCCGTGACTTTGGGTTTAGTGTAATCTTTAGTGCGCTTGGTGGCCAGTCATTATGCAGCGCTACGGCATTCTAATTTGAGACGTAGTACCGTAGCGAGCAGTTGAGTTTCTAGAGGACATCTGATATTTGTGGATCTGGGAGAAATTATCTAGAATACTCTATTATGAAGATGAGAACTTGTTTATAAAGATATTTTCTTGACTGTATGGAAGTATAAGACTTATGGGGGAGTATTTCAAGGTAACCAAGGCACGTGCAAGTATGAAATGTTTGTTTATCAAACTTGTTAATTCAAGGAAATCTTTACACTTTAACTAACTAATAATATTCATGATTAGAGTTGGTTTCATCTCTTTGTTTACATTATCTCCCAAATAACGCAATTGGTTTTAATGTCTGAAATTATTTAGTAGTGAGAGAATTGTTAGTCATCTTATGTTATACAATCGTTTTTAGAAGAATCAGTGTTTAATTTTTTAAAAACGTTTTTCTATAAAGTAAAATCTTTCTCCATCATTCTTAGTAAAGTTTTAAATATTTTGTCACGTCTACATCGCACTTTACGGCATATGGGGGCACTTGCTATTTCTGGTAAACAAAGCAAAATTTAGTAGTGAGTAAATTGTTTTTCTTTAGCTGCTGCATTTGTTGATTTCAATTTGCTTTCGAGAACGTCAGTACGCAAGACACAAAGAAGCATGCCGAGCATGATGCAAGTTACTGTCCTTTCAGGGCAGATCTCACTTTTCACTCTTGTGAGGAAACAGTACCCAGTCATAGTTTTCAGGTGTTGCACTTAGTAAGGAAATGAATTTACAGTGAACAATGAAGGTCGTCTTAAATGGTTATTTTCTTCCCAGTAAAGCAATATTTTATTTTGTGGATATTTCAAGTCAGACATTGCACTCCATGTACGTAGCTTTAGCAACTTGCTTCAGTATTGAGTTTCAGCTAAATAGTTTTACTGGGTACACAGTCAGTTTCTTTTTGGGATTTAATTATTTTCATTATTTCTAATTCAGCATCTCACTAAGATTAAAGTTTTTTTTCATAACACTGTTCACAAGCGCAATACAGGGCCAGCCAACAGTCTATATTGACCAGCAGTTGAATACGATAGCTAAAGGGCACGTTACAGGACGTGAAAGTTTTTGAAAAAGAATACTCAGTATATCATCTCTGGATAAATTACGTAGAAAGCGTGTAGTTGTAACCCTTCGGGTGTTCTTTATAGTGTCCACCAACTTCAGTACAATTCTGAGAGCATAGATATAGTCTACCATGTGAAATAGTCAGAAACATCCTTATCTCAGAATTTTTTTTTTTTCAAATTGCCCGTCCATTGGCTTGAGTGTCGTTTATATCATCAAAGCGTTGACCATTATGTGAATTTCTGCACTTTGTCGTGTGAGTGTCATTTATATCATCAAAGCGTTAACCATTATGTGAATTTCTGCACTTTGTCGTGTGAGGCAGGTTTGTATTGATAACGCCAACTATTGTCACCTTTGATACTTCTTTCCAGAAAAGGACTGTCCACATTCAGCATTCCAGTCAACTCTCGGCTGGTCTTCAGATTCAAATGGTTCAAACGGCTCTGAGCACTATGAGACTTAACATCTGAGGTCATCAGTCCCCTAGAACTTAGAACTACTTAAACCTAACCAACCTAAGGACATCACACACATCCATGCTCGAGGCAGGATTCGAACCTGCGACCGTAGCGGCCGCGCGGTTCCAGACAGATGCGCCTAGAACTGTTCGGTCACACCGGCCGGCAGGCCTTCAGGCATCGTTGTTTTAGTTCTGGAGTCAAGGTTAGCGGAGGGACAAAGTTTCCACTCACTTGTTTCGTCGTCAACACGTTCTGGATAATGCCTTCAACACTTGATTTAGAGGTGTTGCTCCATTGTTATTTGTGAGACAACACGTCCACTACTTAAGAGTACCTCCTCACAACTGACTGGTCGAATGCAGACCAGTTATTTACAGTTAGCAGTTAAAGCTGCCACCATGCTGCACTGACGTCGCTTATGCAGCGGACGTACACTATCAGAAGAAGTCGCAATAAGAAAAAAAAAATATTATGTAGAGTAATTAAATTTCGAGAACACAATTTTGTAGGTAACATTTAAGTGTTTAACACTGAAGGATCACAGATTAATGTCAGCACGACATAGGAAATGTGGAATGCTAGTACATTTTTAACTGGTGTAAGCGCCAGAACATTGATTACAAGCATGCAGACCTGCATGAATTATGTTGTACAGGTGCAGGATGTCAGTTTGTAGGATGGAGATCCATGCCTGTTTTACGTCGTTGGTCGTTACAAGGACGGGTAATACTGTTTGTGGCTGTTGCTGGAGTTGTTGTCCGACGGTATCTCATATGTGCCACGTTGCCGTCGGAGCTTGCTTTCTTGCGACTGCACAATCTCGTGACCACCGCTGCCAGTAATCTCGTATAGAAGCTACATTCCTACCACTTCTCTCTGCAATATGGCAGAAGGAACACATGTGGTGATAGAGCAGGCCAAGGCAACATGTCGACACTCTGTAGAGAATGTTGGGTTACAACATAGAAATGTGGGCAGGCGTTAATGTGTTGGAAAACACCCCCTGGAATGCTGTTTATGAAGGGCAGTATAACACGTCTAATCGGCTGATTGCCATACACGTTTATCCAGAGTGCGGTCAGAGTGTGTGGCATAACCACGAGAGTGCTCCTGCTGTCGTACGAAATCGCGCACCGACCATAACTCAAGGTGTACGAACAGTGTAGGACGAAGACATGCGGTAGCGAGCCCTCAATTGGCCTACTTCGAACCAACGGACGGTCAACACTGGCATCGATGCTGAACCAGACCTCATCAGAAAACACTACAGGTCTGCATCCTGTCCTCCAACGAGCACGGTCAACACTGGCATCGATGCTGAACCAGACCTCATCAGAAAACACTACAGGTCTGCATCCTGTCCTCCAACGAGCTCTCGCTAAAGTGGCAAGTGGCTGTGATTGGGGTCAGTGGAATGCACGTTACAGGGCAGCCTAATACTGGCTGCGAGCTGTCCTTGAAGAAACCTATTTGCAACAGTTCTTTGTGTAACTGTGGTGAATACTGCTGCTCATATTGCTGCTGCAGATGCACTACGATGGGTCAGAGCTATACACCGAACACGTTCGTTTTCCCTCTAGGTAATGCCACGTCGCCTTCCGGAGCTTGCTCATCTTGCGACTGTCCATTCTGGTGACCACCACTGCCAGTAATAGTGTATAGAAGCTACGTTCCCACCCCTTCTCTCTGCAATATCGCAGAAGAAACAGCCAGTTTCTCGTAGCACTATTACATGACCTAGTTGAAACTTATTGCGGTGTTGATAAAGGCGTCTTTGTCGCCTTACAGGCATTCTTGACTAACATCAATTCACCACGTCTACTCTCATACGTAACTAACCCTCGCGACCTTGACAACGTCTTTTTAAAACAAACTGTTTTCATCCTCATAGCCGCGCTCCTAGCGCCACTCTTATACGAGTCGTGCGAAATCTGAACAGACACCCTCTTGCAGATGCAGAAACACGCGTCCCAACTTTCGTTTATGTCGCACAACTCCTTGGTGTTGCGAATTTCTTTCCGTCGACGTAAAATCAGTCTCGGTGCTTTCTGGACGGACTGTGTGTATTTATACGACGAGAAACATTTGTTGGAGTTTATTTGTGTGCCTCATATTCGCCGTGTGTAAGTGATACTCGCTGATCGAGACGAGAACAACTGTTAAGATTCATACATTTATTTACCAGTAATACGAAAGTGAAGCTACCTCAAAATGACACGGAGAGGTGGATGGGGGGGGGGGGGGGGAGGAGGGGGTGTTTGGAGTGTGGACCAGACGTCCCGCGAGCAGCTGTCGCGCCGCCACTACTGTGTCTCCGCCTCGAGCTCCTCCTCCTGCGCAGCCTTTATTGCGTTACGCCTCCGCAACAGGTGCAGTAGTACGCGGTCGTAGTACCGGCGGCGGAAACGCTCCCCCCTTAATCGATACCGCGTGCCTTCTACGCCTTAAAGCCGACGGCGCCTCTGGCCGGCACGTGGACACGCCTCGGGGGTGGTCTGATAAACGGCCGCCCCGGCCACCTGGGGTGGTTCCACGTGACCCGGTGTAAGCCCCATCTGTTTCCGTCCCGGCAGTGCTGGAGGAACTAACGAGGCTATTAAAACCGGGGACTTTCACACGTAGGATTTGGCTGCACGGCTTTTCACGGTGAGTTCGTGGTGATGGCAACTTTCAAAACACTGCCTGAGTAAAAAACTGAACCACGCAGACGACGTGGTCTGATACCGTGCATGCACACACCATTGGAGAGTATGTAAATGAACAGAACTGTAATTCTCTGCGAGACATAGAACGGTGACTCGATGGTGGACTGCTTGTCCAGCCGTCCATAACTGCCCTAGAAGTTTCAGCGACTGAGGTCAACAGACTGTTCTACGGATCGTCAACTTCAGCTGATGGTGCTATCTGACGATGGGCTGGGCCGAAACCTGTCATTTTAGTAAAATAACCGTTGCGATCAAGACTTTTTTTATTGATTTCATAAATAATGTACTCCCTGAAATATTGTGAAATCCTCCAACATTGGGCGAGTACTAATAGAGCGGACTAATGGATTACCATCGCAAGTGCAGGCTTCCGTTACCAAGACAACACAAATAGCTGCGTTTGGGTAGTTCATATGGCTCTGAGCACTATGGGACTTAATTTCTGAGGTCATCAGTCCCCTATAACTTAGAACTACTTAAACCTAACTATCCTAAGGACATCACACACATCCATGCCCGAGGTAGGATTCGAACCTGCGACCGTAGCGGTCGCGCGGTTCCAGACTGTAGCGTCTAGAGCCGCTCGGCCACTCCGGCCGGCTGCTGCGTTTGGAGTGACGGTGTGTGTGAGAAGAATGGACTGCATTTAATGGGATCGCATTGTGATCATTCACGAATGGTGCTTCCACACTACTCTACATGACCATAGTCGGTGAGTATGGCGGCGAATTGGGGATCCCCAGAACTACCCCCAATAGAACACCTGCGACTGCAGCTCGTTCGTCTACTCTGCCTCAGTGGCGGTGTCCAGGGCATCGAGGACCAGTTACAACAGATTAGCACGAGATTTCGTCTGGAGAGGATATGGCGTGGCTTCATAACACCCCTCCCGATCGAATTAATATATACATGTACGGCAGAGGTAGTGCAGTGTCACTGATAACAGGGCTCACACAGTCAAGTCTTTGGAAATTTCACTAGATTTCGTAGTCAGTGAAATAATACATACTCTGTTCTCCTTATGTGAGTGCTTCAACTTTTTTTTGTCAGTTGGTGTATTAAGCTCGCTAGACAATATGATCCAATTAGTGGCCCTATTAAAAGGGAACACTGGTGACATTGTATATGGTGCAGAACAGATGCCAGTCAGCTATGGGACTCTCCAAAGCTACCCTACGACATGGGTGTGAAGTGGTGTGTATGTGCCTTCGGTTGTATACAATCAGCGTAGTGAGGTGGGTCGATGTGGACATATGCTAGAAGGACAGAAAGGAGTTGCTGTGTTTGCACCTGCCATTACCACGCCGTCACTGTTGTTGTGCATTGAGTTGGAGTATCAACGTACGGCTGTCCACCGTGTCTACAGCGAATCAGCTGTCACTCGTAGTCATGGAAGACAATGTAAAAGAAGTGGCAGCAAAAAGTTGTTAAACAACATGGACCGGAGGCAAGTGTCATATTTTGAGAACGGCAATCTGTTTCATGCCCGACAGGATCTGCTACTGTTAATGACAGCAGGTCAGTCTCAACCAGTTCCCGAGAGAACCTGGCGAAAGCAGCTCCATGCCGAATATTTGTTTTTTCACCCAGCGATAATCTTACAATGATGTAAAATTTGCCATAGTAATACAATGAAAATAAACAGCTTAAAATAGGCATTAATATAGTTTACCCCGGTTGTCAATCATACGTGGAATTGGAAATGAGCGTTTGGCGTCATTGGCCGGGAGGCCCCTTACGGGGCAGGTCCGGCCGCCTTGGTGCAGGTCTTATTACATTCGACGTCACATTGGGCGACCTGCGCGCCGGATGGGGATGAAATGGTGATGAAGACAACACGACACCCAGTCCCTAAGCGGAGAAAATTCCCGTCCCAGCCGGGAATCGAACCTGGGCCCCTTACGACGGCCCTCCATCACGCTGACATTCACCTATCGGGGTGGACCCCACGAGCAGTCAGGTGCATTTTCTCTGGTGTTTCGACGGATACAATTTCGGCAGTGTATAGCTGCAGTCATCTCAGACAAATACTGCTCATCACCTCTTTCATGTGACGGCCAATGTCCACGGAAAGCGTCGATTTGTTTCCCATTAGAAACAAAATGATTTTTAAAGCCATTCGATAAAGCACTGGTCCTAAATTGGTCTAATGCGACATTCGTATTACCCATTTGTGTTAACAGAAACATCAAAACACGAAGAGTAACCAGTACTGCAGCAGAGACTGAGCAGCGCTGCTGACTGGCGGTAGCAGTCAGTGTGGGCTAAGGCAGTATGCCCGTCGCTGCTGGATTACCGATTATTCATCGTGTTTTGCCGTTCCTGTTAACACATACGGGTAATACGAATGTCGCATTAGACTTATTTGGGACCGCCTCTTTATCGAATGGGCATGTAACATTAGGCTTCAAAAATATTTTTGTTGGTAACGGAAACAAACCGACGCATTCCGTCGACACTAGACGTCGCATGAAAGACGCGATGAGAGGAATTTTTCTGGGATGATTCCAGCTACACATTGCAGAAACAAATTTGAAGATACCTGCCAAAAAACCTGATAAATATGTGCCAGACGACTTTTCTCAGTAGGGACGACCTGTATAAGTGAGATATTATGACAGGACAGATGGTCGGCCGTTTCCTCGTTTGCCTGAAATAATTTAAGAAAACCAATGGAAGCCTAAATCAGAATCACTGGACAGAGCAAACTCCTTCCTCCCGAATGTGCAGCATGCGTATTAACATCCGCACTGTCGCATTCGGCTGGTTCCTGTTGCACAATATTCTTTGATTTACACGTTTCAGCTAATTTATAATATGAAACACAGTTTTGCCTTTCATTGCAGAACGCGCTAAGGACAGCCGCTGGTGACTCCTGACCCGTGGACAAGCTGATATGCCCCTTTACTAACTCCAGTCTGCTTGGAAAACTGACGGCAGACCGTTAGACACGTAATTATTCCCCACGCGCGTGTTCATGTCCTCCCCTCCGTCCTCTTGAAAAACTAAGTCAGCATCTCTCCAATATGAGTGCGAAGTTGAACTCAAGACAATGACAAGATATTACTAACAAGCAATATAGATCTTGGCCCATGATTTCTTGATAAAAGCGTTATATTGTGAAAATGTAATGTGGGATGGAGTTGTAGTTATTGCCTTTCATTATTAACTACTAGTAATCTTTAAACCTGTAGTACACAGTAATTATATTCACGTTTTATCTATCTTTTTAAAGAAATGTATTCAACTTATGTTTTTCACTTCTTGGGCAGATCATTACACAATTTTATTCGCCAATAAAAGTTGCTGTTTTGAGTTTATTATTTCCTTGGAAAATATAAGTCCGAACTGGTTCTTATTTCATTATTATATACAGAATAGTCAGTGAAATACTTAGTAATGTTATTCGTGACGTATACTACAAATTGGTAGATGCAAGCACTTGGTGCAATATGGATAATCAGCTTTTTAAACAGTTCTTTACATTGAAACCGAATGTTACTTCTAGTTATTATTCTTAAGGTCCTTTTCTACTGTTTAGAAACTGTGTCAGTGTTTTTTGTATCTGACCTCCAGAAAAGAATCAAAATAAAGAACTGAATTTACCCAAATACTATGGTGCATCACCACAAGGCATTGTCTGTTACACAATGGTGATTGAACCTTAAGAGCATAATATACATACGAAATCCTTCTTGCCAGTATCTTTGTATGTTCGCTTCATGTTAGCTGTCAGTCAACATTCATCACTAAAAACTATGTGTTTTTTACACAATCTGTGATTTATCATCTATGCTTAATGCGCCAGATTTGTTTTATCTGTTTATGCTGAACTGCTGACTGTTTTCTTTATGTTCGATGTTAATTTTTTACACACTGCCCAATTGTAAACATCTTTGACGGTTTCATTCGCTTTCGCCCCTGTTCTGATGTGTTGTTAATGCCTGTGACGTTGTAGTCATCAGCAAAGAGAACGTCTTCTCCATCTCTTATACAACCTGGAAATAGTTTGTTGTGTTAAGAACAGGACTGGAAAATATCCTGAGGAACACGTATTTATCGTCTGACACTTGTTTTACCGAAAATTTACTGTCAGCAGATGTATGAACTATCTCTACCATTTGTACGCTGCTTTGCAGGTAAGATTAGTACCACTCGTTTGCTATTCCTCTTACACCTTCTGCTTATAGCTTGTTTAGTAGTATTTTGTGTTCAATTGTGTCACAAGCCTTGGACAATTCTAATATATATTCCTTTAGCAGTCATCCTAGTCAAGAGTTTCAAGTAGCAATTTTGTTAACTGCATAAAAATCAGCATTGTTCTCCTTCGGAAACCAAACTCTGCTTCGTTGAATTGGTTGCGTTAAGTCAATTGACTCTTTAATCCATCTTCCGTGGTTACTTCGACGTTATGAGTCGGTGCCATTGCTCATAGCGTTCGCACTGTCTTCAGTGCTCCAGCGAATGTGACCACGATTTTGCCTCTTTTCAAACGGTGCATGTTCTCGAGTGCACCGACTGCCCAACGAGACGTTTAAAACGCAGTGTGTGGAGAATGGAATTCAGGCCGGAATTAGTTCTTGACGTGTAACTCTTCAGGCTTTCCCGGCGATCTAATGACATCTGTTGCACCTGTTCAGTCATACACTGACATCCACGTAGTTCCTGTACAGAAACAAATATTACGAGCAAACTGAAGGTGTAGCTATGGGCAGCCCACTGTCCCCTGTGGTTGTCAACATGTTTATGGAGAGTTTTGAGGAGAGGGCATTGGAGACAGCCACATTTAAGCCCACATGCTTCTTTAGGTATGTGGATGACACCTTCGTGATCTGGCCACATGGGATGGACAGGCTCAATGAGTTTCTTGGACATCTTAACTCATGCCACCCTAATATCAAGTTCATCATGGAACTGGAGAAGAATGGCCAACTGCCATTTCTGGATGTACTAGTCCAGAGGAAAGCAGATGGATCAATTGGCCACAGTGTGTACCGAAAACTAACACACACTGATTTATATCAGCAGGCCAGCAGCTGTCACCACCCTGCACAGAAGAATGGGCTTTTGAAGACCTTGGTCCACAGAGCACGTGCCCTGTCAGACCAAGAGAATCTACCTATAGAGATAGAACGTCTCAAAACAGTTTTCTCCAAGAATGGATACACGGACAGACAAATTCAGAGGGCATTCCAACCAGCCACTATACCACAGGTTCCGGAAGAAGACCAAGATGAAGCAAAGAAGGTGGCATATTTGCCCTATGCTGGCTCTATTTCTGCCACAATCAGTATGATCCTCCGTAAACACAATATCAAGTGTGTTTTCCGTCCATCCAACAAGATCGGGGGACTGCTGGGGAGTGTCAAAGACGACCTGGGGTTACGAAAACCAGAGATTTACAATATACCTTGTCAGTGTGGCATGTCCTACATTGGCCAGACGACAAGAAATGTGGAGATCAGGTGCAAAGAACATCAGAGGCACACTAGATTAAGACAGGTGACTAAGTCAGCCATTGCTGAACACTGTCTAGAACTACATCATGCCATGAAGTATGAAGATACCAAGATTCTAGCACAAACACCCAGATTTTGGGACAGTGTTATAAGAGAATCGATAGAAATAAAAATGGTTGACGATCTTATGAACCGTGACACAGGGTACCAGCTAAGCAGAGCCTGGGATCCGGCTCTGGAATTGTTAAAGGAGCAACGGGGCCAGCTGCAACACTACACTAACAGAAGAACCAGAGACATGGAGATGGAAAACGAGCCCCTGACGGACTGCCAGGCGCACCAGACCGAAGATGGAACACCCAGAAGTGGGACTGGAGGGCGCGGACCGCAGAGGGAACACCTAGAACCGCAGCGGACGGAAAACGGAGCAGCAACGCTCCAGCAGGTCGCAGGGAATGGGCGCGGACCACAGAGGAAGCGCCTGCAGCCGTTGGTGGAGGGGGAAGGCCATAGGCATAAATACTGGACCAGGTCCACTCGAGGAGCAGTCTCAGGTCGCATCTGATGAAGGTTACGAACTACGTGACCGAAATATCGAGCAAGTCGACGCTGATATCCGGCAGAACCTCCGACAACCCAAGATGTCAGTCCTTGACGTGCTGGAGATATTTTACGCATCATGAGTTGGCCCTTCTTATGTACGTAATAATTTCACGATTATCGGTGACGAGGTGATGCCCTTTCCTGGACACCTTCATAGCTCAGTCAATACACGATGTTATCACACATGCTGCTTCTTCGGGCAATCTGCTTCTTTGGGTTATCAAATTTGCCTCACCACCCCGCCCCCCACTCACCCCCAACCCCGTACTTTCACAAAGTGGACACTCAGTAACGTCTTCCTCCTTCCTTAAGTGGATCCAATCTCATAACGTTGAAGAATTTCAAAGGGAAATGTTTTATTAACAGCTGAGATTCAGTCACGCCCTTCATAAAAGTCATCATGGTTGGGAAAAATGTGTCGCAATGAAGGGTGAATATGGTCAGAAGGATTAACAGCGTCACCAAATTTTCAAGGTCGCGCTTTATTTTTTCGAGGTGATATACCTACATAAGAACACCTTTCCTAATCTCATTCTGAAACTATCAATCTTGTATGAATGTAGGATAAACTACTCATATCTTTATTGTCAAATTCCCTTTTAAATGCTAGTGATAGTTCTATATATTAAAACATTAAAGATTACTTGTTACAACTGTAATAACAAATCAGTAAAATGTAATTTATTGCTGTTTATAATGCAGAATGCAACTAAAGATTAAGTGATCAATCCAGGTTTGTTCAGTGTAACAAATCTTATGATTATGCACTGTAAACAGTGTTTGGGATTCTTTATATATAATCTTTTACGTGTAATATGAAACAATGAATAGCGTACCACGTCAAAAATTGTTGTACATAATTATACTTCTCTTTTAGATTTTTAATTTCATTGTACTATCAAAGACATGTTTCACTGCCCGTATATTCTCACATCATCGCCATACTCACATCTTTTCCAATGTAACATCTTTGAAATCATTGTTTATGTTACTCGTGTGAAGCTGGGCCACGCTTTGTAAAAGTTTATCGTGTATGCAGTTAAACATAGAATGGTGTGGTTTAAAGCGTAATCCACTGAATTGAACAGTACTCACGTAGTGCACATCCAAAAATGTATTACAGTAATTTTAAAATACAAGACAACAAAAACAAAAGACGATTTCGTCACAAAGAATAATACAACACGTAAGTTTTCGCCGCATTCCAAGTTTTAATAACTTTAAAGCCTTTTTATGAATGTGACTTCTGAAATTTTCCCGGCGTATTTGTTCTTCTAATAATTTCCGGGTATGCAGCCGGATCCCGTTGACATTCTGCCACGATATTTCGGCCCAGAGACGTCCGGCCGTCATCAGGTGAGTACACAACTACTGAAGAGCCCAGGTGCAGTCGCGCATGCGAAATGTACTGGCATCCTATAGCGCAAGCGTCAGGTATTGACATGCACGGCATCGTCGAGTTTCCCAGCGTATGGAAGAAACGCAGTTGATTTAAAGTCGTCATCAGAGTCTTGTTATGACAGTTGCGCATGGCCTTTCTTATTTGGCGTGAAGTGTAGCCATTCTCTTTAAAAACCTTCTCCAAGTGTTCTACTTCTGTGTGGAGGTTTTCATCATCCGATATTACATGCGCTCGATGTATTAAGGTACTGAGAACACCGGTTGTTTGTGCTGGGTGATGGCAGCTTGACGCCTGGAGATACAGATCTGTGTGAGTCGGTTTTCTGTACACAGAATGTCCTAATTTTTACGGCGTACTAGCACGTCTAGAAATGGTCAAGTGCCATCTTTTTAAATCTCCATCGTGAATCTGATGTTCTCATATAATGAGTTTAAATGATGAAGGAATGTTTGATAGAGATCAAAAGAACTGCATCTCACAAATTTTACGGAATTGTGAACAAAATGCTTTGTCCATTCCAGTGCAGCAAACAAATAAGGACTGGAAAACGAGTGCCCACCAAGAAAACAAAGATATCAGTAACACCTTTCAGAAGACAGATATGTATGGTCTCCGAAACCGGTTATGGTGTTACTCAGGTAAATTTTTTCTAAATATTGCTTGTGACAGGTTGATGTTTAAATGATAAACCTTATTGTACTACAGCTACGGTTCTCTAAATGTCAATTTTCGACAAGAACGCCTTACAGTATTCAAAACTTAGGGCTTATTTGTTCTGAACATCAAACGGTCCCGAAAATACGTCGTATGAATAGCTTACCTGAATTATTTTATGGGTTTCTAGTACGAATCTCATGTTGTGAGTGACAGTGTGCCGATTTACGTTACTTGCAGGTATGTAGCTGAAGAAATGATCTCAGTGGAAGTTGTTCCATTTACTGAATTGCAGCAGTAAGTCATTGGTGTCTTAATTTGACATCATTAAGCCGAAAATGTTTGCTTACAAATTTTATATTCTTCAACTTTCTTTCTGGTGAGTATACCCTGCCAAAGTGGTGACGCGAGTTTCGATCGAGTTGGATACCAGGTTCATATTTTGCGAATTTGACTGACAAAATGATGATTCTAACAGCTTGTCCACCTTGATGAAACAAGAAATTCTGTCACTGCCGAACAGCAGTAACTTTACTTTTAATATTTGGGTGTTGCATGTACAACGAAGCGTCAAAGAAACTGCTATAGTCAGGGATTTTCTCTGCCTCGTGATGACTGGGTGTTGTGTCATGTCCTTAGGTTACTTTGGTTTAAGTAGTTATAAGTTCTAGGGAACTGATGACCATAGATGTTAAGTCCCATAGTGCTCATAGCCATTTGAACCATTTGAAACTGCTATAGCCATACAGAGATATGTAAACAGGCAGAATATGGCGCTGTGGTCGGCAACGCCTATATAAGACAACAAGTGTCTGGCGCAGTTGTTACATCGGTTACTGCTAGAATGGCAGGTTATCAATATTTAAGCGACGTTGAACGTGGTGTTAACGTCGGCGCACGAGCGATGGGAGACAGATCTCCGAGGTACCGATGAAGTACAGATTTTCCATTACGACCATTTCACGAGTGTACAGTGAATATCAAGAATCCGGTAAAACATCAAATCTCCGACATCACTGCGGCCGGAAAAAGGTCCAACAAGAACAGGACCAACGACGACTGAAGAGAATCGTTCAACGTGACGGAAGTTCAACCGTTACGCAAATTGCTGCAATTTCAATGCTGGGCCATCAGCAAATGTCAGCGTTCGAACCATTGAGCGAAACATCATCCATATGGGCTTTCGGAGCCGAAAGTCGGACGAGTGTCGTTTCAAATTGTACCGAGCGGATGGACGTCTATGAGTACGGAGGCAACGTCAATATCTCCGTCCGATAGACGCCCATCAATTTTCTTTCCAGGACATAAAAAAATTACACCTGTCTGTATGTGAAATGGTCGCGTAGATTTTTATAGAGACACATGGGACAATCCACTTGTTTCAGTTTTTTTTTAAACAGGGTAGGCCACCGCAAATTACCAAAGGCCACAACTATATCAGTCATTATGCCTATAACATACTTCTTGTACGTAGTGTCCACAGTATTCATTGCGTGATTGTCCGCCGTCCCCCCCCCCCCTCAACTCCGCCACCCTCACCCCCCCCCCCCCCACTATCCCCCCCTCCCTCACCATCCCGGTAGCTGAGTGGTCAGCGCGACAGAATGTCAATCCTACGGGCCCGGGTTCGATTCCCGGCTGGATCGCAGATTTTCTCCGCTAAGAGACTGGGTGTTGTGTTGCCCTAATCATCATCATTTCATCCCCATCGAAGCGCAAGTCTTCGAAGTGGCGTCAAATCGAAGGACTTGCACCCGGCGAACGGGCTACTCGACTGGAGGCCCTAGCCACACGACATTTACATTGCGTCATTTATCGCATCCCCGGTAGATTTACTTTTATTGGCTCTTACCTACTACCTGTCTGTTGTCCTAAGTCGGAGGCACAGAGGCTTTTCCTGCAATCTCTCTCTAACAGAATGTTTCTTTATTGACTGAGCTCCAAATGTTCGCAGAAGAGATGGATGAACCACGTAACAGGAGGCCTGGGTAGCCGTTCGTGGGTGGCAGGCATGTCCCTGGGAATATTGTGACTTCTAAAGTGAGATCTACCCAGTAGAGGCCAGTACTCTAACCGTTTATCATCGTATAGGATCTGTGGCTTACGTGGCTTTTTCCGCGTGGGTCCTCAGGACTGAGAATTTCATCCGGCACGGCTGGGGTGACTTCCTAAAAGCTCTGGTTTGAGAACAATGTTGTGCTTTCGGCAAATGCAAAATAATGTTACAAGCCGCTGTTGCTGTTAAAGAGAAATGGTGGTGCGTTTTTCGCTGGCAGACCTTCTGAGAAAATTGGAGGAAGACGAATTGGCCGAAGGATAGTGATCTCGCCATTTTCATGTGGGAAAGCTATGTGGTAGAAACTGTCAGCGTTTTCCTCGTTTCGGCGGGGGCGGAATGGCGCCACCCATAGTCACGCCACGTAAACACCAAATTTCTCTCTCGCAGCGTGGGAAAGCACCTCATTGGATGTCTTAAGAATATCTGCTAGGTGGGTTGTTGGAGCTCCATTTCTAAAATTTCATAGGTCAATCATTGGGCAAGCCTTCCCATTGATGGAGTAAGGTTTGTGCTGAGTATTGCGGGAGAGCCTGCAGCAGCGGTAGGGAAGCATCAGGAAGACTGTGAAAGTTTCCTTTAATAATTATTCATTTCATCTGCGATTACGTACTGGTTGTTGTAACTTCGCTGTTGTTTCGTTTTGCGTGACTTTTAGCATTCCTTACTGCGAGAGAAACCAAATATATTTAACTTCGAGAATAAAATATGAATTTGGCCCTGTTAGACAATCTTCCTAAAAAGATGTGCAAACTGATTAAATCCTGAACTTTGTTATTAATCTCTTTAATTAAACAAAGTGGTCCCTGGGCGTTAATACTCTGATTAAAAATGCTAGTCGTGAAATGCTCCCAGTGCGTTTGTAATTTTAGTAGCAAAATGATCATGAAATAAAAATATTTTGCCTCGTAATGCGACTGCTTGGAAACGCAGTGCTTGCTGTTCTCTGTGCGCCAGTTGGAAATTTCTAACTACAGTTGCTGAGACCTCAGTGCAATGCTCCAGACAACAACTAAACTGTTTTATACATAGCATTGAGTGAGACACTCCTTTAAATAAAAATGACTTGGATCGAGAACATGGACAATGCACTTAAGCAAAATATTCCTGTAACAAACTGTTTTAAACTATCTGATATATTATTAATTTGCGAAATTCATGTTACCACCGCCCATTAACATTGACTAAGGGCAACACTGACATCAATTCTTAGTCTCAGAAAAGTCAGACAAAGAATTGACCAACATAAAAAATACCTTACAGTGAAAATTACACAATCTTTAATGAAAAATCTGATGTTCCCTGATACGGATGTCTCATTCAACAATGAAACATAACTATGCACGACTGCAGTGACACTAAATAAAAAATATTACCTTCATTCTTCTTCATACTCTTTTCTTAATATCCTTGCATCTCATTTCAATCTAAATCATTAATCAAATCTTTCTCCTCTGTTTCACAATATTCAACAACAAATCATTTCACTTAAGCACAGATGCACTTAACTGTACGTCTACATTGCTACGAGTCCGCTGCTCGGCGTCTTTCTCACTACTACTCTAACGATAGAACTCCCACGTTCCTCGTTGCCAATCAGCGATGACAAAACACACACACCGTCCAGCGACACAGCTACTCTGACGAAAGACTGCGCACGATTAACAAGCCTTTCAAGATTGTCGCTTAGTGTTTGCGACATTCAGTGCATATACAAATTCCAGAGCCGAAAATAACAAACTCCCAACAGACCTGTTTCAACTGGTTCGGGAGACACGGAGGAAGATACTGGGCCAGAACATACTGACCCCAGCAGATGCGGGTCTTACCACTCTGAATCATTGATTTCGCTGAAAATAGCTTACGGCATGGACTATCAAGGGAGGAAAATAGTTACGTGTTTTGGCTCGTTTCTTTTAAACTTGATTACACAGTACGACTTGATGTTTTCTCTTGTTGCAGTTGGCTCATCTGTGACTGAGGTTATTCTGGGCTGAGTGGGTTAAATATTTTTCATGTGGAACCGGTACCAAGCTTCCTGGTACGATTAGAGTAATCATAAGACACACAACAGCAGTTATACGTTTTACTGCGAGATCGTGTTGAGATGATTGTCACGCTTGTCTTATCCAGTCATTATGGAGCTGTCAAACAGCTCTAAGACTCACTTAAATTGTCCCAGTGTTCATAACTTGCATTTCCTTTTGTTTTCATTTTCTATAAATCTCACTGCCTCTTTGCGTTTGTGCTAGAAAAAAATAAATGAAATTGGGTCTATTCTGTACCTAATTATCAATTGAGTACATAGCTAACCTGCCCTAGTAATTAAACATTAATTTTTTGTGAGAACAGACATTCAGAACTTATTTTCTTTATTTCCTCAATATGCGATCCATTGCACGACAAACTCAGTTATCGTCTGAGATCATGAGGACTGATCTGACTCTAGGTAAGTCCCGCGAGAAGATATAACAAAAACGACCAAAAGGTTCGTTAGTTCCATTTGGCAACTTGCGATATATTAAGCGACCTGGATGGTTTTATTCACAAAATACAGACAACGATATTAGACTCATAAGGTAATTGTATTTCCTTTATTATATATAGACCAAGAGTATGTTAGCGATAGTGGAGGGAACATTTTCCTAATGCTATATTTGCGAATGCTACTAACTATTTTGTTTTTCAAATTGTGACTGGATCTGAGGTACAAACCTCATAATGGAGTGGATACGCACATACATTGGAACCTTGCATATAGGGACTGCCTGGATAATGGAAATCGGTATAACCCATGAACTCTGAAAACTTGATCTGGAGTCAACTTGTCAAAGGAAATAACATATTCTAATGCGTTTCTGCTATTTTTAACAGCCCCTGGAAGGTTTTCACCAGTCACACCTGACATTTTTCTTGTTGCTCTTTCCACCTTAACAACCACCACTGCCTACCCGTTCAGTTAGGATCACAGTTCGAAACCTTTTTGTTGAAATTTTATCGCTTTTTCCTTCAGTATCAGGTCTGACGCTCTCCGTGAACCGTTGTAACCTCTCAACAGAAAAATTCCGAAACCTCCCAAAAGTAAAAATATAATTATTTATATCATTCACATTCAGCGCAACCTCCCAATAAAAAATTCCGTAACCTACCAATAATACAATGTGACTAATCTCTCAATAAAATTGTGCTTCATTTATAACCTTTCAATAATTAAGAGACTGTAAATTTAAACTTGTAAATTTGGACGTCAGCAGAGCTGCGTCATGGCCCTGAAAGATCATTCTGAATAAAAACATGAAAATTCTTACCTCAATAAAGTCGCCGGATAACGCGTATATATATCTTCTCCTATAATAAATGTTTGTGGCACAACTCAGTGCAATGCTGCCCATCAGATTTGTCATATATAAAAGAAACAACTGATTTGTCTTTACAATAATCAGGGCGAGTATGGATTGGAGAAATTAGTAAAATATTTAAATTAAGTTGAATGATTGTCAAAACTTAACTTTAATAAGAAAGATTATTATTAAGAGATTTCTTTTTAAAACCATTTACATGGGACTTGATATATCATTACTACATATGCGCGAGGCTGCTTTTACCTTATACTACTACGCTCAAGCACCGCCATCGCTCCACACGACCGGCCCAGCCACCACGATACACCAGACTGCTAGCAGCTACTACTGTTTACTCCTACAGCCACACAGTTCCTACTGCTGACAACACTGCTCTCTGGTGTGAGATTTTCTTATGCTTACATATCGCAGGCAGCGCGTGAGCAATCCATCGAAATTACATCTGCTCGAGTGCGCTAGCAACAAATTCCTTAACCATGGACCTCTTACATAACCCTCCACAGGGGAGGCAAAAATTTGGCAGCGATGGTGAGTCAATTGGACTTTCCATGAGCAACAAATTTTTCTATAATCTATTTAGTCACTAAGTCTACGGTCACAGAGTATATACATTATTGATAAGTGCAGAACATATTAAGAAATGAAATAGAGTGCACAAGTACTGAGTACAGAACATATTAAGAAATGACACAGTTTATACGCAATGAGTGCACACGCACTGTATACGTCTTTACCATTTTACAAGAATTTGAACACATTGAGAAATGAAATAAAGTGAACACGCACTGTGTAAGTCTTTAGCATTTTACAACAACTAGGAAAGGGATGGGAAGGATAGCATCATGGTTGTAGCACTGTGGGTTGCACGTAGCTGCACTGAAAGTCCATATGTTTCCACAGAAGCACAACAGCAACTGAGACAATCTGTAGTTCTCTTCCCTGAAGTATTGATCAGTGTAGCCAAGACACTGAAATGTTGTATTAATATTCTATGTTATCATTTTGGTAATACATTAGGTACACCCAACATTAAGACCATAATGACATCTCCGTCGGTTAGAGTGGTGGACAACTTGATGTCAACACCACATTATGGTAGAATCCATACTCTTACATTAACATAGAATCAGTGCAAAAACCAAATATAGTGCCCCATGATCATGAGGATGGACAGGACATACGGATATAGCAGTAATTGGTGGTAATTAGGTCAGAAGGTGAAGGACATTAAGTCTTATGCCAGTCATCATTCAGAATTACACTAGTGTATCAATCGATATGAATAATTATTGGCATCCATTGGCTATTTAAACAGCATTTAAGTAGTATGTATGGAGTATTACGGAACATTATTCATAAGTAGTCTCATTACAGTAATTAATGGCATAGCATTTATGCCTAAACGCGTGAGCAATCCATCGAAATTACATCTGCTCGAGTGCGCTAGCAACAAATTCCTTAACCATGGGCCTCTTACACCGTTGTGGGTTGGCTTGAGTGCCACAATGATACAGATAGCCGTAGCTTAGGTGCAACCAAAACGGAGGCGTATCCGTAGAGATGCCAGACGGACATGTGGTTCCTGAAGAGGAACAGCAGCCTTTCTAGTAGTTTCAGTCTGGGTGACTGACTGATCTGATCTGTAACATCAGCCAGAATGGCCTTGCTGTGCAGGTACTGCGAATGGCTAAAAGCATAGGGAAATTACAGCTATTATTGTTCCCGATGACATACAGCTCTTAAATTACGATGCCATCATCTTGAGTACAATATAGCGGAGGAAAAATAGTCCCCCATTCTGATCTCCAGGGGGGGGGGGGGGGGAGGGGAAGTACTGCTCAGGAGGATGTCGTCATCTCATCAGGAAACAAAACTGACATTCAACAGGTAGGAGAGTGGAGTGGTAGGGGATAATTTGGTTATAAAACTTAAAAGGTAAGTGGTCACGTTTAAGTTAGTTATGGAGGAAACTGGTGAAGTTCGATGGTATGGTGAACAGGACCTCTGGCCAGGTCATTAAAAGGACATAAATACAAAATCACATAGGGACCAATGCTGGAGTAGGTCTAATAATAAATAAGAAAATAGGATTATGGGTAAGCTGCTACGAACAGTGTAGTGAACACGTTACCAGAGCAAAAATAGACAAGAACCCGCCACAGTAACACAACTTTGTATGTCAATTAGATCCACAGATAATGAAGAGATTGAGAAAAAGCTTTATGAGATAAAAGGAACTATTCAGATAGTTAAGGGAAAGGAAAATTTAATTGTGATGTGGAAGTGGATTGAGATATTGAGGAAAGGAAGAGAAGGAAAAGTGGTAATGGAATCAGACTACCATTTACGATTGAAAGACTAAGCCACCTGGCAGAATTTAGCACAGAGCCTAACGTATTCAAGCTAACACTTTGATTAAGATCACGGAAGGCATTTGTCTACATGGAAGATAAGTGGAGACAGTGGAAGAGTTCAAATTGCGTACATAATACGAGGATAAGTCAATTATTATCCGCAATTTAGTTATATTTTTGTTTATTTTGGTAGATGACGCGTGCTTGGTTTATTTGTTGTTATACCTTCGCAATTTTCAAACTATTAGGTTAGTTTCGTTATCGCTGCCGTGCTGTTAATCATGGGTGCTCCGCTGTCTATTTACACCAAAGAAGAGCAACGTTCAGTGATCCGTTTTTTGTAGTCGGAAGGAGTATCAAGGGCCGAAATTCATCGCTGACTTTCGGTACAGTACGGGAACAGTGTTTTTCACGAGGGAGTGACCATGAATGGAATGAAAAATTCCGAAATGGTTACACAAGTGTTATACATGATGAATGAGCCGGACGACCGTTTACCGCCGCAAATGAAGAAACCGGTGAGCGTTCACGTGAAAAGATTCTCTTGAACAGACGATTAACTATTGACGAAGTGGCACGTCGTCTGCAAAATAGTCACCGTTCTGCCTACTAAATCATCCACAACAGACTTGGGTTTCATAAAGTTTGTGCAAGATGGGTCCCAAAACAACTCACACAATTGCGTAAACAAACGCGCTTGGACATCTGCAAAAAACATTTGCATCGCTATGGAAACGAAAGGGAGAACTTCTTAGACAGGATCTTTAATGGTGATGAAACATGGATCCAATATTACGAAACGGAGAGTAAATGGCAGAGTAAGGAATGTAAACATTCCAACTCGCCCTGCAAGAAAAAGTTCAAGACCCAACTGTCAGCAGGAAAATTGATGCTTACGGTTTTTTGGGATGCACCAGGTCCATTACTGGAACATTATGGGGAAAGGGTCACAACAATAAACAGTGTACGTTACAGTGAGATTCTTATTGCCAGGCTAAAGCCTGCAGTTCGAAGCAAACGCCGAGGATTGTTGTCAAAAGGTGTTGTGTTGTTGCTCGACAATGCCCGTCTGCATACTGCTGCCCACACTGCTGAAACGCTCCAGAAACTCATATTTTAAGTACTGGATCATCCTCCATATAGTACCGACCTTGCTCCTTCCATCACTTGTTTGGTCCACTCAAACAGGCATTAAGGGGCCGTCGATTTGCCTCAGACGAAGCAGTGAAAGAAGCGGTGCATTCCTGTCTCGCAGCTCAACCGAGAACCTTCTTTTATGAGGGCATCAGGAAGCTTGTACAACGATGGACCAAGTGCGTTCTTATAAGTTTCCTATTTGATTATAATAAAATTTGATAACTACTTTGCGGATAATAATTGTTACCCTCTTACTAAGGCATAGAATTCAGAACCGGATTTTAACTGTAAGACATTTACATGGGAATATGTGCACTCTGACCATAATTTATTGTATGAATGAGTGGTGTCTGTTCTTTCGAATATGTGAGAAACAGACACCACGCCTTCATATAATTGAGTCGCTTCGATGTGCACTGAATGCGCAAGCTCCAGTGCGAAACCACATTTTCGTTCGACCTCCAGAGGAAATCTAAAATTAGTGAGCATGACGGACTTGGATGGGGGACAATGAATAGAAGAGTTTAGGGGGAAATGTGAGTCCGACGGGGAGCATTCCGACGTTGTCAGCACATTAGCAATGAATACTGTGCCCTGATGGCGCAAGTGGTTGATGTTAACTGCCTGGTGAGCAGGAGATCCTGCCCTTGAGTTCCGGCCTGGCACACGTTTTTACTCGTCGGTGCTGATTCTGCACAAACTACCAGTGCAGGTGATATTATAGGTTCCTTCCCTTTCCTTTCTACCCTCCCCCATCCCGACCCCCTTCAGTTTACGTAATATATGTCACAGCTGCGGATACCGCGTGGCAGACACCACGCATTCATATAGTCGATGCGCATCGATGGGCAACGCACCCACGACAATCTAAAATTAGCGATCATGGAGGATATGGACGGGGAATACGGATAGACGGTGCTAGATTGGAATGTGAGTCGGCCAGGGAGTGTGTTGAGATACTCCACGCATTTGCGATAAGCACTGTGTCGGGGTGGCGCACTGGTGAACGAAACTGTCCAGTACGTAAGAGATTCCGGCTCCGAGTCCTGGACCGTCTAACATCTCCTGTAAAAATGTAGTGCAAAATATAAGTGAATTAGGTCAATATAACGTAGAAAACAGGGACACAAGACACAAGTATGCAATTGATGCAATCAAATCAAAGAACGCTTCAAGACAATTGTTTATTTTGTAATGTAGACACTATGGTCCCTTTTTGATCACACTGCTTTTGGTTTTATCCCTGCACAGCTTGTAATAGCTGGATACTCTTACGAGGGTCCAAAAGACATGCGCACTATTTTTGTAAAAATACAGTTTACGTTCTGCATGTGTGAAAGTTTTACAGTGTGTAGATACGTCCTTACCGCTTTTTTTCAAACTTAGTTCAACCTGTTTCCTTGAGTGGCGTCATCACAGCATGTCTTGAAGATGGCTGCTACACTTGACGTTTGTTCAAATGGTTCAAATGGTTCTGAGCATTCTGGGACTAAACATCTGACTTCACCAGTCCCTTAAAACTTGGAACTACTTAAACCTAACCAACCGAAGGACATCACACACATCCATGCCCGAGGCAGGATTCGTACCTGCGACCGAAGCGGTCGCGCGGTTCCAGACTGAAGCGCCTAGAACCGCTCGGCCTCACCGTCCGGCTTGACGTTCGTCAGAAGCAACGTGCTGTCATAGAATTCCTGTGCTGTGAAAACGAGACAGTGGGAAACATCCACAAGAGGTTGAAAAAGGTGTATGAAGATGCTGCCGTCGATCGCAGTACAGTTAGTCGGTGGGCAAGCAGGTTACGTGATGAAAGCGGGTATGTCAGTATTGAGGATTGTCCTCGCAGCGGCAGGCCTCGTACTGCACACACTACAGACAATGTGCAGAGAGTTAACGAATTGGTGACTGCTGACAGACGCACCACAGTGAACGCATTGTCACGCTACGTTGGGATAGGGGAAAGAAGTATTTGCAGAATACTGAAAGTGTTGGCGTTAAAAAAGTTTGTGCCAGGTGGGTTCCCAGGATGTTAACAGTGGCTCACAAAGAAACAAGAAAAACGATATGCAGCGAACTTTTGGAACAGTACGAGAATGGTGGAGATGAATTTCTTGGAATAATTGTGACGAGTGATGAAACATGGCTCCATCATTTTTCACCAGAGACGAAGAGGCAATCAATGGAGTGGCATCATGCAAATTCATCCAAGAAAAAAAAATTCAAAACTACACCTTCTGCTGGAAAAGTTATGGCTACGGTGTTTTTCGATTCCGAAGGACTCTTGCTTGTGGACGTAATGCCATGTGGAACCACCATAAATTCTGATGCATATGTGACGACACTGAAGAAACTTCAAGCTCGACTGAGTCGTGTTCGACCACATCGGCAAGAGCAGGATGTTTTACTGTTGCACGACAATGCACGGCCACATGTCAGTCAAAAAATCAGGGAAGCGATCACAAAACTCGGATGGGCAACACTAAAACACCCGCCTTACGGTCCTGACCTGGCTCCATGTGAGTGTCATCTCTTTGGGAAACTGAAAGACTCTCTTCGTGGAACAGTGTTTGAAGATGATGACTCTCTTGTGCACGCTGCCAAGCAGTGGCTCCAAGAGGTTGATCCAGAATTTTACCGTGAGGGTATACAGGCGCTGGTACCAAGACGGCGTAAGGCAGTTGAGAAGGATGGAAATTATGTGGAGAAATGAAAATATTGTTCCTAAAGGATGTATCTACACACTGTAAAACCTTCAAACATGTAGAATAAAATATGGATTTAAAAAAGAATAGTGTGCATTTCTTTTGAAGTGACCCTCGTATTTTGCTCGATTGATTAAAGATCTGTGCTGCTGGAAATCATGTATTTTTATCTTTACTATGTGACTGACTGGTTTAAGTGATATGTGATTTTATTTATGAGTTAATCCTCAGGTACTACTATTAAGGTTCTTCAGAATTTCAGCAAGCTTTAGATGAATCAGAATGCAGATCGCCAAGTATGTTCCAGCATTACCGCGGCTAACAGTTTTGTATTCTGTCAAAAGTATTAAATGTTCTCTTTAGGTTTAAGCAAAAGCTACATTACATCAGAAACACACAAATAAAGGACCATATTTTCCCTGTCAATAAGAGAACATCAAGTTCTTGACTGAAAAACTGCTTTTATGTGAAGAGGGCAAAATGTCTCACTCAGATCACTGCTAGCCATTCTTTATTAAATGCTCCTTAATGTGAGGCGAACAATAGTACATTGAGAATTCATATAACAGTGCTGTAATTCTATCTCTCTAATAACTATGCGGGCACAAACTGGTGGCACTTCATATGTAAAATTCCGCAACTGCAAATAACATTAAATTGTACGACTAATACCATTTCATATTTTTACATTAGTACAATCCTTTTTAGAACTACATTGTTGCCCAGAACATGGGGCTAGATTTTGCAAATTAATATTTAGTTAAGTAAAGTGTATGTATATGTAGATATGTTTTCTGTATATTAATATAAGTGTAATTTGTCTTTAATGTACCGAAGGAAAATCGGCTGTGGGAGAAACATACTATACCAGAATTACCCAGAAACAACTGTCGTAATAACTATACCACAGGAAGAGATCCAGATTCTACAAAAGGTAAGGAACTGTGTGCATGGCTTTGTTTTCAGGTCGCGTATCAATGAGCCTGCAATGCATGCAGATAGTTACTGATTTGTGTTAAGATTTCACAAACAATAGAGGCTACAATCGCACCTTGACTTTAGCTGCTGGATAGTTGTCCACTCTTGGGAATGTTTTTCTGTTGGCAGCTGAACAATATTTCTGTATATTCGTATGTCTTCAGATTTAAGCTGAGCAACATTGTGTGTTCGTGTGTACCATGTAACTTAAGTAAAGCGTAATGGTTAGACCAAAAACGAAAGATATAGCTGACGTCGGAGAAATTCCATATGCGGTATCCCATGTCAGTATACTAGAATCTTTTAGTAATATAATGACTCATAGCATGATTTCTGAATCCTATACGTAGGGAACAGAAGACCATGGTTTGCCTTTGCCGACACTGGATTTTGAACAATACACAGCTGACAGCGAAAGTGCGACTACAGTGTTAAGTAGCAGAAATGTGGCATACGTAACGGGGCAGCGGGCAACAACAACTGATCACTTGCCCATAATAAAAACGGAAAATGATTTAATCTCCATTCTGTTACAAAGGCTGGAACTGCCTGAGAAGGAACGAGGGAAGGCAGCTGACTAGAGAAAGACAACTTCTCGACGATTTTGGAAAACAACGAGAGGGAAACCAAAGAGGTTTAGGCAAGGAACGAGAGGAAAGACGAGGGATTAGGGAAAGGCAACTTCTCTCCAATTTTGAAAGATAGTGGGAAGAAAAAGAAGAGTTTTAGAGGAGGAGCGAGAGCAAAACCAAATTTTAAGGGAGAAAAAAGAGCATACGACAGTTCAATAAAGCTTTAGCTACTCGTCAGAAGGTTAAATCATGTGCTTGATACTCGCGACAAAGCTCGTGATAAGTAGTCAGAAGGTTAAATCATGTGCTTGATACTCGGGACAAAGCTCGTGATGAAAGTATCAGGGGAGATTTAGCAAGTATTCGTAGCGAGATCAGCTTTCAGAAATTAGTTGCAAAGATTTACCACAGACTGAGCGCGGATGTGGCAAAGCTGTTAACCACATCTGTGGATGAGATTAATAAAGGTATGATGGGTAATATTAAGGAGGAGTTTGAAATAGAAGTGGAGAATGCAGCTGTCAAAACAGCCTTTGGCAAGGGGGAGATGTGCCGAGATTTACAAAAAGAGTTAGAGAGTATAAGAAGTCTAGGTCAGACCATGTTTTCAGCGTATCGAAACGGCATGTAAGTCAGGTCGGAGAACCTGAACATGATGTAAGGAGCAATAAAAAGTTTGAGGAAAGGAACGTATCTCACCCTGTATTACAGTATGCACACTTTTGCCACAATCAGGATCGGAACCCATATTTCATGGAATTGTGCGACACGTTAACCTATATTAACTAGAAGTGACCAGCAGTATGACTGGCATAGAACCAGCCATGATAACGTTGACCACTCTATGCAGAAAGAAAGCTTAATAATGCACTGGCAGTTTCGGATGTTTAACGAGGGTAAGAAAACAATCCATTCCGTAGTTTTTATTAAGAACTTTAGTAACGTTTTGCCTCGTTTGTGAACCACACGGAAAGAGATTCAGTTTCCAATTTCACACGTAACGGAGATGCCTCGTTGCGTGTACTCCACGCTGCTGAAAGTTGCAGCACCTTTGCGGTTTAGGTCGTTTATGATCAAGTTCTGTGCAATAACGGTCTAAGAAGCTTTTTTATGGGCCATAGATACATTACCCTAAGCAGGGGAATCGTAGAAAATACTCCTTTTGGCAGAAAAGTTCCAGGACAGGTTCTTTTAAAAATGGAGAATTGCACTTACCAAACAAGGATCCTAGCTCCTATCGAAATAATCCCCTTGGCTATCTATGTGCAGTTTCCAACGTCTCTGCAGGTCTTGGAAGCAAGCAGGGAAATTTTCAGCTGCAGTGCTTGTAAGGTCATTTGTCAGATGCCCGTTGGATGTCTCCGATATCCTGATGCTTTCCTTTGAGTCGCCACTTCATTTGCCTTTGGCAAAGGTCCCGAGTTCGAGTCTCGGTCGGGCACACAATTTTAATCTGCCAGGAAGTTTCATATCAGCGGACACTCCGCTGCAGAGTGAAAATGTCATTCTGGAAACAACAACAATCTCAGAATGTACATATACAAGTGATTATATGTTGCTGCGATTCCTATCCCTGCAGGACATCAGTCGCACTGACAGACTTCGCAGCAAAATACTCAAAATCAAACATCGTAAGACAGTGTACAAATTGTGGAAGTGATTTGTAACAATCAGAGTAAATCTTCAAAAGTGTCAAACTACTTACGAGCTCTGTAAGCCTTCGGCAGGCGGTCGTGCCACAGGGTGAAGGCAAGCAGTACAATGTACTGAAATGCTAAGGTACAATGAGGGCAAGACATCAGGCGGGAACTGTCCTAGGAAACCCATAGTTATCAGAAAGAAAGTGTCGAGAAAGTCCAAGCTGGAGCAAATGGCAGCATAAATGGCATTCAAGTACAGTTGTTAATTATACTGGAGCATCGGTTTACGTTATGAATAGCCGTTTCTATAGAAGTGCGAATCAGGTTAAAAGGCTATTTATGTCGTAAAGTAGTTGGACCATCGGTGCAAAAGGAGCAGGCCAAAGTGGTATTCGGAGGACGGGCAATATTGTTATTCTGGGAGGGGCTACTAAGCGTGAGGGCCATGCACAGATCGACATCTCACATGGACTTTATTAGCCTGATGGATCAGAGACGAAATTAGCAGCGGAGATGGTTAAAACCAAAAATATTCATGGCGAGTTTTGTCATGCGGTTCATGTGCGGTGTATCCGATCAAGCGCATTATTAGTAGGCAATAATCAGTGAAAGGAGGATTTTTGTCAAATTGAAATGAATCACACGGAAGAAACACAACAAACTGCCAATTTTATTGAATCCTCAGTAGTTGAATCTGACTACCTAAGCCCGGCACAGCAGCGAGAACTTTTACTTATTTTACATCAACATGAATTGGTTTTTTCGGAAAGCCTGGTGTTCTCCTTGGATACGTAAATACTATGCAAGTTTACAAGGATCAGACCTCCTGCTGTGTTGCCTACTTGATACCGTGGACCCGAAAAGCGGCTGTCATGAGAGAGATAAAAAAACATTGGTTTTGGGTGTAATAGAAAACCATTGTCACGTTACAGTAGTCCATTGTTGGCTAGGACATAAGCAGATGGAAGTATTCGCCTAGTACTTGGCGCATAGGACATAAAGTCTACTAATCGTAAACATGGTCCGTAGTAGGCTGTAATGCGATGTTTATTTAATCGTACAATTACCTAATTTCGACCAAGCGTCATTGTCAAACACATTTGTAACATCTTCATTTTATGTCGTTTTACGAAAAGTGACGGAACATGCCTACGTTTTACTTATAATTAAGAGTGATTTGAAAATGACATTAAATGCAGTGGTTAAAAATGTGCTTGACAGTGACGCTTAGTCGACATTAGCTAATCGCATGATTAAATAAACAACGCATTACAGCCTACTACGGACCATGCTCACGTTTATTAAGCTTCTGGAGGCTGTGGATATCCACAAACACAGTTTCTTTTTAAATAAAGTCGTTATTCCAGTGCGGACTATGTTGGAAAACTTAGAACTGATTCAAAAGATTTGTGGAACAAAATACCTTACCTCGATCGACATGCGTTTGTCTTACTGGCAGACTGCATTTGTCGGACTGATCGAAAATGTATAAGGCTTTCGTATTTGCTGGATTTAGTTACCAGTTTAACGTGTTACCTTGTCGCAATGTAAGTGCAGGCGTATGTATTGCTGTGCTTGACACGATGTTGGGGCTGGGTCTTCCAGGCAAGGCAACTGTCTGCATAGGTGATATATACTTACTGATGCAAATACTTGGCAAAAACATGTGGAACCTGATGAGAGAGTAGTAATTAAGTTTGAGAATGCCAGCGTCACAGCTAACTTGAAAAACACTAAGTTTGGATGCATGTAACCTCTCCCAGTGGAATTTTACCTAAGCCAGGAAAGATGACTACAATTAAAATTTTTCCATACCCCAAGTCCAGGAGACAAGAACATTTTCATGATTCACCTCACATTTTTCGCACTTCGTGCCAGTGCAGCTACTAAATGACGATGTGCTATTATACCCATTGAAGAAGGAAAAAAACCTGCTCATTCACATTGGACCCGTAATGCAAGACGGAATTCGATGGTATTAAGCAGGGCCTAGTTAATTTATAGATTCTGCAACATCTTGACATGGGCAAGGATTTCATTCTGGAAACGGATATTTCAAGCTGTGTTATGGGGATGTGACTCTTCCAGACAGACGAAACACCTGTAAAACTGAAGTCAGAATCACTGATTTCTCGAGTAGAGTTCTGTCAGGATGCGAATGAGCATATTCCGTGCCAGAATTCGAGGTCCTCGCTGTAGTGTGAGCATTTAAAAGTCATTATTTTGGTTATGGGAACATGTTAATGTATTCTGCGACCATCAGGTGCCCAGTTCCCCTTTGTCATGCAAGTTATTGCATTTATGACTGCCTCAATAGACGTTGTCCTTACAGGAATATAACTTCGAGATTCGTCATATAAGTGTACAGGAAAACACAGCAGTGGATGCCTTACTGAGGCTACCTCAAGATCTATTGGATTCGCCGACATGGTAGAAAAATCTTGAGAGTACAAGGTACTTCTGATCAGAGGTGCTACATACAGACAACGTTACCTGAGTATGTGTAGGAACATAGGACCACTGTGGGATGTAGAACCTATGTGAAGAAACAAATGAAACATTAAGAACCGATTCTACACACACACAAGTCAACATTACTAGTAGCATAAGAAGTGTTATACTACAGACACAACACTAAGGTCAATAAATGATCTGTGTGTGTATGTGCGTGTTTGTGTGTTTGTGTGTGTGTGTGTGTGTGTGTGTGTGAGTGTGTGTGTGTGTGTGTGTGAGTGTGTATGCCTGTTAGTCATGTAGAGGATTATGTTTGGTATAAATCATAATGGCTGGGGCATTTTGGAATGAAGAAGTACACAGACAAGGTAACCCAACTCGAAGAAACGGGTACAGAGGTACAAAGACCTTGTGTCATTTGCCAAAAGGCTAAGCTCATATACGTGTGTAACAAAACTAAACAACATTCTATACTGCCGATGAAACACTAGCAAACCATTGCTTTGGATGTATCGGACCATTTACAACTGTCAGGGAGTGGTGGGGTATTAAGTACTTAATTACCATGTATGACAACTTTAGTAAATAGGTTAAGATATATCCAATAATGAATAGTTCTTGACTTCCTGCCGGTGGTAAGAAAATACATTACGATTTTATCTGATCATGTTTCCTATTTTGTAAGTATTAAGTGGAAAAATTTCATGCAACTACAGGATATAAAGCATATTTCAATATCGTACTTTAGTCCGAGCAGTAAACCAGTAAAGAGAATATTTCGAGAGATGACTCGATTTATAAGAACTTATGCTCATGCCAAGCAAACCAAATGGGCCGACTACGTCATTCCGTTTGAAACAGTGTATAATACCCTACCTCATACCTCTACACCTTCAGAGTATGTGTCTCTAGTTACAGAATACAGTGCATCATAAAATCATCTTCCCAAGATATAAATAAGTGAAACAAGCCAGGAAGATAAAATAGAGCAACCTCTAGTCACTCTTTCAGAGCAAGTTAGGCTTCGTAAGAAACAATTTGACAAAAGATTAACAGAAACACAATCATAGAATGTTAGATATCTAGTTTTCCTCAGGTTACATCCGAAGACACCACTAATTAAAAAGAAAAACAAAAAATGGAATTTATTTTATTATGGGCCATATAAAATTTTTAGCATACCTCATGAGTGTTATTATCTGTTGGGACATCCTAACAATAATGAAGTAAAAGGCTTGTATCTTCAAGTGGACCTCAAGAGGTTTTATACCTGTGTTGTTGTTGTTCTGGTCTTCAGTCCTGAGACTGGTTTGATGCAGCTCTCCATGCTACTCTATCCTGTGCAAGGTTCTTCATCTTCCAGTGCCTACTGCAACCTACATCCTTCTGAATATGCTTGGTGTATTCATCTCTTGGTCTTCCTCTATGATTTTTACCCTCCACGCTGCCCTCCAGTACTAAATTGGTGATCCCTTGATGCCTCAGAACATGTCCTACCAGCCGATTCCTTCTTCTAGTCAAGTTGTGCCACACACTTCTCTTCTCCCCAATCCTATTCAACACCTTATCATTAGTTATGTGATCTACCCACCTAATCTTCAGCATTCTTCTGTAGCACCACATTTCGTAAGCTTCTATTCTCTTCTTGTCTAAACTATTTATCGTCCATGTTTCACTTCCATACATGGCGACACTCCATACAAATACTTCAGAAACGACTTCCTGACACTTAAATCTATACTCGATGTTAAAAATTTCTCTTCTTCAGAAACGCTTTCCTTCCCATTGCCAGTCTACATTTTATATCCTCTATACTTCGACTATCATCAGTTATTTTGCTCCCCAAACAACAAAACTCCTTTACTACTTTAAGTGTCTCATTTCCTAATCTAATTCCCTCAACATCACCAGACTACATTTCATTATCCTCGTTTTGCTTTTGTTGATGTTCATCTTATATCCTCCCTTCAAGACACTATCCATTCCGTTCAACTACTCTTGCAAGTTCTTTGCTGTCTCTGAAAGAATTACAATGTCATCGGCGAACCTCAAAGCTTTTAATTCTTCTCCATGGGTTTTAATACCTACTCCGAATTTTTCTTTTGTTTCCTTCACGGCTTGCTCAATATACAGATTGAATAACATCGGGGAGAGGCTACAACCCTGTCTCACTCCCTTCCCAACCACTGCTTCCTTTTCATGACCCTCAACTCTTATAACTGCCATTTGGTTTCTATTCAAATTGTAAATAGCCTTTCGCTCCCTATATTTTACCCCTGCCACCTTTAGAATTTGAAAGAGAGTATTCCAATCAACATTGTTAAAAGCTTTCTCTAAGTCTACAAATGCTATAAACGTAGGTTTACCTTTCCTTAATCTAGCTTTTAAGATAAGCCGCAGGGTCAGTATTGCCTCATGTGTTCCAATATTTCTACGGAATCCAAACTGATCTTCCCCAAGGTCGGCTTCTACTACTTTTTCCATTCGTCTGTAAAGAAATCGCGTTACAATTTTGCAGCTGTGACTTTTTAAACTGATAGTTCGGTAATTTTCACATCTGTCAACACCGGCTTTCTTTGGGATTGGAATTACTATATTGTTCTTGAAGTCTGAGGGTATTTCGCCTGTCTCATACAGCTTGCTCACCAGATGGTAGAGTTTTGTCAGGACTGGCTCTCCCAAGGCCGTCAATAGTTCTAATGGAATGTTGTCTACTCCCGGGCCTTGTTTCGACGCAGGTCTTTCAGTGATCTGTCAAACTCTTCACGCAATATCATATCCCCCATTTCATCTTCATCTACATCCTCTTTCATTTCCATAATATTGTCCTCAAGTACATCGCTCTTGTATAGACCCTCTATATACTCCTTCCACCTTTCTGCTTTCCGTTCTTTGCTTAGAACTGGGTTTCCATGTGAGACCTTGGTATTCATATAAGTGGTTCTCTTTTCTCCAAAGGTCTCTTTAATTTTCCTGTAGGCAGTATCTATCTTACCCCTAGTGAGATAAGCCTCTACATCCTTACAGTTATCCTCTAGCCATCCCTGCTTAGCCATTTTGCGCTTCCTGTCGATCTCATTTTTAAGACGTTTGTATTCCTTTTTGCCTGCTTCATTTACTGAATTTTTATATTTTCTCCTTTTATACCTAAAGGGAATTATTTTGCTGAAACAGAAATCAAATGTTCTACTGGATAATAGTGCTTGCTTATGCAAGAACCCTTTGTTTTCGAGTAAACCCTGAGATGTTATTTAGAAGTGAGAATCGACACACAACACTTGTTATTTAATGGTTCTTTTTGTAAAGATTTCATTTGACGTTGCTGTATATATGTGTGTCATGATTTGTTGGGAGCATACACTGTGAGAATAAGTAATTAGTGTGAAATACAGAAAATACTAACTCAGATTACAGAGAGTCTATTAGTTAGGATACAGGCATGACATGTAGACTGACTTGGACATGATCAGAGATATACAGAGTTCCAGTAAAATAAAATTTAAAAAAAGTTCGTGTTTCGCGTTTGTTTCTTTGTTTAGGCTGAGACACATGCACACAGATCCTCATTCAGGTTATAAGTCCAATTGACAGGAACTCAGAAAAGGATGTTATGTTTTACTAAGAGACGGAAAATCTGTATAAGGCAGCTTATGTAATGATACGTCAATAGTGGAATTTTTCGTGCGTGTACTTAGTACAAAGATGTGATTGCCTAAACGAAGTCATCGCAGTACTTACGTGTGTGTGATAAACACAGTGAATACTGTTTTGAATTTGTGTCCTAGCACATACTATATGTAAATAAACGTGAGAGTGAACTGATAAATCACAGTAAGTAACGGGGATAAGTGCAATAAAAGCGCTCTGCAAGTGCAAACAACACTTTAATCCGAACTGACGTTCACTGAGTAATTAGATAAGTAAGGAGTTAATGAACACAGTCAGATCCTTTTTAAGACCAATTGACTGTGAAAGAATAAAATCGGTGTAATAAGTTGCGAGACAGACTGTACGCACACAGCGCGCAACAATAAACATTCAATGTAGTCGCACGGAAGCTGCGGGTTCTGCAAACGCCCTCAAATGAAGTGGATGTAAATATTTGGCACTTGCTTTACCAAAGTCACTCACTCTAGAGCAAAACGTAGTGCTCAGTGTCGCTAGGCAGAGTGTCGTTGAGTTGCCCGACACAGTATCAACATAAACAATGATACCCAAAAACTATGTGCGAGTGGAGTTTGTATGTAAATGTATGCAAATCTCTAATCTATAAAATATAACTTACGTTTATTAAAGTGACATGTGATTTTATTTATATAAAAATTAACATCCTCTCTCTCAGTGTTTGCAAAATTTATGTCATATGGAGATTTTCATTGTTGACAGCCATTATTACCTGGATTACTAACGAGTTTAAATACGGCCTCAGAGACCACCTTTTACAGAGAAAAACTACGTCGTTACTCACGATGATTTATTATCTTTATCATTCAGACCTTTGACAAATTTCAGATGCACCAGACTGCTGACTGCCTAGTTTGTTCCAGTATTAACGCAGCTAACACTTACATCTTATGTCAAAAATATTAAGTGAACTCTTTAGGGTTAAACAAAAGCTACATTACATCGGCAAAACATGTAAAGGGGCATCTTTCCCGTGTAAATAAGAGGACATCATGCACTTGACTGAAAAATTGCTGTCATTTGAAGAGGGCAATGTCTGACTTAGATCATTGCTAACCATTCTCTAGGAAATCCTCCTCACTGGGGGAACAATAATATTACATTAGTACTTCAAATAGCAGTGTTGTAATTCTATCTCTCTTATTACTACGTGGTTTTAAACTGTTGGCTTTGCGTTTAAAAGCCCGCAATCGTAAATAAGACTAAACTATTCGATGAATATGATTTCATATTATTACTTCAGTAAAACAGTTCTTAGAATTAAATTTGGTATACATTTTTACTCATCAATGCTGATTCTGCACAAAGTCTGAATACAACTGATATAATTAGTTTCTCTCCTTTCAGACGAGATGAGCGCTGTAATAAATCCCACCAAAGAAAGAGCAAGGGAAAAGATTGTTAATTATGTTTTATAAAGAATTATTTTGAGGCAACACAATATATTCACTTCTGTAGGCCAACAGTTAGTGCAGTACATGAACAGGCGTTATTAGATAGGATAGAATACTTTAAATTTTTGGTTGTAGGTATCTGATGAAACTTTGAGGTGGGAGAGGCGCATTACGGAGCTCAAATTGGAAGAGACATATTACTGAGCTCAAAGAATTAAGTTCAGCTACCTTTGCTCTTCGAGCTAGTATTTGGAAGAAATGAATCAGACCTCTGACATATTTTGCGTATTTCCGCTCAGTAATGTCTTATGGAATAATTTTCTGGCTAACTCACCACTTAGAAAGAGAGTACTGACCCACAAAAGCGAGCATTAAGAATAATATGTGGTGTACCATCACAATAGATACTCTCACTGATAAAGCTCCTCATAAATAAACCATCACAGTTTGAGAAGAATAGTGATACCCATACTTGCAGCATTAGAAGAAATTACATTACTACAGCTGTCAGTGGCTCACAAAGGAGTTCAAACCGCAGCAACAAAAATGTTTGATCATTTGCCCCACACTGTTATATGTCAGACAAGTATGACAAGCAACAGCGCAAGTATTGAATCTAATATGAAACCATTCATCCTGAACAACTCTTTCTTTTCCATGGACACGAATTTCTGTTTACTAATTGTTAGCCTGTAACAAATAGGACTAAAAAATGTCTTCATTAATGTTCACACTAATCATGTACACCTGTAATCTACTCATTCCCCGTCATTTAGATAACAGAAACGTTAAAATGATCTATGGAACATGTAACCAACCAACTAACTAACTAACTAACTAACTAACCAGAGATCCAGACTAATGAGAAGCTTATGACCGAGGTTACACTTTAAGTTGATTGTTAAATATATCAACTTTCAGCATCTACTAATTTTTCGCTTTTACTAACTCGCAAATACTACTCTACTGGCCATTGAGTTTTCTACACCACGAAGATGACATGCTACAGTCACGAAATTTAACGGACAGGAAGAAGATGCTGTGATATGCAAATGATTAGCTTTTCAGAGCATTCACACAAAGTTGGCGCTACCTACAACGTGCTGACATGAGGAAAGTTTCCAACATATTTCTCATACACAACCAGCAGTTGACCGGCGTTGCCTGGTGAAACCATATTGTGATGCCTCGTGTAAGGAGGAGCAAAGCGTATCATCACGTTTCCGACTTTGATCAAGGTCGGATTGTTGCCTATCGCGATTACGGTTTATCGTATCGCGACATTGCTGCTCGCGTTGGTCGAGATCCAATGACTGTTAGCAGAATATGGAATCGGTGGGTTCAGAAGGATAATACGGAACGCCGTCCTGGATCCCAACGGCCTCGTATCACTAGCAGTCGAGATGACAGGCATCTTATCCGCATGGCTGTAACGGAACGTGCAGCAACGTCTCGAGCCCTGAGTCAACAGATAGGGACGTTTGCAAGACAACAACAGTCTGCACGAACAGTTCGACGACGTTTGCAGCAGCATGGACTGCGACGGTGTACCCAACCACGAACCTGGCCTGGGTGCACAAATGGAACAACTTCATTTTTTCGGATGAATCCAGGTTCCGTTTACAGTATCTGAATGGTCGCACCCGTGTTTGGCGACTTCGCGGTGAAGCGTGTATTCGTCATCGCCATACTGGCGTATCACCCGGCGTAATGGTATGTGATACCACTGGTTACACGTCTCGGTCACCTCTTGTTCGCACTGACGGCACTTTGAACAGTGGACGTTACATTTCAGATGTAGTACAACCCGTGGCTCTACCCTTAATTCGATCCCTGCGAAATCCTCCATTTCAGCAGGATAATGCACGACCGCATGTTGCAGGTCCTGTACGGGCCTTTCTGGATACAGAAAATGTTCGACTGCTGCCCTGCCCAGCACATCCTCCAGATCTCTCACCAATTGAAATCGTCTTGTCAGTGGTTTCCGAGCAACTGGCTCGTCACAATACGCCATTCATTACTCTTGATGAACTGTGCTATCGTGTTGAAGCTGCATGGGCAGCTGTAGCCGTACACGCCATCCAAGCTCTGTTTGACTCAATGCCCATGCGTATCAAGGCCGTTATTAGGGTCACAGGTGGTTGTTCTGGGTGCTGATGTCTCAGGATCTGTGCACCCAAATTGGGTGAAAATGTAATCACATGTAAGTTCTAGTATAAGATATTTGTCTATTGAATATCCGTTTATCATCTGCATTTCTTCTTGGTGTAGCAGTTGTAATGGCCAGTAGTGTAATATATTCTGTGCCCGGTAGCCGATGTCTGAGATGAAGACAGTCTTCGATCAGTCAAGAGCTGCGTCTTGGCCAATAAAGAATTTGCGCGGCGTTAGCTGGAATGGTGTGGTCTGCGAACGAATGTGGATGATATAGATAATATAGATAAATGTAAATTAATGCAGATGAATAGGAAAAAGAATCCTGTAATGTTTGAATACTCCATTAGCAGTGTAGCGCTTGACACAGTCACGTCGATTAAATATTTGTGTGTAACATTGCAGAGTGATATGAAGTGGGACAAGCATGTAATGGCAGTTGTGGGGAAGGCGGATAGTCGTCTTCGGTTCATTGGTAGAACTTTGGGAAGATGTGGTTCATCTGTAAAGGAGACCGCTTATAAAACACTACTACGACCCATTCTTGAGTACTGCTCGAGCGTTTGGGATCCCTGTCAGGTCGGATTGAGGGAGGACATAGAAGCAATTCAGATGCGCGCCGCTATATTTGTTACTGGTAGGTTTGAACATCACGCGAGTGTTACGGAAATGCTTCAGGAACTTGGGTGGGAGTCTCTAGAGGAAGAGGAGGCGTTCTTTTCGTGAATCGCTACTGAGTAAATTTAGAGAAGCAGCATTTGAGGCTGACTGCAGTACAATTTTACTGCCGCAAACTTACATTTCGCGGAAAGACCACAAAGATAAGATAAGAGAGTTTAGGGTTCGTACAGAGGCATATAGGTAGTCATTTTTCCCTCGTTCTGTTTGGAAGTGGAACAGGGAGAGAAGATGCTAATTGTGGTACGAGGTACCCTCCGCCACGCCGCGTATGGTGGATTGCGGTGTATGTATGTAGATGTAGATGTAGCCTTAATCTAGTCTCGTCAGAACAAAGGAATCGAAGTACGGAAGTCGGAAGAAACAGACTGATTTGAGGTCGCTGCTTGGGTCTGTATGTAGTGAAAATTTCCTTGTGCAGAAGATCAATATATGAACTTTTAATTAATTTTGCTTCCTGCGTCCTCTTGTTACGAGGTGCGAGTTATAGTGAGGTAACGCATTGCGCGGCGCGGATTTGCGTATTTTTTCATGACAGCGAATTCACTTCGATATTGAACCATTACGAGTGATAGGGCTCAACATGCTTTGTATTGTGAGGTATCAATCTCGAATAAAAAATAAGAAGGTCCTAATGTCAAGCGGAAATCCTAGCGTACATCGTATAACCTGATTTTTGAATGCTGATATTGCTCACCATACTTGAAGTTACCAGTGCCAGCGAACAGCTCCGATGGCAGCTGCTGTCTCTCAGAGCCTGGAATCGAATGCCCTCTCTGGCGTCCTGGCATCGAAGGCGTTCCGTCCAGAGTGCTTCCCCAAGACAAAGAGGACTATCACTGACGGAGAATGAAGCTTTAGTGTTCCTGTGTGAGAGTGACTTGGTAAAGGCAGTGGTCACCAATGACAGTGATTCTTCTGACTTCTGACCAAACAGATCCATTATAACAAGGCAGCGGTCCCCCTACCATACTCAGTTTTGATGTAATTAACCAATAGTGGCAACCTCTGACTCCCATACCTGGCCTATTGCACGTTTCAGCCAATAAGGCCTTCTACAGATGTGCACAAGCGAGTTCTGTTCTTCAACTCCAGAATTTATTTACAATAGCCAATGTTAATTGCTCTGACTATTTCTTGGCAGAGTCAACAACAATTCAATTGGCTTGGCACCAACCCAACGGCTGGAGATGCCCTGCTCCCACGCACGAAAGAGCCAGATGGCCTCTTCTCACTGGACCTTACAGATCTTATCGTTGATCTCCTGCACTCAACAGTTTCTAGAGTATGGGCTATCCCCAGGGCGCAGTGCATTACGATGCTGCATGCCTGGCAATTCATTACTACTAACCTTCTGTCGTTTAGGATGCTAACACAGGTGGTGACTGTCTGATGGATCTTGGCCAACACCCAGTACACTGCACCCAGTGACTCCTACCTGGCTTCTCCTCTTCCCGTCATAGTAGCAGCGCGTGTCTTTTAAAAAGGAACGTGATCTGTTACTGGGCCTACACTCGCTGGCTCTCCACTGTTCTGTTAACGTCCGCTCAACATGCATTCAACAGATTTCCCAACCTCACATTTAAAAAACCCTCCAGAGTAAGAAATTACTTATTAGTAGTAAGATAAGGCAATCACTGACGCTAACGTTAACCATACACATATTCTCATTTGCAGCTTTGAATTAACTTAAATGAGACAGTTGTATCGATCTCATGGAACTTGATTATGATACATGGCCGTTTTACCACAAATGGTCGCATAACACTTTGACTGTAAGATGGAGCATTTACATATTTTGCAAGTTAGATAATGAACTCGCTGATAGGAAACGTGATCTTTAAGGTACATTCAAATGTTCGTTGATGCCCTTACACTAACCGTTGCACAAAGTAAGTGTTCCTCTTGTTAATCTGTTCTTAATGGAAGTCAGATAGCACGTAATAAAATTTTCATGAGTCCGTACTGACAGATTATAAGAGCACATACTAAACAGGGCAATTTCCTGTAGACCGTCTTACAGGTACGCAGAAATTAATAACAAGAGACCTACTCACTGTACGGTGAGCCTACCGTTGGTATGCTACATTTTCGTAAACAGACGCTTACATAAGAATCTACATCTACATATATACTCAACAAACACTGTACAGAGCAGGACTGAGGCTCGAGGATGGACACTAGACATTATTGTTACAGCATGTTTGTGACCAGTGAATACTTTGTGTCTAAGTTAAGATTTCACCCATTGATATTATTCTGTAAGACCAATGCATGGAAGAATGAAAACATTTTGACTTTTTCATTGCTAAGATCAGAGAAAAGGGTCAGAGCAAGAATGATTGTGATGGTTTTTAATGTGAGATTTTCAGTTTCAGATGTGAACATTCTGAACAATCAGATTTACCTATTTCCATACTCCTTTTACCAATAAATAAAGGTGGTACCGGGTATAATTGCACGTATTTTAAAGGGGGGGGGCGGGGGTAGGAATTCAAACGGGCTGACTTGCAACACAGGACATTTTAATTTCCACTGTCTATACTTTTACAAGTAAATTCATAAAACTTTGTCAGTATGACCAGGAAGGATTCAGGATTCACACTCGTAGCGGCGGAAGTTCAAAAACATAACAAAATAAACTTTTTGCATGTGAAATTTCACCATTTTTTTAACTTACTATTGGCTGCATTTTTTTGCTATAGGTACACTTTTTTTCATAAGTAAGAGAGACAGTTCGATGAATTTTGCACAAAATCTAACTAACCGAAGGACATCACACAACACCCAGTCATCACAAGACAGAGAAAATCCCTGACCCCGCCGGGAAACGAACCCGGGAACTCGGGCGCGGGAAGCGAGAACGCTACAGCACGACCACGAGCTGCGGAGCGCACAGCATACAAACCATACATACAGGTGTCTGAAACTCTAGAATCTATTTAATTTATGAAAAAATGAATGAGATGTTACGTTTTAAACTTTATGTTTAGAAAAAAATCAAATTTTGTAGTTAATTATCTCAATTTTTTCCACAGTTCTTAATAGATTTGGAAAATTCTAGAGTTTCATACATCTGTAAGTATGGTTGGTATGCTGTGCAAAATTCATGAAAGAATCTCTCTTACTTGTGAAGAAAAATGTACTTATAGCATCAAATGCAGCCAACAGTAAGAGAAAAGATGATGAAATTTCATATCTAAAAACATTTATTTTGTTATGGTTTTGCACTTCCACTGCTTTGAGTGTGAATCCTGAATCCATCCTCGTCATGCTGACAAAGGTTTATGAATTTATTTGAAAAAGTATAGACAGTAGAAAATAAAATCTCCTGTGGCGCCTCTCCTGCTCCAAGTCGGCCCGTTTGACGTCTTACCCCCCTTAAGTGGTGACTGAGGACAGTATTCTGAACAACATTACATAAGTATTTACTTCGTTTGCAGGCTAATAACTAAAGCTATCACAAGTCGTGTGTTTTTAAGTAGAGTAGTACCGCCAAGTAGACGTGGCAGGAGCAAGCCATCAATAGTTACTTTCTCCCTGACAGCAGGTGAGGTGTTAAAGTGTGGACACGTGGACGGAAAACAATTAATTTATACTGACAGGTATAGTACACTTAGTGGTACAGCTACTACCGTGCAGAAAACATCGGGTCGTAAAGACTGCGACGTGTTTGTGGGAAGACTGTTCAGTGCAGAGAAAAAAAAAAAAAACAACCTACGTAACTGAACTTAAATCCATTAGACCGTGCATATACCCTATTTTGTAAAGAAGAGACTGAACTCTGTTTTTTGTTCATCAACGACAACTTACCCAGAACTACTCAATAATGTTCTGTGTTTCTAAATAGTGAAATAAAAATTTGAACGTACTCTTGCGGCTGATACGTAAAGAGCGTTTCTAGACATACAGATTTTTTGTAGCACAACATCTTTTTCTTCCAAACACTGCATAGTTTAGAGCCAACGGCGAAGATGTACGAAGAGAGACGAGATGCTGCGGAAGAGACGAGCCGCCCGGAGCTAGTTGCCGGCGTTAACGGTTTTATTCAGCCCGGCACGCGATGCCGCCACGGCGCTATCGGATCATCAATATCAGAGCTGTCGCATCTCGACCAGCCATTGTCAGCTGACAATAACTCGCTGAAGCGGCGCGATAATTTTCTACCGGAGAACACAATGCCACGTAAACGCTCTCACCCAGTGAATGGAGTAGAGCAATTTAGTAACTCACTTCAACCAGACTCCTGTTTCCTGTCGTATCGTTTTGAAACTCCATCTAAGAATCTCGCTAACTGTTAAACTGAGGTGACAAAACTCAGGAATAGCGATATGTGCATATACAGATGGCGGTATTATCGCATACACAACGTATAACAGGGAAGTGTATTCACGGAGCTGTCATTTGTACTCAGGTGACACACGTGAAAAGGTTTCCGACGGAATGGGGGGAAGTAATAAAATTTCCATGTTTTATTACTTGCCGGCAAATATGAAATAAGTCGGACTGCAATGTAGTTATGTTTCATTTCAAGTAGTTCTCATGCAAATTTGAAGTGGTTTACTTCCCTAGAATTTTATATACGCAGTTCATGTGGATGGCGCCATGTAGCCAACGGATGTGTTCTCCATACAGCCTGCCTTCCACAATGAACTGTGGGTGAAGCCCGATCAACAGGGCTTACAGGCTTTGAGCGAACATTATAGTGGTATGTAATATACAAACCATGTGAGTTAAGCCATTACTTGTAACTTTTCATAACATCATCTGACTATGTAATTCTTGTATTCTTAGCATTGAGAACGGCTAGCTTCTAGCCGAAATCTAGATCTGCACAATAAAATTTAAAAAACGGACGACTGACTGTTGCAGTCTATAATTTACAAGTCAATATAACAGTCGCTGAGTGCAACCGCTTTGCGAATGGAAGGTAAACGGATAAACACAACTGATTCCTCCAATCTGGTCAGATGATCCTGTGGTGTCTTGCTCTCTGACGTTCCTGCAGAAAGGCAGAAATGTCGTTCTCAGTTACTCTCTGGGGTCTGTAGGTTGGCCGTAGAATTCACTGACCAGACGGGTGCAGGTGCTAGCCCAGATCACTAAAACTGTGGAGCAGTTTACTGCCTGCCTTCTCGAAAACTGCCTGTATCTTCAAACGAGGCACTCCGCCTTCTGCCAACAAACGAGGTTATAGAAACATTTCCGGTGACGCACCAATCTAGCGCGCAGGGTAGAAGAACCACACGGCTCTAGTATTCTCAAAAATAAATTAAAATCGCCCACCAACGATATGTGGCAGTTACACGAGGCATGACACTTGTCTTCTTTGTTTCAGATGATTTCTGTTCTCCCACTGTATTACAAGGGTGCGCAATGGTACACCATTCATTGTACACACTTCCAACAGTTCGTTTGGATACATCAGCAACTTAGATACACTACTGGCCATTAAAATTGCTACACCACGAAGATGACTTTCTACAGACGCGAAATTTAACCGACAGGAAGAAGATGCTGTGATATGTAAATGATTAGCTTTTCAAATCATTCACACAAGGTTGGCGCCAGTGGCGACACCTACAACGTTCTGTCATGAGGAAAGTTTCCAACCGATTTCTCATACACAAACAGCAGTTGACCGGCGTTGCCTCAGGAAACGTTGTTGTGATGCCTTGTGTAAGTAGGAGAAATGCGTACTATCACGTTTCCGACTTTGATAAAGGTCACATTGTAGCCTATCGCGATTGCGGTTTATCGTATCGCGACATTGCTGCTCACGTTGGTCGAGATCCAATGACTGTTAGCAGAATATGGAATCGATGGGTTCAGGAGGGTAATACGGAACGCCGTGCTGGATCCCAACGGCCTCGTATCACTAGCAGTCGAGATGACAGGCATCTTATCCTCATGGCTGTAACGGATCGTGCAGCCACGTCTCGAGCCCTGAGTCGACAGATAGGGACGTTTGCAAGACAACAACCGTGTGCACGAACAGTTCGACGACGTTTGCAGCAGCATGGACTATCACTCGGAGATCGTGGCTGCGGTTACCCCTGACGCTGCATCACAGACGGGAGCGCCTGCGATGGTGTACTCAACGACGAACCTGGGTGCACGAATGGCAAAACGACATTTTTTTTCGGATGAATCCAGGTTCTTTTTACAGCATCATGATGGTCGCATCCGTGTTTGGCGACATCGCGGTTAACGCACATTGGAAGCGTGTATTCGTCATCGCCTTACCGGCATATCACCCGGCGTGATGGTATGGGGTGCCATCGGTTACACGTCTCGGTCACCTCTTTTTCACATTGACACTTTGAACAGTGTACGTTACATTTCAGATGTGTTACGACCCGTGGCTCTACCCTTCTTTCGATCCTTGCGAAACCTTACATTTCAGCAGGATAATGCATGACCGCATGTTGCAGGTCCTGTACGGGCCTTTCTGGATACAATAAATGTTCGACTGCTGTCCTGGCCAGCACGTTCTTCAGATCTCTCACCAATTGATAACGTCTGGTCAATGGTGGCCGAGCAACTTGCTCGTCACAATAAGCCAGTCACTACTTTTGATGAACTGTGGTACCGTGTTGAAGCTGCATGGGCAGCTGTACCTGTACACGCCATCAAGCTCTGTTTGACTCAATGCCCAGGCGTATCAAGGCCGTAAATATGGCCAGAGGTGGTTGTTCTGGGTACTGATTTCTTAGGATCTATGCAGCCAAATTGCGTGAAAATTTAATTACATGTCATTTCTAGTAAAATATATTTGTGCAATGAATACCCGTTTATCATCTGCATTTCTTCTTGGTTTAGCAATTTGAATGGCCAGTAGTGTAATATTTTCACGACATTGTAATTGGCACATCCAGATCGGACTACTGATTTCCGCCATTCTGTCACGTCTTTAGGTCGACCTGACTTATTGCACTCATTCCATTCGAGCGAGTGGCATATTCACACAATTTCTTTGCCACCACTTATGTAAGGACTGATGGGAAACGTGACTAGCTAGGAGCAGTTCAACTACATGGTCAGAGCTCATAAGCGATCAGTGTGCTCATTTAAAGGGGTGAGATATATTTGTTTTGTAGTGTACGCATATTCTGTATATTGTATCATGATATACAGATCGGAGGTAGCCGGAAACCTATCAGTGGACATTAATATCTCATATGTCCACACTTTGCCTGTATGACAGCTTGAATGCTGGGGACTCTTTCAGTGAGGTATTTGAATGTCTGTGGAGAAAAGACATACCATTGTTCCTGACGAGCCGAAACCAGAGATGGTAATGATGTTCGACGGCGGGATCTGGAGCGAAGTCGATGTTATATCTCCTCTCAAAGGTGTTCCATCGAAGTTCAGGTCGTAGCTGTGGGTGGAGATTTCTTTCACGAGTGTTATTGTCCACAAACCATTGCGTCACATATGTTGCTTATTACAGGGTGCATTGCCGTGCTATACAATGTATCATTATCTCCGAACTGTCCTCTATCGAGTACAGTACACAATTCTGTAAGACATGTTCTTTTTCTTCCACATCTAGCGTTTCTTAAGGGTAATAACGGTTCCCCTAGCTAATCACGAGAAACACCCATATATCGTAACGCTAGCTCCGCTGTGCTTAACTGCTGGCTCTACACATAACGGCAGGTAATATTCTCTGGACATTCGTGAAACCTGAGCCCTTCTATCACACTGCCACAGGTAATTGCATGATTCATCACTCGTCCAAATTATCCACCATCCAGCGGTTTTGCCCTTTATATGACCTCAGACATCGCTTAACACTGACTACAGAAACGCGTGGCTTACGAGAAGCAGCTCGACTATTGTATCCTATTCTTTTTAAGTCACTATACTCAGTCATTGTGTTAAATGGACTGCTGACAGCACTTGGGAACTCGTGAGGGATCCTTCCGCTCATTTCGTGAGATTATTTATGACCGTACTCAGCACTGCTCGTCGGTCCGTGTCCGTTAGTTCATGCGGTCCCCCTCCTCTTGGTCTACGTGTGGTTGCTTCTTCACGTTTCCACTTCACACTCACAGCGACAACTGTCGACTTGGGCAGCTTGAGAAGGGCTGAAATGTCCCCGTTGGTTTTGTTACTAAGTGACATTGAGTGACCAGTCAACGTTGGAAGTCACTGAGCTCTCCTAACCTACCCATCCTCCTGTTACTGCTCTTCCACTGACAGCACGATAGACTATTTTCGTATGTTAAAAATAGTTCGGATTGTTGTTATTCCGAATGTTTGTAACCTTAAAATAGCATTTTCGTTCAATATTCTCTAAACATATTTGTTATTTTTATGTACGCTCAAAAATAATTAAATTACAAGATTTGGTCACATGATCGCTTATTGGCTGAAGTTCTGCTGACGTCGCAGTCTGTGAGAAAGACGAAGCTATACGTGTGTTTTAAGAGCGTTAGCCGAAGTTACTAGTCTTTCAGTACTTCTTCTGCAACAATTATTTAGCGACGGCAAATGCAATTTACAACTCCTAAGTAACAATGGAAAGGAATTCTGTGAAGCTTGATATTGGGAACCTTATGAATGTTGATGCGTTTATGATGTCTTCGTTCTTTGAAACAACTCAGATTTTTATGTTCCGGAAATGACATAAGTAAAAACTCAATTGCATGGCGTCTGAGACGGAAGTACTGTGACACAGCTATAAGTCGCGGAATTGTCTTAAAACTGAGGCTATTCTGGGTTATTTGAGCGTACCATGCTGAAAAGGTATTCCAAGGTAACTTGTAAAAGCCTGCACAATAAAATACAGTGGATACTTTTTCATTCAGAACAGAATTCTGATTGTTAATTGCTGTGGTTGTTGCCAGAACTACTAGTGTTTTCCAGACCGAGTGAGCTGGCGCAGTGGTTTGCACACTTGACTCGCATTCGGGAGAATGACGGTTCAAACCCTCGTCCGGCCATCTTGATTTAGGTTTTCCTTGATTTCTCTAAATCGCTTCAGGCAAAATTAGGGATGGTTCGTTTGGAAGGTCACAGCCGGATTCCTTTCCCATCCTTCCTTAATCCGATGGGACCGATGGCACCGATGTTTGGTTCCCTTCCCCAAACCAATTAATCGCCCAACCAACTGTTTTCCAGGTCCCTCTTTCCACATTTATCAGATGTTTAGACGGCACAGTAACACTCGTGTTAGGGTTCAAAAGCATTACGTATCACAGTTTTCTGTTCCTCATGGTCATTAATTTAAGTCTACAAAATGTGCAATTGACGTAGCAAAACCTTAACGTATCTGTTGGTCCGCTTCATACTTAACTGCTTCCGGCATATTGTGATTTAAAACTGCTTAAGTAGCAACCACTTTCATTTTATCGTAATGCGCTAGTCCTATTACATCTCCTCTTAGGTTCCAAGCAGCGTTCAATTTTTTCTCTGTCAGAATCATACAGCTTTAAAACAAACTCAATGGAGGCAACAGGAATGAGAAACTATTGTCTTCAACGACTTGTTTGATAAGAATATTGTCGTCGGAAATAGTTATATGATTTCTCGGAGTCTTCAAAGTAAGAGCTGCATCAGGCATGAAATACAGTTTGTTGGCAACAATGAAACGAAGCTAATAAATCAAAATAGATATTAAATTTCAATATGATACAGACTATAAAGCTGTTAGATACCTGTTTTGCGGCTAAAATAAACTTTAGAAGACGGTAGTATTAAGCGAAGAGAACGGGAAGGGAAAAAAAAATAAAAAGTGCTTCTAATGAGGATCGTTGCTGTGAACATTGCACTGACCGTCCAGTACGTTAACTATTACGTTACAAACAACAACATGTTCTTACGCAGTATTTATTTACATTAAAATGTTACTCACAGAAAGAAATACCCAGTGAACACTACCTCATCTGGATCGCGTTGCAACCACATTTTACGCATCTTCTCATTCTACGGAACGGCCGAAAACAATTTTTGAGGAGTTTTTGCAGATGTATTTGCAGAATGTGGCACTACACACCATATCTAACTCATGTTCCGAATCGTGAATTTCAGAACCAGGTATCACAGTGAATGAGCTGTACAACAGTAGGAGGAGAATGCTAGCCAGTGACGTCACAGGCGTCACATGAGTCAAATAAAACTTTTTGTTGGTCTCTCAAATTGTTTTCGTTTCATTTCTTTTTTTTTAATGCTGAAATTCATGATGAAAAGTAGCATGATATGAGCATATAATGACACGATTCATCCTCTAAGACGGATTCCAGAAAAGAGCCAAATTCCCTCCCAAAACTCCGCCTCCTTTTATGCTGGTTGGTTATCACAAGGGAGTGTCTGGATACTTCTGGTCAGATAGCTTGTGTCACCGCGTCGATTCCTTTCTTCAGTCGCTATCTTCCTCTACAGTTTATACACTCTACAGTTCATCTAGTATCCTGGAATTTATTCGGTGAAGTCTTAACTGATGTCCTACTATCTTGTTCCTTCTTCTTGTCACTGTTTTCCAGACACTCCTTCCGTCACCGATTCTGCGAAGAACCTCCTCAATCCTTACAATATCAGTCCACCGAAGTTTCGGCACTCTTCTGTAGCGCAACATCTCAAACGCTTCTATTGTCTTCCGTTCCGTTTTTCTCCAGTCCATGTCTCACTGCCATACAATGCTGAGCTCCAAACGTACATTCTCAGAAATTAAGATCTATGTTTCATTCTAACAGACTTCTCTTAGCGAGGTATGCTTTTCTGGTCAATGGTACTCTGCTTTTTATGTGCTACTTGATCCGTCCGTCATGGATTCTTTTGCAGAATTTCTTAGCTTCGTCTACTTTGTGATCACCAATTATGATGTTAAGTTTCTCACTTTTCTTGTTTCTGTTACTTCTTTTCGTCTTTCTTCGATTATTTCTCAATCCATATTCCGTACCGGATAGAATGTTCATTCTATTCAGCAGGTCCTGTAATTCTTCTTTTCTTTCACTCAGGATAGCAATTTCATCAGCAAATCTTAACATTGATATCCTTTCACCTTGAATTTTAATCAAACTCTTGAACCTTTCTTTTATTTTGTGTCACGATCATATTTTTCTAGAATGTTGCTCTTGTTCTTGTTGTTCATTTTGTGGTCTTCAGTCTGAAGACAGATTTGACTCAGCTCTTCATGCTAGTCTATCCTGTGCTTGCCTCTTGACCTCCATTACCTACTACCTACTACCGCAACCTACATCTGTTTGAACCTGCTTACTGTATTCAAGCAGTGGTATCCATCTACAATTCCCTCCAGTGTCACATTGACCATTCCTTGATGCCTCAGGATGTATCCTGTCAACCGATCCCTTCTTGTAGAGCAGTTGTGTCATAAATTTGTTTTTCTCCCCAATGTTGCTGGGAGACCTTTTAGTACACACATTATCTTAGCGTCTCATGCTGTTTCGTTTATCTGGAAGGTGCCTTAACTTATCGGTGTGAGTGTACTAGCAGCGAACTGAGGAAGCTACTGTTGTACGACAGTAGTCACCCCGTGACGTCATATTAATTCGTGGAAGCTGGAGGAGAATAAAGAGTGACGTCGAAGGATTCACGCGTACTGATATCTGGGAAGGCTCTCAAACTACACTACTGACCATATAAATTGCTGCACCAAGAATAAATGCAGTTGGTAAACGGGTATTCGTTGGACAAATATATTTTACTAGAACTGACATGTGATTACATTTTCACGCAATTTGGCTGCATAGATCCTGAGAAATCAGTACCCAGGAAACCACCTCTGGCCGTAATAACGGCCTTGACACGCCTGGCAATTGAGTCAAACAGAGCTTGGATGGCGTGTACAGGTACAGTTGCCCATGCAGATTCAACACGATACCACAGTTCATCCAGAGTAGTGACTGGCGTATTGTGACGAGCCAGTTGCTCGCCCACCATTGACCTGACGTTTTCAATTGGTGAGAGATCTGGAGAATGTGCTGGCACAGGGCAGCAATCGAACATTTTCTGTATCCAGAAAGGTCCGTACAGGACCTGCAACATGCGGCCGTGCATTTTCCTGCTGAAATGTAGGGTTTCGCAGGGATCTAATGAAGGGTAGAGCTACGGGTCGTAACACATCTGAAATGTAACGTCCAATGTTCAAAGTGCCGGACAAGAGGTGACCGAGACGAGTAACCAATGGCACCCCATACGCCGGGTGATACGCCAGTATGTCGATGACGAATACACGCTTCCAATGTGCGTTCACCGCGATGTCGCCAAACACGGATGCGACCATCTTGATGCTGTAAACAGAACCTGTCTTCATCCGAAAAAATGACGTTTTGCCATTCGTCCACCCAGGTTCGTCGTTGAGTACACCATTGCAGGCGCTCCTATCGGTGATGCAGCGTCAAGGGTAACCGCAGCCATGGCCTCCGAGCTCATAGTCCATGCTGCTGCAAACGTCGTCGAACTGTTCGTGCAGATGGTTGTCTTGTAAACGTCCCCATCTGTTGACTCAGGGATCGAGACGTGGCTGCACGATCCGTTACAGCCGTGCGGATAAGACGCCTGTCATCTCGTCTGCTAGTGATACGAGGCCTTTGGGATCCAGCACGGCGTTCCGCATTACCCTCCTGAACCCACCGATTCCATATTCTGCTAACAGTCATTGGATCTCGACCAACGGGAGGAGCAATGTTGCGATACAATAAACCGCAATCGCGATAGGCTACAATCCTATCTTGATCAAAGTCGGAAACGTGATGGTTCGCATTTCTTCTCCTTACACCACAACAACGTTCCACCAGGCAACGACGGACAACTGCTGTTTGTGTATGAGAAACCGGTTGGAAACTTAGCTCATGTCAGAACGTTGTAGGTGTCGCCACCGGTGCCAACCTTGTGTGAATGCTCTGAAAAGCATATCAAAGCATCTTCTTCCTGTCGGTTAAATTAGCGTCTGTGGCACGTCATCTTCGAGCTGCAGCAATTTTAATGGCCAGTAGTGTAGAAGCACTGTTAGGTGATGTTTTTCGTCTCATGTGATAAGCGCAGCAGCCAGAAGGCAGGAGGATGCGTGAGGCGAGTGAATTCTGACGGCGGCAGCGGCGCGTGTGTCGGCCGCAGTCGGGTCACGCGCAGCGGGAGGCGGTTACTGGCCCCCAGGGAGCGGCGCGGCCGCCAAGTGCGCGCTCAAACATTGATGCCGGCCAAGCATGCGCCTCTCCGAGACGCCACACGATTCTCCCCGTGCCTCTTCTTCCGGCAACACGGCACGCGGTACAGGCTTAGTCCTCAAGGAATGTGCCCAGTAAAATGACATCTTATGTTGTCAACCCGGAACTAGCTACGAGGGGCGTTGTATAAGTATCGCACACATTTTTTGCTCGGTTAATTTCTGTTAAAAAGAAAATGCGGAATTTGTTATGGGACACCGTGGAGTTTTCTGCTTCAGCCCTGTACTTTCATGGAGTTCTGATTGGTGGAGGCCCTCTACGTAGCCCTCAAAATGACATCTCTGATGGCGGAACGTTCCAAACAGGAAGATGGCGTTGAGTATCTTTTGGCTGAAAATCGCAGCATCGCAGATATTCGTAGGCGCTTGCAGTATGTCTCTGGAGAGCTGGCAGTGGACAAAAGCACGGTGAATCGTTGGTCAAGGCGTCTGTCGTCACCGCAACAAGGTGGCACAAACCCGCCCAATCTTCGTCCTCACACAGCGAATTCTGTACTGTTGGAACGTGCGGACACACTTTGCTGTACAAGTGGACGTCTTTCTTTCTAACGCTGACATTCTTGTCCACCATTTGGGCTACTCAAAGGTGTGTACTCGCTGGGTTCCTTGCCGCCCATCAGAGGACCGTAAAGAGCAACGAAGGAATTGCGGGGAATTGCTTGCGCGTTGCGACGCTGATCGTGATCATTTTTGTCGAACATTGACACAATTGATGTAACACTTCATCACTCCGAACCGGATACGAAATGGAAATCCACGGAGCGGTGCCACATCACTTCTTTTCAGAAGGAAAGTTTAAAGTCACACCCTCAGCGGGTAAAATCGTGGCCACGGTCTTCAGGGACTTCGGAGGGGTAGGGGTTATACTGTTTGATGTACTCCCTCATAGTGTAACGATCAAATCTGAAGTGAATTGTACTAAGCTCCGGAAACTGAGGAGACCACTTCCGCCTGTTCGTACCTACACAAAAGTACTAACGATTTTCTCTTTCTCCTTGACAACGCAAGGCCTCACACAAGTGGGCTCACAAGACTTCATTGTACTGTTCTTCCTCCTTCACCCTGCAGCCCAGATCTCGTCTCTTCCGACTTCCATTTGTGTGAGCCAATCAAAGATGCACTCCTCAGGGACGCGTACGCGTGTGATGAGGAGGTTACTGATATAGCAAGATGTCGGCTCCGACGTCGAACAGTAGCGTGGTACCATGCAATCGCTTTGTTTGTATGTGGGATGGTCTTACTAGATTCGTCTACAGACTGGAAGCAGTGAACCGTTTAGCAAACTGAGTGAGGATATACAAAAAGCCGCATAAGAGACGAAACATTTCTCTTTTACGTAGCTATCCTCTTGTCTGTTACTTAAAAATGAATTGTATTTATAGCAAAAGTGAAAATGTCAATGTTTAATTCAGGTTTTGTTCCAAAATTGTTGATTTGTAATTTGATGCAGTGGGATGTCGTAGTAAAAATATAAAGAAATAATGCACGTTTTCCATACTGCGCTACAAAACGCAGTATTCTAAAAAAAAGAAAAAAAAAAGAAAAAAAAGCAACACAGAACTATATTAAACATCGATTCAGTAGTTCGTCGAGCTTATATATATCTACATGTTTCTGTTATTCATAAACGACTTTTGCACTTACCGGGGATAATAAGTAACTCTTGCCTTTGATAATGATGATGAAAGTTCTGTTGAGTACAAAATAACAAGAATAATTATATGGATTTTTTTTAACTTTGTGCATGGAAACTGTATTTGCATCTGAAGTAATTGCTTTCGTTACATAACAGCGTGGACGTTCATGAATAACTAATTTTTATTAGTTATAAAATGCCATGTATATTTTGTAAGGATGTAAAATACATAATAGACTAACAGTGAACGATCTGCGGTTCTAATTTTGTTCAAAACAAACAAACAAAAAAGAAAATGGAAGTCGTCGGCTCCCAGTTGTTCTCTCACAAATTCATTTATGTTTCTTCGCTACTAATGTTACCAATAATACCAGTGATCCTACTATTTACAACGTCATTTACGTACTGTACAAAAACTACCGAACTGCAGTTCTAGAACTAATACATTGTCCGACTGTCCACTGAACGTTCTCGGAATTTCAATAGTAAACCACTCCGTAATGCACAACGCCTCTCTTGTGGTGTATTCCACCAGAGTGTGTTGAGCATCGGTGGAACGGTCTCGCGCCGACTACACGACCCTTTTGACCGAACGAATCCGTCTTCGTCGGATCATTTCTGTATGTTCTATTACTCCTACCTGATAAGACTCTCAGAGTGATGAGAGGTGCGGAAGAATCAGCCGAACGAATATTTTGTTATACAATTCTTTTGTTTACATACCTTATTGCAACTACGCTGTTCCATTTCTTTCCTGATGTAAAGCCCTACACCCCATTTTGCTATTTTTGCTTTGACTCCTGACAGGTAGGCCTTGTATTCTCCCACTTCCTCTTCTTTCTCACCCCTTACCCGAATGTCACTAACAGCTAAAACGTCCAGCCCCATCTTACTTGCAGCCTCTGCCAGCTCTACCTTCTTCCCAGGGTAGCCCCCATTGATATTAATAGCTCCCCATCTCATTACCATTTGTTTGCCAAGTCATGTCTTAGGAGTCCCTGGTTTGTCAGTTAGAGGTGGGACTCCGTCACCTCCAAAGGTCTGAGGCATTTTGCTCTGATTGTTGCCAGCATCATATTTAAAGTACCAGGGAAACAGGTTGCTAGCCTTACTTTCCCTGAGTCCCATTGAGTTTTACCCCTAATGGTTGAGGGACTAACTGGTGGATTTGGTAGTCTTTGCCGTATGAGCACAAAGGTGACCACGACTCAGAATATGTCCGAGATGCCCAGCCTTATTCCAAAGTAACTGGTATCCCATCTGTCGGGACCACTTACTTGGCCACTCATACGTTGCCCGTGGTTTATGAACTAGGACATGACTACAGGAATCCACACCATGAACCACGAACGACTGATGTGGATAGATTTGACAGTGTCTAGCAAGAAAATTAGGATTTTGTTAGTATATTCGCATTGAGAAGGGACAGATCAAGATAAGATGGATAGTTTTTATGAGGCACTCAGTGGTGTAGTTGTTAGAGTAAAGGACAAGGACAGTGTTCTGCTCATGCGTGATTTTAACGCCAGGATTGGAAATCGAACAGAAGGGTATGAAAAAGTTATGGGTAAATTTGGAGAGGATATGGAGGCCAACAGGAACGGGAAACAACTCTTGGATTTCTGTGCCAGTATGGGCTTAGTAATAACAAACTCCTTTTTTAAATATAAGAACATTCACCGGTATACTTGGGAAGGCAGGGGAACCAGATCTGTCATTGACTATATAATAACAGATGAGGAATTCAGAAAGGCTGTGAGGGACACACGTGTATTCAGGGGATTCTTTGATGACACTAATAATTATTTAATCTGCAGTGAAATTGGGACTGTGAAGCCGAAAGTGCAGGTGGTCAGGTCCATATGTAGGAGGATAAGAGTGGAGAAACTTCAGGATAAGGAAGACAGGCACAAGTACATAACAGCGATCTCAGAAAGGTACCAGTTAGTTGAATGTAGTCAATTAAAGTCATTGGAAAAGGAATGGACAAGGTACAGGGACACACTACTAGAAGTGGCTAAAGAATGTCTTGGAACAGTAGTGTGTAGAAGTAGGATGAAGCAAACAGCTTGGTGGAATGACACAGTCAAGGCAGCCTGTAGAAGGAAAAAGAAGGCGTATCAAAAATGGCTACATACTAGAACTCAGGTAGACAGAGAAAGTTATGTTGAAGAAAGAAACAAAGCCAAACAGATAATTGCAGCATCCAAGAAGAAATCTTAGGAAGACTTTGGAAACAGGTTGGAGACTATGGGTCAAGCTGCTGGAAAACCATTCTGGAGTGTAATTAGCAGTCTTCAAAAATTAGTTAAGAAGGAAGTGACAAGTATTTTGGACAGGTCTGGAAAACTGCTGGTGAATTCTGTGAATGCCTTGGGCAGAGGGAGGGAATATTTTGAAGAGTTGCTCAATGTAGGAGAAAAAATGATCAGCAATGTTTCAGATTTCGAGGCAGAATGGGATAGGAATGATGATGGAAATAGGATCACATTTGCGGAAGTGGAGAAAATGGTCAATAGATTGCAGTGCAATAAAGCAGCTGGGGTGGATGAAATTAAGTCAGAACTCATCAAATACAGTGGAGCGTCAGGTCTTAAGTGGCTACACAGGATAATTGAAATGGCCTGGGAGTCGGGACAGGTTCCATCAGACTGGACAAAAGCAGTAATCACACCAATCTGCAAACATGGAAACAGAAAAGATTGTAACAACTACAGAGGTATCTCTTTAATCAGCGTTGTGGGTAAAATCTTCTCGGGTATTGTTGAAAGGAAAGTGCGAGTATTAGTTGAGGACCAATTGGATGAAAATCAGTGTGGGTTTAGGCCTCTTAGAGGTTGTCAGGACCAGATCTTTAGCTGACGGCAAATAATGGAGAAGTGTTATGAGTGGAACAGGGAATTGTATCTATGCTTTATAGATCTAGAAAAGGCATATGACCGGGTTCCTAGGAGAAAGTTATTGTCTGTTCTACGAGATTATGGAATAGGAGGCAAACTTTTGCAAGCAATTAAAGGTCTTTACATGGATAGTCAGGCAGCAGTTAGAGTTGACGGTAAATTGAGTTCATGGTTCAGAGTAGTTTTAGGGGTAAGACAAGGCTGCAACCTGTCGCCACTGTTGTTCGTATTATTTATGGATCATATGTTGAAAACAATAGACTGGCTGGGTGAGATTAAAATACGTGAACAGAAAATAAGCAGTCTTGCATATGCGGATGACTTAGTTGTGATGACAGATTCGATTGAAAGTTTGCAAAGTAATATTTCAGAGTTAGATCAAAAATGTGAGGACTATGGTATGAAGATTAGCATCTCCAAAAACGAAAGTAATGTCAGTGGGAAAGAAATATAAACGGATTGAGTGCCAAATAGGAAGAACAAAGTTAGAACAGGTGGACAGTTTCAAGTACTTAGGATGCATATTCTCACAGGATGGCAACATAGTGAAAGAACTGGAAGCGAGGTGTAGCAAAGCTAATGCAGTGAGTGCTCAGCTATGATCTACTCTCTTCTGCAAGAAGGAAGTCAGTACCAAGACTAAGTTATCTGTGCACCGTTCAATCTTTCGACCAACTTTGTTGTATGGGAGCGAAAGCTGTGTGTATTCAGGTTACCTTATCAACAAGGTTGAGGTTACGGATATGGAAGTAGCTAGGATGATTGCAGGTACTAGTAGATGGGAACAATGGCAGGAGGGTGTCCACAATGAGGAAATCAAAGAAAAACTGGGAATGAACTCTATAGATGTAGCAGTCAGGGCAAACAGGCTTAGATGGTGGGGTCATGTTACTCGCATGGGAGAAGCAAGGTTACCCAAGAGACTCATGGGTTCAGCAGTAGAGGGTAGGAAGAGTCGGGGCAGACCAAGGAGAAGGTACCTGGATTCGGTTAAGAATGATTTTGAAGTAATAGGTTTAACATCAGAAGAGGCACCAATGTTAGCACTGAGTAGGGGATCGTGGAGGAATTTTATAAGGGGGCTATGCTCCAGACTGAACGCTGAAAGGCATAATCAGTCTTAAATGATGATGATGACAATTCTTTCGTGGAAAAGTTACAGTCTCTTAATATTCCTCCTACGACACTCAGCCAATAATCTGCTTGTCATATTATTTGTTTTATGCAGTCAATCCACATACAGTTTCTCCGGATGGTTACTGCTACATATTTTACAGTACATACTGTTTGGAGCAATTTGTCGTTAATGGTGTGCTTGTACATCAGTGGGATTCTTCTCCTTTGTATGCACAAATCGCTACAGTAGTCTGGCATTGTTGCCTTCTTACAGACAACCGCATTATTTGCAAAGAGCCTTTCCTATGAAGTCTTGAAATGTTGCAGCTCGTCGACGTTTTTCGGAGGCGGAAGAGCAAACACCCTGTCCTTAATGCAATACCACCCACAGAAATCCTTTGGGGTTAAATCAACTGCTTGTGGTGGCTAGGATATCGTTCCACCACGTCCAATTGAAGGTGGCACATTCCTAAGGATATACTGAACAACTTCACGATATAATAAGGTGATCCGCCATCTTACTGGAAAATAAATTCTGTGCCCATATCCTGTTGTCATTGAGGGATTGGATAATGTTCAAGCATTTCCAGGAGCGATATGGCATTACAGTTAAAAAAATTAAAAAAAAATTACGACCATACATATAGTTACATCTTTACAGCGCAAAAAAAAAAAAAAAAAAAAAAAAAGAATTTACCTTAGATAAGTCCCGCACATGTTAGATTATATGACGTGGTTTCTGCTCACCCCATTTTGGAACATTATACCGACTCACTTTATTGCAGGTGTTGAAGATGATTTCGTCACTGAACACAATTTTGTTAAGGAAATCAAACATCTTCAGTCTGCATTTTGTTAAATATTTTCATTCAAATTCAGCTAGTTTTTCTTTCTCACTTTCTCTGAAAGGTTACGACAGCTCCAATTTGTACTGTTTGAATGACAGGCGTTTTCGTAATACCTTCTGAGCTGGCACGTCTCGTTGATTTACCCGGACTATGACTGCCGAATTTGTTCAGTTGCTGCGCCAAAGACTGCAGGCTGCCTCTGACCTCACTTCCATACGTGATAGCCACTTTCGGTGTGAAATGATTGTACCAGTTAACTGCAGTTTATCTCTGAGGTGGTGCCTTGCGATGTGTAGTCATGAATTGTTTCTGAACTGTAGTAGCAGGTTTGGATTCATGAAACTGTAACAACACTGCTCACTCTCTGCACCGTTATACGACTCCATGATGCCTGTTACAATAACTGCTTCGCTCATGCCACATAGCAGGAACGACAGGAACTAACAGTGTCAGGCGGGAAAAAAAACTTGAAGATATGCTATATTCAGTACTGTATCAAACATTTACGCAAATTATTTACCATTTTCACAATGAAACATTACTCATGTATAAATAATTCATACACACCCTGTATATTGTAAACAGCAACAGCCCGAACGCCCCTATAACATTTCCCTGCGATACTCCTGAAATTACATTTACATTCGTCGATTTTTTTCTGTTAAGAGCGACATTTTTCTCTCACGATGAAATGACGAGTTACTCTTGCAGCAAAAAAATTGGTTCTGATGATGACTGATTGGAGTCAAAACTGGTTAACCGTCCAATCAGCTATTAGCACTAGTCGCTTATCTATGGCTATGACTACTAACGAAGATATACCTCTGAACGGCTTATGTGGCAACAGTGTCTTTTGTTCACACATCTGCCGTGTCTCACTTATGTTCTAGGAGTTCTTCGTGCCACATGTTCATCTACGTGCCTATTCTGCAATTCACACTTAAGTGTCTGGTAGGGGGTTCAATCTTTTTAAAAGAGTACACCGCCGTTTGACTTTGCTTTATTATATTTCTCTATTGCGGAGTGGCCTCGCGGTTAGAGGCGTCATGTCACTGACTGCTGGCCCCTCCGTTGGAGGTTCGAATCCTCCCTCGGGCATTGGTGTGTGTGTAGTTCTTAGAATAAGTTAGTTTAAGTAGTGTGTAAGTCTAGGGACCGATGGTCTCAGCATTTGGTCCCTTAGAAATTCACACATTTGAACATTTCGACTGCGTGAGGACAGGCATACTCGTCGTTAAGGTTCCAGTCGACCACGTTTCACGACCAAAATGGAGGCGCTGTATCGTGATACTGCACTTACAACCGCTGTCGGCTCGTATGGCAGGTATCTGGGGACAGACACAGTGGGGTTACTCCCTTGCGTCATGGTATGAGAAGCCGTTGAGTATGACTTCAGGTCATGGATGGTAGTTCTTGAGCTAACTCTGACGTTACAACGATACGTCACAGACATTCTGCCCCCTTTTGTATCACCACTCACGTGACATTGTAGTGTCATTTTTCAACAGGACAGTGCTCGTCCACGGCACGTGTCTCTATGGAATGTCTACATAATACTGAGGTACTGAAGTGTCCAACAAGGTCCCCAGGTCTGACACGGAGGTCAATTTCGTCCCACTGCCGGTATCCAGGTTGTCAAGGACCAGTTTCAACAGTTGCGCGACAGCCTCCCTCAAGAGAGGATACAATGGCTTCATGGCACTTTCCCAACCAAATCAGTGCACGTATCGAGGTCAGAGGGGTTGCCGATAAGTTGGTATATACTGCTAAGTTCTTTTAAATATGACTCGATTTTGTGATCACTGAAACTAACATCTCATAGCCTCTTCTTTCTCCCCTTCCGGGTCCTTACTCTTTTTATCAGGCTTTGTATTTTAAGACGCAGGGGGAGCGACGAATGTGGGCAGATAAATTAAGCTCCAGATAACGTCAAGAGCCGTCAGTAGTTCAACAGTGTGTTCTTGTGACGACTGGAGCTAATGGAGCTTCTGGACAAACCCCGGTACCATCGTCTCAGGAGCACCAACAACGTATAAGAATTTTCTCTTGAATTGGCTTAGAACTTCTCTAAGACATACCGAGTGAATTTGTGATTTGGTAAGACAATAATAAATCTAGTAGTGTGTAATTCTAATTCCTCGATCTTATCAATGTTACCGGGAGTAGGATCCTGAATCTTTCCTGTTGTAGTCGCACTGAGTATCGTTGACAACAAATATCTAATCTGTCAACTGAAGAAAGAAATGTATTTCAAAACCCCGTCAGTTTTATATTATTGGAGAAACTATACAAATCTTTCACTAATAACGTCTTAATCAGTGAGCAATTTATTCAATATAACAATCGTAGACAACGAAAATGACCGTAACATAAGTTCAAAATGGTTCAAATTGCTCTAAGCACTGTGGGACTTAACATCTGAGCTCATCAGTCCCCTAGACTTGGAACTACTTAAACCTAACTAACCTATGGACATCACACACATCCATGCCCGAGGCAGGATTCGAAACTGCGACCGTAGCAGCCGCGTGGTTCCCGACTGAAGCGTCTAGAACTGCTCGACAACAGTGGCTGGCGTAACATAAGTGACAGAGCTGTTGAAGTAATAGTAAACTAATTTAAATGCAATACAATTGGCAAAATGAATCCATGTTTTTTCAAACTTTTCGTTTCAGGACAGAGTTTGTGACAGTGTACTGTTTACTTGCTTGGTGTTGTCTATTTCAGTGTTGTTACTGTGTTGAACTGTTCTTGCTATTATTTCAGGCAAAGAGTTCCTAATTATCTGAAACAGTGAAATTCTATGTTTCCTATTTTTGAAGTCGTTAACTTCACCTGTGCAAGTAAACGTCATTGTGAGGTAACGCAAGTATTATTGTAACATCGAGAGATCACCAGTAAATATTTCCGTAACGATTATTTGCATTTTGTTAAACTTAATATATTTCATTTCGTTCAGTAATGTAAAACCGTATTTAGTATTTACCTTTTTTATTATGTACAGTGGTTCTGCTGATACCGTGTGTGAGCTATTTTATGACCATACGTTTGTTCAGGTAATAAATAATTTTCTGATAACTATGTAGTTTTTCCCATAGGAATGGCGACCGAATTTAAAAACTACTTCATTGATTTACTATGATTTACTCAAAATTGCGTGATACTATTCGTTGTCTTTGTCGTATGTGATTTGCACTACTTTATAATGTCCATTCAAAATTTACGTAAGTAGATGGCGGAGTAACTTATTTGTGGAAGTAATTTATTGTACATTTTGTACTCTTATTGTTTCACAAGCGATTGTCTTGACTCTTTTTTATCCGAAAAGGCTCACGAGATAAGTATTATGTGCGTAGGCGTTCAGAGAGGGGGAAACGTTACAAACCCACAGATAACCTACTAAAACGAAAGAATTTAGAGAACCATATTGCTTTATAGGCAAAGTAAATGAGTTCAGTTACGCCCACTTCGTTCTCACAGCGACGCTTAACAAACTGCAGACGGAGGCATTATGAAAGACACACTGTTCAGCGTGGAGAGTCTTACAGAACTCAAAGAGGTCAAGTATCGAAACGAGTCAAAATGCATGTCCCGTACGCCCCACGACAACAAATTGTCTTTCCACGTAATATCCACAAATGAAACAGGAGCGTGGTGGGGTGGGGGGAGATGGGGGGGGGGGGGGGAGAGGACGTACCCTCCGTGACATGCTGTACAGTTTATTGTGGTTTGGTCGTACCTGCGTATCAGTGAATCCGTTTCAGCTAAAATTCAGTGAGAGCAGGGAAGGAACTCAAAAAATATCGTTACTATGAAATAAAAGCAAAATAAACAAAAATTCTAAAAAACAGTGTCAAATATTTTTTTCAATAATGTGTCTTAAAGTGCGAAACAAAATAGATTACAGAAACATTTTAAGTGCCTTTAAATGATGCTGAAAATCATCTGCAGAACGTGAGGTGCTGACTAAGAATTTAAAGTTCAGTGTTTAACTTAGAATTTTAAAGAGTATTAAAGGATATTTGTGTGGTGGATTATGTAGACAGTGGAGTCTACTACTGTGGGGCCAAGAGATACTATTGCTATCTGAAATCAAGTGGTAAAATACATTGGTGGAAAAAAATTACAAGACAAAAAAAATTATGTAGAGCAATGAATTTCGGCAATACTTTCGTCTTTGTAACATATCTAGGTGATTTACGTTGCAAGGTCAGATATTGGTGTACGCGCGAGATAAGACATTGCAAATGTGAAATGCTGGTACGTTAACAACCGGTGTAGCCGCCAGAACTTTGAATGTAAGCACGCAAACGTGCATGATTTGTGTTGTAGACGTGTCGGATCTCTGTTTGTGGTGTGGAGTTCCATGCCTGATACACGTAGTCGGTGAATAAAAGGACGGTTAACACTGTTTGTGGATGACGAAGTTGTCGTCCAATGATGCCCCATAAGTGCTTTACTGGAGGCAGATTTGGTGATGGACCAGGCCAGGGTAACATGTCGACAATCGGTAGAGCATATTGGGTTACCACAACGGTATGTGGACGAGAGTTATCCTGTTGGTAAACACGCCCTATAATGCTGTTCATAAATGGCAGAATGTCAGGTCGAATCAGCAGATTGATGTACTATTTTGCAGTCAGGGAGCATGAGATGAATACGATAGTGCTCTTGGTGTCATACGAAATCGTACCCCAGACGTAGCTACACTTTTAGATCCAGTGTGTCTAGACTGCAGACCAGTTAGGTGCAGGTCCTCAACTGGCCTCCTACCTACAAACTGGCACAGAGGCAGAACCAGCCTTCACCAGAAAACACAACAGACCTCCTCTCCACCATCCAACGAGACATCACTTGACATTACTGAAGTCGCAAATGGTGGTGGTGTGGGATCAGTGGAGCGCACGCTACGGGGTATCTGGTTCAGAGCTGGCCTTGACGTAACCGGTTTGTAAGACTTTGTTGTGTCACTGTGGTGCCAACTGCTGCTCAAATTGCTGCTGCAGATGCAATGTGATGAGCCAGAGCGATACACTGAACACTATGGTTTTCCCTGTCGGTAATATCACGTGACCGTCAGGATCGTGATCTTCTTGAGATTCTACATTCTCGTGGTCGCTGCTGCCAGCAGTCATGTACGGTGGCTAAGTTCTTGCCAAGTCTTTCTGCATTGTCACAGAAGCAACATGCAGCTTCTCGTAGCCCTATTACACGACGTCGTTCAAACTTAGGTGTTGATAACGGCGTATTTGTCGCCTGAAAGGCATTCTTGACTAACAGCACCACGTCCAATCTCAAAGGGAGCTAACGCTCACGACAGTTGTACTTAAAGCAAACCTGGTTTGCATCTTCACAGCCGCTCTAGTAGCGCCACTCTTGTGCTGCTCGTTCGAAATATGAATAGAAATTGTCTTTCAGCTGTAAAAAAACTCGGCTACCAACTTTCGTTCATGTCACACAACGCCTTCTTGGTGTTGCGATTTTTTTCCGTAGGTGTATTTTGCCAGTTAAGATAGTATCTCTATGTAAAGCAAAGATTCTAAGTTAAACATTTAACTTTAAATTCTCAACCGGCACCTCATTTGTTGTTCATGATTTCGAGCATCATTCAGTGGCATGTCATATGTTACTCTAATCTGTTTTATTTCTTGGTTTTAGACAGATCATTTCACAAAACATCGACTCTTTGTCTTTTGTTTTATCAGTAAGTGACCATAAAATGATGCAGGATGACTTGGACCGGACTTCTATTTTCGTGTGACAAATGGCAGCTTGCACTAAATGTAATAATATGTAAGTTAATACAGATGTGTAGGAAAAGCAACCTTTAATGTTTGAATACAGTGTTACGGGCACGCTCATTGACAAAGTCACGTCGTTTAAATATATAGATACAACGTTGCGAAGCAGCGGGAAATGGAACGAACACGGAAGTGCGGTAGGGGAGACGTGTGGTCAGCTTCGGTGTATTTAGACAATTATAGGAGGGTGTATCTTATCTACAGAGGAGTTCACATAATTAACCAGTCCGATCCATTCTTGGCTACTGGGATTCCCCACCAAGTCTGGTTAAATGAAGACATGGATGATGCTAGATTCGTTATCGGTAGGTTCGAACAACAAGCAATTATTACAGATCTGCTTCATGAACTCAAATAAAAGTTCCTCGACGGAAGGCGACTTCCTTTTTTCAAGGAACGCTCTTGAGAAAATTTAGAGAACCAGCATCTGAAGCTTCTGCGGAACGATTCTACTGCCGCCAATATACATTTCGCCCCAAGAACCGCGAAGACAAGATAAAAGTTGGGACTATGTAGAAGCAAATAGACAGTCGCTTTTCTTTCCCTCCATTTGCGAGTGCATCAAGAGAGGGAATGACCAGCAGTGGTACTCGGTATCCTGCGCCATGCACCATGTTGTGGCTTACGGATATTGTGTACATATGTTCATGTATGTTATGGGGCCACAATCAGACTCCGTTAAAATAATAACCCGTCCAATTTAAATTAATTTCCTGCTTGAGATGAGAGTAAAAGTATGGTTAAGGTAGACGTCGGTGATTGCCATATCCAATCATTAAATCTACGTATTAATCTCATATTCTGGGGGATGTACTGCATCTTGAACATAGGGTATGTAAACAGGGGAGATCGAGTCTGTACCCGGCCATTAGGGCAGGGATGCAGTTCTCTTCAAACTACAGGCATCAGTACTACGGCAGAGGAAGAGGCCAGGTAGAAGCTGGGACCAGTATATTGCGTGTTGACCAAGCCACGATGGAACATAAGATAAGTGAAAGACAAAGGAAAGATAGTTCATGCATATAAGCGCAAGATTCCATGGAATAACATGTCCATTGTAGTTCTATCTCTTGTTCTTTGGAATACTTTTCGATTATTTATAAAATTTATCGTAATATTTAGTTAAAATTTCTTTAAATCCAAGTCTACCCAGGAGAAACACAACACCGGAATGAAGCGCCTAGAACCGCTTGGCCACATCGGCCGGCTGTAACTATTCGTCTGGGACTCTTTTTCAGCATGAAACCTAATAATGACCTGTTATTTTATTGCTCCCCCCCCCCCCCCCCCAAGAACCAGGGACCTTGCTGTTGGTGGGGAGGCTTGCGTGCTTCAACGATACAGATAGCCGTGTGGTTCCTGAAGAGGGGCAGCAGTCTTTTCAGTAGTTGCAGGGGCTACAGTCTGGATGATTGACTGCTATGGCCCTGTAACACTAACTAAAACGACCTTGCTGTTTTGGTACTGCGAACGGCTGAAAGCAAGGGGAAACTACAGCCGTAATTTTTCCCGAGGGCATCAGCGTTACTGTATGATGAAATGATGATGGCGTCCTCTTGAGTAAAATATTCCGGAGGTAAAATAGTACCCCTTTCGGATATCCGGGTGGGGACTACTCAAGAGGACAACGTTATCAGGAGAAAGAAAACTGGCATTCTACGGATCGGAGCGTGGAATGTCAGATCCCGTAATCGGGCAGGTAGGTTAGGTAATTTAAAAAGGGAAATGGATAGGTTAAAGTTAGATATAGTGGGAATTAGTGAAGTTCAGTAGTAGGGGGAACAAGACTTTTGGTCAGGTGACTACAGGATTACAAATACAAAATCAAATAGGTTAATGCAGGAGTAGGTTTAATAATGGATAAAACAAAGGGAGTGCGGGTAAGCTACTACAAACAGCATAGTGAACGCATTATTGTGGCCAAGATAGACACGAAGCCCACGCCTACTACAGTTGTACAAGTTTATATGCCAACTAGCTCTGCAGATGATGAAGAAGTTGTGAAATGTATGATGAGATAAAAGAAATTATTCAGGTAGTGAAGGGAGATGAAAATTTAATAGTCATGGGTGACTGGAATTCGACAGTAGGAAAAGGAAGAGTAGGAAACGTAGTAGGTGAATATGGATTGAGACTAAGAAATGAAAGAGGAAGCCACCTGGTAGAATTTTGCACAGAGCATAACTTCATCATTGCTAACACTTGGTTCAAGAATCATGAAAGAAGGTTGTATACATGGAAGAACCCTGGAGATACCAAAAGGTTTCAGATAGATTATATAATGGTGAGACTGAGATTTAGGAACGAGATTTTAAATTGTAAAACGTTTCCAGGGGCAGTTGTGAACTCTGACCACAATCTATTGGTTACGAACTTTGGATTAAAACTGAAGAAACTGCAAAAAGGTGGGAATTTAAGGAGATGGCACCTGGATAAAATGAGAGAACCAGAGGTTGTACAGAGTTTCAGGGAGATCATAAAGGAACAATTGACAGAAACAGGGGAAAGAAATACAGTAGAAGAAGAATGGGTAGCTTTGAGGAAAGAAATAGTGAAGGCAGCAGAGTATCAAGTAGGTAAAAAGACGAGGGCTAGTAGAAATCTTTGGGTAACAAAAGAGATACTGAATTTAACTGATAAAAGGAGAAAATACAAAAATGCAGCAAGTGAAGCAGGCAAAAAGGAATACAAACGTCTCAAAAATGAGATCGACAGGAAGTTCAAAATGGCTAAGCAAGGATGGCTTGAGGACAAATGTAAGGATGTAGTGGCTTATCTCATGAGGGGTAAGAGAGATACGGCCTACAGGAAAATTAAAGAGACCTTTGGAGAAAAGAGAACCACTTGCATGAATATCAAGAGCTCAGATGGAAACCCAGTTCTAAGCAAAGAAGGGAAAGCAGAAAGGCGGAAGGTGTATTTAGAGGGTCTATACAGGGGCGATGTTCTTGAGGACAATATCATGGAAATGGAAGAGATGGTAGATGAAGATGAAATGAGAGGTATGATACTGCGTGTTTGACAGAGCACTAAAAGACCTGAGTCGAAACAAGGCCCCGCGAGTAGACAACATTCGATTAGAATTACTGACAGCCTTGGGAGAGCCAGTCCTGACAAAACTCTACCATCTGGTGAGCAAGATCTATGAGACAGGAGAAATTCCCTCAGACTTCAAGAAGAATATGATAATTCCAATCCCAAAGAAATCAGGTGTTGACAGATGTGAAAATCACCGAAGTATCAGTTTAATTCAGATTAATAAGTCACAGCTGCAAAATACTAACGCGAATTCTTTACAGACGAATGGAAAAACTGGTAGAAGCCGACCTCGGGGAAGATCGTTTTGGATTCCGCAGAAATATTGGAACACGTGAGGCAATACTGAGCAGAAAGATTAAGGAAAGGTAAACCTACGTTTCTAGCATTTGTAGACATAGAGAAAGCTTTTTACAATGTTGACTGGAATACTCTCTTTCAAATTCTGAAGGTGTCAGGGGTAAAATACAGGGAGCGAAAGGCTATTCACAATTTGTACAGAAACCAGATGGCAGTTATAAGAGTCGAGGGACATGAAAGGGAAGCAGCGGTTGGGAAGTGAGTGAGACAGGGTTGTAGTCTCTTCCCCATGTTATTCAATCTGTATATTGAGTAAGCAGTAAAGGAAACAAAAGAAAAATTCGGAGTAGGTATTAAAATCCATGGAGAAGAAATAAAAACTTTGAGGTTCGCCGATGACATTGTAATTCTGTCAGAGACCGGAAAGGACTTGGAAGAACAGTTGGAGAGGATGGACAGTGTCTTGAAAGGAGGATATAAGATGAACATCAACAAAAGCAAAACGAGGATAATGGAATGTAGTCGAATTAAGTTGGGTGATGCTGCAGGAATTAGATTAGGGAATGAGGCACTTAAAGTAGTAAATGAGTTTTGCTATCTGGGGAGCAAAATAACTGATGATGGACGAAGTAGAGAGGATATAAAATGTAGACTGGCAATGGCAAGGAAATCGTTTCTGAAGAAGAGAAATTCGTTAACATCGAGTATTGATTTAAGTGTGAGGAAGTCGTTTCTGAATGTATTTGTATGGAGTGTAGCCATCTATGGAAGTGAAACATGGACGATAAATAGTTTGGACAAGAAGAGAATAGAAGTTTTCGAAATGTGATGCTACAGAAGAATGCCGAAGATTAGATGGGTAGATCACATAACTAATGAGGAGGTATTGAATAGAATTGGGGAGAAGAGGAGTTTGTGGCACAACTTGACAAGAAGAAGGGACCGGTTGGTAGGACATGTTCTGAGGCATCAATGGATCACCAATTTAGTAGTGGAGGGCAGCGAGGAGGGTAAAAATCGTAGAGGGAGACCAAGAGATGAATACACTAAGCAGATTCAGAAGGATATAGGCTGCAGAAGGTACTGGGAGATGAAGAAGTTGCACAGGATAGAGTAGCATGGAGAGCTGCATCAAACCAGTCTCAGGACTGAAGACTACAACAACAACAACAACAACAACAACATTGTATTGCTCAACGAATAAATGGAGATTGCAGAAAGAGATAAAGAGGTGTCTCCTATATGTGTGTTGTGCTGCTTACAAAGGAAAAGTACAAGCGAGTTCCGTTGATAAGGATTTATTCAGAGTACCTAGACTAAGTGACGGTATGTAGCACAGTTTTAATTTAAAATGCATTACAGTATAAACCCTCCCTTGGCTGTGTCTAAAAAATTCTTAGTTCTGTACCAAATCGTTCCTGAGGGTCGCAATTTGGCGAGGGTGGACCACCGTAAAGTTTTAGGGAGCTGGAAAGAGCTTTCGGCTGATTGAAGTTTTGGACTGCTGGGATAGCACAGACAATGAAAAATCGGACTTTTTTGTCTTTAAAATGTAAAGATTAGAAAATACTGCAAGGTGTGGGATGCCTGGTGTGCGAGGATATAATTTAAACTGGGAAGGGCAGGCTTGCAACGAGAAAAGCACATGTTACATCGAATTTCCTTTTTCTGTCAAGCAGTACCCATGGGTATTGTGAAGCATCGTAATTTGTTTTCATAAACGAATTTTGCGGCATCCGTTGAAACGTACATCGCGCAAGCATACAACTTCCCTGCTGCCCACCTGGCCAGCGAACATTTTTCCAGTCGTGTTCCTCCCCGTCGTCTCGCTACCTGCAGCCTTCGACCTGCAGTATGAAAAATGCATGTACTCCGCACTTGCCGCAGATCCTACTCAGTCGTTGCTACCACACAGCACACAGCTGCTGGCCGTGCGTGACCATTCTTGCTGGAGACTTGACCAAACGTGATACGTTTTTCTCAGTGCCTTGCCAATCGTCTCTCTTCTCCTCTCCAACACATTTCCAGATAATCATGCTTATTCCATCATTTTAACAAAACTTCTGCTTGAAGCTCTCAACCTTCTCTTCATTGCTTGCCTTAACCATCTGAGACAGTCTTTCCGTTGGCTTTTATCGAAATTGCAACATTTTTAGTTATTATTGCTCTTCTACACTTCAAGCCTTAAGCATTTGCTTTCTCCCTTCTTCTCTTGTTAGGTTTGTGCCATATGACTTTCAGAGGCAATCTATGGCTACTCATCCCGTAAATGTGTTCATTCAATTTCGTTCTGTATTCTCTGATTTCATTTTCCAGTTAATGGTCGTCCACTTCATTCTCAATATCACTGTTGTAAATTCTATCTAATCGACTACATCAGTTTCCTGTTCAGAGGAATCTCATTTGTCTTGCCTGAATGCTACTCTCTTGTTGTTTATATGTGACCCACGATTCCTTTCCATACAGTAAAGCAGGAATAGCCACGGTCGCACAAAATTTCATTGTTGTATTTTTCCGTGTTTTGTTTTGCAGTCAGTTATTTGTCATTCCAAACATATTTCATAATTTTACTGCTTTCTTCTCTGCATCTCTGTCATATTCACTAGCAGTGTTATGTCTTAGTAATTTAGTGTGTTTAACTTGTTCCAATATTTTTCTGTTAACACCAATTTTTGATCTGTTGTGGGCCTTTCCCTTTTAAGCCATTGTTTTTCATTTCCCTGTTAATATCCCTAATGCATATGTTTCACATATTCTGCCCAACTAATAAATTCCTTTTTGAGAGGTCTCTGCTGCGTAACTGATTGAATAGTGGTTTTGTGGGTCACACTGTTTTCTGCAAGGTAACGTAGCTCCAGCTACATTTCCGCTTAAAGAGGACCGTACTGGCTACGTCTCGGCGGTTTGACTTGTATGGCCAGGGTGTGTATGGCATGACAAGGACTTCAACAAGTGTAAGTAGGAAACGCAACTCTCACTTGCTTTCGAGAAAATGGAGAATGAAAATTTTGGGCTTGATTATATACTTTGCATGATCGATGGTACTGAAAGAGTTCGCAGCCGTGCAAGTAAGCACTTATTTTTATAATCTAGTGGTCTCTGGATTGAATCTCGCTGCTGGTACTATTTATTTTTAGGAGTTGATTGCATCAATATTCGGTGCTATGCTTCGATATGCGTAAACATCACGAAATTCTGTGACGATCGATAACGTTTTAAGAATGTAACCAAGTTTGTTCTGCAATAGGCACATTGAAAAAAAAGTGGACATGCAAAAATTCGGCGTTCCTTACATCTGTTATATATCGTGATAATTATTGTTTTCCGTGTGTATACCTGATTCATGCAGTGCTGCATAGGTCGCACATTATACTTACCGCACATGTAGATACACTAACATAAATAAAATGACTACACCGATTTGATTGAAAAAGGTCTTGTGTATCCTTTTTTTTCATTTCTGCTTAAGAAAATAACTTTTACTACTTTCTCATGTCAAAGATTGAGAAAATAATAAATAAAAGATTAGGAATTTATACTTCTCACGATCATAACAAATCTGTTGTTAGAGTTAAGTGGGAATGAAAAATAAATAAATCACCGGCGGTGAGATTCTATCCAAACACCTCGCGCATATGATGATTCAAATGGCTCTAAGCACTATGGGACTTAACATCTGAGGTCATCAGTCCACTAGACTTCGGACTAATTAAGCCTAACTAACCTAAGGTCATCACACACATCCATGATGCCCGAGGCAGGATTCGAAACTGCGACCGTAGCGGTCCCGCGGTTCCAGACTGAAGCGCCTAGAACCGCTCGGTCACAACGACCGCCGCGCATATGAAACAAAGCGCTTAGGACGGGCGCACACGGGAGACTTCCTGTCGCGCAACCATTTCCTTTTTGTTGCTTTCCTGTTGCTTCTTTTTTTGAGAGCTCGCACACGATGAGCATCTATTTCTTGACAGCAGACTCATTTCCAAGGGCTTTTGTAGTGCAGTCGACCAGTGTACAGAGATGGATTGTTTTGAGACTGCAGTCGTTTGTGCTGTTATCATTCGAAAAGGACAAAACGACGGAAAAGTATTGATTCACCCGCTTATGTCTGAAAGGCTAAATAAAGGGAAATTTACTTTTATATTTCAACAGGTAAGATGTTACCCAGAGAAACTCTTCAGTTATTTCCACATGAGTGTGACGTCATTTGACGAGCTAGTCGCAGTTCTGGGATCAGCCATCTCCTACCAAAATAAAAATATGCGACTGGCGATTCCACCAGAAGAGAGACTCGCTGTTACATTGAGATAGGTTGCATGCAATTACACACTTTTTATTTAGTCTGATTTATTTATTATTCGAGAAATCCAGTTAAAAACAGTAATCGTTACATTTTGTATATAATATGTCTGACTGTAACGGCAGAAAATGAGTGCAGGTATAAAGTATAAACTCCGTTGCGTCTAGTGACATCGTACATAGTTTCTGATCTATCTGAAGGCACAGAAAAATTAGTCAAGTATGAGTTTACACTGTCGCAATCATGAGGAGTAGTAATGACGGTTTACGAGCTGTTTCCAGCGATACGCTGATTGTCAGACATAGATGTCGCAGTAAACACTCGCCCAGGGGTGGAGAAGTTAGAATACCGAACGCCACCACTGAAACTATCACACGTGTCATTTGGTAAACACGAGTTCTGGATAGTCTTATTACCTGAAGAATCTCAATTTGTGCATCGATCATTCAGTGTGTGGGTATTGCTTTCAGCATAGCTACAAGAGACAATGCAAAATGTGTTGCAGGGTCATCCATTACTGAAGCAGTTTCTTTCTTCTCTTGAAGTATATCGAGTATAGTTTCTTCATAACTCTTCTTCTTCTTATTTGGATTGTAGGACGTATGAGGAGAATGAACAATGGGCGGCCTTTGAACGTTCTCTGTTTCCTCAGGTTCCTCATCGCTTACTATTGGTTCACCATTTCCTCTTGTTTGAGGTACTTCTACGATTGGTAGAAGAAATAAAAGTTGATCGTAAACTTTGTACTTTCGGCGCTTTCCGGCTGGCTGTCCTGGCTTGGCTGATTTTTGCTCACGCAATTCTCGTGCAGAGAATGTCCCTAGATTTTTCCATCTTCGTTGTACCAGCGCTCCTAAGAAAGAAAGACAATAAATTTCATGAAATAAAACTACTGTAATTCAATTACTTTAAATCATTTACGAAACTGCATAAATTATTATAATTTCTCTTCAGGTATCTAGTAACGGGAGCAAGTTTCAACGATCTTTCATAAAACTACTTGAATGGTACTAGCACAATCCGCAAAATAGTGAAAGCAACATGCACTGATATATGGAATGTTTTGCAACCCATGGCTATGCCACAGAAATGTGAAGAAGAGTGGTTACACATTGATGAACAGCTCTTCAAAAATACCCATTTCCCCAACACTATGGGTGCTGTTGATGGAAAACATATTCGAATAACACAACCTCAAAGTTCTGGCTCAGAATTTGTTATTATAAAACATCTTTTCTGTAGTGTTGATGGCATGGGTCGACGCTGAATGTCAGTTTACCTTCATAGATGTTCGTTCAAATGGAGCAGCAGGTGATTCCTCAGTTTTTAATAATTTGAAATATGGGCAAAAAACTGCAACGTAACCTTCTGAACATACCGAACAACTGAACATTGCCTAACGATCCAGAAGGCAAACCAATGCGTTTTTGTTTGGTTGCTGATAAAGCTTTTGGTTTATCAAGACACATTTTGCACCCATTTGCTAAAAAATCGCTAACCTCATTAAACGAAATATTCAACCTTAAGCATACAACTACTCGTCGTATGGTTGAATGCACGTTTGTCGTACTGGCGAACAACATTCCGTTGTGCAATATTATGCGGTTCCATTTCCGTGACGAGAGACACAAACACGTGTTAACTTATTACAGCACAACTCACGACTGAGCAGTTGCATCGATGTGCCGCTTGGACTAGTAGCAAGGTCAAAGATATTGTGCCTATGCAAGCCCACAGGGTTGCCACATCTTGCAAAGAAAATCAGTCCCATTACTTTATTGTCGCACCTCGTATATCTGCTGTCAATATACGCAAGTATTTTGCAACCTATTTTACGTCACTCAACAACATTGAAAAACTTACATGTTCTGTCCACAAAATATTATTAAGAAGTGTAATATAATAACAATGTTAAAAATATGTCATTAAAAGCAACTTTGTAAAATAAAAACCTACCTGCTTGTTTTTTCTCTCCTGCAGAGAGTTGTCCCCAGATTGTACTCCACACGTTTGCACACATTTCTTCCCATAGTTTGCTTTCCAAATTAGTGTCAGAATAATCTTTTAAAGTTTTGTTGAACAATTCAGACCTCTTTTCTACTTCATTTATGAGCAATTCACTATCGGTGTCTTCATCCCTCAGAACACCCATTTTTCGAACTTCAAAGTTTCCAGCTGCAGGCAACAGAGACGGCAACCACACTGTCGCCCGTGTGCGCTCGCACACTTGCATCAGGAGATGACCGCTACATCGTGCAACAAGCAAGAAGGAATCCACGCCAGACAGCGGATGCAATTGCAACCACATTTAACAGGACTGAGAAGAATTGGATCTCGTGCTACACAGTGTTCCGTCGACAGCGTGGTGGTGGTTCTTTGCCATACGACCAGTACGTTGCGTTCCGATGACACCCCCACAACGGCAGCATCTTCTGCGATGGTGGCTTGAGCATAGGAACAACACCACTCGGGTGAGAACAGATTCAGTCTGCGTAGTGATTCTCGACGTACCCTCACATTATGAGAGGCAGATATATACTAGTGTCCAAAAGTAAAGCAAGTAACCGCTATTTCCCCGTCCTGTGTCTAATCCACAATATAATCATACTAACTGTCAACCAAATGTCCGTACGGAAGATTGTATTAAAGTCAACGAATAACCATGTCATCGATGATATCGGGGCATTTTTGAAACGAGGTAGTGTTTGCAGGGTAGCCCTAAATACACAATTGCTGTGAACACAGCCACAGACGGTGCAGTATGGTACAAGGAAGATGCCTACTAGACTCTCTGCGGTGGAGGGGCATAGAAAGAAAGGAAGCAGGACAGTCACAAACTAATTTGGTACGACGGGTTAATGTGGGTCGTTCTGATGTTTCTCGGATGTGGCGACAGCTTATAGAACCGAAAATGTATTCCGTAGAGTAGGGCGAGGACGATCACGTTTGCCTTCAGAAGATAGGATCGTTATTTGGCTGTAAGGGCACGACAGTACAGCTTTAGTACTGCACGGCAACTGGCATGTGAGCTCGCAGTATCCACTGGATGTGCCGTATCGAGACAAAGTGGCCTTTATTGTCGGAGGCATGCTGTACGTCCGCCTTTGACGCGACTTCACTCCAGGGAACATCTAGAGCGGAGTCATCAACATGCCTCCTCGATGGTCTAACAGTGAGACAATGTTGTTTTCACAGGTGAGCCCCGATTTAGTCTGGAGAGTGACTCTCGATAGATTCGCAGCTGGGGGGAACGTGGACCACGATTTCGGGACCCAAAGATTGTGGAAAGTGACCGATATCGAGGAGGATCACAAAAGGTTTGGGCAGGGATTATGTTTACCACACGAACCCCTCTCCGTGAAAGTGTACGGGTGAATCGGCAAGGCTTAACTGCTGTCAGATATCTTGGGGCCTCATTTGCGGTTGTTGCAAAGCGCTGTGGGTCCAGACGTCAATATTGATGGTCGATAATGGTCGACAGGTACGGGTGGTTGATATTTTCTTGGAAATGGAAGATACTGCTGGCTTGGCGTGGCCTGCCCGCTCTCCAGATTTGAATCCTATAGAGCATGTCTGGGATGCACGAGGGAGACGCCTAGCATCACGTCAGCATCCGCCAACCACTCTCCAAGAATGTGAGCAGCTCTGCAAGAAGAATAGGCGTCACTGCCTTAACATCAGACTGGTGACATCATTCACAGCATGCCCCATCGTTGTCAGGCCTGTGTTGCTGCCAGAGGAGGTCACACCTCATACTGAGCACATTAACCAGTTGTCGGAATGAGTGTGCAAAGCCGTTAAGTTGGAAGTAAAGAAGAACATTTTTGTCTACCGTATGCATGTTGCAGTTATTTACGTTCTGTATTCATTACATTGTTTCTACTTTACTATCAAATGGCTCTGAACACTATGGAACTTAACTTCAGAGGTACTTTACTATCACCTGTTTATACGGTTTCTTTGCAAAGTAAACGCAACATTACGAAATTTTCTTGTGGTGCTTTAATTCCGGACACCAGTGTATGATCGTTTTTGGTTGGCATTTGCTAGGATATAGAAGGCATATATGTTGCATGAGAGCACTATCCTCCAAATTTTTGAACTCTGTACAGCCACTGGTCAACGTCACAGTGATACCGTACTCCTTAGCCATTACGCGTTTGTGGGGTGACATCATTTTTACGAATGACAAATCGCATCGAACAGTTCAGACAGATCAGCTCTTAGAGCGAGAGGATATTCGGCGAATGAACTGCGTTTCCGTTCCCCCAACTTCAATCCCATCCATAACGTATGAGATGCTGAAATGCGTTGGAGAAATGTATTGAGCACACCCACATGCATTAACGACCGTCCAGCAGTTGTCAACCGCAATGTTGGCAATTGACTATAAATCGTAAGAAGTGTAAAGTCATCCACATGAGCAGTAAAATAAATCAGCTGTATTTCGGTTAAGTGATAAATCACGCATTTCTAAAGGCTTTAAATTCAACTAAATACTTAAGGAGTTCAATTACGAATAACTTACTTTGGAACGATCACATAGATAATGCTGTGGGGAAAGCGAACCGAAGACTGCGATTTATTGTATGTCCACTTAGAAAATACAACAGGTCCACAAAGAGACAGCTTACACTGCGCTTGTGCGCCCTCTTCTGGAGTATTGCTGTGCGGTGTGGGCTCCGAATCAGATAGGATTGACGGAGGACATCGAAAAATTTCAAAGGACGGCAGCTCGTTTTGTATTATCTCGAAATAAGGGAGAGAGTGCCACTGATACGATTTGCGCATTGGGGTGGCAATCATCAAAAGAAAGGCATTTTTCGCTTTGGCAGGCTCTGTTCAGAGTGTGAAAGTATTTTGTTGGCACCCACCTAAATAGGGAGAAATGATGATCACAATAAAATAGGAGAAATCAGAGCTCACACGGAAAACTTTAAGTGTTCAGTTTTCCTTCATGTTGTTCTACAGTGGAACGGTAGAGAAATACCTCAAAGGTAGTTCGATGGACCCTCTGCCAGGCACTTAATCGTGAATTCTAGAGTAATTGTGTAGATGTAAAAAATGAAAAATGGTAGAGTACTGGAACGCCCTGTTACAAGAACTCCTTGCCAGCCTTACGACCTGTGTCCGCTGTGATTACACGTTCTCTTAGGAACCATTTCCCGCTTCTTATAATGTCCAAGGAATATCATGAATCGCAGAATAAAAGTTTCATTTCTGGTCGCCTAATAGCGTGTTCTTTCAGTTCCCTTCTGTACTGCACTGTACTGTACTATACTATAGCATTTATTTCCACGTGTAACTGGGTAACCTGTTTTGATGCTAGTCAGTTGTCAGGACGAGCATTACTGCAAAGGGCATTTGATTCTGAAGCATTATGTCAGGGTGAAAATCACTAAATAAATCACTTTTTCTCTCTTAACATGTTGGCAGGGTGGGTTCTTCCTTGGCTCGGGTATGAGATAAAGTGAAACAGCATTTTTACATAAGACAACGTTTATTGAAAGATTTGTACAATGGTTTTCTTATTGGGTTGTTCTAGCTGGGAGAGCGGCAGCTGTGTCGTTTGCGAAGCCTTCTGCTACGTGAGCGGTGGCGTCTGGTTACGCCTGGCGGTGTGTACCTTGTGGCCGAGCGGTTCTAGGCGCTTCAGTCTGGAACCGCGCGACCGCTGCGGTCGCTGGTTCGAATCCTGCCTCAGGCATGGATGAGTGTGATGTCCTTAGGTTAGTTAGGTTTAAGTAGTTCTAAGTTCTAGGGGACTGATGACCTCCGATGTTAAGTCCCATAGTGCTCAGAGCCATTTGAACCATTTTTGTATCTTGTGTCGCTGTTTCGCTCAGTTGACTGGAGACGCGCATCGTGAAGTGGCCCGTTTAATTATTGAAGAACGAAGTCGTGAATCGGATGGTGATACCTTGGATGTGGCGTCCCAGTGTTTCTCTTCTCTATGCGCCCGTGTGTGCCAGTGTTGTGCGTCGGCCAGCAGAGCGGCGTGGCAGGGTAATGATAGTGTCCTGGACTCGAACAACGGACTCCAGCTTGCCAGTCTTCAGCTGTCAGATCTTCATCACCAGCTCACAGGTGACTGCTGATGTGAGGCCGTCTCCTTCCCGTCCTCACGAGTCACCCAGGTACGTAAAAATCAGTCTTCAAATACCTTCTGTCTTCTGGCGGCGAGGCTGCTGCTTGCTATTCCATTACAGTGGCAGACTTGGTGCTTCTGTGTACGATGTAGTCTCTTCCTGCATGACGGTCTTCAGCACCGACTGAACTGTACTGGAACTGAACTCGAACCGAAACTGAACTGAAAACTACTGTCGGGCTCACTGCGTCTCGCGTATTTATTTACTTCAGTTCACTAGAGGTGAACGACTTCACAGTCATTGCCTCTTCTGTCATGTTGAAAAGCTTCTCGAAGAATCTTCTTAACGTCGGTCATTGGCTCTTGGAATATAGGCGAGGGCCTTTGATCACATGTGACAATTGAGAAACACCTTAGCCGGTCGGGCGATGCCCTGATGGCTGAATCGACAGGGGGGAGGGCGATGGCTTCTCCTGAACATGCTGACTTGCAAACGCTGGCCGTTGCCACTGCTGCTCTGCCCGCTGTTTGCCAGTGTGTAACTCTTCTCAGCTAAACTAAATTTTTCATTTATTTTCTAATTTCTACTTCACTTCACATCGATTTCACTAATTTATTTGCCTATCTTAAGTACCCTCAATACATGTAAAGTCCAAGTTTGAGGCTTACCTGCTCTATAAAGCTGAGTAGTCAGCGATCTGTAGGAAACATGACGGGAGAGAGAGCAATGCCGCTGCAGATATAAGTGTTTAGGAGCACATTGTTCAGTGCACATGCTTGACCCAGTGTTCCCATTTGACCCATCTTCTTCTTCTTTTGCTTGTAGCTTTGTCCGGCATCAGAATGGTGACGGTCAGATCTGGCATGGTAAATTTAAGAGGTGGCCAGATGCCCTTCGTGTCACCGCCTCTTTTAAGACAACACAAACACCCAGTCACTGAGTGGAGAAAATCTCCAACCCAACCGGGAATCAAACCCGAGCCCCTTGCCATAACAGTCCGTCACACTGACCACTCAGTTATTGGGCGGACTCCCATTTGACCCATCGGTGTAGCCAATTGCGACTGCATGGGATATGGGATCATCAAGACCTCACTCAAAAGGAGTAGCCTCGTCGAATGAATCACGTTTCTCGTTACAGCTGGTCGACGGTCGCGTCCGGATATACCATCATCGAGGGGACTGGTTCCTCCAAACATGCACTGCACCATAGACGGAAACGGTTGTGGCAGTATTATGCTATGTTTGACTAGCAACTAGACTTGCACAGGAGTAATAGCAGTAATGGAGGACACCATGTCAGTTGTGGACTGCGTGAACGTTATTGTGAATCATCTGCATTCTTTGGTGCTTGATGTCTTCCCCGACGACGATGGCCTTCTACAGCACCTTACCTATCTGTGTTAGAACGCCAGACTGCTGCGACAGTGTCTTCCTCAACGACGATTGCATCTTTCAGTATGGCCCTGTCTGTGTCACAAGGCCTGAATTGTGCAACAGTATTTGACGAGTACGGCGGTGAATTGACGTTGATCTCTTGACCATCAAATTCATATGATTTTAATCCATTAATGACGCTAGCAGGAGTCAGCTCTTGACCCACAAACCACCGGTCTGTGCCACATAGCTCCAGAACCCAGTCAAGACTTGCGAATCCAACCCACGCATAATCCCCTATGTATTACGTTCCAAGGATGGACCAACACGCTAGTACATAGGTGGTGTTTGTCATGGGTCATCAGTGTATATGATTAAAAGCTCTACGCAGTTCTTCAAGCAAACGGGGTGAAGTCAAATAATAAGGGAAAATCTTGTCAAAATAATTCTGGTAACAGTCGGAGACCTAAATTACTATAGATGAAATATGAAAAGTTCTCAGCCTGGCACAGAGATGACAAAGATGATAAAATATTATTTTCGTGTTGGTACATGTTGCACAACGACATAGCCCAAATGCTAAGCTGATCTGTGTATCAGTTTTCAGTGGACGGTCTTTTTTCATAGTAATCATGCTGTGTGTGTTTCGAAATACGTACTCTTATTTGTGTGATACGCCGAAAGTTTCTGTCACTTAAGATTGGTAGCCAGCAGCAGAACACAGTCTCAGTTGCGGGCCGTGTGCACTAAAATTCTTCGTGAGAAGTTTGCCGCGGACCTCCACGCAGAAGATATGGGTCTCGCCGCGTAGCTGTCTGAGCCGGCAATATGAGCCGCAAAGCCGTTCCTGATGAGGCCGTGTCGCCTCCTCGCCACTACATTCCTCTCCCGTATCTTGCTTCACCACGAGTGCTGCGTAATTGACATATACGCATTTGCGTGCAAAGACAACCAATGGTCTAAGAGTCCACCTCATTATTACACACAGACAGTAAGAAGTGCAGTAATTTTGAACTTCGTATTTATTTAAACTATCAATCTTTTATATTGATCACTCTAGAGATAAAGCCACACTCAAACGTAAAATTGTAAAAAAATTACATAAACTTTTCAAAATGTCAAAAAAGTTCTATATATAGTCTCAATCCCATTTAACGTCACTCTTTTTTACCAGTTTCCGTGACTTAACCGTCATCTGCAGATCTCATAACAGACAAGCCACAAGAAAAATTGCCATAAGTAGTAAATTCATGTAAAAATTACTATTGTCTTACTTTTAAATATTTGCTGGGAGTTAACATACCACACTGTAAATGTAATAGCAGTGTTCAATACCGTCGTTACCGTTTGTAAAAGTTGCACACCGTGGCGATGTTGTAAGTATGTCTTACGTTTCACTTTTGATATCAGGTACAAGTTATATGGAATGTTTGCGAATATCTTACTATTTGGAAAAATCATATTACTTTTGTGTGCTGTTAACCAAAAGCAAACATTTGTTACTTGCTTCTTCTTTTTCATAGTTAAATCTCCGCTTGCTGTCGCTGATGTAACGAAAAGAATAATATGGAAGTTACATTGTTTCTTTCCCTTATTTTTTGCCAGTATATAATTTATTTTTCTTTATCTTCGTTTCAGAATGTAGATAACAGGTTTCACCTGAGGATTTAAAATAAAAACACAGCTATTATGTTTATATTGCTTCATGTGGTACAATTTCATGTAAATTTTTAAAAGCAAGACAACAACAATTTTTACTTAATTTTGTTACTTAAGGCAATTTTTCTTTTGGTTTGTCTATTGTCAGATCTGAAGATGATAGTTAAGCTACCGGAACTTGGTAAAACAATTTTAATGTTAAATGCGACTGAGACAATATATACAAAATTGTTAAAAGTTTTAAAAAGTTTTATGGTGAGCTTTTAAAATTTTTAAAAATGTTGAATTTGATTATCAGCTTACGATCGGTTTCTCCTATTCAGATGATGTTAGATATATTCATCAATTCATAGTTTGCATCAATTTTTCATGTCTTTCAGAACAATAGTGCATGCAGTGATAATTATTCATGGCTTGAAAGTACACAATCTGTGGTTAACTGTTGTATACGACAAGTAACAATAATAATAATAATAATAATAATAATAATAATAATAATAATAATAATAATAATGTTCTGCCAGTCGTAACCTGCGACGAAAAGAACAAACCACTAATAGGGGTTTCCTCCCTATTAGTGTGATAAGTTGATTCAGGACAGAACTAATGAAACGTCGGACAAGCGCTGTCATGGTCGGGGACGTCGCTTGAACCATATGCCCGTCCACAATGGTAATGACACTGCTAGCCACACGAAAAATGATTTAAATCCAAATAGAGGTGTGTTGCAGGATATGCTTCCTGCAACCACTCTAGAAGGTAAACAAAGACAGAGGATGAGATGGTCAGATGAAGTTAACCGAAACCTCATGTTCTGTTATTACCAAGCAACAAACTTAGGAACAAACACAACTGGCTACAGATCACAAGTATACACAACATTTATTACCAGATACACAGAATTAAATTTTTTAACAGAACAACGACTAGCTGATCAGATCCATGTAATAATCAAGACTAACAGGATACCCCAGTCAGAACTAGAAAACATCAAACAACAAGTACAACAAATACTAGAACAAAATAATGTGCAATCAGAAGAAGAAAATACAGTAATGGACTCACACATCCCAGAGCAAACAAACAAAGAACAACATGCATTAATTAAACAATCAGAGGAAAACGAAATCTTAAGTCAGCCACCAGAACAAGTACAAATAGGACACGAAGTGACACACATGTTAGATATAGAAGAAAAATTTCAGCTGATATATATATATATATATATATATATATATATATATATATATATATATATATATATATATAGAATACGAAGACACAAATACAAACATTAGACCATTCTTACATAGACCACCAAATAACCCACAAGTCGAAGCAACAATAACAACTATCAACACAATCATACACAACAAAATAAATGAAAATACAACTATGGAAGAGTTACAACTACTGGTTTATGTAGGAGCACTCACTACACTAAATATACACACTAAGCAGAGATCAGAACCAACTAACACACAGAAGAAACCTAAAAAACTAGCATGACAACACAGGCTACAGATAAGAATAGAAAAACTGAGAAAAGACATCAGACAACTAACACACTTTATAAGAAATGAAATATCAGACAAAAAACGAAAAAGGTTAGGTAAAATCTCACAACAAGAAGCGATAGAGCAATTAGATGAAAAGAAGCAGAAATTACAAGCATTGGCCAAACGACTTAGAAGATACAAAAGAAGTGAAAATAGAAGAAAACAAAACCAAACATTCAGCACAAACCAAAAGAAATTTTACCAGACAATAGATAACACACACATTAAAATAGACAATCCATCAAATATAACAGACATGGAACATTTCTGGAGCAACATATGGTCAAACCCGGTACAACATAACAGGCATGCACGGTGGATACAAGCAGAAACAGACACATACAAGATGATACCACAAATGCCTGAAGTGATCATTTTGCAACATGAGGTCACCCAAGCAACTAATTCTACTGACAATTGGAAAGCCCCTGGAAAAGATATAATAGCAAATTTCTGGCTAAAGAAGTTCACCTCAACACATTCACATCTAACTAAATTATTTAATAGTTACATTGCAGACCCACACACATTCCGTGATACACTTACACATGGAATAACGTATCTGAAACCTAAAGATCAAACAGACACACCAAACCCAGCTAAATATCGCCCCATAACATGCCTACCAACAATATACAAAATATTAACTTCATTCATTACACAGAAATTAATGACACATACAATACAGAACAAAATTATAAATGAAGAACAAAAAGGCTGTTGCAAAGGAGAACGAGGATGTAAAGAGCAACTGATAATAGATGCAGAGGTGACATACCAAGCTAAAACTAAACAAAGGTCGCTACACTACGCACACATTGATTACCGAAAAGCTTTTGATAGTGTACCCCACTCATGGTTACTACAAAAAAATGGTTCAAATGGCTCTGAACACTATGGGACTCAACATCTTAGGTCATAAGTCCCCTAGAACTTAGACCTACTTAAACCTAACTAACCTAAGGACATCACACACACCCATGCCCGAGGCAGGATTCGAACCTGCGACCGTAGCAACCCCGCGGCTCCGGACTGCAGCGCCAGAACCGCACGGCCACCGCGGCCGGCAGGTTAATACAAATATTGGAAATATACAAAGTAGATTCTAAATTGATACAGTTCCTAAACATAGTAATGAAAAATTGGAAAACCACACTTAATATCCACACAAATTCAAATACTGTCACATCACAGCCAATACAGATTAAGCGTGGAATATTCCAAGGAGACTCATTAAGTCCTTTCTGGTTCTGCCTTGCTCTGAACCCATTATCCAACATGCTAAATAATACAAATTATGGATACAATATTACTGGAACATACCAACACAAAATCACACATTTGCTATACATCGATGATCTAAAACTACTGGCAGCAACAAATCAACAACTCAACAAATTACTAAAGTTAACAGAAGTATTCAGCAATCATAAAAATATGGCTTTTGGAACAGACAAATGTAAGAAAAATAGCAGTCAAGGGAAAACTTCCGGTACAAAGACCTGCACGCTTCCGAAAAACAATATGTTATGCATATGGTGGCACAGCGACCGTGTTGTGAACTCCGAATAGCTTCCCCGAGTTGTAATCATCACTGTTAAGTCTGTTTGTCAACAACTGTGACGTTTTGCAGATGCAGCCCAAGAATAACGACCAGGAATACAGTGTGAAGTGATGCTACGCCACGATACCGCCCACCCACTTTCTGCTAGACTGACATATAAACTATACAGGTATTAGGTTGGGAACTCATTCCGCATTCTCCTTATTCACCTGACCTTGCACCATAGATTTTCACCTTATACGTTCTCTACCGAAAAACCTTCAAGGAACTTCCTTTCCTGTTGAAAATGCACTCGACGAGTTGTTCGCCACGAAACCACGTGATTTATACAGCTGTGGAATCGAATAGTTACCCCATTGTTGGCAAAATATTGTAAATAGTGGAGGAGAATACAGGGTGGTCCATTCATCGTGACCGGGCCAAATATATCACGAAATAAGCGTCAAACCAAAAAACTATAAAGAACGAAACTTGTCTAGCTTGAAGGGGAAAACCAGATGGCGCTACGGTTAGCCCGCTAGATAGCGCTGCCATAGGTCAAACGGATATCAACTGCGTTTTTTTAAAGTAGCAACCCACATTTTTTATTACATATTCGTGTAGTACGTAAGGAAATATGAATGTTTTAATTGGACTACTTTTTTCGCTTTGTGATAGATGGCGTTGTAATAGTGACAAACACATTGCTCGTACTTTTAGACGAACAGTTGGTAACAGGTAGGTTTTTTAAATTGAAATACAGAACGTAGGTACGTTTGAACAGTTGATTTCGGTTGTTGCAATGTGGTACATGTACTTTTGTAAATTTATCATTTCTGAGAACGCATGCTGTTACAGCGTGATTACCGGTAAATATCACATTAATGCAATAAGTGCTCAAAATGATGTCCTTCAGGCCGGCCGGTGTGGCCTTGCGGTTCTAGGCGCTTCAGTCTGGAACCGCAGGTTCGAATCCTGCCTCGGGCATGGATGTGTGTGATGTCCTTAGATTAGTTAGGTGTAAGTAGTTCTAAGTTCTAGGGGACTCATGACCACAGATGTTAAGTCTCATAGTGCTCAGAGGCATTTGAACCATTTGATGCCCTTCAACCTCAGTGCATTTGGCAATACGTGTAACGGTGTAACGACATTCCTCTCAACAGTGAGTAGTAGATAGCCTTCCGAAATCTTCGCACATGCAGTGACAATGAGCTGACGCATGTTGTCAGGCGTTGTCGGTGGATCACGACAGGAAATATCCTTCAACTTTCCCCACAGATCGAAATCCGGGGACGTCAGATCCAGTGAGCGTGCGGGCCGTGGGATTGTGCTTCGACGACCAATACACCAGTCAAGAAATATGCTATTCAATACCGCTTCAACCGCACACGAGCTATATGCCGGACATCCATCATGTTGGAAGTACATCGCCATTCTGTAATACAGTGAAACATCTTGTAGTAACATCGGTAGAACATTACGTAGGAAATCAGCATACATTTAGATTGCCATCGATAATACGGGGGCCAATTATCCATCCTCCCATAATGCCGCACCAAACATTAACCCGCCAACGTCGCTGATGTTACACTTGTAGCCGCCATCGTGGATTTTCCGTTGGCCAATAGTGCATATTATGCCGGTTTACGTTGCCACTGTTGGTGAATGACACATCGTCGCTAAATAGAACGCGTGCAAAAAAACTGTCATCGTCCCGTAATTTCTCTTGTGCCAAGTGACAGAACTATACACGAAGTTCAAAGTCGTCACCATGCAATTCCTGGTGCATAGAAATATGGTACGGTTGCAATCGATGTCGATGTAGCATTCTCAACACCGACGTTTTTGAGATTCCCGATTCTCGCGCAATTTGTCTGTTACTGATGTGCGGGTTAGCCGCGACAGCAGCTAAAACACCTACTTGGGCATCGTCATTTGTTGCAGGTCGTGGTTGACGTTTCACATGTGGCTGAATACTTCCTGTTTCCTTAAATAACGTAACTATCCGGCGAACGGTCCGGACACTTGGATGATGTCGTCGAGGATACCGAGCAGCATACATGGCACACGCCCGTTGGCCATTTTGATCACAATAGCCATACATCAAAACGATATCGACCTTTTCCGTAATTGGTAAACGGTCCATTTTAACACGGGTAATGTATCACGAAGCAAATACCGTCCGCACTGGCGGAATGTTACGTGGTACCACGTGCTTATAAGTTTTTGACTATTACAGCGCCATCTATCACAAAGCGAAAACAGTGGTCCAACTAAAACATTCCTATTTCTTTACCTACTACACGAATGTTGTTGTTGTGGTCTTCAGTCCTGAGACTGGTTTGATGCAGCTCTCCATGCTACTCTATCCTGTGCAAGCTTCTTCATCTCCCAATACGTACCGCAGCCTACATCCTTATGAATCTGTTTAGTGTATTCATCTCTTGGTCTCCCTCTACGATTTTTACCCTCCACGCTAACCCTCCAATACTAAATTGGTGATCCATTGATGCCTCAGAATATGTCCTACCAACCGATCCCTTCTTCTAGTAAAATTGTGCCACAAACTCCTCTTCTCCCTAATCCTATTCAATACCTCCTCATTAGTTATGTGATCTACCCATCTAATCTTCAGCGTTCTTCTGTAGCACCACATTTCGAAAGCTTCCATTCTCTTCTTGTCCAAACTACACTCCTGGAAATGGAAAAAAGAACACATTGACACCGATGTGTCAGACCCACCATACTTGCTCCGGACACTGCGAGAGGGCTGTACAAGCAATGATCACACGCACGGCACAGCGGACACACCAGGAACCGCGGTGTTGGCCCATGAAGCTGGGCTACGGTCCCACACACCGTTAGGCCGTCTTCCGCTCACGCCGCAACATCGTGCAGCCCGCCTCCAGTGGTGTCGCGACAGGCGTGAATGGAGGGACGAATGGAGACGTGTCGTCTTCAGCGATGAGAGTCGCTTCTGCCTTGGTGCCAATGATGGTCGTATGCGTGTTTGGCGCCGTGCAGGTGAGCGCCACAATCAGGACTGCGTACGATCGAGGCACACAGGGCCAACACACGGCATCATTGTGTGGGGAGCGATCTCCTACACTGGCCCTACACCTCTGGTGATCGTCGAGGGGACACTGAATAGTGAACGGTACATCCAAACCGTCATCGAACCCATCGTTCTACCATTCCTAGACCGGCAAGGGAACTTGCTGTTCCAACAGGACAATGCACGTCCGCATGTATCCCGTGCCACCCAACATGCTCTAGAAGGTGTAAGTCTACTACCCTTGCCAGCAAGATCTCCGGATCTGTCCCCCATTGAGCATGTTTGGGACTGGATGAAGCGTCGTCTCACGCGGTCTGCACGTCCAGCACGAACGCTGGTCCAACTGAGGCGCCAGGTGGAAATGGCATGGCAAGCCGTTCCACAGGACTACATCCAGCATCTCTACGATCGTCTCCATGGGAGAATAGCAGCCTGCATTGCTGCGAAAGGTGGATATACACTGTACTAGTGCCGACATTGTCCATGCTCTGTTGCCTGTGTCTATGTGCCTGTGGTTCTGTCAGTGTGATCATGTGATGTATCTGACCCCAGGAATGTGTCAATAAAGTTTCCCCTTCCTGGGACAATGAATTCACGGTGTTCTTATTTCAATTTCCAGGAGTGTATTTATCGTCCATGTTTCACTTCCATACATGGCTACACTCCATACAAATACTTTCAGAGACGACTTCCTGACACTTAAATCTATATTCGATGTTAACAAATTTCTCTTTTTCAGATACGCTTTCCTTGCCATTGCCAGTCTACAGTTTATATCCTCTCTACTTCGACCATCATCAGTTATTTTGCTCCCCAAATAGCAAAACTCCTTTATTACTTTAAGTATCTCATTTCTTAATCTAATTCCCTCAGCATCACCCGACTTAATTCGACTACATTCCATTATCCTCGTTTTGCTTATGTTGATGTTGATCTTATATCCTCCCATCGTATACCCTCCTTTCATGAAACTGTCCATTCCGTTCAACTGCTATTCCAAGTCCTTCGCTGTTTCTGACAGAATTACAAAGTCATCGGCGAACCTCAACGTTTTTTTTTTCTTCTCCATGGGTTTTAATACCTTCTCCGAATATTTCTTTTCTTTCGTTTACTGCTTGCTCAATGTACAGATTGAATTACATCGGGGAGAGGCTACAACCCTGTCTCACTCCCTTCCTAACCACTGCTTCCTTTTCATGTCCCTCGACTCTTATAACTGCTATCTGGCTTCTGCACAAATTGTAAATAGCCTTTCGCTCCCTGTATTTTACCCCTGCCACCTTCAAAATTTGAAAGAGTATTCCAGTCAACATTGTCAAAAGTTTTCTCTAAGTCTACAAATGATAGAAATGTAGGTTTGGCTTTTCTTAATCTAGCTTCTAAGACAAGTCGTAGGATCAGTATTGCCTCACGTGTTCCAACATTTCTACGGAATCCAAACTGATCTTCCCAGAGGTCGGCTTCTACCAGTTTTTCCATTCGTCTGTAAAGAATTCGCGTTAGTATTTTTCAGCCGTGACTTATTAAATTGATAGTTCGGTAATTTTCACATCTGTCAACGCCTGCTTTCTTTAGGATTGGAATGACTATATTCTTCTCTAAGTCTGAGGGTATTTCACCTGTCTCATACATTTTGCTCACCAGATGGTAGAGTATTGTCAGGACTGTCTCTCCCAAGGCTGTCAGTAGTTCTAATGGAATGTTGTCTATTGCTGGGGCCTTGTTTCGACAGGTCTTTTAGTGCTCTATCAAATTCTTCACGCAGTATCATATCTCTCATTTCATCTTCATCTACATACTCTTCCCTTTCTATAACATTGCCCTCAAGTACATCGCCCTTGTATAGTCCATCTATATACTCCATCCACCTTTCTGCTTTCCCTTCTTTGCTTAGAACTGGGTTTCCGTCTGAGCTCTTGATGTTCATACAAGTGGTTCTCTTTTCTCCAAAGGTCTGTTTAATTAAAGAGACTGCACGAATATGTAATAAAGAATGGGGGTTCCTATGTATAAAACCGCAGTTGATATCCGTTTGAGGTAGGGCAGCGCCATCTAGCGGGCCAACCGTAGCTCCATCTGGTTTGCCCCTTCAACCTAGACGAGTTTCGTTTTTTGAAGTTTTTTCGTTTGATACTTATTTTGTGAGATATTTGGCCCTGTCACTATCAATGGAACACCATGTATATTACTAATGAAAAAGTCTCTGTTATGTAGATCTGTTGTGTTTATTAAATTTACGGTAAAACGCTACCATCTTGTGCACCAATCCAACACCACACACCATTTCTTGTCGTGAAGTTGCAGTTCGTTTCCTCTTTCCCTTCTGGGTGATTCACATTTTTTTCCCATGTAACATATATTGAATTCTTAAGTTTATTACAAAAATGTTTCAAACTGTGCATTTACTGCAGTCTCCGAAAATAAAAGAAGAGCTTGAAAAATTTACCTTACTAACGGTTTCATTAACTTGAGCCAAATATTAGGAATTGTCCTGGTGCCTTGACTCTTACAAACAGGAAGGAATCAGAGGAAATAAACACAGCTCATTACTGCACAGAGTGGAGACATGTTGACCATTCGATAACATTGCAGTATCTGCTGCCATACTATCGACCGCACTTTTCAAATACGCACGCCGCCCGTCACGCCGCCGCGTTTCCTACAGCGGCCACCGCGGCATGAGGGCGCCGCCACGAACGCTTACGCCGTTGCGATTGCCAGTGGCGAGTCTACTTAAGTTCAAACTTCGAAGCACAGAGCCATATTTTGTGTGTTTGCCATTTCAAAAGGTTTGTTGACATACATTGCGTCATGGCTCGCCACCAAGGGTATAGGCATTATGTTGAAGACTGGGTTCTAAACCTTTGTATCTGTATGTATTTCGACGCTTAGATGTACTGTTAGCAACTGACGCTGCATCTATAACCAAAAAAGTTTTCTTTTACTGTTTGATATCAGATGTAGAATACATTAATATATGAATTCTCTGTCCACAAACCACTTCTGTTTCTCGCTCCTGTACCCACTAATGAACCACAAAGGATGTGAAGGAAGTTACAACAAACACAATGTAAATGACAGAGGAAAGTATAGCAAACGTTTATTACTCTACAAAATAACAGTTATAAGAATATTTGCAGAGTTCATTGATGCCACAATGTGCATGTTTTATCGCGAATGTATGGTCAGCACTACGAGCTGTACTGCTGCACCCTCCTGTCCTTGTCCTTCTTCTCTCAACTGGTAAGCTGATCCTTTTAATCACTGTGAGGGAAGGAAGATGGGTACTCTTACACTGCAACCTCCAGTTATGAAGTCAGGAAAGGCTATGTTTCCTGCAATAAAATCTTGTAGGTAAAAATTTCAGTTATGCTTATTACTGCTCGTGACGCACGTTATGCAAACTTCAGTTTTAACGCGTAGCAAATCACTTTATGAAAATCTTCACGAACAGATCTCTGCAGTTCTGACACGTCACTCAACACGCTCGGCGAAGACAATCCCTCTATGTGGTAGGACGGAAATGCTCTCTATTTAAGAGTTCCAGGAATACCATTGTGTCCCAATTTATCAATTCTCGTACATTTTTTTCTGGTTTTAATATACGTATTCAACATCGCGGGCGGAATGCTATCTGACGCAAGACGACGGACGGCGCCGGGAGTAGAGGTGGAGAATCCGCTCACAGCAGCTTGGTGGTGGTGGGCTGCTGCGGGATGCCGTTGCTGTTGACGTCAGTGCGGGGGTGGGGCGCCTTCTCCGGCACCTGCAGAGGCTCCATCTCGATGTCGGCCGGGCTGTTGGCGTCGCCCGGCGCCCACGGTTGCTGCTCTGAGCTGCCCAGCACCAGGTACACGGCTGCGCCCACCACGTAGAACGCCGCCGTCACGTACAGCACCACAGTCCACTCCTCGCGCGTGCCCTGTGGGACACAAGAAGTACCTTTTACACACAAACATTTTTTTGTCACAGAGCTCACCAGTATGCCACATCATCAGGACTGAATGTGATCCTGATGATGTCTAACTTGTAGGTCCACATCCTTGTCCATATCCTTCTTCCTCCTCTCTCTTTGTCTATTTCCTACTTGCACCAATGTCTGTCCATCTCTTCCACCTCCTCTTTCTGCTCAGCCATGATTGTCTGAACTTGTCTTCCTACGATGAATTCTAATACCATTCGCTCAATATACCAGTCACACAGGCAGCCTAGATATCAGCCGCTACAAAAGCCTTTTAACCATATCCCTATGAGAGCTAGGTGGTACTTATTCCCACTGAACTTCTTCGCAGTGGTGTGTGTACCAAATAAGGTTGATCCATAAGAATGGAAGGCCTAGAATTAAGCAAGGTTAGGAGGTTACCTGTACGTTTAAATGGGAACGTAGAACAAGCAATGACATAAATAAAAGGAAGGTTCAAAAGTTGGATAAAAAGTATCCGGACACCTGGCTGAAAATGAGTTACAAGTTCGTCGCGCCCTCCATCAGTAATATCGGTAATGCTGGAATTCACTATGGTGCTGATGACAGCATCCGCTCTCGCAGACAAACGTCCAGTCAGGTGGTGGAAGATTTCTTGGGGAATGGCAGCCCATTCTTCACGGAGTGCTGCACTGAGGAGAGGTATCGATGTTGGTTGGTGAGGCCTGTCACGAAGTCGGAGTTCAAATCATTCCAAAGGTGTACTATGGGATTCAGAACAGGACTCTGTGCAAGCCAGTCCATTACAGGGATTTTATTGTCGTGTAACCACTCCGTCACAGGCCGTGTTCGATCGAGTTGAAAGATGCAATCACCAACCTCGAATTTTTCTTCTACAGTGGGAAGCAAGAAGGTACTTAAAACATCAATCTGACAGTGCTACTTAAAACAGCAAGGCGTGCAAGCCCCCTTCACGAAAAATACGACCATACCATAACACCACCGCCTCCGAATTTTACTGTTGGCACTACACTCGATGGCAGATGACATTCACCGGGCATTCGCCATATCCACACCCTGCCATCAGATCGTCACATTTTGTGCCGTTATTCGTCACTCCACGCAACGTTTTTCCACTGCTCCATCGTCCAGTGTTTACGCTTCTTACACCAAGCGAGGCGTCGTTTGGCATTTACCGGCGTGATGTGTGGCTTATGAGCAGCCGCTCGACCATGATATCCGTTTTCTCACCTCCCGTCTGTCATAGTACTTGTAGTGGATCCTGAACCAGTTTGGAATTGCTGCGTGATGGTCTGGAAAGATGTCGGCCTACTACACATTACGACCCTCTGTAACTGTCGGCCATCTCCGTCTGTCAACAGATGACGTCAGCCTGTACGCTTTTGTGCTGTACGTGTCTCTTCACGTTTCCTCTTCACTATCACATCGGAAACAGCGGAATTGGGGATGTTTAGGAATGCGGAAATATCGCGTACAGACGTATGACACAAATGAGTTCCGCGGAGCGTCCCATTCTCCTCTCTCGCGATGTCGAATGGCTACTGAGGTCGCTGATATCGAGTGCCTGGCAGTATGTGGCAGCACAATTCACCTAATATTTCGGGGTGTCCGGATACTTTTGATAATATTCTTTGAGTAGTTCCTTCTTCTATGCTTACATTTAAAAGTACAGGTAACCTTCTAACCTTAGTTAATTCTTGGTCTTCCATTCTTCTTTCTCTCCTCTTGGTTCTTTTACATCACATAGTGAATGTGTATAGTATATGAGTCATCACTTCTTCTATGCTCACATTTAAAAGTACAGGTAACCTCCTAACCTTACTTCATCCTTGGTCTTCCATTCTTCTTTCTCCCCTGTTGGTTCTTTCAGATATTTTTACATACTTCTCTTTTCCTATCACTTACATTTATTTTCCTGAAAATTTCGAACGTCTTGCACCAATTTATATTGTTGAACTTTTTTCTTGACTGACAAATTCGACGAATGCGCCTTGATTTTTCTCAAGCCTTGCTTCCATTATGGAGTGCAGAAGGAAACCAACCATACCGAGTAAGGCACTGGAAATAAAGGACGATTGCACCTCAAATCCTCTTCTGGCCAATCAAATCCAGGGTTTCCATGAGCTTCTCAAAGAGCTTAAGCAGAATGACACGGTAGTTCCTTTGGAAGGGCACGGCAAACCTCCTTCTCAGTCTCTCCCATATTCCAGTTTTTGTTCCATCTTCCTCCGTCTTTAATGGCCTTGTCAGGTGTTTTCACATCATAATCGTACACAGATGGCCCCTAACCAGAAAACTGTGACCTACTAGTACTTACTAATGCGGCTTTTACTTACTGAAGAACTTACCAATCTTGACAGTGGATGATGTCCAAAGCCAAGAATGCCGTCAATCTACAGAGGAGACTGCCTACATATCAGTTGTGTGCCGCACCTCTAATATTGCTCAAATGTGTGGGACTCGTATCAGTACTAATCAGAACTAATGGGGAATACTGCACGTGTGTAAGGGCGGCACGAACGATCTCAGGTAGATGTAGGAGTAGAAGTTATTTACAAACTTGTAGGAGAAAGCATATGCCATAATGAGAAGTCACTTGCCCTTAAGGTACCTTTTTTTTATCATCAGTCTTTTGGCTGGTCTGATGCGTCTGCAACAAATTCCTTCCTGTGTCAGCCTCGCTGTAGCACTTGCACCCTACGTCCTCAGTTACATACCGGATGTATTCCAGTCTCTGCCTTCCTCTACTGTTTTTATTCTCTGGAGCTCCCTCTAGTACCATGGAAGTTATTCCTTGATGTCTTAACGCATGTCCTATCATCCTATCCCTCCTTCTTGTCGGTGTTTTCCATATATTCCTTTCCTCGTCGATTATCAGTCCACCTACTTTTGAACATTCGTCTGCAACACCACATCTCCGCTTTGATTTTGCTCTGTCTGTCTTTTACTACCGTACAATGCAGTGCTCAAAATGCACATTTCTCAGAGATTTCTTCCTCAGGCCAACGCCGATCTTCGACAATAGTAGACATCTTTCGCCCAGAAATGCACTCTTTGACTGTGCTAGACAGATTTTTAAGTTCTTGCTTCGTCCATCGTATTAAAAACTTTCCTGCCGAGGTAGCAAAATTGGTTCACTTCGTCTGCGTCGTAATGGGCCCTAACCAGATACACAGGCTGTCCAGTGTCTCCTTCCACCACAAGTTGGATACCGTCCCTGGTGCTACGCAAAGGCCAAGACGAGGGCCCCAAGCGTGGCCGGGAATCGTACGTTTCTAACTAAACCTCTAAACAAACAACTCCGTGGTGGGGGAATTCGTAGCAGTTGCAGTATATTTTATTGCAAGAACTTCGCCAACAGCTGCATCTTGAACTGATTTTATAAAGGCACTGCCAGTTTCGTGGTTTGTGCCACCACTGTAAATGCAATGTAATTTGCTTTTGCGTCTGGTTCTGTCCTCTAGACTCGCCATACGTGGTACCTGCTTGCTTAGTTACCTTTATTTTGTCAAAATTGATGTAAGGAAGCTCCAATTTTCATAGTAAACTTAGAATGTAGGGGCCGTTGTTTTGATTCCTCCCCTCCCACGTCACGGTGGCGCTCTTCGCTCCGGAGACTGCTGCGCCGTCCACTTTGCCTCCACCACCTCTGTCTGCGTGTGGCTGCTGCAGTTCACCAAGCTGGCTCTGTGTTGTGCTGATTTGCTGGTAAGCCATCTGCATCTCACCTCGACGGTATTTCCCTTTTGGGCCAGCTTCTCTCTCTTGCTCTTTGATCGTACAAGCGCAATTGTTACATGCCTCACGTTTCGTTTTCCATCGCCCAACTTTGTATACATTGACTATGCACTCTACGGACGTAATGGTTTTTGCTGTGAAGGTTGAGTCTTCCACATTCTCCTTCATGTTTTATACCATTGTTTCGCTTTGAGAACTATGAGACTTAACATCTGAGGTCATCAGCCCCCTGAGTTTAGAACTACTTAAACCTAAACAACCTAAGGACAGCACGCGCATCCATGCCTGGGGCTAGATTCGAACCTGCGACCATATCAGCATCGCGGTTCCGGACTGACGCTCCTAGAACAGCTCGGTCACAACGGCCGGTATACCATTGTTTAGTGTTTGTTACCACTAGGTTTGAATAGCACGTAAGTGTTACGGAGATGCTTCGGGAATACAAATTGGAATCCCTGGAGGGAACGCGTCCTTCTTTTCGAGCAGCACTATTGAGAAAATTTAGAGAACCGGTATACGAAGGTGACTGCCAAACGCTTCTACTGCCGTCAACATACATTGCGCGTAAGGACCATGGAGAAAAGATACTGAAAATTAGGTTTCATACGGAGGCATACAGACAATCGTTTTTGCATCGCTCTATTTGGGAGGGGAGTAGAAATGACTAGTAGTGGTACAGGATACCCTCCGCACGTACCGTACGTTGGATTGCGAAGTATCGATGTAGGTGTGAGCACACTTGTGTTTTTATTTATTCTCATAATTACTCGGTTATGGCTATTGTTTTGTTTTCATAAATAGGTGTTCGATTACTATCATCGTTTATTTGTCGGTGTTTAGATGTGAAAATGTTTTCCTTCGGCCAACTTTTAATTCATTAACTATCCGCCTTAAGGAAGGATGTTGGTCCTTCTACATTCTGCGCCATGATGTTTACCATTTTTGATTGTCTGTAAGAACTCTTGTGTTTTTACCCATTCTCATAACTAAGTGCTTATGGCTCTCGTATTACTTTCATGTATAGAGGTCCAATCACTGTCAGTTATTTATTTCTTGTTGTTTATATATGTACCTAATGACGTGGCTATAAGCCACGAAACCAGTAGTGATTTAATACAGCTGTCTGCATGTTTCTTGCCATAAAAAATACACTCATTCTTGTGAGCACTGGTGAAAGCTAGTCCGTAAGTCTGTCGTGTAATCTACGAAGCCGGCAGCATGCAATCCCGCTAAGCGACGTAATTCGAAATATTGACATCTACATCTACAATATATTTCACAAATCGAGGAGTGATTCATGGCGAAGAGTTATTGTCTTTCCCATTCCACTCGGAAATAGTCATTTCGTTTCCTATTATACTCGCAAATAGAGTGAGGTAAAACGGCTGTCTATACACCTTTGTGCGAGCCATAATTTCTCTTATCTGCGTGGTCCCTACTCGAAATGTACATTGATGACAGTAGAAACGTTCTTCACTCAGCGTACTTTCCATTACCGGTCATGTATTCATGAGCAGTGTAGAAAGGCTCCAAGCATATCGAATTCCTAATATTCTCTGTTTATCTCACATTATCACCGCTTATTTACATATATTGTTACACACCTTTCCGAACTACGTATATAAGATGTATTAGTACAACTGTGTAGCTTTCTTCTTAATATTTCCTACAATAATGGTTTATTTACTTCATCGAAGGCCTTCGAATACAGGGTGTATCAAAAAGAATCATCCGGCTTAAAAAAATCATAACTATCATGTTATTTGAGATATGTGTATGAACATCGTACTGTTGGAAAGAGCAAATTCTAGAGTTACATGGGTCCCGTTAGGTAGCAGGACTGTACACCCATAGTGTAGGGACAACAGAAAGCGTTTTGCGCAGTGCAGGTCAGTAATAACTGTTCACCGTTACTTTCGTACTAGGAATGGTGTGGATCCTCCTGCAGCACAGAACATTAGATGATGCTCATGAAGAATTCCGAGAAACAGGTTGTGTGAAGGCAAATCGGCGGGCCCTCCCCGAATGCGTGACACAGACGTCGAACGCATTCACCATCGTTTCACAAGGAGCCCGCAGAGATCCGTTCGCTGTGCAGCTCGACGACTCAACGTCCCCCGATTTCCGTCTGGCGTGTGATGCGTCGACCTTTGTACATGAAACCATACAGAATTGAGCTACTGCAAGTGAATCGTGGAATTGACAAAGAACAACGTGTCGAGTTCTGCAATGTCGATGGAGGATGGCAGTTTTCTGCCACGCTTAGTGTTCCATTTAAATGGAAAGTTGAATCATGATAATGTGAGAATATGGGGTACGTAACAATCACATGAAGTTGTAAAACATGAGAGGGACTCTCCAAAATTTAATGTGTTTTGTGCAGTTTCACGGGAAAAGGTGTATGGTCCATTTTTCTTTGCCGAGAACACTATTACAGGCAGCACATATCTCGATATGCTTGAGAGCTTGGTTTTTCCACAGTGGGAGACTGATTCGAACGACTTCATTTACTATAGGTGAACAATGAATTGATCGCACTGGACCAAATGAGTCAGCCTTACATTAGCGGCGTCCAGCCGAGCGGGATTAGCCGAGCGGTTTGAGGCGCTGCAGTCATGGACTGTGCGGCTTAAGTCCCACACACATTTGAACATCTGAGACGCCTTCAAGGTCACCGGAGCTGCCTGTATGTAATTAAATGTCACGGGGGTTTATAAGAAACTCTGTTTGTACGCCTCCGCTACCAGCAACAACGAATGAACTGAGACATCGCATAACAGCAGCTGTGGAAGCTGTAACTCAAGACATGCTCGCTGCAGTGTGGGATCAATTTGAATACCGCATTGATATATGCCGTGCATCTCAAGGAGGACGTATTGAATACCTATGAAAAGGTAAAAAAAAAAGGTTTTTGAGTTTGTCGTTCATCAAAAAGCAAAATTTATTGTATATGTTTATTAGTTCCAGTAATATAGACTCTCCAAATCGGATGATTCTTTTTGATACGCCTGTAATTTGTGAAAAGGATCTGTCTTTCTTTGTTGCTTCCCTTGTGTTTCTGTGTAGTGATACATTACAATTTAAATTAGTACAATTTAAAAATAAAATACAACCATCGGGGAAGAGCTAAGTTACTTGACAGGAAAGGATAGGAAACTATTAGGCATTTCCGGTATCTCGGTCGTGATGAGGCTGGTGACTGGGACGGAGATATGATGAGCGGCAGAGTTCCGGACGTCGGCAGCCGTGCACTCACGTTGGTGGTGAGGTGGCCGACCATGGTGGGCGCGAGCACGCCGGGCAGGTTGCCGAGCGCGTTGGCGGCGCCGGTGAGGGTGCCTGCGAGCCGGGGCGCCAGGTCGAGGAAGGAGAGCACGTAGCCGCCGGTGAAGGCGAGGTCGGTGACCGCCTGGCCCGCCGCCAGCGCCAGCACCGCCCAGAACTGCTGCTGGCACGACAGCGAAGCCACCCCCAGCAGGCTCGCCGCCGCGCCCAGCGTGCCTGCCACACAGGTGCAGCCCCGCCCCTAGCTCAACGTACACTTCTCAAACCCACACACACGGCGCAAACAAAGTAAAAGTTAATCACTGAGTGCTCAAAAGAACCCTTGTCATATTGATGCCGTACCGATACCCTTATCTGCTGGACTCAGTATCACAGGTGCCACGGGAAAGGAGTGAACTTCTGACACTGAAATCTGGGATCGCAGGACAGAGCGGACCAGGTTATGGTTGCGGAAAGTGGCCAAGATCAGTTACCGTTAGTTGCACAAAACACACAAACTTTATTTTTCTAAAGACACTTAATTACACATGTCCTTAAAAGCATTAAAAATAATACGGCTGAACACCCAAACACAACTTATTAAAATTACTTTAAGGAATACACGCGGCTGAACGCTTTACTTAAAAAAAAATTACGTAAATACTCCGCTGAAGGCCACACACTACACATAGAGAAACTGAGGCTTAAGACCTGGATAATAAGAATTTCCAACAGACAAGAAAATTTAAAATGTTTCAAACAAGTAAATTTTCAGTTTGAATTTAAGATGGCTGAAGGGTTTATCTTAAAAATATTTGACGTAAAAGCTCGGCTGAAGGCCACATACTAAAAATAGAACAACTCAACGCTTAAGGCCTCGATAACAAAGATTTTCAATAGAGGAAAATTCCCCTTTTTTCCTTTTTTTTAACAAATATATGTCAACCAAAGTCTTCAAAGTTTCAACTTAAAACAGCTGAAGGCCTTATTTTAAAATTAACACTAAATTAGTAGGTGGCTGTAGGCCTCAAACAGTACTTGAGACAAAACCACAATCTAAAACCAACAGAACGGTGGTGCTCAGAAGTGCTCCAAGGATCGGCCTGGGGAGGAAATTCCAACACAAGTTTAGGTGAGACAGACAGCCGAGTGTAATACTAATTAATCGTATGGCAACACGAACTAGGGACAGTTGCAGAACCAACCAACAACCTAATCATTTCCCTTCCACCAGACCAACGGCACAACAACCGAAAATGTCACCGAACACAAAGATACCAGGAGCACTATGTCTTGAAAACTGGCGTCAAACACGGTTAAGGCACAATAACCACTCAAAAAAATTCGAACAAACCAAGGCTGTTGCACTACAGGACGAGGAAAACAAACTGCTGGAAAACTATGCTAACGACGAGGGCAGATAACCGGAACATTAACGGCCACAAGGCAGAAGATACCGCTGGTGCAGTTCACTAATAAGTTACAATCAATTCAATAGTTTAACACCATACAGGAAGACGACTCCTAAATTTCGCCGACTCCAGCGCACCATACGTTGCTGCTTGCGGGAACGGCCAAGGAAGCAACAACTGGCAATGAACAAAGACATGTCACAGCAGTTGAGCTTTCATAACAAGTTAACTGATTACTCAACTCCAGTATCCAGGTTCGGTGAGTGACGAACTTTGCAGCTCTCACAGCTAGTGTGTCACAAATCCGACCGCATGTGCACGCCGCCAGTGGACCCAGCCTGACCTCACACTGCAGAGACTTCCTCGCTGTTCTGTCACAACCGTCTGACTGCCTATTCCAGTACGTAGACAGCAATCATAACTGCTCAGTGGAAATCGCAGAAGCTACACACAGTTCCACATAAACACTTGCACCAAGAACTCCTACAATCCTAAAACCAATCACTGTGGAACAACAAAAAGAAATCATAAGTCGACACACACAGAGCTTCCATAAGCGGTCGTCCGATGATACGACTGACTGAACGACCAACCAAGGTCGTCCCCGCTCAAGTTATGTGTGTCGGCAACTGTCAGGCGAGTCATAGCTGTCCGGAGCCCATTGCAGCTCCATCCCGACTCCCCTGATGTCTGTTCGGAACTGGGAGACACGGCGACCCAGGCACACTGGCTCGGATCGAACCATGCAGAGAAACACTTGCCCATTGGCCACCAGACATCTCTGCACAAGGAAGGAACCGACCCACGTCCGGCAATATGATAAACTGAGGAGACCCAGAAACAGTCAAAAGACCGAATGCTCGTCGCCCGATGAGACGACCGACCGAACGAACAACCAATGGTCGTTCCCGCTCCAGTCTCCTTCCGTCGGAGAGTACATGTGTGTCGCCAGCGGTCGGTCTGTACTGGCTGTCCTCACCTCGCTGGCGCTCTGTCCCAACAGACCTCCGATAGAGAGCGACCCGGAAATACTAGCGGTCGCTCCAGAGATACTACGACAGTTCACTTATCGATAAGCGCCGCTGCTACCACTCACGGACAAGCAAACCAGCAACTTAGTGACGCCAGTAAATCGAATAAGAAACGAGGCGACAGTACCGTAAAGACGGGATGTCAAGCAATAAACGGCACGAAAACGAGCCGCGCATGGCTCAGGCACCAGCAAAAAAGACGCAATTTTACTGCGTGATCCGCTTTAACGGTGAACATGTACAAGTCGGGAAACGTAGCCCCTGTTGGCGGGAGTAGGAGCGTAAATGGCGGGAGTAGGAGCGTAAAGTAATTATTCTACGACCTAATACTGTGCAGGATGTAGTAACATACACTGATAAGCCAAAACATTATGACCACTGCCCACCGCGAAGTTGGATGGCGCCTGGTGGCAGTGCGGACACGAGACGCGGTAACAAAAGTCTGTAAGCGGAGCATACACGGACGCGGGGTCACCCTAGCGTAGATGTGGTCTGCAAATGACGAAGTCCAATGAGATAAGTGAAGCTGACAAAGGCAGATTATTATAAGGCAGAGCCTGCGAACGAGTATCTCCAAAACGACGAAACTGGTCGAATGTTCACTTGCTACTACTGTCATTAGCATCTACGGAAAAAGTTATGAGGACAGTGACACTACCACTAGACGCTTAACGGTTGGATGCCTATGACTCTCCGAAGACCGAGAGAGGTGGCGCAGTGGTTAGACACTGGACTCGCATTCGGGAAGACGACGGTTCAATCCCGCGACCGGCCATCCTGATTTAGGTTTTCCGTGATTTCCCTAAATTGCTCCAGGCAAATGCCGGGATGGTTCCTTTGAAACGGCACGGCCGACTTTCTTCCCCATGCTTCACTAAACCGATGAGACCGATGACCACACTGTCTGGTCTCCTTCCCCAAACGACCGAACCCAACCCAACTCTCCGCAGAACGTGGGTTTCGGAGATTTGTCTGCTCTCTAAAGTAGGATAGATGGTCATCTGTGGCATCTCTGCCAAAAGAGCACAATGTTGGTGCACACACAGATGCTTCGGAGCACACAGTTGATGGTACATTGTTGAACATTGAGCTCCGAGGCAGACCGTTCCTGTGTTGACATGCTGACCCAACGACATTGTTAATTGCCGGCTGCGGTGGTCTCGCGGTTCTAGGCGCGCAGTCCGGAACCGTGCGACTGCTACGGTCGCAGGTTCGAATCCTGCCTCGGGCATGGATGTGTGTGATATCCTTAGGTTAGTTAGGTTTAAGTAGTTCTAAGTTCTTGGGGACTAATGACTACAGCAGTTGAGTCCCATAGTGCTCAGAGCTATTTGAACCATTTTTTTGACATTGTTAATTACGATTGCGTTGGGCACGGAACCATTGAGATTTTACCACCGATGAAGGAAAACTTGACGGCTCTTCGGATAAATCATATTTTTGCTACACTAGGTCTATGGTAGTCTTCACAAACGCCATTATCGAGGTGTAGCGCGACGCGGACACAGGCTGGTGGGGGCAGCGTTATGGTATGGGAGACATTCTACTGCCCTTGTATGGGACCTGTGGCAGTAATCGAAGAGACACTGACAGCTGCCAACCACCTGAATCCCTTCGTGCTTGATGCCTTCCCCTTCGGCGATATAATCTTTCAGCAGTATAATTTCTCATGTCTCGGAGCCATAACCGTGGTAAGACTGTTAAAGTGAATACATGTTCATGTCTCGGCGAGCAAAGTCGCCTAATGTCAATCCTATGGAACCCAGCTGTGTCGATTTCGGGTGCCACCACCACGTACGCAAATCAGCAGCCCATTATTTACGCGTATTGCATCGTCTGTTGGCTCTGAGCACTATGGGACTTAACTTCTGAGGTCATCAATCCTCAAGAACTTAGAACTATTTAAACCTAACTAACCTAAGGACATCGCACATACCCATTCCCGAGGCAGGATTCGAACCTGCGACCGTATCAGTCGCGCGATTCCAGACTGTAGTGCCTAGAACCTGCAACATCTGTCATAGATACCTAATACCACATACCTCCACAAACGTACCAACAAACTATAGGATCCCTGATACACCGGCCGCGATGGCCGAGTTGTTCTAGCCGCTTCAGACCAAAACCGCGCGACTGCTACGGTCGCAGGTTCGAATCCTGCCTCGGGAATGGATGTGTGTGATGTTCTTCGGTCAGTTAGGTTTCAGAAGTTCTAAGTTCTACAGGACTGATGACCACACATGTTAAGTTCCATAGTGCTCAGAGCCATTTGAACCATTTTTTACACGGAATCTGTGATGTACACTCCTGGAAATGGAAAAAAAGAACACATTGACACCGGTGTGTCAGACCCACCATACTTGCTCCGGACACTGCGAGAGAGCTGTACAAGCAATGATCACACGCACGGCACAGCGGACACACCAGGAACCGCGGTGTTGGCCGTCGAATGGCGCTAGCTGCGCAGCATTTGTGCACCGCCGCCGTCAGTGTCAGCCAGTTTGCCGTGGCATACGGAGCTCCATCGCAGTCTTTAACACTGGTAGCATGCCGCGACAGCGTGGACGTGAACCGTATGTGTAGTTGACGGACTTTGAGCGAGGGCGTATAGTGGGCATGCGGGAGGCCGGGTGGACGTACCGCCGAATTGCTCAACACGTGGGGCGTGAGGTCTCCGCAGTACATCTATGTTGTCGCCAGCGGTCGGCGGAAGGTGCATGTGCCCGTCGACCTGGGACCGGACCGCAGCGACGCACGGATGCACGCCAAGACCGTAGGATCCTACGCAGTGCCGTGGGGGACCGCACCACCACTTCCCAGCAAATTAGGGACACTGTTGCTCCTGGGGTATCGGCGAGGACCATGCGCAACCGTCTCCATGAAGCTGGGATACGGTCCCGCACACCGTTAGGCCGTCTTCTGCTCACGCCCCAACATCGTGCAGCAAGCCTCCAGTGGTGTCGCGACAGGCGTGAATGGAGGGACGAATGGAGACGTGTCGTCTTCAGCGATGAGAGTCGCTTCTGCCTTGGTGCCAATGATGGTCGTATGCGTGTTTGGCGCCGTGCAGGTGAGCGCCACAATCAGGACTGCATATGACTGAGGCACACAGGGCCAACACCCGGCATCATGGTGTGGGGAGCGATCTCCTACACTGGCCGTACACCTCTGGTGATCGTCGAGAGGACACTGAATAGTGCACGGTACATCCAAACCGTCATCGAACCCATCGTTCTACCATTCCTAGACCGGCAAAGGAACTTGCTGTTCCAACAGGACAATGCACGTCCGCATGTATCCCGTGCCACCCAACGTGCTGTAGAAGGTGTAAGTCAACTCCGGATCTGTCCCCCATTGAGCATGTTTGGGACTGGATGAAGCGTCGTCTCACGCGGTCTGCACGTCCAGCACGAACGCTGGTCCAACTGAGGCGCCAGGTGGAAATGGCATGGCAAGCCGTTCCACAGGACTACATCCAGCATCTCTACGATCGTCTCCATGGGAGAATAGCAGCCTGGATTGCTGCGAAAGGTGGATATACACTGTACTAGTGCCGACATTGTGCATGCTCTGTTGCCTGTGTCTATGTGCCTGTGGTTCTGTCAGTGTGATCATGTGATGTATCTGACCCCAGGAATGTGTCAATAAAGTTTCCCCTTCCTGGGACAATGATTTCACGGTGATCTTATTTCAATTTCCAGGAGTGTATTTCGTTCCAAAGACGGACAAAGAATTTGTAAAGCAGGTGGTCATGATGTTTTGGCTTACCAGAGTTCACTGGAGTGCAAAATGTAACGGCGGAATCAGCTTTCATATAATGTGTCACTTCCAAGCAACAAAGCTCGATAGAAATTGGATCATTCATAGAAGGAAATGCTACAGTGTATTACAAAAGCTAAGTGAAACAAATACGTAAGGAGACGAAGAGAAATGAGAGTGTTATGCAAAGACAATAATTACACTGGAGTCTTCTTTTACTTGCATATCTGGATAAACAGACAGTGAAGTCTCCGTGATACCTGATGATACGCTCGACATTACATCAGTAAAAGTTGGAACATCGTTCTTAATAAAGTGTGTGATCACCACGGACGACAATGCATACTCTGAAAAGTTCAGAGGCTGCCAAAGAGTTCTTGTGGAACGTCGTTCCACTTCTCAGCAATGTTGTCGACGACAGCTGGATGGTTGGTGCATGTGGCCGTGTGCTGACAGGAGGAAAGTTTCCAACCGATTTCTCATACACAAACAGCAGTTGACCGGCGTTGCCTGGTGAAACGTTGTTGTGCTGCTTCGTGTAAGGAGCAGAAATGCGTACCAGCAAGTTTCCGACTTTGATAAAGGTCGGATTGTACCCTATCGCGATTGCCGTTTATCGTATCGCAACATTGCTGCTCGCGTTGGTCGAGATCCAATGACTGCTAGCAGAATTTGGAATCGGTGGCTTCAGCAGGGTAATACGGAACGCCGTGCTGGATCCCAACGGCCTCGTATCACTAGCAGTCGAGATGACAGGCATCTTATCCGCATGGCTCTAAGGGATCGTGCAGCCACGTCTCGATCCCTAACTCAGCAGATGAGGGCGTTTGCAAGATAACAACCATCTGCAAGAACAGTTTGACGAGGTTTGCAGCAGCATGGAGTATCAGCTCGGAGATCGTGGCTGCGGTTACCCTTGACGCTGCATCACAGACAGGAGCGTCTGCGATGGTGTACTCAACGACGAATCTGGGTGCACGAATGGCAACACGTCATTTTTTCGGATGAATCCAGGTTCTGTTTACAGCATCGTGATGGTCGTATCCGTATTTGGCGACATAGCGGTGAACGCAAATTGGAAGAGTGTATCCTACTGGCGTATCATCCGGCGTGGTGGTGTGGTGTGCCATTGGTTACACGTCTCGGTCACCTCTTGTTCGCATTGACGGCACTTTGAACAGTGGACGTTACACTTCAGATGTTTTACGACCCGTGGCTCTACCTTTCATTCGATCGCTGCGAAACCCTACATTTCAGCAGAATAATGCACGACCGCATGTTGCAGGTCCTGTACGGGCCTTTCTGGATACAGAAAATGTTCGACTGCTGCCCTGGCAAGCACATTCTCCAGATCTCTCACCAACTGAAAACGTCTGGTCAATACGCCAGTCACTAATCTTGATGAACTGTGGTATTGTGTTGAAGCTGCATGGGCAGCTGTACCTGTACACGCCGTCCAAGCTCTGTTTGACGCAATGCCCAGGCGTATCAAGGCCGTTATTACGGCGAGAGATGGTTGTTCTGGGTACTGATTTCTCAGGATCTATGCACCCAAATTGCGTTAAAATGTAATCACATGTCAGTTCCAGAATAATATATTTGTCCAATGAATACCCGTTTATCATCGGCATTTCTTCTTGGTGTAGCAATTTTAATGGCCAGAAGTGTATTTTGATACAACGAGTTCAACTTTTGCAGTTTCAGCTGTTACCAATGACGCTAGAAGAGACGTATTGACTCAGGGTATGTTTAATATAGTAGACTTTTGAGTTGCTGTGGTTACCTGCTCATGTAGATGGACTTGTGACGACCTATAAGATTCCAGACAGGAAATGCGCCCGTTGGCAAGTTTGTGAAACCACAGGTAGAATAGAAAAACTGAACGAAGTAGCGTAGGAAAACAGAAAGGGAAGAGTCTCTACCAAGGAGTAAATAAACCAATAAGTCCGATTTCCCGAATGTATGTGGAAACGACTGAAAAAAAAGAAAAAAAACAACATGCCCCTCATTTATAAACTTGTACAACAATAGTTTGCGGACCAATGTTCACAATCGTAGTACTGTGTGAAATACTGACAACTGAGTGCACACTCCGATTTTATAACGTGTAAATTATGGCGCTACCAGAGACCCGAGGCTTTGTGGCTATTGCAATTTTTAAATCAATTGCGTAACATATTTACTTCTCAAATTTTCGGATTATGCTTTCAAAAAGCAAAATTTCTCTGAATTGCAATTGCTTGGACGGTATGCTAATGCAGTGCACTACTCACTGGTGTCAACAAATTACTAGTACTATACTAAATTATTTTACATATTTTATGGTAAACAAATTACTATCGTTATATTAAAACATGGCTAATGTTTGATAGCAACTCACGCTTTCTTATGAAGCAGTTGTACGACGATTGGAATTGACGGTTTCCAATTTTATGGCGCTATACGATAAGTTCGTTGATTTTTTTTAAAAAAACGAAACAAAACAAAAAAACGTATGAGGCCAGAAGATGGCAAAATGAATTGCTAAAATTGGTTGTCTTCAGAATAAAATGAAATGATATATCTGAAAGTGTACGGCTGTTGGCAAGGTTTATTGACACATTCAAAAGTACTCCAGGCATTAGTCGAATCCATACCACGTGGTGTTGCGGCACTTCTGCGTTGTCACAGGGTCCTAAACGACGTTAGGCAGACGTACATGTGTGTGTGTGTGTGTGTGTGTGTGTGTGTGTGTGTGTGTGTGTGTTATATATAAAATGAAAGTCACAAAAATGTGGCGTGCTAAAAGTGGAGGTGATAGAAAGTCATATTTGAATCCGCTCCTGCGGTAACGATGTTCTTCACTAAGTAAAAGAGAAAAGTCTGCATGCGAAAGAGATTCTATTCAAACGGCGAGATAACGAGCGACGTTACACGCGGAATCAAACAGGTTCTTATGTATAACGGCTACGTGTAATGAACACTTAGTAACTTGTTCGCGTCTCAACAATACCGAATACACAGGGTACAAAATTTAGTAGCCGTTTTACAGCCCTAGAACCCACGTGTGGGATTTGGCAGCCGCAGAGCACAGCTTGCTAGAGAGCACGGAGTCTACTGCAGCGTGTACGGGGTAGCGACGTACCGACGGTGTGGTTGAGCTTCCTGAGGTTGGTGAGGCTGAGCCCCGTCCTCTTCTGGCAGCCGGTGAACGTCAGCGAGACGATGATCCGCACCACCAACACTCCCAGGTACGGCAACGCAGACAGCATGCCGTTCTGAAAGCAGGAGAGTGAGCGAGTGAACGCCAGCTCTGCACACTGACACACGACACCTGCCAGCTAGTCTGTCTCTAGAACACAACAAAGTCTTGCGTGTGTGCACTTCTGCCATGAAACCTGAGATAAGTATAATAAAGGACACAATTAAAAAGGAGAGTCTGAGTGTTCATGGCAGAAGCATCTAAAGAGCGCACTGATGTGGGATTCGCAACAGTACTCCTTCTCCTCCTTTTCCTCTTCTTTATGACCATTACCTCTTATCTGTTTTACCCTAAATAACCCATTTCATGCAGGGAGAAAAGTCATTACAATAGATCTCGGATGTTCCCCTCTTGGACCGACCATCCCGTTCCTGGTGTTTGTTAGCACTTGTCGATGACTCATTGTCAGCGATGTTGATCAGTAAGCAGTTGACAACTGATAGGCTCGTAGTTAGAACACTTTATAATGAAATAACGTGTTTCTCACTCGATGTATAAGTTTATTGTGTACGCATTTGTTTTCTAAATTATTAACAGTGTTCTTCTCATATATTAATGCCCGTAAAACTAAATTATGGCATCAACTACACGTAAGCATGTAACGATGTCCTTAGTCTGAAAGTGCTTGAAAGGTTAGGTAAGACGACTGAGGTGATAACTCGCATAACAACTCTTAAAAACTGGAGAAAAACAACGTCATTCAGTGACGATCGATGATCTGAAAGGACTGAAAACACGAATGACTTTGAAGAAGCCTAAAAGTGAGATTCTAGACAATGCTTTGTGGATGTGGTTCGAGCAGGGAAGGAGAAAAGGAACTTCGTTGTCCTGACCAATTATAAAATAAAAGGCACTGATTTTGTAAGAAAAATCACATGAAAGTGAAAAGTTTACAGCGAGTGAAGAATTGTCACATTAATGGAAAAAAAGTGTGTGAAATCTTGTGGGACTTGACTGCTAAGGTCATCAGTCCCTACGCTTACACACTACTTAACCTAAATTATCCTAAGAACAAACACACACACCCATGCCCGAGGGAGGACTCGAACCTCCGCCAGGACCAACCGAGTGGAAAAAATGCCATGCCAATCAAAATGTAATTATTTAGGGCGAGAAGCTGTCTACTGACGACGAAACAGTTGCCACTGAATTTGTTCAGAAATTGACAACTTACATAAACAGCTTAATCTGATCCCAGGTCAGGCGTACAACACTGATATGTCAGGCTTGAACTACAAAATGCTCCCTAAAATAATTCTTCGGGCACAAAACCCGTCCGCAACAGGTACAAAACCTGCCAAAGACATAATTACTATTGCTCTCTGTAGTACAGCGAATGGCAGTCTTACAAGATGCCATTGTTTGTGATCGGAAAGGCAAAAAACCAAAGGCGTTAAAAATGTTAATATCGCATCACTACCTGTATATTGTCGTAACCATAAGCCAGCATGGATGGAATGCAACATCTGTAAGGAAATGTTTTATGACTAATTAGTCCCTGTCGTTACAAACTGTCTTAAAGGAAAAAAAAAGACACCTCAAACGCGCCATATTTATACTTGACAGTGCGACAACTTTAAAAGGTGAAATAAAAGCTTTATTTCTTCCTTGCCGATGTAACATGTCTAATTCAACCCATGGATCAGGAGGTCACTGAGTGGCCGAAGAGACGATACCGTCGAAAATACATTCGATCAATTTTAGAGAGAACAGCAGCAGCAGCAGCTTATTTCAAGCGATGAAGTCAAGACATATAAAATATGTGATTTATGTAAATGCCAAAGTTTGGGAACAAATACCAGCATCAACATTTGAAAAATATTGGCATAAACTGTGCTAAAAAGGAATGAAATTAAAGATGAAACACCAGAACAAAAAGAGGGAAGAGAATCAAGATGAAACAGATCATGTAACAATCGACGAAAGTCAAGACGTAGATACTCCAGCGATTTCGAAACAATTGCAAATGCCACAACACGACGTTGAGCCCAGTGACGTAAGTGAGTGGATCAGTACAGCTGATGTTGACCGCAAAACGGAAAAAGAATTAACTGACGATCAAATCATTGACATTGTAAGACGAAGAATCTATGAGAACGAGAATAATGACGGCGAAGAAGGCAATGAACACACGGCTCGAGTACCACATACAGGTAGTAAAAATGCATTTGATATAGCTTTTCAGTACATCGAACGAAGCTCTTCGTCTAACCGAAACGACATTTTGTTTATAGGTAACGGCAGTACATCGTTGCAAAATTAATGTTGTTGGTTGCTGAGCAAAAATTCATTAGAGATATTTTTCGTCCTGCTTACGAACAGAACATGTTTTACCATGCGAGCTCATGTTTTAAACAGTTAATTGTAAATCAGTTGTATCTCACTGCATTACTGTAATAAGGTAGGTACAGTTGTTAAACGTTTACTTGCACTAGCGATGTCTTACAGTACGATAGAGACGTATTTTAGAGTACGAACACTATTTTACATTACACTTCCATTCAAGATTTTTTGGTTTGTGTTTTAACATGGAATAATAATTTAGATAGCATTCCAGTTGAAAATTAAAATTTTTCTGTACTGTATTGCGATTTTGTCAACGGCCTTCCCGCAGTGGTAACACCGATCCCCGTCAGATCATCGAAGTTAAGCGCTGTGGGGCTGGGCTAGCATTTGGATGGGTGACCATCCGATGCGCCGAGCGCTGTTGGCTAACGGGGTGCACTCAGCCCTTGTGAGGCAAAATGAGGAGATATTAACTGAGAAGTAGCGACTACGGTCTCGTAAACTGACATATGGAGGGGAGAGCGCTGTGCTGACCACACGCGGCTCCATATCGAAATATGGTGACGCCTGTGGGCTGAGATGATACGGCGGCTGGTCGATACCGTTGGGCCTTCATGGCCTCTTCGTGCGGAGTTTAGTTAGTTAGTATTGTGATTTTATGGGCCAATAAAAGTGAACCTCCGATAACCCGACATTTTTTGTGTTCCGATCATGCTGTCGGTCCTGTAGCGGACAGAATAGTGAAGTTCTACTGTAATGTACTTCGTGACAGACTGAAGCTGTGCACCAGTCCGTGACTCGGACTTGGAACCTTTCAAAACAGCGCACATCCGATGCAGAGTGAAAAATACTTCGTGGGAGCAATCTAACAGGCTGTAGCTAAGTCATTTCTTCACAATGCCTTTTCTTCCTGGAATTCTACTCCCCAGTTTATGCAGAAATACTGTGAAGTTTGGAAGGTAGGCCTGAGGTAGTCGCACAGCTAAAGAATCTGTGAGGACAGGACTTGAGTTATGCCTGGAAAGTTAAAAAAAAAGAGAAAAAAGTAGCCAGTAAGGTGGCCGGGTGCCGCCGCTGTCGCCTCATTTACCTACCAGGCGATGTGTCCCAGCTTCAACCGCCAAAATTGAATAAAATGTTTGGAAAATACGGGGATGTGTTTGTCCTGCCACCTACCAAGTTCATTACCTGCAAAACACTGCAATCGATGTTTGCAGATAAACGGATCTACACACTACAGAAACAGAAGACGCTTAAGAAACAATACCGTTTAATAGGCAATCATGATCACAAGATTCACAAGAGTAAAAATGAGCTATTATCTGGAGGAGGGGGGCTAAAAATTTCTCTAAACAATGCATTTAAATACATACAGTAAGTACAGAGTCGTATTTGGTAAAACAGAAGTTTCTCTGTTGTATGTCCTTCGTTTATCCATCATGGGAGTGCAATTACGGACGTTCAACGAAATATACGGTAATAGAACAGTACGTTCACATGACAAGAGCAACATGTTACATAATTTTCCGTGTATTTGCGCCAAAATTGTACGATATTGTAAAGTCACATTGAGCACATTGCCCTTATTCTTACCACACAAGTCTATAGTGTAAAATCTTTTGTTTTTGTATTTGCCTCTTCTCGAAAGTATTACTGTACCAAGGGAATTGTGGAGTGAAATGTTTTACAGATTTTCTGCTGAATTAATTTCACATGAAACAACATCTCTATTTTCCAGAACGAGAGGATGAATGGATAATTTTCTCTGTTAATACAAATGATTTTATGTGCCCGTGCATGTTTCCAGATAATTCTAGTCGCCTGGAGCGACTAACAAACTACGTCACCAAATTATGTTAGTCCACCTCTCCATCCTTTATGCAAAAATGGGGGCATATGTAAATAAGTGTATAGGACGATTAACGCTAGGTTACTAACCCTCGTAAAATTCACCATTGCAGAAGTATATAATACAGATTATTTTGTTTTAATTTGATGTGTAACACACCATTGGAGATCTAATAATGGCAATTAACTAACGCATAACTTATAACTTATGACTTCCTTTGAATAAAACTTCGAGTAGTAAACTTTACAATGGTTTAGTAGCAACATAAAATATTTCCACCTTTAGTGTTCTAGCTTTAATGATTGTGACAACATAAAGGCGTAGGGAAAGATCCTAAAGACCTTTAGGTAGTGTCATAGAGTTCTGTTGGACAGAGTTTAGACTTACATGTCAGTAGCCTACCGATTCACAATACTAGGGATTCGACGCTAATATCGGTCGCTTTCGATTCATATTGCATGTCACCCAGTTGCAGAGCAGAAACTTCACATTCTTAACGTACATAATGCACATTAACACACAAGCAATAGGTACTGGCGTGGACCAGATTAGTCGATCTCTTTACACAACGAACGGTCGATTGGATTCACCAAAATTTTGGAGCGAAAGCAACCGAATTTCCCACGCTGCTCAGGTGCCGCCACGGTAACCTCTACATTCATGTCTGCACAGAAATGGGAAAAATATCATGCTCAGTCATTCTCTGGTGATGGCAGCGGCGGCACGGCGTTCTCGCATCTTCCCAACGAGACAAATGCAAGCCCTTCCTCCCAAGCAGACATGGCCAGTACACACATTAAAATAACCGAGCAATAGTGGCAAAAACATGAACGATATGTCACAACCATGTCAAAGAGCGGCGACTTCATCGTTTGCTTTGCTTCCTTATCTCACGGTCATAGTGAGAGCTATACACCCAAAGAAGTCACCTGGATTTGTCTAACACAACTGCAACATTTCCGCTACTGCCTCGAATAGGTGTCAGCAATCGTGGGGCAAGCAGTCGGCCATTTCTACCATGTTCGAAATGTTGTACAAGTTGTAAATAACAAATTCTTCATTGATTTCCACTTTTATTCAGTATCACTTCGATTGTGGTACTCCACTCTTCGAGCACCCGGATCTCGACTTCTCTTGTGAGTCCCAATGATTCAAATGGCTGTGAGCACTATGGGACTTAACATCTGAGGTCATCAGTCCCCTAGAACTTAGAACTACTTAAACCAAACTAACCTGAGGACATGACACACATCCATTCCCGAGGCAGGATTCGAACCTGCGACCGTAGCGGTCGCGCGGTTCCAGACTGTAGCGCCTAGAACCACTCGGCCACTCCGACCGGCCCCAATTCTTCACGGAGGAAGACTCTGCACTTCATTCTTCGCCGTTAAGCTTTGTTTGACCATATGAAGCGTCTTCCCCACCTAACCTGTCTGTGCCATATGATGATGGACTGTTGCTGCACGATTCCACCAACTCAGCATCGATTTTCGTGTTGGTTTCCTTCAAATGGACAAAACCAATTCGTACACAATGCTCCGCTGTACCATTGGGCTGCATCATTTTCGACTCCTCTAGTGGTTTGCTACGTTACTGTGGTATAGGAATTCCAATGGGTAATGTTACTGCAGACATGTACATTTAAACAACATAAAAATGTAAATGTAAATGTCGTGTGACCAGGGCCTCTCGTCGCGTAGTCCGTTCGCCGGCTGCAAGTCTTTAGATTTGACACTACTTCGATGGGGATGAACTGATCTACATCTACTACATCTACATCTACATGACTACCCTACAATTCACATTTAAGTGCTTGGCAGAGGGTTCATCGGACCACAATCATACTATCTCTCTACCATTCCACTCCCGAACAGCGCGCGGGAAAAACGAACACCTAAACCTTTCTGTTCGAGCTCTGATTTTTCGTATTTTATTTTGATGATCATTCCTACCTATGTAGGATGGGCTCAACAACATATTTTCGCATTTGGAAGAGAAAGTTGGTGACTGAAATTTCGTAAAAACGTCTTTGCTGCAATGACTTACATTCCAATTCGCGTATCATATCTGCCACACTCTCTCCCCTATTACGTGATAATACAAAACGAGCTGCCATTTTTTGCACCCTTTCGATGTCCTCCGTCAATCCCACCTGGTAAGGATCGCTCACCGCGCAGCAATATTCTAACAGAGAACGAACGAGTGTAGTGTAAGATGTCTCTTTAGTGGACTTGTTGCATCTTTACTGATGATGATTAGGACAACATAACATACAGTCCCCGAGCGGAGAAAATCTCCGACCCAGCCGGGAATCGAATCCGGCCCCTTAGGATTGACATTCTGTCGCTCTGACCACTCATCTACCGGGGGAGGACAACATACAAATTATTACATAAGTTTTTTTGTCAAAGTGATGGTTAAAAAATTATGACTAACCGTCGGATGTGCGTTGTTTTGTAGAATTTGCTCACTGTGTTGTAGAGTTAAGATAATTTTATACACAGAGCTGATGTGTATAGCGATATGTACATACATAAATGGCGGTAGTATCGCGTACACAAGGTATAAAAGGGCAATGCATTGACGGAGTTATCATTGGTACTCGGGTCACTAATGTTGAAAAGGTTTCCGAAGTGGCAATGGTGGCACGACGGGAATTAACGGACTTTGTACGAAGAATGTTAGTTGGAGCTAGACGCATGGAACGTTTAATTTTGGTAATATTTACGCAGTTCAATAATCAGAGACCCACAGTATCAAGAGTGTAACTAGAATACCAAATTTCAGGCATTTCCTCTCACCACGGACAACACAGTGGCCGACGGCCTCATTTAACGACAGAGAGCAGTGAAGTTTGCGGAGAGTTGTCAGTGCTAACAGACAAGCAACACTGCATGACATAACTGCATAAATCAACATGGTACGTACGACGAACGTATCCGCTGGGAGAGTGCGGAGAAATTTGGCGTTAATGGGTTGTGGCAGCAGAATTTGATAACAGCACGAAAGCACACGCAGTTCCTCTCGTTGGCTCGTGACCATATCGCTTGGACTCCAGACGACCGAAAACTTTGGCCTGGTCAGGTACCTGATTTCAGTTGGTACGAGCTGATGGTAGGACTCCAGTGTGGTGCAGACCCCACAAAGCCGTGGACACAAGTAGTCGAAAAAGCGCTGTGCAAGTTGGTGGTGGCGCCAGTCGCGTTTACATGGAATAGACTGGACCCTCTGGTCCAACTGAACTGATCACTGACTGGAAATGGTTATGTTCGGCTACTTGCAGATCATTTGCAGCCATACGTGGACTTCATGTTCCCAAGCAACAATGGAATTTTTGTGGATGGCAATGCGCCATGTCATCGGGCCACAACTGTTCATGTTTGGTTTGAAGAACATTATGGATATTTCGAGCGAATGATTTGGTGACCCAGACTGCCCGACATGAATCCAGTCGAATATTTATGGGAGAGGTGAGTTCGTGCACCGGCAACATTTGCAATTACGTACGGCTATCAAAGCAGCATGGCTCAACGGAAATTAGGTCCGACTCGGTGTTCGGATCTATCTCATGACTTTTGTCACCTCAGTGTATTTCTCCACTTTTCCAAAAAACTGACCTTTTTCCCATTTCTAATTCATATAGATTTATCCGTTTGTTTTCCATTACCAGATTAAGAACATTACGTCAGCTTTTAGAACGGATCAGACGTCTTACATTCTGCTGTGAACACGGAATCAAGGACCTATCGTATACATGTGCATAGGAAAATTAAATACAATATGTAAGAGTACGTAAACGTTCTAACATCCATATTTCTGATCCGTAGCATGTCAGATTCAATCATCAACCTACCCACTATTTTCTTATTGTTGTTAGAAATGCGCTGGCCGCGGTAGCCGAGCGGTTCTACATCTACATCTACATGACTACTCTGCAATTCACATTTAAGTGCTTGGCAGAGGGTTCATCGAACCACAATCATACTATCTCTCTACTATTCCACTCCCGAACAGCGAGCGGGAAAAACGAACACCTAAACCTTTCTGTTCGAGCTCTGATTTCTCTTATTTTATTTTGATGATCATTCCTACCTATGTAGGTTGGGCTCAACAAAATATTTTCGCATTCGGAAGAGAAAGTTGGCGCTTCCGTCCGGAACCGCACGATTGCTACGGTCGCAGGTTCGAATCCTGCTTCGAGAATGGATGTGTGTGATGTCCTTAGGTTAGTTAGGTTTGAGTAGTTCTAAGTTCTAGGGGACTGATGACCTCCGATGCTAAGTCCCATAGTGTTCAGAGCCATTTGAACCATTTTTTTGTTAGAAATGCTCTTGATCCATCAAAAGAATCCGCACACCTTGTTGCTTTTCTGCTTTGTTGTATTCTGCATTGTACTTCTGCATTACACAAGCCCCTTTTGGCCTTATACGCACCTAGGTAATTCAATTTTTCTAAATGGCTCTTAACTGCTCAATCATTGATGCGAACTTCAAATGTAGTGCCGCTATTTACTACCAGATATTCGATTTTTGTTAAATTCATATGCAGCAACCATTTCCAACATTCCTGATAGAAACATCGTTTCATAAACTCAAGATCGTATTCCTCTTGTGCCAGAATGGCTCGATCATCAGTAAAACGTGACGAAAACAGCTGTTCATCAAATCTTCCCCATTCCTCCCCGCTGTTCTTACGTATTCGGAGAACCACTTCTACATAGAAAATGAACGATACTAGTGACATACTGTAACCTCGTTTCAGCAGTTTTCTGGCATTAATGAGTCGTGTTAATTTTAGAATGCTGACCTTAAAACGAGACTGATAGCTGCGGAAATTGGTTACTTAGAAATGATGGTCAGAACAAGAAGAATCCATAAAAGCTAATGATGAAGTAAGAACTACAATGAGAGTAAATGAAACAGGGATAGAACTGAAAGATAATCATTCATGTGCTATGGGTATTTCATCAATTGTCGAGAATGACAGACCATTGGCGGCCAAAGAAAATTTTTCAAGGGAAATCTCCTTGCAGATGCAAACACGGAAAGACCTAAAGTTGAAAAACTAGCATAGGCAACCATAGAGTGTCGTATGTAAGCACATAATACACTAGTTTTCCTAGCAGCCTTGGTCACTTAAGATCGAAACAGCGTTACCAGTACGTTACACGTGTTGAATACCTATTGTGCGTTGCCTCATTTCGATCGCTTTCTTCACGTACTGGGGATAGGCAAAATAATGTGAACACCTGTACCTACTTGGTTTATTCTTCTTGGAATACTGGCATATAATGGGTGTATAGTCTCTAGTGGAATGTTATGCCACTCTTCTAACAGAACATCTAACTCCTGTAGTGACGAGGGAGGCAGAAACCTGCTCCGGAGTCTGCGCTCCAATACCACCTACAAGGGTTCAATAATGTTCAAGTCCAGGGACTGTGTTGGTCAGGGAAGACGCTACAGTTTAGCTGCAAGCTCCTCATACCACGATTGTACTGTCCTGGCTGTGTGAATGGGTGCATTATCGTCCTGAAGTATGGCATCATTGTTGGGGAACAACATTTGAATCATGGAGTGCACCTGATCACCTAAAATGTTCACATGATCGTTGGCTGTAACACGGCCTTTGAAAGTAATGATGGGACCAGCGGAATACCATGATATGGCTGCCCACACCATCACACTTCCATGATTAACCGTTGGAATCAAGCAATCAGGATTGTAGGCTTCTTTTGGCGTTCTCTACACGTAAACAAGACCCAGTGTTGGAAATAACGAAAACGTTGACACGTCGGACCATATGACGTGTTCCCATTGATCAACCGTCCAAGATTTATGCTCTGACACCATATTTCATGCATATTTGCATTGGTTGTCGTCATTAATGGTTTTGGTACAGCAGCTCGTCCATGAATATTCGCTTTATGGAGTTCTCGTCGGACAGTGTCGATAGATACGGGGCCTCGAAGATGGCTCTTGATACCTGCAGTCTCTTTGGCCAACGTAGTTTTGTGTTTCTTTGACACAATTCGTGTTAGCGTACAACAGTCTCTGTCCATTAGTTTTGATATGCGTCCACTATTACGTTTACACGATGACGTCTTCCCATGTTTTGTGTAGGCTGTCATGACTATTGAAAACGTTGGTCTTGAAACATCTAATAAGTTGGCTGTCTTGGTTACTGATACTCCAATTAATTGAACCTCCATAATCTGCCTTCTTTGGAACTCTGTTAGGTCTTTCGTTGTACGTCGACCTCGGCCTCTGAATGCAAATACAAAGTGTGCGCTATTCGTAAACAACATGCGCTGATGCCTAGGCAGTACTACACACGCACAGTCCAGCGCGACACGTGCCATACTTACCTGCGTTGTTGACCGTCAAACACAACCGTCCCACTGCTACCATCGTTCACATTATTGTGCCCGTCCCCTACATGAGATCAAAGTCTTACTAGATTCCGCTAGAAACTGAGAGCCGTGAACAGTCCTGAAACTGTGGATGTATAAAGGACCAAGCAACCTTTAGAACTTCTTTGTTCTACGTAAGTTAACCTCCGTCTGTTACGTAAAAATAAACAGTATTTGTAACAAAATTGAAACTTTGATTGTGTAACTCAAATTTGTTCGAAAATTGTTGATTTTAACTTGAAACAGTGGAATATTTTAATAGAAATGTAAACTTAGAAAAAAGAATAGGAAAATATATCAAACATCGCTTCAGTACTTCGTCGAGTTTACATAAAACTGTTTCTGTTATATGCCATATAACTTCCGCACTTATCAATTATAGCCGGCAGCTCTGGCATTTGTTCATGATGTAGAACATTCTCTTGAGTACAAAAACGACAATAACAATTACATACATTTCTCTTTGCGTTCCTGCTTGTAAACTGTGCTTGAATCAAAAGTAATTGTTTTGGTTACGCAAAGGCGCAGAAGTTACGTGAACAGCTAATTACTTTACTTATAAAACGCAATTTATATTTTGTAAAGATATGAAATATACTATGGACCAACACTGAACGATGTGCGGGTCTAATTATGTTCGAAACAAACAAATAAATCACAAAGACAAGACGTTGTCTCCCAGTTCCCCTCTCACATGTCATTTGTGTTTCTTTCCTTACGAGTGCTACACGTACTACCAGAAATCCTACATTTACTTTGTCATTTATGTACTCTACCAAAACTACCGAACCGTAGTTTCGTCAGAGTGCAACTCTAAAAAGACCACATCAACAAAATAATGGTGTACGCAAGAAGGATTCCCTGAATAGAGACTTGGCAGAATGTAACTGGAATACAACGAATTGTTATTATTAATTGATTTTTATGTTAATTAATCCTGTAATAAATATAAATGTAAACTATTGGCCTAATATTATAACAACTGTGTTACGTATAACTAATGTGTAACACCAAATGAAAATTTGTAAAGAGAAGGGAAGGAGAAAACGAGAAATGGAAAAATCGTGGAATTACCTCACGCATCTTTTGACATGAGTTCGTCTTTCGCGATTTTATATCTTTATATTAGCAACACTATTAGAACACACTGATTATGTATTCTTAGAGACGAGAAGATACGGAATCTGAACTGCAAGACAATTGAAATTTGACGTAAAGGCGTGATATCTTTATCCAAGATTATGGTTGCTGTTCAAAATTCTGCTCAGTGGGGAATCTAGAACGACATGTGGAGGTATCTGTGTATAGTCATCTTTAACATAAAATTGTAACCATAACTAAAAATTTTCATACGAAAACTATTCTTACTAGAAGATACCACAAATTACTACATCATATTCCAGTTTTCAGGTATCTCCTAACAGAAAATTTTAAATCAGATTGCTTTATGCAGTGGTTTATTTTTATATTCATTGTGTTGACTATATCTTACAGCTGTCTTGAGATGATTAACCTTACATAAAATTCGTTGTTAGTTGCGTCCATCTTCATTGACTGACGGTGTTCATGGCTTCGATTGCGCCCTAGCGTTCTCTGTTTTATGCACACCATCTCGTTTGTGCCGTGGCTTGAGTTGTCAGCCCTTTTGCGGCTGGCCTTGCGGTCCTTTGAGCATCTCACTCAGCGGAGCGGCAAATTTAATGAGCAGGCAGCCGTCCCTATTTATAACGGAAGAGGGCACGTGGCTACACGACCGGCCATCGCTCAACTTTATTGACTTAGCAGCGTGTTTGGAGAAGCTAGCTGCTCGACGTAGTGCACCTACTCACCGGTAGATGGCAGCAGAAGACATGGCAGTGTAGACCCTCTGTCTCAGCAGAAAGCAAATTGCGCGGCGCCCGCTAGGTGGTGCAGGCGTTAGGTTTCAAGCCAAGATCGTGTTAACTAACTTGAGCTTCTAATTTCAAAGTCAGTGCTACAACAGTAATATAGTTCTGGTATAGTTGACTTTTAACATTCCTTAGCTATTCAAGATTTCTGAATGGGAAACCGAAAAAATCAATTGGTAAAGGGTTTTCTATCAGCGCCTTTATTTTTCTTTCTCATACGCGTGCTGCCAATGTGACCTATTACACGCAATTTTTTTCCCCCGTCACCGCTTATGTCACGACCCCGTCATCAGCAATACGTTAGAACCCAAACTTGCTTCCTTCCGTACGGGTTTCCTGCCATTTACATACGTTAAATTTCACTTTGATTGCATGTATCTGATTACCATATGCCATGGCGATAAGTATGCGATTACAAAATCAGATTTTGACTGGAAAATTATGAAATTTCTAGCTAATACTACAAACCGTAATGGCATGCCCATTCACTATAGAGTGTTCGTACAATTTAATCTGCAAAGCAATGATATTCACAACAGTATTAATTTTACAAGTGATTGGCGCAGTAAGCAGCTAGAGGTAAAGAGCTCCATGGACACTCCAGCTCCTGCAAAATTCGAGAGTGTTGGCATTTCCTGTGATCTGGGCAAAATCCTCAGTCATGTGAATCCCTTTAGGCATAAACATGGTGTTCCATTTGCAATGATCGACAGTGTCATCTCTTACCAAAAGAAATAGAGGCTCACAGTTACAGATGATGCGACACAAAAAGAGGTTGAATTTGAAGTGGGCAAACGTTCAATGTGATGTCCCGAAAGTTTCAGGTTGTGGCCCTTTGCTGTTCTTGACCTAGATTAATTACTCGTCTGCGACACTGGATAACTCTACAAAACGTGTGATGTTTGCTGATGACTTAATTATGCTGATAAAGGCCATGCCAGACACAGCCAGGTGAAAAATGGAACAGAGTTACAACTGTTACAAAGCTAACAACTTAACTTTTAATCTTTCAAAGTCTCATATTATGCAATACCAAACAAAGATAATAGCTTGCACGTTCTATAAGTAGAACTCAACACCGCACACTGCACGAGACTTGCTGTGTCAACTTGCTGTGCATCCAGATGAATAATGGAGTTAGTTGGTTACAGCATGACGCTAGGCTAAACTAAATGCTCAGTTTTCCCGCTTTACACATAGAAATGTCTTGCTCTACGTTCGCTGGCATACGCGATTCCTGACATACTTTCCCTCATTATTGAGGCTTAATGTTGTGGAGAAAAGCAGCAAAGATGCATAAAGTATTTGTTCTACGCGAATGTGCAACATCTTCGTCGACATCTACAGCTACAATTCACAATTAAGTGCATCGAGCCACCTTCAAGCTATTCCGCAACCATTCTAGCCTCAAGCAGTGAGCGGGAAACACAAACATTTGAATCTTTCCGTGCGAGCTCTGTCTGATCATTTCACCCAATGTAGATGGGCGCCAACAAAATGTTTTCGCACACGGAGGAGAATGTTGGTGATTGAAATTTAAAAAATTGTTCAAATGGCTTTGAGCACTATGGGACTTAACATCTGAGGTCATCAGTCTCCTAGAACTTAGAACTACTTAGCCGGCCAGAGTGGCCGTGCGGTTCTAGGCGCTACAGTCTGGAGCCGAGCGACCGCTACGGCCGCAGGTTCGCATCCTGCCTCGGGCATGGATGTGTGTGATGTCCTTAGGTTAGTTAGGTTTCATTAGTTCTAAGTTCTAGGCGACTGATGACCTCAGAAGTTAAGTCCCATAGTGCTCAGAGCCATTAGAACCATTAGAACTACTTAAACCTAACTAACCTAAGGACATCACACATATCCATGCCCGACGCAGGATTCGAACCTTCGACCGTAGCAGTCGCGCGGTTCCGGACTGAAGGGCCTAGAACCGCTCGGTCACAGCGGCCGGCGATTGATGGAAATTTAAGACACCTTTGTTTTAACGATTGGCACGCCAATTCGCATATCACATCCGTGGCACTCTCTCCCCTATTTCGCGATAATACAAAACGAGCTGCCCTTCTTTGAACGTTTTAGACGTACTCCGTCAGTTGTATCTGATGTGGATCCCACATTGCACAGCAGTACTCCAGAAGAGTACGGACAAGCGTAGTGTAGGCAGTCTCTTTAGTAGAATTGTTGCATTTTCTAAGTGGTCTGCCAATAAATCAGAGTCTTTATTTCGCTTTCCATACAACGTTATCTGTGTGGTCGTTCCAATTGAAGTAATTCGTAACTGTAACCACTAAGTACTTAGACGAATTCACAGCATTTAGATTTGCGAGATTTAACGCGTAACAGAAATTTAGCGGATTCCTATCATTGCTCATGTAAGATACTTCACAGTTTTCATAAATTAGAGTGAACTGTCACTTTTCGCATCGTACAGATAAAAGAATATTATGTAAAGTTTATATCGAGACATGTTGCAGGTGCCAGGGGTCTTGATTTTATTAGACTTATGTGGAAATACATAATCTCCCTAATGATATTCGTATTAATAACTAGAATGAACTTCTGATGAATTGTGAAATTTGCAACTGCAATACTACAAGTTAAAATAATTTCCAAATAGTCCATGCATCCCTATCTATGGCTCAGAATGGAGTTTCATCGTCCGGTGCAAAAGTCTATAAGTTGCTGACATGTATAGGTATGGAACAAAATCTCCAGATATTCATAAACAAAGTGAATCAATAGATTATTACCCACAGCTATACGACTTAACAGAACATTTGAGTTAATGGGTGTAGCATCCGATTAAGAGTAATGTTTGTATCAAACAAATCTCGCAATTGCCAGTATATATACGGGTGACAGTGTTCTGTGTAAAGTTTTGTTAAGACATTATATTAAATATTAGATGAAAACAGCTGCCAAAGAAAGCAGTAGGGGAAGTGATGAGGTTCTTCCAAAAATTCTGGAATACGGGAAGTGAAAAGTTATCTACAAGTCGTACAGAAATCAGGCATCAGTTAGATCAGTTAGAAGAGCTGAAGGACATAAAAGAGAAACTGTGGCTGAGAAGGGAGTGACATAGGGTTGTAGTCCATCCAAGATGTTATTGAATGTGTACAAAGTGCAAGATGTGAAAAGTAAAGCCTAGATGTTTGCCAATGACATTTTAATTCTGTCACAGACGTAATTACTTGCAAAAATTGTTGAACGGAATGGATTGTTATTAGATGAATATCAACAAAAGTAAAACAACGATAATGGATTTTAGTCCAATTAAGTCAGTCGACGCTGACTGAAATGAGACAATAAAAGTAGTCGTCGAGGTCTGGTATCTAGGTATAAAAATAACTGACGATGACCGTACTACACAGGATACAAAATGCAGATTGGCAAAGGCAAAAAATGAGAAATATATCTAAAAATGAGGAACTTTTTAACACAGAACGTAAATTTAAATGTTGGAAGTCGTTTCTGAAGGTAATTGTCGGGAGCGTAGCTTGTATGGATTTGAATCATCGATGATAGACAACTGAGACGAGAACTGAATAGAAGCTTTTGAAATGTGTCGTTAGAAAGAAACAGTAAGTATCAGATGGATGGGTCCAATAACTAACGAAGACGTACTAAATCGAATTAGTTAAAAAAATTGTTATGGTGCAACATGACTGAAAGGATCGGTTCGTAGGATACATCCTGATGTCTCAATGAATAATTAGTTTGGTAATAGAAGAAAGTGAAGGGGCATGGGTGTTAAACATTGTAGAAGGAGAGCAAGATACGAATACACCGAACAGGTTCAAATGGATGTAGGTTGTGGTAGTTACATTGAGATAAAGAGGATTGCACAGGATAGACAGGTGCGGAGTCTTGAGAAAACAACGTACATTGCGTGAAGATAAGAGCTGTGGCTGGTTACTGCTATTTTCTCTGCTAGAATCAACCTGTATTTTGTACACAGCCGCGATCTCAAAATACGAGTTTTCAACAAAATAGCGACACAGGGCGGGCGTTTGAAAAGTCTGTGCAAAAACAAAAAATTCTTACGTGTTTGGGGTAAACCATTTTTATTTTTCGACATAGTCTTTTTTTAGACTTATACACTTCGTCCAATGCTGTTCTAATTTGTTGATGCCTTCCGAATAACAGGAATTGTCCAAGTCTTCAAAATATCTGTTAGTTGCTGCAATCACCTCTTCGTTTGAATAAAATCTTTGTCCCGCCAACCATTTCTTTAAATTGGGGAACAAAAATGGTTCAAATGGCTCTGAGCACTATGCAACTTAACTTTTGAGGTCATCAGTCACCTAGAACTTAGAACTAATCAAACCTAACTAATCTAAGGACATCACAAACATACATGCCCGAGGCAGGATTCGAACCTGCGACCGTAGCGGTCGCGCGGTTCCAGACTGAAATTGGGGAACAAATAGTAGTCCGAGGGAGCCAAGTCTGGAGAATAGGGGGGGACGTGAAACGAGTTGGGATCCTATTTCCATTAATTATGTGACAGGAAATGCTGAGTTGTGTACTGGTCCATTGTCGTGATGGAAAAAGACTTTTTGCGGTCCAATCGCCGGCGTTTTTCTTGCAGCTCGATTTTCAAATGAGCCAATAACGATAAATAATGTGCACTTGCAATAGTTTTACCCTATTCCAGATAGTCGATGAGGATTATCCCTTGCGAATCCCAAAAGACAGTCGCTATAACCCTTTCGGCCGAAGCAATGGTCTTCGCCTTTTTTGGTGCAGATTCGCCCTTGGTAACCCATTGTTTAGATTATTGTTTGGTTTCGGGAGTATAGTAATGTATCCATGTTTGATCCGCAGTAACGAAACGACGCTCAAAGTCCTGCGGATTCTTCCTGAACAGCTGAAAACCATCCTTACAACACTTCACACGTTTTTGGTCAAGCGTGAGCAATCACGGAACCCATCTTGCGGATAGCTTTCTCGTGTCCAAATGTTTATGCAAAATATTATGTATCCGTTCATTCGAGATGCCCAAAGCACTAGATATCTCACGTACCTTAAATCTTCTATCATCCCTCACCATATCATGGATTTTATCAATGATATCTTTAGTCGTAACCTCCACAGGGCGTCCAGAACGTTAAGCATGACATATGGCCACTCCGAAAAGTTTGGAACCACTTATAAACTGTTCTAATCGAAGGCGCAGAGTCACCGTAATGTTTAACAAGCTTCTCTTTAGCCTCCCGAGGCGTTTTGCCTACCATTAAGTAATGTTTAATCACCACACGAAATTCCTTTTCGTCCATTGTTTGACATCTTTCGACTTTCTTGATTCACACGAATGCCAACACAAAGAAATAGACCAATATAGCTGAAACTTGGTGTGCATTCTTTCCAAAGATGCTACTAACTAAACAAGACCTCGATACGCGCCGGTGGTGCCATCTCTCGGACTTTGCACAGACTTTTCAAACGCCCCTCGTACATAATTTTGCAACGAACGTGTACTGTATGTTCATAATGCAATGCACAAGGGCCAGTCACTTTAATGTGACCACCGCCTGTGTTCGACGTCAACATATAATAACCGCTCAAAGACAGCAGGTGACAGCAGTAGCAGTGGAGGGTACAAAGCGTGTTTTTGGGGGGAGGGGGGGAGGGAGGGAGGGACGCGGAAAACAATACAGTCGTGGCGATGCGGAAACGGAGCGATTTATCTGACTCCAAAAGGCCGTAATCATCGGCTTGCGGACCAAGGGTGGAAGCACTTCCGAAACGGCCGAGTTTGCAACTGTTCACATACAGCTGTGGTAAACGTATACCGCGCATGGCAAAATGGCGCTATCTAAAACCGGTGCGCGAGACGACCGTGGTGCACCACGGGACATGGATGAAACGGGTGAACGACGGTAGTGGAGCAGTGTACGGGCGAACAGACGTGCGAGTGTTGAGCAACTGACCGCCCACATGAATCAAGAGGCTGCCAGCAGTGACTCCTTAACCACTTTCAGTGAACGTTGCTGCATATGTGTCTCCACAGCAGGGACCTGATTCATACGCACGTGCTGATTACTGTTCATCGACGACGAAGGCTGGAATTTACACCGCAACTGGACGTCCACAGGGTGCCGATAGCTAGTCTTCTCAGATGAATCACGTTTTGTGCTCCGTGGCACAGATGTTCTTTTGCGTGTATAGCGTGAAACGTATGGAAGCAAAGGGACCCGGCTGGAGGAGGGAGCCGGCCGGAGTGGATGAGCGGTTCTAGGCGCTACAGTCTGGAACCGCGCTGCTGCTACGGTCGCAGGTTCGAATCCTGCCTCGGGCATGGATGTGTGTGATGTCCTTAGATTGGTTAGGTTTAAGTAGTTCTAAGGGACTGATGACCTCAGAAGTTAAGTCCCATAGTGCTCAGAGTCATTTGAACCATTTGGAGGATGGAGCATTATGGTCTGAGGAATGCTTTAGTGGAATTCGCTGGGTCACTTCGACATTCCATTCTGGAAGGCACAATGGATTAACTCAACTAATCACCTATCCTTGGGGACCATGTCCATTCTGATAATCACGTTGTTTTTCTTCGGTACGATGGCAGTCACCAACAGGACAATGCATTGTGTCAGGCAGCTTGCAATGCACGTGCGGGGTTCGATGAGCAGCAGAATAAGTTTGCTGTACTCTCCCGACCATCAAACTTCCCGGATTAGAGCCGTACCAAGAACCTGCGGGACCGCGTCATGGGTCCTCAACCGAGATACATACCGCAGATGGCCACAGCATTGGAGATGGCGTGGCTCTACATCTCTGACAGTACCTTCGAGAACTTCATTGACTCCGTTACTGCACGTCTCGCAATGGTGCGCGCTGCAAAAGGTGATTAAGTTTTTGACAGATGGTCACATTAATGTGTCTGGGCAGTATCTACATAATTTCCACAATTACTCCTCTGAATAGATTAGCAATAGTCATAGTGAGCCGTGCTCTCTCTCGCCTATGCGTTTTCGTGAACTTCGCTGTCTATCTGCGTTTGGTTTCCCGCCCTTGTTGCAGTTACGTTCTGGTTCTTATTCCTTCTAGGTGTGGCAGCAGTGATGTGTGTCGATATTTGCGCCGTGTACCATCTTTGGTTTGGTGCATATTCCGGGTGATCAAAAAGTCAGTACAAATTTGAAAACTTAATAAACCACGGAATAATGTAGATAGAGAGGTAAAAATTGACACACGCGTGGAATGACGTGGGATTTTATTAGTACCAAAAAAAAAGTTCACAAAATGTCCGACAGATGCGCGTCGTTTAGTGATGATCGTGTGCTCAGCCGCCACTTTCGTCATGCTTGGCCTCCCACGTCCGTGAGATTATTGGCTTTGGGGTTAACTGAAGTCGCAAATATATCGTGATCAACCGACATCTCTAGGGATGCTGAAAGACAACATCCGACGCCAATGCCTCACCATAACTCCGGAGATACTTTACAGTGGTGTTCACAACATTCTTCACTTAAAACGTCCGGGCTGATAGGCCGTGGTCGAAGTATAAAACTCTCTCCTGCGGGAGACATGCTCTGAGGTAAAGCCTCCGAGGATGTCTCGAGACAAAACGTCAGGAGAGAGTTTTATATTTCGACCACGGCCTAGAAGCCCGGACGTTTTAAATGAAGACAATACCGCCCGTGAAAGCTTACATTGTATGTTCACGACATTATTCCTCGACTACAGCTATTGTTGAGGAATGATGGTGGGCATATTGAGCATTTCCTGTAAAGAACATCATCTTTGCTTTGTCTTACTTTGTTATGCTAATTATCGCTATTCTGGTCAGATGAACCGCCATCTGTCGGACATTTTTTGAACTTTTGTATTTTTTTAGTTCTGATAAAACCCCATGTCATTCCAAGCATGTGTGTCAATTTGTACTTCTCTATCTACATTATTCCGTGATTTATTCAGTTTTCAAATTTATACTGACTTTTTGATCACCCGGTAGTTTCCGGCAAGGGGGTCTGGAGTTAGTCGTTCGGTTGTTGCGGACGAGGGAAGTTATCTCCGCGCGGTGCAGTCGGCTGGGTCAGCTGGCAGCCCCTGCGCAGTGTCGGACCGTGTGTGGAGTTGTCCGATCGCCAAGAGCTTCGTGGTTCACCGACCCAGGACGTCAAAGTTGAGTAGTGGTTTCAACTACCCAAGCCACGTCTATTCATGTTGTGGTGGTTCGCTTCTGTGGTTTGCTGTTGGGGAGGTTATCCGGTGAGCAACACCGAGTGGTTTTATTGCTGAGATTTAGCCGACATGCAGTGCAATTAACTATTTTGGTCGACTGCGATTTGAGTGCAGCAGTGGAATTTTCTGTCTTGTGGCCGTTAGTGTTCTTATTACCTGCCCTGGGCACTGACGTAAATTCAAGTAGTGTTCTTTTGAGCGAAGTTAACTATTACCGAGTTTCAAATTCAAGTGTACCAGCGGAATTTCCTGCCTAGTGGCCTTTAGTGTTCCGGTTACCTGCCCTGGCCACTAACGTAATTCCAGGCAGCGTCCTTTTCTCGCCTGTTGTCGCTGTCCAACATGGTGTGTAATTTTGACAGCTAATACATACTCCATTGTGTATTATGGCGTTTGTTCAAATGGTTCAAATGACTCTGAGCACTATGGGACTTAACATCTAAGGTCATCAGTCTCCTAGAACTTAGAACTATTTAAACCTAACTAACCTAAGGACAGCACACACATCCATGCCCGAGGCAGGATTCGAACCTGCGACCGTAGCGGTCGCGCTGTTCCGGACTGAAGCGCCTAGAACCGCTCGGCCACACCGGCCGGCTATGGCGTTTGTAACATTGCCGGTTTGAGTTCTCGTGTACTGATTGACGGGAAGCAAGTCATTGTGACAGTCGGTCCGTGGCTGTCCTATGGTTGGGTTCCGACGTATCAAGTATAGTTGGGCTCAGCACCTGTCTCACCCAAGTGAACGAGGGCAGACCGACCTCCCTGGGGGCCTTCTGAGCGCCACCGGTGTTTAATTATCTGTTGTTAGCTATTTTAAATTTTAAGCTTATGGTTGATCGTTTTGTTTCTTAAAATTTTGCAGAATTAATTTTTAAATTTATCTTTCAAGCTTAAACACTGCGGCCTTCTGCCTTTACAGATTATGGTAATATATTTTAAAATTTTGAAGTTTAATTGTGGCCCTCAGCCTTTGATATTGCACCTTGCATATATTGCTTCTTTAAATTATTTTATTGCCATCTTAATTGCATTTTTATCCTGTTGATTTTTAAGATTTCTTGTTGTTTAACATGCTGGATTTCTGCCTTTGAAAGTCTATGGTAATATAGTCTAAAGTTCTGAAATTTAATTGTGCCCCTTTGCCGTTTGTGTTGCACTTTGCATATGTTGCCTTTTGTGTTTTACATTATTTTATTGCTATCTTAATTGAATTCTGGACTTTTTTAAAGATTTCTTGTTTGCCTTCTGCCGTTAAAGGTCTATGGTAACATATTTTAAAATTCTGTAATTTAAATGTGGCCCTCAGCCATTTGTATTGCACTATGCGTATGTTGTTTTTTTTAAAATTATTTTATTGCGATCTTAATTGGAATTTTATGTTGTTAAGATTTCTTGTTGGAGGCCTTCAGCCGTGAAAGTGTTGCATTCGGTAAAGATTCGGCTATGTGCCGTTTTGGTTGGAAAGATTATTAAATTACAATAAATGACAATAAGAAGCAGAAACTGACCTCGACCCTTGGCTCTTTCCACAATCCTGTTACCTGTTCTGCCCAGCGGGTTTAGCGGGCGTATCACATAGTTTGTCGTTGGTATAGCTTGACTTGTTTCAAAATCCCTAAAGGCTCTCCTGTATGTTGTGATTTACAGAATATCATGTCGCGATTGGATGAATGTATGACGACTAAGACGCTTAGTGTGTGACACTCACCTGGTGCAGGTCAAAGAAGAGGACCTCCTTCATGAAGAGCGGCAGGTTGACGGCGAGCGTGACGAAGCCCCACGAGTAGCAGAAGTGCGCCACCAGGTACGCCATCACGGGTCCAGACCTCAGCACGGAGCCCCACGGTATACTGGGCGGCTGTAAACAGGCGGAGTTTCATGGAATGAGTTCCTGCAGAACGCAGCCAGCGTTTAATTTTACTAGACCAAAGTTCTCATGCCCCTCTTCCCTACACGAGGTGGCATACGTCAAGCGACACCTCCTAATAACGTGCAGGACCTCCTTTTGCCCGGCGTAGTATGGCAACTCGACTTGGCTTGGACTCAACAAGTCGTTGGAAGTCCCTTGCAGAAATGCTGATCCATGTTGACTCTATAGCTATCCACGACTGAGGAAGTGTTATAAGTGCAGGATTTTGTGTACGTGCTGACCTCTCCATTACGTCCCACTAATATTCGATGGGACTCATGTCGGGCAATCTGGGTGGCCATATCTTTCGCTCCAACTGTCCAGAATGTTCTCCAAATGGTTCAAATGGCTCTGAGCACTATGGGACTTAACATCTGTGGTCAACAGTCCTCTAGAACTTAGAACTACTTAAACCTAACTAACCTAAGGACATCATACACATCCATGCCCGAGGCAGGATTCGAACCTGCGACCGTAGCAGTTGCGCGGCTCCGGACTGAGCGCCTAGAACCGCTAGACCACAGCGGCCGGCAATGTTCTCCACACCAATTGCAAACAGTCTGGTCAAATGACACGGCACATTTCCATCCACAAAAATTCCAGCGTCGTTTAGCAACATGAAGTCCATGAATGGCTGTAGATGGTATCCAAGTAGCCAAACATAACAATTTTCAGTCAACATCGGTTAGGTTTCACCAGAGAACAAAGCTCATTGCAAGCAAGCGCAGGCCATACCATTATGTAGTCACCAACAACTTACACAGTTCCTTGTTGACAACTTTGGTCTATGGCTTCGCGCGGTCTGCGCCACATTCGAACCCTGCCATGAGTTATTACCAAGGAAATACGGACGCATCTGATCAGCCCACGATTTTCTAGCTCTCTGCGGTCCAATCGACATAGACACAAGCCCAGAACAGGAGCGTCAGGCGATGTCGTGCTGTTAGCAAAGTCATCGCATCATCGTCTGTAGACATAGCCTATTAACGCCAGATTTCGCCGCACTCCCACATTGTCTTCTGCTGACTGTTAACACTGACAACTGTATGTGTATGCCGCTGCTCTCGTTCGTTAGGTGAAGTCTGTCGACCACTGCGTCGTCCATGGTGAGAGGAATTGCCTGAAATTCCATATTCTCGGCACCCTCTTCACAATGTTGATCTCGAAATATTGAATTCCCTGACGATTTTCGAAATGGAATGTTGTATGCGTCTAGCTCCAACTACCACTCCGCGTTCGAAGACTGTTAATCCCCGTCGTGCGGCCATAATAGTGTTGAAAACCTTTTCCCATGAATCACCTGAGTACAAATGACAGGTCTGCCAATGCACTGCCCTTTCATACCTTGTGTACGCGATACCACGGCCATCTATACATGTGCATGACTTTTGTCAGCTCAGGGTATCACATTCATCAGCAGCATTTTATCTGGTATGTAATTTGTTCTAGTGAAGAGTTTTCTTTCTATTTACTTTACTTTTGTCCAAATATTGCGCCATCTCCCCATAAATTAATTGCGCGTTACGAGTAAGTGGCATTCAAGTTCCACAAATCATATTTCTTGGAGCAGTAATAGGGTTTATCTAATATTAACCATTACGGATACATGTGACGTAAAGTTTGTTAAGTTCTTCACTAATACACTGGAGTGCCAAAGAAACTGGTATAGGCATGCGTTTTCAAATAAAGGGATATGTAAACAGGCAGAATAGGGCGCTGCGGTCGCCAACGCCTATACAGGGTGGTCAGAAAATGTCTGAAACGTTTGTCGTGATGTTGTAGAGCAGATTGTACTGAGACATAAATGTTAAGAAAAAATGCGATGCGTTGCGCCGTTTCCGAGTCATTTAGCATTGACGTTAGCCAATAAGGTCGTTGCGCGCGCTAATTCAAGTTTCTGCAAACCAAACAAAGCACTCATTAGGTAACACCGCCTCTGGCAGGCCGCTTGAATGTGAGTTCGTGACGCCCCTATTGGCTAACTTCAATACTAAATAACGGCGCAACGTATAGCATTTTTGACTTAACATTTATGTCTCAGTACAATCTGCCCTACAACATCACGACAAGCGTTTCAGACATTTTTTGACCACCCTGTATAAGACAAATGTCTGGCGCAGTTGTTAGATCTAGATCGGTTACTACCGTTATAATTCCAGGTTATCGAGATTTGAGTGAGCCTGAACGCGGTGTTATAAGTCGGCGCACGGGCGATGGGACATAGCATCTCCGAGGCAGCGATGAAGCGTAATTTTCCGGTCGACCAATTCACGAGTATACCGTTGATATCAGGCATCCGGTAAAACAACAAATCTCTGACATTGCTGGGACCGAAAACAGATGCTGCGAGAACGGGACCAATGACGCTTGAAGAGAATCGTTCAACTTGACAGAACTGCAACCCTTCCGTAAATTTCTGGAGTTTTCAATCCTGGGTCATCAACAAGTGTCAGCGGGCGAACCATTCGACGAAACATTCTTGATGGCTGCATTACACAAAGGTTTACGCCTCGCCTGGGCCCATAAACATCGACATTGGCCTGTTGATGACTGGAAACACGTTGCCTTGTCGGATGAGTCTTGTTTCAAATTGTATCTAGCTGTTGGATGTGTACGTTATGAATCCGTGGATCCTGCATGCCAGCAGGGGACTGTTGAAGCTGGAGGAGGCTCTGTAATGGTGTGAGGCGTGTGCAGTTGGACTGATGTGTGACCCCTTATACGTCTAGATACGACTGTGATAGGTGACACATAGGTAAACATCCTGTCTGATCACCTGCATCCATTCATGTCCATTGTGCATTCCTATGGGCTTGGGCAATTCCAGGAGGACCATGCGACACCACACACATCCAGACCTGCTACAGATTGGCTCCACGTACGCTGTTCTGAGCTTAAACACTTCCGCTGGCCACTAAACTCCCCAGACATGAACATTATTGAATGACGGCTTGCAACGTGCCGTTCAGAAGAAATTCCTCACACTTGTGCTGTTACATCCCGGCAGTATTCATGGTGTCAGTTCCCTCCAGCACTACTTCAGAGATTAGTCGAGTCCATGCCACGTCGTGCTGCGGCACTTTTGCGTGCTCGCAGCTGCCCTGCACGGTATTAGGCATGTGTACTAGTTTCTTTGGCTGTTCAGAATAATTGGTAGCATTCAACCGCATTTCAGGCCTAAACAAAGCCCAACAATGCCTTCGAGAGACAATGCTCTCATCATCAGATTGTACAACGTAGCACGTGAAGAAAATGCGCTTAAAAAAATCTACGAACAATAATAACTGCGGCGTTCGTCATATAAATTTGAATAAAAGGACGTGGGACGGTGGAGCCATGTCTTACATTAAAATCGTCGATATCTGCCAGTGGTCGTCCCGTCTCACATCGCACACTGCACTGGGTCGCGTCCTACATTTATGCTGCGGCTTCCGAGAGTGTTAGGTTGGCGTTTCTGCAGACGCCCGGTGGTTGTGAGCTGACACATGCCCGCTGTATTACTGTGTAACTGCAACTATTGGCTCAACTATAGCGCTGTTCTATTGGTCTCCTATTTTTCCTCGTTTCCTAAGTCTACGATCTTCAGCAGCCAGTTATTCCTTAAAGAGGTGATACAAATTTATAATCATGTATCTACTCAAAGATAATTCTACGGAGTCTCTAAGAAATTTCACTTCGTTGTTTTTCACTTGTGCGTTCAGAATACTGTCTTGCTTCTTTCACCACGACTGACGATCGCAAATTCTTTTAGCAGATCTGGTTTTCTCCCATGTTTTCTATGTGCGAGATTTCGGCCTTCTTTTGTCGCCTTAAGGAGATGGCCTGTTTTATATATGTGATAGGCAACAATTGATCTGTCGTAATTACTTGGCCTAAGTGCATATGTATGTTTCTTGTACCTAAGCTAAAATGTTCTTCCTGCATGTCCATCAGAGGATACGTATTTAATTTTAGAAACTCCAAATATTTTTAATTTATATATTTACCAACATTGTGCTTCAGATTATGTCTTATTAGGTTATTTGTCTGGAACGATATTTTAACACTGTACGTTTTAAAAATGAGCTGTGTGTAGGTCTGAAATACTGTTGAATGCTACCACTTACTACTGCACGATTAAAGGGCGTAGGAGATCTGATTAAGGGACGTTAGACGTTTCCTAAGAAAGTACATTCAAGAGGGTACAATACTATGAGCTGCCCGAGAAATGAATGGATACAGTAAGTGGAATACTGTATAGGCCGTGTTTTTGTTGTAGTGGTCTTGTCCTGAGCGTGGTTTGATGCAGCTCTCCATGCTACTCTGTCCTGTGCAAGCTTCTTCATCTCCCAGTACCTACTGCAGCCTACATCCTTCTGAATCTCCGTAGTGTATTAATCTCTTGGTCTCCCTCTACTGCTAAACTGATGATCCCTTGATGCCTCAGAACATGTCCTACCAACCGATCCCCCCTTCTGGTCAAGTTGTGCCACAAACTCCTCTTCTCCCCAATTCTATTCAATACCTCCTCATTAGTTATGTGATCTACCCATCTAATTTTCAGCACCCTTCTGAAGCACCACATTTCGAAAGCTTCTATTCTATTCTTGTCTAAACTATTTATCGTCCTTATTTCACTTCCATACATGGCTACAGTCAATACAAATACTTTCAGGAGCGACTTCCTGACACTTAAATCAATACTCGACTTGAAAAATTTCTCTTCTTCAGAAACACTTTGCTTGTCATTGCCAGTCTACATTTTGTATCCTCCCTACGTCGACCATCATCAGTTATTTTGCTCCCCAAATAGCAAAACTCCTTTACTACTTTAAGTGCCTCATTTCCTAATCTAATTCACTCAGCATCACCAGACTTAATTCGACTACATTCCATTATCCTCGTTCTGCTTTTGTTGATGTTCATCTTATATCCTCATTTCAAGACACTGTCCATTCCAAGTCCTTTGCTGTCTCTGACAGAATTACAATGCCATCGACGAACCTTAAAGTTTTTATTTCTTCTCCATGGATTTTAATACCTACTCCGAATTTTTCTTTTGTTTCCTTTACTGCTTACTCAATATACAGATTGAATAACATCGGGAAGAGACTACAACCCTGTCTCACTCGCTTCCCAACCGCTGCTTCCCTTTCATGTCCCTCGACTCTTGTAACTGCCATCTGATTTCTGTACTAATTGAAAATAGACTTTCGCTCCTTGTATTTTTCCCCTGCCACCTTTAGAATTTGAAAGAGTGTATTCCAATCAACATTGTTAAAAGCTTTCTCTAAGTCTACAAATGCTAGAAACGTTGGTTTGCCTTTCCTTAATCTTTCTTCTACGATAAGTCGTAAGGTCAGTATTGCCGCACGTCTTTCAACATTTCTACGGAATCCAAACTGATCTTCCCCGAGGTCGGCTTCTTCCAGTTTTTCCATTCGTCTGTAAAGAATTCGCGTTAGTATTTTGCAGCTGTGACTTATTAAAGTGATAGTTCGGTAATTTTCAGATCTGTCAACACCTGCTTTCTTTGGGATTGGAAGTATTATATTCTTCTTGAAGTCTTGCTCACCAGATGGTAGAGGTTTGTCATGACTGGCTCTCTCAAGACTGTCAGTAGTTCCAATGGAATGTTGTCTACTCCCAGGGCCTTGTTTCAACAGGTCTTTCAGTGCTCTTTCACACTCTTCACGCAGTATCACATCTCCCATTTCATCTTCATCTACATCCTCTTCCATTTCCATAATATTGTCCTCAAGAACATCGCCCATGTATAGACCCTCTGTATACTGCTTCCACCTTTCTGCTTTCTCCTCTTTGCTTACAACTGTGTTTCCATCTGAGCTCTTGATATTCATACAAGTGGTTCTCTTTTCTCCAAAGGTCTCTTTAACGTTCCTGTAGGCAGTATCTATCTTAACCCTCGTGAGATAAGCCTCTACATCCTTACATTTGTCCTCTAGCCATCCCTGCTTATCCATTTTGCACTTCCTGGCGATCTCATTTTTGAGACGTTTATATTCCTTTTTGCTTGCTTCACTTACTGCATTTTTGTATTTTCTCTTTTCATCAATTAAATTCAGTATCTCTGCTGTTACCCAAGAATTTATACTAGCCCTCGTCTTTTTACCTACTTGATCCTCTGCTGCCGTCACTGTTTCATTCCTCAGAGCTACCCATTCTTCTTCCACTGTATTCCTTTTCCCATTCCTGTCAATTGTTCCTTATGCTCTCCCTGAAACTCTGTACAACCTCTGGTTCTTTCAGTTTATCCAGGTCCCATCTCCTTAAATTCTCACCTTTTGCAGTTTCTTTAGTTTTAATCTACAGTTCATAACCAATAGATTGTGGTCGGAGTCCACATCTGCCCCTGGAAATGTCTTACAATTTAAAACCTGGTTCTTAAATCTTTGTCTTAACATTATATAATCTATCTGAAACCTTCTAGTATCTCCAGGGTTCTTCCATGTATACAACCTTCTTTCATGATTCTTGAACCAAGTGTTATAGTAATAATAATAATTTTTATTGTTATTAATAATGATAATAATAATAATTTATTATTATTATCTTGAGCTTTTCCTCATTACAGAGACTCATCTCCAACATAATAATTTTCTCAGAAATTACTATACAAATAATAAACGTTCTTAAACTATATTTTCAAAATATTCCTCCAGGTGTTTCGTTCTTATCTGTCTTCCCCTATAGTGTGCTGTACATTTTGGAGCCAGGTGGCTATAGGTCGTACTCTTCTTCTACTCCCCTCCAATACCCACTCCAGTATCAGTTTTGATATTCTGGCTTCTTCCATTCGTCTTATGCCCGTACCACTGTAATTTTTTCCTATCTATTACGTCATATATTACTTCTTTTATTTCCATTCTCCTTATTATTTCGGTGTTCCTTACCTTCTCTTTCCTGGAGAGTCTTGTCAATCTTCTCCGGAAGTCCATCTCTAGAGCTTGTAATTTTTTAATGTGCTTCAGGTTAATTGTCCAGGTCTCCGTTCCATACCGAAACATACTCTCTAATATAGATTTGTACATTGAGTTTTTTTTGTTCTGCTCATTACATTCATGCTCCATGAGAATGAGTTAAGCATCCCAATGACCTTTCGTCCGCTGCTAATTCTTTTGTCGATTTCTGACTTTGATTTTTCCTCGATTTCTAAAATGGATCCTAAATAATACTAATACTAATAATAATAATAATATTACTGGAACATACCACCACAAAATCACACATTTGCTATACATCGATGATCTAAAACTACTGGCAGCAATAAATCAACAACTCAACCAATTACTAAAGATAACAGCAGTATTCAGCAATGATATAAATATGGCTTTTGGAACAGACAAATGTAAGAAAAATAGCATAGTCAAGGGAAAACACACTAAACAAGAAGATTACACATTGGATAACCATAGCGACTTCATAGAAGCAATGGAAAAAAACAGATGCCTATAAATATCTAGGATACAGACAAAAAATAGGAAAAATAATACAAATATTAAAGAAGAACTAAAAGAAAAATATAGACAAAGACTAACAAAAATACTGAAAACAGAATTGACAGCAAGAAAGAAAACAAAAGCTATAAATACTTATGCTATACCAATATTGACCTACTCATTTGGAGTAGTGAAATGGAGTAACACAGACCTAGAAGCACTCAATACACTTACACGATCACAATGCCACAAATATAGAATACATCACATACATTCAGCAGTAGAAAGATTCACATTAAGCAGAAATGAGGAAGGGGATTCATCTACATAAAAAAACCTACATTATGGACAGGTAGACAATTTAAGAAAATTCTTTATAGAACAAGCAGAAACTATGAAAATACACCAAGCAATCACTCGTATAAATACATCGGCTACACCACTGCAATTTCATAACCACTTCTACAACCCTTTAGATCACATAACATCAACAGATACAAAGAAAGTAAATTGGAAAAAGAAAACACTACATGACAAGCACCCATATCATCTAACACAGCCACACATCGATCAAGACGCATACAACATATGGCTAAGAAAAGGCAATATATACAGTGAGACGGAAGGATTCATGATTGCAATACAGGATCAAACAATAAACACCAGGTATTACAGCAAGCATATTATTAAAGATCCCAATACCACAACAGACAAATGCAGATTTTGCACAAAAAAAAGAAACAGTAGATCACATCACAAGCAGATGTACAATACTAACAAATACAGAACACCCCAGAAGACCTGACAATGTAGCAAAAATAATATATCAACAACTTGCCATACAACATAAACTAATACAACAACACGTTCCCACATAAAACTATGCACCATAAAATGTACTGGAGAATGATGAATACAAATTATACTGGAACAGAACCATTATAACAGATAAAACAACACCACATAACAACCCTGACATCATACTCACCAATAAAAAGAAGAAATTAACACAATTAATCGAAATATCCATACCCAATACAGCAAATATACAGAAGAAAACTGGAGGAAAAATTGAAAAATACATCCAACTGGCTGAAGAAGTTAAGGACATGTGGCATCAGGATAAAGTTGACATTATACCAATTGTACTATCAACTACAGGAGTCATACCACGCAATATCCACCAGTACATCGACGCAATACAGCTACATCCAAATGTATATATACAACTACAGAAATCTGTAATTATTGATACATGTTCAATTTCCCGAAAGTTCCTAAATGCAATGTAACATATGCCGTACAGTTAAAAGGAAGTGACACTTGATCAAGGTCCGCGTCACTTTCCATTTTTAACCAGACATAACGTCTGAGAAAGGAAAATAATAATAATAACTATAGTAGTAAGAAGAAGAGTGGTGGTGGTGGCGGCGGTAGGTGTAGAGCACTCAACAGCGAGGAGATCAGTGCTCTCCCTAACCTCATTGGAGATGAATTTGTATTTTTTTATTTTAATACTTTTTAAAATTATACATCAAAAGCTAAAACAAAAACCCTGCTACATTCTCTCTGACTCGCACTCGCTCTTTCACACAGAAAATCAACAGCCATATGCTTCAAATCATTTTATGCTTAAAAAAACACAGATCATAACTACACAACAGCTAAAATAACGTAGCAACTGTGAGTGGTTGCATAATAAAATGAGGGACTTATCCTAAAAACACATTAATGTCTTCTTCCTAAGAATATCATTACTGATATCGTTACAGTATTGCATCTATTAAAAAGAAATTCTTTCAGTCTTTGTATTTCCACAAGCGTTTCTCATAATGAGATATCTGGAAATACTAGCAAGCTCCTATGTTAGTCTGTATGAACATGACGCTCACTCTGCCAGTCTGCTGCACTCACCTTTCCAGTCTCCTTTACGGCGACTGCGTTGAGGTACTCCCTCTCCTCTGCAGAGATGCGCGGATGCTCGTTCGCATTTTCGTATACCAGGAACCAGCACACCACAGAGCATACGAACCCAAAGGCACCTGCAACAGTACAGCAAAAACACCACTGATGGTAAACGCCACAGTGAGATACTGCACACATTGGAAGTACTATACGCGTCATTACGGGGAAGCCTTTCGCCTACTGTACCGTACCCGAGGTTAGTTTACCGTATTATAATACGAACTTCTTGCAATGTGCACAGTGCTTTATGCGCAGTGTCTCCGTCGCCGCTTCCTTACAGGTTATGTCGTTCGGGTTACAGTCCAACATTTAACAGTCCATGATAGTAGTGTAGTTACTGCACAGACAACCGTAATATTTAGGTAAGAGACGGTGTAAACCTGAAAGGGGCGAGACAAGTTTGCACAAGACGCGAGGAGATTGCTGTACAACAACTTGTTTTAGTCGATTGATTTTAATACAGAAACGTCGCATAGAGAACGAAAGGAGTTCCACTCAAATACTTCGCGGTTTCAGATACACTTATATTTCATTCGTGATATTAGCAGTGATGAGGAGTTACGGTAGAATGCTGTTTACCTCTGGCTTGTTTATTGTTAATTCTGAGTATTGTCAGGGTATTCATTTGGGTTTAAATAATAATTTTTGTTATCTCTGCTGCTCACGTTACATGCTCATGTTATGGCATCTCTCCCACAAATGGCGGGATCGCATTGACTGGTAAACTGATTGACACTCTGAACACGACCCGCCGCCATCGTCGGGAAGAAAGGAGGCGCTATTCTCTGCTGAAACTCGATTAAAATAAGTCTGTGTTTGACACAATATGTCAGTTGTGGTGGACGGCGATGAAGGCCATCTAGTCACCACTTCCACACCACTCAACCTACTACACCCAGAAAACGCGACCCAACCTTTGGACTCGAAGAAACGTCAGTGAGAGACTCTTTATTGGACTATACGTAGATATATCTGTTTCAGTTACTCGTGGATGTACACAGAGTGCACCAAGAGTAAAGGAACATGCTCTGAGGGATGGTAGTATTGGTGATTCTAAACAAAACTTCAGATATGCGTATACCTTTTTCTTAACAGTATCAGAGACATATAGCTGTTTGAAAATCACGGCCGTCAGTCACATGTCCTTCTTCACCAGCACTCACATCTGAATACAGTGAAGACGACATTAGGCTACGTAGTGTAGTCTTTACTGATCATTTCAGTGCGCAATTCACTTGCGCAATATTATTTATAAGCAACTCATCGGTGTAGTTGTTTCAGATACTGTACCCTGACTTCCTCCAAAATGTGTTACCAGAATACTAGGAGGATACTCCTATGGCGACACAACGGTGTATGTACTTTCCAAACGACGGAGCTCCTGCGCATTCCGTGCTGCCAGTAGCACAGCATGTCACTGAAACGTATCCCGGGCGCTAGATTAGTCACCGTAGAGTCATTTGCATGCCACCACAATCACCCGATCTTACTCAGTTAAATTACTGTTAGTGGGGTTGACTCAAGAGAGAAATCTACAAGCCCGGAGCGGATACAAAATGGTTCAAATGGCTCTGAGCACTATGGGACTTAACATCTGAGGTCATCAGTCCCCTAGAACTTAGAACTACTTAAACCTAACTAACCTAAGCACATCACACACATCCATGCCCGAGACAGGATTTGAACCAGTGACCGCAGCAGGAGCGCGGTTCGGGACTGAAGCGCCTAGAACCGCTCGGCCAGGAGTGGATACAAAAGGAGGAACTTCTCGTTTGTGTTTTGCACACATGTGCTCAAGTAAAGGACAGTACCAATGAGCTGAGACAGTGAAACACACCAGCTGTCTTCAAGAGCTGCAAAATGAATTGTAGTTGAAAGAGGAGTTTTTGAACTACGGTTGTGAGCTAATGTACACAATTCAACAAAACATTAGATCACATTGTTTCATTTACTATCACCTGAATTCTTTTCTTTAGCTTCCTCGGAAACTATTAAGAAGGGGACATATGTTCATTCGACGGTTTTTGTTCACAAGCACTAATACTATCACCCCTCAAAGCATGTACCTCCTGATTCACCCAGTGTAACAAAGTACCAAAAACAACACTACAGATCTCAATGCTATGAACCAAGTCGAGAAATTTTGACCTTCTAAGTACATGAAGCGGATGACTACACTGACGGAAATGGAATGTATTACAATGTGAAGTACCTGTCCGAATTTCACCAGTCTTTATGGAAACGTTCATAATATAATGGGTATTCAATAATTATGCTTTCATTCTATAAGGAACTGACTTCATTATGAACATCAGAATGAGATGTGATCCCCACAGGTACGATGCACTTTTGTGTCCGTTGTAGCATGGAAGCAAACAGCCCCTGAATGTCATCTTTAGAAATTTCTTGCAATGCCTTAAAAACATGCCGTATTAGTACGTGAAGCTTGATGGCTGGAGGTGGTATGGAAACATACATCTTCCTACCGCTTCCCAGTTCCACTATCCGCCCAAAAATATTCGGACAAACTTTGGAGGGCATTAATAGGATTTCACTCCACCGTTCGCCTTCATATAAATTTAATACTTTTAATGTGGTATATCAATATCTGAAGAGGACTGTCACCCCCAATCTGTCTCTGAAGCTGACACCGGAAGAGGTGCACTACTGGCCATTAAAATTGCTACAACAAGAAGAAATGCAGATGATAAACGGGTATTCATTGGACAAATATATTATACTAGAACTGACACGTCATTACATTCTCACGCAATTTGGGTGCATAGATCCTGAGAAATCAGTGCCCAGAACAACCAACTCTGGCTGTAATAACGGCCTTGATACGCCCTGGCATTGAGTCAAACAGAGCTTGGATGGCGTGTACAGGTACAGCTGCCCATGCAGCTTCAACACGATACCACAGCTCATCAAGAGTAGTGACTGGCCTATTGTGACGAGCCACTTGCTCGGCCACCATTGACCAGACGTTTTCAATTGGTGATAGATCTGGAGAATGTGCTGGCCAGGGCAGCAGTTGAACATTTTCTGTATCCAGAAAGGCCCGTACAGGAGCTGCAACATCATCTGAAATGTAACGTCCACTGTTCAAAGTGCCGTCAGTGCCAACAAGAGGTGACCTAGACGTGTAACCAATGGCACCCCATACCATCACTCCGAGTGATACGCCAGTATGGCGATAGCGAATACACGCTTCCAATGTGCGTTCACCGCGATGTCGCCAAACGCGGATGCGACCATCATGATGATGTAAACACAACCTGGGTTCATCCGAAAAATGACGTTTTGCCATTCGTGCACCCAGGTTCGTCGTTGAGTACACCATCGCAGGCACTGCTGTGTGATGCAGCGTCAAGTGTAACCGCAACCATGGTCTTCGAGCTGATAGTTCATGCTACTGAAAACGTCGTGGAACTGTTCGTGCAGATGATTGTTGTCTTGCAAACGTCCCCATATGTTGACTCAGGGATCGAGACGTGGCTGCACGATCCGTTACAGGCATGCGGCTAAGATGCCTTTCATCTCGACTGCTAGTGATACGAGGCTGTTGTGATCCAGCACGGCGTTCCGTATTACCCTCCTGAACCCACCGATTCCATATTCTGCTAACAGTCATTGAATCTCGACCAACGCGAGCAGCAGTGTCGCGATACGATAAACCGCAATCGCGATAAGCTACAATCCGACCTTTATTAAAGTCGTAAACGTGATGGTACGCATTTCTCCTCCTTACTCGAGGCATCACAACAACGTTGCACCAGACAACGCCGGTCAACTGCTGTTTGTGTATAAGAAATCGGTTGGAAACTTTCCTCATGTCAGAACGTTATAGGTGTCGCCACCGGCGCCAACCTTGTGTGAATGCTCTTAAAAGCTAATCATTTGCATATCACAGCATCTTCTTACTGTCGGTTAAATTTCGCGTCTGTAGCACTTCATCTTCGTGGTGTAGCAATTTTAATGGCCAGTAGTGTAGTTGGACGGAGAGGCCTTGAATGAAATCGACTCATCCCGAAGGTGCTCAATGGGTTCTGGTAGAGACTCTGGGCAGGGCAATCCATTTCAAGAATGCAATTGTTCAAAAACCATTTCCTGACGGACGTTGCTTTATGACAGATTCCATATCATGCTGTTATGAACAATCGTAGTCTTTAGATTCTTCACACTGCTGTACACTATGTTCATTTCTTGCCAGATATAGCGTTTGTTTACACGAAGTAAGAAGTCCACCCACTAACCACGAGAAGCACGTCCATATCATAGCACCAAATCCTTCGTACTTCACTGTTGCCGCTACACATGGTAGCAGGTAACGCCCTCCAGGCATTGGTCAAATGACAAACCGATCCATCTGATTGGCACAAGGTATAGCGTGATTCATTCCTCCAGAACACTCATTTCAGTTCTACACTGTCCAGTGGCGGCTCTTTGTACACCTCCTGAAGCGTCGCTTAGTACTGACTACTGAAATGTGTGGCTTACCAGGAACTGCTCGACCATCGTACCCCATTCTTTTTAACTCCTTAGGCCCACAGTCATTGTAATAACTGGACTGCTGATAGCACTTCAGAACGCACGAGTGATTCCACCCTCCACAATGTTCCGCGCTAGCTGTGCATCAGTACATGAAGCCTGCCTGGTCTTGGCTTAGTTGTGGTTATTCCTTGGGCCTCCACTTCACAATCACATCACCAACAGTAGACAGGGAGCTTTAGAGGGGTTGAAGTATCCCTGATGGATTTGTTACTCATGTGAGAGCCAATGACTGCTCCACGTTCGAAGTCATTGGGCTCTTCTGACCTACCCACTCTGATGTTTGTGCTTCTCTACCGACAACACAGTACCGCTCAAAGACATTTAGAAGTCTTCCATGTCGACTGTTTCTCACACCTGTTCAGTATGTCTTGCACGATTGGTCAAGTTTGGCCTTACAGGCTGTTTCCGGCTTTACAGACCACCTTCAAGTGCACTAGATATTGAAAATGGACTGGAAGGCCTAACTTGGCCAATCGTGCAAGATATAATAAATTCAATATTAGTGAAAAATAGTCAATGTAAAAAACTTCGAAATGTTGTTTAACAAATAAACCCGCCATGAATAAAAAGATCGACAGTACTCATGGTCTCACTTTACATTGGCGAGCCGGACTCTCGTGACATTCAGTGGTCAGTTCCATATTAAATAGGGGTGTTCAGATGCTTTTGATCAGATACTGTATGTTCTGTGGCTGAAAAATGAGGTGCCCAGGCAGGCCACTCTCTGACCTGCACATTCATCAAGCCTTTTGTAGTGTGAACAGCAGTGTGCACACTTGCATTATCCTACTGATAAATTGCACTTGGTATATTAGCCAGGAAGGGTATGACAACAGTAATATTAAAATTCTTACCACATGGTGGAGAACATTCAGCCTCCCTTCAACAGTTACCAAATCAGCTCTTTGGTGATAACTAATGGCTCAGCATACTTTGGTTCCAGGAGTTGGAGGGGCATGTATCTCTAGAGCCGCTCCACCATCTGACATTTAAGTTATCTCTGACTGCATACTACGCAACTAGTCATACAGCGTGAGCGGTGAACGACGTATGGCAACTCGAGATATCAAGTAACCTGTTACCAATGGTTCATGGCGACACACTGCTTGTAATCTCTACTCTTATTTCACCTTTTGTCGTCCATTCTTCAGAGACAGTGGAACAATTCTACGATCTACCAGTTGTAAACTTCTAAGGCCTCGTACCAACACTTCTTGTCACACCTCCTGTCGATTCAGTCTGCGATCACTGCACTACAGAGTGCAGTCTGTCCCGTATCCCTTACGCCAATGATTCGACTCCTCTCAAAGCCCAAAAGATAGCGATACGCTGCATGTGCAAGTCCTCTAAGCATGCTGTGTTTCTCCAACTACCTGTGGACTCCAACCTTTCTACATCTACATCTACATCCATACTCCGCAAGCCACCTGACGGTATATGGCGGAGGGTACCTTGAGTTCCCCTATCGGTTCTCCCTTCTATTCCAGTCCCGCATTGTTCGTGGAAAGAAGGATTGTCGGTATGCCTCTGTGTGGGCTCTAAACTCTCTGATTTTATTCTCATGGTCTGTTCGCGATATATACGTAGGAGGGAGCAATATACTGCTTGACTCCTCGGGGAAGGTATGTTCTCGAAGCTTCAACAAAAGCCCGTACCGAGCTACTGAGCGTCTCTCCTGCAGAGGCTTCCACTGGAGTTTATCTATCATCTCCGTAACGCGATCGCGATTACTAAGTGATCCTGTAACGAAGCGCGCTGCTCTCTGTTGGATCTTCTCTATCTCTTCTATCAACCCTACCTGGTACGGATCCCACTCTGCTGAGCAGTATTCAAGCAGTGGGCGAACAAGCGTACTGTAACCTACTTCCTTTGTTTCCGGATTGCATTTCCTTATGACTCTTCCAATGAATCTCAGTGTGGCATCTGCTTTACCGTCGATCAACGTTATATGATCATTCCATTTTAAATCACTCCTAATGCGTACTCCCAGATAACTTATGGAATTGCTTCCAGTTGCTGACCTGCTATATTGTAGCTAAATGATAAGGGATCTTTCTTTCTATATATTCACAGCACATTACACTTGTCTATATTGCGATTCAATTGCCATTCCCTGCACCATGCGTCAATTCGCTGCAGATCCTCCTGCATTTCAGTATAATTTTCCATTGTTACAACCTCCGATATACCAAAGCACCATCCGCAAAAAGCCTCAGTGAACTTCCGATGTCATCCACTAGGTCATTTATGTATATTGTGAATAGCAACGGTCCTACGACACTCCCCTGCGGCACACCTGAAATCACTCTTACTTCGGAAGACTTCTCTCCATTGAGAATGAGATGCTGCGTTCTGTTATCTAGGAACTCTTCAATCCAATCACACAATTGGTCTGATAGTCCATATGCTCTTACTTTGTTCATTAAACGACTGTGGGGAACTTTATCGAACGTCTTGCGGAAGTCAAGAAACACGGCATCTACTTGGGAACCCGTGTCTATGGCCCTCTGAGTCTCGTGGACGAATAGCACGAGCTATTCCTACATCAGTAGGAAGGACATTTTTATATACTGCATATAAGCTTGCATGAGGATCAAATTCTAATCAGCATACCTCACTGGAAAAGAGATACTAATCAGTCTGGTAATGCTCTTTCAAGGTATTTGGGGGGGGGGGGGGGGGGTAGTACTTCCCATTTCCATCAGTGTGTGAAGAGAGTGGAGAGCGGGGAGGCTGACCTGTGACGTAGAAGATGGAGGGCCACCCGCCGAGCGCGGTGGCCTGGCAGAGGACGCCGGACAGCGGGAAGATGACGACGTTGGCCAGAGGGAAGCCGGTGTAGGCCACCCCCATCAGCGCAGTCCGCTCCTCGGGCGCCGCCCAGCGCGTGTACAGCTGGTACACGCTCGGCAGGCTGAAGCCCTGCAACACCCAGGAGGCGGGAGTCAGTCAATCATTCCCATCACCAGTAGCCGACAATTCTTACACTTGTAGCGTCAATTCCGGCAAGTAGTAGATGCAGACGAACAAATATGAAAGTCGTCCAACATTGTACCACATTCTGGAAACATCCTCCAGGCTGTGGGTAAGCCATGTCTCCGCAATACCCTTTCTTTCTGGAGTGCTAGTTCTGCACGGTTCGCAGGAGAGCTTTTGTAAAGTTTGGAAGGTAGGAGACGAGATACTGGCAGAAGTAAAGCTGTGAGGACGGGGCGTGGTCGTACTTGGGTATCTCAGATGGTAGAGCACTTGCTCGCGAAAAGCAAAGTTCCAGAGTTAGAGTCTCGGTCCGACACACAGTTTTAATCTACCAGGAAGTTTCATATCAGGGCACACTCCGCTTCGGAGTGAAAATCTCATTCTGCAATCATTGTACCACATTATCGACTGATATCCAATGAAGGATTACGTTCAGTATTTTCTCACAAGTAAAACTGCCACAAAGAAATTTTGACTGACGGCAATAGCAAACCTTACATTGCTACAAAGTCTTTCTCGACGTAGTGCTTGGACAAAAATTGCTCACTTACCTTTCCCCGTTCGGATAAATTTCCAAGTTTTCGATTATTGCCTCCGTCGTCGTCAACAATGGCTTAAACTGAGTGTCCTGCAACTGTCGATGCTCCCAATTTCATACCCAGAGAACGGAATCTGATTGGCTGGACTACACTACAGCACATGCTGAACGACCTATGTGTCCAGAGATTATGTTCGCAATTGCTGCCCTGGGTCGCTTGCAGTGCCTGCACTTATATCAGTTGCTAAACTGTAACCAGTCTTTCTCTCTGTTCTTTCTTTATCAATTGGACACTTCCATGCAATGTTAAGTGTATACTTGGTGTCACTACTGAGGGTGACATCACATTGACTTAGTTATAAGACTTTGCTAATCTCGGAATCCCAATACGTCAATGTGTGAACCAGAATTCTCGTATTTTCAAATGTATTTTTGTGTTTATTTAACAGGATGTGCTTGGCAACCGCTGATTTTTCAGAATTCCTGGTTTAAGATTAACAATTTATGAGAAATGATAGACTACTGTAAAGATGACAGATTGAGTCGTAGTCAGGCACAACGGAAAGACTGTTGCACATTTAGCTTCCGGCCAAAGTTTTCTTCAGAAAACGAAAAACACACACACATATACACACACTTACTCACACATGACCACCATCCCCGGTAGCTCGGACTGGAATGCAACTGTCACGTTGAACGAAAGCACCAACATGAAGGGGGTGGGGAGAGTGAAGGATCAGCAGTTCTTGGGTGGGGGCAGAGAAGAGAGCTGTCCATCGCAGCATGCATGACAAGACTACCACTAGGTGCAGAGTTGGGAGGTTGTGGGACGGGGAGATGAGGAGTGGAAAAAGAGAGGGTTTATTCATTATTTCTCTTCCACATTTCCTTTCAAATATTTCCACGAAGTTTCATATTCCTACAATCACTCGTTTTTGCGGGGGGGGGGGGGGGAGATTACTAACACATCCTCAGCACTTTTTGTCAATAATTACATGCGGGATTCTGCAGCTGGAACGCACTGTAACTAGAGCCTTACACGTTACGGAAGTGTGGTAAAGCTAACAATGTTACTACTACCAGGGTGTTGTCAGAGGAGGGTAATCAGTCAGTGTTGCTTCTAATATGCGATGCTGTGAACCATAAAACTACTAAAACCGAAAGCAACAAACAGTAAGTCAAGGAATAAAGAAATATAAAAACTTTAAAATTCTCACTGATGATGACCACGTGATGAAAAGTCGTTGAATGCATGATAGTATAAACTGCATTACTACAAAAAGATTGTGCTGTATTTCTCCAAAATATATTATCACTGTTGGTTACACATTACTTACAAAATAGGTGTAATTGTCTCCCATTGCGAAGAACAAGTTTTAAATTTGGGTCAAAGGAGCCTACAACCTACGTCTGTAATAGTGCAAAAGCGTGGCGCCCTGCGACGTTGCGCTAGTCGGCACTTCAAATAACAATGCGTAGAAACTTGCGAAAGAGAAAGGCGGCAGTTCTGAAGTTCATTTCAGGTGCAAGGTGGGTTAATGATAGTACATTGACACCGAATGCCGTCACAGCTCTGCCCAACGCCATCATGGGCTTGCCACACGACTGACAGGCTAGCACACCTCCACTTACCCACATTTCACCTCTTCTTTTGATGCCTCTGCTATGGAGGTCAGAACAGCGACACACAGCTTTGGAATCGTGCAATTTTCTTATGGTGGCCTAAGAAAATGTTGATTCCCATACATTTAGAGGCCGAAAACGACAGTTTGCTGTGCAGTAAGCAACCGTAAGACATTATTGCCAATGTTCGACCCTTCTGACACTCTCCAGAGGATTCGACCCTACTCTAAGGACATCATGGAGTTGCAGTCCCACTGAACGTGATCTGATCCTTTTGGTGCGAAGTGCGAACGTAATATTTTTCTCTGGTGTAGAGGATGAAACTACTAGGGACCATTAAATATCATTCGCAGACTGTGATAGGACGGCTCAGACCACGCGGCAAGAGATCTGAAAAAGATGTTCTAAAATTTAACACTTCACAACGTTTTTATAAACGAGGCGCTCCGCGATGCGTTAAAGCAGCTGCTTCTGGGACACGGAAAAAATGCGCTTTCTCTGGATCGACCAGCAGGCCATCCTGGATGTTGTTTTTAGGCGGTTTACCACATCTGATTTGATGGGGAAACGTGAGATAAAGTGGCCAGGGCGGGAAAAGTGGCCATTGCATATTTTTGCCCTGCCAAGAAGTGGTCATAATAGTTCTAGTATACATCATAACTTTTGCCAGTGAGTTTGACAAAGGAAGCTTGCTCCGTTATTTTTTTACTAAAAACTTTTCTGGTTTTCATTTGTCTGTTGTACGACATGTCATTTGTAATATTCTTGTTACATCACCTATACATAAAGTAATACTTTTTTATCACGTCATTGTTTATACAACGTATTTTGGCCTACAAATGTAGTACCTTGTTGTTTCCTTCAGTTTGATCCTTTTCTCAGTGAACTACTAAAGTGAACATGGTGTCTGATTGCTAAAAGTGGCACAGTACTCATTGGAAAAAGTGGCCAAAGTGTAGTAATATAGCTCAAACTGATCTCTAAGCCCTTTTATATACAATGTTATCATCTTACATTCTATCCCTTTGCTACGATTTTGAATTATTTAATTTGTTGTTGTGGTCTTCATTCCAGAGACTGGTTTGAAGCAGCTCTCCATGCAAGCTTCTTCATTCCCAGTACTTATTGAAACCTACATCCTTCTGAATCTGCTTACTGTATTCATCTCTTGGTCTCCCTCTATGGTTTTTACCCTTCACGCTGCCCTCAAATACTAAATTGGTGATCCCTTGATGCTTCAGAACATGCCCTACCAACTGATCCCTTCTTCTAGTGAAGCTGTACCACAAATTTCTCTTCTCCCCTATTCTATCAGTATCTCCTCATTACTTATGTGGTCTACCCACCTAATCTTCAGCATTATTCTGTAGCAACACATTTCGAAAGCTTATATTCTCTTCTTGTCTAATCTATATATCGTCCATGTTTCACTTCCATACATGGCTACACTCCACACAAATATTTTCAGAAACGACTTCCTGACGTTTAAATCTATACTCGATGTTAACAAATTTCTCTTCTTCTACATTTAAATCCTCTCTACTTCGACCATTAATTTATATTATTTAAAAACTCTTTATTTTGCTGAGTACAAAATTCTGATTGTACACGGTCTGCTATGGCCTCTTGGCTTTGTTTCAGGTACTATAGCATCAATACGCCTAGAAAATTTCTCCGGATATAATAACAACAAACATGGGATGCTGTTGCGATGGCGCTGGCACAGTACACTCCTAGCTAGGGAAAAATGGAAAATACGTAAGCGTTCGGAAATATGCGTATGGTTTCTATAAATTACTTTCTATTGCACATCAAAATATTTTATGTGGCACCTTATAGACACAGATTAAAATGGGCAAGCGGCAAGCTTGTATCAGTAACCATGGTATGATGAAAAATTTGTTTCCCTTACAGGGACATTATACCCCACTTTCCCATAAATATTGGACACGTACCCACGTTCTCCTTCAGATAAAGGCTACGTGAGCATTTAAGAAACTTTCTCACACTTGAACATGAGAACACTACATGCAGACAGGCGGGGTATACGAATTGCGCCCCAAACGGTTGGTGGTGGGGGTGTTGAGGGGGGAGGGGTGGAGAGTAGTGCTATCAGGAAGAGCATCCTGCCACCCACTACAACTAACAGGGCCAAATTCGAATTAGCACACCTACCGCGTGGAGACACGGTGGACGGCTAGAAAGAAGATGTAGCTTCTACAGACGTCTTTATTTATTCAAAATGGTTCAAATGGCTCTGAGCACTATGGGACTTAACATCTGAGGTCATCAATCCCCTAGAACGTAGAACTACTTAAACCTAACTAACCTAAGGACATCACACATATCCATGCCCGAGGCAGGGTTCGAACCTGCGACCGTACGGTCGAGCGGTTCCAGACTGAAGCGCCTAGAACCGTTCGGCCACTGCCGCCGGCTCTTTATTTATTATTGGAAGCACTTTACTGTAACCAGCATGGCTGGCGAGGAGTGTTTGTTCACGTTGTCCTTGTAATATCAAAACAATTTCCTTGAAAATTACCTTGCTGACGTCAGATTAATTTACCTAAAGATATGACCCAGTGGAATAACACACAATAAGTAGGGAGGACGCCGGTTCAGATCCTCCTGACCATTCTGGTGTAATTTTTCCATGGTTTCCGTAAATCGTTTAATTCAAATGTTGAGATGGTCTGCTTGGAACGGACATGATAGATTTCTTTCTAAAAACGGAAGCTCGTGCCATGGTTATAACAACCTCGTCGTCGACGACAAGGTAAACACCAATGCTTTTTCTTATCTAAGATTTGTCTGAAATTTTCCAATTAAAAACGACTGTATGTGACGTCTATCAGCAGAAATTAAATCTTTTGTATTTTGTGTTTTCAGGACAACACTAAAAAGTTGTTAGCCACAAAGCCTTTATTACGGTCACACGTCACAAGGAAAGTCCTTTACTTTTACAACAAAATGCTTCACGAAGATCATTCGTGTATACTTCTGAGAAACGAGCTTCTGCTACCAACTGGAAAATAAAACTGTCCACATACATTTTTGCGATAGTGCATCATATCTCTTACTTTTCTACAAAGGGCTATTCAAGTAATGAACAGACCGAAGTAATATTCTTAAGGTGTGGAAATCCGTGTAATGAACTATCCATAGTAGTTAACGTGTTAGGAACACGGAAGGTCTGTGATGAAAACTGGGATAAAAAACTGGATACGACCGTAAACGATTCTCGGCTAAATTGGTTCCCCACTCTTCAAGTGTTAATAACTACCCTAGCGCAGTTTATCAGCTATAAGGACTTGAGTCTGAAATATAACGCACATTAGGGGAGCTAATAACGTATTAAAGGAAATCATTTTTGGTTTGAAACTGTTTATGAATAAATGTAAGGGCCCACTTCCCTATACTTTTTTTTTAAGAACTACATCTATGGCTTGACGGCTGTGTCTCCTTCCTAGACATCCCAACTGCTGCATTGTTCCTTTTGGAGAACAGGGACCTGAAGCTAATAGATTCTTGTATAATACGTAGTGGCCAAGAATCGAAGGACGCGGCCTTCGTCTCGCACGAGCGCTATAATTACGCGCAATAATCGACTACCTTTATTTCATAAATGTCGCTCATAGTCATTCTCAGAGAGTAAGCAATGCCGCAAAATAAAACATAAGCTGATACAGGCTTACTCAGCAAAATATACTACTCTAGGTTCACATTTTATGCGGAGCAACTTAAATCTATTATGCAGTCAAGGACCTTGCCAGACTTATCTTCGGTAAATACCTCGTGTTACTCATTGTTAATTCTTTTCTTCCCGCCATGGGTCTCAGAAGTATTCGCATCGATTTTATAGTGACCTGATTTCAATTACAAGGGAGTTCATAACTCCTCGTTTGTATGATTTTTCAGCGACACATTTTATTTCTAATTATTTACTAATATTTAGTCTCGTCCCTCTCTCTAGCGTGATAGAAGTAACTACAGCACCCACGAACATCTATGCCGATCGCATAACGCCCAATTGCTTGTTATAATGCCTTCATACAATATTGTTTTCTAGAATGTAAAAGGTACGTTCGACCTTGAATTATTTTTAAAATGTCCAGAAATTGATCTGTCGATGTAGCTGTAACGACGTAGAGCTAATTTGCAAAGAAATTAGTTAGAGTTTATCTGGGCATTTTTCTGCAATAATTAAAATGACCCTGTGTAATGGTTCTATAATCCTCAAGGCAATTATGCTGGTTTTGCTGCTAAAAAGTGAATTTATATTTTCTGTTCTGGTGTTTGTGTTATGTCCTAACAAATAAATATCTACAACTCGAGTTTCTTTTGTCATTATCATAGAAGGATTAAAAAAAAAAAAAGAATTTCAGTATTGTTGAAATGAGACAAGTATCGGAGGTATAGACAATTTAATAACTTAAAAACTGAGAATGTATAAAGTAATATTTTGTGAAGTGTGGCTGTAAGTGTATCGAAACTAATGTACAACGTGCGTTCTTCACGATAGGGCATTCACAGAAACCATATTCACGTGAGGGCATTGGGCAGAGCTGTATTTCAGTATAGGTTTGTTTCATATTTCTGAACGGTCTGTCGCTTCCTTCCACTAATTCACTACTGTTTCATGATCCGCTGCTTCAACGCTGACACCATGACATTTTGTAGCTTCTCTTGGTTGCTGATAATTGTAGCTTATTCCTATGCATTCCCATTACTGTGGAAACCCACACAATGACACTTTCTTTCCTAGGTTTGGAGGTACAAAAGGTGGCCTAATGTGCTCTTGTGTCTCTGTTCATAACCTTTCATTAAATAATTTTAAAAGAGTTCATGGTATCAGAGGGACACAGGAACTGTTAACTTCTCTTGAATATTGAATCTAAAATCTCCAATTAGTGCAATACTATTACATGATCACGTATCGCTGTGTCTCCGATATTCTTAATGAATCTCACGGTAAATTGAAAGGAAGTAACACATAGTTGTAGCATTTGTTTAAAGTAGGATAACAGGAATATTTAAGAAGATTCTTGTGTGCTGAAGACTAGAACAGGCGATAGGTATTGTAGTACCAATACTGCAGTTATTTTCTTAGCGAATTAACTTATTAATTAAAATAAAAAAGCCTTGCGTGCCGGAGACGAGAGTGAGGGAGAAGGCTCTGAGCACTATGGGACTCAACTTCTAAGGTCATTAGTCCCCTAGAACTTAGAACTAGTTAAAACTAACTAACCTAAGGACATCACACACATCCATGCCCGAGGCAGGATTCGAACCTGCGACCGAAGCGGTCTCGCGGTTCCAGTCTGCAGCGCCTAGAACCGCACGACCACGTCGGCCGGCAGTGAGGGAGAAGTTACTGAATATCATTCCCTCTGTACAGGAGAAATTTTGGGCTGGATTAATTTTAATACGCCAACTTTCAAAGTGTAGTTATTGATCGTGCCCAAGATGGCGGTGACCATTCCAGAGCCTACTTGATGTGAAGGAGCACTGCATCAGCGGAAGGCACCTTTCTGGGAGATAGTACGCGGTTAGGTCCGGCCAAGTAGTGGTAATCTAACTGATCTGTAGAATTTCCAGAAAGATCGTTTGCAAGACGGACGCTTGTTACCGTAGGGACCCATCTAGGCGAGTGCCTTGCCTCATCCTGAAACTGTGAAAAGAGCAGCGATAACCTTAGAAAATCGAGTGTAAGGTTTACTATTTTCGAGTCCTAAATGATCTGGAGATTCATGCGATCCGAAGGAAACTGTCGATCGCCGCCTGAATAGCATGACGAGATGCTACGGCGTCAGACCAGGTAACAGACGCCATTATGTTCAACTGTCAATCATCGCGGTCAGTACATCTCTCCCCCACTCGCCTCTATCCTATAGTGGCTTCCTTAACATCACTTTTATTTCAGTTGACGCTTAAACACACGCTAAAACTGATACCGAATAGTAGTGCTTTTTCCCCCTATTTTAGTTCTTAGTATTCGTTTCCTTCAAAAATGGTTCAAATGGCTTTGAGCACAACTTCTGAGGTCATCAGTCCCCTAGAACTGAGAACTACTTAAACCTAACTAACCTAAGGACATCACACACATTCATGCCCGAGGCAGGGTTCGAACCTACGACCGTAGCGGTCGCGCGGTTCCAGACTGTAGCGTCTAGAACCGCTCGGCCACTCCGGCCGGCTTCGTTTCCTTGTTTGTTTGTAAATCTTAACTTCATTCATTAACTGAAATGTATACTGCACGCACATATCAGTCAATGAGTCAAATCTGAGCTCCTTCTATCGTTATGACTGTGGTATGGCCGTTCCTTGTCAACTAATTAAAAATGTTTGAATTGATTGATTTAGTGCCATCAGTACCATCAGTGCAAGAAATGCTATCTTTTAACCATTCCCGTTACTGTTAAAGGACTTCATGAGACAATACGCGTAGCGTGACAGCTGCTTACAAAGTGAGGTTAAATTTGATAAACTTTTTTTATCGTGTTTCGCAAACTCGTGCATAGGAAACTGCGAATTTGACAAACAGGTGTGTCGTTTGCAAAGTTCCTCATATCGGCGTGGCTGTCATTGTCAGTGCCAGACAGGCAGACAACCGTCTGTAACCTGTATGAGAGACAAGTGAGGTCTGCAGATTCCATTTTAGCGTGCCTGCAGTGGCGGACATATTGCTACCGCACAATGACTGCAAACAGGCTGAATACTTTTGTTTGAAATGTATGATGACCACAATGCTGTCTTGTAACTCAATTCATTCACAGCCGGTTACAACAATAATGCTATTTTGACAGTGGAAAACATCTTTTACACAGGCACCACCACATAGCATTCACACTTTTCAAACCTGACATCGAATGATCTGAAAATATGTAAGAACCGCAAGTACTCAGCATTACAGCACTGAATCAAACAAGAAGCAGACTATAAACGTACGCTTCCGCGGCCATTGTCACACTCAATAAAATTTTTCTGGGTTTGTGACCGCATTGTCAATATATGAAACTACCGACGTTTCGGTCCCTGTTGCAAGCAACCTTCTTCAGAGTGTTTTTGTTTAAACAGAAACACCCCGTAGAAGCTCGCTTGCAAGAGGGACCGAAACGTCAGTAGTTTCATATATTGACAATGCGGTCACAAACCCAGAAAAATTTTATTGGAAGGAGCAGACTACTGATAGCTCAGATTAAAAGTAACAAGGAAACTCTACCTATCAGTCAGCTCTCGTTGACACCCACATGGTTCCCCACTGTGACTCCGTTTACTGTCAATGTGACTATAACTGCCGTAAGCAGGAACTCATAGCTCTCCCGCTGCCCGGGCTATATTTAATAATGGTCTGAGACGGGGGCGGTCCGTACGGGGCGGGGGATCCCCGTGATTTCTGGCTCTTTGCCTCCTCCTTCCCCTCCCGCCCACCTCGTTCCCGTCCCCGCCCCCACTGCGTGATAGGTCACCGCGGCCGGACGTTCGCATCGCGCGCCTCCATCGACCATTACACTTGTAACACCGCTCCAAACTTGTCCGCAGCGTGTTTCGTGAGCCTCCTTTGCCGGGCTTCTCAAATGCAAATGGCTTGCGCTGCCACGTCAGCCATGTTTCTTCTGTATTCCTTTTTTTATTTTCCTGTTCTTTCGCCGGGGAAGTACCACAGGAACTCTTTATACGAAGAACGTTTCTTTGAGTCCTTATGGCCTGTTCCGCCGGTGAATCATTTACGGAGTGAAGTCATATAGTGTTATTCATCACCTCGAAATATTAAAGTGATGTAATTAATTATGCATTTCTGTCACACTCTGAAATCCCGTCTCCACTACAGCATCGACAGCACTTTACCAGCGCTCGTCGCTATTTTGTTCTCGCCCCTCTAGCGACGTGATACGGTATAGCGGCACAGGGATTTCAATGTGCACCAGCGTTATTTACTGTAACTGCAAGTAAAGAAAATATTAATCAAGTAAATTTGTTTTCGAGGCGATAATTACAACTGTATGTCTACATCTCGCATATTAGTGAACGAAAAATCTTACTTTTCATTTTGTTCGCATATAGCACGGTAACTTTAATTATTGAATGATGGTAATGTTTGATATATTAATCTAAATGTACGCACACTATCTAGTCAAAAGTATCCGCACACATATTAGTGGAGGTTAATGTGGGGTGGTAACTTGAACTCTGCTCGGGTTTCCTAGGAGCCGAAACCAGAGAAGGTAGTGATGTTGGACACTGGGGTCAGCAGCAAAGTCGACTTTCTAACTCATCTCGAAGGTGTTCCATTGCGTTCAGGTTCAAACTCTGGGCAGGCCAGTCCACCAGTCCATATCAGTATTGTCATTGTCCACAAATCATTACCTCACAAATTCTGCTTTATGATACGATGCATCGTCATGCTGATACTCGTAGGACCATCGTCTGCGAACTGTTCGTAGTACACGGTACTGTAAAATGTGTTAATGTCCTTCAGATTTAGCTGCGTGGGATTAGCCGAGCGGTCTAGGGCGCTGCAGTCATGGACTGTGCGGATGATCCCGGCGGAGGTTCGAGTCCTCCCTCGGGCATGGATGTGTGTGTTTGTCCTTAGGTTAAGCAGTGTGTAAGCTTAGGGACTGATGACCTTAGCAGTTAAGTCCCATAAGATTTCACACACATTTCATTTTTCCTTCAGATTTAGCGATTTCTTCAACCTCAATAAGGGGATCATGCTCCAGCTACAAAAGACGTCTCCTACATACTTCACTGTTGGCACTACAGATGATGGCAAGTAACATTCTACAGTCATTCGTCAAACCCAAATCCTTCCATCAGATTTTCACATGGTATACTTGGTTCATCAGCTCATATCGTTCGTTTCCAGTCATCCACTGTCCAGTGGTGTCGTCCTTCGCACTGCCTCAAATGTCTCTTAGCTTTGACGACATATAAGTGTGGATTATGAAGAGCTGCTCAACCATTATACCCCATTCTTTTTAAGTCTAAGACGAACAGTCCCTAAAGAGTGATTCCTTCAGTTGATTTCACGCGATTTTTACAAACACACGCCGCAATGTTCGACGGTCCCTGTCCGCCAGTATATGAGGTTTTCCCCGTCTCTGTTTAGCTGCTGTACTGTTTCTCCTAGGTGGACTGGGGTTTAAAATAATTGTAAACTAAATATTACGATCAATTTTATAAGTGATCGACAAGTAAGCCCCAGAAGAAGAGATAGAACTACAATGGACATGTTATTCCAGGGACTCTTGCGATTCTATGCATGAACTATCTTTCCTTTGTCATTCGCTTATCTTATCTGCTTGGATTCGGACCTAAGAGGACGTTCTTCTGTAAAGCTCATCTTGCTGTACCAGCTGATAATGCAAGTTGTACTTAAAACCCGAAAAATATAATGGTTATTTTGTCAAAAGAATTTGTGTATGTAATCAGTCTGTTGTGAGTCTGATACCTAGATAGCCTTAAGTAGATATGGGCCTTAACAAAGAATTTTCATTGTTAGGCGCCATCTTAGAAAAATTTTTAACATTTTTCTTTTGGCTCATCTACGAGACGTGCCGTCGTTTAGGACAATTAACTTTATTTCAGATCCCACGAGACCGGAGGCAGCTACTAATAATTTTACAATTTTTATTTACAGATTTTCTTTATATAACGAGATAACATCCCAGCCAGAAAAAGTCTGGTCACAGGATTCCAGTTCCATTATAGGATTTCATTTGTAGATGGTACTCTTGTTATCTTATATTGGGGAATCGAGACGAAACCACGATAAGTTACGTATTGCTGTAGTGTTCATCCAACAGACTCGGCAAATATTCTCTGGTACAGTAAGCACACGACTTCTCACGAGCTTGGAATAATATATGTAGTGTTGGATAAACAAGAAAAGGACAATTAATTATCGACGATTACGTAACTACCCCGAGAACTGAGCTAGTTTACTGAGTGCTTATACTCGTCGGGCTAAATTAAACAACATATTACACTGTTAATAATATTCCTACAATAGTGATTTCTCTTTTATGCTGAGCCATAGATTTAATGTGTGTTTCTTTTTTGTATAAGTCACAGCTCATATTTTATTTTATTACATAACACAAATAGTCACAAAATAATATATTTATTTTATTTAGCCGGCCGCGGTGGTCGTGCGGTTCTAGCGCTGCAGTCCGGAACCGCGGGACTGCTACGGTCGCAGGTTCGAATCCTGCCTCGTGCATGGATGTGTGTGATGTCCTTAGGTTAGTTAGGTTTAAGTAGTTCTAAGTTCTAGGGGACTGATGACCACAGCAGTTGAGTCCCATAGTGCTCAGAGCCATTTGAACCATTTTTTTGTTTACCGATGCACCGACAACCAAGGATACTTCTGCGCCTGCCATGCTGAGCATGCGCAGTGTGCTACAGTGCCTGTAGAGATGTATAACACGACCACGATATTATTGGACTTTGCCTCCAGTGGCCGTTATCGGAAACGATCAGTGACTTTAAAGTAAAAGAGTGAAGTGGCGACTAAGGCAAACGCTTGGCACTGTGAATGATTTCAAGACAATCGTGCATAGACTCTCAAGTGCTTCGGCGTGTCCTCGTGAAGGATCTTGATAAAAACTCGCGATAAGGTGACCGAAGCGCATTCACTCCAAGGTGCTATAATATCGTGGTCGACTAATATGTCTATCCACTTTTCGAGCTACGAATTTGGGCAATTTTTTAACACTTGCAGTACGTCTTAGCATGTAAAATTTGGATAGGGTCTTTCTTTCGGTGTATTCATCCCGTCTAGAAAACTTCAGGACCTGTTTCGACATGTTGGATCGGATCATTCCCTTGTTCGCTGTCAATCGAGCATGCAGATAACTACCCTTCGTGTGGCTGCGAAGTAGGCTTTCGTATTGGACTCCCGAGTCGCGAAATGAAAAAAACTGCCTGCGTGATGCCATTTGAATCTGCCATGTCGTATGTAAAGTACACCAGTGGCAAAAAACAGTCAGTACCGTCACTGAGCGATAACGATGGAAATGTTACCGATGATGGTGCCACTAAAGCGGAGTTACTAAATACAGTTTTCCGTAATTCTTTCACGACAGAAGATGAAGTAAATATTCCAGAATTAGAAACCAGAACAGCTGTTAGCATGAATGGCATAAAAGAAGTTATCTAAGGTGTTGCGAAACAACTCAAATCACTTAAGAAAGGCAAGTTTTCCGTCCAGATGGTATACCAATCAGGTTGCTCTCAGAGTATGCAGACACAATAGCGCCTTTCTTAGCAACAATATACAATCGCTCACTTTACGAAAGGTCTGTTCCTAAAGACTGGAAAGTAGCAAAGGTCACACCAATATTCAAGAAAGGAAATAATAGTAACCCATTGAACTACAGACCCATATCACTGACCTCAATTTGCAGTAGGATTTTGGAGCATATACTGTACTCGAACATTATGAATCACCTTGAAGAAAAATACTTATTGATACATAACCAAGACGGATTCAGAAAATATCGTTGTTGTGCAACACAGCTAACTCTTTATTTCCATGAAGTAAGAGTGCTGTCGACAAGGGACCTCAGATCGATCCCATATTCCTAGATCTCCAGAAGGCTGTTGATACTGTTCCTCACAAGTGACTATTAATCAAATTGCGTGCATATGGAGTATCGTCTCAGTTGTGTGACTGGATTCGTTATTTCCTCTCAGACAGGTCACAGTTCGTAGTGATAGACGGTTAATCATCGAGTAGAACACAAGTGATATCTGGCGTTCTGCAAGGTAGCGTCATAGGCCCTCTGCTGTCCCTGATTTATATAAATGATCTACGTGATAATCTGAGCAGCCCCCTTAGACTGTTTGCAGATGACTCTGTAATGCCTGCCGGAGTGGCCGTGCGGTTCTAGGCGCTACAGTCGGGAACCGAGCGACCGCTACGTCGCAGGTTCGAATCCTGCCTCGGGCATGGATGTGTACGATGTCCTTAGGTTAGTTAGATTTAATTAGTTCTAAGTTGTAGGTGACTGCTGACCTCAGAAGTTAAGTCGCATAATGCTCAGAGCCTTTTGAACCAGCCATTTGAACGCTGTAATTTACCGTCTAGTAAACTCATCAGACGATCAATTCCAGCTACAAAATGATCTAGAGAGAATTTCTGTATGGTGCGAAAAGTGGCAACTGGCATTAAACAAAGAAAAGTGCGAGGTCACCCACAAGGGTACTAAAAGAAATCCTATAAATTTTGAGTATACGATAAATCACACAAATCTAAGGGATGTCAATTCGACTAAATACCTAGGAACTACAATTACGAGCAACTTAAATTGGAAAGAGCACATAGATAACATTATGGGGAAAGCGAAACCAAGACTGTGCTTTGTTGGCAGAACACTTAGAAGATGCGACAAACCCACTAAAGAGACAGCCTACATTACTATTGTCCGTCCTCCGCTGGAATATTGATGCGCGGTATGGGATCCTTACGAAGTAGGATTGACGGAGGACATCGAAAAACTCCAAAGAAGGGCAGCTCGATTCGTGTTATCGCGCAATAGAGGTGAGAGTGTCACTGATATGACACGCGAGTTGGGGTGGCAGCCACTGAAACAAAGGCGGTTTTCTTTGCAGCAAGATCTATTTACGAAATTTCAATCACCAACTTTCTCTTCCTAATGCATAAATATGATGTTGAAACCCACCTACGTAGGGAGAAATGATCATCATAATAAAATAAGAGAAATCAGATCTCGAACGGGAAGATTTACGTGTTACTTTATCCCACGTGCCATTCGGGAGTGGAATGTATGCGATTGCAGTCTTTCTCGGCATATTCCACTGATGAATTCTTCTCGGGTTATGAGCCGAGGGGTGGCGTCGTCTTGCCGCAACGTTTTAGTGAGTTTCGTACCGATCGCCTTCTGGCGAAGATTGTGTTCGCCAGAAGATGATGGGTACGAAAATTGAAAAGTTGCCACAAGACGACGCCACCACTCGGCTGATAACCCGAGAACAATTCATCAGTTTGAAAATGGTTCGATGAACCCTCTGCCAGGCACTTAAGTGTGAATTGCAGAGTAACCATGTAGATGTAGATGTAGATGTGTAGACATGTGAAACTGAGGCGTAGCGCCTTCGCATTGCTCCTGTGACTTGTGAGGACGATATCGTTATAGGCATGAGTCATCGACAGATGTCACCAGCTGACATGGCCCTGAGTTACAGAGCTGCATGTAGTTGTACTAGTAGGCGGCAGAGGTCAGCAGTTGACGGACAGTGCTAGCAGTCGTAGTCAAAACAATGTTGTAAAGTTATGTTTGACTAATATTTAATGTATTTGCAAAATTATAATTGTTTTATATGTGTAGTCATTAGCAGTGTGAGTGTCGTATGAGTGAAGAAGAACTGAAGTAAATGAAAATTGTTTTGTTTATTCACGAAGTACCAGTTAAACTACACAGGGGATTTACTATAATTAAATGTGCAGTCAGTTTATGGTACTAATGAATAGTGAGTAGAATACAAATTAATCGGTAATTTCAGAAGGAGTAATTTTATATTTGATACTTTTCTAAATTTATTCATTTAGGAATTGCCATTGAAAGAAATGTGAAGTAAAGCGCGGATTAGCGCGGGATAATACTGCAACCTGATTTGCTGTTTGTGATATCAACCAATCAGAAAAATGCAGGCACGCGCCAATCTATGCTGGGAACAAAGCCTTTGATGTGATCTAGGGAAGTCAGGGCTGAGGGTTCGAATTAGTAACATCTCATAGAAAGCAACTCCGACGAAAGTACTGTAAAATCGCGGAAAAATGCTAATTACGAGTTCGCGAAGTAGTACAAAGTGTATTTAAGTGAACGGTATAGTGGAAGTCGTGTGGAATATCGGACGGAATATCAAAATTATTGCTTTTGACTGTTAGTTAAAACCGCCTGGGGTGTTGTGCCATCTAAGACTGGAACATGTATTACGTGTAGAACAGAGTGCACAACATTTGAGCGAGCATTTTCATAACTAAACGATCAAGTGAACTCTATTAACTTCGGTAACGGGTGTAAATACCATAAACTGGCTATGTGTGTGATTGTGGATTGCGTGTGAACTTTACATTGTGTCTCACTTAGTACGGACTTGGCAGTATTAACTGTGATCTTTATCGTAAACATACACCTGAAAATTTACATTGCCAAGTTAAAACTTTTATTTCAGTACTAGCCACATCCCGTTTACCGGACAATTCTATGTATGTTGCCACTTGCATAGACAGTAGTGGACTAGTATTTTCTACAACAGCTTTTAGCTAGACAAATGAACATTGCTGGATATTGGCAGGGCGGTAAAAACGTAAGGTGCCGCGCCGTAAAACTATACGCCGTTGATGTCCTTTATTGAATGAAATAATCGAAGATGAAAATAAATAACGCGTTTTGGTCCGTACTGATGGGCTAATCGGAAACACCGAATACCAGTTATTTTAAACTCACCGGGAAGGCGTTCCTCTGGAAACAAGGTGTCGTTTGGGAAATTTAAGCTACCTGCGGATAAGCCATCGCCCAAAATGTCACGAGTGTGTAAAGAGTTAGGGGAGAGTTTGGTGAACAGTTTTGAGGTAGGCCAGTGGTCTGGCGGTGGCAGCGAATGCCGTCACGGTACAACCGCTCGTAATCTGATGCGGCGGCGCGTGCTGCGCCAGTCCTGATAGCTGCGCTGTGGGTCACGCGAGGAGACAGCGACAGCAGTCAGCCAGCGACGCACGGCGGACGCCGCTGACCGTAATTACCCGTCCGCGGAAGCGGCCCAGCCTTCATTCGGTTTAGCCCGAGACAGCCAACAAGCCGGCAGAGCGCACTCTAATTCAACGGGTTAACAGTCGCGCGGCCGTGTCGGCGAGACCAGCAGAACAGGCGCCCGTTGCGCCTTAATTGAGGGGGAAGCGGCTGTTTGTTCCACGAGCGCGATAATTCTCCGTTGTAATAGCCGTAATACGAAATGCCACTACAAAAGCTCAGCCGTCGGCGAGCAGCACTCCGTCTCGCCTGTGGAACACATCTCACCTCTTTTCTTTCTTGATAGTATGTTGCACGTAGAATTAATACACTACTGGCCAATAGAATTGCTACACCATGAAGATGACGTGTTACAGACGCGGAAATTTAACCGACAGTAAGAAGATTCTGTGATAAGCCAATGATTAGCTTTATAGAGCATTCACACCAGGTTGGCGCCAATGGCGGCACCTACAACGTGCTGACATCAGGAAAGTTTCCAACCGATTTCTCATACACAAACAGCAGTTGGCCGGCGTTGCCTGGTGCAATGTTGTTGTGATGCCTCGTGTGAGGAGGAGAAATGCGTTACCGTCACGTTTCCGACTTTGATAAAAGGTCGGATTGTAGCTTATCGCGATTGCGGTTTATCGTATCGCGACACTGCTGCTCGCATTGGTCGAGATCCAATGACTGTTAGCAAAATCTGGAATCGGTGGGTTCAGGAGGGTGATACGGAACGTCGTACTGGATCCCAACGACCTCGTATCTCTAGCAGTCGAGATGACAGGCATCTTATCCGCATGGCTGTAAGGAATCGTGCAGCCACGTCTCGATCCCTGAGAAAACAGGTGGGGACGTTTGCAAGACAATAACCATCTGAACGAACAGTTCAAAAAAATGGCTCTGAGCACTATGGGACACAACTGCTGTGGTCATTAGTCCCCTAGAACTTAGAACTACTTAAACCTAACTAACCTAAGGACATCACACACATCCATGCCCGAGGCAGGATTCGAACCTGCGACCGTAGCAGTCGTACGGTTCCGGACTGCGCGCCTAGAACCGCGAGACCACAGCGGCCGGCACGAACAGTTCGATGACGTTTGCAGCAGCATGGACTATGAGCTCGGAGAGCATGGCTGCGGTTACCCTTGACCCTGCATCACAGACAGGAGCTTCTGCCCCAACGACGAACCTGGGTGCACGAATGGCAAAACGTAATTTTTTCGGATGAATCCAGGTTCTGTTTGCAGCATCATGATGGTTGCATCCGTGTTTGGCGACATCGCAGTGAAAGCAAATTGGAAGCGTGTATTCGTCATCGCCATACTGGCGTATCACCCGGCGTGATGGTATGGGTTGCTTTTGGTTACACGGCTCGTTCGCATTGACGGCACGTTTAACAGTGGACGTTACATTTCAGATGTGTTACGACCCATTGCTCTACCCTCCATTCAATGCCTGCGAAACACTACATTTCAGCAGGATAATGCACTACCGCATATTGCAGGTCCTGTACGAGCCTTCCTGGATACAGAAATGAATCCTGGTGAGTATCAAATTATTAATAGAAGAATTAATTAATATTATTGCAATCTCTGTTACCGATTCCCTATCGCCAGATAAAAGCTAGATTGCCAGAATATCTTCAGTCTTCTGACCGTGGGGGCGTGGGAGATCGAAGGTAGAGCATTTCATTTATAGAGTAAGGGACATGCATAAGCCAACACACAAGAAAAAGAAAGAAAGAAAGAAGATGACATTTCGTTTAAGAATACGTAACCATATTTTCATGACGCAATCATAACCGGTTTAGACCCACAACAGACATCTTCAAATGCTATGGGCGGGATTTGGCTAACAAATTTTCATGCATTTTAAACACATGAACTCATTCACTAAATGTCTGAAGATGGCCACTATGGGACGAAGCCGGTTGTGATTGTGTTATAAAAGAGTGTTTCTGTCAAAAACAAGCAAAACTTAACGTAACAGAAACGTAATAAATCAATTCAATACGCTGAAGAGCCAAAGAAACTGGGATACCTGCGTATTATCGTGTAAGGCCCCCACGAGTAGAAAGAAGTGCCGCAACACGACGTGTCATGGACTCGACTAATGTCTGAAGCACTGCTGGAGGTAACTGATACCATGAATCCTGTCCACAAATCCGTAAGAATTGGAGGGAATGGATATCTCTTCTGACCAGCACGCTGCAAGATATCCCACATATGCTCAATAATGTTCATGTCTGGATAGTTTGGTGACCAGTGGAAATGTTTAAATTCAGAACAGTGTTCCTGCAGCCACTTTGTAGCAATTATGGCGTATGGGGTGTAGCATTGTCCTGCTGGAATTGCTTAAGTCTGTTGGAATGCGCAATGGACACGAATGTTTGCAGGTGATCAGACAGGATGTGTCACCTGTCAGAGTCATATCTAGACGAATCAGGGATCCCATATCACACCAATTGCACATCTCCCACACCATTGCAGACGTCCATCCGCTCGATAACATTTGAAATGAGACTTGTCCGACCAGGCAACATGGTTCCACTCATAAACAGTTCTATGTCGGTGTTGGCGGACCCAGGTGAGGCGTGAAGCTTTGTGTAAATCAGTCATCAAAGGTACACGAGTGGGCCTTCGGCTGTGAAAGCCCTTATCGATGACGTTTTGTTGAATGGCTCGCACGGTTTCACTTGTTGGTGGCCCATCGTTGAAATCTGCAGAAATTTACGGAAGGGTTGCACCGCTGTCACGTTGAACCATTCTCTCCAGTCGTCGTTGGTCCCGTTCTTGCAAGATCTTTTTCCGGCCTCAGCGATGTCGGGGAATCGATGTTTTACCGGATTGCTGATATTCACGGTACACTCGTTAAATGTCGTACCGCAAAATCCCCACTTCATTGCTACCTCGAAGATGCTGTGTCCCATTGCTCGGATGTCGACTATAACACCACGTTCAAATTCACTTAAATCTTGATATTGTGCCATTTTAGCAGCAGTAACCGATCTAACAACTGCGCCGGAGCCTTTATGCCGCATTTAGGCTTTGCCGGTCGCAGCACCGTATTCTGCTTGTTTACATATCTCTTTATTTGAATACGCTTGCCTATACCAGTTGTTTTGGTGCTTCAGTGTAAATATACGTTGGCCATTTGAAACACAATTGAATATGGGGGTAGCTTTTTTACATCATGGGGCGACACCAGTTTACAATTACCGATCACTCGTCGACTTACCAGCTCTCCACTGGAATTAGAAGTTACAAGAAAAAAATAACCAAACAGGAAATTAATTTTCATCTAGTCCCTAGAGCAGGGATGCACAGATAGCGGCCCACGCGGGGTGTATGCCTTTGATCTGATGGCGGCCCGCTCCTCACCGTTAGTTCTTGTAAATTTTTAGTTTACATTATTTTTCTACTCTGACCTTCCCCACTGCCACAACAAAGCGGTAATGGCCAACAACTGCTGCACGTAGGCCTGTACGAAACAACACTGTTTAGTCATCAGTGGTTCGTGTATTCTACAGCACACACCTTTCTCCAGTGAACCTCATCAGCCTACCCATTACTGTACTTAACTTTTTGCAACGAAGGTAGGCGACAATTTTATGAATTTCAGTGAAGCAGTAAACATTTATTTCACAATTGTCTGTCAACAGTAATCTAGGAAAATTTTATGCAGCAATCTTTTTCAGTGGATATTTTTTCGATCAGCGTTGTTCCGAAGATTCGCCGCCCTCTCTGTCCGCCACCGGTAGATGAATGGTCAGCGTGACGGATTGTCAATCCTCTGGGCCCGGGTTCGATTCCCGGTTGGATCGAGGAATTTTCTCCGCCCAGGGACTGGGTGTTGTGCTGGCCTCATCATCCTATCATCCTCATCGACTGATCGACTGCAGGTCGCCGAAGTGGCGTCAGGTTGAGAGACTTGCACCCGGCTAACGGTCTGACCGCCGGGGGGGGGGGGGGGGGGATATAGTCTAAAATTAAATATAGAATGGATATAACAGCATCCGGAAGCGCAAATTGCAAGACGAGAAGCAACACTTCCAGGACAGCTGGCCTAGACTGAAAAATACTTTTTGTGCAATCGTTGAATAATACCGTTTGCTATATTTGCAAACATTTTTATGTCACCACAGAGATATACTACTTAAGGAAAAACTGCAAAAGCTGCGAAAGCCTGCATTCGGACTTTCCTGTATACGGTTTCACCTCCCCACCCACCCCCCCCCAGACCCTTATGTAGTCACAGAGTCAGGGTGACGATTTTGCGGCCCCTGGTACTACGAAGTCTGTTCACACCGTGCCTAGGGAGTCCTAACTAAACGGTACAGGCACAATAGGGGTGATCACCGCCTAAATTCGATGACAACGTCCAGTAACTACCCACAGACGTCACCCTGACGGGGGAAGACGGAAAAACAGTGCAGTCATTGTCGTAATGCGGAAATGGAGAAAAAAAATGGTTCAAATGGCTCTGAGCACTATGGGACTCAACTGCTGTGGTCATCAGTCCCCCAGAACTTAGAACTACTTAAACCTAACTAACCTAAGGAATTACACACATCCATGCCCGAGGCAGGATTCGAACCTGCGACCGTAGCAGTCGCACGGTTCCGGACTGCGCGCCTAGAACCGCGAGACCACCGCGGTCGGCGGAAATGGAGAACTTAATCTGACGTCCAGAAGAGCATGATCATTGGCCTTCGGACCAAGGGTGGAACTATTTCCAAAATGGCCAAGCTTCTAAACTGTTCGAGTACGCCGTGGTTAAAATATATCGCGCGTGCCAAAATGGCGCAAAACCAATTGCGGTGCACCACGGGCCATATATAAGGTGTAAACGATGACGGCTGCTGAGATGTGTACGGGCGAGTAGACGTGCCACTGTTGAGCAACTGACTGCCCAGATGAACGACGTGCTTATCAGTAGGCTCTCCCCAAAGACCGTTCAGCGAATTTGCTGCGTATGGGCCTCAATTAGATTACATCATGGTCAGACAGAGGTTCCGAAATCAGATACTGGGTTGTAAGGCGTAGCCAGGAGCAAATATAGACTCAGATCACAATATAGTAGTGATGAAGAGTAGGCTGAAGTTCAATACATTAGTCAGGAAGAATCAATAAGCAAAGAAGTGGGATGCGGAAGTTCTAAGGAATGACGAGATACGTTTGAAGTTCTCTAACGCTATAGATACAGCAATAAGGAATAGTGCAGTAAGTAACACAGTTGAAGAGGAATGTACGTCTCTAAAAAGGGCGATCACAGAAGTTGGGAAGGAAAACATATGTACAAAGAAGGTAGCTGCAAAGAAACCATGGGTAACAGAAGAAATACTTCAGTTCATTGATGAAAGGAGGAAGTACAAACATGTTCCGGGAAAATCAAGAATACAGAAATACAAGTCGCTGAGGAATGAAATAAATAGGAAGTGCAGGGAAGCTAAGACGAAATGGCTGCAGGGAAAATGTGAAGACATCGAAAAAGATATGATTGTCGGAAGGACAGACTCAGCATACAGGAAAGTCAAAACAACCTTTGGTGACATTAAAAGCAACGGTGGTAACATTAAGAGTGCAACGGGAATTCCACTGTTAAATGCAGAGGGGAGAGCAGATAGGTGGAAAGAATACATTGAAAGCCTCTATGAGGGTGAAGATTTGTCTTATGTGATAGAAGAAGAAACAGGAGTCGATTTAGAAGAGATAGGGGATCCAGTATTATAATCGGAATTTAAAAGAGCTTTGGAGGACTTACGGTCAAATAAGGCAGGAGGGATAGATAACATTCCATCAGAATTTCTAAAATCATTAGGGGAAGTGGCAACAAAACGACTATTCACGTTGGTGTGTAGAATATATGAGTCTGGCGACATACCATCTGACTTTCGGAAAAGCATAATCCACACAATTCCGAAGACGGCAAGAGCTGACAAGTGCGAGAATTATCGCACAATCGGCTTAACAGCTCATGCATCGAAGCTGCTTACAAGAATAACATACAGAAGAATGGAAAAAAAATTGAGAATGCGCTAGGTGACGATCAGTTTGGCTTCAGGAAAAGTAAAGGCACGAGAGAGGCAATTCTGACGTTACGGCTAATAATGGAAGCAAGGCTAAAGAAAATCAAGACACGTTCATAGGATTTGTCGACCTGGAAAAAGCGTTCGACAATATAAAATGGTGCAAGGTGTTCAAGATTCTGAAAAAAAGTAGGGGTAAGCTATAGCGAGAGACGGGTCATATACAATATGTACAACAACCAAGAGGGAATAATAAGAGAGGACGATCAAGAACGAAGTGCTCGTATTAAGAAGGGAGTAAGACAAGGCTGTAGCATTTCGCCCCTATTCTTCAATCTGTACATCGAGGAAGCAATGATGGAAATAAAAGAAAGGTTCAGGAGTGGAATTAAAATACAAGGTGAAAGGATGTCAATGATACGATTCGCTGATGACATTGCTATCCTGAGTGAAAGTGAAGAAGAATTAAATGATCTGCTGAACGGAATGAACAGTCTAATGAGTACACAGTATGGTTTGAGAGTAAATCGGAGAAAGACGAAGGTAATGAGAAGTAGTAGAAAAGAGAATAGAGAGAAACTTAACATCAGGATTGATGGTCACGAAGTCAATGAAGTTAAGGAATTCTGCTACCTAGGCAGTAAAATAACCATGACGGACGGAGCAAGGAGGACATCAAAAGCAGACTCGCTATGGCAAAAAAAAGGCATTTCTGGACAAGAGAAGTCTACTAATATCAAATACCGGCCTCAATTTGAGGAAGAAATTTCTGAGGATGTACGTCTGGAGCACAGCATTGTATGGTAGTGAAACATGGACTGTGGGAAAACCGGAACAGAAGAGAATAGAAGCATTTGAGATGTGGTGCTATAGACGAATGTTGAAATTTAGGTGGACTGATAAGGTAAGGAATGAGGAGGTTCTACGCAGAATCGGAGAGGAAAGGAATATGTGGAAAACACTGATAAGGAGAAGGGACAAGATGACAGGACATCTGCTAAGATATGCGGGAATGACTTCCGTGGTACTAGAGGGAACTGTAGAGGGCAAAAACAGTAGAGGAAGACAGAGATTCGAATACGTCAAGCAAATAATTGAGGACGTAGGTTGCAAGTGCTACTCTGAGATGAAGAGGTTAGCACAGGAAAGGAATTCGTGGCGGGCCGCATCAAACCAGTCAGTAGACTGATGACCAAAAAAAAATGGCCTCCGCAGCAGGCGTCTGGTTCACTCACCCATGCTGACTGCTGTTCATCGGGAACGACGTCTGGAATTTTCACCGCAACTGAACGTCCACTGAGTGACAACGTGACTGTTTTCAGATGAATCACGTTTACGATCCATTGGACGGAGGGCTGTTGGCATGTAAGGCGTGAAACGCCTGAAAAGAAACTCCATGCAGTGATAAGAGAGCGGTATGGTGTGGGGAATGTTTTGTGGCACTCCCTGGATGATCTCGTCCTTCTGGAAGGCACAATACATCTGCACAAGTATGCATCTATCCTTGAGGACCATCCACCCCTGCATGCAGTTTTTTTGTCCTCGTTACGATGGCACGTACCAGCAGGACAGTGCAGCGTGTCACACAGCTCGCAGTGCACGTGCGTGGTTCGAAGAACACCAGGATGAGTTTCCAGTAAACCTCTGGTAACCAAACCTCTTGCATTTAAACCCAATCGAGAATCTGTAGGACCACTACTATCGGGCTGTTCTCGCTTTGCCGGCCGGAGTGACCGAGCGGTTCTAGGCGCTACAGTCTGGAGCCGAGCAACCACTACGGTCGCACGTTCGAATCCTGCCTCGGGCATGGATGTGTGTGATGTCCTTAGGTTAGTTAGGTTTAATTAGTTCTAAGTTCTAGGCGACTGATAACCTCAGAAGTTAAGTCGCATAGCGCTCAAAGCCATTTGAACCATTTTTGTTCTCGCTTTACCGATAATATAAGCTCATCTGTCTGCAGTACTGGCGTCGGCATGACGTCACATCCCTGTCGGTACCTTCTAGGACCTCATTAAGTCTCCCTGCACGTCTTGCGCTGCCAAAGGTGGTTATTCGAGTTTTTGACAGGTGAGCATATTAATGTGCAACAGTGTAACAGAACGTGGGAAACCACTATGAGAGGGAGATATTGTTGATCACGAAAGCCATTAGATTCGAATGCAAAGGGTTGCAACTTAAGCAACTCCTATACAATTAGCATCGGTGATTGGTGTGCAGTCAGCTCACAGAGCAAGTTGCATGTGCGCGTAATTACAGTGATTGCAGTAGCCATGTGCAAAGTCTAGTTGAAGAGGGCCGGCAGTAGTGGCCGAGCGGTTCTAGGCGCTACAGTCTGGAACCGCGCGACCGCTACGGTCGCAGGTTCGAATCCTGACTCGGGCATGGATGTGTGGGGTGTCCTTAGGTTAGTTAGGTTTAAGTAGTTCTAAGTTCTTAGGGACTGATGACCTCAGAAGTTAAGTCCCATAGTGCTCAGAACCGTTTTTTTTTTTTTTTTTTGACCGACCAAAAATTTATTTTTATCCAATTATGACGTTGTATTCCGAAATGCTGGCTTTTTTCTGTATTATGAATTAGAAGCTCGATGTCAATATTCTCGCCTCCGGTTTTACTGATTTCTTTGCAACGTCCAGTAAATGAAAATAACAAAGGCAGACAGATAATCCGTCTGGTTACGAAGGAAAAAGCGCGGTCAACTGAACAGCTTGCGGGCGCCATCCTTCTTTCCAACCTCGTCGCATTCGTCTCTATCAAAATCTTCTTTCGATGAACTCTCGTTAAAGTTCGCCAACGAGTGTTAACGCGCGCCCGTATGATCGGGTGTAAGTTGAATACTAAATGACTCAACGGGCGATCTGAAAACGTGCGTCAGATATTGGTCATGTGAACTTAACCTAATACTCTCTGCTTAACTGCCGTTTTATGATTGGAGTAACTAAACAGTATCTCTCCAAAAAGTTTAAGAAATTGAATCCAATAAGCAAAAAATTGGTTGATTATAGTCTCTTTATCCAGTGTAGAGGTTGTATGTCATAACTGCACAATTGTAGATAAAGGATCATTTGGAGAGGTGCGGGTAGCACCCAGTCGATCGAAACAGCACGTACCTCTAAATTCACCTTCCGAACAACGACGACACATCCAGCGTGGGTTTGAAACATCGAAACGTTAGACCCGCAGTTCACTACAGATGCTAATAAACTCACCATCATCATCATCTCGAACAGTTTCCAGACTCAGTCTAGGTCCGATTGGGGCGTAAGCTTCGAAATCTAGTCGTGGTTTCCTAAAACTTTTCTGTGCTCACTCTGGTCCAGTCTCCGCCTCTTCTTTGAACACTCCTCCACACCTTTCAGCCATCTTCCCCTTGGTCTTCCTATTGGCCGTTTCCTTCACATCTCCATTTCATGTATCTTCTTGGGAATCATCTTGTTTTCCATACCCTTGAAGTGACCGTTTCATCTTAGTCTTTATGTTTCTATCCTGCTATGTAAGGGTTCCCCTTTAACTATTTCTTTTATCCTTTCATTTCTAACTCTGTCTCTCGTTGTTACCCGTATACAACTTCTGAGGAACTTCATTTCACATGCATGTAATATGCTTACGCCTCTTATCTTCATTAGCCATGTTTCAGACACAAAGGTTATTTTTTGGATGTTATAACTTCTACGTAATACTTCTTTGCCTTTTTGTGGGACATCTATGTTCCAAACGCGGCTCCTAACACTTCGCATGAATGTGTCTGCCTATCTGCCACATCCAGTAATCTATTTCTCGTCTCTTACAGCTTTCTACTAGGGAACTAGCTTGTAGACCACAGTAGTGAAATTTGCTTGGTCGTAGACTGAAATGCAATCTCCGTTAACCGAAACTTTTAGAACATCTATCCTCCTACACCCCCCCCCCCCCCCCCCCCGGCTATCAGCGAGCGCCATGGTTCTTACACAGTACTTCTGGTTCAAGAAAAATGATCCTGGTGCATACATAGTACGAAAAGTACCGTGCACGTTCTTTCAAAGGGACATAGTTTGACTTTAATCGAAATACGGTGAGGAGGTAAAAGTCGTGGGATACCTCCTAATATCGTGTTGCGACTTCCTTTTGCCCTGCGTAGAACAGCAGATCGACGTTGGGATTGACTCAACAATTCACTGGATGTCCACTGCAGAAATACTGAGCCTTTCTACTTGTATCACCGTTAATATTCCAAATTGGTGCCGTTTCAGGACTGTGTGCACGAATCATCCCGTCGATTATGTCCTATAAATGTTCGATGTGGGGTCAAATCATTCGCTCGAATTGTCCAAGAATGTTCTTCAAACCAATCGCGAACAATAGTGTCCCTGTGACATGGTGCACAGACATCCATAAAGACATTCATCGTTGCTTGGAAACATGAAGTCCAGGAATGGCTCCAAATGATTTCCAAGTAAACGAACATAACCATTTACAGTCAATCATTGGTTCAGTTGGAGCACAGGACCCAGTCCATTCTATAGAAACACAGCCCACACCATTATGGAGCCACCACCAGCTTAGACCGTGCTGTACTGACTACTTGGATCTACGGCTTCGTAGGTCCTGTGCCACCATCAGCTCTTGTCAACTGAAATCGGTACTCATCTGTCCAGGTCTCCGTTTTCCAGTTGCCTACGGCCCAACTGGTGTGGTCACGAAGCGAGGGGAGGCGCTGCAACTCTACTAAAACGTCGCTGCTCTCAGTCGTTAAATGAAGGTCCTCGGCCTCTGCATTGTCAGTGATGTGAGGCCTTCTTCTTATTTTGCTAGTGCCTTTGTCCCGCATTTTGGGCAGAGTCGGCATGGTTAAGGTAGGATTTGGCATGGTTAATTTTGAGGGGTTGCTGGATGCCCTTCCTGCCGCCACTCCATACCCTACAGGGACAGGAATAGTGTAACCCAGCTGTCTGCGTCTAGTATAGACCATGAAAAGGTGCGAACATTTTTCAAATGTCTGCGAGGCCTGTAACTGAGGCAGGATATGGGGACCAGCCCAGTATTAAACTAGTGGGATGTGGAAAAACCCCTAAAACCCATATGCAGGCTGGCCAGCAGACCGGCTCTCGTCGTTAATCCGCAGGGCGGATTCGATCTGGGGCCAGCGCGCCTACCCGAGTCCAGGAGGCAGTGCATTAGCGCTTTCGGCTAACCTAGCAGGTGTTATCAATGGTGTGAGGGAACGCCTGAAATTTGGTATTATCGGCACGTTCTTGAAATTGTGACTCTCGAAATACAGACTTCACTAACGATTTCCAAAATGGAATGTCCCATGCGTCTAGCTCCAACTGCCTTCCCACGTTCAGTCTGTTAATTTCCGTCGTGCGGCCATAATCACGTCGGAAACTTTTTCACATGCATCACCTGATTAGAAACGACAGCTCCGGTGATTCACTGTCCTTTGTGTTCGATATCTCTATATGTGCATATCGCTATCCCACCTCACTGTATAAGATACAGCATTAGTTGCAAAGTGATAAGCCTGTAAGAACAGACTGAAATAGAAGTAGAAGGGTGTAGAGAAGAGAAGACAGTGAGACACATAACAAAAAAGGAACGGAGAAAGAAAAGAAACAGGTACAGGCAGAGGCGGTGGCTAGTATTGCACGCTCGGCCATGTATTATTCACGCCAGAGCTCGGAGAGACAGAGAGAGAGAGAGAGAGAGAGAGAGAGAGAGAACTCGGGATTAAGTAAACCGACGGGAGCTCGTTATCTGCGGCCCAGATAAGGCGTCCCGACGGCGGGCGTCGGTTTTCGCCGCATCTCCTCCCGGGGCAGATAAAACCAGAGTAATGCCCGACGTGCACGGAAAGCGCTGCATAACAGGGGCGCGGGGTCAGCTGGCGTTGCTACGCACGTCTGTGCAGCGATGTCCCTCACCTGTACAAAGCAGCTGACGAGTTATCTTAAGGTTGACTAATAAGCTGCAAGTCAGGAATTTATATATTTCGAGTGCAATCCCATTTAGCGTAACGAAACACAATACCTACATCTGTTGGACAAAGATATGAAACACCGGGAGGTGTTTGCCTAAACATAAATACAGATGATAGCCAAGCCTGCAAGTTCGGTTGTTGTATCTGGCCACGAAAGGCCCTTGTGCAATGTTATCACTGCGTTGCAACTGTCAGTCTTGTTCAAAATAGTGTTCTGTGTGGTTGTGAATGCATTATGTCGGAGCTAAGTAATTTTGAAAGTGATCAAACTGTGGGTGCTCTTATGGCGAAGATTTGCGCAACCAGGGTTACGGCGTATGTTGTTTCAAGAGGTACAATATTGAAGATTTATACTGCATGAAAGTAAAGCGCGAAAACATCATCCGCTAACACACAACGTGAAAGAACGTGAATGTTGAGTGACAGTGACGAACGGCTGTTGAAAAGAATTGTGACGAAAATAATAGGATGAGAGCTACAAATATAATTTCAGCAGCAAATGCATTAATGCTTTGTAAGATGTTGCTACCATTTTTTAATTTACTCAAATTCTGATGTCCGTATTTACCATTGAATTTATTAACTTTGTACTGCCTTAACCGTTTCGGTTTTGTTTCATTCTCTAAGGCTCTACAAGAGAAATACATGAGGGCACAGTGAAAACACAGTGGTACAGTTACATAAAACGTACTCCGCACAAACGAAGGAAGCAAGCACTCAGTGAAAAACATTGATAAGACATTTGTAATGCATTTCTTAAAAGAACGAAGAGAAGTAGAACTCACCTGGCCATTAAAATTGCTACACCACGAAAGGACGTGCTACAGTCACGAAATTTAACCGACATGAAGAAGATGCTGTGATACGCAAATGATTAGCTTTTCAGAGCATTCACACAAGGTTGGCACCGTTGGCGACACCTACAACTTGCTAACATGAGAAGAGTTTCCAACCGATTTCTCATAACAAATAGCGATTGACAGGCGTTGCCTGGTGAAGCGTTGTTGTGATGCCTCGTGTAAGGAGGAGAAAAGTGTACCATCACGTTTCCGACTTTGATAAAGATCGGATTGTAGCCTATCGCGATAGCGGTTTATCGTAATGCGACATTGCTGCTCGCGTTGGTCGAGATCCAATGACTGTTAGCAGAATATGGAATCGGTGAGTTTTTATTTATTTTTCTTTAAGCTAGCACTTTCGGCACTTCATTGCTGCCACCCCCAGGCCCCTATTCACACTGTGAGCGGATGTACCTCACAGCTTGGTGCAATACAGCAGGAGCTACCGAAATAAATCTGCAAGCCAGTTATCTTTTGAATCACGGACACGGCTTGCCAACATAGTAGTTTTAGTAACTAAACATTATACTGCTTATTTAATTGAACCGTAAACCTTGTGAGTAGTGCTGACTATCCCGATTCATTAACCATCAGAAGGGTCCTAATCTTTCACCATAATTACCGAGACAATCACAAGTGAAAGAGATGCTTCATTTGTAATTACCGAGCGAGGTGGTGCAGTGGTTAGCACACTGCACTTGCAATCGGGAGGACGACGGCTCAATCCTACGTCTGGCCATCCTGATTTCCGTGATTTGCCTAAATCGCTCCAGGCAAGTGCTGGGATGGTTCCCTTCTCAGAGCACGGCCGACTTCCTTCCCCATCCTTCCCTAGTCCGAAGAGACCGATGACCTCGCTGTTGCCGGCCGGGGTGACCGAGCGGTTCTAGGCGCTTCAGTCTGGAACCACGGGGGTCAGGGATTTACTCTGTCTCGTGATGACTGGGTGTTGTGTGATGTCCTTAGGTTAGTTAGGTTTAAGTAGTTCTCAGTTCCAGGGGGCTGATGACCTCAGAAGTTAAGTCCCATAGTGCTCAGAGCCAACCTGACTGTTTGGTCTCTTCCCCCAAATCAATCTAATCCAAATCCATTTGTAATTAAATCATGTAATTCCTGAAATCAGGTGGCAGGATGTTGCAGGCTGAGGTGTCTCCTCTGAAACGGCGACTGCTTCTAGCTGAGGGACAGTGTCAGCCACAGACAGCACCTGGAACCTGCTTATCAGACTAATCATTTGGCCCCCTGGGAAGTCTTCGCCCAGAGGCGACCTCCCATTCAACCAAGCGGGAGGAATCGCCTCAATGTGAGCAGTAACTGGGTTGGCCAATGGTACGTACCAATTGGCGGACTCCTGCGTTTTGCTGGACGTCCATTGGGTTCCCCAGGGCCATCCTACAACAGTGATGCCCAACCACTGCAGCATCAAGCTGTGTAACCGAAGTCATCATAGCCTGGAGCTGAGAGTGAAGTGTCACCAATTCGACTCACATCCGCACACAGCAATCATCATTACTGAAGGCTGCAGAAAACTACACTGCACTGACAAACAAAGGACTATCGACACGCACTACGAAACTCTACTATTGACACTGACGAAAACGCAGGAAGTGTGTCTAGTAAATTAGACTACAAGCACAGATTCAGAAAGTATACTATCAAAGCACAGGTGTGAGACTAAGTAATTCGCTCCTGATTAGGAACTTGTAATATGTCACAAAATCGATTCATTTTCCTATACAAACAAAAATGGGAAAACTACGCCTATTAAACGTTAAATCAATGCACAGAAATTCAAGAAACTAAACTACTAAAGCACTCAGACGAAACTATGTAATTCGGTCCAGTTAGGAACTAGTAAACTGTCACAAAATTGGTTGCTTCCTGTTGCTGCTTGGGGCTTGGCTGGCTGCTGCTGCCTGACTGACTAATTCCAACGAGCGGTCACTAGCTTTCAAAACGAACGAACAAGCGACTGTCGATACGCACTACAACACTCTAGTGCAGACACTGAGGAAAACGCAATAAGTGTGTCTAGTAAATTAGATGAACACCCAGAGATTCAGAAACTGAACTACCAAAGCACACAGATGCAACAATATAATTCGCTCCTGGTTAGGAATCTTAAAATGTTACAAAATCGATTACTTCCCTGTTTCTGCTTGTGTCTCTCAGCTGATGCTCCCTGACTGTCTTCGATGTTTAGATTGAACAAAGGGGCTGAAAGACGGCATTCCCGTCTTATCCTCTACGTAATCCAAGCATTCGTTCTTGGGCTTCGACATATTGTATATTGCTAATATTTTCTTGTTGATTATACTTGTTTTCCTGGAATTTCGAACATCTTTCACCATTTTACATGTTAGATCGCTTTTCCAGGTCGACAAAGCCTATGAACGTGTTTTGATTTTTCTTCACTTCCCATATCAAGCACAAAGTCTGGATTTCTCCTCTGGTTTCTTTACATTTACTAAAGCCAAACTAATACTGTTCAATCTATACACAGAAAAAGTAATAAAGGAAGTGAAAAAAGGCTCAAGAGCTGGATTAAAATTAGGGACGAACGGATATTTGTCATATGATTCGCTGATGACATTGCTTCCTTAGTGAAGGTGAAGAAGAATTAAAAGGGCTGTTGAATGGAACGAACAGTCTGAGTGCAGAATATGGATTGAAATTGTACCACAGAAAGGCGAAAGTAATGAGAAGTAACAGAAATGTGATAAGCGATAAAATTAACATCAAAACTGGTGATCACAAAGGAGACGAAGTTAAGGTGTTCTGATGCCTTGAAAGCTAAACAGCCATGTCGGACGAAGCAAGGATGGCGCAAAAAGCAGACTAGGACTGACAAAGATGGCATTTACGACCGAAAGAAGTCTGTTAGTATCAAACATAGGCCTTAATTTGACGAAGTAATTTCTTAGTATGTACGTTTGGAGCACAGCATTGCGTGATGTTGTGTCATGGACTGTAGGACAACCGGAAAGATGAGATGAATGGCTGCAGAAGAAAGTTGAAAATAACGTGGACTGATAAGGAATGAGGATGTTCTCTGCAGAATCGCCGAAAGAAATGGATCAAATGGAACAGACCTACAAGAAGAATCGACAGGACGATAGAACATATGTTAAGACACTGGGGATTAAATTCAGTGATACTAGAGGGAGCTGTGTAAAACCTGTAAGGAAGACAAATATTGTTAATATAGCCAACAAATGACTAAGGCCATATAGGGTGCAATTGCTATCCTGAGATGAAGACGTTGGCAAAGAGAGGAATTCTTGGCGGGTTGCAACAAACCAGTCAGAAGATTGAGGACTCAGAACAAAAATGGTGTGTCATAATTGGGCCAAACTTGGACTGAATTAGGCCTACTGCAGATGCTCCAGAACTAGGCTGGAATTTTCTATATTCTGTCTGTCTGTCTCTCTCTCTCTCTCTCTCTCTCTCTCTCTCTCTCTCTTTCTCTCTCTGACACACACACACACACACACACACACACACACACACACACACTCACACACACACACACACACACACACACAGCACACACTCACTCAAAGAGAAAGGGAGAGAGTCATTTATATATATGTAGGTTTTTGGCATGATATGAATATGATGATTTACAGTGGGTACTTAATATATTTATTAAATGTCTTTTATGGAAACAAATACCTTCGTTAATGATGGGACAACTGTGGTCGTTCACTGAGAAGTTTGAAATACAAATAAAGTTCTTCTACGAATATAGATCCACACTTCTCGTTTTCCCTAGGAGCAAAAAAGAAGGACGAAGAGGTGCTGCCTAATACCAGTAAGATTGCCAAATCATTACAGAGGAGGAAATGACGGGAGTACTATGTAGCTCTTAGTTGCAGATCTGATAGAAACAGTGTTGACGTTATGTTTTTCGAAAGTTTCTAAGCCTCTGGCTGTGTTCTTTTCGTGGATTTCCACGGATTTTCTGATCACGGATCAGCGTCAAAAATGCGCATGAAATCTTATGGGACTTAACTGCTAAGGTCATCAGTCCCTGCGCTTACACAGTACTTAACCTATATTATCCCAAGGACAAACACACACACACACACACACACACACACACACACACACACACACACAGGCCCGAGGGAGGGCTGGAACCTCCGCCGGGACCAGCCGCGCCTTAGACCGCTCGGCTACGGATCAGTGTCAGCAGTGGTTGCACCGACCTAGAAGGAGCACTGCCAACTGCAGCGTGCAGGCTTAGTGTTGCAGGAGTGCACGTGCCTAGTCTAGGAACTAGCAACTATCTGCCCGACGCGAAGCGTGACTCACTCCCAGCAGCCAGCGGCGCAATCGGTCGCGTGAATCTGCCGAGAAAGGCGAGGCATTTTTTACGGGCCTGGATTCCAGCTGCGCGAACTGATAGCGACAGCGCCCCCTCAGCGAGCGCCGGGCTGGCGTGTCCTTTGAAGTGCCGGTGCCACTTCTTGGGACACCGAGCAAAGCTAACCTGCAATTTGTTGCGCTCACGCGCGGACTGCCGAACTATTCTAACGTACAGCGACACAGTCGTCAAAGCACTACAACAAACTGTCTTTTTTGTAGTAGCGGAAAGGCTGCACGCGCAATGCATGCCCGGTGAGGCTATAGCTGCTATTTTCGTTCTGCTTTTATGCCACTTACACTCCAGGCTATTCCCGCAGTAAAAATTACGACTATACAGAGTGTAACAGATATTATTATTATACCCGTTTAAGTAATATCCATAAAACACAATTTATTCAATTTCTGACAGATAAACACAATTATATATTATTTGACCCAAACTTGGTCACTTCCAGTGCCTTTTCCGTAGCCTGGTGACTTCTGTGTGGGTGACTGGATGCAGTCGAGACTGAATCATATGTTGAAAAGTCTGTTCTTCCCCGCAGTCACTTTTATGATACATTGAAGAAAACAAAACCCATTTTGCCAGGTTAAGCAATGAGATTCCCACTACGGACCTCAGCTTCTTCAAGGACATCCAGACTGTCCAATTCTCATTATGACCAGGGGCTAAACATTCTGAAAATATTTTGCAGCCAGAGAGGTGGGACGTGTCACCCCTTCATAGTTGCAGCCTGGCTTCTTCATGCCGGCCGCGGTGGTCTCGCGGTTCTAGGCGCGCAGTCCGGAACCGTGCGATAGCTACGGTCGCAGGTTCGAATCCTGCCTCGGGCATGGATGTGTGTGATGTCCTTAGGTTAGTTAGGTTTAAGTAGTTCTAAGTTCTAGGGGACTGATGACCACAGCAGTTGAGTCCCATAGTGCTCAGAGCCATTTGAACCTTTTTTTTTTTTGGCTTCTTCATCAGTGGTTGTTAGTTTCTACAATGTTCTTAGCAAACTTTTTCTTGACCTTAGTCGTTGTAGGAAGGGTTGTTGCGCCTACGTGGAATGCTTTATTTTGTGCTCCAGTTTCGTTCTTACGCTGTTTGCTGATATTTCTCTTCGAACAAGAGTGGTGCATTTCCTGGAAGGTGACAGAGCCATTCGGCTGGACTTGACTTCAAGCAGCCTGTTATAATTCTGCATATGTCGTTTAGGGCAATATCCGTCTTTTTTGGCATTTGGTGACTTATACCAGACAAGACAGACACACTCTGCAGCGGAGTAGCATAATGCCATTCCAGGCGTTCAAATGGTTTCAGATTGACTGCTCCACTGTGATCCAGCCAGTTTTCTCAGTAGATTGTTCCTGGTGGAGACTTTTGACTGTAAATTCATGCAGTGTTTTTTGAACGTTAGGGATCTATCACCAACTGTCTTCTCCGAATGCAAAAGTAATTTCGTAAGGTAGATCTTAAAAAAATGGCTCTGAGCACTATGGGACTTAACATCTATGGTCATTAGTCCCCTAGAACTTAGAACTACTTAAACCTAACTAACCTAAGGACATCACACGACACCCAGCCATCACGAGGCAGAGAAAATCCCTGACCCCGCCGGGAATCGAACCCAGGCGTGGGAAGCGAGAACGCTACCGCACGACCACGAGATGCGGGCAAGCTAGATCTAATTAGGGAGAAACGATCATCACAATAAAATATGAGAAATTAGAGCTCACACAGAAAGCTGCAGGTATTCGTTTTTACCGCATGCTGTTCGGGAGTGAAATAATAGAGAATTAGTGAGAATTATTGTAAAGGTGGTTAGGTGTACCCTCTGCCAGTCCCTTAATAGTATTTTGCAGAGTAGCCATACAGATGTAGACGCAGAGGAAAACAATCAACACACTGATGTATGTACATATTAAGTTACCACATGTAAAAGTATGGCCGGCCGCATTGGCCGAGCGGTTCTAGGCGCTTCAGTCTGGAACCTCGCTACCGCTATGGTCGCAGGTTCGAATCCTGCCTAGGGCATGGCTGTGGGTGATGTCCTTAGTTAGGTTTAAGAATTTCTAAGTTATAGGGGATTAATGACCACAGACAAATCCCATAGTGCTCAGAACCATTTGTAAAAGTATCCGCACTTTTATCTGTTAGCCTCTAAGAGGACTCACATGAGGATCCACCTGCATTTCACATATCGGGTTATAGACTGCTTAATCTTTAACCCATTCACAAGTAATGTTTCAGTTACCTGGAGAGAACGTAACCCCCTACATTGCCTCAAATGTTAGTGATAGTATAAGTTTGTCTGGTACAAGGGATACTGTTCCAACTGCCACGTCGAAAAAGTGAAGTTACGTAGAAGTTATTAATATTTTGTTAGTTTGCAGGTACAGGCGGTGGAAAAAAATATGGAAAGACGAAAAACACATCACAGTGTAGGAAACCTGTTGACATTCCAAACAGATTACAGCCGCCTCGGAATGGGTAAATACAGGTCGTGTACGTTTTTCAAGGGAATCTTATATCAGTCTTCCTGCAAAATAGTGGCAAAGTCCGCTACCGATAATGGAGATGGGCAGCGATCACGCAGCCTTCCCTCCAAAGTAGACCAGTATCATAGTTGGGGAACTAACATTTTATCATTTGGTGGACTTGAACGGGTGAAATTATCACATAATCTTTGGCAGTAATGCTCCTTGCGGAGTAACCATGAGTCCCATGGAATACCGCGATATGGCTACCCAGATCACCACCGGACCCCCGCCACGTTCCACTCTTACGAAGTAAACTCGACCAGAACTTGGAAACAGTGTGAAACGAGAGCAATTCGACGAAATGACATTCTTCCATTATTCCATAGTCAAAGTCTTATGGCTTCGTCACCACGTTTTCCTGCTGCGTGCATTTGCATCACTGAAGAGTAGTTTAGGAATTGCAACTCGCTCTGAAATTCCCTCCTTATCAAGCTCCCTCCGTGTTTTTCGGTGCTGACAGGATTCGTGAGTATAAGATTCAGTTCTGCAGAGACATTTGCAGCTGTTGTCCTCTTTTTTCGCCACAATCCTGGTCAATGACCGTCTGTCACCATCGCTCAACACACGCTTTCGTCCGCTCTGTCTATTATCGAATGACGCTTGTCCGATTTCTCTGCATATGGAATAAATCGACGATCCGGTGCCTCTTGAAACAGCAAACATTTTGGCTTCCTCGGTTACGTCAGCACCCACCACACAATCACCAATAATTTGCCCAAGTTCGACTTGACTGAGATCGTGCATAATGCACTTACAGGCACTTGCGACGCTATTGAGACCACGATTGACTCTTGCAACGAGTTGAGAACATTGCGCAGCTACCACTCGTGTTCAAATAGAACAGCGCAACCTACAAGCTTACCTAGCATGCATTTCTCACGGTGTTTCCATATTATTGTTAAGCACTGTTGGTGCATATTGGAATCCTACCGGTACACACTACTGTAGCACGCCACTGGAGGAGCAATAAAAAGGGCTTAGTCCTTGGATACAGTGGAATAATGTCGAGTAATACGATTTTCCGCATTTGAAGGTGAAAAATACTGCGACTATGCGGCTGGGTAGGTTTAATTTATGGCAACAGTGTGCAATCATCGTGTGACTGAATGATTTGGTTGTGCAAAATCTTCCAACGTGGTTAGATGCAAGACGCCACTGGGGTTAAAGGTTTAGTCAATCTGACTTGCCGCTGACGAGTGATGAGTATCCCTGCTCAAGGTGCAAGTCCTCCACTACGGTCCAGTGTTGGTTGGGTTGTTTGGGGAATGAGACCAGACAGCGAAGTCATCGGAGGAGGAGGAGGAGATTAGTGTCTCTCATTAGAGACGGAGCGCAAGCTCGGGTGAGGGAAGGATGGAGAAGGAAATCGGCCGTGCCCTTTCAAAGGAACCATCCCGGCATTTGCCTGAAGTTATTTAGGGAAATCACGGAAAACCTAAATCAGGATGGCCGGAGACGGGATTGAACCGTCGTCCTCCCGAATGCGAGTCCAGGGTGACGAAATCATAGGTCTCATTGGATTAGGCAAGGAAGAGGAAGGAAGTTGACAGTGCCCTTTCAAAGGGAGTGATTTAGGGAAATCAAGGAAAACCTAAATCAGGATGGCCGGACGCGGGATTGAACTGTCGTCCTCCCGAATACGAGTCCAGTGTCTAACCGCTGCTCCACCTCGCTCGGTTACGGTCCACTGTATGTAAAGGAACTGTGCACAAGGAAACGTAAAGAAACTGCTATCCTTGACACATGGACCGTAGCTGTGTACCCTGATATATATTAAGATTGGTAAGTACTAATGGGTTTCCACATATGGTGCTACAGAAGAATGCTGAAGATTAGAGGCGTCGATCACGTAACTAATAAGGAGGTACTCAACAGAATTCGGGAGACAAGAAATTTATAGCAAAACTTGACAAAACAAGGGATCTGTTGATAGGACACAGTCTGAGACATCAAGGGATCGACAAGAGAAATGCGTGTGTGGGTGGGGGGGGGGGGGGCGGTGGGGTGGGGGGAATCGTAATGGAATGGGAGACCAAAAGATTAATACAGTAAACAGATGTAGAAAGTTGTTGCTTGCAGTAGTTATTCAGAGATGAAGAGGTTCAGACAGGATAGAGTTCCATGGAAACCTGCATCAAACTAGTCTCCGGACTGAAGACCACAGCAGCAATAAGCAGTGATGGCGACTATCAGCTACTGTAATGAAACAAGGGTCACAAATCACGTATCTTAATTGGTTTCAAATTCAAGTGATTTCTCGTAATAAATAAGAATAAGATACTCGTCACGAGAGAATGAGTGCACGTACACATAAGAATTAGCTGACTAATGATGACGAAATTAGTGACAAGTGAATTGGAAATTTATTGAGCAAAGAGAAAGAAAACCCCATAAAGTAAAATAATGGCCGAAAAATCACCAAACAGTGATGACTGATTAATTAATTGGGGACTATGCATCTATTATTCTATATGAACTTCATGTGCCATTTTTCTGCGAAACTCTCATTAGTTGCGAGATACGAGGCAGGGCTCGGTCATGGGTGGAGACGGACGTTGGCTTGGCGGGGTCCCATCTATTCGAAAATCGACTACTCCTCTCCCAAGTCCGGTCTTCGAATCTGCATCAACCTCAGGTGTTGACCACCTCTCTCCCGTCCTAATATCGAAGTGTTTCCCTCTCTATACCACAAGTAGCGAAGAAGTGCCCTAATACTTTGCTCTCCAACGTTTCGCGGTGTGAGCTCACCAAAGCAGCCAGTTTTGGCCAGTTTCAGATAGCGCCTTTTTTTTCTCAAATCCGAAAGTTCCTAACAGTTTTCCTCTGGAAATTTCAACGTCGCTTTTCTGAAGACTGCGAGTGCCAACCTACCACAGCTCTTCAGTGCCACCCTATGGCAAATCGCTGCTGCCGAAGATTGTGAGCGCTGAGCTATCAAAAGCTGTCCGATCAAAACTTCCTGTAACTTTGCCCTCTCAATGTTTACATTTGAGGCGCCCACGGTCCGGTGGCATGACAGAAAAGACTGCCCTGTGGAGTCGCCGCGTGACTACTTCACAGTAGTGATGTATCACCTTACAGGACTCACCGTTTGCGTGGATGGGGTAGATGCTCTTGGGAAAACTTCGTATTCTTTTTCACCTCTGCCGCAAGGCCCGAGGGAGTTCAATGAATTTAGTACGCAAGCGTTTCCTTCTGCATAGGGAATGCGACAGGCCTGGCTGCTACCAGGGACTCGCCCCCCTTCATTCCTTCACGTGTACCCGGTCATTCGGCTTGCCAGATGAGGACTGTACTTTCATTCCCCATTAATTACCAGAAGAATGAATTCAACATTCATTTTAGAATGAAAAGAAATCAGAAAAACTCTCTACAACGATCATCCACACCCTTGGATAATACCGCTCCTTTGCATATGCATCGGAATTTAACGATCACTGGACCTGCAATATAGAGAAATTAAATACACTGAGTGAAAAAGAATGAAACACAAGGCCGGCCACAGCCTGACGCATTTCACAGAAGTCTGAATGTATCAGACCGAAGTGTTAGATGATCTCTGTGTGCAGAACCGGGAATCGCAAGAGAAGCGCGAAGAGTAGTGTATCAAAATTGATCGGAGGCAATAGTGGAAAAAGGGAAACTCAGTCATGGCTAGATTTCAACATCTTGCACGATATATTTAACAGGAGAAAAGTCACCGGCCGCTGTGGCCAAGCGGTGCTAGGCGCTTCAGTCTGTAACCGTGCTGCTGCTACGGTAGCAGCTTCGAATTCTGCCTCGGGCATGGATGTGTATGATGTCTTTAGGCTAGTTAGGCTTAAGTAGTTCTAAGTCTAGGGGACCGATGACCTCAGATGTTAAGTCCCATAGTGCTTAGAGCCATTTGAACCATTTTTGAGAATAGTCGTCATCAATAGTGTTCTGCAACTTTCAAGCCCTTTCGAGAAACGCGCTGAATCGAGGTGGCAGAGGAAATGTTGCATCTGTGTCAGAGCGCTTAACTACACTCCTGGAAATGGAAAAAAGAACACATTGACACCGGTGTGTCAGACCCACCATACTTGCTCCAGACACTGCGAGAGGGCTGTACAAGCAATGATCACACGCACGGCACAGCGGACACACCAGGAACCGCGGTGTTGGCCGTCGAATGGCGCTAGCTGCGCAGCATTTGTGCACCGCCGCCGTCAGTGTCAGCCAGTTTGCCGTGGCAAACGGAGCTCCATCGCAGTCTTTAACACTGGTAGCATGCCGCGACAGCGTGGACGTGAACCGTATGTGCAGTTGACGGACTTTGAGCGAGGGCGTATAGTGGGCATGCGGGAGGCTGGATGGACGTACCGCCGAATTGCTCAACACGTGGGGCGTGAGGTCTCCACAGTACATCAATGTTGTCGCCAGTGGTCGGCAGAAGGTGCACGTGCCCGTCGACCTGGAACCGCACCGCAGCGACGCACGGGTGCACGCCAAGACCGTAGGATCCTACGCAGTGCCGTAGGGGACCGCACCGCCACTTCCCAGCAAATTATGGACACTGTTGCTCCTGGGGTATCGGCAAGGACCATTCGCAACCGTCTCCATGAAGCTGGGTTACGGTCCCGCACACCGTTAGGCCGTGTTCCGCTCACGCCCCAACATCGTGCAGCCCACCTACAGTGGTGTCGCGACAGGCGTGAATGGAGGGACGAATGGAGACGTGTCGTCTTCAGCGATGAGAGTCGCTTCTGCCTTGGTGCCAATGATGGTCGTATACGTGTTTGGCGCCGTGCAGGTGAGCGCCACAATCAGGACTGCATACGACCGAGGCACACAGGGCCAACACCCGGTATCATGGTGTGGGGAGCGATCTCCTACACTGGCCGTACACCTCTGGTGATCGTCGAGGGGACACTGAATAGTGCACGGTACATCCAAACCGTCATCGAACCCATCGTTCTACCATTCCTAGACCGGCAAGGGAACTTGCTGTTCCAACAGGACAATGCATGTCCGCATGTATCCCGTGCCACCCAACGTGTTCTAGAAGGTATAAGTCAACTACCCTGGCCAGCAAGATCTCCGGATCTGTCCCCCATTGAGCATGTTTGGGACTGGATGAAGCGTCGTCTCACGCGGTCTGCACGTCCAGCACGAACGCTGGTCCAACTGAGGCGCCAGGTGGAAATGGCACGGCAAGCCGTTCCACAGGACTACATCCAGCATCTCTACGATCGTCTCCATGGGAGAATAGCAGCCTGCATTGCTGCGAAAGGTGGATATACACTGTACTAGTGCCGACATTGTGCATGCTCTGTTACCTGTGTCTATGTGCCTGTGGTTCTGTCAGTGTGATCATGTGATGTATGTGACCCCAGGAATGTGTCAATAAAGTTTCCCCTTCCTGGGACAATGAATTCACGGCGTTCTTATTTCAATTTCCAGGAGTGTACTACGCAAGACTGCTGGGTGGATTACTATGATCCCGAGACCAGACCAGGAAAGCAGACAGGGGAAATACGTGGATTCATCGTTGAGGAGAATGATGATAACCCAAGCATCATCAGTCAAGGTGTTGCTGAGTTTGGGACTGTCGTGGTTGGTTGGTTGCTTTGGGGGGAGAGGACGAAACAGCGAGGTCACCTGTCCCATCGGACTACAGAAGGATGGGGAAGGAAGTCGGTCATGCCCTTTCAAAGGAACCATCCCAGAATTTGCCTGAAGCAGTTTTAGGGAAATCAAAAACCTAAATCAGGATGGACGGACTCGGGTTTGAACCGTCCTCCTACCCCCCCCCCCCCCCCCCCCCCCCCTGTAGGCCAGTCCAGTGCGCTAAAGCTGCTCCACCTCTCCGAATGGCGTGGAGCCAACAGATCATGCTCGTCAGAGGAATATATTCCCGACATTTTCCGTCACCCCCGTCGCCTGAACGACCTATATGCAGACTTTCAGAAACAAGGTGTCTCCCAAGCCATTCATCTTTGGAAAGAATATGTAGAATTGAAGAGTAAATACCTAAAGAATGACTAACATTTCCGTACCTTGTTTCTTTGTAGGTGATAATTAAAACTTTATGACGAACCCTTGCTGGCTACGTGTATGTGCAAGCCATCGACGACCGATAAGCTTTGCACACACTCATGCCTTAAAAATTGAACCATACGAGTGTGTAGGATCGATAATCTGTGTGAGACCTTATCTTCGCTCGACTCGCGAGTACGTGTTCATCTTATCTGATACCTTCTAACTTAAGCCAAGTGGACGTGGTCGTCGAGACAGTCGTGTGCTGGAGGAAGAACGGACAGAGCCTCCGCTCGTGCGTTCGACGTGCTGCTTAGCCATATTACTGCCTGGTCTGGCCGAGCGGGAGGCTCTACGTGGGGCCTTGCTTCTGATGCCTTTCCTGCAGTCCACCCTTGGCTGTTAACTTCGAGATGGTTCATAAACATGAAGTTAGGACTAGTGCGTTAACATTGGCACGCGAGACCGACGGCTATGGAATCGTTATTCCAAGGTGGTCAAAAAGGAAAGTAATTTTGACGAGGATCTTACGTTGGACATTATACTTTTCAAGTGAGATTGGCATTGAACTTTAGCTTATTGTTGTCACCCATGGTGCACATTTTGTGTTTGTGTTCATCGGTGTCATTTATTATGAGTGATACCAAGTACTGAATTCCTCCAGATCGCGTCGTAAAAAACGAATATTGTCTTTCCTTTTTAGGATTCCGTACCCTTATCAGTAAAAACGAAACTCTTCTGTCTGTCTGTCTGTCTGACTCTTAAAACCCTTTTCCTCAGAACGGGGCAGAGGTATCAAGTTGAAATTTATGTCACATACTAATGTTTACGATCCCTTGGTATTGTAAAAAATTGAACGTTATAAATCAAATTAGTTGAGGACCAATTGGATGAAAATCAGTGTGGGTTTAGGCCTCTTAGAGGCTGTCAGGACCAGATCTTTAGCTTACGGCAAATAATGGAGAAGTGTTATGAGTGGAACAGGGAATTGTATCTATGCTTTATAGATCTAGAAAGGGCATATGACCGGGTTCCTAGGAGGAAGTTATTGTCTGTTCTACGAGATTATGGAAAAGGAGGCAAACTTTTACAAGCAATTAAAGGTCTTTACATGTATAGTCAGGCAGCAGTTAGAGTTGACGGTAAATTGAGTTCATGGTTCAGAGTAGTTTTAGGGGTAAGACAAGGCTGCAACCTGTCTCCACTGTTGTTCATATTATTTATGGATCATATGTTGCAAACAGTAGACTGGCTGGGTGAGGTTAAGATATATGAACACAAAGTAAGCAGTCTTGCATATGCGGATGACTTAGATGTGATGGCAGATTCGATTGAATGTTTGCAAAGTAATATTTCAGAGTTAGATCAGAAATGTAAGGACTACGGTATGAAGATTACCATCTCCAAAACGAAACTAATGTCTGTGGGAAAGTGATATAAACGGATTGAGTGCCATATAGGAGTAACAAAGTTAGAACAGGTGGACGGTTTCAAGTACTTAGGATGCATATTCTCATAGGATGGCAACATAGTGAAAGAACTGGAAGCGAGGTGTAGCAAAGCTAATGCAATGAGTGCTCAGGTACGATCTACTCTCTTCTGCAAGAAGGAAGTCAGTACCAAGACTAAGTTATCTGTGCACCGTTCAACCTTTCGACCAACTTTGTTGCATGGGAGCGAAAGCTGGGTGGATTCAGGTTACCTTATCAGTGGATATGAAAGTAGCTAGGATGATTGCAGGTACTAGTAGATGGGAACAACGGCAGGAGGGTGTTCACAATGACTAAATCAAAGAAAAACTGGGAATGAAACTCTATAGATGTAGCAGTCAGGGCGAACAGGCTTAGGTGGTGGCGTGTTGTTACACGCATGTGAGAAGCAGGGTTACCCAAGAGACTCATGGGTTCAGCACTAGAGTTTAGGAAGAGTCGGGGCAGACCAAGGAGAAGGTACCTGGATTCGGTTAAGAATGATTTTGAAGTAATAGGCTTAACATCAGAAGACGCACCAATGTTAGCACTGAATAGGGGATCGTGGATGAATTTTATAAGGGGGACTATGCTCCAGAGTGAACGCTGAAAGGCATAACCAGTCTTAAATGATGATGATGATGATGATGATGATATAAAACAATGCAGTCAAGAGATAGGCCACTTACGTCACATTTTGTTTCCTTGCAAGTCACTCATTAAAACCTACAGGTTACTTCTCGTTGACCAACAATCATAAAATTTGGCAAGCACCGGACTTTCACAGTAAAAGTAAAGGAAAATATCCGAAAATTTTTAATTTGTACTTACATCACAAGATTTTTTTTCTCTTTTTTGTCCATCTGTTATTAACATTTTTCTTCGGAACGGGCAGACGTATAATGATGAAATTTTTACGAGGATGAATCAAATGAAAACCTTAAATTTCCAAGAACAAATCGAAATTTCGCGCCGTTACACTGTAAGTTGGTAAGCGTGCTACAAACAGCGTGCAGAATGGCCTGTAGATGGCAGCATAGTGCAGATGCAGACATACCGACGCAGTTTCAGTATAAAGATGGCCGCTCCAATTGCGACTTCCACCAGGGAAGAACAGCGTTCTGTTATTCGGTTTTGGCGTAGTGAAGGTGTGAAACCTATTGAAATTGATCGACGAATGAAGGTTCAGTACGGTGATCTACGAATGGAGTAGGAAGTTCGCAAATGGTGTGACTTCAGTGGAAGATGCTCCTCGTCAAGGTCAGGCACAACGAGTTGTGACTCTACAGAACATTGCAGCAGTTGAAGCCATAGTGAAGGAAAACCGCCGAGTGACACTGAATGACATTGCAGCATGTTTACAGATTAATCATGGGTCAGCACACCACATGGTGCATGATGTGCTCCAGTTTCACAAAGTGTCTGCAAGATGGATGCCAGGGCAGCTGACTGCTGAAATGGGAGATGGACGTGTTGATGCTTGTGAAGAACTTCTTCGGCGCTTTGAACGAGTAGGTGATTGTTTCCTTGCAAGAATCGTTACTGGGGACGAAACATGGGTTCACTTCCACCAACCGGAAACGAAGAGCGTGAGCAAGGAATGGCGCCCTTCCTCATCACCAAAACCATAAAAGTTTCGAACAGAACCATGAGCAGGAAATATTATGCAGACTCTCTTTTGAGATGAAAAAGCGATAATTTTGGAGCATTACATGCCTAGAGGGACCACTGTCACTAGTGCATCATACACAGATCTCCTAAAAAATCGGTCTGCAACTAAATCAAAGCGACGTGGATTGCTGTGGATTTCCATATGTTTGGGCCACTCAAAGACTTAATGGGAGGAAAGAAGTTCCGTTCTGATGAAGAGGTACGCCACGCGGTGCATGAGTGGTTGCCAAAAGAATTTTTTTTCTAAAGGAATTTATGCACTTTGTAAGTGCTTGAGGACTTGCATTGAGCGTGAGGGAGATTATGTTGAAAAGTGATAACAGCTTTGTACCACTTGTGCAAAATAAATGATATTTTAAAAAAATATTCAAGGTTTTCGTTTGACCCATCTTCTTATCACATAGTGACACCTCAAGTGCTTTGTTGGTGTAAAATCTTAAGCATTTAAGTTAATGCAACCAAAAGATAAGGCCATTTACGTCATGCATTTTTATACTCGCAAAATTACTCGTCGAAACCTATAGCGTACTCCCCGCTGACCCACAATCATGAAATTTGGAAGATGCGACGTTTCACAGTACTAGTAAAGAAAAAGTTTGAAATTGTTGATTTGTAATTTTATCACAAAATAACAATATTTCTTTCCTAATATGTTATCCGATTTCAAACTTAAAATAAAAACTTTGTGGGAAGTCTTCGAATTCTTGCGATCGACGTCTTGCCAGTATCAATGTTCACAACAGGCAAAAATCGCCGAGATTCTCGATCGCCGTGATGAGTGAACTGTCCGTATACATAATTAAGTTTGTACGAAACCCTCAGAGCGTTTCCCTACTCGCACCTGGCAGGTTTTTTTGACATTTTTATCTCAGCTGTGGAATCCTTTTTATATAAATATTGTTCGTTGTTCTTAAACTATGTTGATTTTGGGAGTGCCAAAGTTGTATACAGTTAACAACACTCAACCATAGCCACATTTGTCTGTATTCTGCTTTAATTTTAAATTCTTTCTGAATTTCCCGTGCTTTTGGTGGCTAGATTTGATTTGTCTTTAAAGTGACGTATTTAGTGTCTAAATGCTGTTTTAATTCTGTTATCCTTTATTTGATATAGTACTCTATTACTTGTTCTCATATCCATTTGTTATTACCGTTCCAAGTCGCCACTCAGTTATCTACGCCTATCTACATCTACATGGATACTCTGCAAATCAAGTTTAAGTGTCTGGCAGAAGAATCATCGAACCATCTCCACAATAATTCTCTCATACTTCAATCTCGTACAGCGCGCGGAAAAAACGAACACCTATATCTTTCGGTGCGAGCTCTGACTTCCCAAATTTTATTATGATGATTGTTTCTCCCTACGTAGTTCGACGTCAACAAAATATTTCCGCATCGGAAGAGAATGCTGGTTACTGAAATTTCGTGAGAAGATTCCGCCATAGCAAAAAACCCCTTTGTTTTAATGATGTCCACCCCAAATCCTGTATCGTTCCAGCGCTAGTGAACCAGAAGTATTATTCATATTTTTTGAAACAGGGGTGATTAATTAATATAGTTAGTTAAAATTTTTAAATTGAGCAGTAAAATATGCTTCCTATCAAAAATATTTTTGAACAATTTATTGATTTATGCATATGATACATTACTCAGGAAGAGCTCGACTTTTTCCATAACAAATACGTATGAAATAACATAAAATACTGTAATCTTTTCTTCTTTTTTAATTATAATACCGTAGTCAACTCCCATTTGACAAGAGAATTCCGAAATGTTCCATAGGAATTGATGACAATCTATTTCTGACCATATAATGATTTTATTGAGGTCAGATGCCAGCCGATGTTATGTTGGAGTTACAGTGAACGCGACTGTACACTTGTCACTAAAAAACATCGTCTTTTTGCGGCACGTGTGGGCAGATGTTTATGCTAGCGTAGCAAAGGATTGTCGGCAATAGTCAACTAAACTGTTCTTTGTGGGGCTGTTTTAGTGTCTGTTATAAATCTTAGTTTTACTATTTCGACGAGGCTTATTACGAGCCGGGGGTTAATAGCTGTGTATTTTACTTTCTTATCGAGTAAATGCGCTCTCAGAAAACGTAATCAACTGTTTATGGGTGTTGCAACCTCGTAAAAAGTAGTCACAAATACACAAGTTTAGCGCAGCTTACTACTTCGTTACGTCTAATAGCTTACAGGCACTACTCTGGCTATTATTTACTGACAGCTTCTCAGTGAAGTATTTTCACTTCCCACGCTTTGACAGAAACAGTGTACATTTCTCAACGTCTTACAGATTTATCACAATTATTGATGAAAGCGTGAGCTGTCAAGAGGTCAATTCGCGCAACCTTCAGCGCGTATCATAGCCGCATATTATCGAAAGATCCCTCACAAAACCCTAAAGATCCTTCACAAAACCCGGATCAGACCTGATCATATGTACCAAAGTTAGTGTCGAATACTCGTGAAAGAAACAAGAGCAATCTGAGGGTAGCAAAGCAAGCAGAGAAATACTGAACTCCATTGTCAAATGTTCGTTTAGAAAGGAAAATCAAGAAATGTTGCCCTAGTTTAATTCTCGAATCGCTACAGAGATATAATGAAAAAGATGCTAGTGTCAGTGGGTCTGGACACAACAATGATCGATGGAGATTCCATACCGAATTTGCGGCTGAGTCAGCCTCTCTTATAGCGATGATATACTGTTTAAGCTTGCCTCTGCCGAAAGAAAAAACAAGATGTCGTCTCGATACTTCGCCAGAAGGCGCCGAGAATGACACTGGTCGAAATGAGGAGCCGTTTCGAGGAACTCACTCGACTGGAAACCCGAGACCTTTCTACTAGTTATTCCGAGAAAGCCTATTTATAAATTCACAAGGATCAGCTTTAAGTTCAAATGGCTCTGAGCACTATGGGATTTAACATCTGTGGTCATCAATACCCTAGAACGTAGAACTAATTAAACCTAACTAACCTAGGGACATCACACACATCCATGCCCGAGGCAGGATTCGAACCTGCGACCGTAGCAGTCCCGCGGTTCCGGACTGAGCGCCTAGAACCGCAAGACCACCGCGGCCGGCTCAGCTTTAAGTGATCCTCCTGTTGTGTGACTAGGGCCTCCCGTCTGGTAGACCAATCACCGGGTGAAAGTCTTTATATTTGACGCCACTTCGGCGAAGGGGTTGAAATAATGATGATTATGACAACGCCAGTCCCTGAGCGGACAAAATCTCCGACCCAGCCCCTTAGGATTGACATTCTGTCGTGCTAACCAGTCACCTACCACGCGCGGACAGCTTTAAGTGATGAAACTAGGAGTCTACTTCGAACCCTTCACGTATGGCTCCCGTAGGGATCGCCAGGACAAGATTAGACTACCTACAGCCCTCACAAGGCGTATTAGCAGATATTCTTACCGCGCCCCATATGTGACTAGAATGGTGGAAAAGCTCTAATAACTCATTCAATGGGAAACACTCTACCATGAACTTCAAGTGAGTTACAGAGTATGGATGTATACAGGATGTCAAAATAAATAAATATATAAATAAATAAATAACTAAATAAATAAATAAAATAAAATAAAACACAAAACACTGACAAGCGTTAGGAAGTTTCCTGATACCAAATCAAGAAGAAAATTTCAATAAACATGGGCTCTAAAATCCTTTTCTCAAGACCTATGAGCACGTGTTCATCTTCAATACCATGCAATACATCTCTACTGCTTCAAGCTCTTTGTTTCCATATTTTGGGACGAGGTAGTGTGGACTAAAATAAGAAAAAAATGTTTACTAAATATGGGCTCTAAGACGCATATTTTCAGAGTTATGAGCACTTGTTTAGTAGAAGGGATGTGTTTCACATTAGCGAAGATGAACAAGTGCTCGTAGTTCCTACAGTATGCGTTTTAGCCCCCATGTTTACTGGACATATTTTTCTTGACATGGCCCATACCACCTCCTCCCAGTATGTGGAAAACAAATACCTTGCAGTGGAAGATACCTGTTTTATAGTACTGAAGGTGAAGAAGTGCTCGTAGTTCTTGAGGTCTGCATTTTACGGGCCCATGTTTACTAGATCCTGTTTCCTTGCTTGTTTTAGTGTAACGAACCTGGCTTTAAAAAAAATGGTTCCAATCGCTCTATGCATTACGGGACTTAACATGTGAGGTCATCAGTCCCCTACACGTAGAACTACTTAAACCTAACAAACCTAAAGACATCACACACATCCATGCCAGAGAAAGGATTCGAACCTGTGACCGTAACAGTAGCACGGTTCCGGACTGGCCCTAAATCTAGTCAGTGTTTTTTTGGGACACACGGTATATAGGTGAGAGGTTCAGTTTCCGCTGTACAATTTTTTTTCCATCGGTGAACTCCTGATTCGTTTCACTGTGACTCTAGCCCCTGTCACATCGACGATGCAGTGTGGCTGTAAGGTAAAGGAGATACGTATCCGAGAATATAGTTAAAGGACTTTGTGAAATACTGATCCACCTTCATTGTTATTAGTACTTCCCATTCTCAAATCAGTTAACGTGAATGTTGCTATAATTGTTTCTAGATGACCATCGCCGTCTCCACTTAATCCATGTCAAAACATAGCTGGTGTTATCTACGCAATGTCCTCGAAGTTGTATGACGTTTAACTTTAAAGTTTCTTCATTCGTTTCTGGAAACATTACGTCGTACTTAAAAGTAAGCGAATGGCAAGGGAACGTGCCACGGATGACGTGACATTTTTCATTTTATCCTCGTATCATTCAAACACAACAGGTCCATGTCGTATAAATAATATATGTTTGCTTCATTAAGCGTGAAAAGTGTCTTGAAAGGTAACGTAACAGAGTAAAAGTGACGCAGAAATTATTAATTTTTCTTTAAATTTTTCAAATAGGCTCGTAGCATTCAAACACAATAGGTCCATGTCGAGTAAATAATATATGTTTGCTTCATTAAGCGTGAAAATTGTCTTTAGGTGTAACAGAATAGAAATGACCCATCAATTATCACTTTTTCTTTAAATTTTTTTTAATGCAACCAGTCTGAAATTCTGGCACAAGTGGAACGATAAAGTTAGTGGTTATTATATCCACTGACCTATGCGAAATATAACTGAACACTGGTTTACGATCCATACGTGTCTTCCGTAAATATATACCAATACGGCGTGCTTTTCAGATGAGTCACTTGCTAATAATAAAGTTACTTTATCAAGTATAATAAGTATAAGATTCTGTTTCGATTACAGAAGAGAAATGGTCCTTCTTTTACAAGTCTTTTGAAAAAGACCGGAAGTTTCAATCGTCCCACGTGAGGGGAAACAGACACATATGAAAGCCACAGGGCAAATCCGCAAGACAACTTACATATATCGCTGACAACAGGTTATTGCTTATTCGTTCACTTTTTCAGGTAGCGAACAACTCATCTGAATTTTTCAGGAATCAGCTAGTTTTCTGCATAAAGCAATGTCCGAATATAAGTTCGCTTTATTCGTACACGAAATTCTGGAAGCAGAAGTCAGTAGCACATAGACTGATACCGCGACTTTTTACTTTCTAAAAAAATTATATGTTTTCAGACTCTTCCTTACAGAGTAAAACAGATGCTTTCAGTTTACTGGAGCTACAAGTGAATCAAGGGCTTGCTAGCAGACAGATTCCAGTGCGCCATCCTGAACGAGTGGACATCCTCAGAACTAAAAGCAGCGTCTGGCCTACCTCAAACAAGTGTTACGGGGTCGTTATCAACGGTCCGTAGCTAACTGAATTAATAGACAGCTCTCTGAAGCATATAGTGTAACTTTTTATAAAAAATGGTTCAAATGGCTCTGAGCACTACGGGACTTGAAATCGGAGGTCATCAGTCCCCTAGAACTTAGAATTACTTAAACCTAACTAACCTAAGGACATCACACACATCCATGCCCGAGGCAGGATTCGAACCAGCGAGCGTACCAGTCGTGCGGTTCCGGACTGAAGCGCCTAGAACCTCTCAACCACCGTGGCCGGCTAACTCTTTATAGAGAGGCGGCGTTGGTGTAAGCACTCCGACTAATTTGTATTTGTTGTAAAGGTTAGCGGCTGACAATCAGTGTAAAAGTATGTTATAAATATTAGAAACAATGTGAAAATGCATGCCTATATCTTCGACGAAAAGTAGAAAATAATCAAATATTTGGATTATAAGGCCTGTAAATGCAAAGCCAAAAATGCATTGTTTCGAAGGATGAAAAAATTCGTTCTTATAAATTATAAAATATTCACCATGGAGGCCGCATAGGCCTACGTTACACTCGTGTGATCAGTTAGTATTATTCCCTGCGTGCGTGCATAATGGAACGGGAGTGGCTCCTCACGGATCTGTTTAGGGACAGCGATATCGTCATTGGTGTGATCGGCCAACTCGAGTGACAGAAACAGGAAAAGTATCACACTAAGAACGGATAGAACTTACCTTGCGAGAACGTTTGAAGACTGTGTACTACATACATGGTCTGTGATGTTCACAACAGATTAAGAAAGAATTTGACCTTGTAATACAAGTACATACAGTTTTGATTCTTGTACATGAAACCCTAGGCGTGGAAACTATGGAAATAGTGAATTACAATATGAGGTGTGATAATTCACATTTAATCATGCTGTATTAACGAGAAACAACGCAGTAATAAACAGCTTCTTCCTGCGTGCTAAAAATATACCTTCTGTTTTATGAACAGTCGTACACCATGTAGTGGAAACCAGCAGTAACACGCGCATTTCAATTTTTTCTGCAGCTATGAAATACAGTTACAGAAATAAACTGAAAATAGTTCAGTTGCCTTCGTTTCGACCAGGATGATTTTCCTTGGTCGTAAGACTAAACCGGATCTATAATCCCTTCCAGATTATCCAACTGGGACTCCCCCACCCCCAGAACATCAGGTTGCACTCCTGAGTAATAAATTTCGCAAGCGAAGAAAAAAAAGCAGGTCATGCAGCTACTAAGAGAAGAATGACAGTTTCGTATTGAAGAATTGAAGACACAACCACCTTGAATTTTGAGGAGGCACGAAATTCTCTGCCGGCCGGTGTGGCCGAGCGGTTCTAGGCGCTACAGTCTGGAATGGCGCGACCGCTACGGTGGCAGGTTCGAATCCTGCCTCGGGCATGGATGTGTGTGATGTCTTAGGTTAGTTAGGTTAAAGTAGTTCTAAGTTCTAGGGGACTGATGACCTCAGCAGTTAGGTGCCATAGTGCTCAGAGCCATTTGAACCATGTGAACGAAATTCTCTCTCCTGCACGATACATAGAACACAGATCAGTTTTTGTTTTTATCAACTTACATACCTGTAGAGACAAAACAGCAGTAACTACAAGTCCAAAAATCAGTGTGGTCAGCAAAAGAGACCACTGATTCAGTTGTTTAGTGATGGCAAACATACGTAAATGCGGGGGCAACAATAAATTTATGTTAATTATTAAGAAAAACCAAAGCTAATTACGACTTCATGATGATGCAGAACACACAAACACAAGTCCGTTATAGAATCTCGCACGTTAATATAATTACTTCTGGGTGGAAAGTTGTTTATTAGATCTATTAGCTAAATTTATATGGTTTGTTGAATTTTAAATTGTATTCGTTTTGGGTTATGTAGGTGAAATTTCTGTTGCAGCCCCCGTGAATTTTAAAATAGCTGAAAGACATACGCCACACAAATGTGCGTTAGTATCTTTGAATTTAAATCGTTCTGTCTGTAAGTAGGTAAGCTGCTACTAGTTACGAGTGCCTCAACTGAGCAAAGAGGAAGAGTAATTGCGACAAGTGATTCGTATGCTGGAGAACAGGAGTCCAAATTCCTGCTTAGACGTTTTGATTTAGGTTTTCCTAATTCAGTTAGGTCGAGTACTGGTTCTTTTCACAGCCTCTAATGAACTCGACGTGGACGTGAGTAAAGACACTAACCCTCTTTCCCCTTCTTGCCACAAAAGACGTAATTAATAATAACTTTGATACAGGCAACCTATGGAGTGAAGCAGTTGCTTCTAACAATGAAGCTCTATTTAGGCGCTTCAGATTACCAGTTGATGATGATAGATATTGCAATACGGCTTATTTGCGACTCAGAAGTCTTTCAAAGAGCGTAGTGATATGCAAGAACTAGTGCCGATTAGAAATGTTTGGCGTTCCACGCAAACCTTTTTCATTAACCGACGATATCTGCATGAATATTTACTCACAAAATTTGTGATAATCTGTTTAATGTGAAAATCAGCTGGAGCTTTACGCGCAGAAAGCTACTGTGCACAAATGAAAATCAGATTCGTGTAACAATTTCTGCCTTTTTCATTGTAATAATGAAAGTGTCAGGTATGTGTACGTGATGGCGTATGGCAGTAACGGACTAGGTGAAGCAAGAGGTGGTGAATGACAATTACTGAATGCGAACGAGGTCCATCTTTTGAGTGTCTCATATTCTATACTGTTCCCCGTGAATCTCGTTATGTAAATATAATTAGTCTTTATAGTGGTTGAAGTGGAGGAGGTACCTAAGACTTGTGTGGCTGAAATTTTGCGCCTAGTTCGCCCGTCCGGAAATTTTTCCAGCCACATTTTAGTGCACTCCAAAGAGTATCAGCGATAGAAAAAAAGACTCCAGTGAGCGTACTGCTCTTCGCGGACGAGGTGAACGTCTATTGGCTCTCTGTGGAGAACAAGAAAGCCAGCAGGCTTTCGTAGGAAGCCTGAATGTGTTCTGAGGACGGGCAATACGTGTGATATGGTTTTCAGTTCGAAATAGGTTGACCTACACAGTACATCCAGATATCTGTGCCTCGCCATTCCCTCGTCACGTACTAGGTGCCTGTCCGTTATTATCTTATGTGTGAGAGAAAAGCGTGCAGAATTTCCAAGTGTAGGTCGGAGACTTTCATAAAAGTGCCTCGACAGGTTCGACTAAGTGCTGGAAACACAGCGACTATTAGGTGGTCAATGAAAAATTAGGACTGGTAGTTACCATCTGACACTGAATGAGCAGACACCACGAGGTTTCTCCTTCTTTTAGAAATAGTGTTTCATAATTAGGTCGAGGATGAATACATGGCGGGAATGTTCAAGTCATCTTTGAGTTGGTGTCACAAGTACCATGACACGTTTTCCTTTTCTGCCAACGAGGAAAGGCAATACAAAGACAAAGCATATACTTGCCGCCTAGTTCTAACACGTTAGTTTAGATGCAGTTGTCGGTTACAGCAGAATTCAGCTTCCACCGTGAAAACAATTCCTAGGAATAGTAGAATCATTTTCCAAAAAATCCGTTATTCGAGTTTGCAACTTTCTTTTTTCGATTCTGCCCCAATCTCTATTTGGAAATAGATGGTGTGTCGTTCAGGTAGTAATAGCCGGATGGGCAGATGAATTGATAGACATCATGTCTGCCTTGGAGTCTCTGTCCAGTACGTTATTTTAAATGACAAACATTGTCAATGCGCTATGTCCTCAGGAACTCAAAAAAGGTGCAATAACTGTCGCTACCGAAAAACTAGCACGTTACTGCTCAGAGCATTATGGTTCAAATGGCTCAGAGCACTATAGGACTTAACTTCTGAGGTCATCAGTCCCCTAGGACTTAGAACTACTTAAACCTAACTAACCTAAGGACATCACGCACACATCCATCCCCGGCCCGATTCGAACCTGCGACCGTATGTTTCATAAAGACCGTATTTCAATTGTGCGACTTGTATACTGTTGTGCGCGCAAGTATTCGCTTCTTTCTAGATTACTTATCTGCACACGATCATATCTACTGAACTCAATCATTCTTCCGATTGTAAACAGATATTGCGAATTGTTTGTCTCATTTTATCTAGATTTTTGAAAAGATGACGAATTCACTGTTAGAGTGATGAGGCCACAGGTGTTTTATCAGATAAGACGATAAACTAGTTAGTTACGTATCGTTGATAACAGTCACCACATATCACTTGGTTGGGTATTTTATATAATACAGCAATGAAGAACATATCACGACGAGTACAATATTAGCCTATACAAGCGAACTTTTATTACAGTTGCCATTATGAGAAATTAAGAATCTGTATGCGATGTTGGGAATCGCTTTAAAACACTTGATGAGCACAATTCATTTGAGCCCACTCCACCTACACTCTGCAAAATCGAAGTCTGCCAAAAGAGCAGAGAGAATTCGCCTGCTAATTCTTACGAGAGACACGCAGTACGTATGTAGGAGTGTCAAACTATTCATAGTTTATCCGCGCCGAAATTCGGTTCTTGATATGAAACACTTGTGTGGCTGTGTGTGGAACGAGGTAGTGCTAGCGCAATAAGTCTATGCTGATGTCCAAGGAAAGCCGCAAACTTCATTGCTTTTGTATGATGTTAGCAGAAACAAAACGTTTCTTGCACCACAGACCACATCACGTGGGAAGGTTCGAGAGGTAATCTCGCTTTAGTAGCATACGAAAGCACAGTGGACTAATTAATTGTGACTGTAATGTTTCTAATGATAAATGGTTTGGTAATTTGTATAACATTAATTATTTCCAAGCTATGTTATAACGAAGGTGTTATTATGAATGTTATCATTTTAAAGACATACAGATGTAGAGTACTTCACTGCATTCACGTGTACGTTTCTCACATTCGCAGTCTTCTCTATCTAAGACATCTTTCTGTCACAGCGATACGGATTTAACTTGTTGGAAAAACGGAGTTTCCTTCATTGCAAACAAGATGCCACAATGATCTTCATCAACAACAATATGTAAAATTCACAAGGCAGTTCTTTATCTGACACACACACACACACACACACACACACACACACACACACACACACACACACACACACACAGGCGCGATCGCGCGTTCGCAATTTCCTCTACTATTTTGTTTTGGGATTACATTGTGCAAGAAACATACCAAAAAAGTTGGTCCGATCCTCCACTTCCCATCAAGGAGGCTGGGAGGTAGTTTCCCTCCGTTACTACGTACAGTGATTCCAGAACTGACTACCTCGCCCCGACATTCGCAATTGGGAATGCTTTTACATCACTCGAAGTTCAATGAGATTTGGCTGAAAGTGACCAGGAACTAAATGTAAGAAAAGTAAAAAAAAAATCTGTTCATAAATTAAGTTCATTATATTACTATATTTAGATAACAAACAAATTGAGCAATCGAAAAATAGTAACGGAAAGTATAGTCGCTCACGACAGCAAGAACACATTCAGTTACTGAGTAAATTCCTGTAATATGACTTATTCTTCCATCTAGCTGATAAAGATGAGTCTTCTACAACTGTTCACGGCCGAGTGAAAGTCCGAACGAATTGTAATGGCAAATCATCCTTCAGGTAAGAGTCCAGTAAATGTGGCTTCTGATACAGATAGATTACGGGCAATATACTTAAGAGACTTTGCTGCTGTCCGTGATGTACGTCTACAAACTAATTTGATTTGTAATGACGCTTGTGTACTTCCTTGATCGACACAATCCTCCCATTTAGCGCCAATGATTAATTAACTAAATGTTGTTAGATGATATCAGTTTACAACTAACATATTGGAATTAGCATCATTGTTTGTAGGTCAAATTGTGTCTTTCCGAAACTGTAAACATTTGGGCGAAGAAAAATTTTAATATATTTCTGTACACAAAAATTCAAAAACTCTTTCTTAAATTCTCCTTATTTTTAAGTAATTTGAAAATTTACATGTTTACATCATCATCATCATCATCATTATTTAAGACTGATTATGCCTTTCAGCGTTCAGTCTGGAGCATAGTTCCCCATATAAAATTCCTCCATGATCCCCTATTCAGTGCTAACATTGGTGCCTCTCCTGATGTTAAACATATTACTTCAAAATCATTCTTAACCGAATCCAGGTACCTTCTCCTTGGTCTGCCCCGACTCCTACTACCCCCTACTGCTGAACCCATGAGTCTCTTGGGTAACCTTGCTTCTCCCATGCGTGTAGCATGATCCCACCATCTAAGACTGTTCGCCCTGACTGCTACATCTATGGAGTTCATTCCCACTTTTTCTTTGATTTCCTCATTGTGGACACCCTCCTGCCATTGTTCCCATCTACTAGTACCTGCAATCAGCCTAGCTACTTTCATATCCGTAACCTCAACCTTGTTGATAAGGTAACCTGAATCCACCCAGCTTTCGCTCCCATACAACAAATTGGTTGAAAGATTGAACGGTGCACAGATAACTTAGTCTTGGTACTGACTTCCTTTTTGCAGAAGAGAGTAGATCGTAGCTGAGCGCTCACTGCATTAGCTTTGCTACACCTCGCTTCCAGTTCTTTCACTATGTCCTGTGAGAATATGCATCCTAAGTACTTGAAACTGTCCACCTGTTCTAACTTTGTTCCTCCTATTTGGCACTCAATCCGCTTATATTTCTTTCCCACTGACATTACTTTCGTTTTGGAGATGCTAATCTTGATACCATAGTCCTTACATTTCTAATCTAGCTCTGAAATATTACTTTGCAAACTTTCAATCGAATCTGACACCACAACTAAGTTATCCGCATATGCAAGACTGCTTATTTTGTGTTCACATATCGTGATCTCACCCAGCCACTCTATTGTTTTCAACATATGATCCATAAATAATATGAACAACAGTGGAGACAGGTTGCAGCCTTGTCTTACCCCTGAAACTACTCTGAACCATGAACTCAATTTACCGTCAACTCTAACTGCTGCCTGACTATCCATGTAAAGACTTTTAATTGCTTGCAAAAGTTTGCCTCGTATTCCATAATCTCGTAGAACAGACAATAAATTTCTCGTAGGAACCCGGTCATATGCCTTTTCTAGATCTATAAAGCATAGATACAATTCCCTGTTCCACTCATAACACTTCTCCATTATTTGCCGTAAGCTAAAGATCTGGTCCTGACAACCTCTAAGAGGACTAAACCCACACTGATTTTCATCCAATTGGTCCTCAACTAATACAAGCACTTTCCTTTCAACAATACCTGAGAAGATTTTACCCACAACGCTGATTAAAGAGATATCTCTGTAGTTGTTACAATCTTTTCTGTTTCCATGTTTAAAAATTGGTGTGATTACTGCTTTTGTCCAGTCTGATGGAACCTCTCCCGACTCCCAGGCCATTTCAATTATCCTGTGTAGCCATTTAAGACCTGACGCTCCACTGTATTTGATGAGTTCTGACTTAATTTCATCCACCCCAGCTGCTTTATTGCACTGCAATCTATTGACCATTTTCTCCACTTCCGCAAATGTGATCCTATTTCCATCATCATTCCTATCCCATTCTACCTCGAAATCTGAAACATTGCTGATCGTATTTTCACCTACACTGAGCAACTCTTCAAAATATTCCCTCCACCTGCCCAAGGCATCCACAGGATTCACCAGCAGCTTTCCTGAACTGTCCAAAATACTTGTCATTTCCTTCTTACCTCTCTTTCGAAGACTGCTAATTACACTCTAGAATGGTTTTCCAGCAGCTTGACCCATAGTCTTCAACCTGTTTCCAAAGTCTTCCCAAGATTTCTTCTTGGATGCTGCAATTATCTGTTTGGCTTTGTTTCTTTCTTCAACATATCTTTCTCTGTCTACCTGAGTTCTAGTATGTAGCCATTTTTGATACGCCTTCTTTTTCCTTCTACAGGCTGCCTTGACTGTGTCATTCCACCAAGTTGTTTGCTTCATCCTACTTTTACACACTATTGTTCCAAGACATTCTTCAGCCACTTCTAGTACTGTGTCCCTGTACCTTGTCCATTCCTTTTCCAATGACTTTAATTGACTACATTCAACTAACTGGTACCTTGCTGAGATCGCTGTTATGTACTTGTGCCTGACTCCCTTATCCTGAAGTATCTCCACACTTATCCTTCTACATATGGACCTGACCTCCTGCACTTTCGGCCTCACAATCCGAATTTCACTGCAGATTAAATAATGATCAGTGTCATCAAAGAATCCCCTGAATACACGTGTGTCCCTCACAGCCTTTCTGAATTCCTGATCTGTTATTATATAGTCAATGACAGATCTGGTTCCCCTGCCTTCCCAAGTATACCAGTGAATGTTCTTATGTTTAAAAAAGGAGTTTGTGATTACTAAGCTTATACTGGCACAGAAATCCAAGAGTTGTTTCCCGTTCCTGTTGGCCTCCATATCCTCTCCAAATTTACTCATAACCTTTTCATACCTTTCAGTTCGATTTCCAATCCTGGCATTAAAATCACCCATGAGCAGAACACTGTCCTTGTCCTTTACTCTAAGAACTACATCACTGAATGCCTCATAAAAACTATCCATCTTATCTTGATCTGTCCCTTCACAATGCGAATATACTGATACAATTCTAATTTTCTTGCTAGACACTGTCAAATCTATCCACATCAGTCGTTCGTTTACATACCTTACTGCAACTACGCTAGGTTCCATTTCTTTCCTGATGTAAAGCCCTACACCCCATTCCTGCTTTGACTCCTGACAGGTAGACCTTGTATTCTCCCACTTCCTCTTCTTTCTCACCCCTTACCCGAATGTCACTAACAGCTAAAACGTCCAGCCCCATCTTACTTGCAGCCTCTGCCAGCTCTACCTTCTTCCCAGGGTAGCCCCCATTGATATTAATAGCTCCCCATCTCATTACCATTTGTTTGCCAAGTCGTATCTTAGGAGTCCCTGGTTTGTCAGTTATAGGTGGGACTCCGTCACCTCCAAAGGTACGAGGCATTTTGCTCTGATTGTTGCCAGCAGCATATTTAAAGTACCAGGGAAACAGGTTGCTAGCCTTACTTTTCCTGAGTCCCATTCAGTTTTACCCCTAACGGTTGAGGGACTAACCGGTGGATTTGGTAGTCTTTGCCGTATGAGCACAAATGTGTCCACGACTCAGAATATGTCCGAGATGCCCAGCCTAATTCCAAAGTAACTGGTATCCTGACTGTCGGGAGCACTTACTTGGCCACTCATACGTGGCCCGTGGTTCATGAACTAGGACACGACTACAGGAACCCACACCATGAACCACAAGAATGTTTACAATATAAATACACTCCTGGAAATGGAAAAAAGAACACATTGACACCGGTGTGTCAGACCCACCATACTTGCTCCGGACACTGCGAGAGGGCTGTACAAGCAATGATCACACGAACAGCACAGCGGACACACCAGGAACCGCGGTGTTGGCCGTCGAATGGCGCTAGCTGCGCAGCATTTGTGCACCGCCGCCGTCAGTGTCAGCCAGTTTGCCGTGGCATACGGAGCTCCATCGCAGTCTTTAACACTGGTAGCATGCCGCGACAGCGTGGACGTGAACCGTATGTGCAGTTGACGGACTTTGAGCGAGGGCGTATAGTGGGCATGCGGGAGGCCGGGTGGACGTACCGCCGAATTGCTCAACACGTGGGGCGTGAGGTCTCCACAGTACATCGATGTTGTCGCACGTGGTCGGCGGAAGGTGCACGTGCCCGTCGACCTGGGACCGGACCGCAGCGACGCACGGATGCACGCCAAGACCGTAGGATCCTACGCAGTGCCGTAGGGGACAGCTCCGCCACTTCCCAGCAAATTAGAGACACTGTTGCTCCTGGGGTATCGGCGAGGACCATTCGCAACCGTCTCCATGAAGCTGGGCTACGGTCCCGCACACCGTTAGGCCGTCTTCCGCTCACGCCCCAACATCGTGCAGCCCGCCTCCAGTGGTGTCGCGACAGGCGTGAATGGAGGGACGAATGGAGACGTGTCGTCTTCAGCGATGAGAGTCGCTGGAGACGTGTCGTCTTCAGCGATGAGAGTCGCTTCTGCCTTGGTGCCAATGATGGTCGTATGCGTGTTTGGCGCCGTGCAGGTGAGCGCCACAATCAGGACTGCATACGACTGAGGCACACAGGGCCAACACCCGGCATCATGGTGTGGGGAGCGATCTCCTACACTGACTGTACACCTCTGGTGATCGTCGAGGGGACACTGAATAGTGCACGGTACATCCAAAGCGTCATCGAACCCATCGTTCTACCATTCCTAGACCGGCAAGGGAACTTGTTGTTCCAACAGGACAATGCACGTCCGCATGTATCCCGTGCCACCCAACGTGCTGTAGAAGGTGTTAGTCAACTACCCTGGCCAGCAAGATCTCCGGATCTGTTCCCCATTGAGCATGTTTGGGACTGGATGAAGCGTCGTCTCACGCGGTCTGCACGTCCAGCACGAACGCTGGTCCAACTGAGGCGCCAGGTGGAAATGGCATGGCAAGCCGTTCCACAGGACTACATCCAGCATCTCTACGATCGTCTCCATGGGAGAATTGCAGCCTGCATTGCTGCGAAAGGTGGATATACACTGTACTAGTGCCGACATTGTGCATGCTCTGTTGCCTGTGTCTATGTGGCTGTGGTTCTGTCAGTGTGATCATGTGATGTATCTGACCCCAGGAATGAGTCAATAAAGTTTCCCCTTCCTGGGACAATGAATTCACGGTGTTCTTATTTCAATTTCCAGGAGTGTAATTTTTTTTGTAATTGTTGGTAAGTGAATAGTGTACCTACACTGAAGGCCGAATAAAGAAAAAATACCACCAAAAGGGCAGCGTGCAGTTTTGTTGCCAAGAGCCAAAACTACCTGACGCTGTTGGCTATGCGCGAGCACTACGGGGTATACCACCGCTGTTTTGCATCTCACGACAGCAGTCAAGAATGTATCCATGATCTGAACCAGAGGGCCATAAACCCGTATTAATTTCAAGGGAGTGGGAAAAGTGGCGCAATTTATTACAAAATAAAACTCACACCCATTGAATAACTGTGTTTATTATTCACGAAACTTTTGCTATCACTTCGTGATTTGTGCTTTGTGCTACAATGCTCTCAGCTGAAAGAGTGCACTTTGTATAGCATTTGTAAATTATTTTGCGGTCAGATAAGTGAAGTTCATATATTTTCTATATTTTTTCTCTATTTTCGTTTTTAAATTGGTTGGAATGTATTAGAATTCAGAGCCATCTGGAATTTTCGTTTGACAGACCAGGGACACCAGTGGTCTAAGTGTCTTTCATTAGTAAGCAAAAAATTCTCGGTCCTGGATTCGAATCTCTGCCACCTCTTAACTTATGAATAACAATCATCAGCTTCGGCTGATGATTTGTTAGACGATTATCAATTTGGCTTTAGGAAAAGTAAAGATACCAGAGAGGTAGGTCTGACGTTACGATTGATAACGTAAGCAAGTGTAAAGAAAAGTCAAGATAGGTTCATAGGATTTGTAGACTTGAAAAAAGTGTTCGACAATGCAAAATGGTGCAAGATGTTCGAAATTCTAAGAAATACTAAGGTAACCTATAGGGAAAGACGGATAATATTCAACATGTACAAGAGCCAAGAGCGAATAATAAGAGTGAATTTATACACCGAAGAAGTAACGACGGAAATAAAAGGAAGGTTCAAGAGTGGTGTTAAAATTCAAGGTGAACGGATATCAATGATACGATTCGCTGGGATTGACAGTAAATCGAAGAGAGACGTGTAATGACAAAGTGTCGAAATGAGAACAGCGAAGACATTAGGGCTGATGGTCACGAGGTAGACGATTTATGGAAGTGTTCTACAGAGGCACTGAAATAACTCATGACGGTTGGAGCAAGGACGACATCAAAAACAGCCTAGCATTGGCTAAAGGGCTTTCCTGGGCAAGAGACGTCTACTAGTACCGAAGACAAGCCTGCATTTTAGTATGAAATTTTTGAGAATGTAAGTCTGGAGCACATCATTGTATGGTAGTGAAACATAGACTGTGGGGAAACCGGAACAGAAGAGAATCGAAGCATTTGAGATGTGGTGCTGCAGAAGAATTTTGGAAATTAATTGTACTGATAATATAAGGAATGAGGAGGTACTCCTCATAATCGGAGAGGAAAGGAATATACTGAAAACACTGCCAAGAAGAACGAATGGAATGATGTTGAGGGGGACAGAGATTTAAATTCATAAAGGAAATAATTGAGGACGTTGGTTACAAGTGCTCCTCTGAGATGAAGAGTTTGGCGCAGGAGATGAATTCTTGGTGGCCCACAACAAGCCAGTCAGAAGACTGATATAACAAAGAGAAAGGGGGAGGGAGAGAGATGATAATGGCGAATAGAGAAATTGTTTTAAGATTTCAAAACAAGCGCCTCTGGGTGTACGAGCTACTACTCTGTACCCAATACACTTGGCTTTCTTTAGTCCGATGCTTAAATGATCCACCAATCTATGTTGCTGTGTTTGATTCGCAAAGATCGTACATAGTAATATTTTTTTTGTATAAGGGTTTGAAGGGCGGTAGGAAAGGGAGGGGCTGATGCCCTTCTTTAATCAATGGTAACATGTTTGATAACTGCCAATATCGAATGACGACGTTGTGGTGTACAGCACTTTGCGGACAAGTTCCTCAACTGAAACTTGTCGGTGGACTAGTGTACACGAGTCCACTGTTCTGTTCTCTGAGAATGCACCGTAACATATACTATTTCATCAAAAGTTTGCGGGCGCGTATTAGTGGGAATTAATATGAAGTATGTTCACCCTTAAACTTTATGATGGCTTGAACTGTACTGGGGACGCTTTCAGTCTGGTATATGAATGTCTAAGGAGGAATGAAAGCCCATTCTTACTTGAGAGCCGATACCAGAGTAGGTAGTGATGTCGAACACTGAGGCGTGGAGCGAAGTCGACGTTCTGATTCAAGTTTTTCTATTGAGTTCATATTGACTCTCTGGGCAGGCTAGTCCATTTCAGCATTTCGGAAATGTGAATTTCCATGAACTATTTTCTCACTGATGATGCTTTATGGCAGCGTTCATTCTCATGCAGACGCAAACAATCATCGTCTCTCAGTAGTTTGTCTCCTGTATGCAGTACACAACGTTGTAAAATGCGCCCATATCGTTCTACGTTTGGCGTTATATTAAGCGCAGTAAGGGTACCAGACCCCAAGTCACGAAAGACACCGATATACCGTAGTACCACCTCCTCCATACTTCACTGTTGGCTCTACAAATGTTAACAGCCTAAGGTCTCCAGGCATTCGCCAGACAAACCCTTCCATAGGATTACTCCATATCACGCGTTTCCGCCATCCACTGTCCAGTGGGGTCGCTGTTCACACCACCTCAAGAGTAACTTATCATTGACTGTACAGTAGAAACGTATGGCTTAGGATGAGGCGCTCGTCCATTCTGTCGTTTTGTTTTTAATCCCTACGCACTATCGTTGTGGTAGTGCACTGCTGGTAGCATCTTTGAACTTACGAATGGTTCCTTCTGCTAATTTCATGTGATTTTTTTTTTTTTCAGCCACGCTCCACAACGTTCGACAGTCCCTAACTTGCACAGCAGAACTGTATATTTGGGGCAGCCCGAAAAATTTCAAAAATGTTCCTTGGCAGAGGAAGGGCAGTTCGTCAATAGGCAAGTGGCATTCCAGCGATATGGACCGCTGCTAGAGTAACACCAAACACAGAATCTATTGCGACGGTCTGAGTGACGTGAGCAACTGAGCAAGCAATGTAGCAGAATGGCGTCATGAAGACGAAGGGATACTGTGATAATGCTCACTGCGCAAAATGTCACGAGAAAATTTAAGTTGAACTCAAGAGTAATTATTCAGTATACTGGCACGACAGAAAGCATGTCTGAAAGACGAAGTTTTGAAATCGTGAAGCAACCAAGAGAGCTGACCAAACGAGAAAGGAAGGGTGAATAATGTCGTTCCCACTTCACCATGTTAGAGCATGCGAAACTGTCCTCCATAAATGCTAAATGCTAAATGTTCTGGCGCAGTTCAGTACGCAGTCATTGAACCAAAAGGAAAGACTCATGTCGGTCGATCATATGCTAGAGTAGGTGCCTTTGATCTTCTATGGATTAGCAAGTCCTGTCTGGAAGCACTTGGACGGCGAGTTTGGGGCCTCAGCGCTGTTGTAGGGCAACACGTTCTTCCGTAAGCAGTGGCATTCGTGTGTCCGGCTTGTAATTTTTTAACGCACCTTTTATGAAGCATAGATAGAGACCAGTTACAAAACAAAAAAGTAGTGAAGGCGTGAGAGAAGGCTGTAGTCTGTCCGCTCCGCTTGTCAATAGCGGTGGAACAGCACTTCGGGTAATTTTTCTCGAACGCTTCACCTTACAAAGAGTTCTAGCACTGTATATGTGGTGTCTGTTCTTCTAGACATGTCCGAAACAACAAACACCAAATATGTAATTAAGGCGAGGACGGCCAGCGACCTCTTCACTGCGGATGCACGCCACGCTCGAACTCTTACGGTAATCGGCGAAAGGTCGCGACTAATGAGGATAATGGGCAAGGGACACTACATCAGTACTGTGTGGATAAGTTGAGAATGAAACTTCCTGGCAGATTAAAACTGCGTGCCGGACCGAGACTCGAACTCGGGACCCTTGCCTTTCGCCGGCAAGTGCTCTACCAAACGAGCCACCGAAGCACTACTCATGCTCCGTCCTCACAGCTTTCCTTCTGCCAGTACCTCGTCTCCTACCTTCCAAACTTTACAGAAGCTCTCCTGCGAACCTTGCAGAACTAGTACTCCTGGAAGAAAGAATATTGCGGAGACATGGCTTAGCCAGAGCCTAGGGGATGTTTCCAGAATGATATTTTCACTCTGCAGCGGAGTGTGCACTGATATGAAACTTTCTGAGAGATTAAAACTGTGTGCCGGACCGAGACTCGAACTCGAGACGTTTGCCTTTCACGGGCAAGTGCTCTACCATCTGAGCACCCAAGCACGAGTTACGCCCCATCCGCACAGAGCCACTTCTGCCAGTACCTCGTCTCCTACATTCTCCGCAATATCGTTTCTTTCAGGAGTGCTAGTTCTGCAAGGTTCACAGGAGAGCTTCTGAAAAGTTTGGAAGGTAGGAGACGAGGTACTGGCGGATGTAAAGCTGTGAGGACGGGGCGTGAGCCGTGCTTGGGTGGCTCAGTTGGTAGAGTACTTGCCCGCGAAAAGCAAAGGACCCGAGTTCGAGTCTCGGTCCGGCACACAGTTTTAATCTGCCAGAAAGTTTCGTCTCAGCGCACATTCCGTTGCAGAGTGAAACTCTCATTCTGGTAAGTTGAGAATATTGGCGTGATGGGAGGCGTGCTAGGGTGTTGCGTGCAGTTGCTGTGGCCACTGTGTCGGGATGGCGCATGGTCATCGCATCTGTCTAGAAAGCAGAAGACCCGAGTTCGAATTCCCGTCCAGCAGAAATTTTAAATTTTCCCCATTGATTTAAATCAATGCCCACTGGAAGCTGACGCCCTTAATGCCTCTGTGTCTTAGTACATGTTTTCTTGCATGGGACGTGAGTGGGGCTGCGCACGGCACCACGGAAGCTCCGACAACGGACGGACAATACGCCATTGCACAGGTGTTTTCTGTCGTTAAGCGAGTATTGAGAAAGAGGTTTGCAATCCAAAAACCCCAACCTGTGTAAGTCATCAGGGCAGCATAAAAACTTTTAACGTTTTATCTCAGTTCTTCAAATTGTTATGCCTCTGCGTTGGGATTACCCGAGGTCAGCCAGGCTTGGCGTTGGTGTTCGCGAAAGACGTCTCTGTCTCTCTCTCTCTCTCTCTCTCTCTCTCTCTCTCTCTCTCTCTCTCCACACACACACACACACACACACACACAGAAGTGCTCTGTCAGAGCGCCACTCGGACAGACTGCGCGGCGGAGAAAGAAATTTACAGCCGGCAGTGTCGCGGGGCACGGAAGGCGGCGGCTGCGTCACGCCATGCCCCCATTAAAAGAGATTAGTTCGCCCTCTCCCTGCACGGAGGCACGCGCCCCTGCGAAAACGGCGCGCCGGCACGCCCCGGCTCGCTGCTCAGAGCTAGCCGCACGCCGCACGCCGGCCGCTTCCCGTGCGTCCGCCCGCCCGCAAAACAAAAGGTGTCCGCTAATTTATGGGGCTATGCGGAATATTCCGGCCGGCCGCCAGATTAGTTTCGCGTTTCCACGCCTTCGGGGCCGGAGCACGCCCGTGCACGTACAAACTAAAGGAGAGAATGTTTTTAAAAAAGTGGAGAAGGCGAGAGAATGTAGGAAGCTGAAAGTCTTTGCAGTGCTGCGTTTCGCTTCCGCACCTCCTCCTCCCCCCCCTCCCCCCCCCCTCCCAGACTTCTGCAGCGCAAATGTGACAGCACGACAGGGATATTTGTAGTGACCTGCAGAACCCTGCAGATGGTGCACACCGCCTAGGTCAGTTCGTATGCAGCAAACTGTATGTTAATGAAGAAAGAGGGCAACTCGAAAACGAGATATATTTTTAAATAAATAGTTACGTCACCGCTCAGATGCGGACTGAGATAGCGTTGTGTTGTCTAGCTTTTTTTTATAAGATATATGAAGTAAAATGAGGCCTTGTTTTTGGGAAACATTTTAGATCGTTCCGCTCGCAAAATTCACACAGAATCAATAGTTTACATGTCGGTTTACTTCTATATACCGGATGCTTATAATTAAGGTGTAGCTACTCATGAAGGTCCAGTGTGGCAGCGAAACTTCTAAATACGCTAAAGCGTTAATGCCGAATCGATTTATTCTTTCAAGAAATTAGTTCCAGTTTTGGCCACAAGGTGCAAAACTGGCGCTATACTTTGTCGACGTCTCCGCTGCCCATGTTGAAAAAATTGTACAAGTGCTGGTTAATAATAAAATCAACATTATGCCTTTTTCACTTGTTTAACCTGTTCTGCTCACATCCCAAAATATGGTTCAAATGGCTCTGCGCACTATGGGACGTAACATCTGAGGTCATCAGTCCCCTAGACTTAGAACTGCTTAAACCTAACTAACCTAAGCACATCACACACATCCATGCCCGAGACAGGATTCGAACCTCTACACGTGGAAACATTTCTATAAGTCTGTCTTTCGTTCAACGCACCAGATTTGCAACCGGTGACCAAAACTGGAACAATTTTTTTCTAGCGTAAATCCGTTCCGCATTACTGCATTAGAATATCTTCTATGATTCGCTGCCATACGGCCATTAATGCCCGCACTGGACCTTTGAGAGGAGCTGCAATGTACTACCCGGTAGACTTGTTCCAAACTGGATCACAATGTGCTCGACAGATGACTCAGTTAATGTTAACGCCCTTTCCGACCGGTGGTTCAGTCCATTCGACCCAACCATAGTATGTCCAACCAACAATGCCACACGACATCTACATGTTTACTTTAGCTGTATTAAGCTCTAAATGCACCTTAAAACAGAATACAGCTAAAGTGGTTCTTAACATTAGGTCACTAAATCCTCGTAAAATTTAAAATTTCAGTAAAACACGAAATGATCTGTTGTACTTAACTTGGCATGTAAAGTACCTATGGAGATCTAGTGATTGAGTAATGCATAACCTCTAAAATATAATTTCCTTTGAATAAATTACTAGCAGTACAATTTACGACGGTTTAGTGGCAATGTAAAGTAGCTCTCCCTTAGTGTACTAGGGTTATCATTGTTTGGGCCAGCCATTGTATGAGGGATTTTTTTTTCAAGGTCCAATCGGTCGTGAAATAGAAACCTGCATGAAAATCAAAAATATTTTCTTGGTGAAAAGTTGTTGGGTTTAGAGCCATGTGGCAATGTTCAAATACGGCGAAATTTTGGCGTGAGTAGAGACAGGAGGATACGGGAATATTTATACTAATGGAGCGCCCTCCCCCCCCACCCCCTTACCCCTGACTACAGGTGGCCGTGTACTATCCGGCAGGAGGGAGGGCGGTGAGGCAGCAATGTTGATTGTAGCGAGTGATCCGTTCCCATTTCTGTGTGGGCATTTCGTCCACGTTTTGCAATTTCGACGGCACTGGTCACGCTCTCGTCGTATTCCCACTATCGCCGGATTCTTTGCCGCGCTTTGTCGGTATTCTTCGTCTCTGTTGAAAAGACTTAGTGAATCCGTCCTAACACTATCCTAATAGTCGGTTGATCGTCAAAGTACCTTGCTGTTCTGAAAGTTCAAATGGTACAAACGTCTCTGAGCACTATGGGACTTAGCATCTAAGGTCATCAGTCCCCTAGAACTTAGAACTACTTAAACCTAACTAACCTAAGGACATCACACACATCTATGCCCGATGCAGGATTCGAACCTGCGACCGTAGCACTCACGCGGTTTCGGACTAAAGTGCCTAAAACCCCTCGGTCACAGCGGACGGCCTTTCTGAAAGTCAAAAGTATAGTCTTCCTTGTTGCTGTAGTCTGTTGTCGCTGATTTTTCTGACAGTCCCAGTCCCGCAGGCCTCATCTACTCGCAGCGTCTCGAAATACAGCGCTGCGTTTGCCTAATCTACCGTTGGCCACTTCCGCATGCGACGCTGTGTGTTCCCAGTGCGTTCATTTTCAGTGGGTCTTTTGCAGAGCCAAGTCACATTTTCGTCTTCGCGGTGATCTGAAGATGGTTTTTATGCCGGATATTTCCAGTATCCGCGCAATTTTGGCTGGGAGCGGTCCCGGGTAAATAAGGAAAGCCAATCTCTCATCCCGGTTTCCAGTACCTTGTCTGTTCTTGAATATGCTATTAGTCTGCACTTCACTTTACCCATCTTTGTGGAATACTTCTTTCACGTTGCAGTGGATAGTAACAGCTCGTTACGTGCAGGACTGTGTGTTTCTTCTTCCTATATACTGAATGGCCTAGTGCACCATCTGCCTTCTTCCTTATTATTACTTCCCGGGCAGAGAAACAACCATTCTCATAGGCTTCCATAGCGAAAACAATATTTTAATGGATGCTGCTCAGGTGGCCCAGAAACTCGTCCAATGCCTGCCTACTGCCATGGTACTGCCACCATCCACTGCAACGGTAGACAGTGCCGACCACCCTGGCACGTCATCTGTGATAAAGAAAGCCTCCCAGTCGAACTGCAACACGTGAAGGAAGCATCCTAATTGCGTTCAAATTTTACTCATTGTTTTGAAGGGTCACAGGCACATTTTTCAGCTTATGCTTTTCAGACGATTTCTGACCAGCCTATAGACAGTATTAGTACATATTTTGAGAATAGACGTGGAAACCCTAAAATTTTCGCAACATTTGCACACACCAAAATTCGGTTTGCAATAAATGATATCATGAGAGAGGGGAAGCGAGTAGTTTGTTGTACGCTTAACATCTAAAATTTTATCTAACCACATATAGAAAAAAACTGTATTTAAAGAAATTGGGCTATGTCGTTTATAACTGAATTAGACAGACAGCGAATGAGAAGTTGGATGGTATAACATATCGTTAACTGTACTGGGAAACATTTCGAGAAAATGCTGTGTAGAACGCGAAACCGCTATGTCCCATAAAGTGCAATTTCAGCCCTGTTAGACTATGAAAGTAAATGAGGTTCAAGAAACACAGTCTCATCAGATTTCGTTGTTTTATTTAGCACAGCTCCCAACTTTTTTGAAAAAAATATTTCATTATCACCGTTAGCTCATGCTGTATGACTATCCTCCATTCAGGAGCTTTCAATATCATTAGAAAAGCATATTACTCCAATTAGAAAACAAATACTAATTCCTATATCTCCGTAGCTAAAATATTTCAATATTAAACGTACAATAAAATACTCACCCTTTTACTCTATATCGTTCAGCTAAATCAGTATTTCTATGACACTATAATCGCTGATATATTAATTTGTTTATGTGACTTTCACTTGACGTACCACTTTTCGGTAACTGTAAAAGGCGTCTCGTGTAATGGCATGCGAGTTTTCGGTTTCTGGTGCTATGGCACGAATATGCAGTAAGAATGTACTTGCAACACCTGCTGGTGGCTAGACATAACCTACTTTAAGGTCGGTGATAGATCCAAAAACAAATCTGACTGTGTTCCAAATGCTTTATCAGCAAACAGTTTTGAAAAAAATCGTCAAGGAGCCCAAACGAAATGTAAATCGTTAATGATAACATACTACACCTCTTAGCCACAAATTGCGTTTCGGGTTCGATTCCCGGCCAGGTCGCGGAGTTTCTCCGCCTGGGGACTGAGTGTTAGTGTTGTTCTCATCAATTCATCATCATTCGGGAAAACGGCGAGACTGGACGGTGCACAAATTGGGAATTTGTACTTGTGCTTATAACGACGCAGCTGAGCGCCTCACAAACCAAATATCATCTTCATCATCATTATCATCTTAGCCAGAAACACTCCTGAGCAAATAGAGAGCGTCATGATGGATGCAGTGATTACTGACTACAAGGTCGTTGTAGCAAGACTGAATACTATAACATACAAAGACGTCAAACATGAACGCAAAATATGTCTATTGAAAAAAGCACATAAAAATTTTGTTGATGCCCAAACGAAACGTGGCTTAAATTAATGAAATAGTACTGACGGAAACTGAGAGTTTCATACCGAGGAAATTAATAAGATGCGGTACAGATCAGCAATGACACACAAAACAGTTCAGAATACTGTTGCAAAAGCAACGAAGGAAGCATACCAAATTTAAATGACAAGCAAAAGTCCAAGATTGATAATATTTTACAGAAGCTCGAAATTTAGCGCGAACTTCAATGCGAGAAACTCTGTCTCGAAATATCGGAGACTCCCATCGTATGTAAAGAACACCAGCGGTAAGGAACAGTCCGTACCTGCACTGTAGGACAGGAGAGGTAATATTACCGATGACAGCGCTGCTAAAGCTGAGTTACTAAATACAGTTTTACGAAATTCCTTCACGAAAGAAGAGGAAGCAAATGTTGCAAAATTCGAATCAAGAACAGTATAGCGAAGCACCTTAAATTACTTGGTAAAGGCAAGTCTTCTGGTCCACATTGTATACCAGTGAGAATATGCTGATATAATAACTCCATAATTAGTGATAATACACAACCATTCGCTCGACGAAAGATCCGTACCTACAGCCTGGAAAGTTGGACAAGTCATGCCGGTATAGAAATAGACGTAATCCGCTGAATTATAAGCCAATATCATTGACATTGCACTAGGAGTTTGGGACACATACTGTGTTCGTACCTTATGAAACACCTCGAAGAAAACGATCTATTGACACAAACAACAGGATTTCAGGAAATATTATTCTTTTGAAACTCAACTGGCTCTTTAGTCAATACGAATAATGAATACTATCGACAGGGGATCTCATATTTTTATATTTCCGGAAGACTTTTGCCACCGTCCTTCACAAGAATCTTCTAACCCAACTGGGTGATTATGGAGTATCGTCTCAATTGTGAGACTGGCTTCATTATTTCCTGCCAGAAAGGTCACATTTCATAGTAACTGACGGGGGGCCACCGAGCTGAAGTGAAGATTCGCCAAGGAAGTATTATAGGCCCTTCGCTGGTTTTAATCTATATGAGTTATTTAGGAGATATTATGAGCAGCCCTCTTAGATTGTTTGCAGACGATGCTGTAGTTTGTCGTTTAGCAGAGAAGTCAGAAGATCAAACCCCGTACTTGTCAGCTGACAGTGAATAGTAAAATGTGGGAGGTCCTCCACATGAGTGTTAAAAAAAATTCCGTTAAATTTCCCTCACACAGTAAACCATACAAATTTAAAGGTTGTAGGGGCAAGTAAATATCTTGGGATTACAGCTGTGAACCATACCACAGAAAATGTTGTAGGGAAAGCGAAACAAAGACTGCGTTTTACTGGCAAAACAGTTTCTATTGCTCTTCGAGGGTGGAAAGGTAGAGAAATAGCATGAAAGTCGTTCTATGAACACTTTGAAAGCTTCTCCTCTTCTTTTAATGTGTGTGTGTGTGTGTGTGTGTGTGTGTGTGTGTGTGTGTGTGTGTGTGTTTGTGTATCTAGCTAGGAATATTTAGCTGGTATCGGATAACGACTTGATAGGGGAGTGGATAGATGAAGCATACAGATTTCCTTTAGGAAGAATTACCGATAAATTTTCTAAACATTTAACCAACTTTCTGTCATGACGCCCAAAACATGGATCCTCCTTACGAGCTCGTGATACTTTCAAGGAAAGTATGTGGACAAGCATAGTGATATGGGACTGATGAACATTAAAAGCATTTGTGATCTGCACATATAATTAACGTTGTCTTTTGGTGTGCCGAAGACTGAATAATACAGAGCAAGACTAAATTAAACCTACAAGGCTGCTAACTTTAATTGAATAAATGTGTACATGATTTCATGGGCATCGAATGTTGAGATGAAGTCCGATATACTTCCCGCTTGAGATTTTATCATTATTTAATTTGAAACTTCCTGGCAGATTAAAACTATGTGACGGTCCGAGACTCAAACTCGGGACCTCTGCCTTTCGCGGGCAATTGCTCTACCATCTGAGCTGTCCAAGCACTACTCACGCCCCGTCCTCACAGCTTTACTTCTGGCGGTACCTCGTCTCCAACCTTCCAAACTTTACAGAAGCTCTCCTGCGAACGTTGCAGAACTAGCACTCCTGAAAGAAAGGGTATTGCGGAGACATGGCTTAGCCACAGCCTGGGGGATGTTTCCAGAATGAGATGTTCCCTCTGCAGCGAAGTGTGCGCTGATATGAAACTTCTTGGCGGATTAAAAGTTTGCTAACAATGGGGCTGTACCAGATCAGCAACAGGCAAACGCAAACGCGTCTTATTCAACACCACTGTGATCATTACATGTTACTGAAAGCGAATCATAACGGCAAAGAATAAATTCCCAGAATAACTAATCATAATGTCACACGAGCTACCCATCTTTCTTCCTTCTGCAGATGTTAGATGGCTTACCGTCTGTGAGATGTGCCATACTTCAAACTAGACTCCTCCGGATGAGAGGCCACGCAAAATACCAGATTTTGTTCTGGACGGCAGTTTAATCTACGCACTCTGTGGTAATCTCCCCATTTCTTATACTACCTCATTAGATGCTTGACTCATCATGATTTTGTGGTAGGGAGATCCATTCTTATCATCTACACAGGTGGCGGCCGATCGAAGTAATCGCCTGATAATGAATATTGATCCGAAGAGAATTTAAGGTCATGTGAATCAAGGTGGGTGCATCTGAATATTCTGCAGACTGATTCGCGCCGGCCGGAGTGGCCGAGCGGTTCTAGGCGCTACAGTCTGGAGTCGAGCTACCGCTACGGTCGCAGGTTCGAATCCTGTCTCGGGCATGGATGTGTGTGATGTCCTTGGGTTAGTTAAGTTTAGTTATTTCTAAGTTCTAGGCGACTGATGACCTCAGAAGTTAAGTCGCATAGTGTTCAGAGCCATTTTTGAAGACTGATTCGCTAACCAACAGCCTCTTAGAGACTACACGCCCCATGGTGGTAAACCACCTATCTTGTGGATTCCGTCTTAGATTATCATTACGAAAACATCCTGAAAATTAAGACACGCTTTGCTATCGCATTAACTAAAGGTGAAACCTAAGAAAGACTACTTTACGAATTAGCTCTAAACTAAGAACAGAACCACATGGTTCAACGGTCAGCCCAAAAGAAAGTGAGTGCATAAGACCCTCTGATATTTACATAAAATAAGTATATGAAATAAATTCAACGTGAATGCCTGAATAAAATCGCCGATCGTATTACCCCCGCTATAGTCTAGGTATTAATAACCCCTTTGCGAAGTGAAGGTACACAAGTTCAGTAGAGAACCAACCGTACATCTCTCACTTTCGAAGCTCTGGAGCATTGTGACCTCTCTTCCTTTGTGGAGTCTGAATTCCCGGGCTACCCGAAGGTTAAGAGTTTAAAAACCACTCAAGATCCACAACAGGAGACGAAAAGATGCGGAAAGGCTATGGATCTGTATCGTGGTTAAAAAAATAACACATTTGCATTCTGCCTTGCCCGAGGCTCTGGGTGTTCGCTGATATATGAAAGGAAACGCAGTTGTGAGAGGCGATTGTACATTACGTTATAACACAAACTAAACTACGTAGATGTGAGGTGATAAGGCCTACAATTTAAATGAAAGGGCGTCTAGAATGAGATTTTCACTGTGCAGCGGCGTGTGCTCTGATATGAAACTTCCTGGCAGATTAAAACTATGTGCCGGGCAGAGAATCGAACTCGGGACCTTTGCCTTTCGCGAGCAAGTGCTCTACCAACGTTTTTTTTTTTTAAATCTCATTTTGTTCTTCGTTGTTCTTCGTAACCGCTCGGGGCGGACGTCGCAAGACACCCGTTTGAGTGCGTCGTTGATCCATTAACTCAGATTTTTTTTTTATTACAGAGGGCAGGTAACCCTCTGACCGAACACGCTGAGTTACCGTGCCGGCACCAACTGAGGTACCCAAGCACGACTCACGCCCCCTCCCCACTGCTTTACTTCTGCCAGCGCGTCTTCTTCTGGAAGCGCGTCTAATCGACCCCTTTCAGCTTCGCCGAACACTTAAGCGTGAACGCAGACGTGGAGCGCGGTACTCACGCAGACGAGCCCCTGCAGGAGGCGTAGCGCGAAGAGCGCGTCGTGGTGCAGGCGGGCGGCGGCGGGCAGCAGCAGCGTGGCCACCGACTGCAGCAGGTTGCCCAGCACGAACAGCCGCTTGCCGCCCCAGCGGTCGCTGGCCCAGCCGCCCAGCGCCTGGCTCGCCACGTACCCGTAGAAGAAGCCCGACAGCACGCGGCCCTGCACAGCCTTGCTCCACTCGAACTCGCCCTGTCCAACAGAACACACATACACACACACTCTCTCAGTTACCACCTCCCATCGCAGAAGGTACCAAAATAAAATTGTAAATTTTTTTATTGACTCTTCATTTACCACATGGTGCTCTTTGTTTCCTTGCAACACGCACGATTACAAACTATTTTCTATACTATACATATACACACTACTGTCCATTAAAATTGCTACACCATGAGGATGACGTCCTACAGACGCGAAATTTAACCGACAGGAAGAAGATGCTGTGATGTGCAAATGATTACCTTTTCAGAGCATTCACACAAGATTGGCGCCGGTTGCGACACATACAACGTACTGGCATGAGGAAAGTTTCCAACCGATTTCTCATACACCAACAGCACTTGACCGGCGTTGCCTGGTGAAACGTCGTTGTGATGCCTCGTGTGAGGAGGAGAAATGCGTACCATCACGTTTCCGACTTTGATAAAGGTCGGATTGTAGCCTATCGCGATTGCGGTTGTGGCGTCGCAACTAGTGCGAGCGCACAGTTTTCTATCAAATATTTACTGTGAAATGTAGACAGACTGTAAAGTAGCCATCAGATTAGCATATGTGCTGTGGCGGGCAGATTACCGGTGTCCGTTCGTCTGACGTCACGACCATATGGCATGTCTGTACCGTGAGAATGTAAGACCTGTGCGCTAACTAGCCGCGTGTATAACGTGGAACTTTCATCTTTAATAACTTCTAACTGAGGAACCTGAGGAAATTAAAAGTTAATATACTAGTTTCTGTTATGAATAAAAATAAGTCATCCAAATTTGAGCTTTGAAACCTGCATATTTTGGAAATTAGAAAAATCTTACAGAAAACGCAAATTTCTACAATTTTCGAGTCTAAATAAATACCATTATGTATAGATCACCTTCAGTGACCATCCAACTATGAAACAAAATCACCTTCCGTGCTTTTGTATTTATTTTGAGAATTTTACTTTTAGAAATTCACCTATAACTTTGTTAAAACCATAAATGTTTTGAATTTTTGTGAACAGTTATTTTATATGAGTAGGTGAGAGTGAATGAGTGTGCCTGAGTGAATGAAAGAGGGACATTCGCCATTCTTTGCAAGTGTATAAAATCTAGGTTGGAACTCGCAAGTGTTCAGACGATGTAACCGTGGGAACAGAGTCGCCAGTGGTTCCCCATCTTAGTGAATGTCGGATGTCCAAGAGTGTATGGTATTGTACAAGCAGCCAGAACGTTCGCGAGTATTTAAATAATTTCTGGAAATAAAGTAAAGTCTAGTTTTCCTTTCGGTTTGTTAAATTATACAGTAAATTTTGTGTAACAAGAAATCATGACGTAAATGATTCAGAAGTCATGACTGGTGCGTGCTAGATTTTGGCGCGAGGCGCACCCAAAGAGTTAATTCTGATTGGCTGTGTGATGTGTGAGCCAATGAGATGCGAGGACGGTTAGCAGACTAGGAGAGTGAGTCGCGAGTGGATGAGGAGTCGCGAAGGAACTGTGATCGAGAAGAGACATGCTTGATGTGTCCTCGCGAATAATGTGTAAAATGAAGTCATAAAACGGCTTCATCGGTTCGGTACTGTGCGATTTGAGACTGGAAGAGTCCAGTAACGCGTAGTGTGAGTTTGAGCGAGTTGTGACTTTTCGTTCCGCGAAAGACGCGAGTAACTTTAATAATTAAAAGCGTGGCGGTACTTCGTAAACTTTTACTAAGTGCTTATGGCGAGCATTAACGTTAAAAAACGAACTATTATTGAACATCGACTGCAAACGTGTATGTTAGAAAATCGTCTGTGTTGCAGTTAAGTAAATTCCGTAACTTTGAAAGCTAATTCTGGCGGGGTTTGAGTGTGGATAGAATTGTGAACTGAACTTTCTTCAAACGTAGATTAGCGGGCTGATGATCAGGCTTAAAGACAATAAAGAGCTTAAATAGAATTACCAACTTCGCGTTCTCGTTTGAGTAAACAATTACTACCATTCCAATAACTCAATTTATTTAGGAAGATTGCTCATAGATTGTATTTCAGCAAACATGTATCGCGGCCTCCGGTGAGCGGCTATTAAATTGCAGTTTCTTCAACACTGCTTTTCTGCAATTTTTCCAGTAGCTGCTATCAGGAGAGGCGAGTGCAGCAACTACCTAAGAAACGAGGTAGGTGGATTTTCTTTCAGGGAAAGGAAACTGCGCGATAAGAGCCTGACCCGTCGCAAGTGGTGCATCGGCCGGGAAATAAAAATAGTAAATTCCAGTGAATTTCAAAAAAAAAGCAGTAGTGACAATTACCGGACAATACAGAAGTGCTCGCTATGTGTAGGAACTGTGTAGCGTACAAATTGATATCGCCACGTGAATAGGAAGGACAGTGAAAGTGTCCGTGAACTGTAATGTGTTGTACGGAACGGAAGAATTTTTCGGTGACTACGCGCCGATTGGAATAGCAGTCTACGACGGCGTCTGGCAGACGACGAGCTACGGAGACTACGCAGAGGCGACGACAGCAGTGGCAGTTGGCAGCGCTGATTCGAGCGGGGGCCCGGAAACTGGTACAGCATTGCAGTGTATGGTGAACGGACCCGCAGTTTCATCTAGCAGCAACGCAGCACGCCGAAGCACAAAGTTAAGTACAGTGCTTTTGAAAACTTTGTGTGTTTGTGGAGTCAAACTGAGAAAAATGGCTGAGTTTCAACCAAGTGACAAAAAGGCGGAACTAAGTTGTGATAGTGGGATGGAGACAGGGGAAAATGACCCCATGAATTTTAGTTTAGACGTGTCTCAACCCAATTTCAGTAGTAGTTTGACTGATTCATCCTATGTTAATTATAGTTTGGAGTCAGATCCAAATATGTCAGTGCCCAGTGAGTTACAGTTACCCATGCCGGTAATTAATGTTAATAGGGACATTGTATCAGCAAATGAGGGGGCGAAGGATAATGTCGCCAGTATGCTGATGAATCTATTAACTAAGATGAACGTGTTGGATTCCAATATGTCAAGTAAGATGGATTCCAGTATGTCAAAAATGGATTCCAGTATATCAAAATTGGAAACTAATATATCACAAATGGATTCAAAAATGTCTAAATTAGGATCTGATTTAAGTAATGAGATGACTAAAATGGGCGCTGATTTAGATTCCAAAATATCCGATCTCAGAGACTGTTGGAAGCAAGATTTAGCAGTGCTCAGTAGTAAAGTAAATGTTGAAATACAGCAGGTTAAACTAGAATGTACAGAAAATATTGTTCAAGTGCAAAGTGAATTGACGACACGAATCGAACAGGTTACTGAGGATCAACAGCAATTTAAATCCCATGTTGATGCAGAATTAGATAAAGTATGTGAGCACATAAAAGTGGTAGAGAATTCCAATGAAATTAATCATGCCGCCTTAGAATGTAAAGTAAATGATACCAAAATTCGGTGTGAGAAACTTGGAGAGCAAGTTGTAAATAAGGTCAATAATTTAGAGACTCACATAAGCCATTTCAGTGAAAGTGTGAATGAGCAACTTTGTGGGCATGAATGCAGACTAACCAAAGTAGAACAGTGTGTTTCTAACCATAGTGGTAGTATAATTTCCAGTGGAATAATTGAATCTACCGAGGTTGCGTATGTTACCCACAGACAGTTTTTAAAATTTGACCCAAGTAAGAACATGCACCCCAGAGAATTTTGGAACGATTTTGAAGACGTTTTGCCGAAAGTATGGAGCGATAAACAAAAGATAGGCTTTATCACTTCAAATTTGATGGGAGAGGCCAGAGTATGGGGGAATTTAGCCTCTGAAAAATACGCGAAATTGTCAGAATTTAAATTAGCGTTCTTTGAGGAATACTGGGGAAAGAGAAAGCAGATGGATGTTCTTAATCGGTTCTGGTCGGGAGAGAAGTATGACCCCAAGAGAGAGGGCATCAAACGATTTGTTCAAAGGTGGGTAACAACTCTGTCCTACCTTAGTAATAAGTTAGAAACAGAACAGATCATATTAGGGGTAGAAAATAAGCTACCGTGGAACTGGAAAACTAAGATCATATCTGCGCCCCGAGATAACATTGACAAGTTCGTACAGTATTTAGAAAGGGTTGAATCCGTCCAAAAAGAAGAAGAAAACATGAGGAGGGAGCATCGCCCGCCTGCTAGGCAGAATGACAATCGCGCGGATGTAAACATTAATAGGATGGGTGTTCAGAGAGGCGGCGGATACCGTGGCAGTTCACGTGGTAGAGGAAGAACATATGTTAACAGGTTCAATGAACGCGAGCAGTATGACAGCGGCCGACAGATGTCAGGAGGTGAGGCGGTCAGCTGGAGGCATAGTGATGACGCACCGCGCTCGGAAAACCATTAATTGTCTACGAGTGTGCTGGCGATCGTAGGCAACAGCGTTTAAAGTTAAATCCGCTGGCAAAACCATTCATAAGAAAGCAGCCTGAACGACCACCTAACATAAATGTTGTTGCTACAAAATTTAGGGAGGATAACGTAAAACAGACAGAGATAGTAGCTTTAAGTCAAGTGGAGGTTAATGAACCAATTAACTGTAAGAATAATCATAAGAAGCCACTTATTGAAGAACTAAGTACTAGTTATAAGGGTAATAATCAGAAAGACATTATGCACTGTAAAACTAATGAAGAGCTGTCGGATAGGGGTGAGAACAGTAATAATGGCAGGGTTGTGACTGTGCTTGATAAGATAATTGATGTTGTAGATAGTTACGAAGAAGAGGATAGATTAGAGGAGGAGGTAGAGGTTAATGACGACGCCTTGGATAGGGTCGTAGAAAAGGAGGTTAATGAGAAAGAGGGGGAAACATTGGAAAAATGTTTTGACTTAGCAATAGTGGATAGGCTAATAGGAGCTGCCACTAGAATTGAGGGTGATAATAAGCATGAAATAAACCCTGTAAGTGTGAATGTGATTGCCACCCAAAAGACAGGCTTCGAAAGGAGAGAAATTGTGCAAGATTTATTGGAGGAAGCAGAACCCAAAATAAATAAAGAGTACTTAGGGCAACCGATAGTAGAGCTAAGAGTATTAAATGAACCAGTTAAATGTTTGATAGATACTGGATCGGAAGTCTGTGCAGTATCCCAGAACTTGGTAAATGAACTCCCTAACAGTAAACAGATTGTTAAGATGCCAGTAAGTGGCTTGAACATTGTAGTAGCAACCGGTAAGACTAAGAAGACAGTAAAACAGGAAGTGTTTCTACCCATAGCATTTAAGGAAGTAGAAATAAGACAGAACTTCTTAGTTATAAATGGACTGAGTGTAGACATATTGGTGGGGGCTGACTTTTTGAATAAATATGAAGGATGGGTGAATTTTTCTACCAATGATGTTATGGTAAAAATTAAGGATAAACTAATTACTATACCTTTCATCGGTAAGCAGCTATGTGAGGATCCTGAGCAGAATGATTTTCCTATATGTATTTGTAAAACAGAGAAATTCTTGGAGGGCTATAATGAGTACGGTGGCAAAAAAGTAGAGGATCCGTCTGAGCTTGTGAGTGTCAGAAATAGGATCGAGGAGAAATTACTAGAATTAATTGATATTGATGAAGAAAGGAAAAACGATTTAAGACAAATACTAGTCAAACATGCCGAGGTTTTCTCAGATCAACCAGGGCTAGTAAAGGATTATGAGTGTTTTTTGACAGTGCAGAAAGACGCTCATTTCTTCAAAAAACCATTTGCAATCCCAGAAGTACATAAGGAGGCAGTACGTGACTTAATTCAAAATATGTTAGAGTGGGGAATTATTGAAAGGGCTGTTAGTGTGTACAATAACCCGCTAGTCATAGTTCCTAAGAAGGATGGCTCAATTAGACTAGTGTTGGATGCTCGAGCATTAAACAAAATAGTACTACCTGAGAGTGACCGTCCGGAGAATATTGAAGAACTGCTACAAAAGTTTAAAGGTGCTAAGTTCTTTACATCCATGGATGTGACCTGTGGATATTGGAACCTACCGTTAGCAAAGGAATCAAGAAAGTACACGGCATTCTTATTCGAAGGTAGATGTTATCAGTATAAGGTGGTGCCGTTTGGTTTAAATATAAGTGTATGTGCCTTTGTAAGAGCTATGTCGCAGGTATTAGGGGACCATCTACTAAGAAGAATTACAGTGTATGTAGACGACGTTTTGATATCGACACCAACGTGGGAGGAACACTGTATGTTATTGGATGAAGTATTGAGGGCCATAAAATTGGGGGGTATGAAATTGAAGCTAGACAAAACTGAATTTGTGAAGAAAGAAATTAAATTCTTGGGGCACATAGTGAGTGGCGATGGTATCATGCCGGATCCAGAAAAGATTAGAGCAATAAGGGATTATGCTGCACCTACAACACGTAAAGCATTAAAGGGGATGTTTGGTTTGTTTGGGTTTTATAGAAAATTTGTGTCTGGACAATTATTCAATGCACCGTGCCTGCGAGAACTCTTAAAGAAAAATGTAGTTTATAAATGGACTTCTGAGTGTCAGAAGGCGTTTGAAGAATTGAAAGAAGCTCTTATTAATAGTAAGATTTTGAACCATCCCGATTTTTCGAAACCATTTTGTCTGGGATCTGATGCTTGTGGTTACGGGTTAGGAGTTGAACTATTTCAGTTGGAAAAAGAAGGAGAAGAGGAAGTCCACAAGACCATAGCCTTTGCGAGCAGGTCATTGCAACAATCCGAGAAAAATTATAGTATATCTGAACTTGAAGCATTAGCTGTTATTTTCGGCCTGCAAAAATTTGAAAAGTACCTTTTAGGACATGAAATTTGGATCTACACAGACCATAGTGCCCTTACATATTTAGACTCATGTCAGCTAAAACATGCTAGATTAAGAAGGTGGTCCCTGTATTTACAGCAATTTAATTATAAGATGATATACATTAAGGGTTCCGAGAACATCGTGGCGGACGCCTTATCAAGAAGTGTGAAAGATACAGGACAAGAAGGGAAATCTTTAAGAAATACCGATAATAATGAAGTAATGTTGGCCATCATGCAGCTCCAGGACGATGGCTTAATTAAGCGCATTTGTAAGAACCTACGGAGGGAACAGAACCAGGATGACAACATTAAATTAGTAAAGAGTAGATTAGGTCATCCAGACTACCCAAAATTACTGGTCTACTATAAAGTGCATAAAGATGTCTTATTTAGGCGCAGGAAAGACAGTGAGGAGAATTGGAAAATATGTTTTCCGGAGCAACATGTAGATGCACTTATAGACTACGTACATTGTAAGTATGGGCATTATGGCGCTCGTAAATGTATAGCTAAGTTAAGTGAAGTGGTAATTTTTGATAATATGTGGAGAAGGGTGCAACAGCGATTAGAATCCTGTGATCGTTGCCAGAAAGTTAGGGCCAACAATAGAACTATCCAAGGACAGATGTATTCAGTAGAACCACAAAATCGGCTGGATTTAGTAGCTGTAGATTTATTTGGTCCACTACCAGTGTCTAGAGGGGGATGTGAATATGTGTTTGTGATGGTGGATGGGTTTACTAAGTACGTAAAATTTTACCCAATTAAGAAAGCCAACTCTAAAGTATTAGTGAATAAGTTGGAGAAGGACTATTTTGGGAAGATAGGAGTGCCAAAGGCAATATTGTCAGACAATGGGCCCCAGTTTATCTCTAAGAAATTTAGTGAATGTTTACAACAGAGAGGTATCGATCACATAAAAATCTCCGCGTACTTTCCTCAAGGGAACATGTGTGAGCGAATTATGAAGGAGTTAAACAGATTGTGTAGAACATATTGTCATAAAAAACACTCCGCTTGGGCCAATTATATTGAATACTTCGAAGAAGTAATAAACCATCTGAAGCATGAAGCCACAAGATATGCACCAGTAGAGCTAATGTGTGACATTAGGCCGAATAATATTTTATTCGACCTGGTCGAGTTTCCAAATCTCACAGACATAGCCATCGAAGAGAAGGAGAGACTGGCACGTATTAATATAAGAAAGAAGGCCCTGGAAAGAAAGAGAAGGCATGACGCAAGAGCTGATCCCACTAGTTTTCAGGTAGGGGATCTAGTGCTAGTGAAAACTAGGGAAAGATCTAAGAAACTTACGTCAGAAACAAAGAAGTTTACCGATGAGTACGTGGGCCCATTTAGAATCGTAGAGAAGCCTCACCCAAATGCTTATAGACTGGAGTTTGTAAAATCACATAAGGTGTTAGGGCTTAGGAACATTGTGGATTCGAAAAGATATGTTCAAAAGAGAGACGTGGCCAGGAGTGAGTAGATACCTCAGAGAGCTTTGCACTCTTTGCAGAGCTAAGTGCGTGACGAGCACTAGGTCTCGAGTCGTTTGACAATATTTCTTCCACTTTCTTTTCCGTATTGTCAACCTACCTCTTCTTTCATTCAGAACTAAAATTCTATCGTCTTTCCTTCTTTCTCTATCGTAGTTTTTAAGTGATAAAGTGTTTAAGTAATGAGTAGGAAAGAACCTCAGTGCAGTATAGGTTAAGCGTAAGGAATGAGTGTAAGAGAAAATCAAAAAGGATTAAGATACCTCAGATAAGTAATAAGTCTCAGTAAAGTAAATGTTTGGCCTAAGGTGTGAGTAATGCCCTTAGAAAGGTAAAATAACTAAGAAATGTAAGAGCCTCAGAAAATATGGTGACGAACATTGAAGCTGTTTGTTAAGTAACAGAACGATATGTTAAGACGTAGCATTAAGCTAATGTTTAGGAAAGGAAATGGAGCAGTACAGCAAAACTGTCTGTTCAATGAAGTCAGAGCCTCAGGAGGTGATTTAGTGGTAAAATGAGTAAAGGTACAGTGCAACAAGGTTGACTGTCAAAGGGGTAAAGGAAGTTAAGTTAAAGGGACAGTGCAGCAGGACTGACTGTCAAATGAAGAGAAATATGTGAGAAAAGGAGAAAGAATGAGCATAGTGTTTGGCTAGCTCGATATTAGGAAAAAGTGAGGCTACGAAGGTGAGTAAATAAAAAGCTTAATGTTGGTAACCAGAGGTGGCGTTTGTTGGTAAACAGAGGAGATGTTTGTAAACAAAAGGAAGTGAGGCTACGAATGTAAACAGAGCTGAGGCGACGTTGGTAACTCAGGAGGTGGATGTATGTTAGAAAGTATGGGTAACGAGGTTTCGCAGATTAGTAGGAAACGCTTTAACAAATACTAACCTGAGTGTGTGAAGTATGAGTATGAGAATTGTAAATTAAACCCGAATGTGACTAGAGAAAACCTGATGTTGACAAGAAATTGAAGTAACTCCAGATATGTGAGATGAGGAAAGTACCCATGACATCGATTCCATTTTTGACCAGAGACACACAAAGCTCCCCAAGTTTGTCGTAGAGATTAGTATAAGGATTGTAGTGTTGATAAATGAATAAGTAAATATGTATTTTTCAGTGTTTAATTTATGATACAGGACTACAGGAGATTGCCTGGAGACAGAATTGTAATATTGATAATTTTGTGTATATTTTATATTGTTGTGTATTGTACAGGAACTGGAGAGTCACCAGTGCTGGCGGAGATTTATTATGTATTTGTGAACTATTTGTAGGAATTGTTTTTCTTAGTATTTCTTATGTAACCATAACTTGTTTGATTATGAGATGAAGAAGTAATTAAAGAGTAAATGTGCCACTTCGGTACTGCATTAGGAAAGTCAATTCACTTTTCACTTAAAAAAAAAAAAAAAAAAAAAAATTTGAAAATTGTACATACTGTAAAGTAAATTTTATCAAAAATATGAGACTTTAGAGTCAAGCAGATAGCGCCATTTATCGCTGCTGTAGGTTAAGACGTAGCAGTTAGAAAGGGAACTGAGGCCAGCTGATGTTTCAGGTGCGCCGAAGTAAACAGAGGTGGTAGCACGAGACTTGAAATGGACCTCCCAAGCAGGACCCGGTCGAACTACGAGTGCTATCAAAATCTTAAGTGTAAGTGGTAAAAAAGTGACGCTCACCATAGCGATAGTAGTGTTAGTGTGCGTGTGACGTACATCAAGATAGTATTTAGGTTTGTTTTCTCTTTCAGGAATTTGTAAATAGAATTTTGTAATCTGAAAAATTTTTTTTTTGAATGATGATAAAAGTGCATGTTTAGATATAAGATGTTTTGTAGGTCGTCAGCCCTAGGTATAAGTGGATGATTGATGTACAGGAACTATAAATGTTAAATAGCTGTTTGAGTAAATCTTTAATAGAAATTTTTTTAGAAAACTAAAAGTTTGTCATGAATGAAAAAATTTAGTTTCCTCAGGAGGTGTGTGGCGTCGCAACTAGTGCGAGCGCACAGTTTTCTATCAAATATTTACTGTGAAATGTAGACAGACTGTAAAGTAGCCATCAGATTAGCATATGTGCTGTGGCGGGCAGATTACCGGTGTCCGTTCGTCTGACGTCACGACCATATGGCATGTCTGTACCGTGAGAATGTAAGACCTGTGCGCTAACTAGCCGCGTGTATAACGTGGAACTTTCATCTTTAATAACTTCTAACTGAGGAACCTGAGGAAATTAAAAGTTAATATACTAGTTTCTGTTATGAATAAAAATAAGTCATCCAAATTTGAGCTTTGAAACCTGCATATTTTGGAAATTAGAAAAATCTTACAGAAAACGCAAATTTCTACAATTTTCGAGTCTAAATAAATACCATTATGTATAGATCACCTTCAGTGACCATCCAACTATGAAACAAAATCACCTTCCGTGCTTTTGTATTTATTTTGAGAATTTTACTTTTAGAAATTCACCTATAACTTTGTTAAAACCATAAATGTTTTGAATTTTTGTGAACAGTTATTTTATATGAGTAGGTGAGAGTGAATGAGTGTGCCTGAGTGAATGAAAGAGGGACATTCGCCATTCTTTGCAAGTGTATAAAATCTAGGTTGGAACTCGCAAGTGTTCAGACGATGTAACCGTGGGAACAGAGTCGCCAGTGGTTCCCCATCTTAGTGAATGTCGGATGTCCAAGAGTGTATGGTATTGTACAAGCAGCCAGAACGTTCGCGAGTATTTAAATAATTTCTGGAAATAAAGTAAAGTCTAGTTTTCCTTTCGGTTTGTTAAATTATACAGTAAATTTTGTGTAACAAGAAATCATGACGTAAATGATTCAGAAGTCATGACTGGTGCGTGCTAGATTTTGGCGCGAGGCGCACCCAAAGAGTTAATTCTGATTGGCTGTGTGATGTGTGAGCCAATGAGATGCGAGGACGGTTAGCAGACTAGGAGAGTGAGTCGCGAGTGGATGAGGAGTCGCGAAGGAACTGTGATCGAGAAGAGACATGCTTGATGTGTCCTCGCGAATAATGTGTAAAATGAAGTCATAAAACGGCTTCATCGGTTCGGTACTGTGCGATTTGAGACTGGAAGAGTCCAGTAACGCGTAGTGTGAGTTTGAGCGAGTTGTGACTTTTCGTTCCGCGAAAGACGCGAGTAACTTTAATAATTAAAAGCGTGGCGGTACTTCGTAAACTTTTACTAAGTGCTTATGGCGAGCATTAACGTTAAAAAACGAACTATTATTGAACATCGACTGCAAACGTGTATGTTAGAAAATCGTCTGTGTTGCAGTTAAGTAAATTCCGTAACTTTGAAAGCTAATTCTGGCGGGGTTTGAGTGTGGATAGAATTGTGAACTGAACTTTTCTTCAAACGTAGATTAGCGGGCTGATGATCAGGCTTAAAGACAATAAAGAGCTTAAATAGAATTACCAACTTCGCGTTCTCGTTTGAGTAAACAATTACTACCATTCCAATAACTCAATTTATTTAGGAAGATTGCTCATAGATTGTATTTCAGCAAACATGTATCGCGGCCTCCGGTGAGCGGCTATTAAATTGCAGTTTCTTCAACACTGCTTTTCTGCAATTTTTCCAGTAGCTGCTATCAGGAGAGGCGAGTGCAGCAACTACCTAAGAAACGAGGTAGGTGGATTTTCTTTCAGGGAAAGGAAACTGCGCGATAAGAGCCTGACCCGTCGCACGGTGTATCGTATCGCGGCATTGCTGCTCGCGTTGGTCGACATCCAATGACTGTTAGCAGCATATGCAATCGGTGGGTTCAGGAGGGTAATACGGAACGCCGTGCTGGATACCGACGGCCTCGTATCACTAGCAGTCGAGATGATAGGCATCTTATCCGCATGGCTGTAACGGATCGTGCATCCACATCTCGATACCTGAGTGAACAGATGGGGAAGTCTGCAAGATAACAACCATCTTCACGAACAGTTCGACGATGTTTGCAGCTGCATGGACTATCAGCTCGGAGACGCCGGCTGCGGTTACCCTTGACGCTGCATCACAGACAAAAGCGCCTGCGATGATGTACTCAACGACGAACCTCGGTGAACGAATGGCAAAACGTCATTTTTTCCGATGAATCCAGGTTCCGTTTACTGCATCATGATGGTCGCATCCGTGTTTGGCAGTATCGCTGTGAACGCTCATTGGAAGCGTGTATTCGTCATCGCAATACTGGCGTATCACCCGGCGCGATCGTATGGAGTGTCACTGGTTACACGTCACGTCTTGTTCGCATTGACGGCACTTTGAACAGTGGACGTTCATTTCAGATGTGTTACGACCAGATCTCTCACCAATTGAAAACGTCTGGTCAATGGTGGCCGAGCAACTGGCTCGTCACAATTCGCCAGTCACTACTCTTGATGAACTGTGGTATCGTGTACACGCCATCCAAGCTGTGTTTGACTCAATGGCCAGACGTATCAAGACCGTTATTATGGCCAGAGGTGGTTGTTCTGGGTACTGATTTCTCAGGATCTATGCACCCAAATTGCGTGAAAGTGTAATCACATGTCAGTTGTAGTATAATATATTTGTGCGTTTATCATCTGCATTTCTTTTTGGTGTAGCAATTTTAATGCCCAGATCACCATTAAGTGTGACACGTCCTCAATTCAAGAGACTCTGTGGGGAGGTTTGATATTTAAATCACTACGTTCCTAGTGATGAGGAACCTTACGATAACACCTCTCCTTCCCTTGCTGACCAAATACTGGCAGTGAAAAATTTTTCCACCACCACATTTCGTTGCGCTTACCCCCAGGTCGGCGCTGCAGCATAAGAATGCGTTAGCGATCTCGGCCACTGAGGCGGGTTACTACATGCTACTGAAATTGCAGTTCCCGAATACTACTTTCCAATTCCACTCCTACGTGTGATAAAAATAATAACTGTTTTGTTTACTAATATTATTTATTCCTGCGATGTTTTCTGCCAGTTCTATGCAATCACAACGTCGGTAATGTTTATGTGTTCAGCGGATCCAGAACTCCTGCAGAACTGTGTGCTTGGAAAAACTCAAAATTCTAATCTGAATTACAAGTCTCTGATGTGAAAACCATCCTCCTAGACAACATTTGTTAGCGTAACTGCTGATCAAATTGGAGCTTTTTTTTAGCTCTGGTAATATTAGAAGTCGACAAACTCTACAGATACTAGGATTTGCTCCAGGAGCTTTCACACTGTCGATAACAGGAGAATTTCTGGAGCTGACATTATTGGTGCTCAATTGGAAAATCAGTAACCAAGGAAATCAAACAAAGAAAGGAATGCTTGAGGATCGAGAAGAAAATGTACATGTTTTGCACTACTTCACATAGCTTAGTTAAGGCATAATACAAACATTCTCAGATATTTGATTTAGGTTTCCCGTAACTTACATTTAGGAAACCTAATGTACCTTTTCCCCAGAAACCACTGACGTTATACTGTTACTTAAATTTGTTATGCAACTAATCAGTACTATGGTCAGTCGTTCCGTGGAAGGAATTTTTATTTAATATGATAGTAGGCCATTTATGTAAGAAGAATGACCTAAATTTTTTTTTTTTGCATTTTTTCACAGATACTTCCAGAGACGTAAAAATCCTGCAAAAGAAGATACCAAAATTCTGTTCCACAGATATTCGTAATAGTGGTATATCAAACTCTGTACAAATATGCATTAATTCTGTTCTGATAGATTTTCAAAAGAAGACATTTGTACTCACTTTGTACAAAACATTTTGTTTATAATTAAAAACGTAAAATGTCAATACGCATGAAAACTTACGTGTATAAGAACTGTGCCAAATTTAGTTACATCGACTTGATAATTTTGGACTTTATAATGTTTCTTTGAAGGTTTTCTAATTTCTCATACATTAGCGACATTCCTCCATCTCACATTCCAAGACAAAAGAAAAACCGGCGCACCACGAAGGAATTATGCAAACAGGATGGAAATGGGTAGACGTGATGTACATGTGCGGACCAGGAAACGATTACAGCTTCAGAAAAATCTGATGACTCATTCAAGAAAAAGAGCAGCAAAAATTGAGCAAGTCAATAATGTGTTGGTCCTACTCTGGCGTGTATGCAAGCTGTTATTTGACTTGACATGGATTGACAGGCTTATAGGATGTCCTTTTTAGGCATAATATGCCAAATTCTGTCCAATTGGGGTGTTCGATCGTCAAAATCGCAAGCTGGTTGGCGGGCCCTGCCCATAATGCTCCAAATGTTCTCAGTTGGGGGAGAGATCCGGCGACCTTGCTGGACAAGGTAGGGTCTGGCATGGACGAAGACAAGCTGCTGGAACTCTCACCGTGTCCAGGCGGACACCATATTGCTGAAAAGTAAGCCCAGGATGGTTAGCCCTGAAGGGAAACAAAACGGGGCGCAGGATATCGTCGACGTACAGCTGTGCTGTAAAGGTCCCGCAGATGACAACCAGAGGGGACCTGCTACGAAATGAAAAGTCACCCAACTCCATCACTCCTGGTTGTCAGGCCCTATGGCGGACGATAGTGAGGTCGGTATCTCATAGCTGTCAGAGTCGTCTTCAGACTTGTCTTCGCTCCTCATCGGGGCTCAATTCAAAATTGTACTCATCACTGAAGACGTTACTGCTCCCGTCAATGAGATTGCACGCTGAATATTCCCGACATCACTGCCAACGAGGTTGTTGGTGTACAGAGGTCAATGGTTGTCGGTGCAAGGGGTGCCGAGAGCTCAGGCACCTTTTTGCGAGCCACCTGTTGGTGGTTCTCGTGGTCACTCAAGCACCAGATGCACGCCGGATCGATGACAATGTGAATCTTGGGCTGTGAGTGCCTCTCTGACGTTTGCTCGGTCTTCGAGCTCTGTCGGCTCCCTAGGTCGACCGCTTCCTTTTGATTCAACCATTCCTGCCATCATCGAATAGTAGCGTTGCTGCTATTTAGATGGCGAGTGATTCGTCAATTATTCCAACCATCGTCTTTGGCCCAACTATACTTCTGCTCTGAAGTGTGGACCTGTTTCTATTGCTCAAGCGCCTGTCTGCGAGGTATAGTTACTTGCATCGATATCTGTATCAATAACAATTTGTAACCAGTTAGCGTAACTTATTATTTATTTCGTTTTTCAGTGTGTTTCGTGTTTACTTGGTGTGTTAAGGGAAGTTGCAAGCTTAGATAAGGGCGTGCAGCAAGGACAAAAGATAAATATTGTAGCCTATTCTTCTTACTTCGTGTAGATCGTAATGAAGAAGATATGAATCATAAGTTATGAATATCAACGGAGAAGGCCAAAGAAATCGACTTCGATATGGACCTGAAAATAAATCGAACAGCTCACAATTACCCAATTTGTGGTTTTGTGGCATGTTGATAGATTAAAGAAGAAAATACAGTCGTGAGACAATTACCTAGGCGAGTTAGACAAAGTGCCTGGAGTCGAAGGAACAACAGGAAGTTGAGGATTGGACATAGCAGCAAAAACACGAGTAATTAATTTTGTGTTAGTACGTAATAGGGACATTGTAAGGGGAGTGTTGAAAGACAAAATATGGACGGTAGAAGATCAATGGGAAACCAAGGGAAAGATTATAGTATAAGAATGAAAAGCAAAACAAATCGTGAATGTCAAGCAGAAAATTCGTGAGGAAGCGGCGGGCAAAATATTGCGGCTGCTGGCTGATGGGCAGTACCAACTTCAGTTCATGCTTTTACCGCAATGAACAAGTTAGATAGTAGTGAGTTATTAATAAACCTTCCTCGTTTCCGGTAATGTTTCTCATGAATTACTTCCCCAGTTGTCAGATTAATTCCTGACACCCTTCACAGATTTCCGATTTCGTTTCTATATTGATTATACACAAAAGGATCCGCAGTGGGCACTAACTGCAGCTACCTACTTTACATTACGATTAAATACGATTTTATTTCCTTACTCCTACTTCAATTGCTTGTCAGAAATGAAGGGAGGAAAACTAACAGCTCTGCATTCGTGAAATAGTAATTATCTGATGCTGAATTAACTTTGAAAATTACGTTATTAATTTTGATGGCAATGGAATTGCGATTTAATGCTACTAGATGAGAAGTAACATAGCCGGCGACAGGGTCGGGGTTCCCTCTTCAAATTACGAGGTGAGGTACGTACAGCGGAAAAAGTGCAGGACTGACTTAATGGCTACACTCTGACGTGGTTGTCACTACTTGAATGTGAAAAATTGTGGAAATTTTTGGAATGTATGTTGGAAAATGTTAGTCTAGGTGAAGAGGAAGCTTCTAAGGCCGGTAATTAAGGAGTAGATGGATTGTAGTGTAGAGAATCAAATGAAGAAGGGAGGAAGACTCTGCTTCATCATCCTGTCGGTGAAGAGTCGAGGCACAACATAGGATCTGGTAAGGTCAGGGTACGAAACAGATGTTTGCCTTTATAAAAGAACGATTCAAATGTCAGCCTTAAGTTATACACTACATAAACACAAGGCAAACCTGATCTGAAGGCTCGAAGGGAATATGAAACGCAGTTTTTTGTGTGTGGTCGATCTGTTTCTTTAATTTCTAATTTTCTTACATTTGTTTAACCTTGTGCCACCTGACACACTCAAACAAGTTGCGACTAGAGTGAAAGATTCCTTCTATGTGCAGATAGTAACAACATCACATTACATTTTTATGTGATATCAGCTGAGTACCTGACGTTGCCCAAGTCCTTATTCCAGTCTTCTTTTACTCCATCTCCTCCTTTAACTATCTCAGTCCATGTCCTTCTCCTCTTCACTCTCCCCATCTGCTCCTTTCTCCTCATCAATCTTCTCCTCCTCCCCTCTAAGTCAATCTCCTCCTGATCCTCAACGTCCTTCTCAACTCTTTTAAGCCAATCTCCACGTCCCCTTCTTATTGTTCACCTCCCTCCTTGTCCTCCTCTCTTGGTCTATGTCCTCCTCCTACTCCTCTCTCAATATCTTCATTTACCTTTCTCTGTCTATCACCTGCCCCTCCACCCTCCGTCTACCTGCTCCATTCCTCTCTGCTCTACTGACCCTCCCCCTCTCATGTCCTTCTCTCCTCCCCCCTCCCCCATCCATCTCCTCCTTTTTCCTTTCTCGGTCGATCTGCTCTTTCCCTTCGGTTCATCTCCATTCCCCACTGTCAATCCCCTACTTCCCTCCTCTCTGTCCACCTCCTCCTTTGCCCTTTCTGTACATTTCCACCTTCCCTTCTCTGTCAATTTCCTCCTCCCTGCAATGGCTCTTGTCGTCGCTGTTGGAGTATTTGGATGATTTGTGGTTTTTGCTATGCCGAGCTTGTGCGAGAGAGCGGCAGTTGGCTTCTGACTATTCTTGTCCTTATGTATCTCCTCTTATTTTAACTATTTGAGTAGTTTCCTGGAAAATGATTTATGAAATTGACAACCAAACTCTTTTACTGAGTGGTTCTTAAAATCCAATGTGGCTGTCAGCCAACTAATTAGTTTTGAAATTACCTTTTTCATTCACCACAAAAATTCTTTGTCTTGCCTTTTTTTAATTGTGATGTGTTCCTTACATGTAATTGTTCGTAAATAAGTGTGCCAAGACGTTGATCAGTGTTTCTTGCCATATTCGTCTGTGTGAATACAAATGCTGTTACTGTCGTCGCTTATCTGTTGCGTATTTCGTAATTACTTCGGATTTTTTCTAAATTTCAGATTAAATAACAAATAAACTGTTTTTGTTCTACTGATTTTTGTACGTTACTAACTAGTTTTCGGCTTATTGGGCCATCTTCAGGAAACAACCAACTACTGTCCTCAAGTGACAATAGAGATTAAGTATCTAAACATTATAAATAAAGATGCAATCCACTTGTACAGAATGATGTACACCAAACATGTTTTTTAGCACCGTAAACTATACTTTACGCAGTGGACTGTTAAACACAATAAATAATTAAATTACGTAACATTACAGTATTATAGGTATAATGTTATAGTTTGTGAGGTTGCGACATTGGTTGAGAATTATCGAACTGAGCATTGTCACTTACGTTGCGGAACAAACAGGTTTTACACTGTAAATTACAGTTTACACAATGGATGATTTTAAACATAATACACGAAAAATACACAATATTACTGTATTAAAAGTTATATTGTTATAATAATGGGGTTTGTGAGGGAATCAAGGTATGGACTAGAAATTCTATTGGGGTATTAATTTCTGTAGCACTATGTGATTATTGTGATTATCTGTTGATATATGGTTGGATGACTGCACAATGTGAAGTTTAAAAGTGGGGATGTATTCGTCTGCAATCGATCATTTAGAATCAGCTGGGGATCTTAAGCTAAATGTTTGTTTACCTCAAGTGCTTCTAACAAGCTGAGTTTGCTTCCTTTGTTGGCTATACGTAGCACTATGTTTAGGGATTGCTTACGTTGAAACATGTTGCATGCTCTTCACTACTAGGAGAGGAATTTTCTTAGTAAATTCTAGCTTTAGCGTATCATTTGGTGACTATTGAGCAACAAATCCTTTAGTCTTACAGAATAATGATTAATAACGAAGCCATGATGCTCCCCCGTACTGTGTTCAAATGCATGCTTATCTGAGTCAGTTTGGAGGCGTTATTATGTAGTAGATGGGGGAAAGTCGTAGGCATCGTGGTGACTATGAAAGTACACTCCTGGAAATGGAAAAGAAAACACATTGACACCGATGTGTCAGACCCACCATACTTGCTCCAGACACTGCGAGAGGGCTGTACAAGCAATGATTACACGCACGGCACAGCGGACACACCAGGAACCGCGGTGTTGGCCGTCGAATGGCGCTAGCTGCGCAGCATTTGTGCACCGCCGCCATCAGTGTCACCCAGTTTGCCGTGGCATACGGAGCTCCATCGCAGTCTTTAACACTGGTAGCATGCCGCGACAGCGTGGACGTGAACCGTATGTGCAGCTGACGGACTTTGAGCGAGGGCGTATAGTGGGCATGCGGGAGGCCGGGTGGACGTACCGCCGAATTGATCAACACGTGGGGCGTGAGGTCTCCACAGTACATCGATGTTGTCGCTAGTGGTCGGCGGAAGGTGTACGTGCCCGTCGACCTGGGACCGGACCGCAGCGACTCACGGATGCACGCCAAGACCGTAGGATCCTACGCAGTGCCGTAGGGGACCGCACCGCCACTTCCCAGCAAATTAGGGACACTGTTGATCCTGGGGTATCGGCGAGGACCATTCGCAACCGTCTCCATGAAGCTGGGCTACGGTCCCGCACACCGTTAGGCCGTCTTCCGCTCACGCCCCAACATCGTGCAGCCCTCCCCCAGTGGAGTCGCGACAGGCGTGAATGGAGGGACGAATGGAGACGTGTCGTCTTCAGCGATGAGAGTCGCTTCTGCCTTGGTGCCTATGATGGTCGTATGCGTGTTTGGCGCCGTGCAGGTGAGCGCTACAATCAGGACTGCATACGACCGAGGCACACAGGGCCAACACCCGGCATGATGGGGTGGGGAGCGATCTCCTACACTGGCCGTACACCTCTGGTGATCGTCGAGGGGACACTGAATAGTGCACGGTACATCCAAACCGTCATCGAACCCATCGTTCTACCATTCCTAGACCGGCAAGGGAACTTGCTGTTCCAACAGGACAATGCACGTCCGCATGTATTCCGTGCCACCCAACGTGCTCTAGAAGGTGTAAGTCAACTACCCTGGCCAGCAAGATCTCCGGATCTGTCCCCCATTGAGCATGTTTGGGACTGGATGAAGCGTCGTCTCACGCGGTCTGCACGTCCAGCACGAACGCTGGTCCAACTGAGGCTCCAGGTGGAAATGGCATGGCAAGCCGTTCCACAGGACTACATCCATCATCTCTACGATGGTCTCCATGGGATAATAGCAGCCTGCATTGCTGCGAAAGGTGGATATACACTGTACTAGTGCCGACATTGTGCATGCTCTGTTGCCTGTGTCTATGTGCCTGTGGTTCTGTCAGTGTGATCATGTGATGTATCTGACCCCAGGAATGTGTCAATAAAGTTTCCCCTTCCTGGGACAATGAATTCACGGTGTTCTTATTTCAATTTCCAGGAGTGTAGCTGGCACACAGAATGTGCTCAGTTCTCCCGTTACTTGTCTCACGGAACCACAGCTGACGTGACATCTTTGGCTTTGACGAAAGCCAGAATACGCTCGGGAAATGAAAAACTGTTTACCAGTCATGGAATGCTCTCTCGCTGTCAAATATACAAAAGACTTGTAGTAAAATAATTGCCCGCACTCAAATGCACACAAAAGGTAAAATGTACACAATGAGTAAGTCAGCCACATTTAATAACAACCCATCATGAGAACATGTGAATATGGCACTGGAATAGAGGTTTGAGAAATAAAGACACGACTGCCTCAAATACAGTGATTGAGATTCGTTCCAATTTGTGGTACTCTGAAAACTGGAATAGTTCATTATAAATGCGACAAATAGTGACTAATTTTGATGAAAAAGCTCCCTAATTTACATTTTTATCCATAGTCCGCAGCTCGTGGTCTCGTGGTAGCGTTCCCGCTTCCCGAGCACGGGGGTCTCGGGTTCGACTCCCGGCGAGGTCAGGGATTTTCACTTGCCTCGAGATGACTGGGTTTTGTCATGCCGCCTTCACCATTATCATTCATCCTCTTTACGGTCGGAGTTATAAGAGTCGAGGGGCACGAAAGGGAAGCCGTGGTTGGGAAGGGAGTGAGACAGGATTGTAGCCTTCCCCGATGTCATTCAATCTGTATATAGAGCAAGCAGTAAAGAAAACAAAAGAATAATTCGTAGCAGGTATTAAGACCCAAAAATGGCCAACCACCTGAATTATTACCTTGCCTAGTACGGTGGCGCGGGTTCAAATGGCTCTGAGCACTATGGGACTCAACTGCTGTGGTTATCAGTCCCCTAGAACTTAGAACTACTTAAACCTAACTAACCTAAGGACATCACACACATCCATGCCCGAGGCAGGATTCGAACCTGCGACCGTAGCAGTCGCACGGTTCCGGACTGCGCGCCTAGAACCGCGAGACAACCGCGGGGCGGCGCGGGTCTCCTGCGTCGTTCCCCTACGCTCTGTCTGGGAGTACAGGAAATCATCATCATCATCAGCATCCATGAATATGACTTTTTCCACTTTTGTAGTAGGTCACTATACAGAATGAGGCGCCACTGGTATCATCATGGAGCCTTCTGTGGCAGTGACAAGATTCAAATTCCCTTTCGCCCATCTTGAAGTATGTTTATCGGGGTTCCTTCAAACCGTTCCAGGTGGAGACAGGAATCCTTTCAAAAGGCCGTGGATCAAATCTTTGGGGTAGTTTTCTAGCACTAATATACACGAAGTTGACGTGGGGTCACACAGCACCCTTGTTTGCATTGAACAGTCAGTTTTCTCTATGGTCTCTCATTTTCCGAGTGGCTTTTCGCAGACTGAATTCGGTTCTGCATTTGTCTATATGCCAAGGTGCTACTTTTAAAACTCTCGGCCAGTGACGAAGGAGCGGTCGTTAACGCTGCGGCACAATTGTCGAACCATGCGGCTCGTAGAATTAACAAGGCCGTACAGGATAGCTTTGAAGGTGATGTACTCATGGTCATTAGCAGAGACGTAAATTTCTCGAGGAAGGTAACTACCAACGCTTAGAAGATAATACATTGATAGTATCACTATTTCGTTGAAGTTTACGAACAATGAATAGAAGTGCCTTTTAGTGCCATGTGTTTATGGTTATGCGGCAATAAGCCAAAACTAATGCAGTTTTCCTTTACCTTCCGACAGCGTGGGCGCTCAATTGACCTTTCGCAGACAACATTTCTCCACCTTAATTAACGTTTACTGATAATCAGCTGAAATCACAGTTCAAAACTACAATTAAAAGTCAACAGTGCTGGTTAACAAATTTAATGAAAAAAGGGGAAATGTTTTACGTTACACATTATCCACACTTTGGTAATGTGCGGAAAGGGGTGAAGCATTCAGCAGCAAAGCAGTCCACAATTTTCTAGTTTTCTAAAGGCGTCTAAAAGAAAACAAAAATACTTGTTTTGTAAATAAAACCGCCTTTTCGTGCTACAACTTAATTTATTTTTCCCATACGAGTTTCGCCCTTTTCGTGCTCTAAGGCATCTTCAGTGGGATCTGTAACGATACAGTTTTGTTATTTTTAGATTATCAAACATATCAAGTCGCGTTTTTTATGTTAATAAGCAATTACTCACAGTTTTCTGTGATCTGCGTTTCCTCTCATCTGGTCTGGAGGTTTCTCTACCACTTTATTTCCGAAACATAAGAGCAGTTTTGTGTTCCGAACTTTTTCACGCGCTTCAGATAGCATAAATCAAAGGTTACAATAGTAACATAGTCACATAGCTAAACAACAAAATTAAAAGTAAAATAAAAACAGAAAGCACCAAACCACAGACAACAATACAACAGAACTAAACATAAACACGCAGAACCATAACATCTACAGAGAATAATCAGAAAAAGATGAAAGAAAACACATTGATGGTACACAATGACCTACAAACACAAAATCACACACAAAATCACCTACATTTTCAAATACATGGAATAAACATAGCATACACAATAGGCGATTCTACACAAAAAGACACCCCAAAACTGACAAAAAGCACAGACATATACCAAAAAGCAGGTATATATCAACTACAGTGTAACAGTTGTGAAGGCATATACATAGGACAAACAGGTAGAACATTTGACGTCAGATGCAGAGAACACTTGAGAGCCTGGAAGTATGGGGCAAACCACTCCACATTTGCAGAGAACCTAAGAGAACGTAACCACAAACCAACCACTAGGGAAGAAGAAATGAAATTCATTAGAATCAACAGTAAAAAACACCACCTAAACGTGTCAGAAAATTACAGCATACAGAAAACTAAAGCACAAAGGAAAACCCTGTTGAATGATCAATAATTTATTGCTCACAAAAATAGATAAAATAATGGAATAACGCTACCAAAGACGATAATACCACCCAACATAATAATAACACCATCCATAACCTTTTCACTCACTTATCTATGAACGTCTCCACAGAACACGGAAACCAAAAGACAAATCAGCTGTCACAAAAGCTTTCGACCACCGCCTAACATTTATTACATTCATATCCAACACTCTACAACTAAAACCACCAACCAGCTCCCCTCCCACCCAGACACTCACTAGAAAAACAACCACACACACACACACACACACACACACACACACACACACACACATACACACGTACAAATATAAACATTATAAATATAAGTTGGTTTTGAACATCTACTTCGTTAGTTTGGCAACATGTAGGTAAACAAACCAAAGAGGAGGAAACACATAATGAAGTTACAATATTTACGTTGTTCAAAGCACGGTGTTCGAACAAATAGCTATACCTTGTGGCAAAAGAATAATAGTACACCACAAGAAAGGAGAAAGACGGTGAAAACTGTGAGAATGTTCGGAATACAAAATTCTGCTTACGTTTCGAAAATAAAATGGTAGTGCGACCTCCAGACCGGATGAGAGGAAACGCAGATGACAGCAAACTGTAAGTAATTACTTATTTACAGAAAAAACGCGACGTGCACTGTTTGATAATATAAAACTAACAAAACTGTATCGTTGCAGATCCCACGGAAAATGCCTTAGAGCAAGAAAAAGGCGAAACGCGTATGGGAAAAATAAATTAAGCTGCAGCAAGAAAAGGCGGTTTTATTTACGAAACAAGTATTTCTGTGCTCGGTGCGGAGAATGGCCACTCAAATTTGATAATAAAATATCCGCGAGAAGGACACGAGCACCGAGGAATCCGTGCAAAATTAATTTTGTGTATAGATAGCTCATCCATACCGGGAGCCGTGGATATAAACTGTTATTGCCTGTTATTGATATCGATACAAGCTAGACCTACATCTACCCAGTTCTGAGAAAAGGGGGCCTTAACAGAAGGGCAGACACACGAAAAGAAAACAAATGACAAAATTGTTTCGTGTGCTATACTTACAAATTAATAAATTCCCGATTTTCCCCCCTTACTTGTATTTTGAATCCTCGCAACTTGCCAAATATAATGGTTCTAGGCCAGCGGGAAGTACCCTGTAGGTTATGGTAAGTGAGACAGTATCAAAATATGCGACATAAATACCATATCTTTTGGTTGCATTGACTTAAAAGCTTAAAATTTTCATGCCGCCAACATGCCGTAGGCGTCAACATGTGACATAAATTTCGACCCGATAAGTCTTCCCGTTCCTGAAAAAAAAGGGTTTTTAACATTCGGACAGGGTTATTTACAGCTTGCGCAGAAACCAGACTGCACGTATAAGAGCCGAAGGACATGAAAAGCAAAAAGTGGTTCAGAATGCAGTGAGAGGGGTAACACCCAATCCACGATGTTGTTCCATCTGTGCATTGAGCAAAGCAGTAAAGGAAACCAAAGTGAAATTTTGAAAGGGGATTAAAATTCAAGAAGAAGAAACAAAAATTTTCAGTTTTGACAATAACTCTGCAATTCTGTCGCAGGCGGCAAAGACTTGCAAGAGCAGTTGAAGAGAATCGTTAATATTTGAAACGCGATTATAAGACGAACATCAACAAAAGTAAAACAAGAATAGCAGAATGTAAGTCAAATTAAAACAGGCGATTCTGAGGCATTTAGACACGAAAATGAGGCACTAAAAGTGGTGTCGTGTTTGCTACTTCGGCAGTAAAATAATTGATGATGACCAAAGCAGAGAAAACATAAAATGCAGACTGATTGTAGCAAGAAAAGCATTCATGAAAAAGAGACATTTTTTACTACAGAATACAAATTTAGGTGTTAGGAAGTATTTTCTGAAGGTATTTTCCCGCAGTGTAGCCTTGTACGGAAATGAAACGTAGACGTAAACAGTTCAGACAGGAAGAGAATAGAAGCTTTTGAAATGTTGTGCTACAGAAGAATGTTCAAGATTAGATGGGTAGATTGCGTAGCTTACGAGGACACACTGAAACGAACTGAGTAAAAAGAAGTTTATGGCACAAATTCGCTAAAAGAAGGCCTGGGTCGATATAATACGTCTTAAAAAATCGAGAAATCGTTAGTCTGGTAGCGGAGGGAAGTATGTGGGGTGGGAAGGGAGGGGTTAAAATGGTACAGGGAGACCAAGGGGTGATTACAGTAAGCAGGTTCATGAGAATGTTGGTTGCAATAGCTATTCGGAGATGGAAAGGCTTCCACAGAACAGAATAGCGTGTAGCATCAAACAAGTCTTCTGGACTGTAGACCACAACAGCAACAACAACGACACATAAGAAACGTTTGTCGTTGTTCGGCCGCATCACTACTGTCGTTGTAATATATCATTGTTTCTGCCTTTAGCACCGTCTCACACATTCAGAGTTACGCAGCAGCTGGATGTAGTGAAACAAGGTTTAAGAGATTAATTTCTCATGGTCGGGTTTCACAGTCTGTAAATTTTTTTTAAAGGACATCATATTCGACGTTGAATGTAGAAATTATTTATTTCACTATTACCACTTCGGCCTTCGGGCCATTTTCAAGCGGTACTGCAAAATGATTTGCTCAGCACATGTTAGACTTTAAAATTTCCCTATATACACTCCTGGAAATTGAAATAAGAACACAGTGAATTAATTGTCCCAGGAAGGGGAAACTTTATTGACACATTCCTGGGGTCAGATACATCACATGATCACACTGACAGAACCACAGGCACATAGACACAGGCGACAGAGCATGCACAATGTCAGCACTAGTACAGTGTATATCCACCTTTCGCAGCAATGCAGGCTGCTATTCTCCCATGGAGACGATCGTAGAGATGCTGGATGTAGTCCTGTGGAACGGCTTGCCATGCTATTTCCACCTGGCGCCTCAGTTGGACCAGCGTTCGTGCTGGGGATAGATCTGGAGATCTTGCTGGCCAGGGTAGTTGACTTACACCTTCTAGAGCAGGTTGGGTGGCACGGGATACATGCGGACGTGCATTGTCCTGTTGGAACAGCAAGTTCCCTTGCCGGTCTAGGAATGGTAGAACGATGGGTTCGATGACGGTTTGGATGTACCGTGCACTATTCAGTGTCCCCTCGACGATCACCAGAGGTGTACGGCCAGTGTAGGAGATCGCTCCCCACCCCATCATGCCGGGTGTTGGCCCTGTGTGCCTCGGTCGTATGCAGTCCTGATTGTAGCGCTCACCTGCACGGCGCCAAACACGCATACGACCATCATAGGCACCAAGGCAGAAGCGACTCTCATCGCTGAAGACGACACGTCTCCATTCGTCCCTCCATTCACGCCTGTCGCGACTCCACTGGGGGAGGGCTGCACGATGTTGGGGCGTGAGCGGAAGACGGCCTAACGGTGTGCGGGACCGTAGCCCAGCTTCATGGAGACGGTTGCGAATGGTCCTCGCCGATACCCCAGGATCAACAGTGTCCCTAATTTGCTGGGAAGTGGCGGTGCGGTCCCCTACGGCACTGCGTAGGATCCTACGGTCTTGGCGTGCATCCGTGAGTCGCTGCGGTCCGGTCCCAGGTCGACGGGCACGTACACCTTCCGCCGACCACTAGCGACAACATCGATGTACTGTGGAGACCTCACGCCCCACGTGTTGATCAATTCGGCGGTACGTCCACCCGGCCTCCCGCATGCCCACTATACGCCCTCGCTCAAAGTCCGTCAGCTGCACATACGGTTCACGTCCACGCTGTCGCGGCATGCTACCAGTGTTAAAGACTGCGATGGAGCTCCGTATGCCACGGCAAACTGGGTGACACTGATGGCGGCGGTGCACAAATGCTGCGCAGCTAGCGCCATTCGACGGCCAACACCGCGGTTCCTGGTGTGTCCGCTGTGCCGTGCGTGTAATCATTGCTTGTACAGCCCTCTCGCAGTGTCCGGAGCAAGTATGGTGGGTCTGACACACCGGTGTCAATGTGTTCTTTTTTCCATTTCCAGGAGTGTACATATATATGTACACAAGTCATCGTCAAAAATAGGCCTTAGCGCAACGTTTACATCGATTTTTTACGATTTACATGAATGATTTAACAATGTGAAAAGGTCTACTTTTGACGATGGCATGTATACATGTCGGATCGTTTGGGGTGTTAAAGTCTGACATGAGCAAAATCTATTGCACAACGATATGAAATTGACCCAAGGGCTGAAATTGCAATAGTGAAATAAATATTTGCTACGGTCAATGGGGTATATGATGTCCTTCCTTTAGTGCGTTCCAAGCAACGGGGTAGAGACAAAGTAACCGTAGAAAACACGTCATTATACGGCTTCATTCTCCAGCCATTAGGAAAAGAACGTCTAGGGGGATACGTTATGCAGATTACGCGTGCATATTGTGACATGACACTTACCGTGCTGGTAAAGACGTCCGTCTGAGTACACACGCTAATTTCAGCCGATACGCGACCAATTATGTGTAATTTTCGTTTAATGTGAGCGTGCTGAGTAGCCGTAGAATATGTATGGCAGAGTGAAGTGGAGCAGTTGGGGGGCTGCGATGTGGAACGATAAGAGGGAGGAACAAACTGGTGCCCAGAAAACGCGTTACTGTAGACTATCAAACATTATGAAACTGGCGAGCACATTCTTTCTCAAGAATGAATTTATAGCGAAATATTGAAATATCTGTGTCCTTTAGCGTCGAAATTATAAAAAGGGTAGGAGATCCTGAACAGGCTCATACGAGGATGTGATAGTCGGAAATGATTACAAAGAACATACACCCTACCAAGAATGTTAGCTCCTATCGTCACGAACTTCTATCTAAACGCATGCAAAAAATTTTCAATTCCAATCACATTGCTTCTTCTTCCCTCTCCAGTGTTTCATTGATTTCAGAGTTAAATTCTCAACGACGCAAGCAACGAAAGCCCCACTAATCTCTCCCTTCTCCTGGTGGAATTCTGCTATGTGCTCATGACCTCTGCTGTTCTTTCTGTTATCAATAGATTTCGTACGTTATAAATCCTTTTACTTCCTAACAACCTTCTTTGGAACCAGTTATGGATGATTGTAATTTACTCTTCTTTAATCCTGCAAAGTGCCACGTTTGCGTGCCATACAACACTGTCCTCCGAATAAGTACATTCAGGATCTCCTTGGAATGCAGCTTTTAGTAGCAATAACGTGCTTTCATTGCAGAGACAAGAGTGACGTATATACTTCTTCACTCCAGATATAACTATTATGTGATTCGAAAACGTCTTTACTGTAGAAACAGATCTCATGCGTGAACAATACAAATTATAGGAAGTTGCATGTGTACCATCTACATCTATATACACTCTCCGCACCCCGCAGGTCACCATACACTACACGGTGGTGGGTACCTAATACCACTGACGGTTATTTCCTTTCCTTTTCACTCGCAAATGGAGTGAGGGGAAAAGCTGCTGCCTGTATCCTCACGGTCCTTAAGCGAGATGTACTTCAGCGGCAGTACAGTCGTTCTGTAATCTGTCGCACGTTCTGTTTCTCTAAACTTTCTGAGCTGTATTTCGCAAAAAAGAGCACCTTCTTCTCCTCATCTGAATTCTCGGAGAATTTCTGTAATAGTCACGTGTCGATCGAATTTGCCGGCAACAAATAGAGCAGACCGCCTCTGAATTTGTCCCGCGTCTTTGTTGAATCCGACCTGATCGGAATCACAAACTATCAACCAATACTCAATTTCTCAAGTATTCTGTATGCAGTCTCCTTTACAGAGGAGCTACACTTGCCTAGCAGTCACCCAATAAACGGAAGTTATTCACCTTCCTTATTACCCATCTTACGTGCTCGTTCCATTTCATGTTGCTTTACAGCTTGAGTTTTAAGTAGCACACCATTAATACGTTGTTAGAGCACTGAAGGGTTGTTTTTCATCCTAATCTACATTAACTCACATTTTCCCAGACTTAGAGCCAGCTGTTACTCATCACACCAAATAGAATTCTACACAAGTCATACTGTACTCTCTTACGGTGACCCAACGGCGACACCTTCCCGCGTCTAACGGCGTCATCAGCAAACAAGTGTAGACTGCTGCAGACCCTGTGCGCCATATCCTTTATGTATAAACACAAAAACCTGTACTTACGAAATATGAGGCTACTTCAAGAGGCTACACTATTACTAGAATTAAATGTAAATAAATGATCTGAGCAATATCTTCAAAAGGAATATATGAAGAGCGTACGCTATCTTCAGATTCATATGAAACAAGTGTGTTAATAGATAGAAGCCCAGACGGTAATTTCATCCTCACGAAGCTCTCTCATAGAGGTCTTGCGAGATGTTGTCCATGGCTGTGCATATGGGTATTCTGAATTCTGGCAACGTCGTAGGATGTGGAGGTACGTAAAATTCACCTTAATGAAACTGCACAAGAAAACAACGTGCACTGTCTGAAGGTGTGTGTGTCGTAATGTAAGATCAAATCATCAAAAAAAAAAAAAAAAATCAAAAGTGTGTTAATTCCTAAGAGACCAAACTGCTGAGCTCATTGGCCCCTAGACTTACACACTACTTAAGCGAACTTAAACTAACTTACACTAAGGACAACACATACACCTATGCCCGAGGGAGGACTCAAACCTCTGGCGGGAGGGGCCACGCAATCCGTGACATGGCGCCTCAGACCGCGCATGGCAATTCATCAATCTGGCAGTTGATGATTTAGGTATTTCTGGATATTCAAATTCCATTATACTGGAACCTGCCTCACTGTGAAACGAAGCCTTGTGTGTTCTTCTGACTAGTAAATTGTAGCATTAACAAATTTCTCTACATAACCAGGTTCACATTTTCTGCAACGGTACTCTCGAGAAACTGAAATAGGCTAGGGAAATTTCAAAAGACTCTTCGTTCTTTGTGCTTATTGATTTTTATGCTGAAATGAAACATCTTCAAGTATATTTTTCAATCCTGCACTGCTATTTTATAGAAGGAAAAATTAATTAGCTCGCATGTCATTCTCCTGAGTGGTTTTACGTGCATTAAGACTCATGTAAGAGGTCGATATAGTCACTGAGATGTGCGCAGATTGTCGGAAGTTTCGAAGTAAAGGGGAGTTTCCAAAATACTTTGCTGTATTCGTTTTCTTGTAGCAGGGTCCTCACTGTGGGTCCCCGTGTGGCCGATTGCTCGAATCGTGTAATATCCAGATTTCCGGGTCAGTCGGATGTGACAGTAGCCCGATATTAGACTACATGGCAACTTGAGATCAGGCATACTCGTCGGCAATGTTCCAGTCGAGCTATGTCTCACGACCACAAGGGACCATCGCCGTATTGTGCACTCATGCAAATCGCAACTCCTTCACATTTGCGCCCGCCGTCCGAGAACATCTAATGAACTCCCTGGAATATTTTGTATCATCCTCCTTCATTGGTCGGAGAAATACCTAAATTATCAACTGTCAGATTGATGAATTGCCATGCCGAGTGGCCACGCGGTCTTAGGCGCCATGTCACGGATTGCGCAGCCCCTCCCGCCGGAGGTTCGAGTCCTCCCTCGGGCATGGGTGTGTCTGTGTGTTATTCTTAACATCAGTTAGTGTAAGTAGTAGGTAAGTCTTAGGGACCAAAGGCATAAGCAATTTGGCCCCTTAGGAGACTAGCAGCAGTTAGACCTCGAGATTACCGTTCGATGTGTAAACTGTAGCTAACACCACAGCACAACCGGCTTCGTTTGGAGTTGTATCTAGGCCAAGTTTCGGACTGCCTCGGATAACCATTGTTGGCCAATATGACAGCGACTATTGTTTTGGAAAGGCACAGCAGTGTTACTCCTGACGTCGTGACACGAGTAGGAGTCACGTATGACATCAGCTCAGTGGTGGTAGTGATCGACGTAACTCTGCAGGCACAATGCTACGCCCAATGTCCACCCTTCTCATGTGTTACCTATCATGCGAGAGTACCTTGGTGCCATTTTTCAACATGACAATGTTCTTTCGGACATGACATGTCTCTCTCAATTACCGGGCGTGATGTTGAGATACTTGAATGGCCAGCAAGATCCCTAGATGTTGTAACACTATTACCGATATTACCCACAATGGTCTTATCTAACTTCTTTGTCTGTTTATTACTTAGTGTGATTTCTGTACAATCAAGCTTTCATACAACATGGATGTAAATGTTTTATTCATTATTTGTTATCATTTAAGTAATCGTAATTTATCTCTGGATGTAACTGAGCCATGCTGCAGCTCCCGTTGGTGCTCTTTGTAGGTTGCCACACTCTGTTGGAGGCCAAACCGTATCCTTTAGTTGGCATGTTTGCGGTTGTTTGTCTTCTCGTCTTGGCTGGCGCCACTCGTTTCGCAAGCGTTGCCAGTCCGCCAGTGGCAGCAACGGCGGTTATCGATATTTAACTGTCTAGTTAATAGTTCCGGTCGTCTGCTGGAATAAATCCAGCAGTGTAAGGGTTGTTTTACAAGGTTACCATCACCTTATTTCACCCGTCTGGTGGTCAGCTGCTTGTTTCTTTTAATTAACCTTTGCTTGTATTTGATGTTTTACACAAGGTTTCTAAATTCTTTATATAATTGTCGTTCCTGGCTTGTAAGGCCTTTAGCCGTGATTGTGGCCATTTGCTTTAAAAAAATAATTCGATATTTGAATTTTAGCAGTAATCCTAAAAACTTTATTTACTTCCATTCCTGGTGTCTTATACCTTCTGCTGAGTTTGTGGCCACTTACTTAAATATTTCAATACTACAGCGAGTTAATAACGTATGGTATTTTTTAATTTATTATTGAGTCTGGAATTACTGTTTTAAAAACAAATGTGTGTAACTGTAAAAATCAACCAGTAGTAACTGATAACGTCCCAGTCCACAATCTTAACCGAATCCTGCCTTCCCTTCACTATTAGGTCACAGTAATGACAAAAGTAATGTTCTGTAAAAGAATGAAAATGTTGTATTTTAGTGGTTCACTCAAAGGGAAAGTCCCTCCACAAACGAACTGGCTAGGTGGGAGTAGAGAAGATGGTTCTGGCGGTCGATCTGCAAAGTCCCTGTGCAGCATGAGACAGTCGGCGGATAGTAGGCGAAGTGTGCACATCTTCTGAACTGAAAGATGCGAGAAGATCTGCAAGATTGTATAACACGGCTACGGATGCGGAAGTAATACAGCTTACTATTCATGCCATACTTCGGTTATCCCTGTACTATGAAAATATGACTCGAAGAAGAAAATTTTCAGAGCTTGTTGCACAGAAAGAGCCACGGATACATTTGCCGCCATTTTTGAATAGCACAGGAGATCGACGCAGCCACCACCTTCAGCCCAAATTATCAGTTGACTACTGTGTCATTGCTTGGACCAGTTATGTGGTTTTGTTTTCAATAATAATTTTGTGTTCTGTAAACTTTGTGTTGAGCCTTAGTCATTTAGACAGGGTCGTATCCCAAGTGTTATGAAGAATCCGAGTATCCTGTTTTACTCTACTGGAAAAGGGCTGTAAAGTACATAATTATTTAGTGAGCATTAGTTTTGAAATACTCCACGTAGTTCTCATGAATGGCCAGTAAAACTATTCAGTTCAAAGAAGTTTCTTACTGAAATAATAGTTTTAACAATTTCATTTGTCATGTGTTTCCCATATTGTGTTGTGTTCAGCTACGACCTGAATCTAGCGATAAATTAGTTTCTGGCTGCCCAAAGCTGAGCCGGAGATAACTGTCATATTAAAATAACAATAATCAAGAATAAGGAACTGACTACAAATATTCAAACTATACTAGGATACAAACAAAAGATTCAGTTATTTCATAATTATTTTAATAGTAGTAATTTACTATGATTAATATAACAAAAGAACCTCTTGTCCAAGTCAGTAGTGCTCCACCACTAGTAAGGCTTTTATCTACAGTTGTTATTATCTCCCCGCTGTAATGCGCAGATAGTAAGTGTTATTGACAGTCATTTATTGCCTAAAAGCATTACTACTCATTTCGTGTAGTTAAAGTCAAATCACTGGTACATTACTTGATAAAGTGTGGATACTGTCTTGTATATTACCGACAAAACAGAAGTTTAGTCTTAAGTAAAGTCTACCCACGTCGTTAACTTTCGTTATGAACCATGCTAGTACTGGGGTACAACTTTGCTTAATCAGGCTGTCGACTGTTTCTTTTTACGTAATTGCAGTTTACTTGATTACTAATATAACTTTGATTCGATTCCCGTTTGTTTTCCCAGAGTCCAAAAGGTGTCTGGTATCTCCACATTGCTCATAGTCATAGTTACAAAATTCCTTTCATAGGGGTAACAGATCGGCATATTACTATTTTAATAGTAGACGGTAGTGTTATAATCTGTCCCCTGTGGAATATGTGTGGGACCATCTCGCAGCGCCAGTATCAAGCAACAACAGTCAGCTTGTCTCAGGAGTGGATAAAACGGCTTTATGACAGGCTTCCCAACCGAATCAGTGGATGAATCCAGGACAGAGAGGGGTGCTATGTCATACTGATAAGGAAGCCGCATACTGCCAACTTCTTTGTAAATTTGACTGAAAAACCATTGGGTACTCTCTCAACCCTTGAAGTTTCATTTATTTTCGGCCTTCCCTTCTAGACGCTTCGCTTTTTATGCAGAGGCAATGTATCTTTCACCTCTGCCATTGGTTATGATTTCCTTTATTTTGTTTCCATTACGGTACAGTTTCAGTTGTAGAGACATTTTCAAATGTAGAACCTATTAGAATGACCTTAGTTGGGTCAGAGTTCAGAAATTTATCAATTCGTGCAAGCAGTAGTGTAGTCGTATGAGATGTTGCTATATGTAGTCTAGTATGCTCATACTGTTCTGTATGGTCAAGGCCAAAAATTATTGGGAACATGTAACTTCTTTCTCAAAATTTTTAAAACACAAGACTGAAGTCTTAGAGAATAGGAAAAAAACATTAATTCACTAAATACATTAACATTGAGGTAAATAAAAGTCAGATTGTTACTATCAGCAATGTCACAGAAAACGTTACTGAAAGTTATTTCAGTAATGTGCAAGGGACACTAGGTAAATAATAAAAGGATAGGAAGAAATCAAGTGTTTTCTGAAAGTGATGAATCTACATAAAACAGATTAACTAATAGTTAATTCCTCTGAATGTTGAACAACATACCGAGTTTCAATAATTGATTTCAAGGTAACGTTAGAGAAATAATACGCTAAACCGCTGTAGAATGAAGTGAGATAAAATTTGCAAACACAATTCAAAAATATCCTGAGGTATTTTACTGTAATTTTCCTATATTTTCAAAGACTGCGTACTGATGTGGTACAATGACATTGCTGTTTGAAGTCCACAGCACGCTGCCAACAACGAGTGTAACATAATTAGAACGCGGCTGAGATTTTACGCTAACAGGGAACCCAATCGCCAGAAGAAAACCAGCAAATGCCCAGTTAAAACGTTGCGAAGTCTTAATACCATCATTTCACGCAATTCATGAAACCCCCGTAATTTTTCATGCATTGAGAAAGCCTTACGCTGATGACACGTTATGGCCCTCTAACTAAAACGACACCGAAAGTTAAATTTATGAGGGAAATAGTGCTGATATTTGGAGCAAATGAAGATGAACGAGGTAACATTTACAGCCCAATTGCATTTCAGAAAATTAATGTGAAAATGTACAATATGAAGCTCTAAACTTATGAAATTGAATCAATACTTCAACGAATGTTAAGAAGGTAAATTAAGATAAAGTTTTACGCTGCATCTGACAGTTTTTATAATTTCCCAGAACGTTCTGGAAAAATAATTAGCAGAGTAAATCTTTCATAGTGAAAATCACCAGGCTGTAAATATGGGAGAGAAATAATTCGTCACATATACCGAAATTACACCAAAATACATTGAAACAGAAATAGGTAAAAACGAAAAAGCATGTTTTAGTACCACTGCAATACTACACCGCAAAACAATTTAGAAATATCTCATATATTTTAAGTATGTAGTAAATTTGCTCTAAGAAAGATACGCACAATCAGAAATACATAATTATAAGTACAATACTAAAGGACTACATTATAGGAGTAACACTGAAATATACAGGGTGATTCAGAAATGCATGTAAATATTTTAAGGGTGTATTTGTGAGGTAAATATAAGACAAAAATGTTCTATAAATGTTTTTCCATAAACGTTTAATTCCAGAGTTATCGTTAAAATACGAAAGTCATGTCCGTATCAAAACGACGTCAGTGCAAGCAGCAGGATGCCATATTCTGGTACGTAATGCACATACGTATCTCCCAACAGTTGATTCGAAACTGCATGAATAGTGTTTGTTTGTGTTTGCAATTGCTGTTTACTCCTACTGTACAGAAGATGGCGCTGATGTTGTTGGTAACGGAAACGTACTTCCTGTCGTTCATTCATCGCCGGAAGGCTACAGGTTTCGTGCACATGATGTACTCAAACAGTGTGTATGCTGATATGCACCTTGTGTATGGTGCAGCAGATGGAAACGCACTTGCAGCAAGACGAAGGTACAGTGAGCTGTTTCCAAGACGACGGTTACCAAGTCATCAGACGTTTGTATCTGTGGACAGACGTATGCGGGAGTATGGCATTCGTCCTGGGCCACATTCAGGTCGACCACTTGAGCATGCAGTGAACGTCGAGGAACATGTTTTGGACCTGGTAGACCAAGATCCAGCCATCAGTACGAGACAAATTAGTGCAGCTGTACGACTTCCACAATCTACTGTATGGCGGCTGCTTCGGAGACAACAGTTGCATCCATTTCACCTGCACGAATTGACACCTGCAGACTATACTCGCCGTCAGCAATTCTGCCACTGGTTACAAGAGCGTCATTTGAATGATCCAATGTTCATTCGGCGGATATTATTCACAGATGAGGCCATGTTTACTCGTGCAGGTGTAATCAATTCGCATAATATGCACCAGTGGGCTGTCGAGAATCCTGGCGCGAGAATTGTGCGTGGATATCAACATCAATTCTCCATAAACATTTGGTGTGGTATTGTGGGGAATGACTTACTCGGACCTCATGTTCTACCTCCAAGGCTGACTGGACACGCTTACCGCGAATTTTTGGAGGGGGAATTGCCTGGATTGTTACAGGATGTCCCTCTTGCAACACGAGACACCTTGTGATTTATGCACGATGGTGCTCCTGCCCATTACAGCCGCAACGTAAGGGCGTACCTCAATGATGCGTATCCACATCGATGGATAGGTCGCGGAGGAACAATTGCTTGGCCAGCCAGATCACCTGACCTGAACCCTTTAGACTTTTATTTATGGGGCCGACTAAAGACATTGGTGTATTCTTCTGCAGTACCGAACAGAGAAGTGCTACAACAAAGAATTGAAGGTGGTTGTGAAATTATTCGTGGAGAGTTGAACGGACTGTGTAATGTGCAGAGATCATTGCGGCGACGAGCACGGGTCTGTCTGCAAGTTCAGGGACAGCATTTTGAACATGCATTGCATTAAGATTTGTGCAAATACAGTACAGTACAGTCTGTAAATTCTTCACGTATTTTCCTTAGTTATTTTGCATTGATTTACTTCAATCAACAGGAACTAAAGTAATACAGTATTCGCGAGGAATTGTTTCAGTTTGTTACGTCACGTTTATTTACCAGTTTGCGTTTTTAGTCCAAATGCACTGTAATTAAACTGTGAACTCTGGGAAGTAAATACTTTACGTTGTATTGAATGTATTATCATGTTTTGTTCATAACTCTGTAATAAGCCAAGTATAGCAAAAATTGTATAGAACATTTTTGTCTTATATTTACCTCACAAATACACCCTTAAAATATTTACATGCATTTTTGAATCACCCTGTATATGGAATGATATTCAGTTTGTAAACGGATTAAACAGATACTTTAAGATGAGTGATACGAAAAGTGAATCTTTGGTTGGACATTTCTGTTCAACAGAATAACAAAACAAGAATTTCTGTATTTCTAAATGAAAAAGGTAACAATAGCCTTGACCAAAGCTATTAAAGCATAACCAGCCAGTTATGTCAAGGTCATTAGGTCTGGAAGTTTCTTTCTGTCTTTTTCTGATTCTTCAAGCTTATGCCTTTCCAGTTCTTTTCCGAGATCACGTGTTTGTTCTTCTGGTCTTCAGTCCTGAGACTGGTTTGATGCAGTTCTCCATGCTACTCTATCCTGTGCAAGCTTCTTCATTTCCCAGTAGCTACTGCAGCCTTCATTCTTCTGAATCTGCTTAGTGTATTCGTCTCTTGGTCTCCCTCTACGATTTTTACCCTCCACACTGCCCTCCAATATTAAATTGGTGATCCCTCGATGTCTCAGAACATGTCCTGCCAACCGATCCCTTCTTCTAGTCAAGTTGTGCCACAAGTTCCTCTTCTCCCCAATTCTATTCAATACCTCCTCATTAGTTATGTGATCTACCCATATAATCTTCAGCATTCTTCTGTAGCACCACATAACGAAAGCTGCTATTCTCTTCTAGTCTAAACTATTTATCGCCCAAGTATCACTTCCATACATGGCTACACTCCACACAAATACTTTCAGAAACGACTTCCTGACACTTCAATCTATACTCGATGTTAACAATTTTTTCTTCTTCAGAAACGCTTTCCTTGCCATGGCCAGTCTACATTTTATATCCTCTCTACTTCGACCATCATCAGTTATTTGCTCCCCAAATAGCAAAACTCCTTTACTACTTTAAGTGTCTCATTTCCTAATCTAATTCCTTCAGTATCACTCGACTTGATTCGACTACATTCCATTATCCTCGTTTTGCTTTTGTTGACGTTCATCTTATATCCTCCTTTCAAGACACTGTCCATTCCGTTCAACTGCTCTTCCAAGTCCTTTGCCGTCTCTGATAGAATTACAATGTCATCGGCGAACTCAATGTTTTTATTTCTTCTCCCTGAATTTTAATACCTACTCGGAAATTTTCTTTTGTTTCCTTTATTGCTTGCTCAATATACAGATTGAATAACATCGGGGATAGCCAACAACCCTGTCTCACTCCCTTCCCAACCACTGCTTTCGTTTCATACCCCTCGACTTTTATAACTGCCATCTGGTTTCTGTACAAATTGAAAATAGCCTTTCGCTTCCTGTATTTTACCCCTGCCACCTTCAGAAATTGAAAGAGAGTATTCAATTCAACATTGTCAAAAGCTTTCTCTAAGTCTACAAATGCTAGAAACGTAGGTTTGCCTTTTCTTAATCTTTCCTCTAAGATAAGTCGTAGGGTTAGTATTGCCTCACGTGTTCCAACATTTCTACCGAATCCAAACTGATCTTCTCGAGGTCGGCTTCTATCTGTTTTTCCATTCGTCTATAAAGAATTCGTGTTAGTATTTTGCAGCTGTGACTTATTAAATTGATAGTTCGGTAATTTTCACATCTGTCAGCACCTGCATTCTTTGGGATTGGAATTATTATATTGTTCTTGAAGTGTGAGGGTATTTCGCCTGTATCATACATCTTGCTCACCAGATGGTAGACTTCTGTCAGGACTGACTCTCCCAAGGCTGTCACTATTTCTAATGGAATGTTGTCTACTCGGGGGGGGGGGGGGGGGGGCTTGCTTCGACTCTGGTCTTTCAGTGCTCTATCAAACTCTTCCCGCAGTATCATATCTCTCACTTCATCTTCATCTACATCCACTTCCATTTCCATAATATTCTTCTCACGTACATCGCCCTTGTATAGACCCTCTATATACTCCTTCCACCTCTCTGCTTTCCCTCTTTGCTTAGAACTGGGTTCCAACAAAGCTCTTGATATTCATGCAAGTGGTTCTCCTTTTTCCAAAGGTCTCTTTAATTTTCCTGTAGGCAGTATCTATTTTACCCCTAGTGAGATAAGCCTCTACATCCTTGCATTTGTCCTCTAGCCATCCCTGCTTAGCCATTTTCCACTGCCTGTCGATATCATTTTTGAGACGTTTGTATTCTTTTTTGCCTGCTTCATTTACTGCATTTTTATATTTTCTCCTTTCATCAATTAAATTCAGTATTTCTTCTGTTACCCAAGGGTTTCTACTAGCCCTCGTCTTTTTACCTACTTGATCCTCTGCTGCCTTCACTACTTCATCTCTAGAAGCTACTCATTCTTCTTCCACTATATTTCTTTCCCCAATTCCTGCCAATTGTTCCCTTATGCTCTCCCTGAAACTCTGCACAACCTCTGGTTTCGTCAGTTTATCGAGGTCCCATCTCCTTAAATTCCCACCTTTTTTCAGTTTCCTCAACTTTAATCTACAGGTCATAACCCATAGATTGTGGTCAGAATCCACATCTGCCCCTGGAAATGTCTTACAATTTAAAACCTGGTTCCTAAATCTCTGTCTTACCATTGTATAATCTATCTGATACCTTTTAGTATCTCCAGGAATCATCTATGTATACAACCTTCTTTCATGATTCTTAAACCAAGTGTTAGCTATGATTAAGTTATGCTCTGCGCAAAATTCTACCAGGCGGCTTTCTCTTTCATTTCTTAGCTGTAATCCATATTCACCTACTATGTTTCCTTCTCTTCCTTTTCCTACTGACGAATTCCAGTCACCTATGACTATTAAATTTTCGTCTCCCTTCACTACCTGAATAATTTCTTTTATCTCATTATACATTTACTCAATTTCTTCGTCATCTGCAGAGCTAGTTGGCATATAGACTTGTACTACTGTAGTAGGCGTGGGCTTCGTGTCTATCTTGGCACAATAATGCGTTCACTATGCTGTTTGTAGTAGCTTACACGCACTCCTATTTTTATTCATTATTAAACCTACTCCTGCATTACCAGTATTTGATTTTGTGTTTATAACCCTGTAGTCACCTGACCAGAAGTCTTGTTCCTCTTGCCACCGAACTTCACTAATTCCAACTATATATAACTATAACCTATCCATTCCCCTTTTTAAATTTTCTAACCTACCTGCCCGATTAAGGGAGCCGTAGAATGCCAGTTTTCTTTCTCCTGATAACAACGTCCTCTTGAGTAGTCCTTGTCCGGAGATCGGAATGGGGGACTATTTTACCTCCGGAATATTTTACCCAAGAGGACGCCATCATCATTTAATCATACGGTAAAGCTGCAGGCCCTCGGGTTTCCCCTTGCTTTCAGCCGTTCGCAGTACCAGAACAGCAAGACCATTTTGGTTTGTTGTCACAAGGCCAGATCAGTCAATCATTCAGATGGTTGCCCCTGCAACTATTGAAAAGGCTGCTGCCGTTCTTCAGGAACCACAGGTTTGTCTGGCCTCTCAGCAGATACCCCTCCGTTGTGGTTGCATCTACAGTACGGCTATCTGTATCGTTGAGGCACGCAAGCCCCCCCCACCAACGGCAAGGTCCATGGTTCATGGGGGGAGGTCCAAGATCACAGAAAGGAAAAATGTTTTGGGAGGGAACGGTGAAAAAATGGAAATACGAAACAAATTTTAGGAATGAAACACTTAATTTAGAGGACAAAGACAAAGTAAGAAATCGACAACAACAGCGATATTAGAAAGAAAAATGCGGCATAGGGAGATAACGAAGGTGTGTGGTGACGGTTAGAGACAACAAAGACAAACAGAGACTGTTATTATGAAACTCCACTTCATCAGCATTACAATTGTACCTGCACAAGCTTCATTCAACACACGACCTTCAAATGGATGCCGAAACTTCATTCAAATGAAATGATGAGGAACTAAAGGAGACTTACGTGCGTGACGACTGCGGACCCCGGGTTCTGCTGGTGCACGGGACAACCATCCTTGCCGAGGCCGTCTTCGGAGAAGTTGCGGCTGCTGCCGCTCTTGAGGTAGTCGGCGCTGGTGTCGCTCACCATACAGACGAGCGCGAAGCTCAAGTTGTAGCGCATCAGGATCAGGTTGAAGAGCGTCGCGAAGGCGCACATCGTGAACGTCAGTCGACACGATCCCATCAACGGCGCTATGCAAAAGAACGAAACAATCAAGTGACACTCTAAACAGCTATGCAAACTCTATGCTACGACAGCCTCTTCCCTCATATCTTACTTCCGATGTCGTCACGACAGGACTCCTGTTGGTTTCAGTTTCATTAACTGTCAGAAACGATTTGGATTTGTATCATATCTCAAAATAAAAAGGGACAACAGATTTCTTTAGCCGAGCGGTCTAAGGGGCTCCAGTCACGGACTGTGCGGTTGGTCCCGGCGGAGGTTCGAGTCCTCCCTCGGGCATGGATGTGTGTGTGTGTTTGTCCTTAGGATAATTTAGTTTAAGTAGTGCGTAAGCTTAGGGACTGCTGATCTTAGCAGTTAAGTCCTATAAGAACAAAAAAAAAAAAAAAAAACAGATTTCTGAAGTGCAGGCATGTTTTGTGAAGTCAAAAGGCAATCCACATTGATACAGGTTTGGCGAATCCGTACTGCAACTAAAGCCTAGTTTATACAACGACACTAGGTTGCAGGCAACTGCGCTACCTGCCACTGCGCATGTGCCTCGAGCGTTTTTGGTGAAGCTGAACACTTTCGGCGTGTTCCAACTTTGGCGACAGTAGTTGCATGAGTTTTGAGGCTACATGTGTTCGTAGAGTGTAGACAAATTGAAATATGAAGTGAGGAACGCAGAATAATGTTTGCTTTTTGGATATCTATGCTTTGCACAGGTGTTCGTGAGAGTTCAGTGATGCTGATTACAAAAATAAGCAACAAATTGCTGCCGCTGAGACTGTCATGTGCGAACATAACATAGATGGTTTGACAGTATCTGAGCTGCAGGGCAAAATTTATTGAGTTAGGAGCACGTATACAACTGAATTAAGAAAACTACAAGCAAGTGTAATTGTAGATGTGGCAATGCTCTCGTCTACAAGACTAAAATCCCATCGGTAGAGTTGGAGAGCTCTTTGATAAGGAATATTGTTGACAGGAGGGAAGGCTATACAAATTCAAGAAGCTACATTCTTTATTCAATATTCATCTATTTAAAACATCGCAGCAGTGCTCCCCATTCACATATGTTAGTATTTTGAAATATTAACACTGTTCAGATCTATCTTCAAGAGAGTAGTTTGCAAACCATTCTCTTCTTAATGCGGCCTACTTCGAATAATTACTGCTGTTTAGTGTTAATAACTATTACTGTTAATGTTTATAATCATTGGTTTTCATGGAAAAGCGTCATCACCAACTAAAACCGCATCTTATAGCATGTCGAGTGTTATCTATAGTAATGCACGTGATATACGTAATTTCAGTTCTGGCGACAGTGCTTCATGCGTTACAGTACCTTTATCCTTATCGCTTAATTGACTCTAGTTAGAATAAACGTGAACAGTTCGGGCGACATTCTGAGACAATTAAAAGAACTTCTTGGGTCTTCCGTTACAAATTTTTTCAGCGAGGATGCTGAGCAACCGAGCTGACGTCTTTTATTCATCCAGTCACGAATCGAAATACGTTTCTTTTTTTTTTCTTATGCAGCTGCCAAAACTTTCATTTCAGAAACGACTCAGAGACCAACAAAACGAAAAAACTGAAGTGTATACTGGTGTCTCCGTGTCTACAGGCAAATATGAAACCACTTGCGTCCAACTCACTCCACGCAACGAGTGGTTCAACCCAATGTCGTCGTGTTAACTAGGCTTCAATAGTGTTTTTTTCTTGTAGGATGACTTTCCTACATAGATAACTTAATACCGCCCTGTAAAAAAGGCTTCTTGGATATAATTCTTAGTCCCTTCAACAGAATCATGCACCTTTTACGACCCTCTGAATGAGGTGATACAGTTACTGAACAGTTCAAAGAAGATTTGAGCATCATTTCAAATAGGTACCTCATTTATACAATTATAATTTGTGGTAACTTCAATCTATCCTCGATATATTGGTGAAAATACACGTTCAAAGCCGGTAGTAGGTATAAATCTTCAACCGAAATTGTATTAAATTCTTTCTCCAAAAATTGTTCTTAGCAGTTAGTTCAGGAGCCCATTCGAAGTGTAAATGATTACGTAACCTACATTACCTCTTCGCAAAAAATAAATCTGGAAATTGTGGTAAGGTCTTATGGGACCAAACTGCCGAGGCCATAAAAAGAAAATGGTTCAAATGGCTTTGAACACTGTGGGACTTAACTTCTGAGGTCATCAGTCCCCTTGAACTTAGACCTACTTAACCTAACTAACCTAAGGACGTCACACACATCCATGCCCGAGGCAGGATTCGAACCTGCGACCGTAGCGGTCGCGCGGTTATAGACTGTAGCTCCTAGAACCGCTCGGCCACTGTAGCCGGCCGCTGAGGTCATCGGTCCCTAAGCTTACACACTATGTAATCAAGCTTAAACTAATTTAAGCTAAGGACGACACACACACACACACACACACACACACACACACACACACACACACACACACACACACACACCCGAGGGAGGACTCGAAGCACCGACTGGGGGAGCCGCGCGGACCATGGCAAGAAGCCCTAGACCGCGCGGGGTAGCTCGCAACGAATGATACTGGGCTAATAGGGGGCGTCATGACAGATACAGGGATTAGTAACCATAAGGTCGTTGTAGTGACGCTGAATACCGTAACATTCAAATGCACAAAAATGGACGCAAAATATATCTATTTAAAACAGCAGATAAAAAGTTCTCCTGACTGCTCCCCGAAAGACAGTCTCCATTCCTCCCGAATTAATTACTTAAATATAGATCTGATGTGGCTTAAATTTAAAAAATAGTACTCTCAGCAACTGAGAGATTATACCACATAAATTAATAAAAGACGGATATGATCCCCCATGGTACACTAAACAGGTTATAACACTGTTGAAGAAGCAACGAAAACAGCACGCAAATTTAAAAGTATGAGAAATGCTCAAGATTGGCAAAGTTTAACAGAAACTCGAAATTTAGCACTGATTTCAAAGTGAGATGTTATGATAGTTTCCACAACGAAACTCTGCCACGAAACCTGACAGAAAATTCAAAGAGTTCTATTTCTATGTAAAATACACCAGCGAAAGATACAATCAATACCTTCATTGCGTGATATCAATGGCAACGTTACCGATGACAGTGGCACTATAGTGGAGTTACCAAATACGGTTGTCAGAAATGCCTTCACTAATGAAGACGAAAGCCGGCCGGAGTGGCCGAGCGGTTCTAGGCGCTTCAGTCTGGAACCGCGCTACTGCCACGGTCGCAGGTTCCAATCCTGCTCGGGCATGGATGTGTCTGATGTCCTTAGGTTAGTTAGGTTTAAGTAGTTCTAAGTTCTAGGGGACTGATGACCTCAGATGTTAAGTCCCATAGTGCTCAGAGCCATTTGAACCATTTTTGAATGAAGACGAAGAAAGTAGTTGATAATTCGAATCAACAACTGCTGTCAATGCGAGGAACTTAGAAGTAGATATTCACGGAGTATCAAAGCAACTCAAATCACTTAATAAAGACAAATCTTCCGGTCCAGATTGCAAACCAATTAGATTCCTTTCAGAGTATGCTCCTTATATACCAATCGCATACAACAGATAGCTCGGTGAAAGATCCGTACCTAAAGACTGGAAAGTTTCACAGATCACAGCAATGATCAAGAAAGGAAACAGGAGTGGTCTACTGAATTACAGATCCATAGGATTTTGGAACACATACTCTGATCGAACATTAAAAATACGATCTATTGACACACAGTCTGAACAGATTCACAAGATGTTGTTGTTGTGAAATACAACTAGCTCTTTATTATTATGGGGCATTTAGTGCTATCGATAGGGAATCTCAGATTCATGCCTTATTCCTCGATTTCCAGTTTTCATTGCCGCCAGTCACAAGCGACTTCTAAACAAATTGCTTGTCTTTGGAGTATCGTCTGAGCTGTGGAATCTTGATTTTGTATCAGAAAAGCCACAGAGTTTGTAACTGACGGAAAATCATGGAGTAAAGCGTAAGTGATATTTGGCGTTGCACAAGGAAGTGTTAAGGGCCTCTGTTACTCCTGAACTATATAAACGATTTAGGAGACAATTCTAGCAACCCACTTAGATTTTTTGCATTTAGCGTATCATAAGATCAAAACCAATTGCAAAATGATTAAGACAAGATATTTGTGTGGTACTAAAAGTGGTAATTGATCCTAAGTAATGAAAAATGTGAGGTCATGCACAAAAATACTAAAAGGAATCTACTAAATTTTGTTTAGCCGATAAATAACACAAATCTAAAAACTGTTATTTCAACTAAGTACCTGTTGTTGTTGTTGTTGTTGTCTTCAGTCCTGAGACTGGTTTGATGCAGCTCTCCATGCTGCTCTATCATGTGAAAGCTTCTTCATCTCCCAGTACCTACTGCAACCTACATCCTTCTGAATCTGCTTAGCGTATTCATGTCTTGGTCTCCCTCTACGCTTTTTACCCTCCACGCTGCCCTCCAATGCTATATTTGTGATCCCTTGATGCCTCAAAACATGTCCTACCAACCGATCCCTTCTTCTAGTCAAGTTGTGCCACAAACTTCTCTTCTCCCCAATCCTATTCAATACCTCCTCATTAGTTACATGATCTATCCACCTTATCTTCAGCATTCTTCTGTAGCACCACATTTCGAAAGCTTCTATTCTCTTCTTGTCCAAACTAAATATCGTCCATGTTTCACTTCCATACATGGCTACACTCCATACAAATACTTTCAGAATCGACTTCCTGATACATAAATCTATATTCGATGTTAACAAATTTCTCTTCTTCAGAAACGCTTTCCTTGCCATTGCCAGTCTACATTTAAGTACCTAGGGATAACAATTACGTACAACTTAAATAGCAGTAATCATATATGGGTACATAACATTGTTGAGATGCAAACCAAAGACTGCGTTTTATTGGCAGTACACTTAGATGATACAACGAATCCACTGGAGTGCTTACGCTTGCCCGTTCTCTGCTAGAGAACTGCTGTATGGAATGCGATCCTTACCAGAGACATTCACGAAGGAAATCGAAAAAGTTAGAAAAATGGCAGCTCGTTTTGAACTATCGCGAAATAGGGGAGAGTGTTTTGTCACTGGTGTGATACGCATGTTCTGGTGGACATCATTGAAACAAAGGCGTTTCCAAGCGGAGAAGTCTGTGCATTGAATTTCAACCTCCAACTTCCTTCTCGGAATGGGAAAATATTTTCTTAACATCTATGTACGTAGAGACAAATGATCATAATGTTTGTTTCTCCCGCGTGGTGTTGAGAATAGAACTGTGAGAAAGTGGTTCGATGAATCTGCATTGCAGACCAGTCATGTAGATATAAAAGCAAAACAATGTGTTGTGCCTTGGAAAGGACCAATAGCTGTTGACCGATAATAGTGAATAAAGTCAAAGAAGGATCATTTTAATATAGGTATAAACATACTTGCATTCTGAGAGTCGGATTACAGACAGTAGCGCTAAATTGCGGTCAAGCATTGTTGTAGAATATTTGCTTGCTACGGTAATATATCAATAACGCTACTTTCACGCAACATTCTAATTGATCATTTTGAAATTCATTAGCTCAAAAGGGAACAGATTTTGTGCCTGTAGTTTAATCGCAAGAGAGAGAAAGAAACTGTTCCGACAATAGTACACTCTTCGGATGACTGTGAAATACGATCCTAGTGGAGTAGCAGTCATGCTGGGGAAATGGCAGTGGGAGTAATACGTCCATTAGCGCACAGCCATAACACTACTGTCACACATCAGAATGCTTGTATCACTGGAACAGTCATCATTGCAGCCACTGAATTATTTGTCCAAAACGTGCTAAGCACTAGACAGCATTATAACTCTCAGGTTTTTCTTCATAGCCTATCCATATCAGCCATATAGCCATTCCATCTGAACTGTACGAGCCTGTATTTTCCGGAGTGTTGAGACATTTCTGGATACCAGAAAAATCATCTGTAGGAGTTAACATGAATTCCACCAGCAACGTTAGTGCGAAACCCAGCTCACTCTGTTCGTCCACGAGACTCGTACGGCACTACGCACCGGTGCCTAGGTTGATGCCGCACTCCTTGCTTCTAGAGGGCGCTCTATACAGTTTTGCATTATCGCCTAATGAACCAAATACGACCCTATAGAATATCAGGCTTGACTGGATACCTCCTAGCAAATAGAGCCTCCGTCATTCTTAACCCTTTCAGACGCTATGGCTACAATAGTGTACATTAATGTTAGCTGCGTACTAGCTGCTACAGAAATATTTTTTCTCAATGGAAAACTCATGTATACTTTGAAAATATTCAGTCTCTTCGCCATGCACAGATGTTGCCACCTTTTGGGCAAAGAAATAAAAATATGAGCAAGTGAATGCAGCAGTAGACAGCTACTTGTGGGCCCCAGAATACACAGAAGTGGTTGCTTATTTGTATTCCACCGTATATTGGAATATTGTTGGTATTTTGCATGGTAATTATTGAACGATTAGTTTATTTATTACAATACTGAATATTTCAAAATTAATCATTTTCTTCCACAAAAAGGAGCCAAGTGTACAAAGTATATTTTGAAAACAGATATATATATGTGACTTCTGAAATTTTCCCGGCGTATTTGTTCTTCTAATAATTTCCGGGTATGCAGCCGGATCCCGTCGACATTCTGCCACGATATTTCGGCCCAGAGACGTCCGGCCATCATCAGGTGAGTACACAACTACTGAAGAGCCCAGGTGCACTCGCGGTATTTATACCGATTCTCGCGCACGTGTTGACATGCGCGGCATAGCCGAGTTGTACGTGCTGCCCTCGGTGATGAAAGTAAAAGATCATCTAGTCATTGAGTATCGAATGACGCTGTCTATTCCGCTGTGAATGTATAATTTTAATAACAGGATTCCAAGTTTTATCCAGTTGAAAGCCGTTGTCACGATTTATAAGATTATCGGAAAGACGTATTTCCACTGATTCCTTGATTACGGAATCCCAAAATCCGGAAACCGGAGCTAAAATTTTTGTTCCATTGTATTCCATTGAATGTCCCAATGAAATACAGTGCTCTGCTACTGCCGATTTTGACGGTTGCCGCAGACGGGTGTATCTTTCATGTTCTGTACATCGTTCATGGACAGTTCTTGTCGTCTGGCCAATATATGCAGAGCCACATTCACAGGGAATTTTGTAGACGCCTGCTTTCTTCAGTTGTAAATCGTCTTTAACGGATCCAACCAGGGCCCGGTTCTTTGCTGGTGGACGGAAGATAACCTTGATCTTATTCTTCTTCAGTAATCGGCCTATTTTCGACGACACATTCCCGGCGTATGGAAGAAACGCAGTTGATTTAAAGTCGTCATCAGCGTCCTCAGTGCGCTGCTTCTTGTTATGACAGTTGCGCATGGCCTATCTTATTTGGCGTGAAGTTTTTAAAGAGAATGGCTACACTTCACGCCAAATAAGAAAGGCCATGCGCAACTGTCATAACAAGAAGCAGCGCACTGAGGACGCTGATGACGACTTTAAATCAACTGCGTTTCTTCCATACGCCGGGAATGTGTCGTCGAAAATAGGCCGATTACTGAAGAAGAATAAGATCAAGGTTATCTTCCGTCCACCAGCAAAGAACCGGGCCCTGGTTGGATCCGTTAAAGACGATTTACAACTGAAGAAAGCAGGCGTCTACAAAATTCCCTGTGAATGTGGCTCTGCATATATTGGCCAGACGACAAGAACTGTCCATGAACGATGTACAGAACATGAAAGATACACCCGTCTGCGGCAACCGTCAAAATCGGCAGTAGCAGAGCACTGTATTTCATTGGGACATTCAATGGAATACAATGGAACAAAAATTTTAGCTCCGGTTTCCGGATTTTGGGATTCCGTAATCAAGGAATCAGTGGAAATACGTCTTTCCGATAATCTTATAAATCGTGACAACGGCTTTCAACTGGATAAAACTTGGAATCCTGTTATTAAAATTATACATTCACAGCGGAATAGACAGCGTCATTCGATACTCAATGACTAGATGATCTTTTACTTTCATCACCGAGGGCAGCACGTACAACTCGGCTATGCCGCGCATGTCAACACGTGCGCGAGAATCGGTATAAATACCGCGAGTGCACCTGGGCTCTTCAGTAGTTGTGTACTCACCTGATGATGGCCGGACGTCTCTGGGCCGAAATATCGTGGCAGAATGTCGACGGGATCCGGCTGCATACCCGGAAATTATTAGAAGATATATATATATATATATATATATATATATATATATATATATATGTGTGTGTGTGTGTGTGTGTGTGTGTATAAATATTGCTCCTAAAATCATTAAAAGTCACCTATGAACATTAACATTAGAGCATAAAGAAAAGTTTTCCTTCATCCAGAAAAAAAAATCAGGTCTGAAAGGGGAAATAGAGAAAAATTTCCAGATGAAAAAGCAGCTTCAAGCCTATCCCAAGGGAGTGTTTTAGGGCCAGTGCTAATCAGAATACATCTAAATGATTTGGTGGATAAAGTCTAAAGTGGAATGGAGATTTTTGCGGATGCTGCTGTTGTATATAGACAAGTGAAAATGCTACAAAACTCTAACGAAATGGAGGAAGACCTACAAAGGATCGAAGCTTGGTGCTGGAATTTGATGCTGACATTAAACATTAACAGATATACAGCAACGCCGAACAAACACTAGGAACAGTTACATTCATTAGATGTGTGGGACAGTGCTTATAGAGCGATTTAAAGTGGAACGTCCACATTAAACTAATAAAGGAACGGTGGTTCCCGGACTGAATGTCTTGGAAGGATCTTTGGGACGTGTTGTCATCCTATGAAGGAGGTAGCTTACGAAACCCTCCGTTCACACAATACTTCATTACTGCTCTCTGGTTTTCTTGCCAGTTAGGTTTGGTGCAGGATGCAAAGGAGGGAAGCACATTTCAAAAGGAAATAGTGTAGGAAGTACGAAATCTTGCAGAGTGTCTCATCTAACCGATGTGGCAAATGAAACGACAGGTGCTGTGAATCACGGTGTGAATTACTGTTAAAATTTCAAGAAAGTACGTTCCAAGGAGATACCGTAATACATTGTCTCCTTTCCGCATATCACGAAAAGACCATCAAGATAAAATTAGAGATATCTGAGCTGACAGGGAAATTTGCCAACAACCATTCACGGCAGCACTATTCACGACTGGAACAGAAAAGGGGGAAGTGACAATAGCACGTAAAGTTCCCTCGGCCACAGGCGGTGATGTGATTTAAGCAGTACAGACATAGATGCACAGTACACGCAGATTCTAACAAAAGGAACAATACATACCGAGAAGCGTAGCATAACATGGTTTTGCACATTCAAGTTTCACGTGAAAAAAACTGTTAAAGAATATATAGAACCTGCATTGACATTATTCATGTGGACCTAGGTTACAAGTCAAACTAGTGGGTCAGAACTCCTGTCAGAAATCCTGAACATGCTGCAGCACGTCCACCGACTGCTTGCAACACCGCGGGATCCTATTGTGCGTTGTTATAGCCTAGGTGACGGTATGTGGCAGCACACATTCAAGGGTCAGCCAGTGTGTATTCAAGACACCAGCCTATGGTCGCTGGAGATGATATTTATTACATTTCCGTCTAATAACCTTGTCGTCGACAGGGTGTCAATGCTTAACTTTCTTCTTTCCTTCCGTGTTGACTGAGAGCGGGTTTTTGGGCCGTCACGGGAAGCGGACCCAGGTACACGTACCTGGAGTTCACGCACAGTGTCCCTGAGTATCGGCTCTCGCTGGCCTCCCGTCGGACGGCGTTAACCTCGCCCACTCCCCCACCCTCTCCCACCCCCCTCTCAACCGACCTAAATGCGTACAATTTTCGCCCACGATCGGTTGGTTCCACCATAGACTATATATATACCTAACGAGCAAACATAGCCCACTGCAAAAGTTTTAAACATCAAACTGGGTTAGTTACGTGTTTTTGCCACGACGCTGCTTGTTTACATTTTGTGGTAATAGCGAAACTTGAATAATACACGTATTCGCCTTGTTTTTATATACGTTTCTACACGTTTGAGTATTAGTAACAGCTATGGTGCAGAAAGAAAACTGGCGTTCTACGGATCGGAGCGTGGAGTGTCAGATCCCTTAATCGGGCAGATAGGTTAGAAAATTTAAAAAGGGAAATGGATAGGTTAAAGTTAGATATAGTGCGAAATAGTGAAGTTCGGTGGCAGGAGGAAAAAGACTTTTGGTCAGGTGAATACAGGGTTATCCCTTAATCGGGCAGATAGGTTAGAAAATTTAAAAAGGGAAATGGATAGGTTAAAGTTAGATATAGTGCGAAATAGTGAAGTTCGTTGGCAGGAGGAACAAGACTTTTGGTTAGGTGAATACAGGGTTATAAATACAAAATCAAATAGGGGTAATGCAGGAGTAGGTTTAATAATGAATAAAAGAATAGGAGTGCGGGTAAGCTACTACAAACAGCATAGTGAACGCATCATTGTGGCCAAAATAGACACAAAGCCCACGCCTGCTACAGTAGTACAAGTTTATATGCCAGCTAGCTGTGCAGATGATGAAGAAATTGAGGAAATGTATGATGAGATAAAAGAAATTATTCAGGTAGTGAAGGGAGACGAAAATTTAATAGTCATGGGTGACTGGAATTCGTCAGTAGGAAAAGGGAGAGAAGGAAACATAGTAGGTGAATATGGATTGAGGGGAAGAAATGTAAGAGGAAGCTGTCTGGTAGAATTTTGCACGGAGCATAACTTAATCATAGCTAATACTTGGTTCAAGAATCATAAAAGAAGGCTGTATACGTGGAAGAATCCTGGAGATACTAAAAGGTATCAGATAGATTATATAATGGTAAGACAGAGATTTAGGAATCAGGTTTTAAATTGTAAAACATTTCCAGGGGCAGATGTGGACTCTGACCACAATCTATTGGTTATGAACTGTAGATTAAAACTGAAGAAACTGCAAAAAGGTGCTAATTTAAGGAGATGGGACTTCGATAAACTGAAAGAACCAGAGGTTGTAGAGAGTTTCAGGGAGAGCATAAGGGAACACTTGACAGGAATGGGGGAAAGAAATATAGTAGAAGAAGAATGGGTTGCTTTGAGGGATGAAGTAGTGAAGGCAGCAGAGGATCAAGTAGGTAAAAAGACGGGGGCTATTAGAAATCCTTGGGTAACAGAAGAAATTTGAATTTAATTGATGAAAGGAGAAAATATAAAAATGCAGTAAATGAAGCAGGCAAAAAGGAATACAAATGTCTCAAAAATTTGATAGATAGGAAGTGCAAAATGGCTAACCAGGGATGGCTAGAGAACAAATGTAAGGATGTAGAGGCTTATCTCACTAGGGGTAAGATAGATACTGCCTACAGGAAAATTAAAGAGACCTTTGGAGAAAAGAGAGCCACTTGTATGAATATCAAGAGCTCAGATGGAAACGCAGTCTAAGCAAAGAAGGGAAGGCGGAAAGGTGGAAGCAGTATATAGAGGGTTTATACAAGGGCGATGTACTTCAGGACAAAATTATGGAAATGGAAGAGGATGTAGATGAAGACGACATGGGAGATAAGATACTGCTTGAAGACTTTGACACAGCACTGAAAGACCTGAGTCGAAACAAGGCCCCGGGAGTAGACAACATTCCATTAGAACTACTGATGGCCTTGGAGAGCCAGTCATGACAAAACTCTACCATCTGGTGAGCAAGATGTATGAGACAGGCGAAAAACCCTCAGACTTCAAGATGAATATAATAATTCCAATCCCAAAGAATGCAGGTGTGACAAATGTTAAAATTACCGAACTATCAGTTTACTAAGTCACAGCTGCAAAATACTAACGCGAATTCTTTACAGACGAATGGGAAAACTGGTAGAAGCGGGCCTTGGGGAAGATCAGTTTGGATTCCGCAGAAATGTTGGAACATGTGAGGCAATACTAACCCTACGACTTATCTTAGAGGAAAGATTAAGAAAAGGCAAACCTACGTTTCTAGCATTTGTAGACTTAGAGAAAGCTTTTGACAATGTTGAATTGAATACTCTCTTTCAATTTCTGAAGGTGGCAGGGGTAAAATACAGGAAGCGAAAGGCTATTTACAATTTGTACAGAAACCAGATGGCAGTTATAAGAGTCGAGGGGTATGAAACGATAGCAGTGGTTGGGAAGGGAGTGAGACAGGGTTGTAGCCTATCCCCGATGTTATTCAATCTGTATATTGAGCAAGCAGTAAAGGAAACAAAAGAAAAATTTGGAGTAGGTATTAAAATTCATGGAGAAGAAATAAAAACTTTGAGTTCGCCGATGACATTGCAATTCTATCAGAGACAGCAAAGGACTTGGAAGAGCAGTTGAACGGAATGGACAGTGTCTTGAAAGGAGGATATAAGATGAACATCAACAAAAGCAAAACGAGGATAGTGGAATGTAGTCAAATTAAATCGGGTGATGCTGAGGGAATTAGATTAGGAAATGAGACACTTAAAGTAGTAAAGGAGTTTTGCTGTTTAGGGAGTAAAATAACTGATGATGGTCGAAGTAGAGAGGATATAAAATGTAGACTGGCAATGGCAACGAAAGCGTTTCTGAAGAAGAGAAATTTGTTAACAGTGAGTATAGCTTTAAGTGTCAGGAAGTCATTTCTGAAAATATTTGTATGGAGTGTAACCATATATGGAAGTGAAACATGGATGATAAATAGTTTGGACAAGAAGAGAATAGAAGCTTTCGAAATGTGGTGCTACAGAAGAATGCTGGAGATAAGGTCGATAGATCACGTAACTAATGAGGAGGTATTGAATAGGATTGGGGAGAAGAGAAGTTTGTGGCACAACTTGACTAGAAGAAGGGATCGGTTAGTAGGACATGTTTTGAGGCATCAAGGGATCACAAATTTAGCATTGGAGGGCAGCGTGGAGGGTAAAAATCGTAGAGGGAGACCAAGAGATGAATACACTAAGCAGATTCAGAAGGATGTAGTTTGCAGTAAGTACTGGGAGAAGAAGAAGCTTGCACAGGATAGAGTAGCATGGAGAGCTGCATCAAACCCGTCTCAGGACTGAAGACCACAACAACAACAACATGGTGCAGTACTGTTGTTGCTAACTTTTCATGGGTATGTACAACCAATGTGTAACTGGTTCAAATGGCTCTGAGCACTCTGCGACTTAACTTCTGAGGTTATCAGTCGCCTAGAACTTAGAACTAATTAAACCTAACTAACGTAAGGACAACAGACACATCCATGGCCGAGGCAGGATTCGAACCTGCGACCGGAGCGGTCGCTCGGCTCCAGACTGTGGCGCCTGGAACCGCACGGCCACTCCGGCCGGCAATGTGTAACTGTAAATGTCATATTGATATGAGGTAGTTTCTGTATTGGAAAAATATCGAGACACGGTATCATAAATTCTTACACTCTAGAGCTAATTTCTGCGATTTTGTGGCCACGTAGTTACGAGGCAAGTGCTAGATGTATCTGAAAATGTGTTTGAGTAATCTGCCAGTCATTGTATACATATTCGTGCTATGTTCATATGCAAATGAAATTTATACGTGACAGTCTGACTCATACGAAAATAAAATTTATACGTGACAATCTGATAAATTTCCTCCAATTTATGCACTGTTCTTAGACCGTTGTGTGTTTCTGAGTACCACCGCATGAGACAGTTTCTTGCGGTATGTGATTTTTGTGTTCTACTTTTCCGAAATATGAACAAAGAGTAAAAATACGGTTCCACAAAATAAAAAAGGAAGAAGGTCATCTCTACAAAATATTCAGAAGTGTAAACTAACTAAATAAAGTGGTATCTGAGATATGATACTGCGTTGGAAAGGCACCATACTCTTCCTCCTAACATCTTTAAGCTTAGTTCCAGGTATCACATTGTTAGCACATAAAGAAAGCTTCACGGAACTTCTGAAGGTGATCTGTCTGTACCAGAGAGGTAATAACATTCAAAATACTGGCTTAAATACGCCTCCCAAAACCAAGCGACTTCAACTTCCGGAGATGTTTCGGACAGAATTCTCGTTCTGCGCATCCGAATACTCACTCCATAGATACCCTATGGGTTCTGCCGGAAGACGTAGCCCCTTTAAGAGACGCCATTCCAATGAGCAGGTGGATGCAGACCTGTTCTGTTCCCTGTTGTTGCTAGCCTCACATGCCGAGACGAAGGACGCTGTTGTCTAGTGTGATCCGCCCGTTCGCTTAAAACAACGCTGCAGAGACCGTTTTGCCATCTGGAGACACCACTTACACAACTGACCACTGTCCGCTGGCTCGATGGTTTACCTGCAATCATACGGTCGCTTTGCATATGCTGTTGATGTACTGTTCTGTTCGGCCAGCCAACTTGCGAGATCAGAGACCACGTTTGGAATTACCCATAACTGCCCGGCTGTTTATAAGGAGGCTGAATATGTGTTTGTACTTTGCCTTGAGCGAATATAGATGTCTTACTTGCTCCCTGTCAGGTAGTGCCACTTCTTTCACTTTCTGTTTCCTGTGAACTCTGCCATGACGATACACACACTGGCTCTAGATACAACTATCTGATCTAAGACTGTTCTCACGTACGCACCAACAAAACAGGAACCAATAGTTCGCCCGCCTCGGTAGTTTGTGAAGTCCTCCATGGTGATGTAACTCGGATATCATTACATGTGTACTGCGACTGTCAATTAGGTACGCTTCCGGACATGTTACGTTTTGAGGAGGATTAAGTAAAAAACAATATAAGTACACTCAAGTTCAGAAAAAAAAACAGAATACCTTGAACGACTAGAGATAGGATGTTCATATTCACAGGACACTTGCATTAGTATATTGTCCAGAAATCTACGTCTACATCTACATGGATACTCTGCAAATCACAGTTAAGTGTCTGGCTGAGGATTCATCGAACCACCTTCACTGTTATCTATTATTCCAATCTCGTATAGCGTGCGGAAAGAACAAACACCTAATCTTTCCGTTCAAGCCCTGATTTCGCTTGTTTTATCATAGCGGTCGTTTATCCCTATGAAGGTCGGCGTCAACAGAATATGTTCGCATTCGGAGGAGAAAGTTAATGATTGGAATTTCGTGAGAAGATTGCTCCGCAACGAACACCGCCTTTGTTTTAATGATGTCCAGCCCAAATCCTGTATCGCTTCAGTGACTCTCTCTCCCATATTTCGGGATAATACAAAACGTGCTGCCCTTCTTTGAACTTTTTCGATGTACTCCCTCAAGCATTTATGGTAAGGATCCCACACCACACAGCAGTATTCCAAAAGAGGACGGCCAACCGTAGCGTAGGCAGTCTCCTAGTAGATCGGTTACGTTTTCTAAGTGTCCTGCCAATAAAACACAGTCTTTGGTTAGCCTTTCCTGCAACGTTTTCTGTGTGTTCCTTCCAATTTAATATGTTCGTAATTGTAATTCCTAGGTATTTAGTTGAATTATCGGCCTTTAAATTTGACTGATTTATCGTGCAACCGAAGTTTAACGGATTCCTTGTAGCACTCATGTGGATGACCTCACACTTTTCGCTGTGTAGGGTCAATTGCCAATTTTCGCCCCATGGAAATATATTTTCTAAATAGTTTTGCAATTTGTTTTGATCTTGTGATGACTTTACTAGTCGGAAAATGACAGCGTTATCTGCAAACAACCTGAGACGGCTGCTCAGATTGTCTCCCAAATCGTTTATATAGTTAAGAAACAGCTGAGGACCTATAACACTACCTTGGGGAACGCTAGAAATCGCTTCGGTCTTACTCAAAGACTTTCCGTCAATTACTACGAACTGTGACCTCTCTGCCAGGAAATCACGAATGCAGTGACATAACTGAGACGATATTCCATAAGCACGCAATGTCGCTACAAGCCGCTTGTGTGGTACAGTGTCAAAAGCCTTCCGGAATTTTAGAAATACGGAATCAATTTCAAGTCCCTTTTCACCAGCGCTCAACATTTCATGCGGGTAAAAAGCTAGTTGTGTTTCACAAGAACTTTTTTCTAAATCCGTGTTCACAGTGTGTCAATAGACCGTTTCATCGAGGTAATTCATAACGTTCGAACATAATATATGTTCCAAAATCCTGCTGCATATCGACGTTAATGATATGGACCTGTAGTTTAGTGGATCACTCCTACTAGCTCTTTGAATATTGGCTTGACCTGTGCAATTATCCGGTCTTTGAGTACCGATCTTTCGTAGAGCGAGCGGTTGTATATGATTGTTAAGTATGGAGCTATTGCATCAGCATACTCTGAAAGGAACCTAACTGGTATACAATCTGGACCAGAAGACTTGCTTTTATTAAGTGATTTAAGTTGCTTCACTACTCCGAGGATATCTACTTCTACGTTACTGATGTTGGCAGCTGTTCTGGATTCGAATTCTAGAATATTTACTCCGGCGTTTTCTGTGAAAGCATTTCGGAAGGCTGTGTTTAGTAGTTCTGCTTTGGCAGCACTGTCTACGATAGTATCACCATTGTTATCGCGCAGACAAGGCATTGATTGTGTCTTGCCGCTAGCATACTTCACATACGACCATAATCTCTTTGGATTTTCTGCCAGGTATCGAGACAAAGTTGCTTGTGGAAACTATTACAAGCATTTCGCATAGAATTCCTCGCTAAATTTCGAACTTCTGTAAAAGATCGCCAATCTTGGAGATTTGCGTCTGTTTAAATTTGGCAGGTTTTCTTCATCGTTTCTGCGACAGTGTTCTGACCCGTTTTCCGTACAAAGTAGGATAATCTCCGGCGTTTGCTAATCTATTTGGTACATATCTCTTAATTGCTGCCCATACTATTTCTTTGAATTCATGACACATCTGGTGTACACTTATATTAATTTGGAAGGAGTGGAGATTGTCTTTCAGAAAGGTGTCAAGTGAATTTTTATTTGCTTTTCTGAATAGGTATATTTTTTGTTTATTTTTTGAGGTTTTGGGGATTGCAACATTCAATTTCGTTATGACAGCACTGGGTTCACTAATGCTTGTATCCGTTTTGAAGCTCGTTATTAACTCAGGATTATTTATTGCTAAGAGGTCAAATGTGTTTTCACTGCTGTTTACTATTCGCGCCAGTTCATGAACTAGCTGCTCGAAATAATTTTCAGACAATGCGTTTAGCACAATTTCGGATGATGTTTTATGCGTACTTGTGGAATTAAACATGTATTTTCGCCAACATATCGAGGGTAAGTTAAAGCCACCACCAATTATAGCTGTGTGAGTCGGGTACGTAGAAACGATTAGCGTTTGTACAATGTCGGTTCGCGGGTTCAAGGCCAACCTCGACATCGTAGCAACACCACCTATCAACAAAATGTGCCTACACCTATAGTTGTCGCTATACCGGAGGTAATGGATCAGTGTGACTTGAGCAGAGGTGCAGGATCGTTCGCAGACGTATGCGCGAACCGTACTTTAAAATAAATGAGTTTGAAAGAGGGCACACTATTGGCAGCCGGCCGGAGTGGCCGAGCGGTTCTAGGCACTACAGTCTGGAACCGCATGACCGCGACGGTCGCAGGTTCGAATCCTGCCTCGGGCATGGATGTGTGTGATGTCCTTAGATTAGTTAGGTTTAAGTAGTTCTGAGTTCTAGGGGACTGATGACCACAGCAGTTGAGTCCGATAATGCTCAGAGCCATTTTAACCATTTGAACACTATTGGCACGAGAGAACGTGATACATCCATCCGGAAAATTATAGCTGCCTGTGTGGAACCAAGTGTTCCGGCAGTTTTGCTGGCCTAGGAAGAACGATTCACGGAAGAACAAGAGGAGATGGATCAAGTCGCGCCATCTAGACCAGCCGCCGAGACGTTAGTCACCTCATCCGAATAGCATTACAAGACAGATCTTCGTCCTCCTCGGCTCTGGGGCAAAAGTGAAACAGTGTAACACGGCGTACGCTATCGGGGGTAACGGTCCATCGCCGTTTATTACAAGCGTGGGTTACGTGCGCGTCGTCCACTTCTCCGCCTACAATTGACGTATGTGCAGAAACATGGTAAACGGCAATGGTGCATGGAAAGACGTCACTGGGAGCAGGAATAGCATCAGATAGAGTTTTCGGACGAGGCTATGTTCTGTTTTTTTGAAAATGTGGCCGCATTTTGGTTCGCCACAGGCAGGGGGAGCGACATCACAGTGACTGCATTCGCACAAGACATGTAGTTCCATCTCGATGCCTATGGGGTGCTATTGGATACTACCAAAAATCACAGTTGGTGTCCAGGACACTGTGACCAGTGTGCTCTACGTGAATGACATGCTGCGTCCCGTAGCCATACCCTTTCTTCACAACACTGGGCACTATTTTTCAGCAATCTAATAGACAACCACATGTTGCTGCACCAACACGTGCCTTCTTTGTGTCACAGTATGTCAGCCTTTTGTCCCGGCCCGCCAGATCAACAGACTTGCCACCTTTAGAAAATGTGTGGAATATGGTGAAACGACGGTTGCAGCGCTGTGGCCCATTGCCAATCACCACAGCCAAGCTTTGAAACCAGGTGAATGCAGCATTGATGGGTACACCGCAGTACGCCATTCGCGCCTTATAAGCGTAGACGCCATCACGCATGGAACAGGTTATCAGGGCCCATGGCGGACTCTGTCCCTGCTAGGCAACAGGACACATACTGAACCGAGATGACAAATGCTAATCACTTCTGCAGAACACACTAATGTACATTTCGTGAGAATATGAATGTTCTATCTCTAGTCGTTGAAGGTGCTCTGTTTTTTTCTGAACATGAAAGTACATTAAGAGGTAACTCAGATATTCCTCTTCTAAAACGAGAGGGCTGTAGCAGGGTCTTCGTATCATTTGGTCTACCCTCCATACATATAAAAGGGAAATTCTTGAAATCCTGACTTGGTAATATCAGAGAAACGCTGCAGTTGCTAGTCAGAATTCTTTATTTAGGTCCACTGCTGCATCGAGGTATAAAAATAAGGGAGGTGGCACTACAGAATGCTATGCGCTGCTTTGAAGCCAGAATGGGCGAGGACTGCCGCCATTTTAAGTGACCCAAAACATTAGCAGACTACTGTTTACGAATGCTTCTTGTTAATTATTTCTGTAGTGTGCGCTCAACAACTGTTTTAAATATTAAAAATTATGGAGCTTACAGAAATAAAATTGTGAGTAAGGCAATTTCGAACATTTTTCTGTTCTGGAATGCATATTTGCTCTAGTAATACAACGCAATCAGTGTGTCGTCGCGGGGAAATGCCACCGGGGTGAACTATGGGGGTATGAATGCAGTGAACCTAATGCTTTGACCTAGTAAACATTTGGGTCAACGACTTCAAGTTGTCGTAACGCGACCTCCCTTGCATTTTTAACTCCATGTACAATTTTCAAACGCCGATTTTTAAATATACTGGATTCCCAGACGATCCAGCCAGTAGCACCAGTCCTTCACTGCTACGAAATGAATCCACGGTTCATCGCTCAACTACGCTCCATCCACCTTTCCCGTTTTTACCAACAACGGCATCGTCGCCTTTCGTTCTTCCAAGTCAAAGAAAGCTGTGATTCCTCACTTGAGATAAAACAGCGCCAGTTCGTGACGTCTCCCGTTGGCGTCTGCTAATCCCAGCGCAAACTCGAGTAACTATTCTAAGAAGTTAGTCGACAGACACGTAAATGTCATCGAGATCGTAGAGTTGCCAGCACCAACGATCTGGAGTAACTTCTGGTGAAGCTGTCATGCTCTAGCGTTACTTTCGCGCATTAGTGAGGATAACAAGAAGTTCTGAAATCGTTTCTCTGCGGCGAAGATGCCAATTGGTTGCTCTTTGGTGGCCCACCGGTCGAATCTAACCTCTCTGCTACGTATGTATACCCCAATATGTCCACTTATTGTGAGGAGTTAACAAACCGCCACCCTTCGCATCTTAAAGTACAAGAACAAAAACGCTTACCAAAACTAGATTTGAAGAAAAGAAGATTACATCTAAATCTACATCTATACTTCGCAAGTCGCCCCTTTGCGGTTTCTGACGGAGGGCACCAGAAGTTTGCCGCCTTTCCTGTTGCATTCACGTATGGTGCGTGGGAAGAACGACTGCACATGAACAAGGAAATAATAGGTTGCCTGATTATTAATAACAAAGAATAGAAAGGAGGAATTATGAATAAACTTTGAAAGCCAGTGCCACAATAGAAGGAAAATCGAGCCTGTATAAAGCACGTCTGTTGAAAAGAAGGAAAAGTGAAGGCGGTTATCCAGCGTCTGCCTCAGTAGCTGCGGTGTCAGCACAGTGGACTACTAACTGGAAGGAGCCGGGTTCGATTCCAGGTCGGGTCGGAGATTTCCTCCGCTCGTAGACTGATTGTTGTTTTGTCCTTATCTTCGTACCGACATAACAGACACTGAAATCACAGGACAAGTCTAAGCCTTTACCCTAATGAATATCATGAACTGTCGAAACACACCGTTATATCATCTTCCCCCTGTTGAGATGGCGGTATAGGCACGTCCCGAAAGCCAATTTTCATATAGAAAAACCTGCTGCGTGGAATGAAGACTCCGCTTATGATACACATTAGTATCATAACCGCACAGATTGCGAAGCGAAGGCCGATTGATAAGTGTGGTAAATTTATATGAAATGAGAGTAATTGCGTAAAATAACAAGAGTAATTTTGTAAAATAACACGTGTGTTGGTACGAGTGATTACTGTAGAGGCTGTTAACAAAACCTGAACTGTTGACGTGCCATCTGAAGTGATTATTTTTAAAGAAAATTCACTATAATTAATTTATGAATGAAGAGGAGGAGGATTAGGCGAATCAAAATGACGCCATCACACCAGAGATCATTGAAAGAATACATGACATAACAATGCAGGACCACCGAGTGAAAATGCGTGAGACATATCTCATTGGAACATCCTGAACTAAAAAGCTCCATGCAAGTTAGGTATCGCAATTTTCGACCATAAAAACATCCGGAATAGCGTTACAACTCAGTGTAAGGTAGTGCTTGGCGGACCTTCTTGTGAAAGTTTCTGTCTTGCGATGAAACTGGGATCTATAATTACATACTGAAGTTTAAACAGTCGTCAAAAGAATGGAATAAAGTAGGCAAGATTGCGCTGAAGACGATAAAGACCATTTTGCTTGCTGACAACGTGATGCTCGTTACTTTTTTGGAGGTCCCAGGGTGTAGTTGGGAAAGAGTAAAATGATAACTGGGGACTATTACTCTTCAATGTGGAATTATTTGAAACTTGAGCAGAATGAACTGCTAGCAATGTTGAAACACGCAACAGTCGCATTGTTTCCTCATCCACTGTGTACTTCAGGTTTTGCTTCAAGTAATTTCTTTCTGTTCTTCAAGTTGAAACATCACTCAGTGCTAAGAAATTGGCATCAAATGAGTATTATTCCCATAAATGAGTGTTTATCAGAGTTCAACAAATTTTACAATGGAATGTACGATTGGGAGCTCAATACGTAATGCAATATACTTTTTTCTCGGCCAATTGCGATTAAAAAAAACAGCTGAATTTGTTGTGAGACATCATGGAATATTACCGCTTCAGCCCTTATAGCTTCATTAAGTTTAGAAGGTGGAGGCGGTAAATGTGGCCTTCAAATTGGCGTCTTTAACGAAGGTGCGATTAAAGCAGAGAGGTTACTGAGTATCTTTTGGCGGAAAACCAGAGCATCGCAGATATTCATAGGCTCTTGTATAATGTCTGCGGACGCCTGGCAGTGAACACATGCACTGTGAGTCGTTGGGCGACTCGTCTGCCATCATCGGAGCAAGGTCATGCAAACACGTCCCATCTTCAGCGTGCCGGCCGGCCGCACACAGCCGTGATACCTTCAACGTTGGTACGTGCGGACACTCTCATTCGATGTGATCGACGGATTACAGTGAAACGCCTCGCTACACACCTAGACATCTTTATTGGTTGTGCTGACACACTCCTCTATCATTTGGGGTATTCAAAGGTGTTGCCCACTGACTTCTCTCACCGTCCGATTTCCATCTGTTAGGCCCAATGAAGGATGCACTCCGGAGGAAGACCTTGGCTCCAACATCAATCAAATGTTCAAATGTGTGTGAAATCTTATGGGACTTAACTGCTAAGGTCATCAGTCCCTAAGCTTACACACTACTTAACCTAAAGTATCCTAAGGACAAACACACACACCCATTCCAGAGGGAGGACTCGAACCTCCGCCGGGACCAGCCGCACAGTCCATGACTGCAGCGCTCTAGGCAGCTGGGCTAATCCCGCGCGGCCAACATCAGAGTGGTGCCATGGGGGCATAGAGGCCTCTCAGGAAGGTGGTGTAAGGCCATCAATTGAACGGTTATGTTGAAAAATAGTATATGTAGCCAAAAGAGTGAAGAATAAGATAGTGTATTGTAATGTTGAATGAAACCAACCTGGTATCAGAAAAAACATGTTTTGCAGTACTTATTGAACGCCACTAGTAAAGACTAGAATGTGACCGGATCCTATATAACTATGGATAGTAGCTGTATCGAAGAGTAAGGAATGTCTTTTGTTGAAAAAATTGTTAATGCAGTTTTATCAACTTATGAACTGGAAGAAATAGAAGAACTTTGCTACCTAAGAAATAAGATTACACAAGACAGCAGTAGCAACGGATTTAAGGAAGTGGTTTGGTACAAGCGAAAGAAGACAGAGCGATTTGGTGTCTCCGTGTGATTGTTGTGTGTGTGTGTTTTATGGAGTTCTCACACAGTACGGCTTGTAGCCATCAACTTAAGCTATCGGATATTTTTAATTGACGGATATAATTTGTTGTTAATGGTCTATTTAAGTGGGAGAGTTCTGTAGAAATGCAAAAATTTGCTAACAGGAGGAGAAATTATCATCACTAACCTTTGCCAACGGCACAAATAGGAATGAAACACATAGCCCCAAAACTCTTTGAGAGTGTTCTTACTGTAACGGAATGACAAACTTAGAGAAGTGTTTTCTATATTCAAATAAATGTTTATTTTACTCAATAGCTCTTTGAAAACCGTAGAAAACTTCTTGAGTAGGAATTAGTAGTCAGTTATAAACATGTAGCCACATGAGCAAATTTTCTTAAGAAGTGTATGCAACTATTGGGTAGTCGACTTGTTCATCACGAGTGCCACCTAAGGGTCACGTAATAACTAACTAGTCCACTAACACTGTCAATAGTTCAGTGGACCTTGGCATATATGATGTCCTCTATTGCAAAATGGTAAACTTCAGGCTTATGGTGAACTGTGTGTACTTATGCTTATCTTAGCCTCTGATGGGTGACGTGGCGTCTCACCTTTCTCCACAATCGTCGTCGTCGGACGGTAAGGCGTCTCCCTGTAGACGCCCCCCATGGTGTCGAGAGGTTTTCCTCTGTTTCACAGGAACCACCGCCTTACTGCTGTATTGGCATCCGACACCCTGAAACAATGCAGAGATTCGATAAACACTATATAGTTTAAGCCGTTTTCACATTCGTTATAGTATTGATATCTTCATTGTTAATCCATCTGTTCGGGCCTTTGACACTGATATGGTCCACCGATTGATAAACGTTGTGTAGGATTTCGGGTTTCGGATAGTGCGCAAACGATATCAGGATAAGGGCAGAGTCGTAGGACTAGATGGAAAAGAAGCAGTCATATTTAAACTCTGGATGTATGTATACCGTCACCAACCTCATGTATAAATTCCTAGTTAGCTACCTAGGAACGACCAGGGAAATTTAGGAAACAACAACTTAAGATTTTCAGTTATTCCTTTCACTACAATAGACATTAGTCGTTAGCTGAACAAAAATTTTTATTTTCAGTTTACCAGCTTCAACGGATTAATCAGTAATCTTCAGAAGTCAGATACAGCGTAAAACCATGAGTAATCCGATGTCAAACAACAATCGCCCGATTGTTATTTGACGTCGGATTACTCATGATTTAAACCTGCATCAAACCAATTTTAGCCGACGACGACTTCGGAGTTTTCACCAAGCGGAGATATAATCTTCCTACTTAGAAGTTCTGTATTTTGACAGGCCACTAAGAAGAAGTCATGCTCCAAGCCTCCTTCACCCCTCAACATCAATTTACACTCTTCTTTCAGTCTCTATTTGAGCTGAGGAGGTGATCAAAAGCGGATGAGCCCTAATTTTTGGGACGCCGTGATTATTACCGATAGGGCTTTTGGAATATAGAAAAGTCTTTTCGACACAGAAGCTAGGACAATGAGCAAACCAGAAATCATGGAACTTATAGATGTACTAAAGCTAGTACTGTCACATAATTACTTCTCTTTCAAAAATAACATTAACAAGCAGGATGGGAAGCCCTCTCAGTGACTTAATAACTGAAATATTTATCAACTACACAGAAAATAAAATACTGTCACTAAATGATAACATCACAAGCAACGTTAAATTTTATAAGAAATATGTGGATGACACCTAATTTATTATATTTGATGGCACAGAAGATGAAGTGACAAACATTTTTAACAAATTCAATAACCTACATAAAATATTCAGTTCTCCCTAAAAAAAGAAAGGAACAACATCATACTTTTTCTTGATACGAAAATATCAAAACATAACCGAAAGGTAACTTTAAATGTTTACAGAAAACTTACTGGCACTGACACCACTATACCAAACTCCTCTACACATCCCTCCTCCCACAAAAAAGCTGCTTATAGATAAATGCTGTACAGAGCACACAAGTTTACATTGCAACAAACAGAACTCGAACAAGAAACAGAGACTATAATATATGCCGCAATAAACAATGGATATGATCCTTCACTAATTCATATCATGTCACAACAGATAAAAAATAAACTGAAGAAACAGCATCAAATTACACTCACAACTGACAAATATCTAAAAATTCCATATCTTGGAATAGTATCTGACAAATTAGCAAGACTATTCAAAAACACAGATGTAAATATCAGCTTCAGCACCAACAACAACCATAGTTGGAAGCTTATTCACAATATAAAACCACCTGATGCAAGTCTTGATGCATCTGTCATTTACAAAATTACCTACAGCAAATGCAATAAATACTATATAGGCCAAACAAGGAGGAATTTCAGAATTTGATTCAATGAACATTTAGACTGTTACAGACTTGATAAATGTAACAAATCAGTGGTAGCAACTCACATTAAAGACACAGGCCAACACTTGGAAGTTCAAGACCTTCTCGAAATTTAACACAAAACACGAAAAAGTAAAGGAATCGATATCATTTAAGAAATGGACATTTTTACTCACAATAGAAAACATGAAGATAACATTCTTAATCCGACAACCGAATTCAAAAACTCAACATTCTTTAACAGTTTTAAACCGGTTCGAACTCAATAGAATCAAGATTTGAAAATGTAAATAAACGACTACAAATTTGTTAGTACCAAGAACATCGACACAAAATCTCGATAATCGATACTGACTCACATGCTATACGTCATCCATCTTGCATTGAGTACGTAATGTTTACATGTATGTCGAAACAATTTGTGCACTGAATTACAGCGACAAAATACAAAGTGCAGTACGCCATTACACCAATGATGCAAGTGAAGTTACAAAGCGAAATAATCGTGATCAACTGTCATATAAAAGGCTTTCATACGATTTTCGCAACACTCAACTGACGCAAAACTATCTGCATCCTATACAGGCTGTGATGTCATACATAAGCAACAACAAGAAAAACCACCAGAAGACATCACTGACATCGATTTCCTCCACCCCCCCCCCCCCCTCCCCTGAATGCCACACCAGACACTACAGTAACGAACAGTGGTTCAAATGGCTCTGAGCACTATGGGACTTAACATCTATGGTCATCAGTCCCCTAGAACTTAGAACTACTTAAACCTAACTAACCTAAGAACATCACACAACACCCAGTCATCACGAGGCAAACGAACAGTGGACAAAAAGTTATAGACTAGTTTAAGACAATTTATTTTAAGTAACATTTCTCTGTATGTATGTATGTATGTATGTATGTATGTATAAACACCTGACGATGAACAAAACATGTCAGAAACGCTTTTTATTATGTTAGATTAAACATAAAAAATAAAAGTGATTGCTAGCAGAAGTTGCCAATAAATAATTAACTGCCATATGTTGCATGAGCATCAATTAGATGTGTATTACCGTGTTTATTTGGTTTTCTAAAATCACTTATATTAAGTGGTGTCCAATCATTCTCTGTCAGCTCAATTCAATTGGGCACATACTTGTTATCTAAATGCTTCGGCGCGACCTCCATTCTGCAGCTATTATGCAACCACGTGCTGATAACAACAACTTTGTCCCCAGTTATTGATAAATTTGATATTTTTCGTTAGATATTTTACAGTAAACCTAGCATCCACTATTCTTAATATAAATATCAAGTTATCTTCACGAATTTTTTCAGCAGGCAAAGTAAGTTGTGATGCTGGTGCAACTTAGGAAGACGATGGACTTGGTTTCACGAAAGTGTATGTATGTTTGCTGTATCATATTCAGCTACTGTAATGTACAGAGTTGGTCTCACATCCCCCTGACGCAGAAGGTGGCTATAAGCCAGGTCGCTAAAAACATTTATTATTGTTGAGATGTTAGAGACAATTTTGCATATTCTATTAAATTGACCTCCTCATTGCTCTGCCTGCTATTAATTATGGCTCTCTTAAGTGTTAGCTACTCAAGTAACTTCGTTTTATCCTATTGTAGTCAGACAGCGTTCATAAATGGAACTGCCTGCATGGGCCGAAAACTTTGTATGTGAAAGGACATAGCTTTTCAACCCATGGAATTTAGGACTTACTTACACTAGTTACGCAATGTTTAACAAAACTGGACGGTTAAAAACCGGCAAGAATAAAGGTCGCTCTTACAGATATAACGTTAGCGGCGTTGTCTTTGTGTCGCAGTTACTGCCACCCCAAAACAAAGCCTTAGCCAAAATGAGAGTCCAGTTTGCCTGGACCCTCCCTATCACCTACATGAAATTATACACGACTTTTTCAATCACACGACGAAAAAAGGATACGCACTATCTATAATTAGCAAAACTAATGACAGATTTAGACTATCTATACATCCATAGTACTATCGGCAATCACCCGGCATATTTTAGCCGAGGCCAATTGTTTGTCTTGTTTGAACTCAGTTGCTGTTTTGTTAACCACTCAGTTCTTACTTGCAGTTGAATTTTATAAGAGCTAGTATTTACTGCATGTGTGCTGTGGTAATAGTTTTTAATTATGGATAAGTTTCTTACGAGACAGAAGAGCAAAATCGATTTTGTTTCATCCTCTAGCGTTATTCGAACCCGGGCCCTTAGGATTGACAGTCCGTGGCTCTGACCACTTGTTTTTCCCTTTTGTTCGTTATTGATCGTTGTGTTTGGTCTTTGCGGACGTGGCAAAACATCCTGTTCAAGTTCGGTGATTGATCCTTCCACTTAGTTTTTTATTACAGAGGCCAACCGGCTCTCTGACCGAGCACGCTGAGCCACCGTGCCGGTGACCAGTCAGCTACCGGGGCGGACATGGTACATTAAAAGTATGTAAGCACTCCTGTAACAGCCTAATTACCTGTCTACAGGTGTTTAATGTTAACTCTGGATTCGTTATTTGGAGGCTGGGAGAACTTCGGGCTTACAACATTTCAGTATTTCACAAGGCAGCGGAGTGGAAAATGTCATTGCAAATAACACAAAATTAAAATAACTACCTAATAATTCACTCGGATTTGTCTGTGTAGCTCAAAAGCCGAGTTGACCAACAAAAACATCTACCAGACGGCGATGGTTGCATGTCTTTAAAAATGTTGCTCAACGTTCTACCATTACTAGCCCAAACGGCAAAATATCGCCCGATCTGGTTACGTGCGAGATATTCATTTATGAAAACCAGTTCCGATAGGCAACGCTGGGGAGAGGTTTGTGGAGAGCGTAAGAGGTGCGGGATGTCAACACATTCTTTATCTCGTTCGTTTCTAAAAGATTTTTTTTCAGCAGGCTGCTTGATTTCGTCGGAGCCGACTGTGCTCTGCATCCCTCCCTCCCCGTTCGTCCAAAATCTACGTATTTACGCTCTTATAATACCGTAATAACTGAACCCAGCATTTCCATGCGCAATTAAATCTTAAAATACGCATGCATTCACACAACATCAGATGACGAAACGTGCACAATAAAAGGAGAAACATGCAATGTCAGAATGCAATCTTTTTTGTGATGCTTTTATTTTATTTTAAAACTTTTTTTTTCTAAATTCTCTACCGACCTGGGATAGCTCTGCGTGTTGGGCCGCTAGCTAGCAATCCCTGCCTTCGGGAGACATCCCCTAGCAAGCTTGACGATTGTTTACTGCGGCTTCCCAAAGTGGGAAAATGCCAGAGTTGGTCCCTTAATGTAGGCCAAAGCCAATTCCTTCCGAATACGTTTCCCTCTTTAAGGATTCCTAGTTCCTTCAAGATGCAGCCCCACTGCTAAAATGAAAATAGCTGCATCGAGGGCGAGCCGAGCATCTCTTTGGAAACTCCCGGCTCTAAAAGCTATACGATAAATAAATAATATTCAGAATTCTCCTCATTTAAGCTCTACCATTACGTTCTTTAACGCAGACAATGATCTTTTTTACCCTGCAAGAAGAGAGAGATGCATGATTAAATGAGGAAGTTTGGGAAAGTGTAACGTTGAATAATTCCGGGTCCCTTACATTTTCGCTACCAAAAGTTGTCCTAGCTTCTGTGTCGGAAACAGCTCTCTTTATTCCAAAAGCCCTCTCGGCAGTAATCACGTCGTCCCAAAAAATTAGCGCTCATCCGCCCCTGATCGTAAGCGATCAGCTGTCATATAGAAGCCTTTCACACGATGTTCGCAACACACAACTGATGCAAAACTATCTGCATCCTATGCAGACTGTGATGTCATACATAACCAACAACAAGAAAAACCAGTAAAGACATCACTGACATCGATTACTGGCCATCCACTGCCCCCTACTTTCCAAATGCCACACCAGCCACTACAGTAACGAGCAATGGACAAAAAGTTCTAGGTTAATTTAGTTTAAGACAATTTATTTTTAAATAACATTTTTATGTATGTATGTTTGTATTCATGTATGTACGTATAAACACCTGATGATGAACAGAACATGTTCGAAACGCTTTGTATTACGTCTAATTAAACATTAAAAAATAAAAGTGACTGATAGCAGAAATTACAAATAAATAATTATCTCACAGTCTGCAGCTCGTGGCCGTGCGGTAGCGTTCTCGTTTCCCCGCCCGGGTTCCTGGGTTCGATTCCCGGCGGGGTCGGGGATTTTCTCTGCCTCGTGATGACTGGGTGTTGTGTGCTGTCCTTAGGTTAGTTAGGTTTAAGTAGTTCTAAGTTCTAGGGGACTGATGACCATAGATGTTAAGTCCCATAGTGCTCAGAGCCAATTATCTCACACACTCACGCTTCACAAACTCAGCCACTATGTCCGAAAAAAATGACATTCGTATACGTCACTGTACACTAAGATGACAAAAGTAGGGGGATCGATGGCGATATGCACATGTACAAATGGCTTCAGTACTGCGAACACAAGGTATAAAAGCGCAGTGCATTGGTGGAGCTGTTATTTGTACTCAGGTGATTCACATGGAAAGGTCTCCGGCGTTATTATTGGCACAGGATAGGAACTTTCAAACTCTGAACTCGGGATGGTGCTTGGAGCTAGACGCATGGGACATTACTTTTCGGAAATCGTACTCGAAACTGTGTCGAGAGTACCTTTCAGGCATTACGTTTCACCACGACGAACCAGTGGCCGACAGCCTCCACTTAACGACCGAGAGCAGCGGAGTTTGTGTAGGGTTGTCAGTGTTAACAGAGAAGCAACACGGCGTGAAAAAAACCGCAGAAATCAACGTGGTAAGTACGACGAACGTGTCCGTTAGGAAGGTGCTATGGGATCTGGCGATAATGGGATACGGTAACAGACGATCGACGTAGGTGCCTCTGCTAACAGTATGACATCGCCTGCAACGTGTCTCCTGGGCTCGTGACCATCGGCTGGACACTAGATGACTGGGAGACCATGGTCTGCTAGATGGCTCAAGGCTTCATTTGGTAAGAGCTGATGGTAGGGTTCGATTGCACACCCACGTAGCCATGAACCCAAGTTGTCAACAAGGCACTGTGCAAGCTGGTGGTGGCTCCACAATGATGTGGGTTTCGTTCACACGGAATGGACAGGGCCCTATGGTCCAAGTGAACGATCATTCACAGGAAGTGGTATGTTGGGCTACTTCACACAGGATTTCGCGTTCTCAAACAACGGTGGAATTTTTGTGGAGGACAATGCGCCATGTCAGAACACTCTGGACAATTGGAGAGAATGGTTTGGTCACGCAGGTCGCCCGACATGAATTCCATCGGATATTTATGGACCGTAAACGAGAGTTCATTTCGCGCACAAAAACCTACACCGGCAATACTTTCGCAAGTATGGACGGCTATAGAGGCAGCATGGCTCAATATTTCTGCAGGAGACTTCCAAAGACTTTTTTAATCCATGCCAAGTCGAGCTGGCGCACTAAACCGGGCAAAAGAGGGTCTGACACGGTATTAGGAGATATCCCACGACTTTTGTCACTTCAGCGTATAAACAGAAACTCCATGCAAATCAAAAACTATTTAGGAAGTTGGACTGGGAGGAGCTGTGACTGAACTGACAACACGCTTTAAATTCACTGATTATGAACAGATTCTGCGGCGAGGCTCGAAGATACTACTCTCACCAAGAAGAAAGAAACGATAACTGCGAGTGAAAATCAGGTCCACTCGTTCTAGCCTTAACAGGTTCGCAAAATGAAGTAATGAAAATTTAACGATGACATGCAAGTAAGCCATAAATGATTAACGAAACAGAAGTACAGATTTGCACTGCATATGCAAAATCCATTTACTTGAAACTATTTCAACAAACAGCAACTCAGCGACATGCCACTAGACCAACAAGCCCGGCGAAGAAAGTCACTTATATTTCGCTTTGGACATAATACGTTGGTCAGAAAGATAATATCAGGTAACACCCTCTAGGACCCCATCAACCAACTACACACACGTGGAGTTGCGCTGTACCAAAACTACTGTTCGGTAGCTGTGGTACAGTACATAAACGACGTAGTACATGATTGGATTACCGACAGTATTGGTAGCATTTGTAAGGAAGGAAATATAAATGAATATGTAAGAGGATAACTGGTAGCCAACGATTTCTCTAAAGTCTGTTGTTTGTTTGGTTGGTTGTTTTGCACATAATTGGAACCGCATGTCATTCAGTATTAGTAAAATTGTGTTTTGTATCCCTCAGAAGATAAATTGTATTTTATACGTAAGAGAAAGTATTTGATCGCGTAGCTTCTGTCCGTTTATGTAACCAAAGCAATTGCTTTTGATGTAAGTACAGTTTACAGTTTATGATAAAAATATACAATACATATAATTATTATTCTTGTTTTGTACTCGATAGAATTTGATTCATCATGATTAAAGGCACGAATTATCTGTCATTATTGATAGATGCGAAAGTTGTTTATGAACAGTGGGAATATATTTTTATGTAAGTTCGACGAAGTATTGAAGCGATGTTTGATATATTTTTGTGTTGTGGTGTTTTTTTTTATGTTTTCTAGGGTCATATGATAAACCTGTATATTTCTTATTTTTAGTACGGTACAACATCCCTCTATTACACACAACAAATGAAAATTTTTTGAATAAAACCTGAATCAAAGGTTGACAAGTTCAGTTTTGCTATAAATGCTGGTTAATTTTAAGTAATAGACAGGGGCTAACTATGAGAAAAAAATGTTCCGTATGATACGCGGCCCTCACTCACTTCCCAGATGGTTTACTGCTTTTGGTTTTTAAGGGAATCTAGTAAGACACTGATCGGATATGTAAAGAAAGCAATCGTTACGAGGTAATGCCCGATAGGTGTGCAATATATTTAATGTGCAGGTAACGGGGGTACGACAGTAACTCACCAAATCTACTAGCTTACTTATGACAGTCTACGTTAGCCTACGGTATTTTTACAACTCTACGCACACACACACACACACACACACACACACACACACACACACACACACACACACATACACTCTCTCTCTCTCTCTCTCTCTCTCTCTCTCTCTCTCTCTGTTGAGATTCCGACGCACTCACGCAGAGATTACTGCTAATCTACTTCAAACTCTCGTTACTGGGGACTAATATAAGAGTGAAACTGTAGATTTCCAACTAGCCTTCCATGGCTGTACTTAGAGAAACGAACACGCCGTCGAGAGCTGATACGACTTCGTAACGCTTCGTTTCACGCCGTTGTCTTTCATAGGCATTGTCCTTGTATGATGCAACGTTTGTTGTGACCCACCTCGTGGTAAACCCTTCGACACGACGCTGACGGATTCCAAGTACGAGCGCTGCAAGTTGCTGGCCAGGCGGAGAGCTGGACAATACATGTCCGAGGGCGTCAGCTGACTGATAAGGTTCGCTAGTCGGAACACTGCCGCAACATGCCAATGATAACACACGCTGGACACGACTCCCTCAAGGACGCGCCGTACTATCTCGAAAACAACGACGTCACAGCTTTGCCACTTTGTCAGCTAAACAACATGACGTCTGATCTAGAAATTGCATCATCTTCAGCAGCTGCCAATTTGAAACATTTTCTTGTGTTAGTGTTATAAATTTGTAGGGATGGTATGAAAGTGGATGAGTAATGATTATCCAATATTGAGTGGCATGGTTGCATCAAGGTAGTATGAAAGCTTGAAATCTAAACGTAGTCTTAATAGAAAATTCTCCAGGTAGTATGATAATACCTCCCTGGAGCAGAGGTGCTTGCTTCTGACTGCAATCGGAATTATTTGCAAGCCACTGATGGAAAAAAACTGCACTTAAGTTCGCAACATTCTCACTTCTATACGACACAGATGTTTCTAACTCAGCTGATCCGTGGGTGCCAGTGGGTACGCTGTCCGTATCACAGCGGGACAAATGGGCTGTAGCACTGAAACTTGCTTATTTAGTAAAGGAAGGCTTGCGTTGGTACACTTACAGTGTAACCAAAACAAGGATCGGTTTTGTTGAGTTATTGTAGCTCCGTGGTTCAGAGATTTCACTTGTACTCAGAAAAAAACATTATACATATTCTCATCCGTATATCCCGATTGAGATTTTCCACGTTTTCCCTAAGTCCTTTAGGCTAAATGTCACAGTCTTTTAAAGAACGGAAGTCAGTTTCACGCCCCATCATTATCCAGTAACCGGGCATGCTCCGTTCGTAATGATTTGGAAGAGACGTTAAACGATAAGGCTAGACTGTGTTTAAAACAGGAGGAGGCGATTAGCTTTCATTATTACCTCCGTATCACCAGCCTATGTAACAGACAACGATTTCATTAAAAACAGTGCGCTAGGCCAAAAACTCTTAAGTTTTATTCTTCAGTTTATTTACACTAACGAGACAAAACATTATGCCAATCTGCTTAACAACTTATTTGTCCGTCTATGGAACGAAATACATAACTGATTATATGTATCAAGGATCAGACAGTTTGTTGGTAGGTTCGTGACGTATGTGGGATTATACTTCTACACACAGGTACGCTGTGATGGTACCCGATAGCGACCCAGATGGGTTCCACAGGCTTTACATCAGCTGAATTTGATCGCCGAGACATCAACGTGAGTTCAGTATAATGCTATTCAACCCACGGCAGCATGGTTCTGGCCCCGAGACACGGACGATTGTACTGCTCAAAGATGACGTCGCCGTCGGGCAAGACAACAAGCATGAAGGGATGCACATGGTTCGCAACTGTGAGCGTGCCTTCTATTACCACCACAGGTCCCATTCAAGCGCACGAGAATGTCTCCCACAGGGCAATACCACACTCCCACCAGCCTGCGCCCGTGGTGCGCTGCACGTGTCGAGCCGCCGATGACGGTGTAGCAAAAAGTAATTCATCCGAACAACTGACACGTTTCCATTGATCACAGTGGTATCCCGATGGTTCCGTGTCTACGGCAGTTGTAACTGGTGATGTCGTTGAGTCAACATTGTAATGTTGACTCAACTCAAATCCCGCAGCAGCAGCGGCTAAAGCTTATTGCTACAAGGAATAAGTTTAATAAAAAAAGGAGTTTGCTTGGTTCCTGTTCACTACTGAATAAGTTGTGAGAAGGGATTTCGTAGATTACGTCTACTTAAAAACTTCAGATTATTTATAACCCAAAACCAATAAAAATGACATAGGTATCAATAATAGCTGAGTGCCAAAGTTGAATTAACATTTAATTACACAGATGTTATATATTAATTATATGTGAGAATAATAATTATTATTTATAGATTAAGGAGGCTTCTTTAACTAACTAGCAAAACATGGGATTATTGAAAGTCGGACTAACAATCACGAGCCGTACCCTGCAATTGCTTCTGCGCTATGCTTGCGAATTTTACCTCGAATTCCATCTTCAAGCGTGGTAAGCCATCTAGATCTCTCTTGGCTATACAGGGTGGGTCACCTAACATTACCGCTGGATATATTTCTTTAACCACATCAAATACTGAGAATCGATTCCACAGGCCGAACGTGAGGAGAGGGGCTAGTGTAATTGGTTAATACAAACCATAAAAAAAATGTACGGAAGTATGTGTTTAACACAAACCTACGTTTTTTTTTAAAAGTAGAACCCCGTTAGTTTTCTTAGCACATCTGAACATATAAACAAATACGTAATCAGTGCCGTTTGTTGCATTGTAAAATGTTAATTACATCCGGAGATATTGTAATCTAAAGTTGACGCTTGAGTACCACTCCTCCGCTGTTCGATCGTGTGTATCGGAGTGCACCGAATTACGTAGGGATCCAAAGGGAACGGTGATGGACCTTAGATACAGAAGAGACTGGAGCAGCACATTACGTCCACATGCGAACACCATTTTATTGGTCTTTTTCATTAACGCACATGTACATTACCATGAGGGGTGAGGTACACGTACACACGTGGTTTCCGTTTTCAATTACGGAGTGGAATAGAGTGTGTCCCGACATGTCAGGACAATAGATGTTCAATGTGGTGGCCATCATTCGCTGCACACAATTGCAATCTCTGGCGTAATGAACGTCGTACACGCCGCAGTACATCTTGTGTAATGTCGCCGCAGGCTGCCACAATACGTTGTTTCATATCCTATGGGGTTGTAGGCACATCACGGTACAGATTCTCCTTTAACGTACCCCACAGAAAGAAGTCGAGAGGAGGGCTCGCCGACCGTGGACCGTGTTTGTTACAACACGCAACTGAACGTCGGAGGTTTCAAGCGTCAAATTTAGGTTACAATATCTCCGGATGTAATTAACATTTTACAATGCAACAAACGGCACTGATTACGTATTTGTTTATATGTTTAGATGTGCTAAAAAAATAAAGTGGTTCCATTTAAAAAACGTAGGTTTGTGTTAAAAACATACTTCTGTGCATTTTTATATGGTTTGTATTAAACAATTACACTAGCCCCTCTCCTCACGTTCGGTCTGTGGAATCGGTTCGTCAGTATTTGATGTGGTTTACGAAATATATCCAGCGGTTACGTTAGGTGTCTCACCCTGTATAAATGAAATCAGGCCTTGAGTGTGGTAAGATCTGCCATCACCGACGTGAGGGCAGCGTGACACGTCTTCTGTCTCCGAGCTCTCGACCGACACTGCTAGTTTCACTCTCGCAGACAGACCTCGTCTCGGAACAATGCTTAGAATCGCACTCCCATGTTTCGCCCTCAGATTGATATTATCGATATCTGAGTGCTTACACAATGTAAAGGATAGCGTTAAGTTGACTATATTGTTTTCAGTACAATGGCAAGTTCTGACACACTCCTTACAACATGTGAACACGTAGGAGTGGTTTAATGCATAGCTTTGAAACACTTGTGCATGTACAAGCATTGTGCTCTTTAGCCAGAGACGCCACAGATCATCATCTATCCTACTTTACAGGGCAGAGAAGTCTCCGAACTCCACATTCTGTGAAGAGTTGTGGACGTCCGATCATTTAGCACCTAGTGGTGGTTTCACTGTCCTACTAGCTCTTCCCGTAGATGCTCACGACACTACCACGTGAACACCTTACCAGCTTCTCCGTTTTCGAGTTACTCGTTCACAGGCTCTGAGTAATACTAATCTGCTCTTTGCCATAGTCACTTATCTCAGTGGGTTTCCCTATTTGAAGACTATATCATCGTCTGCTCCGCTTACACTTTTGTAACCGCGTCATGTACACTCAGCGCCACCAGGTCGCATCCAACGTCGCGGTGGGCAGTGGTTATAATGATTTGGCTTATCAGTGTGAGTTTATTGTTTTGCATTTTCCATACATCATGTCTGCGCCAACTCGCTGCGAACTGGACTTAGGTTTGCAAATAACATACATTCTATTTGTAAAAACATGGCTACATACTGGTAATTTAGGAAATTAAATTGCTTGTTGTTTTCTTATCTAAATATATAACGAAATTTGATGTATGTAACGCAACCACGTACAATATAAACTATCCGGACACCCCTATGTAATGTGGAACTTCGAGGCGTGGAGTTTTGTGTTGTCAGTAAACAGCCAACAAAAGCACAGTGGGTCGGTCAAAAATTTCGAATGTGCACTAGCCAATTGATGCCACCTGAGTAACAAATTCATCAGGGACATTTCAACTCTTCTAAAGCTGTCCAATCAACTGTTTATTGTGTGTCTAATGGAAACGCAAATGAACAGCCACAGTTAAACCAAGGCGAGGCATACCGCACACTGATGATAGGCAGAGACCGTCGAGCAGAGCGGGGGGTGGTTGTAAAAATCAGCAAAGGAATCACTCTTGTGTTACGAAGTGCTTTGAGCAATCCAGCTAGAACACTGAGTATGCGTAGGCGGTTACTAGCAAAGAGTTAAGAATAAGTGCTCTAGCAGCTCCTCATAAAACACAAGTTTCTGTAGTGAATGCTAGGCGATACTTTGGGGGTGAAACGAACCACTTTACTGGGCAGTGGATGACTGGAAATGAATAATTTGAAGTGATGAATCGCACTATACTCCATGTCAACCGATGGATCGGTTTGGGATTTGTGAATGCCTGAAGAAAGATACCTGTCATAATGTGTAGTGACGCTAGAGGCGGTGTTACGATATGGTGTATATTTCTCGGTAGGGTGTGCCACACAAGATAACGTTAAATGTGGAAGAATATGAACACATGTTTCAGCATTGTTTACAGTAGAGGAACAGTTCGGAGACAATGGTTGTTTTTGTCAACATGAGGAAGCACACTGTCATAAAGCATCTGTGAGGCAATGGTTTGTGGACAGTAAATTTCCTAAAATAGACTGACCTGCCCAGGTTCCGACCTGACCCCAATGGAACACCTTTCCGATGAAGTAGGTAGTCGATTTTGCTCTAGATCCCATCGTCCAAAATCGCTACCTTCTCTGGTTCCTGCTTTTCAGAGAGAATTGACTGATGTCTACTGATAGGCTGCTACTGCCGCTGCTTCTGATTATGAGTTTGAGGGTGCTAAACATCTAAAGGACTGTTGATTCATTGCCTCGGCCCCCTCGATTCCCCCCCCCCCCCCCCTCCCCCCTTACGGCATCCTCTCAAGACGGAATCAGTATCTGCGTCTGGAGTAAATTCTACGTGCCTGTGTGAGAAAGTTTTTTAAATGTTTGCGTATCGTTTATCTGTGGTGTGACATGGGTACCAACAAGGTGTTCACCTGGTGAGATGTGGGAATCCTACTAAAAACCACATCCAGGCTATCCGGCCACCAGACCTCATCATCAACCCGCTGGGCCGATGGTAAACGGGACCAGCACGTCTCTCCGTTCCAGAAACGCGCGTTTTAGCGCGGACGGCTATCCTAGTAGTTTTACACTAATAGGTGTATGGATATTTCTGATCAGATAGTGTACATACTACTCATTTAGACATTCATGTATGCAATAGAAGGATTTGTCTAGCAGAAGTTATTTTATTTCCTTCTAAGATTTCCATTATTTACTACCACCTCCAGTACACAAGGTAGGTAGTATAATATTTTTATGGTTGCACATTTGCTCCTTTCCGAACGAGAGTAAATTTAAGTTACGCCTAGTGGAGGCTATTTTGGTCGTAGTATTATATTTGTGAAAGGTACTAATATGTTCAAATTATGATTGTTTTTTCACAATTAACTTCATAAGCTGGACAGTGTATTATGCGGTTATTGTTACGGTCAATTTTTTTTTTAAACGGTCACCTACATGAAGTTCGAGTGTGGGCACTACATAATTCCCTTACAGTGCATTTCTGTGCAATTAATCTTCGGTGTCTGGGTAGAATTGTCACAGAGGATTATTCCATGACATCAGTGAGTATAACTACGAAAGTAGCTGATATGTAAATACGTTGATTATTGCAGCACTAATCATTCCACAAGCAAAATGCTTGATAGTGACGTCTGCGAAGAAACTATAACAACTTTAATATTGTAGATTACAGTTTTTACTACTTAGAGCAACACTAGAGATATGCATCACTAATTACAGTAGATGACAACTGGGGTATTCCATTTACTGAGAAACACGGGTTAGCTGGCTTCCGACATTCAAGAAGCAGACCGTACAAATAACGAGGATTACCTGGAATCCTAAGAAAACGCTGTCACCTCTCGGCTGCCTGTCCTTGCTGTTCTTTGCGCCCACAAGGACTGTGAAATAAAAGAAAACGAGAATGACTGATTACTTTCCGGCTACCTTGAGGAACGAACAAAGGCGTGCAGCTGCTCTTTAGAACTCATGCGTCATTAGACGGAACTCTATTTCAACCGTCGACTCTTACTGTTATTTCTCCGAGCTATAAAAGGAAGAATAAGGTTCAACGACACTTGCAGTGAATTTTCAAACCACTGAAGATTAAGCTCAATGCCGTCACAGCCACCCGTATTTTTGTTCTCTTTTTTTTTGCGTTTCTTAAGCACTTGTTATATTTTACGAATTACGGATCATCATTGATGTCTTAAAGGAGAAAGATGCCAAAACATTGTAACGTTCCATCGAAGTCGAGGTCGCCAGAGACGAATCACAAACTATGGTTGCATAAGAATTAGGAAGTATATGTGCATTATCCCACATTAGTGAACCATCCCTGCATTCGGTTTAGATGATAAACAGAAACTGCGAAAAACCTGAATTTAAGTGTGTTAGTATTTACGTGAACGATATTAAGATTACTGAGTCCATTCTTAATGCTGTGCTTTCGGGCTTTTAGTTGAAATGTTTGCATTTTAAGTACAGTGCTTCAACTACAGACCATGTCGTCTTCATCAGGTGCTGCGGGTTCTGCTTCAACGTGCACTCGCTATATGGACTCCAACCGGTCTGGTTGTTGTCCACGCTGCGAGTACACTTAAAAGTACGACTCGCAACATCTGAACAAGACTAGGTCGACCGTCGAAGTACTGAACAAAAATTGGAAACAAAAACTCTGGTAAACACCTGCAAATACAAGCATGCTTAGAAAACATGAATGTTCACTCTTACTAATTTTCAGCTAATAAGTTACTTAGTAACCCGTAAATTCCTAGAATGTAGCCATGCTTACTAACAAGTAAGAATGATTCGTTCCACATAATTTCGATAGAAATTATGCATGTGATCTTCGGGAAGTATAATGAAATACCTTATTCTGTAAAAATAACCATTCATTCATTTTGTGTCTTTGTCACTGTCCCCATAATATGCAGTATGCCACAGAGAGGGCGACAGCGGTTCTAGGCGCTACAGTCTGGAACCGAGCGACCACTACGGTCGCAGGTTCGAATCCTGCCTCGTCATGGATGTGTGTTATATTCTTAGGTTAGTTAGGTTTAATTAGTTCTAAGTTCTAGGCGACTGATGACCTCAGAAGTTAAGTTGCATAGTGCTCAGAGCCATTTGAACCATTTGAAGAGGGCGACAATGTAAGCCTTCCACATTCAGGGGTATGGGAAATCACAACTACCAAGGCATCGGTAAGCACTCCAGGGAAATGCGTTGCAGACGTCTTTAGATTTTGTTGTACAGCTATCGCTCCTGGCGTGAGGGGAGACGAGGGAGGGGGGTGTAGGAGTGATTACTTTTGGCTAAACAAGTACTGACATAGGCTAAGTCTAGTAAACATCACTTGTAGTGTCTCAGTATATTTTTTTATAGAAACGTTGTATTACGAATGAGAATAAACGGTGTCTCTGGTCTTTTAGCCTTACTTGACGACTGACTGCGTAAAGAAATAAAATTAACCTTTTGTTGTCCTTCAGAAACGGCCACGAAAAGACTTTCGTTATGAGTGTATCCGGCGCCATTATTTTGTGTGGTGCCTAGTAGTGAGGACAGGTTACATTCATTGGGCACTGGTACTTGCAAGAAGACGATTTTTCGATGATATTATTAGATGTGTTAATATACTGTATATAAAGGAAAATGATATATTTGTAGACTTGAGCACAGAGAAACAGTTGTTAGGCACCAGTTTCTGTGTCTGAGATGGCAGAGTCGTAGAATCTTTGACAGTAGTAGTGTATAGCTGCGGTTTGCAGCAGGCGAGGAATCGTTTAGTGTAGAGCATAATGCATGGATACATTTTTGGACCTATGTGAGTCGCAGGTTTATTACGAGGAGAAATGACGACTTAGAACAATGGATGGGTAGCATATGGACACAAAAAGCTTTTGAAGAGAAGAACAAGGTATTATTTGTATTATTTGGTGAGGTAAAAAGTTTATTTTTATTTTTGTAGACTTGTTTCGTTGGTAAAAAAATTCAAATGTGTGTTAAATCTTAGGGGACTTAATTGCTATGGTCATCAGTCCCTAAGCTTACACGCTACTGAACCTAAATTATTCTAAGGACAAACACACACATCTATGCCGCACGGAGGACTCGAACTTCCTTCGGGACCAGCCGCACGGTCTATGACTGCAACGACTGAGACCACTAGGCTAATCCCGAGCGGCTATTGTTTGTGTGTGTGTGTGTGTGTGTGTGGTTTGAGGTTTTCGGGCGCTAAACAGCGTGGTCATCAGCGGCAAACGCATGGAAACAGTAGCACATGCGCTGAAGGGACGAAGACGGACAGCGAACTAGGAGAACGGCTAAAAGACACAGACCTGACGCAGTTCCAAATCCTCACATACAGTGGCAAAACAAGAGGTGAAGAAATGCACTAAAAAGGAAAGGAAACACAAGGAAAAGAGAACAGAAATCGAAGTGAAACAAGTAGGTACTCGTAACTAGCGGACCTCTTACCTAAAACCTAGGTGAGTCAGTCACCCAGCAGCACATTAAATTCCTCTCCCTAAAATCCGAGGCAACAAATTGGACAGGACACAAAACCGTAAGACATTAACCGCAGCCGTTGCGTTGTCTTGCAAAATAGAGGGCGAATCCGGTGGCAAGGAAACCACCGCCCTCTGATCAGAGAATAAAAGACAATCACGTAAAACATGGCGGACAGTAATCTGGACGCCACAAGCACCGCAGATTGGGGGGGGGGGGGGGGGGTGGGGGGTCCTCCCGCCGGATTTAAAAACCATGCGTTAAGGGACTGTGCCCGATGCGGAGGCGAGTGAGGAGAACCTCATCCCGCCTGTATGACTGGTAGGACGTACGCCATGGCCGCGTGGTGGCTTTGACCAGACGAAGCTTATTTTCACCGACTGCCAGCCACTCCTCTTCACATTGACACATAACACGAAAACGCAAAACGGAGGTAACAGCATGGAGGGGGACGGCACATTCAACAACGTGAGGGAGGGAACAAGCATCTTTGGCAGCCACATCCGCCAGTTCGTTTTCTCTAATACCCACGTGTCCCGGCACCCAGCAGAAAGAAACCACCTTCCCCTGCCGTTGCAGGTGGAGTAGGGCATCATGGATGTTCTGGACGACCGTATCCGCTGGGTACAAGTGTTGCATGGTCTGAAGGGCACTCAGGGAGTCAGAACAGATGAGAAACTTAAGACTGGGATCACATCTCATCTGCTCCAATGCCCGCAAGATCGCAAAAAATTCGACATAAAAGATGGTAAACGCCGCAGGAAGCCGTAACTTGACGACTCGATCAGGGATTACGACAGCGCAACCAACAGAGTCCCCCTGTTTAGAGCCATCCGTAAATACTGGTAAATGGTCGGGATGCTGGTTTAAAATATCGTAAAATAAGGAGGTAAAAACACTCGCAGGAGTGCAGCTCCTCCGGTACTCTGACAAGTCTAAAAGGACGCTGGGCCTCTGGAGTAACCAGTGAGGCAGGCGGGTAAAGCCCTGGAGTTGGGGTGCCACACGCTCCACACCAAGGGCCTCAAGCAAATGCTTGGCACGAATCCCAAATGGTCTCGTTGCTCTGGGACGACTGGAAAATAGACGTTCCATAGGGGGTCGGGCAATGGTAGGGTACGCAGGGGAGGTAGGACAGGTAAGGAATAGACACACCCGTCGCACCATGAGCAGTTTCCGCCGGATGGCTAGCTGCGGTTCCCCTGCCTCAGCACACAGGCTGGGGATAGGACTGGTACGGAATGTATCAGTGGCTAGCCTGATACCCTCATGGTGTACTGTGTCAAGAATCTTCAGATACGAAGGCCTCGCTGACCCATACACGGTGCATCCATAGTCAAGACGCGACCGGACAAAAGCCCTATAAAACTGCAGCAGACGCGCCCGATCTGCTCCCCAGGACCGATGGCTCAGACACTTCAAAATATTCAGTACATTCAGAGCCCGCACCTTGAGGTCTTTAAGGTGCGGCAACCACGACAACTTGGAATCAAAAGGATTTCCTTTAAAAGGAAGAATGGTGTCCCTCAGTCGCAATTCATGGGAGGTAAAAGGACGTCGAGAACGATTAAAATGAACACACACACATTTGTCTGCAGAAGAGGTAAAACGCGTCTTCGCAGTTCATGCCTCTAATCGCTTTATCGTAAGCTGCAACTGCCGTCTAGCGGTGACAAGACCGGAGGAAGAACAGAAAACAGCAAAATCGTCCACAAACAAGGAGCACTGGGCAGGACTCCGGGTACTGGACGTATACTGTTAATGGCGACGGCAAAGAGGGTGACAATTAAAACGCTTCCCTGAGGAACACCATTCTCCTGCACGTACAAATCAGATAGCACTTTACCAACCGGATATCGAAAGAGGCGGCGGGAAAGAAAGGACCGAATGAAGATGGGGAGATGGCCACGAAAGCCCCACTGATGGAGTTAATTGAGGATAAGGCGGCGCCAAGTAGTGTTATACGCTTTATTAATGTCAAAGAATACACCTAGACAATGCTGGTTACGTACGAAGGCCTGCTGGATGGCCGCCTCAAGCAGGGTCAAGTTGTCTATAGTTGAATGACATCTCCGAAAGCCACACTGAGAGTGGCTATAGAGCTGCCTGGTCTGGAGCAGCCAAACCAGGCGATTGTTGACCATGCGTTCCAATGTCTTCCCGACACAGCTCGTCAAAGCAATACTCCGATAACTACTGAGATGCATTCGGTCCTTCCCCGGTTTGAGGAGGGGAATCAAAATCGCCTCCTTCCACGAGTCAGGGAACGTGCCGGATGACCATATCATATTAAAACAATTCAGGAGAACTTCCTTGGATGGCAGCAACAAGTGCTGCAGCATTCTGTACAGGATTTGATCATGACCAGGAAACAGTATCATGAGTCACAGATAGCGCCGAATCCAGTCCCCACATTGTGAAGGGGCAGTTGTAGGGTTCAGAATTTGGAGACAGGAAGTCCAAGTGACCCCTCTCGAAGGCAGTGCGGTAGCGGCAGAAATCTGGATCACAGTTAATAGTGGCAGTAGATTCCGCAAAGTGCATGGCCAGTGTCTGGGCAACGTCTCTCGACGCCGTGAGGAGACATCCATGATGCAGCAATGCCGTGACAGGTAGTTGGCTTCGTTTCCCGGAAATCCTCCTGATGGCTTCCCATACTTTCGTAGAACTAGTGGAGCGGGAGATGGAGTTCAAGAACGATGACCGTGGTTTGCTTTCTTTAATCACTCGCCGCGCTTTGGCTCTTACCACCCGAAAGGCCGCAGGATTCAGCTGAGGGACGGCACTTGAAGCGGCGCAGAGCTGCACGGAGGGCTCTGATGGTTGAGCGCCACTCAGTGGTCCACCAAGGGACAGGACGCCTCTTGGGATGACTTGAGGACCGTGGGATCGACAGTTCAGCAGCATGGGAGATCACGGCTGTAACGTGGTCGACCCATTCGTGGACGCTGGCACGGTTTTCCAAAACAGCCAAATGGCTGAAAAGTGTCCAGTCAGCTCTGCAGAGGTGCCACCTGTGCGGCACTGGTAATGCCACAGCCTCATCCAGGAGGCGAATCCAAAGGGGGAAGTGGTCACTAGAATGGACGTGAGCGGCAACCTCCCACAGAGTAGAATCCGTGAGTGCTGGAGAGCTAAAAGAAAGGTCAATAGCTGACGACGACCCAGAAGCAGTACAGAAATGAGTGGGAGCACCAGAGTTGAGGATGCACAGTTCTTCGGACGTCATGAGGCTTTCCTGGGGCAAGTAGTTGTAGAGTGCCATAAGACATTGTGAGCATTGAAGTCCCCCAGAAGGAGAAATGGGCTGGGGAGTTGGCTAATAAGGTCTGTGGGAGCCTCAGAGCCTGTTGCATCCTGAGGCGGTAAGTAAACGAAACAGATTGTGAGCCTCCGACCCACAAGAAGGTCAACTGCAACTACTTGCAAGTCTGTTACGAGTGGGAGCTCAGATGAGTGGTGCATGTCACGGACAAAAACCGCAACACCACCCTTTGCCCTGTCCCCCATCAGATCATCTTTTCGATACTCGGTGTAGCCCCGTAAAGAAGGTGTATCAGTGGCCCGAAAATGTGTCTCTTGGAGACATAAGCACAAGGGGCGCTCTCGTACAAGGAGTTGTAATTCGGCCACATGCGTCCTGAACCCATTCAGGTTCCACTGTAATATGGGAGCCAGTGATCAGGGTGGCTGAACTTTCACCCTGCCTCTGTGCTTTGGAGGAGAGCCCGTACTGGCCGGAGATTTATTCCTGGGGCGAGAATATCGCCCCCGGTCGACATCAATGTCCATCAGCTCCGATGGCGACCCAAGGGAGATGTCAGACAGTAAGATGGCATCGTCATCGGACCAACCCCGACTAGTCTCTTCAGTTGACAAAACCTTCACCTTCGGCGTCTTTGTCTTGGGGGGGGGGGGGGGGGGCTTGGAATCCAGAACCTTGTCGACAGTTGGAGCTTTACTCGCCTGCGCAGAAGGCGCCATATAGGGAGGGGCAGGAAGTACCCCAATGTCAGCAACCACGGCCTTGTCCGACGTTGTGGGGAGATCTGCAGACTTCACCCACGTCACAGTTGAGTTTTTGATAATTATTCTATTGATTGATCTCCTGAGTTAATTTACTGTACCATGGAAGTTATTAGATTAAAAGGATTTCATATTAGAGTCTATAATTGTGTTTTTTGATAAGTTCCTTCCTAAATGAGATTTCAGAACTTATTGGTGGAGTCATGTGTTTCATTTGCATTCTGCGTCAACATTATGAACCCAATTTCCCTGGACAGCGGGTGAAATGTGGCGGAACTAACATCAGGCTTCAATCCTGGGCGGGGTACAAGTGAGTCTGAACAGACGGTGCACTGAACACTCCTAACGATGGGCCTCCGCAGCCGACCACCCACGCACGCGCCAGTGTTAACACCACGACTTCGACAACTACGACTCAAGTGGGCACGTGACCATCGGCACTGGACGCTGGGGCGTTGGCAGAGCGCTGCACGGTCTGGTGAATCACAATACCTTCTTCATCATTCCGATGGGAGGGCGCTTATCCGTCATCTTCCACTGGGCAGCACCTTCACATCTGTACTGCGGAACGGACAGAAGCTGGCGGCGCTTCCATTATGTCCTGAGGAACATTCATATGTGCGTCTATGGGTACAATGGAGCTCGTGCAAGGCAACTTGACGGCCAAGGAGTATCATACACTGGCTGCACACCACGTACATCCCTTCATTTTTCTCGACCGAAGTGGCATTTTTAACAAAGTAATGTGCCTTCACAAGGCCAGGATTGTGATGGAATTGTCCGAGGAATACAGTGGCAAGTTCCAGTTAATGTTTTGGCACCCATATCGCCCAATATGATTCCGATCGAACACATCTGGCTTGTGATTGAAAGTGACGTCAGAGCTCATAGTCCCCCTCCTCGGAATTAACGGAATTAGATGACTTTTGCTTGCAGATATTGTCGGTATCAAAGCCTTCCAGCGGCCTACCAGGGCCTCAATGCTTTCATGCCACGACGCGTCACTGCTGTTATCCGTGCCAAAGGTGGACATACCGGCTATTAGGCAGACGGTCATAATGTTAAGGCTGATCAGTGTATGTCTCTCGCAAGTGCAGTGATCGTGCCGGATTAGAGAAGAAATTAAGCAGTATCATGAGTTTAATTCATCAAACAACAAGCAATGGTAACGCAATATCTGAGCGGTTGTCCGATGACGTGATTCAAAAGACATTTTCTGTTACAGTGTTACGGAATTCTTGACAAGTACTTTGCAAATCCTCATACGTTAACTACATCTGTGGAAAGCGGGGGATTTTATTATTAAAAAGAAGATTTCATAGGAACAACATCAATCTATTACACAAAGCGTCTTACTCTTGTACACAAACGACAAAAATAACTACTTATTGGAATTAACTCTATCTCACAATTTAATATGTAAGAGTTAATAAAATGGAGAGAGGATATTGATTGCCAAAAACTATTTACAACAATGAATGCGTATTTAGAAAACTGAAACTAAAACACCATACCACACTGGTACGACCAGGATGTCTAAATGGGTGTGAACACCTAAGGATGAAGTATAAGCTGGACAGAATAGAGGTACTTGAAAGACAGATTGTTAGAAAAACAATGGGTGCAATACAATCTACAGATGGCTGTAAAATGAGAAGTAATAAGGAGATCTACAAAAATATGGAGAAAATACCAGAAGTAATGACTAAAAGAAGACTGATATTTTTAGACACCTCTACCGAATAAACGAAATCAGGCTCACAAAACAAACATTCTAGTAGTTCTGGAAGGAGAAATTGAGAATAGCATGGATATAGAAATAAGGAAAGAACTAGATAGAAACCTCGAAGAATCGTAAGTAACAGAGAAAACTTTTTAAGGATAAAGTGCTGAATTTAGAAGGCTTCCAATGCAGAAGAAATAAGAGATTGGGAACAATATGTAAAGAGGAAATGAAAAGGCAACATAAGGAAAAAAATGTTCAAATGTGTGTGAAATCTTATGGGACTTAACTGCTAAGGTCATCAGTCCCTAAGCTTACACACTACTTAACCTAAATTGTCCTAAGGACAAACGCACACACCCATGCCCGAGACAGGACTCGAACGTCCGCAGGGATCAGCCGCACAGTCCATGACTGCAGCGCCCCTAGACCGCTCGGCTAATCCCGCGCGGCCATGCGGAAAAGATGAAGGAGAGTGGAAAAACAGAAAAAAATAGAAAAGAAGAGGAAATGAAGTTTTTGCATGATTCAGATAAAAAACCGATGGTAATGTAATGTATTCAAACTTAGAAAGTATACTGATAGAATTAAATTATTGAATGAGGCACTGCAAGTATTCGATGAGGTTTGCTGTTTGGCCCCCAAAATAACAATGGCCGAAGAAGAGAGAACATAAAATGCAGACTGAGAATAGCAAGAAAAGCGTTTCTGGAAAATAGAAATTTGTTAAAATAGGAAATATTTGTAACTGTCTTCTCTGAAGGTATCCGTCTGGAGTGCATTCTTGTACGGAAGCGAGACATGGCCTAGAATCAGTTCAAACAAAAAGATAATATAAGCTTTGGAATGTGGTGCTACAGAGTAGTTTTTTAAAACTTAATTTTTGTGGGGGTCCACAGACTCAATGCGTTTTGAGAATGAAAACATTGTCCAAATAGGCTACAACCTTTTTGTTATCCGCTCAATTGGCTAGTTTCAAATACGGGCAATTTTCAAGCACATATTTGATGCTTCACGCTTCGTATCTCATGCACCAACGATCTATTAGAATATAGAATGAAGCGTGAATCTTAAAACATGCACTTGAAATTGGCCAATTCCATGAATAATAAACAGATTGCAGCCTACATGGACCATATTTTCATTCTCAAAACTACAGAAGAATATTGAAGATTAGATGGGCAGGGCGAACAACTAGTGAGGAGATACGGAATTAAATCGTGGTAAAATAATTTTTAGGACAACTTGACTAAAGGAAGGGAGGCATCGAGGAATTCTCAATTTGGTAATGCAGGAGAGTTTGGAGAGGGAACCGGGGAGGAGGGGCGTGTTATGAAGGTTGTTGAGAAAGACCAAGTGTTTATTGCATTAAGCTGGTTCAAACGAATGTACACTACTGACCATAAAAATTGCTACACCAAGAAGAAATGCAGATGATAAACGGATATTCATTGGACAAATATATTATACTGGAACTGACATGTGACTACATTTTCACACAATTTGGGTGCATAGACCCTGAGAAATCAGTACCTGGAACAACCCCCTCTGGCCGTAATAACGGCCTTGATACCACTGGGAATTGAGTTAAACGGAGCATGGATAGCGTGTACAGTACAGCTGCCGATGCAGCTTCAACACGATCCCACAGTTCATCAAGGGTAGTGACTGGCTTATTGTGACGAGCCAGCTGCTCGGCCACCATTGACCAGCCTTTTCAGTTGGTGAGGGATCTGGAGAATGTGCTGGTCAGGGCAGCAGTCGAACATTTTCTGTATCCAGAAAAGCCCGTACCTGCAACATGCGGTCGTGCATTATCCTACTGAAATTTAGGGTTTCGCAGGGGTAGAATGAAGGGTAGAGCCATGGGTCGTAACACATCTGAAATGTAACGTCCACTGTTCAAAGTGCTTCAATGCGAACAAGAGGTGACCGAGACGTGTAACCAGTGGCACCTCATTCATCACGCCGGGTTATACGCCAGTATGGCAATGACGAATACACGCTTCCAATGTGCGTTCACCGCGATGTCGCCAAACACGGATGCGACCATCATGATACTGTAAACAGAACCTGGATTAATCCGAAAAAATGACGTTTTGCCATTCGTGCACCCAGGTTCGTCGTCGAGTACACCATAGCAGGCGCTCATGTCTGTGATGGAGCGTCAAGGGTAACCGCAGCCATCGTCTCCGAGCTGATAGTCCATGCTGCTGCAAACGTCGTTCGTGCAGATGGTTATTGTCTTGCAAACGTCCCTATCTGTTGACTCAGGGATCGAGATGTGGCTGCACGATCCGTTACAGCCATGCGGATAAGATGCTGTCATCTCGACTGCTAGTGATACGAGGCCGTTGGGATCCAGCACAGCGTTCGGTATTACCCTCCTGAAACCACCGATTCCATATTCTGCTAACAGTCATTGGATCTCGACCAACGCGAGCAGCAATGCCGCGATACGATAAACCGCAATCGGGATAGGCGACAATCCGACCTTTATCAAAGTCGGAAACGTGATGGTAGGCATTTCTGCTCCTTACACGAGGCATCATAACAACGTTTCACCAGGCAACGCCTGTCAACTGCTGTTTGTGTATGAGAAACTGGTTGGAAACTTTCCTCATGTCAGCACGTTGTAGGTGTCGCCACCGGCGCCAACCTTGTGTGCTCTGAATAGCTAATCTGTAGCACGTCATCTTCGTGGTGCAGTAATCTTAATGGCCAGTAGTGTATGTTCCGGCAGTTAAGCAGAGATGAAGAGAACTGCACCTAATAAACTATCATGGAGAACTGGATCAAAGCAGTCGGCGGATTATGGACCACAACAATGTCACCACCGACAACAGCGACTAAGTCTGTCAAGTCCACGGTGTTTTCAGAATCTTGGTCTCGAACAAACATCGTCACCTTGCGGTAAGGTGTTGCCGCTGACGCAAGACTTGCTGAAGGTCAGTGTACGAACTTGGAGAGAGGCAGCGTCCACGCGACCGAGGCGCGGACACGCACGCCTGTCCGTCACGGCCGGTCGAGCGGGCCTCATGCATAATGCATGTGGCCGGGCCCTCGCCTTAGCCGCTACACACTGCCGCTACAACCTGCAGTAATAATAACAATTTTTTTGGCTTCGCAGTACAGAAATAACGGAGGCCCTGCTCGTAAAGAAGACGGATCGCCGCCTTGTTCTCCGTCTTCGATCCCCCCCGGCGCGCCGGTCAAAATCCGCGCCGGTGTGGACGAGAAGTGGCTAACACGCTGCCGGACGAGGTGCTTTATTAGGAGCGCCACTCTTCCTGCTGCTTTCCTTGTACGGCCGCACTAACAGACCGGCCGCATTTACATAAGCTTGTCAACAGTCGACAGTATCCACGTGGTAACAGGCACGGTATGGGGCGTTTGAACAACGAAAAACAGACTGTTCTGGCGTCTCAGTGAAAAACAATTTCGTACTATACTAGGCACATAAGTCGCAAGGAAATTAATCTTCTCTGCTGCTATTTAAAAAATATTTTATTTTGACCCTTAGTTCCTGTATAGACACAACGGGTACCGTACAACCTACGATTGTCGTTCAGTAAGTAGTGCAACAAATTTATTTCCTCTGCCAATTTCGGTTGAAAAACTGCGGAATTAGTTGTGTGTCATCGAGAAATATTCCCGCTTCAGCCCCTATAATTTCATGAAAAATGGCGGCGCCTTACATTGCCTTCGGGATGGCGTCTGTAACGGACGTGCGTGCCAAGCAGAGAGCTGTCACTTTCTTTTGGTGATAAACCGGAGCATCGCAGATACCAATAGGCGCTTGCAGAATGTGTCTACGAAGATCTTTTATCGAACAAAAGCACGATGAGTCGTTGGGCGAGGCGCTTGTCGTTATCGCAAAATGTCTCGGAAAGCTGTCTGATCTCCTGAGTGTCCGCCGGCTGCGTACAGATGTGACTTCTGAAGTGTTGGAACGTGCGGACGCTCTCCTTCGTCCAGAATGAGATTTTCACTCTGCACAGATTAAAATTGTATTTCAGACCGAGACTCGAATTCGTGACCTTTGCCTTTCGCGGGCAAGTACTCTACCAGCTGAGCTACCCTAGCACAACACACGCGCCGTCCTCACAGCTTTACTTCTGCCAGTACCTCGTCTCCTACCTTCCAAACTTTACAGTAGCTCTCCTGCGAACCTTGCAGAACTAGTACTCCTGAAAGAAAGGATTTTGCGGAGACAATGGCTTAGCCACAGCCTGGGGGATGTTTCCAGAATGAGATTTTCACTCTGCAACGAATTGTGCGCTGATATGAAATTTCCTGGCAGATTAATAGCTGTGAGGACGGGGGTGAGTCGTGCTTTGGTAGTTCTGTTGGTTCAGCACTTGCCCACGAAAGGCAAAGGTCCCGATTTCGAGTCTCGCTCTGTCACAGTTTTAATCTGCCAGGAAGTTTCATATCAGCGCACTCTCCGCTGCAGAGTGAGAATCTCATTCTGGAAACATACCCCAGGCTGTAGCTAAGCCATGTCTCCGCAGTATCCTTTCCTTCAGGCCGGCTCTTGTGGCTGAGCGGTTCTAGGAGCTTCAGTCCGGAACCGCGCTGCTGCTACCGTCGCAGGTTCGAATCCTGCCTCGGGCATGGATGTGTGTGATGTCCTTAGGTTAGTTAGGTTTAGTTAGTTGTAAGTCTATGGGACTAATGACCTCACATGTTAAGTCCCATAGTGATTAGAGCCAATTGAACCTAGCTTTTCTTTCAGGAGTGCTAGTTCTGCAAGGTTCGCAGGAAAACTTCTGCAAAGTTTAGAAGGTAGGAGACGAGGTACTGGAAGAAGGAAAGCTGTGAGGACGGGGCGTGAGTCGTGCATGGTAGCTCAGATGGTAGAGCACTTGCCCGCGAAAGGCAAAAGTCCCGAGTTCGAGTCTCGGTCCGGCACACAGTTTTAATCTGCCAGGAAGTTTCACTCTCTTTCGTGGTCATCGACGGATCACAGTCAAACACTTCGCTACAAAATTGGACGTCTTTTTCGGGAGGGTTGACCCACTCGTTCACCAGTTTGGGTGCTCAAAGATGTTTGCACATTGGATTGCTCGCTGCCTAAGACAAGACCTCAAACAGCAACGCAGAACCATCTGTTGGGAATTACTTGCGTGTTACGAGGCTGATCGTCACAATTTTTTGTCGAATACCATCACAGGCGATGTAACATAGGCACATCACTTCGAATCGAAAACAAAGCGGCAATCCATGGAGTAGCGTTACACCACCTCTTCCCCGAAGATAAAGTTCACAGCGTTATCAACCGGAAAAGTCATTGCGAAGTTCTCCTGGGACCCGGAAATTGTTATTCTGTTTGATGTCCTGCCTCATGGCACAACTATCAACTCTGAAGTGTACTGTGCCACCATCAGGAAACTGAAGAAACAACTTCGGCATGTCCGCCGCCACAAAAGTGCAAACAAACTGGTCCTCCTCCATGACAATGCAACGGCTCACCCAAGAGTGTGCACCCGAGAGAAACTCTCAAATCTTTATTGGTCTGCTCTTCCTGATACACCCTACAACTGGGATCTTGCACCTTCCGATTTTCATGTGTTTGGCTCAATGAAGGACGCACTCCGCGGGAAGCAGTACGTGGATGACTCAGCGAGACGTTGGCTTCGACGTCGACCAGTAGAGTGGTACCATGCGGGCATACAGGCTCTTCTAGTAAGGTCGTCGCATTCAACGGAGAGTATGTTAAAAAAAATGGCTCTTAGCACTATGGGACTTAACATCTGAGGTCAGCAGTCCCCTAGAATTTAGAACTACTTAAACCTAACCAACCTAAGGACATCACACACATCCATGCCCGAGGCAGGATTGGAACCTGCGACCGTAGCGCGGTTCTAGACTGTAGCGCCTAGAACCGCTCGGTCACACGGGGCGGCACTATGTGAAAAATATATTTTTTTGCCCACAACAATGGTGAATAATAGGGTGTACAGGAACCCCGAATAATAACCAACCTACTATCAGTGAAAAATGTGGTACATTACTTATTCAACGCCCCTCGTACTTAGATCTGAAGATGATTGAGTGTGATCGAAATTTGTCATACCGTAAAAAGAAATTGTAAACTGAAATGGAAAAAATAACGGGATAATTACTTTTGAACTTTCTTTCTGTATATATTATTCGGGAAAGTATGTGTGATACGTGAAGAGCTATAACAAAGCTGGCTCTTATGAACGATCTTGACTCTTTCACAAACGTTAATAACTGGATCGCTTGACAAGTGGTCTGATTTTATTTGTTGGAGCTTCCAGACTGGTCTTCCAAAAAACACCTACATCTACATATTCATCAATACTCCACATATCACCTTATGGTGTATAGCGTAGGGTACTTCGTGTATCAATATCAAGTAACCCCCTTCACCACGTTCCAGTCGCTAACGAAGCAAGGGCAGAACGATTGTTTGTGAGCCTCCGAGCGAGATCGATTCTGAATCTATCTTCCTCAGAATACATGGAACAAGCCTCAGCCTCGCATCTGCCTTTCGTATGACTAGTTGTATGTGGTCGTTCCACTTTTAATCGCTCTGTATACAATTCCCATATATTTAATGGATATGGCTGCTACCAGTGATCGCTCGGCAGCTGTATAGTAACGCAGTGAGAAGTCTTTCTACCTATTTGCCCGTAGTGCATTATAATTTTATTGTATTAATGATTTTTTAGGTTGAAACTATGTGTAGTAAACTGAACAGAGGCAATATATATATGCCACAGGCGTTAGTCCTCTGTTTATTTAGGTATCATCGGTGACCTTTTCTTTCTATGCAGCGCTTTTGACTTACGTATTCTGCTGTTGTGCAAATAAATTACAAACAGTTCTGATCTAGGCATTTTTTGTCCAATACTGGATCAACATTGATAAAACCGACAAACTGCACGGACGGATACCTGTCTGAAAAGGATGAAAAGGGTCCTATAAATATGTGTCCGGAAATGCACGGTGTGCGTGCAACGACTACAATAGTCCCGGAATAAAGTACAGAGCTGCATCCTGTCCACTTCACAACAGATGTTCAAAGTGACCTCCATGGGATGCAACACACGCGTTCACACGTCGGATTATTGATTGCCGCAATCTTTCGTTCGTCCCGGCCTCTCACCGAATAGCGTCAAAAGCAGCGTGAACGCGCTGTTGATGGTTCTCCACCTCAGGAGCTGGTTGGGTATACACAGCGTTTTTGAGGTGCCCGCAGAGTAGAAATCCAGGGGGTTTAAGTCCGGTGATCTAAAAGGCCATGCTAAAAGGACTCTGCGTATTATCCAAAGTATGGGGAATACGTTGCCGTGGTGTCAGCGAACTGTAAAGCGAAAGTGGGGTGATGATCCGTCATGCAAAAACTACATAACTTGTGGTGTTGCCAAAGGCACATTTTCAAACAGCCCAGGTGGAGTGTTCAGCAGTAAGTTCAGGTACGTTCCTCCGTCGAGGCGTTGTGGAATAATAACTGGTCATACTAAGTGGGCGCTAAAAGTCCCTGCTCACACATTTATACTGAACCGATGCTGATGAGACGCCTCAACCATACCCCAAGGATAGACTGCAGCCCACATATGACGATTATGGTTGAAATGGCTCTGAGCACTATGGGACTTAACTGCTGTGGTCATCAGTCCCATAGAACTTAGAACTACTTAAACCTAATTAACCTAAGGACGTCACACACATCCCTGCCCAAGGCAGGATTTGAACCTGCGACCGTAGCGGTCAAGCGGTTCCAGACTGTAGCGCGTAGAATGTCTCGGTCACTCCGGCCGGCTGACGATTATGTGGATTCATAACGCCAGTCCTTGTAAATGTTGCTTCGTCGGTAAAGAGGACTCATGACATAAATCCCATAATTATGATGGTCTGGTGCAAAAACCATTGACAAAATTCTTCCCATAGAGGAAAATCAACTGCTGATAACCCTTGCACCCGTTGCTGGAAATAGGGATAGCAGCAGTTGTCATGCAGGATACACGTAATCATAGTTTGGCGTGCTCCATGTCGGCGGGCCACTTGCTTGGAGCTTGTACTAGGGTTCGTCTACACATCCTGTAGAACCCAGTACGCCGCTTCCCTCCAACTTCGTCTCTCTGAAACGACACATGATAACACAAACTCCCAAAAAGGGCTTGAAATGTTGTGTGATGTGGTTGGTATCTGTGAGCATACTTGATTTGGTATAGCCGTGCTGCCTTTCGACCGTTTCCATTTTTCTGGACGTAGACAAATACCATATCGTCTTATTCATGACATAAATAACGGACCATTCCAGTGCTTATAGTACACTGACTCAATGACACATTCTGCAACACACAAGGAACACATGGCACGTGGTCAAGGGAACTGTCATTCGTCAGCGCCATCTGCCGTGGCAATGATACAATCCCAGACACATGTTCGCAGGACCTTTTTTCCTCTAATTACAGTCAGGAATCCGTCCCGGCAGTTTGTCGCTTTTATCCACGTTGACCGTGTATATTTTATTGCTTGTATGTTTTATTGCTTTACATTGTGTGTTAATATTGTTCTACATGTGCTGGGGAAATTGTTGTTGTGTCTGTGGCAGCAACATTTTAAAACATAGGACGCAAACTCACTGTACCACCATGTTAACTAGTTTAGTGTTATGTAGTGTTACTAACTGTGGAATCTCTTTCGTAATGTAGAGCAATATCAGCACATTCAGTAAATAATAAAACGTATATTGAGCAAGAGGTGCCTGCATCACAATTGTATTTAACTTATACGCACGACAGCAGAGTATGTTAGTTAAACGTACTGCATACAAATTACAGGCAGCTGATGATGCCTTAATGAACTGAGGCGCAAGTATCTGGAGAAACAAGTATTGCCTTGATTCAGCTACACACAGACAAACACAACATACAATCATTAATGTAATATTAATAGCAACTAAGGATTAACATGTGAATAACATTAAAGATATGTCCCATATCACTAGTCTCGCTAGTTTGTCCACCATTCTAATGTCGTAGCAAGTCAGATTGTCTAGATCGAGGGGAAGCAAGAGCGGCCAGGATTTCGGCTGTTTTACCCGGAAGCCGCCAGCGAAATTTCAAATGTTTCAAATGGCTCAAGGCAATATGGGACTAAACATCTGAGGTCATCAGTCCCCTAGACTTAGAACTACTTAAACCTTACTGTCCTAAGGACATCACACACATCCAAGCCCGAGGCAGGAGTCAAACCTACGACGGTAGCAGCAACGCGGTTCCGGACTGAAGCGCCTAGAACCGCTCGGGCACAGCGGCCGGCACCGCCAGCGATGGCGCACCGTTGCGCCATGCTTCGTCACAAGCGCCAGCGGCACACAACGACGACACTACGCCATTTGGGGAGCAAACGAGTGGGGCGCACATTGGCGCTTTTAGCAACAGCCAGTCGCGTAGACTGAGTGTAGTAACCCAACCGGTGCAGGTTTGTAAGTCAGCGAGTCGGCGACAGTTCATCGCACGGTTCACTGGCACAGTCTATCAGGACTTTAGCAGAGCTCTTTATCGGCGGAGAGCTCAGGGTTCCTCCACAACGAGCAGTTTATCGTCGGTAGCCAGGAGACTGTCTCCACCGGTCAGAGGGTATCAGCTCTGCAGGCCGGAGCTCACGTTACCAACAGTCGGGAGAGCGCTGCCGCTCGCAAGTAAATCGCCCACGGGGACAGTAACTACCACAGCCTGGGCAGAGACGTGGTAACTGACGTTCTTCTCTGGAGACGAGTTTATTTCTGAAAGAGACTGTCCGTTTATGGGAATTAGTTCTCAGGCTGGACAGTCATAGGTGTTTTATCTGATATACGTTTGCGTGAGTGCTGCAATGTACAGAGTTGATGTACTCGTTCTGATTGTTTATGGGACTAGTGTTGAAGATCGCATGCAACAAAAGACAGAACACTTTCTTACGTCGTGGGTTAACTGGGAAGTCCGGCGCCAATCGTCGCTCCTCTGCAGGTCTTACTGAAATTCGCTACAGTTTTTTAGCAGTACGTGTCTATATACAGCAGTATTAACTGACCGACACCCTCATGGAGCCTCCTGCATTATCCACTAGACCACTTAAATATATTGTGAACATCAATGGCATTATGAGGCTCCTTCTGTGAACACCCGAAATTATTTTTATGTCTGAAGATTCCCCTTCGTTAAGAATGACGTGCAGTCTTTTATTTGATAGGAACTCTCCAACCCCATCACAAACCTTCTTTCACCGTTCTAGTCTACAGTTAGCAACTGATTTACAACCTCGTTTACGGGAAAGACTGTACCCAAAAACAACGGAGAGCGAGGCAAATGCTGTATCCGAAGCTCGGAAAGAAACTCCCTACACAGCCTGTCTGTCAGTTTCCTTATCCTGCTCTTCCTTTCTTCAGTTTTAAATTTTTTAATTTTTTTTAATTGTTACCTCTACGATGAACCACACGCTATTGACTGAAGACCGTCCGAAACGAGTGCACTATAAGAGATCTAATTTCGAAAGTTTTCCTTTCCATCTATCTGCTCTGAATACCTTGCGTAATATATAATACTGTTTGAGCGGTTCTTTTGTGTACGACTATTTAACTTCTATGGTAAAATGACTACGTAGCCTAAAATCAATATAGGAATAAAAATTTATTCGGTGACTTCGAAACTCCTCTATCTAAATTTTTTGTTACAAGACTGTGATACTCCATGATTTCCATTCCACACCAATAGCGGTGTCAGTTCCTTTTATTAATAACGTAGAATCGGTGCAGTGTCGTGAAACTATTGGAAAATACAGCACATCTTGACGAGGGAGAACTGAAAATCGCATTCCGCAGACAGCCGACAGCAATGTGTTATCAAATGGGAAACAAATGTGAGCAATTTGGTCAGAATTACTACACTGATGTGCAAAACTTACGAACGAATGACCCTTTCGCACTGTGCATCACTGCCAAGTAACAGAGCCCGATTAAACTTACGCCACACGTAGAAACGACTGCTACAGTATAGTACAGAAGATAACAGCGCAGGCAATGACAATATTCATGATGATCAACTGAACGTTACAAATGGCGGGACATAGTTTTTTATAGGATGTGCGATTACCATGGACAGCAATGCATCCTCTGAAACGTGCTACAATGCTGGCCTTAAGGATGGAAGACCTGTAGTAGAGCGTTCTGTTCCTCCAGTAATGGCTGAATAGTGGTCGGCGCATGTGGATGTGGTGCCATACGTCTCCCCAACGCATTCCACACATGATCGGTGGGCAGGCCACCACATGCGCCAAATATCGTTTCGTTTCAAGAGCTCCTCTCCTGTGCAGTTCAATACTGTCGCGCATTGTCATCCATGAGTGTAGTGTCATAATAACGTTGGCAGCTGAGGATTTGGACGTCTGTGCGCCTATGCAACATTATGTCTCCATATACCAGAACACGTGGTACATCAAGAAGATCAAGTTTCACGATATTGCTCGGTGCATTGTGTGTTTCCACCTCTCGCCATTTGAGGGGAACACGATTATTTTGGTGGTCCAAGTGTTGTGGCGTGGGGAGGTATAACGTTGGACGGGCGTACTGATCTCCAAATCTTTGAACACGGTACTCTCGTCAGTCAGCGGTATTATCGCAATGTACTACTTTTCCAAGAGTCTTTATGGATGACAATGCGCAACCACATTGAACAGCGAAACTGATGGAGCCCTTGGGACGAGAGGACATTCGGCCAATGGGCTGACCTACCCGTTCCCTCGACTTAACCCCATCGACCACGTACGGAATGCTCTGGGGAGACGTTTCGCAGCACTTCCGCGTGCACGAATAGCCATCCAGCACTTGTCAACCAAGCTGCCCTACCATAAGAACTCCTCAGCACGGGAGCTAGTTACAAGGTTTCCATTGACGTGCGTGGTTCTCACACACCCTATTAAAAACCACGTGTCACCTTTTCTAATGTCCAAAGGGACGTCATAAATGCGTTTCATTCCATAGTTCTTTCATTTACCTTCTGTACTATACAGTAGCAGAAATTTCTCTATATTGTCCAAGTTTCATTGCAAGATGTTACTTGACTGTGACACATCATGCGTTAGTTAGTTTCGTCCTTGAGTTTTACAGACCAGTGCACACGGTAAACGTAGTCGCAGCATGGAGTAGAGTAATTCGAAGAAAGACTAAAGTAATGAAGCGAAGCTGAAATGAGGTTAGCGTTAAACTTAACGTTCGGAATCTTGTAGTACACTAATTGAAGTAGATCTCATACCTTGGAAGCAAAATAACACACGACGGACAAAGGAAGCAATCTAGTAGAGGAAAAGAAGGAATTCCTGACTGCTAGCGGATAATGGCATCAAACATCGGTCTTAACTTGACGAAAAAATTGTTGAAAATGTACGTATGGAGCACAGCATTGCATTTCAGCAAATCATAGGCCGTAGGAAAACCATAAAAGAAGACAATTGAAGCGTTTGAGATTTGGTGCTATGCAACGAGCTCCGCGCCAAACCGTGTAGGTCCAGGGATGCCTACCTGATACCGTGTCATCCTCTGCCTTTGTATGGCCGTTTTTCAGGCTTACCAGACGGGAGAGCCGCAACTACTCGGTCAAGAAGCTCCTCTGGTGGCATCACGAGGCTGAGTGCACCCCTTAACAGTCCTCCGACCAAGGAAAAATCCTTGGCAGTCGCGAGAATCGAACCCAGGTCCTCCGCAAGGCAGCTATCTTCGCTGGCCACTCAGATACAGAGGCAGACAGGTGTTAGATAAGGACTTTGAAAATTGGGTGCACTGATAAGATAAGTAATCAGAGGACTCTCCTCAGAATCGACGAGAAGAGGTTCATGGGCACAAACACCGACAAGAAGAAGGGACTGGGTGGTGGGAAATCAGAGAAAATTTCCATCGTGCTTGAGGGAGCGGTTAGAAATTAAAAACTGTTGTGGAAGTAAAGATTGAAACAAATCCACGAAATAACCGAGGTCTATGGGTGCAAGCGCTGCTCTGAGATGAAGAGGTAGGCGCAGGATAGGAATTCATAACCAGCTGCATCAAACCAGCCACAACAGCGATTTCTTTAAAAACTTCAACATTTCTTACTTTAATTTTGGCTTCCCTTCATGTTTCATAAAATAGTTAAACGTTGTTTACCGTTCCTAATGAAAATTGCAAGGCTTTGTCATGCCTCAAGAATCCTGATTTTGTCGTCCTCACTACTTTACCTACTTCCAAGAAATGCTCCCTGACAGAATTTTAAAACTTCTCATCCACAGAGAGGAGAAATACCTCATGGAAGTAATCCTTCTGCTAGACTGGTGTACGTGACAAGAGCTTACCAAATACTGTTTTCACAGTACCATACAATCGTGAACTGCCATTGAAGCAGCAGTCACCGACCTGCACTATACAATTGTTGTTTATACAGGAGCTGCCGACCGTAGCGTCGTATTCTACCTCTTTACATATCTGTGTATTTGGACACGTACGTCTATCCAGTTTCTTTGGCACTTCAGTGTATATCGGAGCTTTAATTCTGGAGCACAAAGTATTTGCGTTAGAGTCTTTTTTTTATTTCCCGACACAACTAGAGGTCTTGCTCTCATGCGCTTCTAAAACTTTTTATTGTGGTTGTCTTGTTGATATCACACGAGCATAAATTTCATCAGCTTATTATCATATGATCATCACACTTTGTTGTTGGTAGCTAATGAATGTGTGTTAATCAGACCTCTCCTTATCTCGAGTCGTCACTCATTGCTATCAAGCCGACCGATGTGGCCGAGCGGTTCTAGGCGCTTCAGTCTGGAAACGCTCGACCGCTACGGTCGCAGGTTCGAATCTTTCCTCGGGCATGAATGTGTGTGGTGTCCTTAGGTTAGTTAGGTTTAAGTAGTTCTAAGTTCTAGGGGACTGATGACCTCAGATGTTAAGTCCCATAGTGCTCAAAGCCATTTGAACCATTTTTAGTGTTATCAATCCGTTCGTTCACCAACATGTAAATTATTTCAATCTCAAAATATGGCGCACCTCTTCGATAACTAATGTTTAACGAACCTTGTTTTCCGTAGCAGCAGCGGCAGCAACAGAGGCCTGTTGTTTCGCTTGTTATGCGCAGGTTAATGACCGCATTATGAAGTTTGCGTGGATACGGCTTCTACGTGAGATAATCTGTTGAAGGTTCACGGCGCCGGAGCGAGCACGTAAGCTCCGCCCAGATTCTGCATCAGGAAAGTAAATAACAGACCGGAAGGAAAATAATAATTTGGCTGCCTAGATAGGGAGAGCGTATAATGTCAACAACGAACTGCGGAGACAACCTATAGGTTCAAAAATGGCGGATAGCTGTATTTCTGAAAACACCGAAGGCTTGGACCGTTTACTGAACTGAAATTTACAAACGAACGTGGACACAAAACAAGACACTGTCAATATGCAGTAATTAATCAAAAGTATCCGGAAACTTGTTAGTGGATATCAGTGTCCACTCGCCGACTTTATGATGACTTGAACTCGGTTGTCTAACTTTCAGTGATGCCTCTGAATGTCGGAAGGAATCGCAGCCGATTCTACCTCAAGAACATAACTATAGAAGATAGTGGAGAATGTTCCATTTGGTTCAGTTCGGAAATCTGGGCAGTACAATCCATTTTTTGGGACGTTATTGTCCACAAAGGATTGCCTCACAGATGCTGCTTTATGATAATGTGCATTCTCATACCGATGCAATCAATAATCGTCTCCGAACTGTTCCTCTATTGTACGCAGTACACAATGCTGTCACATGTATTCATACCCCTCCGCATTTAGCGTCTTATAACGCGTAATAAGCGGGCCATACCCTAACGGCGGAAAACATCCCCGTGTCGTGACAAAACCCTCTCTTTGTTTCACATTTGGCACTATACATGATGGCAGGTAACCTTCTACAAACATTCGCCAATTCCATATGATTCCACCAGATTGCCATTGGGTGCAGCGTGGTTTATCAATCCTAATCAATCATTTTCAGTTAACCTCTGCTCAGTGGCGTTGCTCTTTTACACCTCAAGCATCGCTTAGGTTTTACAACAGAAATATATGGCGAATGAGAAACCGCTCGATCACTGTACCCCTTTCTTTTAACTCTCTACCTGCATTCATTGTGCTAGCTGGATTGATTGTAGCGTTCTGAAACTCGCGAGTGATACCTTACGCTGATTTCACGCGATTTTTTACCAGTGACTGTAGCAGTGACGCCAGTTGTTACGGTATAGAAACCTAATGGTACACGGAGATTTTGCTGTGATTTTAAGGCAATAATCAGTGTGGAATAATCATAGGTTCAGATCCAGTTCTTAAATCAAAAGAATTGATAGCTGGTAGCTCATAATTTGCAAAAGTAGGTTTAACGAATGTCTATGTACAAATACCTCTCGATAAATGATCCACTTGGCCCTCATCAGTACAAGATACTGCCACTAGGGATCTGCCATTAGGAATCAGCTGTGCATCATCTTTGTTCGAGCAATACTTAGAACAATTAATTAGAAAGGCTCCTAACCTTGTGAACTATCCGAATAATATCACTGTCTTGGTAAGGACTCCTGACTCGTATTGCCTAATTTGGAATTGTATTTAAGATTTTACGAGCAGCCAATTTAACGAATAAAAACGCATATTCTCGCAGCAAGACGTCCAATACTTAGGACCAATTCTGTCATACCAACACCACAACACAATAAAGCAATTAAAACTCCTGTAGCGCCCCAAGAACGTCAAGCAGCTAGGCGCTATTGTAAGCCAAATCGGTTACCATAAAGGTAGGTGACGTAACTAGGGTATTACTTGTGGCAAAAGTGCAATCCAGCTTTTATTTCTTAAATACTGTACTCCGAGTCAACATTCACCTATTAGTACTGCTGTTTGTGATGGAGCCTACAAGTACGCGCATTAGACCTGAGCTTGTCACACAGCCATTTCGCTGTGAGGAAAAACGTATTTGTACATTAAATACTACAAAAAAAATATTTCAACTATTGGTAAGCGAAAAAAGTTATTTCTATAAATGACAGACATAACTTTGTGACAGCATTCATACCTGCAGAGAAAAGTACGACAATTGAAACCATAGAGACCAAGTCTAATTAAGGAAATTAAGGGAATTTCTGGATCGTTTAGTAATAAAGAAAAACTTTTATTTCGCTTTATAAGTTTGTTAACTTTGTATCTTGGAGAAACACAAGGTCAGCTTATCATTGTGACAGACGAATTGAACTCCACTATTCCTGGCTTTGACTTCATGTCACAGTATTGTCCTGGGACAGGGTATCTGTTTTATACAAGGCATAGTGTATGTGTGTATCTCCACGATCTCCTCACTAGCCTCTATATCAATTACAACCAGATTTGGAACAGGAACAGTAGCACTCATGAGTAACAGCAGTGTGTGGTTTGCAGCCTCCTAGCTCCAATAGGACCAGAAATATGGGCAAAAACGTGTTTCTTTCCAGCTCCTGGCATACAGGCTGTTCTGCAGGACACACATATTGCAATGAAACAGTATTGGCCTGCCAAATCAACCTGCTTTGCAGTGCAGTCTACATGTCAGGAGTTAGAAATGGATTTCCAGGCCTCAAAATGCAGGTTGTCCTGTATAACTGTCATATTGTGTTGGATTGGTTTCTGTGTGCTTTGAGTGTTGTCCTGTATGCCAGAAAAAATAAATCATTTCTGGAGCACCTGCTGTGTAACCTCCACTGTATGACTAGTATGTTTTAGGATGGTGTAAGCCTGCTTTACTGAACGGTATTGCAGGATCTCCACGTGCTGAATATCATGAATGGCGACAGGTTTAGATGGTTAGAGAAGGGGATCGACAGAGAAAGAGGAGTAGATGAGATGCATTAACTGGGTGGAAGTTGTAGAGGTGTAGTGGGCAGATGGAAAAAGAAGAGGTGGGAGGCAGAAATAGAAAGAGAGAGGAGAGTACAGTATGGTCAGTGGGAGAGTGGAGGACGATATGGTAACAGAGAGAGGTAGAGGAAATGTTGAAGATGAAGAGACAGTAGGAGAGGAGATAGACAAAAATGGGAGAATGTGTTGCACAGAGGGAGGGAGGGAGAGATGGACACATAGGAGAAAGTGTGTTCAACGTATGTATCGAATGTACATGCAGGTGAATCAGTGGATGAAATGATATTATTCCATATTCCGAACATTCCAATGCTCACAAATACTTTAATTTTATCAAAATTAAAGGATAATAGTTATAAAGTTCCATACATATGCAAATAAAATGTCAAAGTGCAAATCTCTATAATTTATATTACAAAAAGTGCTAGAAGTGTCCAAAAGCTGTCCCCTATTAGATGCAATATGCATATGAAAACTGCTTTGCAACTGTCATGAAAAGAAAATGTCTCACCACATATGATCTACAAAAATGTTAACTACCTATTATAGGAGAAGCTTCCAAATATGGAATTGGCACAATCCTGTTTTCATATCTGTATCTAGACATGTGACCTAAACTTGCTATCACAATTTCTAACTGGACAGGATAACGTGTGGTTTGCTTTGGAGATCATTAGACAAAACACTTTTGAAAATTTTCTGTTGAGTACCAACTTGACAGCCAACTTTGTGCCAAAGGCTCCAGTATTACCGAAATGAAAACAATACACTCAGCTGACGTTGGCTTTGGAAAAAAAAAAAACGAATGGACCAGAAATTAAATCATACTGGTATATGAGACATTTAGGTCTAACTGTGGTACATTCAGATTCAGGAAAGACACAAGCATTGATTCTGGAATTGCTAAAACTGAAAGTGCTTCAAATACTATATCAGTGCCATTGGGATAAGCATTTACCAAACACTTTGCCAGAGAGCATTGTTATCGTACAAAAATAGATAAAGACATAGTGGTGATGTTGTCTAAATGTCATTTTGGCCAGATATATCAGTGGAAATATCTCCTGTGGCCACAGCCATCATAACCCTGGTCTCTTTCATATATAGAGTATGCTAGACTATTTTTTAGGAAGCTACTAGCTGACTGTCATTGATGCTTTTCCTAAATTTCTATATGTGATTCAGATCTCGTCTATAACTCCTATGAAAACAATCATAGCTCTGTCAAGTTATGAATCGAAGGGATACCGAATTCAGTAGCACAGACAGAATCACTCAGTTTTCATTACAAAAGTTCAAGTTTTCTGTGAACGAAATGGTATGTCATGTACCAAAACTGAAGCAAACTGACCCACTGAAAGATTTGCTACAAGTTCAAATCTCAAATGGCAAAGTAACACAGCTGTACCATAAGGCTAATTATTAATTTTACTTATATAGTACAGAGCCCGTCCTCATGATATAAAATCACGAACAGAAAAACGGCTTGCGAGGCCTCACTGGGCACTAATGTCCATACTAAATTCACTTGTGATTCCACAGACTGAGCATATACGTAGATAGCAAAGTTTTTCATAGTCAGTGATCAAGTACTCATTGTTGTTGTTGTTGGTGTTGTCTTCAGTATGCTACTCTATCCTGTGCAAGCCTCTTTATCTCCGAGTAATTAATGCAAACTACATCCTTCCGAATCTGATTAAGATATTCATCTCTTGGTTCCCTCTATGATTTTTACCCTCCACGCTTCCCGCCATTACTAAATTGGTGATACCTTGATGCCTCAGAACGTGCCCTACCAACCCATCACTTCTGCTAGCAAAATTGTACCACAAATACCTCTACTCTCCAATTCTCTTCAGTATCTCCTTATCAGTTACGTGATCTACCCATCTAATCTTCAGCATTCCTCCGTAGCACCACGTTTCATAAGTTTCTATTCTCTTCTTGTTGAAACTGTCCATGTTTCACATCCATTCAAATGCTTTCAGAAAAGACTTCCTGACACTTAAATCTGTACTCTATGTTAACAAATTTCACTTCTACAGAAACGCTTTCCTTGCCAATGCCAGTCAACATTTAATATGCTCTCTTCTTCGATCATCCTCAGTTATTTATCTGCTCAAATAGCAAAACTCATCTACTACTTTAAGTGTCTCATTTCCTAATCTGATTCCCTCAGCATCAACTGATTTCATTCGATTGGATTTCATTATCCTCGTTTTGCTTTCGTTGGTGTTCATATTACATCTTCTTTTCTAGACACTGTCCATTCCGTTCAGCTGTTCTTCCGAGTATTTTGCTGACTCTGACAAAATTACAATGTCATCGGAAAAACTGAAGATTTTTATTTCCGCTCCCTGTATTTTATATCCTAGTCCCAAGTTTTTTGGTTTCCTTTATTGCTTGCTCAATATGCAAACTGAATAACATTGGGGATAATCTACAACCCTATCTCACACCCTTTTCAACCACTGATTCCCTTTCGTGCCCCTTGACTCTTGTAACTGCCATCCGGTTTCTGTACAAATTATAAATAGCCTTACACTCCCTGTATTTTACCCCTGCTTCCTTCAGAATTTGAAAGAGAGCGTTCCAGTCAACATTGTCAAAAGCTTTCTTTAAGTATACAAATGCAATAAACGTAAGTTTGCCGTTCCTTAACCTAGCTTCTATGACAAGTCGAATGGTCGGTATTGCCTCGCGTGTTCCTACATTTCTACGGAATCCAAACTGATCTTCTCCGAGGTCGGTTTCTACGTCCTTCCATTCGTCTGTAAAGAATTCGTGTTAGTATTTTGCAGCCGTGACTCATTAATCTGAAAATTCGGTAATTTTCACACCTGGCAGCACTTGCATGCTTTGGAGTCGGAATTATTATATTCTTCTTGAAGTCTGAGGGTATTTCGCCTGTTTCACACACCTTGTCCATGGAAAATGGAAGAGTTTGTAAGTACTTCTGAAGGAATGTTGTCTACTTCCGGTATTGTCTACTTAGGTATTTCAGTGCTCTGTCATATTTTTCACGCAGTATCATATCTCCCATCTCATCTTCACACACGTCCTCTTCCGTTTCCCTCAAGGACATTGCTCTTTTGTAGGCCCTCTGTATACTCCTTCCACCTTTCAGCTATCCCTTCCTTGCTTAGGACTGGTTTACCATCTGAGCTCTTAATGTTCTTACAGGTTGTTCTCTTCTCTCCAAAGATCTCTTTAATTTTCCTGTGGGTGGCATCTATCTTAGTCCTAGTGATATATGCTTCTATATCCTTACATTTGTCCTCTAGCCATTCCCACTTAATGGTTTTGCACTTCCTGACGATCTCATTCTTGAGACATTTCTATTCCTTTTCTCCTGATTCATTTAGTCCATTTTCATATTTTCTCCTTTCGTCAACTAAACTCACTGTCCCTTGTGTTACTTTTCACCCACTTCATCCTCTGCTGCCTTCACTATTTCATCTCTCAAAGCTACCCATTCTTCTTTTTATTTCTTTCCCCTGTTCTCAATCGTTCCTTAATGCTCCCTCTGAGACCCTCTATAACCTCTAGTTCTTTCAATCTGTCGAGGTCCCTATCCTTAAATTCCTAACTTTCTGTAGTTTCTTCAGTTTTAATCTACAGTTAAAATTGCGGTCAGAGTCCACATCTGTCCCTGGAAATATCTTAGAATTTAAAACCTGGTTTCTAAATTTTTGTCTTACCATCATATAATCAATCTGAAACCTTCCAGTGTCTCCAGCTCTCTTTCAAGTACACAACCTTTTTTCATGGTTCTTAAACCAAGAGTTAGCGATGATTAAGTTATACTCTGTGTAAAATTCTACCAGTCGGCCTCCCCTTTCATCCTTACTCCCAGTCTCTGCTCATATCAATAAATCATTGTAAACTGTTGCTAATCTGTGTAGCCATCATTTTACCATACATTCTGTCTAAAACTTTTTGGTCCTTTGTCGAGGCAGTATAGGTGTGTGCAAGCAAGACACCTCGTAACATCAACTAAATTCGGTGGCAGGGATTTCTCTTCGTACCACATATTTATGTTTGACACCAAGACCGTATGGTGAATAAAGCAATTCCATTGTACCAATATCCTGGTCACTGGTGTGAGGTGACGACTTCTGCATACGCCAAGTGGCTGACTGTGTAACCTTCCACTTTCATCTGTGCTATGTTACGTAATATTATGTTAAATTATTACCACTGCTGATAAATTTCACCTTGTAGCACTAAGTATGAAGAAGTTCGTGGTGTTTTGATGTTGTATGTAGTACCAAAGTCGGTGATCTTTATAGGATTAAACTAATACAATTTTTATATTGTCGCTCCTCATCTTCCTTTTCTCAAAACAGATATGAAGACAATCTGCTACTGACATCGAAACCAGTCATTATTAATAATAGAAATAGTGATTCAGACGGTGCTTTTCATTCATTATGCTAATGGAGATCACGTTTCCTCAGGCATGCCGTCGATTATGTAACATGTCATCCATCACTGCCAAAAATGCGTCGAATTGAGGGATGAATGTGTAGAGAGAGACTAGCGCCAACACCGCGTTTCGTAGCCGCAACCTGATTCTTTTTTTTTTTTTTTTTTTTTTCAGGGTGACATTTAAAATTTTAGTTCTCGTACTCAAAGTTTCAAATCTGTACCGTTCCACTTGTTACGAGGACATTCACCACACCAGACAGGTTCTGGACTCACATCTGTGGATCGTTTGAATACTGGACTACACTCACCAAGCAGTTGCCCCTCATTCCATAGCAACGGTAGCTGTTTGATGTTGCCTTTAGCCCCAACAATACGTGTGTTCAACGTTTTCTTCGAGAAGCATTTTCTACTACAATGAGGTACTTAGTTACATGTTGAAGACACAGTAGGGGTCCACTGAAATGAAGGTATTTTAAACGAGCAATCTACAAGAATAACTAATAACATGATGTTACCAGTCTACTACTTAATAACATATTCGCAATACACTGTGTTCGCGTCACTACTAAAATAGATATATCGCTGAGTATCCCAGTGGTATGGATAGTATACTGCAGTTCATATAGGCTTATGAGTGAAATGGATACGTACTAGGTGAAAACATAAAATAAAACCGAAAGTACAATTCAAGAGACAGAAACATAACGTATATAGTATTGAAAATTTTAATTCCATAGATATTAGAATGACAGAATCTCTGCCACTGTATTTTTAGAGGGAATAAATAAATGCCCACTGATTGGATCACAACTGTGATGAAGCCGGCCTCGGTGGTCTCGCCGTTCTAGGCGCGCAGTCCGGAACCGTGCGGCTGCTACGGTCGCGGGTTCGAATCCTGCCTCGGGCATGGATGTGTGTGATGTCCTTAGGTTAGTTAGGTTTAAGTAGTTCTAAGTTCTAAGCGACTGATGACCACAGCAGTTGAGTCCCATAGTGCTCAGAGCCATTTGAACCATTTTTTGAACTGTGATGAAACAAATTCAAACATGAACTTTTGTTCCTGCTAGAATGCGGTGACTGTTCCGTCAAAAAAGTATTGTACACGGAATATATGCACAGTATTTAATTTTGTGCGATTGACTGTTGACTATGTGAGTTTATGTGAGAATGAAACAGGTTTTAACAAAGATGTGACATTGAACATTTTAAGACTTTTTTATTTTTGCTGTTTTCTCCTCGTCATACTTAGATATAAGTTCTAATAACTAAAATATTGAACACCCAAATCTTTAAAGAAAAAGCATCATCCCAGTTATCGATTTCTATTAGTAGTTACGCAAGATCTCACATGTTGTGTTGATTGTCTAGCAACGCTAGGGGGAAGTAACACCTAATTTCAGACGAAGAAGGAAGAAATTCAGTGGCAGCGCTGAGAATTCCTTGTATCTACGGAAAATTAGTGACTGGTATGATGACTTCATCATTCAAGGCGTCAGTTTTGGAGCACAAATGCTAACGAAAGCAGTGACGAACAATTCTGTGATTTCGTGACGCCTAACAGCGAATGTCAACAACTGACGCTCTCATTTATTCCGAGAGGCTATGAAAATTCATGCGCGCTACAAAAGCGTTAATAAGGAGGAAGGGCGGCTATGCAAAAGGGGAAGGAAGTATAGCTAAGAATAAGATGTGAGGCGTGGGACTATCCTTGCGTCACATATCTATTGCCGAAGCAAACTAACCATAAACCAAAAATCGGTTGAGTATTAATATGAGCAAGAGTAAAATCTCTGCTCTTACCAACAGTATGGTTCTGCTTACGGAAACTAATTGCTTTGTTCACTTGCCCTGTATCACATCGGCAACTGGCCCCATCAATATGTTATCATACTGTATGGTATGTAGTATGATAGAATAATGAAAAGCTGTTACAAGGCAGCGAATATTGAACAAAGCTTGCAACATGATTCACGTAGATGCAGTCGTATGTCACGGACATAGGTCTCTAGAGTGATACTAGACTGCACATAGAATAATCCACTCGTAATACACTGTAACAACCTGTACACGTGGTAAAATGTGGCTTGGTTTTCTTGGCGCGTCAGATATGTTTATATATTCAATCTCTCAATGACTTCCTCTGTCATGATCTTCTGGGGTTGGCTGTCGTACTAAAAGACAACGTGGTACCCTGGTATGTTGTTGGAAGACTTATTTCATGGATTCTGGAAGTGGCGAATTTATATGTGCTACGAAAGATTATATTGATGTCTAATGAAGGAACATTAGCAGTGATGCTGGTTTGTTTAGATGGTGGACAACTAAGCTTTCTCTCTATGGCCTTTGAATATCGAGCGCCCATTTACATCGACACCCGATATTCCGATTAAGCTGATCGTTGCAAATTCTGATATCAACAGCTGTTTTGATCACAGAATTTCAGTAGGTAAACACATGGTATAAGATCTTAATTTCATAAAACTTAGTGCGATGTTCGTCTGTTCGTTGAGCACAAGAAATCTATCGAACAGAGAATCATTGAAGTATGGAAACTGATAGCCTATGCTGATGAATGGTGGTAACTCTTGATATACACTGTCCAGTCACATTTATATGATCAGCCGTCAAAAACCTGACTAACCACCTATTTCAGTGTGGACCGCTGCGAGACGTATAGGAAGAGAGTCAATAAGGCTCTGGAAGATACCGACAGGGATGTGGAGCCATGTCCACTCCAATTCTGTGGCCAACTGCGCTAGGTTTCTTTACCGAGGATCCATGGCTCCAACAAAGGCCACCTCTCACTACAAACTAAGCTGTTTTGGATATGCCTCCACCCTTGGTCCGAAAGCCAGTGATCAAGCTGTTTTGGGCGTCAGATAATTCTCTCTGTTTTGTTTCCACATTGCCACTGTGACTGCTCTCTTACCAGCATTCCGACTCCCCCCCCCCCCCGGACAATGTTTTATGTATCCTCCACTGCTAGTACTGTCTTCGAATCAATATTGTGCGTTGACTTCACATGCAAGGCAGTGATCAGAATCACACACACACACACACACACACACACACACACACACAGAGAGAGAGAGAGAGAGAGAGAGAGAGAGAGAGAGAGAGAGAGATCTACGTGGTGAATCATTCGATCGATCTTTCTTGCCCATGAAGTATGATCATGTCAACCTAACCTAACCTAAAGTTGCAACCTGTTACGGCAAATATTTGCGTATAAGTGAATGAGATCTATGATTCGTGTAGTATCATCATTCAAAAATGGTTTGTACCCAGGGTTTCGTTTGTAGCACCCTGCTAGCAAAAGGGAAATTTAACTATGCGGTCGACTGCTCCACCCGCTTCCAAATTATCTCACAGTGGATAGATGAATAGTCAAGGGTATGTGAATAGATAACTGCTCACTATACCACCTTACATAACTACTGCAAAGAGCAGTCGAAGGCAAAGAAGAATTTACACGTAGAGAATGATTCGAGTAGTGAACATGATGTGTAGATATTTTCTCGGCTTATCAGTCCTCAGACTGATATGATTCGCTCTGCCATGATTTCCTCTCTTATGAAAATCCCTTGATCTCTCAATAATTAAGAACTAACGTCCTCTCCCAGTTATTTACTGCATATTTCAGTCTATGCCTTCCCCTACAATATTTTTTCCCTCTATGGCTTCCTCTGACATCAAAACAGGATTTCCTATAGTTCAGTTCGTATTTCTGGCTAGTTGTTTGCACATGCTCCTTCCCTGTACATTTCACTGGCCACCTTCCTGCATGTGTTTCAGGGCACGTTGTGTCCCACTGTCAGTTTTCCTTGCTCCTGTTGCGGTCACGAATGGAGCGCGAGAAAACAAACTTTGGAAACCTTTCGTGTAAGTTCGAATCTCTTTAAATTCTGCAAAATAGAAGAAAAATATTGGTTGACTCATCTTAGAATATACGTTCTCCAATATTTTACAGAGAACCATATCACCATGCACAACGCCTCACTTGCAGCGTCTGCCGCTGGAATGGTATGAGCTTCTTTATGCAGTTTTCACGCTTGCTTAACAAATCTGCGACGAAATGCGCTGCTCATCTTAGGACTCCCTTTCTCTATCGCTTGCATTTGGTTTGCATCCTAGACTGACGAGCAATATTCAGTCATCGGACGAACATGTGTTGTGTAAGCTACACTCTACACTTTTGAGTCATCTGTCTTTTAAATAGTTTTATGCGGCCTGCCACGAATTACACTATAGTGACAACCTCTTTATATCAGACTACCACTTGGACTCTACGTCATCAATAATTTGTTGGATATTTTCCAATCTCTGTCTTCTCTTACCTTCTTTACCCTCTACACCTCTCTCTAGTAACATGGGAGCTATTCTCTGATGTCTTAACGCGCGCCCTATCATCCTGTACTCCTTATCAGTGTTTTCCATGTATTTATTTCCTCTTCGCCGCTGTCGAGAACATTTTCACTTCTTAGCAGTCTATATAATTTTCAACATAGTGCTACATCATCACATCACAGACGCTCCGATTCTGTTCTTTCCCAGTTTATCCTTTGTCAATAATTAACTATCACACTACCTCCAGACGCTCTACTAGGAAGATGATTTACTCAAGTGCTCGTTAGCAAAAACCTGTTTATATATTTATCACATGTCAGTTATGAAATTTGTATACACGACGCTGAGGTGATAATGATCACAAAATGCAACATTTTAAAATAGCTAAGTTTCTATAGATTAGACACATGGCAACTTCTGTGCCATACATAGGCTTTTGCAAATCACAACTCGATCGGCTCGATAGCTATCTAGTGCCGGAGTGCAAAATGGAGCAGCATAGAGTTTGCTCGGCCTAGATGCAAATGAAGCAGGGCGTGCCGTGCCTCCAGGTATAGCCATTCCGCTCCATTACTAACGCTTCCTCTGCCTGCCACGCCTCGTGCTTTTAAGGATGGCTTTCCTTCAGCGATATCCCGTTTTAGACAACTGGATAGGTAACCTCAGAAATGTCAGCTGGCTCAGAAGGAACTTACGGAACTTTTGAATATACAGTAAATTAATTGGAGTTATACAATATTATTTTCTTCTATTGTTTGTCTGTATCCTAAATAATTGATTTCGAAGTATTTCAATACACATCGATGTATCGTGAATATAACAAGCAGCGAGACCTGTTGGTGGCGTGGGAAAGTATTTGTGTAAATGCTTTTATTTTGACTGTGTAAGATAATAATTTCATTTTTTATAATTTTTAAGATAACTTTTCTTGAAATTTCCAATCAGTATACAAACAGTAGACCGTGCAGCATAAAATAACGTCTGGCATTCAGTGTCTACACTTGTGGTGTCCGGAGGTCGTATTGGGATGATGATGGACTGTTTCTAAACAAAGTAATAAAATTAAATTAATCACAAATATAAGATAAGGGACGGAAACGTAGCTATTCCATTGAAACTGAAAGATAAATGTGCTATTTGGCACTAACGTTTATTTTACTTCGCTTTGCGAATTGTTTCTGACAATGTTATGTATTTAAGGCTATTACAGCCACGTCACTGAATCTTAGTAACTGAAAACACATATTTCAATAGACCTTACTGTACTACTGTAACTACAGCGTTATTTTTGTGCACGATGAACAATAATAGAGTTCGTATGAATTTGTGTATGAATGAGTTGCTATTGTTATGATAAGTTGTTACTACGTAAATGCAGTATTAGATAATTGATCATATCTACTCAAACCTTCCAAATATCGAATAAGTAATTTTTTTTCTCTAATTTCGATTTCAAAAGTAAAGTACTCCTGTTACGTGTGCTTATAAAGGAGCCGTTGTAGCAACACTCTACGTGTCCAGTGTGCCGACCGTCATTGTTTCTGATTAGGAAAGGTATTTTAACATTAAATGGCGATGGTCCTGTTACAAACTGTTTGACTGCGGAGAAATTCGAATCGTTTAAGGGACTTATGCTTATCTTATGTTTAACGACTGTCTAATAAGCTCGAGGAAATGTACTACAGACATCCAGGACAACTGGCAGCTGTTTTGGTAAACAAGGAGAATGCACGTTGTAGCAACACACATTGTAATTATTCCAACACGTTGGAATTTTTATTATCTACCAACATTAATGGGATTCACCGATGGGTGTGAAGTGTTTACAAAATATGAAGTTGGCACTTCAAGCAACGACAGTACTTTGCGAGAAGTATACGCATTTTTGGTACCTTAGCAGGAATATTCTCTGATTACAGAAAGCAACCATCGGTTTCACATAAAAGTAAGAGATATTATATGACAATAATAAAGCGTAAATAAGATGCTTGAAAAACACAATATATAAATAACCTCTTATGAAACGTGTACGTCATTCGCATAGATTTTCAGAAGCATACACAAACGATAGGATGTTCTTGAACTGTTTCTCAATCACAGCAACCCGAATTACACTGAAGGAACTGTCTTTAAAGGTGCCGCTATTACCACAGAGAAATAAGTCTTTTTAAGCAACATGTGGAGAAAGATCGGATATTCGGTCTCACAGATTCGCCCTGAATCTAGAAACTTCCTCAAGGGCAAGCCAAAATGCTAAGGGGTATTGTCGAACAACTGGATAACTTTCTACCTGAACTGATCACACGGTGCAACGTAGAGAGATTTAGATTGCGAGACAAGGAACAGAACCTTGCCAGAATCACTTAAGACATCTCCACGTTATATTAAGAGAGTTGTTTTACGTTTAATGGAGAAAATCACTTAAGGAATCATGTAGTTTTGATAAGGAGAAAATAAATGCACTGCGGACAGAGCGAAAATGTAAAATATTTAGCATTGCATATAAAATTGAAATTAAAAACAATCAGACGAGGATGGAGAGCGTGGAAGATCAAATATCAGGTGTATGGGTACCGTAAACGCTAAATCAAACTCACAAAAATCTCAAAAATTCAGCTGGTGCATCTCCGCTCGTGAACAATACCGACCATTCTTATTCTGTATCGTTGTTGGCGACGAGAAATGAAAGGAATGGTTGAGCCGAATCAAAGCAGCAGCTCCCCACACAGGCGCACATCCACAGGACACCATGTTATGAATCCGGTAGGACAGCGACGGTGTGGTGTGCTGCGAATTGCTTCTCCAGACATAACTATCACTGTTGACATTTTCTGTCAGCAACTGAGGCTTCTTGCAGACGCAGTCCAGAAACACTGACCAGGAAGACTGCCTGAAGTGATGCAACTACACGATAACGACCGCATCCGCCTTATTCACCTGATCTTGCACCTACAGATTTTCAACTTTTCAGCTCCCTATCGGAAAACTTTCAAGGAACTTTCCTTCCAGATGACGCAATAGAAAAGTTACTCCAGCGTTGACAGAGTGTTGTTCGAAGGAGAATATACCATTGATAACTATGGTCTCTGTTTCGAGTATCTGTTCTGTTTATTAAACTGTGGAAAAACAATAGGCACTTATGCACAAATCCAGTACAAACTGAAGTCTCTTGCTTGCACCCGTCAGTATATGCTGGATAATCTCAGGAACTGCTTCAGGGGTTTCGAACCGGTTTTCATTAAGATATTTACTTATTCATGAAGAATGTGTTTGTATAAAATTTATAAATATTTCGTACAAATTGTCAGAAATACGATAAATTAAATTTAAGTTGTTAAAACCATGCCATTTCCACCTAGCGAATAGATTTCCACCTAGCGAATAGACACCATAACTCGATAGAGCAGCAGTCACTTGAGGACAAAACAGGCGATCTTTAATGCATGTTTGGCGTAGTGGTATAGCAGTGGGGTGTCTGACTGGAAATCGAAATGTTGTAAAGTCGAATACCCGTATGAGTCACTTTCCTCAGTCTGCTATTTAACCTACCTGTCACTTCGCAATGATGAGACTATGACGACAATTTCAGACTGCCAAATTCTGTTTCCCTTAGATTATCAATCGCATTTCGCACTCTTCAGTCACTTCGAATTGTTCGAGCAAAGGGTAGTATGTTATTCAGTTTTGAGGAATCATAGTAAATATAAGAAATAGTGGGAAGATAGCCACGTCATCATCGGTCTGCGACGTGCGTGAAACTCACACGATCTGAAATAATTAAATATCTTTAAATAATAGGTCCCCGGCAGCCGGTTGAGAACAGTTGCATAGCGAAAAAACATTCGAATCCAAAGTATAGGGTGTTTTATTTCTGTACTACAAGTAAAATGTTTTCTCAAAAAAATACTGGAGCAATTTTAACTACTTCGCTTCGTATACAGGCAGTAAGTTCTTTCGCGAGCGCAGCAGATGTCCCAGCTTTCGGATTTCTGCCTTCCTTGAATCAAACCCAGATGTGGACACGATTCTTTGCGTAGCACGGCGAAAAGAACCCACGGCAAAGATTTTCCGGCACTGAGCCTCAACAATGCATTGCAGTCCGATTATGCTTCACAAGTCCCTGTGCACTTGACCGTTATTGTTAGTGGTTAGTGTCCACATAGAGTGTAAACAGAAATCGCTGAGACCTCTGAATATAGCCGGCCGGCGTGGCAGAGAGGTTCTAGCTGCTCCAGTCTGCAACCGCTACGGTCACAGGTTCGAATCCTGCCTCGGGCATGGATGTGCGTGATGTCCTTATGTTAGTTAGGTTCAAGTAGTTCTAAGTCTAGGGGACTGATGACCTCATATGTTAAGTCCTATGGTGCTCAGAGCCATTTGAACCAGAGGGGTAAGTAGCGCGGCTACTGCAGGGTTAGATGATGTGAGGCGGTAGAATATTTTATTTTTTTGTTTCCCTGCACCGACAACCCACATGCGTGCACGAACCCTACCGATTAACTGCTATCATACAAATTTTAACACGGAGGTAACGTGTATTCGTGGATGCATATTACAGGGACTGTCATCTTAAAATTTGGTACTTATTTGTCAGAAGGAATATGAAATTAAATTGAGGTTGTTCAAAGAAAGCGTAATGAGTAGGAGAAAACTGACTCAAAACATTTAGTAGACATTTCTGATCGTGTCTCACATTGTACATTTAAATTAATTTATTAATCTGTTAACCAACTCCTCACACAGACAATGCAGGCAATTACAGTGTCGCCACTTAGGGTTCGGAGGTGGTGGCCGCCATCTGAAACGGAGAACAGTTGACTAGTCGTGTGCCGATTGGTGCCAGTTTTTATCTGTCAGTGCTTGGGGGCCGGCAGCTAAATTCTCAGGCACTTACTAGAGCTAGTCTACTGGGGGCTCATAACATCCTAATTTATTCTTCGGATGTGGTTCGTCTAAATTAACTGAATGAAATTCTCTTTTTATTGTGCTATAATTATGCCTTTCGCTTCTTTTTATTTCTGTAACGCATTTAGTGGTGATTTGTGGTCATTACTTCATTTGTGTCATCCTGTAAATGTACTTAAATAGTTTACGTATCCAGGATGTATAATTTTCGGCGTTTCACGAGCACATTTCAACTTCCACTGTTCACATTCATGTGGGTTACCAATTAATACTGAGATAGGTACACATATGGCCCGAAGTGCGTGCCACTATATGAGTAATGGCTGATTAACAAGAATGTTGAACCACCACAGGTCTACACATGTGCTGAGGACGTCTTGGGCTGACCGCTACCATAGAAGTATTGTAAAAAAGGCGTCAAGTTCCTATTGAATAAACTTTGTTGACCCCACTCCTGGCACAGTACTGCAGAACCAATACCACGGCTTCCCACACAAGAAGCTCTGCAAAGGAACTGGTCAGTCTGTAAGACAATACTGAAACCAAACTAAACTTTTTTTTATTCTGCTGTATATTATTTTGGTCAAAAACGTAGAAGAATGATGTGATGGTAAGTCCCTTTTTTCTGAAAGCAGGTTAGATTTATTCAGAATTCTAGTACACCATATTGTACCACTTCCGTTTGGATATATAACCCAGTTTTTCATTCCAGTGGTCTGAAACCGCCTTTCCCAGAAGTTCTGGATACTCAAAGAATACCACTCTTCTGGCCGACGTCGCAGCCAATGTCTTCCTGGATCAATAACCTCCCCATCATCCATGTACTGCTTCCCGCAGATTACATGCTTCATTGGACTAAACAGGTCGTCTTCTGACAGGCGGCGTGGAACCAGCGGACACACACATTCGAGTACCCCAAATGGTGGACCAGTGTATCAACACTACCAACACAGACGTCCACTTCACGGCGAGGTGTTTGTGATCCGGCGATCAAATCGATTGAGAGAGTTTGCACATTCCAGCACTGCAGGAGTCACAGCTGTGTGCGACCGGCCGGCACGCTGGAGACCTTCTTATGATGATGACTGGCGCCTCGCCCAACGATTCACTGTGCTTTTATTCTTTGTAGGGCTCTGTAGACATTCTGCAAGCGCCTATGAATATCTGCGATGGTCTGGTTTTGTGCCAAAAGAAACTCTGATTGGAACGTACCTCCGTTTCAGACGCCATTTTGAAGTACACAGACAGCGCCAACAACAATCTGAAATTCATGAAGCTATAGGGGCTGAAGTGGTAATATTCCACAATGTCCCACAACAAATGCTGCATTTTTTTAAACCGAAATTGACCGACAAGAAAATGTGATGCATTACTTACTGAACGCTCCAAGTATATTTGTCACCAACTCAAATAGCCTTACAACTTTTACACTGAAGCACCAAAGAAACTAGTATACGCACGCGTATTCAGATATAGAGATATGTAAACAGGCAGAGTACGGCCCTGCGATCGGCAGCGCCTATAAAAGATAACAAGTGTCTGATGCAGTTGTTACAGGGTGTTTCAAAAATGACCGGTATATTTGAAACGGCAATAAAAACTAAACGAGCAGTGATAGAAATACACCGTTTGTTGCAATATGCTTGGGACAACAGTACATTTTCAGGCGGACAAACTTTCGAAATTACAGTAGTTACAATTTTCAACAACAGATGGCGCTGCGGTCTGAGAAACTCTATAGTACGATATTTTCCACATATCCACCATGCGTAGCAATAATATGGCGTAGTCTCTGAATGAAATTACCCGAAACCTTTGACAACGTGTCTGGCGGCATGGCTTCACATGCAGATGAGATGTACTGCTTCAGCTGTTCAGTTGTTTCTGGATTCTGGCGGTACACCTGGTCTTTCAAGTATCCCCACAGAAAGAAGTCACAGGGGTTCATGTCTGGCGAATAGGGAGGCCAATCCACGCCGCCTCCTGTATGTTTCGGATAGCCCAAAGCAATCACACGATCATCGAAATATTCATTCAGGAAATTAAAGACGTCGGCCGTGCGATGTACCACTGTTGAATCACCTGCTGCACTAGCTGCGCGTTGCCCTCTGTGGTTGCCGTACGCGGTCGCCCTACCTTTCCAGCACGTTCATCCGTCACGTTCCCAGTCCGTTGAAATTTTTCAAACAGATCCTTTATTGTATCGCTTTTCGGTCCTTTGGTTACATTAAACCTCCGTTGAAAACTTCATCTTGTTGCAACAACACTGTGTTCTAGGCGGTGGAATTCCAACACCAGAAAAATCCTCTGTTCTAAGGAATAAACCATGTTGTCCACAGCACACTTGCACGTTGTGAGCAGCACACGCTTACAGCAGAAAGACGACGTACAGAATGGCGCACCCACAGACTGCGTTGTTTTCTATATCTTTCACATCACTTGCACCGCCATCTGTTGTTTAAAATTGTAACTACTGTAATTTCGAAAGATTGTCCTCCTGAAAATGTGCTGTTGTCCGAAGCATATTGCAACAAACGGTGTATTTCTATCGCTGCTCGTTTAGTTTTTATTCCCGTTTCAAATATACCGGTCATATTTGAAACACCCTGTAGATGGATTAGAGCTGCCATAGTGGCAGGTCATTAAGAACGAAATGAGTTTGAACGTCGTATTATAGTCGGCGCACGGACGATGGGACACAGCATCTCCTAGGTAGCGATGAAGTGACGATTTTCCCGTACGACCATTTCATGAGTGTACCGTGAATATCAGGAATCCGGTAAAACATTAATCTCAGTTATCGCTGTGGCCCGAAAAAGATTCCGCAAGAACGGGACCAACCACTACTGAAAGGAATCGTTCACCCTTCCGCAGACTGCTGCAGATTCAATGCTGGGCCATTAACAAGAGGCAGCATGCGAACCATTCGACGAAATATCATTAAAATGGGCTTTTGGAGAGGAAGGCCCACTCGTGTACCCTTGACGACTGCACGGCGGAAGCTTTACGCCTCACCTGGTCTTGTCAACACCGACATTGGACGTTTATGACTGGAAACATGCTTCCTGGTCGGACGAGTCTCGTTTGAAATTGTATCGAGTGGATGGACGTGTACGGATATGGAGACAACCTCATGAATTCATGGACACTGAATGTCAGCAGGGCACTAGGGGGCTGTTCAAGCTGGTGGAGACTCTGTAATGGTGTAGTGCATGTGCAGCTGAAGTAATATGGGACCCCTGATAAGTCTAGGTACGTCTCTGATACATGACACGTACGTAAGCATCCTGACTGATCACCTGCATGCATTCATGTCCACTGTGCATTCCGACGGACTTGGGCAATTCCAGCAGGTCAATACGACAGTCCAGAATTGATACGGAGCGGCTCCACGAACACTCTTCTGCGCTTTAAGACTTCCGATGACCACCAAACTTCCCAAACATGAACATTATTGAGCATATCACGGATACCTTGCAACGCGCTCTCTAGATTACGGATTTATGAACAGCCCTGCAGCGTTCATGGTGTCCGTTCCATCGAGCACTCTTTCAGACATTAGTTGAGTCCATGTCACGTCGTGTTGTGGCACTTCTGCGTGATCGCGGAGGCTCTACACGATATTTGACAGGTGTACCATTTCCTTTGGCGCTACCTCCTATTGGGTTCGATTGCCGGCCGGGTTGGAGATTTTCTCCGCTTATGGACTGGGTATTATTTTGTCCTCAACATCATCCTCATCGCCGGCACTCAAGTCGCCCAGTGTGGCGTCGAAATGTTCAAATGTATGTGAATTCCATGGGACCAAACTGCTGAGGTCATCGGTCCCTAGACTTACACACTACTTAAACTAAGTTAAACTAACTTATGCTAAGTGACGTGGGGGCTCAAACCACGCGGCCACTCTGCGCGGTTATGTGGCGTCGACTGAAATAAGATTTGCACTTGGCGGCCGGAATTCCTCGAGGCCTCCCGGCCAACAATGTCATACGATTATTTCATTTCATTTACTTCCTAATTTTAACCACGCATTACCTAAGTGTTGCTAAAATTCGTTTCCAATGTATTTTATCTTTCGGTACCAACCAGATGAAAGGAACCTGTTTCGAAGCAAAAGAATATTGTAAACGAACGTGTCGTAGGCATCAAAGCGGTTAGTCACAATATGGTTGCTCTGAGCAAAGAGCAGGCAAGGGATTAAATAAGCGTCCTTTCCCTGTGTAAGGAATCATCTCAGCATTTAATTTAGGCGATTTAGAAAACAAAAGAAAAAAATACGGAAATCCTAAAAGACTGTCAAATAAAGAACTGCAACATGTCCTATAAATGAGATTTTTCGTTGATGGTTCAGTGAACTTCAGTCGTCGGTATTCGTTGAATGTCCATGGACACAAAGTACAAAAGTCCTGTGAGATAGTGAATGCACAGTTCTATGAATAAAGTGACTGAACTAAGCTTACTCTATGGTACATCACCAATTGTACACTAATGCTACTCATAAGTTGCACGTTCTTGGCTTCCAGTTATTTCGGCAATTTCTGAATCCAGGTTCAAGATTACCCACTGATTCATTGCATATTTTAGTGGACACTGGTTTTGAAGCCTCATTTCTTGTAACATTTTCCTGGTCAAAGCAACATAACATTGGAAGCACGATAGCAGCGTCACCTTTCGTTAGTGTCCTACTAAATCTGTCGACAATCGACATTGGCTTGAGATCTACTGCATTTCTTCCCAGGCAGTGTCGTAAATCTGAAGAAAAATATTACTAGTTCTACGAACGAAATACATGTCCTGAGAAATAACAGGAGGTCTCATGTGACACGCCATACTCCCCCTCTCGCATATTAAACTGATGGGGATAAAGGTGGAATAAAACGCTAGTAAAAAAACGTAAAAGAACTCAGGATGCAATGCGGTTTTGCATGACAGAGGTAATTTGTTTTTAACTGTTTCGTGCGGCAAGTACTTTCGCAGTAGTTTGTCATTCTGTAGGACTTCACCTCTTCCTTTTGCTTTACTTTTTGTGCCTTTCTGCATTAATATCTTCTTGCTATCAACTTATATAAAATGTTTCCGCGGTTACCCAAACCTGTGTTCCTTCAAGAAATTTTACACTAATAATAATATTCCGATTAAATATGAATTGGATCTATAGAAATTTACATGAGCGACGTCAAAAAATTATCATTTAAGATACCGCCGAAACTATCACGCATTATTGAGAAACGTTCCTGAGAAAACGCTTGTCTATGGCCAAACTGAATTAGTGATTTACTTTTAGAAGGAGTTTTGTTCTCATCAAGCACCAGAAAAACCTGTCTTTACTGTGCGTACTAAGTTAGACAGTACTAAATTGGATGACTGTAGTAGAGAAAACGTTTTCAAAATGATGGGGTGAACAAGAAAAACGTTGAATTTCGGAGATGTTAGAAACGCTGTGCAAAATGCCCGAAATTTTCTCATACCATCTTATTCAAATTTGTGTTATAAAACGCGTTAACTATTACATTCACCAGCTGCTGTAATGTTCACTATCTGATCAAAACAGTCGGGGCACCCCTATACCCCTATGTAATGCAAAATTGGCCACAGTACGTCAGGAGATGGGATCCCGCCAGTACAAAAGGAGACTGGGACTGTTGCCAGTAGAGAAGCAGTAAAAGCAAAATGTATCGGTTAGGAGAGCTCAGTCACTTCAAAACTGGACTAGTCATCGGAAGTCACTTCAGTAATAAATCCATCAGTGACATTTCAATACACCTAAAGTCACTCGCGTCAACAGTGCGTGATGTCAGTGTGAAGTGGAGATGCAAACAACAAGCACAGCTAAATCATGACCAATTGGATCCCATCTACTGACGGACAGCAAACATCGAACGTTGCGAAGTGGGAAGTAATATATTGCAACTAATCAGCGGAAGAATTCACTAGTGAGTTCCCACCATTCCAGCTAGGGAGTAGGGAGTTTAAAATAGTGGGGTAGACGTTTCTGAGTCACTGATGTGAAGATCGAAGCCTCTGGATAGTGCATGACTGAAAACGTGTGTTTTAGAGTGATGAATCACGCTGTACCTTGTGGCAGCCCGATGGAAGGGTTTGATTTAGGCGGATACCTAGAGATCGTTTCATGCTATCAGATGTGGCACACATATCAAAAGAGTTTTGCATCACCTCGGTTCCGGAACCTGTATAGAAAACTGGAATAGAGATCAACATAAACATCATTTACGCCCTCTTTATTGCTCATGAGAAGCACACATTGCATGTTGTACAACCATACATAGAGATATTCAGAGGAGGTGGTCTAGATTGCTGTACACACCTGTACCTCTAATACCCAGTAGTACTTCCTGCTTCACTGATACATGCCTGTCTTTGTTGTGAAATACTATCTACAAGTTCATCGAGGCACTGTTGGTCCAGATTGTCCCACACCTCAACGGCGATTCGGTGTAGATCCCTTAGAGTGGTTGGTGGGGTACGTCGTCCATATACAGCCCTTTTCAGTCTTTCCCAGGAATGTTCGATAGTGTTCATGTCTGGAGAAAATGCTGGTCACTCTGGTCGAGAGGTGTTGTTATCCCGAAGGAAACCATTCACAAGATGTGCACGGTGGGGGAGTGAATTGTCGTCTATTAAGACGAATGCCTCGGCAGTATGGTGCCGATATGGATGCACTATCGGTCGGAGGATGGAATTCACGTATCGTACAGCCGTTACGGCACATTCCATAACCAGCAGCGGCGTTCGTCGGCCCCACATAATGCTCCCCAAAACAGCAGTGAACCTCCATCTTGCTGCACTCGCTGGGCAGTGTATCTAAGGCGTTGAACCTGACCGGGTTGGATCCAAATACGTCTCCGACGTTTTTGTGATTGAAGGCATATGCGACACTCATCGGTGAAGAGAACGTGATGCCAGTCCTGAGCGGTCCATTCGGCAAGTTGTTGGGCCCATCTGCAGCGCACTGCATGGTGTTGTGGTTGCAAAGATGTACCTCGCCATGGACGTCGGGAATGAAGTTCGCATCATGCAGCCCATTGCTCACAGTTGGAGTCGTAACACGTCGCCCTGTGGCTGTACGAAAAGCATTATTCAACATGGTGGCGTTGCTGTCGGGGTACCTCCGAGGCATAATCCGTAGGTGGCGGTCATCAACTGCAGCAAGTAGCCCTTGGGCGGCCTCAGCGTGGCATGTCATCGACAGTACCTGTCTCTCCTCCATGTCCGAACAACATCGCTTCGGTTCACTCCGAAACGCCTGGACAATTCCCTTGTTGAGAGCCATTTATGCCCCAAAGTAACAATTCGGACGCGATCGAACATCGTTTTGACCGTCTAGGCGTGGTTAAACTACAGACAACAAGCCTCGTGTACCTCCTACTAGGTGGAATGGTTGGGCTGATCGGTTGTCGGACCTCTTCCGTCTAACAGGCGCTGATCATGCATGGTAGTTTACATCTTTGGGCGGGTTTGGTGACATCTCTGAACAGTCAAAGGGACTGTGTCCGTGACACAATATCCACTGTCATCTGGGAACCGGGGTGATGAAAAACTTTTTCGATGTGTGTATAAACAGTTAGTGCGCTCAAGAAAACGCTAAATGCGGAAGGATATGATCACAATTTACAGCTTTGCGTACAGTAGAGGAACAGTTCGGAGTAGATGATTGGGTCAGCAAGACAGTGTAATAATGTAATGTGTCATAAAGCAGCATCTGTGAGGCAGTGGTTTGTGCACAATACCGTACCTCAAATGGACTGGCTTGCCCACAGCCCCGACCTAAACCCAACGGAACACCTTTGGGATGAGTCAGAACGTCGACTTCGTTCCAGTCCAACATCACTACTTTGATTCGTTTCGGCTCTTGAAGAAGACTGGGCTGCTATTCCTCCACAGGCATTCAAACATGTCATCGAAAGTGTTCCCGCAGAATTCAAGTCGTCATAAAGACGAAAAGTGCACATATCTCATATTAACGTCCAGTAATTGGTGTCCACACAGTTCTGGTCATATAGCCGTTTTGTTTTGGCGTTTTGTAGTGCTATGTAGAGAGGAGAAACGATGCATGTTATACTGTTTTCTAGTCTACAATGTAATGGTGACAATCTAGTAGTTTCAAACGTGAACATTAACTCTAAGGATTTTATGTACTTTATTTACAGTTTCCATAAAAACATTAAAAATCAAAACTGGGTTTTCTTAGCAAACACTGTGGCTACGGTGCGAAAGTGAGAATCTCTAATTGTATTCCGGGCGAAGTCGTTGTGGAGATTGTGGTCTGTGAGTGTAGTGCCAAATATATTGGTTTTCTGTGTATGACTGGAACGAGTTCTTTTTGAGCAGTACGCAACTGATCGTTAAGAATGTATTTGAAACAAGGTTTGTGACAGAAACGTTTGCTAAATCTTCATTTATGTACACCGCAGACAATCGGTATTATATTGAGCAGTTCCGTTCGGTGAATGGAAAAGTTTAAAATAGCATTGAGATGCTCCATGTAAGATGTTCGTCGGTTTTGTAACAGGACAGTAGTTGCCAACGTTGAAGAGCTTACATAAGAAAAACCAAATAAACGTAGAAGGAAACAGTAGGAAATTGTGTTGTCCACTGTTGTGTATACTCATTGATTTTGCGTTCCTCAGTACTGCGTTGCAAATTGCTAACTTTTGTCTACTGTATAGTGATCAGTGATTACGTTACTCATTTTGTTTGTAATTACATTCATTTCACATATTTTTCGTCACTTACAGTTCTGTATTAAATGCTGTACATGCTTAAATACTAGCGAGGCACGAAGGTGAGTCATACCCGGACTGAATCTGTACGGTGGATTAAAGGCCGTTGATCTGGTACACTTGCCGGTCTGTGCTTTGAGATGTTGATGACTCCTACTCTCTGCAGCATAAAATACGATACGGCTTACATGACTAGTAAACAGGTGGCTCACACGCCTTCCGTCCCTTAGGTTAACTGATAACTGTGGCGTCAGAAGGGACTTCAGGCCATAGAATTGTGATTTGAGAAAAAAAAGTTATATTTTGTAACCAGTGGACAGTAGGGTTATAGCTTTTTAACTTTCTTCAAAACATTAAATTTACTAATGTAGCGTTTGAAGAACTTTTTCCTATATGTCACTTTTTCGGTATTATTTTTATCTGGGCATGTAAAAACATCCCATAACCAAAATAATTTTGTAAGGTGTCAGGCAAATCCAACACCTTCCATGAAAACCCTGACATGATAAGAAAATCCAGTAGTATGTCACATAGCTCCGAATAAATCGTGACATTAAATTAACCATAGTAATACGAGTAACGAGTGAGCAAATGGAATACCACAGACTAACACAAGAATGCCTAAATGCATGTCATACCTTCCCACTGTGAGACATACGCAGTTCCGAGGAGAGAAACGAGGACAGAAGCCGAGAGCAGAACCATGTTAAGCTAGAAGGCCCTACGATAAGGGACGGGCTGGACACCCACGTCGCCAATTAACCATTAGGACGACACCACCCGCAAGTTTTAGCGTGAGACTTTTTCGCGTCTTTGTTATGTCAAGGACCACCCCCCAGCCCATGTTAAAAGCTAGAGCCCTCCATAAAAACAGTACAGATCATACGATAACACAAAAAGGGCCACACCACTCGCAAGGTTTAGCATGAATCTTTTTCCCGTCTCTGTTACGTTAGCACCACCCGTCAGCCCATGTTAAAAGATAGAGCCCTCCAGAAGAACAATATAGATCTTACGATAACGCTAAAAGGACCACACCAGCTGCAAGTTTTAGCGTGAGACTTTTTCGCGTCTCTGTTACGTTGCAAACTTTAAAAACATTGCCCCACCACGAAAAGTATAACGTTTCTCATTGGATAGACAGAATTTTTATAGGCGGAGCTTAAGGTTAACACTGAGACCCTGATTGGTCAGATGAAAACACAGCCAGATAGTTTTTTTCAAACCAACTTCGGTAAATGGTAGTAAGGAGAAGTTAGGAGAAGGGAGTTAGTTCCGAGACGGCGAGCTGGATGGCTGCTGCGCCGGCCGCCGCCCTGACGCTGCCTAAACACCGACAAGGTAAATGAACGCACGCGATGCCGCATTTTTGAGCGCATAAGACTTCACTCAGAACTGCAGAAGTCTCATCTGTTACACCCCCTTTTTGCGTAATACTAGTGTCGATCGTCAATTAAAGCTCATGGTGTTCACATTTGCCACTTGAAGTAAAAATCTGAAACGCGATGATTTTTCTGTTATATAATTATTGAGAAGCAACATCAGCCACTGTAATTTACGACAAGTTAGGTAAGTAATTAAAGATAATTTAGGGTCCCTGTAGACCATTTTGATAGTTTTCTCTCTTGTGAAACTTAATTTAAACCTAGATTGTAGATGTGATATGGCATAGGTCATCCTTCGATCCATTGTAGAAGTTGGAAACCCATTCAGGGAATATTCGATCACATTTTTGTTGAACGCAGTTGGTTTTTACCATCCTATATTAAAACACTTCCTTTTATCAACAGGGCAATTTATAAACGATGTTTTGTGAGTGGAATAAAATTTCCAATGGTAAAATTAACTGCTTTTTCGACGTTATTTAACCAGCTAACTAAAAATAGGAAAGCCTTGAACCCCTTCCACTAAATTTAGTTAATATTAACATTCTTTTACAGGGAGTGCAGTGGAGCTGACACTGAGATCATTAAGTATTTGGTTATATCATCGCTAGTCTCACTGAACTCTTCTAAGTTCTACATGTCATGTGTGGTCTGGGGTCTCCTTACCAGTAACAGGTCCGAGGTTTAAACTAGTCAATTCCCTAAAAAAACACGCTCAGAGCGTCGTTGCGCGAAAGTTGTAGGGAGACACGATATAGAACAAACAGACACCACCATGAATGCTTAGAATTTCATTTTTCTGGTATAGGAAAATAACAGAATCACATTTATTTGGTGCAGTGTTTCATCAGTTGTCATATGTAATAGCATTTATTTTACTTTCAGGTAAACGTCGTTTAAAACTGAACGATCCAAATCAGCTATAGAGTCGCCTGGAAAGATGTGGACGAGAAATTTGACAACAGATACAAAGCACGGTCCCAACATACCAGAGACGAGAACGGACACGATTCTATGCGAAATGCCTTTGTGAAGAGGTATAACTGGAACATTTTTGGTGTTGTGCTATGAACTCAAAGAACGAGCTCACAAAATTAAGAAAATTTCAGAAGAATTACTGAAGCTCTGGGAAGAGCCAAGCGTCCCTTTTCTTTCCACAAAACAAGATTATGCAAAGGTTGACAAACTTCGAAAATTATAGAAATCGGAAGACTGAAGCGTTTGAAAAAAATCTTACTCAGATTTTCGAATGGGAACTGGCTGTGCAGTGAAGACAAAGAACTTTACAAATACCAAATTGAAACAGGAAGTCCAGTGGGATACAATACTGAGAAAGTGGCTGCTATGACAACAATTCATTCATCAAAATGTCCAAGAAACTCATCAGATCAGTCAACTTGCTAAGTGCAAGAGTTCAGTAATAGTAGTACTGAGGGAGACAAGAGTAGCGGCAGCAGCTCTGATAGTGATGTTGCAGAATACTGTCCTACTATGAAACGAAAGTATCAGCCTACAAAATCTGCAGCCAAGTTGGTGCCGAAATGTTCCTGTCAAAAAGAAAAGCATCACAAGTTCTTCAAAACGCGGCTGAAGAGAGAATAGATGTACCTACACCATAACAATTGGGAATTTGCCGTCGAGTGACCCAGAACGCAGGAGGCAAAACCGGCTCAAAGAACTTACTGGGAAACAAGAATTCTGATTGAATTTTGATGGGAAGAGAACTGACAATAGTGAATGACAGGTGGTCTGTCTCAGGAATTCTACGAGGACTCTGTAGCTCGGAACCTTGGCTTGTGAAAGCGGATCTGATGAGGATATGTTTACCATGTTGTAGGCCCTCATGGATGAATACAGTGCATGGAGTGTCAAAATGATTATTTTGAACGCCACAACAGTCAGTATGAGCCACAAAACTGTTGTAGATGCTAGACTCCAAAGACAGTTCAGACAAAAGAAGAGCCGTAGTTTATCAGATATCCACATTATATTCTCATCCTGGTTCTACAGCACGTAATGGATTCCTTGTTCACGACAGAATCACGGTCATCCAGCTTCAACTGCCGATTCACTGAAGATGTTTTGGCAGTATATGAAGACTTACAAACAAGCAATTCCGGCTCAGAGAAGGCACTGACACATGAAAATACGGGATGAAGAGATGACTTTAGGTTTCTTTTTCAACTCTGTGAAGGGTATAATTTCTATCAGGAGGAGAAAAAATGGACTCTAATCAAATACCAGAAGCTACCTTCCCTCCATAGTGCCAGGAGGAATTCGCGGGCAATCTTTGCGCAGACTGTTTATTTTCTCCTTCCTAAACGGAGAGATTGGCTCAAAGATATTTGTGACTTCATCTCAACAGCACGGGTAAACGCGTGGTTTTCAAATCAGCAATACTTAGAGGCACACATAATGAGCTGCATGCACCTGTATCCAACCTGAAGGGCCCTAAGGCTTTAGACTTTTTCCACTGACTGCAAAAATGAACGGTCCGTGCTTGATGTGCCTCGCTCAAATACGGTGGCCGAGCGACCTGTAAAGCTGATGGAAGAGATTGATAGCGTTTGTAAAAGTGACTAACATGTTACGAGCAAGTTCGTCAACAGTGATCCACGAATTTAAAACCTTGTAAATTACTATATGGAATAATTTCATTTTCAAATGAAAGCTGTGTAATTTTCTTTTAGAGGCTTAAGTTTAATACAGCATATTGTTAAGCGCAGGAGCGTTTTCTTTTTTTTACTGTTTAACGGAATGGACGACATTTTGGAGAGTCTTAGGCAAAAGTTCATCTTTTGAAGACGCAGACTTTGAAATGTGGAAAATCATAACAATAGTGGACGCACCACATTGAAGAGAAATGCTGGGAGAGGGAGAGTAAATTGCCAAGTGCTGTCAGCGATAGACGGAGATTTGACTCTTCGTGGTCTGCACCTCCCTTCATCTCGACTTAACGACACACTTGTCTGCCGCGAGACCCCAGATGAAATGGTGCAAGTTGTATGAACGGCCCTGACACAGACGTTTTTAGGATTTTATTAAGGACACTCACTCGTAAGCTTTAGAGCAGAATACGCCTACTTGCAACTCCTGGCCGGCCGCGGTTGTCTCGCGGTTCTAGGCGCGCAGTCCGGAACCGTGCGACTGCCACGGTCGCAGGTTCGAATCCTGCCTCGGGCATGGATGTGTGTGATGTCCTTAGGTTAGTTGGGTTTAATTAGTTCTACGTTCTAGGGGACTAATGACCACAGCAGTTGAGTCCCATAGCGCTCAGAGCCATTTGAACCAATTTTTTTGCAACTCCTGTCCTCTTGCAGGCTAATTATTTATCTCACAGCAGCAAGAGTCATATCTCAGAAACGAACGCTGCCATACTAACATGTCGAAAGGTTAGTTAAAGTAGCGATATGGTAATGTCGTAATGGAGGCTGTTATTGTCACCAGAGGTATCAGACAACCTAAGGATATTTTAAATTTCAGTAATAGGATTCACAACAGGACCAAATAATTCAGTAGAGACTGTGAGGTAATGGCTGCGAGGATACGTGGTTATTCCGCAACGAATTTCCTCTGTCGTTCATACTGATCGCGCTATGATTCTCAGTTTATAAGATAACCTAATGATCGGTAACGGGCCGTAATTATATAGAAACGTGAATATTACTCGAACTGAAAGCTGAATAGAAGTGGCGGCCTTCGATTAGAGAACTAATGAAGCATGACAGGAGCAACCAGCGTTACATAAATCTGTGAAAGAAACAATGCGGCCGCCTTTGGGATTGTCTGGTTACGTAAGTGTGGTAAAGGAGAACTCTAATTGGCGGTACTGGTCGTTTAGTACAGTCTCTTATTCAGTGTAAAAGAAAGATCCTTTACCTCGTAAAGAACAGATCCAGTGCCATGCCAAGTAGACTGTACAGAAACTGTATACAGACTAACTAGCTGTGATACAAACGTTTTTAAATGTCTAACAGACAAGAGACAATGGTCTGTAAGCGCGTAAACGCTCGCATGACCCACCGTTTCGCACAGTTCCTGTATACCGCCGTTCTAAATACGGGACACCTGACTGAAATGGGCAGGTTTGCAACCCCATAGACACCCACGCGATTCATCACAATTTCTCGACCGATGCGTAAATTTCAAGAATCCGTGTGCCATTCGTTGCGTCAGCGTGCTGCCTCTATTGTGTTGCTTTCATTTTATCAGCAGGCCCAGTAATTTCCTGCTCGGTACTGGGGATTGTCCACTTGTACGAACGACAGTCAGTAAATGCTGGCAAATACTTCTCAATCACACGAACACCATTGTCACTGCACTGTTTACAGTTTTTGCGAATCCTCTCTCGGAAGTGTCAGATGTGAAGACTTTTTCGGCCACTGATCTCAGGACCCCACAGTTAGTTAACTTCATTGTTGCTCTTGCTAGTGGACCGCCATTATTATATTCGAGTAGTTACTTGATCACTTCAACTCGTGTTCCAGACGTTGCAGTTTCACCTGCGATTCCATTTCCTGATCTCACGTAATCGTACGCGTCGCGGCAGATTGTGAGTGCTAGGAATATGTTATTCGCACTGAAGCTCATGCTTCACTTATAAAATAAACTAAACTACGTGATTTTTGACGCAGCGCCGCTGCTCACTCGCCTTAACCGGTACCTACAGTCCAGTCTTCAACTTCAAATGAATTTAGATGAAATATTTTGCTTATTCCCACGAATATGTTACCGAGATGTTTCAGGACTAACAATTTACTGGGAAAAAATTTTCAATAGTGACGTCTCTCGCCCATGCGTTCATGGGAATTATCTAAATATTTTAGTTAAACACACTATAAGAAGGAAGAAACTATCGACACATGTTGGATGAGGGCTCCATCAACTCAGTGGCAAATCATCTTCTGAGTGTTGGAGTATTTCTTATTTCTATGCTTGCTAAGAAAAATTGGGGAGGAGTCCAGTCTTAAGCAGGACAGCGTTTTGTAGTTTTATTTTCACCCAAACATGTTTCAGCACTTCTTGTTATTTGTTTTCTTTCTGCAAAACAGTTGTTACATGTTAACCTCTTGAAAGGGTCATGTGAACTTTTGGCACAAAATATTTACATCTGTAAAAGGACTGATTATTGTCAAATATTTTACATTAGTTTTCGGAGACGACAGAGGGCATATAGAACAGAGATGAGGCATTCTATGTTGTTCATTCACGTTATGTCTAAAGGTTTTAGTTTTACAGTAAATTTGGGAATGAAGTGGGTGTACATATTTGTTCATGCACATCGGTTGGTTATTTGGTGCCTCTAAATATGCTACACAATCTACAGCTTGTCACCTGCAGGTAACAAAACGTTTTGTTGAAACTTCCTGGCAGATTAAAACTGTGTGCTTGACAGAGACTCGGACCCGGGACTCTTGCCTTTCGCAGGCAAGTGCTTTGCCAACTTTATTATTACTATTTTTTATACACTCCTGGAAATGGAAAAAAGAACACATTGACACCGGTGTGTCAGACCCACCATACTTGCTCCGGACACTGCGAGAGGGCTGTACAAGCAATGATCACACGCACGGCACAGCGGACACATTGACACCGGTGTGTCAGACCCACCATACTTGCTCCGGACACTGCGAGAGGGCTGTACAAGCAATGATCACACGCACGGCACAGCGGACACACCAGGAACCGCGGTGTTGGCCGTCGAATGGCGCTAGCTGCGCAGCATTTGTGCACCGCCGCCGTCAGTGTCAGCCAGTTTGCCGTGGCATACGTAGCTCCATCGCAGTCTTTAACACTGGTAGCACGCCGCGACAGCGTGGACGTGAACCGTATGTGCAGTTGACGGACTTTGAGCGAGGGCGTATAGTGGGCATGCGGGAGGCCGGGTGGACGTACCGCCGAATTGCTCAACACGTGGGGCGTGAGGTCTCCACAGTACATCGATGTTGTCGCCAGTGGTCGGCGGAAGGTGCACGTGCCCGTCGACCTGCGACCGGACCGCAGCGACGCACGGATGCACGCCAAGACCGTAGGATCCTACGCAGTGCCGTAGGGGACCGCACCGCCACTTCCCAGCAAATTAGGCACACTGTTGCTCCTGGGGTATCGGCGAGGATCATTCGCAACCATCTCCATGAAGCTGGGCTACGGTCCCGCACACCGTTAGGCCGTCTTCCGCTCACGCCCCAACATCGTGCAGCCCGCCTTCAGTGGTGTCGCGACAGGCATGAATGGAGGGACGAATGGAGACGTGTCGTCTTCAGCGATGAGAGTCGCTTCTGCCTTGGTGCCAATGATGGTCGTATGCGTGTTTGGCACCGTGCAGGTGAGCGCCACAATCAGGACTGCATACGACGGAGGCACACAGGGCCAACACCCGACATCATGGTGTTGGGAGCGATCTCGTACACTGGCCGTACACCTCTGGTGATCGTCGAGGGGACACTGAATAGTGCACGGTACATCCAAACCGTCATCGAACCCATCGTTCTACCATTCCTAGACCGGCAAGGGAACTTGCTGTTCCAACAGGACAATGCACGTCCGCATGTATCCCGTGCCACCCAACGTGCTCTAGAAGGTGTAAGTCAACTACCCTGGCCAGCAAGATCTCCGGATCTGTCCCCAATTGAGCATGTTTGGGACTGGATGAAGCGTCGTCTCACGCGGTCTGTACGTGAAGCACGAACGCTGGTGCAACTGAAGCGCCAGGTGGAAATGGCATGGCAAGCCGTTCCACAGGACTACATCCAGCATCTCTACGGTTGTCTCCATGGGAGAATAGCAGCCTGCATTGCTGCGAAAGGTGGATATACACTGTACTAGTGCCGACATTGTGCATTCTCTGTTGCCTGTGTCTATGTGCCTGTGGTTCTGTCAGTGTGATCATGTGATGTATCTGACCCCAGGAATGGGTCAATAAAGTTTCCCCTTCCTGGGACAATGAATTCACGGTGTTCTTATTTCAATTTCCAGGAGTGTATTTCATTTTGTTCGTTATTCTTCGGGGCGGACGTCAGAAGACGCTTGTTGATCCATTAGATTAGTTTCTTTATTACAGGGGGCAGCTAACCCTCTGACCGGAGACGCTGAGCTATCGTCCCGGCACCAACTGAGCTACTAAAGCACGACTCACGACCCGTCCTCTCAACTTTAATTCTGCCAGTTGGTAGAGCACCTTGGTGGAGCACGTTTTCTTGTTCGTAGTACATTTCCGACTAAGAATAGCTGTATATCGTGTTATTTAGGGTGCAACTTACAGTTTTTGATGTTGTGGTGTGTTTTACCTTGTTTGCGTCGAGGCAAACGCTTGTTTTTTCCCTGCTGTCGTTACTCGTGCGTTTTGTAAGAGTAGTTCGCCAAGCACAGAGTTTCTTCCGCCATTTTCTTGTTGTTATAACTGTGTGGTGTTCATTTGTTTAGTGACGCATTTGTTTGGGATATAGCGCAGTAATTTGAAGTGTGTGTTTCCGACAGAGAGAGAGAGAGAGAGAGAGAGAGAGAGAGAGAGAGAGGGAGAGAGGGGCTTACGGGTAGGCAGGTTGAGTGACTTGTGTGGAGCGAGTTATAGAAGAGCTATGTAAAATAAGCCCCCCCCCCCCCCCTGCAAAAAAATGGTCACCATCTAAAATTAAGTACCACCTCCCATACCCCACACCACTCAGCCTTCTTATCCATAACTCTCTTTCTCTTTCTATCGGACACACACACACACGCACACACACACACACACATACACACATACACACGAACGAAACATAACAAACTTCAATGACACACCAAATCGGCATGTGATGTCCCTAACAAATACGGCACGAAACAAATGACCACCACACAGCCATAACAACACGTAAATGACGGAAGAAACTCTATGCTTGGCGAATTTTTCTTCCAAAATGCATGTGTAAGGACAACAGGGAAAGAAATAAGCGAGTTGCATCGACACAAATAAGAGAAAAAAAAACACTACAACATCAAAACTTGTAACTTGCACGCTAAATATCCCGGTACACCGCGAATCTCAGTCGGAAACGAACTACAAACATTAAAACATGTTGTTGTTGCAGATTACAATCTGTAAACTGTGTAGTAGATTTAGAGCTACCAGCATAAAGAACCAGTAGCTTCATGTGAGGTGTATTCAAATGTGTACACCTACTTCATTTCCAGAATTATGATGAACCTAAAACCATCAGACATGTCGTCAATGAAAAACATGTTGTTGTTGTGGTCTTCAGTCCTGAAACTGGTTTGATGCAGCTCACCATGCTACTCTATCCTGTGCAAGCTTCGTCATCTCCCAGTACCTACTGCAATCTACATCCATCGGAATCTGCTTAGTGTATACATCTCTTGGTCTCCCTCAACGATTTTTACCCTCCACGCTGCCCTACAATACTAAATTGGTGATCCCTTGATGCTTCAGAACATGTCCTACGAACCGATCCCTTCTTCTAGTCAAGTTGAGCCACAAGCTCCTCTTCTCCCCAATTCTGTTCAATACCACCTCATTAGTTATGTGATCTACCCATCTAATCTTCAGCATACTTCTGTAGCACCACATTTCGAAAGATTCTATTCTCTTGTTGTCCTAACTATTTATCGTCCATGTTTCACTTCCATACATGGCTACGCTCTATACAAATACTTTCAGCAACTACTTCCTGACACTTAAACCTATACTTAATGTTAAGAAATTTCTCTTCTTTAGAAACGCTTTCCTTACCATTGTCGTCTACATTTTATATCCTCTCTACTTCAACCATCATCAGTTATTTTGCTCCCCAAATAGCAAAGCTCCTTTACTACTTTAAGTGTCTCATTTCCTAATCTAATTCCCTCGGCAGCACCCGACTTAATTCGACTACATTCCATTATCCTCGTTTTGCTTTTGTTGATGTTCATCTTATATCCTCCTTTCAAGACACTATCCATTCCGTTCAACTGCTCTTCCAAGTCCTTTGCTGTCTCTGACAGAATTACAATGTCATCGGCGAACCTCAAAGTTTTTATTTCTTCTCCGCGGATTTTAATAACTACTCCGATTGTTTTTTGTTTCGTTCACTGCTTGCTCAATATACAGATAGAATAACATAGGTGATAAACTACAACCCTGTCACACTCCTATCCCAACCACTGCTTCCCTTTCATGCCCCTCGACTCATAACTGCCATCTGGTTTCTGTACAAATTGTAAATAACCTTTCGCTCCCTGTATTTTACGTCTGCCATCTTCAGAATTTGAAAGAAAGTATTCCAGACAACATTGTCAAAAGCTTTCATTAAGTCTACAAATGCTAGAAACGTAGGTTTACCTTTACTTAATCTTTCTTCTAAGATAAGTCGCAGGGTCAGTATTGCCTCACGTGTTCCAATATTTCTACGGAATCGAAACTAATCTTCCCCGAAGTCGGCTTCTGCCACTTTTTCCATTCGTCTGTAAAGAATTCGAGTTAGTACTTTGCAGCCGTTACTTATTAAACTGATAGTTCGGTAATTTTCTCATCTGTCAACACCTACATTCTTTGTGATTGGAATTATTATATTCATCTTGAAGTCTGATGGTATTTCGCCTGTCTCATACACGTTGCTCACCAGATGTTAGAGTTTTGTCAGGACTGGCTGTCCCAAGGCTGTCAGTAGTTCTAATGGAATGTTGTCTACCCCTGTGGCCTTGTTTAGACTTAGATCTTTCAGTGCTCTGTCGAGCTCTTCACGCAGTATCATATCTCTCATTTCATCATCATCTACATCCTCTTCCATTTCCATACATCTACATCTACATCTACATCCATATTCCGCAAGCCACCTGACGGTGTGTGGCGGAGGGTACCCTGAGTACCTCTATCGGTTCTCCCTTCTATTCCAGTCTCGTACTGTACGTGGAAAGAAGGATTGTCGGTATGCTTCTGTGTGGGCTTTAATCTCTCTGATTTTATCCTCATGGTCTCTTCGCGAGATATACGTAGGAGGGAGCAATATACTGCTTGACTCTTCGGTGAAGGTATGTTCTCGGATCTTTAACAAAAGCCCATACCGAGCTACTGAGCGTCTCTCCTGCAGAGTCTTCCACTGGAGTTTATCTATCATCTCCGTAACGCTTTCGCGATTACTAAATGATCCTGTAACGAAGCGCGCTGCTCTCCGTTGGATCTTCTCTATCTCTTCTATCAATCCTATCTGGTGCGGATCCCACACTGCTGAGCAGTATTCAACAGTGGGCGAACAAGCGTACTGTAACCTACTTCCTTTGTTGTCGGATTGCATTTCCTTAGGATTCTTCCAATGAATCTCAGTCTGGCATCTGCTTTACCGACGATCAACTTTATATGATCATTCCATTTTAAATCACTCCTAATGCGTACTCCCAGATAATTTATGGAGTTAACTGCTTCCAGTTGCTGACCTGCTATTTTGTAGCTAAATGATAAGGGACCTATCTTTCTATGTATTCGCAGCACATTACACTTGTCTACATTAAGATTCAATTGCTATTCCGCGCACCATGCGTCAATTCGCTGCAGATCCTCCTGCATTTCAGTACAATTTTCCATTGTAGCAACCTCTCGATACACCACAGAATCATCTGCAAAAAGCCTCAGTGAACTTCCGATGTCATCCACCAGGTCATTTATGTGTATTGTGAATAGCAACGGTCCTATGACACTCCCCTGCGGCAAACCTGAAATCACTCTTACTTCGGAAGACTTTTCTTGATTGAGAATAACATGCTGCGTTCTTTGGGGAACTGTGTCAAACGCCTTGCGGAAGTCAAGAAACACGGCATCCACCTGGGAACCCGTGTCTAAGGCCCTCTGAGTCTCGTGGACGAATAACGCGAGCTGGGTTTCACACGACCGTCTTTTTCGGAACCCATGCTGATTCCTACAGAGTAGATTTCTAGTCTCCAGAAAAGACATTATACTCGAACATAATACGTGTTCCAAAATTCTACAACTGATCGACGTTAGAGATATAGGTCTATAGTTCTGCACATCTGCTCGACGTCCCTTCTTGAAAACGGGGATGACCTGTGCCCTTTTCCAATCCTTTGGAACGCTTCGCTCTTCTAGAGACCTACGGTACACCGCTGCAAGAAGGGGGGCCAGTTCCTTCGCGTACTCTGTGTAAAATCGAACTGGTATCCCATCAGGACCAGTGGCCTTTCCTCTTTTGAGCGATTTTAATTGTTTCTCTATCCCTCTGTCGTCTATTTCGGTATCTACCATTTTGTCAACTGTGCGACAATCTAGAGAAGGAAGCACAGTGCAGTCTTCCTCTGTGAAACAGCTTTGGAAGAAGACATTTAGTATTTCGGCCTTTAGTCTGTCATCCTCTGTTTCAGTACCATTTTGGTCACAGAGTGTCTGGACATTTTGTTTTGATCCACCTACCGCTTTGACATAGGACCAAAATTTCTTAGGATTTTCTGCCAAGTCAGTACATAGAACTTTACTTTCGAATTCATTGAACGCTTCTCGCATAGCCCTCCTCACACTACATTTCGTTTCGCGTAATTTTTGTTTGTGTGCAAGGCTTTAACTATGTTTATGTTTGCTGTGATGTTCCGTTTGCTTCCGCAGCAGTTTTCTAACTCGGTTGTTGTACCACGGTGGCTCTTTTCCATCTCTTACGATCTTGCTTGGCACATACTCAACTAACGCATATTGTACGATGGTTTTGAATTTTGTCCACTGATCCTCAACACTGTCTGTACTTGAGAAAAAACTTTTGTGTTGAGCAATCAAGTACTCTGAAATCTGATTTTGTCACTTTTGCTAAACAGAAAAATCTTCCTACCTTTTTTAATATTTCTATTTACCGCTGAAATCATCGATGCAGTAACCGCTTTATGATCGCTGATTCCCTGTTCTGCATTAACTGATTCAAATAGTTCGGGTCTGTTTGTCACCAGAAGGTCTAATATGTTATCGCCACGAGTCGGTTCTCTGTTTAACTGCTCAAGGTAGTTTTCAGATAAAGCACTTAAAAATATTTCACTGGATTCTTTGTCCCTGCCACCCGTTATGAACGTTTGAGTCTCCCAGTCTATGTTCGGCAAATTAAAATCTCCCCCCAGAACTATAACATGGTGGGGAAATCTACACGAAATATTTTCCAAATTATTCTTCAGGTGCTGAGCCACAACAGATGCTGAGCCCGGGGGCCTATAGAGACATCCAATCTGAGTTTAGGATTTCATTACTGTTTACATGTGGTTTCAGCCAACTTTCTGTCCCTAGTACTATATGGGCGTTGTGACCGTTTATTAATGAGAGCAGTTCTGGGACCTTTCTATAGACGCTCCTGCAGTTTACTATTAGCACATTAATATTGTTGTTCCCTGTTGCATTTTGCCTACTCCTACCTTGCCGCGTCTCAGGAGGCGTCTTGTCGGGCCTAGGCAGGGAATTCTCTAACCTAAAAAAACCCCATGTGCACTCCACACGTACTCCGCTACCCTCGTAGCCGCTTCCGGCGTGTAGTGCACGCCTGACCTATTCAGGGGGACCCAACATTTCTTCACCCGATAGCGGAGGTCGAGAAATTTCCACCCTAGCTCTCCGCAGAATCGTCTGAACTGGTTTAGGCCTTCCACTCGGCTCCAAACCAGAGGACCGCGATCGGTTCTGGGAACGATACTACAAATATTGTCCTCAAGTACATCGCCCTTGTATAGACCCTCTATACACTCCTTCCACCTTTCTGCTTTACCTTCTTTGCTTAGAAGCGGGTTTCCATCTGAGCTCTTGATATTCATACAAGTGGTTCTCTTATCTCCAAAGGTCTCTTTAATTTTCCTGTAGGCAGTATGTATCTTGCCCCTAGTGAGATAAGCCTCTAAATCATTACATTTGTCCTCTAGCCATCTCTGCTTAGCCATTTTGCACTTCCTGTCGATCTCATTTTTGAGACGCTTGTATTTCTTTTGTTCCTGCTTCATTTTCTGCATTTTTATATTTTCTCCTTTCAGCAACTAAATTCAATATTTCTTTAGTTACCCAAGCATTTCTACTAGCCCTCGTCTTTTTACCTACTTGATGCTCTGCTGGCTTCACTACTTCATCCCTCAAAGCTACCCATTCTTCTTCTACTGTATTTCTTTCCTCCATTTTTGTCAATTGTTCTCTTATGCTCTCCCTGAAACGCTGTACAACCTCTGGTTTAGTCAGTTTATCCGGGTCCCATCTCCTTAGATTCCCACCTTTTTGCAGTTTATTTAGTTTTAACCTATGGTTCATAACCAATATATTGTGGTCAGAGTCAACGTCTGCCTCTGGGAAGGTCTTACAATTTAAAACCTGGTTCCTAAGTCTCTGTCTTCCCATTATATAATCTATCTGAAACCTGTCAGTATCTCAGGCTTCTTCCATGTATACAACCATCTTTTATGATTGTTGAACCAAGTGTTAACTATGATTAAGTTGTGCTCTGTGCAAAATTCAACCAGGCGGCTTCCTCTTTCATTTTGTACCCCCAATCCATATTCACCTACTACGTTTCCTTCTCTCTTTTTTCCTAATGACGAATTCCAGTCTCACATGACTATTAAATTTTCGTCTCCCTTCACTATCTGAATAATTTCTTTTATTTCATCATCCATTTCTTCAATTTCTTTGTCATCTGCAGAGCTAGTAGGCATATAAACTTGTACTACTGTAGTAGGCTTGGGCTTTGTGACTGTCTTTACCACAATAATGCGTTCACTATGCTGTTTGCAGCAGATTACCCGCACTCCTATTTTTTTATTCATTATTAAACCTACTCCTGCATTAACCCTATTTGATTCTGTATTTATAACCCTGTATTCATCTGACCAAAAGTCTTGTTCCTCCTGCCACCGAACTTCAGCAATTCCCGCTGTATCTAACTTTAACCTATCCATTTCCCTTTTTAAATTTTCTAACCTACCTGCCCGATTAAGGGATCTGACATTCCATGCTCCGATCCGTAGAACGCCAGTTTTCTTTGTTGTATGAACAACATACAATGTCTCAGTTCAGTGATATATACCTGAATACTGTAGTGTAAGCAAACTAAAGTACAACATTTGACAATAATCGCTCCATTTACATAAAACTACAGAAGAGATTAACGTGTAATAACAGTTGCTCAGAATGGAAATAAACATCGTTAAGATAGCACAAGAAGTGCTGAAACGTGTTTAGGTGAATACTATAAAACACTGTCTTGCCTAAGGTGCAATTCCTCTCCAATCAGTGGCAAAGATTGACATGTTACTACTGCATTCTCGTTGCAGTTTGTTCGATGTTTAAAGCCACATGCAAGTGAGAAACGGAAGGAGGAAGGAATATTACGGTTTGTCGTTCAGTCAGTCATTAGAGTCATTAGAGAGAAGCCAAGCACGGGTTGACGAAGGATGGGGAAACCCAATCGGACGTCTTTCTCAGGATGGGAACCACCACGTGCCCGTGTCCCGAATGTGATTGCAGATTGTTACCGCAGCGGCTCCTTGTTCGCTCAAGGTTATTCGAGCCAGTTGCCGACCCGAGGCAGTATTTTCTCACTATTACGACTTCCATTGTCATTTTTACTCTCAAGCTTACAGTTACGTACAACGAACCAATGACACTCGCGTTTTACAGTACTCACTGTTCAAATTTAGTAGTTTCGATTAGTCCTGGTGCAGTAACTATAAACTTTCTTGCCAAGTGCTTCGCCTTTTCAATATTTACGTAATCTTTTGCAATTTTTACCGTAAACCACTGAAAGCAATGCAAGCCCCCTTGCCGCGTTATTCAGTTTTCAGCGTAATTGTCGCGTCAATGTTATTTCAGTCAGCTGTGGCAACGCCATGAGTGGCACTGTGGTTCAGAGACCGCTACAGCATCACCGTTAGAGAAAGCTGCTGGGCTGGGTATAGCTCGAAGCAAACGCGAGGACGGCAGCGTCAGTGGAGAAAGCGATGTCCCCTCTGGCTCTCTCTCTCTCTCTCTCTCTCTCTCTCTCTCAGGTACATCGGCAACTGCAGCTGCTGCTGTTACTGGGCGGAAAAGCTGTGCTTCGAGACACTGGTGACAGCACGAAATTATCGCTTGTATACAAAATACTCGTCGCAGTTTCAAGTATCGTGAGTCACTAGATACAGGCAACCTACTTCTTGGGGAAAAGAATTATGTCAGGGAGGAGATATATTTCTGTATTAATGTTAGTAAAACAAACTAAATACACCAGAGGGGCAATTAATGATCCCCCACTTCCCCACAGGACATCATGTGAACACCATGTAATAATGCCTCTTGGCAATAGCTTCAGGTATGCCGTATGATGGTGTTAAACTGTTAAGTAACCACCCTTCATTTTCCTGCAGGTCTCACTTAAGTCCTGAAAACTCGTTTCGCCGTCTGGGTGGCAATCTCCATATCAAGTCACCGCACTTGGCTGCGAAGGCGGCAAACGGAAAAATGAATTCAGCGATGCACTGGTTTGGAATCTGTGCGAAAATGGCACGCCTCTGCATGCAGAGAATTACCAGAAATTGAGAAACTCGCCACCAGTTGGATCAGGAAGGAGAAAAGCATCAAGGTAAACGGGGTTTTAACTGCCTCGTACGTCACGCCGCCAATGGCCGGGGCAGCCCCCCGGGTCAGTGGCTGCGCCGGCACTCATGTTTGCGCCTGCTTATTACTCGCTGCTACCCAAATCAAAATTGCCCTGATTCATTCCGATAAAACAGTAGGAAATGTTTTATAGGATGTGAAATAGAGAAAAACAACTAGCGTAACATTAAATGGGCGCAAAAGCCGCAACATCTCCACAAGAGTGAAAATGTTTAACATATCTAAAATTGCAGCAGGTGATGTAATTGTTAGTCATGACTACGAAAATTTTTGACATGCATATATTGTTAATTTCGTCGGTGAACTGACAGTTAACACTCTTGACTGAGGAAAGTAACCGAGAATTGAATGGCAATTACTGCCATTCGCCGCCAGTTTACATTGACTACTGGTACGCTCACTGAAATTTAAAGATATCTATGTGGTGACATTTACGAGGGCAAGTCAATTATTATCCGAAATGTAGCTATTTTTTGTTTATTTTGGTAGTACTGTCGTTTTACGTTGATTTCGTATGATTTGTTTATTTGTTGTTATATCTTGGCAATTTTCAAGCTGCTAGGTTATTTTCATTATCGTTTCCGTGCAGTTAACCATGGCTGCTCCGCTGTCTATTACCACCAAAGAAGAGCAACGTTCAGTGATCCGTTTTTTGTGGTCGGAAGGCGTATCAGGGGCCGAAATTCTTCGAAGACTTTCGGTACAATACGGGAACAGTGTTTTGCCACAGAGGAGTGTCTACGAATGGATTGAAAATTTCCGAAATGTCGCACAAGTGTTACACACGAAGAAGCAGCCGCACGACCGTTTACCGCCACAAATGAAGAAACCATTGAGCGTTCACATGAAATTATTCTCTTGGACAGACGATTAATTATTGGCGAAGTGGCACATAGTCTGCAAATTGGTCACAGTTCTGCCTACGAAATCATCCACAACAGACTAGGGTTTCATAAAGTTTGTGCTATGCCGGCCGGTGTGGCCGTGCGGTTCTAGGCGCTTCAGTCTGGAACCGCGTGTCCGCTACGGTCGCAGGTTCGAATCCTGCCTCGGGCATGGATGTGTGTGATGTCCTTAGGTTACTTAGGTTTAATTAGTTCTAAGTTCTAGGCGGACTGATGACCTCAGAAGTTAAGTCGCATTAGTGCTCAGAGCCATTTGAACCTTTTTGAGCCAAGTGCGTTGAAACGCAAGGAGACTATGTCGAATAGTGGTGTTCTTGTACGTTTCCTGTTTGATTACAATATAATTTTATAACTACATTGTGGATAAAAATTTACTTATCCTCGTATATTAACGGGGAACTACGGTTTCAAATACTGAAATTTATTTCTGAAATTCGACAGAACTGTAATAGATATAGATGTATTGCCTAAGACGACTTATGAAAATTTCTACTGGACAGCCACTCGAATCCGCATTTCCTGCTTGTCACGAGCGGTAGCCTTACGGCTTAGGCTATCCGAGAGCGCTCCCCGGACCGTCGAAAACCTCCATATGTCACACATCTGTCCGTTTCTTCTCATGAATTATTAATTCATTTACCCACACTCGCACAACTCATGTAAAGATGTATAAGGCGATGATGGGCCTGCGACGAAATTGACAACTACTAATTCTCGTTGTCTTCATTCTAAAACATGCAAGGGACGCACGAGATGTTCGAGTGTCAACAAAAGAATTAATAATCAACGAGAAGAAATATATAGGTGTGTGACATATGTCAATTTGGGTAAGTGTGGGTAGCGAGCTGGGATAGCCTAAGTGGCAAGGTGATCCTCGCGAAAAGGGTGAAATCCGGGTTCGCGTCCCGGAACAGCACAAATTTTCATATGTCACCTCAGATAGTACATCCATACGCATCACAGTCAATTTGAATTTCAGAAATAAATGTCACTATGTTATGTCAAAAACATTTAGGGTAAAATTTATACAGGTGACTCAGGAGAACTTTGGGGCGAGGAATCGAGTATGTTAGGCTGTACGCGATCTACATTTATCAGTGTGTGTGTTTGTGATCTGCTAACATTTCTGCATCGTTCTTAGTGGTACGACCTTGGAAAAAAGCCACAGAGTGGTCAGAAGCAGTATGAAAACTTGTAAGGGTGTTGCAGGGGACATTATGCTGAGAAACAATTGTTAAGAAAAAATTGGATACATTGAGTCTTTTTCCGACTCATTTTGCTTTGATGTTAGCCAACCAGGTCGTTGTGCACGCAAATTCAAGCAGCCTGCCAGAGACAGTGTCGTCAAACGTATTTTCGGTCCTCAAACCGAACGAACTAAGCTTTTGCTCGCCTATCTTAAACTTATCACTTCCGATAAAGGCACATTGTTTATGTTAATAAACATTTCAACAAGTGGTACTCTACGGACCCAGAGAGAAATGCTAACTTCAATGCAGTAAAAAAATTAAAAATAACTGGGAAACTGCGCAACGTGTCTAATTTTTTTTAACAATTGATTCTCAGCACAGCCTTCACTGCAGCACCCTTATGAACTTTTCAGCCAGTTTCTGAACATACTGTATAAGCGTTTGTGGTGTGTTCAGGGTGGAACTAATTGGTAGGCTACTAGCTGCCGCTCTCAATGCCCAACAGACAACAGGATATTTCACAGAGTGTGGCTAAATTTCATTCCTCGTCATAATGCATGCATTACGACTATCTGTTACCTCATATCGAACAGCTGTTAAGAACGTAAGTAATAGCTGTAAGGAGTGACATGATTGAAAGTATACGACAGTAGAAGCGCACAGTTCCAGAAAAACTGCGTCTGCAAACTAGCAGCTCGTGAGATAACTGCGAATTTGTGGTTAACCGTTGCCGTGAGTGCAGTATGACGAATGGGCATACTCAGCTTAAATGTAGTCGAAATGTATCTTCTTTCGATTGAAACTCGATCTAACAGGGCTCAATTTTTCATATGCGTTACCTTAACAAAAAACACAGTTCTGCTTCATCATCTTACGGGCTACAATCTACTGTACACTCGTGCATTTATTGAAAATTTTTTGACTTTCGGAACGTGTCCATGCAGCATTCTCAAGACCGAAAATGTTGTACGGCAGTTTGTCTTGACAATTCACAGTATACATTAGTTTAATCGGTAACCCTGTGCATAGGCTTGCTAAAGGATAGATTCAGACAAAAAACAAATTTTTACATCCATAATATGCTGCATCAACGAAAGTAAAACGAGGATAATGGAATGTAGTCAAACTACATCAGGTGATGATCAGGAAATTAGATTAGGAAATGAGACAGTTAAAGTTGTAGAGGAGTTTACTCCTTGGTGACCAAAATAACTGATGGTGGTCGTAGTACAGAGGATATAAAATGTAGACTTTGGCAAGAAAAGCGTTTCTGAAGAACAGAAATTTGTTAACATCGAGTAGAGATTTAAGTGTCAGGAAGTCTTTTCTGAAAGCCTTTGTAGGGAGTGTAGCCATGTATGGGAGTGAAACATGGACGGTAAATAGTTTAGATAAGAAGAGAATATAAGATTTCAAAATGTGGTGCTGCAGAAGAATGCTGAAAATTAGATGGGTACATCACATAACTAATGAGGAGGTATTGAACAGAATTGGAAAAAAGAGAAATTTGTTGCACAACTTGACTAAAAGAAGGAATTGGTTGGTAGGACACGTTCTAAGGCATCAAGGGATCTCCAATTTAGTACTGGAGGAAAGCGTGGAAGACAAAAATCGTAGAGGGAGACCAAGAGATGAATACACTAAGCACATTCAGAAGTATGTAGGCTTCAGTAGTTACTCGGAGATGAAGAGGCTTGCACAGGATACGGTAGCAGGGAGAGCTGCATCAAACCAGTCTCTGGACTGAAGACCACAACAACAACTACAATTATACTGAAACGAATAAATGAGATAAAGATGTAACACAAGATACGAAAAGCTAGTATGCTATAAAAATCCTACTGGTAACATAAAGAAATGATAAATCTCTGTTGGTACACATTAGGAGTATTTCCAATTCAGTCCATATTAATGACAATGTATCTAAACAATATAGAGCAAGGAGGGCTCTAGAGGCGCGGTAAAGCCAGATTCTCTAAGGGAGACAACCTCGACAGAAAATCAGGCAGATCGCGATATCTGGACTTAACTTGGCAGCGCTCGTCAAGCAACCGGAGGGTTATAAAATTACCGGCAAACTCACAGACAGCCTCGGATACAGGACTGAATCAACTGGTGACAACCGGAATATCTTAAAGGACAAACGGTTTGGCGTTGTGGATTATGTGTCTTTGGCAACATGGAATGTTCGAGGATTGACCAACAAAGAAAGCGAGTTAAATCAAGTACTCGAAGAGAGGAAAGTAGACATTGCAATAATGACAAAAACTTAAAAGAACAAAAGATTTGTCAGACTACCGGACGGCTTACAATGGTGTCCCACAAAGAAAACGAGCCAGTGCTGGAGTTGCAATTTTAGTCGATGAAAAGTAGAGAGGAAAGATTCTTAAATACAACTTCGTAAAGGAAAGAATAATGAGAGATTTCAAATTCCAAAACGCCATCTAACAGTTATAGGTGTCTATGGCCCAGAGGCGGGAAGGAAGGATGATTGTGTTTCTAGAAAAATTGTACCTTCTGATATAGGTAATGGTTTGAGAACGAACGAAAATGTTTGAAACTAGTCACTAATAAAAATGATATCTGCAACTCTGGCGTAACCTTAGTTAATAAATTATAAACCTAAATCTGTCTGCATACTAACAGCACTGATATTTATAACAGACGTTCAACAGAGAAAATGGCTATCTAACAATGAGATTTCAACTCTTGAAACAGACTGATAATAAAATAAAGTAGCTGGCGTGAATTTTCAGTTTTGGCAATATGATATATTTACGAAACATTACCATTACCGATGGAGGCCTCATTATTATGCTGCCAGATGCCTAATCGAGAGACATGTGCAGGACACAGTTTCATTCGATTGATGTCTGTCTCTCCTGATTGCATATCACTTCCACCCTAATCGCAACCCCCACCACCACTACGACATTCTACCATCACCAGCTTCAAATGGTCGGATGTCAATACGGAGTACTTAAATAACGGACAATGGGACCGAAACGAAAAAGTACAGTCATTGTTGACCAGATCGTTGGTCATAATACTACAGATAATGTTGCTAGTGACAATACGTACTTGCTTTCCTCCAACGTGCGAATATTCTCACACGTTAAAGAACATCTACAATTCGTCTTCTAAGTCGATCTGATGAGGAGATTGGCGTTATCACAGACAGATTGCTGCCATAGATGGAAGATAGTTGAAGTGCCCTAGCACAGTCCAATCCTGATAATTCGAATTTGTAGCCTGGTAGGCAAATCTGCAGGTACCAATGCTACTAATTTACAAACAATTATAACTTAAATATTTTAAACATAGCTGCACAACAGCAACAGCTTCACGTAATAAAATTATAAACAGCCGACCAGTTGCAATGGATAAATAAATTATTTACCTAGGTTTCGACAAATATAAATTTATCCATTGCAACTGGTCGGCTGTTTACAATTTTATTAATTATAACTTATTCTTTTTCTTTTTCTTCTTCGACTTTTCCCACTAGATATTAATCGTTTCCCACTTCCAATAGTCTCGTTTACACCAATCGAAAATTTTTCATCTCTTCGCACTCAGTGTACGATCAGCACGTAGTTCACACAACAAAAGTCGCCTTCCCCTTTTAGTTCTTGTCGTAGTCAAACTACATCAGGTGATGATCAGGAAATTAGATTAGAAAATGAGACAGTTAAAGTTGTAGAGGAGTTTACTACTTGGTGACCAAAATAACTGATGGTGGTCGTAGTACAGAGGATATAAAATGTAGACTTTGGCAAGAAAAGCGTTTCTGAAGAACAGAAATTTGTTAACATCGAGTAGAGATTTAAGTGTCAGGAAGTCTTTTCTGAAAGCCTTTGTAGGGAGTGTAGCCATGTATGGGAGTGAAACATGGACGGTAAATAGTTTAGATAAGAAGAGAATATAAGATTTCAAAATGTGGTGCTGCAGAAGAATGCTGAAAATTAGATGGGTACATCACATAACTAATGAGGAGGTATTGAACAGAATTGGAAAAAAGAGAAATTTGTTGCACAACTTGACTAAAAGAAGGAATTGGTTGGTAGGACACGTTCTAAGGCATCAAGGGATCTCCAATTTAGTACTGGAGGAAAGCGTGGAAGACAAAAATCGTAGAGGGAGACCAAGAGATGAATACACTAAGCACATTCAGAAGTATGTAGGCTTCAGTAGTTACTCGGAGATGAAGAGGCTTGCACAGGATACGGTAGCAGGGAGAGCTGCATCAAACCAGTCTCTGGACTGAAGACCACAACAACAACTACAATTATACTGAAACGAATAAATGAGATAAAGATGTAACACAAGATACGAAAAGCTAGTATGCTATAAAAATCCTACTGGTAACATAAAGAAATGATAAATCTCTGTTGGTACACATTAGGAGTATTTCCAATTCAGTCCATATTAATGACAATGTATCTAAACAATATAGAGCAAGGAGGGCTCTAGAGGCGCGGTAAAGCCAGATTCTCTAAGGGAGACAACCTCGACAGAAAATCAGGCAGATCGCGATATCTGGACTTAACTTGGCAGCGCTCGTCAAGCAACCGGAGGGTTATAAAATTACCGGCAAACTCACAGACAGCCTCGGATACAGGACTGAATCAACTGGTGACAACCGGAATATCTTAAAGGACAAACGGTTTGGCGTTGTGGATTATGTGTCTTTGGCAACATGGAATGTTCGAGGATTGACCAACAAAGAAAGCGAGTTAAATCAAGTACTCGAAGAGAGGAAAGTAGACATTGCAATAATGACAAAAACTTAAAAGAACAAAAGATTTGTCAGACTACCGGACGGCTTACAATGGTGTCCCACAAAGAAAACGAGCCAGTGCTGGAGTTGCAATTTTAGTCGATGATAAATAGAGAGGAAAGATTCTTAAATACAACTTCGTAAAGGAAAGAATAATGACAGATTTCAAATTCCAAAAGACCATCTAACAGTTATAGGTGTCTATGGCCCAGAGGCGGGAAGGAAGGATGATTGTGTTTCTAGGAAAATTGTACCTTCTGATATAGGTAATGGTTTGAGAACGAACGAAAATGTTTGAAACTAGTCACTAATAAAAATGATATCTGCAACTCTGGCGTAGCCTTAGTTAATAAATTATAAACCTAAATCTGTCTGCATACTAACAGCACTGATAAATGACGTTCAACAGAGAAAATGGCTATCTAACAATGAGATTTCAACTCTTGAAACAGACTGATAATAAAATAAAGTAGCTGGCGTGAATTTTCAGTTTTGGCAATTTGATATACTTACGAAACACGACTAAGTAACGTTAGATGCTACTGGTAACTACCATTACCGATGGAGGCCTCATTATTATGCTGCCAGATGCCTAATCGAGAGACATGTGCAGGACACAGTTTCATTCGATTGATGTCTGTCTCTCCTGATTGCATATCACTTCCACCCTAATCGCAACCCCCACCACCACTACGACATTCTACCATCACCAGCTTCAAATGGTCGGATGTCAATACGGAGTACTTAAATAACGGACAATGGGACCGAAACGAAAAAGTACAGTCATTGTTGACCAGATCGTTGGTCATAATACTACAGATAATGTTGCTAGTGACAATACGTACTTGCTTTCCTCCAACGTGCGAATATTCTCACACGTTAAAGAACATCTACAATTCGTCTTCTAAGTCGATCTGATGAGGAGATTGGCGTTATCACAGACAGATTGCTGCCATAGATGGAAGATAGTTGAAGTGCCCTAGCACAGTCCAATCCTGATAATTCGAATTTGTAGCCTGGTAGGCAAATCTGCAGGTACCAATGCTACTAATTTACAAACAATTATAACTTAAATATTTTAAACATAGCTGCACAACAGCAACAGCTTCACGTAATAAAATTATAAACAGCCGACCAGTTGCAATGGATAAATAAATTATTTACCTAGGTTTCGACAAATATAAATTTATCCATTGCAACTGGTCGGCTGTTTACAATTTTATTAATTATAACTTATTCTTTTTCTTTTTCTTCTTCGACTTTTCCCACTAGATATTAATCGTTTCCCACTTCCAATAGTCTCGTTTACACCAATCGAAAATTTTTCATCTCTTCGCACTCAGTGTACGATCAGCACGTAGTTCACACAACAAAAGTCGCCTTCCCCTTTTAGTTCTTGTCGTAGTCAAACTACATCAGGTGATGATCAGGAAATTAGATTAGAAAATGAGACAGTTAAAGTTGTAGAGGAGTTTACTACTTGGTGACCAAAATAACTGATGGTGGTCGTAGTACAGCGGATATAAAATGTAGACTTTGGCAAGAAAAGCGTTTCTGAAGAACAGAAATTTGTTAACATCGAGTAGAGATTTAAGTGTCAGGAAGTCTTTTCTGAAAGCCTTTGTAGGGAGTGTAGCCATGTATGGGAGTGAAACATGGACGGTAAATAGTTTAGATAAGAAGAGAATATAAGATTTCAAAATGTGGTGCTGCAGAAGAATGCTGAAAATTAGATGGGTACATCACATAACTAATGAGGAGGTATTGAACAGAATTGGAAAAAAGAGAAATTTGTTGCACAACTTGACTAAAAGAAGGAATTGGTTGGTAGGACACGTTCTAAGGCATCAAGGGATCTCCAATTTAGTACTGGAGGAAAGCGTGGAAGACAAAAATCGTAGAGGGAGACCAAGAGATGAATACACTAAGCACATTCAGAAGTATGTAGGCTTCAGTAGTTACTCGGAGATGAAGAGGCTTGCACAGGATACGGTAGCAGGGAGAGCTGCATCAAACCAGTCTCTGGACTGAAGACCACAACAACAACTACAATTATACTGAAACGAATAAATGAGATAAAGATGTAACACAAGATACGAAAAGCTAGTATGCTATAAAAATCCTACTGGTAACATAAAGAAATGATAAATCTCTGTTGGTACACATTAGGAGTATTTCCAATTCAGTCCATATTAATGACAATGTATCTAAACAATATAGAGCAAGGAGGGCTCTAGAGGCGCGGTAAAGCCAGATTCTCTAAGGGAGACAACCTCGACAGAAAATCAGGCAGATCGCGATATCTGGACTTAACTTGGCAGCGCTCGTCAAGCAACCGGAGGGTTATAAAATTACCGGCAAACTCACAGACAGCCTCGGATACAGGACTGAATCAACTGGTGACAACCGGAATATCTTAAAGGACAAACGGTTTGGCGTTGTGGATTATGTGTCTTTGGCAACATGGAATGTTCGAGGATTGACCAACAAAGAAAGCGAGTTAAATCAAGTACTCGAAGAGAGGAAAGTAGACATTGCAATAATGACAAAAACTTAAAAGAACAAAAGATTTGTCAGACTACCGGACGGCTTACAATGGTGTCCCACAAAGAAAACGAGCCAGTGCTGGAGTTGCAATTTTAGTCGATGATAAATAGAGAGGAAAGATTCTTAAATACAACTTCGTAAAGGAAAGAATAATGACAGATTTCAAATTCCAAAAGACCATCTAACAGTTATAGGTGTCTATGGCCCAGAGGCGGGAAGGAAGGATGATTGTGTTTCTAGGAAAATTGTACCTTCTGATATAGGTAATGGTTTGAGAACGAACGAAAATGTTTGAAACTAGTCACTAATAAAAATGATATCTGCAACTCTGGCGTAGCCTTAGTTAATAAATTATAAACCTAAATCTGTCTGCATACTAACAGCACTGATAAATGACGTTCAACAGAGAAAATGGCTATCTAACAATGAGATTTCAACTCTTGAAACAGACTGATAATAAAATAAAGTAGCTGGCGTGAATTTTCAGTTTTGGCAATTTGATATACTTACGAAACACGACTAAGTAACGTTAGATGCTACTGGTAACTACCATTACCGATGGAGGCCTCATTATTATGCTGCCAGATGCCTAATCGAGAGACATGTGCAGGACACAGTTTCATTCGATTGATGTCTGTCTCTCCTGATTGCATATCACTTCCACCCTAATCGCAACCCCCACCACCACTACGACATTCTACCATCACCAGCTTCAAATGGTCGGATGTCAATACGGAGTACTTAAATAACGGACAATGGGACCGAAACGAAAAAGTACAGTCATTGTTGACCAGATCGTTGGTCATAATACTACAGATAATGTTGCTAGTGACAATACGTACTTGCTTTCCTCCAACGTGCGAATATTCTCACACGTTAAAGAACATCTACAATTCGTCTTCTAAGTCGATCTGATGAGGAGATTGGCGTTATCACAGACAGGTTGCTGCCATAGATGGAAGATAGTTTAAGTGCCCTAGCACAGTCCAATCCTGATAATTCGAATTTGTAGCCTGGTAGGCGAATCTGCAGGTACCAATGCTACTAATTTACAAACAATTATAACTTAAATATTTTAAACATAGCTGCACAACAGCAACAGCTTCACGTAATAAAATTATAAACAGCCGACCAGTTGCAATGGATAAATAAATTATTTACCTAGGTTTCGACAAATATAAATTTTTTCCATTGCAACTGGTCGGCTGTTTACAATTTTATTAATTATAACTTATTCTTGTTCTTTTTCTTCTTCGACTTTTCCCACTAGATATTAATCGTTTCCCACTTCCAATAGTCTCGTTTACACCAATCGAAAATTTTTCATCTCTTCGCACTCAGTGTACGATCAGCACGTAGTTCACACAACAAAAGTCGCCTTCCCCTTTTAGTTCTTGTCGGAGTCGTTTATCGTCGTAGGCCACCTGTCGTTGCTCATTCTCTTAACCAGGCCAGACCACTGTACTACTTCCATTTTTTCCTGTATTTTAGATATTTTTATTTTATCATCAGGGTTGGCCTAATTCCACTGTCCCGATCTTGTCCCTTCTTTTATTCGTAGGGGTCCACGTTTCTGTACCACAAGTAACTATATTCTCGATGACACTATGGGTAACTGGAATTTGATAGTAGGAAAAGGAAGAGAAGGAAACGTAGTAGGTGAATATGGACTAGGGGTAAGAAATGTAAGAGGAAGCCGCCTAGTAGAATTTTTCACAGAGCATAACTTAATCATAGCTAAGAGTCAAGAAAGAAAGTTGTATACATGGAAGAAGCCTGGAGATACCAGAAGGTATCAGATAGATTATATAATGGTAAGAAGAGATTTAGGAACCAGGTTTTAAATTGTAAAACATTTTCAGGGGCAGATGTGGAATCTGACCACAATCTATTGGTTACGAACTGTAGGTTAAAACTGAAGAAACTGCAAGAAGGGAAATTAAGGAGATGTGACCTCGATAAACTGACTAAACCAGAGTTTGTACAGCGTTTCAGGGAGAGCATAAGGGAAAAATTGACAGGAATGGGGGAAAGAAATACAGCAGAAAAAGAATGGGTAGCTTTGAGGGATGAAGTAGTGAAGGCAGCAGAGGATCAAGTAGGTAAAAAGACGAGGGCTAGTAGAAATCCTTGGGTGACAGAAGAAATATTGAATTTAATTGATGAAAGGAGAAAATATAAAAATGAAGAAAATGAAGCAGAAAAAAGGAATACAAACGTCTCAAAAATGAGGTCGACAGGAAGTGCAAAATGGCTAAGGAGTGATGGCTAGAGGACAAATTTAAGGATGTAGAGGCTTATCTCACTAGGGGTAAAATAGATACTGCATACAATAAAATTAAAGACACCTTTGGACAAAAGAGAACCACTAGTATGAATATAAAGAGCTCAGATGAAAACCCAGCTCTAAGCAAAGAAGGGAAATCAGAAAAGACGAGGGAGCATATAGAGGGTCTATACAAGAGCGATGTACTTGAAGACAATATTATGGAAATGGAAGAGGACGTAGATGAAGATGAAATGGGAGATATGATACTGCGTGAACAGAGTGGCAGAGCACTGAAAGACCTGAGTCGAAACAAGAGCCCTGGAGTAGACAACATTCCATTAGAACTACTGACAGCCTTCGGAGAGCCAGTCCTGACAAAACTACCATCTGGTGAGCAAGATGTATGAAACAGGCGAAATACCCTCAGACTTCAAGAGGAATATAGTAATTCCAATCCCAAAGAAAGCAGGTGTTTACACATGTGAAAATTACCGAACAATCAGTTTAATAAGTCACAGCTGCAAAATACTAACGCGAATTCTTCACAGACGAATGGAAAAACTGGTAGAAGGCGACTTCGGGGAAGATCAATTTGGATTCCGTAGAAATGTTGGAACACGCGAGGCAATACTGACCCTACGACTTATCTTAGAAGAAAGATTAAGGATAGGCAAACCTACGTTTCTAGCATTTTTAGACTTAGACAAAGCTTTTGACAATGTTGTCTGGAATACTCTCTTTCAAATTCTGAAAGTGGCAGGGGTAAGTAAAGTGAGCGAAAGGCTATTTACAATTTGTATAGAAACCAGATGGCAATTATAAGAGTCGAGGGACATGAAAGGGAAGCAGTGGTTGGGAAGGGAGTGAGACAGGGTTGTAGCCTATCCCCGATGTTATTCAATCTGTATATTGAGCAAGCAGTAAAGGAAACAAAAGAAAAATTCGGAGTAGGTATTAATATTCATGGAGAAGAAATAAAAACTTTGAGGTTCGCCGATGACGTTGTAATTGTGTCAGAGACAGCAAAGGACTTGGAAGAGCAGTTGAAGGAATGGATAGTGTCTTGAAATGAGGATATAAGATGAACATCAACAAAAGCAAAACGAGGATAATGGAATGTAGGCGAATTAAGTCGGGTGATGCTGAGGGAATTAGATTAGGAAATGAGACACTTAAAGTAGTAAAGGAGTTTTGCTATTTGGCGAGAAAAGTAACTGATGATGGTCGAAGTAGAGAGCAGGTATTGAATAGGATTGGGGAGAAGAGGAGTTTGTGGCACAACTTGACTAGAAGAAGGAATCGGTTGGTCGGATATGTTGTGAGGCATCAAGGGATCACCAATTTAGTATTGGAAGGCAGCGTGGAACGTAAAAATCGTAGAGGGAGACCAAGAGATGAATACACTAAGTAGATTCAGAAGGATGTAGGTTGCAGTAGGAACTGGGAGATGAAGAAGCTTGCACAGGATAGAGTAGCATGGAAAGTTGCATTCAACCAATCTCAGGACTGAAGGCCACAACAACAACAACAATGGAGAAACATTGTTTTGGTCTGTTGATTATTACTATTGTTGCAAATCAGTCCATGTAGGGACTTCGCTCGTTTACTCATCGCTGCTTTTGTCTCAATAACTTCGTCGCAGGTTGCGTCACTGTATATACTAGATTTATAAAATGGATGTTTGACCATCAGCTGAATTTTTTAAATTGAAACCTAAATATTGACCGGTTTCAGTGACAGACCATCTTCAAGAATTAGGGTTAAGACAGTTTAGGCAACAAGATCACCTGTGACATTACTTAAATAATGGCCACGTCTCATATGTTGAGCATGCCAAGAACTCCAGTATAACATACAGGATTTTTAACAGAACGTAAATGAAGAAAAGCTCAGAGGCACAAGCGCTTATGTTGTGGCCTAAACTGGTTTAACTCAAATCCGTGAAGGTGACTGAAACCTGCCGATATTTGAGTTTGAAATAAAAAAGCAGCTGATGGTCAAACATGCATTTTATGTTAATTGACGGCTGTTAGTTGTCACTTTCCAAAAATGTCGATATAATAGCTGCAACATATTTAAAATTCCAATTTTTTTTAAAATTTTTGTGTCTTAGAGAACAAAAACCCGTTCCTTGTTTATCATTTCAGATGGATACGCTGTCTTGTCGAAATTAATTTTGAGACGACGTCTTGTGTATTCTTTGTGCAGTTTATTAGACGTGTGCTTGATATCTCAAGGGATAGGAAAAATAACCTAAACAGTGCTAGTAATGGAATGTCAGGTAAGGCATGTGTCACGTTGCACTATGAATGTTCAGTACGGACTAGGCATCAGTGCAGGTTGTTTACGAGTAGTGCACACTTCGTATTCGCATTCAGAGGCTGAGGTCGCCGTGCAATGAAAGACCTAATAGAGTTCCAAAGAGGGCAGATTGCGGTGGCTCGTTTAGCTGGAGCAGCAGTAACCAAGACAGCCAACTTGTTGGACGTTTCAAGAGCAACTGTCTCAATAATGATGACAACCTACACGAAACATGGAAAGACATCATTGTGTACAGGTAACAGCGGGCGCAAATCAAAACTAAATGACAGAGATCGTCGTGTGCTAACACAAATTGTGTCAAAATACCACAAAACTATGTTGGCTAAAGTGACTGCAGAGCTCAATAGCCATCTTCCACACCCCGTATCTATTGACACTGTCCGCTGATAACTCCATAAAGCGAATATTCATGGACGAGCTGCTTTACCGAAACCATTAGTGACGTCAACCAGCGCAAAGAAGTATAAAACATGGCGTTAGGAGCATAAATCCTGTACGGCTGATCTGTGAAAACACGTCAAATCGTCCGAAGAGTCAACTTTTTTGTTATTTCCAACATCGGGCTGGCTTTGCGTCTAGAGAAAGCCGAAAGAAGCCTACAATCATGATTGCTTGATTGCAAGGATTAAGCATGGAGGTCGAAGTGTGATGATATGGGCAGTCATATCATGGTATTTGCTGGTACCATCATTACTCTCAAAGGCCGTGTTACAGCCAACGAATATGTGAACATTTTAGGTGATCAAATGCACCCCTTGATTTAAATGATTCCGTATTTTGGGACGATAATGCACCCATTCACACAGCCAGGACAGTACAATCGTAATATGAGGAGCGTGCAGCTGAACTGCAGCGCCTTTCCTGCGCAGCAAAATCTCTGGACTTGAACATTATCAAACCGTTGTGGGCGTTATTGGAGTGCAGACTCCGGAGCAGATTTCCGCCTCCCTCTTCACTGCAGGAGTTAGAAGAGTTTCTGATCGAAGAATGGCATAACATTCCACCACAGAATTCCAAGAAGAATCGCAGCTGATTACGGGCAAATGGGTGTCCAACTCCTTATTAATAAACCATTCCCAAGTAAGTATAGGTGTTCACATTATTTTGTCTATCCCCTGTATGGTCTGCCGTTTGCGAAATTACTTCGTCATCTGCAACAATTATAAAAACTGAAGGCGGCAAATAATGATTTAGCTTCCGTCCGGCCACTCAACGACTGAGAATGTTCTTAACGATGATGCAGAGATTGTATAGTCAAACTACAAGCAGCCTTCCCCAACCGGAGTAGAGGGGAAAGGTAATGGCAGAACTGCAGCTGTTACGTCAGGTTGGACAACACACAGTTTCAGTATATTAGGAAGCACGTATGATGAGTCTATAAAGAGAAGAATAACGGACTTCAGAGATGAGGAAGCCACTAGTCAAGGTCGTGTTGTACAGAAAATATATTTAAAAAAATACCTTTAGAATAAGTGAAAATGTGAACCATTATGTTCAGTGGAGAAATCGGAACATTTTCGACACGTTCCTCTGTTTGAAATCAGTAGAGGGGAGACAGCAACAGAGGCAGTGTCCGCAACTCGTGGTCGTGCGGTAGCGTTCTCGCTTCCCACGTCCGGGTTCCCGGGTTCGATTACCGGTGGGGGGGGGGGGGTAAATGGTTCTAGCTGCCTCTTTTCAAATGACTCTGAGCACTATGGGACTTAACTGCTGTGGTCATCAGTCCCCTAGAACTTAGAACTACTTAAACCTAACTAACCTAAGGACATCACACACATCCATGCCCGAGGCAGGATTCGAACCTGCGACCGTATTGGTCACGCGGTTCCGGACTGAAGCGCCTATAACCGCACGGCCACACCGGCCGGCAAACTCTCTGTTACATGTACCTGTTGTGTTCATTAAAGTTTTGGAAAAACGCTACAGCTTATGTAACAAGCTAATAAATTACAATAGATATGACGCGGTACTGTAGCGAAGGGACTTACCTGTAACGTTCCAGTGCCAAATTCTGAGCGGCAGAGTGGTGAGTGGGATGGAGGTCGGGCGCAGCGACTTGAGACGTCAGAGTGAGGTAGGAGAGTGGCGCTCTGTCGCGATCAGCTGGGCAGCGCCTCTTCCGGCGACAGCGACCGTGCGCTGTACACTGTGTGCGTGCAGTCAGATCGCCGGGAATAGCAGGACCCCCGCGAAGCTGGCGAGAGCGCCGCCCGAGTGACGTAGGCAGCTGCGGGCGCTTGCGACACGCGGTCACTCCGTATCGGCGGCAGCTACGCACGCGACTAGTCTTACGATGTGTGTCACGTGCCGCGCTTATCAACTGTCTATATACAACCGCTCTACTCTCCGGTGCTCGATAGCGAAGGAACCTGCGAGGCAAAGAAAAGTAAATTTTTAGTTTTACTTGTAGTAGCTCATATACACTAAGTAATCAAAAGTGTCTAGACACCTATTGGTGAACATTAATGTGGGGGGCGACTGCTCCTGGCTTTTGCGACGGCTTCAACTGTGCTGAAGACACTTCCAATGAAGTGCTAAATGTCTGTGGAGAATTGGCAGCCATTCCTTCTCAAGAGCCGAAACCAGAGAAGATAGTAGTGTTGGTCGCTGGGGTCTGGAGCAATGTCAACACTTTAACTCGTCTCAAAGATATTCCACTGCGTTCAGGTCAGTACTCTGGGCAGACCAGTCCATTTCAGGAAACTTGACACTAGAATGAGATTTTCACTCCGCGACTGAGTGTGTGCTGATATGAAACTTCCTGGCAGATTAAAACTGTGTGTCAGACCGAGACTCGAAATCGGGGCCTTTGTCTTTCTCGGGCAAGTGCTCTACCAGCAGAGCTACCCAAGCACGACTCACGACCCGTCCTCACAGCTTCAATTCCGCCCATACCTCGTCTCCTACTTTCCAAACTTCGCAGAGGCTCTTCTGCAAACCTTGCAGAAGTAGCACTCCTGGAAGAAAGGATATTGTCGAGACATGGTTTAGCCACAGCCTCGGGGATGTTTCCAGAATGAGATTTTCTTTCTGCAGAGGCGTGTGCGCTGATCTGAAACTTCCTGGCAGATTAAAATTGTGTGCCGGACCGAGACCCGAATTCGGGACCTTTGTCTCTCGCGTGCACTTGCCCACGAAAGGCAATGGCCCCGCGTTTGAGGCTCGGTCCGGCACACAGTTTTAATCTGCCTGGATATTTAAATCTTAACACTGTCTTTGTGATACACACTGAGGTGACCACGTCATAAGATTCCTCCTAATACCGTGTCGGACTTCCTTTGCCCAGAGTAGTGCAGCAACTTAGCATGGCACGGACCCAACAACTCGTTAGAAATCCTCCGCAGAAATACTGAGCCATGCTGCCTCTGTAGCCGTTCATAACTGCGTAAGTGTTGCCGGAGCGGGGTTTTGTGCGCGAACTGACTCTCGATTATCCCCCACAAATGTTCGATGCGATACACGTCTGGTGATCTGGGTGTCCAGATAATTCTCACCTAGAAGGTTCTTCAAAATAATCACAAACAACTATCGCCCTCTGACATGATGCCTTGTCATCCATAAAAATTTCATTGTTATTTGGATACATAAGGCTCATGAACGACAGCAAATGGCCTCATTTCCAGTGAATGAGTAGTGCAGCAACTTAGCATGGCACGGACCCAACAACTCGTTAGAAATCCTCCGCAGAAATACTGAGCCATGCTGCCTCTGTAGCCGTTCAAAACTGCGTAAGTGTTGCCGGAGCGGGGTTTTGTGCGCCAACTGACTCTCGCTTATCCTCCACAAATGTTCGATGCGATACACGTCTGGTGATCTGGGTGCCCAGATAATTCTCACTAACTGTCTAGAAGGTTCTTCAAAATAATCACAAACAACTGTCGCCCTCTGACATGATGCCTTGTCATCCATAAAAATTTCATTGTTATTTGGATACATAAGGCTCATGAATGACAGCAAATGGCTTCATTTCCAGTGAATGATCGGTTCAGTTTGACGAGAGGACCCAGTGAATCACACGTAATCACAGCCCACACCATTACGGAGACACTACCAGACTGCACAGTGCCTTGTTGACAGCGGAGGTCCATGGCTTCGTGAGGTCTGCGCCACACTCGATCCCACCATCAGCTTTTACCAACTTAAATCGGGACCCAGCTGACCATGCCACAGTTATCGAATCGTGTAGGCTCCAACCGATAAGGTCACGAACCCAGGGGAGGTGCTACAGGCGATGTCGTGCTGTTAGCAATAGCATCCACTCTGTCGTCTGCTGCCATAACCCATTATCGCCAAATTTCGCAACACTGTCCGAATGGACACATTCGTCCTTCGTTCCACACTGATATCTGCGGTTATTTCACGTAGAGTTGCTTGTCTGTTAGCACTGACAACATTACCAAAACGTCGCAGCTCTCGGTCGTTAAGTGAATTGCGTCTGCCACTTCTTTATCCGTGGTGAGAGGTAATGCCTGACATTTTGTATTCTTGGTATACTGTTGTCACTGTACATTTCAGAATATTGAATTCCCTAACTATTTCCGAAATGGAATGTCCCATGCTTCTAGCTCCAACTACCACTCCACGCTCAAAGTCGTGTGACCCTAATCACGTCGGAAACCAATTCACACAAATCATCTGAGTATAAATGACAGCTCTGTCAATACACTGCCCTTTTATACCTTGAATGCGCGATATTACCGCCATCTGTATACGTGGATATCGGTGTCCCAAAACTTTTGTCACCTTAATTTATATAATGGAGTAGCTTAACTGTTCATTCGACCAGTGACTCAGTGTAGCGATTGCCACCAAACACTGCATAGGGCTCTAAAATACGGGGGTTGCCCAGAAAGTAAGTTCCGATGGGACGCGAAATGGAAACTACTGAGAAAATCCAGTAAAGGTATGTGCAAATGTGTTGGGCAGTGTCTTTAGTACGCCTGTCGATCCTGTCGCTTCGCTCTTTCCAGTTTTGAGTGAAGAGTGAGCACATAAAGGTGCATAGGGAATAGCGTCTCCCGCCAAGTACGAGGGCCTGGTTAGAGATTTCGCCTGTGTCTATGCAGCCCACATAACACAACTGTCGAGCAGTTTCATTTTCATACCAATTCTCGACCGCACACTGCAGGGGCAATGAAGACGTTCCTGCAGCGTTTCCAATGAGACGTGTATGACCACCCACAATACACTCCGTAATTGGCTCCCCCTGAGTCTCATCTCTGCTCACAAGAACCGCTGACAACGAAGACACAATTTTTCCACAGACAAGCAACTGCAGACCACTGCAGATAACTGGTCGAAAGCACAGGCGGCTACTTTTTATGTCCAGGATGTTGGAACGTTGATACAATACTACGACAAAACTCGAAGTTAGAGCGGCGACTATGTAGAGAAGTAGGTGGAAGGCGTACCTAACTTGCAAATAAAACATTTTTGGTTTTCACTGCGGTTTCCACTTCTCGACCGATCGGAACTCACTTTCTGGACAACCCTCGTATGTCTATATTCTTATGTATTTCTCGTTTTCTTTGAGTACCATAATGGGACCGCAACTTAACCACGAAAAACACCGCCATAACGTAACACCATCCTCCTTGCTTCACTATTGACACTACACATTGTGGTAGCTAACGTCATAGTTATTTATGAAATATCCAGGTGCACTGCTATGTAAGTTGTTTGTGTTTTATTTTATTCACAATGAGCCCATTTCGGCAACTTGCCATCGTCAGGTGCTCTGTAAATACATGGATAAGTCATGGTCTTATTATAATGGTTTTGTAACTACGAACTGAGAATTTATAATATATTCTTAGGTGTTTTACCTTACATGTGACATCGTTGCTGTCATGTCCTGTCTGTTTTGTAATTATTGATTCTTCCAGGTGTAGAGTGGACATATACATCAGATGTTACTACGTTACTTTTCTGACAGTTAGATGACAGTGGGTCAGCGATGTCATATGTTTACATAGTTACCACTATAAACAAAGGATGTATGAAAGTCAGTTGTTTATTATAACTACTTTTCATGTAGGTTTGTTTCTGATTACGTTTTTGCCTAAAGTTAGTTTTAGTTTTATTTTATGTTTTTAATTTTTCGTAATAATTGTCATCTATGATTTATGTTGGTGTTCTGTCTCTGTTTTGCACTACTCACTCCAAATCGCACCTTTCCAGTGATCCTTTGCCCAGTGTCGTCACTCTTTAACCTACCACATGGTGTCACTTAGAAATTTATGAAGCTTATGAGGAGCTGTTCGAAAATTGTACACCGTTCCTTTTAACTGCCTACGTAATCGTTATTCTAGCTGAACTGTTGGTAACAGGTTTGGACTAACGAATGACTCCTTCCGCTGATTTCCTGTGATTTTTTACAACCACTGCTCGGAATGCTCGTCGGCCAATGTTCGTCAGTACACGAGGTCTGCCGGTCTTGTTCTAGATTTGGTCCCGCCTCTATTTCACTGATGTGTCCATCTAATGACCAAATGTGCTTTACATATAGGTCTCCGGATACTTATGATGTACTGGTGATACTGAACAGTAATTCGCAAGTAAGGAATGACGTCCAAGATCGAAGAATTTATGGAAGCTGAAGTTTTATTCGAATATCTAAGGACAATTTTGTTACTTTAATTCAATAATAGGTTCCAACAAATGATATATTAAACTAATAGTGACGTCTCAATCCACTGGGCTTAATGAACTGCATATAGCTAATTATCAAAAGATGGTAATTAACAAATTTAAGGATAATTATAAAAAACGTTAGCGATTAGGTAGCTCACGCGGGACAATGAAACTACTGAAGCTTCACATTAACACTTACAACCATGTAAAGAGGTATTTTGCGACTTCACACTGTAATGGAAACGGGCATTGTGCCCTTTCTATTCAGCCTAACATCTAGTATATTGCAGTTTCTTTACTGTTGACACAAAGCTATGAATATCATTTTGTTAATTACGATTATTTAAACACAGATTACTGATGTACGACCGAAAGTATACGAATATAACTTTTCCCACATAATATTTCTATAATAATTAATCTGCACAAAATGCTTTTGTCCAACACCATTTATAACTTTTTATGTATGTTTCAAACTTCAAAGACAGTGTTTCCAATAAATTTGGAAGTCACTACAGCCACATTTCTTTGTATCCCGTATTTAAAAATTTGTATTAATCGACAATTGGTTCACCATTATCATTTTCCCATAATTTTCTAAGTTATTCTTTTCGTGTAGTTTGAGAACTGCTAAAACTAATTATTGTTAGTAAAATAACATTATTAAAATTTGATTGATTTCGTTATTTTTACGCAAAAATGTTGGCCTGTTCCTAACCAAATTCAAATCAGCAAGTGTTACTGGAAAATGCATGCGTATTAAAATTGTTGTAATAAGAATTCCTAACTTTATGTTCATGTACACCACAGTAAAGAAATATTAATTACTGTAAGACATTTAACTGAAAGACTAAAAAAAAATTCAGTCACTCTAATGTGTGGAATTGCATGCTTTGAAACTCACTCCATGTGCAAATCCAAGGCAGTTGGTTTATAGTTTCAGTACGATAAAAATGTATATGTGCTGCATTCAATTTTTTGTGGAATGGTATATTGCCGAACTTGGCAATAGTGTGTAATTACGTGTCAGTGTGGACGAATTTACAGTCAGGATTACAAACCAATCGTAAATCAATAGTTTATTTATCAATAGCGTTGGAAAACATGAACCTGAACATTTTTAACGGTCGTACTCCTAGACAACAAAATTATCAGTAGGATTCTTTGAAAAATTTTATTCCGTTGATCTGCATAATTATTCAGCCTTCTTACAATCACGAGTAGGTTTATTATAGTTTTGTGCGAAGGGGGTAATTTTTCTGCTGGTACGGTAAGTAGCAAGAGGCTGGGATTTCAGTGCAGTTTTATCCATACGAAAGCAACACATCAGAACGTTGTTCGACGAATTTCTGATGTATTAGTTCGCAATCTGTTTGCATCTGAGTCTGAAGTCCATTGAAAATGACTTGAGGAACATAATAATGAAACTGTTGTCATTTGATCAGAAATCGTAATAAGCTCATTGTGGAAGAGTGGCAGTGCAAACGTTCATCACCGTCTTCAAAAATTATGCATTGCATGTTGAGTCCTCTAGGCTGACATATCAGTTTTATTGACTGACTTAAAAGATGCATAACAACACACTGAAAAATGAGGTTAAATTTTAGCGCCTACCTTTGTGAAGTCACACAGCTACCGGAATCTCTTTATCGTTAGTGATATGTTCATTGATGGAAGACAAATCAGTAAGTATACTCGAGACAGTACAACACACTTATTCCTCAATACAAAAAATATCCGTACGTGCATAATTACTGAGTGAATAAAGGCTCTTTGTTCCTTCTGTTTTAAATTATACTGACAGTTCTGTCAGATGGATTGCCAAGCTTCGATGTTCATTATCTTTTAGAAATCTTTGTATTCACTGGATCAAAATGAAAGTTATATTCATCTAATTCAAGAAGAGCCTCAAAATCATTATTCTTCAAGAAATACACGTTTAATGGGGAACGTAAACTGGTCAAAGAAGTGTTTTGCAACCTGCATACAAAGGCTGGACAGAAAGCAATGGCAACAGTGCTGTAACGTCAAACCGGTGAGCCGGCGAGCTGCCACCTCTGTTGGCATAACGAAGGCCTGTGAGACGAGTTTGATAAGCGCACAGGTACAGCACTCTATCAATATTCTGCAGTGTATAGGCCGTTGAACGTCGCAGCGATAGTGCAACCACCCTAACTTCATGTTTACAAAGATAAACTAACATTCTTGGCTCAAAACTGAAGTATCGAGAGTTTTGAGTACGCGAGAATATTTTCAGGGACTGTGCGAAGCATGTGGTGACGTAGCGTTGCCATACAGTACAGTCGCACGATGGGTTAAGGCGTTCAGATTAGGCAGAGGTGCTGTGAAGGATCACCCCAGTAGTGGACGTCCACACGTGGAGGACAATGCAGTCAACTACTTGCTTCCTTCTTGGACGTTGATCGCAGCTGAACAGCGTGTCAGATAATAACAGAAGTCGGGGTATGCCACAAAATTGTGCTCCACATTCAGGGGTACCACAAAATTGCAGCAAGTTGGATCCCCGTGAAATGTCCGAGATACAAAATAGCACCACTAAGCCATCGCACAGGATTTGTTAAGCCGGGACCAAATGAACGCAACGACGTCCTTCGACGCATCGTCATTGTCGACGAAACATAGATGCGTTCGCATCAACCAAACTTGAAACTCCAGTCGAATGAATGGAGGCATCCCGGCTCTCCTCGTCTACAGAAAGTGTGCGCTTCACGTAGTGCTGTGGTGATGTTCATTGTGGAGGATGACGCTGATGGGTTATTACTGTATCATGCTGTACCATCAAGGGTGATGGTAGACGCTGCACGTTCCTGCAACACCGTCTTCGTTCAGCACTCAGGCGAAAGCGACGACACTTCATGGAATAGCATCCCATCATTCTGCATGACAATGCACGACGCCACACTGCTGTTGCTGTCCAGGACTTCTTGCACCGCTGGCAACGTGGCAGTCTGGAACATGAGCCGTACTTACTCGACATGAGTCTCTGGGATTAAGATCTCTTTGCCGAAGCGAAAGAACCAGTGGGAGGAATCCGGTACAACCCTAGGGATGACATTATCCGTGCCGTAGGGCAGTCAACACGGGACATCAACAGAAATAGACGTGCAGATGGTATACGACGCCATCCGGACATCTGACTAAAGGTAATAAATAACGGAGGTGATTATATTGCAGATGGGTTACTATCAATAAACTCATTTCAGACAACAATAACAGTTCTCATTAGTTTTATCCTAACATTGTATCTTCGAACGTGAGTTGAGATTCAAGAGGATCAGGGAGTGGAAGAATACTCCTCGAGAAACTAACAAAATAAATTTACTGTGAAATAAAAACAAAACAATTAACAGATTAATAACAATCCACTCCAAAATGTAAATCTGTGCAAATCTGCGAAATCAATATTTGTTATTTGGTAACATTCAATACCACGTTTCTCCTTCTCGTTGATTATACTGTAACATGCTTGGATTGTCTTGGAGCGATCTAAGGCGCTGCAGCCATGGACTGTGCGGCTGGTCCCGGCGGAGGTTCGAGTCATCCCTCGGGCATGGGTGTGTGTGTTTGTCCTTAGGATAATTTAGGTTAAGTAGTGTGTAAGCTTAGGGACTGATGACCTTAGCAGTTAAGTCCCATAAGATTTCACACACATTTGAACTTTTTTTTTTGATTCTCCTTGTTATGGTGACCACAAGACGGTCGGTAAATTGCTGATCAAGTCTTCACAACTCTGCAACGGAGGCCGTCATGTTATACATTGTAAGACACTGATCAGAAGTAATGAGGAATGCGGAATTGATCACTAAGTGCCACGAGAGCCGGAGCCATCAGTATGACAGAAGGTGGGGTTATTTTGTTGTCGGTGCAGAAGTACCAACAAAATGTGTCGATCAGGAGAGATCAGTGACTTTGAACATGGGCTTGTCACTGGATCTCACCTGAGTAACAAATCCATCAGGGACGTTCCATCACCTCTAAAGCTGCCCACGTCGACTGTTGGTGATGGTACTGTGAAGTGGAAACGCGAAGGAACACAGCCAAGCCAAGAGCAGGCATAACTCACGTACTAACGGACAACGAGCGTCAAGCACTGCGGACGAGTTAAAAAGAGTGGAATAAAATGGTCGAGCAGCTTCTCATAAGGCACACTTTTAGTCATTGCTAAGAGTAGTAGTAACAGAGATTAGAAACAGCGACACCTGTGGATGACTGGCAACGACTGATTTGGAGCAATGATTCACGCTATACCATGCGGAATTCCGATTTAGAGGTTTGGGTTCCGCTAATGCCTGTTGAATGTTAATCTGCCACCATGTGTAGTGCCAACAGCGAAGTACGAGGAGGTTGTGTTACAGGGTCTTTTTCATAACTAGGAAGTGCTCCCTATGGAGCGCTCAAGAATATGCTAAATGCGGAAGGATATTAAGACATTTTACTGCGTTGTGTACTGCGTACGGTACAGAAACAGTTCGAAGACAATTATTGTTTGCATCAGCTGACAGTGCACTCTATTACGAAGTAGCATTCCTGAAATAGAATAACCTGCCCAGGGTCCCGGCCTGAACCAAACCTTTGCAATGAGTTACAACGTCGGCTTCCTTACAGGTCCCAGCGTCCAACGTCATTGCCTCCTCTGGCTTTGGCTCTTGCGGACGAATGGGCTGTCATTCCTCTGTAAACATTTAAAGACTTCTTAGCATGGGTCCCCAATTAAAGCCGCCATAAAGACGAAAAGTGAACTCTCCCCATATTAATGTCAAACAGTAGGTGTTCTAATACTTTGTCAGTTAGTGTATGTGCCATAATTTGTAGCCATTGGTCATCAGCCGGTGTCGTTGACCCGGACAGATCTTCAGTGTTCTGTGTTTCACTTCAGCCCTACCCTTACTACATTAAAATTAGTAGGCTTGAAATAACTCTTGAACACATTCTGATAAACTGAACAGTTTTCGCAACTGGAGACGCTCTCCACTCTACTGAACTATACTGAGAAAGATGGTTTAGTTTTACTTCCATCACGGATGAATGTGGTTATTTCCTGTGGACGAAGGAGTACTGATAAAGAGATTTTGAAAAAAAATTAGATATGCAAATAAAAATAAAAAACAACTAAAAGTGAAGAATTGAGAGGTAAGACAAAGCAACAAGTATATTAACCTTAAAATCAACTGTCTAGCCTTTTCAGATGGTCTATTGACGCAAAAAGTATAAATAGGCGTGTAAATAGCGAGATGAAGAAAGAGAGCTTAATCTATAAGATAGGAAAATCTTCGCATCATGCATTGATAAGATGGATATGAGCTACCAACTAACTGAAAAAAAATCTACAAAAAGAGGTCGATATCAGTAAACGCCAAAAAAGTTAAACACTACTACACTGTTATTGAACCGGAGGCTCTATATACGGCAGTGACTTAAGATGTACAAGAAATGCCTAATGTAGAAATATGACACGAAAGAATGAAGGATTTGGAGAAAAATCCTGGGACCTATTAAAGAAAACAGCGACTGCAGAAGGTGTCACAACCACAAACGAAATAAGCACGTGGAGAAGGTAAGTAACACGATGCAGGAAAGAAGGAATGTCTTTCATGGCCATACGAGAACAATGAGGCCAGGAAGAATACCCAAAACAATATTAACTTAATTTCAAGATGATAAACCAACGGGACATTGTTCATAGGAGGTGAAAAAGATCGAGGACTGTAAATTTCTCCTAAATACATCCAGGGAGCATGATCTACTTACGGAAGAAGTACGAACACATTAAGGTTTCTAGGAAGAGCCGATGATTATGTCAGGGATGGCGTGGACACAAGAGAAGAAAGAACAACATCGAAAACGAATGTTGCAGCATTGGCCGGGAGTCAAACCTCGGAAAAATAGGCAATTGGTTGAAGTCGTTCGTAGCTGAACGAAACTAAGAAATGAGAAGAAACGAACTACAAGAGGTGTTCAAAAAGTAATGCAACACTTGTTTTCTGAAAGCAGGTTGGGTTTACCCTTGATTCCAATTCTCCGGGACTACTAAACCCTATTTTTGAAAGTTGTCTCCGATCAATGCAATGGCGTTACTCTACCTTACTGGGAGGCGTGAACGTCCAGATGGTACCCCTCTACTGCAGCAATAACATGCCTGTCATCCAAGTACTACTTCCCGCGGACTGCATCATTCATTGGGCCAAACAGATGACATCGGAAAACGTGAGATCCGGACTGTAGGGTGGATGAGGAAGAACAGCACGATAACATTTTGTGACGTCTTCTCGCGTGGGCAGACATGTGTGAGGACTTGCGTTAACATGTAGGAGTTCGTTCGTATTTTTGTGACGACAAACACGCTAAAGTCGTTTTTCTAATTTTATGAGTGTAACGCAATAAACTTGGAGTTGATTGTTGCACCATGAGGGAGGACACGAATCACAATAGGCCCCACATAGACAATCGATATGACTTTGAACTTGTTCTTCGGAGGAGAAGTGTTGTGACGCCACTCCATGTATTGCAATTTTGCTTTCAGTTCGAAGAACCGAACCCATGTTTCATTGCCTGTGACGATGTTCGAAAAAAATGTGTTACTATCACTGTCGCAATGCGCAATCAATTCCGCATAGGTGGTCGTTCGTTGCTCTTTACAGTCTCTGTAAGGCAATGAGAAAACCAGCGGACACCCAACTAGTGCAGCAGTGTGTCACAACTACCAACAGAGATGCCCAGTTATGCAACGACGTCTCTGATTGTCATCCATCGATCACCTCGAGTGAGTGTGTCCGCACGTTCCAACATTGCAGGTCAGCAACTGGGAGCAGTTAATTCCATAAATTATCTGGGAGTACGCATTAGGAGTGATTTAAAGTGGAATGATCATATAAAGTTGATAGTCGGTTAAGAAGATGCCAGACTGAGATTAATTGGAAGAATCCTAAGGAAATGTAATCCGAAAACAAAGGCAGTAGGTTACAGTACACTTGTTCACCCATTGCTTGAATATTGCTCGCCAATGTGGGATCCGTACCAGATAGGGTCGATGGAAGAGATGGAGAAGATTCAACGGAGAGCAGCGTGCTTTGTTACAGGATCATTTAGTAATCGCGAAAGCGTTACGGAGATGATAAACTCCATTGGAAGACTTTGCAGGAGAGACGCTCAGTAACTCGGTACCGGCTTTTGTTGAAGTTTGGAGAGCATACCTTCACCGAGGAGTCAAGCAGTATATCGCTCCCACCTACGTACATCTCGCGAAGAGACCATGAGATTAGAGCCCACACAGAGGCATACCGACAATCTTTCTTTCCACGAACGATACGGGACTGGAATAGAATGGAAAACCGACAGAGGTACTCAACGTACCCTCCGTCACACACCGTCAGTTGACTTGCGGAGTATGGATGTAGATGTAGATGTAGACTCACAGCTGTGTACGACCAGCCAGCACGCGGGGGATCGGACAGGTTTACACGACCTTGTTGCGATAATGACAGATGCCTCCCCAACGCCTCACCATACTTTTGTTCACTGCAAGGACCCTGTAGACATTCTGCCAGCTCCTACGAATATCTGCAATACTCTGGTTTTCCTTCCGCCAAAAGAAAATCAGTGACAGTTCTCTGTTGAGACATACCGCCGCTACAGACGCCATTTTGATGGGTACGTATAGCGCTGCCATCTATTGGAACTTCATTAAACTACACAGACTGAAGCGGGAGTATTCCACGATGTCCCACAAGATATTCCGCATTTTTTGAACCTAAACTGCCTGAGAAAAAAATGTGTTGCGTTACTTATTGATGCCCCTCATATGCAAATCTTGAGGACTGCGGAAGAATTTTTTTGAGCAGTTCTGACGTAATTGTACGGTGATCACAATTCTCCGGCGGCTGTGGAGCACGGATGGAAGGCGCCAACAGTTGCCGGGCGGCCGGCTGTGTTGTAACCGCGCTGAGTCGGCGAGAACAGCTGTCGCTTGTCTGTGGGAGGCGGCGACAACCAAGGTCATGGTCGAGACCCCGGCCGCGGACTCACTTAGCAACATTAGGAAGCCTAACGAGTCCAGCACTCCCATCACACTTCTAGTCAAACTTTCTTGATTAGGAAGTCTATTTTCGTCAGTTTTCACGATGTGAAACGGCTATGATCTTGTTGATATCGTCGCTGTAACCGAGGTGGCGAAGCTCTGTGGCGCTCGGCTCCTAGCCGTTCGTATCTTCCCGGTGGATGGTAATTTCAACAGACTTTGATTGGCAGTTGGTTGACAAGTGCTGATGTAAAATTCTGACCTCGTGTCTGTCCTGTTTTAAAACAGACACCTCGTCGGTGCGTCTCATGTGATACTGTTGATGATGGTGCGTTTGATGATGCAACGTTAAGTCTAGACACACATTCTCTGCTACACGGTCCTTAAAAATATCGAAAATAGAAATCAGTCGTATAAATACACTGGTGTGCAAAACTTAAGGACGAAAGTGACTCATACATGATATGTTAGTGCCTTGTAACACAGCTTGGTGAAACTTCGACCATACATAGAATTTCTATAGGGTATTTCAGAAGGTATCTTAGAGGTATACGCAATGGGACGAACAGAAACGACACTTCTATTGAAAGACAATAATTACACTGAAATCACCACGATTCATAATGGTCTCCTGAAGGTTAAAAAACCCGGGACACCTTTCTTAATAGAGTTCCTGATCACCAGGGTCGGCGATGCGTGCTCTGCAACGTGTTCCAATGCTCGCTACAAGGTTTTTAAAGAAGTTCGTATGGTATGGTTTTCCATTCCTCAACCAGCGCGGTTGACAACTGCTGCGTGGTAGTTGGTGAACGCGGAAGTGCCGTCATGCGTCTTCCCAACGCATTACACATGTGCTCGATGGGATTAAAGCCGAGGAACGAGCAGGTCATTTCCTTTCGCTGAATATCTTCGCCTTCCAAGAGCTCCTTCCTCCACGTGCGCTGCTTGATGCGGTCATCCATGTAAATGAAGTCAGGGCCGAATGCACCCCTGAAAAGACGCACATGGGAAAGGTGTACAGTGTCACAATAACGTTAACGGATTACTGCATTGTGTTCAAAAATTTGGAGATCGATACGTCCATGCATCATTATGCTTCCCCACATCATAACATCCGGACCACTAAAACGATTATTTTTGACAAGACTCGAATATCCTCATATGACGAGAGGTGGGAAAGCGTAATGCATCCATGGTCAGCCTGCTCGTATGTTTGTTTTCGCGCGCGACCCCGCTTGCGTGTGCGTGTGTGTTTGTGTGTGTGTGTATGTGTGTGTGTGTGTGTGTGTGTGTGTGTGTGTGTGTGTGTGTGTGTACGTTTGGCAACTGAAGGAAGCTCCATACGTTTACAAAGATATCATGTGACACTCTTTGAAGGGCAGCGATTATCTATAATATCAGAGAAGGAAACATTTGAAACTAAAAGGAATTGAAAGTAGCACCAATAAACTAAATTACCAGATCGTTATTGATATTCACAGTCAATTTTCCTTATGTCTCTTGCTCCAAATATTCTACCGCTAGTCTACCTCTTACTAACGTTTCCTGTATCTCTGAAGCGTTGCCAAAAACTTGAAACTGAGCTTTGTGTTATATTCCATGATGATGATGATGATGTTTGGATTGTGGGGCGCCCAACCTGTTCTCAGTCCAATCTTACCACTTGCATGAATGATGATGAAATGATGAGGACACCAGACTTCAGAGGACCTCAGAAGTTAAGTCCCATAGTGCTCAGAGCCATTTTTTTCTATTGAGGAACATGAACCTCTTTCTGCAGAGTCTAACTGCATCTGACGTTGCCTTAGAACAGATAATGTGGCAAATACGAACACAGTGTCCACGCACAGGGTGACAGCAATTGAACTATATGAAACAAAGTCGTCATAACTTCTGGACGGTATGCTTTAGGACGCTGAAACTGCAAGATTGACCGCGGGGCATGATGGGAATTAGTAGGCGCATGCGCACGCGCCTTGTTGTTGAAGCCCACTTTCATTTGGAAGGATTCCTCAATGAGCAAAACTGGCGCATTTGGGGAACTGAGAATCCGCGAGATGTCTCTTCATATTGAAGGGGTGACTGTGTGGTGTACAATGTCCAGTTACGGAATGATCGGTTCGATATTCTTTGATGGGACGGTGACTACCGAATGGTACCTAAAGGTTTTGGAAGTTTATCCAAAACGACCCTGATTTCGGCAATATATTGTTTATGCAAGACAGAGCAGGAGTGTGTCTTATGATCTGTAGGAGCATTCGGGGACCGTATTCTGGCTCTGGAATAGCCATGAGCCATTGGCATGGGCCTCCATTGTCCACCATATTCTCCGGATCTAAACACATGCGACTCCTTTTTATAGGGACATACTAAAGATAAAGTGTACAGTAATAACCTCAAAATCATTGCTGAGCCATTAAGAAGGTCACCGACAGCATCGATATTTCGACGCTTCATTGGGTCATGCAGAATTTCGCTATTCGTCTGGGCCACATCATCGCCAATGATGTAATGCATATCGCATAACAAAAAGCCGAATATATGTAGTGAAGCTTACATGTTGATTAAAGTGTGTGCACGCCTTGGTTTCTAATTAATTTGCCTTTTCTTTTATATAGTTCAATAATTGTCTCCCTGCATGTAAACTGTCTGATTCAGTTTGTGTGCAATACATATCACGATCTGTTATTCTGCTATAATTTACATCATTGTTCCATTGTGTTGTACAATAAACGACCCTGCTCACAAAAATTATGACAATGTATCCTGCCCTTTAGCAGTTGTACACCAATCGCTATAAATGAATGATTTGAGAAAACTTACCAAATAGTTGCAGGTATAAAGTTTTATTAACAACCCTTGACCATGGTTTCAACATGTTCTTCAGAAGTACATGGACTCGTAAAATCACATATTGACTTACTTGACTTAATTTCTTTGCCCCTATGGGGGCACCGGAGATACACAAGAACTCACCATCTATCTCCGTATTTAGCCATTTCCCTCATTTACGTTCAGGTCTTGCCAACTCGTCTTGGTTCCCCTTCCGTTGTCCTCTTCCATGTAACTCAAGGCTTTCCTCTCATCCTTGTCCATTGAGGTTTCTATTCCAATGTATTCTTTTCGATTGCATCACCTGGCTTTCTCAACGTGTACCCCAGCCATCTCCACTTTCTCTGACGTATCTGTTCTTCTATAGACATCCGGTTTGTTTTTCTCCATAGATCCTCATTACATCTTTTTTCTGGCCACCAGATATTCATTAAGAGCCGGAGAGACCTATTTATGAAGCTCTGTCACTGTTACGTTATATTTTTTTTTCTACTTTCCAACTTTCACTGCCTTCATATTTGTGTTCAAAATACGAATTTTGCTTTTGCTTTTAATGTTTCTGCTACTCCATATTGGATACAGTCGTATGAAGACAGCATTTGCCTTATCCGTGCAGTTCTTGACATTTTCTCTGACTCCACCATCTTCTGTCATCAAAAACATCCGGGCGCCCCAAAAACATACGTATTGCGTATTGGTACATTATACTGCCACCTACTGCCAGGTAAACCATATCAGCGACATCAGTAGTCATTAGACATTGTCAGAGAGCAGAATGGGACGCTCCTTGGAATTCACGGACTTCGAACGTGGTCATTTGATTGGGAGTCACTTGTGTTATATGTCCCTGCGCGAGATTCCACACCCCTGAACATCCCTAGGTCAACTGTTTCCGATGTGATAGTGAAGTGAAAACGTGAAGGGACACGTACAGCACAAAAGCGTACAGGCCGCCCGACCGACATCTGTACCTCTCCTCAGTGCAGCTCTTCTTGAAGAATGGGCTGCCATTCCCCTCAGAAACCTTCCATCACCTAATTGAACGTATGACTGCGAGAGTGGAAGTTGTCATCAAGGCTGAGGGTAAGCTGAATTCCAGCATTACCGATGGAGGCCCCCACAAGCTTCATGTCGTTTTCAGCCAGGTGTCCGGATACTTTTGATTACATAGTGTAGTTGACATGATCCCCTTTGTTCTAAAATTTGTCGTCACCAATATGTGATTTTAAGTTTTACTGTGCTTCTGAAGAAGAAAATTTTACAATTGTTGAAACCGAGGTCAAAGTAAATCAGCTCCAATTCGTCAGCTGATTCTTTCAAATCATTCACCGTTGCTGAACACCAGATATTTTTCAGAATTTCACTAATCAGTGTATTTGGATTTGAACTGAAAACGGCTTGTATATAAGCCGAAACGAGTAATCAAATAAAACAAAATTGTGATCTTGACTATCAAGGATTTTTATTAATCAGTAGGACAAATCAGGTATCTCCATTCTGACTAAGTAAAACAATAAGAATCCCAGTTTTGTTTACACATTTCCATATTCATATAGTTGGAAACTGGCAACCAGTACAATTAAAGAAACGTCGTGAAAGGAAAGAAAGCTGAGGCAAAAGTTCCTCACTTAGGATGAGAGTACAGGACTACGCTTCTTTACTGGTGATTGGAAGTACAGACTTTTTTATTTCAATTTACTGGCTTTTGGTTCGTGTCTATTCAGCCATCTCAACAACGGAAGGACGATACGGCAGTGTATACGAGACTATTTTCTTGTGATTGCAACTAGACGAACATAAGAATATCACAACACCTAGTGTCCGAGCGGGGTAAATCTCCAGCCCGGCCGGGAATCGAACCCAAGCCCCTAAAGTTATGAATCTGCCACGATGCCCAGAGCTACCGTGGCGGACACAGGTACAGACACGACATACTGAAATAACACGTCCAATGCTCCTATGCGCAACTGGATCTGTATTCCTCTTGGTGAACGATAATTTTCAGCGATATGGAGTTATTAGTGTTGATGCATTCTTTGTAGTTGAAGATAGCCACCGTATGGCCATATGTTCGGATACGAATCCTTTGCAGCATTTTTGGAAGACATTTGGGAACCCAGCAGCCTACGCCAAGGACTTCTTCAGACCTCCACATTCTCAGAAATGGTATCAGCTAATAACAGCGCTCTTGAATTTCCTCACAATGATCGTGCCGATCACTGACAAATACATGAAAGAAGAAGGATTCAAATGGCTCTAAGCACTATGGGACTTAGAACTATTTAAACCTAACTAACCTATTGACATCACACACATCCATGCTCAAGGCAGGATTCGAACCTGCGACCGCAGCAGCAGCAGCGGCCGGCTAAAGAAGAAGGGAAGACTATGGTTTTATCGTCCCGTCGATAATGACATCATCAGTGCCGTATCAAAAATTTTGGATGGGTTAAAAAGAAGGCTAGAAATTGGTCATGTCCTTTCAAAGGAGCAAATCTGGCATTTGCCTCAAGCGATTTAGCAAATCACGGAAAACTAAAGTCTGGATTATCGGTTTGAACTGTCGTCCTTCAAAATGCGAGTGCAGTGTTCTATCCACTGCGCCAGCTCGTTCGGTCCAAGCAACTGTGGCAGCTTCAATATTCTTATTCTCTAGTAAATGTTTCTTTGTTAGAAATACGTCCCGAAAAGGTCTGATCCCACGTTTCTTTGTTGCTACAATAGTTTTCTGATTTCGTTGCTTATTTCAAGTCGATCCTCGACTACAGATTTTCTTATTATACGCACACATGGGTACTGTGCGGATATGTCTTGAGACTGTGCTTAACCTCCTTCTGTAGCTCTTCCAACGGATGCTTTAGAAAGTATGCCCTTTTCTCTCATTTACGATTAACACTGGAACAGGAGTCATGTCTGGGTTTGCCGTCATTGAGATCTTGCCCGAACTGTTTGATGTATACAGATATCACTCAGGTGTTCTCAGTGTCATTTAGTTTTCTTGCGTTATAGAACGACAGGTAAAGATGTAAGGCAGTTGGGTATAAACAGAGTTGTAAAACTGCCACAGGCTACCGTCGACTGACATAAGTGTAGACTATGGTAGGTATTTAGCAGCTTTGGTCAGTTAAGGTCCCACCTGCATTACCTATACATTACGTGTGTTGCATACCTGCTGGGCGTTGCCTCATAACGCTCGTTTTCTTCACGAGTGTGATCAGTCTTTTACTAGATTTCCCTAAAAATTGAAAGCAGAGAACTCTCGAGAAACTGAATGAGGATATACAAAGGGCTGGGTGGCCTACAGAACATTGTTGTTCTACATAGTTTCCCTCCTGTCTGTCACTTGAAAGTACTCAGTTTTTATGGCAAAATTGAACTTGTCATCATTTAATTTAGGTTTTATTGGAAAATTGTTGATCTATAACCTGAAGCAGAGGAATGTTGACCTTAACATAAGGAAAGCAATACTGATTTATCATATAGCGCAACAAAGCGCAATATCTTCAACGAAAATGTAAAATAAAAAACCACAAAACAACAGTGTATCAAACATTACTTCAATACTTAGTCAAACTTATATAAAATATGTTTCTGTTATGCATAAACAACTTTTACAGGTATCAATAATAACACGTAACGCTTGCCTTTGATCATGATCAACATTCTATTGCCGGGCGCTGTGGCGGAGCGGTTCTAGGCCGGAACCACGTGGCTGCTACGGTCGTCTAAACCCTGCCTCGGGCATGGATGTGTATGATGTTGGGCTGGGTTGTTTTTGGGGGAGGAGACCAGACAGCTGGTCATCGGTCTCATTGGAGTAGGGAAGTACGGGGAAGGAAGTCGGCCGTGCCCTTTCAAAGGAACCATCCCGGCATTTGCCACGAGGGATTAAGGGAAATCACGGAAAACCTAAATCAGGATGGCCGGACGCGTGATTGAACCGTCGTCCTCCCGAATGCTAGTCCAGTGTGCTAACCACTGCGCCACCTCGCTCGGTGGGATGTCCTTAGGTTAGTTAGGTTTAAGTAGTTCTAAGTTCTAGGGGACAGATGGCCTCAGCTATTAAGTCCCATAGTGCTCAGAGCCATTTGAACCAGTTTTGAACATTCTATTCAGTACAAAATAAAAACAATAATTACGTATTTTTTATGTTTATGCATGTAAGCTATGCTTTCATCAAAAGTAATTGCTTTGCTTACACAAAAGCACAGAAGTTACGCATTTAAATAATTTTTATTACTCGCAAAATGCAATTTGTATTATGTAAGGACATAAAATACCCAGTGGTCTAACACTGAATGATTTGCGTTTCTAAGTACGGGCAAAACAAACAACGAAACAAAGAAAAGTCGTCGTCTCCCAGTTTCTCTCTCACACAGTCCTTTATGTTTCTTTCCCTACCAATGCTGCTAATATTACCGGTAATCCCACCATTTACTACGTCATTTATGTAGTGTCCCAAAGCTACCGATCCGTAGTCTTGGAAGAGCGCATCTCTAGGTGGAGCTATTGTGAAGAAATAAACAAGTATGAAGTACCTTTCGCTATATTAGGTCCCTTCAAGTGATCATGTTTCGTAATAACACACAGCTACTGCATCAGGTATTATTTTTGTGTACCACGGTTAACATGTACTTCTTATTTAGCAACCACGCCGACTAGAAGCTGAGTCGCAATGTGAGACGATAAAGCAGTTTAGCTACCCTTTTTTTCTCTACGAATTGCAACAGTTCCATGGTACAAGGTCACCAGGAGCCTGCAGAGTTGTGTGGATTAACCGCGCTTGCTTTATTGTTGTTAGCTGCTTCAAATGATCGTTCCTGTCATGTCTGTGAACACTGGCTAGTCCTCCTAAGACACCCTGTACTAACAACGGTCGATAAAAGCGGGTAGACAAAAGAAAATTTATAAGAAAGCGTTTTTTTACTGCCTCAAAAGGAATTGCTGTAGTGGACCACTTTATCCAGTTGGAACACACGAAAGTCAAGCTTTTCTTGCTGAAGTTCGAAGGCGACACAGGTAGCCACAACAACATGCTATCGAGAACATCCTAATCAGCGTGAAAACAAAAGCTGTAAATTGTATTGGTCACAGATTACAAAATAAATGCGAATTACAAACATAGAGATGCTGGAAGGTATGTGAGATAGAAGCTTGATTTCGAAGTAATTATAGCAGACGACACTCTTCTACACTATCAGATATCACAGAAACTAAGTGGAAATTGCAACCCAACGAAGAACTTGCGACAGATTGTTTAAAGTTCCCCCACGAATGGCTTATATTGACACACATGAGTGACTACGCAATAACACATTATTAAATTACTATTATCAATGTTTGCTGAAGCTGTCACGAGGTATGATAAAGCTGTCAACACTTTGTGGCATCGAATCAAGTATGCTTGCACCGGATCCGGCTGGAAATTACCGGAATGTTATCCCATTGACACACAAATTTCAGTGCTATTGAACAACATATGAAGGTCATGAACTGACTGACGAAATCGAACACATGAGGCATATTTTGATGTTAATGAGAAACTCAATATATCGTACACCGTGAAAGCCTTGAACAGTAGGTCTACATATGTATGGGACCCATTAGAATACAGCTTCAAGTATATACTTAAGCACGGCTGCACTTCTCAGATGTACAAGTTCCATAATCTTTATGACACCATCTGTAGTCTGCGTTGGTTTCTTTGATTTAACGGGAGGTGTATTTACGCATGAATCCAAAGTATATGCACACGCATCCAGAATAGTAGTATGCCTAGACGAACTTTAGTGGCTCTATCAAATATTGTACCAAAAGTCGAGATGTGTAAACAAACACCCCAAATGTTTCAAATGGCTCTGAGTACTATGGGACTTAACATCTATGGTCATCAGTCCCCTAGAACTTAAAACTACTTAAACCTAATTAACCTAAGGACATCACACAACACCCAGTCATCACGAGGCAGAGAAAATCCCTGACCCCGCCGAAACACCCCATACTAATGTTGCATTTCCTCCCCTAAAACTGCCAGGACGTTCCATCTTATTCAATGGTCTTATTCATACGATTGCCCCTGATACATTGTATTTTGTCCAAGTTGTTCGCGGGCTTTGCTTTCGTCTATTGTAAGGCTGCCATGGCACAAGACAGTAGACGAATGCATCAAAGCTTGCAGAGGATAGACAAATGGTGTATGGAGTGGCAATTGACGTTGAACGTAAGTAAATATAACATATTGAACATACATAGGTGATGATATCCATTACATTATTGTTGATCACCCAAACTAGAAGAATCTTAACGAAATGTAATTCGTTGATGTAGCAACTTCATTATTGCTTACCTGTCGGTAAAAGATATTATCAGCAGAAGAAACAGAGAAGATCGAAAGAAGAGCGGGTTGTTTCGTCACACGATTGTTTAGTAAGCGCGAGAGCGTTGCGGTAATGCTCAACAAATTCCAGTGGCGGGTGCTGCAAGAGAGGAGTTGTGCATCAAGGAGAGATTTACTGTTCAAATTCCGATAGAAACCTCGCGCAACATATTACTTCCTCTGGAAAGCGTATTGTGAAATGACCACAACGAAAATTTAGAGAAATAAGACGTTATTCGGGAGTTTCTCACGTACGATTCACGAAGAGAACAGGAAAGGCAGGAAATTACACCGTGATGCAAAAGCCCTAGGACAGCGATATGCACGTATACAGATGGCGGTAGTAAAACACAAGTTAAAATGCGGTAGTGTTCTGGAGAAGCTGTCACTTGTATCACGGATGATTCATGTGAATAGGTTTCCGACATGATTATGGCCGCACGATGGCAATTAACAGGCTTTGAACGTGGAATAGTATTTGGTGCTTGACGGAAGGGACATTCCGTTTCGGAAATTATTAGGTAATTCAATATTCCGAAATTAACAGTGTAATTAGGCTGTTTAGGGTTTTATATTGGTAACACCACGTAGCGCTCTGTATGAAAATCTCTGGCTGTGCTTTGTGCAGTCTGTGGCTGGTTGGCATTGTTGTAGTATTCGCTATTGTAGTGTTGGGAAGTTGGATGTGAACAGCGCGTAACGTTGCGCAGTTGGAGGTGAGTCGCCAGCAGTGGTGAATGTGGGGAGAGAGATGGCAGGATTTTAAGAGCGGACGATCTGGACGTGTTTCCGACAGAAAGGGTAAATTTGTAATACTGGATATCATGAACTGATATACATATTATGACTTTTGAACACTATTAAGGTAAATACATTGTTTGTTCTCCATCGAAATCTTTCATTTGCTAATGATGCCTATCAGTAGTTGGTGCCCTTAGTAGTTAGAATCTTTTATTCAACTGGCAGTATTGGCGCACGCTGTATTGCAGTAGTTTGAGTAACGAAGATTTTTGTGAGGTGATTCATGAAAGGTATAGGTTATTGTTAGTCAGGGCCAGTCTTTTGTAGGTATTATTCAGTCAGATTGCGTTGAGCTACAAATATTGAGTGTCAGTTTAGTGTTAATCAGAATAAGTAAAGAGCGAAATTTCTGAGTACGTTCAGTTCTCCTCAGCTGTTTGAAAAATCAAATAAGGGGTTTATCAACACAGTAATTCATTAATTTTTCTAAGGGGATGTTTCAACAGTGTCAAGGGTGTCCCGAGAACACCAAATTTCAGGTATTACCTTTCACCACGGACAACGCAGTGGCTGACGGCCTTCACTTATCGACCGAAATCAGCGGCGTTTGCATAGAGTCGCCAGTGCTAAAAGACAAGAAACACTGCGTTGAATATCCGCAGAAACCAATGTGCGTCGGTCGGTTTGGCCGAGCGGTTCTAGGCGCTTCAGTCTGAAACCGCGCGACCGCTACAGTCACAGGTTCGAATCCTGCCTCGGGCATGGATGTGTGTGATGTCCTTAGGTTAGTTAGGTTTAAGTAGTTCTAAGTTCTAGGGGACTGATGACGTCAGATGGTAAGTCCCATAGTGCTCAGAGCCATTTGAACCAAATCAATGTGCGATCATCGAGCGAGGTGGCGCAGTGGTTAGACACTGGACTCGCATTCGGGAGGACGACGGTTCAATCCCGCGTCCGGCCATCTTGATTTAGATTTTCTGTGATTTCCCCAAATCACTCCAGGCAAATGCCCTCTGAAAGGGCACGGCCGACTTCCTTCCCCATCCTTCCCTAATCCGATGAGACCGATGAACTCGCTGTCTGGTCTCCTTCTCCAAACAACCCAACCCAATGAGCGAACTACGACGAACGTATCCGTTAGGAGATTGCGGCAAAATATAGGGTTAATGAGCTACGGCAGCAGACAGCCGACGCAAGTGCCTTTGGTTCAAATGGCTCTGAGCACTATGGGACTTAACATCGGAGGTCATCAGTCCCCTAGAACGTAGAACTACTTAAACCTAACTAACCTAAGGACATCACACACATCCATGCCCGAGGCAGGATTCGAACCTGCGACCGTAGCAGCAGCGCGGTTCCGGACTGAAGCGCCTAGAACCATTCGGGCCTTTGCTGACAGCACGACATCTCCTACAGTGACTCTTCTGGGCTCGTGACCATAGCGGTTGGACCCTAGGTTTCAGTTGGCAAGAGCTGGTGGTAGGGCGCGAGTGTGGCGCAGACCTCACCAAGCCGTGGGCCAACTTGTCAACGAGGTACTGTGCAAGCTGGTGGTAGCTTCATAACGGTGTGTACTGTGTTCACAGGTAATGAAACGAGTCCTCTGGTCCGGCTGCAACTACCATTGAATGTAAATGGTTATGTTTGGCTACTTGGATACCATTTTCAGCCATTCATGGACTTCACGTTTCCAAAAAACGATGGAATTTTCATGGGTGATGGTGCACCACGTCACCGGGACAGAATTGTTCGTGATTGATTTGAAGAACATTCTTGACAATTTGAGCAAATGATTTGGCCACCCATATCTCCCTACAAGGATCCCGTAGAACACTTGTGGGACATATTCGAAAGGTCAGTTCGTGCACAGAATCCTTCACTGACAACACTTTTGCAATTATGGACGGCTATAGAAGCAGCATGGCTCAATATTTCTGACTTGTTGAGTCCATGCTACGCCGAGTTGCTTCAGTACGCCGGGTAAAACGAGGTCCGACACGATATTAGGAGGGAACCCATGACTTCTGTCACCTCACTGTATAGTAATATACGATGTAGCCTCGTTACATACCGTGGCTTGTGGGGTGCATATGTAGATGTATATATGGATGTAAGATGCAGATGTAAACGTTGAGACAGCTCTTTGACACATAAATCATTTCCATTGAACACAGTCATACTAGAGCTCAGTGCCAAAATGTGGTAGTAAATGAGAGTCCAGTCGTAATAAAAATCCAAGACATGAAACTAAGACCAGTAAACATTCTCAATTTACTCTCATACATGAAACACTTCAGCGGTTTTATAGGCGCTGCGAGAATCTTGCGGTTGAGCCAGGATGACTGCCTGTCTATATCAGCAACATTCAGTATCGACCTGCCACACAAGCATTTATAAAAGAAATCTACATACATCGCTACGCAAAGGCTTCCTTCACACTTCTGCGTGCAGTCACACACTTCAGTTGTGTTCATTCAAGAGCCTCCTGTAAGATTCTCAAAGACCTCTACTCGCCTTCCTTATGGTCGACGTCATTCTCTTGTCTTACATTCAGCAAATAAACTTCCTCGTTTAAATAATGAAAACTGCACCAGTTGCTTATTTTTTGCTGCTTAGCACAACCCGTTTCATGAATTTCTTCTCATTTTGAAGTGCATTTCTTTACATGGATATGTTTGGTGGTGTTTGCATGTGTGATTTTCTGCCTCTCTTGCGTCTTTTCGAAGTTAAAAGGTATTTTCCCTCCTCAATTACGAGGTTTGGAACTTAAATAGTGGCAACTATTTATTCACAACCGATACAGAAGAGTTACATGTTTGCACCTGTTAGTGTCTTTCAAAGTAGTCACCAGCGTTGTGTAGAACCCGTTGCCAGCGTTGTTGAGGACGTAGTATTCCGTTGGCAGAGCCTGTTCTATTGATGGTGCGAATGGAGCTGTCTACTGCCTGTCCAGTTTCTGGAACAGTTCTGAAGTGAATGCCACGAAGTGCTTTCTTCATCTTCGGAATCAAGTCAAAGTCACAAGGATTTAAGTCCGGGGAGTATGGTGGATGGTACAGTACTTCCCAGTCCCATCGACCGAACAGAGCAGCCACAGCTTGCGCTGTATGCGCCCGTGCATTTTCGTTCAAAATGATGGCTGGGTTGCGCAGAAAGTGTCGCGGCCTCTTCCGCAAAGCTGGTCTTAGGTGATGCTCCAAAAGCGAACAGTAATACTATGCATTGACGATGGCATTCTCTTCAGAACTGTTCCAGAGATTCGACAGGCAGATGACCGCTTCATTCGCACCATCAACAGAATAGGCTCTGCTAACAGTATACTACGCCTTCCACAGGTGCAAACATGTAACTCTTTTCTATCGGTTGTGAATAAATAGTTATCACTACTTAAGCTCCAACCCCCGTATATAGAATATCACACATGCAAATCATCACTTACACTGTTTGCTTACAAAATATGCATATTTGTAGCATGTTCTGTAAACAGTTAAGTGATGATTTGCATGTTTGATATTCTATATAATGTAAGAGGCAGAATGTCTTGTAACTTAGAAAAGACGCAAGAGAGGCAGAAAACCACACATGCAAGCATCACCAAACATATTCACGTAAACAGATGCATTTGAAAATGAGAATAAATTCACGAAACGTTTGTGCTAAGCGGCAAAAAATAATTATCTGGTGCAGATTTCATTATTTAAATCATGAATGACACAGATACAGGCTTTCCCAAAACATTGAATATGATGAACGAAATTAAGCTGAATAAACTTCCGCTCTACATTTAGTGCCCATTTTCCTGGATACATGTCTTAGCCCCTCCATTGTTCACAATCTGATCAGTTGTATCAGAACACCTATTAGTGGACATTAATATAGGGTTCACTAACGCTTCGTATTTATGACGGCTTGGACTCTGTTGGGGACACTTTCAATGAGGTGCCTGAATGTCTAAGCAGGAATGGCAGTCCATTCTTCTTCAGAAATCGAAAACAGAGAAGGTAGTAATGTTGAACGCTGGGGTCTGGTGCGAAGTCGATGTTCTGACTCATCTCATAGCTATTCCATTCAATTCAGGTCTTGGCTTTGGGCGGGGCAGTCCATTTCAAGAATGTTATTGTCCACAAACCACTGCCTCACATATGCTGCTCCATGACAGGGTGCATTGTCACGCTAATAGAATCATCGTCCCCGAGCTGTTCCTCTACTGTAAGTAGTACATAATGCTGCAAAATGTGCTCGTATCTTTCCGCAGTTAGAGTTTCCTTAAGTTCACTAAGAGGGCCCACATTCTTTATGAGGAGCTACTCGACCAAAGCGTCCCATCCTTTTTAACTCTGTCAGCATTGTCATTCTTCTGGATGGACTGCTGTCAGCACTTTGGAGGTCACAGTGAATCCTCCCGTTGATTTCATGCAATTTTCCGCATCAACCCTCCGCAATTATCGACGGTCCCTGTCCGTCAGTGCACGAGGTATGCCCGCTCTTGCTTCAGCTGTGGTTGCTCCTTCATGTTTCCACATCACAATAACATCACTCGAACACCTCTACCAGGGTTGAGAATTCCCTGATTGATTTGTTACTCGAGTCAGATCCAATGACTAGTCCACGTTCGAAGTCTCCTGACCGGCCCATTCTCTCGTTACTCTTCCCCTACTGGCGGCACAACACTTCCAGTCTCCTTTTATTCTGGCGAGTAAGCCTCTTATGATACCTAGCTCTCAGTTCCGGTTCAAATGGTGCAAATGGCTCTGAGCACTATGGGACTCAACTTCTGAGGTCATCAGTCCCCTAGGACTTAGAACTACTTAAACCTAACTAAAATAAGGACATCACCCACATCCATTCCCGAGGCAGGATTCGAACCTGCGACCGTAGCGGTCGCACGGTTTCAGACTGTAGCGCCTACAACCACTCGGCCACCCCGGCCGGCCATCAGTTCCGGATGCTTGTGGTCAGACAGTGTATGCTCATTACAGTCATACTTCGTTTTCACATCTTATGCCTTTCTCCATCCTTTTTTTTTTTACGTCTCGTCTAGTAATTCCCAAAATGTATTCCTCAATTACTCGCTGGGCAGACCTCCATTTTTTAATAATTTATGACATTAATACTCCATGTCTCACTATAATCAGTCAAAACCGGCAGCAAACACTGACTGTAAGCTTATTTTTTAGTTTATCTAAATCACTACAAGGCATTTCTACCCTTCTGTTTATTTACTTCCCCGTAAATCCAGTCATTGTCTGCAAGTACCCTGTATACACAGACATATCAAGAGTTGCTATAACTCTCTTTTTAACATTTTTGTTGTGTTTACATTACTTTATTTTGATCGTAATGAACTGTCAGACTTTCTTCCAAAATGCTTTGAAGGCAAAAAGTAAAACCTCGTCAGCAAAACGAATGTGTTCCATTACCACATTATTTTCCGTTTTCACATTTTAAGCATATCATAACTTTCTCCGGAGCAGCTAAGAATAGTTTTGATGGCACGGAAACTCTCAAATCTCTAAAAAATAACATAAGCTGCGTATATTCTCCAGTATATCAAGACAGGTTGAATCAATACCTCGTTTCTTAAGCGCTATTATTACAGAATTTATTGAAATCGGGGAAAAGCCTCTCTCTCTCTCTCTCTCTCTCTCTCTCTCTCTCTCTCACACACACACACACACACACACACACACACACACACATACACACACGCGTGCGGACACACACCGCGAGTGAGAAGAGTCTAAATACCAGCAACCGGATATCATCATCTCTCTATTCATTAATTTTCATAATTGCCCAGAAAAAAACACAGTCACAGTGACACACAGCAGGAGCGTGTATGAAAGCCGGCTACACGACCCACATACATATCTTTGGCACTTTACTGAGGATTTGCAGTAGTATTAGTATTCTACAAGTACGCATGAAAACTGACCTCAGAGCTCATAAATAGGAAAAAGACCACGAAAACAGATACACAAGCCAGATTTTTCAAAACTAAGTGGTAATTGGAGTGGAGACGCTATTTACCACAAGTCATTTGGGTTGGTAACAAACAAATGTTAATTAAATGTAATGAGGAGTGATGTGACGATGAATAACGTCTCAGAAATTCAAAAATCCAAATTGAACAAGAGAGAGGGTACGCGAGTTTATATTAACTACCATACAGAATAAAAGATTCTAAAACCTCGACGGAAAGGAGGAGAGAATTATGGAAAGGTTGGCACTCGGTGAAGAAATATTTTGTGCCGAAGGGGATACACTGGTGTCATAAAACGGCTCAGAGTTAAGGCAAAAGCTTCCGTAACTATATATTTGACACATATGAAGAAACGTGATCGTGGAGACCTCGTGCAAGAATACTCTGAGAGATGCTTGAAGATACAGAAGGGTCTTAATAGAAAAAATGAAACACAACATGTAAACACAGTAAAACGAATTTGTAAGGAATGACATACGTTTATCTTTAAGCGAAGATATAATCTGTTAGTATGGTGTACTAGATTAAGACAGTGCTGGAAGTAGTAGCAGAATGGCATCAGAATTCGAATATACACTCCTGGAAATTGAAATAAGAACACCGTGAATTCATTGTCCCAGGAAGGGGAAACTTTATTGACACATTCCTGGGGTCAGATACATCACATGATCACACTGACAGAGCCACAGGCACATAGACACAGGCAACAGAGCATGCACAATGTCGGCACTAGTACAGTGTATATCCACCTTTCGCAGCAATGCAGGCTGCTATTCTCCCATGGACACCATCGTAGAGATGCTGGATGTAGTCCTATGGAACGGCTTGCCATGCCATTTCCACCTGGCGCCTCAGTTGGACCAGCGTTCGTGCTGGACGTGCAGACCGGGTGAGACGACGCTTCATCCAGTCCCAAACATGCTCAATGGGGGACAGATCCGGAGATCTTGCTGGCCAGGGTAGTTGACTTACACCTTCTAGAGCACGTTGGGTGGCACGGGATACATGCGGACGTGCATTGTCCTGTTGGAACAGCAAGTTCCCTTGCCGGTCTAGGAATGGTAGAACGATGGGTTCGATGACGGTTTGGATGTACCGTTCACTATTCAGTGTCCCCTCGACGATCACCAGAGGTGTACGGCCAGTGTAGGAGATCGCTCCCCACACCATGATGCCGGGTGTTGGCCCTGTGTGCCTCGGTCGTATGCAGTCCTGATTGTGGCGCTCACCTGCACGGCACCAAACACGCATACGACCATCATTGGCACCAAGGCAGAAGCGACTCTCATCGCTGAAGACGACACGTCTCCATTCGTCCCTCCATTCACGCCGGTCGCGACACCACTGAAGGCGGGCTGCACGATGTTGGGGCGTGAGCGGAAGACGGCCTAACGGTGTGCGGGACCGTAGCCCAGTTTCATGGAAACGGTTGCGAATGGTCCTCGCCGATACCCCAGGAGCAACAGTGTCCCTAATTTGCTGGGAAGTGGCGTTGCGGTCCCCTACGGCACTGCGTAGGATCCTATGGTCTTGGCGTGCATCCGTGAGTCGCTGCGGTCCGGTCCCAGGTCGACGGGCACGTGCACCTTTCCGCCGACCACTGGCGACAACATCGATGTACTGTGGAGACCTCACGCCCCACGTGTTGAGCAATTTGGCGGTACGTCCACCCGGCCTCCCGCATGCCCACTATACGCCCTCGCTCAAAGTCCGTCAACTGTACATACGGTTCACGTCCACGCTATCGCGGCATGCTACCAGTGTTAAAGACTGCGATGGAGCTCCGTATGCCACGGCAAACTGGCTGACACTGACGGCGGCGGTGCACAAATGCTGCGAAGCTAGCGCCATTCGACGGCCAACACCGCGGTTCCTGGTGTGTCCGCTGTGCCATGCGTGTGATCATTGCTTGTACAGCCCTCTCGCAGTGTCCGGAGCAAGTATGGTGGGTCTGACACACCGGTGTCAATGTGTTCTTTTTTCCATTTCCAGGAGTGTATATGGCAGCTCGCCAAAGACGGTTAGTGTTGTAAAGGTCAAGGTGGGGAAATGCTGACTCACGACAGTAAGAGGCGAAGCGTTAACTGTCCAACACACTCTCACAGGCATTTAAAAATTACTTTTTCATAGCGAGAACGCGACAATACCATAACAGAATTTAGCGACCGATGAGGTTTTCTGGACACGAAAGATTTTTATAATGAATGGGCGATTAATGGCGAAAATTACTAGAGGCAATATCGCAGAGTGTTATGGTTTTATATCGCTACTTTCCAGTAAATGCCCATTAAGGTTATAACTCAACAAGTTAATCACGAGCGTTTTTCTCGATGTTTCAGTGTTCAGAACATTTCTTGTTAGTTACACGTCCGCAGCGTCGTTCAGAAACCACAAATACGGCTCATTATATCGTTATTTCAACTTGTTTGAGAGAGTGCTGACAGCTATATAGTTCTCAAGACAGACACGTGTCAGTTTTCAACTCATAAAGTAGTTATATAAGCTCTGTGAATGTCTGCGTATGTAACCAAGCTCCCATGTGTGAAACGATTCGTCATTCCGACAGTAATATCTTTCACAGCGCCGGATGCTGTGGCCGAGCGGTTCTAGGCGCTTCAGTTGCAGGTTCGAATCCTGCCTCGGGCATGGATGACTGTGATGCCCTTAGGTTAGTTAGGTTTAAGCAGTTCTAAGTTCTAGGAGACTGATGCTCTCAGATGTCAAGTCCCAAAGTGCTCATAGCCATTTTTTTTTTTCATTCACTGCAAAACCAGAAACGGTACCGCGACTAAAACTTCGCAATAGCAAGTCGCGGAGCGGTTTCCTGAGAGCTGAATTGATCTCATTAAATTTCTGGTAAATGAAATAAATACCTGCGCACTTTCAATGTCGAATCAATTTATTACAACAATCTTCCACATTAGACGTAATCATTGGATCACTCATGATCTCTCTCAATGCGTTATATATTGACAATGTAAATACACACCAGGTTCAAAAATGGCTCTGACACTATGGGCTTAACATCTGATGTCATCAGTCCCCTAGAACTTATAATTACCTAACTAACCTAAGGACATCACACATATCCATGCCCAAGGCAGGATTCGAACCTGCGACCGTAGCGGTCGTGTGGTTCCAGATTGAAGCACCTAGAACCGCTCGGTCACACCGGCCGCCACACAGCTGGTCATTTAAAGGATATATAATAACTAAATTTCATTTGTTGCTCGTATGCAGTATAACAGTACAGAGAATTACTGATTAAATTGGGTGATTTGTGGGTACGTATGGCGCGAAAATTAGTACACGGCTACCATCTCTGGCAACAACAATGACTATAACTTGGCTAAGCAGCGAGTGGAGCTGTGTTTGGCTGACATAGGGCCACTCCATGTTCCTTCAACACCTCGACAGAATTTACCAATCCTAGGGCTTAGAAAGTAGCGGCCTGGCAGTCACTCGGCAGCTCATGGTCGGTTGTTTTCGGTGGGTGACAGATATGGAGAGCGTGCTGCACAGGTCAACAGACGAACAACAGCTATGTCTAGGTGAGTCGGAACAGCGTGGACAACATGCGGTCCTGCGTTATCTTGTTGAAAAATAAGGTCATGGAGATATCACATATAGAACTTGGCCACCGGTCTAAACAACCCGGAAATGTAACGCCTTCTGTCTACGTTACAGACTACACGAACGAGAGATGATCATGTTGTGTACCGAATGGTATTTCATGCCATTATACTCTGTACTTAGTATGAAAAAAGCAGTCTTCATCGCGTTTTTTTTTTAATTTATTTTGCGCCGACCGGTTTCAGCCCATCGCAGGTACCATCTTCAGGGCGAACATACCACTGGTCGACTGCTGGTGGCGTCCTTTCTCTTGCCATACCTTGGTAGACGTGACGCCACCAGCAGTCGACCAGTGATTTGTTCGCCCTGAGGATGGCCCCTGCGATAGGCTGAAACCGATCAGCTTTAAATAAATAAAAAACGCGATAAACACTGTTTTCTTAATACTGAGTTAATTTATAGCTATCGCTGTTACTCCACAACCATGTTGTCCAAATTACACTCTGTGTTAGGCCCGTATGGCGATGTCCAATGAATTTCACAACATTCCCTCTCCTCAAAGCCACCACACAACAATACGTTCATCGACATTCTATACAAGGAACGGCAAAAATTGACAAATTCCCGTTTGTTGCAATTCGGCTTGCATATTTAATGATCGTAAATACAGACCGCTGTATCTTCCGGATGATGTGTGACTTCCATTCAACAAGTTGCCGAGAAAGTAATGCACTGCATTGTTTTCTCAGCCGAAAAGAATGCTACGAATGCGAAACGTTACGTATGTATTATTTGAAGTCTCCTGAGTTAGGGCGCCAAGTTTCCGCCACTTCCGACAGTTAGCGTAGCTGCACGACAGTTTCAAAATGGTGTCTGCAGATGATGTACGTTACAAGCAACGCGCTGTCATTGAATTTCTCACCGCAGAGAAAGAAACTATGGGGAATATTCACAAACGCTTGTGAAAAGCCTATGGAGCATGTGCTGTGGACAGAAGTACAGTTAATTGCTGGGCACGGAGGGTGAGGTCATCAGAAGGCGGTTCGGCGAAGGTCCACGATTTGCAGCGGTTGGGGAGGCCATCCACGGCTGTAACATCTGACACATTGCACAGAACTTATATTGTCATTCGCGAGGACAGACGCATTACGACTCGGCAGTTGGCACTGCATCTATCAATCAGCAAAGGAAGTGTGGATGCATTTATGCGCACTGCAGGATATTAGAAAGTGTGCGGAAGATGGGTCCCGCGGTGTCTAACGGTGGATCACAAATCGCACAGAAAACACATTTGTCTTGATTTGTTGCAACGTTTTGTAGCTGTGGGAGAGCCCTTCTTATCCCGTGACAGGTGATGAAACCCGGGCTCACCATTTTGAGCGAGAAACGAAACGACAATCCATGGAATGGCGCCATTTCCGCTCCCCACAGAAAAAAAAAGAATCAAAGCAACTACTTCCACCGGTAAGGTCTCGATCACCCTCTTCTGGGACTGTGAAGGTGTGATTCTCATTAATGTGATGACAAGAGGCGGTACTATTAATTCAGAAGCATATGTCAACACATTAACAAAACTCAAGACGTACTTCCGGCGACTTCGGCGCCACAGTAACTCAGGAGATGTTTTGCCAAATCACGATAACGCTTGGCTCCACATGAGTCTGAGGACCACTGAACACATCGCAAACCAGGGTTGGACAGTGTTACCGCATCCATCCTACAGCCCTGACCTGGCCCCCTCGGACATCCACTTATTTGTTTGGGCCACTAAAGAATGCCATTCGTGGAAAACATTTTGAGGATCATGAGGAGGTGATTCACAAAGTGAATCACTGGCTCCGCCAGCGGGACAAGAGCTGGAACCCACAGGTCATACACGCACTTGTTTCGCAATAGCAGAAGGCCATGGAACGGGATGGAGATTACATAGAAAAATAGGGTGTGTAGATAAAACACCATTCTTTCCTGTGTGTGGAAAAATAGGGCGTGTAGATAAAACACCATTCTTTCATGTGTGTAACTCTCATTATGTTCAATAAAGAATTATTGAAGAAAAAAATGCGGTGCATTACTTTCTGGGCAATCCTCGTAGCTCGATGAAACCTGGACCATACATAAAAAGACCTGCTACAGTATAGTACAAAAGGTAACAAAGAAACACACAGAAAGACGAACAGAAATGGCACTTCTACTCAGAGACAATAATTGAAGTCAGCGTGTTTTATGTTTATCCCTTGGAGCTTACAAAAGGCGAAACGTACATGAATGTGCCTGGGTGTATTACGTGTTCCCACCTATCGCTACATGAGGATACGATCAGCGTTGTCGAACACGATCGTTTTGGTGGTCCAGATGATACAGTGCGGAGACGCATAATGTTGCAGGGACGTACTGAGCTCCAAATTTTTGGAAACGGTACACTCGCGGGTCAGCGTATTGTAATACTGTTCTGTTTCCCCATGCGCGTCTTTTCATCGGTGCATTCGGCCCTGACTTAATTTTTAGCGTTCTCTACCTTAATCGGTAAAAACGGAAGCCTTATAGGATCACATTGATACCTTCCCGCCTGCAGTCGGTTAAAACCCCTTGATGGTGGTGGTGGTGGTGGTGGTTAGTGTTTAACGTCCCGTCGACAACGAGGTCATTAGAGACGGAGCACGAGCTCGGGTTAGGGAAGGATTGGGAAGGAAATCGACCGTGACCTTTTAAAGGAACCATCCCAGCATTTGCCTGAAACGATTTAGGGAAATCACGGAAAACCTAAATCAGGATGGCCGGAGACGGGATTGAACCGTCGTCCTCCCGAATGCGAGTCCAGTGTGCTAACCACTGCGCCACCTCGCTCGGTAAAACCACTTGACCTCAGTAACGGATAGAGGTATCAAGTTGAAATTTATCTCAAAAACTAAGATCCATGGTCCTCGGCGGAGCAAAAAAATTATGCTACAGATAGATTATATAACGGTTGTTGTTGTGGTGGTGTTCAGTCCTGAGACTGGTTTATTGCAGCACTCCATGCTACTCTATCCTGTGCAAGCTGCTTCATCTCCTAGTACGTACTGAAGCCTACATACTTCTGAATCTGCTTAGTGTATTCATCTCTTGGTCTCTCTTTACGTTTTTTACCCTACATGCTGCCTCCAATACTAAATTGGTGATTCCTTGATGCCTCAGAACATGTCCTACCAACCGATCCCTTCTACTAGTCAAGTTGGGTCACAAACTGATCCCCAATCCTATTCAATACCTCCTCATTAGTTATGTGATCTATCCATCTGACCTTCAGCATTCTTCTGTAGCACCACATTTCGAAAGCTTCTATTCTCTTCTTGTCCAAACTATTTTTCGTCCATGTTTCACTTGCATACATGGCTACACTCCATACAAATACTTTCAGAAACGACTTCCTGACACTTAAATCTATACTCGATGTTAAAAAATTTCTCTTCTTCAGAAACGCTTTCCTTGCCATTGCCAGTCCACATTTTATATCCTCTCTACTTCTACCATCATCAGTTATTTTGCTCTCCAAATAGCAAAACTCCTTTGATACTGTAAGTGTCTCATTTCCTAATCTAATTCCCTCAGCATCACCCGACTTAATTCGACTACATTCCATTATCCTCGTTTTGCTTTTGTTGATGTTCATCTTATATCCTGCTTTCAAGACACTGTCCAATCCGTTCAACTGCTCTTCCAAGTCCTTTGATGTCTCTGACAGAATTACAATGTCATCGGCGAACCTCAAAGTTTTTATTTCTTCTCCATGGATTTTAATACCTACTTCGAATTTCTCTTTTGTTTCCTTTACTGCTTGCTCAATATACAGATTGAACAGCATGAGGGAGAGCCTACAACCCTGTCTCATTCCCTGCCCAACCACTGCTTCTATTTCATGTCCCTCGACTCTTATAACTGCCATCTGGTTTATGTACAAATTGTAAATAGCCTTTCGCTCCCTATATTTTACTCCTGCCACCTTCAGAACTTGAAAGAGAGTATTCCAGTCAACATTGTCAAAAGCTTTCTCTAAGTCTACTAATGCTAGTATCGTAGGTTTGCCTTTTCTTAATCTAGCTTCTAAAATAAATCGTAGGGTCAGTATTGCCCCACGTGTTCCAATATTTCTACTGAAGCCAAACTGATCTTCCCCTAGGTCGGCTTCTACCAGTTTTTCGATGCGTCTGTAAAGAATTCGCGTTAGTATTTTGCAGCCGTGACTTATTAAGCAGATAGTTCGGTAATTTTCGCATCTGTGAATACCTGCCTCCTTTGGGATTGGAATTATTATATTCTTCTTGAAGTCTGAGGGTATTTCGCTTGTCTCATACATCTTGCTTACCAGGTGGTAGAGTTTTGTCAGGGCTGGCTCTCCCAAGGCTATCAGTAGTTCTAATGGAATGTTGTCTACTCCCGGGGCCTTGTTTGGCATTAGGTCTTTCAGTGTTCTGTCAAACTCTTCACGCAGTATCATATCTCCCATTTCATCTTCATCTACATCCTCTTCCATTTCAATAATATTCCCATCAAGTACATCGCCCTTGTACAGACCTTCTATATACTCCTTCCACCTTTCTGCTTTCCCTTCTTTGCTTAGAACTGGGTTTCCGTCTGAGCTCTTGATATTCATGCAAGGTGTTATCTGTCCTCCAAACGTCTCTTTAATTTTGCTGTAGGCAGTATCTATCTTATCCCTAGTGCGATAAGCCTCTACATCCTCACATTTGTCCTCTAGCCATCCCTGCTTAGCCATTTTGCACTTCCTGTCGATCTCATTTCTGAGACGTTTGTATTCCTTTTAGTCTGCTTCATTTACTGCATTTTTATATTTTCTCCTTTCGTCAATTAAATTCAATATTTCTTCTGTCACCCAAGGAGTTTTGCCAGCCCTCGTCTTTTTACCCACTTGATTCTCTGCTGCCTTCACTTCTTCATCCCTCAAAGGTAACCATTCTTCTTCTACTGTATTTCTTCCCCCATTTTTATCAATTGTTCCGTTATGCTCTCCCTGAAACTCTGTACAACCTCTGGTTTAGTCAGTTTATCCAGGTCCCATCTCCTTAGATTCCCACCTTTTTGCGGTTTATTTAGTTTTAACCTGCAGGTCATAACCAATAGATTGTGGTTAGAGTCCACATGTGCCCTGGAAATGTCTTACAACTTGAAACGTGGTTCCTAAATCTCTGTGAAGTACACAGATAAAATTGTTAAATGAATTATCTATTTATTTTATTTTAGTAATTACTTAAACTGCAACAGACTATCTATTATATTTTTAGCTAATGAGCAGCAAGATTATTGCTGGTAAGTCGGTCACCATGTGGGAAGAGTGAAACCATCAATGAAGAAAAATAATGAAAAGTTAACAGTTGATATTTACATTGGCCGTTACTCGACTGTAAACGTTAAAATTTATAAACTGTCTTTATAAAGACTTGTCGGCCTCCTTAGCTGAATGGTCACCGCGTCTGACTGCCGTGTCGGAGACGGGGGTTCGATCCCAGGGACTTTTGCCTGGTGGGAGAACTGGTACCGGGTGCACTCAACCTCCTGAGGCCAACTGAGGATCTACTCGATCTGTTAGGAGCGGTTTCAGGTCAAGAAATCCGACAACGAGTGGGAGAGCGCTGAACTGACCACGTGTACCCTCTGTGCAGCATCTAATGAGGCTGTTGGTGGAGGACGGCACTACGGTCGCTCAGGCCCATGCTCGTCTATGGCCGGAACACGAAACTACACCTGTCTTTCTATGAAGACATACCAGTCAATTGTGTACTATCTTCATCTATTTCTTCAACTTGTTTACAGGTAAGTCCTCATCTTCGGTCAAATTTGGCAATACAAAATCATTCAACTCCGATATACGATACTATAACACTGTTCTTCTTTCTATTTCCAGGAGTCCAGTGGAATGTCTGGACGGAGATGGGTGAGTGTGGGGGCCGTATGGGAGGCCGATTACTTCTTTTTCAGCACTTTTGGTAACACGTTAAATCCGTCCGTCAAAAGAAACTATACGCTTATGGTGTGTACTCCTTGCGCCTTGACTATGGTTCGCTAGATTTTGGTGTCCAGTATCTGTAACGTCTGGAAGTACTGCAAACACGCTTTCCTGTCTATACAGCATCACTGTACACTGCAGTTGTGACAAGTGTCACTAAAATCGACACAGTTATATTGAAGCAGAATTCAGTTTATCTACGAAAGTCCAAAAACGAGGGTTTTAATATTCACACCATCCTATTCTTCGAAAAAGCGACACAGCGTCTAAAATGTATTTTTGAAACAGATTAAAATAACATCTTTGACTATCATGTACAATTATGTGCTAGCTGAACTATCCCAACACGCCTCACAAACTCCAAGCATTGGTCTGACAATACTGAATTCGTCTCGTAGCCCGCTACAAAGTTTATTTCCAAACGCATTCTACTACACCGTAATATTTTGCTTCTGGTATATAAATGTACCTAGCCAGTTGACAAGGTGCTTGAAAAACAGTGGTAGGTTTCTGTGTGGACGCACATGGTTTTGAGTCTTTTCTGTTATTTTATTTTTATCTCGTATTTTGAGTATTATCTCGGACTGCTGTATCTAGGGAGTTCATGGGTATACTCAAGATCATGGGTATTTATTTCCTCACCCTCGCCCATCTCAATTTGAGCCCCGACAGTAATGGCATATACTCGTACGTCTGTGGAATGCTAATCTCATCCATTCTTTCCTTCATTTACGGAGAAGTTTTCGAAAACAGACTGTGTTCAGGACTCAGAAAGGAAAGACAACACTGACAGAGAACCTACAATAACGCCTACTAAATCTGAATAGATAACTATTTCGTCATTCCTTCTTTTAATTGACACATTTACAAAATTTCCAATTAATTACAACAATATACGTGGTGAAGCAATAACACGTTGTACCCCCACCAGGCCAGTGTTGGACGAGAGGTTAGCGTGCAAATCTCTTATATCACAATGCTGTGGCACCAGCGGACTGAAAACCGTGGTTTGTGTGTATCCAGAGTATAAATCTATGCCACGTCATGTTCTATGCAGGTTATAGCATGTTAAAGGCCTGTGGTAAATCTGATTACTCCATTTCTTGCTCTGTTTCATGTGGGAGCATTGCTCTTCGGCTGCTCTCAACTGCTGATTTCATGTTTAGCATGTGCTGACGACTTATTTTTTGTTTCCACTGTTTGAAGTGGTAAACAAATTACTGCACAACTTCAGATATCGGCAGAATTTTTCAGGCGTCGTTGACTATTGAGGCAGTTCATATTGTGTGGGATGTATACCAGATACCTCTTCTTCATAAAAGAAAACCTAAATTTTTTTGCACTAGTAGCAATTCAGTGAGGTGTGAGAATTTACTTTTGTTGAAAATTGCACATATTTTTTAATTTTTACCTGCTTGTCATATTTATAAAATGTTAGACTATTTGCACATGATTAAAATCCATCAGTCTCTCTAAATAATTTGACATGTACGAAAGAAACTACTACGGTCAATTCGACGGTATGTTTCTAAGGACTTAGCAATTCATATGTTCTGCCTTCAGTAATTTTTGTTTGGGTGTGACAAAGAGATAGAGAGAGAGAGAGTGAGAGAGAGAGAGAGAGAGAGAGAGAGAGAGAGAGAGAGCTCTTAAACCCCGTCTGACTATCCAGGAGGAACACAAGGACCCCACCACTGCCCTGAAAAATTTGTTTCGAACTAAGCATAAACAAGAACGCTGGACCTGACTGTATTATTAAGGCTACACTACTTGCATGCAATACGATTAACCTTAGCTTTAATATTCAGTGGGAAGTTGTTTCCCATGGAACCTGCATTCTGACAGTATTGTTACCTTCCGTGAGATGCTATGCCTAGTGGATCTTTGGATGACCACGCTCCTGTGTAGGGTGTCCCAGAAGGAATGGTCATTGTTCAGGGACAGGACAGGAACGACCATTCGATGCAAAGAAAGTATAGTGAAGACGGACATAGTGATCAGAGCTACGAACACATCTTTGTCTTGGATACTGTGAAACAAGTGCTCATAGCTCATAGTCCAAATCGAAAGATCTGGGTATAGCAACAGAAACCTAAGAAAAAAGACTGGTTTTCGTGACTAATTTTAGGAACTGAAAATAAAGCTGAGTAGCTGCAAATAGCAAATCGAAAGGAACGAAAGTAAAAGGTTAACAAGCGGCTTATGGAGATGTAAATTAGGGGCTCTTTTACGTTTGACGAAAGACTGATGACTCTTAGAGGAGATAAGATAAGGTTAGAAACCAGAACGCTGTCCTTAAGTTGTGGTTTGGTTGTTGGCTGAGGGGCGGTGGGTGGTATAGCACGTGATCTGCCAAGCGTGGCTTGCGCTTCGTGCAGCGCCGGGCCGGCGTACCTACCTGCAGGGGCAGAGAGGGTTCGCATTGCGTGCCGAGGCCGGCGTGACCCAGTTGTGGCAACATGCCGCGCGGAATCTCAGGCTGTGTCAAATCGCTGCCACCTCTCTCTCTTACTACGTGTCAGATCCACGGATACACACTACCCTGTTTCTGCCCAGATTTAGGTCTTTGCCTTCGTCACGCAATGCTCGATCGAGAAACAAAGCGGAGCCAGATGTGCCGATTCTACAATAGTTTCTTTTCGCTGTTTTAGTCCATCAGCATCTTGGTTTTGTTTGGCATCCTTTATATTTCTGTCTTAAAGTATATCACAGCTACAAAATTCATATAGTCACCGACAAGCAGCCTAATTTTTAACTCGCCACTTTCTGTTTTAAATCACGATCCTTTTTAAAACCTCAGAATACAGGTTGGGATGGTTAAGGAGTCACATAAAGGGGCCGGTCCACAATTTTGCAGCTTCTGTCCTTTGAATGAACATATTTATTTACAGTGCACATGATAGCACAAAATGAAGTACAGTCATCACCAAATATCTCTGAATATAAGAAGTTAAATGAAAATAAGCCTTTTAAAATTTTAATCATCCACTGACAAGATTAAACTTTCAGTTTTTGCTACCCCAAGGAATCAGCACCAGCAACAAATAAAAAATTATTCACAGTTCAAATTGGTTCAAATGGCTATAAGCACTATGAGGCTTAACATCTGAGGTCATCAGTCCCCTAGATTTAGAACTACTTAAACCTAAGGACATCACACACATCCATGCGTGTGTGTGATGTCCTTAGTTTAGTTAGGTTCAAGTAGTTCTAAGTTCTAGGGGACTGATGACCTCAGAAGTTAAGTACCATAGTGCTCAGAGCCATTTGAATTTTCCAGTATGTTCTACAAACCAATCGCGAACGCTTTTGGCCCGGTGACATGACTCTCTGTTATCCATAAATTCCGTCGTTGTTTGCGAACATGAAGTCCATGAATGGCAGTCAGTGGTCTCCAACTAGCCGAACGTAACTATTTCCAGTCAATAATCGGTTTGACCAGAGGACTCAGTCCATTCCGTGTAAACACAGCCCACCCCACTATGGTGTCCGCCCCCAATAGCTGAGTGGTCAGCGTGACAGAATGTCAATCCTAACTGGCCGGGTTCGATTCCCAGCTGGCTTGGAGATTTTCTCTGCTCATGGATTGGGCGTTGTGTTGTCCTAATCATCATCATTTCATCGCAATCGACGCGCAAGTCGCTGAAGTGGCGTCAAATCGAAGGACTTGGACCTGGCGAACGCTCTACCCGACAGGAGGCCCTAGGCACACCATTATGGTGCCTTGTTGACAGCTTGAGTCCGTGGCTTCGTGGAGCCTTGGCCCCAATCGAACCCTAACATCAGCTATTAACAACTACAGTTGGAACTCATCTGACCAGTCCACAGTTTTCCAATCGTCTGGGGTTCAAGCGATAGGTCACGAGCCCAAGAGAGGCGCTGCAGGCGATGTCGTCCTGTTAGCCCATTAACGCCAAATTTCGCAGCATTGTCCTGACGGACACATTCGTCGAACGTCTCACATTGATTTCTGCAGTTCTGCTGTTCTCGGTCGTCAAGTGAAGGCGTCGGCCATTGCATTGCCCGTCACGAGATGTAATGGCTGAATTTTCGTATTCTCGGCACATTCTTGACACTGTGGATGCATATAGCTCCGACGGCCATTTAGCTTTCAGAGTCTGTTAATTTCCTTCGTGCGGTCTTAATCACGTACAAAACCTTTTCACATGAATCACCTGAGTGCAAATGACAACCCCGCCAATGCACTGCCCTTTTATATTTTGTGTATGCGATGCAACCGCCAGCTGTGTATGTGCATATCGCTTTCCCATGACTTTGTCCCCTCAATGTATATCAGCTTACGTCAGTACAAATATGTTTCCAATCACTTGAAAGGGTCTAGATCAATTTGAATGAACCTGTATTTATTCGATACCACCTAATAGTTTTCCTTACTTCACTGTTTCCTACTTAATCACGACACGTACGCTTATCGAGCTAGTATTCTAGTTTTCGTATTACACTTTATTTCTCTCATATACGTGTCGTTAGTTTCGTGGTTTCGCTTTCTCTAGCACAAGATTGACAACCACAGAGCCCGTGCGTAGTTTGAGCCAACGTGATATTCTCAGACATCGATTAACTCTACTTACCTACGGTTTTTTTGTCAACTGAGTTGCAATAATATACTCATGAGTAATCGAATTAGATATCGCCGCTGCGTTGCAGGGAGGGTATTCCTCTCTTCAAGCTGAGAGGAATAGAAGATAAATTTGTCACGTGACAGGAATGTTGGCAGACGTGACAGAGAAGCGAAGTACAGGTAAAACGCGCGATATCAGCGAATATTTTATGAGTACCTGCATGCGACCCCCCCCCCTCCCCAATTGTGGTTTCACCTGAGTCCTTTCAGTCTCGAACAAACACCACGACGTGTCGTCATCGTCGTCAACGTGAAAGGGGGCCTGCAGGCTAGTTGCTAGCTCTTGAGATCAAGATGGTTAACTGGTTGAAGGCATCTCTCGAACCGCCATTAATGACATTTGACGTTAAAGTAAATTACTAGATTGATACATAGATAATAGATATACTCCGAGATTCATAGAACCTTAAAAGATTATGATGGATATGGACTTATAAACTCAGAAATACATAAATATAAAAGAGTATATACGCTAATGTCCCTTCGATTGAGCGTGAGCGAAAGGATTCTCAAGGATGTGGAATAAGTTACGCTAGTGCTCCTGATTCAAATATTATTTCCACTGAACCAAAATGAAATGGTCCTCAAGGATTTGTAACGCGTAAAAAACATGAAAAATTTTTTTCATTTAAAACCAAAACCAAACTGATCACAAACATAAATGTATAAACACTAAATTGTATAAGATAATTCTAATGATATTATAGTCAAGCATCATCAAGCAGAAAGCAGTTTCAACACTTAAAAACATCGCATTACTGTTCTGAACATGTGCATAAGTCCGTCTTTATGTAACAATCGAGTCATTTGATATTATTAATGGTATAGTCGTATCTTGATTTCACTAACAAGAGTTAAACGAGATAGCCACCAATCACCAATAAATCCTTTATGCTGTTCTTAAATCGTACTTTATTAGCAGCTAAATATTTTATAGATGCTGGAAAATTATGAATAATGTTTGACTCCAGTTAATGGACACCTATCTGGACCAAAGTGACTCTGAACCTTTATGTATAAGGGGCGATCCACTGGTTCCCGTTTCAGGCGTTGCTGCAGCGTATATGCATCGTAGTGCGACTCCGATACGGGTATGTAGGCACCAATATGTAGGCAAGGAATCAGTGTGCCACTCTTGTCTTTCCGACGTATGTGTGATAATTGCGGAAACGTAAATTATGTCGATTTTGTTACTAAATGCGTCCAAACAGGGCCAACGTGGTGTTATTCTTTTCTTGGCTGCCGAAGAACAAACACCAATATACATCCATCGGCAAATGAGGAATGTGTATGGGGTACCATATCTCACGAAAACCACACTTGTGCAATGGTGCTCCAAGGGTAGCTGCTTGGGATTACCCGAGCGGTCTAAGGCGCTGCAGTCATGAACTGTGCGGCTGGTCCTGGCGGAGGTTTCGAGTCCTCCCGCGGGCATGGGTGTGTGTGTTTCTCCTTAGGATAATTTAGGTTAAGTAGTGTGTACGCTTAGGGACTGATGACCTTAGCAGTTAAGTCCCATAACATTTCACACACATTTGAACATTTTTTGGAGACACTCGAGCACCCGCAGTACTGATCTCTCCTCCTGCCATTATCACATCTTCGGTCTCTGAAAAGAGGCCTTGAAGAGTTAACAATTCCTGTCATACGAGCATGTGCGGCAGACAGTTACAGACTTCTTAACGCAGCAGACACAGTGTTTTACCAAACGGATATCTTCAAGCTGGTGCGTCGCTGGGATGACTGCTTCAATGCTCACGGTGATCTTCCCTGTCTGGTACATCGTTTCTGGATTTAAGGTCTTCGAACGGTATGTTCAAATGTGTGTGAATTCCTGAGGGACCAATTTGCTTAGGTCATCGGTCCCTAGACTTACACACTACTTAAACTGACTTATTCTAAGAACAACACACACGCACCCATGACCGAGGGAGGACTCGAACCTCCGTCGGGAGGGGCCGCGCAGTCCGTGACATGACGCCTCAAATCTCACGGCCACTCCGAGCGGCTTTGAACGGAAAGTTTCTGATCACCACTTATAGATTGTTCCTGGCATCTTCTCTTGAAAACTGACGTATTTCTTATAAAAAAAGTGTTGAGGAATAAATATTTTTGGAAGTGGTAGTTCGTGCGCCCACTGCTGCTATTATAATTTTCTGTCGACTGTCGCGTAATTTGTACTAGTATGGATAACCATAGCACACAAAACAAATTATTAGAGTCACTTAAGAACTTTCAGGCTAACTAGGATCACCAATGAACTACCTGCCAGTTTAAAACTTTGTGTCGGACTAGAACTCAAATCCGGGGTATTGTATTTTACGGGGAACGCTTTTATCGAAAGAGCTATCGAAGCACGTCGCACCTTCATAGATTTACGTTCATCAATACTTTTTCCCTGGTTTCCAGACTTCATTCCAAACTTCACAGAAGTTCTCTTGGTTACCTTGCTCGATTAGCACTCCTAGAAGAAACGATATGGCGCAAAAATAATTCAGCTATATCTCAGGAAATTGTTTACGGAACGAATCTTTCAGAACAGTACACACTCCACTTCAGAGGGAAATGAATTTCTTGAGAGGATCACCCTTGTTCCCTTATAATTATGTGTGCTTGATTATTCACAATATGTATGTATCAAATGTTAAAAATGTCATCCACTATCGCCAAAGCATCACCTAGAGTCGCACACACTATAGCATCGAGAAGTTTAACCACATAAGTGAGACAGTGTTATAAAGCATAACAATAAAATACGTTTCGGTGTGCACTATTTGAAAATAGTAATCAATGAAACTGCTCAATTTCCTGTATATATGTAAGTCCACCATGAGTTATGGGGTGATTAATATTCATACCCATGAATAGCAGACACAAAATCTGTACCGATAAACTTTGAAAAAATACGGAGAAAATAGCAACGTCCTGTTAGTAGGCAAATGTCCTCATGAGGAAGATATTTCCTAGAGGATAGGAGTTCTCAACCAACTTTAGATTATACATTCAAATCCGTATTTACGGCCACTACAATATCAGAGTCAGTTTTACGACTGTCATGAAATGGTTCCTCAAACACAGCCAATCAATCAACCCTACACACCGCATCAGTACTAAAAGCTTCAGTCACTAGCCCACTGGACGCTCTGTTACCCAGACTACCACCAGCTACTGTAGTAGAGTATGATACCGTACAAGTGATCTGCGCCAGTACTCCTCCCACTACTGAATCTTGTGCGTGCTCTGCCGTAACCTCTTCCCAGCAGTTCATTAGATGATCAGCCAGAACCTCATCTGCTAAGGAACTATATCACCTCAATGAAGACACCGTTACAGATCTAAAAGAAATATTCACGAATATGAGTATAATCCCTGTGACAGTGAACAACAAAAGAAAAAGTGAGTAAATATTACGTCCATTGCATTCAAATTAGTGAATAATTTGTTTTCAACATTTTACATATTTTCAGTAATCGTTCTACATGTATGTCTGTGAAAATAATTTATATTACCTCAGTGGCTAATCTTTTCGAGATAATTTGTAAAATAAATATTACCTCCAAAGTCAGTTCTTCATAGAGCAAGAATTTTGAAGCATATAACAAGTAAAATTGGATGTAAGTAGGAACCAAATACATTACACTCCATTTGCTTACATGCAGGGCGTGGAAGGAAACTAGCTGTAAATGTGCTTAAAAACGAGTCTTATATCGTTTTTGTACTTCATAATGTAGGAAATATTACTATGAATTGAAATTGTCGTCGTTTACAGCAAAAGAGGAAATCCAAAGCGGAAAAACGCTAGTTAAACAAAACCAACTCTGAAGGCGAGTGCCTCAATTCCCATCGGTAAACATTAACGCAATTATTCACTTGTATCTCGAGCCTACCGACCAAGTACGTAAAAATTGTATTCACACTTATTAGACAAACTATCGTGAATGTATTAGCACCAAAGCAATCGGCTGTTTGCAGTAACTAAAGTAATAAATAGCATTTACAATCTGTGATATTCGCTCTAAGACAAAAAAAAAAAAAAAAAAGAACGGCGCACCGCAAAGGAATTACCCGAATGGGACCGATATTACTAGATGTGATATTACAAATTTTTAAAAATTGCGTGTTTTATTCAAGAGAAAAGAGCTGACTAATTGAGCAAGTCATTAAAGCGTTGGTCCACTTCTGGCCCTTATGCAAGTAGTTATTCTGCTTGTCATTGAGTGACAGAGCTGCTGGATATCCTCTTCCAGGTTGTCGTGCAAAATTCTGTACAATTCGCTCATAGATCGTCAAAATCACGAGCTGGTTGAAGGGCCCTACCCATAATGCTAGAAAAGTTTTGAATTGCGGAGAGATACGGCGATCTCGCTGGCCAAGATACGGTTCGGCAAACACGAAGAGGAGCAGTAGAATTTCTCGCCCTGTGTAGAATTCTTGCTGAATTCTTTTGACGATCTAACGCTCCGGTTGGACAGAATTTGGTACGATATACCTCAGGAGGACATCCAAAAACTGTCTCCATCAATGACATTCCGAATAACTTCTTGTCGGAGGGACAGAAGTGGATCAACGCATTATTCACTTCCTCAGTTTGTGGAGCACTTTCTCTTGCATAAGGCGTCCATTTTTTCTGAAATTATAAACATATGTTGGTACTACGTACTTCTGTCCTATTCGGATAATTCCTTCATGGTGCGTCTTTTTTGTCTTAGAGTGTACATTTTCAAATGACAATAGCACCCCATCGACGTCGCAATCTTGACCGGACAAGTCTATTATTTTTTAAGATGGCGGGAAAGGCCATGCGAAATTTATAACAGGGCCGGTGACAGTTAAAGTGTAAGGGTAACAGATCAGGAAGAAATCTTGGCGTATTCAAAGAAGCAGATGTCAAAAACATGTCAGGTGACGTCCTGTTTCCTGTTCAACGAAGTATTTCCTTCAACGCCGTAAAGAGTGGTGAGATTGGTTGTAAAAAGTAGTGTTCAGTCTGCCTGCCTAATGTTTCATGGCCGCGCGGGATTAGCCGAGCGGTCTAGGCGCTGCAGTCATGGACTGTGCGGATGATCCCGGCGGAGGTCCGAGTCCTCCCTCGGGCATGGGTGTGTGTGTTTGTCCTTAAGATAGTTTAGGTTAAGTAGTGTGTAAGCTTAGGGAGTGATGACCTTATCAGTTAAGTCCCATAAGATATCACACACACATAATGTGGAACCAATTTGTTAATTTGTCTGTTTGGTAGGCTGTACATGGGCAGAACTTCCGTAGAGTCAGAAATTGCGCAATAGTCAAAGTAGGCATTTCGCTTTGCTCAGAAAACATACCGTTATCAAGCATTTGCAGTATTTCCCAGTAATTGAGTTCATGAGAAAAATGAGTAATTGGGCAAAATTTGATTTTTATCGTTGTTGCTGACTCATTTAGCAGAGATACTATGTTTCATTAATCCTCTCCTCTTACAGTCGGCCTAAAATACATACTCTTGGTTTTTGATACTGGCAACTGCTCACTGATATTTGTCTAACACTGTAGATTTTTCTGCTGAAAACGTTAATGAGGATATAAAAGGACTCTTACTACTCTACTCTGCATGTGAGTGAATTCCACGTCCTTGTTGAAAGTTCCTACATTTAACCCAGTTTGCCAAAGGGGATTTCACTGATAAGAAAAATCCTGCCAGCGTCAACCTCAAGGTTGTACATACTACACTTGTTAAAGAGTAGAAGGAATTACCTGCCGTGGTCTGTAACAAGTAACGGCAGATTACTGGTATCTGCTAAGAGGGAACGCAACAGTCCGCTAAAGCAGCTGCATATTGTTTGGAAAATTTAATGCACTAAAAATTTTAACATGCTTTCGACTTAGAGGCTGCTTGATACAGCTTTCTAAGGTAAACATGCTAAATGAAATCGTCTGCAGCCTTCGGAACGGAAGGAATCTATCACTATAAGTTAAAGAGCCACGGAAACCATAAGTCTTTTTGGTAAGGTGGGAACCCAAACCCCATATTTCTCTGAAGGCGTGTCCAATGTGCCAACGACAGCGGCGCCCGTTCATTAGTTTTGTGCTATATTTTGATTTTCTGTGAGTAGCACGAGAATAAAAAGTAAACCTCCAATTCCTTAAAGAATCGAGCTCCCATGTACAAAACAGCTTCAAACGTCTGGTTACTTTAAAATGAGTTAATGTGTTAAATATTTCCCGTTAAGAAAGTAAGCGAGAAAAAGTTTAGGATAAGTTTGGCTTTATGTTTAAAGTTTCGTTGGAAGTCGCTAAGTGTTCTCTTCATTAAACGTATAAATATTTCAGCTCCAGCTTAAGCGAAAGTTAGCTGGCCGATGTGACCGAGCGGTTCTAGGCGCTTCAGTCTGGAACCGCGCGACCGCTACTGTCGCAGTTTCGAATCCTGCCTCGGTCATGGATGTGTGTGATGTCCTTAGGTTTAAGTAAATCTAAGTTCTAGGGGACGGATGACCTAAGATGATAAGTCCCATAGTGCTCAGAGCCATTTGAACCATTTTCTTTTTAAAGCGAAAGTTAGTTTTCCGTGCAAGTTTATATTTATGACGTCATACTTGCTCAAGTATGTGTTGCATATTGATATAATTTTTCAACTGAATTTAGTGATATATCTGAAAACTGTGTCGCGAAAATATTTAATAGTTATAAAATATTAATTAATGTCTGATGCTGAAGTTTAATTGCATGAACAGCGAAAATGTAGTTCGTATAAACTTCTTTCCTTTCATTATTATTTTTTTTTTATTTGGGGGGGAGGGGGGTGCCAGCGAGGAATTATGTGTAAAGTTTGTTGCCGCGCGGGATTAGCCGAGCAGTCGCGGGCGCTGCAGTCATGGACTGTACAAGGTGTGATCCCGGCGGAGGTTCGAGTCCTCCCTCGGGAATGAGTGTGTGTGTTTGTGGTTAGGATAATTTAGGTTAAGTAGTGTGTAAGCTTAGGGAGTGATAACCTTAGCAGTTAAGGCCCATAAGATTTCACACACGTTTCAACCTTTTTTGCCAGTCTGTACTTATTTTGAGGGCCACTCGCTACCTCTTACGCAGAAGCGTGCTTCATGAATCGTCTTGTTGCTTTATTGCACAGTGCTGACCGATAGCCATCCACCAAAGGTCACCGGTCGGTCGCATTGGCTGGAGCCGGCAATTTGCATAGCGACGGAGGTCATTACGACACAGACGCGTGCGACGTCAGGGGCCCCTGCCACGGTCACGGCAGCTCACAGGCAGGCACGGCCGCGTCTTAGTCGATGATCGTTGGCGCAACAACTGCTGATCGCCGTTCCGAAACGGCTGCGTTTGTAAACTGCTCGCATGCAGCCACGGTTAAAGTATACCGTGCATAGCAAAACGGCACTATGGTGCAACAATAGTTATACACTCCGGGAAATGGAAAACAGAACACATTGACACCGGTGTGTCAGACCAACCATACTTGCTCCGGACACTGCGAGAGGGCTGTACAAGAAATGATCACACGCACGGCACAGCGGACACACCAGGAACCGCGGTGTTGACCGTCGAATGGCGCTAGCTGCGCAGCATTTGTGCACCGCCGCCGTGTGTCAGCCAGTTTGCCGTGGCATACGGAGCTCCATCGCAGTCTTTAACACTGGTAGCATGCCGCGACAGCATGGACGACAACCGTATGTGCAGTTGACAGACTTTGAGCGAGGGCGTATAGTGGGCATGCGGGAGGCCGAGTGGACGTACCGCCGAATTGCTCAACACGTGGGGCGTGAGGTCTCCACAGTGCATCGATGTTGTCGCCAGTGGTCGGCGGAAGGTGCACGTGCCCGTCGACCTGGGACCGGACCGCAGCGACGCACGGATGCACGCCAAGACCGTAGGATCCTACGCAGTGCCGTAGGGGACCGCACCGCCACTTCCCAGCAAATTAGGGACACTGTTGCTCCTGGGGTATCGGCGAGGACCATTCGCAACCGTCTCCATGAAGCTGGGCTACGGTCCCGCACACCGTTAGGCCGTCTTCCGCTCACGCCCCAACATCGTGCAGCCCGCCTCCAGTGGTGTAGCGACAGGCGTGAATGGAGGGACGAATGAAGAAGTGTCGTCTTAATCGATGAGAGTCGCTTCTGCCTTGGTGCCAATGATGGTCGTATGCGTGTTTGGCGCCGTGCAGGTGGACGCCACAATCAGGACTGCATACGACCGAGGCACACAGGGCCAACACCCGGCATCATGGTGTGGGGAGCGATCTCCTACACTGGCCGTACACCTATGGTGATCGTCGAGGGGACACTGAATAGTGCACGGTACATCCAAACCGTCATCGAACCCATCGTTCTACCATTCCTAGACCGGCAAGGGAACTTGCTGTTCCAACAGGACAATGCACGTGCGCATGTATCCCGCACCACCTAACGTGCTCTAGAAGGTGTAAGTCAACTACCCTGGCCAGCAAGATCTCCGGATCTGTCCACCATTGAGCATGTTTGGGACTGGATGAAGCGTCGTCTCACGCGGTCTGCACGTCCAGCACGAACGCTGGTCCAACTGAGGCGCCAGGTGGAAATGGCATGGCAAGCCGTTCTACAGGACTACATCCAGCATCTCTACGATGGTCTCCATGGGAGAATAGCAGCCTGCATTGCTGCGAAAGGTGGATATACACTGTACTAGTGCCGACATTGTGCATGCTCTGTTGCCTGTGTCTATGTGCCTGTGGTTCTGCAGTGTGATCATGTGATGTATCTGACCCCAGGAATGTGTCAATAAAGTTTCCCCTTCCTGGGACAATGAATTCACGGTGTTCTTATTTCAATTTCCAGGAGTGTCGATGAAAGGCGTGAATGACGGGAACAGTGTCTCCTCAAAGACCGTTCGGCGAACGTTGCTGCGTATGGGCCTAGGCAACATGCGCCTGGTTCACGCACCCATGGTGATTGCTGTTCATCCCCGACGAAGGCTGCAATTTGAACGCCATTACAGTAACTGGATGTCCACTGAGTGAGGACAGGTGGCCTCTCCAGATGAATCACTCCATTGGACAGATGGACGATCTCGCCGTTCTCCATGGCACAGTATAGCAACACAGGTGTGCGCCTATCCTTGGGGACCATGTCTACCTGTACATACAGTTTGTTTTTCCTCGGCACGATGGCATGTACCAGCAGGGCATTGCAAAGTTTCGCACGGCTCGCGCTGTATGCGCATGGTTCGAAGAGGGTTGCGGGGGTTGTTTTGGGGGAGGAGACCAGACAGCGAAGTCATCGGTCTCAGAGGATTAGGGAAGGATGAGGAAGGAGGCCGGCCGTGCCCTTTCAAAGGAAACATCCCGGCATTTGCCTGGAGCGATTTAAGGAAATCACGGGAAACCTAAATCAGGATGGCCGGATGTGGGATTGAACCGTCGTCCTCCCGAAAGCGAATCCAGTTGTAAGTAGGCTGTTTAGGTTTTCTTATTGGTAAAACCACGTAGGGCTCTGTATGAAAATCACTGGCTCTGCTGTGTGCAGTGTGTGGCTAGTTTGCATTGTTGTCTGCCATTGTAGTGTTGGACAGCTGGATGTTAACAGCGCGTAGCGTCGCGCAGTTAGAGGTGAACCGCCAGCAGTGGTGGATGTGGGGAAGTGAGATGGATTTTTGAGAGCGGATGATCTGGACGTGTGTCCATCAGAAACAGTACATTTGTATGAATGGATGTCATGAACTGCTGTGTATATTATGACTTTTGAACGCTATCAAGGTAAATACATTGTTTGTTCTCTATCAAAATCTTTCATTTACTGACTATGCCTATCAGTAGTTAGTGATTTCAGTAGTTAGAATCTTTTATTTAGCTGCCAGTATTGGCGCTCGCTATATTGCAGTAGTTCGTGTAACGAAGATTTTTTTGAGGTAAGTGATTTGCGAAAGGTATAGGTTAATGTTAGTCACGGCCATTATTTTGTAGGGATTATTGAATGTCAGATTCCGTTGCGCTAAATATATTGTGTGTCAGTTTAAACACAGCCATGTACATTTTTTCTAGGGGGACGTATCACAGTGTGCTAGCCACTGGTTCGAAGAGCACCACGACGAGCTTACAGTACTTCCTGGCCACCAGACCCTCCGAATTTGAACACAGTCGAGATTCTGTGGGACAACCTTGATCAGCCTGTTTGCGCCACGTTTCCTCAGCGGTGAAACCTAGACCAGCTAGGCCGGCCACTGTGACCGAGTGGTTCTAGGCGCTTCAGTCCAGAACCGCGCTGCTGCTACGGTCGCTGGTTCGAGTCCTGCCTAGGGCCTGGATGTGTGTGATCTCCTTAGGTTAGTTAGGTTTAAGCAGTTCTAAGTCTAGGGGACTGATGACCTCAGATGGTAAGTCCTATAGTGCTGAGAGCCATTTGAACAAATTGAAACTAGCCTAGGTGGTCACGGCAATGGAGTCGGCAGGGCTCCACATGCATGTCGGTACTCACTTCCTGCTCATCTTGCAGCAATGTGAGCTGCAAAAGGTGATTATTCCCGCTTTTGACAGGTGGTCACAGTAATGTGGCCGGAAAGTGTGGTCTACCTGCACCACCAGACCTAGAAGTGTTCTTCGTACGTAGTGCCTCCTCTTTTCCGATGTGAAATCACAAATTCATGGAATTTTGTCTACAATATTCGCACGTATTCTGTCGACAATATTCTTTTCAATGTTTATATAGATATCAGTAGTTTGGAAACAACATAAAGACATGTTGCTAAAATCAAATACTACAGTAACAATGTTAACAGTATGATGTGGATGTGGAAACCGAGGCCACTCTAAGAAAAAAAAAAAAATTAGTGTCTGGATAGATCATACTAAATTCGAGTAGAAATCGGAAGATTGCGCGCCATTACACACAGAAATGAAAGTACAATCCAAGAATTGCTTAATCGTCTAAATGATAGAAAGCAGCACTGCACAAAAATGGGAAAAACTATTTGGGATGATTGAATGATGGCAGAGTACCTAAAGAAGTAACTGCAATGCCGTCTTGTTGGCAGAGGATCCTGCAACAGTCACCGCTGAACCCCTGAAGCGCAAAAGTGTTTAAAATACGTACGAAGAAGCTGAGGCTAAACACTTTTTGTTCAAATGTTTGTAAAATTTTATGGGACGGTAATCAGCCCCTAAGCTTACACACTACTTAATCTAAATTATTCTATGGACAAACACACACACCCATGCCCGAGGGAGGACTCGAACCTCCGCCGAGACCAGCCTCTCAGACCATGACTGCAGCATCTGAGACCGCTCAGCTAATTCCGCGCGGCTAAACACTTTTTGTCTCCTATTATTCGCAACTGAAATGAATAACTCCCTACTAAAATTAAAGATCACTGCTATGAAGAACTTTCTGTTTTTGTGAAGGAAAATTTCCAACAACGGTTAAGAAATCACATGTTGATGTGCTCCACGTAAGGTAAAGGCATATTGTAAAACCCCTCCGAAGGGCGATTTTAAACAGAGAAATCTTGGATTGGAAACCTAAGGAGTGTGAACTGAAGGGAAGCGTAGAAGCGGCCTGTAGCGAAAACAGAAAGAGAACAAAGGTAAAGAACATCACACAGTTGAACCAAAGAACGTCCCTGAATTTCAATGTTACTTTAAAAAAATCCGATATGGCTTAAAATACGTATAGGCAGTTTATAAACAGCAGTTATAAACACCATCCACCCCCAACCATCATAGACGGTGCTCTGTATTTTTCAAACTGTCTCTATCTGCACACACGACTTTAAGATTCAGGTCACTCTCGAACAAGTGCCGTAAAGCCACTGTGATGCGGGTCAGACCCGAATAATTAACTGTAAGGGGGCCGTAATCTCGTTCTGCACTGCACGCTCAAATTAATCAGTCAATACAGGAACACGCACGGCGTTGGCGTTGCGGTCTTAATCAAATTTCGTGCTGTATATATCACTATCATTTGTTCCCATTTACACTTTTTTTGTTAGTTTGAGAGACCTAGTGAAGTTTCTCTCGCCCACTCAGCTTATTTCATTAAATTATATGGTTGTAGTTCCCCTGTCTTCAAATAGTATACTGATTTGAGTTTAATCTGTGCAGAGTTGACAAATTTCCTCCGATCTTTCTTCCCCGCCTTCGTTCATTCATTGAAGAAGCTCAGTATGGTATTTGGACTTCCAATTCTCGATGTGCCTCGTTAGCCATTTCATCTTCATAAACTATCAACCCCAATTCGCACCGATATTTAACTTTACGAATTAATGTCTTAGTGTCAAAGCACTAGTAATCAAGAGCACCTATACAGTTTCCGGAATAATCGGAATAAATTCTGGAAAATTTCTTACATACTTGTGCGACTAAAGAAAAACCCATTGAATTTGTCGCCAGGCGTCAAATAGTGCTGGTGCAATTGGTTGCTGATCGAAAAAATGTACTGAAATCAACCCTCCACATATAACGGATATAAATCCATGTTGACATAAAAACTGGTTGAATAAGGCAAGATACTGCAGCAACAGTCCATTTAGTCTAATGGTGAACACTGGTCCTGACTTTTACATCTTCATCTATATGTACACTCCACGAGGCATCTCACCATCTGGACTGAAGTGTACTTATCGTTCCACTGTCATTTAATTACCACGCGAATTATGCGTATGAAGAGCGATTGCTTTTATGCCCGTTTTGAGATGTAATTCCTCTGATTAATTTTCCCGACGCACTCATTTCGTAGGAAATAATATAATGCCTCACTCGGCGTGGAACGTACTTTATCGGGATTTTAACAGTAAATCTGTCCGTGATGTGGGTCCTACAAGATAGGTCTTGTAGCCCCTACCTCTGCATGACGAAACGCAGCGCTGTTTGTTAACATCCTCATTGTCCTCTGTTAACGCAACCTCTCAGATCGACGAGCACCACTCAAGAATCGGTCGTATGAGGGTTTCGTAAGCCGCTTACTTTGTGGTTGATTCACATCTTCTTAGGATTCTTTCCCTGAACCTCAGCCTGACACATGTAGTCGTTCCAATCGATGTCGCTCGGGATGATTATTTCATTTTACGGCTGTTACTATTTCCAAAAGTTTAATGACAGTAGTGTAATTTGTTTCGCATAGTTTTTTAATGTGAGAAAAGTGGAAATCAGGGTAAAAAGATATAAAATTTCACAGTAAAAGCAAAGATAAAAGACGACAACCAGTAGCTTCGTAGGTACTTCGGCATAAACTAGATCACTGATGAAGATAGATTATAATTACTCACAATACATAGCTCGGAATAATAACAAACCGTAAAACTAAACTTTGTTGCCGTGGATAATGAAAGTCTAAAAAATATTTTCAGTTCAAGGATGACATACAAGCACAAAATTCTTTTACGGTGAATTTAAATTATAAGGATAATTTTAAAAATAACAATCGTTGTTTTATTCTTGTCCTAAGGCAACACAGAATAGTAAGTCTAGAGCTGACGGGTAAAACTATTGAGAAAAAATCTGCAAAAGCGAAATGGCTGCAGGAAAGTTTGACGAAATCGAGAAAGGAATGGTTGTCGCTAGGACTAATTCGTCATTCAGAAAAATCAAGACAACCTCCTGTGTAACAAAAAGCAAGGGCGGTAACATTAAAAGTGCGATGGGAATTCCTCCTTTAAGCGCAGAAGAGAGAGCTGATGAGGAGAAAGAGTACAATGGGGTCTTCTACAAGGATGAGGACTCGTGCGAGGACATTATAGAAAAAGAAACTGTTGTCGATATCGAGGCTATAAATGATCCAGTTGTTCACTCTGAGGTTAACAGAGCTTCGGTAGACTAGTGTCAAATAAGGAAAATGGGATAGATAGTATTTCTCCGGAATTGGAATAATCATTGGAAGAAATGGAAACTAAACGACTATACTGGTTGGTGTGTAGAATCTTTGAGACTGAAGAAATACCATCAGACTTTCGAAAAAAATATATCATTCGCACAACCTCGAAGACTACAAGGGCAGAAAATTGCAGTAAATATCGAACAATCTGAGTAACAGCTCATGCATACAAGTTGTCGACAAGAATAATACACAGAAAAATGGAAAAGACAGTTGAGAATCCGTTAAATGGCAATCGGATTGAGTTTGAAAAATGTAAAGGCACCAGAGAGATAGGTCTGATTCTGTGTTTGACAACGGAAGCTGTACTGTACCTCCTGAGGTGATCATGAACTTGAAGTGTGTAAATGCCATGTATCGATAATTATTGAATGAATAGATGGCGAAGCATGCCAGCGAGTAAACAAATGCATTATATAGCAATTCCATGGACATTCGAGATTCTGTGTCTGAACTCTCTATTCTTTTGTCGCCTTCTCCTGATATTGGACTTGAAGAGAAAAGAACGATTGTTTGAAGTTCATCTTCCTATAATAGTATATGTAAGTGGAAAACGAAGAAAAAATATAGTTGTTCATAACTTAAAATTTGTGTACGGTATTCAATAATGCATATTCTTCAACCTTACTTGTCATGAGTAGGCGTGACCTTAACGGAATATTGACGACCACTGTTAACTGACATACTATAAAATAATTAGTAATTTTCTTTCAGCTCATTTTCGAGACGAGCCGCCGGTGAGGACACTAAACTTTCTTTCAGATTCTACGAGCTATGTGGCCGCTACGAATAATTTAATATATTTCAATTTCAGATTTTATCAAAGGTGCGAGATAATATGCCAGGTAGAAAGGCCTGATTACAGGATTCTAGTTCTAATAGAAGACGTCATCTGCAAAGGATTATGCTTGTTATCTTATATTGGTATTCGAGACGAAACCACGATATGGAGTTACTAGTTTTATTACTTCAAATTGAGCTGCCATACAAAATATTATCTGGTGCTACAAGCACATGAGTTTTAACAATATATGTATATATTGGAGAATATCTGTGAGGATCCAGGAGAGAGACAATTAATTACTTATTGTGCCGCAACCACACTGAATTCTGAGCTAGTTTTCTAATTTCTGATCCGCGTCGGGATAAACTAAATTACATTACACTGTTCATAGCATTATTAGAGTTATGTATCTTTTGTTTTGACGACACTTTATTAAAAGCTATCAAAGCAGATATAATAAATTTCAATTTTTATTAAATAACATTACAAAGCGACACTCAAGGAACATGAAGACACGTTCACAACATTTTGCCGAGGTAGAAAAATCGTTTGACACTGTTAAATTTCGAGAAAAATATGCGTAAGCCACAGGAAAAGACTGGTAATATACAACACGTACAAAACCAAGAAGGAAGAGTAAGAATGGAACACCTAAAACGAAGGGTTTCGATTACAAATGGTGCAAGACCGGGATGCAGTTTTTCCCTTCTGCTGCACAATCCGTACACTGCCGAAGCAATGACGGGAATAAAAGAAAGGTACAAGACTGGAATTAAAATTCTGAGTGAAAGGGTGTCACTGATATGATTCGCTGATGACATTGCTACCCTCAGAAAAAAAAGAGAAAAATTGAGGAACCTATCGAATGGAATGACTTAATGCGTACAGAATAGTTGATTCAGAGAAAACCGAAGAAAACGACAGCGTTAAGGAGTAGCAGAAATGAGATTAGAAATAAACTTAATACCAAAATTATTGATCACGAAGTAAACGACGTCAAGAATGCTGCTACCTTGAAGGTAAAATAACAACTGACGAATGAAGCAAGGAGGATACAATAAGCAGGCTAGCGCGTGCAAAGGGGGAGTGGAAACGCAGATTTCAGCTGGAAAAACGAATAAGTGTTGGTAAATATTCATTAATGTACAAATTACAACATAAACTTTTCCTAATCTGTAATTATAGCATACGCAAACGGCCTTGCCGCAGTGATAAGACCGGTTTCAGTCAGATTACCGAAGTTGAGCGCTGTCTGGTTTCTATAGCACCTGGACGTGTGGTCGACCGGGTCTGCGGAGCTCTGGTGGCAAGCGAGGTGCATTCAACTTTGGTGAGCCCAATTAAGGAGTTATGTGATTGAGATCACGAAAACTAACAACGGCCAGGAGAGCGGTGTGCTGACAACATGCCCATCCATACCCATATCCAGTGACGCTTATCGGCTGAGGATGACGCCGATCGATACCGTTGCATCTCCGAAGGCCAGTTCGGCCTAAGTTTAGGTATTTCATGTGAAAACAAAACTGTATTATTCCAGATTAAACCCTAACGACATATACAATACAATTAGTACATACAGACACACACACACACACACACACACACACACACACACACACACACACACACACACACACACACGCACACACACGCACGCACGCACGCACCCACAGCCGGCCGGAGTGGCCGAGCGGTTCTAGGCGCTACCTCTTGGAACCGCGCGACCGCTACGGTCGCTTCTAGGGGACTGACGACCACAGCAGTTAAGTCCCATAGTGCGCAGAGCCATATGAACCATTTTTGAACACACAAACACACACACACACACACACACACACACACACGCACGCACGCACACACCATCGCCGCTTATGTAAAAGTAGAGTTGTAGTTCTCTGTGAGAGACAGAACGACCACCAGATTGCATTTTTGTTGCTCGTATTTGGAACTGTTATCAGACCATGTAGGTTATGTATGAGACATCAGCAACATCGCATGCTGAATGGTATGATAAGGGTACGGAAATCCGCGTTTGCCTGTCGGACAGCACAATCAGCACCTGACAGAGTTTGTAATGGGCATTATTGGAGATATCCATGCTGATGGCTGGTCGAATCGTGTAACAGCCATATTTGTGGCTATGACAGTGGCCCGATATTGGGCTGCATAAGAAGTCGTTGTGAAAGCTCTGTTCGACCACGTATGACCACCACAAGGGAGCATAGCCGTATTGCGCTCCAAGCACATTGTAACCCTTGACATCAGTGCCTGCCATCCGCAAACAAGAGAAGTGGGTTTCACGCCACAGTCTGTGTCATCCTGCACCATAGATCGGAAACTAGCACAGGATTGTCTAGGGAATCACTATCCCATGCGTAAGATGCTGTTAACAACACAACAAAAAGGGCTGCGTCTGGAATGGTGCCGTGACTGGGATGGTCATAAATGATGCCACTTGGTGTTCAGCGATGAATGGTGGTTCTGCACTATCCAGGATACCTTCGTCGGCGAGTACGGTAGCCAATATTTTTGAGAGACAAAACTTTGTCATTCCTGGCGTTTTTGTATGTGGAGCCATCGGGTATAACGCCAGGTGCCGACTGGCAGTGACTGAGGGAACTGTGATGGCAAACGGTACGCCATGGACATCCGGCGTCCTCATACGTTACACACCTCTCATGCGACACTGTTGTGGTGCCATTTTTCAACAGGACAATGCCGGTTCGCACACGACACATGTCGCTATGACATGTCTGCATGATGCTGAACTACTTTGGGGGCGAACAAGATTCCCAGATCTGTTCTCGAAAGGACGTGTCGGAACAATTAAGACGTCAGCTCCGTCACAATGTCACTGTCAATGATACCAATTACCAGTTACAACAGCCGTAGACCAGCCTGGCTCAAGAGAGGATAAAACAGCCTTATGACACCGTTCCCAACAGAACCGGTACATGTCAAATGGTTCAAATGGCTCTCAGCGCAATAGGACTTAAAATTTGTGGTCATCAGTCCCGTAGACTTAGAACTACTTAAACTTAACGAACCTAAGGACATCACACACATCCATGCTCGAGGCAGAATTCGAACCTGCGACCGTAGCAGCAGCGCGGCTACAGACTGAATCACCTAGGACCGCTCGTCCACATCGTCCGGCTGGTGCATGCCAGATGAGGTACAACGTCATACTGGTAAGCACGCTCACGCTGACGCTTTTCTTTGAAAATCTGACTCGATTTCGTATTTACATATCCTTCCAACCCATCAAGTTTCGGTTTGTTTTCGCCTCCCTATATGAGTGCATCAATTTCCCCTCATGCGACAGTGGAAATGAAATGATCGCATAGTTGGCCGTCGGCCCCATTCGGGGGAGTTCGGCCGACGTATTGCAAGTCCCTTTTAGGTGACGCCACATCGGCGACTTGCGAATCAATGACGATGAAGGACACACAAACACCCAGTCCCTTCCCAGGAATCGAACCCGGGCCCCCTGCGTGCAGCTGCTAACGCTACCGCTACGCTACGGAGGCGGACGATGCGACAGTATGCTGGTACCACTTTTCAATAGAACTTCGCTAGTCGATACCGAACACAGGTCACTATGACGGGCCTGCATGATGTTGAAGTACTCCGGAGGCAAACAAGATTGCCGGCCGGAGTGGCTGAGTGGTTCTAGGCGCTTCAGTCTGTAACCGCGAGACCGCTACGGTCGCAGGTTCGAATCCTGCCTCGGACATGGACGTGTGTGATGTGCTTAGTTCTAAGTCCTAGGGGCCTGATGACCTCAGATGTTAAGTCCCATAGTGCTCAGAGCCATTTGAACCATTTGAACCAAACAAACAAGATCCCCATATGTGTTCCTGACTAGACATGTGTCAGATCAACTCTACATCTACATTTATATCTACATCCATACTCCGCAAGCCACCTGACGGTGTGTGGCGAAAGGTAACCTGAGTACCTCTATCGGTTCTCCCTTCTATTCCAGACTCGTATTGTTCGTGGAAATAAGGATCGTCGGTATGCTTCTGTGTGGGCTCTAATCTCTCTGATTTTATCCCCATGGTCTCTTCGCGAGATATACGCAGGAGGGAGCAATATATTGTTCGACTCTAAGGTGACGGTATGTTCTCGAAACTTTAACGAAAGCCCGTACCGATGTACTGAGCGTCTCTCCTGCAGAGTTTTCCACTGGAGTTTATCTATCATCTCCGTAACGCTTTCGCGATTACTAAATGATCCTGTAACGAAGCGCGCTGCTCTCCGTTGGATCTTCTCTATCTCTTCTATCAACTCTATCTCGTACGGATCCCACACTGCTGAGCAGTATTCAAGCAGTGGGCGAACAAGCGCACTGTAACCTACTTTCTTTGTTTTCGGATTGCATTTCCTTAGGATTCTTCCAATTAATCATAGTCTGGCATGCTTTACCAACGAACAACTTTATATGATCATTCCATTTTAAATCGCTCCTAATGCGTACTCCCAGATAATTTATGGAATTAACTACTTCCAGTTGCTGACCTTGCTATTTTGTAGCTAAATGATAAGGCATCTATCTTTCTATGTATTCGCAGCACTTTACACTTGTCTACATTGAGATTGAATTGCCATTCCCTGCACCATGTGTCAAATCGCTGCAGATCCTCCTGCATTTCAGTACAATTTTCCATTGTTACAACCTCTCGATACACCACAGCATCATCTGCAAAAAGCCTCAGTGAACTTCCGATGTCATCCACAAGGTCGTTTATGTATATTGTGGATAGCAACAGTCCTATGACACTCCCCTGCGGCACACGTGAAATCAGTCTTACTTCGGAAGACTTCTCTCCATTGAGAATGACATGGTGTGTTCTGTTATCTAGGAACTCTTCAATCGGATCACACAATTGGTCTGATAGTCCATCCCGCTGTCACTGTCAATGATACTAAGGTCCAGTTTCTAGAATCAGATTAGCCCAGAAGAGGATACAACGTGTATACGAGATCTTTCTCAACAGACTCAGTGCAGGCCACCTGAACCGTTCGTGCCGGCTCCTGACTTATTTACCGCGCGGTGTCGGTGCGGCGTGGAGGCGCACGGCGTGTCTCGTGCTACGCGAGACCCCGATGCCATCAGGCACGGCCGGTGTCGCGTGCGTCGCGCGGGTCGCGTGCGCCGCCGGCGCGGCATTCTTTCGTCCCTCTTTTTGTCTTCAGTTTCCTCGCGGTTTTTGTGTCGCGACACGCGGCCGCACCTCTGATTTACGCCGTCGGCTAGATTGCGGCGCTCTCGCGTGCCATTAAAGGCTCGCTGGCGGTCCTTCACCGATTAGCGCACCGTGACGAGACGGCCGGGCCGGACGTCCCACGTGTAGTTGGCCGGAGCTGCTCGCCGCGCCATTACCTGCTCGTGACCGTTTGTGATAGCGCGCCCGGGACTCGCTATCGCGCCGTCGGGCTTCACATTCATTAGCGGCGGACACGGCTCCGCGCTCATTAGATACAATCGGAGAGGCCGAATCGCAGGCCTGGGTGAGCGCGCGCCGGTTCTTACACTGTTTAGGACTACTAGACTTCGTATTCATACCGCTGGAAAATCTTAGTACTTGACAATCCGAGTATCCACTAGCTGCTTCTGCATTATAAACTGTTGGAAGAAGCCACTGGGGTCAAAGGTATACTCAGTCTAATTTGCCACTGACATGCACTGAGAATCCCCACTCGAGGTGCAAGCTTCTCACTACCGTGTACAAACAAACCAAAGGAAAGGGTTGGCCTTAACACGTGGACCGTACATGTGTGACCTGATCAATGTTGACACTTACCAAGCAGTGATGGGGTCTATCAGCTACTTTAATGAATCAAAAGTAACATATTAAGTATCTTTATTTGTTGCAAATTCGAATGATTGATCAAAACAAATAAGGATCAAATACTCATCATTTAATAATGTGTGTATATACACAGATGAACACATGATAATTATGGATGTTCGGAAAGGAAGGAACTGGTAAAGTTCTCATAGAACAGACCGGATGGATAAGAAATAATGTTAATTGTTTACGAATCGCGAAATTAAATTGATAGTGGTGATTGCACTGGAAAGCTAACACATAAAGAGAAACAGAGCCCCAAAGAGTAAACTCATGGCCAAGACGTCACAATACAGTGACTGATTAATTAATCTATCATCCTGTACGAATTTCGTACACTATTTCACTTTGAAAATTACATCAATTGCTGGAGCCGACGCTTAACGAAGTCGCAGGCGGAGACGGACGCTGGCCTGGCGCGATCCATCTTCTCGCAAATCGACCACTCCTCTCAAAAGCCAGACTTCGAATCCGCATCAGCCCCAGGCATCAACTATCTGTCTTTCTTTCTTTCTTTTGCTACTGCCTTTATTCCGCAAAGTGCGCAGGGTCGGCAAGGTTAAGTACGAATTTGGCACGGTTAATTTTAAGGAGTGATCGGATGCCCTTCCTGCCGCCACCCCATACCCCCCGGGACGGAATTAGTGTATCCCATCTGTCTGCGCCTAGTGTAAATCATGAAATAGTGTGAATGTGTTTCAAATGTCTACGAGTCATGTAACTGAGGACGTGGGGACCAGCCCGGTGTTCACCTAGTAGGATGTGGAAAACCGCCTAAAACCTCATCCAGGCTGGCTGGCACACCGGCCGTAGTCGTTAATCCGCCGGGCGGATTATATTCGGGGCCGGCGCGCCTTCCCGAGTCCAGGAAGCAGCGCGTTAGCGCTCTCAGCTACCGTGGCGGGTGCATCAACTATCTGTCTCTACATCCGAAAAGCGAAGTTTTCCGTTCTCTACCACTAGTGGCGAAGAAGTGCACTTATAGTTTGCTTTTCTGCTCCTTCGCGGTGTGAGCCCCGCAAAGCTGCCATTTTTGGCCAATGTGAAATCGCGTAGTTTATTACTCCTATCCGAAAAATCCTAAAAATTTTATTCTGAAATATAAGGCGCCGTTTTCGGAAGACTGCAGGCGTCGACCTAACACGACTCCTCGTTCCAAAACATTATGAGTGCCGCCCTGTGGCAAATAGCCACTCTCAAAGACTGCTAGCGGCGACCTATCCAAAACCATCACTCCAAATTTTTCTGTTGCTTTGCCTTTTCAGTGTTTACGCTGAAGGTGCCAGTAGCCCAACGGCAAGGGGCACCCTGTGGCTACTTCACAGCAGTGAGATGGTGTGTTACAAGACATGCCATTTTCGGGGCCAGGTTCCTTCAGAGAAACTCTGGCTTCATATTCGCCACTGCGGCGAGGGTTCGGGGAGATCACTGAACACTGCATGCAACCGTTTTCTTCTGTGAGCATTGCTAGTCGTGTCAACGAGACACGCCGCCCTCTGCCGCAGAGGTGGCTGCTCCCAGGGAGGTTGGCGGCCAGTGTTTACTCCACCCTCCATCCTCCTCGCCCGCTGAGGGCATGCCGAGCCCATCGAAAGTCCACAGATAATACCGCTCCTTTGCATATACATCGAAAATTATCAATCAGTTAGACCTGTCATATTGAGGAATTAAGTATGCTGAGTGAATAAGAATGAAACACAAGGCTGGTCACAGCATGACACGTTTCAGTGGATCTACCTGAAACAAGTAGTTTTGAAGTCTCCTTGGTATTCACACTGTAACTGCAATCAGCACTTCATTTGCAGTAGTGACACCTCAACAACGGCTCACTTCACATCCAGAAAGTAGGAAGCAGAAGGTTATGCTCCATTGTCAATAAACAGGACATATGAATTTGACAGGGATTATGCAAAATGGTCAGTACCACAGGGTTCAGTGCTAGGTCCATGGGATTTCTCTATATTGCTTAATGGAACATCGCTAAACATGACATCTCACTGCAGATGACTCATGTGCTGCTGTGATGGATATGGAATGTAATGTAAACGATACAGCTAATAAGATAGTAGATAACATCGACACTTGGCTTTCAGAGAATCGCTTAACAGTAACAAAACGTAGTGCATAGAGTTTCTGGCACAACTTATAGATAAGCAAAATTTTGCTGTCTCGAGGTGGACAGTCAGTGAAGTCGATAATTTTAAGTTCTTGAGAATGAGGGTAGATGAAAAATTTCAAGATCTTGTGCTGAAAATAAGTGCAGCAGAATTATTCCACTTTCTCAGATACTTAAACACAAAGGAACATTTATTTTGTATTGACGCTATTCTTCCCTAAAGCAAGAGTCTCCAAAATATTAGACCATGAGGGCTACACATCAAGTTTTCAATCTTAGTGTGGGCTGGATATCACATTTTCTTGGAAATTAAAGATAAAATCGTAACCGAATAGACTGCTTATGGAAACCTAATATTCTGTAAAAACCTCAAATACTCTTTATTACTCCTCAGTACACTCAGTGAGAGATACGAAATAAGTCTTTTGAAACAAAGATTTTCATAAACTATGGCTGTAGCTTAGTCTGCTGTATACAGGGTGTAACAAAAAGGTACGGCCAAACTTTCAGGAAACATTCCTCACACACAAAGAAAGAAAATATGTTATGTGGACATGTGTCCGGAAACGCTTACTTTCCATGTTAGAGCTCATTTTATTACTTCTCTTCAAATCACATTAATCATGGAATGGAAACACACAGCAACAGAACGTACCAGCGTGACTTCAAACACATTGTTACAGGAAATATGCAAAATGTCCTCCGTTAACGAGGATACACGCATCCACCCTCCGTCGCATGGAATCCCTGATGCGCTGATGCAGCCCTGGAGAATGGCGTATTGTATCACAGCCGTCCACAATACGAGCACGAAGAGTCTCTACATTTGGTACCGGGGTTGCGTAGACAAAAGCTTTCAAATGCCCCCATAAAGTCAAGAGGGTTGAGGTCAGGAGAGAGTGGAGGCCATGGAATTGGTCCGCCTCTACCAATCCATTGGTCACCCAATCTGTTGTTGAGAAGCGTAAGAGCACTTCGACTGAAATGTGCAGGAGCTCCGTCGTGCATGAACCACATGTTGTGTCGTACTTGTAAAGGCACATGTTCTAGTAGCACGGGTAGAGTATCCAGTATGAAATCATGATAACGTGCTCCATTGAGCGTAGGTGGAAGAACATGGGGCCCAATCAAGACATCACCAACAATGCCTGCCCAAACGTTCACAGAAAATCTGTGTTGATGACGTAATTGCACAATTGCGTGCGGATTCTCGTCAGCTCACACAGTTGATTGTGAAAATTTCCAATTTGATCACGTTGGAATGAAGCCTCGTCCGTAAAGAGAACATTTGCACTGAAATGAGGATTGACACATTGTTGGATGAACCATTCGCAGAAGTGTACCCGTGGAGGCGAATCAGCTGCTGATAATGCCTGCACACGCTGTACATGGTACGGAAACAACTGGTTCTCCTGTAGCACTCTCCATACAGTGACGTGGTCAACGTTACCTTGTACAGCAGCAACTTCTTTGACGCTCACATTAGGGTTATCGTCAACTCACGAAGAAATGGCTCGTCCATTGCAGGTGTCCTCGTCGTTCTAGGTCTTCCCCAGTCGCGAGTCATAGGCTGGAATGATCCGTGCGCCCTAAGACGCCGATCAATTGCTTCGAACGTCTTCCTGTCGGGACACCTTCGTTCTGGAAATCTGTCTCGATACAAACATACCGCGGCACGGCTATTGCCCCGTGCTAATCCATACATCAAATGGGCATCTGCCAACTCTGCATTCGTAAACATTGCTCTGACTGCAGAACCACGTTCGTGATGAACACTAACCTGTTGATGCTACGTACTGATGTGCTTGATGCTAGTACTGTAGAGCAATGAGTCGCATGTCAACACAAGCACCGAAGTCAACATTACCTTCCTTCAATTGGGCCAACTGGCGGTGAATGGAGGAAGTACATGCTGACGAAACTAAAATGAGCTCTAACATGGAAATTAAGCGTTTCCGGACACATGTCTAAATAACATCTTTTCTTTATTTGTGTGTGAGCAATGTTTCCTGTTTGACCCTACCTTTTTGTAACACCCTGGATTTAAAATCTCTCGTAATGGCTGTCACTTAGTTTACTTCGTGGTTTAGATTTTGTAAATTTCGAGAAAGGTAACGTTAATTCACACCTATATGCAGTGTCAAATGCAGATAACAAATATCATGCATAATCTTTCATTTTGAGGTAATTGTAAAATAGAACATGGCTTCCATCTTTAACCTTGTCTTTAAGGATGTCATTGACTTGCAGATCAATATTTTCCATTTGCAGTGCTTTCTGGACATGTCCACTTCAGAGGAAAAGAGGAAATTTTCTATCTGTCGTCTTGTTCAAAAAGTATATTCTATCTGAAACCTTTAACATGTGGATAAAGGTCAAAAATAATATTCTCCTCCCCTCGAATTTTTTATTAAATTCATTCAAATGGGAAGCAACGTCAGCCAAGAGAGCTAGTTTCCATGGCCAGTCTTCCAAAGGATTGTTTCTCTCATTCATAAATGTTTCAGTCTAGGTTAAGCAACTTACTGCCATGTGGTATGAAATATCACGTGACAAAGATTATATCTCTTCTGCGAAAGGCTTGAATTAACATTGTTTGAATCTATGACATCGAAGGAAACTAAGAACAGAAATTAGCGACTTCATCACACAGGACACGTTGTAATAAAACTGAATATGGTGAGATAAATGTACTAAACGATCGTGGATCATATGAAATGACCGACTCCCAAGTTGAAGATTCAAAACCTAGACATACACTACTAGACAGCAATACGAAAATGTATAAACGTCAACGTATATAAACACTTTATGTAATTACTATGATTATTATGAACTTCTTAAAAAGATAAGCAATAATAAACAATTATTTCTTTTTTATTTTTGTAATGTTTCAACGATGATTTTGCACGAATAGATCGATATATGATAGTATTTTTTTGTTTCATGTTGTTATAGGTAAATATTTGTTCTAGTTCAGTACGAGTTTGGAGTACGAGTTGGGAGTGCGAGTACGGAGCACACGTTATGTGTCTGCGGCGCTGCCATGGTGATTGATATAAATTTGTATTGTGAACTGAAATGACTAAAAATACATCCATCCAACAACAGAAAGATCATCGGTGTTCATATTGTATAACAAAATGAAGCCGAGCATCCTCTAGACCAGTATAAAAAGTTGTGTTTCAGAATGTATTACGAGCCAACGACTTTCAACAACGAAGGACAATAAAAGATGAGTATTTGGAAAACTTTTCATTCCGATTCTAGAGTTGCCGTCTCTCTCTGTAGTGTGTCGCTATGTCAGCGTGCAAAGTGCTGAGAAAATATGACCTGCCGCCCAAATTTCAACTTACTGCAAAATCAATAAATCGATTTTGGGTTACGTTCGATAATACCACTGGCTTCGCATTCTGAACTTAGTCTCCCAACGAAACCTGCAAGTTTGTGACACATTTCTCCCTCTACCTGTTGGGTACATTACAGCTGACAAAGAGACAGCCTCACATTGTAAGGAAATAATGTCTATCAGTTCTAGAGTAACTTCGAAGTCTGCGTTAAAACCTCTAAGAAACAAAAGGACATGAGCAGTATCAGAGATGTCTGCAGATTCGTCCAGGTCTATTAAATAGCAAGTAAACAAAGGTGCCTTTTCTTATAATTGATGTGATAAATTATGAACAATATCTTCGACTCCATGCATAACTGCTGAGAGAGTAACTATTTTACTTTTTTCATCTGTATCTACATCTATAGTCCGCAACCCACTTTGCAATATGTGGCGGAGAATGCTTTGTGTGCCATTGTCACTTCCTCCTTTCTCTTTTCCAGTCGCGTAAGGTTCGCGAGATGAACGAAATAACGATTGCTGGTAAGCCACTGTGTGGGCTCCTATCTCTCTCATTTTATCTTGATGCTCTTTTCGCGAAATACACGTAGAATGCAGCAATATACAAGGACAGAAAAAAATTACAACTCCAAGGAGCAGTTGCGCGACGTAAATGAGAGTTGGTAGGCGTGTTTCTGTATCTGAAAGATGATATCTATTCATATTTCGTACCCGTCGCATAAAATTAGTGCTAGTGCCGTGAAGATACAAATCAGGTTCGCTTTAAATACACGCTGTAACAGTCATGAGCGTTGGTAACCTTTGAGATTGTATGTGATGAGTTGACGTTAGTAAAGAATGCCTTTAAGGCTACAAAGATGGTTCTGTCAGCACCTCACTGAATTAGATCGCTGTCGTGTAAAAGAACTATGAAAATCTGGGACTTCCTCCTGCGATACAGCAGAAATACTTGGTAGAAATCTAGCCAGTGTACATGATTGTTGGGAGAGGTGGTTGCGAGAATGTACAGCCGCAAGAAGACTGGGCTCTGGACAGCCACGTCACAGTATTCAGAAGGAAGGCCATCGCGTTGGGCATACGGCCCTAGTGCATAGTACTGCATCTACAGCAGCAGTATGAGCAGAAGTTGGCACCACAGTGACACAACGATCTGTTACAAATCGGTTACTTCAAGGACAGCTACGAGCCAGGTGCTCTGTAGCGTGCATTTTACTGATCCCAAGTCCGCCCCGATAGCTGAATGGTCAGCGTGACGGACCGCCGTACTAAGGGGCACGGGTTCGATTCCTGGCTGGATCGGAGATTTTCTCCGCTCAGAGACTGGGTGTTGTGTTGTCTTCATCATCATTTCATCCCCATCTGGCGGGCAGGTCGCCCAATGTAGCGTCGAATGTAATAATACCTGCACCAAGGCGGCCGGACCTGCCCCGTAAGGGGCCGGCCTCTGTGGCCTAGAGGTTCTAGGCGGTTCAGTCTGGAACCGCGCGACCGCTACGGTCGCAGGTTCGAATCCTGCATTTGGCATGGATGTGTGTGATGTCCTTAGGTTAGGTAGGTTTAAGTGGTTCTGAGTTCTAGGGGACTGATGACCTCAGATGTTACGTCCCATAGTGCTCAGAGCCATTTGAACCATTTGAATTTGCCCCGTTAGGGGCCTCCCGGCCAATGACGCCAAGCGCTCATTTCCATTTCCATTTCATTGATCACAAATCATGGCCATATGCGATTTCAGTGGTGTCAAATAAGAGCTCATTGGAGGGCAGGGTAAAGGTCTGTTGTGTTTCCTGATGCTCGCTGGTTCTGCCTCGTTACCAGTGATGGCCGTGTGTAGGATAGGAGGACCACAGTTGAGGGAGCGCAACCAACCTGTCCGCATTCTAGACACTCTGGACCCACACCTGGTGTCATGGTCTGGGCTGCGATTTCGTATGACGGCAGGAGCATTCTTGTGGCTATCCCAGGTACCCTGACCGTAAAATTGTACCTCACTCTGGTGAGTCAACCTGTCGTGCTGCCGTTCATGAACAGCATCACTGTTGAAACCCAGCATGCTCTACCGGTTGTCGACATGTTGTCTTGGCCTGCTCGATCACCAGATCTGTCTGCAGTCGATCATATATGGGATGTCATCAAACAACTCCAGCGTCATCCGCAAACATCATTAACCATCCTTGTATTGGTCGACCAAATGCAAAAGGCAAGGAGTCCCATCCCACAAACTGACATTCGGTGCCTGTACACCACAATGAATGAACGTTTGGATGCTTGCATTCAATAGTCTGTCGGCTACAGCATTTCACAGTCGCTTAAAACTGCCTCCGTTCCATACTGGACTCCTAGTACAGGAACCAGCTATGAATTTCTTGAAATAAGGCAGTCTCGGTTGCAAAATCTTTTTTATTTGAAAGAAATGTTGGTTTTCCATATCAATTTTTCTGCCAATCTCATGATGACCCCGAAGGGCGAAACTCGTCATTTTCCGTAAATAAAAAATATTTTGCAACCGAGACTGTCTTATTTCAAGAAAATCAAATTGGCTTATTTCGCTCTTACGTTAATCTGTCACCTTGCAATATTAATCAGTTAAATATGTTACCTAGACGAATGTATTCCCGAAATTCCTTTAATTTACATTAACTATTTTTTGGGGCTGCGTTTTTTTGTCAGTATATTTGTTGACTTCTCTAGCATCATATGCTTTCACAACTTTAACGGTAGATTCAGAACGCCTCTCCTGCATTGTCTGGAACTGGAGTTATCCGAGCATCTCCGTGACGCTCTACGCTTACTAAATGAAATTGTAACGAAATGTGCTGCCCTAATTTGGACCTTCTCTGTTTCCTCTATCCGTCCTATCTGGTACGGATCCCATACTGATGAGCAAAACTGAAGTGTTTTGTAAGCTACACTACTGGCCATTAAAATTGCTACACCAAGAATAAATGCAGATGATAAACGGGTGTTCATTGGGGAAATATATTATACTAGAACTGACATTTGATTGGATGGCGTGTACAGGTACAGCTGCCCATGCAGCTTCCACACGATACCACAGTTCATCAAGAGTAGTCACTGGAGTATTGTGACGAGCCAGTTGATTGGCCACTATTGACCAGACGTTTTCAATTGGTGAGAGATCTGGAGAATGTGCTGGACAGGGTAGCAGTCGAACATTTCCTGTATCCAGAAAGGCCCGTACAGGACCTGCAACATGCGGTCGTGCATTATCCTGCTGAAATGTAGGTTTTCGCAGGGATCGAATGAAGGGTAGAGCCACGGGTCATAACACATCTGAAATGTAACGTCCACTGTTCAAAGTGCCGTCAATGTGAACAAGAGGTGATTTGTAACCAATGGCACGCCATACCATCACGCCGGGTGATACGCCAGTATGGCAATGACGAATACAAGCTTCCAATATGCGTTCACCGCAATGTTGCCAAACACGGATGCGATAATCATGATGCTCTAACAGAACCTGAATTCATCCGAAAAAATGATGTTCTGCCATTCGTACACCCAGGTTCGTCGTTGAGTACACCACCGCAAGCGCTCCAGTCTGTGGTGCAGCTTCAAGGGTAACCTCAGCCATGGTGATCATAGCTCTCAAAGTATGCATTTTAGAGCCCATGTATGCTAGATCATTCCTCCTGGGGCATCCTGTATATTGGGAAATGTAACGTTCCTATAACGCTTTCTTGGGGTGTGCCCGATGTCTCTCCATTAAAAATGACATGCTGCATTCTGTTTGCTAGGATCTCTGAAGTCCAATCACAAGCTCGCCTGACATTTAGTAAGCTTGTATTTTGTTCATTAGGTGGCAATGAAATTGTATTGCACCCCCTTATGTAAGTCAATGGACACATCGTCAGTCTTTAGCACTACTTCTCAGCACAAATCACAGTAACATTATTATATTACAACACCCTGCGAATGTTACTCGGCTTTCATTTGAATTGGTGACTGATCATACTTTAGTTTTTAAGTCCAACATACAAAACTTTCTTATGGTATAATTATCTAGATAGCTTATTATATATAAAGAAGTACTGAGTGCACAAAATCGGGCAATGAAATCAACATTCGGCGTACAGCCATAATCATCTTACAGACAACTCCCCAAAGAACTTCTTCATAATCAACTCATCATAATTTTATAAGTATAGTAATGTCCACAAGACTAAAGGAAACCAATACTTACTAAAGCTGTTGGTAGCTAAAAAAGTACTTCAATATGAAGAAAGAAAAAATTTCATTATTTGCCCAATAACGTGAAATATCTGATATGTAGCAAAGAGAATTTTAAATATAGCCTTAAATATTTTTTCTGGGAATCTCTGATATTTTGCAGACGAAATTTTCTTTGGAAATGGCATCATGTACGGCTGAAAGAAATGAGGTAATAGTTTACGTGTATCGCGAGGCACGTAAGTAAAAGTACACTGTGAAACTAGTGCACAGGTTAGTTATCTGTAAATGGCCATCAGTAGTCACTCAAACAAATCATGTATGGGTAGCCTCTAATCTGACTGATTCCACATCATTTCGAGAAACATCTTGACAATGACCAATGGTACATGCAAGGAATTAACCTGTTTTATTGTCAGTGTAGCAGCTGTCATTTGCACTCCAAAGCATGAACGGAATTACATTTAGAATACAGTTATAATAATAATAATAATAATAATAATAATAATAACAATTATTATTATTATTATTATTATTACTATTATAACTGCCAGTCAGATACAGTGTTATCACAAGAGATGAGTCGAGGGATCTATAAGTTCTATGGATCGAATGTAACACAGCACTTACGAAATATTTATGTGCTACTGATCAGAAATTGTATTTCGAGTGGCGTGAGGTCCAATACAGAGGGAGCAGTGATTTTTGGCACTCAGAATTCATTCCAGAAGCACCTTCTGTGATAGCCAGCGTGAAGCAAAGCAAGCGCTGTATCATGTATAAGATACAGAGGCGAGCGAGTGCACGGGACTTACCCTAGTTCACTGCTAGTAGCGTCACGTCATCGTAACGCGCCTGCATATAGTATTGCACCACATTTAACATAAAAGTAAAAATTAAGATTTGTGTGTAAAACTTTGTTAAAGTATAGTTCTATGTAATAATGTTTCAGGTAACAAATCTTAATGTTATAAAATTAATAGTTTACGTAAAATTCACGTTTTGAAAGAAAAATAGGAGGCGCTAAATAATGACGCTAGGAAGCCAAAATTTGGTGAGAAGGTGCAGTAAGAAGTCATTAATGAGTGGTGCTGGTTTCCAAAACCATAAAACTAAAATTGACTCCAGAATCCGCGTTTTTCGGAAAAATCAGAGGCGCGAAATAATAGAGCTACAATATTGAAAATTGGTAGGATGCTTCAGTTCACCCTAATAATAATAATGGAAATACCACAATCAGTTACCTCTTCTAGTTTTTTAGTAATTTAGTAAAAACTACTTTTGTGAGTAAAATGTACATAAGCATTATAGATTAAGTACTTTAAATTTTAATGATAAAACAAATTCTATAAGACCAATGATCAGATAGGACAATTAACAAAGCTACACCAAGTTTTAGTCTTGTAGCATAATTAACAGCTGATACAAGTCTTGATAAAGCTATGGTTCAGAGGTAACAATCTACCGTTAGTTCCATTGTAAAAATCCTAGAGAGTAAAGTTTTAATTTTAGCTGGCTGAGATTTTCTACGTGCTTCTGTACTGCTCAGATGTATGTATACAAAAATTGAGAAGTTTGTAAAGCTATTATTAAATGTGATATTTAAGATTATGTGCCTGAGATAGCGGTCATTTGGAGGCCGCAGGCATCTGCATATGAACGGAAAGAACAGATGCTCTCTTGGCGGTACGCGCCGGAGCTATATAAAAAGAGCGGCAGAGGCAGTAGTAAGCTCACTCCGCATTAGACCAACGCCTAGTCCACGCGAGCTTAACATCCGATCGCGCCTCGCCTCGGGTGACGTCATAGCGGGCTGTGACATGCGCGTACTTAGCAATGTAAACGGACATTGAAAATCGCGAGGACTGTACACCGTCCTGGATCGTTTAGACTTCGGTAACAAACTGTTATTGTGCCGTCCGTGTGAAGTATAATTCCGCGTGGCAAGTGGTGACTAACTCCACTTTTAAGGCGAGCATTAATTTTTTTTTTACATTATTGCGAACTATTAATAGAGCACCGTTAGTTAGAGTAATGAACTATTCGGGAGGAACTTGCTGTAGAAGTCGCCTCTGAACTATTAAACGGTTGGCTGAATTAACAATATTTAATGTCTTTAGCATTTTCAGAAGTTTCGAGTAATTTGTGTGAGCCTTTAAGATAATAAAATCTTGTTTGGAACGTTAAATTTTATTGAAGCAGCCCTAATCCCGTGAAGAACTATGGATATTTTTCGTTTAGCTGGGCTGTACAGGAATGTGGCCGTGCAGACTGGGAACTAAGGTCAGTAAGTTTCCCTTCGCTTTCTGACTGGCCACCAAATTAGTTGCCAGGCTCGCGTGATTTAAGGTGGCAATGTTCAACTTTCATTCAACATTAAACAACGACTTCTTCGCCGTCCCACATATGTTGCATCGGCAATAGTCTGTTACGTGCAATGAACATTCAAACAACTCATTCGACGACTTCTTCGCCGCCCCACATATGGTGCTTATCGGCCGGGAAAACTGAATTAAAAGCAAATAAAAGTGCTCGATGTGTGAAAGCGATTGGTATAAATTAACGAACTCGGTAGGCAATAACAGGACACTGAATTGAACTAGTGTGGGAACAGTGTTACCAGTAAAGGCGGGTGTAGTGTATAAACAATAAGTGTCTACCGCTGTACGTTGGTTAGTGACGATGGTGAGGAAGGCGACGATGCTGGATCGCGGCTGCCGACGGCGCTGAGACTAAAGGAAGACGGTGCGTCATCGCGGAGCTGCGCTGATCTGCGAGACAGCTGCCGGCTGCGCCGAGCGGTCAACGGTGCCTTGCTGCCCCCCCCCCCCCCCCTGGAGCTATTGCAGTAGGCGATTCCTGTGGCGGTACTCGACGCTACGGCTGCTGCTGCTGCCTTCAATACGTCGCGACGCGTCGCATCACGATTGCTGGTACACCGCGACGACATCATTCGTCGAAATCAAGCATTTAAGTTAAGTCAAAGACTTTTAAAATATTTATTAACTGCTGCTAACAAACTAAAAGATATGGAAAGTAGTGTACATTTCAGAAGGGAACCGGTCTCTGACCAAGAATCCTCAGGATCAGGAATTGAGTTTAATGAGGATGGTTCCATTAATCCCTCAAATATTGAACTAGAACGTAATTTGTCACCAGTAAATTATGACTTTAATTTAAATGAGAGTGCAGGGATGCAATCAATAAGTGAAATAGAAGTCAAAAGGGAGCCAGTAGAGTTGCTAACTTTGTCAAGTAGTGAAACTGAGCTCAATATATCTCCAGCTCAGTCAAGTCAAGAGATACAAAGTATCAAGGTAGAAGCTCCGGATTGGATGCAAATACTGTTTGCCAAACTCGAATCAAACCAAAATAAAATTGAGGCTAAAATTGAAAATAGTAATAAAGAGTTGGAGAATAAAATTGAGGTTAGTAATAAAGGGTTGGAAAATAAAATTGAGGATAGTAATAAAGAACTAAAAGAAGAACTGCAATCAAAATGGAATAGTTTGAATTATAAGATAGATGCTATTCATCATGACATTCAAGTAAAAGTAGGGCAACAGTTAACTAAAATGCATAGTACTTTCAAATGTGAAATAGATCAAATTCAAAAAAATTATCAAGAGGCAGATGAACTTTTGGAAGTGAGGTTGTCCGAAAGATTGAGCAACGAGTCCAAACTTTGCTCTGACAAAGTTAAAGAGGTACAAATTAAAGTAGATACTTGTCAGAAAAACATTGAGAAAGTAAAAGAAACCTGTACCGAAATTCGTGGTGCAGTGGAACAAAGATGTTCTGCCAGGATAGAAGCAGTAGAGTCACAAGTAGAGGAATTAAATACTAACATGGCTAACCTAGAAAATAGAGTAACCTCTGTTAATTCTAGTCATTCTACTGTACAGCATGTGACTTCAGTTGGCGCCGCTTTTATAGGGTGTCGACAGTTTTTGCGCTTTGATCCTGACAAGTACATTCACCCTCTTGAATTTTGGAATGACTTTGAGGATGTTCTCCCCAACACGTGGTCAGAAAGAGAAAAAATTTCATTTATAAGAAGTCATTTGTCAGGTGATGCTTTGCGATGGTCAGCGGATGTAATGATCAAATGTAAAACTTTATCTGAATTTAAGTCTGCATTTCTCAACGAATACTGGTCACATAACAAACAAAATGATGTGTTAAGGGAATTCTGGAGTGGTAAGAAGTTTTTCCCAGGGCGTGAATCAGTAAAGGATTTCGCTAGGAAGTGGGTTTCAAGACTGTCACATTTGACAGAAAATATGAAGCCAGATATGATCATTATGGGTTTAGAAGGTAAGCTGCCGTGGTACTGGCAGAAGAGGATCATTTCCGCCCCTAGAGATAATATAGACAAATTTATTGAATATCTGGAAAGAGTGGAAAGAGTAGCTGCTGCTGAGGAGCAGGTGCAGCAGAATAACAAATCTTCTAACAATCACGTACAAAATAATGGAAACGTGAACGTTAGAAATATGGAAGTTAGGCACACCAAAACAAACTATCGAAGCCAAAGCCGTGGCAGAGGAAGAGGGGGTAGATACTCACCACGCTTTCGTAACAACTACTATGACGAAAGTGGAGAAGTAAATCCTATGCCATTAAGACAAGAAGGGAGTCATGATGCTACTATATCTAGTGGTGTCACAGATGAACACAACAGGCCGCGTGTGGGAAACTAAATCCCGTCTATGAGGAAACTGGCGCTCACCAGGCGGTAACAGTAACACAGCCAGTAACGGAAACACAGACAATCAGCCAACATACACAGACAGACAACATGGATGACGAAATAAATACAGATAATACCAGTGATGTGTTAAGCCACTCTCACAAAATAGTGGATAGTATTTTGGATACACTAGAAAAATGGGTCAAGGAAGAACAGGAACTCAAGGTAGATAATGGGGAAGAAATAGATAATGGGTTTGAGTCTGATGGGAATAATGATGAAGTAAAAGCTTACATCTTCGATGAAAATGGCAATCTAAAAGCTGAAGTAGAAGTAGCAGAAGTAGAATCAGTACTGCAAAACTTTAGAGAGGAGGAAATGATGAATGAAGGGGGTAGAAATAGTAACGAGGTGAAAGAATCTAGTAGCTGTGTAAACGTGCCACAAATGGTTGAAGGTGACGACATTCTTATGAACAGCAATATTGCGCAGGGACGCAGTTGCTCAGAGGTAGAGGATAATTTGGCTGATGTGCAGCAAACAAAAGTAGAAAAAGTCGTCAGATGCTTCGATTTAAAGTTAGTGGACAGATTAGAGAAAGCAGCTAAGATTATAGAGCATGATGAGCCCCAGGATGTAAATGTAAATGTAATTGCAACTGATCAGAATTACTTTAGCTGGAAGAACATAGAACGAGATTTATTAGACGAGGTGTGTGAGCAACCTGTTCAATGTAAAATAACTCACCCTGTTATCAAAGTAAACATATCAGGAGTCACTGTGCGTTGTCTGCTTGACAGTGGCAGTGAAGCAAGTGCTTTATCACAAACATTCTTTGACACCATACCCAATAAAGAGAAGTTAACAGTTATGAAAGTAAGTGGCTTAAAGATTATAGGTGCTACTGGAAAAGTCTCTAGACCAGTTCAACACGAAGCTTTGATACCCATTGGTATAAATGACGTAGTAATAGATCATCCTTGTTTGATTGTGCTAGGCTTAAGTGTTGATATGTTGATTGGTACTGATTTCTTATCAAAGTACCAGGGAAAGATCAATTTTGATCAGAACAACTTAATTTTAACTTTACCTGACTCTAAAGTGATAAGAGAGTCTTTTATAGGAAGTCATATAGGCGGTAGTAATGAAACTTGGGAACTGCGTATTAGAGTAATAAAGAATAAAGGATACGTGCAGGAAAATTTGGTTTTCAGTGAGAATGAGGAAAGTGCTAAGGTTGAAGAGAGACACATTCTAAAGGAATTTAAAATTAACAGTAATTAATTACTGTAGGGAGTCTGCCACTCTTTGGCGGATACACGGTTTGGCGTACCGTGCAGTCCCAGCTGGGTGAAACTTTATTTCCTTTTCAAGTTTCATTCCCTTCTTCTGGTCTATCATAACAGGTAAGAATCACATATGTCTTCATGTTGTATATATGCTATTAGGTTTTAAGTATTCTTAGTAAGGATCTACCTAGTGAATGGCAAAACAAAAGTCTGAGTACCAATAAGAGGCAAACATGGCTAAAATAAATAAATTAAAATATTTCATGTAATTGTAAAGGGTTAGAAACTACAACTAAGAGAGACACTTTGCAGTATACGAAGTACGGTATGAATATGAATAATCCATGAGATTATGCAGAAGGTAGTATGTTGCTAGAAATAAGGTTGTCTGAAGGAAAACAGCGTAAGAAGGTAATGCTCATAGAGGCAAGCAATGGCGTTTTAGAATTAAATAAATGGAGATGTGTGGAAGTGGTGTGAGGATCGCACCAAATATATAGAAACAGGACGTCAATAGGCTGACAAAAGGAAGGGAGAAAGAAGTGGAGAAATGAAGTATTTTGAATCTGGAAGAAAAGGGAGAAAATGAATAAGGTGAAGAAGTGAAGTAAGTAAATTGAAGTAAATGATGTAGGATTAAAGAATAATTCCCTCACGTCTCGTGAAATGGTGAAAAACGCTAAATCTTGCTTGAGGCAAATAAATAGTTAAACAGACAACAGAAACACACAAATATTGGAAAATGCAGAAATTTGGAATCGGTATACTGAAAATAACTAATTTCTTTAGTAATTCATACAATAAAGCAAAGTGCTGGTCAGCAAATGACTTCTTTGATGAACTAATCCATACGATAATTAAGCCAGAGTACATTAAAACTAAAAGGTTACTCAATTTTCTAAGTTAAAGCAAGATCTTAATATATTAATTTGCTAAAAGAATTTTCACTATTTAGGAACCTAAAAGATTATTTATGAAAGAAGAAAGTAGGAGCTATTGTATCAGATACGACTTAGTGCTAAATGTCTTTCTGACAACTTCACAATTAGTGAAATAGTGCGAGAATATAAACTATAAAATGTACTTTGTCCTACCTTAGATATAAGTTGAAAACAGAAACTTAGACTGTATTGTCTGTTTCTCAGGGACATGCAGGCTGCATGAATGACTGACAACAAGCGGTAGGGAGATTGGAAGTAGAGACGCAAACCACAGTGAATACAATTTCCTCCCACAATTTTGTCAATCAGTGAAATTAAATGAGTGTTACAATAGGACACCCACCACAGTGCCGAGTATTATAGTAAAAGAAAAATGTGAGTGCGTTGCAGTGATAAAAGTCGTGTGTATTTTCTTTTTCAGGAAGAGACTGATTTTAAAGAAAAAAAAATAACTATTTTGTAACCATTGAAAAATTTATATTTCCATGTAAATGTATGTAAATAATTTGTGAATGTCTTCTGTACTAGGTTTTCTATGTGTATATGAGTATGGTTATTTTGTGTATGTAGTAATAAGGAATTTCCTAAGAAGAAGCAACTTAAGTTGAAAGAGGTATACTAAAGTAATCCATCGCTTGTTTGTTCTTTTAGAAATTTAATTTTGTTCAAAAATAGATTTTCACGAAAATTAAAAAGGGGGTGATGAAGCAAAGCAAGCGCTGTATCATGTATAAGATACAGAGGCGAGCGAGTGCACGGGACTTACCCTAGTTCACTGCTAGTAGCGTCACGTCATCGTAACGCGCCTGCATATAGTATTGCACCACATTTAACATAAAAGTAAAAATTAAGATTTGTGTGTAAAACTTTGTTAAAGTATAGTTCTATGTAATAATGTTTCAGGTAACAAATCTTAATGTTATAAAATTAATAGTTTACGTAAAATTCACGTTTTGAAAGAAAAATAGGAGGCGCTAAATAATGACGCTAGGAAGCCAAAATTTGGTGAGAAGGTGCAGTAAGAAGTCATTAATGAGTGGTGCTGGTTTCCAAAACCATAAAACTAAAATTGACTCCAGAATCCGCGTTTTTCGGAAAAATCAGAGGCGCGAAATAATAGAGCTACAATATTGAAAATTGGTAGGATGCTTCAGTTCACCCTAATAATAATAATGGAAATACCACAATCAGTTACCTCTTCTAGTTTTTTAGTAATTTAGTAAAAACTACTTTTGTGAGTAAAATGTACATAAGCATTATAGATTAAGTACTTTAAATTTTAATGATAAAACAAATTCTATAAGACCAATGATCAGATAGGACAATTAACAAAGCTACACCAAGTTTTAGTCTTGTAGCATAATTAACAGCTGATACAAGTCTTGATAAAGCTATGGTTCAGAGGTAACAATCTACCGTTAGTTCCATTGTAAAAATCCTAGAGAGTAAAGTTTTAATTTTAGCTGGCTGAGATTTTCTACGTGCTTCTGTACTGCTCAGATGTATGTATACAAAAATTGAGAAGTTTGTAAAGCTATTATTAAATGTGATATTTAAGATTATGTGCCTGAGATAGCGGTCATTTGGAGGCCGCAGGCATCTGCATATGAACGGAAAGAACAGATGCTCTCTTGGCGGTACGCGCCGGAGCTATATAAAAAGAGCGGCAGAGGCAGTAGTAAGCTCACTCCGCATTAGACCAACGCCTAGTCCACGCGAGCTTAACATCCGATCGCGCCTCGCCTCGGGTGACGTCATAGCGGGCTGTGACATGCGCGTACTTAGCAATGTAAACGGACATTGAAAATCGCGAGGACTGTACACCGTCCTGGATCGTTTAGACTTCGGTAACAAACTGTTATTGTGCCGTCCGTGTGAAGTATAATTCCGCGTGGCAAGTGGTGACTAACTCCACTTTTAAGGCGAGCATTAATTTTTTTTTTACATTATTGCGAACTATTAATAGAGCACCGTTAGTTAGAGTAATGAACTATTCGGGAGGAACTTGCTGTAGAAGTCGCCTCTGAACTATTAAACGGTTGGCTGAATTAACAATATTTAATGTCTTTAGCATTTTCAGAAGTTTCGAGTAATTTGTGTGAGCCTTTAAGATAATAAAATCTTGTTTGGAACGTTAAATTTTATTGAAGCAGCCCTAATCCCGTGAAGAACTATGGATATTTTTCGTTTAGCTGGGCTGTACAGGAATGTGGCCGTGCAGACTGGGAACTAAGGTCAGTAAGTTTCCCTTCGCTTTCTGACTGGCCACCAAATTAGTTGCCAGGCTCGCGTGATTTAAGGTGGCAATGTTCAACTTTCATTCAACATTAAACAACGACTTCTTCGCCGTCCCACATATGTTGCATCGGCAATAGTCTGTTACGTGAAATGAACATTCAAACAACTCATTCGACGACTTCTTCGCCGCCCCACAAGCGATACAAACACGGCCCAATAGATTCGAAACATATTTATGATATAGTTATGACATGAAACGAATGTGGTTGACACACTAGATACAAGGTTGTCACAAAGTATTCACACATATATGCCACGTCTTCCTTCAAACCGCAAAGTGTATTTTACAGTCATTGACAGACGAATTGGGATGAACTCAGAGATCATAAGAAGAACGAAAACGATCAATAGCATGGTACATAAATGTTTGGCTTTAAGCACTATGGGACTTAACTTCAGAGGTCATCGGTCCCCTAGAACTTAGAAATACTTAAACCTAACTAAGCTAAGGACATCAGACACATTGATGCCTGAGGCAGGATTCGAACCTGCAACCGTAGCGGTCGCGTGGTTCCAGACTGAAGCGCCTGGAACAGCTCGGCCAACTCGGCCGGCCCACAAATGTTCAAAATTTCGTAAAAATACTACAGATTCAGAGGCATGTAATAAGTATTTTCAGGCACTGTGATGTATTTCAGTAGTATTACCTCCATGGATGCTTAGAACTAAGTCAGTGGTTCAATGGAGCTTATTTGTACTGTTGATATATAATGACCAGTTATCGAATGCAGATAAGTCATAAGTGTCCATACAACATGGGAAAAATACTCCCTCGTTTACTGAACTGAAGGTCTGAGACTCCAGTCTCATAAAGCCAGGTGTTCGCCTCCTCAGTTGCATGTTTTGGGTAATGAAAGACACGGTGTTAGAAACAGTAGAGAACAGTGCTGGCAGTAACAGTAGTAGTAGCAGAGGATACTACTGTTACTACTGCTAGTACTACTACTTGTACTACCGCTGCTACTAACGCTGCTGCTTTCCTTAGGTAACTGTTGCTGTCGAGAGCATTACAAGTTCAAATAGTTTTGATCCTAGCGGCGACCTATGGGGACCTCTTGCATCCTTTTCGTTGCTCCTTCAGTATAACACTGCAAAATGCGGGCTGCAGCGTCATGCTGGACAGAACGTATGACTGCACATGTGGAATTAATACAGACATTAATGCATCGTCAGCCACAGGCGAAAATTTGGAAGTAAATTCGTTGATGAGGTTTTATCAGCCGAATAACATTGAAAACGTTTATCAATTACTACACTCCTGGAAATGGAAAAAAGAACACAGTGACACCGGTGTGTCAGACCCACCATACTTGCTCCGGACACTGCGAGAGGTCTGTACAAGCAATGATCACACGCACGGCACAGCGGACACACCAGGAACCGCGGTGTTGGCTGTCTAATGGCGCTAGCTGCGCAGCATTTGTGCACCGCCGCCGTCAGTGTCAGGCAGTTTGCCGTGGCATACGGAGCTCCATCGCAGTCTTTAACACTGGTAGCATGCAGCGACAGCGTGGACGTGAACCTTATGTGCAGTTGACGGACTTTGAGCGAGGGCGTATAGTGGGCATGCGGGAGGCCGGGTGGACGTACCGCCGAATTGCTCAACACGTGGGGCGTGAGGTCTCCACAGTACATCGATGTTGTCGCCAGTGGTCGGCGGAAGGTGCACGTGCCCGTCGACCTGGGACCGGACCGCAGCGACGCACGGATGCACGCCAAGACCGTAGGATCCTACACAGTGCCGTAGGGGACCGCACCGCCACTTCCCAGCAAATTAGGGACACTGTTGCTCCTGGGGTATCGGCGAGGACCAATCGCAACCGTCTCCATGTAGCTGGGCTACGGTCCCGCACACCGTTAGGCTGTCTTCCGCTCACGCCCCAACATCGTGCAGCCCGCCTCCAGTGTTGTCGCGACAGGCGTGAATGGAGGGACGAATGAAGAAGTGTCGTCTTCAGCGATGAGAGTCGCTTCTGCCTTGGTGCCAATGATGGTCGTATGCGTGTTTGGCGCCGTGCAGGTGAGTGCCAGAATCAGGACTGCATACGACCGAGGCATACAGGGCCAACACCCGGCATCATGGTGTGGGGAGCCATCACCTACACTGGCCGTACACCTCTGGTGATCGTCGAGGGGACACTGAATAGTGCACGGTACATCCAAACCGTCATCGAACCCATCGTTCTACCATTCCTAGACCGGCAAGGGAACTTGCTGTTCCAACAGGACAATGCACGTCCGCATGTATCCCGTGCCACCCAACGTGCTCTAGAAGGTGTAAGTCAACTACCCTGGCCAGCAAGATCTCCGGATCTGTCCCCCATTGAGCATGTTTGGGACTGGATGAAGCGTCGTCTCACGCGGTCTGTACATCCAGCACGAACGCTGGTCCAACTGAGGTGCCAGGTGGAAATGGCATGGCAAGCCGTTCTACAGGACTACACCCAGCATCCCTACGATCGTCTCCATGGGAGAATAGCAGCCTGCATTGCTGCGAAAGGTGGATATACACTGTACTAGTGCCGACATTATGCATGCTCTGTTGCCTGTGTCTATGTGCCTGTGGTTCTGTCAGTGTGATCATGTCATGTATCTGACCCCAGGAATGTGTCAATAAAGTTTCCCCTTCCTGGGACAATGAATTCACGGTGTTCTTATTTCAATTTCCAGGAGTGTACATTTGCGTTGTTATTGCAGTAAAACGTCACCAATAGGCATGACATTTTTGTATGTTAATTCTTTCTACTTATTCTAGTAGTCACATATTTTCCAGAAAGTATCCAAATATAACACGGAAAGTGCTTGCAAAAATTATATCATTGTGCGACTCATAGTTCAGGTTATAAATCATAAGTACTGCGATACGCAAATATCTAGGTTGTCTTAAAATAGAGCGCAATTTACTTAGACATCACTCATCCAGTGTTAATGAGAGCACTTATCAACTTCAAATGAACTTTTAACGTAAATTAAAACCTTTCATGAACTTTTTCATTATTCTCTGGCTGAATAATTCGAAACCAACAAAACCGACATAGTTAGGGTTTTGCATCTTCAATAATAAAAGTTTTACATTACTGATGTAAATATTTTTTAGGTAATCTATTGACCTGATATAATTAAACTTTTCTTGAGATATTTGAGTCTCATTTTATCTACAATAATGATAGGAGCTGAAGAAATGAATTAAAATTTGTGCCACAGCTGGGACATGAACCCGGATCTCTTTGCTTACAAGACAGGTGTGATAGACATTATATCACGGCAGCAGTATAGCTAATACAGTTGCATGAACTACCCTAATCCAACGCCTTCCGAAACACAAATCTCAATTCCTGTCTTCAGCTTATTTTCTCCTTCTTAGATCATCGCTATTGCCAAAGCTCTCCAGTATTGGAATAGCACCCCTGTGATGGATGTAATGGGGAAATCCTGCCCTTATCTCAGGTGTAGGTGATTATAGATCTGATATAGACAAATATTCCTTGAGGCTTCATTATCGTAGATAAAGATGAGACTCAAATGTCTACATCTGAAGTAAAGGCAGGTTTCCCCCATTATGTCCAATGCTGATGTGCTATTCAGTACCAGAGAGCCTCAGCAATAGTGACGATCTATGAAGGGGCAAATAAGCTGAAGACGTAAATTTGTGTTTGGGAGGTCGTTGGATTAGCATAGTCCTTGCAGCTGAGTAAGCTGTACTGCTGTGTTGGTTTAATGGTAGCCGGTACGGTAGCTCAGCGTGTTTGGTCAGAGGATTAGCTGCCCTCTGTAATAAAAAACTGAGTCAACGACTGAACACTGAAATTGAACGGTTGTCCTTGTCCTGGGAGATCCGCACCGAACACATGTAACAAACAACCTCGAACAAAATAAACAAACAAACAAAAGAAAAAGAAAAAGAAGAAGGCTGGCTTACCTGCCTAGTAAGCAATAAGACACAGGTTCAAGACGCAACCATAACACAAATTTTAATTCATTTCTTCAACTTCCATTATTATCATTTTGTAAGTAACTTTAACAATTTCCTCACTCTCTGACCATACGTCATCCATCAGTAACGCTCTCACTTGTCAGTCCATTTTTTTTTCTTTTGAATTATTGTTATGTGGCCCTATATGACTTGCTATCATTCATAAATCTCTTCATTCTTGGTGTGTTTCACATATTACTTTTCTCCCGAGGAGCATCTTCATTTCTTATTGGCCCACTTAATTTCCAGCATCAAATCGTTCATCAAATCGTTCCAATTGTCCTCATTTCCAGTTGAACATAATGTATTCATTTTCTGTTCTTTATGAATGTTTATAAGTGTTTCCTGATAAAAGTAGTTCAAACAGTCGCTAGATAAAACACAGACAGTACGAAAGGAGACTTACCGTCCTCTACAGATGATATAAAGAACTTTATGCTTTCATACCTTTTTTGTATGTAGTACCAATGGCAGGCAATTACGCGTTGTATTACTTACCATTGGGAATGTACTTAGGAACAGCGAAGGCATGCTCAGATCCTTACAGCAGCGGTTTATGACAGAAACGCATTTTAGTGCTGTGAGTTGTTTCTGTCATCTGTAGCTAGTCAGTAATTGTGGCGGTCGGAGAGCCATATATGGTAATGACTAAAACATGATATACTAGTATGTTTTGTGAAAAACTATTTGACGAAAGACACAAATAAAATGTATTAACTCATTTATTTTCGGTAGATAAAACGTGATTTAGCTATGGATCTTTGCATATTTGTAAAAAAAAAAAAAAAAAAAAGAAACTGTTGCAAAGTGGGAACCAGATTCCATGTCGCAAATATAATACATTAATTACTTGTCAAACTACATTTAAAAGGTGTATTTTGCCCAGTTATTGTTAAGAGACCCTGAACGGTTTTATTTGACATTGTTGATATCTAATTTTATAGGAAAAGGAGCTGTCTCGACACAAACCTCTCGTTGCTATGGGTAGAATTACAGTGTTGAACTCACCATATTGAACAAAATGTATGTCATAAGTTGAAAAATCAAGACTTAAAAGGATAACCTTAAAGTTAATTAAGAAATGCTGTTTTTTTTCTTTACTTTATCCTCATTCTCGCATTGGCGATTTATATTTGGTTCAATCTTGACAGTTGAACGTATGATATTGTACTACTGGTCTGGACCCACGGTTTAAAACTATCACTGCATTAAATTAACTTAACATGGGAAAAATGCTAGTGGCTTCAGTAGCAAAATGTGTAGACTGGTTCGCATTGAAATTAATATTTCGGCCTCTATGTGCCTATTTGGTTCGGGTGTCAGTACAAATCAACAACAGTCTATTCCGTGCCACTAAATACAGCTATAAGTTAACAATATTTTATTGTACCTAAAGAATATATGAAATTTGCGGGGTAACGGGTCTTATCCAGTCCTGCAACTTTAAAGGTGGAAGCAAGGATACGGAGTTTCTTCTGTCAACATGGATGCTATTACAATCTTAAATTAAGTTTTGTATCCTATTAGGAAACAGCTACAAAATAAGGTTATACTTCCTGGATAAAGTAAATTGCCTGATCTTATGACAACCTATAAGGAAGATATGACATGTATTCACAGTTGCTAATACCCCATTACCTGTATAAGGGAAGAACTATGATGAAAATTTGTGGCTGACCGGAAATCGAACGCCGCTTTTCCCACTTTACGCTAGCGGTAGGGTTAATCACTTTGGCTATTCGTGCTTGACTCACGACCAAACCCAAACTTCCCTATGTCGTATTTTCTGTGTCACTACCTGCATGCGTGACAACACAGGCACTGCTACATTCTAAAAGGAATATTTTCGTTTGAAGAAATGCTACGTTCTTTTATAAACAGCAGTGCCTTTGAGAGCTCACCCAGTACGACTGATGTATTTAGTTTTGTCCCATGCTCCTAGTTTTATTAAATATTTGTTTATGCTACAGTCCACGACATATGATGAAGAAGAGTGAAGTTTCAATTAAGAGTTTATTCCTTGCCATGTCTTACAATTGGCTTTAACACAAGATTGGATATGGGGAGCATCTACAACTGAGAGTCATGATAATTAATTTAGAGAGATCTGCTTCAGTTGTACTGGTTATTTATTCAGACACAGTTGTACTATTTATTTATTCAAACAACGACCTTTTTGGGGATTTTAAAATCTCATCTTCAGGTGTATGAAAGTGGATCTCACAAAATTAATTAACTAGCTCTGAAATGAGCGAATTATAATTTACTATATTTAGAGCGGTTTTCCTTTTAAAAGTCGCCTCAATGAAGATCAACGTAGTGTGTTTCCCATTTTTAATGACTTTAGGCTTACTAGTGTGCCGAACCACTGTGTTAGACAAGTGACATCTGTTTACAGCTACAAACTCACATGTGTGGAAGCTGTAGCTTGGAAATATTGTCATGTGCGCTGGACACGAATATAACAACGGAGAGGCACGCTGACAATGGGTGTAAATTACGAAGGACAACATAGGCACTAAACGTCGAGTTACCACTGACGTCACGCTTGCGTCATACAGTACCGTGTAAGCAACGCCGTTCGTGATTTGCAGCGTCGTAGAGTTCCGCCAGCCATTCAAAAGATGGAGAGCTAATGACATCGAGAGAACAATTTTTATGTTAGTTATGTGGTCCTAGTAACTTGTAATTTTCTTGTTATGTAATGAAACAATGTATCTGGACTATGCTTAGTGCTTTTCCAACTTAATGTTTTTATTTCTGTTAGCTGCAAATTCATGTCGCGGTTTTCTGGTTCAGTGAATTAATATTTTACTACAGTTCTGAAGGTCTGAGGTTCAGTATTCCTAGGTTTTCCCTGTTCTCTCTGGCTCATTTTTCTTTCTCTTTTTGAGCCAAACGTTAGAGGGGCCCACCTAATGTAGAGCAAATAATAGAACAAATGGCGGTATGAGTGACTATATATCCATATGTAGCAGGGAATGAAAGATAAAGCCTTTCGTGTATTATTTCCACAGTGATCTTCAGTGTACTCTTGCGCAATTTGCTCGCTTTGTCGCTTTGATTTTGCTAAATGAGGACGAACTGCTGGAAACGACCCCTGAGAAGATGAGGAGCAAAAGGGTCACAATGAAAATATGGCCAAAAACGCATTCTAACGGAGGTAGTCCCACGTGAAGATGGAGATAAAACTCTTTTGAGAGTGCAGGTTTCAGTGATTGAAAGCCCAAGTGAGAACATACCATGCGAGTGGGAATATTCTGCCCTGACTAACATTTTAGCTTCACAGTCAACAGGGCTGTGAGCTAGAGCACCGTCATGAAGTAGCCATAGCCACATTACCCTTCGTACCACCAAAGGCACGTCTTCCAGCAGAGGAGATAGGGTCACTCGCAGGAAGTGCAAATATGCCTCGCCTGTGAGGTGCGCTGGAAGGATAACCGGCCCCAGGCGGCGGTCGCCAGTAATGTGATCCCACACATTGAGGCTGAACCAGTGCTGATGACTCGCTGCCAACATACCATTGGAATTCTGTCTAATCTACAAGTGAATGTCTTGAAGACTGACGATGTCGCCTCCCGTAGCCTCGTTATGAATGGAAAAGATGACTGATATGTCAGAATTGTAGTAGCCTGACAGTTGTCTTGGAGGATGATGCACTCAGTCTTCTGGCTTCAGCCATGCTGGTGGACCTTCTGCCTCGTACTGATACCGGAGTCATTGTCACTTTTTTATTGTTAATTGGATGTAGCTCCCTTACAATACGTCTCCTGCCATATGTCCATCATCATCATCATCATCATCACCATTTAAGACTGATTATGCCTTTCAGCGTTCAGTCGGGAGCATAGTCCCCCTTATAAAATTCCTCCATGATCCCCTATTCAGATTCAGTGCTAACATTGGTGCCTCTTCTGATGTTAAGCTATAGGTCCAAATGACATTTTTTTGTTCCATATTCCCTCAGGTATTGTTCTTTCTGTTCGTCTCCAGTTAGCAAAATTGATTTGAATAAGATGGGTGGGAATGATAATGGTAATAATTGGTTTGTGAGGCGCTCAACTGCGCGGTCATCAGTGCCCGTACAAAGCCCCAATTTCTACACAGTCCATTTTCTTTTCATAGTCCAGTCTAGTCACGCTCGCCTATGATGATGATGATGAAATGATGACTACACACAAACACCCTGTTCCTGCGTAGAGAAAATCCCCAACCCGGCCGGGAATCGATGCCGGTACCCCGTTATCCAGAGGCAGCAACGCTAGCCCCTATACCACGAGCTGCGGACATGGGCGGGAATGCTTTACCGTGAGTCCTTATGGTTCGGTCCGAAGACGTCTGAATAGTTTATAGCCGAAATAGTAACAGCAGCAGAAATATGGTTACTGTGAAATGAAAACAAAACAATAAATAAAGGTATACTGTTCGAAAGTGAACATCTGTGAAGCTAAAACCTGCTGCTAGTAACGTTCAACGCTCCTTGGAATGCTGTTCAGAGAGCGGCCCTGACCTTACTGCTCAGGCTCTTCCACTCTTCATAAAAGGCTCTCCTGAGGTCACCCCATTCTACGAGGAGGGTTACCGCGACGACGAATCCCAAGTTTCAACAGCCCGTATCCTGACCAAATGGGGTAATGTCAGCAGATATCGCATGCTATCTCATTCAGTTCATTCCTGGCTCCTGGAGGGCGGAGTTCATGAAGTTGGCGCGATCTGATCGTGCATTATCATCTTTACAGCAGACCCATCGCTGAAAGTGTAAGGCAGGGTTCAACAGAAGGTTAAAGTATCTAGCCCCAAAACTGCAAAGCCATTCAATTGCATCCGAGGGTGATGAGAGGCGTCCGACATCCATACATGATACTGGCCCAACAGATGACAGGCGCACCACTGCTTAACTGGAGGGACTTAAAAGTTACCTGTAAGACAGCCACTTTCAATTTTTAATTATTTTATGACTTTATTTCGGAATCAGTTAATTCTGAAGCTATACTTCGTCCTCAGACTGCATACACAGCGACCGACTGCTTTTAACAATACACGTCTCACAAGCTTCACGACCAGCATATCACAGACATTTCAAATTTTTAACCCCCGCCTTGCCTAGCGGGGAACGCCGAGATTGGCCCAATGTACCGGAACCAAATCCTATGACCTTCCCATAAGCTTCAAAAAGGATACTATACCGATATCTGTTCTGCTCTGTCAGTTTTCGTTCATCTTGTTACAGTCTTACTGGGATCATTAATTTGTTATATGGGTCAAAGGTTTATCTATAATGAGGCATAGTGGGCATGTTGGGTTTACCTTAGATTTGGAAACCAAATTTCAAAAACGGCAACCGCTCACACTCTCTATGTGTCGGATATGGATTTCAACCTCCGTGTTCCTCTATGACCGTTGTCAGAGACCAAACAAATCTTGCGACTTATACCATCACGAACCAATATTATTTGAACTGTGTTTTGTCCTCCGAATAAAACTCGTGCACTGGTGGGGAGCGCCAAAGATGACCTCGGTTTGAGGAAGGCCGGCGTGTACCAGATTCCGTGTCAATGTGGGAAGTCGTATATTGGTCAGACGATGCGTACCGTCGAGGATCGATGCCGTGAACACCAGAGGCACACTCGACTGATGTATATACGAGCAAGTCGGCGGTCGCTGAACATTGTTTGTCGGAAAATCACGCTATGGAGTATGACCGCACGAGGATTCTGGTACAGGCGTCGAGATACTGGGACACCGTTGTTAGAGAAGCCATCGAAATTCGCACCAATGACGACCTCATAAACCGTGACTGTGGCTATAATCTTAGCAAGGCTTGGGAACCAGCGATTGGGTTAATCAAGAGTAAATCGAGCAAACGCATAGTTGTGACGACCACGGCGGACAGAGCCATCACACCGACGTCATCTCAGACGCCGTCGCAATCTGTTCCACCGCGCTACCGTGGCGTGGGGCGCGGACGGCGGAGGAAGCGCGCCGCGGGCGGAGGGTACTTAAATCGGACACCGCCGCGACCGAACCCAGTTCCCCCTGAGCAACCATAGCGTACGGATCTCCGTGCCGGCGCGTTCACAGGAGCTCAGTCCGTCAGTTCACCTGATGATGGCGACATGTTTGATCGCCGAAATATTGTGCCCGTTGGACACTATAGACCGGCAGTACACCCGTGGATATTTTGATTATCAAATACGCCGGGAGAAACTCAAGAATCATATTCCCATATATTTTCCCCAGAACAAGACGTCTGCACGTCTGCAGAGAGACCTCAGCATCAATGATGAAGGCTCAATTCCTTCATTTCCTTTGCCCACCTTGTTTATAGTAGAGGGTGCTGGACGATTCTGTAGAGCTGTTCGTAATGAACGTACAGATAACAACTTAATCGTCCAGGTTTTCACAGCTCCCCTGTTGCCTTCAAAAAATACAACGCGTAGTTCTTTAACATTCTCATTGCGGTAACTGCCATCGTACGAGCCATAATTCGTAGGAAGACGTCATTAGCTGGCGTTCATCGCTGGAGACTACTACGAGGCACAACTTCAGTGTTTCGTGTCTCACGACAGTGGGTGAATATTCGATTGACACTGATGTAGATTACGCCAACACAACAGGCACCTTCCCGAAATGACAATGCCTCATAGAGGGCCGGAGACATGGCGTGGATGGTGGAGTGCAGAGTGTGGCAGTGAGGATCTATCGAATGTCCGAAGGTGCAAGCAAGACAGTGTTGGTAAAGCACAGATTTATTGCTCATGGATACTCAGCTGTCTTCTTTAGTAGCTGGCAGTAGCAAGACGAGAAGGCGAAACTCACGCATGGACGCCTGCGTGTCTCGCAGTCTCAGCTACCACAGGGCTGCGCAGTGGGCAATTACCTGACAAGAGTTGATGACGAGATGCCCGCTTTGTCCCAGTGGCCAGCAGGTTAGATAGCAAGTTTCTAGGGCTCTCTTGCTGACGTCATAAACGGCGCCTCGGAAAGCAAGAGATGACAGTAATCATGAAGAGTTATATCATCGCCTCTCCGTGAGAGAACACCCTGAGATGCCGGTGTCTGCTCATAGAAACAGGTGAGGGGGGGGGGGGGGCAGAGCTACTGCATTTTCCCGGGATGACGATAATTCGGTAGTTCACCAATTACATCAGCTAGGTCTCCATTTGACCTGGTGATAAGAAGAACCCATCTTCTCATCACCGTAAGCGAAGACAAGGTGGTAGCTGCAGACATGGAATACGAGCACCAACCTAATATCTACACCTACATTTATACTGCGCAAGCCATCCAACGGGGTGTGGCGGAGGGCACTTTACGTGCCACTGTCATTACCTACCTTTTCTGTTCCAGTCGCGTATGGTTTTCGGGAAGAACGACTGCCGGAAAGCCTCCGTGAGCGCTCAAATCCCTCTAATTTTACATTTGTGATCTCCTCGGGAGGTATAAGTAGGGGGAAGCAATATATTCGATACCTCATCCAGAAACGCACCCTCTCGAAACCTGGCGAGCAAGCTACACCGCGATGCAGAGCGCCTCTCTTGCAGAGTCTGCCACTTGAGTTTGTTAAACATCTCCGTAACACTATCACAGTTTCCAAGTAACCCTGTGACGAAACGCCCCGCTCTTCTTTGGATCTTCTCTATCTCCTCCGTCAACCCGATCTGGTACGGATCCCACACTGATGAGAAATATTCAAGTATAGGTCGAACGAGTGTTTTGTAAGCCACCTCCTTTGTTGATGGACTACATTTTCTAAGGACTTTCCCACTGAATCTCAATCTGACACCCGCCTTACCAACAATTAATTTTATATGATCACCCCACTTCAAATCGTTCCGAACGCATACTGCCAAATATTTAACAGAAGTAACTGCTACCAGTGTTTGTTCCGCTATCATATAATCATACAATAAAGGATCCTTCTTCCTATGTATTCGCAATACATTACATTTGTATGGGTCAATTGCCACTCCCTGCACCAACTGGCTTTCCGCTGCAGATCTTCCTGCATTTCGATGAAATTTTCTAATGCTGCAACTTCTCTGTATACTACAGCACCATCCGCGAAAAGCCGCATGTAACTTCCGACACTATCTACTAGGTCATTTATATGTGTTGTGAAAAGCAATGGTCCCATAACACTCCTCTGTGGCACGCCAGAGGTTACTTTAACATCTGTGGACGTCTCTCCATTGATAACAACATGCTGTGTTCTGTTTGCTAAAAACTCTTCAATCCAGCCACACAGCTGGTGTGATATTCCGTAGGCTCTTACTTTGTTTATCAGACGACAGTGCGGAACTGTATCGAACGCCTTCTGGAAGTCAAGGAAAATGGCATTCACCTGGGAGCCTGTATCTAATATTTTCTGGGTCTCGTGAACAAATAAAGCGAGTTGAGTCTCACACGACCCCTGTTTCCGGAATCCATGTTGATTCCTACAGAGTAGATTCTGGGTTTCCAGAAATGACATGATACGCGAGCAAAGAAGATGTTCTAAAATTCTACATCAGATCGATGTCAGAGATATATGCCTATAGTTTTTCGCATCTGCTCGACGACCCCTCTGGAAAACTGGAACTACCTGTGTTCTTTTCCAATCATTTGGAACCTTCCGTTCCTCTAGAGACTTGCGGTACACGACTGTTAGAAGGGGGGGCAAGTTATTTCGCGTACTCTGTGTAGAATCGGTATCCCGTCAGGTCCAGTGGACTTTCCTCTGTTCAGTGATTTCAGTTGCTTTTCTATTCCGTGGACATTTATTTCGATGGCAGCTATTTTTCCGTTCGTGCGAAGATTTAGAGAAGGAACTGCAGTGCGGTCTTCCTGTGTGAAACAGCTTTGGAAGAAGGTGTTTCGTATTTCAGCTTTACGCGTGTCATCCTCTGTTTCAATGCCATTATCACCCCACAGTGTCTGGATATGCTGTTTCGATCCACTTAATGATTTAACGTAAGATCAGAACTTGCTAAGATTTTCTGTCAAGTCGGTACATAGAATTTTACTTTCGAATTCACTGAACGCTTCACGCATTGCCCTCCTTACGCTAACTTTGACGTCGTTTAGCTTCCGTTTGTCTGACAGGTTTAGGGTGCGTTTAAATTTGCATTGAAGCTCTCTTTGCTTTGACGCCAGAATCCGAGATGGCTCACCTGGAACACAAGAAGGCTATTAGCCTTGCGAACAGGGCACACTGGCACAGCTCTATGACGCCAAAGTCCAGCTCAGACCTATTAGGCTATTACAGTGTGGAATTCTGTCATACTGGCCCAGACTTAAGATACTAGTGTGCTTCTACTACGACGTTAGAATCCGAGATGGCTGACCTGCAATTCAAGATGGCGATTGAGCATGACGACCAGCGCATACTGGGACAGAGTTCAAGAATACTGACACAATGACGTTACTGACAAAAGATTTTTGTTCAGGTCCATGCCTATCTGTTGACCTAAATGACATGTTTCCAGGCTACTAGTCACTCCTAAGTTTGAATGCATCTTTATTTCAACAAATACGGATGGAACAGCCTTTCAGACAAACCCCCCTCCCCCCCCCCCACCCCCACCCCCTCCGCTCCACGACTTTTTCCCGTAGTTAAGGTCCAGTTTCAAACTGTACACTGCTTAGTAGGAGTATCTGAGATTTAAACGAACAGCTTTTCAAGATGCTGATCCTTTCTCCGGTAGAGAATCCGTGATGGCGCACCAGTGCAGCCTGCCGGAAGGTTGGGCAGAGCTGTCAACTGCCAGAGTCACTGTCGCCTAAGACATACGAGTCGAGCAGCCAGCTCACAGTCAGTGACAGCTCAGGCAGTGGCTCTGAAGCTAATAATAATTAAGAAACAGCCGAACCATAATATATACTGGAGCCGTCATGGCATCAGCTGCCATAGGTTAGGAAGGCTAAACAATTGAGGTTAATCCAGACAGCCATCCTGCCTTATCTTATCTATCTTGCTCTTCAACGCGATTCTCATCTCCCCTGGGCAGCACAACCGCCAGTTTGGGCCAGTGTGGGAAATGATAGGAAACGCGTAATCTGATATGTTGTTCTGTTTGAACAAGACGGGTTGCTGATACACTTATTTATACCTAGAGATGATACATATCAGAGCTCCAATTCACCGTGACACATATAACAGCCACCAGAAGGCGTTACTGTTCATGTTTACTGTGGTTGTTGTTTGGACTGGCAGGGTATATAAGGGGTGTGAACAGTCAGATGTTGAATGATTACTGAAGAACACGGAGGGGCCACGTACTCGTGTGAGACAATCAGCATCTGGCAGAGTTTGAAGGGATCCTCATTGCGGGTCCCCATTTAGCCGGCTGGTCGAATTGTACAATACCCAGATTTGTGGGGCATTCATATGTGGCAGTATCCCATGCTGTACTGCATGAGAACGTGAAGTCAGACATACTCGTCGTCAAGATTCCGGACGACCACGTCTGACCACCATAAAAGAGGAAGGCTGTATTGAACAACAATTATATCGAGACCCTCTCACATCTGCGTCTGCTATCCGGTACTCAGCGTAGGTAGTTCATGCAGCAATGTTAACTATCGTGCTGTGGTTGTGTAGTGGTTAGCATTTCTGCCTAACAAACAAGAAGACCCAGGTTCGAGTCCCGGCGATTGCACGAATTTTAATTCACTTCGTCTGCTTCGATCATTATCGTAGATATGAAAAGAGACTTAAATGTCTCAGGGAAACATTAAATTATAAGATCTATAGCATCGCATTGTATTCAGCGACGAATCACGTTTTGCACTGACCCATATGACCATCGCAGGCGAGTATGGCGGCGACCTAGGGAGAAGCAAAGCAGTGTTATTCCTGGCGTCATGGTGTAGGAAGCCATTGGAAACTATTTCAAGCCGCGAATGGCAGTAACTGAGAGATCTCTGATGGCACAACGGTACGTCACGGACATCCCGAGCCTCATGTGTTGCTGTATCATGTGATACAGAACCAGGCTTCAATTTTCCTGCAGGATATTGCTCGTTCACACAGGGCACGTGTCTCTACGAACTGTTTGCGTGCTTTTGAGGCACAACACTAGCAAGGAAGATCGATAGAAAATACGTGCCTGTTAGGACATATCTGAGATAAGCTCGGACGTTAACTTCGTCTCAGTGTGAAAATCCAGGATATGAAGAATGATTACAAGAGTTGTGTGCCGGGTTGTCTCAGGAAGGAATACAACAGCTTTCTGATACCTCTCTCAACCGAAGCAAGGCATTCATCCAGGGCAGAGCGGTTCGAAATCTTACTGATAAGCGGCTTCATACTGTCAAGGTCTACGAAAATTTGACTCGATTTTGTAATCGCAGGAAGAAAATTACATACGCTATTAAGCCGTGAAGTTTCATTTCGGTTCCTCCTCCCCTTCTGGTTGCTTCAGTATTTTTTAACGTCATATAAATCAGGATGCCCAGAAGCTGATATTAATGCTGCTACGCCCGATTATATAGACGCCGCTGCCCATAATACGGACAAAAAGCGGTAATGGCGTTCTTAGATGACGCCAAGAAACGTGTCCCTTGTTATTTCGAAGTAAGGCTATAAAACAAGCACCGGCACATGACCTTCAATTGCGCCTTTGGGTTCAGTGGGTTCGAGAAACACAATGACGTGCGGGTCACGGTTTTAGATAAGGCGCTCTTGCTCTGTCTGTCTGCCTCTCTCTCTCTCTCTCTCTCTCTCATCACTACCGCCATGTCATAGATACTATAAGTACTTAAGCACTCATATAAAATTTTTGTGTACCCTTTTTATTACAGAATTGTGATTTCCGGCCGAGTTTTATTTTCAAAGTAAATGATCGCGAGCAGTTGTTCCCAGCGCTTCACTGAGAGCAAAGTAGCTCGTCCTCACCGGCTCCCCTTGGGCTTGTATCAGAAGAAGCTGATACCTCAGCTGCTGTTCTGTAATGTGAGTACTTTGCGGTCCAGGGCTCGCTGTTCCAGAAAATAAAACAAAAACAGCTGAATTCGCTTTACATAACCCATAAAAGACGCCGTTTTGGCACTCTAGTGGTCTGCAGCATGCCTTAATTGTTTCCTCTTGAGTTGTTTGACTACCCAAAATTTCTTTCAACGTTGTTCCATTCCGTTTATCTCTTAAGCTGCCTACAATAAAAAGTCTAGTTAATCTTTGCTGTCCCCTGTTATTTTCGACTATTAGTGTTTGCTCCATCACCACAGGTCTAGCGCGTGTTGCACCAAACAATTATCCACAAATTTCGTTGCTTCCGTATTTGGCTGACATACACTTCTTAATTTGATTTTTAAAGTCCAACAGGAACGCCTTTTTACAAACTTTCTATCTGTTCTACTCCCGTAGTCCATTTTTTACTTTTGCTCAAAGCTTGGTTCTTTCGCTCCACCCTTCAAAAATATGCCAGTATGTTGTTTTTACCTTACTTCCTTCTCCTAGCTCAAATGTTTCTAGGTATCAGTATCCCTTCACTTACTGTCTCGCAACTTCTGCAGTTCCAATGTTTCACGTATATATTTTCTTGTTTCTACTATCCTTCTGTATTTGTGTATCCTCTAAGCTGCCGGTCATACTGCTGAGCAGTAATATGTGTTCCTTTCATTCAACGGGGAGGAGAGTGTAATCTGCCACCTCCGGTGTTAGTAGCTCCGCCCTTGCACTCTATTATTCTGGGGTTTTCTTGCTTTTCGTTCTCTGCTTCTTTGACAAACAAGATAAACGGCAGTGGCAAAAATTGATATCCTGTCTACTTTTCAGGAAATGAGTAGGATTTTACTGAATTATAGTTTCTCTTTATTCGGTGCTTTCTGGTTTTAAGAACTATAAATTATCTCCTTCCCATTCTAATTTGCTATATGGAGGCATTCTGCAGCTCTTCAATAGACTGAAGCTATCTAGTGTCTCTTACTTATTACTTCCATCCCAAAAAGTATATCAAAAGTAACGTCACTGGCTCGAATCTGGTAAGGAGCAATCATTTGTCTGCTTTTCATTTAACTCCATTTCTATTAAGATACGGACATTTTAATTTTAATTACTAACCACATGCAAATGAACTAAAATTTGGTAGAGATGCGAAATATCTTTTGTGAAATTGAAAAGTTTTATGAATGGTGCACCAGAAAAAGCTGACCGTTTTGAAAACAATGACCATTCGCGGTTAGGTTCAAATGGCTCTGAGCACTACGGGACTTAACTGCTGAGGTCATCTGTCCCCTAGAACTTAGAACTATTTTATCCTAACTAACCTAAGAACATCACACACGTCCATGCCCGAGGCAGGATTCGAACCTGCGACCGTAGCGGTCGCGCGGTTCCAGACTCAAGCGCCTAGAACCGCCCGTCCATCCTGGCCGGCCGCGGTTGAGTGTAAATAACTATTTTATGATTCAGATCCATTCTGTTTTTTTATGGAGAAGTAATGCACATCGCTATTCGTCGTAAATAAAATTTAGTAAGTGCCCACCTTGCTGAAAATCACTTTCATGTGTTCTATCTGCAATAGGTAAAATATCTCGCCACAACATGTCGTTTGGTTTCTTCCGAATGTACACATGAATTAGATCTCTTAGCTTGTTGGGCGTTGCTCATAAGCGTTTTATTTCAGGCTGTTCCACAAAAGTAATACAGTGCTATCGGAGAAGGCGAATGATTAGACCATTTGCTGTCCGCAAAACGAGACATGATTCTGCGTGAAAACATTTTGACTCAGGACTCCCATGTAAAGTACGGTCTATTGCTACATCTTTCTGGAACACTGAATAACGATGGGAATTGACTTTATGACAAAGAAATGTGTGTAACATGGCTGTGTAGCGCTCGGAATGTACTGTTACAGTACGGCCCTCATGTTCCTCAGTGATCCGTTTGGAAAGTCCTCTCCAACTTGCAAAAGCTCCAACAGTTCGCTGTAAAATTAAATACTCGTCCTCCTGTGTCTTTCAGTATGCTGATGGAAAACTGGGATATTGTAGGTATCGTACACGCAGGCGGTTGTGCAAAATACGGGGAAAGCTGATATCCGGCAACCCGAGTGCGATAGCTGACCGTTGAGGGCTATGCAAGATCGCGTACCGTACACGGCTAGTGTTTTCGGTATACTAAAACGCCCTGCAGGATTATTGTACTTCACAGTTCCATCTTGACGCCATTTCGATACCAACAGCAGCAGAGCATTGCGAATAGCGGCATCACATCGGCCAAACCTGCGTTCAAAGTAGCGTCTTGCAGCTGTGATGCACCCTATATTTATTAACTCCGCCACCAGCGCTATGCGACGCTCCGCGTACCAGCGTTCCATCTCAACTACACCCCAGAGAACAGTGCCTAACGTGGCGCGTAGTATTACAGGACCCTTGGTGGGTGTTCTGTGAAAGAAAGTTCAAAACAGCTGCGGAATGCATAAATGCTGTCTCAGATGTGCTGTCTTTTTTTTAACGCAATCAGAAACCGATATTACGTTTGAACTGTATTCATTAATTTTTTATACTTTCCGCGTTTAGGCGTTAGGCCATTCTGAAAAGCTCTGCAAGCGAAATACACGTAAAGTAATCAGTAAAAATACATCGGTCAGTTCCATAAAAATGACTTCGAACACGTGGAAGAAGCAAGCAATCAGGGAAAAACCTTGAAATGCACATCGTAAAAAAGAGAGCTGGAACTCACCAAAAATCTGTAGCACATTCTTAGGTAAAACGAAACTAAATCTGTCAAACACGGATACAAAGTATCTGGTCGATGTTGTCAGATGATATCTGAGTGCCAACTGACTCACTGTACACATCGAAGTATTTGGTCAAGAAGCAGCCAGATGACGACGTTAATGAAAATTTTGTGTTCTGTCAATTGCATCAGTACTTCTGTGTTTTAGAACTCAGCACTGGCAGCTTCTTCACCTAATACTTCATGTGTATAGTGAGTCAGTTTGCACTCAGATGACATCAAATAATGTAGGCTAGATATTTTCTATCCATGTTTGACAAATTTAGTTTCGTTTTACGTAACAATTTGTTATACATATTTACTGAATTCTACCTCTCTTTTTTTACGATGTCCATTTCATGTGTTTTAGCAATGTTTTTCACTGAGTGCCTGTTTCTTCCGTTTGTGCAAAGTACGTTTTATGTAATTGTAAGAACGTATTTTTAGTGATACTCTGTCATGTATTTCTCTTGTAGTCTTTGTGAATGGCGTAATTCCGAAGCGCGTAAGACGGTATAAAGTTAATAAATACAGTGGTCAAGACTGATACCAGTTTTTGAGTGCACTGAAAGTTTAAATACCGTCAGGTTTGTCTACTGCATCCTGTACATTAAAAATATTGTTCTGTCTCTAGAAATAAGAAAATAGTTTTTGTGTTAAATGTTCCAAAACTATGTACTAAATTTTACTTATTGGAAATACCCTCATTTTCATGCAGTAAGTAATTATAAAAAGAAATATGTTATCTTTGTTTAAAAAAAATAGGACTCAACATTTGTCAATCAACGTTTCCATTTGTTAAAAATATAGATTTCAAACAGAAGTAAAAAAAAAGTTGATACCTGTGAGACTGGAAGCAGCAACATTACAATTACTAGACTTTTACAGTATATACTCAGCTACTGTCAACTATGTTGACAACCTGGAACTGGCTATTTGTTGACAGTGGCCTAGTGTTTTTCAGAACTGCTTGCTACTACTTTAGGAAACTGATGTCCGGACATCGCCCTTCATTTCCTATAAGAATGAAGAATTTTGAAGTGAGCAAAGCAATTCATGAGGTCCCTCTGAGAAATCAGAAACAGTTTCTGGATACCTTTAGCACCTTTTTAAGTGCAATGAGTCATATTTATGATGTAGGCAACTGGCCTTCACAACAATGAAGAACTAATTTTCGAAATATGATGTGATTTGCAACATACAGTAGTTATTTATGTGTTTTGGTAACCATTTGCATGTTAGGTACAATTTGATATGCCATCAGTGGGCACTACTTCTGTTTATTATACTACCAGTTTTTTTCTCTGTTTTGTAGCAAAGTACAATCTAATAAAAGTTTCAAGTGTCGTTAACTGCTTTGGTTCCTGCTACAGCCGTTGACTCACCTTCAGTTAATGGTACGGTTATTTGTGTGTAACGAGACGCTGAGTGCTATCGAGAGTGTTTTTTCCACTGTTGCTCTTAGCTGGCAGAGCGTAAGCATAATGAATACTTACGTAACGTTTATTAGTTCAACTGTCAAAGTATAGATTTGTAGATGTCTGGGAAATGGTAATCGATCATTGGAAAAAGGCATAAAGTGGAGGTACATGCTACGTACAGCAAATTTATTTATGATATACCCAGAAGCTTGCAAGCCGTTTTGAGTGCCACAACTGGTTCTGTGGTATACTCAGTTAAATAAAATACCTCCTCCAGTAGCTAGTTTCTTTATTCGATGCACAACTTCACTTATAGCCAACAATTGCAAAATTATTGGTCATCACAATTTACTCTCACATTTCCAAATGTCAAAATTACAACAGCGCTCTCTCTCTCTCTCTCTCTGTTTCACACACACACACGCGCGCGCGCGCGCGCGTGCGCGCGCGCGCTCGCGATGCTGAACGAAACAAAGGAAACAATGACAATATTTTGATAGTCTCCACGATTCCCCTTTCATGTAGAGTTTTTACATCATTAGCATTAACAAGAACGCCGTTCATTCATGTTCATCACTGCCGATATATCAAACGTAGAATATAAATAGACGTCAAACTCAGTAATCTGACTAACTGTAGTTTTCAAAAAAATCGAAGGTTGGTCTGCAGACTGGAGACTGGGTTCTACCAAGGGACTTGGTATTGAATGGTACCTTGAGGTATCGATACTTATCTCTGATAAAAATATTAGTTTTTGCTGGCTCCACTCTCTCCACCTTCCATTTTAAAATTTGTCTGTAATAGAGAGAAAGATTTTCACAAGTTCTAAATAGAGTAATACAAGCGTTTAAATCACTCTTTATATTTAAATGTCGATTATAATTTGTTTTTAATTTGGCACTTTAAATGTAAAATTTCAGAACAGGTTACCAGAAAAACCGTTGAGTTGTACCGAAATGTAAATAAATTAAATCTTACTTAACTTCCCATTTTTCCTTCACACTCTCGCTTGCATACAATATTTTATCCAGTCGCATCCCTGTTGATCAATTGTGTAACTTTGAAAACGTACTCCCTGGCTCAGGTGGCAGGGAAGTCTCTGGAATTGTTAGATATTCGTTGCATAGTTTATACAACTGGAGGAATAAAATACATGTTTGTTTTATTCATACTTTCCCATTGTTCTAAAGATTAAAGCGAAGCTGTCGACAGATGATGCCAACTGTAAGCTCATTTCATTTCTTTTTTGTTGTTGGTCAGAGTAGATTTTTTTCTTTTGTTCGTGGGTTCTGATGTCTTATATTGACACCAGATGGTCATATTCCACTTCAGAAGAACAATCACTACACGGTTAACTTCTGCTGGTAGCAAAGTAGCAGCATTTTCTGATAAATGGGTTACTGTAGATACTGCTACAGCATAAGTTCTGGGATATCTCCGTATCTTTGGTGAAGCAAGCAGGTTACTGCAGCCTAATGATTATATTCGTTTTATCCAAATATGTGTTCAGTTTTCCGCTATATCTTAGCTTTTGCTGCCTCTTCTACATTGCTATCAGGGTTATCGTCAGCTTCGCTTAAAACATTTATCTGCGCTTTTAACCAACTGACCATTGGAATTTATATAGCCACATATTGCTCATCTGATAGCTGTTTTATGACATGTTCAAATGGCTTCAAAATATTAAGCAACAATTTAATATTCTACATTTTACAATGTTTTTATTACGTCGCTTTCTTGTCTGTGTGTCTGTTTTTACAAATTTTGCAATTGATTTTAAATTAAGTCCCCAGTGAGTTAAGGACGTGAAATTTTAAATATAGCTCGGAACTGGATGACAGTGCAATATTAACTCACTTTGTCGTCACTTTGGTAGAATGTACTTTGACTACCACTGCCGTCTTTAGTTTCTACCATTATGGTGTTTTCACGAGATATACGTAGAAAGAAGCAACATATTGGTTGAATCAGGTAAGGGAAAACTGAAAAAAAAAAAAAAAAAACTGAAAGTTACCGGATGTCTCATTTGTAATATCACCAAAAATTTCATCAAAATATTTGAAATCGATTGAAATATTTCACACATGCAAGAGTAAAAAGCAGAATATGCAGTATTTATTTAAATAAATATGAATTTTTGAGGCACAATGTTTTTAAATCGGACAAAAAAGTATAATATAATTTCTCCTAGTCCCATACAGACTCCTAGAACCTTGAAAATAGACCTGAAAATTTGAGATCGTAAATTTTTAATAGCTACAAAAAAATTTGTAAGATTAGAAAGGAAGAACATGAGGCACAAGCAGTACATAACTGATAAGCAGTACACCTCGTTTCGTTTTAAATCTTACAAGTATTTTCATAGCTGTTAAAAATTCATAACCATATATTTTCAGAACTATCTGTATGGAGCTATTGATTTCTAAAGAGATGCGAGAAATTATTTTAAACTTTTCAGTCCAATTTAAAAACGTGATATATTAAAAATTCATTTTTATTTCAATAATTGCCTAAAGCTGAGACAGTAGGTGGTGCCTTTGCTTCGTTTAACAGTTTGACGCTTTTTACGTTGCATCCAAACAAAGTACTGTACATCAGAGGCATCAAGCTAGTTCATCAGGACAAGGATACGATAGTATGCGACATTTAGTTAAAAAAGTAGCATCTAAAAGATGACTTGTATACCATGTTTCAGCCGATGTGCACCTGAACACTAACACAAATGTGAAGTACGTTTCCCTCAAACAAGTTGCAGTATCCAGAACGAGATTTTCACTCTGCAGTGGAGTGTGCGCTGATATGCAAATTCCTGGCAGATTAAAACTGTGTACCGCACCGGGACTCGAACTCAGGACCTTTGCCTTTCGAAGGGCAAGTTCTCTACCATCTGTGCTACCCAATCACGACTTACGCCCCGTCCTCACAGCTTTACTTCTGCCAGTACCTCGTCTCCTACCTTCCAAACTTTACAGAAGGTCTCCTGCGAACTAGCACTCCTGAAAGAATGTATATTGCGGAGACATGGCTTAGCCAGAGCTTGGGGGATGTTTCCAGAATGAGATTTTCAATCTGCAGCGGAGTGTGCGCTGATATAAAACTTCCTGGCAGAGAAAAACTGTGTGCCGGACCGAGACTCGACTTTATCAAAGAGCACTTGCCTGCGAAAGGCGAAAGTCTCGAGTTTGAGTCTCGGTCCGGCACACAGTTTTAATCTGCCAGGAAGTTTCAAGTTCCAGTGTGTTATACTTGGTTCTCAAAAAAAATGTTTGTTACAGTTCTAGACCATTTGAGCCAAGCACCACTAGCTACAAAGGAGCTTGCTTTACCGAAGGACTAATCGCCGTCATTTGCACCTTCCTCGGAGTAGCTGCTACTGCTGCAGTGACTCGCCGTTGACCATAAGTCCTTTAATGTTTGCTGGCCTGGCAAAGTCACGAAAGGTCTTGCTGGCCTTGAGTCCTTACAAAAGCAGTGGCTGCGGTGACGGGTGTGACGGAACAGCACAATGCTGAGTGACGGATGGCTGAGCGAATAGACTTCACGTGGCGAGGTTTCGGGAGCGTGGGAAGTTACCAGCGCTTTCTGACTTTCATGCCTATTTGTTTTATTTATTATTGTAACACGGGATTATAATTTATTCTTAGAGATAAACTGCTCCCACAAAAGAACCTCAGAATTTCCATATACAAAACTGGAAAAAAAATGTATGTTAATGCGAATGAGTAGAAGAACAAACCTGTAATGTTCGGATACACTATTACTAGTGACATGCTGGGCACAGTCAAGTCGTTTAAATATCTGGTCGTAATGTTGCAAAGTGATATGAAATTGAACGAGCATGTGAAAACTATGGTAGGGAAGGTGAATGGTCAACTGGCTTACTGGGGGAATTTTTAGGAGAGTGGTTCACCTGTGAAGGAGACCGCATATAGAGTGCTGGTACGACCTACTCTTGAGTGCTGCTGGAGTGTTTGGGATCCGTACCAGGTCGGATTGAGGGATGACAGAGGGGCGCTGCTAGATTTCTCACCGGTAGGCTAGAACAGCACGTAACTGTTACGGAGATGCTTCGGGAACTCACCTGGGAATCCCTGGAGGGAAGACGACGTACTTTTCGAGAAACCCTACTGAGAAAATTTAGAGAACCGGTATTTGAATTTTACCGCCAAACGATTCTACTGACGCCAACATACGTTGCGTGTAAGGACCACGAAGATAAGATACAATAAATTAGGGCTTGTATGGAGGCACGTGGACAGCCTCTTTTCCCTCGCTCTGTTTGCGAGTGGAACATGAAAGGACGTGATTAGTAGCGGTATAGGGTACCCTCCGCCACGCACCGTACGGTGGCTTGCGAAGTATCTTCTTAGATGTAGATGTAGATGGACCATCCACTAATAAGCCGAAACAGAATCACTGTCTGCTTAACGGCTTGCCGTACCACTTTCGGAACTCAGTAAAGCAGTAGTTCTGCGTAGATAGATTCGAGAAGTCCTTAGAAGGTTTCCGGAGGTATGTATCAGCAGATATTGACGCACACATCGCACAAATTACGGACCTGGCGTACGTCGGAGCAGTGCTGGCGCCTAGCGTCACAGACGTATTCTATCGGGTTCGTATCGGATGGACTTGATGGACAAGACATCAAAGTGAATTTTATTTATGGATTCTTCCGTCGTTTCTTGATAGAACATTTCCATACTGAGGCTTGAATAACACTTAGGCGGTTTTTTGTTCTACTGAATTTTATTTGTATAAACTAGTTTTTGGCTTATTAGGCCATCTTCAGATAACTACTGGCTATACTATGGTTTACAAGGATCTTGTGTTCTCACGAACCAAACATTCTGGAATAAGATACAACGCACTTACTTACGATCTTTAGTTGTGGTATTGTCTTTGGAATTGTCAAACGGGTCTTCTGACTTTTTGTTCTGTAAAACTGTTCTTTAACACAACAAATCACATTTCATGGTTTGTCAGTACCATTTATAACAACAATTAGAAATATTTAGAATACACATTATTACAAAGTTACAATTTTTTGGTATTTGTTGTGGACAGTTGCACTGGACACTAATTGTGGGTTAGCCCTAAATCTCAGCTGGTTCTAAACGACCAGTTGCAACTAAGCACTTCACCACTCTTAAACTTTACACAATACAGTAAACCTGCTTCTAGCCACAAAGTGTAGTAATAGTAAACAAATTCACACCCCAATATAATGTAACATCTCTTATGTCTTTACATTGCTAATTGAAACTCAACTGTAACAATGTAATATTTGGTATTTATTAATGCACAATTTTTCTAATAACAAAATGTAACCCCCAAAGAAAACATCGTTGTTGTGCAACCAACAGTTAGTGTCCAGTGCAACTGTTCACGACAAATACCAAAAAAAATTTAATTTTCTAGTAATGTGTAATCTAAATAATTCTGTGCCTGTTGTTTTGCAGATCGGGCAACGCTGCGGGCTCCACGTTCTGTAATGAGGCGTGGTCGTCCTATATATAGTTACCTTCACGTGGTCTCACCGTTCTTCAACCAATTTCCATAGACACTCACGACAGTAGCACGATAACAACCAAAGACCTTAACCTTTCCGAAATGTTCATTCCCCCAGCCCTTTGTCAAAGCCACTTATGGCAATGAATTTACCCATTGGTCGCTACAATAATTTCCCGTTCGTCTCTTCTCCGCTTATTTGTACTTACTTTACGACGTAACGTACTTGCAACGCCCCCATGACGCATTCTGTTTTCCTGTCGACTTCGGTCGTAATGTCGTGGCTCATCAGTGTATATCAGAGGGAGCTCATATTTCGGTGTGAAGTCGCTTGTTCTGAAAGGATGTAAATAGCTATTGCATGGACTGTTAACTGCTATGGACTGATAATATAACTAATTTCACAGTTTTTTATTTTCTAAATACACTTAATTGCTTGTTACTTGCAGGGATTTCCGTAACTGCCAAATTCATCCTGACAACCTAATGGCATAAACAGCTAACAGAGTAATATCTTGCCAGCTATCACCACTGTGTCAAGTTTTTACAAAACGTAATGGGCTCATGGAAATATGGACGCAAATGGATTTAAATTAAAAGCTACAGTTCAAGGCCATAACCAAATCACTTTCACAGTTTGTAAGCCTAACACGTAGCTACCGGGAGCCAAGTCGTTTGGGCATTGACGTTGAGTTCTAAGATTTGAGCGTGCATGCGTTGGGTAATCAAGGGTAAGCCGAAGATGGAAGGAAAACTGTCAGCGGCATTTGAAAAACCTGTTTATGAAACAGCCACGGTCAGTTAACAGTAAATATGGCTTTAAAAAGAAAGGTTAAGGTTTAACGTCCCGTCGACATCTCGGTCGTAAGAGACGGAGCACATTTTCGGAGCGTTTCAAGGACGGGGAAGGAAATCGGTCGTACCCTTTTCAAAGAAACCATTCGTATTGGCTGTAGTGATTCAGAGAAACCAGGGAAGACGTAAATCTGGATAGCCGGATGCGAATTTGAACGCTCTTGCTGCCGTGTACTAACCACTGCGCCACGTCGCTCAGGAGCGCAATTGGAATTACCCAGTAGATCGCGTCGTGAGGAGATAGATAGAATATGGAGTGAAATAGATTATGTAATACTGTATATTAGCGCAGATTTAATTGAAACAAAAAATGGAATTCATATCTAAGAATGGAACAAGCAGTTAGAGTTACAATTTTAATTAGAGAATTAATGGAAAAAGATGTGAATAATACACAATGAAGGACGTCACATTCAAATTTAAGTGGCTAAGGCGCTGAAGGTTAACAAACGTGCTTGCTTGATGTGAAAAGTAACTATGCTGGAGGTGAATGTACCAGAATGGAATTACCAAAATAAAAACAGTACTATAAAGCAGCAGCGCGTCTAAGTGCGAAATGAAACCTTTAATATTAACACTAATATATAAAGTTGACTTTTCGTCACCATTGTTACAAATGCTCCATCTTAATTATTAAATATAAACCAGACAATCCTACTACCTATTAAAACGAAGAATTCTCCAAAACGTGTTAAAGGATCGAGACAGGGCCGTGTAATTGACATTTGGTACAAAGATACAGCTGTTAGCCTTCTCTTGTTTACCTGCTTGTGAGTCCTTCACCCCCGACTAAATAATTTCCGATTACCTTTAACTCAATTTAATTTATGATCTCTTATAACGATCTAAATATATAGAGAGGAGGTGGAAGCTCGTAAGTGGCTATTCATAAGAATGTAGGGATGTGTAATGACGAATTTAGACCTGCGCAAAGCAGGTGCTAGGCGTAAAAAGGGCACTGCAGAAGCCACTTAAAACAAGAAATTTCTTCGTGTATTGTTTGTGATAGTTGTGACTGTAGCAGTTACTGCAGAAACGAGTATGTGCGATCAGCAATTTACGGATACTAGGGGAAACATAACTTAAGATGTCCGGACCCTGGGATGCAAGTGCAATATCATATGTACCGTGTCACGTCGCTCACTGTTGTTGAGCACCTCTCTGGACGACAACACCGGCACGCCCCTTTTGATGGATTATGTTCTGCAATAACTGTGGAAAAACATAAGAGAGAGATGTTATTTGACATCTTTCGGTATTATTCACATGTCATCTGCAATAAAATTCTGATATGTCCTTACTCGGTTTTTTACTCACATTATTTTGCTGAGTTAACACTCAAATATTACGGTTTACTGTGTTATCAGTGTTCTCCCACTATTAAAATACAACGGTGCTTGTAAACATTTCTACAGGTAGGCAAGTGTCAACTCGCGCAGTTTTTGGGGTCTTTGATGGTATATAACGGTGCTATTCCAAGTAATTATGCTTCACTGACCATAAAACAGTATAAACAAAGAAAAATTTATATAATCTAGTATTACTTCAGTGAATAAATAATTTAAGTTCCAAAGGCGAATAAAAGCACATAAAGCTAAATACTATCACGTCTTAACTATGTAGCTCGTGTAATTAACATTTTAGTCAATTATTTTAACGTACCTAGAGCACATACTGTTCTTCAATGTGATATCTGTTATTCTCAGAATTATCACCTAGCGAACCGGCACGCTAGACTCACATTTGGAAGGACGATCTTTCAAATACTCGTGCGGTCACACAGATTTAGGTTTTCCGTGATTTCCATAAATCGCTCCAGGCAATTGCCGGCTGATTTCCTTCCCCATGCATGAAACTTTCCGAGCATGTTCTCCGTCTCTAACGAGCTCGATGTGGACGGGATATTAAACCCTAATCTTACTTCCTTCAAAATGTTTCAAAGGCTCTGAGCACTATGGGACTTAACATCTGAGGTTATCAGTCCCCTAGAACTTAGAACTACTTAAACCTAACTAACCAAAGGACATCACACACATCCATGCCCGAGGCAGGATTCGAACCTGCGACCGTAGCGGTCGCGTGGCTTTCTTCCTTCAAAGTTATCTGTATTACGAAGTTCTCACTCTCAATGCATATTTTTTAGTCCATATTGACATTAACATTTTTTTGAAACCATTACTACATATCTCGCGGAAGCAGTGGTGTTTATCGAAACTCTAGAACCTTCCTCGTTGTAATTAGGGCTGTGACGCCAGTGAAATTGTAAGCAGCAGTATTCGCTTCCGTGTTCGTTGTATGTCTAATTTGTTAGTCAAATGAATTCTGTCCAGTTTTACCACTCAGTTACGATAATCAGCTGTCCATTTGACACGGAAAGTGATGTTTTGATGCTTTCCGACTGCTTCCATGAGAATCTTTGCATGAGATCGAGAAATAAAAATTATAATTAACAATATCGACAACTGTCGCAAGTCTGACAGTAAAAAAATTACGAATAAAGAAAAAAGGTTTACATACAACAATTGTAATCACTATTTTGCAAGTATTATCTCAATAAAAGTAGACATGACATACCCCAGATACTTGCGTTCTCTTCCAATGTTATTACAAAAATACAAATAATTTACTGTCTTGATAACTTTTTAAAAGCCGTTACATTTCTTGAACTATGCGATTTCGTCGAGTCTACAATGCGGTTTTGTTAGAGTGATTTTCTATGAAACTCTCTCACTTGTATACTTTAAAGTCTGCAGGATCAGCATATGACTTTGTGGTAATTTTCAGCAACGCATGCTACCATCATTTTACAGCTTTATACCTCCCTTACTCATGTTAGTACTGGACGGTATATGAACGTAGTTTTGAATTGACAAACAGATGATTTTTCATATTTATATGCGGCATTTGTTCAACATTGATCTAGTTCTCTCACAGATAACTGCCTTCCTACCAGTCACTCCATGTTAGTAACCAAAGGAAATTTGCAAACAATAAAGAAAATAACAACAAAGAATTTTCACAGGCCTGCCAATGCGCAGACAGGGAGTAAACGCTCACTGTGAAATTTTCCGAATCATTGTTGAGCGAAATGTCGGTGATCGTTAATAACATGCCTGTGTGCGTGTAATATCCAATGTTTTCGTGTAACGATCAAGCAACTAAATTCAACTACTCCATCACAGAGCTAATGCAAATAGGGGATGCTTTGAGAAGAAAGAGTTAGGTCGCGTTATTTTCAAATGGCATATTGTCCCGGCCGGCCGCGGTGGTCTATCGGTTCTAGACGCTCAGTCCGGAACCGCGCAACTGCTATGGTCGCAGGTTCGAATCCTGCCTCGGGCATGGATGTGTGTGATGTCCTTAGGTTAGTTAGGTTTAAGTAGTTCTAAGTTCTAGGGGACTGATGACCACAGCTGTTGAGTCCCGTAGTGCTCAGAGCCAGCCATATTGACCCGTTAGCCATCATTAGGAATTGCACAAGTAAAGTACGTTGATGGAAATACAGCAGAGTACAGAAAATAACATGAAACCGTACTTCACACAATAAATACTACGAACCAACTTCTCAGTTAGTGCACCTGTATCGTAATGTAGGACCTGGAAGTTACCTGCACATTTGCAGCTTTCACGTGTTATTAACTCATAAATGCACTGAAGAGACACATTATGTGATAATCTATCGATTTCTGCAAGCATAGTTGTCTGTGGCACGGTCTGCCGGGTGGTCGGAAGGTTCCATGAGCCAATCAGGTTGCAGGGCGCCTCCTGACAAATTGGTGGACACGGAGTTTGAAAGACGCAATAGCGTGTCGAATCTAGTCTCATACTTGCGTCGGTCAGTGAATGTGATGCCGTATAGTTGAGGCATGCCGACTTTTAGTTCTTAGTGAGATGTTTCATGACTTTAAAGCCTGTCTTCCGTGGGGAGAAGCTACTTTTGCGTCTTTTTTAAGAGAGTAGTCTTCACTCACGGTACGGATTAAGTTTGCTGTTAATATATCCGAATAGTAGAGCACTTGAATTCGTGACATGCCCAGCCAATGCGCTTTATTCAATCATTTTCGAGATATCTGGATTGTCTTTTCGAATGAAGTCTTCACGAGTTGAAACATCTTGTACCACGTGCTCTGAGCACGTTGTATCTACAGTTGTGGCTTAACTAAATTTTGGAAGCAATGATATGATGTTGCTCTCGAATATTTCTAAGTCATTTATAAATGATAGAGCGCAGCAATCAGTCGTCCTTTTTTTGCAGGTTTTATTATAATAATCCAGTTATTGGCTAGTGCCTGGACATTGTCTATGCACTATTTTTTAAACTCGATGCATATTAGTTCCCTGTTATTCGGGCGTCAGTCACAGTTTGAAGAACTGTGACTGACCACCGAGCAACAGGGAGCTAACATGCATCGAGTTCAAAAATAGTGCACTGATAATGGCTAGGCACTAGCCGAAATCTGGATTTGCGTAATAAAACTTGCCAAAAATAGAAAGGACGACTTATTGCTGCGCTGTATCATTTATAAATCACATAACAGTCGCTGAATGCATCCACTTACCTAATGGAAAGTATCCCGATTTCTAGTTCAGTTGAATTTCCTTGCTTTTGTTTTCCTCTTCAGACCAATTTACGCAGAATTCCACTTTGCAGACAGCACAAGAACACTGGACTTTGTCACTGAAAGAGATCGGTTGTTGGTCGTTGTTGTGGTCTTCAGTCCTGAGATTGGTTTGATGCAGCTCTCCATGCTACTCTATACTGTGCAAGCCTCTTCGTCTCCCAGTACCCACTGCAACCTACATCCTTCTGAATCTGCGTAGTGTAGTCATCTCTTAGTCTCCCTCTACGATTTTTACCCTCCACGCTGCCCTCCAGTACCGAATTGGTGATCCCTTGATGCCTCAGAACATGTCCTACCAACCGATCCCTTCTTCTGGTCAAGTTGTGCCACAAACTTCTCTTCTCCCCAATCCTATTCAATACTTCCCCATTAGTTATGTGATCTACCCATCTCATCTTCAGCATTCTTCTGTAGCACCACATTTCGAAAGCTTCTATTCTCTTCTTGTCCAAACTATTTATCGTCCATGATTCACTTCCATACATGGCTACACTCCATACAAATACTTTCAGAAATTTCTTCCTGACACTTAAATCTATACTCGATGTTAACAAATTTCTCTTCTTCAGAAACGCTTTCCTTGCCATTGTCAGTCTACATTTTATATCCTCTCTACTTCGACCATCATCAGTTATTTTGCTCCCCAAATAGCAAAACTCCTTTACTACTTTAAGTGTCTCATTTCTTAATCTAATACCCTCAACATGACCTGACTTAATTTGACTACATTCCATTATCCTCGTTTTGCTTTTGTTGATGTTCATCTTATATCCTCCTTTCACGACACTATCCATTCCGTTCAACTGCTCTTCCAAGTCCTTTGATGTCTCTCACAGAATTACAATGTCATCGGCGAACCTCAAAGTTTTTATTTCTTCTCCATGGATTTTAATACCTACTCCAAACTTTTCTTTTGTTTCCTTCACTGCTTGCTCAATATGCAGATTAAAAAACATCGGGGAGAGGCTACAAACCTGTCTCACTCCCTTCCCACCCACTGCTTCCCTTTCATGCCCCTCGACTCTTATAACTGCCATCTGGTTTCTGTACTAATTGAAAATAGACTTTCGCTCCCTGTATTTTACCCCTGCCACCTTCAGAATTTGAAATAGAGTATTCCAGTCAACATTGTCAAACGCTTTCTCTAAGTCTACAAATGCTAGAAACGTAGGTTTGCCCTTCCTTAATCTTGCTTCTAAGATAAGTTGTAGGGTCAGTATTGCCTCAAGTGTTCCAACATTTCTACGGAATCCAAACTGATCTTCCCCGAGGTCGGATTCTACTAGTTTTTCCATTCGTCTGAAAAGAATTCGCATTAGTATTTTGCAGCTGTGACTTATGAAACTGATAGTTCGGTAATTTTCACATCTGTCAACACCTGCTTTCTTTGGGATTGGAATTATTATATTCTTCTAGAAGTCTGAGGGTATTTCGCCTGTCTCATACATCTTGCTCACCAGATGGTAGAGTTTTGTCAGGACTGGCTCTCCCAAGGCCGTCAGTAGTTCCAATGGAATGTTGTCTCCTCCGGGGGCCTTGTTTCGACTCCGGTCTTTCAGTGCTCTATCAAACTCTTCACGCAGTATCATATCTCCCATTTCATCTTCATCCTCTTCCATTTCCATAATATTGTCCTCAAGTACATCGCCCTTGTATAGACGCTCTATATACTCCTTCCACCTTTCTGCTTTCCCTTCTTTGCTTAGAACTGGGTTTCCATCTGAGCTCTTGATGTTCATACAAGTGGTTCTCTTATCTCCAAAGGTCTCTTTAATTTTCCTGTAGGCAGTATCTATCTTACCCATAATGAGATAAGCCTCTGCATCCTTACATTTGTCCTATGCTTAACCATTTTGCACTTCCTGTCGATCTCATTTTTGAGGCGTCTGTATTCCTTTTTGCCTGTTTCATTTACTGCATTTTTATATTTTCTGCTTTCACCAATTAAATTCAATATTTCTTCTGTTACCCAAGGATTTCTACTAGCTGTCGTCTTTTTACCTATTTGATCCTCTGCTGAATTCACTACTTCATCCCTCAAAGCTACTTATTCTTCTTCGACTGTATTTCTTTACCCCATTCCTGTCAATTGCTCCCTTATGCTCTCCCTGATACTCTGTACAACCTCTGGTTCTTTCAGTTTATCCAGGTCCCATCTCCTTAAAATCCCACCCTTTTGCAGTTTCTTTAGTTTTAATCTATAGGTCATAACCAATAGATTGTGGTCAGAGTCCACATCTGCCCCTGGAAATATCTTACAATTTAAAACCTGGTTCCTAAGTCTCTGTCTTACCATTATATAATATATCTGAAACCTGTCAGTATCTCCTGGCTTCTTCCATGTATACAGCCTTCTTTCATGATTCTTGAACCAAGTGTTACTTATGATTAAGTTCTGCTCTGTGCAAAATTCTTCCAGGCGGCTTCCTTTTTCATTTCTTTGCCCCAGTTCATATTCACCTACTATGTTTCCTTCTCTCCCTTTTCCTACTACCGAATTCCAATCACCCATGACTATTAAATTTTCGTCTCCCTTCACTATCTGAATAATTTCTTTGATTTGATCATACATTTCATCAATTTCTTCGTCATCTGCAGAGCTAGTTGGCATATATACTTGTACTACTGTAGTAGGTGTGGGCTTCGTATCTATCTTGGCCACAATAATGCGTTCACTATGCTGTTTGTAGTAGCTTACCCGCATTCCTATTTTTCTATTCATTATTTAACCTACTCCTGCATTACCCCTATTTGATTTTGTGTTTATAACCCGGTAGTCACCTGACCAGAAGTCTTGTTCGTCCTGCCACCAAACTTCACTAATTCCCACTATATCTAACTGTAACCTATCCATTTCCCTTTTTAAATTTTCTAACCTACCTGCCCGATTAAGGGATCTGATATTCCACGCTCCGATCCGTAGAATGCCAGTTTTCTTTCTCCTGATAACGACATCCTCTTGAGTAGTCCTTGTCGGGAGATCGGATTGGGGGACTATTTTACCTCCAGAATATTTTACCCAAGAGGACGCCATCATCATTTAATCATACGGTAAAGCTGCAAGCCCTCGGGAAAAATTACGGCTGTAGTTTCCCCTTGCTTTCAGCCGTTCACAGTACCAGAACAGCAAGACCATTTTGGTTTGTTGTCACAAGGCCAGATCAGTCAATCATCCAGACTGTTGCCCCTGCAACTACTGAAAAGGCTGCTGCCCCTCTTCAGGAACCATACGTTTGCCTGGCCTCTCAACAGATACCCCTCCGTTGTGGTTGCACCTACGGTACGGCTATCTGTATCGCTGAGGCACGCAAGGCTCCCCACCAACGGCAAGGTCCATGGTTCACGGGAGGAGGAAAGAGATCGGTATGCTCTTAAATTCATACTAATATTATAAATGCGAAAGTAACTACGTCTGTTAAACTTTCAAGACAAAACCGCTGAACCGATTTTGATAAAATTTCGTATGCAGATGGCTTGAACGCTGAGAAAGAACCTAGGCTACATTAAAAAGTGTGTAGTACAACATATTTGTTGATTTGAAGGATATAGCGCGAAACATGGAACAATAATTACTCTTTGATAAAGTTATTTATTCTTTAACTTTTGAAATTTATCTTATTTTGAAAATGCTTTTATTGTTTGTGATGTTCTACATAGTATGGCTGAACGTCATAAAAACAACGTTTATACAATCCTCCACGTGTTTAATCCGTGCTTCCATATTAATATCTGTCACAAACCTGTTACATTTTAGCCACTGACCGTCTTGCGTCTTTTATAACTTCTTTGCTGCGTTCACATTCGGATGAGTAACTCGTGGTCATGCGATTAGCGTTACTGCTTCACGATCATGGGTTTCCGGGATCGATATCCGTCCAGGTCGCTTTTTTCTGCTCGCATTTGCATGTGTGCGTTGTCCTCATCATTATTTTATCGTCATGGACATGCAAGTGGCGTCAAATAAAAAGATTTGCACAAGCTTCCGAACATCCCAACGGGGTTATCGTGGCCAATAAAGCCACACGCACGTTTCATTTCACTTCGCTGATAGACCACTTGGCTAATCCCACGGGGCTAAGGCGCTGCAGTCATGGACTGTGCGGCTGGTCCCGGCGGAGGTTCGAGTCCTCCCTCGGGCATGTGTGTGTGTGTGTGTGTTTGTTCTTCGGATAACTTAGATTAAGCAGTGTGTAAGCCTAGGGACTGATGACCTTAGCAGTTAAGACCCATAAGATTTCACACACACACACACACACACACACACACACACACACTTCACTGATATGCGAGCGCAGCCGCAGTTAACAGCTAGAATACAGTGCTTATACAATCCTCAACGGTTTTACCCATGCTAAACCATACTTACATACGAATATTATAAATGCGTAAGTAAATCTGTTTGATACGTTTTCATGACCAAACTGCTGAACCGATGTCCATGAAATTTGGAGTAAGGTAGCTTGAAGCCTGTTGAAGAAAACAGGCTATTTTGCAAAGAATGTAGTACAAGATATTTACTGATTTGAAGAATATTACGCAAATTAAGGAAAAAATTTTTACCCTTTGGAAAAGCTATTTGCTCTCTGACAACCGCCCGCGGTGGTCGAGCGATTTTAGGCGCTTCAGTCCGCAACCGAGCTTCTGCTACGGTCGCAGGTTCGAATCCTGCCTCGGGCATGGATATATATGATGTCCTTAGGTTAGTTAGGTTCAAGTAGTTCTATGTTCTAGGGCACTGATGACCTCAGATGTTAAGTCCCATAGTGCTCAGAACCATTTGAACCATTTTTTGCTCTTTTACTTTTGAACTTTATGATATTTTTGAAAATGCCTTTATTGGTTGATACATCGTACGTAATATGATTCGACGTAATCAATGCAACGCTTCTTCAATTGTCAAATAGTTCTATCTATACTTCTATACTAATACCAGTATTATTAATTGTGAAAGAAACTCATTTTGTTATGTTTTAACGATTGCGATGGTATTTGGTATGGAGACACATTGAACCCTGAGAAAGATCGCTAGCTACTGTATGAAGCTGTGAAGTTTTGAGTATTATTAACATTTATAAATAGGGTATATTTGTATGGCATGGAGACTTCTCTGGCGTAATATTCGACGACACCTAGCTCTAAAGATTATTCTTTGACAGCGTGAATTCAGTATTGTCGTGCGCGCCTTTGATGATATTCAGTCTCTACACCACGTGGTATAGCAGAAGAACCGCAATTAAAACTATTACTATAAACCTAACTCTAACAGTTCTAAGAGAGCTCTAGCTGCGGAAGTTACTGGAATTCAGCAAACCTCAGAGTAGTCACAAGTCCGCTGGAACTTGGATGAGCTGGCCTCTGTGGCCGAGCGGTTCTATTCGCTTCAGTCTGGAATCGCACAGCCGCTACGGTCGCAGGTTCGAATTCTGCCTCGGACATGAATGTGTGTGATGTCCTCACGTTAGTTAGGTTTAAGTAGTTCTAAGTTCTAGGGGACTGAAGACCTCAGATGTTAAGTCCCATAGTGCTCAGAGCCATTTGAACCATTTTTTGAACTTGGATTCAGATCGTCAGGCGGCCTTAAGAGCTACGGAGACAACAGAACGGTCACAGGACAGTCGCATTTTAGACGCTGAGTATCACGCGTCTCTTACAGCTTCCAAGGACCTAAGGAAATCACACACATCCATGCCCGAGGCAGGATTCAAACCTGCGACCGTAGCGGTCGGGCAGCTCCAGACTGAAGCGACTAGAACCGCTTGGCCATTCTCCGGCTCGTTTTCTTCTTCTTTTTCTTTCGTCGGTGTCCACAGCAGCCAGACGGTGGCATATCCAGGTCGTCTTTTCGTACATTGAGGGTTAAATACCCTGTAATTACCGTTTATGTCTCTCGTCAATCCATCCCGTTCTATACTATTAACCTCTCCCACACGATGTACACCCCACGCTCTCGAGGGCGCGCAAGCAACGTGCCCATGTAAGTCGTAAAGGGCGAATCGCACGACGCTCTGCGGCCTAAAATCGTGTACTGGCTCTTTAAATAGTGCCAAAAATCTAACAACTCTACAATTGAAACTTCCTGGAAGTTTAAAACTGTGTGCCGGACCGAGACTCGAACTCGGGACCTTTGCTTCCGCCGGCAAGTGCTTACCAACTGAGCTACCCAAGCACGACTCACGCCCCGTCCTCACAGCCTTACTTCTGCCAGTACCTCGTCTCCTACCTTCCAAACTTTACAGACGCTCTCCTGCGCAGGACGATTTAGGAGACAATCTGAGCAGCCGGCTTAGGTTGTCTGCAGATGACGATGTCGTTTATAGTCTAGTAAAATCATCAGAAGATCAAAACGAATTGCAAAACAATTTAGACAAGATTTCTCTATGGTGCGAAAATTGGTAATTGATCCTAAATAACGAAAAGTGTGAAGTCATCTACATTAGTGCAAAAAGGAATTCATTAAACTTCGATTACACGATAAAACAGTCAAATATGAAGGCTGTAAAGGCAACTAAAGATCTAGGAATTACAATTACGATCCACTTAAACTGGAAGGAACACATAGACACTTAGAAAATGTTGTGGGGAAGGTTAACCAAAGACTGCGTTTTATTGGCAGGACACTTAGAAAATGCAACAGATTCGTTAAAGAGACTGCCTACATTACGCTTGTCCGTCCTCTTTTAGATTACTGCTGCATGGTCTGGGACCCTTACTAGATAGGATTGACGGAGTACATCGAAACTGTTCGAAGAAGGGAAGCCCATTTTTTATGTACTATCGCTAAATAGGGTAGAAAGTGTCACTGAAATGATACCAGTTTTGTGACGCTTTTCGTTGCGGCGGAATCTTCTCACGAAATTTCAATCACCAACTTTCTCCTCCGAATTTTGTTGACGTCGACCTACAAAGGGAGAAAGGATCACCATAATAAAATAAGCGAAATCAGAGCTCGCACGGACACATATAGGTGTTCGTTTCTTCCGCGCGCTATACGAGATTGGAATAGTAGAGAATTGTGGAAGTGGTTCGATAAACCTTCTGTTAGACACTTCCACGTGATTTGCAGAGTATGCATGTAGATGTTTTATTATTGATTTCGGTAGAAGTTCGGACAATATTAGTGCATCCGCACTGAAAAAAAAATGTGAAGGAGTCATCACGCTCTTACAGAAATGAATATGTATTTTAGAGGCGTATTTTCTGTCGGACATGTCCGACGGAATAGACACTACTCAAATATATGCACCTTGCCAAAGCACTACTGAATAATAAAGTGGGGGGGGGGGGGGGGGAGGGGAGGAAAGCAGAATTAACCAAGACGAAACTGTAACTAAAATGTTTACTGTATGATGGCGGCGGATTAGACAGCAGACTGACTTGTTGAACGGTCGCTGTTGGCTCAACTCGCTTTTCTCGTGAATTCGGAGGTCTGCTACGTTTAATCTGATTCATGCGACTATTTGCTATGTCCATTATATAAACGCGTTGAGCGAAGCAAGTGTGTCCTAGTCGATGGTCACATTTCATAAATATTGCAGTCAAATCGCGTTACTATAAAAATTAATGGGTCAAAACTATGTACATGAGAGGTCATTTCAATTCAGGGTATTCTTAGAATTTACTTTTGCATGTTATTCGACTTCAAAACCAGAAATGGAATTTATAACGTTTAATCTGAATCGAGAAGGCCAAATACTGATACCAGAAAAAAAGACGGGCGGTAAAGCTTCAGCTTCTTGTGGATTTGTTTTTGACTACTTTAGCCGAATCAGACTGATTGTAGGTAAGCTTATAAACTGCCCCAAAAACGTTTTGCGTCACCCTTATGGCTTTTTTTCCAAAAACTTCTAAACGTCTTTCTCAATACGTATATAACAACATGAAATCGGTGTGCAGAGCCACCTGTAATAATGTCAGTGAATGTACACTTTCTTTCTCAGTGGGGGTTCAGAACAGTGTGATGTGGCTCCAATCGTGAACCAGACAATGAAGTCTGTGGGCGATACACAGTCTTTCAACTAGCCTCGAAGTATCAAGTTTCCACCACCTGTCAAGAAAGGTTGTCAAAACGAGAAACAACCCAGCGAATTCTAGTCCACCACGGCGTCTTCATTCCAGCCGCGGACCATTCACATGAGAGATAAAACATTCAAGATTTTTTTCGTGTTACTCGAGTGGTCAACGACATGAGCTGATGACCACAACTACGAGCTTTGCAGATTACAGGCTTTAGGTACAGCGAGGAGAATGCGACAGCACGCCCACATTGCCTTCTTGGAAGCAGCTTGGAGGGCTACGTCGACTCAGGCAGCGAGCAATGTCCTCCACAAAATGAATTTGGCCTCCAGACGTCCATTAAGAAGACGACAAGTATTTCTCAACTTCGTGGTGCACGGACTCTTTAACCAAGGGAACATCTGGACCAATCGCATGAAAGCCTGTCTTCCGGTATGTACTTTAAGTTCAGCACTATGACACCGGTTTTTAGTCCCATGAAATGCCGTCAATTTTTATTAAATATGGGAAGTTCAACAGTAACTCGAGCTCACGTACGTAGCTGAGGAATTTACGTGATAAATCTCCAGTCTGTGCTCAAGACAGACAATTTCTCACAGATTTTACACGCAATCAATGAATGTGCTACGTTTCGAGAATGTGGTTGGTTAGTAAACACATGTGGAGGCATGGAACACGTGGAATGTTAAATTCAACAAAGACGGGGCGGATAACAATTGTGTATTGTGTATTGTGTCCAGTGGTAATACAAAGACACGTGGTTCGCTTGATTGTATTTTTCACATGAAATATGTTATGTTCAAATAGTGGAAAAGATAGAATGTTTGAGCATAAAGGAATATTTACCGAAATATTCCTTTATGCTCAAACATTCTATCTTTTCCACTATTTGAACATAACATATTTCATGTGTAAAATACAATCAAGCGAACCACGTGTCTTTGTATTACCACTGGACACAATACACAAAAGAAAATCACCGTATAGTGGCAGTAATGCCTGAAACATTATTTCACAAACGAAAGACCCATGAGATAAGCCACTTGAAACTTGGGATGTCTCAATAAAATTAGATGTCGATCGACAAGTCTTCTAAAGAAGTCGAGACCGCGAAAAAAGACCTCAGGTTGTTAATGTGAGCAGGCTCCATGTATCATGGCCAGAAAATTAATGCTGTGTAATCTGAAAAGCCATTTAATATGATGATGATGATTCCCGTACTACTTTACAGAGCGGAGGGGAGCGACGCGGGAGACCCGCGCCGCCTTACTAGGTAAGGTCCTAGTGGAGGTGGTTTGCCATTGCCTTCCTCCGACAGTAATGAGAATGACTGATGATGATAGAGACGACACAACAACACCCAGTCATCTCGAGGCATGAAAAATCCCTGACCCCGCGCTCAGGACGCGAGAACGCTACCACGAGACCATTTAATATACTATCACGTGAATGCAGCGGAGATGTGCAAAGCCAGCAATAATCTGACCATAATTCAAAACGAGGTCGGATGAGTGTGCCCATTTCATTATCATAAAACAAAGTGTCTACGCTACTAAAAATGAGCACATCGTCATCACCGCAGCAGCCGTGAGGTAAGACTGTCCTTCTGTCTGCCGCCCAAGACGCCTCGCGAACTAATTCTGCCGCAAAGCTCCCGCGTTGGATGAGTCCCGTCAAGGTACATACTGCTCGTCGAGGCAAATCTCAGTTTCCACTCAGTGACGTACTGCACCAGTAGAGAGATACGTGACTACAAATTTTTGAGGCAGACCACCGCCTCTTGTTGCACGAATGAACACGTGGCGTGAAAGGTGTTTCACTCAACACCATACTCGGGTTCTCTTCAGCGACGACTGCAGGATATCCTGACGCCTATTGATTCGCGTCGTAATGGAGCATATAGGCGACCAGCTACCACCATACGTCACATGCAAGCTGTCTCTTGGTTTCAGTGGGGAACTGGATCAATCACTTTTTTTAAAATTCTGTGTCACGTTCGACTTTCATCGCTGACGAATGGAATTTAAAAGCTGTACATTGTTAGGACAGGATGCGTCAACCTACCGTACTCCCCCCTACACTAAGATGACAAAACTCATGGGATACCTCCTAATATCGTGTCGGACATCTTTTTGCAGCGCACAGCGCAGAAACTCGACGTGGAATGGAAACAACAAATCGTTAGAAGTATCCTGCAGAAATATTGAGCCCTGCTGCCTCCATAGCAGTACATAATTGCGAAAGTATTGCTAGTGCAGGATTTTATGCACGAACTGACCTCTCCATTACGTGTCATAGATATTGGATGGGACCCATGTCGGGTGATCTGGGTGGCCACATCATACACTTGACCAGCTGTGGCCTGGTGACATCGTGCATTGTCATCCATAAAAACTGAAGTCCATGAATGGGAACAAATGGTCTCCAGGTAGCTGGACATATCCATTTCCCGGTTCAGCTGGACCAGAGGACCCAGTCCATTCGATGAAAGTACAGCTCACACCATTATGGAGCCACCACCTGATTGCACGGTGCCTAGCCACAACCTGTGTCCATGGCTTCGCGGGATCTGCACGAAATTCGAAGCCTACCGTAGCTCTTACCAACTGAAATCCCTACTCAGCTGAGCAGGTCATGGCTTCCAGGCGTCTAGGGCCCAACCGATTTGGTGACAAGCCCAGGAGAGGCGCTGCAGGTGGCGACGTGCTGTTAGCAAATTCTGCTGACATAGCCCATTAAGGCAAAATTTGGCCGCACTGGCCTAATGGCCAGGTTCGTCGTACGCCCCACACTCATGTCTCCGGTTATTTCTCGCGGTGTTGCTTGTCTGTTGTCACTGACAACTACGTATATGCAAACGCCGTTGCTTTCGATCGTTACATGAAGGCCGTCGGTCACTTCGTTGTGAGACGCAGTGTCTGAAATTTGGTATTCACGCCACACATTTCACACTGTGTCTCGGAATATTGAATTCCCTAACGATTTCCGAAATGGAAACTCCAATGCGTCTAGCTACAACTACCATTCCGCATTCAGAGTTTGTTAATTCCCTCGTGCGGCCATAATCACTTCGGAAACATTTTGATATGAATCACCTGAGTATAAATGGCCACTTCGCCATTGTACTGCCCTTTTACACCTTGTATATGTTTTACTACCGCCATTTGTGCACGGGCATATCACTATCCCACAGTTGTCACCTCAATGTAAACGCTTTGAAGCTGAGTTGCATGGGTGTGTGTGTGTGTTTGTCCTTAGGATAATTTAGGTTAAGTAGTGTGTAAGCTTAGGGACTGATGACCTTAGCAGTTAAGTCCCATAAGATTTCACACACATTTGAACATTTTTGAAGCTTAGTTCGCCTCTTAAGGCGACATTGCCCGAACACACCGCGCCCCCAGAATGAAGGTGTTCCTCCAGTAGGCGAGACTCAGCCAAATGGAATAACGTGGGATATTTCGTGACATGTGTCCGCACACGAGGGAATGCGTCGCCGCGGGAACGCTCCCCACACTCTGAATGAGCTCAGGGGAAGAGTGGGACCAGCTTGGGCAGCACCGTGTGCCCATCAGCCTGTGGACGACATACCAAAGGAGATCCGAGAATGTTGCGGAGCATTGGGTGGATCAACACGCTGCTTAATGCGATCAAGCAGTTCTGTATAAGATGTATACTTTCGAAGAGGCTACTTTTATTTTATTGTTTCTATGTATGTTAGAACGGGGACAGACAGTTATACAGGCGAGGTGGCCAACGGCTGTGTTTCTCCAACTACCAGCTTTACTGCGTTGCCGATCAGTTGACAGTGAGTCATTGTCGCGAGTGAGACGTTGACGCTTCGCCTGATTCTTGTTTCATGAAAAGCAAGTATTTTCCATTATTCTACATTTTAACGCAGATTAATATTATAGAGCATGCCAATACTTTTTCATTTTTCCATAAAGTTAGACTTTGGGTAGTTACGAAAACTTACATTTCTGGGCTGTATATTTCCATATGTATACAGGCAGGTTCTTTCTCTTAACAGTCTCTTCCACCACGAATGATGACGTGCTATGCCTATCTCTCCCTGCCGATTAGGAGATATGACCAGTATGTTTTAGTTTTATTGGGAATTCATTTTCTCTATAGACACCACCTACGTACATTCCCAATATTGATTCTACTCAAGATAGACGAAGAGAAGAAGACTTGACACTCCAATTAATAAAGTAAAAAAAATACAGTAATGGTTCCACAGAGTTTAATGTTCCTAGGAAGACCCTAGAGCGGAATATAAAAACCGATTATTATTCAAAATGCAATGCGTCTAGATTCCTGTTTGGGCTCACCCAACCAGGAACGACTTGTGTGATTTCGTACAATTTTTTCCACCAAATTTACCTGTAACAACTATTTCAATCAAAACACGTTAAGATTATTGGATATTGTTGTAATACGATTTTATCTTTGTTTTTAAAGTGTTTTGCCGGCTAGATATCTATCCCTTGAGTCCTGGTCATCTAACCCTAATACATGGGAGAGATTACTTTGAAATTTGGACTAACTTCGTGAACGAACTCTTATTTTCTTATGAATATATAAAGCAATATATGTGCGTTTCGCAGCGTTTTTTATGTATTAGGGTTTGAAATTGACATTTGAAAGAGTCATGGCCATCTACCCTGTTTAACCCTTTTCTGTATAATGGCTCCGAAGAAAAGTTATTACGCTCTATACAGTGAACATTCTTAACTTGTTTGTACGTCTGATGTGGAAGATCTGAAGTACGCTGCCTGACAGTTTCGTACTTCTGATTTCAAATATCTGAAGTACAGGGTGGTTAGAATTTAACTTTCACCATTTGAGAAAAACAATTAATCGTAAGCATGAAACTTTGTGGAAACATTTTCAAGGACACGGGGAAGAGCAATAACCAATAAACCATTGAAAGGAACACATTTCATTTTCCACATGAGAGGATTGAAACCTGTTAATCTTGGTGTTTACGCAGTTTGGAACGATCGGTCAATAATACGGTTTTCTCCTGGGAGAGGAGGTCAATGACGCAACAAATTGTTGAAGATGTTATTGTTTCCATGGCTGAAAATGATGGACGTCATGTACGGTCTTCAAGCAGCGCATGAGTTGTGTTCAACCAAGTGAACATTCCATGGTCCACCTTTCGAAAGTGCTACCAACAATTCTGAAATGATATTCGTACAAGCTTCACATTACTTACCAACTTTTGCCACGGGGAAACGAAATTAAACTTAAAGGGGTGAGGAGGCATATTTTGTTACTTCAGTGATTACAGAATCGAGTTAGTTTTATAGAGAACTTTTCTGTATGACCCCAGTTATCGATATGATGTTGACTCCTCTCTGTCCTGGGTGGATGCCCTGATTTGGTTGTGAAGAGTATCGTAAGGCCGTTGTATACTCTCTACGTCTGGAACATACTCCGCAGCCACCTAGTGGTCGCGTGGCGGTAGGAATTTCTGGCACTAGTAACTGGTCGCCCCTTACCCTGTCCCACAAGTGAATGGCCCGTGGGAAGAATAATTGTTTGTAAGTCTCTCTAAAGGTTCTAATTTCTCGAATTTTCTCGTCGTGGTCATTACGGGAGATGTATGTGGGAGGCAGTAATATGTTGTCTGACTCTTCCTGCAAAGTACTCTCACGAAACTTTAGTAGTAAACCTCTCTGTAAGCCGCCAGCTGTGTCCGAGCGGTTCTAGGCGCTTCAGTCCGGAACTACGCGGCTACTACGGCTGCAGTTTCGAATCCTGTCTCGGGCATGGATGTGTGTGATGTCCTTAGGTTCACGTAGTTCTAACTCTAGGGGACTGATTACCTCAGATGTTAAGTCCTATAGTGCTTAGAGCCATTTGAACTATTTTGAACCTCTCTGTGATACACGTGGCATCTTTTGTAACCTCTGCCAATGGAGATTGTTGGTCATTTCGGTAACGCTCTCACGCCGACTAAACGATCACATGACGAAACGCTCCACTCTTCGTTGGACCTTCTCTATCTCTTCTATCAGTCGTACCTGGCAATGATCCCATGTTGATGAACAATACTCAAGAATCGGTCGAACAAGCGCCTTATAAGCTACTTCCTTCGTGGAAGATGTTATATTTCCTTAAGGTTCTTCCTATGAATCTGTATGGCGTTTGCTTTCCCTACTATTTGTTTTATTTCGTCATTCCACTTAAGGTCGCTCTTGATACTTACTCTTAGATATTTTACGGCAGATACAGCTTCCTGCAGTTTCTCAGCAATAATGTAGTTGTACACAAAAAAAAGGCACTGAGCACTATGGAACTTAACTTCTGAGGTCCTCAGTCCCCTAGGACGTACAACTACTTAAACCTAACCAACCTAAGGCCGGCCGGCTGAAGCTGTACAGTAGTGGCTTTCTCGGCCTATGTATGTGCTGCCAGGCTGGGCCAACAACTCTTCTAACTTGTCCTTAATCTTCTGGATATTGGCGCTAGAACAAAGCTGACATCCGAGCTGGTCCCACACGTTCTGTAGGGGACAGAACTCGGAAACTTACTGGCCACGGTAGAACCTCAACATCACCACAGCACATAGAAACACGTGACATGTGTAGATAAACGTCACGTATTGAAAAACGGCACCATGATAGTGTCACATGAAAGGTAACACATGAGATCCAGAATGTCTGTGAGATTCCGTTGCGTCTCCAGAGCTCCCTCAATCTCTACGAGCTGTAATCTGAAGTTATACCCAATGGCTCTATATAGCCGCTGCCAGGAGCAACACCGCTGTGCCTCTTCAAAACACTGTAAGGCGGGGCCCTTTCAAACTCGCTGCAGTGCTCATCCGCGATAGTGCAGAACGGTGATTCACCGCTGAACGGAATGCGACGGTATTCATCAACAGTTCATGCTTCCTGGTGACAGAAACACTTCAAACGCAGCCGTTTGTCCTATTAATGAGAGCCTGAGCATGGGACGGTAATTTCATAGACTGGCTGTAGTTAGCTTCCAGCCGACGGTGGGGAATGACACAGAATATGGCAGTATTTTCTCAGACGACAGACGCAGATCTGAAGGTGTTACTACGTGCTTGGTGCACCTTGCAGCGCCCCTCTTCCCCCCTCCCCCCTCCCCCTCACCTCTCCCCCCTTCCCCTTGTTCCCCTTGTGATGGTCAGCAGTGGTCGACTGGAATCTTGACGACAAATTGCTTTTGCTCTCATTCCCATCCACGTACACTGAATGATTCGACCAGTCGGCGAAATAGACACTCACAGTGAGGTCCATTTCAATCTCTGTCAGGGGCTGATAACACTACCCCACATGGGTACGCGACAATCATTGTCCTCCCCAGTAATCACTCAATATCTGACGCTGTTCACGTCTCTTAAATACCCTACCACGTCTTGTAACAACGCTAAACACGAACAGCGCTAATGCACTCACGTGGCTATTCTAACTGCCACAGAGAATTGCAGCTCTAATCGTTAACGTATCACCTGATGCTGCGTGCGTGTACTAAATCGCATTGACATTCGACCATGTTTCTGGGTACGGTACTTCACTTTCTTTGTAAGGCAGTGTAGTTATAATATCAAGATACTCATAGTGGATTCGTGCGAATGTCTGATGTCACAGGGTAATATATCGACCAAGATGAATTCTGATCTAAAACAGTTGAAAATAAAAATAATATAGAATGAGCAGTTTCTGTGACTTGAAAATATCGTGCCTGAATCATCTGGAAGCTATGGAGCATCGCCTACAGGAAAGTAAATGCGCGTGTGTCTGACCGTGCAACAGATGCTGACACCTGTTTTTTATCACTCATCCTTCCTCCAACTGAGTGATCTGAGCACGCCTCTCCTGGATCAGTTCAGGGTTGAACTTGACTTAGCGCGCCTTGTTTCACATCGAAAATCTCAGACTGTGGTTTTAACAACAGCTCTGCACCTCCAGTGTATTATTCTCTGGGAGGTGTCATGAGCCTGTCCACATACCTATTTGAGTTTAGAACGAAGAGAATGCATGCGCTCGGGTGAATTAGTTGAGTGAGAAATACCTAACAAGGACACGTTTCAAATTGACAAAGAAAATCAAAGCAACTTGGATTATCCCAAGAGTAACAACAAATAAATATCTTTTCGTGGTGTAAGAGCAGGCTTGCGCTGTCGTTGGTCCTGTCAGGTATGTCACCACACTGTCAACATGTAAAATTCTCCTACGTTTAGGCCGTCGTTACAAATTGCTTTCCTCACTGTGTTTTGCTGACTGAAGAGTCATTTGGAAGAGTGGCCACAACATCGGAGAATTTTACATGTTGACAGTGCGGTCACATACCCTGAAGAATTTTATTGACATTCTTTCGTGGTATTTGCAAGGGAGGTGGAATCGGATAGACAAGTTGTAGGATTATTGATGAATTTAAATGGCATTAAATGAAGGCAAATTAAGAATGTCATAGGTGCTGATCAGTTTGGTCTTAGGAAAGGTAAAGACACCAGAGAGACGGTTATGAGATTGTGTTTGATAGTAGAAACAAGAAGTAAGATAAATCAGTACACACTCATACCATTTGTTGACCCATAAAAAGCTTTCGACAGTGTAAAATGATGCAACATGTCCGAAATTCTTAGAAAAATAACTGTACGCTACAGTAAGGGACCGGTACAATATGTGTAACAAGCAAGAAAGAACAATAGCAATGGAAGACTGAAATCGAAGTGCCCGGATTAGAAAAGTTGTAAGAAAGGGATGCAGTCTTTCCCCCGAAGTCTTCAGTCTTACATTGAAGAATCAATAACAAAAATACAAGATAAGTTCAAGGGCGCTATCAAAATTTTTGAGTGAAAGAGTATGAATGACATTACTGTCCTACGTGACAGCGAGTAAGAATTACTGTGTTTGCTGAATGGAATGAACAGTCAAATCAGCACAGAATATGGATTCAAAATAAAGAGAGACAAAGGGAATGATGATCAACAGAAACGAAATATCAAACTTAGGCACCAGGAAACACACAAAGTGTAGGAGTTTTGCTACGAACGAAGCAACGAAAAAGTAAAAATCAGTCAATCACAGGCAAAGAGATTTTCTAGAAAAAAGTAGTCTACTAACCTCAAAGGTAGGCCTTAATTTGAGGAAGAAATTTCTGAGAACGTTCGCCTGGAGCATAGAATTGTTTGAAGTGAATCACGAGCTAGGAATAAAAATACAGATTCTAAGCATATGAAATGTCTTACTGTATAAAAATGTAGAAAATTAGCTCGATTGATATGGTAAAAAATGAGAGAGTACCCTGCAGATTCAGTGAGGGAAGGAATATGTGTAAAAAACGCGATACGACGTGCCGGGACGAAGATTAAGAACACATGTTCAGAGAAGGTTATGAGACGACGTCAGTCAATAGTCCGCTGACTAGGACCGCAACACGACAGGAGCGGATTCTACAGGAAGAGAATATAAGCGCCGGTCCTGCCAGCCTCTGCCGCACAGTACTAGACCAGCAGTAGGAGAGCACCACGATAGCAGTTATTAGTGATCCATACCCATTTCTTGCATGGACATGGTATATACAGGAAGACAGTGACTCTTTACCTGTTGCCCATCGGTTGCGACAGACTCTTGCGATACAAAGTTAAATATTGTGTATCTTCTTTACTGTAGTGAAAGCTATTAATGTGATTTGCTTGAATTGTTATATAGCATTCCGAGAACGCTTCATTCTTTAGGCACCCTATACGAGACGAGTGAGCAGGACCCCACAGAAACTATGCAGGAAGAGAGAGACCTGAATACATTCAGCAAATAATTGGGGACGAATGGTGCAAGTAGGAGTCTGAGATTAAGATGTTAGCACTTCAGAGCAATTGGTGTCGTAACACATCAAACCAGCAGATGTCTGTAGACGCCGCCCCTTCCCCCCCCCCCCCCTCCCCACACACACACACACATACACACACAAAAATCTTCTCTTCACTGTCAGTGTGGTACATACAGGGTGTTTCAAAAATGACCGGTATATTTGAAATGGCAATAAAAACTAAACGAGCAGCGATAGAAATACACCGTTTGTTGCAATATGCTTGGGACAACAGTACATTTTCAGGCGGACAAACTTTCGAAATTACAGTAGTTACAATTTTCAACAACAGATGGCGCTGCAAGTGATGTGAAAGATATAGAAGACAACGCAGTCTGTGGGTGCGCCATTCTGTTCGTCGTCTTTCTGCTGTAAGCGTGTGCTGTTCACAACGTGCAAGTGTGCTGTGGACAACATGGTTTATTCCTTAGAACAGAGGATTTTTCTGGTGTTGGAATTCCACCGCCTAGAAGACAGTGTTGTTGCAACAAAACGAAGTTTTCAACGGAGGTTTAATGTAACCAAAGGACCGAAAAGCGATACAATAAAAGATCTGTTTGAAAAATTTCAACGGACTGGGAACGTGACGGATGAACGTGCTGGAAAGGTAGGGCGACCGCGTACGGCAACCACAGAGGGCAACGCGCAGCTAGTGCAGCAGGTGATCCGACAGCGGCCTCGGGTTTCCGTTCGCCGTGTTGCAGCTGTGGTCCAAATGACGCCAACGTCCACGTATCGTTTCATGCGCCAGAGTTTACACCTCTATCCATACAAAATTCAAACGCGGCAACCCCTCAGCGCCGCTACCATTGCTGCACGAGAGACATTCGCTAACGATATAGTGCACAGGATTGATGACGGCGATATGCATGTGGGCAGCATTTGGTTTCCTGACGAAGCTTATTTTTACCTGGACGGCTTCGTCAATAAACAGAACTGGCGCATATGGGGAACCGAAAAGCCCCATGTTGCAGTCCCATCGTCCCTGCATCCTCAAAAAGTACTGGTCTGGGCCGCCATTTCTTCCAAAGGAATCATTGGCCCATTTTTCAGATCCGAAACGATTACTGCATCACGCTATCTGGACATTCTTCGTGAATTTGTGGCGCTACAAACTGCCTTAGACGACACTGCGAACACCTCGTGGTTTATGCAAGATGGTGCCCGCCCACATCGCACGGCCGACGTCTTTAATTTCCTGAATGAATATTTCGATGATCGTGTGATTGCTTTGGGCTATCCGAAACATACAGGAGGCGGCGTGGATTGGCCTCCCTATTCGCCAGACATGAACCCCTGTGACTTCTTTCTGTGGGGACACTTGAAAGACCAGGTGTACCGCCAGAATCCAGAAACAATTGAACAGCTGAAGCAGTACATCTCATCTGCATGTGAAGCCATTCCGCCAGACACGTTGTCAAAGGTTTCGGGTAATTTCATTCAGAGACTACGCCATATTATTGCTACGCTGGGTGGATATGTGGAAAATATCGTACTATAGAGTTTCCCAGACCGCAGCGCCATCTGTTGTTGACAATTGTAACTACTGTAATTTTGAAAGTTTGTCCACCTGAAAATGTACTGTTGTCCCAAGCATATTGCAACAAACGGTGTATTTCTATCGCTGCTCGTTTAGTTTGTATTGCCGTTTCAAATATACCGGTCATTTTTGAAGCACCCTGTATGTAGTAATAGATATTCAAGAGTCTGAATAATACACTGAGAGAAAAAAAAAATCGGAGCACCAGAGAGAAGTTGTGTGACGTAAACGAGAATTGTTAGTCGAGTTGTTTCTACATCTGAAAGATAATGTCTACTCAAATTTGGCACGAGACGCGTAAGAGTGGCGCTAGTAGCGTCACTTTGGGGATGAAAATCAGCTTTGCTTTAAACACACTCTGTAACCGTTGTGAGCTTTGGTTACCTTTCAGGCTGGACGTGTGAGTTGGTTAAGTCAAGAATGCCTTTAAAGCGACAAAGACGACATTATGAAATCCTCACTGAGTTTGAACGAGGTAGTGTAATAGGACAATGACATGTTGGAAGTTTTCTCTGCGACAATACAGAATGACTTGGCGGGGATGTAATAATTGTACCTCACTGCTGGCAGCAGTGGTCGCGAAAATGTACGGTTGCAAGAAGACCGGGCTCCGCGAGACCAAGTGGTGCTACCGAAAGGGAATAATTTCGTATCTGGAGAATCGCTTTGGCGCACTGCATCAGCAGCAGCAATTTGAGCAGCAGCTGGCATCACCAGTGATACAACAAACTGTTGCAAACCGGTTACTTCAAGGACAGATCCTAGCTAGACGCCCTGTAGCGTGCATTCTATTGACCCCAAACCACTAGCATTTGCGATTTCAGTGGCATCAAGGGAGAGTTCATTGGTGGACAGGATGTAGGTCTGTTGTGTTCCCTGATGAAAGCTGGTCCTACCTCGGTGCAGCTGACCTATCTGCGTGTTAGACACTCTGGACCTACACCTGGAGTTATGGCCTTGGGTGCGAGTTTGTATGACAACAGCAGTACTCCCGTGGTTATCCCACGCACCGTGACTGCAAAATTGAACATTAGTCTGATAACACGGTGTGTTTTTCTGCCTTTCATGAACAGCATTCCAGCGGGTGTTTTACAACAGGATAACGCTCGCCCTCGTGCCGCTGTTGTAACACAACACACTCTACAGTGTGTCCACTTCTTGCGTTGACTTCCTCGATCAACAGATCTCCCTTCAACCGAGCACATATGGGACATCATTTGACGACAACTACAGGCTCTACGACAATCATAAAGTAACTGCTGCTGTATTGACCGACCAAGTGCAACATCAATGCAACTCCATGCTACAAACTAACATCCGGGACCTGCACAGCGCAAAGTATAAACGTTTTCATGCCAGAATTCAATATTCTGAATGTTAAATCGCTTATTAATGTATCAGCATTTGACATTTGCAATATCTTACCTCGCATTTACGTTAACTAGCGATCTTGCAATATTAATTAGTTATGCATTCATGGCCATTAAAATTGCTACACCACGAAGATGACGTGCTACAGATGCGAAATTGAACCGACAGGAAGAAGATGCTGTGATATGCAAATGATTAGCTCTTCAGAGCATTCACACAAGGTTGGCACCGGTGACGGCACCTACAACGTGCTGACACGAGGAAAGTATCCAACAGATTTCTCATACACAAACAGCAGTTGACCGGCGTTGCCTGGTGAAACGTTGTTGCGGTGCCTCGTGTAAGGAGGAGAAATGTGTACCATCACGTTTCATACTTTGATAAAGGTCTGATTGTAGTCTAACGCGATGCGGTTCATCGTATCGCGACATTGCTGCTCGCGTTAGTCAAGATCCAATGACTGTTTACAGAATATGGAATCGGTGGGTACACGAGGGTAATACGGAACACCGTGCTGGATCCCAACGGCCTCGTATCACTAGCAGTCGAGATGACAGGCATCTTATCCGGATCGCAGTAACGTATCGTTCAGCCACGTCTCGATCCCTTAGTCAACAGATGCCGACGTTTGCATGACAACAACCATCTGCACGAACAGTTCGACGACGTTTGCAGCAGCATGGACTATCAGCTCGGAGACCATGACTGCGGTTACCCTTGACGCTGGTTCACAGACAGGAGCGCCTGCCATGGTGCACTCAACGACGAACCTGGGTGCACGAATGGCAAAACGTCATTTTTCTGGATGAATTCACGTCCTGTTTACAGCATCATGATAGTCGCATCCGTGTTTGAAGACATCGCGTTGAACGCACTTTGGAAGCGTGTATTCGTCATCGCCACACTGGCGTATCACCCGGCGTGATGGTGTGGGGTTCTATTGGTTACACGCGTCGGTCACCTCTTGTTCGCATTGACGGCACTTTGAACAGTGGACGTTACATTTCAGATGTGTTATGACCCGTGGCTCTACCCTTCATTTGATCCCTGTGAAACCCTACGTTTCTGCAGGATAATACACGACCGCATGTTGCAGGTACTGTACGGGCCTGTCAGGATACAGAAAATGTTCGACTGCTGCCCTGGCCAGCACATTCTCCAGATCTCTCACCAATTGAAACCGTCTGGTCAATGGTGGCCGAGAAACTGGCTCGTCGCAATATGCCAGTCACTACTCTTGATGAAATGTGGTATCGTGTTGAAGCTGCATGGGCAGCTGAACCTGTACACGCCATCCAAGCTCTGTTTGACTCAATACCCAGGCGTATCAAGGCCATTGTTACGGCCAGAGGTGGTTGTTCTGGGTACTGGTTTATCAGGATCTATGCACCCAAACTGCGTGAAAATGTAATCACATTTCAGTTCTAGTATAATATATTTGTCCAATGAATACCCGTTTATCATCTGCATTTATTCTTGGTGTAGCAATTTTAATGGGCAGTAGTGTATATATGTTATCTAGACAAATGTATTCTAGAAATTTCATTCTGTATATTAATTATTTTTGGGGTGTTGCGATTTTTTCGGGCAGTGTATAATGTAATCCTGTAAGTTCGCACAGTTTATCCATTACTTGCTATTTTTTGTCAATATCCCACTGAAACTGAGTGGGAGTAATGTGGTTGCTGCTGGGAAAGCGAAGCGCACAGTTGTGTGGTCGGCGCGCTAGTCGCGTCGGTGAGAGCGTTTGCTCGCGGCGCCTGCGCTTCTACGAAGTGTTGTCAGGTGCGAGAGGGCAGAGACCTTGACACGCTGGCGCGCCTCCCCGTGGCGCACACACGACCACCAAGACCACAGTGAGCGCCGCGGCTCTGCTGACCCAGCCTTCGGACGCCGTCCCCTGCTACTCGAACACGTGGCTCCTACGTGTAACATTGCAACATCACCCTTGCATACCCAAAAGAACTAGAGAAATAAAGCCCTCCAAACAAGGTTACGACGCGTTGTTTTGTAGCGTTGCAGATTATTGCCAAACGCGGTCGATGCATATAGCATTGTTATCAAGATAATTTTTTTTAATTATGCTTGTATATATTTCTCAACGACATCAGTGTCAAGTTGATCTCAGGAAGACTTGTTTACACGGCTTTTTAATTTAATGGTGTTCTGTGTTTTTTTGTGACAAAGGAGGAACTGGAAGACTACCTCATCATAAAACTCTTTGGACTTTAACAGTTTCAATCCTCATCTTCGCTTTGGATGCTACCTTACGGCATTGGGCAAAGTATATTTAAGATGCAGCTGTAGTTTCCCGCCCTCTCTAGTTCCTTTCGCGAACGGTGTGCGGAAGAACGACTGTCGCTTAGCCTCCACATGTCCTGTAGTAATTTCTCTGAATTTTGCGTCATGATTATTTTTCGAGAAACATGTACGAGGAAGTACTGTCTTGCCTGGCTCTCCTCGGAATGTGCGTCCCGGTAATTATGCTAATAAATAGCTCTGGACGCACAGCGCTCTGTTGTAGGGACTGACATTGGAGTTGTGTTAATATCTCCGTGCCACTCGCTCATTTGCTGCGTGAACTCATAACGAGACGTGTTGCTCCTCTTGAATCTTCTGTCTTTCCTGTATTAATTTCACGTATATGGTGTCCCCAACAGGTAACACGCAGCAAGCAGAAGAGAGGGACTTTAGTAAATTGATTTTTTTCAGTGGTAAATTACATTTTCTTATTAGCACTAATGCAATGAATTTCGGTGGATACCTAAGTGGACTATTGACACACACACACACACACACACACACACACACACACACACACAACAATTTTACGTTGTCGGGTTGGAAACATTTCACATTGCTTTGGCACTCAACATACTGACGGATTGAAACGGAGTCCCTCTGCTTACTAGCTCGGGATGTTCTTCGCAGTCACGTATGTGGTCCCGAAATTACTTCAGCAAATAAAATACGAATCTGAGAGGAATTATCATTTTCTGCAAGTTCTTTATCCACTTCCCAAGGCTATCATTCATATTGTAAATACACTACTTGGTAGTTGCTACGGAACAAAGGAATTGTTGGACAGAAATAATCACAGGCAATGATGGACGACATAAGACACAGTACACACGCAACAGTTTTGGAGTGGTACATTTTTTCATCACACAGGATAGCAGGGTAACAGTCATAAGTAACGTTCAAGTTTGATACAGATCAGAAAAAAAAGTGTGTGAAATCTAATGGGACTTAACTGCTAAGGTCATCAGCCCCTAAGCTTACACATTACTTAACCTAAAGTATCCTAAGGACAAACACACACACCCATGCCCGAGGGAGGACTCGAACCTCCGCCGGGACCAGCCGCACAGTCCATGACTGCAACTCCCAAGACCGTTCGGTTATCCCTCGCGGCCACAGATCAGAGATTTAACATAAAGTTTGTTATCAGGCACTAATGCACCCTCCACACCTGTTATTCATGCTAGCTACAAAATTATTGAAGAGTCCTTGGAGAATATTGTCCCACGCCAGTCTCAACACAGTTTTCAGTTGTTTCACGGTTCGAAGGGGGGGGGGGGGGGGGAGAGAGATTTGTCAGAGAAACAAGTCTGCCAAGAGCACTCCAAGCAAGCCGTATACTCTATAGCAGTGTCTGGGGGGTCGCAAAGCCTTGCTGAGGGAGTCGCGGTTGCAAGAGAAAACAGTTGCAACATGGCTGGTAACGCAAATTTCATTATCATGTGCTGTGGTATAAACGGCACATATAAACGGCACATGAAAGTGAGAAGGTTTTGGGAGAGCACATTGCAAATTTGCTCAAGTTCAGATCTGGTACTTATAATAATGAATTCGAATTTAATTTAAACCTCTTGAAGAGTACAAATACACGAACATTTGCAGCAGTGAGAAGCAACACGATGTCTATCGATCTCTTTACACTTCTGCGGAATGGAACTAAGTCTTGTACAGATAGTATTTACCTCTGAGAGGTTTGCAGGGAGAGGAAAAAGACCACATCAACTTCCGGCCTGGAACGGCGGTGCAGTGGCAGTGTCCTGTGTAGTCCTAACAACTTAGTTTACATGCCAATCATCTACTCTGATAAAAATAGCAAACGGAAGGATAACAATTTATGAAAGCACATTTAAAAGATGTTCACATTCAAATGTGATACAAAATGGCTGCAAGAACACGCATACAGCTCACGTGCAAAATCTGGAGCCACGGTTACGAGAATGCATTTCAGTAACAAGCTTCGAACCAAACAATAGATCGCTAGGATTGGTAGCAGTGAGACAAGGCACGAGGTACAGCAATTTCTGCCGAGCGGATTTAGGATGCCTGAGCTCAACTCAATCTTTAATTCACACACTGCGTGATGACGTTGATTCTATTGTCCTAGTTATGGGGCTTCATCGGGAGTGCCACAAAATCGTCATTGCTGGTCACCTGGTTAATTTCTGATTTCTTTCGTGTACTTAATTGTGGTGATTGCCGTGAATTGAATCATTGTTTTTCGGAGAGTGCTTTATAATAGAGTTGAAAAATATCTTGCAAAAAACTAGTGCCATCAATTGTAAAAATGTATACTACAATTCTCGCAATTAATTGAAAGGAAATGCTGTCTTCTTTTGAAACTGAATGAAAGTAAATGAAATAACCACCCTGCTACATGTCTCAAAACAAAGGGTTCTTTAATACAAAAGCATAGGCCTATGGAAAACGGTATTTTTTTAAAATTACGTAACTCCTTGTATAACATTAATTCTGGATGAACAAAATGTAGATTGTTTTATAATAAATACACCGTGTTAACGATACATAAACGCCAAACTGGAGAACAGTTTTCAGGAACCGATCGATAACTAAATGGAGGAAATCCAAAAAAAGATGTCAAAAAAAACAACTTAGAAACACTTGTCCATTTTGTGCTCGCTCAGAGCGAACTGCGAAGATAGTAATCACGTCCATACTTGCTGGCGTCCTCGGACAACTGATTGTAGTGACCGAAAACGCGCGACTATGACCCTGCTGACCCCTTCTCACCCCAACGCCTCTACCGGGGCAAAGAATATAATTATATCTGTGCCCGCAGAGCACTGCCAACTCTTTTCATATTGCACTTGATTGCTCGATCAGCATAGCATCAATAGCAAGAAAATTAAATACGTTGATTTGAAACCGCTGACTTACTTTTATTATGGTTCTGGGGGTCGCCAGAATATTCAAAATGCTTGACAAACAATGCTCTACTGCATTTAGGCAAGAGGAGTACGCAGGCCATTCGACACATTCCTTGTCTTTACATTCCAGTGTGTCCCACACCTCGACGGTCCTGTGTGGGTGGCCACTGTCGTCCGCCGGCCGCGGTGGTCCCGCGGTTCTAGGCGCGCAGTCCGGAACCGCGCGACTGCTACGGTCGCAGGTTCGAATCCTGCCTCGGGCATGGATGTGTGTGATGTCCTTAGGTTAGTTAGGTTTAAGTAGTTCTAAGTTCTAGGGAACTGATGACCACAGCAGTTGAGTCCCATAGTGGTCAGAGCCATTTGAACCACTGTCGTCCATAGAAAGAAAGTTACGATATACCGCAGCCCTAAAGAGACGAACATGGTCCAGAATAATCTCACTGCAATATCATTGTGCTGTAATGGCATCTCGCGCAAAGATATGTAGCAGTGTTCGGCCATGGAAACGCGCGACCGCTACGGTCGCAGGTTCGAATCCTGCCTAGGGCATGGATGTGTGTGATGTCCTTAGGTTAGTTAGGTTTAAGTAGTTCTAAGTTCTAGGGGACTGATGACCTCAGAAGTTAAGTCCCATAGTTCTCAGAGCCCTTTGAACCATTTGACTGTTCGCTCATTGTGCATGTCTGCCCACACGTTAACGCATAGGTCATACCGATGATGTTCATGAACATTGTGTGGTGTGTAACATGTACTCCTCTGTTTTCACACTAACTGGTGGCCAGACCCACTTGTCACAGTGAAGCAGGATCAAAAAAATGGTTCAAATGGCTCTGAGCACTATGGTCATCAGTCCCCTAGAACTTAGAACTACTTAAACCTAACTAACCTAAGGACATCACACGACACCCAGTCATCACGAGGCAGAGAAAATCCCTGACCCCGACGGGAATCGAACCCGTGAACCCGGGCGTGGGAAGCGAGAACGCTACCGCACGACCACGAGCTGCGGAACCATCTGAGTTTTTCGGAGGACAGAGTGTGATGCCCGGAGGCTCGACACGAGCATTTCGGGAACTGCACGAGCTGTCTGTTGTTCGAGGAATTCTGTGGTGAATGTCTTCAATACGTGGCAAAATCGAAACCACGTCCAAATGTCGTGAGGTTGGGCGGCCACCCCTCATTACAGATGTTGGGCGTCATAGGCTCGGCAGACTGGTAAAATAGGGCAGGCGGCGAACTGTGGCTGAACTAACATCAGACTATTATGCTGGGCGCAGTACAAGTGTGTCTGAACACACAGTGCACCGAACACTTATAAAATTGGGCCTACTCAGCCGACGACCCATGCATGTGCCAATGTTAACACGACATCGGCAACTATGTTTGAAATGAGCTCGTGACCATCGGCACTGGAAGTTGTCGCAGTGGCAGACGCGATGCCGATTAGAGGGCACGAATCCTTCATCTTGCAGGGGAACAGCTGCTTGACACCGGTACTTCAGGATGGGGACAAGCTGGCGGTGGCTCAGCTATGGTTTGGGGACCATTCACTTGGGCTTCCATGGGTCGAGTTCGTGCTAGGCACCATGACGTCCATGGAGTACCGTACACTGGTTGCAGATCATGGACCCTCTTCGTGATGGCCAAGTTTCCCGACGGCAGTGTCATTTTTCAACGAGATAACGCAACATGTTACAAGGCCAGGCGTGTGATGGAGTGGCGAGTTCCAATTGATGAGCTGGTCCCCAACTTGTCGGATCTGAACTCGGTCGAACACGTCTGAGAGGTGACTAAAAGCGACGTCAGACTTCATCGCCTCCTTCTGTGTAATGTACTGGACCTAAGTGACATGTGTAGGCAGATGTAGTGCCAACTCCCTCCAAGGCCTCATTGGTTCCATGTATGCCACGACGCTTCGCCGTTGTCCGTGCCAAAGGTGGACATACCAGCTGTTACGTAGATAGTCAAGGTCTGGTTGATCAGTATGCATAAGTTGTCAAGCAGCGGATACAGAATGGCACAAAGCATCATTTCTCTCTACGCTATGTATATGGTCCGCCAAATTATTAAGAGGCAGTTTAAGTTTGACAAGGTGGTACACTGCCTTCGTGAACCCGAGGGACTGTTTGCACACAAATGGATGTACATGGTCGATCAGTTGATTCCCATAGCGTTCAACTGTGAAAGACGATAGCAGACGTGGGAAAGCACCACCACATTATCTTCAACACCTGCGTCAACGCTGCCTTTATCACAGTTGGTATGTATCACCTCAAATGGTTTTCGAGGTTCTCGTGTCTCACTGGCGGCGTTTACCAACGTCTTACATGTACCACGACCTGCACATGTACGGATGATGATGATTTTGTGTGCGTGTTTTCTTTTAGGACAAGTTTTAATATGAAATTATAATCACAGTGTTAATATTTTGGAGCAAGGTCATTTATGTTGGATCACAGGACAAGAATGGAACAGAAAATCCACAGAAAAAATAAATTTCGCTGAACACTTACACTGCATCATCCACTGTGCTTGGAGATCCCGATCTTATACTAATATTTTTTATCCATATATTCTTTAGGCCCTTTTCAGTCTTTGGCAATGAAATGTTTCTCTCTAGCACCGTCCCCCACTGCTAAACTAAATGAAAATACTTTTAAAATGTGAAAGTAAAATCAAATAGTTATTTCTTTTAAAGAACGTAATCATATTTGCATGAAGAGGAGACGTGAGCTCATTTCTTGTCATGTACTATACTGCTAAACTAAATGAACACACTTTTAAAATGTGAAAGTAAAATCAAATAGTTATTTCTTTTGAAGCACGTAATCATATTTGCATGAAGACAAGGCGTGAGCTCATTTCTTGTTATGTACTACACAGCGTACACTAAAGAATTCATAAGGAATAACAAAAACGTATACAGTTTTCTACTTCATGGCCGAAGTAATTAACGTTACGCAGCGTTCGCCGAATCCGTCGTTACCTAAGCGACCTCAATAATCCGCTCGCATGTTTCGGATCACGTACGTCAATGCAGCGGAACTAGCTGCGTCATATTGCGTTCACTCACGTAGTACACACACGTCATACGTTGCAAATGCATTGTAGATTACACCTTCTGGTGGATAATTACTACAGAAAAAGCGAGTAAATATAGTGTTAGGTATTAATGACTTGTTAAGTACTCTTCTCTGACTATGTTCCAGTCGACCAGTTTCGTGACTACAGAGATTTAAAAGAAAGAACTTTCGTTTGTTTTCAGTATATTTTAAATACCCAAATAACTGTCTGTGTTTCTCTCCTGTTGGTTTTACATTCTTCTTTATATTTAAGCTGAGAGTTAGGAAAAATCGTTCTATATTCCGGTAGGAGAGGGTACTGGTCAGAATTAGAAAAAAATGTTTAGATTACGCCATCGTCACCTTCCACTGTTAAAATTATTTGTTTATGAATTCCCGTGGCTGCTAGATCGGCATTCAACCATTTTAAAGTGGAAAACAGAAGATTTCGTGCTGTTCGCTGAGTTCTATTTGAAAATGGTCATAGGCCAGAATTGCCATGGTGAACTTCATAAATAAATAAATCTAGCTGTCGAGCGCAACATTGATGTCCTTTAAAAGCGTTATATGTTTTAATCTCGTACATTGAAGGATATTTAGAAGCAAATCTTATTAGCATAAGTCCTCAAACAAAAACTTTTCGCGCTGTGGGCCATTTTACAAGCATCAGGAAAGCTTCGCACTTTGTAGCGTTTTCTATTTTCCCGATGGCTGTTCTAGTTTGCCCTTATCCTACTACTGTGGTGGTGTTGTCGGTCAAATTTGCTACAGCGGCCTCCTATATCACCCGAAGCCAATGTTTCGTACCGAGATTGTGCTGATTTCAGAACAATATTAGTGATTTCGTGTGCACTGAACGTCACAAACAGTGAAATTGAGTCCTGTTATTTCAATCGGGAAACGCAACATGTGCTATTCTCCCATGATTTAGACAATGGCTCTGATCAACAGATGATTGTGATTTGGGCCGAATGAACTCTATAACGCCGAATTCCATTTTAAAATATTGTTCAGAAAGTTACTCCAAACATAAGCTACTTCCAAACAAAAACGAATGATCACGCTAGAATCACACAGTTCGCAAGTCTCGTTTGAAAGAGAATTAAAAGTGTGGTCAGTTGTGAGCAGCTACTTTATCCAAATCTCGTACTGTGGATACAAGCTCTCAGGCCACAAGATCACCTTGCCAGATTAAAATACTGAAAATGGCTTTTGACGAAGAATTTGGAAGATACGATGTTCACAGTTTGCACGTTCTATTTACGGATGCAACCAGTGCTCTTAAAATCCAGGCTTTTGCAAATGATTCCTAAGCTTTCTGCTTCGCACCACGTCCGCCACAGAGACTCCTATGTTTGTGTCTCTGCGAATGTGCGTTTAACGGATTGAGATGCATAGACACAACCTCGGTGTTGTTGCACCACTCAGCCTTCTTTACTGTATGCCGAGAATTCGCTGTCCTGCGTAGTTCCGACAGGTTACAGTTTTGTGCCTTAGGGAGAGAATTTTCTGTCCTGTGCTCGACCGACTGCGCTCCTAACCACACTGGGCAGCGCCGTCATTTCAGCGTACGCTCCGCTGCGAAGTGAAAGTTTCACTTTGGAACCGGCACTTAGGCAGCAGCTGTCATTCTCGGCTGAGCCCTTTCTCTCAGCTATGTTCGTCCCTCAAGGAGTTTCCAAAGGCTGGAGAAAGGTACGTGGACTCTTTTTGTGTTGCTTGCTGAAGACGCCACGAAGGGCTGCTTCTCTTGAAGGACAGAATCCGATTCGGCACGTCTTCTTCTAATTTTATGAGGCTATATCCTTACAACGGTTCTCCTAAATGACCTTGTGAGCATATGATGCCGTAACTATCAAAGGGGTCTTAGTGCAGTAAGCAGAATAATAATTTGTTAATTCATACAAAAAGTTTATTTTAACTGAATAGCTAATTAGTAATCAAACCGGAAGCCTTGTATGCAGTCGAAACCTTATCCATCACTAACCATGGCCCACTTGAAAGGCTGCAGATCAAAGAAAGGAATACATTATGGAAAATCCTTGGCCCCAGTCTCCGCAACAACAAACTAACCCACATCAGAAATGTAACCCTTTACCAAACTACAGAAAATCTCTGGGATACAATGAGGAAAAGAAGAACAGATTTTCATGGTATCTATGAACTTAAACTCACCATAACAAATCTCTTTCGGAGCCAAAAGTTCACGATGAAATTATCTCCTGCCTCCAAGAAAGTAACCTGCTACCGCAGTGTGGAATGCCAATAAACGGCCGTTCGTACAAACCTTGACTAGAGAGGCACAATATGGAACAACAGAACATGCACTGAAGGGGACATTCATGTGTGGCTGCTTGGATAATAAGCTAACCTGTCTTGACATTTTCTGAGAGTCTTCAAAATTAGCTCTTTCTTTGTTATTATGGAGGACACAGGAGAAGAAAGCGCTTTAGGACTTCACCTCACCTCAGTGAAGAGATAATTAGACATACAAGGTCGAATCAGATAACGGCAGATAAAGGAAATCAAGTCCGACTTTCTTAGAGAAATTATCCCAGCTTGCGCCATAAGCGAGATTTTCTTCTTCCGTCTAGTTTTATGGGAACCGTTATGAATTCTGCTCTCGTGGCATCCTTTTCAGCCGGCCGGTGTGGCCGAGCGGTTCTAGGCGCTACAGTCTGGAACCGCGCGACCGCTACGGTCGCAGGTTCGAATCCTGCCTCTGGCATGGATGTGTGTGATGTCCTTAGGTTAGTTAGGTTTACGTAGTTCTAAGTTCTAGGGGTCTGATGACCTCAGATGTTAAGTCCCATAGTGCTCAGAGCCATTTGAACCATTTGAACCACCCTTTTCATCTGGGAGTAGCACTTGCATCTTACACTTATTTGTGTATTCCAATCCCTGACTTCTGTCGAAGTTTCTACTCTCTACACCTCCATCCAGTATCATGGAAGTTATTCCTTGATGTCTTAGCACTTGTTCTATGATCCTGTTCCTTCTTCTTGAAAGTTTTTTCATTTGTTCCTTCTTTTCGCCGATTCTGTGAAGAACCTACTCATTCCTTGTCTTATCAGTCTAATTTCCAATATCCTTCTACAGCACCACATCTCAAACGCTTCGATTCTCTTCTTTTCCGGTTCTCGCACAGTCCATAATTCACTTCCATACAACGGTGTGTTCCAAACGTACATTTCTCAGAAATTTCTTTCTTAAATTAAGACCAATATCTGGTAATATCAAACATTTTTGGCAAGGAATATCTAGTCCCCTCTTTATGGTCTCCGTGTTTTGTTCGTCATGCGTTACTTTGTTTTCAAGGTAGAAAAATTCCATCGTCTTCATATAGGACACTAATTTTGATATTAAGTTTATCGCTTATCTCATTTCTGCTGCTCCTCCTCCTCATTACTCTCGTTTCTCTTCACTTTTGGTTTGATCTGATGTAGTCTTGTTTACTGACGGGCCGAAAACAGATGAAGATGCCGGAGCTGGAGAACACCAGTCGCAGCCTCGACTGAAAAGTGCATTCTCTCTAAGAAAGCCGGTTACGGCTTTACAGGCGGAGACATTCGCTGTCATAATATACGAGGAGGATAATTCACTTATGTATGGCAAGGACTGTAGCATCTACAGTCATTTAGACAGCCAACGTTCTCAAATCTTTATCAGCCCCCCCCCCCCCCCAAACGAGATCGAACATAGTTGCAGAATGCCGTAAAATCCTTATGAGGCTAGGGGGAATGAAATAGAGTAAACCTGCTGTAAGTCCCTGTGCACTCACCAATTACTGACAATGAACAAACTGATTCGCTGGCCAGTCAATCCGGAACCAAGAGGCTACTACGGTCGAAGGTTCGAATTCTGCCTCGGGCATGGGTGTGTGCGATGTCCTTAGGTTAGTTAGCTTTACGTAGTTCCAAGTCTAGGGGACTGATGAGCTCCGATGTTCAGTCCCATAGTGCTTAGAGCCATTTGAACCATTTTCGCTGGTCAGAGCAGGGGCGGAGATTCTTTTTGTGGTATTGGTACGTGACGACGGTAAATTCTAAACTGAATCAAGAGGCAACACGTAGAGTACTAGGCTTAAATAAAATAAGTAAATACAAATTAAAAAAGAAAACAAAAACCTGGCAAGGTAATGATGCTGGAACCATGTTTTAAGAGAAGATCTGCAATCCTTGGCTTGAACAGGAGTAAGGCTACATTCATGGTAGGTCTAATAACTAACAAAGGCAGCTTCAGGAAACAGCTGCATGCGATGGGCTTAGATAAAGAAGCTCCTACGTGCAGGTTATGTATCGGGGGAGATGAAACTACACCACATTTAATCTTTCACAGGAGGCTAAAACATTTGTGTTATTAACTCATGAAGAAATTTTGTCAAACTAGGTCTAATAAAGGGACTCCTACTACTCTTGAAGGATACTGACTGGCTTTTCTAGAATGGTAGGGAGAGATACTACGCTACAAATTCAGTTTCGGTGGAGGCAACAGGAAGATAGGACCACTGTTGTGTTTCCCTGACTACATCAAATCAAATTCTTTACTCATAGTCAATACTCTGTGCTCTTTAGACGGTTCATTCCATTCAGTATGACCTGTAAATCTATCTCTCTTTCACTGAGAAGAGCAACATCATCAGCGAATGTTATCATTGACATCCTTTCACCCTGAAATTCAGTTCCGCTGTTGAACTTTTCTTCCATTTCCGTCATTGCTTCTGCGATATATAGACTGAACGGTAGGTGGGCAAAGGAATGCGTCCCTGTCTTACACCTTTTTTAATCCTAGTACATCACTCAGAGCCTTCCATTAATATTGTTCCTTCTTGGTTCATGTATATATTGTACATCTCTTTTTTTTTCAGAATTCCGAACATCTTGCACCGTTTTATGCTGCCGAACGCTTGCTCTGGGTCGACAAATCCTATGAACGTGCCCTGATTTTCTTCAGTCACGCTTCTGTTACTAAGCGCAAGGTCGGTACTATCTATCTGGTACCATTGTCTTTCATAAAGGGTATGGATTTGTATGATGTTCTTAGCTCAGCAGGTTTAAGTAGTTCTAAGTTCTAGGGGACTGATGACCTCAGAAGTCAAGTCCCATAGTGCTCAGAGCCATTTGAACCATCGTTCTCTCGAATGCGAGCCCAGTGTGTATATTATTCTTGTCAGGGACTTGGTTCCATGAACTTTTGAGCTGATTGTATGATAGTTCTCAGACATATCTGCCATCGCTATCTTCGTGATTGTGTGGATGACATTGTTCCGAAAGTCTAATGGTATGCCTTCAGTCTCATAGGTTCTACGAACCAACTTGAGTAGTCCTTTGCTTGCCACACCTCCCAATGTATTTATAAATGCCGATGGAATGTTGTTAATCACTTATGCCTTATTTGGACGCAAGTCTTCAAACGCTCTGTTAAACTCTAACTCCAATACTGGTCCACTGTCTCTTCCATACCGACTTCTATTTTCTCTTCTAACGCGTCATCAGTCACGTCCTCCATCTCGCAGAGGCATTCTGCGTACTCTTTCCACGTATTCGATCTCTCCTCCGCACTTCAGTGCGGAACTCCTCTAGCATTCTTAATGCTGACGCGCTTGCTTTCAATTTCAGTTAAGATTGTTTCGCTTTTCTTTATTCTATATCAGTGTTTACGACAAACATTTCTTTTTTTATTTCTTCATATTTTCCCTGCAGCTATTCCGCCTTGACTTCCCTTCACTTCCTGTTTATTCTTTTTTGATTTTTTCACATTTTCCCTGCGGGTATTTCGCCTTGACCTCCCTTCACTTCCTGCTTATTCCATTCGCCATATCACTCGGCTACACTTCGGAGAGGTCGGTCATAGAAGCCGCCGACATAACGGCCAGCAGTGAGGCTTTTACTACACTGAGAGCCCCGACAGAAATATAATAAACACCCGAGTTCCGCACTCATACAGTTGTTGGAGATAAGGAACTGATTTGCTGCACTTTGGGCTTCTCCGTCATCTACACTCTGTTTGACCACTTCAGTTCGCCGTAGTGAAGGCAACTTATGCCAAATAATGGCTGTGATATAGTGGGCCGTGAACAGGTAGGTACTTGGACATGCCTAGCGCCGGTGCACGTCATGCGCCAGCCACCTTTGGACTGCAACTATCAAACGCGCTGAAATGCCGTGTTTTGTGCATCTGGAGCGCAATTACCACTTTAAAGCACATTTTCGGACCGCGACATGCAACTACATTCTGTAGCATCTCTTCATCATAACAAATTAAATAGCTTATGAGTTAAATTTCGCTAGCAAATGGTATCATTTCATGCGGCTCTAAGTTGTAGAACCAACCAAATGTAAAATACTTGTAACTGACCACTCTCATAAGTTTCACTCCACATAAAATGATAAACTGAACGCAACTTTCTTATCATATGTTTTGCAGAAGTATCAGCAGTTGATTGTAGGGTCCCGAATCTAAGAAACAGCACACATTTACTTCTCTTAAAACGGCCTGATCGAATCTTTCGTTTGAATTGCGATACTTCTCGCTTCCAGATAGCTGTAATATAAGATTCTTTCCACGTCGTTGTATGGGTATTATATCAGTTACGTATGTTGTAGCAAGAATGTTGCCCCTGAACGTACCCTTAATGCTGTTACACCTTGTCAGATTATGGTAATTCAAGGATGAGACGGAAAAATCTCTAGTTTTCTACGTTTTTTCTTAATTTTCGTGCCGAATTCATGTCGGACATATTTGTTTCATTATAATTTGCCACAAAAAAGTAAAAAATGTAAACGTTAAAGAGCTTTGACCTAAAGAAGTATCCTTATTACAAGATTAATGATGTATAAATATTACGTACACAAAATAGTAGAGCGTTAAGGGCAGGTAAGAAGAATCTTTTTTGTGTCACAAGAAACATTTTTATGCCACAAAAATGTCACAGATGCACCGTTTCCCCACTAGCAGTCCATGAGGGTTCTGACGCTCACAGACGGTGTTCAGACTGCCGTGCGAAGAATGTCGTTTTGGACAAGTTGCCGAAAATGTCGTCCATTTACATTATTTACAACAGTGACTGCAGATTCAGGCAAAGGACAACCCGTTCCTCTAGAGCGTCTGTTATCTCGTACACCAAACGCTTCATCCCCCCCCCCCCCCCCAATCCCCTTTTCCCAACAACAAAAAGAAATCCATAGGGGTACGGTCGGGAGAGCGTGGTGGCCACAGTAATGGCTCTCCCTTCCCAATCCAAGAATTAGAAGACACATGGTCTGAGTGTGGTCTGACATCAACGGCGAAGTGCGGTGGGACCCCATCATGCTGAAACTGACTGCTAGTGGCACATTCTCCAACATATTCAGCAGTACTTCGAGGAAAGAGATATGGTTATTTCCTCTAAAGAGCGTGTTAGGGAGAAGATACGGTACAATCAGATATTCGAGACCAATACCAGCCCACAAATTTATGGTAAATCTCTGTTGGTGTGGCTCACACGCATTGCCTTAGGACTTTGCATCTCCTTGACATGGCGATTGTGACTCCCGCATATTCCTTCCCCTTTCAAGACAGACCCGTCAGCAAACAAAATACACGTCTGGAAGTTTATAGTTTGGTGTAGATATCATAAGTAGAATGCCACGAAGTAAGTCATCAGCTGACAGATCTTGTATTTTCTGATACTTGAAGGTATGTGTCACGTGCAGGACGTTCCAGCCATTTGCGTGGAGGAATTAAGTTCTTTGACTGTGGATGGTGTGCTGCTGCTGTGGTTTTCCTCAGTTCGCTGTAATATAGCTTCCTCAAACACGACAGATGACGAACTGCGAAGTTAATCACTTTCTCATTAGCTTTGTCTGAACAATCCTGTTTCACGCAGGCAGCCATCAAGTCTTTGAAATGTGTCATTATTTGATAATCTCCTCCTCCGTGGACCACTTTTTTATGGTCATCCCAAACCACATATTGTGAAATGATACGGAAACTCAGATTATTCTGACGCTAGATAAGATTTAGCTCGAATATCCATAACGTCGTTGCAGTTCTGAAATAAGTCCTAAGTGTGAATATAAAGTATTCCGCCGATTACCTCACGACAAGTGGTTGTGTGTAACCTCTTTCCTCGCGGGTATAATCAGGCGGTCGTTCGGCTCTACGGCTGCTGGCAGTACAACTGCAACTCATTATAAGCCGCTATTCCTAGCGCTGACTTGCGAGCTCTATAACCGCAGGGCGTAAGCGCTTAAATGTGTTCCCTACTGTGTTTAGCGGTTACGAGTCAATATAAGCAACAAGTGGCAGTTCATTGATCAGGTTTGATTTCTGTAATTCTCACCTAACTTCGTAGCGCAAGATACACGCCGTGCTCACTGTGTTTTAGAGTTCGCTTGTGGTTTTAAGAACATGAGAGGAGAAAAATCAAGTTCATGAACTTGTGATTGCATCAGCGCACTCTGTGCTAATGACGTCCAACTGCTACAGGAAATTGCAAACCATACACGATGAATTGAAAATTGTGCCTACTTAGAGATCCACTAAGGTCCAAAAAACACAATGTCAGACACGCAAACTATTTTATTGCACACGCTGCATCAATTTCTAGTGCTCTAGTGCTTCTAGAGTCATAATTGTACATCGCGCCGTAAAGGCTTTTTCCGCGTAGACATAAGGCAATGAATCACGAACATCTGAAATTGCAAAAAATACATTAAAAGCTACTACCCTCTCATATAAATTATCTGACTGTTTTGATTTATGAATTCCAGATATTACAAGAAAGCCGGCCGGAGTGGCCAAGCGGTTCTAGGCGCTTCAGTCTGGAACCACGCGACCGCTGCTGTGGCAGGTTCGAATTCTGCCTCGGGCATGGATGTGTGTGTTGTCCTTAGGTTAGTTAGGTTTAAGTAGTTCTAAGAGCCATTTGAACCATTTATCAGTCCCCTAGACTTAGAACTACTTAAACCTGACTAACCTAAGGACATCAGGATTCGAACCTGTGACGGTAGCAGCAGCGCAGTTCCGGACTGAAGCGCTTAGAACCTCCCGGCCACAGCGGCCGGCTATGCAAATCACCGGCCCGTTATTTACGCGAATTACATAATGCCACATACCTGCACGAACCTACCAACAACTTCGGATTTGTGATACGCAGAATCAGTGACGTATTTCATTCCAAAGACGGACAAACCTGATATTAAGCAGGTGGTTGTTGTTTTTTGGGGGAAGAGACCAAACAGAAAGGTTATCGGTCTCATCGAATTATGGAAGGACGGGGAAGGAAGTCAGCCTTGCCCTTTCAAAGGAACCACCCCGGCATTTGCCTGGAGCGATTTAGGGAAATCACGGAAAACCTAAATCAGGACGGCCGGACGCGGGATTGAACTGTCGTCCTCCCGAATGCGAGTCCAGTGTGCTAAGCAGGTAGTCAGAATGTTTTGGCTCATCACTGTAAACCCATTCTCGATTTCTCCAAGCATTTCACTCAGAACATATTTCCTTGATACAGACGTCTCCGCACGGATGCGCACTCTACTTCCTGTAACGATGGAAGGGGCACAGTATTTTCTGCTCGCAGACTTGGCTCGTCATCTGCTCACGGAGCTCTTTCGCTGTGAAGTCCTTCAAATTGGTCAAGTCTTCATCTGCAACCTTACCGGTATGGTGTATCACTGTCAAAGCACATCGAAAAGCACTCCGTCTTCAGGCCACAAGTGGCCCATCGGGACCTTCCTAGCGCCGTGTCATTCTCAGCTGAGGACGTGTATAGGAGGGACGTGTGGTCAGCACAGCTCTCTCATGGTCGATATGATGATTTTCCTTGACCGGAGCCGCTACTATTCGGTCGAGTAGCTCTTAAACTGGCATCACAAGGCTGAGTGCACCCCGAAAAATAGCAACAGTGCTTGGCGGCCTGGATGGACACCCATCCAAGTGCCGGCCACGACCGACAGTGCTTAACTTCGGTGATCCGACGGGAACCGGTGTGTCCACTGCGGCAAGGCCGTCGCAAAGAACATCTAACATTGCCGCAAATACAAACTGGATCAATGCCAAATGCGAGCTTGAGAGTGTAGGGTAATATGTACACTTGTTAACAGCCAGTACCATGAGTGAATGGAACAAGTTTGGAAACAAAACAAGACAATGGATACTGACGTCATTTCCACTAGTGTGCAGATATTTTCAGTGCGATACAAAAACAAAGATGAATGGTAGTATGAATTCAAACCAAATGTAAGTACTCTGTAACTAGTGACGGTAGACCAAAGCAGCAAATATCCACGAACAGACTCCGAAATTTTGTCCGTGGAGCTTGTGGCGTTCATCTTTTATTATTTCAAATGAATGGCTTGCTTATGGTTGTCTCTCAGTGGTTTCGTCATTTGGACTAGGCCGTATTGTAAACAAGTTCGTTTTTTGGTTTTCAAAAGTGTTAGCAACTGTTATTGTCGGACATAATAACAGTAACTCCCAAAGTTCAATGTATGAAAGTATTAAATAATAGTACACAGTGAGTTTTAAGACAGTGATCTGTGCGGAGTACGTCAAGGCTTCCTGCCACGAGCATTTTGAGTGGCAGTGCTGTCAATACTAGGACCGGTAACCGTTCTAACCACGCTCACTAATGTGATATTTAGGAGATGAACATTATTACAGCGTCATTGTTAGATGTGTGAGTAGACAATGCAGAGCGCTCATGGATCAGGTTCGGCTCGTGCTGAACGAGAGAAGAATTTAACAGGGAATGCACACTGTTTTACTCATCGTTTTTCAGATAAGGTGTGTTGTGTCTTTGGAGCAGGCAACAGTACAGATGAGTATAATCAAGGTACGCTGTGGAGGATTCTTGCCAACAGAAAGGAAAATTTTTATAGCTACTAGCAGTGCTTTACGACATCACCATTATCTCGTCTTGGCACTTACCGCAAGCTAAGTCCTCCTTTTTAATACATTTGTCCTTGGTGTCCTAACACTTTAGCTAGCTTACCGAGGTAGTAACGACTACACAATGTTATAAAACTTTGTTAACTGTGAAGCATAAACACTGCGCACGGAATATTTCACTGACTAATTAAATTTGTTAGAGTTACAATGAAGTAGCTAAAAGTTGAACTAAATTTACTGAACGACAGACATTCACGACGAAGATTAATTATAAATTCGCAGTTTATTTCTTATATCTGTCTCGGTTACGGACAGGCATGAGCTTTGGCTAGTATTTCAAAGCTTATTAATTAGCCTTTAATTTTAACAAGACAACCGGTTGTAAGGTTATGAACGTGAGAAATTCTCAACGAGAACATTTTCCAATACGTGGCTATTTTGAAACGACTTTGACATGTTATTTATCGCAATAGAGAGTGTATGAGATATCGCCTGATGCTGCATATTGAGGACACAGGTGTAATTCATGTAAGGTAAATATAACTCGTTCTCAAGACGGACAGTTTTGACAGTAGCGATATAGCTGCTTTCCTAAAATAAGGATAATGAACACAGAAGAGTAAACTCGAAAAATCTTATGGAATCTATGTTTCCTTCTGACAACACCAATGGGTGTGAAATTTAATGCATTCCCATTTTTTAAGGTCGGTAATTAGTGCCATAGCATTACTTACGTCTTATGAAACTTAGTTTTATATTGCAAGAAGATGAATATTTTAATTGACACTACTGGAAAATTAATTATTCTTTCAGTTGCTTCTGGTGATTTACCATGACATACTTTAAATATGTGGAAAAATGGAACAAAATATAACAAACAGGATTGTAAAACACAACTGTCAAACTAAAGGATGAAAAGATACCTTCAACAGGCAAGTTTTACTTGACACATCTATCTGTACAGGCATACTCGTTTCACTTAAACTGTCTTCAGAAATAGTGGTTTCATTACATTACAGATTGACAATTTTGGAAGATATTCTTCTTCGCTTCGCAAAAAAAAAAAAAAAAAAAAAAAAAAAAAATAGCGTCTGTGTAACTAATTATAAACGACGTAATTTATATTTGCCTAAACGAAAATCATCATCATCATGCATTTGACATCAACTGCTGGAGAATGATCTGCTTTAGATGTAGCAATGGCCGCAGTGGCAGCTGCGGCGTCAAGGCAAAAAAGCAGTCTCTTATAGGTAGCCAACAACCCAAAGCCTTCTCCACTGCCGGTGCGCTTAGGAACCGAGTTGGGACCTCACTAACGGTCAACGCGGGCCGTGGCCGATGAGTGTGGACACCAATCAGCCAGTAGGGCGCTTGGAGTCCTATCCGGGGCTTCCAGATTGGAAATAGGGATGGAAAAACCGACCTGTTAAAACAGCAGCCGGTATCTTTCGGTATTTGTTTGGTCTCGGTTATAAAAGTGTGAATATTTTACTGATAAACAAGTAAAAAAAACGAAGTATGATCTACCCACTCCAGCATTGCGAAAATTTTTTGCTTTTAAATATACCCTTTTTAAGAAAAGGAGTAATTTCTCGTAAAAAAACTTTCTGCAGCCAATATCACATACACTCATTAAAACCTCTAGACCTCTCGCCGCCATTGCTTCGTTGACGTCGTTTCTCCAGCATCTCAGCATCTCGAAGGTCTACAGCGCCTTCTTCTTTGATGTGGAGTCCATTGTCATACACGTTTTGGCCATCTTGTGTCTTGCACACGCTGTAAGTGACCACACCAGTTCTGTGTAGTCAAGGATTGTGCTTTCGACATTCATAACTTCTCGGATCCTATCATTTCTAACATGATCAACCCTGGAATATCCACAACTCCGTCTCCAGAAATGCATCTCGACAGCCAGCAGGCAATCTTCCTGCCTTTGAGTTACTTTCCACTACTCTGCACCATATGCTGCGATACTTCCAATAATTGTGTTGTAGATGGTATGTTTTATTCCGCGCGTTATGTTTTTGTCCAGAGAATGCTATTTAGTTGTCTTATGGTTCGCTTGCCCTGGCCAATTTTATTGTTTATATCATCCATACTTGTACCCTTGGACGACAGTGTCACTCCTAGGTACTTAAAATTGTGACACCCTTTAACAATATCAGCACCGAGTTGTAAGTCGTTAACAGCATTTCCTCCCATTTTCAAATATTTTGTTTTAGATACGCCATTTTTCATATTTTTCTTTTAATTTGCGGAACATGTAATTTGCATCTTCCTCATCTCCAGCTACTAACACTTGGTCGTAACAAAAACTAAATTGAACAAGATCTCATCGTCTATGGGGATACTCATTCCTCCGCACTCCCTTTCCCAGGATTTTAGTGCCTCCTCTAGGTATATCTTAAAGAGTGTATGGGCGAGTGTGCATCCCTGGCGTAGTCCCTTTGTCACCTCAAACTAAGGAGATAGTTGATTTCTCACTTTTACAATTGCCGTGCAACCTAGTTAGACGACTCTGACAGCTTTCAGATACATCGGTGACACGCCATTATCAGTTAGTCTTCTCCATAGCTTGTTTTGTGGAACTGTGTCGTAAGCTTTCAGGAGGTCTACAAAGACAAAGTGGATCGTAAGGCCGCTTGCTCTCCTTTTCTCCACTAGGTTTATGAGGGTAAATACTCCGTCAGTTCAGGAGCGACCACATCTGAATCCATTTTGTTCTTCAAATTCAGTTATTTCTTCTTCTATCCTCTTTTTTAGGATACGATCATAGACTCTCGCCATGGATGGCATCACACTAATACCACGATAGTTTGGTTCAAATGGCTCTGAGCACTATGGGACTAAACTGCTGTGGTCATTAGTCCCCTAGAACTTAGAACTACTTAAACCTAACTAACCTAAGGACATCACATACATCCATGCCCGAGGCAGGATTCGAACCTTCGACCGTAGTAGTCGCACGGTTCTGGACTGCGCGCCTAGAACCGCAAGACCACCGCGGCCGGCCACGATAGTTTGCTTAGTTTCTCTTGTTGCCTTTCTTTTTCCACTCCTTTGTGGCTTCGTCACCTCTAAGGCATTTGTCAGAAATCACTGCCAATATCTCAAAGAGTTTTAACGGTGCTGCTTTAACCAGTTCTCATTTCTATGTAAATTAATCCTGAACCTTTCTGTTTTTCATGGCATTAATTGCATTTTGGACTTCCTTCGGAGTAATCGGTGGTATATTATCATTACTGATTTCAATGTCTGGTGGTTTCCCAGTGAATGTCGCTCTGTTCTCAGTTAGTAATCCTTGGTAGTGTTGTACCCATTCCTACATAGTAATGAGATTTATATCTGCTTTATCTTTATTCTGTGTTCTCATTGTTTTAATACCTTCCAGGCTTTATTTGCTCGTGTATTTCCCATGCATTTTTCTATCTCTTCACCGGTTTTCTTCCAGGCTTCTTTTTTGTCTTAATTATTGTTTTTGTGCATCTTTTCTCCTCTATCTATATTCCCGCCATTCACTGTCTGATCTTGAGCCCAACCATTTATTATAAGCTTTCTTCTTACTTTCTACCTCTCTTGTACCGAGTGGTTTCACCACTGATCACATATTCTATTAGTCTTTTGGATTTCTTTTTTTCCCAGTGCTTCATAAGCTGCGTTATGGATGGCTTCTTTAACCATCTCATACATCTTATCTGCAGAGGTTCCTTCAACGGCAGCAAGTTTCCCTGCTAGCCTTTGCTGGTACAATAAATAGTGGAACTATGGTCAAGGCTTTGTAAATTATACTGAATATTATTGCCTTTCTCTGGCTCGGTTTCCACTTGAATTTCTGTGTCTTTGATAAACTTGAATAATATCTTAGACATTAGCAGAAAATGGTCTGATCCGCATTCTGCACCTCTCATAGTCCTCACGTCTTGTAATAATAGCTTTGTTGTTTGCGTTATTACGACATAGTATATAATGGACTTGAGGTTAACGATCGATTTCATCCATGTGTATTTGTGGATGAATGAAACCAACCGTTGAAAACGGACAAATTAACACGAAAAACAGAGTTCTTCAACTCGGTTTTCACCTTTAGCACAGACTACTCGTAATGCCCAAATAGTGATTCATAATTACATTAGGATTTTTGAGCAAAGTCTCAAAAAAAAAAAAAAAAGAATCAATAGGAAACTACTGATGATTTTTTGTAGTAATCAACCACTTATCACTTTTCGAAAAAAACAGCGAGCTGCGGACGGACTAAATCTTCTCTTATTTACCTATTTAATTTAATATTTTGGTTCTATGTACCTGTGAGACTCAAAATTTTCAATCTTTGTTAGATTTGTAGCTTTTTTAAAGGAAATAATAAGAGACCGAAAATCGTTTATCCCAGTAACCGGTTATTTTGAGCGGTTTCAACAGTCAGGTTAAACTGTTGTGGAAAAAACACCTATATAACCGAAAACCGGTTGCGTCAGCGATGAACATCATCCCTAATTACAAGAGTAACACTAAAAGACTGTTTTAATGACTTGCAGAGGTGTTTTCGTTGGTTGAGTGACGAAAGCTGGTGTACAGAAAAGGGCACAAGTTGTGCGTTGAGTGCAGTCAATTGTCAGTTATAATTCACATGGGAGGATCGTGTGCCTTCGCTGGCACGCGAGACATGCAGTTGTTTGTCAGAGTGAGAACCATATCGATCTTGTGAGTGTAACCGAAATTGTATACGCCACTGTAAACAGACCTTAAGTGCTAAGATTGTGTAGTTAGTATTTTAGTGGTTAATAGCGGTGTTACTTTAGTGAGTAGCTGGTGGTGTTAATGGTTAATAGATACAGATTTAGTTTTAGTATAAATGTGAAAAATGTCAGCTGAGCCAGAGGACTGTCTTTCTGATTTATTAATTGCACTAGTGGCTGTATGTGGTAGTTATTTTTATTAGTTTTTATACTATTTTTTGGCCAATAGTTGCTGTGCTGTTGTTGTTGGCCCACATTTAACACTCGGATGGCGTTTAATTTCAATAGTTTTTCATGGTATTGAAGCAATTTTATTTTTCTGTCGTTCAGTTTTTATGACTTGGCTACAGGAATTATAAATAGGATACATGTTAAATTCAGTTATATCAATAATTGTCAGTAGTCAAGAAATATATTTTTGTGTTAATAAATTTTTTTGTCAAAGTAAGCCCAAATCCATCCAAACCTCACGCTGCTCAACCATAAACGTCTTACAAAATGAGTAAGAAAGGAAAATCTGAGAAGTTAAACATAGTACGGATGATTATCAACTATCTTTCTTCTCAATAATTATTCGTGAATAGAACAGGGAAAGGAGGAATTTATAGTGGTACCAGACGTACCCTAAGTCACAAATGGTAAGAAGGCTTGTGGTGTGTGTAAAGAGAGTCATGATTTAATCACTAACGTATACTGGGCGTGGTAATATTTCCAAGGATAACGGCATGTTTTCATGAGTGAGTCAGATAGCACTGCGATCACAACAGTAGACTTAATAGGACTGAAAAGAATTCAAGACGCCATCTAATGATCTTGATTTGTGTTTCATCTTTTCCTGAAACACTCCTGACTAATGCAAGTTACTTCAACGAGACAAAACCGATTTCATTCCATATCCTTGTCCGAATGACAAAGTAGTCGATGTTACATTAAATTTCATTTATGACTTTTTCCAAGTTTTGTTCATCTAAGTAGTAGCTACCCGTGGTCTAGGGGTAACGTCTTTGATTCATAATCAAAACGTCCTCGATCCCGGGTTCGATCCCCGCCACTGATAAATAATCAGCATTTGCGGACGAAGACTTCCGGCATAAGAAGTCAGCCTCATTCTGCCAACGGCCTTGTCAAAGAGGGCGGAGGAGCGGATAGAGGTTCAGGGCACTCTCTTGTCCTAGGGGTGGGAAATTGCCCCTAAAGACGGAAGAATCAGCAATGATCAACGACATGAGGATGCAGAAGGCAATGGAAACCACTGCATTAAAGACACGTAACGTGTATCCACAGGACATGTGGCCTGCAGTTGAAGAAGTGTCATGATGATCTCTCCATTGGCAAAAGATTCCGAAATAGTCCCCCATTCGGATCTCGGGAGGGGACTGCCAATGGGGGGTTACCATGAGAAAAAGATTGAATAATTAACGAAAGCAGAATGTTCTGCGAGTCGGGGCGTGGAATGTCAGAAGCTTGAACGTGGTAGGAAAGCTAGAAAATCTGAAAAGGGAAATGCAAAGGCTCAATCTAGATATAATAGGGGTCAGTGAAGTGAATTGGATGGAAGACAAGGATTTCTGGTCAGATGAGTATCGGGTAATATCAACAGCGGCAGATAATGGTATAACAGGTGTAGGATTCGTTATGAATAGGAAGGTAGGGCAGAGGGTGTGTTACTGTGAACAGATCAGTGACCGGGTTGTTCTAATCAGAATCGACAGCAGACCAACACCGACAACGATAGTTCAGGTATACATGCTGACGTCGCAAGCTGAAGATGAACAGATAGAGAAAGTGTATGAGGATATTGACAGGGTAATGCAGTATGTAAAGGGAGACGAAAATCTAATAGTCATGGGCGACTGGAATGCAGTTGTAGGGGAAGGAGTAGAAGAAAAGGTTACAGGAGAATATGGGCTTGGGACAAGGAATGAACGAGGAGAAAGACTAATTGAGTTCTGTAACATGTTTCAGCTAGTAATAGCGAATTCCCTGTTCAAGAATCACAAGAGGAGGAGGTATACTTGGAGAAGGCCGGGAGAGACGGTCAGATTTCAATTAAATTACATCATGGTCAGACAGAGATTCCGAAATCAGATACTGGATTGTAAGGCGTACCCAGGAGCAGATATAGACTCAGATCACAGAATAGTGGTGATGAAGAGTAGGCTGAAGTTCAAGACATTAGTCAGGAAGAATCAATACGCTAAGAAGTGGGACACGGAAGTTCTAAGGAATGACAAGATACGTTTGAAGTTCTCTAACGCTATAGATACAGCAATAAGGAATAGCGCAGTAGGCAGCACAGGGAAGAGGAATGGACATATCTAAAAAGGGCCATCACAGAAGTTGGGAAGGAAAACATAGGTACAAAGAAGGTAGCTGCGAAGAAACCTTGGGTAACAGAAGAAATACTTCAGTTGATTGATGAAAGGAGGAAGTACAAACATGTTCCGGGAAAATCAGGAATACAGAAATACAAGTCTCTGAGGAATGAAATAAATAGGAAGTGCAGGGAAGCTAAGACGAAATGGCTGCAGGAAAAATATGAAGACATCGAAAAAGATATGATTGTCGGAAGGACAGACTCAGCATACAAGAAAGTCAAAACAACCTTTGGTGACATTAAAATCAACGGTGGTAACATTAAGAGTGCTACGGGAATTCCACTGTTAAATGCAAAGGAGACAACAGATAGGTGGAAAGAATACATTGAAAGCCTCTATGAGGGTGTCGATTTGTCTGATGTGACAGAAGAAGAAACAGGAGTCGATTTAGAAGAGATAGGGGATCCAGTATTAGACTCGGAATTTAAAAGAGCTTTGGAGGACTTACGGTCAAGTAAGGCAGAAGGGATAGATAACATTCCACCAGAACTGCTAAAATCATTAGGGGAAGTGGCAACAAAACGACTATTCACATTGGTGTGTAGAATATATGAGTCTGGCGACATACCATCTGACTTTCGGAAAAGCATCATCCACACAATTCCGACGACGGCAAGCGCTGACAAGCGCGAGAGTTATCGCACAATCAGCTTAACAGCTCATGCATCGAAGCTGCTTACAAGAATAATATACAGAAGAATGGAAAAGAAAATTGAGAATGCGCTAGGTGACGATCAGTTTGGCTTTAGGAAAAGTAAAGGCACGAGAGAGGCAATTCGGACGTCACGACTAATAATGGAAGCAAGGCTAAAGAAAAATCAAGACACGTTCATAGGATTTGTCGACCTGGAAAAAGCGTTCGGCAATATAAAATGGTGCAAGCTGTTCGAGATTCTGAAAAAAGTAGGGGTAAGCTATAGGGAAAGACGGGTCATATACAATATGTACAACAACCAAGAGGGAATAATAAGAGTGGACGATCAAGAACGAAGTGCTCGTATTAAGAAGGGTGTAAGACGGGGCTGTAGCTTCTCGCCCCTACTCTTCAATCTGTACATCGAGGAAGCAATGATGGAAATAAAAGAAAGGTTCAGGAGTGGAATTAAAATACAAGGTGAAAGGATATCAATGATACGATTCGCTGATGACATTACTATCCTGAGTGAAAGTGAAGAAGAATTAAAATATCTGCTGAACGGAATGAACAGTCTAATGAGTACACAGTATGGTTTAAGAGTAAATCGGAGAAAGACGAAGGTAATGAGAAGTAGTAGAAACGAGAACAGCGAGAAACTCAACATCAGGATTGATGGTCACGAAGTCAGTGAAGTTAAGGTATTCTGCTACCTAGGCAGTAAAATAACCAATGATGGACGGAGCAAGGAGGACATCAAATGCAGACTCGCTATGCAAAAAAGGCATTTCTGGCCAAGAGAAGTCTACTAATTTCAAATACCAGCCTTAATTTGAGGAAGAAATTTCTGAGGATGTACGTCTGGAGTACAGCATTGTATGGTAGTGAAACATAGACTGTGGGAAAACCGGAACAGAAGAGAATCGAAGCATTTGAGATGTGGTGCTATAAACGAATGTTGAAAATTAGGTGGACTGATAAGGTAAGGAATGTGGAGGTTCTACGCAGAATCGGAGAGGAAAGGAATATGTGGAAAACACTGATAAGGAGAAGGGACAGGATGATAGGACATCTGCTAAGACATGAGGGAATGACTTCCATGGTACTAGAGGGAGCTGCAGAGGGCAAAAACTGTAGAGGAAGACAGAGATTGGAATACGTGAAGCAAATAATTGAGGACGTAGGTTGTAAGTGCTACTCTGAGATGAAGAGGTTAGCACAGGAAAGGAATCCGTGGCGGGCCGCATCAAACCAGTCAGTAGTTGGTTTATCGCTTATTGGGCTTGCTTCTTACAACATAATCGCCTGAGTCTCGTTTTTCAGATAACACTCTTTCTGACTGACATATTCTCTGATAACACACGATCCTCCCGCGCAGTCTGCGTTCTGCAAGTAATTCTGCTCTACTTTGCATAAGTTTTTCTGTATATCTTTATAGACGGGCAGTGAATTTTGGAAAATAAGAGCGAAGTACTGCTAATATTCGAGCTGTGACGGCGGAACGTGAATCATATATGGATAGCGAAGTCGGTGAGAGCATTGGTGTGAAAGGCAAGGGCCTAATTCGAGACCCGACGCGGCACAGGGTTTTAATCTGTCAGAAAATTTCAAAATTGCGCAAAGCTTTCTGCAGAATGGGAGATTCTTTCTAATACCACGTAGTATCTTTTCCAGAGACTTTGCTAAAAGCCATATGTAAGTGGTTGTAACTTCATTGCCGGCAGGGGTGGCCGAGCGGTTCTAGGCGCTACAGTCAGGAACGGCGCGGTCGCTACGTTCGCAGGTTCAAATCATGTCTCGGGTATGGATGTGTGTGCTGTCCTTGGGTTTAGGTAGTTCTAAGTTCTAGGGGACTGATGACCTCAGAAGTTATGTCCCATAGTGCTCAGAGCCATTTGAACCATTTTTTGTAACTCCATTATTAACTGATGTAGACTACATCACAAACCAGAGAAGACGGCTTTGAATTATTTTCAGTATAGAGAAAATCCGTTGAATTCGTCTCATTTAGAATTACGATAATGACAACAGAAATTAGGAGGGGCGCTCAGCAAGTAAAGCAATACATTTTTTCCTCTGCTTGTTTCGGCTGAAAAGACTCGGAATTTGTTGTGGCACGACCGCTGTGACCGAGCAGTTCTGGGCGCTTCAATCCGGAACCGCGCTGCTGCTACGGTTGCAGGTTCGAATCCTGCATCGGGCGTGGATGTGTGTGATGACCTTAGGGTAGTTAAGTTTACGTAGTTCTAAGTTTAGGGGACTGATGACCTCAGGTGTTAAGTCCCACAGTGCTTAGAGCCATTTGAACCATTTTTGTTGTGGCACATCATGTAATATTCCCGCTTCAACTCCTATAGTTTCGTGAAGATCCGATTGGTGGCGGCGCTATACGCAACAATCAAAATGCCTTCTGTAATGGAGGTGCGCTCCAAGCAGAGAGCCGTTATTGAGTTTCTTCTGTCGGAAGACTAGAGCATCGCACATATTCTCAGCATCTTGCATAATGCCTACGGAGACCTGGCAATGGACAAAAGCACAGTGAGTCATTGGTCAAGGCATCTGTCATTATCGCAACAAGGTCCCGCAAACCTATCAGACCTCTCACGTGCTAGTCGGCAGCACAAATATGTCACTCATACAATGTTGGAACGTGCGGTCACCCTCATTCGAGGAGAACGACGGATCACACCTCTCTGCAGAACTGGAGGTATATGCGGCATCTCCCTTGCTCTCACTATTCATCACATTTACTTGTGACGGTAATATATTCGTACCTCATGACCTACACTCTGTAACCAATTTATAGTATGACAATTTCCAAGACTACAGAAAGAGAACACACACGTCAATGACCGGTCGAACAGTAGATAATTTTGTGAATAAAACGTAAGGTGCAGGAAGGGATATTCGAATACATATCTCCCACATTACAGTCCAACACCGTGACCACATAACCACGACGCTGTAATCTTTCAGTTCGATTGATGTTACACATATAGAGTTTGGACTGTTCATTTTTGTGCTTCTTTCTTCACATTTCATTACACCTGTTTTATGTTTTATGCTTGATCTGTGTCCGGTTTTTGACGAGGTATCCACAGAGCCTTCTTAAAACTAAATGTGAGGGGGGGGGGGGGGGGTGGTGTAATGGGAAGTTTCCCTTGTTAGTAGAGTAATTCTCATAATAAATGAAATTTCCAAATGGCTTGCTGATTTTCAAGATTATGGAAGTAAGTAGCAAGCATTTACTACCGAAATGTGCTGTTGGAGTTATGGGACGTTATCAAGATGATGTCCCTGCATTCTCTTCACAGTACATTCAAGCATGCTGGCTCCTTCCGCTACCATATTTAAAATGTTGCTTCACAACCTCCCCATATTCTCTTAACATGACATTCAGTGGATCCCCTGTCTTTCCTCTGATAAATAAACCATTGCATATTAGGCATTCCCAGAACACGACGAGGGAATTTTCGCCCTGGAAAGTTCCTGAATAGTAGATTTCTACAACCAAGGTTTCTCCCAAATCATCCATTGTTGGAAAAATATGTTGAATGGAAGGGTGAATATGTAGAGGAGGAGTAACACCAAGTTACATCATCGAAGTTTGATTGCCGGCCGTGTGGCCGAGTGGTTCTAGGCGCTTCAGTCTCTAACCGCGGGACCGCTACGGACGCAGGTTCGAATCCTGCCTCGGGCATGGATGTGTGTAATGTCCTTACGTTAGTTAGGTTTAAGTAGTTCTACGTTCTAGGGGACTGATGACCTCAGATGTTAAGTCCCATAGTGCACAGAGCCATTTGAAGCACTTGAAGTTCGATTTTCCGAGGTGATAATTAAAACTGTATGTCTTCCTCCAGTTTGTTAGCCCCGCCCGCAACTAGTCTGAAAGCCAGCCATTAGAAATAGTTGCCTTTTTTTAAGGTGATATATTTATCGATAAGATATCACTGGTCTCCAGAAATATTCTATTGTTGTACACTGATTGCGACAGCGATGCCATTCCTCTAGTTTCATGCAATAATTTAGACATCATTGTTTTTCAGTTACACAGGCTGCATGATTGTCCAAGTTGGCAACGTATACTTAATCCATGCAGATCAGTTTCACGGCAAGTTACAGTGTGCGGTGGCGATGTGGAGACCTTGCACTGTGCTCCTGACTAAATTCTTAAGGCAGTAGTTTGCCTTGCTCAGCTGCGACCTCCTGTATGTTATCTCATATGTGATGACGTATGTGCTGAGCGTAATTCAAGTGCTGTGCCGTGTCTGAGTTTCTTGTCAGTGATTATGGTGATGAAAGAAAAAGGAAGCTGAAGCCGGGAGGCAGCACGCGGCCGGAGGAGAAGTGAGATGTAATCCCAGCTTGTATGATCACCACCTGCCACTCTTTACTCCCCAGCGCAGCGCGGACGGGTATGATAATTATGCAAACAGTGACAAAGTTCAGGAAGTAGTGATAAAATGTAAACTTTGCATCAGTCTTTAGTCGCAAGTCTTTTTATATTTTATTTGTTTATGAATTCCGATGAACTATGGCTATGTAGTGGAGAGAGTTGTACCATTGAACACTTTCCAGACCCGAGCCAGCCCTGTAATACAAGCTTAATATATTTTCCCATTCCATTTTTAAGTGATGACATTCAATTTTTCAAAAATTATATAAATTACTTCGTAAAATTAAGGTGCTTACTGATTTGGTTGCAGTAGAGTAATAATGAAACAAACAGACGCCTTAACACAGCACTGACAAGATTTCCTCGATTACAACGCTTTTAAATTACAGTACAACATTTTTTCCCAGTACATGATCATCTTGTGCCTTGGAACAAGGTACGGCACATACATAAATCACTAAAATATGTAGAACTCTAAATATTTACAAATGCAGCACAAAACACTACCTGATCTCCAACAATAAAAACTGTGAAAATATGTAAACTGCTTAAGGCGGTCTCTAGTGCGCATTGCTTCATGTGATTCTAAAATCAGTCGCTAGTGTAGAGTACGTGCCATAAAACACTTTGTGGTCCTAGGTACACTATCCATTAGGTACGTACATAGTTATAAGTCGGACCAGGGCAAGACGATACGTTTCATATAGCTGTTGTTGCTAATATTGTCTTACGATGTTTTATATAATTATAAATTGGAGCACTTGTGTACATTCTGTTTATCTCTTATAGATCGACCTGAACATTCTAATAGTTAACCGAAACTAGTAATCGGATAAGCTATAAAACATAATGGAAATCAAAAACTGATACAAATTCTGTACAGGATGACTGTACCCTTCATTTTGATCACGTCACACTTGATTCTGCTGATAAAATGGTTGGGAGACTAGGAGAATATTATAAAAACTCTTTCGCTCATGTGATATTAACACCTGAGAGGGGCCTGAGGCCATCAGCCTATAAGAGGTAGTCAAATGAAAACGAGACAGACGGGAAACAATAAAAAAACCTCTTTATTTCAAAAGTATTCACCGTAACCGTTAATACATTTGTCCTACTGTGAGACAAGACGCTCACTGCCTTCTTGGAAAGACATTTGCGATTCCTTACGGAATGATAACTGTACCCAGCGTCCGAAGCAAATCTACGTCCACGAATGTCTTTCTTCAGGGCTCCAAAAATATGGAAATCGCATGGGGCAGATAGGGACTGTATGGAGGATGTATAAGATCTAATGGTTCAAATGGTTCTGAGCACTACGGGACTTAACATGTGAGGTTATCAGTCTCCTAGAACTTAGAACTACTTAAACCTAACTAGCCTAAGGACATCACACACATCCATGCCCGAGGCAGGATTCGAACCTGCGGTCGCGCGGTTCCAGACTGAAGCGAGCAGAACCGCTCGGCCACTGCGGCCGGCAAGGATGTGTAAGAGCTTTCCGGCGAAAGTTCTGCATCGTAGTCGAAACAACATATAGACGAGCCCACATGTTGCTGAGGCTGTTCAGAGTACAGCCCTGAAGAACGAATTTCGTGGCCGTCGATCTGCTTCGGACGAGGAGGTGCACCCCTGGGTACAATCAGGTTTCCGAAGGTAACCGCAAACATTTTTCTATGTAGGCATCGACCGTCTTGCCTCACAGTGAGATTATGAGTGAATTTTATGGTCATCGCTCTAGATACTATGCCGGACCCTACAAATACATTCCATTAATTGCACAACGAAAAGTCATAATTATAGTAATGAACTGATATACAATTGTCACATTCATCCACAATTTGTGTATACTCTATTGTCTGGTAGCACCACAAAATAGTTGAAGGAATAACAGTTCTGTTAGTGATTTGGGGAGACAATTACGCTTTATATAAAAGATATAAACACTACAGCAAAACTGAAAGCATCTAACGAAAAGATAGTGAGAGAAATGAAAGGATAGAAATTAGGAAGAGATATGAAGTCTCCGTAGTAGCAGCAGGTATTACTGGCCCTGGAATATACGTAAAGTCAACACCTCATGGCCAGTTGCCTACATTCTATTCCTATTTCCATTTCTATGCGATCATGTTGATGTGGCTCATGCTCTGGGAATCTAGAGCTTTTTTCACTGTTACGGGTCTGTTATTAGTACTGTCTAAAAAACATTGTGTGCACTGTGAAGTTAAAACTGAATTTTGAAAAACAGTAATACCTGCTGCTATTAAAGTATAGTGTAAATCTATAGTTACCTACACCCAAGTGTTTCATGTACCTCAGATGTAATAATTGCACTCCTACTTCTGTCGTTTAGGTGTTACAGTGTGTGCGGCTTCAACGATGTGGACACGGGACCATGCAGGTATGACAGCCACGAACAGTATCGTCACTGATCACTCCACTTTCACTATCATATACTCTCACGTTCCTCGTATTCAATGTGGGTTCTCCCTGGGAAGTCCAATGCGACACATTCCCTTATATTCTACTGAAAGTCTGTTTGAGAATTCACCTGCCTCGAGATGACGGGGTGTTTGTGCTGTCCTCGTTTCATCATCATTCATGAAAGTGGTGACGAGATTGGACTGAGCAAAGGTTGGGAATTTGTACGAGTGCTGATAACCGCGCGAGCGGCTCACAAACCAAACATCATCATCATCATCATCATCTGTTTGAGATTTTATTTGCGAGATCGTTCATTAGATGCCATTTTCGGAGTTTCATATAGCCATGTACAGATATGATTTTAATTGTGTGTTCTGTCTAAATGTGTCTAATAAATCAGGGAGATTGTGCACGAGGCAGCAGCAAACACTGCTGTAAAACTTTAATCTTTAGCACAAAAACTACATTTCCGCTCACTGTGTCAACTCTCCGATAACGTTTGAGCTCAGCCTTTGGTGCATTAACATTCTGTAGTTACTACAAAATTGAGCCTAGTATGCTTTTGCACGAATTTACTGCCTAGATCGTTAGTTTTGTGACATAGATAACCAGTTTCAGCCAGTTCAATGGCCACCTTCATATCCAGAATCCCAGAACTTAGAACTTAAAGACACTATATAGAGTACTGAACACAGAGCAAAAAACGGCGCAGAATCTAATGTGTTTTATGATCTTACAATTTCTGAAATAACTCTACTTTGTCTGTTTCCGCCAGCGGAATAGCTGCAACTGCTTCCCATATCATGCAGGATGGCGTGTCATATTGCTTATAGTGATTATCTCTAAAAGTGTAAGCTCATCATACGATGAGATTCTGCGCCACTTTTTTGCGCTATATGTAAAAGAGTGCTCGAATATGTTGCAAGTTCTAGGATTCTGGATCAGAAGATCTAGCCACTACAGTGTTGTAAAAGGAAGCTACACTCTCAAAAAATGTTCATGTGTGTGTCAAATCTTATGGGACTTACGTTCTAAGGTCATCAGTCTCTTAGCTTACACGCTACTTAACCTAAATTATCCTCTGGACAAACACACACACACTCATGTCCGAGGGAGGACTCGAACCTCCGCCGGGACCAGTCGCACAGCCCATGACTACAGCGCCCCTAGACCGCTCGGCTAATCCCGCGCGGCGCTAGACTCTCAAATATAGATGATCGCCTCATACTTCCACTGATAGTGTCTCATACTTTAAAGTTATTAACCTGAATTATGTGACCGTGTGCCACCCAAAACGTTGGGTGCCCAAAATATACTGCATTGAATTTAACAGTGAAAATGTCATTATTGCCTAAGGGGCGTCAAAAACTTTACCTACTGAAGGACGTCATCAATATCAAAAGGTACGCCAGCGATTAAAAGTCTCTGGACTCCACTTAACGGTAGCCTTGCAGAGACTGATGTCACGTGCTTCATGGAGCATACACTCAACGTACATATACGCAACTACGAGGTGCATTCAAGTTCTAAGGCCTCCTTTTTTTTTCTCCGGACTGGATAGAGATACAAACATGCGCATTGTTTTAAATTGAGGCCACGTTCATTGTCAATACGTCCCAGAGTTGGCAGCACAGTACGGCAGATGGAATTTTACCGCCAGTGGCGAGAATGAGAAGTGTTTTAAATACTTAAAATGGCGACGTTTTCCTTGCTTGAACAGCGTGCAATCATTAGTTTTCTAAATTTGCGTGGTGTGAAACCAATTGAAATTCATCGACAGTTGAAGGAGACATGTGGTAATGGAGTTATGGATGTGTCGAAAGTGTGTTCGTGGGTGCGACAGTTTAATGAAGGCAGAACATCGTGTGACAGCAAACCGAAACAACCTCGGGCTCGCACAAGCCAGTCTGACAACATGATCGAGAAAGTGGAGAGAATTGTTTTGGGGGATCGCCGAATGACTGTTGAACAGATCGCCTCCAGAGTTGGCATTTCTGTGGGTTCTGTGCACACAATTCTGCATGACGACCTGAAAATGCGAAAAGTGTCATCCAGGTGGGTGCTACGAATGCTGACGGACGACCACATGGCTGCCCGTGTGGCATGTTGCCAAGCAATGTTGACGCGCAACGACAGCATGAATGGGACTTTCTTTTCATCGGTTGTGACAATGGATGAGACGTGGATGCCGTTTTTCAGTCCAGACACAAAGCGCCAGTCGGCTCAATGGAAGCACACAGATTCACCGCCACCAAAAAAATTTTGGGTAACCGCCAGTGTTAAAAAAAAAAAAATGTGATGGCCATGTTCTGGGACAGCGAGGGCGTAATCCTTACCCATTGCGTTCCAAAGGGCATTACGGTAACAGGTGCATTCTACGAAAATGTTTTGAAGAACAAATTCCTTCCTGCACTGCAACAGAAACGTCCGGGAAGGGCAGCGCGTGTGCTGTTTCACCAAGACAACGCACCCGCACATCGAGTTAACGTTACGCAACAGTTTCTTCGTGATAACAACTATGAAGTGATTCCTCATGCTCCCCACTCACCTGACCTGGCTCCTAGTGACTTTTAGCTTTTTCCAACAATGAAAGACACTCTCCGTGGCCGCACATTCACCAGCCGTGCTGCTATTGCCTCAGCGATTTTCCAGTGGTCAAAACAGACTCCTACAGAAGCCTTCTGCGCTGCCATGGAATCATGGCGTCAGCGTTGTGAAAAATGTGTACGTCTGCAGGGTGATTACGTCGTAGGGGATTAACTCCAGTTTCATCGATTTCGGGTGAGCAGTTAATTAGAGAAAAAATCGGAGGCCTTAAAACTTGAATGCACCTCGTACACGTGAAAATTGTGAAACAGCCTTATACGAGATTCTCAGATTTCAGCCATACTCAGATGTTTGAATATCACTGCATAAATATACTCAAGATTCCCAAGACTACTGAATATCACTGCATAAATATACTCGAGATTCCTAAGAATACACACACACACACACACACACACACACACACACACACACACACACACACACACAGTGCGCAGGCTGATGGGTGTGCTGCAGCCACTGAAAATTGTCTGCTGCTAAAAATTACGATAAAAGAAAAGCGTAAGGCAATGAGATCATAATTACCTTAGAAACACCCTTGACCAGTCAGCAGACAACAGAAAACGAATCTTTTCACTGTAAAAGTATCAGCCAGTTACTTTAGACACGAACATGCTAGCTTCATTTGCATTAGCTATCTTCCAGAATCTGATTTCTTCATTTTTTATTGACTTCTGAGACCGTTCTTCCATATCCAGCTGCTCTTTTCATACTAGCAAAGAACAAGGACACAAACATCTTACGCTGCCAGTCACATTCCGCTCTATGGTGGTCCCTCTGCGTCCCCGTTCGCGGATGCAGTTCCTCTAACTCTGAGCAGATGGCGCACGCTTGCTCACCGCATCTAACGCCTTACGTAAACATACGCTCAGGGTAACGGCCGGCGGAACCGGGTTCCATATCGTCGCCGACATAATCGCGCAAACGCACTCTCTTCAAGCCCGCGCCTTCCGTGCCTGAAGGAAGGGATTTGGAGCCATTGTTCTTTGTAGGCACGGACCACCAGTCATCACGTGTACGGGCCGTGTAAAGCTAAATGTGGCTGAGTGAATGTGTGCAACGACCGATTACCATATCTGGAGAAAACAGAGTTGGTGGTGGGTAAGGCAATGAACTTGCATTCCGTCCAGAGTAGGTTTTCCCCTCTAAATCACTCCAGGCAATTCTCTTCCTTATCCTAGTCGGCCTCCAAGTTTGTGTACGGTCTCTACGCACCTCGCCGCTGACGGACGTCAAATCCTATGCATCCATCTACTTCTACATGGATACTCTGCAAATCACATTTATGCGCCTGGCAGAGGGTTCATCGAACCACCTTCACAATTCTCTCTTATTACAATTTCGTATAGCGCGCGGAAAGAATGAACACCTATATCTCTCCGTACGAGCTTTGATTTCCCTTATTTTATCGTGGTGATCGTTCCGCCCTATGTAGGTCGGTGTCAACAATATATTTTCGCATTCGGAGGAGAAAGTTGGTGATTGGAAATTCGTGAGAAGATTCCGTCGCAATGAAAAACGCATTTCTTTTAATGATTTCCAGCCCAAGTCCTGTATCATTTCTGTGACACTCTCTCACATATTTCGCGATAATACAAAACGTGCTGCCTTTCTTTGAACTTTCTCCATGTACTCTGTCAGTCCTACCTGGTAAGGATCCCACATCGCGCAGCAGTATTCTAAAAGAGGACGGACAAGCATAGTGTAGGCAGTCTCCTTAGTAGATCTGTTATATTTTCTCCTGCCAATAAAACGCAGCCTTTGGTTAGCCTTCCCCACAACGATTTTTGTATGTTCCTTCCAATATAAGTTGTTCGTAATTGTAATACCTAGATATTTAGTTGAATTTACGGTCTTTAGATTTGACTGGTTTATCGTGTAACCGAAGTTTAACGAGTTCCTTTTAGCACTCACGTGGATGACCTCACACTTTTCGTTATTTAGGGCCAACTGCCACTTTTCGCACCATTTAGATATTTTTTTCTAAATCGTTTTGCAGTTTTTTTTATCTTCTGATCACTTTATTAGTCGAAAAACGACAGCGTCATCTGCAAACAAACGAACACGGCTGCTCAGATTGTCTTCCAAATCGTTTATATAGATAAGGAACAGCAAAGGGCCTATAACACTACCTTGGCGAACGCCTGATATTACTTGTTTTACTCGATGACTTTCCGTCAATTACTACGAACTGTGACCTCTCTGATAGGAAATCGCAAATCCAGTCACATAACTGAGACGATATTCCATAAGCACCCAATTTTACTACGAGCCGCTTGTGTGGTACAGTGTCAAAAGCGTTCCGGAAATCCAGGAATACGGAATCAATCTGAAATCCCTTGTCAATAGCACTCAGCACTTCATGTGAATAAAGAGCTAGTTGTGTTTCACAGGAACAATATCTTCTAAATCCATGCTGGCTGTGTGTCAATAGACTGTTTCCTACGAGGTAATTCATAATGTTCGAACACAATATATGTTCTAAAATCCTGCTGCATATCGAAGTTAATGATATGGGCCTGTAATTTAGTGGATTACTCCTACTACCTTTCTTGAATATTGGTGTGACCTGTGCAACTTTCCAGTCTTTGGGTACGGATCTTCCGTCGAGCGAACGGTTGTATACGATTATTAAGTATGGAGCTAATGCATCAGCATACTCCGAAAGGAACCTAATTGTTGGCCCTCTGTCTGACTGTCTGTCCAACTGTTAAGAAACCTTTTTCTCGGGAACAGGTGGACCTATCGTGTTGAAATTAATGACACCTACTAACGTCTATGGTCCTTTGGCAGTGTAAACATTTTAAGCTTCTAAGTCATTTCAGTCAAAAGATACGGCTGTTTATGTCACTTATTTTGATACTCGAAAACTCACACATTAAAACCTGTAGGGTACTTTCTGTTGACGTAGAATCATGAAATTTAGCAAAAAGCAAATTTTCACAGTACAACTGAAGGAAATAAATCCGAAAATGGTTAAACTGTAATTATATCATACAAAAAATATCTTCTCGTCATTATAACATACATTGCACTCATCATCCATCAAAAGCATAATAGACAAACACTACTGCATGTAAACGTAAAACGTAAGTTGTAGTAACGTTTCAGTAATTAAATGAAAATATTTTATTAACTCTTCTATATCTACGTATGTAAAATGAAGTCACCCGCTTGCTAGTCTGAGGAACTACTTTACAGATTTTGATGCAGTCTTCGGTTTTTCGGGACCGATGTCCTACCAGTATCTATATCGAAAAGAGCAAAATTCGTTGAGACTGTCGACTCCCCGGGAGAGTTTGCACACTCCGTGTGTGTGTCTACTTGGACTCTGTCAATTTTCTAAATCGCAAATTACATTTTTATATGCTAATCCACACCATTTCCTCTTCTCAATATCTGTTCAAAATCCTATCACATCGTACTATGTACGTTTACATAAAGTTATTAAAAATATAAAACAAAGCTAACTTCGACTCTCCCTTACTAGCACAGAATGGAGCTAACATGCGTTCACTTGCTCGAACTCACGTCGAACAAATGGAAACACAAGAGAAAATGCACACCGTTCATTAAGTCAACCGTATTCAGTTATAAGTTTGTGCGAGTATGATGTGCACCAGTAAAGACAAGGTGGAAATCCAGGAATACGGAATCGATCTCAAATCGCTTGTCAATAGCACCCAGTACTTCATGTGAATAAAGAGCTAGTTGTGTTTCACAGGAACTATGTTTTCTAAATCCATGCTGACTGTGTGTCAATAGACCGTTTCCTACGAGGTAGTTCATAATGTTCGAACACAATATATATTCTAAAATCCTGCTGCATATCGACGTTAATGATATGGGCCTGTAATTTAGTGGATTACTCCTACTACCCTTCTTGAATATTGGTGTGACCTGTGCAACTTTCCAGTCTTTGGGTACGGATCTTCCCTCGATCGAACGCTTGTACACGATTGTTAAGTATGGAGCTAATGTATCAGCGTACTCCGAAAGGAACCTAATTGGTATACAGTCTGGATCAAAAGACTTGCTTTTATTGAGCGATTTGAGTTGCTTCACTACTACGAGGATATTTACTTCTACGTTACTCATGTTGGGAGCTGTTCTCGATTCAAGTTCTGAAATATTTACTTCGTCTTCTTTTGTGAAGACATTTCAGAAGGCTCTGTTTAGTAAATCTGCTTTGGCAGCCCTGTCTTCGATAGTATCTCCATTGTTATCTCACAGAAAAGGCATTGATTGTTTCTTGCCGTTAACATACTTCACATACGACCAGAATCTCTTCGGATTTTCTGCCAGGTTTCGAGACAAAGTTTCGTTTTGGAAACTGTTATAGGCGTCTCGCATTGAACTCCGCGCTCGAAAAAGTGACCAGTTTTCTCCTCTTTGAACTAAACGTATTCAAATTGAATCATAGAAAACTTTTCTCTTAGGTATCCCCCTTTTCTGTAATATATCGTGTACAACTGGTATATGTTTCATGGTCTGTGGTTTCATTTCAGTTATCATACTGTTATATTTGCAAGCACCCACATTTAGGTCATTTTTCGAAAGGTGACATCGTTTAAGTGGTCAACAAAACACACAGAGTCTGTAAAAAAAGTGTTCCATATTCTTCTAGGAGATAGTGCTGTTCAAAACTAGAAAAAAATGTCCCATAGTAAATGTCTGGCTATAATTGCCTGTTGGAATACTGATCTCGTGTCAGCTCGTGGACGCTCACTGCTGATTTCTTGACGCTCGTGTAAGCCCCGTGCTTAATCTTCTGACTGATTCTGTTGTCAAACATCTGACAGCGCGCCTCTGAATTTCTTCGATGTCTTCCTGTAATGGGACCTGCTGGAGATCGCCAACACTTCGTTTATGGAAGAGCTATACTTCCTTAGAACTCTCCCAATGCAACGTATACATGTATAATCGACGTGGCTGTGTGAAGTAGCACATCACTTATATTGGATTCAAACATCACTGCTTTGTTTTTCCCACCCAGCTGCATTAACATATATTTTTTTCTAGAGCAAGTTTTCATTCATCACATCGAATACAAATTCTCCCTAAGCCATCCAGTATGCTTATTCAATTACTCATCGGCGTCATCAGCAAGCAGTCGCAGACTGTTGCACAACCTGTCCGTCAGATCATTTCCGTATATACAGAACAGCAATAGTCCTATTGAGCACTCCTGATGACAACCTTGTCTTGAAGATACGCCGTTCAGGACAACATGTTAGGTATTATTATTTAACAAGTACTCTAGCCACTCACATACACTATGTGATCAAAAGTATCCGTACACTCCCAAAAACTTACGTTTTTCATATTAGGTGCATTCTGCTGCCACCTACTACCAAGTACTCCATATCAGCGACCTCAGCAGTCATTAGACATCGTCAGAGAGCGGTATGGGCCCTTCCGCGGAACTCGCGGACTTCGAAGGTGGTCAGGTGATTATGTGTCACTTGTGTCATACGTCTGTACGAGGGATTTCCACACCTGTAAACATACCTAGGTCCACTGTTTTCGGTGTGATAGTGAATTGGAAAAGTGAAGGGACACATACAGCGAAAAAGCGTACAGGCCGACCTTGTCTGTTGACTGACAGACCGGCGACAGTTGAAGAGGGTCGTAATGTGTAATAGACAGGTATGTATCCAGACCATCACACAGAAATTCCAGACTGCGTCAGGATCCACTGCAAGTACTATGACAGTTCGGCCTGAGGTGAGAAAACTTGGATTTCATGGTCGAACGGTTGCTCATAAGCCACAAATCACGCCGGTCAATGCAAAATGACGCCTCGCTTGGTGTAAGGAGGGTAAACATTGGACGATTGAACAACGGAAAAACGATGTATGGAGTGTTGATTAACGGTACACAATGTGGCGTTTCGATGGTGCGGTGTGGATATGGCGAATGCCCGCTGAACGTCATCTGCCAGCGTGTCTAGTGCCAACAGTAAACTTCGGGGGCGGTAGTGCTATGGTGTGGCTCAAATGGCTCTGAGCACTATTGGACTCAACTGCTGTGGTCATTAGTCCCCTAGAACTTAGAACTACTTAAACCTAACCAACCTAAGGACATCACACACATCCATGCCCTAGGCAGGATTCGAACCTGCGACCGTAGCAGTCTCACGGTTCCGGACTGCGCACCTAGAACCGCGAGACCACCGCGGCCGGCTGTTATGGTGTGGTCGTGTTTTTCATGGAGGGGGCTTGCATTCATTGTTGTTTTGCGTGGGACTATCATGGCGCAGGCCTGCATTGATGTTTTAACCACCTTGTTCCTTCCCACTGTTGAAGAGCGATTCGGGGATGGCGACCGCATCTTTCAACACGATAGGGCACCTGTTCATAATACACGGGCTGTGACGGAGTGGTCACACGAGAATAACATCCCCGTAATGGACTGGCCTGCACAGAGTCCTGACCTGAATCCTAAAGAACACCTTCGAGATGTTTCGGAACGCCGACTTCGTGCCAGGACTCACCGACACCGATACCTCTGCTCAGTGCAGCACTCCGTGAAGAATGGGCTGCCATTCCCGCAGAAAACTTCGAGCACCTGATTGAGGATATGCCTGCGAGAATGGAAGCTGTCATCAAGGCTAAGGGTGGGACAACACCACACTAAATTCCAGCATTACCGAAGGAGACCTCCACGAACTTGTAAGCCATTTTCAGCCAGGTTTGCGGATACTTTTGATTACATAGAGTATCTGGGAACTTTCCAAATACTCTCTCCCCTCCCCCCACCCAATAGTTCCTCTCAGCCCATCACAACGGAATTAAATTCATTGTCTAAAAAGAGCGCTAGCAACCGTTTACATGTTCTTTCCAGCACAATAACTCTCCTAGCCTTCTTCATAGTTTTATTAACTTTATTAACAGTTTGTCTTCTACATCCGCCATTCAGTAAATACACTCCTGGAAATAGAAATAAGAACACCGTGAATTCATTGTCCCAGGAAGGGGAAACTTTATTGACACATTCCTGGGGTCAGATACATCACATGATCACACTGACAGAACCACAGGCACATAGACACAGGCAACAGAGCATGCACAATGTCGGCACTAGTACAGTGTATATCCACCTTTCGCAGCAATGCAGGCTGCTATTCTCCCATGGACACCATCGTAGAGATGCTGGATGTAGTCCTGTGGAACGGCTTGCCATGCCATTTCCACCTGACGCCTCAGTTGGACCAGCGTTCGTGCTGGACGTGCAGACTGCGTGAGACGACGCTTCATCCAGTCCCAAACATGCTCAATGGTGGACAGATCCGGAGATCTTGCTGGCCAGGGTAGTTGACTTACACCTTCTAGAGCACGTTGGGTGGCACGGGATACATGCGGACGTGCATTGTCCTGTTGGAACAGCAAGTTCCCTTGCCGGTCTAGGAATGGTAGAACGATGGGTTCGATGACGGTTTGGATGTACCGTGCACTATTCAGTGTCCCCTCGACGATCACCAGAGGTGTACGGCCAGTGTAGGAGATCGCTCCCCACACCATGATGCCGGGTGTTGGCCCTGTGTGCCTCGGTCGTAGGCAGTCCTGATTGTGGCGCTCACCTGCACGGCGCCAAACACGCATACGACCATAATTGGCACCAAGGCAGAAGCGACTCTCATCGCTGAAGACGACACGTCTCCATTCGTCCCTCCATTCACGCCTGTCGCGACACCACTGGAGGCGGGCTGCACGATGTTGGGGCGTGAGCGGAAGACGGCCTAACGGTGTGCGGGACCGTAGCCCAGCTTCATGGAGACGGTTGCGAATGGTCCTCGCCGATACCCCAGGAGCAACAGTGTCCCTAATTTGCTGGGAAGTGGCGGTGCGGTTCCCCTACGGCACTGCGTAGGATCCTACGGTCTTGGCGTGCATCCGTGCGTCGCTGCGGTCCGGTCCCAGGTCGACGGGCACGTGCACCTTCCGCCGACCACTGGCGACAACATCGCTGTACTGTGGAGACCTCACGCCCCAAGTGTTGAGCAATTCGGCGGTACGTCCACCCGGCCTCCCGCATGCCCACTATACGCCCTCGCTCAAAGTCCGTCAACTGCACATACGGTTCACGTCCACGCTGTCGCGGCATGCTACCAGTGTTAAAGACTGCGCTGGAGCTCCGTATGCCACGGCAAACTGGCTGACACTGACGGCGGCGGTGCACAAATGCTGCGCAGCTAGCGCCATTCGACGGCCAACACCGCGGTTCCTGGTGTGTCCGCTGTGCCGTGCGTGTGATCATTGCTTGTACAGCCGTCTCGCAGTGTCCGGAGCAAGTATGGTGGGTCTGACACACCGGTGTCAATGTGTTCTTTTTTCCATTTCCAGGAGTGTATGTTCTAAAGCTAGCCTGACATCGTATAAGAGTTGGACAAAAATATGGAAACACTGTGATATATGCTTGTTTGAATATAAATGGATATGCTGGCCAACTCAGAGGGTTTAGCTGTTGACTTTCACCAGGATCGGCACTTTTGGGATGTTCTCAATACGTTTCAAGTGTAAGTCGTGGCCAGAACAGTATTCTGTGTAGTTGTGAGTGCATTATGTCGACGCTAAGTCAATTCGAAAGTGAACAAATGTTTGTTTTCTTATGGTGGGAGCTTCCGTAACCAAGGTAGCCGAAGTATTTCGTGTTTCAAGAGGCACCTTATCGGATCAAAATGGTTCAAATGGCTCTGAGCACTATGGGACTTAACATCTGAGGTCATCAGTCCCCTAGAACTTAGAACTACTTCAACCTAACTAACCTAAGGACATCACACACATCCATGCCCGAGGCAGGATTCAAACCTGCGACCGTAGCAGTCGCGCGGTTCCGGGCTGAAGCGCCTAGAACTGCTCGGCCACCGCGACCGGCGCACCGTATCGAAGATTTATACCGCATGCAGAGAAAAAGGAAGATCATCATCCGCTTGTCACATCGCGGACGGATGTGTGTGTTGAGCGATCTTGACAGACGGAAATTCAATAGGATTGTGATGAAAAATAAGGAGACGACAGCTGAAAAAGGCGAACTCGCTAAGCCTGTCAGCACCAAAACAACACGAAGAGTGCTCCAAATGCGGAACTGCAGGGCTGGGATTCATTTGCTCGGATGAATCTTATTTCACATCGTTTCCAACTTCTGGGCGAGTCCACGTCCCACGATTGAAACGTGGCTGTGATTTGGGCAGCCATATCGTGGTTTCCTATGGTTCCCATGGTTAGTTCGCAAGGTGGCATTACTAGAAACATTATGTGACCATTCTGGCTTATCAGATCCATCCCATGGTACAGTGTTTTTCCCCAGTGGTGACGCCGTATTCCAAGATGACAATGCCCTTGTCCACACATCTCGCATCGTCCAGGACTAGTTTTGTGAACACGAGAATCCACTCTCACATCTCACCGTACTTCAATGTTATTGAGCCTCTGTGATCTACCTGAAGTTTCTACGTGTCCTTAGGATGAATGGTGTAAGATTCTTCTCTTGAAAACCGTACAGGATCCGTATTTATCCACTGCGAGACGGCTGCAAGCTGTTTTGAAAGCCAAAGGTTTTTCTATACCGTTTTATTCACGGTAATTTGTTGTGTTCTTAGTGTTTTCACTTTTTTGTCAACGTCTTGTAACAAAATTGATGATTCTGTGCCGTTCACGGTGGAGCGAAATCCTATTACGCCACTGCAGAAATGGCAGGTATGTTGTTTAGCCGACAGGGTTAATCAAAAAACACGTGCCACATGCATCGAATCGGCACTCTTTTTTGCCGAATCAGAAACAAAGTCTGTATGCCGTTCCAGTGACTTGCATAGAGGGGTATTCTCAATTCACCCATGCGCTAGTGGGTAATTATGCAGATTTCACTTTAATGCAACAATACCTAACACTTATTTTTACTGCAAACAACTCAGTGTAACCTTACGAATTAAACTTGATAATTCATTATACTCTAAAACGAAGCGGTTTTAACATTTCCTCCGAGTTACAAAATACGCAGAGGCAACAATACTTCATTCTAATGTTTTCTGTGTCTCGTATCGTTTCTTAGCTCAAGGCAAAATAAAAATTTCAAGTAAATGATGTCACCTATCAAGAGGACATTATTCGGCATGGATTCCTTTGTTCTACCCTTCTTCGTTACGAAGATACGAGCGCAGAATGACTTTTGATTGTGACGTGCCTCTGTCTCTAAAAACGGAATCCTTATAGGATAACTTTGTTAGCCCTCCGTCTGACTGTCGGTCCGACTGTTCAGAAACCTTTTTCTCGGTAACAGGTAGACCTATCGTGTTCAAATTAATGGCACCCACTGAGGTCTATGGTACTTTGGCATTGTAAACATTTTAAGCTTCTAAGTCATTTCAGTCAAAAGATACGGCCATTTATGTCACTTACTTTGATACTCGAAAACTCACACACTAAAACCTGTAGGGTACTTCCCGTTGACGTAGAATCATGAAATTTAGCAAAAAGTGAATTTTCACAGTACAACTAAAGGAAAGAAATCCGAAAATGGTTAACCTGAATTATATCATATAAAAATATCTTTTCACCATTAGAAAGAACATACATTGCATTTATCATCCGTTAAAAGTATAATAGACGAACACTACTGCATGTAAACGTAAAACATAAGTTGTAGTAACGTTTCTAGTTAAATAAAAATATTTTATTGAATTTTCTATATCTAAATATGTAAACTGAAGTCCCCTGCTTACTTCTTTTTGTATGTCCGCGCTAGTCAGAGGAACTTCTTTACAGATTTTGATACGGTCTTCGATTTTTCGGAACCGATGTCCTAACAGTATTTACATCGAAAACAGACAACAGAGAACACTTTTTTTTCAACGACTCATCTTTCCGGACGAATCGACGTTTGATCCATCGGGTGAAGAAAAGCGCTATAATGTAAGAATTTGGGGCTCACAAAAACTTGTCGTCGTCGTCGAACATGAAAGAGACTTAGTAAAAGTGAATGTGTTTTATACCGGTCCTGTTTCTTTTTTTGCGGAGGAAACTATGGGGGGAATATCGTATACGGACATGCTGCAAAATTCTCTCTTAATCCGTTATGGATACGGGTCAGCGGCTGAAGAAAAATCACCACAACCGTATGTTTTCAGATATTGTTATTTTATTTACACGATCAGCTTCGCCATCTCATTGATGCCGTCTTCAGGTCTCTGCGCCATCCATGTATCGGGAATCAAATACATCGATGCAAGCATAACTGGAGCCATCAATACCTGGATTACGTGTCTTTTTTGTTGAGTGTGAACCTCGAAGACCTGACAAGAATCCACGTTGTCAAGTTCTTGAAAACACTCCACATAAATTTCAAACAATCCAGGTATTACTGGTTCTGGTTATGTATGCATCGATGTATTTGATTCTGTGTACCCCCGAGTGTAGGACTGAAGATGGGATTAATGAGATTCCGAAACTGGTCGTGTATATAAAATAACAATATCTGAAAACATAAGACTATCTGCCGATTTTTCTTTGGTAAAATTCTCCAAATCAGATTCTTTCGTCAACTTTACGAAGATGTCAGTAACTTAATTTTTATGGACGATCCCGCACTGCCTCGCTTTCACCGTCAGGCGCTGTGGTTCTAGACGCTTCAGTCTGGAACCGCGTGACCGCTACGGTCGCAGGTTCGAATCCTGCCTCGGGCATGGATGTGTGTGGTGTCCTTAGGTTACTTAGGTTTAGGTAGTTCTAAGTTCTAGGGGACTGATGACCTCAGAAGTTAAGGCCCATAGTGCTCACAGCCACTTGCACAATTTCTTTGCTGCTGGCGCTACCTAAATAAGATTATTCCACAACGATGGATTGTAATGGTTTGTAAAAAGTGGACAAGATATTGTTAATTGTTTTTGGACTCCCAGGTCACCACACCTCATACTTCGCGATTTCTTTTTTTTCAGTGGGGATGTACAATAAAGACAGACTTTTCGTCCTATATATGTCAGAGACGCTACGAGAACTGAGAAATCGAAATCTTGAAGCTGTCAGTTCAATAAACAGGGACTTGTTGATTCGTGTGTGAAATGAAATAGACTACCGTTTCGACCTCGAGCAACGTATGGTGCTCATGTTGATTGTGTGATATCTACATCTACATGTACACTCCACAATCCTCCTGCGACGTGTGGTGGAAATTTCCTCTCTTGTTCCGCTCGCAAAAAGAATGAGGAAAAACGACTATGTATATGCCTCCGTATGAGCGCTAATTTCTCTTATTTTATCTCTGTGGTTCTTGCGCGCAAAATATGTTGGAGGCAACAGAATCGTTCTGCAGTCAGCTTCAATTGCTGGTTCTCTAAATTTTCTCAGTAATGTTCTCCGAAAAGAGCGTCACCTGCCCTCCAGGGATTCCCATTTGAGTTCCCGATGCATCTCAGTAACACTTGCGTGTTGTTCGAACATTCCAATAACAAATCTAGCAGCCCGTCTCTGAATTGCTTCGATGTCTTCCTTTAATCAGACCTGGTGCGGACCAGTACTCAGCAATAGATCGCAATAGCGTCCCACATGTGGCGCCCGCCGTAGCCTACCTGTCTGACACAATCAGCAGTTCTTGTCTTCACTGTCGTTGTGAGACTGCTGGCCTCCTCCGTGCGCCGTTCCGACCCTGCAAGCTGCTCGGTGTCCAGAAGACACGAGAACACGGCAAACCAACGAAGCACAGTGCAGTCGGCGACTACAATACCGACGCGCGGAAGACTCGGCGCAACGACAGAAGGCCGGTGTCCTGGGTGCGTGCGGCTGGTGAACGCGGTGAGCGGCGGCGAGGCGCCAGGCTGGAGCTGCGTCGTGTGGAGCGCCGGCCAGAGCACTGAGCGGGCTGCGCGGCGGGCGGCCGGCATCCGGCGGCTCGCTTTCACTCCGACACTCTCACTGGCCGCGCAAGACGACACCGGGACGCAGCACGACCCAGCCCAGCCGCTACAATGCAACGCCGTGCCGTGGAAACTGCCGCCGCGGCAACGCGCGCCCGCCCTCCCTCCTCTCACACCTGCCTACCGCCACGCTGTTAAACACTGCGTCCTGACACAGCCGCAGTATACTACTTACAAACACACTGGAGTACAAAGAAGGGCGAAACCAACTACCGCAAGATCTGTCAGCAGCAAGTAAGAATTGCTCGAAGAAACTAGGACCGCACTAAGAAAGAGCTGCTATTGTGTTCCAAAGAAATACGCACTGATACGGAAAGAAATGGCACTTTTATTCAAAAGACAATAATTACATTGAAGTCAGGTCCTCGACATTACAAAAGGAGGGGTATAGTACTTACTAGGATACGATCGCCACGGAAGCCAATGCATGCTCTGCAACGAGATGCCATGCTGGCCACAAGGCTGATAAACAGTTCTGCAATTTCCAAGCTTATCGAAAGCTCGGGCTCCGACCGACTACATACCGGGTGATCAAAAAGTCAGTATCTACATCTACACCTACATCCACATCTACATCCATACTCCGCAAGCCACCTGACGGTGTGAGGCGGAGGGTACCCTGAGTACCTCTATCGGTTCTCCCTTCTATTCCAGTCTCGTATTGTTCGTGGAAAGAAGGATTGTCGGTTTGCTTCTGTGTGGGCTCTAATCTCTCTGATTTTATCCCCATGGTCTCTTCGCGAGATATACGCAGGAGGGAGCAATATATTGTTCGACTCTTAGGTGACGGTATGTTCTCGAAACTTTAACAAAAGCCCGTACCGAGCTACTGAGCGTCTCTCCTGCAGAGTCTTCCACTGGAGTTTATCTATCATCTCCGTAACGCTTTCGCAATTACTAAATGATCCTGTAACGAAGCGTGCTGCTCTCCGTTGGATCTTCTCTATCTCTTCTATCAACCCTATCTGGTACGGATCCCACACTGCTGAGTAGTATTGAAGCAGTGGGCGAACAAGCGTACTGTAACCTACTTCCTTTGTTTTCGGATTGCATTTCCTTAGGATTCTTCCAATGAATCTCAGTCTGGCATCTCCTTTACCGACGATCAACTTTATACGATCATTCCATTTCAAATCACTCTTAATGCGTACTCCCAGATAATTTATGGAATTAACTGCTTCCAGTTGCTGACCTGCTATTTTGTAGCTAAATGATAAGGGATCTATCTTTCTATGTATTCGCATCACATTACACTTTTCTACATTGAGATTCAATTGCAATTCCCTGCACCATGCGTCAATTCGCTGCAGATCCTCCAGCATTTCAGTACAATTTTCCATTGCTACAACCTCTCCATACACCACAGCATCATCTGCAAAAAGCCTCAGTGAACTTCCGATGTCATCCACAAAGTCATTTATGTATATCGTGAATAGCAACGGTCCTACGACACTCCCGCAAGATCTGTCAGTACCAAGCAAGAACTGCTCGATGAAACTAGGACCGTATTATTGTCAAAACTCAATAATTACATTGACGTCACTGTGCTTTATGACAGGTCGTGGGCGCTACAAAAGGCGGGGAATGGTTCTTAGTAGGTCTGATCCCCACGAAAACCACTGCATGCTCTGCAACGTGATGCAATGCTGACCACAAGGCTGATAAACAGTTCGGTAATTTCCAAGCTTATCGAACGCTCGGGCTCCGACCGGCTATATACAGGGTGGTCCATTCATAGTGACAGGGCCAAATATCTCACGAAATAAGCATCAAACGAAAAACCTACAAAGAAGGAAACTCGTCGAGCTTGAAGGGGGAAACCAGATGGCGCTGTGGTTGGCCAGCTAGATGGCCCTGCCATAGCTCAAACGGATATCAATTGCGTTTTTTTAAAAATAGGAACCCCTATTTTTAATACATATCCGTGTAGGACGTAAAGAAATATGAATGTTTTAGTTGGACATTTTTTCGCTTTGTGATAGATGGCGCTGTAATAGCCACAAATGTACAAGTACGTTGTATCACGTAACATGCCGCCAGTGCGGACGGTATTTGCTTCGTGATACATTACCCGTGTTAAAATGGACAGTTTAACAATTGCGGAAAAGGTCGATATCGTGTTGATGTATGGTGATAGTTTAACAATTGCGGAAAAGGTCGATATCGTGTTGATGTATGGCGATTGTGATGAAAATGCCCAAAGGGCGTGTGCTATGTATGCTGCTCGGTATCCTGGACCACATCATCCTAGTGTCCGGACCGTTCGCCGGATAGTTACGTTATTTAAGGAAACAGGAAGTGTTCAGCCACATGTGAAACGTCAACCACGACCTGAAACAAATGATGATGCCCAAGTAGATGTTTTAGCTGCTGTCGCGGCTAATCCGCACATCAGTAGAGGACAAATTGAGCGAGGATCGGGAATCGGAAAAACGTCGGTGTTCAGAATGCTATCAACATCGATTGCACCCGTAGCATGTTTCTATGCACCAGGAATTGCATGGCGACGACTTTGAACGTCGTGTACAGTTCTGCCACTGGGCACAACAGAAATTACGGGACGATGACAGACTTTTTTGCACGCGTTCTATTTAGTGACGAAGCGAAATTCACTAACAGCGGTAACGTAAACCGGCATAATTAGCACTATTGGGCATCCGAAAATCCACAATGGTGGCCACAATTAGAACATCAGCGACCTTGGCAGGTTAATATATGGTGCGGCATTATGGTTGCGACAAGTGGAACATCAGCGTCCTTGGCGGGTATGTGCGGCATTATGGGAGGAAGAATAATTGGCCTCCATTTTATCGATGGCAATCTAAATGGTGCAATGTATGCTTGTTTCCTACATAATGTCCTACCGATGTTACTACAAATGTTTCACTGCATGACAGAATGGCGATGTACTTGCAACATGATGGATGTCCGGCACATAACTCGCGTGCAGTTGAAACGGTATTGAATAGCGTATTTCATGACGGGTGAATTGGTCGTCGAAGCACCATACCATGGCCCGCACGTTCACCGGATCTGACGTTCCCGGATTTCTTTCTGTAGGGATAGTTGAAGGATATTTGCTATCGTGATCCACCGACAACGCCTCACAACATGCGTCAGCGCATTGTCAATGCATGTGCGAACATTACGAAAGGCGAACTACTCGCTGTTGAGAGGAATGTCGTTAGACATATTGCCAAAAGGATTGAGGTTGACGGACATCATTTTGAGCATTTATTGCATTAATGTGGCATTTACAGGTAGTCACGCTGTAACAGCATCCCTTCTCAGAAATGATAAGTTCACAAGGGTACATGTATCACATTGGAACAACCGAAATGAAATGATCAAACGTACCTACGTTCTGTATTTTAATTTTAAAAAACCTACCTGTTACCAACTGTTCGTCTAAAATTGTGAGCCATATGTTTGTGACTATTACAGAGCCATCTTTCACAAAGCGAAAAAGTGGTCCAACTAAAACATTCATATATCTTTACTTACTACACGAATATGTAATAAAAAATGGGGGTTCCTATTTAAATAAATGCAATTGATATCCTTTTGACCTATGACAGCGCCATCTAGCAGACGAACCATAGCGTTATCTGGTTTCCCCCTTCAAGCTAGACAAGTTTCGTACTTCGTAGTTTTTTCGTTTGACGTTTATTTCGTGAGATATTTGGTCCGGTCACGATCAATGGACCACCATGTATATTTAACACACGACTCTCGTGGCGGCAAATATAAATTCAGTTTATTGTGGTGCCTAGAACTACGACAGAAGACGAACGTTTACTAAGTTAACACAGTTACGAAGGAAACTAGTAATTTTACTAACTGTACTCATCAGCCATGTCTTCTTCAGTGACTATTCCGTGGGTTATTTGGCCGCCGGGAGCCGCCCTTGTTTCCCGTAACTCGGTTACACTCTACATATGTCTCTGCAGAGCACTCGGAGAGCCCTTGAAGGTCCAGCTTTCCCACGCAAGAGCAAACTCTGGAAGCACAGGTACTGGAAGAGGCAATGTCCGTCCCTGTCTCCCGGTCTGCCCTCTCTTATAATCGCCGATTTGACAGGTTTGCCCAAGAGCTCTACACTGATTAGTCGGAAGCTTATGACAGCCTACCTCATAATCGGTATGTCTAATTTTGGGACGGATAACAGCCGCGACGCGTCCTGGTGTGGAAGCATTGAGGTCTTGGTACGTCGCTTGAGGGAGATGAGACCGTATGCACATATAAATCACCTAATTCCCGTAAATTCAGCGGAGGGGGTCGATGAGATCTGACATCGCGTTCAGTCACAGATGTATTCGATCGGGTTCATATCTAGATAGTTAGGGGGCCTGCGCATCAATTAGACTTTGTTCCTCGAACCTCCGGCAATCCTGATTTAGGTTTTCCGTGATTTCCCTAAATCTCTTTACGCAAATGCCGGGATGGTTCCTTTGAAAGGGCACGGCCGACTTACTTCCCCATCCTTCCCTAATCCGACGAGTCCAGTGACTTCTCTATTTGATCCCCTCCCCCCCCCCCCCCAAACCAGGCAACCAACCGCACATATAGATATATTAAGCGCAAGATTTAACCTTTTAATTTTGTTATCTTCACTGAATATTACTTCCTGTTGTGTGTGTGTGTGTGTGTGTTTCTCACACAAAGGAAAACTTTGTGAAGGACATGGTTGATGGAGTGGCTGATCAACCGGTTATGTTGTTACGACGTTCCGTATCTATTCGTTTGAACTCTTCTTATACAATAAACCAAAGACGCAGTCTATGTTGTTATCATCGCCATCATCGTACTCACCATCATCCAAGTCACATCCGTTGCTGAAGAATGGAATCTCGTATACATTTCCAAGCATTATTGAGATACGCATTCATGATGCTCCTGTATGTTTTCCTGAGTCATCCACCTAACTACCATAATAACATTTGCCCTGCGCTTTTCTTGTCTTCTGGAATACAGCAAAGAACTTCCATGGTCTATCCATCATCCGTCAGTTGCTCTTCTTAAATGTTTCATTTGAATTACAGTCGTAATTTCGTTTTTCACTCGTCTATTTACCAGGCGGGGTGACGCAGTGGTTCTCACACTGGAATCGCACTAGGGTGACGACACTTTAATTCCCATTCCGGCCACCCACATTTATGTCTTCCGTTGTTACCCTAAATCACTTACGGAAAATGACACGATGGTTCTTTGAAAAGCGCACGGCGTTACTTATCGTTGCTGCCCGGAAAATTCTACTAACATATGATTTCTGTCGTTTCTAGAAGCATATTCAAATTTTCCAAGTGAAGAATTGTCCTTTAATTTAGATCTTACTTTTTCATTACCATTATTTACTAAACTGAGGCAGTAGGAATTCAACAAATGAAATTAAGATGAGGCAAGAAATTACATGTCATAAAAACTAATTTGAACATAGATGAAATCTTCAGATCCTCCAATGTGCAAAAGTAGCATGTGCTATAAAACGTACTTTGACCACTGTCGTTTTGCTAATGACGTGGTGTTGTTTGATTCTGGTGCAAATAAATTGAATTAGCTAATGGCAGAACTTAAGAGAACTTCTTTCAAAGCAGACCTTAAAATTAATTTTGAGAAAACAAAAATCATGTGTAGGGTACACACATAAGAGAATTGTACCAATTAAAAATGAAACAATAGGACCAGCTGAGGAGTATTCATGTTCAGGAAAATTGAAATCAATGTCTAGATAGATAGAAAAAGGAACGAATGGAGACGTAATAACGACTTTGGACGGTTTTGTTAAATTAAATACGGTTTTCATAACTGTCTTCCGATGCGTATGAAAATGAAAATTTGTAGTCTGCAAGTATTAGTAATTCTACCTTGTGAGAGCGAAATGTGAACTCAATAAAATGGTGACCTGCATGGTTGAAATTACCAGGAAAGGCAGGAAAACAAAAGAATGAAAGGGGCAACAGAGTGGAGTTAAAGATATAATTATGGTTGTAGTGACAATGAACTGCACGAAACGGAACTTAGGCAAGTGGATATTCAACAGACCAAGGAAGATTCTTTCTGAATTCAATGAGACGAAAAGACCGAGATGTCGTTCTAATGTAGGGTGGGTGGATGGCATTAGGAAGATAAAGGAGTAGCATGTACTCGTATTTATCCGAGTCGACGCAGTGGTAAGAGACAGGCGTCGTGTTCATTTTGATTGGAGGTTGCAATACGTGTTTTGGGTAAAGTTCTGCGATGCAGCCTTCGACAAGGCCATGCACGACGCGAGTCCTCATCGTTATCCAAGTGAGCTTGCGTTCTGTCTATAATGATCTCGATATCAACAATACTCTAAACTTTAACATCCCTTCTTTCTTTTTGATATTTTGTAGATGATAAAGTTGACTTTCAAAACACCGAACTATAACGTACCGACCTACCGACTCTAGGGATAATTTTTATTTTTGCCAACTTTGCTAACACTTGATGAAGAGCTGGCAGCAGGCTAGACTGTCTTATCAAGACTTGGAGTCTCGTTAATCCATTAGCTTGCGCCACAAGTTACTTGATAAGGTATTTGGCTATTATGAGCTTTAATGAGAAATGTCATAAGCCAAAACAATGTTTACAAGACTATTACAATATCAGTCTTGAGTCCCAGGTACTTCTCCCATTTACCCAAACTTTTCTTCGCAGTGACGTTCAGAATACTAGGAAGAAATTACAACAAAAGATAGTAGTGTTACATCTAATAAAATATACTTTCGATATCTGTTCGCACTTACGGAGTGGCGTAAGACAATGGCAATTTTAGTGGCAAAAACAATAAAAGTATAAAAAATCCAAGAGTAATTAGAGCGTGTCCTTAACAACACAGTATTCGAAATTGCGTTTTATTTTATCCATTGAATACACTACCCTAAAGCTTACGACTTTAAGGCTCATAGCTAGTAGAAAACGATATTTTGACTTTTTTTTTTTTTTTTTTTTTTTTTTTTTTTTTTTTTTTTTTTTTTTTTGTCCGCCACGGATTCCTTTCCTGTGCTAACCTCTTCATCTCAGAGTAGCACTTACAACTACGTCCTCAATTATTTGCTTGACGTATTCCAATCTCTGTCTTCCTCTACAGTTTTTGCCCTCTACAGCTCCCTCTAGTACCATGGAAGTCATTCCCTCATGTCTCAGCAGATGTCCTATCATCCTGTCCCTTCTCCTTATCAGTGTTTTCCACATATTCCTTTCCTCTCCGATTCTGCGTAGAACCTCCACATTCCTTACCTTATCAGTCCACCTAATTTTCAACATTCGTTAATAGCACCACATCTCAAATGCTTCGATTCTCTTCTGCTCCGGTTTTCCCACAGTCCATGTTTCACTACCATACAATGCTGTACTCCAGACGAACATCCTCAGAAATTTCTTCCTTAAATTAAGGCCGGTATTTGATATTAGTAGACTTCTCTTGGCCAGAAATGCCTTTTTTTGCCATAACGAGTCTGCTTTTGATGTCCTCCTTGCTCCGTCCGTCATTGGTTATTTTACTGTCTTGGTAGCAGAATTCCTTAACTTCATTGACTTCGTGACCATCAATCCTGATGTTAAGTTTCTCGCTGTTCTCATTTCTACTACTTCTAATTACCTTCGTCTTTCTCCGATTTACTCTCAAACCATACTGTGTACTCATTAGACTGTTCATTCCGTTCAGCAGATCATTTAATTCTTCTTCACTTTCACTCAGGATAGCAATGTCATCAGCGAATCGTATCATTGATATCCTTTCACCTTGTATTTTAATTCCACTCCTGATCCTTTCTTTTATTTCCATCATTGCTTCCTCGATGTACAGATTGAAGAGTAGGGGCGAAAAGCTACAGCCTTGTCTTACTCCCTTCTTAATACGAGCACTTCGTTCTTGATCGTCCACTCTTATTATTCCCTCTTGGTTGTTGTACATATTGTATATGACCCGTCTCTCCCTATAGCTTACCCCTACTTTTTCAGAATCTTGAACAGCTTGCACCTTTTTATATTGTCGAAAGCTTTTTCCAGGTCGACAAATCCTATGAACGTGTCTTGATTTTTCTTTAGCCTTGCTTCCATTATTAGCCATAACGTCAGAATTGCCTCTCTCGTGCCTTTACTTTTCCTAAAGCCAAACTGATCGTCACCTAGCGCATTCTCAATTTTCTTTTCCATTCTTCTGTATATTATTCTTGTAAGCAGCTTCGATGCATGAACTGTAAAGCTGATTGTGCGACAATTCTCGCACTTGTCAGCTCTTGCCGTCTTCGGAATTGTGTGGATGATGCTTTTCCGAAAGTCAGATGGTATGTCGCCAGACTCATATATTCTACACACCAACGTGAATAATCGTTTTGTTGCCACTTCCCCTAATGATTTTAGAAATTCTGATGGAATGTTATCTATCCCTTCTGCCTTATTTGACCTTAAGTCCTCCAAAGCTCTTTTAAATTCCGAGTCTAATACTGGATCCCCTATCTCTTCTAAATCGACTCCTGTTTCTTCTTCTATCACACCAGACAAATCTTCGCCCTCATAGAGGCTTTCAATGAATTATTTCCACCTATCTGTTGTCTCCTTTGCATTTAACAGTGGAATTCCCGTTGTACTCTTAATGTTACCACCGTTGCTTATAATGTCACCAAAGGCTGTTTTGACTTTCCTGTATGCTGAGTCTGTCCTTCCGACAATCATATCTTTTTCGATGTCTTCACATTTTTCCTGCAGCCATTTCGTCTAAGCTTCCCTGCACTTTCTATTTATTTCATTCCTCAGCGACTTGTATTCCTGTATTCCTGATTTTCCCGGAACATGTTTGTACTTCCTCCTTTCATCAATCAACTGAAGTATTTCTTCTGTTACGTCCATTCCTCTTCAACTGTGTTGCCTACTGCGCTATTCCTTATTGCTGTATCTACAGCGTTAGAGATCTTCAAACGTATTTCGTCATTCCTTAGAACTTCCGTATCCCACTTCTTAGCGTATTGATTCTTCCTGACTAATGTCTTGAACTTCAGCCTACTCTTCATCACTACTATTCTGTGATCTGAGTCTATATCTGCTCCTGGGTACGCCTTACAATCCAGTATCTGATTTCGGAATCTCTGTCTGACCATGATGTAATCTAATTGAAATCTTCCCGTATCTCCCGGCCTTTTCCAAGTATACCTCCTCCTCTTGTGATTCTTGAACAGGGTATTCGCTATTACTAGCTGAAACTTGTTAAAGAACTCAATTAGTCTTTCTCCTCTTTCATTCCTTGTCCCAAGCCCATATTCTCCTGTAAAGTTTTCTTCTACTCCTTCCCCTACAACTGCATTCCAGTCGCCCATGACTATTAGATTTTCGTCTCCCTTTACATACTGCATTACCCTTTCAATATCCTCATACACTTTCTCTATCTGTTCATCTTCAGCTTGCGACGTCGGCATGTATACCTGAACTATCGTTGTCGGTGTTGGTCTGCTGTCGATTCTGATTAGAACAACCCGGTCACTGAACTGTTCACAGTAACACATCCTTTGCCCTACCTTCCTATTCATAATGAATCCTACACCTGTTATACCATTTTCTGATGCTGTTGATATTACCCGATACTCATCTGACCAGAAATCCTTGTCTTCCTTCCACTTCATTTCACTGACCCCTATTATATCTAGATTGAGCCTTTGCATTTCCCTTTTCAGATTTTCTAGTTTCCCTACCACGGTCAAGCTTCTGACATTCCACGCCCCGACTCGTAGAACATTATCCTTTCGATGATTATTCAATCTTTTTCTCATGGTAACCCCCCCCCCCCCCCCTTGGCAGTCATCTTCCGGAGATCCGAATGGGGCACTATTCCGGAATATTTTGCCAATGGAGAGATCATCATGACACTTCAACTACAGGCCACATGTCCTGTGGATACACGTTACGTGTCTTTAATGCAGTGGTTTCTACTGCCTTCTGCATCCTCATGTCGTTGATCATTGCTGATTCTTCCGTCTTTAGGGGCAATTTCCCACCCCTAGGACAAGAGAGATCCCTGAACCTCTATCCGCTCCTCCGCCCTCTTTGACAAGGCCGTTGGCAGAATGAGGCTGACTTCTTATGCCGGAAGTCTTCGGCAGCCAATGCTGATTATTTATCAAAATTTAGGTAGTGGTGGGGATCGAACCCGGTACGGAAGACGTTTTGATTATGAATCAAAGACGCTACCCCTAGACAACTAGAATCTGCATAAAATAAGTAATTGTTCTGTGTCTCACGAGTCCCATTCGGCAGTGTTGTCAATCCCGCATGACTGCTTTGACGTCTTTACTCATCACTATGTTTTTATGAAAAGAAATATTGAAACGGGGAAACATCGCGCTGTGGCTGGGTCGTTCCAGGATCTAAGATTTTAACTTAATTCACGACATTCATCCTTAAATTTTTTGCTGAAATATTGCAGCGTCAATACTGAAAGAACCAGTAAGCAACAACGTTCAAAAGCACATATGTAATGTATCTCCATTTCTCAAGGTTCTCTTTTTGCGCACAATTTTTTCGACGGTTGTGTTTCAGTTAGTGTTCATACACGGTTATAGTATTCAACGCTTTATGCAGACTACAAGATTGATAGTGTGCGAGAGAGATTTTTTGTTGTTTCACCAACTTCGAACAGAAGACATTTTTCCATATCAATAGTGCAATCATTAACAATTATTGAGATACGACTGGCGTTCAATAAGTAAAGCAATGTATGTTTGTTTTGTTTTTGAAAGCAGGTTGGTTGTACGCAAGATTCTAGTACATCATGTTATTCCCCCCTCTTTTCGCTACAAAACCCGATTTTTCAATATAGTGTCCATCCAATGCTACCGCCTTACGCCACTTTACTAGCAGAGCCTGTATGCCCCGCATGGTACCACTCGATTGGTCGTCGTTGGAGCCAACATGTTTCTGCATCAATAACCTCCCCATCATCCACGTACTGCTTCCCGCGGAGTGCGGCCTTCATTAGGCCAGATAGATGGAATTCTGAAGGTGAAATCCGGGCTGTAGCGTGGATGAGGAAGTTTTCTGAACTTCTCTCCCATGTGCGGACTTGTGTGAGGCCATGCGTTGTCATGCAGAAGGATAAGTTCGTTTGCATTTCTGTGGCGACGAACATGCTGAAGTCGTTTCTTCGTTGCAGGTGTCATACCTGTGTGCGGCAGCCGGCATACGGGAGAGCGAACAGCTTTACTCGATGTTGTTCCGATCATGACAGACACCTAGCCCAACGACTTACCGGGCTTTTGTTCACTGCCACGTCTCCGTAGACATTCTACAAGAGCCTATTGAACACCTGCGGTAATATAGTTCTTCGAAGGAAGAAACTGCTTGGAATGCATCTCTGTTACAGGCGCCATTCTGAAGGCTACATAAGCTGTCGCCATCAGTCAGAATTTCATGAAAGTATTGCATCTGTTTTTAAAACGGTACTCTACGGCATTCCGCATTTTTTCAACCGAAACTGACTGAAGAAGAAATGTCTTGCTTTACTTACTGAGCGTCCCTCGTATTATTGTTAAATGTCTAACTCAAACTGCTCTTTCATCTAACTGTCGGTGAATGTACAGGTTCATTTCAAGTATAAAGATTATACCAAGTGAAGACACGACGAAAAGAAGCGTGCCTCAGAAAGCGCCGGCCAAGGAACGTAGAGAGAAGGACAGCCATCAAGTGACGTCAGCGAAGCGGAAATGAGCGGACGCACCGGCTGTTGTCCTCACTGCGCCACATACCTTCTCGCCGTCCACTGCACCCCGGCAGAATCAGGGCCGTTGTTTAAGTGAGATTTCTTGTCGAATTTAAGTGCTTCGTTTTCAGAGTCTGGTTCTTGATAACCAGTCTCGTAGCAGAGGTGGGGACTATGTCACTGACAAAGCTACCAATGCAGAAACCTTGCTCAGTCATCTTCAGAGAGACCTACGTTTGTCAGGCGCTATTGTGTCTGGGCCGCCTTTGTTACGGGACAGTGCTCAGTAACACCTGAGAAAATTTGAACACTCAGAAAGAACAGCGCGGTTTACTCTTAACTTGGAGGAGGTGTAGAACAGTGCACTAATGATGAAGCCTTTTTTATTTTATGTCTTTCAGTTGGTTTATTATTCTTTGTTGAAAACATTCAGAAAAGTAATGTACTCAAGAGCAGTTGCACCATTAAGTGGAAACAGTTTTCTCAGCGTATCATACTTTGGACTGCAGAAAGTTTGCTCGACTGAGAATGTAGCGTACCCATCCACTATTCAAGCAGTACAAGCCTTAAATAATAATTTGTGATCTCTCCAAGGCGTTCGATTGTGTAGATCATGGTACACCCTTAGAAAAACTTACGTTTTATGGAACTGATGGCGTTACATACAGTTGATTTCAAACATACTTGACAAACAAAATCCAAAAAGTTATGCTGAATAATTCGTACGATGTCGCAACGAAGAAAATTTTGTTGACTGGGGCAAAAAGTCATAAAGAAAGTTCCACAGGGTTCAACTTTTGCTCCACTCCTATCCCCTATGTACGTAAATCACCTTTCCCTTAGCATTCTACAAATAAAATTGGTAATTCTGGTGATATTAATGTTCTAATAAAGCCTATTAGAGCCAAAGCAACAGAACAGTTGGCAAATGATATTTTCCAACAATTATTAAGTCATTTACTGAAACGGACTCTCCCTAAATTTTGAAAAAAAACCACTTTCAGTTCTGTGCAACAAATAGTGATACCAACAACTGATGTAGCACATGAGCAGGAGTCAGTAATTATGGTATAAGGCTCCAAATTTATGAGTGTACATACTCATGAAAACTTGAACTGGAAAAAGCGCATTACAGAGATTCTCGAACAACCCAAGTTTAGCTATTTCTGCTCTTCGTATTGTTGCTAATCTTGGCAGCAAGCTTATCAACCTTCTAACATATTTTCCATACTGGCACTCAATAATGTCTTACTGATTGATCCTCTGGGGTGACTCATCACTTAGAAAGAAAGTGTTGACTGCTCAAAAGCGATCACTAAGAGTAATATATGATGATATATATACACTCCTGGAAATGGAAAAAAGAACACATTGACACCGGTGTGTCAGACCCACCATACTTGCTCCGGACACTGCGAGAGGGCTGTACAAGCAATGATCACACGCACGGCACAGCGGACACACCAGGAACCGCGGTGTTGGCCGTCGAATGGCGCTAGCTGCGCAGCATTTGTGCACCGCCGCCGTCAGTGTCAGCCAGTTTGCCGTGGCATACGGAGCTCCATCGCAGTCTTTAACACTGGTAGCATGCCGCGACAGCGTGGACGTGAACCGTATGTGCAGTTGATGGACTTTGAGCGAGGGCGTATAGTGGGCATGCGGGAGGCCGGGTGGACGTACCGCCGAATTGCCCAACACGTGGGGCGTGAGGTCTCCACAGTACATCGATGTTGTCACCAGTGGTCGGCGGAAGGTGCACGTGCCCGTCGACCTGGGACCGGACCGCAGCGACGCACGGATGCACGCCAAGACTGTAGGATCCTACGCAGTGCCGTAGGGGACCGCACCGCCACTTCCCAGCAAATTAGGGACACTGTTGCTCCTGGGGTATTGGCGAGGACCATTCGCAACCGTCTCCATGAAGCTGGGCTAAGGTCCCGCACACCGTTAGGCCGTCTTCCGCTCACGCCCCAACAACGTGCAGCCCGCCTCCATTGGTGTCGCGACAGGCATGAATGGAGGGACGAATGGAGACGTGTCGTCTTCAGCGATGAGAGTCGCTTCTGCCTTGGTGCCAATGATGGTCGTATGCGTGTTTGGCGCCGTGCAGGTGAGTGCCACAATCAGGACTGCATACGACCGAGGCACACAGGGCTAACACCCGACATCATGGTGTGGGGAGCGATCTCCTACACTGGCCGTACACCTCTGGTGACCGTCGAGGGGACACTGAATAGTGCACGGTACATCCAAACCGTCATCGAACCCATCGTTCTACCATTCCTAGACCGTCAAGGGAACTTGCTGTTCCAACAGGACAATGCACGTTCGCATGTATCTCGTGGCACCCAACGTGCTCTAGAAGGTGTAAGTCAACTACCCTGGCCAGCAAGATCTCCGGATCTGTCCCCCATTGAGCATGTTTGAGACTGGATGAAGCGTCGTATCACGCGGTTTGCAAGTCCAGCACGAACGCTGGTCCAACTGAGGCGCCAGGTGGAAATGGCATGGCAAGCCGTTCCACAGGACTACATCCAGCATCTCTACGATCGTCTCCATGGGAGAATAGCAGCCTGCATTGCTGCGAAAGGTGGATATACACTGTACTAGTGCCGACATTGTGCATGCTCTGTTGCCTGTGTCTATGTGCCTGTGGTTCTGTCAGTGTGATCATGTGATGTATCTGACCCCAGGAATGTGTCAATAAAGTTTCCCCTTCATGGGACAATTAATTCACGCTGTTCTTATTTCAATTTCCAGATTTCCAGGAGTTATAAATAATCTATCACTATGTCATAAGAACATATCTACAACACTAGTGGGAAAAATGACCTTTATTACCCAGTGTTAAAGTTAACAGTGGCTCAGAGAGGAGTTGAATACACAGCAATAATTTTTTTTTTTTTTTTTGTCATTTGCCCAATAACATGTCTGATACGTACGAAAGCAATTTTTAAATTTAATTTAAAATCATTTCTCCTGGACAACGCCTTCTATTCCATTATCGAATTTCTTCTTAAAAACTGGTAGCCACGAAAAGAAAGACTTGTTTTTAAGAGTAGTTGCATGACTTGGAATTATATAATAATGTGTTAATTAATGTTAACGCTAATTATTTGCATATATCCTGTGAACTGACTCTGGAATCGTTCAAATTATTTGTGGAACATCTAACTAACTAATTAACTAACTTTCATCCTCTTGTTTATGACGACGTCAATAAGACTTATTGACAGCTTCATACAAAAAGAAGACAATAATAAACCATCTGCTATACAGAAAACAAAAAGAAACCCACTGCTTGTATACCATTCACAAGCAAATTCTCCTGCAGAATAGCAAATATTTTTAGACTACACAACGTTAACATCGCTTTCGGCACACAGAACAAACTGAAAGAAACACTGAGAGACAACATAAACATTCAGGGAGATAAAGATGCAAAATCAAGCATTTACGAAGTAGTGTCTAGTACATGCAAAGGCCTTCATGTAGGCCAGGCTGGGGGAGATTTCCAGAACAGACACAACCAACAGACAAACGCCTACCGCTTGTTAATCATTAATGGCTGCGTTCCCACCATCCAGTGCGATGGATAGGCATGATATAACTTCATTACAGTTCGATTTGACATTTAGTCTCCAATGCAGGAACTGACTGTGGGGATCAGATGATAGATTCGAGCATCGCCGTTATGGGCAAGGTCACAGTGGAGCTAATCTGTCATTGCCTCAGTCCAATCTGTTACGAAGTGTCCAGTGTGTATCTCTGGCCCGCAGATGGCTGTGATCGGTATATAGCAGTGCTTCCCAGACTTTTTTCCTCTGGGCCCACCTTCACAGGAAAAAATTTCATCAGCCCCTCAGTGCAATTAATTAATAAAAACAGTGATATTTTCACATTTTCTTTGCCTTATTCTCTGTTTTAGCAGACTGGATTTAGAAAAATTTTACGCTGCACGGAAAAAACTAATTGAATTATTATAATGTAAATATGGAACAAATTGTTTAAATTTATCACAATTTCATTTATTTAAAAACTGAGAAATAAACAGTATTTTACAATCCAGCAAACAAGGATTATTAGAGCGTAAAAAATTTATATTACAAAGTTCAGTGTGATGGATGAGCTTGCTTTTGAGAAGAAAGGTTCGCAAGACGTGGTGTAAGAGCAGAAACAGCGACTCGGAGGTCTTTGCTTATATTCGGTTTTGAACGAAAGCTCGATGTCATAACTGTCAAAGCTGAAAAACCAATCTCACAAAAATATTTTGTTGCAAATGGAATGAGGACCTTCATTACATTTTGGCTCAACGTAGATAATTCCTTGTTAATGTGTATCCTAAACTCCAACTAAGTCAGTTTATACAGATTACTCTGCAATGAAGCATCACAAGTGACATTAATAAGCCGTTTTCTGACTGTTTTATACCTAGGCCTGACGATCCAAATTCATTTTTGAATGGATTTTTACCAATTAAATTATTCAAAACCATGGCAGAAATATTTCTCGAACAGAATTTTTAGTGCAGCAAGATGAAGCCAGGCTTTCATCTCCATTGGAAGTACCGAATTTTCTGTGTCCTTAAACAGTGACATTAAAGTAGGGAACGTATTAGAATGCTACTTTCCATTTTGTTTTGTCACACCTCTAATTTCTTTATTAATGCCTTCACTTTCTCACTCCTAGATAGTACAGCTGCCTGATTAACTTGAAGTGAAGTGTTAAGAATATTTAGTTTCTCAAAAGTGTCAGCGAGGTCAGCCACGTTCAGTAGAAAATCTCCCAGCTGAAACAGTTTGCCAGAGAATGACTTCTCAAAACAAAATACTTCGTTCCTCAGTTCAGACATTCTTATTAGCACTATGCCCTTTAAAAATTGTTTAATTTGTAGATTTTGCTTTAACAATATTAACTGTATAAATAACCGTTTGCAACACTTTTAGTATCGGCTCACAAAAAGAAGTTCCTGTTGAATGTTCAATTTATCATCGAAACGAATATAAGCGATTTTGCGAATAGTTGCTTCATTAATGTGAGTAACTTTGGCCACTGCTAATAATGCAAGGAATGAATAAATCATTATTATAGCATGTTTATGAATATCAGTCGCTTTGTCCACCTGAAGTGCAATATAGTTGTTACACAATTAATGAATAACTGCTGGAGTAAGTCGTCAGAACTGTCTAAAATTCTTTGACGCACCGTGTCATTAGAGGTAGGAATATTTTCAAGTGTTGAGCGAATGAATTACCAAACATTGTTAATGCTATATCAGTCGTCGCTAATACTTACATAGGTTCTACAGTCGTGTGTGGTTTCTTGCATTTAGCAATCCTATGTGACATCTGGTAAAAGGCTAAAGGGGCATTTGAAGTTACTTTCTTCGTTTCGGAAAAATTCTTCTGGACAAACAATAAACTTAAACAGTCCACGGGTATACTTCCGGTTCATAGTGTCCAACGGCCACTATGGACCGGCAGTACGTTCGTGGAGTGGTTCAAACATGGCTCTGAGCACTATGGGACTTAACTTCTGAGGTCATCAGTCCCCTAGAACTTAGTACTACTTAAACCTAACTAAGCTAAGGACATCACACACATTCATGCCCGAGGCAGGATTCGAACCTGCGACCGTAGCGGTAGCGCGGTTCTTGACTGTAGCGCCTAGAACCGCTCGGCCATTCTAGCCGGCCATCCGTGGGGTGTTTGAGCAAGAAATGGCTGGGAGAAAATGAAGAATGACAGAAAAACATAGTTTTCTAAGAAAACTTATTTAGTTTTCTCGTTGATGTAGGTCGTTTGGTCTCAAGATCCCTCTTTAACTATTAGGCTTCGAGATGTAAGGTTTGGTTTGTTAAGGACGAGGGGAATGGAGAGGGTGAAACCCGGTTCTGGCACATAGCCTGCTCCTCGCGAGAAACACGAAGGGGCTATAGACAAATCAGCATCAACAGTGTCACATTCTCTCACTTCATGAGGCACTACTGAGAGGTTTAGAATTTAATGTAGGATATTAGAGCAAAGACTGGTGATCAGGAATATTACGTCACCAACTCTCTCCTCCATGCCGACCAAATACTGGCAGTGAAAATTTTATCCCTCACCAGCGTCAGAACCCGTTTACCTGTGTGTCGAGCGCGAACGCACAAGCATGAATTAGCGACCACCTGTTGCGGAGGCGGTTTACAGTTCACTTTAAAAACTTAAAATACACACATAAAAAGTTTTGCGTCACCCTGGTTCCCAGAACGTCTGAAGAGAGACGTTGACTGTGGATATTGTATCACAGACACGGTCCCTTTGACTCTTCAGAGATGTCACTAAACCCGAGCGAAGATGCAAACAACGATGCATGAGCAGCACCTATTAGACGGAGAGGGTCCGACAGCCGATGATTTCCTGTCATTCCACCTGGTAGGCGGTACACGGCTCGTGTTGTCTGTAAGTTCAACCATACTAGACGGTTAATACGCTGTTCGACTGCGTCCGCATTGTTACTTTGTCACAGGAAGGGCTCTGAAAACAAGGAAGTGTCCATGCGTCTAGGAGTGAACCCAAGCGATGTTATTCTGACACGGAGGAGACACAGACAGGAACTGTCGATGACATGCCTCGCTCAGGCCGCCCAAGGGCTACTACTGCAGTGGATGACCCCTACTTATGGATTATAGCTCGGAGGAACCCTGTCAGCAAAGCCACCATGTTGAATAATGCTTTTCGTGCAGCCACAGGACGCCGTGTTACGACTCAAACTGTGCGCAATAGGGTGCATGATGCCCAACTGCACTCCCGACGTCCATGGCGAAGTCCATCTTTGCAACCACGATGCTATGCAGCGCCGTACAGATGGGCCTAACAACATGCCGAATGGACCGCTCAGGATTGGCATCATGTTCTCTTCACCGATGAGTGTCGCACATTCCTTCAACCAGACAATCGTCGGAAACGTGTTTGGAGGCAACCTGGTCAGGCTGAACGCCTTAGACACACTGTCGAGCGAGTGCAGCAAGGTGGAGGTTCCCTGCTACTGGGTTTTAGAGGCAACGGTGTGTACAACAATTTGAAGGCCACGCTATATGGTGGTACAACTTGCAACATGTGGTTTACATGAGCAATAAAAAGGGCGGAAATGATGTTTATGTTGATCTCTGTCCCAATTTTCTGTACAGGTTCCAGAAATCTGGGAACCGAGGTCATGCAAAACTTTTTTTGATTTGTGTATGTTTCATTAAAACGATTAACCTGACATGCTGGATTCAGTCAGGAACGTTGACAGTGGTAATTTGTTTGGTGCTCAAGAATGTGACTCAAACTTGTGGTCAGGTACTATCATTGTTGAATGCTAGTTTGGGAGGAATGATTACATGGTTCTTCGGCCGTAATTTTGTGACGCAGAGACGAAGCAAGTGGATTGGAGTGTAGGAGATGGTTGCTTTGTGACAGCTTTATATTAGAAAAAGTAGGGAAGATTGAAGTCTGCTCGTGCTGTACAAGGAAGGCTAGGGTTATGGAAAGGTGAAGAAAAAATGGACAGGACTCTTGGTGCAAGTGGTGGATCAGTTAGACATAAAAGGAAAGATACTTTAGATACTTTTCGTGCTCGATATTGTGCTCTAGAAATGTAAGTCAAAGAAAGCTAAGTTGCTGTATGTCCATATTTTCACAGATGGTCACGGGACCACAGCTGTTCAGTATAGAATGTCAAATCAAACACCTTTCAACCGTCAAAATTATAAAATTATTTTATTAGGCCACCAGTTTCGGCGATGTATTACGCCATCTTCAGGCCCCCTGAAAGACGCTTAGGAGGATTCCCACCTCTGATTCAGTCAAAATGGTACTGAAACAGAGGATGACAGGCTAAAGGCCGAAATACTAAATGTCTTCTTCCAAAGCTGTTTCACAGAGGAAGACTGCACTGTGCTTCCTTCTCTAGATTGTCGCACAGTTGACAAAATGGTAGATATCGAAGTAGACGACAGAGGGATAGAGAAACAATTAAAATCGCTCAAAAGAGGAAAGGCCGCAGGTCCTGATGGGATACCAGTTCGATTTTACACACAGTACGCGAAGGAACTTGCCCCCATTCTTGCAGCGGTGTACCGTAGGTCTCTAGAAGAGCGAAGCGTTCCAAAGAATTGGAAAAGGGCACAGGTCATCCCCGTTTTCAAGAAGGGACGTCGAACAGATGTGCAGAACTATAGACCTATATCTCTAACGTCGATCAGTTGTAGAATTTTGGAACACGTATTATGTTCGAGTATAATGTCTTTTCTGGAGACTAGAAATCTACTCTGTAGGAATCATCATGGGTTTCGAAAAAGACGGTCGTGTGAAACCCAGCTCGCGCTATTCGTCCACGAGACTCAGAGGGCCTTAGACACGGGTTCACAGGTAGATGCCGTGTTTCTTGACTTCCGCAAGGCGTTTGACACAGTTCCCCACAGTCGTTTAATGAACAAAGTAAGAGCATACGGACTATCAGATCAATTGTGTGATTGGATTGAGGAGTTCCTAGATAACAGAACGCAGCATGTCATTCTCAATGGAGAGAAGTCTTCCGAAGTAAGAGTGATTTCAGGTGTGCCGCAGGGGAGTGTCATAGGACCGTTGCTATTCACAATATACATGAATGACCTGGTGGATGACATCCGAAGTTCACTGAGGCTTTTTGCAGATGATGCTGTGGTGTATCGAGAGGTTGCAACATTGGAAAATTGTACTGAAATGCTGGAGGATCTGCAGTGAATTGACGCATGATGCACGGAATGGCAATTGAATCTCAATGTAGACAAGTGTAATATGATGCGAATACATAGAAAGATAGGTCCCTTATCATTTAGCTATAAAATAGCATGTCAGCAACTGGAAGCAGTTAATTCCATAAATTATCTGGGAGTACGCATTAGGAGTGATTTAAAATGGAATGATCATATAAAGTTGATCGTCGGTAAAGCAGATGCCAGACTGAGATTCATTGGAAGAATCCTAAGGAAATGCAATCCGAAAACAAAGAAAGTAGGTTACAGTACGCTTGTTCGCCGAATGCTTGAATACTGCTCAGCAGTGTGGGATCCGCGCCAGGTAGGGTTGATAGAAGAGATAGAGAAGATCCAACGGAGAGCAGCGCGCTTCGTTACAGGATCATTTAGTAATTGCGAAAGCGTTACGGAGATGATAGATAAACTCCAGTGGAAGACTCTGCAGGAGAGACGCTCAGTAGCTCGGTACGGGCTTTTGTTAAAGTTTCGAGAACATACCTTCACCGAAGAGACCAGCAGTATATTGCTCCCTCCTACGTATATCTCGCGAAGAGACCATGAGGATAAAATCAGAGAGATTAGAGCCTACACAGAAGCATACCGACAATCCTTCTTTCCACGTACAATACGAGACTGGAATAGAAGGGAGAACCGATAGAGGTACTCAGGGTACCCTCCTCCACACACCGTCAGGTGGCTTGCGGAGTATGGATGTAGATGTAGATGTAGATGTAGATGCAGATGTTCCAAGTGCTATGTATCGGCCTAGGTCTTCCAGTGTTCCGTCAAATTCTGTTCGCGGTACGCTGTCTTCCCTTTCCATATTATTCCCTTCAGGTTCGTTTTCCTTGTACAACCTTTCTCTACATCGCTTCCATAACTCAGCTTTCCTTTCTTTGGTGAGTACTGGTTTGCCATCTGAGTTCTTGATGTTCGTACAGATGCCCTTCTTTTCTCCTAAGGAATCATTAATTTCCCTAAAGGCGGGATTCAGCTTTCCACTCACTTATGCATACTTCCACGTCCTTGTATTTGTCTTCTAGCCATTTCTACGTAGCCGTTTATCACTTTCGTCAATTTCATTTTTTAGACGTCTGGATCTCCTTTTGCCTGCATCATTTGATCCATTTTATTGGTTTCTCCTCTTATCTATGTAAGTATATGTCTCTTCTGTTGTCCAAGCATTTCTACTAGGCGTTTGTCTTCTTATCTACTCGATCACTGCCTTCTTTCAAAGCCACCAATTCGCCATCTATTGTATTTCTTTACCCTTTCGCCTGCTGTGAACTCTTTCAATTTATGCAGCTCCTTTCTCCTCAATTTCCTATATTTTTGCAATCTCTTCAGTTTTAATCTGCACTTCATAATCAATAAATTATAGTCAGAGCGTTGTTACGGAATCTCTATCCTGTCATTATAAAATAAATTTGAAACCTTCAGGTGACTCGTGACGGGGTAACAAGGTAATAATTTTTAATTCGTTTTGCCTCCTGAGTTACATCCGTTTCTATGAAAATACCTTCATGACAATGGAAAAGCTTATGTTACGTAATCACACAAAAAAGAGCCAACAACTGCCGGATGGGAAAATACTGTGTAGTGTCGTCTTCACTGTGGGAATAGCTCGGCGTAACGTCATTGTGCTGTATTTCCATTAGATGTAATGAACCCACAGACGAGTTGCATTTCAGCCAGCTCTTCATCGGTAAACCTATCCACAGTGCTGTGCATCATTGTAAATGTACAGCCGGGAGAACAAACCATTTACGGAAGCGAGTAGTACTGAATGCAATATTGAGAGACCAGTACGACAAACAACACAAAGTTCAAATGCTGGCGGGAGTTGCCATGTACCTCTGACGTTAGTGAATGTACCCTTCACGCCATCTGACAGTCAAAATTTATATTGATGTACCGAACAACAACAGATTTAAGAAACCACAAACTCTCACCTGCTGCAGTGAAAGCTAACTTTTTTCATGCACCACCGAGGCACTAATCACAGATTACCACCTATGTAACGTGGATATATTGTAAACCAACCAACAGGGTCAAACCAAAGTAAACTGACATAATTCCTGCAATGACAGTCAAGAACTCATTTAGCACGCTTAGAGAGCATAGTCTCTTAATTGTAACTAATTTGTTCAATTTGTAGCGGATTTTATCGTTGACAATGACTAACAATTGTGCATGTTCCGTGAAGAGAAACGTGTGCGAAATCTAAATACTCTGCATCGAGCCACTGGAGACCAAGAGCCCCTTATGCCAAAATACTGAGAAAATTTCCCTGAACAACCGCCAAAATTTTGTCCTTAGAATTCGCGTTCACCCTGTAATTATCATGTACATTGCAAGAGATATTTTCTAACATAGAGCAAACCAATGTATGCGATGTGTTAAGAATGCTGGCCACCGAAGATCAATACAGTTTTTACTAACATGATTAATGAGGCCAGTACAAGTATAAGCTCATTAAACGTAACACGTCGATGAAAAAGACTGGCGGTACTAACTTTTCTCTGTAGTTTGACGTATTTAATGCTTGTAGCTATTCTAACAAGACAACGATTTTTCTGTTAGACGGTGCTCCATTCATCAAGCCGCTGACCGTCGACGTGAAACACCTTCGATGTGGTACTCTCCTGGAAACGTAGGGAGGTCTGCAGCTACGCAACCGCTACTAATTATTACATTGCGCAGTCATTCTGGAGTGGATTCCGAATCTTTCCGTTGTGCCACAGAGAGCAACCCACTGTTGACAGTGATTCTACTCTTGCGCCGAAGGGATAAGACGGCTGTCACAGCTTCAAATTTATTCTTGTCATTGCCCACTTATGCACATCTAGCCCGCTGAACGACACGCAACATTTTTAAGAAACTGGCCGTCGTCTAATTATTTTTTTTCTACAGATCGTCAATGTTTTCCTGAAGAATAGCGTAAAATTCCTCTTGAACTATCTGCACTTAAGATATACGTGGTTTCTCAAAATGTTTAAGTGTTTCTCTTTCAAATGCCTTTATCGATTTCATCCCATTTTATTTATCCAGATGCACTAGTGCTGCATCTCTACAGACCCTCACAACTAAAACAGTCTTTGATCCAGCTTAAAGGTATGTTACCACAACATGAATCCCAACTTAGTTTTGAAATATTAGGGAAGCAAGCCTAACTGGGGGGGACTGTATTTTAAAGAGTTCTTAAGTACGCCACTGTCCACCAACTACCACAATTTTCTTGATAGTGTTGGCGTCAAGTATTTACATTTTACAACAACCTTTCGTATATTGATACAAAAAAAAAAAATAACTACACCGCGCAACAGAAATGAAAGCTGAAGAGACTGGAAAATAAGCAACGCGGCTTCAGAAAAGGTGATATACCCTTATATTCATATTTTACTATTAATGGGTTGCACATCAGTCACATAATAATCTTTATCGAATTGTTCTTACGTTACTGAGATCATATTATCAAAAAAGCGAGCAGAGATTACATTGCCGCACGATAACAAGATCAAAAATGGCTCTGAGCACTATGGGACTTAACTTCTGAGGTCATCAGTCCCCTAGAACTCAGAACTACTTAAACCTAACTAACCTAAGGACAACACACAACACCCAGCTTCACGAGGCAGAGAAAATCCCTGACCCCGCCGGGAAACAAGATCAGTCGATTGTGTTGTTAGTGTACAAAAAAGTGCACTGCAGTACAGTTAACGCTGATATCTGTGCACGGAACACAGTTAAAGTGATGGTTCGTAGAAAATGAAACAGCAGGTGCAAAACACCCACCGTAAAGAAGGAAGATTATTGCTTGACTTGCCACTGGCGACTAAATCAATAGATACGGGATACAAATCGGGTAGTGGAGGATGAAGAAGATCTTCCTTCTCGTATTCAAGGAAACCATCCCGATGTTTGCCTAATCGATTTAGGGAAATAACAGAAAGTCTAAAAATGTGGATGGCCGGATGGTGATTTCAACAGCAGACCGGTGTCTTACCATTTTGACACCTCGTTTATTTTTAAGTAAGTTCCGAAACGTGAACTACAACGGGAACACAATTAAACATTCGCATCAAAGCAATCAGTTTTAAGTAGGTTTCATTTCCCCTTTTAACTCTAAGAAGTAATTTTCGTATGCACATACAGTATGTAAACTTCTAAATACCGGGTGGCTGTCCTGAAAAGAGTAATGTAATTATATATTAATTAAGATTCCAGTATGACTGGCGTGCCGTCCATGCCATATTTGTAATATAGTCACGCTTTAAATGAATGTGACGTCTCTGAAAGGTGAGGGTAATCAAGAAGCGTGTCTCAACTCTCCGAAGCAATTGAAAAGAGAATTAACATTAAACATGCTTTAACGTACACCTTCGTAGGATATAAGCGATATTCGTGTGCGAGTGGCGTAACATTACGTCTTATGTATGACGTGCCACTTAGTGGTGTCCACGCCTGAGTACATATGAACCAGTTAAAACATATGTTTTCCTTATTTGTACTGTGTTTTATTATGAAGAACTTACTGCGTGCACGCGTTCTCATTTCGTAAATTTATGTAGACACCGTTAGTTTGTTTCAGTTTTATTTTGTATAAAACATTCTTGGACTTCTTGCGCGGTCAATTTACGGTAAAACCTCGATCCTCCGACGATTACACCCCCACCCCACCAGTACCGTCTTCGTCGGGAGAAACTGACCATATAAACAGCTGCTGTGATGGTCTTACATAGCCCAATGTAAATTTTCTGAACCGACGGACGGAATGGCTATTGATTCTCCGTTGTCACCAGCAGTGGCCAAGTTTTTAATTGATCATTTGGAGGAACGTGCATTAAATTTGTCTCCCCTTCGATCATCTTCATATTATCGTTACGTTGACGACACGTTTATGGTCTGGCCTCAAGGCACTGGAGCTCCCGAACACTTTCTTGAACAGATAACAGCAAGCATCCAAACACCCAGTTTACTGTCGAGACAGTCTTATGCTGGATTTCGTGGTAAATCTTGAGTTTGCAAAACGCATCGCCAATCTTGTAGATTTTCCGTTCTTTTAAACCTGCCGTGCTCCTTTCGTTACTTCTGCAACATTGTTCTGGCCTGTTTTGTGCACCGTGGGGTATCTGTTGTGCCTCTTTTTAATTTACGTACAGTATGAAGCGCGCAATAGTAGTGAACAGTATTTCTTGACATCTGAATGTCATCGAGTTTGCAGCTGAATTAGTATTATTCGACAAAAAACCGCGCAAAATATTAACATGATAAAAATTTGTTTTAAATGAGTCGCCAAGCTTTGTGATAGCTCTACAGTTAGTATAGGTTATGGTCTGGCGGCCTGTCAAGATCGTTGTTGTTGGGGGGAAGTAAAGCTGCCTTCAACAAGGGCCTGAGGGATAATTCATGATGGCTCTGTTATAGGATGCATGTGATATGCACCTTTAGTTCTTAAAGACCTGTATTAATAAACGGAAACCTTATTCATTTCGGTAAACGTCCACTGCCTTAAAGAATGTACCGCTACATGCACTGCCACGTCTTAGTCTCATTTCTACGTACAACGTACACAGAACGTAGAACGTACATTCTTCAACACTGGTTTTCAATGTTGTGAAAGCTGTTTGCAGTTTTAGCAGTCGAGAAACTAATTGTAACCTGTATATTTTCATGCGGTTAAATGTGGTTTTCCTAACAAACGCTATCAAGATGATCCTGAGGAGGTTATTGTTTAGAATCAACAAACATTTCTCATCAGAATTAGAATGTATGGACTAGTCCGCCTACCGAAACAGGATTCGTTTTATATGGTGGAAATCTGAACCATTGAAAAACACTTAAGGCAGAGTATGAGAAGGTAAGTTGATCTTATCGTAATATGAGGCGCGTTCAGTAAACAAGTCATCATTTTTTTTTTCTGAACGCAAGTTGGTTTTGTTCAGAATTCCAGTACACCATATTATTCCAGACTTTTCTGACTACAAAACTTTATTTTTTAACATAATGTCCGTTCATTGCGACCGCCGTAAGCCGCTTTACTAAGAAAGCCTGTATGCCCGCATTGTACCACTCTACTGGTCTAACTCTGCGCCAATGTCTTGCTGCATCAATAACCTCCCAATCATCCACATACTGCTTCCCGCGGAGTGCATCCTTCATTGGTACAAACAAAATCGGCAGTCGGGAGGTGCCAGATCCGGGCTGTATCGTGGATGGGGAAAATCAGCCCAGTTAAGTTTTGTGAGCTCCTCGCGTGTGCGCAGACTTGTGTCAGGCCTTGCGTTGTCTTGGAGAAGGAGAAATTCGTTAGCCACTTTTGTGGCGATGAAGAAGTTGAAGTTTCTTCAATTTCCTGAGGGCAGCACAATTCACTTTCGAGTTGCTTGTTGCACCGTGAGGGAGGACATCAAACAAAATAACCCCTTGTAAGTTCCAGAAGACCGTCACCCTGACATTAACGGCTGAGGGTACGGCTTTAAACTTTTTCTTCGAAGGAGAGGTTGTAAGAGGTTCACTACCCTGCTGGAGCAAATGTAATCTCGATGTATTGCTCACTTGCTAGAACGAAAATTCACAGGCGCTGCCTGAGATATGAAATATCTTTGCCCCTGTCAAAAGAGACCTGCAAGACAGTCGCATGTCAGAGCAGTCTCTGCCGCAGTTGCAGTCGCTCACTCTACAGTGTAGTTGTAGTCTGTCACTGGTACAGTGCAGTTTATCGTTAGTAGTTGTTAAAGTCACAGTGCAGAACAAATTGTAAAATTTTATTATATGGAACTGAATAATAATTGTGATCAGCCGCAGAGCTAAATGATACCATGGGATGAGATGATGATGAACAAATGAATAATGGTTAATATAATGAAAAATCAACAGTGCAGTTAAGTTAACCATCTATTGTAAGGTAAATTTTATTATTTTTATTGGCATGAGTTAAAGTCAGTTGTCTGAGATGTTAATATGAATTTGTTTCAACCTCTTCTTTTGTGATTCGTCAGCACCAGTTGACCCAGATTTGTAATATATGCAATTTTCCCGTGTAATGGTTTGTAGATCTTTATCAATAACGTAAAAAAGTTTCAGAATATAATTGTTTTTAACAGTCAGCTGTAAAAGTATAATTTCCCCCTTAAATCCCGATCGTCATTTATCGAAATTAAAGTATTTCAGAACTTTTGTCAGATGATAGTCATGTGCTCTTTAGTAAACAGACGACCAGCTGGGCATCTGTGTCACTAAGTAAAGTCAGTTTCTCCCATAATTCAGATCTCAGACAAATGTTATTCAGCATTAATAGATAGGCCAGCATTGCACTAAGCTGTGCCATTTACGAACACATGTATAGAGAGCGTTATCCGGCGACACCATCACGAGGTAAGAATTTTTCAGTTTATTTCTCACGGACAAATTCAGATTGATTTCACAGGGCCATAGCGTAGCTCTGATTATGTCAAAATTTATCAGTTTTTCATGAGTTAAGATTTATCAGTTTTCATAGTCAGAATTTAATTATCCAAATCTAATTATTTTTATTTTATGTTTGGGAAGGCTACACATCATTACTTTATATTTTTTTATTTACACGGGAAGGTTACAAGGTGGTGTGGTACCACTCCATGGATTGTTTCCGGCTCGAAGTAAAGAATCCATGTTTCATAGCCTGTGACAATGTTAGACAAAAAGTTTCATTATCACCCACGTAACGCTCATACAATGCAGCTGTGAGTACCCCATCTGGTGAACGAGTAGGTCAGCACTACCAACAGGAGCTGTGCAGAGACGAGTTTGATTGAGACTCGTGGATCGCCTCAAATGAGAGTGTCCGCACGTTCCAACATGGAAAGAGTCACAGCTGTGTGCGGCCGTCCAGCACAGGGGGGATCGGACAGGTTTGCCTCCCCAACGACTCACAGTGCTTTTGTTCACTGCTAGGTCTCCATAGACAGACTACAAGTGACTATGATTATCTGCAAAGCTCTGGTTTTCCACCAAAAGAATGATATCTCTCTGCTTGGAACGCAACTCCTTTGTAGACGCCATTTTAAAGGCTAAATATCAGCGCCGCCACAGATCGGGACTTCGTGAATTTATAGGGGCTGTAGCGGAAGTATTCTGCGACGTCTCACAACAAAGTCTGCATTTTTTTCAACCGAAATTAGATGAGAAAAGAAATTGCTGCATTACTTGCTGAACGCTCATCTTAGTAAAGGACTCGCTCTCCGTTTTGGGAACACTAACATCAATTGTTGAAGACTGTATTGTTGTTATCGTATCATAGCTATGAATAAACGGTGCACAAGTATGGTTTGTATGCACCAAGTAGCATGCTGAAATTATGAAGAGTGAGAAGGCGACCAACTACCAAAGAACTCATCAGATTTTGGAATAAGAGAGAGACATCTAGTTGCTGTAGCCAGACATACGGCTAAAAGCAAGTGGAGCGGCGAATGAGATACCGAAATGTGCACAATGTTGCCACACCGAAACCACGACTGCCAGCGATACTTACACACTGCTGACAATGAAAACTGCAGCACAATGAAGGGTAGCATGTAACGAAAATTCACATATTGCATGCATACAGTATACCATAATGTCTCATTTGTAGGTGATTTGGGATATATGGGAAGCAAATTGAATAGTATGCTATTACATCTTACAGCAGCAACCTAGCTGGGCATAAAGTCCAACTGAACTCGAATGTCGGCTGTGGGTACTCAACTGCAGAGCCTCCAAACACGGGTACGTCCTTCGTCATGCTTTATACAGAATAAGAACTCGTCTGAAATGAAAACAGGGAGCCACTCGTGTGTACATTTCCCTGCTGCTGCAACAAGGAAAGTTGCATCAGTGGTCGCTGCATGGACATTCCCTGGTTCTCCATACATCGTCGCACTGACCATGTGGATACATGTCTTGCTGCGCTAGTCATGTGGGGCCGTTAAACGTTGCAATGCGAACTGCAATACCGTAGAACATTGAACAATAGTCTCAACTGACTATGACCTTGCCATTGTCAAATTCCGATCCTTGCTGGTAAATATTTCTCCTATTTACATTGTTAGGCATAACTCAGTATTATTAGGAATTGCATACCAATGCGATTTATGAATAAGAGGCATTATCGTTCTTTACATACAAATGGATAGGTGGAGTTACTGTCATCTACATTGTGCAATTGCAATGAAACGCCAATCAAGAATATCCAAGCATACAATTTACTTCATACCAGTTTCAGGTTTGTAGCTTGCCGTATACATAGCATTTCGATTTTAATAGTCGGTAGTGTAAATTCTGTATGGAATACCTGTTTAAAGTTTGCATTAAATTACAGTTGATGAGCTTTGAGTCTTTATAAGTGTGTGTGGGGCAGGAGGCTATTTTGCTTACGTAGACATTTAGTTGTTAGGGTAGGGACAGAGATATTTTGCCACTGAACTTGAAGTTTTTTATCATTGTCACAGAAATATGTGTTTTAAACTACTCATTGATTTGCGGAAAAGATAGATTTTTTTTAAAAGGCAGCGCTTGAATTGGATCGACTGGTGCATCCAGAGGCAGAGGCTGTCACAGTAAGCATGCTGAAACCCGTAAGACTTGTTACTTTGTAAAGCAAACAGGCACACAGCTCTGTGGATACACAGGGCAAGAAGACTTTCCTATCCAACACGAGCTACCTTGAACGTAAGTAAGCTGCTCCACGTTTTTGGAAATATCTAGAATTTCGACAGTTAAAAGAAACAGTTGAAGCAAGGCTGAATGAAACTTTAACCATCTGTTCAACTTAATTTTGGCACATACAAAGTTATCACGATTAAAAAAGCAGCATGAAACTGTTACGAAACAAAAAAATTGGTGAACTTTTGGAAAGATGCGTATCCTAGTTGGACCCTTTACGTTTCTTAATTATGTGACTCAGTTATATGATATATTCTAATATTGTTTTTAGTTACTTCACCATTTCAGAAAACAATGTTAAACTGGTCGTGACTCAAGTCAGATGCGAATATCATGCAAAAATGATAAAGAAAAATAACTCCAGTAGTTAAATATTAAAATATTTTTACATGTTTAACAACAGTCATTAAATATTCAGATCACTATAGATATTCAATAACCGTCACAGCAGTTGTAGGTTCTCATTATAGTTTTCCACATGAGCTGTACCTGCCAGTACATAGTTACTTACGTCACGAAAGCAACGTGACATGAATATAACAAAATTGAATATGTGTCGGTTGAGCAATAAATAAATTTACTGTTATTTTGCCGGAAGAAAAATGTAACAGATAATTTTTTCTAATTATTACGGAAGACAATACAATTTTTTTGGTGCAGCTTCAAACAGTGTTCTTCTTCAAAACTATTTCCACCATTCTTAATTCGTTTCTCCTTCGTAACTGCGCGTAAAGCCTTTTTTTATTTAGTCTTCAACAACAAAATGTCTTAGATAGCTGTAGCACTTGCTGTAGATACTACTATCACCACCATTTCCCATTGTCAACGTTTCGGGGGCCGAACGAAATGCGTTACGTCTTACAGTAAAAACAAGTTATTCTTTTCTTTACACATATAAATATTCGAAATCTAACGAGTACACTTAAATCTACAAACGCTCGTTCCTTTCTCTGAGATTTTGGTGGAACGTAACACTAGAAAGCCGAGTTTCTTCTTCTGTACCGATAACGTTCCAGTACCAAGATGCACCTCTTTATACATTTTGGATCATTTATTCATACGACAAGGCACCATATACTACCAGTTCGTAAGTAAGCTCGTGTGTTGACAATGCTGGTTGGTTGGTTTGGACGAGTGGACCAAACAGCGAGGCCACCGGTCCCATCGGATTATGGAAAGATGGGGCTCGCTCGGTAGCAATTTAGGGAAATCACGGAAAACCTAAATCAGGATGGTCGAACGCGTGTTTGAAAGACAATGCTTTTGTGCTTTGTATTAACAATGTCTGATACTTATTATGTAATTTACTTGTCATCAAATGCTTCGAAACTACGTTCAGTTAGTGCAACTGTTATTGGCTCTGAGCACTATGGGATTCAACTTCTGAGGTCCACTAGAACTTAGAACTAGTTAAACTTAACTAACCTGAGGACATCACACACACCCATGCCCGAGGCAGGATTCGAACCTGCGACCGCAGCGGTCTCGCGGTTCCAAACTGCAGCGCCTAGAACCTCACGGCCACTTCGGCCGGCGCAACTGTTATTACTGTCGTAGAGAACGCAATATATTTTTTAAAATGAAATACATGGTCACTAAATCACTCAGTACTTCTGTCATCATTTTACAGTAGGAGGAAGTGAGGTCCTCTGACATACTTTTGAGCAGTGTCGTGCCATACTAACAAACTGAGCTACGCTGTGACACAGCTCCACTTAGTGAACACTTATTTTCTACATTATTAAACAATGTTCCTACGTGAACAGTAACCAGTGAGATGTCCTGCGTTATCAATTTATCTGAAGTGGTCGTAACACTGCAGCTGTATGAACAAGTATTATTATTTTATTATCAGGAAAAAATCGAATTTACAAAACTTTCAATGAATCTTTCATTAAATATCTTTACTGGGATTTTTGCCTTAGTGTAGCCAAACCGCCACACTGACACAAATCGATAGGTTAGTCTATTCAGCATGTAATGAGTGAAATTTGAAGATATAAAAGACATCACAATAAAACAAGCATTCAAAACATAAATTAGGAAATGATTGTTACTCTGTACTCAATTTAACAGCATTCTCTTAACTCTGACACAATAATATTCCACTAATATTACTGTTGTATTTTTGTTAATATTTCTATTTTTACACAGTTGTAATTATTTTCTGAGTCTTTACTCATATCCATTGCGTAACAGTCACACATTTTAATTAATAATGTAGAGAATCTCTCTGAAACTGAAACAATGGATGTATATATTATGTCACGTCAAAGCACTGTTTTGTTCTCTCACAACGGCGCCAAGTTACATAATTTTTAAAAAGAAACAAAAGTTACAATTTAATTAAAAGTTATTACGATATACTTGCAAGTAAACAATTGTTCACAGTTTCGCATCTATTCTTTTGACAAAAAACTGATACCAATTGCAAGCCCCCATGATTCTGCTTTTGGCGATAAGGCAGAAGATTCTTATTCCTGTAGTTCCTGTAGAGCATCAACACTCTCAACGACATATGAAGAACGACATACTGAGTACCGAGAGTCTGCGGGTCTTGTGAAGAGCTCTCGACAAACGCAATACGTTAGAGAGATAATTTTCTTGCCTGCCCCTGCGGTCGAGCGGTTCTAGGTGCTTCAGTCCGGAACCGCGCTGCTGCTACGGTCGCAGGTTCGAATACTGCCTCGGGCATGGATGTGCGTGATGTCCTTAGGTTAGTTGGGTTTAAGTAGTTCTAAGTGTGGGGGACTGATGACCTCAGATGTTAAGTCCCATAGTGCTTAGAGCCATTTAGATAATTATCTTCCAGAACTGTAGACACTTACTCGATGCCCTGACCCGTTGTCAGCTCTTAATAACAACTGTAGCGTAAAGCTGGCCGCTTTCTTCCTTACTGACACTACGACACTCTTTGCTAGCTGCTACTGTGAGGAGGATGTCTGATGACCTCGGCATTAAGTTCAGACCCAAATCTTTCTTCCTTACATCCTAACATTAATCTGTGAGTATCAGGCAGCAGGTAGGTGAAATACCACAAATACACCCCAAGAAAAAAAAAGAAAAGACGCACCACGAAGGTATAATTCCGATGGGACGGAAATCGATAGATGGGATTTGCTTGTACAGACGAACAAAACAATACAATTTCAGAAAAATTGAATAAGTTATTCCACAGAAAGATCTTCACAATCTGAGCAAGTCAATAACGCATTGGTCAACCTCTGGCCGTTATGCAATGAGCATTGATCGGCAGAGTTGTTAGATTTTGTCCTGAGGGATGTCTTGCCAAATCCTGTCCAATCGGTGCGTTAGATAATCAAAATCCCGAGCTGCTTGGGGAGCCCATAACGCTCCATACGCTTTGATCTGTGGAGATATCCGGCGATCTTGCTGGCCTATGCAGATCTGGCAACACAAAGTCAAGCAGTAAGAACACTCGCCGTGTGCGGGCGGGCATTATCTTGCTGAAAAGTAAGCCCAGGGTGGCTCGCCATGAAGGGCAGCAAAATGGAGCGTAAAATGTCGTCGAACTACCGCTTTGCTGGGAGGGTGCCGAGAATGACGACCAAAGGTGTCCTGCTATGAAATAAAATGGCACCCCAGAGCATCATTCCAGGATGTTGGGCCGTTAGGTGTACTGCATTCAGTTTGGTATCCTACCACTGTCCGGGGCGTCTGTATGCACATCTTCGCTGATCATCGAGGCTCAGTTTGGAGCTGGATTCATCACTGAAAACAGTTCTACTCCATTCAATGAGATTCCAGCTAGAATGCGCCACAGACAGCAACGGGATACCGACTGTCGTCTGCCAAACGTCCCGACAACCATGCTCCGGGGTGCCGTTTCATTTCATATCAGGACAGCTTTGGTTGTCATCCACGGAACCATCAAAGCATAGCGGTACGTCGATGATATTCTACGCCCCGTTTTGTTTCCCTTAATGGCAAGCCTTCATTGGCTTACGTTTCAGCAAGATAATGCCCGCCCGCGCAAGGCGAGTATTTCTACTACTTGTCTTCGTGCTAGCCAAACCATACCTTGACCAGCAAGGTCATCAGATGTTTACGCAATTGAGAACGTGTGGAGCGTTATGAGTAAGATCCGAGATCTGATGTCATTAGTCTCTTATTTACTCCCCCCGCCCCCATAATCGTGTATGCCATCCGTCTGTGTTTAGAGGTAATCTCCTACGTACAAGCCTGTTTGCCGAATTGGAACACGGTACAGTCCGATATTCGGCCAGTGGGAAGTGGGAAGCCGCCTAGAGAAACTTCCAGGCTGGGTGGCTCACCAGCTCTCGTCAATTCGAGAGGCAGGTTCGATACGAAAGCTTCATCCCCTTGCGTCCCGAAAGCGGCGAGCACACACGCTTACATATCCTAGCGGGTATCGGAGATAATACACACTACAATTTCGTGAGGGTAAAAAGGGTCGAAAAAGTGAAAGCATGAGACCTGGGTACGATGGAAAACTAAGACGAAACGAATGTAACTTCAAACCGTCAGTTATTAAATGCGAAATCACAAAAGCAATTGAGTGTGCATGTAATTTATTTATATGTATGTTAATTTATATTTATAAATTGAGAGTAAAAGTTGTGAAAGTAGGTAATGGAGATCTAGAACAGAAATGCCGAAAACAACATTTTCGTAGGAGAGGCTAGTAACACACAATACGATGAAACAGGAGAACGTTATTTCACATAAATCTTCTGGATTCAGAGCTGTATTTCGACATCGGAAATAAGAATTTTATAAGAGAATTTTTATTCAGGAAATTATAAGGCATCATTATACAACAGTTTGTACCTTACATTGAAGCGCCAAAGCAAGTGGTACGGGCATGCGTATTCAAATAAGGCACGCGTACTCAAATACAGAGATCTGTAAAAAGGCAGGACGTAGCGCTGCGGTAGACAACGCCTACAAAAGACGACAAGTTTCTGGCGCAGTCGTCAGATCGGTTACTGCTTCTACAATGGCAGGTTAAGATTTAAGTGAGTTTGAACGTGGTCTTAATGTCAGTGAACGAGCGATGGGACACAGCATCTACGAGGTAGCCATGTGGATTTTCCAGTACGACCATTTCCCGAATGAACTGTGAATATCAGGAATCCGGTAAGACATCAAATCGTCGACATCGCTGCGGCCGGAGAAAGATGCTACGAGAACGGGACCATCGATGACTGAAGAGAGTCGTTCAGTGTGACAGAAGTGCAACCCTTCCGCAAATTGCTGCGGATTTCAATGCTGAGCCATCAATAACTGTCACCGGATAATCGATACGGGCTTTCGGAACCAAAGGCCCACTCGTGTCCCCTTGATGAGTGATTGACACAAATCTTTACGCCTCGTCTGGGCGCATCAAAACCGACACTGGACTGTTGATGACTGGAAACACGTTTCCTTGGGGAACGAGTCTCGTTTCATGTTGTATCGAGCGGAAAGACAAGTACGGGTATTGACACAATCTCATAAATCAATGGACCCTGCATATCAGCAGGGGACTGTTCAAGATGGTGAAGACTGTGTGCCGTTGGATTGGTTCAAATGGCTCTGAGCACTATGGGACTTAACATCTATTGTCATCAATCCCGTAGAACTTAGAACTACTTAAACCTGACTAACCTAAGGACATCACACAACACCCAGCCATCACGAGGCAGAGAAAATCCCTGACCCCGCCGGGAATCGAACCCGGGAACCCGGGCGTGGGAAGCGAGAACGCTACCGCACGACCACGAGATGCGGGCTGTGGCGTTGGACTGTCGCCTGATACGCCTACATACGACTATGAGAGGTGACACGTACGAACGCATCCTGTATAATCCCTTGATCCATTCATGTCCATTGCGCATTTTGACGGACTTGGGCAGTTTCAGCAGGATAATGCGACACCCCACACTGCAATAATTGCTACAGAGTAGCTCCAGGAAAGGTGTAAACACTGCCGCTGCCTACAAGTCTCCCCAGACACGAATATTATTCAGTATATCTGGGATGACTTGCAACGAGCTATTCAGAAAAGATCTCCACCCCCTCGTATTCTTTCTGATTTATGAACAGGCCTGCAGGATTCAAGGTGTCAGTTCCCTACAGCACTACTTCAGACATTACTCGAGTCCATGCCACGTCAAGGTGGGCACTTCTGTGTGCTCGCGAGGGTCCTATATGATATTAGGGAAGTGTACCAGTTTGTTTGCCTCTTCAGTGTATTTGAAAACGGGCGCTTCATTGGTGATATGTTCAGACATTTCCTCACAAGCAAAACAACTCTGCAAGTTCAAAAAATGGTTCAAATGGCTCTGAGCACTATGGGACTTAACGTCTGAGGTCATCAGTCCCCTACACTTAGAACTACTTAAACCTAACTAACCTAAGGACATCACACACATCCATGCCCGAGGCAGGGTTCGAACCTGCGACCGTAGCAGCAACGCTGTTAGAAACTGAAGTTCCTAGAAACGTTCGCCCACAGCTGCCGGCACTCTGCATTTGTTCACTGAGGAAGAACGATGACCGAAAAACGATGCAGAAACTACAGAACTATTCATCTTCTCTTCGAAATAGAAATGTTTTCAGTAAAAGAAAGAAACACAGGTTCTGTCTGAAAAGAAACAAAGCAATCGATATCGGTAAGAAAAATGAAAATCGGAAGACGTCCTCAAACAAGTCAAAAGAGAATAGTAGTAGCCACTCCTCTATTTTATCAGAAGATCTGGACTTGAGAGTGCAAATGTCGGCTAAGATTAGTTTTCTTTTTTACAACAAATTGTCTTCTGACTGATTTGATGTGGTCCGCCACGAAATTCTCCCCTGTGCCAGTATCTTCAACTCAGAATAGCTCTTGCAAGCTATGTCTTCAATTAGTTTCCGGGTGTATTCCAGTCTCTGTCTTCCTCTACAGATTTTAGAGTCTACTGCTCCCTGTAGTACCATGGAAATTATAGCATGATGTCTTAACAGATATCCTAGCATCCTGCCCCATATACTTTTCCTGGTTTTCTGTGTATTCCTTTTCTCTCCTATTCAGCGCAAAGCCTTCAGGTTCCTTATCTTGTAAGTCCATTCAAATTTCAACATTCATGTGTAGCACCACATCGAAAACGCTTCGATTCTCTACTGTTTTGGTTTTCTCACAGTCCCTATTTCACTACCATACAGTGCTGTGCTTCCAACGTTACATTCTGTGAGATACTAGCAGACTTCTCTAGGTCAGGAATGCCATTTTGCCAGTGCTCGTCCGCCTTCTATGTCCTTTCTCCGTCCGTCATGGATTATGCCTAAGTAGCGGTGTTCCGTAACTTCGTATCACCAATAGTGATATTAAGCTTCTTCTTTTCTTCCTGTCCCCATTTCTACTACTTCTCACTCCTTTCATCCTTCTTCGATTAACACTGAATCAATATTCTGTACTCATTACACTGTTCATTCCAGTCAGCACATCCTGTAATTTTCCTTCACTTTCATTCACGATAGCATTGCGACCAGCGCATCTTACAATTGATATCCTTTGACCTTGAATTTTAATTCCACTCTTGAATCTCTCTTTTATTTTTGTCGTTGCTTCAACGATGTGTGAATTGAACAGTAGGGGTGAAAGGCTACATCCTTGTCTTACATTCTTTTTAATACGAGTACTTCGTTCTTGGTCTTCCACTCCTATTATTCCCTCTTGGATCTGGTACATATTGAATATTATCGTCTTTCCTTATAGATTACCCTTATGTTTCTCAGGATTTAGAACATCTTGCACCGTTTGACACTATTGAACGTTTTTTCCAGGTCATCAAATCCTATAAACTTGTCTTCCATTATCAACCTCCATCTCAGGACTGCCGGTCTCATGGCTTTACCTTTACTAAAGGCAAACCAATCGTCCTCTAACAGATCCTCAATTTTCGTTACCATTCTTCTGTATATTATTATCAACAACAACTTGGACGCATGGGCTATTAAGCTGACTGTGCGATAATTCTCGCACTTGTCGGAATTGTATGGGTAATATTTTGGCAAACGTCAGATACTACTTCGCAAGACTCACACATTCTATACACTAACGTGATTAGTCATTTTGTTTCTATTTACCCTAAAGATTTTAGGAATTGTCATGGAATTTTATCCATCCCTCCTGCCTTATTAAATTTTACATCTTCTAAAGTGCTTTTTAAATTTTGATTCTAATACAGGATCCCCTATCTCTTCAATATCGACTCGTGTTTGTTCTTCTATTACGTCATATGACAAGCCATCCCTCTTATGTAGGCTTCCGAAGTACTCTTTTCACCTGTCTGCTCTCTCCTTTGCAGATAACGGTGGAGTTCCTATTAATTCTTAATGTTGCCACCCTCGCTTTTAATTTAACCGAAGGTTTTTCTTGGAAATGGGAATGAGCGTACGGCATTGTGAGCCGGGAGTCACCCATTCGGGGAAGTTCGGCTGCCGAGGGCATTCGACGCCACACTGGGCTACTTGCACGTCGGAAATGGGGATGAAATGATGATGAGGACAACACAACACCCAGTCCATGAGCGGAGATCTCCTGCCTCTTCCGGGAATCGAACCCGGGTCTTTGGCGTGGCATACCGCCGCACTGACCACTCGGCTAACGGAGTCGGACGAAGGTTTTTCTTACTTCTCTATGTGCTGAGTCAGTTCTTCCGATAGTTATTTATTTTTTGACTTCTTCACACTTTTCAAGCAACCATTTCGCCTTAGCTTCCCTGGCCTTTCTATTTATTTCACTCCTGAGCGTCTTGTATTTCCGTATTGGTGACTTTCCCTGACCATTTTGGTACTTGCTTCTTTCGTCGATCATCTGAAGTATTTCTTCTGTTAACCATGGTTTCTTCGTAGTTACCTTTGCGGCGGTACCTAAGGTTTACTGCTGAGCGTAGTTGCTCTTTCTGGTTACTCGCATTTTAAGTATTGGGGCTATGCACGGTTCTGTTTAAAAAAGAATAGCTCGATGCAGTCGTAGGGTTGAGTCGCGCACATCTGCTCTCATGCCTCGCAGCTAATTCGCTGCAAATAGTAACCCACAGCTGTGATCCTGTAGTTAAATATTCTATGAATTCCTAAGAACTGCAAGTTAATAAACTACACAGATATGAAATCGAAGTTAAATGAATAGTTTATTCAGATGACAGAAAATAGTGTTGAACAACGTCTGTTCAAGAAAAGACATCTCAAACAAACGGTAAGTAGTCCTATGACGTTCAGTTAAAACACAGAAAAAAATACGCTTATTAAAAGCAAAGTCACGCTAGAGCATTATTAGAAGGCAGCAAAACGCACAAACTAAATATTCATCAAAGATACACGAAATATTCATCAGCTCAAAATAGTTCAGAGTTCAAGATGATGATTCACAAATTAAAACATATGATGCAAAGAATAGTAACTCACTCTCTGTCTATTCTCAATTCACTAATACAAGCGGAAAAAATTGGAGTCCTACTTTGGAGCTGATTCAGACCTCTCGAAATATGGAGCCCCTTCAGAAGTTTAATTATGGTTGCCGATAGGTGTGACTGTAATGCTGCAGAAAATGAGGTGTATTAACTTTGTTGAACTGACGTTAGTTTTCCCTAACCAAGAACAATTTTTTGCCTAACTGCGTTAGTGAAAATAATGGCATAAAATGTATATTATGATTCCACGCTGTTAATAAAAGCGTATTGTATGTAGGACGTGACTATTATAATAAAAATATCTTATCCAGGCTCAACTTTATTCCGTGTAGGAAAACCGGTGACGACCTTGGCTACTTTATTAGTTCCTGTTAGTGTTGTCACACATTCAATGTGTTGAATGTTGGTCGTTTCCGTTGTTCTGCAGGTCACAAGGTGAAGGTGTAGCCTGCGGGGCAATTGTGTTTGAGCAGTACAAAGCAGGTCTGCTGGTTTCCGCAGGTTGCGCAATCCGTAACCGCAAGCGCAATGCAGCGATAGCATTATAGCTCCTAATGCACACACTTTATGCCATCGGAACACATATGCTACTCCAGCACAGATCAAATCATAGCCCCCCCCCCTACCCCTATTTCTTAGATGTTGGTGACCGTTGTACTTCTTAGAGAATGTCCTGACTGACTTATTGGCTCATAATCGTCAAGCCCAAATCGAAACGGATATAAACTTGTAATATGGAGAACGAGGAAATGGTTGGATCTTCTACTGTAGGTGTCGTTTAGGAAGGGACTTTTCGAAGCTCCAACCGTAAGGGATAAAGAGCTTTTTGGAAAGAGTCGCTATTAACGCAATCTTGAAGATAAGACATATGAGAATTGGTATTTGGTTTCTCAGACAGTAAAAAGAAATACGTTTCAGAATGTTTGGAAATTTAACCCTATGAGATGGAAAAGTGGGCAAACTCTTTTTTTAATACATCATTGTTAAATAACTATTAAAGTATTTTTAACGCTACATCTATGAATATTGGTATTTGACTTCTCGGTTATAAATTATACGTCTTTCAGTGTTTTTGGAAATTGAACCTCTAAGGGGGTGAAATAGGGGATGAGATTTTTATGAAAATATTTTATTGCGAAAGCATTTTTAAACCTAAATCTATGAAAATTTAAGTATAGTTTCTCAGTTAGAAATAAAAAAAAATGTGTTTCATTGTATTTGGAAATTCAACCCCTATAGAGTTGAAACGGGGGATGAAAGTGTTTATGGAAATATTTCATTGTGCGAGCATTTTTAAGCTAAATCTATCAAAGTTTGTATTTGGATTCTCTGTTAGGAAATTCAACCCCTGAGGAGCTGAAATAGGAGGTGAAAGGTTTTATTAAACTATTTCATTGCGAAAGCATTCTTAAAGCTAAATCTGGTGTTGGCTTCTCGATTACAGATAAAAAAATACGTGTTTCGCTGTTTCTGTAAATTCAACATCTATGGGAGTGAAATAGTGACAGATTGACTCAATGACTCATCCTCGCCCAGCCCAAATCGCTAAGGATAGAAGCTTTTAGTTTGGAGAGGGTGTGGCTCTTCTACCATAGACACCGTTGTAGAAAAGATTATCCGAAATTCCAGTCTTACGGGTATGACATAGGGGATGAAAGGGCCTTTGAAAGTTTGACGCTATTAAGGGAATTCTGAAGCTGGAATTACGAAAACTGGTATTTGGTTTCTCAGTCAGAAAATAAAAAATACGTGCTTCTGTATTTTTGGAAATTCAACCACTAAGAGGGTAAAATAGATGGTGAAAGGTTCTTGGAAAATAAATAATTACTGAAGAATACTGAAGGATTTTTAAGGCTATATCTATGACAACTGTTATTTGATTTCTCGGTTAAGAATAAAAACATACATGTTTTAAAGTTTCTGGAAATTCACCTTCTAAGGGAGTGCAAAGAGGGATGAAAATTTTTAGGGAAATATTTCGATAAATTAAAAAAAAATGTGTTGTTGTTGTTGTCTTCAGTCCTGAGACTGGTTTGATGCAGCTCTCCATGCTACTCTATCCTGTGCAAGCTGCTTCATCTCCCAGTACCTACTGCAACCTACATCCTTCTGAATCTGCTTAGTGTACTCATCTCTCGGTCTCCCTCTACGATTTTTACCCTCCACGCTGCCCTCCAATGCTAAATTTGTGATCCCTTGATGCCTCAAAACATGTCCTACCAACCGATCCCTTCTTCTAGTCAAGTTGTGCCACAAACTTCTCTTCTCCCCAATCCTATTCAATACCTCCTAATTAGTTACGTGATCTATCCACCTTATCTTCAGTATTCTTCTGTAGCACCACATTTCGAAAGCTTCTATTCTCTTCTTGTCCAAACTAGTTATCGTCCATGTTTCACTTCCATACATGGCTACACTCCAAACAAATACTTTCAGAAACGACTTCCTGATACATAAATCTATATTCGATGTTAACAAATTTCTCTTCTTCAGAAACGCTTTCCTTGCCATTGGCAGTCTACATTTTATATCCTCTCTACTTCGACCATCATCAGTTATTTTACTTCCTAAATAGCAAAACTCCTTCACTACTTTAAGTGTCTCATTTCCTAATCTAATTCCCTCAGCATCACCCGATTTAATTTGACTACATTCCATTATCCTCGTTTTGCTTTTGTTAATGTTCATCTTATATCCTCCTTTCAAGACACTGTCCATTCCGTTCAACTGCTCTTCCAAGTCCTTTGCCGTCTCTGACAGAATTACAATGTCATCGGCGAACCTCAAAGTTTTTACTTCGTCTCCATGAATTTTAATACCTACTCCAAATTTTTCTTTTGTTTCCTTTACTGCTTGCTCAATATACAGATTGAATAACATCGGGGAGAGGCTACAACCCTGTCTCACTCCTTTCCCAACCACTGCTTCCCTTTCATGCCCCTCGACTCTTATGACTGCCATCTGGTTTCTGTACAAATTATAAATAGCCTTTCGCTCCCTGTATTTTACCCCTGCCACCTTTAGAATTTGAAAAAGAGTATTCCAGTCAACATTGTCAAAAGCTTTCTCTAAGTCTACAAATGCTAGAAACGTAGGTTTGCCTTTTCTTAATCTTTCTTCTAAGATAAGTCGTAAGGTCAGTATTGCCTCACGTGTTCCAACATTCCTACGGAATCCAAACTGATCCTCCCCGAGATCCGCATCTACCAGTTTTTCCATTCGTCTGTAAAGAATTCGCGTTAGTATTTTGCAGCCGTGGCTTATTAAACTGATAGTTCGGTAATTTTCACATCTGTCAGCACCTGCTTTCTTTGGGATTGGAATTATTATATTCTTCTTGAAGTCTGAGGGTATTTCGCCTGTCTCATACATCTTGCTCACCAGCTGGTAGAGTTTTGTCATGACTGGCTCTCCCAAGGCCGTCAGTAGTTCTAATGGAATGTTGTCTATTCCGGGGGCCTTGTTTCGACTCAGGTCTTTCAGTGCTCTGTCAAACTCTTCACGCAGTATCGTATCTCCCATTTCGTCTTCATCTACATCCTCTTCTATTTCCATAATATTGTCCTCAAGTACATCGCCCTTGTATAAACCTTCTATATACTCCTTCCACCTTTCTGCCTTCCCTTCTTTGCTTAGAACTGGGCTGCCATCTGAGCTCTTGATATTCATACACGTGGTTCTCTTCTCTCCAAAGGTCTCTTTAATTTTCCTGTAGGCCGTATCTATCTTACCCCTAGTGAGATAAGCTTCTACATCCTTACATTTGTCCTCTAGCCATCCCTGTTTAGCCATTTTGCACTTCCTGTCGATCTCATTTTTGAGACGTTTGTATTCCTTTTTGCCTGCTTCATGTACTGCATTTTTATATTTTCTCCTTTCATCAATTAAATTCAATATTTCTTCTGTTACCCAAGGATTTCTAGCAGCCCTCGTCTTTGTACCTACTTTATCCTCTGCTGCCTTCACTACTACATCCCCCTGAGCTACCCATTCTTCTTCTACTGTATTTCTTTCCCCTATTCCTGTCAATTGTTCCCTTATGCTCTCTCTGAAACTCTGTACAACCTCTGGTTCTTTCAGTTTATCCAGGTCCCATCTCCTTAATTTCCCACATTTTTGCAGTTTCTTCAGTTTTAATCTACAGGTCATAACCAATAGATTGTGGTCAGAGTCCACATCTGCCCCTGGAAATGTCTTACAACTTAAAACCTGGTTCCTAAATCTCTGTCTTACCATTATATAATCTATCTGATACCTTTTAGTATCTCCAGGGTTCTTCCACGTATACAACCTTCTTTCATGATTCTTAAACCAAGTGTTAGCTATGTTTAAGTTGTGCTCTGTGCAAAATTCTACTAGGCGGCTTCCTCTTTCATTTCTTAGCCCCAATCCATATTCACCTACTATGTTTCCTTCTCTCCCTTTTCCTACACTCGAATTCCAGTCACCCATTACTATTAAATTTTCGTCTCCCTTCACTATCTGAATAATTTCTTTTATTTCATCGTACATTTCTTCAATTTCTTCATCATCTGCAGAGCTAGTTGGCATATAAACTTGTACTACTGTAGTAGGTGTGGGCTTCGTATCTATCTTGGCCACAATAGTGCGTTCACTATGCTGTTTGTAGTAGCTTACCCGCATTCCTATTTTCCTATTCATTATTAAACCTACTCCTGCATTACCCCTATTTGATTTTGTGTTTATAACCCTGTAGTCACCTGACCAGAAGTCTTGTTCCTCCTGCCACCGAACTTCACTAATTCCCACTATATCTAACTTTAACCTATCCATTTCCCTTTTTAAATTTTCTAACCTACCTGCCCGATTAAGGGATCTGACATTCCACGCTCCGATCCGTAGAACGCCAGTTTTCTTTCTCCTGATAACGACATCCTCCTGAGTAGTCCCCGCCCGGAGATCCGAATGGGGGACTATTTTACCTCCGGAATATTTTACCCAAGAGGATGCCATCATCATTTAATCATACAGTAAAGCTGCATGTCCTCGGGAAAAATTACGGCTGTAGTTTCCCCTTGCTTTCAGCCGGTTCATGGGGGGAGGTAAAAAAAAAAAAAAAAAAAAAAAAAAAAAAAAAAAAAAAATCTGGATTTTTGAAAACTCGCTTAGACATAAATAAATACTTATGAGAGAATGAAAGCTGCAATGAAAATACCTCCTCAAGCACGTAAAAGAGATTATCAACAAAAACTTTGGACTCCAGCTATCAGAATCACTTTTTGTTGAGAAGTGCTTATAAGCCCTTAATTTCCGTGAAAAGCTTAGAAGGTGTTGCAATTTGTGGAAAATATAAAAATTCGAGTAAATAAAAATAAAAGATCTCTGCAGGACACACGGTCTAGGCGAGCGAAGTAGCGGGCTCTAAGGTAGTGTTGAATAATTTAGTAGAAGCTCATGGGATGGAAGAGTCGGCCGATAACCATCGTGGGTTTGAAGCGGCACGTCGTGGGCACTTTGGGGTGGGGGTGGTTTTTTTTTATCTCGAGTTAGTGGTCAACGCGATTTTTTTCCCGAAATCCTGCAAACCTTTCGAAAGTGCGTTCATGTGCGGGGGCGTCGAATTCTGCATAGGTGTTTTTATGTTGTTGTTTTTTTCGGCTCTTGTTTCGGACAGGTGTGCCTGCGCATCTTAGGTGAAGAGAAAGACCTCAGAGCAGGGCGTGGAGACGTCAGCTAATTGGAAATGGTGTTAGATAAAAGGAACACTCTTGGCATCACTTAATTCGTGCCAATAAACTTCATTTGATTCCGTGCAATTTTGAGAGTGGTCTCTTCTGTGTTACTCTTTCCCAACGGACATTAAACTGTAGTCCCGCTTTGTTTTTGATGTGACCGCCGGCGAGAGTTGCTACTGACCAGCCAGTTCGAGTCGGTTGACATGTTCCAGTCCAGTGGTCGGATCTTGGAAGCCTTATGGAATTAGCTGGATTGCTACAGGGCTTTGATTAGTGACTTCGGAATAATGAGAAATTGTACCCTGTCTCTCCCGTGGCTGGTGACACATATTTAAACTGATATTATAGTGTAACGAAGCATAGAATTAACTCTGGTCCACTTATAAACTTTCAAACTAAATCCGCTGAGCCGTCCGTTGCTTGATCTGTCTAACACGCCGCACATCGCCGTGGATTCTGGCAGTGAGTCTGACTTCGCGCCAAGCCACGTAAGACCCGAGCCCTGGGCGAAAGGGACGTTCCACATGTTTGGCTTCGAGAGGCCGTGTCCATTGTATCCGGTACGCTTCTTCCAGCGCTAGTTCAGTGTCTCCTCGGTTATGGACACGAATATAGAAGAATCATTTTCTTCCCGTAAACGATGTCGTGCGATTTAAATCTCGCCAACTAGCCAGGGGAATCGCCAGGCAGCTGTTAGACAGCGCTTTCAATCCCATGGCTATATGGAAATCGGAGCGGTCATCTTCAGTCCACCAAGATTTCCTGCGAGTCGAAAACTCAACTACCAAGTTCGCGTGCTTAATATCAAACTCGCAGGCTTCAGTCTAGCCGTGTTACCTGGCGCAAGCAGAACTGAATCACACGTTAAACTGGAAGGACACCTGCTGATGCCCATACCTGCGGATGACGATACTCGTCAAGCTGTGACTGCGGCACAGTCGCGCACACAGTGCAACATATCGTTCAGGACCTCCTTTTCGCTAGTTTCACTCGATCTCTGGAAGAACTACATCAAGCTGGCTCTAAAGTTATTGCATGGTTGGAGAACCTGCACATTTATCTTTGATTTTTTTCCTTTTTTTAATTTTGACTGGTTGTTTATAGTTTCTTTGTTTGTAAGTTAATATTCATTTCATCGTCTAAGAGCATCATACGATAAATAAATAAACCGAGATCGTACCCAAATCACAATCGGAGTTGTTGCGAGATCCAACCAGGCTGTGTTGATTTCTTTTCTGTATTTCTACTTAAGATCCCTGCAAGGGAGCAATTTTGCAGCGGATAAAACTGATCTTCAGTCAATAAGCATTTGTTACGATAAATTTGTGATTCTTGTTATGGTTTAGAAAATATGCATTACATATTTAAAATTGGCGGATGACTGTACAAGAAGATAACAGTGCAGATAGAAATTATTATTTTAATGGTACTGTGATACGATGATGTTGATAATGAATGAAATTATCTCCTTCACGAAGCCTTTTGGAGAAGAAATGGTTTATTATGATGGCAACTGACAAAGGATGGATGAAACGAAGGGGGAAGCGAGGGTGGAAGGAAGGTCCAGGAAACATCGTAACTGGTGTGAGTTTTCCTCTGTTTATTTTTGTGAACTGAAACAAAGGTAAACTGTACAGCTATTCTATGTACTTGTGTGTCTCTGCGTTGCACGTCTGCACAATGCGAATAGCGTACTTACGGAAAAGCTATCTGATAAATGATTCGTCAAAATTTAAACTGTATAATCGCATTTTTAACTAACTTTGCCAAAGTAATTAGAAAATAAAGACTGTAAACTAAATCAGCTACCCCGTGAACCATTGTTGTGTGCTACAGTGAACAGTACACAAAGCGTGTCGTCACAACGCGGCATTTGCTAATCCATTGCATAATGGAAAAGGCTGCATGAAATAACCAGTCGATTTTGAAACAATAAATAACCAAAATTTTTCCAAAAGAATGCCCTGACAATATACTTACAAAGTATGGCTGAACAAATTTCCAAATCTTTAATAATAAATATGCAGATGCGACACTCCACTGTGAGAACAGCTGTCTAGGTACATAATGTAATCTGAAATGAACTTTACATAGACTAACTTTGATAATGGATTTTGAAAAGCAAATGCCGGCCGAGTGGCCGAGCGGTTTTAGGCGCTACAGTCTGGAACCACGCGACCGCTACGATCTCAGGTTTGAATCCTGCCTCGGGCATGGATGTGTGTGATTTCCTTAGTTTAGTTAGGTTTAAGTAGTTCTAGGGGACTGAAAACCTCAGCAGTTAAGTCCCATAGTCCTCAGAGCCAGCTGAACCATCTGAAACGAAAATCTGACTGTAAATGATCTTATTGTCTTGACTGTAATGTAAAATCTTCATGTGGCTTAACTTTGGCAACGGAAACTTGGACTGCTCGAAGCGATGAACATAAAATATTGTTGCACGTCACGATGTGATTGAAAAGTAAGTGTCCCTCTTGATAAGTATGGAGGTGTGATTACACATGTCAATCACATCGCGATTACGGGCAGCATGGAGTTCACGCCTGAGCCTCAGGACGTGTGCTAGCAGCGCATGTCGGGTGTTTCAAGCGTCAACTTCGCGTCTCAGTATCTCGGGATGTAATAGGAATATTGCGATGCAATCAACGCCATTGTGTATGTACTTTGTCATGCTATGGATTGCTGAAGAAAAAATATAGGAGGTCCATTTAAAAAACATAAGTTTGTGCTAAAAAACACATATACTTTCGTTTTAGAATGTTTCCAAATATGTACATTCATGGGCCCCAGCCCTACATTGATACCGGTGAAAGTCGTTTTCCAATAGCTGTTATTGTTCCAGAGATATTTTGGGTGGACAAGATAGCTGGGACACCCTGTATTATAGACCTATCGATATTTATCAGAAAAATTACATGTTACATTTCCACGTCTCTCGTGTTCCATAATTACAGATGATCTATAACACGATTCATCCGTGTACACTGTATATCGTTAGCATGATGTTCTGCGCATCAGACACATCGAACCATAAAATCACTAGGCGTCCCGTAACCGCATTTCGTAGTTTTACTGTGAAGTCCTGCTTAATGTGACCTCCCCTGGCGTTATTTCATACACGTGTGTGTTTTACAGCACACTTTATTGCTGTCTAGTAGTCATATTGCGTTATTTAGTTCTTTATTGCGAAACTAAACCATGGAACTTTTTTTCCTTTCTACAGCGTCATGAATCGTACCTGGTGCGCTTATTTGCTATCGCAGTTTCTTTCATCTCACGAAGGAGGCATAAAATACTGCACATTTGAATTAACACACAGCTCAAGACGAAGACATACTATACTTTTTCTTTCGTCTCGGAGTGCACAGACTGTCACTGAACCACTACTTACGAGCAATATCAGAAGTTGGCGGGGTTTATATTCTTCCAGCTGTTGTCCGCGTTACATAAATTACGATACCTTCTCTGATGCAAAATTAATACTCACCTGTCAACTTTGAAACACGAAGCGTTGTTGTTGCGAAGTAGAGCCTACTCCATTACACCTGTGAAATTCATATTACGTGCAGGATTCAAGCCCGGATATCCCTCCTCTCAGACCTGCAAGTCTCACAGCATCGTGGGAAAAACATTGCAGATATTGCAGGTGGTAGGTAGTAATAAGTTAAAGATTTTAATTATTCGGCAAGACGTCCTTGGATAGCGTATTTTGCTCTGCACTGCCCGCAAAAGGGAAAGATCGTGATCCGTTATACAGTGTAGAAACTGCAGCATATTCTACATGCAGTGTAAAAGATTCCTTTCACTCCCAGTCGCGACGAAATACGAATTGCAGCTACGAGCCTCCACAAATATTTTATCAACATAGTCATCCACCCCCTCACTGCAGGCATATTCTTTAACGAAGTCTGATTCGGTACTATTAACACAGACCTGGTCAAGTGCCAATGAAATAATATGAAATTATAAGAGTATATTTTGCGAAGGCTGCGCACTACAGATTGAACATATACAAAAAAGTAACAGATCGCTGCCAAGAGTTGATAATACATACCTCTTTATTAGGACTGGTTTTAGATCATCATTAAATCCGCCGTACGCTAAGGGAGAGAACACATGAAATGCAACTCATATTTGTCATTCTAAGTTGTCTGGTATACATGCTCATGAAAAGATAATAAGATCTCATGTAGGTACTTAAGACATTTAAAACAACTTACATTGACAACATTAGAAGACCTATCACTCTTCTTGTGGTACACACTATTTTACTCCTTTTTTGTAGCCGTGGGAGTGACGCTTTGGTGTCCCAGACGCAGCATCCAGTGCAGGAAGTGGAAAGAAGAGAAATATTACGACTATGTGCGTGTTAATTGTGATCGAGCTCGAAGCACCTCGTAAGTGAAATTACCTACCTCTACATCTGTATCAACATGGATACTCTGCAAATAATACTTAAATGCCAGGCAGTGGGTTAATCGAAGCACCTTCACAACAATTTTCTGTTATTCCAAGCTCGAACGGGTCGCGGGAAAAACGAATACCTATACCTCTCAGTGATAACTTTGATTTCCCTTATTTTATGATGATGATCGTTTCTCCCTATCTAGCTCGGCGTCAACAAAATATTTTCGCATTTGGTGGAGAAATCCTGGTGATTGAAATTTCATGAGACCATCCCACCGCAGCGCGAAACGCCTTTGGGTTAATGATATCCACTATAAATCCTGTAGCATGTCCGTGACACTCTCTACCCTATTTCTCGATAATACAAAAGATGCTGCCCTTCTTTGAACTTTCTCGATGTACTCCGTTAATCCTATCTGGTAAGGATCCCATATCGCGCAGCAGTACTCCAAAAGAGGACGGACAAGCGTAGTGTAGGCAGATTCTTTCGTCAATTAAGTGTAACTTTTAAAGTGTTTTGCCAATAAAACGCAGTCTTTGGTTCGCCTTCCACACAACATTTTCTATGTGTTCTTTCCAATTTACGTTCTTCGTAATTGTAATTCCTAGGTATTCACTTGAATTTACATTTGATTGATTTATCGTGTAACGTAAGTTTAACAGACTCCTTTTAGCACTCATGTGGATGAGCTACACTTTTCATTATTTGAGGCCAATTGCCAAGTTTTGACCATGTAGATACCTTCTCTAAATCGTTTTGCAATTTATTTTGATCTTCTGATGACTTTACTAGACGATAAATGATAGAATCATCTGCAAAGAAGCCAAGACGGCTGCTTAGATTATCTCCCCCTAGTGCTAGGTCACCGGATACACAGGATTGGAAATGAATGATGGAGAAGACGTTATTACCTATTGCACATATTTGTGTTATATGGATGTATTAATTGAGTCAATGAAGAAACCTGTGTATGTTTATGTGTTAAAAACATATTTACGTTCTATATGTACACTCCAATGTAATTTGTATAAGAAAGAAGTGTAAAATTAGTGTCTAAGATTTGAGGGCAAACATTCTCCCGGTGGGGACTGTAATGAGTGTATCATGGAGGGATTGTGCTGCATTCGTGCAAGACACACTGGCTCCATCCAAGGCCTTAAGTTCTGGGTTGCGATAAGCTACAACTCTCGCTCGCATTTGGAATTACTGGAGAGGACGCTGACCAGTTCTCGGTACGTGCAGAATGTTGTTAGATTCGCTCTTTTGCCGTTCTTGGAACAAGAAGATGACGTGTTCTTCCAACACAAAAATGCTCAAATGTTCAAACATATGTGAATTCCTAAGTGACCAAACTGCTGCGGTCATTGGTCCCTAGACTTACACACTGTTTAAACTAACTTACGCTAAGAACAACAAACACACCCAGGCCCGAGAGAGGACTCGAATCTCCAGAGGGAGGGGCCACGCAATCCGTGACATCGCACCTTAAACCACGCGGCCACACCGCGCGGCACAAAAAAGCTCGCACACACAGTGCGCATGAAACTCAAAATTGCTCTGGGAGAAGTACAGCGACTTCTCTCGGCAGGACGATCTCCGAGCTTGTCTCCAATAGAGCACGTGTGGGATACGATGCACGAGAAGTGACTCATGCGACTCGTCAACCAACAGCTGTTACAGAATTACGTGAACAGGTCTAGCAGGAGTGAAATAATGTATCCCAAGACAGTATTCGCCGCCTTTACCATCGACTGGATGTCAGAGTCAGCGCTTGCATTCCAGCCCGTGTACTAATATGGGTGTTTCAGCATTGTTCGATACCTGATACCTCAGACCCGCTTGAGCCATTGATCTGTAAATGTAATAACTTCATGTACACCATATGCACTGCTGCAATAAAAAATCTTGAGTGGTTAAATAAATTGGCGTGCATGGAGAGAAAGGAAATGAAAGGAAAGGAAAGGAAAGGAACAATTGATGACAGCTGCATCGGGACTGAATACAGAAATAGCCGCAGCAAGTGACAATGTCTGATGGACCAGAATCTGAACCCGATATCTGTTGCTTACTTAGTATTTGTGTTAACCACTTCACGACCCGGACACAGTATTTATCGTATTTGCACGGACCATGACAGCACGCCTCCCGACTGTCCCACATTCTCACCTAGCGCCGCCTACTTACATTCCCCGTCTATGTCCATGGTCACTAGTCTCAGATTCCCACACAGTTACATGAATACGAGGTGTCTCTTCTTTCGGACATGTCCAAAATAACGGACACCATGAATTCTTATACTCTTGAATGACTTGGAACTCTAAAAGGGTGTACCATGTTTTTTCGGGTAGTGTATTAGCTGTACGTTTTGCAACTTAAGTAGCGATGTACAGTGGAAGTTGTTTTCGTGAGTCCATTAACAGGTCACACACATTAGGAAACCATTGATTTCACTTTCACTTACTGCGAACTGGAGGTAGAAAAGGACGCGAGCGGGGCACCAGACAGACATGAGTTCCAGACAGACAAGATATCTAGACATCATCCTCAGAAGACCAACGGCCTACAGCAAATATTATATGAATGATCATTTCACTTAATTAAGCTTCTACACTAAGAAGTATTTGTAAAAGCTTGCCCGTATGAACCTCAGGACGAGGGTTATTGATTTTTATTGTACATTTGCCTTGATATACCTATATATAAATCACTTTCATTGTGACCAGTACTTGAACCTAAGCCTCTGATTAGAACAATAGAATCTGGCGCTTCCATGGTTCATGATCTGTAGTACGACATGTTATCATGTATACCCAGTTTTTTTTTTTTTTTTTTTTTTTTTTTTTTTTTTTTTTTTTTTTTACAGAGGGCAGATAATCCTCTGAGAGAACACGCTGAGCTACCGTGCAGGCGTAATGTCAGCTGTATGGGGACTGCATACAGAATTAGCGACAACAAGTGACAGTATGTGCTGGACCAGGATTCGAACACGAGATCACCTTCTTACTAGGGAAATTATTGGCCAGATTGGCCAGTTGTTCTGGTAACTGATTGGAGAATAAAAAATATCTTACTCATACTGAAGTTATAAATTAGTTTCTGTGCTGTACACAGTTTCGTTTCGTTATTTCGATAATTACCTCCTTAGCCACACATCCATGTCATTCTGTACTGTCTCCAACCACGGAGATCTGAAAAATCTCAGAGTGATCACGTTTCATTCCTGTACGTAACCCTCATATTCCAGAACGGGACAATCTCAAATCCCGGTTCACCGCTGATCTCAGCGTCAGCTAAGTAAATATGTTGCCACCCACGTCCGATTACGGCACAGTGCTACATCTTCTGCCCAGGAAATCCGTTGCTCAATTAAACTCCCGCATTTGTAGAACATTTGCCATCCGATATTATGTACTGGATTCTGTAGGCGGGACAGTCATCGAGATAATCACGCATTTAAAAAGACACTCAGTATGGATGATGGCGACGATGACGATAATGCCATTCACATTTGACTGCTTCACCATTTCAGTTAACGCAGCTTAAAAGCGTAGGCCAGCACAAAGGTTTCTGAGTGCTAACGTATTGTGCCATGAGTAAATCTGCATACCGAAATTCATGCAAGAGAACTATTTCAGCTTCCAAACATATAGCACGCAACTATTAGTAACTAGTTCTATGGACTGGCGTTTACATTGCCTGCACCATGTTGCACGACATGGCAGTAGCGACGACTGAAATAAATATGGTAAGTGCCTGAGCAAGATTCCCTTCCAATTCTCGTGGAAATTCGTTACACCTTTCTTTCTATTGTAGCTAGGAGACAGGCGAGTCAGAAATCTTTCTGGATGAAACATAACGATGACCGTAAAGTCATCGTTGGAGAAGCCTGAGATAAGCGGCGGACAAGCGAGGCAAATAAGGTCAGCGGAACGTCACTTCGTAATTACGAATTTACAGTGGTGCTCGGTGACCACGACCCCTCACATAATAACTAGTCATTACACTGAGTGGAGCGCAATTACGGCAGAAATATCTGAAGGTCACCTCCACGTAATCGATGACAGGGGCCCCTTCCAAACAATAAACTTCGAAGTAAAGGTTGTCATCACAAATCACCTGCTCGTTAATCACGATCGGGCGTTGCAGTAGTTCCAGCACAAGGTCGCAGGCTGACACACGATGTATTACACACTAGTGAGGTGGAGCTCTTTATCTCACACACAGACTGACTGTGTTTCATCTGAGACACGAGAAACTGCTAATCCAATAACGAACCCCAGTACTCTATCATTCTGGTATCAGCTGTTTTTTCGCTCCAAATTTATTACGGTACATTACTTTAATCAAGGAGACAGAAGCTTCTCTTCACGATGTTTGTCTGTAAGGAGCTCCATCCCTGTTTCGCATCGAGTTTACACCTATATTTCGCAAGTCATTTTACGGTGTGTACTGGTGGTTACTTCCGAGTACCATAATCATTCCTCCTCTTCCCTATTCCGTTTGCAAACAGAGGAGCGAAAGTACCCTCATTTTGAATTGCAATTTTCATGTGTTCGCTAGATCGTCATTCGGTGGGTGGGAGGAATTAATGCTTCATCTAACTTTTCTTGAAACGCACGGACCAAGAATTTTAACTATAAGGCTCTCCGTGATGTACCGGGGGTTATAATTAAACTTTCCCTATTTAACACATTATAACACGGAAACTAACTATTCTACAAGTATCAAACCTGGCAGCATTAACGTCAAGGACATGGAAAAGAGAAAAAATGCAGAATCAATTCAATTGAATTACTTTAATGTGCTGCTACGGTACATCACACCATTACATACCGATACCATTGCTGTTACAAAAGGGGGCTCAATATGGCGGCCATCAGTGCCCAGAAGAGACTGAAAGTGGAGGATTGCATTCTGCACAGCAGAACGAATCGTGCTCGTAGGTATGCTAGCTACCTCTCTTGACATGCTACGCTTGAGATCAGGTGCAGTCTTTCAGGTAGCCCCTCAACCACAATTGCGTCGCTCTTCTTTAGGGCGAGTATGACGTGCTGGCGAAGCATATCGCAGTAACGCTGGCCAGTCACACTCCAAGTTTTTGGTCCTTGAGCGCCTACCTGTTCAAAAAAGAAAGAGTCAAAGATGAATGAAGCCGTGAAGCCACACCATTCACCTCACAGAGGAACTTCATGCACAGTGACTGGAGATGAAGATCCACACCCTCGACAATTCTTCGCGTTCCATCACCCGTCAGAGAAAAATGAGCTTCGTATGTCCATAAGGCGGTCTAAGGCGCTGCAGTCATCGGCTGTGCAGCTGGTCCCGGCGGAGGTTCGAGTCCTTCCTCGGGTATGGGTGTGTGTGTTTGTCCTTAGAATAATTTAGGTTAAGTAGTGTGTAGGCTTAGGGACTGAAGACCTTAGCAGTTAAGTCCCATAAGATTTCACACACATTTGAACTTTTTTTTGTCCATAAGGTGGTGTAGGACCAGCCCTTCTCAAATTCAGTCCTTGCGAGAAAGTGGAGAGTGAAGTCAAGACGTAGTTCTGTATCCTATGGTGGAAGCTGCTGTTCGATATGGATCTTGTATGTATACCAACGGGATGTTCAACTGTCTGGACCCAGTACGCGCGCTACCTGACGATCCGGAATTGCATTCAGCGTTGTCTACCATAACAGCAGTGATTTAATGACCTACCTGTGGTGCAAATGGTCGTCGGCTGCTTTCCGGAGCGACGCCCAGATCATGGTTCCAGTTGATTCAAACTTCTTCATCATGCCCCGCACAGCAGGTAGAAACAGAGGACTCTTACGTAATCCTTTCATACAGGGATATTCTCGAAGTGCAGCTTCAGCTTCATCAATATTGTCCTGCTCCTTTTGTCCAGGCTCATGTTGATATGCCGGGCGATAATTGTTGAACTATATGAAAAAAACTAAATTAGTTACAAACTATGTCCTCAAACACTTTATTCAACATCTAAAGGTCACTACAGATATTCGGATTTAGGTTATGACATGTTCGATATGCCTGCCATCATCGGCCATGACATGGCGCAGACAGGTAGCGAAATTCTGCATGACCCGCTGAAGTGTCGGAACATCGATGATGTCGATGGCCTCCTGAATGTCTGTTTTCAGCACAACAATGGTTTTGGGGTTGCTTCTGTACACCTTGTCTTTAATATAGTCCTACAAAAAGGAGTTACTTGTGTTCAGATTCGGAGAAGATGGCGACCAATTGAGGTTCATGCCAGTGGCCTATAGGTACCGCAGATCCAGAATGCGGTCCCCAAAGTGCTCCTTCAGCACATCACTCTCCTGCTTTGATGGGGCCGAGCTCCGACTTGCAAGAACCACATCTTGTCGAAATCAGGATCATTATGGATAGTGGGGATGAAACCTACCATTCGGCAGCCATCGCTCCATCAAGGAATATCGCACCAATTATTCCATGACTGTACATTGCACACCACATAGTCACCTGTTGAGGGTGAAGAGATTTCTCGATTGCGAAATGCGGATTCTCAGTCCCCCAAATGCACAAATTTTACTTATTAACGAACCCATCCAAATGTAAGTGGGCTTCGCATACTAATCCCCATCATGCCCCTCAGCTTCGACATTGTTGTCAATATGACGAACATTGTTAGTTTGAAACTTCCTGGCAGATTAAAACTGTGCGCCGGACCAAGATTCAAACTCGGGACCTACCAACTGAACCACCCAAGCACGGGTTTTAATCTTCCAGGAAGTTTCATATCAGTGCACCGTCGGCTGCGAGAGTGAAAAACTCATTCTAGAATCGTTGTTAGTTTATTAGTGTATACCCAAAATAAATGATCATCCAACTGTTATTCTTTCGTTACACTTCCGGTTTGTTTGATTATTTTATCTATCGATTTGAAACTGTATTCCCGTATTCAACGTTCTCCATTTACGTTGTAGTGCTGCAGATGACATCAATTGTGCATACAACGGGACAAAATACTCTTTGTTAGCGGTTCACATCCCACAGTGCTATAGCTAAGAATGGCATTTTTTTTGTTTTCTTTTTGGTGGGGAGAGTGTAATATTTATTGATTTGCAGCCATCATATTCGGCAACAAGAAGCTTTTCTTAGAGCTGTTGAGAAGTCAGCAGTGGCAAGGTGACGTAATGTGGTGTGAGGAGCCGATGACAGATAATGTGCCTGCCGGAGTGGCCATGCGGTTCTAGGCGCTACAGTCTGGAACCGCGGGACCGCTACGGTCGCAGGTTCGAAACCTGCCTCGGGAATGGATGTGTGTGATGTCCTTAGGTTAGTTAGGGTTAAGTAGTTCTAAGTGCTAGGGGACTGATGACCTCAGATGTTAAGTCCCATAGTGCTCAGAGCCATTTGAACCATTTGAACAGATGGTGTGCTCGGTACGGGTATCGTGAGAAATACCGCCTAAATTGTAGTCCTTATCCGCGATTGCCAGCTACGTTTGGAAGTTATGCCCCAAAATGGTAATCTTCTATTATTCATATTACATAAACTGCACAGTGTGTTTACTTGCATTTCATATTTAAAGCATCTCTCATTCAATTATTTCACAAGTATTAATAATCAGCAGAATAACAAACAATTGATAAACGAAAAGGCAGACGAACCACCGATGGGAATCGGCTGTAGGATTACTTTGTTTGTATTTCTAGGTAACTGACGATTACCAGGTGCCGGAGTTAACTGAGAGCATACTTCATTTTCTTTTTTTTCCTGTTAGTTATTCCCCTTCTTTCATTCAGAGCTATTATATGTTTCCTTTAACATTATTCACTGTGAAGAACAGAATCAGGAACTTTCTTTACACTTAATGTGACAACAAAGAAACAAGCAATGAACAAACAATAAACATTTGGATAGCAGAATAAACATTTGGATAACAGCGGTGAAAAACAAACATTTGACGGAATATAAGCGGACAGGCGTGAATATACGTAGTTGGGGTTATAGATACCCGGCAAGAGGACACAATATATAGTTACAAGACACCAGTACCAGATTAATGTACAAAACAAAAACATGTCATACAGCATGTAGGAGAGTAACTTTTAAATGTTTATAAAGGTGATACACAAACGTTTACGTTTGTAAATATTTTAAGAGTACGGACGCAAGGCGACGGTATTATTTATAATACAGATGAAATAACGCTTAAAAATAAGCTAAAGGCTGCAGAAGTGGGCGACGCTAAACTAGGTGTACAGTTGAAGCAATTCTGATAGAATCCTGCCTCGGGCATGGATGTGTGTGATGTCTTTAGGTTAGTTAGGTTTAAGTAGTTCTAAGTTCTAGGGGACTGATGACCTCAGATGTTAAGTCCCATAGTGCCCAGAGTCACTTGAATTCAGATAGCAAAAAGTAATGGAAATAACTAATACTGCCTTGAGATAATGTACACATTATGCCAAAATAAGCATATCATTACAGTTCAGAATGTATTGAACGGCGAAGTGGTTCTGCTGTAATGAATTATGATACATTGATAGGCTAGAAATAGCCATGTCAATGAGGTGTATGGTAAATTGAGATTTATGGCTATAAGGCGACAGAAAAGTTGGCCAATTATTTTCGAAGGGAGAAAAGAGGTAAGCGGAGAGTTATGGTTATTAGGGGACAGAAAAGTCGACCAATTATTTACGCAGAGGGAGAAAGGAGAAGTATTGTTACTGGGTGACAGGAAAGTGGGCCGATCATTAATGAAAAATGAGGGAGGAAAGGCAAAATGCAACGTGTAAGTTGGCCATTAAGTAGTATTTATGGGCGAAGTAGTTTCCTCCAAGCATTTTATGTAGTACAAGGGAGTAGACATATTGTCGACGTTAGACACAGCACTGACATGGAAATCTCTTAAAAGACATGGACGTAGTAAATAAGGTCTAAATAGAACGCCACGTAATATGAAGTACTGGTTTTAAATATGAAAGGACGGAAAAATAAATGTCTAACTAAAATTAATTAGCCCCTACGGATTACAAAGTCACACAATGTTTGTATTTGAAATTGAATAGAAAATACACTTCCATTACATGAATAGAGTTCCATTAGCACTTTTTCTAGCGACAATGACACACAAATGTAGAAGGAATGATACCTCACACTGTAGAATGAAGCAACTATTTGGTAAATGAGTGTTTGTGCATTATGTTTGAAACAAGATCCTGAAATGTTCTCTCGATGTATCTGTGAATCGCAGTTGTGAGCCTCCGCAGACAAGATTTAAAGAACGTAACTGGTGTCGCCGGCTAACGGCGTGACTCATTAGGGAACTGGGTCGGTAGCAGCATATGTTGCGAGCAAACACAGATCTCTTCAAGAATGCGAAGGGCAATGCCCCAGATGAATGTAGCTACATCTGCGACCACAGCAAAAACATTGATGGATCACTGTCTTAGTAACACTGGATTTGTTTAAAAACGCACTAAATCAGAGCAAAACATTATGTATGGTGTATTTTTATTGTAATAGTGTATGAAAATATGTCTATTCTAAATTTATTTAAAATGTTATAAAACTAATTTAAGGCATTTTGTACTGCCTCATGCAATTCTACTTGTGCAGTACGCTGAGGTTGGATATGGAAGAATGGACTGACAGTTGTTGAATTCAAACCACTTTGGAAAGCCTGGAGTTTCAACGCGAGATCACATAATGAATAACAGAATCATCAATATGGGTTGTTGTTGTGGGCTGCTTGCGTATTTTCTGGTAAAAGGTGTGAGTGTAATGTTCTTCCGTCTCCACATATCTGTGAAATGTACAGATATTGTGTTTATTGTATTTGTGACCATGTGAAGTTGATGTGTTTATTGACGCATTCAAATATAATTAAGTGCAGAACTGCATGGTGCTGACATAATAGAAAGAAAAATTGTAAAGCGTAAAGAATGTTTCATCGTATAGAAAGGACGGCAATGCGCTTTAGTAACTGCGTGGCAGTGTAACTTCTCTAAATATATTTTGTTGAATTTAATGGACGGCAATGCGCCGATACTAGAGGTGTAGCAGTTGGTCAGTTTAAAGAACAGCAGTGTGCCAAAAGAGAGTAACAATGTAAATTCTTCATGAGAATTATTTTATTGAATTTAATGGACGGCAATGCGCCGATAGTAGTTTAACAGCAGTATACAATTTCTGATTAATTGAAGTCTAGCTAGAAAATAGCAGACTGCTACAGAGTATTTTAGCAGGAATGATAGATTTTAAGTTAATAAAAGACTACGAACAACGTAGAAAGTGCAGAATAATCTATATCTACTTGATCTACATGATTACTCTGCAATTCACATTTAAGTGCTTGGCAGAAGGTTCATCGAACCACAATCATACTATCTCTGTACCATTCCACTCCCGAACGGCGCGCGGGAAAAACGAACACCTAAACCTTTCTGTTCGAGCTCTGATTTCTCTTATTTTATTTTGGTGATCATTCTTACCTAAGTAGGCTGGGCTCAACAAAATAATTTCGCATTCGGAAGAGAAAGTTGGTGACTGATATTTCGTAAATAGATCTCGCCGCGACGAAAAACCTCTTTGCTTTAATGAATTCCATCCCAATTCGCGTATTATATCTGCCACACTCTCTCCCCTATTACGTGATAATACAAAACGAGCTGCCCTTTTTTGCACCCTTTCGATGTCCTCCATCAATCCCACCTGGTAAGGATCCCACACCGCGCAGCAATATTCTAACAGAGGACGAACGAGTGTAGTGTAAGCTGTCTCTTTAGTGGACTTGTTGCATCTTCTAAGTGTCCTGCCAATGAAAAGCAACCTTTGGCTCGCCTTGCCCACAATATTATCTATGTGGTCTTTCCAACAGAAGTTGTTCGTAATTTTAACACCCAGGTACTTAGTTGGATTGACAGCCTTGAGAATTGTACTATTTATCGAGTAATCAAATTCCAACGGATTTCGTTTGGAACTCATGTGGATCACCTCACACTCTTCTTTATTTAGCGTCAACTGCCACCTACCACACCATACGGCAATCTTCTCTAAATCGCTTTGCAACTGATACTGGTCTTCGGATGACGTTACTAAACGGTAAATTACAGCATCATCTGCGAAAAACCTACGAGAACTGCTCAGATAGATCAGGAACAGCAGTCACAGGACGCTTCCATGGGGAACACCTGATATCACTTCAGTTTTGATCGATGATTTGCCGTCCATTACTATGAACTGCGACCTTCCTGACAGGAAATCACGAATCCAGTCGCACAACTAAGACGATACCCCATAAGTCCGCACCTGAATTAGCAGTCGCTTGTGAGGAAAACTACTTTGAAAATCTTTACTGTTAAAAGAATAATATAATTAGCATAGAAAGTGTTACAAAAGATTAATGATTATGGAATAGAAGGTTATACACGAATTTATTGAGGGTAACAAATAGTTTTTCTAATCATAAAATACTTAATTCTATGATTATATAAGTTGATTAATAGCATGAGAATGAAAAAATGTAAAATAGATTCTATTTGGAAAAACAATAACAAATTACAAGCTTAGTGGAATTGTATGGCTTTTGAGATAATAGCTAAAAACATTATAAGAATTTGTTTATTTCCAAAATTGATTGTTCTCTGTGAGACCATCGAAATTTTTGGAAATTTCAGAAGCAGGGAGATGTTTAATATTTCTGGCTTTGCATCCATCATATTCGGGTTACAAAAAGTTCTTCTTCGAGAAGTTGCGTCTCCGCGATTTGCTGCTGCATTCTGAAGTTGCGCCCCAAAATAGCGATCTATTGTCAATATTACACAAACTTCACAGCGTATTTATTTGCATTTCATGTTTAAAGCATCTCCCAGCAGCGTGTTATCATTCCATTATTTCACAAGTATTAATAACCAGCAGAATAACAAAAAACTGCTAATCGAAAAGACAGACGAACCACATCGGTGATCTTCAGATCGCATCTAAATTGGATGGTGGGTGAAGTGGATCGGCTGTAAGATCAGAGCTGGTTCAGCAGTGTCGGAGGACAGACATGTTGTCTGCCGCGGCCGGTGTTAGTTAATTCTTTATTAGTAATCTATGGTTTGTTAATAGAGCTGGTTCGGAAGCCTCAGAGGATTGACATGTTGACTGCCGCGGTCAGTGTCAGCTTAAAACTTTATTAGCAATATACGATTATACGGACGTGTAGCTGAGAACAGTGAGATTGTAATTGCAGAAATACGCAGGTCATTAATTTGTTGAAGAATAGAAATGATTTGTGAGTCTAAAGTGGAATGTCATTGTACAGTTTCTCGTTTCTGCCAATAAAAAAAGGAAGTGGCATCCCGTATCAACGAACTGATTGGAAATTTAATCATTTCCAGAATATACAATTCCACGCCAAGAGCTTCTTACAGTATCACGTTAAAGGATTCACGACCTAGGTGCTGTTTTCTGCGGAGGGACAACAACTGTAGAAGACTGCAGGTTGGTGAACATTTATTAGAACGTATGCATTCCACTCAGGGCGATGCAAGCAGATAGGTTAGTACAAGAGATATCAGCGACACATCATCTGTGGGTGGTAACACAGAGAAGGTATGAAGCAGAGAAATATTTTTGAGGGAAGAGGTTTATCATACTCCACGTATAAATATCACCCTCTCTTTCCCCACTAAGACACTCTCTTTTTCAAATTGCCGTATGGGGTTATCAGTCTTCTGGCTCGATAAAGCCCGTCACAAAATCCTTTTCTTTTTCAGCCTCTTCATCTCGGAGTATTACTTTCACCCTACGCCCTCAATCATTTACTGCGTATTTTCCAGTCCCTCTCTTCTCCTAAGGCTTTCTCTGGTACCTTGCAAGGTATTCCCTGATGTCTTAACACGTGTCTCATAATCCTGCCCCTTCTTCCTGTTAATGTTCTCCATACGAACCTCTCTTGCCTGATTCTGTGGAAAACTTCGTTTCTCCTATTGCTCCACTTAATTTTCAACATCCTTCTGTAGCACCACATCTTAAACACTTAGTCTATGATTCACTTACATACAATGTCTTGTTCTAAATTCACATTGATCCGCCAAAACGTTATGACCACTACCCACCGTGACGTTGGATGCCATCTGTTGGCGTTACAGGGACAGCACACGGTAAGAAAAGTATGTAGACGGAGCAGACATGGACGGGGTATCACTCTAGAGAAGATGTGGGCTGCAAATGGGGAAAATCATTGAGATAAGTGACTTCCACAAAGGGGAGATTATTATTAGTGCCTGTGAACGAGTATCTAGGAAACGGCGAACGTTCACATGCTACTGTGGTGAGCATTAAGGAGAGATGTGGAGGACAGTGTAACTACCACTAAGCGCTAAATGGTTGGACGTCTACGGCTCTTCACAGAACGTGGAGCTCGGAGGCTTCTCTGCTGTGTAAAGTAGGATAGATGGTGATCTGTGGCATCTCTTCCCGAAGAGCGCAAATGTTTCGGAGCACACCGTTCGTTGTACATTGTTGAACATGGAGCCCCTACTTGTTCGCATGTTGACCCACCGAAGTTATCGATTACGATTTCAGTGGACACGGGGCCATCGAGAGTCCACCATCGATCAATGTAAACGTGTCGGCTCTTCGGGTGAATCACATTTTTATTACACTAGGTCGCTAGACGTCTACAGAAACGCCGTCATCGAGGTGAACGGCGACTCTAAAACGTGCAGCGCGCCATGACCGCAGTCTGGTGAAATCAGTATTATGCTGTAGGAGCAGTATTATGCCATGGGAGACAGTCTCCTGCCCTTGGTAGAAATCGAAGACACACTGACAGCTTGAGGTCTTCCCTGACGGCAATGGAGTCTTTCTGCTGAATAATTCTCGGAGCCAGAATTGTGCTACAGTGGTTTGAGGAGCGTAATAGTGAACCCACGTTGCTGTCTCAGCGACCAAATTCTGGTGATGTAAATCCTGTAAAACAGATATTTGTCCCTATCGCCATCACCGCATACGAAAATCAGCGGCTCTTTATTTACGCGAATTACATGACCTGTGCGTAGACATCTAATGCCACATACCTCCGCAAACACAGCAACAAACTGTCGGATCCCTGATACTTATGATCAGTGATGTATTTCGATCCAAAGACGGACAAAAAAGATATTAGCCAAGTGATCAGAACGTTTTGGCTCATCAGTGTATATTCTTAGAAATTTCCTCCACAAATTTTTGAGACTAGTTGACTTACTGTGGTCAGATATGCCATCTCCACCTGTGCTCAACAGCTTTCAATATCGTCCTTGGTTCTCTGTATAGTATTATTTTCTTCGAAGGTAGCAAAATTTTTTCGTCTACTTTTTCATTCAAGTGATCTAAGCACTATGGGACTTAACATCTGAGGTCATCAGTCCACTAGACTTAGAACTATTTAAACCTAACTAACCTAATGGCATCACAAACATACATGCCCAAGGCAGGATTCGAACCTGCCACAGTAGCAGTAGCGCAGTTCCTGACTGAAGCGCCTAGAACCGCCCGGCCACAGCGGCCGGCTGTCTACTTTTTGATGATGTTATCGCTAATCTCATTTTTTATGCTGCTTTTTAATTCCGTCGTTCTTCGGTTTACTCTTGCCATCTTGCCCCTGCTTCTTGTCGATGGTCTCCATGTGGTCCTTAATGCGCCAGTTCTGTGGAGAACTACTTCATTCATTATCTTGTCACTCCAAATTTTGACATCCTTCTATAGCACCACATCTCAAACTCTTCCATTCTCTTCTTTTCCAATTTTCCCCACGCTTCATGACTAACTACCATACAATGCTGTGCTCTAAAAGCACTTTGTCACAAATCCATTCCTTAGATCAAAGCCTATGGTTGATACAAGCAAACTTCTCTTGGCCAGGAATATCCTAGCCTGTGCTAATCCGTTTTTTATGTCCTCCGTGCTTCGCTCGCCAGGCGCTACCTTGCTTCCAATTTACCAGGAGTCCTCAATTTCACCTACTTCCTGGTCCACAGTTGTGATGTTAAGTTTATCGCTAATCTCATTTTTGCTTCTCCTAATTAATGTCGCCTTTCTTCGCTTTCCTCTCATCCATATTTTTTACTCATTAGACTGTTCATTCCATGGACATACGAGGGCGTGCTGGAAAGTAACGTCTTCGAATTTTTAATTTGAAAATTCTTAAAGTTTTTTTTAAAGTAATGCGATAATATTCACATTCTACACCGTTATTCTTCATACCTATAAATTTATTTCTCTAAATAGTCACTTTTCTCCCAACGAGCGACTAGTTTATTGGTACCGCAACCGTAGAATGGTTGTTGACGTAGCCACAATCTTACCTTTGCTTGCACCCCTTCATCACTAACAAAGTGAAGTTCGCCAAAGTAGTTCTTTAAATTTTGGAAACAGATGGGGCTAATTCGGGATTGTATGGAGAACAGTTGTTCATTTCGCAGTATGTTGTCGTGGTGGAGGAGATGGTGCTCGATATGAGAACGAACTCTTCGAATGCGGAACTCGATTACAGCTTTCTTGTTTCTTGCTCTGTATCATAGTTACGTTACAAACCGCCATGTTACAAGCTACAATCCGGAACCCTGTGGCGGCAGAGGGGAGCAACTCGCGACTGTGAAGTGGGAAAGTAGACCGAGTAATCTGCATTACATGTAACACGTTAACCGAGTAGTCTGCATGACACGTAACAAGTCGACCGGGTAATCTGAATGACAAGTAAAACATCAACTGATATGGAGAACAGAATAAAAAATACGAACGCATTATTTTTCAACACAAATCAGATAGCAGCAATTGTGTCATTCGGTGCGTATTAGCAATACTAGCTAGAAAATAGGGATTTTTTGGGGGAGGTGGGGGTGGTCGGGGCAGATTCTATAGCTCAATTAGAACACAAGAATCATTTCAATAGATTTAATACTACATTATCTAGTAGGACAAATAAGGAGGGGAAACGGTTATCCTGCTTCGATAGGCCTTTATAGCTGGCTTTATTGTCTGAGAGTTTTTGTCTTTTTATGGATGGCCAGGAAGAGGATGAGAAGCTTCTCACATGGTGCTGAGAGACGACGTGTAATTCTCGGATCTTTCCCTAAATCACTTAAAGTTAGTGCCAAAACGGTTCCTTTCAAAACGTCACAGATCATTTGCTTTCCAAATACGATCTTGAGCACCGTTATCCAGTGGCCTCGTTGCTACATTCAGTAACTGCAAACAGAGATTTGCAGCCGCAGATAGTGTGACTGAACATACCAGACTTAACCTGAAAATTATAAAATAAGAATGTACTGGGCGATGCAACGGTTTTGTACTCTGGTAATTGTATGTTTAATACTATATGTCGCAAATCTCTGTTTGCAGTTACTGACTGTAACGGAAATAATTACAAAGACTTTCAGCGCATATATTTTTTTTATTTTTTTTATTTTTTTTTTTTTTTGTAACCATGTAAGGGCCTTATGTTTCAATTGCTGTCAGAGGTAGTGTGACTGAATATAACAGATTTTACATGAAGATTTAAAATAAGACCGTTATGGGCCATGTAACAGTGTTGTACACTGCTAACTGCGTTTGTAATACTACACGTCATCACTTAAAAAAATAGTTGATTTTAAAAGCAATTGAGACAATATATAAGAAACTTCTGAAAACTCTAATAAAGTTTTATTTAAAGTTTTTAAAATTTTCATAATTTTAGATGCGTATATTGGAAAAAGTGTAGCGAGTCGGGGTTTTGTGAGAGTAGATATTGAGCGTCAGCGAAAGAGGGGCGCAGAGATCATTATTTTGTCATCGATGATGGGAGGGAAAACGACGCTTCATGGGCGGTGGTACAGGTTCTTTTCTTTGATCAGACGGTGAGGTATGAGTGAAACATTGGTGGTTCCACTGTTATTTATTGACATATAAGACCGTTTAAACAAACACTAATACACCGTATTTAACTCGCTCAATTCCTCGCAGCAAAGATGCGGCGCGGAGTCGTAGCGTACATATTCCAGGGAACGCTGACGGCTCGTGTTGCAGCGGAGCGCATAGCGGCGCTCTCTTCCACTCAGTAGCGTACCCGTGCGCGCCCGGCTAACCGAGCTGTCTAACGCCCTACTTCCCGAGCGTGAATGCGCGCTGGTCCAGGCGCGAATCCGCCCGGCGGATTAGTGTCGAGGTCCGGTGTACTGGCCAGCCAGTGGATGGTTTTTAAGGTGGTTTTACATCTACCTCGGAGAATGCAGCCTGGTATCCCCTATTCCGCCTCAGTTATACTGTGTCGGCGATTGCTACGCAAACAGCATCTACACATACACGTACACTATTAGTATTCTACCACACAAACATTTGGGGCTACACTCGTCTGTTATGAGAGATTCCCGGAGGGCCATACTGGGGGCCGAACCGCGCAGTAACCCCAGGTTCGGTGTGGGGCGGCAGTGGGGTCGGTGGACAGCTGTCGCCTGTTGTGGGGTTGTGAACCACTGTGGGCTACGGCGGGACGAAGCCTCTCCGTAGTTTGTAGGTCCTCGGTGTAATACATACATACATACATACCACACCCGTAACCCACCGCGGTGGCGACGAGGTCTTCTGCTTGTGAATTCGCTCGTTGCTTTATTAACAAGCGGGTACTGGTGACGTGGAGTGCTCCGTCCCGGAATCGAACCAGCGACCCTCAAGATGGCGTCTTATGCATAAGTTCATCAACCTCTAAGTTCACAGGTGACTCATTCAGTTACGCCGCAGTCCCTTCGCCCTCACCAGCCCCCTGGGCAAGTACCAGACGAACGTCTTTCTGGTAACATCTCGGATGGCATCTTCTGCGTCGACCTATTGGCACGATACCGACATCTCTCGTCGAGCAGTGTAGTGGCTAAGTCGTCGCAGTGAAGTATGGCGTTCGATGACTAACCATCGGTTCATCTGTCCAGGAGACGTTTCTTCTTTCTCCCCTCAAAGGACCATAACCTCAAGCCAATGTTGCTAAGTTTCTAGGGCGGCGTTGATCTGTGCTTCTCACGTTGGGCAGAAACGTGACCAATATCAACACATGTGCCGGCTTTCCATTGTTTCACAGCTCTGGCTGTCTCATACTGTGGGCCCTCAAGCTGTGTGGGCTCTCGGTTGGTAAAAGGCAGTGTGGGGAAGGATGCGTCTCAAACAGCCTCTCCTTCTCAAGTGCCCTTACCTGCCTTCTTGAGGTGGAGCTGTTAAGCCTTCGGGCAACTGAAGATTACGGGCGCGACGGTGTGCTGAACAACTTGTACACTGGTTCTGATGGCTGCATTTGCTGTGGTGGGATACTGCCCCAACTCGGCGAAGGCCACTCGCCTTGTCTTGGACTCCAAGGCATGCTCTGCCAAGCCGGGGCGTGGTGACATGTCCTCGGTCAGGTTAGATGGGTCCAGATCTCCGAACGTCTGGGGGACCGGCCCGGCACCTGAGTAGGACCGGGTCCCTGGCCTTTGGTGGGAACCTGGCCTAGTAGGGGGCGAAGGACGGAGAGTGAATCCGCTCTCCCGGAATGCGGGTGGCATTCGCCGATAAGGGAGCGGGTGAAAACTATGGCGGTGTGGCTGTTGAAGAGACCTAGTGCGCTGTACCCACGGAGTGCTAAACCTGGCAGCTCAGTTATTGATAGCTCTTGGTCAAGGGGCGGGACCGGTGAGCGAGCTGCTTATAGCCTCCCCCCATTCCAAAGAGGCCGGTCCGGGGTAAGAGACGTGCCTCCATTTTTCACTCTCAAATTATTCTAAAATGGCCGAGAATCAAGAGAGTGTTAATGCGTTAGATACTTGAGAAGTATCGAGCCTCGGGAATATCTCTGTCGCTGAGCGTCACGCGAAATTCCTAAGACTACTGGATACGAGCATCAGAAACGGTAAGACAAGCAATTTTGCTATCAATCATATTAGGGACTTCGTAGCCAACTGGGCATTCGCCCACTCTCAGTTAGAGGGTAGGGTAACTGAATTACAAAAGGAAAGTGAAAGACTCAGAAGTCAACCGGCCCGGACGTATGCTGCGGTTGCAAGAGCCCCAGTTGCCAAGGCACCGACAGCGAAAGAAACTATACAGGAGAACATCAGTGTTCATAAAACCTAAACCTGGCGATGACATTAAGGCTGTTAAATCAGTATTTGAGAAGTGCATTGATCCTAAGAAGGATAAGATAAATATAAACAATGTACGTACTGCAAAGAACGTGCTGATAGTAGAAACGGCCTCACAAGAGGACTGTCAAAAGATTTTAAACAATGAACAAATAAGGAACAAAGTGAAGTGTGAACCTCCTCGCAAGCGTAGACCTTTGATGTGTCTGTATGATGTACCTACATTCATGACAACAGACAATCTGGTGGACGCAATATATACACAAAATTTTGATGTAAACATGTCAACAGGAGAATTTGACGAACAGTTCAAGTTAGGCTTCAAAGTAGGTCCACGTGAGAAGTTGACAGTACACCACGTGGTAGAAGTCTCGCCAAGTTTATGGAAATTACTAACGAGAGTGGGTACGTTGTACGTTGGCTACTCTGCGTTGAACATAAAAGATTACCTGGCGGTGCCACGATGCACTAAGTGCCAGGACATAAATCACACTAATAAGTATTGTACGCAACCCGATGTCATATGCGGCCATTGTGGCCTGTCTGGACATATTAAGAAAGGCTGCCCTAATAAGGACAAAGCAGCAGTATGTGTACCATGCAGAAGACGAGGCCGTATGTGTGGTGGACATAAAGATTGTCCAACCCACAAGATGTTCTTAGACAGACTTATACAATGAACAGATTACGGAGATGTTGAAAATGGTACAAGTAAACGCAATGCGCAGCCAGATGGTTGCGCATGAGCTAAGGAAACTAGCGGAACAAGAAGAAATAGATGTTCTTCTGATACAAGAACCGAACTCCTTTGCGGGTCGAGTCCCTGGCTTTCCTGCAACACCACAAGTGGTGCAATTATAATATTGAACAAAACTATAAAAACTACGATATTAAGTCAATTCTGTACCGAGCATATTACGGTTGTACAACTCAATTTGTTGTCTTACAGTATGTACGTTGTTAACGTCTACTGCCAATTCAGACATGACTTCAAGATTTATCTTGATCAGTTGCATTGGTTACTAAGAGTTTTAGCCGGGCAGGCTATAATTGTAGCTCTAGATCCCAATGCTAAGTCCACACTCTGGCATAGTGATGTACAGGACGGTAGGGGTGCGGGGCTTGTTGATTTGATAATGGAAATGCACATGCATGTGCTAAACTTGCCTGGGTACCCCCCAACCTACTCAGGGAGGGCGGGAGCAAACTCAAATATTGATGCCACACTTGCAAGCGAGAGGGCAGCACCCCACGTCCATAACTGGCAAGTAAGAGAACGCTGCACTGTCAGTGATCATAACGGCATAACATCTGAAATAGCGACAACCATCGCGGATGTGCCAGACGAGTGGGTGGAACGATTCACCTATGCTCGGACAGACTGGGACCGCCTCGTGCAGGCGTTCAGTCCTCCAGAGTTTGGAGAGGACACAGGAAACATTGATGAAGCTGTGGAGGAGCTTGTGAGCTCCGTGCAAACGGCTATCACACTGGCTGTACCTCGAATAGCGAGATACATCTGCAGGGAGTCCACCCCGTGGACCCCTGAATTGACTGTGCTTAAACGGTCGGTCAGAAGGGCGCGAAGCAACTACCAAAGAAGCTTTGCCCATGAGGAACGGCAATACCACCTGCGTATTTATCGCCGTCTGAAGCAGAGGTGTAAGGATCAGTTGGACGGTGTAAGGCGGTTGTCCTGGGAAAGATTTGTGAACGATCAGTTGGGAACAGATCCTTGGGGGGTTCCTTAGATAATCGTTCGAGAAAAAATTAGATCGCCCATGTTGTTGTCTACAATACGTGCTGGGGATGGTGGCACGACCAAGCATTGGGAAGACTGCTGTTGGACACACGACTGCCAGATGACATCGAGGACCAGGATTCGCACGAGCAGCGGGAAATACGTCAGGCGCTCTCGAATCCGTACGTTAACGATACAAACGTTAACCCCTTCTCTGTAGAAGAGGTGGAAGCAGACATCTACACCTTTGCAAGGAAGAAGGCACCTGGTCCTGATGGGATCCCTGTGGAGATCTTGCAGGGACCCACACACTTCGTCTCCCAAGCACTAAGTCGTATTTACAACACCTGTTTACAAAAGAGCTATTATCCACGAAAGTGGAAAACTGCAGAAGTTGTAATCATCAGGAAAAGCCCTGATAAGGATCCAACGATGCCGAAATCCTATCGGCCTGTCTGCTGGATGTAATGGGCAAGGCATTTGAAAAGTTGCTGGCTGACCGACTTTTGAGTCACCGAACTCTGCACGGTATGAGTGATAGGCAGTTCGGATTCCGAAAGGGTCGCTCCACTCAGGATGCGATCAATAGGTTTGCCGGATTGTTCACTCTGCGACATCGAAGTATGTTCTTGGCATAATGATAGACATCTCAGGGGCCCTCGACAACCTGTGGTGGCCGGCACTCTTCTCTCGCCTAAGAGAGATTGGAAGACCGCAGCTGCTGTATGGCTATCAGGAGGCCTACTGTGATGGAAGAACTGCTAAAATAACGGCTCCTGGAGCCGTCGTATCTAAAAGAGTATCCCGTGGTTGTCCCCAGGGATCGGTGTGTGGTCCCATTTTCTGGGATATCACCATGGAACCATTGTGGAACGTCCTGCAGGAAGAACCTGCAGTTCTGGGTGTTGTTGCTTATGCGGATGATCTCGCAATTCTAGTGGAAGGTGTCACTCGCAATGTGATCGAGGACGATCACGACTGGCTATTGGACTCTTAACCAACTGGTGTGAGAAGACTAAAATGTCTATTGCACCACAAAAATCACTACATATGCTCTTAAAAGGCAAGTTAAATACGGACCCAACAGTCAGAATTAATGGCCATGCGGTGTCGCGACAGAGATATGCCCGTTACCTAGGGGTATATCTAGATGAGAATTGGAGTTTCATTCCGCATATTGAGCAAATAACGACAAAGTCCTTAGCTCTGCTCAATAAGATAATATCAACTGGACAAAGAAGGTTTCATCTGCCGTCAAAAGTAATAAATATCTATCACAACAGTATATTGGCACCAACAGTAGGGCACGCATCCAGTGTGTAGACACACAGGTTAGCTCTGGTGCGGCCTGCCACTGCTGTCAGGCGAATACAGAGGAACGTTCTGTTGAGATGTATTGGAGCATTCAACACAAGTCCAACAGATGTACTGTTGGTAATTATGGGTCTATGTCCACTAGACCTGATAATAAGGCAGCACGCAGCCTCCTACTGGCTGCGCAAACAGAACATCGACATGGTGCAAAATATAATGGCACTCCTCTGGTAAGCGTCAAATCCATCCGAGAAAAAATGCTCGACATTTGGGAGGACGAATGGGATGGGTCCACTACAGGCCGTAGAGTCCACGGGTTTCTACCCATAGTAAGGGAAAGACTAAAGAACAAGATAATGAAGCCTTCACAGGGCCCAGTCCATTTCCTTACAGGCCACGGACCCTACCCCACGTACCTGCATAAAATAGGTAAAAGGCCAACACGCAGGATCGTCAGAACACACAGTGTTTGAGTGTCCAATATACGAACAGGCTATCTCAGTTGAGAGACAGCTTCTGCAGACAAGAGATATAAATGATATACTAAGAAATGGCAAATTGTTCAGCAATTTCGCAAAATTGGTGAATAAAATCTCAAGGGAGGCCCAGCGAGCCTACCTTGGGAGAGGGTAAATGCGCTTCAGATCTAATGCGCAATTGTAAATATGTAAATACTACGTTTGTTTAAGTCTTGAATTGTAGTAGCTAGTAGTTGTTGTTAGATCAGTATGGTGGTGGGGAGAATAAAAGAGTAGTATAAATGGAGTGGTTTCTTCCAGTAGTAGCGGCCCGCCTCCACGTGGCTAGGGACGTGCAACTCACTGGCAGGATTCCAGAGAGGCTAAGAGGCCGATCATTCATATAGTGCACAATGTTGCGTAATAAATAGATAGTGTGCATGAATTAATAAACAACTTCTGTAATACTAATAGCAGAGATAGTTAGTCTTAATACACCCACTCAAAAGTGTCAGAAACTGGGTTGTATGTTTCACAAATTTGAAAATAAAAATTGTTTCACCCCTATGCTGGAAATAATATTACTGTGGATGAACTGTACAAACATAACGAGAGACAGCTCCACATGAACAGAGACTCCTTATGGGTTGTTAAATACGTAAAACAGAGTACCGGTAAATAAAAAGTCCATAGCACCAACAGTGGGATGAATTCAGACTGCTCCATTGACAAACTCGCCTCCACTCCGGGGCACACTGTTGATGTTACGGACTTCTTATTTACTTTGTTTCACGGAGTTCACAAGCCAATGAGGCGCCTCTGTTCTACACGTATAAGTGCAGTGTGCTCTTGTTATTTTTGTGCGATTCATGCACATACATGTTTCCTACAGGTAGACACTATCGAAACTGGTCACTGAAAAATAAAATTAAAATTAAAATATCACAGGAAGCGATCTTGGCTACCAAATATACTTATTATTCTTCTTTCATCGAATGAAGAAACTTTTGCTTGGCAGGCTTAGCCAGAATAATTTCACTGCGAAAAATGTCACATTCAAAGCTAAGTATAAAGAGAACAGCTAACAACATTATCAAGTTTCACTTTTTCGAGACGATAGTTAAAACTTCGTGAGTATTCCCTTTTTTGGAAAGAGTACTACTCTATAACATATACGTAACGATCCACTGACTTCAACAATATCCAAAGCATTAAATTATGTTCACTATTATCGGGAAGTTATACTATTACTAATCGTACCTTAACTAAATTACTGTCACCATTAGTCACATCGGGTTGATGCAACGCCGCTTGTGACGTCATTTAGGAGCCATGTAACACAGTATAGCTTCTGTTCGCCGGAATGTACTCATGTCGTGGGGTGAATTCTACATCTCCCTATAGTCTTACTTATTGAAGGCATAAAACATAAATAATCGAGGTCCGACAGTACAGTGCTGTTCTCTGAAAGCAGTAACGAAAACCGTTATAATGTTATACAGTCTCTTATGAATCATCCTCACTACTCTTTTTGTTTATTTACTGCGCTACACACGTTAGCTGGTCAACTATAGTTGACGTGCTATAGCTTTTTTACAGTATTAGTGGCTCCATTACCCGGCGTTGCCCAAATCAGTCACACGGCTGATGGCATGAAGACCATTCTCTCTATCACATATATAAAGGCGTCTATTCTGTAATGTCCCCTTAGAAAAATTAATGAATTACAGTGCTGATAAACCTCTTAGGTTATTTGATTTTCAAACAGCTGAGCAGAACTTAACGTACTCAGACATTTCGCTCTTCAATGATTCTGATCAACACTAAACTGAAACACAATATTTTTTTGGCTCAAACCAGTCTGACTTTCAATAATCTCTACAAAAGAATGGCCCTGATTAACAATAACCTATACCTTTCATGAATCACTTACCTCACAAAAATCATCGTTACTCGAACTACTGCAATACCGCGAGCGCCAATACTGCCAGCTAAATAAAAAATTTTAACTACTAAAGGCACTCACTACTGACAGGCATAATTAGCAAATAAAGGATTTTGATAGACAACAAACAATGTATTTACCTTAATAATGTTCAAAAGTCATATATATATATATATATATATACTCCTGGAAATGGAAAAAAGAACACATTGACACCGGTGTGTCAGACCCACCATACTTGCTCCGGACACTGCGAGAGGGCTGTACAAGCAATGATCACACGCACGGCTCGGCGGACACACCAGGAACCGCGGTGTTGGCCGTCGAAAGGCGCTAGCTGCGCAGCATTTGTGCACCGCCGCCGTCAGTGTCAGCCAGTTTGCCGTGGCATACGGAGCTCCATCGCATTCTTTAACACTGGTAGCATGCCGCGACAGCGTGGACGTGAACCGTATGTGCAGTTGACGGACTTTGAGCGAGGGCGTATAGTGGGCATGTGGGAGGCCGGGTGGACGTACCGCCGAATTGCTCAACACGTGGGGCGTGAGGTCTCCACAGTACATCGATGTTGTCGCCAGTGGTGGGCGGAAGGTGCACGTGCCCGTCGACCTGGGACCGGACCGCAGCGACGCACGGATGCACGCCAAGACCGTAGGATCCTACGCAGTACCGTAGGGGACCGCACCGCCACTTCCCAGCAAATTAGGGACACTGTTGCTCCTGGGGTATCGGCGAGGACCATTCGCAACCGTCTCCATGAAACTGGGCTACGGTCCCGCACACCGTTAGGCCGTCTTCCGCTCACGCCCCAACGTCGTGCAGCCCGCCTCCAGTGGTGTCGCGACAGGCGTGAATGGAGGGACGAATGGAGACGTGCCGTCTTCAGCGATGAGAGTCGCTTCTGCCTTGGTGCCAATGATGGTCGTATGCGTGTTTGGCGCCGTGCAGGTGAGCGCCACAATCAGGACTGCATACGACCGAGGAACACAGGGCCAACACCCGGCATCATGGTGTGGGGAGCGATCTCCTACACTGGCCGTACACCTCTGGTGATGGTCGAGGGGACACTGAATAGTGTACGGTACATCCAAACCGTCATCGAACCCATCGTTCTACCATTCCTAGACCGGCAAGGGAACTTGCTGTTCCAACAGGACAATGCACGTCCATATGTATCCCGTGCCACCCAACGCGCTCTAGAAGGTGTAAGTCAACTACCCTGGCCAGCAAGATCTCCGGATCTGTCCCCCATTGAGCATGTTTGGGACTGGATGAAGCGTCGTCTCACGCGGTCTGCACGTCCATCACGAACGCTGGTCCAACTGAGGCGCCAGGTGGAAACGGCATGGCAAGCCGTTCCACAGGACTACATCCAGCATCTCTACGATCGTCTCCATGGGAGAATAGCAGCCTGTATTGCTGCGAAAGGTGGATATACACTGTACTAGTGCCGACATTGTGCATGCTCTGTTGCCTGTGTCTATGTGCCTGTGGTTCTGTCAGTGTGATCATGTGATGTATCTGACCCCAGGAATGTGTCAATAAAGTTTCCCCTTCCTGGGACAATGAATTCACGGTGCTCTTATTTCAATTTCCAGGAGTGTATATCAGTTCATGATATCCAATATTACAAATTTACTGTCTCTGATGGACACACGTGCAGATCGTCCGCTCTCAAAATTCTGCCATTTCTCTCCCCACATCCACCACTGCTGGCGGCTCACCTCCAACAGCGCAACACTACGCTCTGTTCACACCCAACTGCCCAACACTACAATAGCGAATATTACAACATTGCCAACCAGCTACAGACTGCACACAGCACAGCCAGTGATTTTCATACAGAGCGCTACGTGGCGTTACCAATATAAAATGAGTCCCATAGCGCTCAGAGCCATTTGAACCATTTTTGAGCCAATATAAAAACCTAAACATCCTACTTACAATTCCATTAAACGCACGATGTCGCGGGGGGTAGCCGTGCTTTCTGAGGCGCCTTGCCACGGTTCGCGCGGCTCCCCCCGTCGGAGGTTGGAGTCCTGTCTCGGGCATGGGTCTGTATGTTGTCCTTAGCGTAAGTTATGCGAAGTTAGATTTAGTGTGTAAGCGGTGGTGGTGGTGGAGGTGGTTAGTGTTTAACGTCTCGTCGACAACGAGGTCATTAGAGACGGAGTACATCTCGGGTTAGGGAAGGATTGGGAAGGAAATCGGCCGTGCCCTGTCAAAGGAACCATCTCGGCATTTGCCTGAAACGATTTAGGGAAATCACGGAAAACCTAAGGATGGCTGGAGACGGGACTGAACCGTCGTCCTCCCGAATGCGAGTCCAGTGTGCTAACCACTGTGTGTAAGCCTAGGGACCGATGACGTCAGCATTTTGGTCCCATAGGAACTTACCACAAAAAAAAAAGAACGAACGATGTATATTGTGTACATTACATACTGTATTCAAATAAAACCGGTCAGAAACCAAAGTTACTTAATTTAATAAGCAATAAAATTTTTATCGTAATTTTTTTACAGTTCTTCCTTATACACTATATTTCTAGAATCAGATAATTAACCGCTTCAATTGTAAATAGATTTATTGGTTCAATCACGACTGGTCGTGGTTGAATCAGTAAAACTATTTACAATTGAAGCGGTTAATTATCTGATTCCATCGTGAAGCTCAGTTACGGATGTCCTTTTAAGCAAATCTTAGACTACAGTTGTAGTTTTCTTTTTCGGACATTAGGTGATCCAACTCGTGAGCGCGCGACGTACAATTCGCCGTGTGAAAAGCACGATTCGCTTAAATTAAGGCCACAATATGGGAATGCGTGGCCCTGTGCTTCGTCGACGATCATGCTGTAAGCCAACTTTAATGTAAATTGCAATCGCTTTAAACTGAAGGGCAATCCAGTTGATACTAAAAGGTATTCTTGATACAAATGCCGTCTATATTTTCTCTTTGCCAGTCGTTGTATTGGCTTTGATGGTATCATTCTGCAATTGTTTGATTCAGAATCTTGTACCATTGCACAGTTTCGGCGAATTCAGACTCTGCACTAAAATGACTGTCGGACCAACATCTGAGGCACTGTAACGGTATTTGGTGGAACATCTAACGAATTTAAAATTGCAGTAGGAAAATTTACTTTTTCATTTTTCTCATTTATGCTGCCAAACAACAGGTGAACTTTCTCTTCCCCGGGAATCATGATTATAGTGCTATAATTTTCAGCCACATTTATCTTCAAAGGTTTTGGAACTTTCTCAAAAAATTTAGTTCAAAACATACTTCTAGAAAATTCCAAATACATGTCCGTTCACACTGACTCATGAAACGCCATTCAATTCAGTTTAGACGTTATTCATAAACACATCTGTGAGAAAACTATTTTCGCCACCTACTCACACACACACCTGCACCCACTGCACCCATTTCCACCCACCGCGACCATACACACATCTGTCTTTTATGTACACGATATATATATATATATATATATATATATATATATATATATATATATTGATTAGCTCATGAATACATAACTATTTACGTATATCCCATGTACACTGAAGAGCCGAAGAAAGTGGTACTCCTGCCTAATATTGCGTTAGGCTCCCGCGAGCATGCAGAAATGCCGAACTCGACGTGGCGTGGACTCGACTAATGTCTGAAGTAGTGCTGGAGGGAACTGACACCATGGATCCTGCAGGGCTGTCCATAAATCCGTATGGATAGGAGGGGGTGGAGATTCCTTCAGAACAACACGTTGGAAGCCATCCCAGATATGCTCAATAATGTTCATGTTTGGGGAGTTCGGTGGCCAGCGGAAGTGTTCCTGGAGCCACTCTGTAGCAATTCGGGACGTGTGGGTCGTCGCATTGTCCTGCCGGAATTGCCTAAGTCCGTCAGAATGCACAATGGACATGAATGGACACAGGTTATCAGACAGGATGCTTACTTAAGTGTCACCTCTCAGAGTCGTATTTAGACGCATCAGGGGTCCCATATCACTGCAGCTGCACACGCACCACACCATTACAAGGGCCCCTACCAGCTTGAAAAGTCCCCTGCTGACATGCAGGGCCCATGGATTCATGAGGTTGTCTCCATACCCGTACGCGTCCATCCACTCGATACGATTTGAAACGAGACTCGTCCGCCTAGGCAACATGTTTCCACTCATCAATAGTCCAATGCCGATGTTGACGGCCCCACGCGAGGCGTAAAGCTTTGTGTCGTGCAGTGATCAAGTTTACACGAGTTGACCTTTGGCTCCGAAAGGCCATATCGATGATGGTTCGTACTCTGACATTTATTGATGATCCAGCATCGAAATTTGCAGAAATCTGCAGAAGGGTTGCACTTCTGTCCTGGTGAACGCTTCTTTTCAGTCGTTGTTGGTCCCGTTCTTGCAGGAATCTTCTTCCGGCTGCGGAGATGTCGGAGGTCTGATGTTTTACCGGATTCCTGCCATTCACTGTACACCATTGAAATGATCGTCCTGGAAAATCGTTACTCCATCGCTACCTTTGAGATGCGGTGTCCCATCGCTCGTGCGCCAACACCACGTTCAAACTCACTGAAATCTTGATAACCTGCCAGAGTAGCAGCAGTAACCGATCTAACAACTGCACCAGACACTTGTTGTTTCATATAGGCCGACAGCAGCGCTGTATTCTGCCTGTGTACGTACATCTGTATTTGAACAAGCATGCCTGTACCAGTTTCTCTGGTGCTTCTGTGTATATTATAAATGAGAAAGTTTGTGTGTAAATTTGTTACTCCTTCACGCTGAAACCGCTTTACGGATTCGGAAGAAATTGGAATGGATTTGGCTCATAACTTGAATTGACACATAGGCTACTGATTTGAAAAAAAAAACATGGAACAATAATTACTCTTACAAAAAGCTATTTACTGTTTGAATTGTATCGTATTTGTGACAGTTCTGTTGTTGTTTAATATGTCCTACATAATACGATCGAACATAATGAATACAATGCTTACACAATCCATACTTCCATACAAGCCCGTTGCATTTTAGCCACTGAGCGTCAGGAGTATTTCATAGCTTCTGAGACGCTGGAAGACTCACAATGACGTCAAACATACATCACTAAACTGGCAATACCATATACAGCCACCGAATCCAGCAATTTAGTATAGCAATATGGCGGCGAGCGCAGGACGAGTAAACAGCTGTTTACTTACTCATTAAACACTAGAAAGAAATTGGAGTAAACTGACATAACTACGTTACCTTCAGAGTTTTGACTTAATGGTCAATATATGCGTCGTGTTTGCCTGTAATTTTTCGTATAACAGAGGGAAGATATAAAGAAAGGAACATGTCTCAATGCGAACATAACTAGGAACATCTTACCCATTTCTGCTTTTCTATGTAAGGCTAAATTATTAAATTTCTGTTTGTCTTAGCCGAAATACCGGTAGTATTTAAATAATTTATGTATATATCTTAGGGGGTTTAATAATATAGTGTTAACACATGTAACTTAATGAAGCGCTTTTAACCATCTTTGATCAACTTCGACTTTTTTTCGAATGGTATGCTACTTATAAATGTGCTCCTATAAGTAGAACGTGCTATTTGTTGTTGATAACAAGTGTCTTTATTTATGTGAATGTTCTTACGAAAACTATAACCTGCTTTAAACCTGCATATATGCAAACTAGTGCTCTGCTCATAACACATATATTTTATGTGTTAAACTCAACAAGAAAGCAAATAATTGCTCAACAGCAGAAATTCTTTAAACCATTTCGTAAAGCTTACAATGCCATTTCGTTTCAGGAAATCGTGTTAGGACCACACACAAACTTCTTGACGCACCCTCTTACCTCACCGAAGGTCAGGCTTCAGGAAAAGCTACATCTTCGCCAGTCTAGTAATGTATGTCTGTGACTACGGCGGTGTCATTTAAATGCTGTACGACAGAGAGACGTCATGCCGTTATATGTCGAACTAAGAAGGCTTTTAGTGAGGTTCGATTTGATTATGGTATGCGAGTGTATTCGCTGGTAACAGACACACACGTAAGGATAGATGACGTTTTTGCACGTACAAATATTGTAAAATTTGCACTTCACCTAACTATAAATTGATTTTTTTCTTCGCCGAGTTAGTATATTTGTTACTCCTTCATGTGCCGAAAGCAACTGGTCAGATATGAATGGACTTTGGAATGGAGATAATCTATACCCTAAATAAACACATAGGCTATCTTTCATTCCGAAAAAAAAAATCGCTGTTCCCGTAGGATGGTCAATGTGACTACTTTTCCCATGCAATGGGTAATGTGACTAAAAAGCCATACATGAAAGATAAACCATCAAATGTATGCATTACGTTTAGCGTAGAGCTATTGACGCCCAAGAATGAATCGGTGTGGAACGTCAACAAAAAATTATTACAATAAATGAAAAGCGCTAGTTTGCTTTTGTTCTACAGTATTACTTTTATTGTGTTAACCGGTTTTCGGCTTACAAGGCCATCTTTAGACATTTACTATTCTCACTAAAGAACTTACATTGTTTGTAAGCAACATTGGAAGAGAAGTAACACGTCTACATTGAAGCAGGAACGTATAGTAAAGAACAATGTGGTGGCAATGCAACGTAAAAAGTAAAAAGTTATAACAGTAATTCTGCGTTGCAAACAATATTTGTTAAACCATATGTGTCGTATTGACTTGCTTTTTGTCTCAGTAATATACTATAACAGACGGATAATTGTGCTGTTGTGGCACAGTTTATCGTATTAACTAAATCTTCCGTCGGTTCTCTGTAGTACAACATTACAATAAATGAAAAGCGCTAGTTTACTTTTGTTCTATTGTATGACTTTTATTACGTAGCTTCTCTTCCAATTTTGTTTACAAAAATTGTAACTTCTTCAGTGACAATACTCAGCAAATGTCTGAAGATGATCCTGCAGGCCGAAAACCGGTTAACACAATAAAAGTAACACTGTAGAACAAAAGCAAACTAGCGCTTTACATTTGCTATAATGTTGTTCTACCAAGAACCGACGTAACATTCCGTTAACGTAAAGAATTATTAGCAAAGTATCATGTTGCGGTGGCCATCTACATGTCATTCGATACAGTGATGACAAGAGACGACGCCGCTGCATACGCTGTACAGTTTCTAACCTCAGTAGAGCTGCCGGGGCTGCCGTCTCTCACGTTAAAGCTGAAGGTGGGTGCGCTTGTCATACTGCTGTACACTTTTTAATCCGCTACTTGGACGCGTAAAACTTCTTTCCTTAAGTAAACGAGTGAGTTGTGAGTGACATGTAGTCCATCACCTTACCCCATCGCCTCATTTTTTTTCCTTTTTTTCCCCCTGATGTCGCGCTGTTTGTCTGGCTTGTGCCCCAATACTTCCAAGAGATAACTTCTGTGATGGCGCATACGCGTGCTTAGTGAGTTTCACATTAACATTTCTGTGTAAATAATCGTTTACCTGCTGACAACGGGGCGAAGCGCATTTAGTAACCTATAAAGCGCAAAAGCTGATATAGAGGTTTTCAGCGAAGGGTAGAACACCTTAAAGTCAAAGAGGAATAGAGAGGAGAAAAGATACACAGTATCTAGCTGAATATATTTTTTTAAGAATGTTACAAACTAATCTTGAATAGAAGCATTTTTTATAATGTTGAAAATATTTTTTTTAAACACAGGTAGCATAATTTACCATTTTGCATGTTATATTTGGACAATGAGATCCGAACAGTCCTTTATCAATTTTGATTTTTTGACTTTTGTCTAATTGTTTCTCGTTGTCGACGGCTCACTGGACCCCCACAATGATCACGAGAGTCTGCCACCACGTCGCCCAACGAGTGCCCATGCAAATTCTTCACACAATCATCTCTTATAGTCTACACACATTGTCAAGTAGACTCCATGATCAGGTACCAGTCACGACAGCACCGTCGTCAACAAGGTCTAACGCTTTACATTGCTACTGTTTATGCGCATATAAGGGTGTTTCACGTTTCATATTACACGCTTCTTGAGATTATAGAAGGGACTTACAAGATCAAGTTTTACCTACAAACCCATGTCCGGGAACGTCATCCAACGACGCTACAGAGCGTCAAAGTTACGGGCGTCGGAGCCTGTGAATGTATTACAGGGTGATTCCGTGATTATGTAACAAGCTTTCAAGGCCGATGCAGAAGAACAAATGTTTCAATCTGAGGTAAGGCTCCCTGTACCGGAAACGAACGACACGAAATTTATAAGTGAAAACCGTTCTTATACCTCTGACAGTACCGATACTATTGTTGCTAAGATTTTACGATAGACAACTTTCATAAGTAATAAGCTTGGGCCAAAACAAGAAAAAATATCTGCTCAACATTTGGTCTAAAATGCATAACTTAAGAGCTATGAGCACTTGTTCAATAGAACAGATGTGTTTTATGCTAAGGAAGATGAACAAGTGCTTAAAGCTGCACAGGTATGCATTTACAGCCCATGTTTACAAGTCATTTTTTCTTGTCTTGGTCCATACTATCACCTATGAAAGTTGCATATGCTACATTCTTAACAAAAGTACCGATACATGTATTACGCTGTCAGAATTATCCGACTGATTTCCACTTCTAAGTACTGACTCGTTCGTTTCTGAACCAGGCCTCCTTACCTCAAATTGATGCATTTATCCCTCTCCATAACCCTCGAAAGTCTGTAATATCATCAGGGAATCGCCCTATATATACATGCATTTACAGGCGCCGGCCCCTATAACATTTACACTCTGTAGCCTCGTTCGATGACGTTACCGAACATGAGTTCCTATGTAAAACTTGATCTTCTAAGTCCACTCAGCAACCTTTACAAGCGCGAAACATGAATTGTGGAACAGTCTGTAGGACGCGTAAGCAAATTACGCCAACTACAGAAAAGGAAGTTCCAGAACCTTCCATAAATGACAAACATTATACAATAATTAACGCAGACGGTGGGGATCAAACCAGTGACCACGTACGTCGCCAGTCAGCTACCACAATCTCTTCACCATTGCGAAGAACGCACAACACGTGCGAATATAGAAGATGTATCCTCCTCCTAATTACACGTGACAGTAAGATTGTTGCCGAGCAGAGCTTTCCTTGAATCACATCCACTTGAACGCAAACATTTCAATATCCGTGTCCATCTACGGCAAGTTAAATCCAGCTGACACTGAAAAACAAGGTTACCGCCCTCTAGACACGCTTTCACCGTCATCGAATTACATTCCCGCCTTACTGACTCTCTGTTTTCTTCTCTGCGTCATCTTTCCCCTATTGGTTGAGGGCAGGAAGGAAGGCAGGTTAGAGTTTAATGTTCCGTCGACAAGGAGCTCATCAGAAGCCTAGCATAAGCTCTCACAGGACAAGGATGTGGAAGGAGGTCAGCCTTGTTATCCTCAAAGGAACCAGCCCCACATTTGCCTTTGGCGGTTTAGGGAACCGACGAGAAACCTGAATCTGCATCGCCGGACGAACGCCGTTCTTTCAAATGCAACACCAGTCCTGTTGGCTCATTTCATATTACTATGCGTTATTAAGTTTCCACTTTAGCCTTTAAATTTAGAAAGTTAATCACAGCACAACCTCCAATCAGAGGCAGGTGCATTATTTTTCATATGAATCTGATAGTCCGAAGATACTGACAGAAAAAGAGGGCTGAAAATAAAAGATATAGAAAAAAGTTTCATACGCAACAATAATTACTCTAACGGTAACATTAGATATTTGTGTTCAGCTTTGCATCATAACTGCTAGTACAGGTTTGAACTAACGTACTTTTCCTCTTCATCGTCACTGAGAGGTCTATAAATCTGACTGTCTCACTAGATTAAAAATACTCATTAAATTACAGTTTAAACTAGCATTAATAAATATTTTCAACCTGAAAACATTCTTATATGCGTTTTTTTTTTACGACTCGGAGCGTAGACATAATGCCACATGAACAACGCCGCAGTCAACTCACAGTCGCACACTTTCTTCATACATTAGTTGTTTAGCTGCCAGCTGACGCTTCCTCGCAGCAGGAACGCTTTATGAGGAGAACCCGATATGCGTTGGGATATTCCCACCTTAGTAGTTACGCAATCATTGGCTCGCCTGCCTCAATCTTGAGCCCGTACGAGGAAGGGACGGGACACTGGAAAGAAGATTTACGTCACACTAAACTTATCAGTTAGCCACCGATAGAATTCGTCTCACCACAGCAACGTATTACATGAGGTAAAACAGTGCCAAGTTAATGCGACCTTTTCTACCCATACCTCGTGCCTAATCCATTACATTTGGAACATTTCTTACGCCCTTCTTGCATTCACAGCGCCAGATTTGCACCTGGTGGCCTAAATTGGAACTAACTTTTTTCCAGTTGTAAATCGGTTTTGCATTAACACATTAGCGCATGTACTAAGTTTCGATACCATACAGAATTACAGGCCGTACTGCAGCCAAGTCAGTTGCTGCACTTTAATTATAACAGCCGGTGCTCTAGCAGGTAAGAAGAGGAGCGATGGTGGCTTGCAGTTCCTGACCACTACACTGGGTGCCAATGTTCAAGCTTCAAGACGAAACTTCGCCGCAGTGACTCATGGAATGACGGCGCGTGGCACCTTATGGGGACGTCAAGCGAAGAGACCCCATCGGTGCCATCCGAGAAGAGAAGTCCATGTGCTGCACCAAATTTCACCCTCTGTCCTCTCTCTTCACCTTATGACAATAGGTCCCCACACTATACTAACGCTCATTAAAGTCACCTGCACTCAATACATACGTTTAAGATATAACTCTCACAAGAACACCGACCAGATGGCTAATCGTACCCCTCCCAACCACCACTGAGTTACGATTCTTTCTAGCTTTTTGTAGCTGAGGATTGGACACCTGATAGGGACAAATAGCATTCATCTGTTTGCGAGTGGGCAGTAGTTTACACCAGGAAATCGCACTTTTGCCCGAAGGTGGAGTCCATTGGGGGACTGTGACAGAACTGAAAAGTCGTTCTTTATCTTAAATATTCCGTATAAAAGTCTTCCATCCATTTTAGCCTTTGTCGAAATATAATGTACAAATTATTAGATGGTTACTCCCGTTGTAAACAGTCAGTTACTTACTGTCAGCAGTCCTATCAAAACAATGTGAAATAACTGATAGAACTTGATTTGAGAAAGTGTCCAAAAATTAAGAAGAAACAGAAACGATTTTAAGGAAGCAAAACCTGTACCCTTGCCCCGATACAGTATGCTGACATGAAATAAACAGAATATAAGAGGAAATACAGGAACTGTGCAAAACTTAAATGGAAACGAAAATCTAGTGATCCTCCAACATTCTAGGGTAAAGACGACAGAATTATTGTCAGCAGAAACGAAACGACGATCACCCGTTACAAAGTTCTACGATAGGCTTCAACTGTATGTAACGAATCTCCTTGCCTGAATCATAACTATTGCAAATATTTTCGAAAGGATGTCATCTTCCAAGATGCCACTCCAGTCGGGTGTAAAATGAATGTGCGCAACGGAAAATAATAAACGCTAAATGAAGATTTGGCCCTGTCTGACTACCCCCTGAAGCAGATCTTAGGATCTCTTAATTCTATAAATTACAATCTAAAAATAAATGAATAATGAAGGCAACTAATCCTACTAAATGATAAATGTTCTTTCTGATTACATATTTATTGAAGATTAAAAAAAACCTATAGAATACAAAGTTTACATTTCTTAAATAAAATTACTAATCAATTGCCCAACTCTGCCCCTAATCATGACCGCGTGGTCTAATATCAATAACACGAAATGACTGACATCATCTACGTACCAAACACTACAAGACATTACTTTCAAAGATGATCTACGGGGGTGTGGACCTCAGTGGAAATAAACTAACTACTTTAGATTTTATAACGGCTAAACGTTCCTGACAAAAATATTCCTAACGTGGCTAGTCAAGAATAATAAATTGCGACTAGAGAATTACATAATGCCACGCGAATATTAGCGCCGGAGATCATTCTAACCACTCTTAGAAGTTTCTTCTTATTTTACACCTGTAAATAATACCCATTTGCCTTTACGTCCGCTTAGAAGCAATTGTCTGGTTGAGAGATGGCACTAACTTCCAAGACATGAGAACTACAAGCGTTACAGGTGCACTGAATGTTTCGCAGAATATTTATGACACCAATTCATTTTCAGCCAGCAACAAGTGGTGCTAATTAGTGAAGCCATATTTATGTAGCACGAACTATTGTCGAAGAACACCGCAATCAAATTCACTTCACGTTACGGGTGCAATAAATCAGTATCGATTGCTCCCGCCGGTTGTAACTCCGTTTCGTAATTGGCACCTACAATTTCCATTATAATCATAGTACATTGGTATCCTTTCAGATATTTCATGTGATTTTAAGTCAAGTTTACCTTAATCCAATGTAAGCAGCACCACATTTCCATAGTGGCTACTTGGAAATATATTTATATAAAAGCGACATGAGCTGCAGCGGTTATGATTGCACGTACGTAACGCAATTGTTTGGATTGTCGGCAATTTTTCTTACAGAGAATTTAAATATTATATGTGGATGTGTTCTTATACAATAGATGCAGCCAGCTGGACCATAGGCCAATACATCTGTTCGTCGTCTTAAAACAATATTTTAGAGGAATGCAGATTTTTATTAATAGTTTCAAACATTTGGAAAAGAGCTGTTGTGTGTAATACTTTTAATTTCGCCAACAAACATTACCTCTAAAACGAATTTAATTAGCACAGTGCAGTGTTAAGGCGTCTGACTCTCATGTGCAGTATCGTCGAATGGATAAAGAAAAAATCCGATTCATTATTTTCAAATCGCTTTTCTGAATGGATGGGTGATGGATGGGTATCTTTGAACCTTCATTAACCGAACCAGGCCGGCATATTGCAGAAATGGAGAACGCTAAATCAGAACTTGAGAGTCGTTACTTAAAGCTATACAGATGACAGTGCTAATGTGAAACTCATTTGAAATATCCTCCTGTCATGCTTTCGCCTATTCTGTTTGTAAGTACTTGTAGAGATCGTATTTCTCGGTTAGCAACTTTTATCTTTAAACATCTAAAGTATATTCCAACGATAAGAAGGCCAAAGAACAACATCCTCAAGTCATAACGTCTCTAGGGTGAAGAAAGCTGTATGAGCACTTGCACAGTCATCTGCTATAATAGTGATGATTAGCGAAGTAGCAGGAAGTAGGACAGCAGAATGTCATGGACTGTCTACTCCGTAGCCACAATGCTAACTGGGAATCATATGTTTGCTCAACCGAGAAGGATGGCACAGTGGACACGCATTCGAGTAGACGACGATAAAAGCACCATCTGGTCGTCCAAATTAAATTTTCCCGTGCTTTACGTTCATCAGTGATGTCAAATGTACTGATAATTCGTTTGAAAAGCGTACGGCCAATTCCTGTTGCCATCCTGCCCCATCCAGAGGTTTGTAACTAATGACCTCTTCGTTGACGAAAGGACATTAAACCCTATTCTCTCATACTTCCTTTTTACAAGATCTGGTCATAATTGACAGCCCTTCGAATACGTAACACTGTTTCTCGCAATGCAAGGAGTTCATACACCTGTGCTCGTTTATTTCGTTGTTCAATAAGGTTTCGAAACTTACTACAAGTATCTTCACGGAGGTTCATGCAAGAATCTTCTCAGTTCACAATACGTCGTTATTTCTGACTCCATATGCGACGCTCCGTGCAACATTGCAATGTAACAAACTGTTCCAGCGGCCAAGACTAAACAGCGTCAGGTCGGTGTTCTGTAAGGACCTGTCTTGTTGTTGCAGGGGCATTAACCTTCTTTCTTCCTATGCTCTCTGTCGAGATCACAGATCCAGTTGAGATTAAGGAATGTTTTTGGCTGGAAACCGATCGCCAATGAATATGCATTTGTAGGATCTTAAATACACGTCTCTCGTTGGTAAGCTTTTCTTTCGATGCCGATTTCTCCAAAAATTCAAGATTGCTTTTGATATCTAAGGATGTTTTAGTGTCGCGTTGCCAACTAGTAACAAACAACAGTTACTTGCAGCTCAAATAAAAACAGATGAACTATACGAACAATGGCTAATAATTCGAAGGAGATTAATATAATTGTTGCCACCATAAAATTATTGCAAACATATGAGACTTCATTGTGCATAGTCTGACCCTTGACTCTGGCTGCCGCATAGTGCATCCTGTAACGTAGAGCCTACATATGCGGCACATCTTTAATCCTAAAAATTACACTGAAGCGACAGATCATCAGATAGCTATATGCACTTAGACAGATGGCTGTGATATCACTTATAAATGGCAGTCCATTAGCGGAGCTATCATTTATACTCAGGTAATGCATGTGAAAAGATTTCCGGTGTGGCATGTCCGCACGGCGGAAATTCACAGACTTTGAACGCGGAGTGGTAGTTGAAACACGACCCATGTGACATTCCATTTCTAAAATCGTTCGAGAATTCATATGCACTTAGACAGATGGCGGTGATATCACTTATAAAGGGCAGTGCATTAGCTGAGCTATCATTTATACTCAGGTAATGCATGTGAAAAGATTTCCGGTGTGGCATGTCCGCACGGCGGAAATTCACAGACTTTGAACGCGGAGTGGTAGTTGAAACTCGACCCGTATGACTGTCCATTTCTAAAATCGTTCGAGAATTTAATATTCCGAGATCCACAGTGTCAAGACCGTGCCGAGAATACCAAATTTCAGGCAATACTTCTCGCCAACGGCAACGCAGTGCCCAACGGTCTCCACTTACCGACCGATAGCAGAGGCGATTGTGTAACATTGTCAGTGCAAACAGACAAGAAACTCTGCATGAAATAACCACGAAGTCAGTGTGAGACGTACGACGAACGCATCCGCTAGGACAGTGCAGAGAAGTTTGGCGTTAATGGGCTATGACAGCAGAGGAGTGACGAGAGTGAGTGCCTTTGGTAACAGCACGACATCACCTTCGGCACCTCTCCTGCTCTCGTGGCCGTATCGGTTGGACGCTAGACGACTGGAAAACCGTGGTCTGGTCAGATGAGTCCCGATTTCAGTCGGTAGGAGCTGACAGTAGGGTTCGAGTGTGGCACCTGAAAGTTATTTAGTCGGGCAGTCCTCCTGAGCACTTACTCGTATTAAAACTTGCAGTGGCCTTCGGCGATCATTTCCCGTGTTTCGTAACCGTCTCAAAACCGTTGTAAAGGCACTTCCTAGCGCGGCAAGCGCTGCTGAGATGACAGGTTGAGTCCGAAAACACCGTCCAAACGACGACTGTGAATTTCGTTGTAAATTTCACCAAGAAGTTACACCATGCTCACAAGTAAAGTGCGAACATGAACGATCAGTTATCTGTTACGACAGTAAGGAACTCCTCTTCATCGTCTCTTAATTGCATGGTTATTCGAAGTGAAGAATATTCCAAAATAGGTACCAGAAACCTAGTTTGTGAAGAAGCCTTAACGCTCTCTTTCTTTGACCACATTTTCTCTCTCTTTATTGGGGTAGACCAAAAGCTTATAACCACAGACACCTTCACCGAACGCTACTAAACAAACTCCAACATTTTCATGCCTGTGCAATATGCTGATTAAAATTTCATCAGTATGCGAGCTTATTTTCAGTATTGTCAGCCATTCGCCCAGACGATGAACTGTGTGATGATGTCTGCTAGATGTGCCTAACAATATTGAAACATCTCAAGTGGACATCGCATGTCCAGAGGACGTGCCCGTACAGATTATCCCCATCTTTCAAACTTCGAGAAAAGTCGTATCATTGGCAGATGGGAGCATCACACAGACAGAGGACACAGCCAGTTACAGCAGTTCAATAACGGTGCCGAGGTGCCGAGGTGGACTCAGCTCAACAGTGTGGAAAGAAGAGAGGTAAGCTTCCTTCCAGAAGGACTACACCACGATAATAGGATAACAACAGCTGAAGTCCCGGTAGATGTATCAAGCAGAGAGTTACCACGAAAAAGGATTCTAGCGCCCAACAGATTCCGGGAAAGTAGACCAGCATCTACATTTGCCATCTGTCGTTTACCGCTCACACCAAACCTCAGATAACAGAGACTTGTATTATGTCAACTGGGCCATAGCTTGGCATTCTCTTGGGTTTGAGACAGATTAAATAATCGGATTTAAATTCAGTGCGAAATGACATCAATGATGAGATTCCCGACGACATTGCTATCCTCACTGAAAAAGAAGACGAATGGAATAACAGTCTAATGAGTACAGAAAATGGATTGAGAGTAAATCGAAGAAAGACTAAAGTAATGGGAAGGAACATGTATCAGAACAGCAAGAAACAACATCAGAACTGAAGATAACGAAGAATACAAAATGAAGGGATTTTGGTATCTAGGCAGCGAAATAACTAGACGAAACAAGAAATACACAAAAAGGAAACTGGAACTGGCAAAAAGCGCATTCCTACCAACAGAAGTCTACTACTATCAAACATAGGCCTTAATCTAAGAAAGAAATTTCTGAGAATGTACGTTTGGAGCACAGCATTTTGGTACCTAGTGCAATATGGGCGCTGGAGTTTATGTCCAGGGTGCCAAATGGCATTTTCCAGCAGGATAATGCAAGACCCATCACAGCACTGACGATCACAACAAGCTTGATGAATTCATGCCCAGCCCCGCCCCCACCTCCCGCCCCTCAGCCATAGATAGTACTTGGGATTCAATATGAATGTGTGTTTTTCCATACCAGCCTCTAGCAGGACAAATTCACGAATCAACAGACAATGTGTTTCAGGTATGATATTAAATTCTACAAGGTGACATTCTGGAGCTGTTTGTTTTTGCTTCCACGTTACAACAAACACAACAGAGTATTCGTGCAAGTGTGGGCCACGTCTTATAATGATGTTAATGACGGGAATCAATTTCGAATCGAATGTTTAAACATTTAGTAACTGTTGCGTCAAGAAAGCCCCCAGAAGTTAGGTAAATATCAGACTTGTTCAGATGGTTCAAATGGCTCTGATCACTATGGGACTTAACATCTGAGGTCATCAGTCACCTAGAACATGGAACTACTTAAACCTAACTAAGGACATCACAAACATCCAAGCCTGAGGCAGGATTCGAACCTGCGACCGTAGCGGTCGCGCGGTTCCAGACTGTAGCCCCAAGAACCGCTCGTCCCCCCCGTCCCCCCGTCCCCCCGGACTTGTGCTTCATGGTATAATGCTTTCCATTTCCATAAGTGTATTTTCCTCTTTTGCCAATTATGTTTGCCTTCTAGATACTTAGATTTATTGACTATCACAGAATTCAGTCCCCTTAAGAATCCACCACAGCGCTATATAGCCCAATGTACAAAGCCCGAACGGCAAGCGGCATTTGAAGCTGCGCCTGATAGAGAAGTACTTATGTTGCCCGCTCTGCAAAACGGTCGAAAGAGTTGACGCCCTGCCAGGCGATAGCAAATGTGTTTCCGTATACGAAGAACTAAAATCAGAGCGGGTTGTCGCAACGGTTGCGGCACCGGACTCGTATATCACAACAGGATTTAAAAATTCTAAACGCACACCTTCAGTTGTTTGCCGAAGTTACATTAAATAATTTCAGTCGAACAGAGCATTTCCTTCAAACAAGATTGAAGCCCGTTGATCCCATCTCAATCCACTTTTGCATTTACAAGTACGTGACTACTTTGCAATTCACACATAAATGTCTTGCAGTGAGTTCGTCGAACCAATTTCACACTACTTCTCTTGAAACGTCCCAGTAGAAAAATTGTAAATAACTGTGCTTAAACTGACACACAATATTTTTAGCGTAATGCAATCTGACTTTCAAAAATCCCTACAAAAGAATGTCCCTGACTAACAATAACCTATACCTTTCATGAATCACTTACCTCACAAAAATCTTCGTTACTCGAACCACTGCAATACAGCGAGCGCCACTACTGCCAACTAAATGAAACATCCTAACTACTGAAGGCACTAACTACTGATAGGCATAGTTAGCAAATGACAGATTTTGATAGAGAACAAACAATGTATTTACCTTAATAGTGTTCAAAAGTCATTATATATATATATATATATATATATATATATATATATATATATATATATATATATATATATATATATATATATATATTAGTTCATGACATCCAGTCTTACAAATTTACTGTCTCTGATGGACACACGTTCAGATCATCCGCTCTCAAAACTCCGCCATCTCTCTCCCCACATCCACCACTGCTGGCGGCTCATTTCCAACTGCGCAACGCTATGCGCTGTTGACAGCCAACTGCCCAGCACTACAATAGCAAATTCCAATAATGCAAACCAGCCACAGACTGCACACAGCACTGTCAGTGATTTTCATATAGAGCGCTACATGGCGTTAACAGCATAAGAACCTAAACAGCCTACTTACACCCTTCCATTTTACTTTCGCACAACGTGACGTAAAACGAATACTTAAATATGTTCGTGTGAGATCTAATTTATCTTACAGTTATTTATTTATTCAAATAACCCTATTGGAGGGTTCGATAAATCAACTTTGATTTTGCTTCTTTGTGTTTGATTTTCGTTTCTCCCTTACTTTCTTCATCCCTTGAGAATGTCGTTCCTTTTCTTCTGGGATCCACTTTTGGAGAACTCTTTCTTTGCTTAAATGATGTCTTTTGTGTTGCTTCTCTAAAAAGTATTTTCTTATCTATAATGCCCATTCTGATTCCTCTGTTTTTCATGTATTTTTCAATCTCGGTGAGAGATGTGGGTTTGGGTTTGTAGCTGTTAAGTAAGTACTGGTTTGTTAGTCAGTTATTATCAGTTTGGTACATGCATCCATAAAACAGTTGTCTTCTTTTCCTCATTAGATCAGATAGCTTTTCCATTTTCAAATAGAGCTCTCTCTTTGATCTTAGTTTGTACTGAACGTTAATACTATTTATAGGTCCCAGTATTTTCCTTCGAATTCTTAATAAGTGAAAAGCGTCAATTTGGTTTTCTTCTACAGTCTATTGTGTTCACCGGGTTTCGGCGTAAAAGGCCATCCTCAAACATTTACTGACTATTGTTGCAAAAAAGAAAGAATGTTTGTCAACGACACTGGAAAAGGAGTTACACATCTAGATTGAAATAATAACGCGCAGTAAATGATATCATTAACGGTGTGGCGGTAAGCAATGTAAAAAGTTAAAAAGTTGAAATATAAATAAATATACAGGGAGTGAACAGGAAAAACTAACACAACACTAGAAAAACGTGACTACATAATAATAGTACTTGACAGGACTACTTCAAGATGTATAAAATATGGAGAGTTGTATACAAACAAGAATTATCAGTTTTAACTAGAGGATATACACTCCTGGAAATGGAAAAAAGAACACATTGACACCGGTGTGTCAGACCCACCATACTTGCTCCGGACACTGCGAGAGGGCTGTACAAGCAATGATCACACGCACGGCACAGCGGACACACCAGGAACCGCGGTGTTGGTCGTCGAATGGCGCTAGCTGCGCAGCATTTGTGCACCGCCGCCGTCAGTGTCAGCCAGTTTCCGTGGCATACGGAGCTCCATCGCAGTGTTTAACACTGGTAGCATGCCGCGACAGCGTGGACGTGAACCGTATGTGCAGTTGACGGACTTTGAGCGAGGGCGTATAGTGGGCATGCGGGAGGCCGGGTGGACGTACCGCCGAATTGCTCAACACGTGGGGCGTGAGGTCTCCACAGTACATCGATGTTGTCGCCAGTGATTGGCGGAAGGTGCCCGTCGACCTGGGACCGGACCGCAGCGACGCACGGATGCACGCCAAGATCGTAGGATCCTACGCAGTGCCGCAGGGGACCGCACCGCCACTTCCCAGCAAATTAGGGACACTGTTGCTCCTGGGGTATCGGCGAGGACCATTCGCAACCGTCTCCATGAAACTGGGCTACGGTCTCGCTCACCGTTAGGCCGTCTTCCGCTCACGACCCAACATCGTGCAGCCCACCTCCAGTGATGTCGCGACAGGCGTGAGTGGAGGGACGAATGGAGACGTGTCGTCTTCAGCGATGAGAGTCGCTTCTGCCTTGGTGCCAATGATGGTCGTATGCGTGTTTGGCGCCGTGCAGGTGAGCGCCACAATCAGGACTGCATACGACCGAGGAACACAGGGCCAACACCCGGCATCATGGTGTGGGGAGCGATCTCGTACACTGGCCGTACACCTCTGGTGATCGTCGAGGGGACACTGAATAGTGCACAGTACATCCAAACCGTCATCGAACCCATCGTTCTACCATTCCTAGACCGGCAAGGGAACTTGCTGTTCCAACAGGACAATGCACTTCCGCATGTATCCCGTGCCACCCAACGTGCTCTAGAAGGTGTAAGTCAACTACTCTGGCCAGCAAGATCTCCGGATCTGTCCCCCATTGAGCATGTTTGGGACTGGATGAAGCGTCGTCTCACGCGGTCTGCACGTCCAGCACGAACGCTGGTCCAACTGAGGCGCCAGGTGGAAATGGCATGGCAAGCTGTTCCACAGGACTACATCCAGCATCTCTACGATCGTCTCCATGGGAGAATAGCAGCCTACATTGCTGCGAAAGGTGGATATACACTGTACTAGTGCCGACATTGTGCATGCTCTGTTGCCTGTGCCTATGTGCCTGTGGTTCTGTCAGTGTGATCATGTGATGTATCTGACCCCAGGAATGTGTCAATAAAGTTTCCCCTTCCTTGGGCAATGAATTCACGGTGTTCTTATTTCAATTTCCAGGAGTGTATGATGAACTTATGCATATCAGTAAGATAAACAGAAATGAATAAATGGAGGAAAATGGAGGAATGTGAGGGAACATACACTCTGAGAGTGTGGTGGTACTGCATTTTTTAAAGTAAAATGTTGAACATTATACAAACATAGAGGGAGAAAATGGGAAGAACATTAACACCACACTCAAAGATCGAGCCTCTGTAACAATTTGCTTTAAATTAATGAACGGAGAAAAATAAAAACAATGCTTGATGGGGAAACTTCAAGATGTATTAAACATGGAAAGTAATACAAGTACCATTTAAAAGAAAAACTTAACTATTATAACTACAAAGTTATGGATTACATAGAACATTCCAAGAAAATAAAATAACTCAGTAAATACAGGAAAATGGGTGAGTATGAAGGAACAGACAGTGTGGGAAGCAATGAAAAGCTGTTGGGATTATGTGAAGTTTCAAAATAGGGTGAGTATTAGGCTGTGTCTGCTCATTAAGATTAAATCTGGACTGTGAGCTAGATGTTTCTTAATTTCCAGGGCTTCCAGCAGGTTTAGTTTCTGGCCTTTGTTTCATAAGTGAAGGACATGGGACTATGGCTGGTAGTCGTAACACATACACCTTACCCAACTACAATTTTCAATCACTTATAGATAATTTTTTCCGTTCTCTGTGGACATATTGTTTGTATTTATGTTTATTTCTGATGTTGTGTCAAATATGAATCATTTCTATGCTCGTAATATTTTATAGATTATTGGTCGAGGTACAGGGTCGACAGAATTGTTATGATAGGAAACACTACAGGGAAGTCTTTCTGTCTTCAGGAGGCGAGCCGGCCGTTGTGGCCGAGCGATTCTAGGCGCTTCAGTCCGGAACCGTGTGACTGCTACGGTCGCAGGTTCGAATCATGCCTAGGGCATGGATGTGTGTGATGTCCTTAGGTTAGTTACGTAGTTCTAAGCTCTAGGAGACTGATGACCTTAGATGTTAAGTCCCATAGTGCTTGTTTCTTAGGAGGCGAAAGGGCTCCAACGAGAGAGGCAGAAGGCACACAGGGGGCATACCAACTGAGGATAGAACATCAGTAAGTACTTAGCAGTCGTAGTGAGCATAGCGAGGATCGAAAACCAAACAGCGCCAAGGAAATATTGCCTCGGATTGACATTAGCTCAGACAGTAAAGATATGGGATAGGTAAACAGTGCTCCGTGGCAATTTTTATTTAGAAGGAAAGCCATGTGTGGGCCTTCCAACCGACGGGACTGAAACTACACAGTATTCCAGGTAGCCGACGTAGTACATCGCACCGTTGTCTCCAGGAAAAGTAACCTTTCCATTAACATTGTAAATCATATGGACTCGTATTTATTGTGTGTCCTTTATCAATTTAATTTACATGTGCATATGAACTGTTATTGACGTAAGTACTAACACCTATGACAAGTTTATGGCCCAAATAAGCGTCATCACTTTTAGAGAGAAAACTGTCTCATTGTCTTAACTAAGGCTGCCAGAAATTTGTGTTGTTTTGAAATACTATTTTATTGAGTGAGACTAGTTGACTGGTTCAGACAGACAGTTTCCCAAAAGTTATAATAGAATTTGAATTTCCAGAAAAGCCAGTTATTAATCGAAAAGTAGCTTTATTCTGACAGTATTATTCAACAAATATTCAAGATCAATGATTAATTTTTATTTACCATTTCATTGTTTGAAAACTATAGCAAGTGTATGTTAATTTATGTGTACTTGTATTCAAAGGTCATCTATGTAACGAAAGTAAGGCTCCGGATTCATTTCGTTGCTTACTTTAGATGTTACTCAGCTCAAAGCCATTAGGAATATTTTCGTAAGCTTTAGTGAGGGGGAGGAGCCGGCCGCAGCGGCCGAGCGCTTCTAGGCGCTTCACTCCGGAACCACGTGGCTGCTACGGTCGCAGGTTCCAATCCTGCATGGGGCATGGATGTGTGTGATGTCTTTAGGTTAATTAGGTTTACGTAGTTCTAAGTCTAGGGAACTGATGACCTCAGATGTTAAGTCCATAGTGCTTGGAGCCATTTGAACAATTTTTTGAGGGGGAGGATCTGCTGGTTAACTGTCTCACACCAGAGTACATTATCAGTATTAAATGAGGTAAAAGTTGTATGAGCTTTATCATGAAATAGTTAATGCAGACAATTAATTAGACATTGGATATTTGAGTTTAATTGCTACAATTGGTTCCCTCATTAAAAACTATGTCCATATGGGACTGACGACCATAATTTCACCGTGCTACGACACATAGTTACAGGTTTGTGTGACATAACAGAAACAGATTGCAGTTTCACACGGTTTTGTATACCGATTATGGTATTTTTTTAGAAGAATAATCAACTTTGTGTCCGACTGAGTAAATAAACCATTAGTAACAGGATCACAGTTAGACTTTTTTTAAATAGTGAGGCGAGTAAAGTACTACTCTTTTCCCCAGTCCCTCGGTCGAAGTCAGTATAACAGAGTGCCTGACATACACAGAGCTGTTAACAAAGAGACTGTACAAAATCAGATGTTTAAGTATTGCTTCAAAACTTAGTCTGATTACGCAAGACTATGAAAAGGTTCGATATTGTGAATCTCGATGAGGTACACTGATGAGTTTCTAAAAAAAATTCATATTTTGTAAAATCCTAAGAGATGCGGAGTATTAACGCTAGAAAGCTCTATTTTTGGATTTAGATGCAGATGGTTTCAGGAAGCTACATATTTTACTTTTTGAATTATTCCATTTTTTTCGATGTATTGGAAGCGCACATATTAAAGTTACAGACTTCAACTTCTGGAATTAGGTTCACTTTATGATACAAGCATATGGTAGAAGTTTACACGAAGATACCTACTTTTTGAATTAATAAGCAAACGCAATTTTCTTGCCTAAATTTTGTAAATCGATTTGGATTCATTAATATTTGTTATTAAGTTACAAAGCCAAGATGACTGCACTGCATTCATTATAGGTAATAATGAAGCTGTATCAAGTTTCTAGAAAATATTGTAAATTTTAAAAGGCGCAGTATTAAGACGAAGTTCAGAAACCAACACCGATTTTGCCGTTTGGAAAATTCTTGAGTTCACAATTTAAAGAGTTATCGGCTTAGGAATTTTATACAACATAAATCAAGTACATAGATACGCATAGAAAAATTTGAATCGTTGTGAGCCTACTAAGAAGGATATAAAAATTTGCAGTCATAAATGATGCCGGCTGGGCACTGCTACCAACGCTGGGAGCGGTGTTAGAGCTAGCATTCCCTTCGCAGCCTACATCGAGCAAATGTAAATAACGAGGTGTCTGCACCGAGGAGGTTATTCGATCGTCGTCAGTCCTAGTGAAACGTGCAATACTCCAGGACACTCTTCTTAAGCCCCGGATGACGTTCATAATGGCTGGCACTATTGTGTGTCGATCGAATTATGTACAGCGTATAGCTGATGAAACTGTGTAAAAGTGACTTTACTTTAATTACGAATTTACCTGGAAAACCCATGTTCCGTCTACGTGTTCTGTTTTATATCCCGCGCGCTGTATCATATAAGACTGGGTGGCAGCTGTCCGTAATTATTCTCCTGTTTTAAGGTGGGCTGTTAACTTTTAGTAAGTGGGAACAAAGAGGAGAAATCGTCTCTGAACTGTTTAGTGCTGAGAACTACAAGCCAAGCTTGAATGATTTTTATACTTATTCTATGAGTGTGAATATTGATCATAATATACTGTTTCGTTAAACGACAATAGACTTTTATTTATCATCGTGATTCATAACTCCTTTGAATTATTTTAAGAGATTATAACATTTTATTTCAGTGTAAGCGAGCTGAGAAATAGACCTTTGGAATGTGGAATGAAGAGTACGGCCAGAATCTTCGTTGATCCATTATGGCCAGAACGTTCTCCGCCAATTTTTACCTGTCCGCACAAAGAATTTTCAGGCCCTTGTAAAAGGCTGCAGTATCTAAAATTCACACAAGACTACCAAACATTTCAGTTACAAAATTAAAGAACTTGTACCGTATAATAAATTATTACCCGCTGCCACACAGCATGGCATTTACAGTGTGTAAATAGGTGTTACAAAGTCGAGAAGCACATTACATCTTCTGGCAGTATTTGCTTTTTTTCTTAAAGGAGTTACATCTAATCCTTCTCATCAAGACGAGTATAATCATAATTGACTGAAAGCGCAAAAACGTATGCAGTGTTCCATAAAAGAGATTAGACCTAAACTTCCAGCAACAAGAGTGCGTGTTATAAACGCCGAAGTTGCGAATTATAAGAAACTGAAAGTGAATTCGTTCACTTGTTAGGGGGAAGATATGGCAGTTTCGTCTGCTAAGTTGTAACTCTGCTTGCAGTGTTGGTGTTGGTCGAAATGAAAAGGCAAGATTGTATTTTAAAGTCTCGTGCATTATGAGGTTATTAGAGATGTAACACAAGACTCTGGCAGCCATGGTTGCCAGCAACCAAAAGTACGAGCAATCAGAGGGGAGCGAACGAGGGAGGAAGTAATCAGTCTTCAGGCAGTGTACCATGATCACCCTCGGAAGAGAACACAGACGTAGTATTTTTTGTGATTCCTCAGAACAAAAAGGACAGAAAAAAGGAAAATAATACTTGAACAGCCTCTGCGGGAAGAAAGAAGAAATCATGTAGTGTTCAAAGTTTTCTGTAATGATTTGAGAGAAATGCCCGTATGGCCCATATGTCTGCGAGTCCCCTTCCAGGGAGCTCGGCAATGTGGTGCAAGGCTTTTTAATTGGTGTCACACCGGCGACTTGCGAGTCGATAATGATGAGGAAAACAGAATACCCAGTCCGCGAGTGCAGCAAATCTTCGACTAAGCCGGGAGTCGAACCTAGGCCCCTCGCATGGCAGTCGGCCACACTGACCACTCAGCTATGGAAGTGGCCAGTGAGGTCAGAAGATATAAGAGAACATTTTTAAGTTGGATCATTTGATGAACCGTCTGCAGCCATCATTTCGGTACCAGCAAAAGGATTTCAGAAAGATTTTTTGCTGATTTTTGTTCCATTACTATGGGGAGCTAGAATAGCAGCAGAGTGTTACATAAAATAATTTTTCTCATCGATTCTACTATTTGATGTTGTATTTATAGTTTTAGATAGTTAAAGCTGTTTGTTTCAGTATTAGTTGTTATTTGTAATGCGTATACTTCTACACTACAGCAAAGACAACGAATAATTGAGTAAATATTTCAAGATACGTTGCATACCTAGTCCCGCCATTAATTTTTTTGTCCGCAAGGATATGAACTACGAGTATTTCCTTCGACTAACTTTTTTCACCTCCTAATTCGAATATTTAGTGGAATCGACGTTCCACGTCGCCCTGCAAGTTCCCTTTCGAAAACAACGCACAGATACACTGATTGCTGTCTGAGTGCTAAACTGAGTGTGCATACGTGGCTTACTTCTTGCCATCCCTTTGTTTGCCCATACTTTCCTCAACCTGTCCTGGTCGCAGCTGACTGCCAACTTCCAGTTGACTGTGCTTTACTCGATTAAGGGGAACAACAGAATAACTAACATGGGGACGACAGGACGACAATTTTGAGCTTTATTTCTCGCGGGTTCGTGCCCATAGACCTAGCCGTGGCGGCACCCCTTTAGTTGGTAACGTTCGAGAAGAGCTGTCTGTGTATTGCTCCCAGATTTATTGTGTGTGTGTGTGTGTGTGTGTGTGTGTGTGTGTGTGTGTGTGTCTTTCTCTCTGCCCCCCCCCCCCACCTATAGCACAAAACCATGAACTTGCTCTCTTTTATATATATATATATATATATATATATATATATATATATAGTGCGAAATTTGAAGAGTACCAGACAATTTCCAATCAAATGCTGGCATTCACTGTATCTTTATTGCCCTGACTCATTGAAAAAGAGGGCGGTAGAATTTTCGCCTCGTCAAAGCATGAATATCGGCTTTTTCTGTATATTATTCTTCATTAGCTTTTACAGACAAATGACATGTTCGTTAGTCATTCATTATTAAGCTGAAGTTGGTCAATAATATTCTTCTGGGTACGTTGGTTGGTTGGTTGGTTGGTCATCGGTCTCATGGGATTAGGGAAGGATGGGGAAGGAAGTCGGCCGTCCCCTTTCAAAGGAACCATCCCGGCATTTGCCTAGAGAGGTTTAGGGAAATAACGGAAAACCTAAATCAGGATGGCCGGTCGCGGGATTGAACCGTCGTCCTTCCGAATGCAAGTCCAGTGTCTAACCACTGCGCCACCTCGCTCGGTCTGGGTACGTGATCGCATTGTCAACATGCAGAATTCACCAACGTGTCGGACAGTGTTGCAAATGGCCTTCCTCGGGGTTTTGTTCAGTCACCAGAATACCCTGAGGAAGGCAGTTTGCAGCAGTGGATGAAACGTTTTACACATTGTCAATGCTGTGATATAACCAGAAGAATCTTTTGGCAGTGACAACGGGCGCGGAAGCCTACGGTTACATATGACCTGCAATCTGTGTAACTTTCGTAGTTTGAGCAAGCGTCATTGTTATCCTCTCGTGGGACCTTAATAGCTATATCTCTTGGTAACTGAAATTCTTGGCTCGTTTGTCCTCACCGTTTCATCCAAAAGCCAAATAATTCCCGTATAGCAGCACCACACATACTAGCGAAAACACTAGACATGATCGATCAGTGTCTCTCTAGTCACAAGAAAAACAACGGATGTGTTTCACGATAGTTAATGTATGCAATAACACTGCTCGACTGTTGTAGATGCTGCGTCACGTGCGCGGAAACGCCCTTCAGAAACGGAAACAGGTGGATAGAAATCCTATGTCAGTAGTATGAGAGGAGAGAGGAAAAACCGGTGAGGCTATGTTAGCAACACGACGGCAGCTTTTGGAAGTCGCCATCTTGGATGCAATATAACTTTCCAAAGGAATCGGGATCAGCTGACTTATCAGACAGATAGGGATTAACACGAGAAAATCTGTCGTCTCCTTATTTGAGGATTATATGGCTACGTCGCATTTTTTAGAGAATTAAGAAAATACTGCTGATAACTAGTGAAGCCTAGAGGATGAGTTCGACGTGTTGTTCAGCACGTTGTTAGGTAGTTATTACCCGAATCAACACATTTAACCTACTCATGTACCGCTATGCGAGCATAATCCCATCCCTGAGGCGTGTAAAATTTCTGTTCTACACCGCATACACAAGTGCCGTCTCATGTACCCAGAGACAGAGATTAAATGGACTTGTGAACCGGGGAACTCGGTATCCACACCACTCTACAATCTGTTCTCTTCGGGGATCCTGGATAAACAAGTATGCTGAATAGAGAGCACCGTCGTTGTGTTAGAAAGCTGGAAGTCTCCCATCTTCAGATAGTAGCGACGGCAGCACATCTCCGTCTAACATGTTAGAGTACCCTGAATGAAGAGGGGCCCAACAAAACGGGAACCACATTTTCCACACCATACCACGAGTTTCGATGTGCCAACTACCTTCGATGGAACAAACCAGTTAAGGGTGACATGTGACCTTTATCTGTGATTTTCTTTATTTACCTTTCGGTTCAGATAGAAATTTGCTTCTTACGTAGTCTTCACGTCATAGGGGAAACGCTGATTTTCGTCAGGTTTGCGTATCACACTTTCTGCAAACTGAAATAAACGATCTGGGTCGTTGTTGGTGAGACTTAACAACATTAGCTTCTTTTTGCCATTTATGTGAAATACTGCTCTGACACTGGTAACATGATTCGTTCATAACGGCAAAGTTTGCGGTTTCTAGCATGTAGCTTATGCCAGTGATGTCTTTATGCTGAACATTTTTATGTTGTTATTCACAAATGCAGTGTAAATGCACTAATCGCGTGGCAGTATCATTAAAGAAGTAGTGCAGTGCTAATTCATACACCACTGTTCTGCGATATTTTCTTTTGATTTCAAAGCTGTAAATGTTAAAGCGACGTACATCTACAAGAGATGCGTTATCATTCAGCTTGATTGGTAAAATTAAATTGTAAATCGAAAATAACTCATTTTATAATAACTCTTCAGTTTCTTTGCTTTTGAGGCGTACATATAGCTGCAAAATATCAGTACGAGAGCATCGCTAAATAATGTTGAATATATATTTTCGTGAGGTTGACGTGCTATGTACCGTACTCACATTACTTATGAACAGGACAGCATGTGTTCTCGAACAAGATTTTATAACACTTTCTGCATATTTGCCCGCCCACGACTCCCTTCCTCTTCCCTCGCCTTCAACATCACATAAATATGAGGGCTCTGGTTGCGTCTCCGCTATGTGCTTCGCACTCGGGCATTAGGCTGATGCACTGGGGCGGAGCGAGCGACAAACAGCCGATGCAAGCTATACTCTCAGGAGGTCATCAATGCGTAGTATCAGAATTATAGCCCAAATTTTCGCGAGGAAATTTGAGGTCGAGAAGGCGACGTTTCCTTGTAAGAAAGGTCTGCAAAGGAGATTTCTTATAAAACACTCCTGCGACTCGTTCTAGAATACTGCTCAAGTCTGTGAAACCGTACCAGATACGATTGATAGGGAATATTGAAAGTATATAGAAGAGGGCAACACGAACTGTTTGGATGAAGAGACTGGCGCAGGACAGGAAGACGCGATTGGCCGCGTCTGTGTACTACAATGAAGTGTAAAAGTCACGGGACACCTCCGCATATCGCGTCGGACCTCCTATTGCCAGCGTAGAGCAGCAACTCGGCATGGACTCAACAATTCGTCGGAAGTCCCTACAGAAATACTGAGCCATGCTGCCTCTACGACGGTCCATTGCTCCGAAATTTTGACCAGTGCAGGATTTTGTGCACAAACTGACCTCTCGATTATGCGTCATAAATGTTCGATTGGATTCATGTCGGGCAATCTGGAGGGCAAAATAAATCGCTCGAGCTGTGCAGATTGTTCTTCAACTGCTCGGGAACAATAGTGGCTCGGTAACATGAGACATTGCCATCCATAAAGTTTCCGGCGTTGTTTGGGAACACGAAGCGCATGAATGAGCGAAAACAGTCTATAGGTAGCCAGCCAATGGTCGGCTGAGATGGACCAGAGGCCAAACCACACCATTATAGAGCCACCACCAGCTTGCACAGTACCTTGTTGACAACTTGTGTCTATGGCTTTGTGGGGTCTGCGCCGAACTCGAACCCTTCCATCAGCTCTTACCAACTAGAATCGTGACACAGGTGACCAGGGTCCAACCGACACGATCACGAGTCCAGGAGAGGCGCTCCAGGCTACGTCGTCTGCTGCCACAGCCCATAACGCCAAATTTAGCCGCCCTGCCGTAACGAAAACTTTCGTCGTAAGTACCTCCTTGATTTCTGGGGTAGTTGGTTGTCTATTAGTACTGACAACTCCTACACAAACACCGCTGCTCTCGGTCGTTGAGCAAATACCGTCGCACACTGCGTTATCTGTAGTGAGAGCCTGAAATTTGGTATTCTCGACACACTCTTTCCACTGTGATCTTGGAAAATTGAATTCCTTGAAGATTTACGAAATGGAATATCCCATGCGTCTGTCTCCGACTACCACGCGTCATGCAGCCATAAGCACGTGGTAAATGTTTTCATAACAATCACCCAAGTACAAATGATAGCTGCGCCAATGCACTGCCCTTTTATGCTTCGTGTACGCGGCACTACCTCCGTCTGTGTATGTGCATCTCTCCATGCAATGACTTCCCACATCACTGTAATGTTGACGGGCAGCAGCAAACCAGTTAGGGGACTGATGACTTAAGAAAGAAATCCAACAGTGAAACAGCACATATATTGCACCGCAGAACGGAGAACCGACGGAGGGCAGGGATCGTGGTGCGTGCAGCTCACCCGTTTCCGCGTCCTTGTGTTGCGCCGGCTCGGCGTACGCGCCGCTCATCATTTGCATCGGTAAGTTATTCATGAGCGGAAGAGTTCCGGCCGCGGTTATTAAATGGCCATGCGGCTCCCCAGCCATATCGCTGACTTCTCGTCCCAGCACGGCAGCGGCAGCACCTCAGCAGTACGGCTGAGCAACAACTAGTCAGTACGACGGGCAGAGCGAAGCGGTGCAATGCAAATGTATCTCCCAGGATGATACTGACATGAGACTGTTAAGGAACAAAAGTAATCTTTAGACTGACAGACAACTCCGTCCGTAAATTTTAATGCCGATTGGTATGGGTTAGCAAAGAACTGAATAACCCATCCAGATATCAACCTAGCGAGTAATTTTTCGTGCTTTGTTCATTGCGCGATGTGTCACTGAAATCGATGACATGGAAGTGAGCTTTAGCGGAAGTCTTAGAAAATGTAGCGAGAGAAGCTGGAACTTTCTCTTCTCAGCAGTATGAGGGTATTGGAGTAGAATGAAACGGAGGGAAGAGGTATTATCTTCATATAAATGTAATGCACTTGAGAATGTTTTCGCTACACGTGACGTTCAAAGCGTTTACATGACACCGTGGGAACCTTTCGAGTCCTTAGTTTGTTAAATATGGTGACGTACGCAGTGTTGGTATTAGCTGTAGATGGTACTGGACCACGAGAATACACATGGGCTGGAAACAACAAAAATTTATCATGTTGCTCTGAAATAACGATATCTGAGAGTCGGCAGCTGTCCCTCATCGAGGACAGATGGAAAGGCCTATGGGGCCAGAACAGTGTTGGAAGAGTACAAAATTTGAGTGACTAGCGAGAGACTGAAGAATAGAGTCCCACATGGTTCAATTTTTGGTCCACTCCAATTCCTCATATGTGTGAATTACCTTCCACTTAACATTCAACAAGCAGAATTTGTACTTTTTACAAACTATATTGATGATATAATAAATCCCATTAGGGGGAAAGCAACAGAAGCGATAGTAAATGATATTTTCCAGAGATTTATTAAGCGGTTCTCATAAAAGGACTCTCCCTGCATTTAGAGAAAACTCGCTCTATTAAATTCTGTGCAAAAAATAATCTTACCAACAACTCATGTAGCACATGAACAGGAGTCATTAAACAGTGTATAATTCTCCAAAATTCTGGGTGAACAGTTTAACTAAGATTTGAACAGAAAGGAGCACGTTATCGAGCTCCTCAGACAGCTATGTCCAGCTACTTTTGCTCTACGTGTAATTGCTAATCTTGGAAACAAACATATCAACCTCATGACACATTTTTCATATTTATGTGCAGTAATGTCTTCTGGAATATTTTTCTGGTGCAACTCATCATTTAGAAAGTAACTGCACCAAAGCGACAGTAAGAACAATATGTGGCGTTCATCCGCTGTCATCAAATAGGTATCTCTCAAGCAGTTAGGCATTAATACTGCACGATTACAATAGACGTAATCACTGATGAAATTCGTCATAAATTACCCATTATAATAAGTGAATAGTGATATTAATAACTAAACCACTAGAGAAAAAGTATGAGCCTTACCATTTATTTATTTATTTATTTTGCATATCTACATTTCAGCTAACAGTGTAGTTATTATCAGTGCCACAAATACAATTAATACAATCAGATAGAGAAACAGCACATTGATCAAATTCCAATTTCATAATTACACCTTTTTATAGGTAGTTATGTAAACTCAAGACAATTATAACAACACATATTTCAATACATTAGTCCAACTAAGTTTGCTGTTTACAGATAGGCACAGCTAATCTTCGTCTTGCGTCTCACTGGATAACCAATGCATTCTATTTTATTGCCCATATTTAAAAGATTGGGTTAAGATAAGAAAAATTATACATAACAATATAGTGAATACAAATAACATAAAACGATATTTCTCGGGCGGCAAATAGATTCGAAAAATCCTTACATCAAGTGTTACATTATGTCTTATTGGAAAACCAACGCCCACTGTTTTATTGCCCATATGTAATGGGTTGGGATAGGATGAAAAGTTGTACATAAGAATACAGTGAATTCAGATGATTATAGTAAAATACGATATCCTCGGGGAGGCATTTCAATTCAAAAACCTTTAGGACAAGAGTTTGTTACGCCACGTTGAAACAGATATTATAAAACATGCCAGAATATTAAAACTTCGTTTCCATAAAACATTAAACCAGGATTAACAAATTGGTGTAATACTTATAATTTACCATTCTTCATTCTTTACTTAATTCGATAGTCTTGTTAGGACTGCGATGGAGGCTGTTGAACAATGTCCTGAGACACGGCATCCATGGCTGGGGGGGGGGGGGGGGGGGGGGAGGTCTTGCAAAAAGCAACAGAAAAATTAAAATTGTGGTTGTCAGCCATGGCATTCTATTCATTCTGGATTGATCTATTTATATTTATACAATGACTGTTGCAGTTACCACTGGTGTTTTTCAATGAGGGTTTGTAAGGTATTTTCGCGAGTCTCAGTACTAGTAATATTTTTTGAAGAATAATGGTTTACGAAATCAAAACATACGACTTTGTGATTAATTATATTCATTAGCTACATGTAATGTGCAATTTTTAAATCGCTACGTAAAGCTGAGACAAATTTATACTCTTTAATGTATTATTTTGCATTCAGTTGTTTTTTAAGAAGCACCCATAGCGACAGAGCATTTCTTAATGCAGTCAGACGCTGTATCTAAGGTCTCAGTTATGATTTTTATACTGGAAAAGTAAATTTTTTGGAGTATTTTTATTTTAAGCTCCTTCCTGCGGCGGTTCACCAGAGAAAACTGTATAAATTAAATTATTACTAATTTCAGCAGTCGGGATTGAATACAATGTAATTAAATTCAAAGAATCATTTTGAAGAAAGGGTCGCGCCACATTTTTCGTCTGAGAGTAGAACTTCCACGCAGTACCCTCAATTATATGTTACATAGATTCCAATCTCTGTCTTCCCCTACAATTTTTACTCTCTACAGTCTATAGCTTCCTCTAGTACCATGGAAGTTGTTCCCTTATGTCTTAAAAGGCGTCCTCGGGAACGCTCAATTTTAATGGTATGTTTATTGCTAATTTAATATTTGGTAGTATTAATTAATTTCGCGTTTATTTGGTTTACTCTCGATATATAGAATGTCCTCATTACCTCATTCCATTCCACAGGTCACGCTGTCATTTCACATTTACACTGAGAATAATGATGTCATAAGCGAATCTAATGATTGATATTCTTTCATCCTGAATTTTATACTTTCTCTTCAACTTTTTCGCCCACTCCAAGTAACTATATAAACAACAGCCACACTCGCATTTTCAGCGGCAGGCATATCCCAAGGATCAGTCCTGCACTACATCTTTACCTCGTTTATACACAGCTGACAATCCCTTCTCGTGCACTTTCTTCAACACGATAATGACACCCCTTTCCTTGCTGTACGTCCCACTCTTGATTCGTCCTAACGATGCTTCCATCTCCTCAATAATTTCGTACCTTTCAAACAACCTTGCAAAATCCATAATTACTGTAAAGTCACCCGAAATTTCGATTTCATCTGATATATTAAAATACCACGAAAGAACACTCGATCCAAAGATAACCGTGGATCTACACCTACTAACCATCCAAATGAAAGCCTGCGATAGACTGAAACTACTACGACCATTAACTGGCTGCACACAGCAGTCCATACATACCTAAAAGACCAATTATTTCAAACTCACTTATGTAAATCTTGTGTATATTCCGACCCTCCTGAGCTTTATCATTCCCTCCAAACACTTGATCTTCACTTCGCTTTCCGACTACTTATACCCTGTATCAGCAGATGCCAAGATGCCTAAACGAATAACGAAAGGCAGATTGTACTCCACCAGAAGAAAGAGCCGACCAACAGCTTGTTGGGTGTAAAATGTGCTGGCTGACCTCACCAGGATGGAGATGTGAGGATGGAAGAGTAAGAAGAAAGAAAGAAAGAAGGTTGTATACATGGAAGAACCCTTAAGATACTAAAAGGTATCAGATAGATTATATAATGGTAACACAGAGATTTAGGAACCGGGTTTTAAATTGTAAGACATTTCCAGGGGCAGATGTGGACCCTGACCACAATCTATTGGTTATGACCTGTAGATTAAAACTGAAGAAACTGCAAAAAGGTGGAAATTTAAGGAGATGGGACCTGGATAAACTGAAACAACCAGAGGTTGTACAGAGTTTCAGGGAGAGCATAAGGGAAAAATTGACAGGAATGGGGAAAGAAATTCAGTAGAAGAAGAATGGGTAACTTTGAGGGATGAAGTAGTGAAGGCAGCAGAGGATCATGTAGGTAAAAAGACGAGGGCTTGTAGAAATCCTTGGGTAACAGAAGAAATATTGAATTTAATTGATGAAAGGAGAGAATATAAAAATGCAGTAAATGAAGCAGACAAAAAGGAATACAAACGTCTCAAAAATGAGATCGAAAGGAAATGCAAAATGGCTAAGCAGGGATGGCTAGAGGACAAATGTAAGGATGTAGAGGCTTATCTCACTAGGGGTAAGATAGATACTGCCTACAGGAAAATTAAAGAGACCTTTGGAGAAAAGAGAACCACTTGTATGAACATCAAGAGCTCAGATGGAAATCCAGTTCTAAGCAAAGAAGGGGAAAGCAGAAAGGTGGAAGGAGTATATAGAGGGTCTATACAAGGGCGATGTACTTGAGGACAATATTATGGAAATGGAAGAGGATGTAGATGAAGATGCAATGGGAGATACGATACTGCGTGAAGAATTTGACAGAGCACTGAAAGACCTGAGTCGATACAAGGCCCCCGTAGTAGACAACATTCCATTGGAACTACTGACGGCCTTGGGAGAGCCAGTCCTGACAAAACTCTACCATCTGGTGAGCAAGATGTATGAAACAGGCGAAATACCCTCAGACTTCAAGAAGAATATAATAATTCCAATCCCAAAGAAAGGAGGTGTTGACAGATGTGAAAATTACAGAACAATCAGTTTAATAAGCCACATCTGCAAAATACTAACTCGAATTCTTTACAGACGAATGGAAAAACTAGTAGAAGCTGACCTCGGGGAAGATCAGTTTGGATTCCGTAGAAATAGTGGAACACGTGAGGCAATACTGACCTTACGACTTATCTTAGATGAAAGCTTAAGGAAAGGCAAACCTACGTTTCTAGCATTTGTAGACTTATGGAAAGCTTTTGACAGTGTTGACTGGAATAGTCTCTTTCAAATTCTGAAGGTGGCAGGAGTAAAATACAGGGATCGAAAGGCTATTTACAAATTTGTACAGAAACTAGATGGCAGTTATAAGAGTCGAGGGGCATGAAAGGGAGGCAGTTGTTGGTAAGGGAGTGAGACAGGGTTGTAGCCTATACCCGATGTATATTGAGCAAGCAGTAAAGGAAACAAAAGAAAATTTCGGAGTAGGTATTAAAGTCCATGGAGAAAAAATAAAAACTTTGAGGTTCGTCGATGACATTGTAATTATGTTAGAGACAGCAAAGGACTTGGAAGAGCAGTTGAATGGAATAGACAGTGTCTTGAAAGGAGGATATAAGATGAATATCAACATAAGCAAAACGGGGATAATGGAATGTAGTAGAATTAAATCGGGTGATGCAGAGGGAATTAGATTTGGAAATGAGACACTTAAAGTAGTGAAGGAGTTTTGCTATTTGGGGAGCAAAATAACTGATGATGGTCGAAGTAGAGAGGATATAAAATGTAGACTGGCAATGGCAAGGAAAGCGTTTCTGAAGAAGAGAAATTCGTTAACATCGAGTATTGATTTAAGTGTGAGGAAGTCATTTCTGAAAGTATTTGTATGGAGTGAAGCCATGTATGGAAGTGAAACATGGACGATAAATAGTTTGGACAAGAAGAGAATAGAAGCTTTCGAAATGTGGTGCTACAGATGAATGCTGAAGATCAGATGGGTAGATCACATAACCAATGAGGAAGTATTGAATAGGATTGGGGAGAAGAGAAGTTTATGGCACAACTTGACCAGAAGAAGGGATCGAATGGTAGGACATGTTCTGAGGCATCAAGGGATCACCAATTTAATATTGGAGGGCAGCGTGGAGGGTAAAAATCGTAGAGGGACACCAAGAGATGAATACACTAAGCAGATTCAAAAGGATGTAGGTTGCAGTAGGTACTGGGAGATGAAGAAGCTTGCACAGGATAGAGTAGCATGGAGAGCTGCATCCAACCAGTCTCAGGACTGAAGACCACAACAACAACAACAACAACATAGTCGCAGATGGTTGCCGAGGCTGAGGCCCATCACGGATTGTAGTTCCGAAGAAGAAAAGTACATCTCACCCAAATTAGCGATCATGTATCCCCATCCTTGAAAACCGTGGTCTGATTGCCAGTCTCCACGTGCAACCTTTCTTACAGCTCCATACAGCGGGAGTGGTCCCAGTACAATTTCAATCGCCTCCCCCTCCAAGAGTATGAAACTGTTACTGATATTATCCATCTTATAAATTATAACCTGCCCGGTTCTTCTTCTCCAAATGAAGGCTCCATCCCACTTTCCCCGAATATCTTTAGTCGTATTCGTCCCTACGAACTACGTACCGTTTCTTGACAGCAGTTTTCATCCCATATCCTTTCTCATGCCTCTACCTTCTCAGCCCCAACTATATCCAAATTCCTTACCTAGAGGAAGTAAACAAAAGCCCACAGTACCACTATGTTTACAGTTTCAGTTACGTCTGGCGTTTACTGTTTCAAGACCACATGTGTCATCTACTGAATTAAGTTAATCATCTACATTCATGTCAACATATTTTACGTAATTTTAATTAGAACCTCTTCCCCATGCCTGCAGGAGGAAGTGTAAACAACGGTTAATTTGGTTGTGACTTTCCGGGTTTCAGATCTTTGGTAATTTATTTTGAAAATTTTGTACTGTCCTGAAGCTGCCGAGAACATTGCAAACAGCCAACTTGGTGCTAACCTGAGTATGGTAGGACTGTATGTTTCCAGTCCAGTGCTCTAATATGGAATGTATTTGTACACTGTCAAACTGCTATTAATTAGTTGTGAATCAGTCTGACGCTTGTGAATATAACCAAAGTATATTAAACTAAAATATTAGTGCAGGGAATTGATCCAGGACTGATGATAAACAGTTCTTTCGCCAATAGATTTATAAATGTGTTACTCCTCCTTTTGCGACTTCGGTAATCCAGCTCGAATCCCTAGGCAGAACGTGGTCCAACAGCTGAATTAGACAATCGAGGAAAGAGAAGTTGCGGAACATAGTTCGTGATCAAAGAAATGCCATTGCCTTAGGTCATATGCTGAACCGTAGAGGGGAACGAAAATAGTGTTGCTCTTGGTAACCATGAGGAGCGCTTCACTATCTCCACCCGCCCTTATTCGCTATCGACTACATACTCTACACTGTACAGCTACGCATCAGAGCATAGACTCATATTACATTTAAGATCAACCTATAATTATAAAAAAAGAAAAAAAAAACATGAATTACTACTGAATGAATTTGCATTTACGTAGCGAGATACATGCAGTCCTTCCTTTTTGAAAGGTATTTTTAATGATAAACAGATAAAGCAAGCATTATCCTTGATCAGATGAATTCCTGTGCACATGTACACAACGGCCGTGAAATTACACTCCAAAAAATAAAGAAAATGTTCGGTTACAAAAAAAAAATGGCTCTGAGCACTATGGGACTCAACTGCTGTGGTCATCAGTCCCCTAGAACTTAGAACTACTTAAACCTAACTAATCTAAGGACATCACACACATCCAAGCCCGAGGCAGGATTCGAACCAGTGACCGTAGCAGTTGCTCGGTTCCGAACTGCGCGCCTAGAACCGCGAGACCACCGCGGTCGGCTGTTCGGTTACAGACCCGAAGACCGTTTGACTTTATTTGACACGTGCACGGCGTCGGTTGCGTCGGTAGAGTTTCCACGGCCACTTGCAGTGTCCATCAGAGAAGACAAGTGCTGACGTGTCCGATAAGAATGGGAGGTAGCCTTGAATCATATCCGCACAGTAGGAAGAGACCACCTGCAACGTGACTCGCTCCTTCTTCAAATCCAGGAAGAGATAACGGCAAGTTATAGACTTGGTTGCTAAAACACTAATCCTAACAAATTAAACAAACGTGTCGTATTGGCCTTCCAGTTGGATGTCATTTCAACTGCTCGTGTGGCAATGTCTCTGAACGTTACTTCAGGTAGCTTCCAATTTGGCATCATGTGGCTGACCTCTCCATCACAGAAAATCTGAGGAAAATATTATAAACTGAACCCGTGGTCTCCGAGTCAGTAGTCAGAGTTTTCATTGGTCCTCCAGAGACTGAAAAATTACGATCGAAAGGCTAATGTCACGCAATGATTGTTCCCCACCACAAAAAAGGCCAAAGACGGGGCATAATATGACTAGTGTGATAATGATGGGCATGGCCTGATTCTGGTTTCCCATATGATCCTATATAGAACTATGGACGTTCTTCAAAAATCAGTGACAGAAAACTCGACGTAGCTGGTCATCAATCTGCGCGTGTTCAAAAATGGTTCAAATGGCTCTGTGAACTATGGGACTTAACATCTATGGTCATCAGTCCCCTGGAACTTGGAACTACTTAAACCTAACTAACCTAAGGACATCACACAACACCCAGTCATCACGAGGCAGAGAAAATCTGTGCGTGTTAACTAATGCCATAGGGTAAGACAGAATATGCCCTCAGAAAACTCTTGGCTGCAGAGTGAATGACTGCCTGTCGTCGAGCAAAAATTGGCGTTCGTATAAAGAAAACAACAGAAATTAATATTAAAAAACAGTCCCAGGTTGCACAGTGTTCATTCATTGGTTCAAAAATGACGTGTTTCACTCGGGTAGGGAATCATCAGGTTATCTCGTGCAATGTGGGTCATTAGTCATAGCAGCATAGAATATGAGAGTGTTCTTTTTCTGCGCTGCACTGACTGGTTGTCACATCGCGCGATATGCACAAGATAACCTGATATGCCCTACCCGAGTGAAACACATCGTTTTTGAACCAATAAACAACACTGTGCAAACTGGGACCGTCTTTCTTCTTTATTATGAATCTCATTATAACGTTCCTGTACCTCCACACCACAATGGACTGGGATAATTTTAAAACATAAATCCTGTATTAAAGACTCAGTAGCAAGATAGAAACGGGAGGGAGAGGGAAAGAGAGAGTCTTCTGCATATCGGGAAACGTATTCTACTACAATAATGCTGATACTTCAGGTGTTCACTAAAATCCTATGGGTAATGAAAATGTAATACAACATGAGGCGGAATGCTACTATATGACGGAGCGAATAGAGGAAGAAAATAAGTTTTCTGCAAGATTTAGGAATTAATAGAAAAAAATTTTTGAAATGGCAAACGAACGCATAGATTGTTCAGTTTATTATATCCACTCCACTATTTTGTACCCACTTAATAACGATTTTTCATCTCTGCCTGTAGTGTCAGTTCTTCCGAAGAGTACTTATTATTTATTATTGTATTTGTAAGCATTAGCCAGACACCTTCGAGTCACTGTCCTTGCTTTTTTTTTAAAGAAAAAAAGCTGCTTTATTGTTGACTGCTCTTTCGCCCGTTAGCTCGAGTATTTCCTCTTGCATCATTATTCGTTCCTTTCTAAAAACTAAAAAGGTCTCTTTAGCTTCAATTATTTCTCTGCTAGTTTCCATTCCTCTTTTTCTAAGCGATCGAAAATAGTTTGCCGTACCTTCCATGGATCACCTTCTCAGTGTCCCACTCAGTGCTACACTTTTGCTTTTTCTTCGTGCTTTTGAGTTTTACACTGCAAATTTAGTAGGCGATTTTCCGAGTGCAGATTTGTCCGTTAATACAGTTTATAGTCGAGTACATAGATGTTGTACTACGATAAACACTTTTTCTAGTATACCTTTTCTCTTCTAATTTCTTCACAGAAAAATTTGTTATAACAGTCTGAGACATTCCCTAAAGATTAAAGAAGCTTTACTATTAAATGGGATATATTCCCTTACTTACTTAAATGATTTTGTTAAAAGCTCTAGTTTACGACAGCGCCAAACACAGAGATAGACCTGTAGGTGCTGAGCAGTATCATTACACTCACTAACAAACATACATAAATTTGACTACGAAGGCTTTCCCGGCGTAATAATTGATAATATTCTTCTCGGGTATGCAGCCGGATCGCAACGTCTTCAAGACACAATATTTCCGCGGTCCAACTGGCCGCCATCTTCAGGTGAGAGTGCTGGTGCACGATCTCGCCGGAACTGACTTCCCAGCGTTTTTTTTTTTTTTTTCCTTTATTGTCATTTTATACCTACAAAGGTAGGCCGGCAGCGGCCTAATATGCCGCTCTTCGGCCACAAGAAACATACAAGAGATAAAAACAGGAAGACATAATCTCAAAACACAGACATGGAGGACAAAAATCAGAAGACAACAGAGAATAAAAAGAATTGAAGTCGTTCACCGACGCAGCATTGTTTCAGTTGTAAAAAAAACGGGCAGCACAGCACGGAACAGAGAACACTAGCACAGGTGAACGGTGGAGCAGAAAACGAAGAAACACTCGAGGTACAGACGGGACGAAAGACACGGACACTGCGGAGATGGGCTTCGGCGCTTGCAGGGGTACTGTCCACACCGAAAAGCCGGGGGCCTGCCAAGGGAAAAAACAGGGGGAGGGAAGGAGGGAGGGGGAGATAGGATGCCAGGGAGGAGGAGGGGAGAAAACGAAAAGAGGGGGGTGGAAGCCCAGGGAGAGGGGGAGGGGAGGTAAGGATGGAAGGAGGGAGAGAGGGAGGGAGGGAAGGGAGAGAGGGTGCCCACAGGAAAATGAGAGGAGAGGGGAAGGCAAGGCTCAAAGTTGGTAGGAGGGGTAGATGGAGGGGAGGAGGGCATCATCCGGGAGGGGGAGTCGGCGGAAGCCACCTTGGGAGAGGGTGTGGAGAGTGTGAAGATGGAGAGCAGGTGGGATACAGGAGTACAGGCGCGGCAGTGGGTTGGGGTGGGAGAGGATGGAAGAGAAAAGCGGGTGGGGAGGATCAAGCTTGCGGGAGGTGTAGAGGATCCGTATCCGTTGGAGGAAGAGGAGGAGGTGTGGGAAGGGGATGAGGTCATAGAGGAGCCGCGTGGGGGAAGGGAGGCGGATGCGATAGGCGAGGCGGAGTGCATGCCGTTCAAGGATTTGAAGGGATTTGTAAAAGGTAGGTGGGGCAGAGATCCAGGTGGGATGGGCATAACAGAGGATAGGGCGGATGAGAGATTTATAGGTGTGGAGGACGGTGGAGGGGTCCAGACCCCATGTGCGGCCAGAAAGGAGCTTCAGGAGGTGGAGTCGGGAGCGTGCCTTGGCTTGGATTGTCCGGAGATGAGGGGTCCAGGAGAGGCGACGGTCAAGGGTGACGCCAAGGTACTTGAGGGTGGGTGTGAGGTTAATAGGACGGCCATAAATGGTAAGATAGAAATCAAGGAGACGGAAGGAAGGGGTGGTTTTGCCTACGATGATTGCCTGGGTCTTGGAAGGATTGACCTTGAGCAACCACTGGTTACACCAAGAGGTGAACCGGTCCAGATGGGATTGGAGAAGGTGTTGGGAGCGTTGCAGGGTGGGGGCAAGGGCAAGGAAGGCGGTGTCATCGGCGTACTGGACAAGGTGAAGGGGGGGTGCAGGTGGAGGCATGTCCGCCGTATAAAGAAGGTAAAGAAGAGGGGAAAGGACGGAACCTTGGGGCACACCGGCAGAGGGGTAGAAGGTGTAGGAATCAGTGTTGTGGATAGTGACATAGGAAGGGCGGTGGGAAATGAAGGAGGCGATCAGACGGATGTAGTTAATAGGAAGAGCAAAGGTTTGGAGCTTGAAGAGGAGACCAGAATGCCACACACGGTCATAGGCGCGTTCAAGGTCAAGGGAGAGGAATATGGTGGAGCGACGGGAGTTGAGTTGTTCGGAGAGGAGGTGAGTGAGGTGAAGGAGAAGGTCATCGGCAGAGAAGGATGGTCGAAAGCCACATTGGGTGGAGGGAAGGAAGCGGTGCCGGTGGAGATGCTGGTGGATGCGGTGGGTTAGAATGGATTCCAGGACCTTGCTGAAGACCGAGGTAAGGCTTATAGGACGGTAGGAGGAGACAGCGGAAGGTGGTTTATCGGGTTTGAGGAACATCAGGATCCGGGAGGTTTTCCACAGGTCGGGGTAGAAGCCGGTGGACAAGACCACATTGTACAGCCTGGCCAGGGTGGAGAGGAAGGGGGCGGGAGCTTCACGGAGGTGACGGTAAGTAACACGGTCGTGACCAGGAGCAGTGTTGCGTTTGGTGCGGAGTATATCGATGATGTCTTGAGTAGTTATAGGGTTATTGAGTTCAGTGTGTGTAATGTTGTCCAAGTACTGGAAGCCAGGAGCTAGTGGAGGGATAGAGGTGTCAGTTCGATCGCGGACATCGGGGAAGAGGGAATAATCGAACTGGGGATCGTCAGGGATGGTAAAGACATCGGTGAGGTAGGAGGCAAAATGGTTGGCCTTACTAAGGTTGTCAGGAAAGGGATTGTCATTATGAAGGAGAGGATAGTAAGGGGGGGGGGGGTTTGATCCAGTAAGGCGGCGGAAGGCTGACCAGTATTTGGACGAGTTAATAGGTAGGGTAGCATTAAGACTGGTGCATGTCTGTCGCCAGTCCCGGCGTTTCTTAGCCGCGAGCAAGTTCCGGATGTGTCTCTGGAGTTGCCGGTGGCGTTGTAGTGTGTCCCGGTCACGCGTGTGGAGGAAGGCACGGTAGAGACGACGGGATTCTCGAAGGAGGAGGACGGCCTGTGGGGGTAATGTGGGACGGTGCGGGTGGATGGCGACGGTAGGGATGTGGGCCTCCACGGCCTCAGACAAGGTCTGCTGGAGAAAGGATGCGGCATGGGTTATGTCAAGTGGGCGGTGGTAGGTGAGGGGGTGGCTATCGACTCGGGTAGTAAGGGTATCCCGGTATGCATTCCAGTCGGCACGGGAGTAATCATGGACATACTTGGGGGGAGGGTCAAGGCGAGGATCGGTAAGGGGGCGACGACCGTCTGATATGGTAAGAAGGACAGGGAGATGGTCACTGCCAATAGGGTCGAGGACGTCCACCGCTATGCGGCCAAGGAGGTTGGGGGAGGCTAGGACGACATCGGGTGTGGTATTGGATTCAGGGCGGGTGTGTTGGGGAAGAGGAAGGACATCTCCTTGGATGGTGGCGAGGAACCGATGCCACCGCCGTAACTGGGTGGCGGAGCGACTATGGATATTGAGATCTGCGGCAATCACGTAGGAGGAGAAGGTACGGTCGATGTGGGAAAGGAAGTCAAAAGGAATAGGGGCAGAGGGGCGGACATAGATGGTGGAGCAGGTAACGGTGAGGCCGGGGAAGAATAGACTAAGGATCAGGTGTTCCGTGGGGTTGGGAAGGAGGGGTTGGAGCCGAACAGGGATCTGGCGATGGTGGCCAATGGCAACTCCGCCACGCGCTATCGGGAGGGGGTTGTCAGAGCGGTGAAGGAGGTAGGGCGAGGTATGGACAGTATGGTGGGGCTGGAGAAATGTTTCGTTTAGGAGGAAGGCATCCACGCGGTGGGTGGTGAGGGTATGCATAAGGAGATTCTTGTTGACAGGAAGGGAACGGATGTTGTTAAACAGGATACGTTGCTGTCGCGCCATAGTGGGAATTTAGACGAGGGTGTCGAGACGGGAGAAGGTAAAATGGGCCTGGTTATGGGAGTAGGTGGCGTAAGTGTTGAGCTGGAAGACGGAACGGGCGGCAAGGGATATTTGCTGGAGGGTGTGGGGGCGCTGAAAGGGGTGGATGTTCTGAAGGACAACGGTTACAAAGCGGATGATGTCCTCAGCTGTGGGGGGGGGACGGAGGGAATTGCCGGGAGGGGTGGGGGCATCCAAGGGGCGGACAGGGACAGTGAGTTCAGGAGCGGAGGGAGGGGGTCGGGCCTTGCACTTTTGGGAGTAGGTTGGGTGTTGGAGGTTACAGGTGTTACAGGAGGGGGGGGGGACTGAAGGTTGGGGCACTGTCGGAGGAAGTGTGCTTCTTTGCAGTGCGGGCAGACGGGGGCCTCGCGGCACTCAGATGTAGGATGTGCATTATAGCGCAAGCACCTCTGGCAGCGGATGGACTGTGGAAGGGAGCGGGAGGGGTCGACCTTATAACGGCGGTTGAAAAGGAGGGCACCCTCCTTGAGGAGGAGGTCTATGGAGGGAGCATGCTCGGAGAACACCCGCATGATGCGGGTGGGGCTGGCTGGATTGTGAATCCGGCGGACAGCTCGAACCTCTAGATAGGGATGGGCCTTCAGCTCCGCCAACACCTCCTCCTCCGTGATCATCGGGCTAAGCCGAGTGATCACGGCAGTGAGGGTCGGTGGGCGACGGGGCGGCTGGGGTTGTCGGGATGAGGAGGGGGAAGGAGCAGGGGCAAGGGAGGCATGGGGACCAAGCCGGGTGAGGGGAATGCGGGAGAGGATGTCGTAGTGGAGGGTGGGGCTGGGGGATGTGATCAGGACGGAGTCCCGACGGGGGGTGAGAAGGGAGATCGGGGCTCCGGGGAAGTGCTGGTGGAGGAGAAGGGTAAGATTGCGGGCCTCCAGGAGAGAGGGATCAGGGTGAGAAAGGAGGTACCTGTAGGAGGGGGAGGTAGAGGAGGGAGTAGATAGGGCAGGTGGGGTGGTATCCATGGCATCCTGGGGGGTTGGAGGGGGGAGAGTCTGCGACTTCTTGGGAGCAGAAGAGGCTGGGGTGCCGCTGGGACGTTTCACAGCGGGAGAGGGATGGGAAGAGGTGTGGGGGATGGGGACGACCGGGAGATGGCGGGAGATGGCAGGTCCCACCGGCGGTGCAGGCACTGGTGGTGGTGCTGGTGCTGGCGCTGGAGCTGGAGCTGGAGCTGGCGCCACAGAAGATGCAGTGGCAGTGGTTGGCACTGGCGATGGCGAGGGCGATGGTGATGGTGATGGTGATGACGATGATGATGGTGTGGCGTGGGTGGTGGCCCGACGGGCAACAACCCTGGCGGGGGTGGCATGAGTTACATGTGGGAGGGGAGGGAATGGGTCACGTGAGGCATGGGGGGTAGGAACAGGGGAGGGAGCAACAAAAGGAGCGGGGGTGGGAAGAGTGAGGAGGGGGGGAATATATGGGGGAGGCGGTGATTGAGCACACCACGTGATGGTGATGGCAGCAAGTGAGGGGGACGTGTACACGATTGCAGTGGTAGTGGCGGTAGTTGTGGGGGTTGTCATGGTGAGAGGATAAGTGGGAGAGGGGAAAAGAGGGAAAATAACAGGGGACAGTCAAAGGACAAGGACAAGAGACTGACGAAGAGGAAGGGTAAGACGTAAGCAGAGACGACAGAACGAAAGACGGGCAGGGAGCGGCGGCGGCGGCGGCGGCGGCGGCGGTCGGCAAAAGCAGCAGCGGCAGGAACCGGATACGGTGGCGGCAACCGGCGGCGACGTCGGCGGGAGACCGGCGGCGGCGGCGGCGGCGGCGGCGGCGGCGGCGGAAACCGGCGGCGGCGGCGGGAACCGGCGGCGGCGGCGGGAACCGGCGGCGGCGTCGGCGGCGAGCAGCGGCAGCGGCGGCAGGAACCAGATGCGGCGCCGGCGGCGGCGGCGGCGGCGGCGGCGGCGGCGGCGGCGGCGTCGGCGGCGGTCGGCAACAGCAGCAGCGGCAGGAACCGGATACGATGGCGGCAACCGGCGTCGGCGGGAGACCGGCGGCGGCGGCGGCGGCGGCGGTGGGAACCGGCGGCGGCGGCAGCGGCGGCTGGGACCAACGGCGGCAAAGGCTCGGGACAACGGCAGCTGCAGCGATCACTGAAACTCCTAGCACTTCGATATTAACGACAATAATATCGAAGGGCGCAACCCTCTCGAGTTACGCCGAAGATGCTTCCCAGCGCAAGCGGCGGCCTCTATATAGGCCGCAGAAGACCCACAACGCGTGCGCGAGAAGGTGCCGTAACCGCCCTCTAGCGCAGTAGACATACCCCGCCGCCAGTGATGGAAAGAGGCGAAATCGAGATATCGCTGTCAGAAATTAAAAAAAAATAATAAAAATAAATTAAAATGTTATTCCGACGATAGAAACACAGACCGTTGTTTTTTAATGTCAGACAACACTGGGTCCCAAGTCTTACTTAAAAGAAAACCCTTGTCTCTATTAATAAGATTGTCAGATAACCGAATCTCTATGGATTCTTTTAAAATGCAGTCCCAATAGCGAGATGCAGGGGCAACCATTTGTGTCTCGTCATATAGTATTCTGTGTCCCTCGGTGAGACAGTGTTCCGCCACTGCAGACTTCTCAGGTTGAAGCAGTCTTGTGTGCCGCTGATGCTCAACACATCGCTCCTGAATGATCCGGATTGTCTGACCAATATAAGTCTTTCCGCAGTGGCAAGGGATCTTGTACACACCGGGCTTCCTCAAACCCAAGTCATCCTTAACAGAGCCAAGGAGCGCTCTAATCTTAGCTGGCGGGCGAAAAATACTTCTGATGTGATATCTTTTCAGAATCCTTCCTATCTTCGAAGAAATGCTCCCAGCAAAAGGCAGAAAAGCTACCGATTTGCAGGTATCTTCTGGTGGTTCAGGCGAAGGTCCAAACTGGAAAGCACGACGGATCTGTTTATCTGTATAGCCATTCTGCTTGAACACAATCTTAAGATGGTCCAATTCTTGTGTCAAGCCTTCTCCATCTGAAATGGCATAAGCTCTTCTCGCCAACGTCCGCAGGACCGCGGAAATATTGTGTCTTGAAGACGTTGCGATCCGGCTGCATACCCGAGAAGAATATTATCATACATAAATTTACTAGACGTTCACATTTATCCACTCCAAATTATGCCCAATTAAGGAACCCTTTGGCCCCACTCGCGCCTTGCTAAAATAAGGCGGAAAGGATCTGAGCTCTACAACGTATGAAGATCTCAAGTAGCCCGCAGAAACCAATTGGACCGAGGGATGAAAAATGAAAAAAAAGAAAGCTCCCTTGATGGAAAGTTTATTGAGAAAGAAGTGCCACATTTTAAGGTTAATATTAAGTTGTTACTAACAGCTGGTTAATTTAATCCCTGCTTCTCCACAACGCTCTTAGGTTTGCATTATTTTTTAATTTCCTCGTCCATTTTGATGTGTGTTGTGGTTCCAGTGTCTGACATCTCTGCAGATGTCTTTGGCGCACACCTGCATCCGTTGCTAGAGACCTTATCAGACGCTGACATAGCGGACAGGTGGTCGAGAATTACCGGTCGGCCTTATCAGATAAAGACTGCCGTCATTGCAGGTGTTCGGACAATATCGACTAACATCTGAGCATCAGGTTCCACTTCAAAATTCCTTTACTTTGTTTGTGTAACTTTCTCTTGGTTACAAGAAATTGTCCTAACAGTGTAAGAATATCACCACATGCAAGCTCCTGCTTCCCATTTTCGTGTTCAAGTCTCAACCACACACGCGCACACCCAAGATTTATTTGGAACTTTATTAAGAGGATGACTTGTTTAACTGTTTAGTTTTAAGGTATAATTACGTGTTACTGTGCTTCTGAAGGTAATAAAAATTAACTATTAGTTGGCCTTCGTTGAAAAGTCGTTATTACAATAGTCCGGAGGGATTAAAAAAAGTTTCCAAAGGCACATACAATTTTTCTTGATTATACAAAAAATTACAAAATGTTTTACTCTTCAAAAATAGTTTAGTTCGCCATTCTTTTCGTGTTATGTGGCGCTACCATTCTTTTATCCTCCCATATGCCTGTTCCTCCTGGATCAAATGATAATGACCTGTTCCGCACATACCTCTTTTTGCTTCTCACAAGTTATTTTTTCCATTGATCCCGTTACTGAGAGACAACTGATCTACTCCTGAAACGCTTCGCATATAAAACGAGTATCTACACAGCTATTTTCTCGATCAAACTGTCTAATGCATCTCGATTTATTACTATTTCACTTCGCTTTTTAATAATGTGAACTAAATTTCAAATACATATTTATTTTCAATGTCTTAGCATTGCATTTCATATCCATACCCGTCCACTTTTCAATACGTACAGTAGCAATTGGTGTCAGGATTTTATACTAATTTGTTCTTCGGTTTAGCGACTTTATTCTTTATCGTCGTCGTCGTCGTCGTCGTCATCATCATCATCATCATCAACAACAACAACAACTACTACAACAACAAAATTAGCCATATTAAGACTGTTCCGCCTTCAAAGACCTAACACTGCTCATTCCAGCTTTCATTTTTTCAACATGGTTTAGCAATATTTTATCTGACGTATCTAAATTTCTTTACACCAAATCTCATTCATGAATCTTCATTTCAAAGCGATCTATTCTTTTATACTAAATTATACCTAGAAGCCTCATTTTTGGTGCTTAAATTCTTCGCCTCTATTTTGCTGACAAGGTGAAAAACTTTTCTCCATGAAAAATTTTACGTTATACATTTATAGTTCTTCAAATATTATTCTATATATTTTCAAATGAAGTTCGTAGCTATTCTATTTGTTAACACTTGTGTTCTGCTTTTGTTTCGTTTGTTACCATCTCTAATACAGGGCCAAAGAGTCAGTCCAGGGCATTTAATAGATTTTCGATGTGTTCTGCGATCTGAATTTGTATTCGCCCTTCTTTGTTCCTTTCACTGTCTCTTCATCATACAGTGGTAAGTAACAGATCCCACGTACTGAAGTACTTCTAAAAATATGTCAGAGGAGACATCCAATTTTATTTTACTGCATTTCGGTTATTGGTTTGGCCAGTTCTACAGATTTTTCACACAAGTTAACAACTGCGGTACCACGAGCGGGTATCAGATATGGAAAACTCTCCGCTCCAATGCTGTTCCCACAGAAGAAGCCAAGAGTCAGCTAATATTGCGAAGAACAGCGAGAAGCGCACTGCTTACGCTCAAAATACGTATTCTTTTAGAACTTAGCTTAGATCGACTTGTGAACATATGGAAGTGCAGGAGCGTCTTCATCCGTGACGGCCTCAACATGACATAACGCTGCATTAGAATGCATCTTTTTCGCGTTGTATTACAGACATTTCAACTATAAATTATTTTCTTAACTTCCAGTTTCATTATTCTCACTTAGTTGTTATAGTTATCAGGAATCCTACTTCTCCTCAGTCATTTAAGGTAAATGTTACTATGGTTTTTTTCTCCATCCTTGTGCGGTTTGAGTCTGTGCTCTACCTTGATGGACTTCGCTGTCCACAGGACGTTAAATCCTAATATTCCCTCCTTCCTAAGAGAGTGGACTGATAACAAAACTGTTCAAAATACGGGAGTATGGTATACGTCACAATAGTAAATCAACGACTTAGGCGACACTATTAGTCGCAGTCTAATACTTTTCACAGATGATGCAGTTTCCCTGTCCAGATTCGTAGCTTCCCATTTATATCTACACCAGATATTAGCATCGCACAAATACCGGTAACTAGCACTTAGTGCAGACAAATTCAAAGCCTTACGTGGTATACTGTAACTGACATAATTGTGTCACGGCTGTAAGACGGGAAAAAATGACGCAGCTCGAAGGAGTTGTCCGAATGGGACGGAAATCGGTAGATATGATTTACATATAAAGACAAACTAATAGCAACAACTTCAAAAAAAATTGGAAAATTTATTCGAGAGAAAGAGCTCGACAAATTGGGCAAGTCAATAACGCGTTGGTCCACTTCTGACCCTTACGTAAGCAGTTATTCTGCTCGACATTGATTGACAGAATTGTTGGATGTCCTCCTGTCCAATTGGCGCGTTACATCGTGAAAAATCGCGGGATGATTGGAGGGACCGACCCACAATGCTTCAAACGTTCTCAATTGGGAGAAATCCGGCAATCTTGCTGGCCAAGGTAGACCCTGGCAGGCATGAAGACAAGCGCTAGAAACTCTCCTCGTGTGCGAGCGGGCTTTTTCTTGCTGAACTTAAGCCCGTAATGGCTCACAATGAAGGGCAACAAAACGGGGTACAGCGGATGACAACCGAAGGGCACCTGCTATGAGGAGAGATGGCGCTCCAGACCACTACTCCTCGTTGCCCGGCCGTATGGTGGGTGACAGCCAGGTTTGTATCCTACCGCTGTCCAGGCCGTCTCCAGACACGTCTTAGGCTTGGAAACTAACTGGAGCATAGCTGCCTTCAGTGACGAGTCCCGATGACCGGAGAAGACATATCTAGACACTCTCTGGACAGCAGTGCGGTAGCAACTGTCAGCCCCACAACCTGGAGTGATGATCAGGGCTTCCATCTTTTCATATCAGTACCCCTTGGGTTGTCATCTGCGGCATCGTTACAGAATAGCGGTACAATGAGATATTCTAGGCCCGCTTTGTCGCCTTTTCATGGCGGGCCATCCTGGCCTTCAATTTCAGCAAGATAATGCCCGCCCACATACCGCAGGAGCTTCTACTGCTTTTATTCGTTCTGGCCAAACCATATCTTGGCCAGCTATGTTACCAGATTTCTCCCCAATTCAGGACGTTCGGAGTATTGTGGGCAGAATCCTCCAACCTGTTCGGGATTTTGATGGTCTAACGCGCCAACTGGACACAATTTGGCACTATATTATTCAGGAGGACATCCAACAACTTCGTCAATCAATCCGAAGCCGAATAATTGCTTGCATAAGCGCCAGATGTGGACCAATGCGTAACTGACTTATTCAATTTGTGAAGCTCTTTCACTTGAAAGAATCATCCAATTTCTCTGAAACTTTAATCATTGTTTTGTCTTTGCATGTTCATCACATCTACCGATTTTCATTCCATTCGGATAATTCTTTCGAAGTACTTCTTTTTTTTTTTGTCTTAGAGTGTATATTCTGAACCAGTGTGGTTTTCCTCACTCCATACTTTTTACGTTACCAGTCCTGCGACTGGTTTGATGGTATCTTTCATCGTTTCCTACCTTGCGTGAATCTCCTCACTTTTATGTATCGCTACAGTCAACATTTCTTATCATCGGTTTTACATATTCTAGTTTTGCTATGCCCCTACAATTTCATCTCTCTATTGAACCTTCCACAACCAAGTTAGACATTTCTGAAACCTTGGCAGTTGTCCCACTTACCTATACCATCTTCTTGTAGCCAGTGTCCTTCATAAACTTTTTTTTCTAGCCTATTCTCCTCGTGAACTTCTTCGTTTCCTATATTTCCCGTCTTCTTGATTTTTAATATTTTTTGGTAATACAAGATTTAAAATTCTTCCAGCTTCACTGTCTCTGGAGTTTCAGTGGTCCGTGTTTCATTTTCATAGTATGTCTAGCTCCATTGTATAGTTTCAGGAATATTTTCCTCAATTCCATGTCGGTATCGGCTATATGGAGATTTCTTTTGTTGAGGAGATCTTTCTTCGTATGTTTCTCTACTTCTGATATCTCCTCTCCTTCTGCCATGATGTGTAATCGTACTTCCTTGACAGGAGCATTGTTTCACTTTATCTACTACTATACGATTCCCAGTTTTGATGTTAAGGGAGTCACTAATCTCCTTTCTACTACTGCGCTCATATTCGTCTTGGGTATGTTTATTCTTTAGCTGTGTGTTCTGATAAGTAATCTGTTCATTACTTTCAACAAGTCTTAAAAAAAAACTTCCTTAAGCTGCATCAACTTCATACCTAAACAGTGGCATCTGTTCCCTGTGATCTTTTGTTGCAAATTTTCTCTCACTTCATGGTTGCTTCTCCGACTTACAAATTGAGTAACAGCGGCGAGTTACAACATTGACTTCCACCTTCCTTCAAAATAACTTGTGGTTCTTATATCAAGTGATTTTTCCTTCAATAGACTGTAATTATTAGACAAGAGTCTATAAGTCTGACAAAATCAGCTCCTTTCGGAACTTATAAGTGATCGAACGTACGATTAATTAGAAAATGCACATAAAATCCAAATTACTGCGTCTGTGAACAAATGCAAAAGCTGCACGCACATAATCTTACACGTGTTTAGCAGGAAACGGTGTATTTCCGTACTCATCCACGTTATTGGAACATTGCCCCGTCTTTATCTGCAGCATTTATCGCTTGAAAGGGCCATAGAGGCTGCACCCCTCCCCCCTTTCCCACTTGTTCACTTAAATAATTAAACAATTCACTCAAGTTTACGGCAGTTAGACAAGTGGAATCGGTTCATTACATCAGATACGCACGTGGCCATTCATTTGATTTGTACGCTTTAAACAACATGCGCATGGCATCATGTGTGTTTAGGGAACCATAATAATTGACCTCAAATTACAAGTCACTCAAAGTAAACACATTTTATCCTTCCCCTCAGCAGTCTCTCTCAATTCAATCACGCTTGTGAGTTGGTCTCACTCACTCATTTCACATTACGAATATTTAAATTGTTTAGTTAGTTCTCATGAAATTGTTCAAGATTTCTTCCTATATTCAGCTTAACACACAAGTTCGCTGAAAAAACTAATTTTTGCATTTAGTGGCTGCCATTCGCATAACACTCTGCGATCCTAAAATTGCTCAAATCACATGACTCTACACTTTTTCTTTAGAAAATTAATGCCCGAACACGACTCCCAATTATTTTCAGACTCAGTATACTTCAGTAAACTCAGTATGAACCTTTTGTTCACACATTTGGGCAACAACTCAATCGAAATCCTTGACTAGCAGCCACCGGCTACCTCAGTCCAACGTCTCCAAAGCTCACGCAGTCTACCTCGGAACCCCCTACCGTTGGAACAGAACGGCATCCCACAATGTTCTAGAATATCACCACTATCACAGACATGAGTTGCTAATACCGACCTTTAGTAAGAGTATTGTTAGCGTACCCATCTAGGCATTCATTTATGCCCGATTTTGTTTTAGAATTTTGTTTAATAATTACACCCTAATGAAGGACAAATGACGTCACTTAATAATAGTATCAGGATGTGGACTGTTGTTAAAAACATTATTGAGAACCTATCTTTCTCGTCTTCTACCTTCATTACTATCATTTGGCCTTTGTAAATACTGTACATTATTCATATTCCTCTGTGCTTTTCATCTTAACGTGTGGTACAAAATAAAATTAGTTAGTTACCCACTTAATAGTGATTCACAGAATATAAAGGTAAATGCAATACATATGTAGAATTGTAGACAGTCGGGAATGTGAGTCTCATGGGAAGCGTGCAAGGGATAAGTCCCTGCAGTCGTGCTATTCATCTGTGTCCTCGGTGGCTCAGATGGATAGAGCGTTTGCCGTGTAAGCAGGAGGTCCCGGCTTCGAGTCCCGGTCGGGGCACACATTTTCAGCTGTCCACATCGAGGTATATCAACAACATCTGTCGGCAGCTGAGGTTTTCAGTTAGTCATCATTTAAATGCAGGGTGTTAAAAAAAAGTGTCACATATTCCTACAGGAGGTAGTAGTGCCCAAACTGGAAGAAAATTTTTTATAATGATATGTCTGGAAACCAACACCTGTTAAAATACGGGCCAAGCTATTCTTTCATTTGCATCTGTCTCTTGTAAGAGACAGTGCTGTATGTATTTACCACGCATCCTGAAACATTCTTCAGCCCTTCTTCGAAGTGAATCTCGTATACTTTCAAATGCAACTGGCACCATTCAGATTGCGTCACTTTCGTTGGTCATACGATCTTGTAACTTTTGCACATTGACGATGGGTTGAGCACACACCAATGTTTTCAAATGTCTCCATAGCCACAAATACAATGGATTCAGGCCGGTGGTCAAGCAGGCCATATTACTGACCTTCTCCACCCATCCATTGGCCATGAATGGTTTCGGTGAGGTACTATCGAACGAGCAGTAGAAAACGGAGTGTTGCCCGTCGTGCCTAAACCATATTCGTTATCTTTCTGAAAGAGTAACATTTTCCAGTAGCGCTAGTAATTCTTGGCACAGAAATTGGTGAGACGCAACAGTGGTCGCACGGTTTCAGGCGCCATGTCACGAACTGCGCGGCCCCTCCCGCCGGAGATTCGAGTCCTCCCTCGGGCATGGGTGTGTATAAGTTTCGTTTAATTTACGTCTATGGTCACTAACGTTTTGTTAACAAATTACCGGTTTCGGTCTATAATGACCATCACCAGATTTGTTCCATAAAAACAAAGTCCTAATGTACTGCAGCCATAGTGACATCTTCAAATGTTAAATGGTCATTATAGACCGAAACCGATAATATGTTAACAAAACGTTTGAGACCATAGACGTAAATTAAAGGAAACTTATTGTTTGTTTTGTAAATAAAACTGCCTTTTCCTGCTGGTAGTTATTTTCTTTATCCCATACGCGTTTCACCTTCTCCTGTTCTAAGGCATTATCAGTGGGATCTATAACGATACGGCTTTATTAGTTATAGATTATCAAACAGTTTACTTTGCGATTTTTTATAAAAAAGTAATTACTTACTATTTGCTGATCTGCGTTCCCTCCCAACTGGTCTGGAGGTCGCACTACCACTTTTATCACTGCCATAAAATCACATCTTTGTGTTCTCGCCTTCCACACACCGTTCACCATATTTCTCACTCTTTTTTTGTGGTGGACTATTGTTCTTTTCTCACTCGATACAACCATTCTGTTGTACACTGCCTTCACAGAGTAAATATTGCGACTGAATTACGTTTTTCATCTTCTTTGGTATATTTACCTATTTGTTGCTAACCTAACGAATTTTATGTTCGATACTAACACCTATTTATGATGTTTATACAGTGTGTGTGTGTGTGTGTGTGTGTGTGTGTGTGCGTGTGTGTGTGTGAGTGAGAGAGAGATGGGAGGGGGGGAGGGGGGTGGCGGGTGTTTTGACTTTTCGTTTCAATATTCTGTGGAGGGGTTCATGGATGAATGAGTGTAAAGATGTTGGGTTCTATTATTATTACATTGGACAGTATTATTAGACTAACACTTCTTGCGAACGTTGTTCTATTATTTTATCTATTAGTGTAAATAATGAATTGCTTGGCATGTGTACTTAGTCATTCAACAGTATTTTCCCTTCTGCTTTGGTTTTATGTGTGTGGTAATTTCCTTTCATGGTCAGGAAGTGTCTTACTGTTGATTCTAATTATTTTCATGTCATCTTCTCTATTGGTTGGTTTGTGGTCATTTTCTCTTGGGTGTTCTGCAAATGTGAAGTGGTTTGTCCCATATTTCCAGGCTCTCATGTGTTCCTTGTACCTAACATCAAATGTTTTCCCTGTTTGCACTATATATGTGCCTTCACAAGTGCAACACTGTGGCTGATATATACCTACTTTCTGGTATATGTCTCTGTTTTTTGTCAGTTTTGGAGTGTATTTTTATATACAATTGTCTGTTGTGTATGCTATGTTTATTCCCTGTCTTTTGAAAATGTTGGTGCTTTTATGGGTGAGTTTGTGTTTGTATGTCATTGTCTACCATATCGTGTTTTCTTTCATCTTTTTCTGATTATCCTGTGTAGTTGTTATGAGACTGCGTGCTTGTGTTTGGTTCTGTTGTGTTGTTGTCTGCGGTTTGGAGCTTTCTGCTTTTATTTTACTTTCAGTTTTTTTGTTTAGCTTTGTGACTGCGTTATTATTGTAACCATTATTTTGTGCTGTCTGCATTATTAGGTCCAGTCCTTATTGGTAGCTTTCTTTGGTGAGTGGTACTGTGTTGAGTCTATGGAGCATGTGTCGAAGTAATGCTTTCTTTTGTGCGTGTGGGTGGTTCGAGGATTGGGGAATGATAATGTCTGTTGCTGTTTCAAAGGTATGCTATTTTTTTGTTTTTTGATTGTTATATCCAGAAAGTTAATTTGGTTGTTTTGTTCTCTTTCAATTGTGAATTTTATATTTTTATGTATCTTGTTGATATCAGTATGTAGTTTTTCAATTTTTGTTTGTGGTTCATCTGTTAAGTAAAGGATGTCGTCCATATACCTGAACCAATATAACATATTGTTTTGTTTTGCTACTGTTGTTGTTGTGGTCTTCAGTCCAAAGACTGGTTTGATGCAGCTCTCCATGCTACTCTATCCCGTGCAAGGTTCTTCATCTCTTCTTGAAGTCTGAGGGTATTTCGCCTGTCTCACCAGATGGTAGAGTTTTGTTAGGCCTGGCTCTCCCAAGGCTATCAGCAGTTCTAATGGAATGTTGTTTACTCCCGGGGCCTTGTTTCGACTCAAGTCTTCCAGTGCTCTGTCAAACTCTTCGCGCAGTATCATATCTCCTAATTCATCTTCATCTACATTCTCTTTCATATCTATAATATTGTCCTCAAGAACATCGCCCTTCTATAGACCCTCTATTTACTCCTTCCATCTTTCTGCTTTCCCTTCTTTGCTTAGAACTGGGTTTCCATATGAGCTCTTGATATTCATGCAATTGGTTCTCTTTTCTCCAAAGGTCTCTTTAATTTTCCTGTAGGCAGTATGTATCTTACCTGTAGTGATATGTGGCTCTACATCCTTCCATTTGTCCTCCAGCCATCCCTGCTTAGCAATTTTGCACTCCCTGTCGATCTCATTTTTGAGACGTTTGTATTCCTTTTTGCCTGCTTCATTTACTGGATTTTTATATTTTCACCTTTTATCAATTAAATTCAATATTTCTTATGTTACCCAAGGATTTCTATTAGCCCTCGTCTTTTTACCTACTTGATCCTCTGCTACCTTCACTATTTCGTCTCTCAAAGCTACCCATTCTTCTTCTACTGTATTTCTTTCCCCATTCTCGCCAACTGTTCCCTTATGCTCTCCCTGAAGCTGTGTACAACCTCTGGTTCTTTCAGTTTATCCAGGTCCCATCTCCTCAATTTCCCACTTTTTTCCGTTTCTTCAGTTTTAATCTACAGTTCATAACCAATAGATTGTGGTCAGAGTTCACATATGCCCCTGGAAATGTCTTACAGTTGACGACCTGGTTCCTAAATCTCTGTCTTACCCCTATATAATCTATCTGACACCTTTCAGTATCTCCAGGCTTCTTCCATGTATACAACCTTCTTTTATGATTCTTGAATCAAGTGTTAGCTATGATTAAGTTATGCTCTGTGCAAACTTCTACCAGGCGGCTTCCTCTTTCATTTCTTCCCCCAAATCCATATTCACCTACTACATTTCCGTCTCTCCCTTTTCCTACTATCGAATTCCAGTCACCCATGACTATTAAATTTTTGTCTCCCTTCACTATCTATCTTGGCCACAATAATGGGTTCACTATGCTGTTTGTAGTAGCATACCCGCATTCCTATTTTCCTAATCATTATTAAGCCTACTCCCGCATTACCCCTATTTGGTTTGTATTTATAACCTTGTATTCACCTGACCAGAAGTCTTGTTCCTTCTGCCACCGAGCTTCACTAATTCTTACTATATCTAACTTTAACCTATCCATTTCCCTTTTTAAATTTTCTAACCTACCTCCCCGATTACGGGAGCCGACATTCCACGCTCCGATCCGTAGAACGCCAGTTTTCTTTCTCCTGATAACGACGTCCTCCTAAGTAGTCCCCGTCCGGAGATCCGAATGGGGGCTATTTTACCTCCAAAATATTTTACCCAAGAGGACACCATCGTCTTTTAACCATACAGTAAAGATGCATGCCCTCGGGAAAGATTACGGCTGTAGTTTCCCCTTGCTTTCAGCCGTTCGCAGTACCAGCACAGCAAGGCTGTTTTGGTTAGTGTTACAAGGTCAGATCAGTCAGTCATCCAGACTGTTGCCCCTGCAACTACTGAAAAAGTTGCTGCCCCTCTTCAGGAACCACGCGTTTATCTGGCCTCTCAACAGATACACCTCCCTTGTGGTTGCACCTACGGTACGCCTATGTGTATAGCTGAGGCACGCAAGCCTCCCCACCAACGGCAAGGCCCATGGTTCATGGGGTGATTTGCTACCATTTTTGTGAAAATGGTCTGTTCAATGTGGTTTGCAAAAATATTTGCTAAGGCTCCTGAAACTGGGGACCCCATTGGCAATTCATCTTCTACATCTACATCTACATTTATACTTCGCAAGCCACCCAGCGGTGTGTGGCGGAGGGCACTATACGTGCCACTGTCATTACCTCCTTATCCTGTTCCAGTCGCGCATGGTTCGCGGGAAGAACGGCTGCCGGAAAGCCTACGTGCGCCCTCGAACCTCTCTTATTTTACATTCGTGATCTCCTCGGGTTGTATAAGTAGGGGGAAGCAATATACTCGATACCTCATCCAGAAACGCACCCTCTCGAAACCTGGACAGCAAGCTGCACCGCGATGCAGAGTGCCTCTCTTGCAGAGTCTGCCACTTGAGTTTGGTAACATCTCCGTAACGCTATCACGCTTACCAAATAAACCTGTGACGAAACGCGCCGCTCTTCTTTGGACCTTCTGTATCTCCTCTGTCAACTCGACCTGGTACAGATCCCCCACTGATGACCAATACTCAAGTATAGGTTGAACGAGTGTTTCGTAAGCCACCTCCTTTGTTGGACTACATTTTCTTAGGGCTCTCCCAATGAACCTGGCACCCACCTTACCAACAATGAATTTTATATGATCATTCCACTTCCAACCGTTCTGTACGCATAGTCCCATAAATTTTACGGAAGTAACTGCTATCAATGTTCGTTCCATTATCATATAATCATACAATAAAGAATCCTTCTTTTTGTGTATTCGCAATACATTAAATCTCTCTATATTAAGGGTTAGTTGCCACTCCCTGCACCAAGTGCCTTTCCGCTGCAGATCTTCCTGCATTTCGCTGCAATTTTCTAATGCTGCAACTTCTCTGTATACTACAGCATTATCCGCGAAAAGCCGCATGGAACTTCCGACACTATCTACTAAGTCATTTATATATATTGTGAAAAGCAATGGTCCCATAACACTCCCCTGTGGCACGCCGGAGGTTACTTTAACGACTGTAGATAAAATTCATTATTGAACTGGAAGTAATTTTGTTCTGTTATGAGCTTTATTAATGTGCATATATTCTTGATCTGTTCATCAGGGAGTTGATTATAAGTTTTCAGGTTCTTCTCTATAATTTCTATTGTTTCTGGTACTGTTATGTTGGAGTACATGTATTTTATATCAAATGAGAGGAGTGTTGCTGTGTCTGGGCTTTTTATATCTTTTATTTGTTGTATTAGCCGTGTAGTGTTTTTAATGGTTATGTCTTCTTGTACTTTGAAATTTTCAGACAGTACTTTTAACATGTATCGTGCAAGCTTTTCTGAAATCCAGTATTGGCCTCACAGGAAGGTTCGGTTTCTGGATTTTTGGTTGGCTTCGGAGGACCGGTGCAGTGGGACTGATCTGTGTCAACTTTATTTTCTCTGTGTTATCCAGTATGATGTCAATATTTTTCACAGTTTTTTTTTTTTACTTTTGTCTGGAATCTGTTTGTTGAGTCTGATTTTAATTTTGAAATGTTATTTTGTGAGATGAATTCTTGTGTTTTTTCATTGTATTGTTCTTTGTCTATCAGTACTACTGTGCTCCCCTTGTCTGCTTTTGAAATGATAACATTTTCATTTTGAAGTTTTCTCCTAAGTTTTCTGAGTGTTGCAGCTTCTAGGTTTTTGTTGATTTGTGTTGTTGTGTTTTTATACTGGCTATTATATTCTGGATTTCTTTTCTTACTACTTCCCAAGTTAATCCAATGTTGACACTTCTATTTTCATTCCTATCTTCCCTTGTCAAAACACTTTCTGCTTCTATAATTAGATTTTCTAAGTTATCTTCATCTATTTATGAATTTACATTGTATTTTAATCCTTTCTCCAACAGCAGTCTTTCTTTATTTTTTAATTGTGTGTGTGTAAGGTTCATTAATCTTGGATATAATTTGTGTGTGTGTTTTTCTTGGCTGTGTGTAAAGGTACTATGTTGTGACTGGAGTTTTTTGAGTTGGTTGATTTTCCTTCTATGAACTGTACAACAGTTTTTACAAAACAAATATTTATGTGCTTGCTGCGGAGGATGACCACACAAACAAACTTGTGAAACTTATTGTACATACGAGTCACTATATTATTTGTTGCAACGTCGCAACTTGTGAAAATGGTTGCATGTGTTGTTCTTAACATAAGTTAGTTTAAGTAGTATGTAAGTTTAGGGACCGATGACCTCAGACGTTTGGTCCCATAGGAATTCATGCACATTTGAACTTTTTTTCGCAACACCTGTTAATCTTTTTGGAAAAGCAAATGGCCATACTTGTCTGTCGTCGACAATTCCTGCTGATAGACTGATGCTCCAATGATCCTGATGTTTCGCCTCCATAATTGCTGGAAGATTTGCATGTACTCACACGGGCACCTTGTGATACCGGGTGGTTGTAATTAATGTGGGACTACTCGCGGTGGTCCATTGTGGACTTTAATTATAGTATGGCAGCGAAATTTGGTAGGTATGCTAACGCTGGTTGCAATTTTAGCCACACGCTGCAATTCTGGCACTCTACAGCATGTCGTCGACGTCTCCGGTAGTCATATTTAACAAATTTTGTAAGTGGAGGTTAATAATAAAATCAGCAGTATCTCTTTCTCACTTGTTTAGCCTCTTCAGCCAAAGTCCGGTCATAGGCCATTACATACGGAAACAGCGTCAAATTAGTATCTGGTGGCCAAAGTTGGATCTAATGTAGCACTTGCAAAATGGACATTTCTGACCGAGACAAGTCTCCTAATATCAAACGTAGCCGTTAATCTAAGGAATAAATGTCTGACAATGTTGTTTGGAGCACAGAATTGGATAATAGTGAAACATGGACTGTCGAAAAAGCACAACAGAAGAGAACTGATGCATTTGAGACGTGATGCTACAGGCGACTGTTGAAAATTAGCTGGACTGATAAGGTAAAGGAGGAAGAGGATCTCCGCAGAATCACGAGGAAGGGAATATATGGCAAATACTGACAAGAAGAAAGGACAGCGGATAGGACGTCTGTTAAGATATCAGGCAGTAACCTCCATGGTACTAGAGGGTGCTGCCGAGGGTAAAACCTGTAGTGGAAGAGACTGATTGGAATACATCCAGAATAATTAAGCCCGTTGCTTTCAATTGCTTCTCTGAGATGGTTCAAATGGCTCTGAGCACTATGGGGTCAAATGGCTCTGAGCAGTAAGCGACTTGCCTTCTGAGGTCATCAGTCCCCTAGAACTTAGAACTACTTAAACCTAACATAAGGACATCACACACATCCATGCCCGAGGCAGGATTCGAACCTGCGACCGTAGCGGTAGCGCGGTTGCAGACTGTAGCGCCTAAAACTGCTCGGCCACCCCGGCCGGCTCTCTGAGATGAAGAAGGTTGTCACGGGAGAGGAAATCGTGGAGGGCCCATAAAACCAGCCAGGAAACTGACGCAAAAAAGAAAGAAACCTGCATCTGTCATGTTTCGCTGTCATACGATAATTACAGCCCACACTGGACCACTGTCAGCGGCTGCACTTTAATTATAGCCACCCTCTAATTTACTATGTCATCTTTGTGTGTCCTACTTCATTTGTAAATAAAATACGTCACCAAGACAAATGGCCCATATCCCAATAAGTAATGGAATTTTTCTCCTAGTTTTGACCAGTACTATCACCCGCAGGAATATATGACACTTTTTTTTCCAAATAAACTCTGTTTTGATGTAGCCGCCCAACCGCGTCATAATTGGAGAGAGGTTCCACTGGACCTGGTAAGACAAACCCATTTACGCCTGAGCTCCTAAGTAATGTTTTCATTGACCGTGACGCAAACACATTTTCGGGTACTACTTTAGAAACGACAGCCTCCGCTTGTGCAGCTGACAGCTCACCACCTGGTCGTATCTCTCTATCAGAGAGGTTGCAGGTGTGCGCAGAGCCGATGGAGCCCGTTATCGGCCGTCTTTTATCAGGAGACATCGGTCAGCACTGCCGGCTGAGGCGTTGCTCCACAGTCTCACTCGCACGCCACGCCGCGCCGCGCCATGGCCAACCTCGCGTCGCTGTTCCTCGCCGTCGGCGTCGTCGCCGTCGGCATCGGCTTTCAGCTGGCCCAAGGCGAGTACCCCGCTTTCCCCCCAGTCAGACGTATCCTTCAGCAAGAGTCTGTACACATTGTCTGATAGTCTTTAACGTTGTAAATAACTGTTTTCTACATCAGGTTAGAAGTATAACAATTACCAGCGATCTCGCCTGGCTTCGTAGAGGTAGCACTAACAAGGAGAACACGGCAAGAGCCATAACCAAATTTCCCAGAAACTTCACTCAGTGGAAGAGTGGTCAAAATAAGCCTACAATAGTCTCAGATTAACTGTAGATACTCGTCAATTTCTAAGAAAACAACGATCAGAGTTTTCGACGCAATTTTAGATAGCTTTTATTGGGTGGTAACGTCAACTGAAGTGTTGCATCATTGGATAGCGCCACGGTTTCACAATTTTGCACCTCGTGTTGCCGGTGGTTTTCCGGATTTCAAACATCCGCATCGCATTGCCAACGTCTAATAATCAGACAGCCTTACCATGTCTCCTTGTATATTAAAAGTGCTTGTATCGCTTACACAATGCATATATTTGTGTCTGTATGTCTTTGTGTGAGACCAGTTGACGCGGTTTACAAAAATCGCAAATAGAAAAGTAAATCTAGGTCGATGAATTAGACAAACAATCCTTTTCACTTAAATACTTGTGTTTGTTTTCTGCGTTAGGTTAGAAGTGTAACAATTGCAAGCGACCTGCCCTGTCTTTACACGGATAGCACTAACAAGGAGAACACGACAATTGTCATAACCCGGTATCCCAGAAACTTAAGAAGAGGTGTCAAAATTAGCGAGCACATGCTTCGGATTTTCCGTAGATACTCGACCGTTTCTGAGAAAACGACGGTCAAATTTTCGACGCACCTTAGATGTTTCTTAGGAGCGCCAAGCGCAACTGATGCGTTGACACATTGTAAAGCGTCGCAGCTTCACAATTTTGAGCCCAGTGTTCAAAACCCTATTACTGTTTTCATTTTCTTTTCATTTATTCACCTATATCCGTAGAAATTTACTATAGAAATGTTTCTTATCAAGTACGGGGATACGAGGGCGTTACATTAATTGTAAAATTACAACTGGGTTTCGGAAGAAGTGTCATACATTTATTAGGTAATATGCGTCTGTACACTCCATTGCTGTGTGCTCGCTTTGAGGTCTAATTCAGGAATGATATGTTTCCTTTACTGATTTTGTTAATAGGACAGAAACAGCTGGGCAGGTCAGAATGGACTGAATACAAATCCTTCTTTGTAGGCTACAGGAGTAAACGGGTATACTAGCTGGAAGATCGAAAGCCGTTTCACAGGAACGAGTACGCGACACCGCCAATACTACTGACAGGTCACAGAACATGAATTTTACTGAAAACAATTTCAAATTTTTATAATTCATTTGTTTTACAAATTAGTATAGTAATCTGCTACGGAGATGGGTAGCTAAATGAGAAATAAAATAAAAAGAATATAAATAAAAATATCAGGTTCGAATAAGGAGTGCAAAACGGTGAAGTTGTGATGCTAGCAGTTGTGCCTCCACCTTGGCTGAATGAGTGATGTGCTAAAAGACCTATAAAGTACTTCGAAAAGTTCCAACGTCATTTTCTCAGAAACGGTAGCGTATCTACGAATAAGCCGAAACACGTGTTCTCTTATTCTGACCCCTCTACCCACAAGCGGACCGTTCGAAAATCCCCCCACCGAGCTGATTCATATTGACATGATGTGTAGGACACGACAACGACTTCAGTATATGTAAATAGAAGCACACAACTCTCAACCGTTTTCGAGAAAATTGAGTTCGAAAATTGTATAAGCGTTTGTGTATTTTGTATGATCGATACTACTCGAAAAGTCCGCATCCGAGGGTGTTAAGCGCGGATCGTTCATCGAATATCTCTGCCTACACTCCTTTGCGATTTTCCCACGTAACTATTACGACTGTGCAAACCGTCATACTGAATCTCTTATTTATTATTCTCATAATTTTTATCCTGAAAGGGAAAATATTTTCGCAATGAGATTGGCAAAAAATGGATACATAAGACTTTCAATCAAATCAATATTTAGTCATTTTATTTATATTATCTACATTTGTGGCGAATATAATGTGTAATATGTGAAGCACTGTACGAATCAGGATGATAATGATCTTGGACACATGGTAAACAATCATTATTGCGACGTACACCGCTTGTATCGAACATCGAATCTTTGCATGTCCATGGTTTTATCCAGTGCGTCAAATGCGAAACAAACTTTGGTTACCTTCGCAAGCGGTTCTCAGTCATCACACAATTTCGCAGCGTACCACGCATATCTGTTATTCTGTTATTAGAATTACGCAAAGAAAAAGAGAGAGCGGAGAAGGAGAGAGAGAGAAAGAGAGAGAGAGACACTATCGGAAGTGAGATTCTATCCACAGACCTCGCGCTTACGAAACTAAGCGCTTACTCGCTTGGCTGCAGTATCTTTGTTTAATAGCGATCATGTGAAGTACGTAGGAACGTGTAAAATATTCAAACTCGATTTTTCTCGAAAACAGTTGAGAGTAACGTTCTGCTATTTACATATGGTGAAGTTCTAGTCATGCCCTAGGCAGCCTGTCAATGTGAATCAAATGGGTGAGGGCCCCTAGAGATCGAACTTCCTGGGAAATCTGGTTATGGCACTGTCCGTGTTCTCCTCGAAGTACATACCGCCGGACGACTCGTCTGGCAAAGCGGTAATTTCGTCTGTGGGCCAGTGCATAGAATCATGACTAAAATTTGGAGAACAGCGTTTGGTTTATTTTTTATTCATTTCTTTATTGCTCCGTGGAACCAAATTAAGAAGCCTCTATGGTCATGGAACGAGTCAATATATGGAATTATAACACGATAGTAGAAACAGATAAAATGAAATATAAAACACATATTCAGGCGATAAGTCTTAAGTTTAAATAAAGAAAATCAACAATGGAACACTGGAATTTGCTTAATTTTCTAGCTCTTCCAGGAGCTCCTCGACAGAATAGAAGGAGTGAGCGATGAGGAAACTCTTCAGTTTAGACTTAAAAGAGTTTGGGCTACTGCTAAGATTTTTGAGTTCTTGTGGTAGCTGATTGAAAATGGATGCAGCAGAATACTGCACTCCTTTCTGCAGAAGAGTCAAGGAAGTGCATTCCACATGCAGATTTGATTTGTGCCTAGTATTAACTGAGTGAAAGCTGCTAACTCTTGGGAATAGGCTAATGTTGCTAACAACAAACGACATTAAAGAAAATATATACTGTGAGGGCAATGTCAGAATTCCCAGACTATTGAATAGGCGTCGACAAGAGGTTCTCGAACTTACACCACATATAGCTCGAACAGCCCGTTTTTGAGCAAAAATACCCTTTTTGAATCAGAAGAATTACCCCAAAAAATAATACCATACGACATAAGCGTATGAAAATATGCGAAGTAGACTACTTTTCGTGTTGAAGTGTCACTTATTTCAGATACTGTTCTAATGGTAAATAAAGCAGCATTTAGTTTCTGAACAAGATCCTGGACATGGGCTTTCCACAACAGATTACTATCTATCCGAACGCCTAGGAACTTGAACTGTTCCGTCTTGCTTATAATATGCCCATTCTTGTAGAATTGTGAGTTAGAAACTGTAAAAACTGAGTCTTACTGTGATTTAGCATCAAATTATTTTCCACAAGCCACGAACTTATTTCATAAACTACATTATTTGATACTGTTTCAATATTACACACAAGATACTTCACTATCAAGCTGATGTCATCAGCAAACAGAAATATTTTTGAATCACCTCTAATACTAGAAGGCATATCATTTATATGCAGCACCGACCCTTGGGGAACGCCCCACTTAACAGTGCCCCATTGGGACTGAACATCACTACCACTACCACTCGTCACTTCCATGTAATTTAAATGGTGTAAGCAGCGCACATCAGAGGCATAAATGTTACCTGTTCAATAATTAACTGGCTTCTGGAGTTAAATCTCTTGGCAATGGTGGCTGATGCGAGCTACTGTGCTGGCCAATCCACCCGAACGCAGTGCCATTTCGTCGCAAGCTTTGGCCACTTGCTAGCTGCCGGCTCCAGAACGGCACGAGCTACTTTTTATGTGTGACCTTTTCATACATTTTCCTTCACAGCCTTTAAACATTTACACCAAAAAATCTGTTCTTATCAATTTAATATCTGGTATGTCCTGTGTTGTTGGTTGTTTAGGACACTGCAGATGGATTCCTTCAAAGACAATGTCCACCAGCAAGTGGAGGGGAATGTACATGCCTTCTTCGAAGTAGTACAGGTACAACTGTATATATGATCTGTACGTTCACCGACATGTCGACCATCTAACATGTCATACGTAACTTATTCAACAATATCATCCAGCAACTACCGAAAGAGTACTTTGTGAGTCCGCGTACAAACTGCAGTGGCGGAGATTCACCAGGAATATGTCAAGACGGATTTGTCATGATGTTAACAGTCGATCATTGCAAGACGTAGCTGCTTCGAACTATGCCAAATTCTCACTGAAAGACATAGTACAGTTCGGTAGTCCTCATCGTTTTTGTCTTTTGATGTGCCAAAAACGTCCCTTTAAGTCGTACGTATCATTCTTTATGTTGCAGTTTTCACTAACTATCGAGCAATTTTTACAGAAAATGAAAATAAAACTACCTGAAAATAAACCTTATCTTTTATTTCTTTATTGCTCCATCAGTTCAGTCACTCAATGTAATAATCATACTTCACACAATAGTGTGAGTGTGGCGTAACACTTGCAACCTAGAAGGTAACCATGCCTCATACTGAGAGAAAAGAAGCCTGCGGCTCTGAACCTGGTACGGGGAGGTATCTTTGTCTGGACTCCTACATTACGGACAATTATTATTTATGTATTAAGAGACTTTCTCAGATACAAATGGATTTCATTTAGCGAACAAATAGCTGTTAATAACAGTGTGACTTTGGCACGGAATCTTCCGTACATTCACGATACGTACGGATGGGATTGGAAGCCAGAAAGACTAATGTTTTCCTGCTATTTTCTGCAAGTAACAGGCAATATAGCATACCAATGTACCTTTCTATAGCGCTGCACATTCACCCTTCCTCTGCCTCGACATTTACAAGTTTTAGCTTTGGGAGTAATATTCCACTGTCGATTCTTTCCAAGGACTCTATCCATCCCATACTATTCTGGTATATTATTTCATTAAGGCTGGGAACTTTTATTCCTTCTCATATCATTTCATTTTCTAGTGAAGACACGACATTCTCTCCAGCATTGTACCACTGGTACAGCGATAGTCATGCAGAATTCCTCGTCTTTGTTTACGAGTTTTTGATATATGTTCTGTATGTGAAATTATTTCATTCGACATCTTGGATGTAGTGTGAGTCATTTAGGAACTCAGGTTACTGAAGCTTTGTACTTACTCTACTAGAAGAAGGGAGAACCCATAGAGGTACTCATCGTACCCTCCGCCACACACCGTCAGGTGGCTTGCGGAGTATGGATGTAGATGTAGATGTAGATTTCATTGTTAAGTATAATTTTGGCCCTTTTCAGTTTTTATCTGTTTATGGTATACAATTTGTTAATTTTTCTTCGATGTTCTGGCCTTATCGGCACGTTATTTCGTATTTGACTTACCATAAGTTCACAGACACATAAACAGTACCTGTGGAACGAGTGTTTTGTAAATCACATTTTGCGAGAGAGAATTACATTTCCTTAATTTTCGATTGAAGAGTGTTTTACTGTCAGGCACTAAAACTGCGTCATCTGTGTTCCGAACTGAAGTGAGCACAGTGATTCATTTACAAAATTAGTTTCATTGTTCTCGCCAATTGCGATAAGGGTAATGAAAAACAACATCGTTGTCTCAGCCCTTTGTTAGTCAAAACATTTTCTAACACTTTTTCTCCCAACTGTGATTCTATATTTCTACTTACAAACAAACTTTCTGGCACATTAAAACTGTGTGCCCGACCGAGACTCGAACTCGGGACCTTTGTCTTTCTCGGGCAAGTGCTCTACCATCTGAGCTACCGAAGCATAACTCAAGCACGCTACTCACAGCTTTACTTCTGCCAGTATCTCGTCTCGTAGGGCACTTGCCCGTGAAAGACAAAGGTCCCGAGTTCGAGTCTCGGTCGGGCACACAGTTTTAATCTGCCAGGAAGTTTCATATCAGCGCACACTCCGCTGCAGAGTGAAAATTTCATTCTGGAAACTTATAACTGTCTCTAGCACAAGAAGTGAACAACCCTGGTTACCCATCGACCTATACAACTCGGTTCTGTTAACCTAGAGACCGAAAAAAGCAACCGGTTAAAGCCAGTATCCGTATTTTAGTTCTGAATAACCAGTATTTTTAGTATTTTGCCTGTTTAATTTAATATTTTCATTCTGTTTGTCTTGAAGCTGAGTGACTTAAAATTCTTCAATTTTTGTTTGATTTCTACATTTATTAAAGGAAATAATAGGAATAAAAACGGATATCAGTTCTTTCAGAGACCTCATACTTGAGTGGTTTCAACAGTCAGATTAAACTGGCATGGAAAAAAAATGGATTTCTAAATGGCAACAGACAAAGAGAGAGAAATTTAAATTGCGATTTACTTAAATTAATATTAAAATTTAAATGTTAAATTTGGAATGAATGTTACTTGAATGTTAAATTACATGTTAATGTGCTTCCCCCTTAATTGAGAGTCCCTTTAAACGGATCTAATCTGAACTGAACAGCCTAGAACCGCTGAGTTCGTTGTACAACAGTCTGTGCCTTAAAACACTGTCAACACAGCTGGTATGCACAATTCATCTCAAAATTAGTACATTTCTCATCTCGTAAGTCGATTTGTGTCATTACACGATAGAACCGAAAATATGCGTTTTCAGCGATAACCAGGATCCCTATCTTAACCCCATCAAACAATTTGTCGCTAATTAAAAATATAAAATTTCTTTGTTATTTTCTCTGCCATTATTAATAATCTGTCTGATCGAAAATGCTGTATCACTTGTTTAAATTCCTTTCCTGACACCCGTTTCTTCTTACCAGTCTGGAACTACACATTTTTTCCTTTATCTTTGGTTATCCAATCTTAATAAAATTTTATAGGCTGTTTCAAGGACGTTCGTAATACTTTATTTGTTCTATACATTTTGTTGCACCGCATATAACTGATAAGGTGCAGCTGAGTAAAATTAAAACGCCTGTCGAGGCTAATGCAAAAGGCCCCATAAGTGACTCAGCATAGAGCTGACCGTCTGTTGCTACAATGGGTGTTGCTTGCTAACGTAACAGGTACTCCTCTTACGCCGGCAGGCGTTACCACGCAACCAGGCACAGCCGAGAAACATTATTTGAAATATCCACTCAGCAAGACGGCAGAGTCACTGCAACGTTGGTGGCCCATTTACTTCACATCCGAGCCAATGAACTGTTGTGGCTTACGTGGTCGACACCGATGCTGTAGCAACACAGGGAGGGACTCGCCTTTTTCTAGTCAAGGGTTTCGCAGACTGCTGGGCACCAGTCCTGTGGCGAGGGGGGGGGGGGGGGGGGAGGGGAGGGGGGAAGACTTACGTTGGTCCACGAGTCTACGAGTTTATGTGTCTACACGGGTCAATCACTCACGCTATGTGGACTCTCCCACTAGTAGCTGCTGTCCTGTTACTGGTGCTATGGACATAGCGCTCTGCAACCGGCGGGGCACCTGGGGGCGTATTTTAGCTACTGATGGCCTCCTACCCTGGAGGTCTACAGCTCGCGCCAAAGACCGCATAGCTGTTTATCCGCCATCGCAGGTGTCCTATCAACCGATTCCTTCTTTTAGTCAGGTTGTGGAATACTCTTCTCTTTTCCCCACTTCCCCTTCATTAGTTAGTCGCTATACCCGACTAACCCTCAGATTTCTTCCACAGTACCACATTTCAAAGGAAGTTTTCAACAGTATCGCTCGTGTTTGACTACCGTACGAGAACACATTCCAGAGAAATACTTTCAGAAAAGGTTTCTAACTTAAACGTTTATACATTTTCACCATTTTTCCCTTTCCCGAAAATGCTTTTCATGCAATTTCCAGTCTATATTTTAGATTCTACCCACTTCGGCTATCAACATTTATTTTGCTGACGAAAAATCAGATCTGATGTACCACTTTTCGTGCCACATTTCCTAATCTAATTTTCTCAGAATCGCCTGATTTAATTCGACTACACTCTAACAGTTTTGTTTTACTTTTGTCAGTGTTCAGCTTACAACCTCTTTTCAAGACACTATCGATTCCTTTCAGATATTCTTCCAAGTCCTTTGCTGTCTCTGAAAGAATTACAGAGCTATCACCAAACCTCAACATTTTTATTTCTTCTCCATGAACTTTAATTACCTTTCCACCTTTCTCCCTGATTTCCTTTAAAGCTTGCTCAATGCGCAGATTGAATAACATCAAGGATGGTCTAAACACTGCATCACTCCCTTCTCAACCACGGCTCCTTTTTCATTTCTTTGACTCTTTATAACTGTAGATTGGTTTCTGTACAAATTATGAAGAACCTTTTTCTCCCTGTAATTTATCCCTGCTATTTTCGGAATTTGAAGGAGTGCAGTCCAGACAACAATGTCAAAAGCTTTCTCTGATTTGATTTGTTTTTTTTCTTGTTGGTCCAGTTTTATCATAAACTGTACAATTGATATTGGGCAGGTTAAAGATAAGTTAAAATAATACATAGTATTAGCAAAATAGTAGGCAAATTAAAAATAGGTACCTATTACAATTAATTTTATTACGTATTCAGAAATTCTCTGACAGAATAGAAAGAGTGATGTATTAGAAATGGCCTTTAGTTTAGCTTTAAATATTGGATGAGTAGCATTTTTTATTTCCTTTGGTATCTTATTGTGTACTATTACACCAATGTTAATTATGCTCCTCGGATAGATGGTTGTCCTGTGATATTTTTGATATATACTTGCTATCCCTCTAGTATTATAGTTGTGTACATTTTTGTTCTGCAGCACTTTGTCTGTTTTCAGGAGGTAGTCCCTAGTGAACAAGATAGTTTCATAAATGAATAAACCTGGAACATTTAGAACACCAAGCTCAGTAAAATGGGATTTACAGAACTCCATCTTTCTAAGGCCACAAATTATTCTTAGAGCTCTCTTTTGCATTCTAAAAACCTTTACACTGTGAGTTGAGTATCCCCAGAAACCGATCCCATATCGGACTAGTGAGTGGAACAGTGCATAGTATGCCTGCAGAACTGTTGTTTTGCTTGTGGTAGCCTTTAAAATTCTTAGGCAATAGCTCACAGAGGTTAGTTTTCTAGATAAGTTATTTATATGTGTGTCACACTTTAAGTCTTGCTGAACACGTACAAAAACCTTTTGTGACCCTTACATTTTCTAGGGGATCAGTTTTTAATTGTGCTTGAATATACATTTGATTAGTTGGAGGAATAAAATGAAAATCGACACACACAATTTTTTCAGTATTTATAATGAGTTTGTTTTTTGTGAACCACTCAGAAAGTCTTTTTGTAGAACTTTCTGCTGTGGACTGCAAAGTTCCTGGACTGGGTCCATTGAGCAATATGCTGGTGCCATCAGCAAACAGAATAGTTTTTGTGGGACTCATATACTCAACCTAGTCGTCCACATAAATCAAGAAGAGTAGCGGACCTAAGATTGAGACCTGTGATACACCATATTTCATTGGTAATTCGCTAGGAAGAAAGGAGTTGTTTCTTGTTTTATTCATTTTGTTGAATTCATACTGAAGTGATACTTTCTGCCTGCGGTTTTTTTTTAGGTATTAACACAACCAGCTATGTGCTACACCTCTTACTCCTCGTCTTTCTCATTTATCGAGCAGAATGATATGGTTCAGGACGTGAAAGGCTTTTGATAAATCTAGAAAAACACCTGCAGCTAATTTATGTTGATCAAGGGGTTTTACAATGCAGTCTAAGAATTTGAAAATTGCTGTCTGTGTAGATTTAGACTTTGTAAAACCATGTTGTTTTACTAGAATTTTTGAGAAGGAATTTAACTGTGACATGGGTCGGTAGTTTGATATCTTTTCAGAAGAACCACTTTTTTTTTTAGCAGTGGTGAAATTTTGCCATTTTAAAAATATCTGGAAATATATCAGTTTTTAAAGAGACTTTTAAAATTTTTGACAATGGTTTAGCTATGTGGTGAGCACATGCTTCTAATATGAAATCAGGTACTTCATCAAGACCACTTGACATTCTTTTGCTTAATGATTTAATTTTACTTATAATTTTATTGGGGTTTGTTTCATAAACATACATACAAGCAGCCGAAATCACTGATTTGCTGGAGAAACGTGGGACTGGTCCTTGACAGTGTACTTGAATGAGGTCTTCAGCTAGTGAAGTGAAGTATTCATTGAATTTTTCCACAACTGAATTTGGGTCGGTGACTTTTCAACATTCTGGTGTTAATGATACATTCTTTTTCTTTGGCGCTGAACTACAAGTTTCTTTCTATATAACTCTCCACGTGGATCTCATTTTCTTAGATGAGTTTCTTATCAAATTGTCATTCCACATAATTTTTGCCTCTTTGACTACTCTACTATAGATTCTTTTGTAGGTTTTTGAATAATCTGCGAATTCTTTGGTTACTCTATATTTCTTATAACAGTACTGCAGAATTCTGTTTCTCTCACTGGAAATTTTTATGCCTTTAGTTGCCCATTGCATATTATTGTTAGGTTTCACTGTTTTTACTACTTTTGGAAAAGCTAGATTAAAATAGTGAAGAAAGATGCTCTGAAAATTCATGTACATGCTATCAATATTGTTCTGCGTGGCGATGCTTTCCTAGTTTTCCTTCGCCAGTAAGAGATTAAAAATTCTAATTCTATCTTCAGGAAAGGTTCTTCTTTCAACTACTTTTTCGGAACTGCTACTGCTTGTTGGCTTTTCTATATACAGCAGCTGTGCCTCATGATCTCTGAATCTACAAATGCTATCAAATTGGGTTTCTCCAAAGATGAATGGTAGGGTCGATATTGCGACTCGTTTTCCTACATTTCCAGGACCCCAAAACGATCTTCAAGGTCAGCTTCTACCTTTTTCCCATTCATTTATAAGCAATTCGTCTCATGATATCCATACCTATCAGAACCTGTCTTGATGTGGCTTCGTAAACTTCCCTGGCGTAGCAATTGATGATATTCATGTCGGGTCTCCAGCCGGAACATAACGTCATCTTGACACAATATTTTGCTATCCACTTGGCCACCATATTCAGGTCAGTAAGCCGTCGCACTAACTCGCCGGAACTGAAATCAAACACAAAGCGGCAGGTGCTTTATACAACCCCTGTAGCTCCACCGCGCGTGAGCAACTGTAACTGCTCTCTAGTACAAGGCACACCAACACACCGGTGGTGAAACTCGCGGAAACAATAAATCAATATCAAACATTACTGACAGCTTTTGATACCGAAACAAAGGCGGTTGTTTTTATATGTCTAACAAAATAGGGTTCCAACTCTTCCTTAAAGGATGCCCCATGATCACTTTTGTAATATTGTCAGACAACCGGATTTCAACAGCTTCATTCACTACACAGTCTCAACAACGCTACCCAGGGACAACCATTTGTGTCTCATAGTACCCCATGAACCATGGACCTTGCCGTTGGTGGGGAGGCTTGCGTGCCTCAGCGATACAGATGGCCGTACCGTAGGTGCAACCACAACGGAGGGGTATCTGTTGAGAGGCCAGACAAACCTGTGGTTCCTGAAGAGGGGCAGCAGCCTTTTCAGTAGTTGCAGGGGCAACAGTCTGGATGATTGACTGATCTGGCCTTGTAACACTAACCAAAACAGCCTTGCTGTGCTGGTACTGCGAACGGCTGAAAGCAAGGGGAAACTACAGCCGTAATTTTTCCCGAGGACATGCAGCTTTACTGTATGATTAAATGATGATGGCATCCTCTTGGGTAAAATATTCCGGAGGTAAAATAGTCCCCCATTCGGATCTCCGGGCGGGGACTACTCAGGAGGATGTCGTTATCAGGAGAAAGAAAACTGGCGTTCTACGGATCGGAGCGTGGAATGTCAGATCCCTTAATCGGGCAGGTAGGTTGGAAAATATAAAAGGGAAATGGATAGGTTAAAGTTAGATATAGTGGGAATTAGTGAAGTTCGGTGGCAGGAGGAAGAAGACTTCTGGTCAGGTGACTACAGGGTTATAAACACAAAATCAGATAGGGGTAATGCAGGAGAAGGTTTAATAATGAATAGGAAAATAGGAATGCGGCTAAGCTACTACAAACAGCATAGTGAACGCATTATTGTGGCCAAGATAGATACGAAGACCACACCTACTACAGTAGTACAAGTTTATATGCCAACTAGCTCTGCAGATGATGAAGAAATTGAAGAAATGTACGATGAAATAAAAGAAATTGTTCAGATAGTGTAGGGAGACAAAAATTTAATAGTAATGGGTGACTGGAATTCGGCAGTAGGAAAAGGGAGAGAAGGAAACATAGTAGGTGAATATGGATTGGGGCTAAGAAATGAAAGAGGAAGCCGCCTAGTAGAATTTTGCACAGAGCACAACTTAATTATAGCTAACACTTGGTTTAAGAATCATGAAAGAAGGTTGTATACGTGGAAGAACCCTGGAGATACTAAAAGGTATCAAATAGATTATATAATGGTAAAACAGAGATTTAGGAACCAGGTTTTAAGTTGTAAGACATTTCCAGGGGCAGATGTGGACTCGGACCACAATCTATTGGTTATGACCTGTAGATTAAAACTGAAGAAACTGCAAAAATGTGGGAAATTAAGGAGATGGGACCTGGATAAACTGAAAGAACCAGAGGTTGCACAGAGTTTCAGGGAGAGCATAAGGGGACAATTGACAGGAATAGGGGAAAGAAAAACCGTAGAAGAATAATGGGTAGCTCTGAGGGATGAAGTAGTGAAGGCAGCAGAGGATACAGTAGGTAAAAAGACGAGGGCTGCTAGAAATCCTTGGGTAACAGAAGAAATATTGAATTTAATTGATGAAAGGAGAAAATATAAAAATGCAGTAAATGAAGCAGGCAAAAAGGAATACAATCGTCTCAAAAATGAGATCGACAGGAAGTGCAAAATGGCTAAACAGGGATGGCTAGAGGACAACTGTAAGGATGTAGAAGCTTATCTCACTAGGGGTAAGATAGATACTGCCTACAGGAAAATTAAAGAGACCTTTGGAGAGGAGAGAACCACGTGTACGAATATCAAGAGCTCAGATGGCAACCCAGTTCTAAGCAAAGAAGGGAAGGCAGAAAGGTGGAAGGAGTATATGGAAGGTTTATACAAGGGTGATGTACTTGAGGACAATATTATGGAAATGGAAGAGGATGTAGATGAAGACGAAATGGGAGATACGATACTGCGTGAAGAGTTTGACAGAGCACTGAAAGACCTGAGTCGAAACAAGGCCCCCGGAGTAGACAACATTCCATTAGAACTACTGACGGCCTTGGGAGAGCCAGTCATGACAAAACTCTACCAGCTGGTGAGCAAGATGTACGAGACAGGCGAAATACCCTCAGACTTCAAGAAGAATATAATAATTCCAATCCGAAAGAAAGCAGGTGCTGACAGATGTGAAAATTACCGAACTATCAGTTTAATAAGTCACAGCTGCAAAATACTAACGCGAATTCTTTACAGACGAATGGAAAAACTGGTAGATGCGGACCTCGGGGAGGATCAGTTTGGATTCCGTCGAAATGTTGGAACACGTCAGGCAATACTGACCTTACGACTTATCTTAGAAGAAAGATTAAGAAAAGGCAAACCTACGTTTCTAGCATTTGTAGACTTAGAGAAAGCTTTTGACAATGTTGACTGGAATACTCTTTTTCAAATTCTAAAGGTGGCAGTGGTAAAATACAGGGAGCGAAAGACTATTTACAATTTGTACAGAAACCAGACGGCAGTCATAAATGTCGAGGGGCATGAAAGGGAAGCAGTGGTTGGGAAAGGAGTGAGACAGGGTTGTAGCCTCTCCCCGATGTTATTCAATCTGTATATTGAGCAAGCAGTAAAGGAAAGAAAAGAAAATTTTGGAGTAGGTATTAAAATTCATGTAGTCGAATTAAGTCGGGTGATGCTGAGGGAATTAGATTAGGAAATGAGACACTTCAAGTAGTAAAGGAGTTTTGCTATTTAGGAAGTAAAATAACTGATGATGGTCGAAGTAGAGAGGATATAAAATGTAGACTGGCAATGGCAAGGAAAGTGTTTCTCAAGAAGAGAAATTTGTTAACATCGAGTATAGATTTATGTATCAGGAAGTCGTTTCTGAAAGTATTTGTTTGGAGTGTAGCCATGTATGGAAGTGAAATATGGACAATAACTAGTTTGGACAAGAAGAGAATAGAAGCTTTCGAAATGTGGTGCTACAGAAGAATACTGAAGATAAGGTGGATAGATCACGTAACTAATGAGGAGGTATTGAATAGGATTGGGGAGAAGAGAAGTTTGTGGCACAACTTGACTAGAAGAAGGGATCGGTTGGTAGGACATGTTTTGAGGCATCAAGGGATCACAAATTTAGCGTTATAGGGCAGCGTGGAGGGTACAAATCGTAGAGGGAGACCGAGAGATGAATACACTAAGCAGATTCAGAAGGATGTAGGTTGCAGTAGGTACTGGGAGATGAAGAAGCTTGCACAGGATAGAGTAGCATGGAGAGCTGCATCAAACCAGTCTCAGGACTGAAGACAACAACAACAACAGTACAACATTTTATATTCCTCAGTAAGACAATGTTAGGCAACCGCAAATTTTTCTGACCTGAAATAAACGCGTACGAATTGTGTGTCCAATATAGTCTTTTCTGCAGTGGCAGGGAATTTTGTAAACACCGGGCTCCCTCAAACCCAAATCATCCCTCACTGAGTGCAGAGAAGCTCTACTCTTAGTTGGTGGACGGAACACACTTTTAATATCAAACCTCTTTCAAATTCTACCTGTTTTTAAGATATGCTTCTCGCGAAAGGTAGGAATGCCCGAGAAGGTCCAGTCTGTAAAGCACGATGAATCTGACTGTCGGCATAATCATTCTTCTTGAACATAGCTTTTAAATGATCAAGTTCTTGTGTCAAACTATTTGCATCTGAGATGGCATAAGCTAATTTTACCAATAACGTAGGACCTAATGGCGTTGGTACTATGGATGATGACTTGCTGCGTGAATATATCTGTCTATATGCGTGGGCTTACAATAAACACTGTGTCCTAATGTCCCATCATCCCTCCTGGAGACCAACACATCTAAAACTGAAGTTTTTAGTCCTTTTCAGCTTCCATCTTGGACTTAATATAGGGATGCAGGAAATTAAAAAATCTAAGGAATGACCTAGAACATTCCTCTCACGTGGCCATACCACAAACGTATAGTCGATGTATCTCCAAAAACAAGTTGGTTTTAAGAACGCCGTCTTCGGTGCCGTGCTCTCAAAATTTTCTAGAAACAAATTGGCTACTATGTGGGATAGTGAACTCGCCATAGTGACACCGTCAGTTTGTTCAAAGTATTTGTTCTCAAATAAAAAATACGTCGACAAAGCTTAGTTGTTTCTTCGTCCAATTTTTCACCAATTAACAGCAAAGAATCTTCAAGAGGAACTGTGTTAAAAAGAAACATAACATAAAAACTAGCGAGCAAGTCCGTAGGACTGAGACACGCTGAATAAAATCCAGAGAATTAGAAAAATGATGTTCGCATTTTCCGACATGGGGGCTGAGAATAGATGCTAAATACTTGGTCAAGTTATAAGTAGGATCGCCCAAACTGCTGAAACCCCTTGCTTGTGTACCTTAGACAAATAGCATAATCCCAGAGGGACTACAGCACCAGCGGGAATCTTATCTTCAAAAATAGTAAGGATTTTAAAAAAGATTTGATATTAAAAGTATATTCCGTTAAGTTAAGACTATAGCTCTGCTAGGCTCAGTAAAGGATGATTTGGGTTTGAGGAAGCCCGATATCTACAAAATTCCCCGCCATTGCGGAAAAGCGGACAAGCGATTCGCAAGGTCCAGGATCGATGCGTGGAGCACCATCGCACTACGCGCTTGCTTCAGCCAGAAGAATTTGCTACTGCGGAGCATCGTCTTACTGAAGAACATAAAATGTTGTACGATGAGACACAAGTGGTTGCCCCTGCGTCGCGGTATTGCGACTGTGTACTGAAAGAAGCCACTGAAATCCGGCTATCTGACAACATTATAAACAGAGATAAGGGATATCCTTTAAGAAAGAGTTGGAACCCGGTTGCGTTTCACATTAAAAAGCAACGGTCTTTGTTTCAGTCATCCATAGCTGCCAATAGAGTCTGATATCGATTTATCGTTCCGCAAGTTTTCACCACCGGTGTGCTGGTGTGCCTTGCTCCCGGGGGCAGCTATGTTCGCGCACGCGCGGTGTATCTACAGGCGGTGTATTAAGGAGTCGCTGCGGCGTGTTAGATTTCAGTTCCGGCGAGTTAGTGGGAAGGCTTACTGAGATGAAGATGGCGGCCAGGTGGACCGCCGAAATGTTGTTTTTTCTTTCTTTTGCTATTATCAAATTCAGTCTCCCATGAAACATTTTTGTCTTCTTCAACTATCTAAATAACTTCTTTAATCTCAACATAGAGTGCTTCAGTCTCTTCATCACCGGAGCTAACTGACATACGACTTTTACGACTACGGTTATTGATGGCTTCATATCTAGTTCGGCTCCATGGAGGCGCTCACCATGCTGTTCATAGCAGCCTAACCGCATTCCTATTTTCTTATTAACTGTCAGACAAAATTCTGCATTATACCGGTTCGATTTTATATTTATAATCCTATACTCATCTGATGTGAAATCCTTCTGACCACAAAACTACATTACTTCCCACTATATCTGACATCAACGTATCCACCTCTAGAATATTTTACCCAGGAGGATGTGACATAAGCCATACAGTGGAGATGCATGTACTACGGAAAAATTAAAGCTGTAGTTTCCTGTTGCTTCCAATCATTCACAGTACTACATAGCAAGGCTAATGTCACAAGACTAAATCACACACTGTTGCCTCTCTTCAGGAACCACGAGTCTGCCTCGCCTCTGCACAGCTGCCCCTCTGTTGTGGCTGCAACGGTGGTATCGTCGTCTGCATCGTTGAGACACGCAAAGTAGTATAACCAGAATTATACACAATAAATAAAAGTCAATACCGTACTGTCTGGAAAGGGCCTGGTATTGACCAGTACGACTTCTGTAATGATAAGCTACTACGGGTATAGTGAATAGCAGTTCGGAGCCCTCTGTCTCTTTGGTAATGTAGAAGCAGATATCCAATGGCTAAACACCTGGCTTTATGTTTTCAGGGGCGGCTACGTGCGAAGAAGACAGTGACTGCTCGGCGCTGAAAAACTCCATCTGCTATGAGGGCCAGTGCACCTGTCCATCCCAGTTCTTCCCCAACTACGACTACACGCTATGTCTACCTCGTGAGTATATACTGTACACGCCGATTTGTCAGCTGTTTGTGGAGATGGGAATATGTGCTACGCTACGGGTCACAGGCAACAATTAACGTTTTGTATCTGAGAAGTTAAAATGGTACTTTTTCTGTACTGATGCTATGCGATTAGTGGTCACAACAGCTTCTGTAGTAATGCAGAATGCATTAACGATAAGTTATCCTCTATAAGACAACATACGAATCACAGACCCTTGGGGATCTGTGTGTTTCTGGCAGACCACAAAGAGAGTGGAAGTTGTATAGTGAGCTTTGAAAGAAAATGTTATTTAATGTTGATGCGTACTGTATACGTTCATCTCGCCACATTGTGCTCACCGATTCGTCGGTCTCTCCAACATGATAACGGACGCTGACATGTAGAGGATGCCATTCAGACAGAGACCTGTAAGTAAAGCTGCCATCAGTATGAAAACGGATATGGAAACCTCAATGCCTTACGAAGAGTATGAAGTTGGTGCGTACTCGCTTTTCTCTGATCTTCAAACTCACTCAAACAGCCAGTTGCAGGGGGACCTACAAGTTACTAGGACTCAGAACCATGAGAGACCTCTGCAAATTCCACATACACCGGTGAAAGAAGCAATAAGCGAAAGAAAAAACCTAGGAACGATTGGGATTGAATGCTGAGCCGCGTCTTTGGATTTACAGTCTGATCCTTACACACTGAATCCAGTGAACAACGTAAATAAATAAAATATGTTTATCTTAAAAATTTACATAATATGCGGGAAGCGGCGCAATAATATACTCTGATGGGAAAATGAGCTAGGTAAACCTACCTAGTAACGTGTAGCAGTCGCTTTCGTCCTGTAACCAGACAGATACACATAATGGGACACTATGATTCTACAAAGTACGCCAACCAACGTCGTTCGCCACTGAGAGAAGATGGCAAACATATAAAGAGCTTATCCAATCCCATGAAAACGATTCTTCACATCAGAATGCCATAACGTATAGTAAATAATTATGGTAAGAGTATCATCAGATATTAATACAATCTAAATCACTACATCCTTGCACCCAACAAAGTTTACAGTGACCATAGATAAGTTAAGCAGTTCAGCATCTGCGATAGGATGCAATCAAGGACATGTGATAAGTAAGTCGAGTTTTCAACATGACGTACGAGGCCGTAGAACGGATAACCTGAGCAAATGTTTCAGAGTCTATGAGGCATGGCGAACCCAGCTCCGTAGCTGAGATCTTGTTCTTCTTCCGACAAGGACCGGCTTTTATTTTACTCCCGCTCGATATCATGGGGTTTGCCATAGCACAAATTTTACATCACGCTGGTCATGCTAATAATATGTATATTCTTTCCTTGTTTTCATTGATGCATGTTGGCCCTCCTGGAACCTGTGCCCTCCAGCCTTCTTAGTTCTGAATGAGAGAATGGACACCGTGGCCAGGCCTCGGGGCGCGACCACTGTCCACTTTGCCCCCGACCCCTCCTTTTGGACCTTACTATGTATAAAATAAGAGATAAAATGCGTGCCCGAAAAAGTCACCAACGCACTCTAGGACGGTTCTGTTCTACTCGTAAGTAAGCCGATTCGAATCTACATCTACATTTATACTCCGCAAGCCACCCAACGGTGTGTGGCGGGGGGCACTTTACGTGCCACTGTCATTACCTCGCTTTCCTGTTCCAGTCGCGTATGGTTCGCGGGAAGAACGACTGTCGGAAAGCCTCTGTGTGCGCTCGAATCTCTCTAATTTTACATTCGTGATCTCCTCGGGAGGTATAAGTAGGGGGAAACAATATATTCGATACCTCATCCAGAAACGCACCCTCTCGAAACCTGGCGAGCAAGCTACGCCGCGATGCAGAGCGCCTCTCTTGCAGAGTCTGCCACTTGAGTCTCTTGTAGAGTCTGCAATAACGCTATCACGGTTACCAAATAACCGTGTGACGAAACTCGCCGCTCTTCTTTGGATCTTCTCTGTCTCCTCAATCAACCCGATCTGGTACGGATCCCACACTGATGAGCAGCACTCAAGTATAGGTCGAACGAGTGTTTTGCAAGCCACCTCCTTTGTTGATGGACTACATTTTCTAAGGGCTCTCCCAATGAATCTCAACCTGGCACCCTCCTTACCAACAACTAATTTTATATGGTCATTCCACTTCAAATCGTTCCGCACGCATACTCCCAGATATTTTACAGCAGTAACTGCTACCAGTGTTTGATCCGCTATCATATAATCATACAATAAAGAATCCTTCTTTCTATGTATTCGCAATACATTACATTTGTATATGTTAAGGGTCAGTTGCCACTCCCTGTACCAAGTGCCTATCCACTGAAGATCTTCCTGCATTTCGATACAATTTTCTAATGCTGCAGCTTCCGCCAATCCTGGTGGAGGATGAAATTTTGACAGCTAGTATTTGGCAATGGGAGAAGAGTTGCTGACGTAAACTTCCCCTGTCACCAGACTTTTCACAAAGGTTCTGGATTAAATTCGAACGATGGAACCATTTTAACCACCGCACTATCAGTTTTGTTCCTCTAACTCCCCATTCATATAAATTACATTAATCACTAGTTTCGACCTTAGGCCATTTTAAAATGTGTGATACGGATGATGTGTGTGGTGATGCATTGAAACTACGGACCAGTACATGAAGAACTTAAATACTGAACTTCACCACAGTATCTCGTGAACTGAAAACGTGTGACACTGTTGATGTTAATCCATCTGTCGTATAGGGACGTTAAGCTTGGTGGCCCCATTGGAGTTATTCGAGAGCAGTAAGCTACCTACCAGCACCGGTTTTCACCTTCTCCCTTCTCTCATCATTAACCTCATACAACACAAACATAAACTGCATAACAACTCTCATATAACCTCAAACAATAGTTCCAGTGTGCACGGAGGAAGTTCAGCTTCCGACGGGCGTCTGAACACACTTTGTGGGGCATTCCAGCCAACAATGCCAGACGACATTTGCGTTTTCATTGCTGGCAAATTCCCATGCCGACACAGTATAGCAAAACGACGAATTAGGCAGGGTCCAGCGGAACGGGGCGTTCAGTGACAGCGGCAGTAAAGAAGACGGCGGCATAGAGTAGCTGGCGATGATCTGCTTGAATCTTCCGCCTGAAGATAAATGTCTTCCTCCTATTACAATGCTACCTTCGTGTTTACGAGGTGGCCGACTTGCGTGAACTGCATTCACTTTGCCTAGCTACCGCCAATTGTGGTTCAAATGGTTCTGAGCACTATGGGACTTAACATCTATGGTCATCAGTCCCCTAGAACTTTGAACTACTTAAACCTAACTAACCTAAGGACATCACACAACACCCAGCCATCACGAGGCAGAGAAAATCCCTGATCCCGCCGGGAATCGAACCCGGGAACCCGGGCGTGGGAAGCGAGAACGCTACCGCACGACCAAGAGATGCGGGCGCCGATTGTGGCTGAGCCGCTAAATCTGCGCTGTCCATGGTGCCTGCAGTCAATGTGTTTTCATCCATAAATGCCAAAGATGTGGGAGAGTCATGAGTCTTACACCATATTGGAGACAACCAACGGCTTAGCAGTCCAGGCGATCGTTTGATACACCTTGAGCGTCCAGGCGCGGAATTACGGCACCCAAGATAATCTCTGTGGATGGGGGGGAGGGGGGGGGGAGAAGAATGGTAATATCTGGGACAGTAGATGACAGTAAGGTTCAAATGGGACTTAACATCTGAGGTTATCAGTTCCCTAGAACTTAGGACTACTTAAACCTAACTAACCTAAGGACATCACACACGTCCATGCCCGAGACACGATTCGAACCTGCGACCGTAGCAGTTCCGGACTGAAACGCCTAGAACCGCTCGATCACCGCGGCCGGCTGACAGTAAGGAACTGGTCCTCGATGACGCGGCACTCTATAGGCTGTTACAATCCGCCATAATCGAGGGCGATCACTGTCATCAAGACATTACTGTCCAAGACGCGTGAGTGTAGTGTCTTTGTACCCGAAGTGACACTCACACTAAAGAAAGTGAAATACGCAGTGTCTTCACAACTTCTGAGACGGACTTTTTCTTACCTACAGGCACCAACATGTGGTTGCTGACATACGCAATGACTCCGTACGATCTACTGTCACTCTGAGGTTTATACGAAAGTCAGAATCTGTCACGTAACATGCCGAACTGTTTATTTGATGCCCGTGTTTTGTAAGATAACCTTCTGCAGTATCATAGTGATAGTTTTCCTCCCTCAGTGGAGCCTAAATGTCATGCCATCGTTCCGACTCCGAAACAAACGACAAAATCAATACAGGACGCTAGCAGATTTCATGTGACACCACAAACACAAAACCGTAGATCGTGGAATTCTGGGAGGCTTCCTTTATTCATTACGGTCCCACTGTTGGTCGATTACGTCGATCACGGAGCCATTAGGTCTACACAGGATAAGACTTGTAGTAAAGTGAAAACCTGCCGAAATACTAGTGGACTCAAATATTGCTTTAGCTCTTACGCACATTTTGAAGCTATCAGAAAAACGGTTCCATACGGACTGTTACAAGGACAGGAGGATGTAGGTGAAAATGAGATGAAAGGTAGGATACTGCGAGACAGACCAGTGAAAAACCTAAGTGAAAAAAAGGGCCCAAGGAGTAGACGACATTCCCTCAGAATTATTGAAATCCTTAGCAGACCTAGCCGTGATAAAACCATTCCCCGTCGTATGCAAGATGTATGACACAAGGGAAATAACGTTAGATTTCAAGAAGAACGTAATTATTCCAATTTCAAAGAAAGTAGGCGCTGACAGATTTGAACACTACACATTCATCACTGTAATAAGACATAATTCCGAATATCGATACGAATTAAATGTCTGATTCCCATTTCCGTGGTTTTTGCTCTAGGCGTTGGTGGTTTAGTATCTTCAGCTGCGGTTGACCTATTAGATCAAGGAAAATGTTCGATTCCTGTAGATTTTGCAATTTTTTTTGTTCGTCATTTTGTGTATTTTGGGATCGTGGTGTGTTGGTTTTTACTGTTAGTTTGTCCCCTCCCTAAAATTCCCAATTTCCCGCGGTTGTCCCATTAGTTTGACTGTATTTTTGGAGGGAGATATTTTTGGAGGGAGATGTTATTGTCTTATTTATATGTATTTTCGTGTGTTCTGCCACATGTATGTAGTGACATATTGGAGACCCTTAGAATAGCCATTTCCGCCATATTGATGACGTCATGGGTCAAAGCAGACAGACAGGTAGAATCAGACAATTCCGTAACCGCCGATTTAATTACGGGGAATGACAAAACAATTAAAGACGACTTTGGACGAGATCCGTTTTGGGTTCCGGCGAAATGTATGAACGCACGAAGCAGTTCGGATCTTACGGCTAATCTTAGAAGATAGGTTGAAGAGAAGCAAATCTCCATTTATAGTATTTATAGATTTAGAGAAAGCTTTTGACAATGCTGACTGGACTAGACTCAGAAATTTTGTAGGTAATAGGGACTAAATACAAGAAGCGAAATATTACCCACAGTTTGTACAGAAACCATGCTGCAGTTATAACAGTCGAAAGACGTGAAGGGGAAGCAGTGGTAGAGAAGGCAGCGAGTGAGGTTTGTAGCCTCTCCCTGGTGTCATTCAATCTGTACACTGCGTAAGGAGTAAGGGAATCCAACGTGAAATTTAGAAGCTGAATTAAAGGTCAGTGACACGTAACAGAATCTTTAACGTTTTCCTATGAGATTGTAATTTTGTGAGAGGCAGCCAACCACTTGAAAGAGTAGTTGAACGGGAGGGATAATGTCCTGAAGAGAGATTTTAAGATGAATACCATCAAAGATAATACGAGGGTAATGGAGTAAGGTTGATTTAAATCGGGCGATGGTGGCGGAATTAGATAACAGTAAAAGTAGTACACGATTTTTGGTATTTCGGCAGAAGAATAACTGGCAGAAGCCGAAACAGGACGTAACAGGAGTTTTTGTGATAGCAGGAGTAGCGTTCCTGAAAAGTTCTGGAGTTCCACCGCTATTTTTAAAGATTACATTGATATTTTTGGGCTTCACATCTGCTACGCCTAATCACCATCATAACGTCACGAAATGTTAATCTTCTTCTTCGGTGAAAACTGCCATATTTGTACTTCAAATGTATAAGCTACAGTCGCAGACAGTTCTATTAATAACTATAATAGTACAGGTTGATAAAATTTCATGAATGCTTCTTTCCTGCAGTATCCTTATAATGTTATACAGTTTATTTTCAGTGCTGAATGTAAAATTAAATACAATATTTTTAAAATTTATTATTACGGAATGACCTTTGTGAAGATTACGGTTCTCAGATATTGATTTTGTGCAATTTTGACCGCAATTTTCGGTTATTTAAAAGCAAAAGAAATGTTTTACTTCCAAAACGAAAGTAACCACGTCAGAGTTCGACTACTAACACTAAAAGACCGCATAACATAAAAACTCCCGTAAATAAATACGTAAATACACTCAAGGAAATTGAAATAAGAACACCGTGAATTCATTGTCCCAGGAAGGGGAAATTTTATTGACACATTCCTGGGGTCAGATACATCACATGATCACACTGACAGAACCATAGGCACATAGACACAGGCAACAGAGCATGCACAATGTCGGCACTAATACAGTGTATATCCACCTTTCGCAGCAATGCAGGCTGCTATTCTCCCATGGAGACGATCGTAGAGATGCTGGATGTAGTCCTGTGGAACGGCTTGCCATGCCATTTCCACCTGGCGCCTCAGTTGGACCAGCGTTCGTGCTGGACGTGCAGACCGCGTGAGACGACACTTCATCCAGTCCCAAACATGCTCAATGGGGGACAGATCCGGAGATCTTGCTGGCCAGGGTAGTTGACTTACACCTTCTAGAGCACGTTGGGTGGCACGGGATACATGCGGACGTGCATTGTCCTGTTGGAACAGCAAGTTCCCTTGCCGATCTAGGAATGGTAGAACGATGGGTTCGATGACGGTTTGGATGTATCGTGCACTATTCAGTGTCCCCTCGACGACCACCAGAGGTGTACGGCCAGTGTAGGAGATCGCTCCACACACCATGATGCCGGGTGTTGGCCCTGTGTGCCTCGGTCGTATGCAGTCCTGATTGTGGCGCTCACCTGCACGGCGCCAAACACGCATACGTCCATTATTGGCACCAAGGCAGAAGCGACTCTCATCGCTGAAGACGAGACGTCTCCATTCGTCCCTCCATTCACGCCTGTCGCGACACCACTGGAGGCGGGCTGCACGATGTTGGGGCGTGAGCGGAATACGGCCTAACGGTGTGCGGGACCGTAGCCCAGCTTCAGGGAGACGGTTGCGAATGGTCCTCGCCGATACCCGAGGAGCAACAGTGTCCCTAATTTGCTGGGAAGTGGCGGTGCGGTCCCCTACGGCACTGCGTAGGATCCTACGGTCTTGGCGTGCATCCGTGCGTCGCTGCGGTCCGGTCCCAGGTCGACGGGCACGTGCACCTTTCGCCGACCACTGGCGACAACATCGATGTACTGTGGAGACCTCACGCCCCACGTGTTGAGCAATTCGGCGGTACGTCCACCCAGCCTCCCGCATGCCCACTATACACCCTCGCTCAAAGTCCGTCAACTGCACATACGGTTCACGTCCACGCTGTCGCGGCATGCTACAAGTGTTAAAGACTGCGATGGAGCTCCGTATGCCACGGCAAACTGGCTGACACTGACGGCGGCGGTGCACAAATGCTGCGCAGCTAGCGCCATTCGACGGCCAACACCGCGGTTCCTGGTGTGTCCGCTGTGCCATGCGTGTGATCATTGCTTGTACAGCCGTCTCGCAGTGTCCGGAGCAAGTATGGTGGGTCTGACACACCGGTGTCAATGTGTTCTTTTTTCCATTTCCAGGAGTGTAATTAATGACATGGCTATAATTTTGCTCACTTCTAACTGCAAGAGCTGAATAACTGGCATTTGGATATGATAATGCCCTAATACGACGTCTTAAGGAATGTAAATACTGTTTACGTAGTTGACAGCTATCAAAATCAAAAATCCCTCCGGTAGCGTGCGTTGCACTAATAGCGAACGAGCAGCTTTGCTACGATTGGTCGGGGCGCGGAACCACAACAAACACGTAAATGCGTCCAATAAAAAACTTTGCACACTTTTATGAAAACACAGACTCAAAAAGAACCCCTAAAACACATGCGGTAACAACTACAATAAAATTAAGGACAAAGATAGGCCTAGAAAATTACAATAACTACTCTTAGGTCAGTAATGTCGAAACACGTTGTTATACACTTCACTGAAGTTACATCTACATCTGTATTTCTAAAGAAAGCATCTATGAAGAAAAGTTTGTCACAAAAGAAGAAGAAGCTACATTTAACACTATTCGAAATTCTTTGTGTCTTTTCAGGAAGAGAGTGCCTGGCGTTGCAGCTTATCTTTTTGTAGACGATGTGTCGTGACGTCAGCAACAGGTCGTTGGTGCTGGCAGCATAATTATTATGGCTCCATTATGAAATGCCAGGGATACATCCTTTTGATTGGTATAGGCCCCACCGTGCAATGTATACGTCTCTGTCAAAGATTGGTCCCATGTACGGGTAATCGTTGTGATAGATCCAATTTCGTATGTGAGCGATTACAACGTTTAATACATACACATTTCTGTTTCTAGTGTTCCATACACAGTTTTAAAACAGCATAGTATTCAGTTCCACCCGCTGTTCGCTATATTACACTCTGTATACTTTTAGCAGTCGCGATAGCGACTTTACAGTACTGGCGAAAATAATGCCACAGGTCACAATCAGTCTGCAGATCTCCATAGTGACATTCAGCGTGTCACAGCTTGCGGCAACTCATTAAGTTACGCACGAGATAATAAATTCAAAGTGCATTAGTTCGTGCAGTTAGGTTTGCTACAAAGAGTTCAGTTCTCACAAGACAAACCACAGTAGATTCGCGCAAACATTACCACTGCCGTTTATAGTACTCCACGAAACTCACAGCACTCACATAGTCTAACGTTTTGGTCCACAGCGTTCACCCTGAAGTTTAGTTTAATCTGTGACCGAAAAATACGAACTCGGCCATGAATTTTCGTGTGAATCTGTCAACCGTCTTTGCCACGACACCACTCACATTCTCTCTCTACCGTTCGTCTGCAACTGCAAGTATCTACATCGCTCTCGCACCACGATTCATATAACAATGCTGCATATTAAATTAGGTTTTACATAGCACATTAGGCGTACGCATGACGAGGAAAGTAAAAAAATAGTTAAAAGAGACTCTTGTAGTAAGACCAACAAAGCAAAATATAGTAATAGTTCATACTACAGAACAAAATAACACAAAATTATAGGCCATCAAATAGGCACGTACAAGCAAAATGAAGAAGAAGAAATACAAAAGAAAAAGAAAAAAACATTATCTCTCATAATGACCAGCTAAATATGCTTTCGTAAGTCGTTATCAGAGGAGGCTTGCATGGCCTGACGACAATTGACTCCTTTATGTAGCAAAATGTTTTTAGAAGCACATTGCTGTTTACTTAAAGTATGTCAGTCACTCAACTAAATTTAGTGAGACCGGATATTACACTAGTGACTTTCTTACGTGACTGAAGTAAGCACCTGCACGGTGATCAATCACAAGTCCAATTCGTGCTAGGTTGTCAAGAGCGAAAAATGGTAGCCAACACAGACTATAAACTGAAGCCAAGTCAGCTGTAAACTAAACAATAACAGTCCAGTCGTAAACTAACAGAACTTCACAACCACAGTAGATTCGATGTAGTGAGTTTGTATACGGCATGCGACTAAAAGCTTCGCAAGCAGTAAAATGTCTACCTCGCTGTCAGATTTATAGTACGCAACAGGCCACAGGCTTTATGTCTGGCGTGTGTCGTGCCAGTCGAACGCTTTGTTCCGCTAACACTACAACGAAATCTTCTCCAGTTACGGTATGAGTCTTTCATACTTACCCTGAAGATGACCAGCAACAGACTCGATGAAGTTTTTCCTTCGAAATTTCGTAAAATTCTCTGAAAATATTGTATTCTCATACAATTTATGACTGCTTCCGGGCCGGCAGGAGTGGCCAAGGGGTTCTAGGCGCTTCAGTCTGGAACCGCGCGACCGCTACAGTTGCAGGTTCGAATCCTGCCTCGGGCATGGATGTGTGTGATGTCCTTAGGTTAGTTAGGTTTAAGTAGTTCTAAGTTCTAGGGTACTGATGACCTCAGCTGTTAAGTCCCATAGTGCTCAATGCCATTTAAACCATTTGATCTCCTTCCGGAGGTAAATTCAATACTTTCGCTTCTTCATCGCAAACCGGCGAAGACACAAGCATTTACTCTTACCAGAACGTTTAACCTTTTGAGGAAGGTTTTTCAGTACTTGTTTTCATCCAGTCTGCAGGACGGTGAATATGTGCTGCGAGATTTTTGGGCTGAATAATAGGCAGACAAAAAACTCTCTGCTTCAAGCTACATGTGTTCTACGAGGTTCAACAGGGGATTTCCATACACCAGAGCAACAAATCCATCTGATTTTCTTCGAATCTCAGGAGCATTATTATGCTGATATGGAAAAAATTCTGTTAACAACAATAGTCAAAGAATGGATATGGTGACACTTTCGAATGTGTTCGCACAAACTTCTAGGTTCATTCTGACTCCCATAGAAATTGATGGTGGTACATCAGAGTAACAGACCTCTACAATATTCTCACTGTAATTTACTGCCATCACAGTACGTCCTGTTAAATGTTTACCATTTACCAGGAATCTTCCAGGTCCTCGTACTTCCCTGTGTTGCGGCTTATCGAGTTTTCAGTGACATAATGTTCGTTGATTAACAAAAACAAGGGGCGTCTGTAGGGCTGTGTTTTAGCATGACTCAGTGTTCGAACAGTTTACGTCACAGTTTGGGAAAGTTCGGGTTCTCTTCGATCTCTTGATCGGCCTGCGATCTAGTGACTTTGGCTGATACTATAAGAACGACCTGCCTTAGCGTTTTTAATCCACCATTGAGTTTAATATTAAAAATTACTGTGAAACAGGGCTGAAATGTCTTTTAGTGTGCAGGTCTTGTGTAACAACAGCAATTAACAAGTAAATGAAACATTTCTATCACGAATCTGTCTAATTCTGGAGCTTTCCCTCAATCTGGTAACGGTTTTATCTGTTGTTCTGATATGTGGACAGGTACTGAATTGCTCATTTGTGACCTACTCGGCAAGTCTTTGAAACATTGTACTGGTTTCAGTCGGGTGTTATTGTTTTGGAGAATATTTTCGTCGTTGTCGTCGTAATATTAAAATCAACATAAATGTTTGAATATGCATACATACCGGCAATCTATGAGAACTTGTGTTGCAAATAATTTCGCCCGCAATAGGAGTTTATGCAGTGGTAGAAATTAATGCTGTTTCGTCAGGTGCTGCACGAAATAATCGAATTTTAAATTTAATGCAAAGCCATAGTTTACCGTTCTGGCTAGCCAGCACTTTCCTGCATATCCCTTGCAATAGCGCCGTGCGAAGTCAAAGCACGACATGAATCGAACGGTGCCGTGTATCGGGAAATCTTGAGCCCGTTCGAACGCGAGTATTGTTCATCCAGCCCTAGAAGTCTGAATTCTACCGGTTGATTTTGAGAGGTTCGTCAGGGTTGCTTGCTGTTTTGTTACAATTAACTTTTGCTCTGCACTGACTGTTTGCGGAGTAATGCATTCGTTTTGTTCATCAACGAAGTTAGACTGAAAGAGGTGACTCAGTCGTTAAGATGTCAGACTTTCATCCGGTGTGTATAGGGTTTAGACCCCCTTAACCGGTCATCCAGGTATATATTTTCTCTATATAGATTGAGGCCAGCCGGCCGGAGTGGCCGAGCGGTTCTAGATGCTACAGTCTGGAGCCGCGCGACCGCTACGGTCGCAGGTTCGAATCCTGCCTCGGGCATGGATGTGTGTGATGTCCTTAGGTTAGTTACGTTTAACTAGTTCTAAGTTCTGCGGGACTGATGACCTCAGAAGTTAAGTCCCATAGTGCTCAGAGCCATTTTTGATTGAGGCCACAACGTGAAAGTTTCCTCGAATACGAATAGTAAATCCTCTATCTCAGAAATAACGCCACGCCTACTAACAAAAGTGAATTGGAGGGCTGCACACTGAATCACTCCTGTCTGACAAGATAACGTTGAAATTTTCTAATTGCGGTTGAAGTTTTCTAAAGCTAAATTAACTTGAATGTGTTGTGAGGACAGTGAAATGTTTTTAGACTCGTTTGCTCCGATTTAGGGTTCATAGGGAGGCATATAGATAGGCGTTTCTTCCCTCGCGAGCGGAATAGGACATGAAATGACTAGTAGTGGTACAAGGTACCCTCCGCCACGCACCGCACGGTGGCTTGCGAAATATCGATGTAGATGTAGCTGCAGATGTAAGCTATCACCACTATTTTAGATTAGCGTGAAACTGAACATAGACGAAGACAAATAAATCACGACGGCGAAGCAAGGAGGCTGTAAAAAAATGGCTCTCAGCACTATGGGGCGTAACTGCTAAAGTCATCAGTCCCCTAGAACATAGTACTACTTAAACCTAATTAACCTAAGGACATCACACACATCTATGCCCGAGGCAGGATTCGAACCTGCGACCGTAGCGGTCATACGGTTCAAGACTGAAGCGCCTAGAACCGCACGCCCACTCTGGCCGGCGAGGATATAAACAGCAGCCAAATAAAGACAAGGAGGACATTCCCAGCCGGAAGAAGTCTGCTGGTATCAATCTTCGATCTTAATTTAAGGTAGAAATATACATATGGAGCGCAGCACTCTACTGAAGTGAATACTGGGCTTGAAGAAAACCGAAGAAGGAGATAATAGAAGCATTTGAGATGTGGTGCTACACATGGATGTAGAAAACTATATGGGCAGATAAGAAGCGAGGAGTTTTCCCGCAGAATCAGCGAGGAAAGGACTTGTAAAATACTATTAAGACAGTAAGGAACAGTTTGCATGGTACTGGAGGGGACTTTGGCGGGTAGAAACTGGAAAGGAAAACTTAAGTAATATAGCAAACAAATAATTGAGTACTTTGTGCAATGATGCGTTTTATTGTCCTACCGTATACTAACACAGAAAGTTCAATCACCTAGATAAAATCGACCTACCAGGCCAGACGTATAATGTTCTTCATCTGTAAAGGTGTATAAAGAAACTGAGAAACAGGTTCCTGATCAGACTAAACTTCAAATAAGCAACAAACATTGAATATAAAATCCGTTACGGTCATTTCTATCTACAAATCTTTACCACCAAGTCCATATTAGTATACAATCTTCAACACAAAAGAACGATACACAAGAGAGTCTGCACTAATCCACTCTCACTTGCAGTACAATCACTCTCTAGTAACCACTTTAAAGTTTTCACTCTGACCTGATATCGAGAAGATACACACCGTGACTTGCAGCACGAATGCTCTCGCATACGCTTGGCAGATACTCACGTCGCAAGATTTCAGTTATGCTTGCGCAGATGGATGAAAATTCTACTCCTGAGATGAGGAGGCTGGCACAGGAAAGGAAGTCGTAGCGCGCCCCACGAAGCAAGTCAAAAAACGATGAGGAACGAAAAAGTTTTGATTTTTGTTTCAGAGGTAATTGTAAATATCCTTATGCCGTATTGCAGTGATTAATACGGATGTCCCGGGAGGGACGGTCAATTTTCAGGATGGTGACAGGAACGATCATTAGAAGCAAAAAAGACCAGTAAATATGGGCTTTAAAACGAGTACCTTATGAGCTGGGAGCACTTTGTCTTCAATACTGTGCAACAAATTCTTCTACTGCAAGCTCTTTGCTTTCCGTGTGTTGGGAGGACGTAGCATGAACCAAAACAGAAAATGTCTAGTACATGTACTTCTAATTCTACATCTACATGGATACTCTGCAAATCACATTTAAGTGCTGGCAAAGGGTTCATCGAACCACCTTCACAATTCTCTATTATTCCAATCTCGTACAGCGCGCGCAAAGAATGAACACCTATATCTTCCCGTATGAGCTCCGATTACCCTTATTTTATCGTAGTGATTGTTCCTCCCTATGTTAGTCGGTGTCAACAAAATATTTTCGCATTCAGAGGTGAAAGTTGCTGATTGGAACTTCGTGAGAAGATTCCGTCGCAATGTAAAACGCAGTCCTTTTAATCATGTCCAATCCAAATCCTGTATCATTTCTGTGATACTCCCTCCCATGTAGAAGCTTATCTCACTAGGGGTAAGATAGATACTGCCTACAGGAAAATTAAAGAGACCTTTGGAGAGAAGAGAACCACGTGTATGAATATCAAGAGCTCAGATGGCAACCCAGTTCTAAGCAAAAAAGGGAAGGCAGACAGGTGGAAGGAGTATATAGAAGGTTTATACAAGGGTGATGTACTTGAGGACAATATTATGGAAATGGAAGAGGATGTAGATGAAGACGAAATGGGAGATACGATACTGCGTGAAGAGTTTGACAGAGCACTGAAAGACCTGAGTCGAAACAAGGCCCCCGGAGTAGACAACATTCCATTAGAACTACTGACGGCCTTGGGAGAGCCAGTCATAACAAAACTCTACCAGCTGGTGAGCAAGATGTATGAGACAGGCGAAATACCCCCAGACTTCAAGAAGAATATAATAATTCCAATCCCAAAGAAAGCAGGTGCTGACAGATGTGAAAATTATCGAACTATCAGTTTAATAAGTCACAGCTGCAAAATACTAACGCGAATTCTTTACAGACGAATGGAAAAACTGGTAGATGCAGACCTCGGGGAGGATCAGTTTGGATTCCATCGAAATGGTGGAACACGTGAGGCAATACTGACCTTACGACTTATCTTAGAAGAAAGATTGAGAAAAGTCAAACCTACGTTTCTAGCATTTGTAGACTTAGAGAAAGCTTTTGACAATGTTGACTGGAATACTCTTTTTCAAATTCTAAAGGTGGCAGGGGTAAAATACAGGGAGCGAAAGGCTATTTTCAATTTGTACAGAAACCAGATGGCAGTCATAAGAGTCGAGGGGCATGAAAGGGAAGCAGTGGTTGGGAAAGGAGTGAGACAGTGTTGTAGCCTCTCCCCGATGTTATTCAATCTGTATATTGAGCAAGCAGTAAAGGAAAGAAAAGAAAATTTGGAGTAGGTATTAAAATTCATGGAGACGAAGTAAAAACTTTGAGGTTCGCCGATGACATTGTAATTCTGTCAGAGACAGCAAAGGACTTGGAAGAGCAGTTGAACGGAATGGACAGTGTCTTGAAAGGAGGATATAAGATGAACATCAACAAAAGCAAAACGAGGATAATGGAATGTAGTCAAATTAAATCGGGTGATGCTGAGGGAATTAGATTAGGAAATGAGACACTTAAGGTAGTAAAGGAGTTTTGCTATTTAGGAAGTAAAATAACTGATGATGGTCGAAGTAGAGAGGATATGAAATGTAGACTGGCAATGGCAAGGAAAGCGTTTCTGAAGAAGAGAAATTTGTTAACATCGAATATAGATTTAAGTGTCAGGAAATCATTTCTGAAAATATTTGTTTCGAGTGTAGCCATGTATGGAAGTGGAACATGGATGATAACTAGTTTGGACAAGAAGAGAATAGAAGCTTTCGAAATGTGGTGCTACAGAAGAATACTGAAATAAGGTGGATAGATCACGTAACTAATGAGGAGGTATTGAATAGCATTGGCGAGAAGAGAAGTTTGTGGCACAACTTGACTAGAAGAAGGGATCGATTGGTAGGACATGTTTTGAGGCATCAAGGGATCACAAATTTAGCATTGGAGGGCAGTGTGGAGGGTAAAAATCGTAGAGGGAGACAGAGAGATGAGTACACTAAACAGATTCAGAAGGATGTAGGTTGTAGTAGGTACTGGGAGATGAAGCAGCTTGCACAGGATAGAGTAGCATGGAGAGCTGCATCAAACCAGTCTCAGGACTGAAGACAACAACAACAAAAATTTGCCGACGTTCTTTGAACTTTTTCCATGTACTCCATCAGTCCTATCTGGCAAGAATTCCAAGCCGCGCAGCAGTATTCTAAAAGAGGACGGACAAGAGTAGTGTAGGCAGTCTCCTTAGTAGGTCTGTTACATTTTCTAAGTGTCCTGCCAACAAAACGCAGTCATTGTTTACCTTTCCCCCACAACATTTTCTATGTGTTCCTTCCAATTTAAGTTGCTCGTGATTGTAGTGCATAGTTATTTAGTTGAATTTACGGCTTTTAGATTAGACTGATTTATCGTGTAACCGAAGTTTAACGAGTTCTTTTTAGCACTCATGTGGATGTTCTCACACTTTTCGTTATTTAGGGTAAACTGCCGCTTTTCGCAAAATTCATATATCTTTTCTAGATCGTTTTGAAATTTGTTTGATCTTCTGATGACTTTATTAGTCGATAAACGACAGCGTCATCTGCGAACAACCGAAGACGACTGCCCAGATTATCTCCCAAATCGTTTATACAGGGTGTTACAGAAAGGTACGGCCAAACTTTCAGTAAACATTCCTCACACACAAATAAAGAAAAGATGTTATGTGGACATGTGTCCGGAAACGCTTAATTTCCATGTTAGAGCTCATTTTAGTTTCTTTCACCTACGCTCAATGGAGCACGTTATCATGATACTCTAGCTGGGATGCTAGAACATGTGTCTTTACAAGTACGACACAACATGTGGTTCATGCACGATGGAGCTCCTGCACATTTCAGTCGAAGTGTTCGTACGCTTCTCAACGACAGATTCGCTGACCGATGGATTGGTAGAGGCGGACCAATTCCATGGCCTCCACGCTCTCCTGACCTCAACCCTCTTGACTTGCATTTATGGGGGTATTTGAAAGCTCTTGTCTATGCAACCCCGGTACCAAATGTAGAGACTCTTCGTGATCGTATTGTGGACGGCTGTGATACAATACGCGATTCTCCAGGGCTACATCAACGCATCAGGGATTGCATGCGGTGGAGGGTGGAATCATGTATCCTTGCTAACGAAGGACATTTTGAACATTTTCTGTAACAAAGTGTTTGAAGTCACACTGGTACGTTCTGTTGCTGTGTGCTTCCATTCCATGAATAATGTGATTTGAAGAGAAGTAATAAAATGAGCTCTAACATGAAAAGTAAGCGTTTCCGGACAAATGTCCGTAGCCCGCATCTCGTGGTCGTGCGGTAGCGTTCTCGCTTCCCACGCCCGTGTTCCCGGGTTCGATTCCCGGCGGCGTCAGGTATTTTCTCTGTCTCGTGATGGCTGGGTGTTGTGTGATGTCCTTAGGCTAGTTAGGTTTAAGTAGTTCTAAGTTCTAGGGGGCTGATGACCATCGATGTTAAGTCCCATAGTGCTCAGAGCCATTTGAACCATTTGACAAATGTCCACATAATATATTTTCCTTCTTTGTGTGTGAGGAATGTTTCCTGAAAGTTTGGCCGTAACTTTTTGTAACACCCTGTATATATAAGGAACAGCAAAGGGCCTATAACACAACGTTGGGGAACGCCAGAAATCACTTCTGTTTTACTCGATGACTTTCCGTCAATTACTACGAACTGTGACCTCTCTCACAGGAAATCAGGAATACAGTCACATAACTGAGACGATATTCCATAAGCACGCAATTTCACTACGAGCCGTTTGTGTGGTGCAGTATCAAAAGCGTTCCCGAAATCCTGAAATATGGAATCGATCTGAAATCCCTTGTCAATAGCACTCATCACTTCATGTGAATAAAGAGCTAGTTGTGTTTCACGGGGAAGATGTTTTCCAAACCCATGTTGACTATGTGTCAATAGACAGTTTTCATCGAGGTAATTCATAATGTTCCAGCACAATATACGTGCCAAAATCCTGCTGAATATCGACGTTAACGATATGGGCCTGTAATTAGTGGATTACTCCTACTACCTTTCTTGAATGTTTGTGTGACATGTGCAACTTTCCAGTCTTTGGGTTGTTTTGGGGAAGGAGACCAGACTGCGAGGTCATCGGTGTCATCGGATTAGGGAAGGAAGTCGGCCCTGCCCTTTCAGAGGAACCATCCCGGCATTTGCCTGGAGTGATTTAGGGAAATCACGGAAAACCTAAATCTGGATGGCCGAACGCGGAATTGAGCCGACGTCCTCCCGAATGCGAGTCCAATGTCTAATCACTGCGCCACCTCGCTCGGTCTGTCATTGGGTACGGATCTTTCGTCGAGGGAACGGTTGTATATGATTGTTAAATAAACATGCGCTGTAAAATACCTTTAGAGCTATGACCACTTGGTCAGTAGAACATATGTGTTTTTTTCCATTGCATACTATCACCTCCCAACACGTGAAAACAAAGAGCTTGCACTAGAAGAGATTTGTTTCACATTACCGAAGACGAACAAGTGCTCATAGCTCTTAAGCTACGCATTTTAGAGCCGATGTTTACTAGACTCTTTGCATCGAATGATCGTTCCTGTCATTTCCATGAATATTGACCATTGCTCCTGAGACACGGTGTACATGATCTTAGATATGTGAAACATGCTGACTGCATGAACGTTGTCTATTGGTTCCTCAGATGTCAGACGTTGCGAATACCTTTTTAACAAACGTAACCGTACAGTAGATACGTTATATATCATCGGCTACACATTATTTCTCATTTGTTGGAAGGTATCAGACATAAATCGAAGTTGAAAATCGAATCCAGTCATTTTGAGTTTCGTAACATGCATGATCAGACATTGTCGTTTCACAATAGAGAATTTGTAAGTAATCACGAATTTCGAGTTGACGTGAATATCAACAGTCCGACCACTATCGATCAGCTGAGCTCTGATAACATATGTGGAACTGGACATCAGTGCGTGATAAGCGATTAAGAGACAGGTGCGTGCGATCTGATAACGCTGAGCTAACGCAATCTTTCCTGTGAACTACGTATACGACATTTTCAATTAGCAGAAGATAGTCAGTGGAAGACAAAAGTGTCGCGCCAAGTTTCTTATGTTTTTATGAGGTCTTCGGGAAGTTTTTCTGCTTTTTCCCCCTATTTATGCTTAAAAGCACTGTGTTGGCTGGTGACTTCAGTCTGTCTCCTCAGTATTCATCACTTACAGGTCATTCGCAAGCCGCTCAGCCACCTCCGCTAATCTATCCGATAGCTTGTAAGCCTGCAGCTAGAGGGCTGCGCGGATAAAGGAAGTGTGATTCTTATTCGCAGGTCCATTTCTGTATCCGCAACGCCTTAATTCGCATCCACGTTTAAAATTTTGTAAACAATTTTAAATTGTTCTGCACGCTACAACTGTGATGGTAGCGCTGGCTACGGATTAAATTTTCGTCTGCCGAAGTCGAATCTCGTAATTTATATTCCACTAACTACGAAGTTGATAAAGAGTACATTTTAATATACCACATCTTGTCATATCCTTGATTAAATTCGTAATTTACAACTTTCTGACCTTGTGAAATTTTCTTCGGAACATTTCTGTAGTATCGGAAAGTAATATGATGTACGCCCGCCCGGTTAGCCGTGCTATCTGACGCACTGCTTTCAAAGCGGATTTGTGTCGAGGTCCGGTGTGCCGCCCAGTCTGTCAATGGTTTTTAAGGCGGTTTTCCATTTGCCACTGCGAATGTGGGCTCGTTCTCCTTATTCCGCCTCAGTTACACTATATCGGCGATTGCTGTACAAACACTTTCTCCACGTACGCGTACACCATAATTACTCTACCACGCAAACATTGGGGTTACACTCGTCTTGTGTGAGACGTTCCCGGGGGAGTCCACTGAGGGCCGAACCGCACAGTAACCCCGGGTTCGGTATGGGGCCGGCGGTGGGTTGACTGGACTGCTGTAGCCTCTTGTGGGATTGTATACCAGTGCGGACTCAGGCGGGGGCGAAGCCTCTCCGTCGTTTCGAGGTCCCCAGTTCCATGCAATAAAATACAATACAAAATGATGTACCATTATAAGTTGACGTCAAGTGTAGCATACTATTGAAAGATTCACTCTTTTACACCGAACATTATTTGTGCCGTATGTGATAAACAGGAGTCACATCATGAAGCGAAGACTTCAAATGGATGAGGAGTCGTAGTAAAACCTTCAGGTAGCTCTGTAGCAGCTTTCGGTAATTGCAAAATTTACGTTTGTTTTTGCAAACGAAACTGGAATATGTTTTGGAACATAAAATCCATAAAATCCCAAGTAGACGGACAATGCGATTTCCAATCAATGATCGGTTCATTTTGGCCAGAGAACCCACCCCTTTTCATATAAACACAGCCCACATAATAATAGAGCCATAAGCAACTTGCACTGTGCCTTGTTAGCATGTTGGGTCGATCACTTCGTGGGTCTGCGCCACACTCGAACCGTACTGTCAGCTCTTACCAACTGAAATCGGGACTCATCTGACCAGGCCACGACTTTCCAGTCGTAGAGGATCCAACCGATATGGTCAGGAACTTAGAAGAGGCGCTGCTGGCGATTTCATACTGTTAGAAAAGCTCGCTTCGGTCGTCCGCCGCATAGTCCGTTAACGTCAAATTTCGCAGTCCTGCTCTAACGGAAACGTTCTGCGGTTACTTCACGCAGTGTTGCTTGTCTTTTGTCACTGACAACTCTACGCAAACGCTGCTGTCCTCGGTCGTTAATTGAAGGCCGTTGGCACTGCGTTGTGCATGGTGAGAGTTAGTGCCTGAAATTTGGTGTTCTCAGCATACTCTTTACAATGTGGAACTCGGAACATTGAATTCCCTGAAAATTTCACAAATGGATTGTCCCATGCTTCCAGCTCCAAACATTATTCCGCGTTCAGAGTCTGTTAATTCCCATCGTGCGGCCATAGCAATGTTGGAAAACTTTTCACACGATTCACTTAAGTACAGATGATAGCTCTGCCCATGCAATGCCCTTTTATACCTCGTGTACGCGATACTACGGCTATCTGTATGTGCATATCGCTATTTGATCAAGTCATCTCAAAGTATCTCTTCTTCTCCTACAAACTCACCTATCTATTCAGGGAAAAGAGCAACAGTCTAAAAAATATGAGGGGCACGGGGCCATCCTGCACCTCATTCATGAGGTCCAATTACTGCAGTTTTCCGCAATTTCACAATATCAATAAGACTGCAGGGAAAGGATGTATAAATTCTAAAATAAGTGTGTGACAAAGCTCTTTTAGCGAACAGTAAAGAAGTCTATAGAGGATAGTAAAAGTAGCTCTAACTTTAGTTTAGGATAGACGGAAGTTAAGACAAATTTTTGACATAAAAGCAACTGCAGTAGTACCCCAAGCAAGTGTTTCAGAGCCATTAGTGTTCACAACATAGTCGCGCGGGGTAGCCGCGCTGTCTTGGGCACCTAGTACGGCCCGCGTGGCTCTCCCCGTCGGAGGTTCGAGTCCTCCCTCGGGCATGGGTGTGTGTTGTCCTTAGCGTAAGTTAATTTAACTTAGGTTAAGTTGTGCGTAAGATTAGGGACTGATGACCTCCGCAGTTTGTTCCGATAAGACCTTACCACAAATTTCCAAAATTTCACAAGATAAAGAGTGAGCCAGAACTCCGCAGACAAACTTTCACAGGTGGTAGTATGGACCAAAACAAGACAAAAGCGACTATTAAAACGTGGGCTCTAAAATGCACACCATAACAGGTATGAGCTCTTGTTCAGTAGACGTTGTGTGTCTTACAGTAGCGTAGATGAACAGATGCTCATGGCTCTTAAGGTATACCGTTTAGAGCATCTGTTTATGAGATTTTCTTCTTTGTTTTGCTCTAATCCTTCATCTCTGAAAGTTTGAGGGTAAAGTTCTGGTTCACCCTGCATATAAATGACCAAGTAGATATCGTCTGAAGGTCTCTGACACTGTCTACGTTCATCCTATTCAGATAGGAAAACTACACCAGCTGTTTTTGTTGGATGTCGTCGCAGATATCCATATCCGCTCCATCCTTTGTCGGATTAGTCATCCAGCGCAGATCATATTCATTTTGTGTTAATACAATCTGATCATCTGAAAAATACACGCTAAATATCTTGCTATCCTCTGCTGTCGGTCCCATAACCTGCTTTTTTTTGGAAACTCTGCAGGACTGCTCATAGATAAAATTTAAATAGGGTCGTTGAAACTCCACACACTGCTGCAGAGGTATTTATCTCCAATTCTTACCCTCGCAGTGCTATTTTCACTCAATTTCTTAACAGTCTGTAGCAAGTTTTGTGTTAAAACGTGAAGATATACCTCCCACAGTACTAGAGGGAGCTGTAGAAGGTAAAAAACTGTAGGGGAAGACAAAGATTGCTTTATTTATGGTAATTTCATCCTCTCGACTCATATGGGAGGGGGTGGGCTGTTAGCAGTACAACAACCGCTCTACAGCGAAGAGGTTTCAAAAATATAAAGAATACAAAAATAAGTATTATTAAAATGTGAAAAATTTACAATGATTTTTGAAAATAGTACAAATTTGAATTTTGTTTCCTTTTACGTAAAAACAGTAAGACTTATTTGGACATAAAGTGAAACGATAAAAAGTTTGCACTTTCGTCTAACAGCTGAAGATATCTATTGAGAGAAAAAGATTCAGGGAGGAGAGATTGTGCTCTGTAGAGCTGAAGGTAGAAGGGGTGGGATGGGGAAAGGTGGATAAGGAAGAGGGAGGGAGGGGAGGGGGAGCCCAGATGTGGAGTGGATGTGAAGAATTGTAGCTGGTAAGGAGGATAGATATCGTGGCAGATCATATTTTCTAGGAGTGGGAGTCGATTGAAGTTGCGCTGGATAGAAAGTGTAGTGTATGTAGGGGCGCGGTAGCAAACCAGGACTGGTGATCTCAGGGGAAATAAGACGGTTTTTGGAAACTAGTTAGTGGAAAGTGTAGGGTATGCAGAGTTGTTTGATAGGGCAAGGAGGGGTTGGCCGACCGGTGTGGCCGAGCGGTTCTAGGCACTTCAAGTCTGGAACCGCGCGACCTCTATGGTAGCAGGTTCGAATCCTGCCTCGGGCATGGATGTGTGTGATGTCCTTAGGTTAGGTCGGTTTAGTAGTTATAAGTTCTAGGGGACTGATGACCTCATATGTTAAGTCCCATAGTGCTCAGAGCCATTTGAACCATTTGAGGGGTGAAAATTTTATAAGGTGGTAGAGGATGCGCGTGGAGGAATTAGCGAGGCGGCGTGCATGACGTTCAACGATTTGGAGGCACTTACAGAACTTTGGTGGGGTGGACACCCATGCGACATTAGTATAGGAAAGGACAGGTCGGATAAAGGTTTTATAGCAGTGGAGGATTGAGCTACGATGTAATCCACACGTTTGGACAGTTAGTGTTAGTAGTTTTAGTCTGTTGTGGGTTTTCTTTTGGCTGGTTAATGGGCAGCGCTTCCATGTTATTTGCCAGACGAGTGTTAGTGTAAGGGATTTTAGCGTGTGACAGATTGAAACACATCCAACAAACAGCTGAGGGTGTAGGGTGCTACTGTGAGATGAAGATGTTACAACAGGTGAAGAATTCGTGAAGGGGAGCATCAAACCCGTCAGAAGACTGGCGGTCCAGAGAACAAGTAACCACCGGTTACGCAAGGACCCCGGGGTTAATCTAAGCTCTTATGTTTGTTGCAGCCTCGGTGGACAGCAGCACGGCGTGCGAGGTGGCCATGCAGTGCGCCGGCCGCCTAGGTCTGGGCGTCGAGTGCCACGACAGCGTGTGTCGCTGCGGACCCGGGAGCCACTACCTGCACGGCACCTGCCGCCAGTCCGCAGGTCAGAGACCACAACTCTAGTTTGATGCAAACAGCGTATCTAGCCACCAACCTCAACCAGATGGTATTCACTCGGAAGCACTGAGAAAACTGACACTGCAGATCACCCCGTTCCTAACAAAGTTACTGAACGATTCCTTACGGCTAGGCAGGGTACTTACAGTACAGAAAACCTCCAAAGCAGTCATTATTAAGAAATCAGCGTGCAATGCCTGCGTAAGCAGAAGAAACTAACGATCAAAGTCCGAAAACAATTTATTGGACTGTTCAATTAACCAAAACAAATTCTCCAAGTATAGCACCAACACAAAACAGTGATCCGTCTTCGAATCACAGCTACATACAGGAAAACTATAGAAAACAACTGAAATAACTTCCTACTAGACATCTCGTAAAATCGGTAAAAGACGTGGACCACCGGCAGTACACCGGATTTTACGAGATGTCAACAAATCGCCGGGAAAGTCTTAGAAATAACTTCCTACTAGACTCCGCCAGAGACTTCTCCAATATACCAAGCCTAATCCAGAGATCAGCGAGAAGATCCAAGCAGGGCCAGCAGTTATCCACGTCTGCTGGTGGTCGGTGAACTACCGATGTGTGGTTTTATTATTTTTTTTTTCCTTTATTGTGATTTTAATACCCGTATAACAGGTAGGCTGACAGCAGCACAATACGCCGCTCTTCAGCCAAAGATAATACAATGATAAAACAGAAAAGACACATGAGTTGGAACTAAACGGCAGGGAAAAAACATGAAGCCATTACACTCGATGACAATCCACACTACAAACTGTTGACACAAAGCACAAACACTGAAGATGTCGATGGCACTGGTGAACGATGGAGTGTGACGGTGAACGCTGAACACTAAACACAACGGCACACACGAGACACTTATGGCGATGATCTCCAGCGCGCGAATGTCCACTTAGCGTGTGTGAGTCCGAGGACATGCCAAGAGGGGAAGAAGGGTGAGGAGGGGGGGAGGGAAGAACAAGGATGCCAATGGCTGAGGAGATGGGGGGAGGAGGAGAGGGACAGGGGAGGGGAAGCCTGGGGGAGGAGTGGGGAGAAATGGAGGAGGGAGGGAAGAGGGAGAGAAGGGAGAGAGGTTGCCCAAAGGAGCAAACACAGGAAGAGGGAGGGAGGCTCAAAGTTGGTAGGAGGGGTAGATGGAGGGGAGGAGGGCATCATCAGGGAGAGGGAGCTGGCGGAAGCCACCTTGGGAGAGGGTAAGGAGGGTAGAGAGATGGATACCGGGTGGGACGTGGGAATACAGGCGCGGCAGCGGGCGGGCGTGGGAGAGGATGGAGGAGCAAGTTTTCGAGAGGTACTGATGTGCATCTGAGCGCCGGCCTTTATAGCGCTTCGGCGGATGAGTATCTCGGAACTATTTTCCATCACATGGTTTGATCTGTGAAAATAGTTCCAGGATCTGCAGTGACCTCTTCCTTATGTTTATGTCGGCTGGTAGTGGCCCCTGGTGGCCCCTGGTGTCTTTGCTGTGTTGTTGTTGTTGTTGTTGTTGTTGTTGCTGTGGCCGTTCATCAATATTGCCTGTCGGTTGTGTAGGCAGGCAACTCGCGGCTGCAGGCTGTCAGTTTGATTGCTGATACTCCAGGCGCCGTGATGTCTGGTGGAGAGGCCACAGCAAAGCGGACCTGGATCCTTCAGATTCAAAGGCTTACAGGCCAATATGGCTAATAAACATCCTAGCAAAGATTCAGGAGAAGCTACTATGTAACCCCTTGCAAACACACATCTCTCTCAGGGGTATGAGCCAACACCAATTTCTTTTCAGAACTGGCAGATCAATATATGATGCCATCAACCAGGCCCTACACATAGTTAATACTACAACACGGAAGCCGCGCGAGGTAGTCACGCGGTCTTGGGTGTCTTGTCACGGTTCGCGAAACCTTCCGCGTTGGAGGTTCGAGTCTTCCCTCGGGCATGGGTGTGTGTGTTATCCTTAGCGTAAGTTAGTTGAATTTAGATTAAGTAGTGTGTAAGACTAGGGACCGATGACCTCAGCTGTTTGGCCCCATAGGAACTTACCAACACCACAACACAGAAATACGCCATGGCAATAATGATTGACATTGCTGGGGCATTCGATTATCTCTGGTGGCAATGTTCATGAGATTAAGACATCTGGAGGTACCGCAATCACTGTACAACAGCTTCCTAGGCTACCATAAAGACCGAGCAGCCGAAAGGCAGATGGACAGCTGGAAAGAGAACAATCGCCAAAGGCTGTCCTCAAGGGTCGATCTGCGGCCTTATCTTCTGGGACATAACAATCGAAACCTTCCTACAACTTTTGGATGGGGATGACAGGTCAGACGGCATTTTCGCCTATGCAGATGACCTATTAGTTGTAGTCACTGCAAACAACAGAGCCCAGTTAGAACAGAAAGACAGTGGAATACTATAAATAATTACACACTGGTGTCAAAACAATAAACTCAGGATAGCCAAAAACAAAACAACATACACATTACTGGAAGGATCTTTCCAACGGAATCCTTCAGTTAAAATTGGGGATACAAACACCGAACGAGCACACGTTACACGCTATCTTGAGGTATACATAAATGAAAAATTGAATTTACACGAATACATAAGGCTAACTACAGGCAAAGCAGAAAAAATACTACACAAACTGTTGAAGCTAGATTCAAAACAGTATAGACAACCTGTACCAGTCATAAGGACATACCACTGTGCACTCTTCGAATCAGTACCCCACTTCGAATGTAGCACGCAGGCACACAGACTGAACCTGATCACCAACAAAGCATCAGTCAGACGATGGCAGAGAAGTGCTCCAGTTAGGTTGTCTGGTGCCTTCGGTACCACCTCAGTGGATACAATGTGTGAGGTGCTCGTAATGTCCCCCTTAGACATCACGATCAAATACAGAGCTGCAAGGTCCTGGGTACAGATGGGAAGACTAGATAAGGTACACACAATAATTGGTGTGCCGATAGAGACAATGCGTCAGCTTAAAAGTTGGCGTTTGGATACATGGCAAGGTGAGTGGGATGTAAGTGATAAGGGACGTAGACTGTACGACTTCCTTCCCGACATAAGGAAATAGTTGAGAATGAAACACATCGATCCCAGCCGCGGTATGGTAATTTCTTAACCGGACACGGACCTTATCCAGCGTACTTGAACCGGGTGTCTGAGGCAGACACCTATGCGCACATGCGGTGAAGATGGTCACCCAGAACAGACTTTTTTTTTCTGCGGGCAATAGGCGAACAACATACATACGCTACACTTAGACTACACAGAAACAGACGTAGATATACACAGCAATGAGAGACGAAAAACAATGGGCACAATTAAACGTACTGACAAACAGTATTTCAAAAGCAACTCATGAAGAGTACCTGCGGGCACGACATAAGAGACATGGCTGTATGCAACGTAACAACAATCTCCAGAGGGTGGACAGCGATACCCACAGTGACAGCGGAAACAGTGACAATGAGGAGGAACAGGAGGAGGAAGACGAGATGTGACAGGAAATAAGCATAAAGTGCTGGCGATCTAGCCAAGAAATCACCAAATGTTGTAAACGGATGAGCACCTAAGGTTAATGAGTAACCCTAAGTATTAACCTTAGGTGCTCATCCGTTTACAGCATTTGGTGATTTCTTGGCTAGATCTCAATCACGTTATGCTTATATACTGTCACATACATAGAATTAGCAGTACTAATTCTCTACTAGTGGCAATATATATATATATATATATATATATATATATATATATATATATATATATATATATATATATATATGTGTGTGTGTGTGTGTGTGTGTGTGTGTATCATATTATCATTTTATACTATTCTGTAAAGACAACAAAATTTTATTTATATTTCAATCTTAAATTATTGTTATTCTGAAAAGTATTATTCTTTGTAAATGTTGTAGATAAAACAAAAGAAAAGAAAACTGTAAGAAGATGGAAAACGAAAATTGTAAAATGTACGACCTGTTTTAAGACATCAGGTAACAGGTCTATAATCTGGCAATAAATAAATAAAAATAAGTTCACAGTAGACGTCAGAGAGAAGAACACGGGTTTGAGCAATGTTGACAGGAGTTGTGAATAGACGCCAGTAGTTGCATTGGTGCGAGACTGAGTGTCGCGATCTGATACGCGAGATAGGTGGCCACGGCGAGAAAATGCTTGAACATAGCGCCACAAGTAGCATAAAGCGGTGTGGAGTGACCGCTCGGTTTGAGGCTCCCTGTCACGGATTGCAGGGCCCCTCTCGCCGGAGGTTAGAGTCCTCCCTCGGGCATGGGTGTGTGTGTGTTGTTCTTAGCATAAGTTACTTCAAGTAGTGTGTAAAACGTTGTGCCAACAGTGAAATGTTGTGTACGTTGTATAGTAGATGGAAGGCAATGGAAACCTCGTAACTCCGTTTTGCTGTACGAGGACGAACGAGTGTAGTGTAAGCTGCCTCTTTAGTGGACTTGTTGCATCTTCTAAGTGTCCTGCCAATGAAACGCAACCTTTGGCTCGCCTTCCCCACAATATTATCTATGTGGTCTTTCCAACTGAAGTTGTTCGTAATTTTTACACCCAGGTACTTAGTTGAATTGGCAGCCCTGAGAATTGTACTATTTACCGAGTAATCGAATTCCAACGGATTTCTTTTGGAACTCATGTAGATCACCTCACACATTTCGTTATTTAGCGTCAACCGCCACCTGCCACACCATACAGCAATCTTTTCTAACTTGCTTTGCAACTGATATTGCTCTTCGTATGACCTTACTAGACGGTAAATTACAGCATCATCTGCGAACAACCTAAGAGAATTTATCAGATTGTCACCCAGGTCATTTATATAAATCAGGAACAGCAGAGGTCCCAGGACGCTTCCCTGGGGAACACCTGATATCACTTCAGTTTTATTAGATGATTTGCCGTCTATTATTACGAACTTTGACCTTCCTGACAGGAAATCACGAATCCAGTCGCACAACTGAGACGATACCCCATAGGCCCGCAGCTTGATTAGAAGTCACTTGTGAGGAACGGTGTCAAAATCTTTCCGGAAATCTAGAAATACGAAATCAATTTGAGATCCCCTGTTGATAGCGGCCATTACTTCGTGCGAATAAAGAGCTAGCTGCGTTGCACAAGAACGACGTTTTCTGAAACCATGCTGATTACGTATCAATAGATCGTTCCCTTCGAGGTGATTCATAGTGTTTGAATACAGTATATGCTCCAAAACCCTACTGCAAAGCGACGTCAATGATATAGGTCTGTAGTTCGATGGATTACTCCTACTACCCTTTTTAAACACTGGTGCGACCTGCACAATTTTCCTGTCTGTAGGTACAAATCTATCGGTGAGCGAGTGGTTGTATATGAGTGCTAAGTAGGGAGCTATTGTATCAGCGTAATCTAATTGGAACCTAATCGGTGTACAATCTGGACCTGAAGACTTGCCCGTATCAAGCGATTTGAGTTGCTTCGCAACCCCTAAGGTATCTACTTCTAAGAAAGTCTTGCTAGCAGCTGTTCGTGTTAAAAATTCTGGAATATTCCATTCGTCTTCCCTGGTGAAGGAATTTCGGAAAACTGCGTTCAATAACTCCGCTTTAGCGGCACAGTCGTCGGTAAGAGTACCATCGGCACTGCACAGTGATGGTATTGACTGCATCTTGCCGCTTGTGTACTTTACATACGACCAGAATTTCTTCGTATTTTCTACCAAATTTCAAGACAATGTTTCGTTTACGAACCTATTAAAGGCATCTGGTATTGAAGTCCGTGCCAAATTTCGCGCGTCTGTAATGGTTTATTGGACGTAGTTTAGGACGTTCTGGGTGAAATGTACAGGAGACAACGTACATAACAAAAGCTTTTGACACGGTGCCAGACCGCATAATGTACGAACGTAAGGATGAGCTCCCAGGCAAGTGCGTGGCTCAAAGACTTCTTAAATAACAGAGCCTAGTCCATTCTTCTCGACGCCAACTGTTCATCAGATGGTTCAAATGGCTCTAAGCACTACGGGACTCAACGTCTGAGGTCATCAGTCCCCTAGACTTACATCTACTTAAACCTAACTAGCCTCAGGACATCACACACATCCATGCCCGAGGCAGGATCCGAATCTGCCACCGTAGCAGCAGCGCGATTCCGGACTGAAGCGCTTAGAACCGCTCCGCCACAGCGGCCGGCTGTTCAGAGACAAGGACCTGTGATAGGCAAGTGTGTTAGGACCGCTATTACTCACTATGTAAGTAAATAATTTTACGGAAGGGGACAGTACGAGTCTGCGGCTGTTTCTAGATGATACGGTGTCGTACGAGAAGGTGTTGTCGTTGAATGAGTGTAGGAGAATAGAAGCTGATTTACACAAAATTTCTTATTGACGTGATGAGTGACATCTAGCTCTAAATGTGGAAAAGTGTACATTAATGCAGATGAATGGGAAAAACAATCACATAATGTTTGAAGACAGCATTAGTACCAGTAGTGTGGTGCTCGACACAGCTACGTTGATTAAATATCTGGGTGTAAAACTGCAAAACTATATCAAATGGGTCGAACATGTAAGCATTCTACTGGTGAAAGCGAATGATTTATTGGAAGTACTTTAGGACGTTATGGTTCAAATGTACAGGAGGCAACGTATGTAACACTAGGGCGACCAATTCTTAAGTACCGCTCGAGCGTCTGAGAACCTCACCAGGTCGTATTAACGGAAGATATAGAAGCACTTCAGAGACGAGGTCCTAGATTTTTTATCAATAGGTTCACTTAATACCTAGATATTATGGAGATACCTTGGAAACTCAAATGGGAATGTCTGGATCGCAGACGACTTTCATTTCGTGGAACTCTACTGACAAAATTTAGAGAGCCGGCTTTTGAAGCTGACTGCACAACGATTCTGGTGCCAACGTAAATTACGAAGATAACAGAAATTAGGGCTTGCTTGAAGCCACGTAACAATGGTTTTATCTCGCTCTGTTTGCAATTGGAACAGAAACGGAGCCGGCCGGTGTCGCCGAGCCGTCCTAGGCGCTTCAGTCTGGAACGGCGCGACCGCTACGGTCGCAGGTTCGAATTCTGCCTCGGGCATGGATGTGTGTGAAGTCCTTAGGTTAGTTAGGTTTATGTAGTTCTAAGTTCTATGGGACTGCTGACCTCAGATGTTAAGTCCAGTAGTGCTCAGAGCCAACACAAACTGAAATGCTTAGCACTTGTACAGCTTGTCCTCCACCACGCACCATACGGTGGCTTGCGGAGTCTGTATGTAGATGTAGATATGGAAATGTCCTTTCTGGGTCCGCAGAAATCGTATACAATGTTCCTAGAATATAATTATGAGAAGTAATGAAAATGACCTATGCGAGAGAAAAATGGATTAACCTGGATAAAAAGTTACACAAGAACACAAAAATAATGACGAATATAGTAAACAAAAACACCTGAAATATTTTCGTTGATAAAGGTCTAAAACAAGGTTGTGGATTGTCATCTGTTCTGTTTAATACACTGCTGGCCATTAAAATTGCTACACCACGAAGATAACGTGCTACAGACACGAAATTTAACTGACAGGAAGAAGATGCTGTGATATGCAAATGATTAGTTTTTCAGAGCAGTCACACAAGGTTGGCGCCGGTGGCTACACCTACAACGTGCTGACATGAAGTAAGTTTCCATCCGATTTCTCAAACACAAACAGAAGTTGACCGGCGTTGCCTGGTGAAGCGTTTGATGCCTCGGAGGAAAAATGCCTACCATCAAGTTCCCGACTTTGATAAAGGTCGGATTGTAGCCGATCGCGATTGCGGTTTATCGTATCACGACATTGCTGCTCGCGTTTGTTGAGATCCAATGACTGCTAGCAGAATATGGAATCTGTGGGTTCAGGAGCGTAATACGGAACGCTGTGCTGGATCCCAACGGCCTCGTATCACTAGCAGTCGAGATGACAGGCATCTTATCCACATCGCTGTAAAGGATCGTGCATCCACGTCTCGATCCCTGAGTCAACAGATGGTGACGTTTGCAAGACACCCACCATCTGCACGAACAGTTCGACGACGTTTGCAGCAGCATGGACTATCAGATAGGAGACCATGGCTGCGGTTACCCTTGACGCTGCATCACTGACAGGAGCGTCTGCTGTGGTGTACTCAACGACGAACCTGGGTGCACGAATGGCAAAACGTCATTTTTTTCGGATGAAACCATGTTATGTTTACAGCATCATGATGGTCGCATCTGCGTTTGGCAACATCGCGGTGAACGCACATTGGAAGCGTGTATTCGTCATCGCCATAGTGGCCTATCACCCGGCATGATAATATGGGGGCCATTGGTTACCCGTCTCGGTCACCTATTGTTCGCATTGACGGCACTTTGAACAGTGGACGTTACATTTCAGATGTGTTACGACTCGTAGCTGTACCCTTCATTCGATCCCTGCGAAACCCTATATTTCAGCAGGATAATGCACGACCGCATGTTGGAGGTCCTGTACGGGCCTTTCTAGATGCAGAAAATGTTAGACTGCTGCCACGCCATCAGAGCTCTGTTTGACTCAATGCCCATGCGTCTCAAGGCCGTTATTACCGCCAGAGGTGGTTGTCCTGGATACTGATTTCTCAGGATCTATGCACCGAAATTGCGTGATAATGTAATCACATGTCAGTTTTAGTATAATATATTTGTTCAATCAATACCTGTTTATCTTCTGCATTTCTTCTTGGTGTAGCAATTTTAATGGCCAGTGGTGTATTTTTCTGGAATAATCATTGAATGGCTGCTGCAGGAAGTGTTCAGGTATGGAAATCAGATTGGTGACGATGCTCTCCATTTTCTTTTTTCTGGGGATGACCAGGCAACATTTTTTCAAGATGAAGATGATTATGGAATACATGCTGAGAAATGTTAAAGAAGAGTATATCAAATGGGATTTTGGAATAAATCTGGACAAGGCGGATTCTATGTGTAAGGGACAGGGTGTGGTAAAAATTGACGCAGAGAGAGGGTAAATAATATTCTGTAGAAGCGAAAGAGAGCTTTGAACGGGATAATATGAAATAATAATAGTCGGTAAGACAATAATAAAATGATATTTCACAGTGTGGTGGAGAATAACGTTTTAAAAGGAACTGATATTTGGTGTCATACAAGAAAAATTAGAGAAAAGAGAAAATTAGAACAGAGCAAATTGACCGTGGGAGAAAATTTCTGCAGTTATCGAGGTAAGATATGTTACGAAACGGGAAATATGCATGCTAATGCAACTAACGTACTCCATAACAAAAACTTCGGAGAACAGATCGCTTGAGAGGTACGGGTAAGTGCGGAGAACCATATATGACCAAGGAAGGTTTTAAAATGGCAGCCGCCCGGAAGAAGACGGAGAAGATCTCCAGCATTAAGATGGGTAAAACACACACAGGAAGCAATGGAAACAGGAATCTAAGATCTTATGACAGGAATGAAAGATGCCTTTGGAAGAAAACGGCTAACTGCTAGCGGGGGGAGAAAAATATTACGTTAGTATCAAGTGATAGCAAGATATGTTCATCTACAAAGAATTGTGGCTATTCAGTTGTTCGGTGAGTCGCGCAATAACTAGACTATTAATTATAATTACAATATTAAAATCTTTAATGTTAAATGGGTATAATCAGATACATTACTTACTGATTCCGTAAGAAGTTGCGTTGGCACGAAACAGAAAGCGCTGCACACTGACCGCCGGCTATTTACAGAAGAGAATACAAACGGTCCATATTTGTTAAGTGAAGATCATATCCTTCTATGCGCAGGAAAACTCGAAGACATGCGAAGGTAGGCAACTATGAGAAATCCACATTCGAAGCAATGTAATACATTTATCTTTCTTTTCAGTTTCATTACTTATTTTCGTTTTATATTGTTTCTAATTTATTAAGATTTTTAAACACACTTGCTGTGGTTTTATAGTATAAATTATTATCATTGTCACAATTAATAATTAAAACTGCTGAACAGAGAATTTTCAGTGTATTGTACGACCCGCTGTAGATATACATGGTGGATTGGAGTGTAGGAACTGACAGTTATAAAGTATATTTATGACGAAAGAAAAATTCGTATTGGATGTCTTTCACATTGTTTTAAAAACACAAAACATAAAAAACTACTGTATTTTCACGTTCAATAGATAAGATAATTTTACAAAGTTATTGATTCAAATTTTTTCAGGAATTTAAATTGTTATTTATGTGTAGTGTAGGATTCTTCATTGTCCCGGAGCTGTAAAATCTCAATAATTTTTCAGTTTTAGATACTTGGGCTCTTCTTGTCGAAGATGTAAAGAAACCTTCTAATTACCTTCTTAATACCGTGTTGGTCCACGTTTCAAAAATAATAGAGGTGCAATTCTGTTTGGCATGTATTCGACAAGTTCTTGATATGTTTCTGAAGGTATGAGTCAGCAGTCGCCTAACCACAGATCTCGCAATTCTCGTTAATTACGGGCTTTTAATTTGTGGACGCGGAGATGCAGCCTGGAAGCATCACATGTGTTTGCCATGTGTTGAGATCAGGCTGATTTCTTGGCCATGCACCTCAAAACACTGTTCTCCGATATTGCCCTTGTGACAGGTACCGTTATCCAGTGACTTTTCATTGCACTACCCGGCCTAGTAAATGGCAACACCTGCTGGTCACTGTAGTTCGAAATCTAGTCATCTGTGGATTTCCCATTGCCTACCGTACAAGTAGCGTGTGTGTAAAGGAGATAGCAGACAAGCTGCTACTGCAAGCACTTACACACTGCAGCTCGTGCATTTGAGGTCCCCAGCAAACAGGCATGACAACGGACTTCGAATGAATTAGCAGATCAATTTTTTGCGTAGCTATCTACTGCAATTGCCGTTATAATCAATTATTATTCGTTCAACCCTCTTTAGCTTACTACAATGAAAGTCTATTTCTCAGCATACGCGATATTGCTTATATTTATAAAGCATCTTCTGTGGTCATTCTGGAAATGTAGGTACTAGTATGTCTCTCCATTTTGGTGTTTATAGACTAACAACAATATTTCCTTATAAAATTGGAGTACAATTTATTCACAGCGTGTTTTACATCTTTTTTACGTATTCTGAAAACCACTGCATTTTCCTTCATTGTTAGGGGAAGGTTCAAATGGCTCTGAGTACTATGGGATTTAACTGCTGATGTCATCAGTCCCCTAGAACTTAGAACTACTTAAATCTAACTAACCTATGGACATGACTTACATCCATGCCCGAAGCAGGATTCGAACCTGCGACCGTAGCGGTCGCGCATTTCCAGACTGTAGCGGTTAGAACCACACGGCCACTCCGGCCGGCTTAGGGGAAGGTTCCGTGAGAACAATATCTTCTTTCTTCTAAAGATTCATAGGTATCTCTGTTATAATTCGATGTGGGCTGGACAGTCCATATCAAATTGTAGAGTTCATGAATCTTCGGAACTAAGGTAACATTGTTTCGCCAACCCCAAGCCCTATTAATTAAAGCTTAAGAACGAAAATAAGGATGCCAGGTCCCACATTTTCCCGATGATGAACATGTAAGTGGAACTGGAAAGAAAACACCTGATATTCGTACGAAGGGCCCACGCCATCTTCCGTAAAACGGGTTGTGATGTATACACGTAGAGGAGAAGGCAAAGTAAAGCGTCTGTTTTCAGTCTCTTTCTTTTGTTTATTTCCTTCATAAAGCGAAATTTAGCTTCATGCTTCAGAATCAGTCATCACGATTCGCAAGATACGAATACGTGAATGAAACACCATGCCACAGAAAGAAGACTGACCTGATCTCAGTATTTTAGAGTGTACGAGGGGAAGGTCCGTAACGATCACAACGTTCGGGTACCATTTAGTAAAGTACCCTTAGTCAGGTTCGAAATAGCTGACTCGTTTTGAAACTAATAACATCAAGTACAGTGCAGTCCTTGCACCTTTCAACAAAATACTTTTTGGACTACTTTGAAATCAATGTTCACTCAGCTGACAAAATGTTTTCTGAGAATTGCGCCTCGTCATGACGTAAAAAATTGTACTGGTGAAACCAACTTTTCGCTCACAGTTGCAGTGACCTTCTTCTCTGTCTTCTCAGCAGTTTTCAACAAAAGCTGAAAAACCCATTCGAGAAAAGTGTGGTCATTCTTCACCTAACGTTTTCAGTGGTGGTACTTTAGCGAATAATATAAATGATTCCGTAAATATGAGATCATAGGCTATGGTTTACTTTTTACGTTTTACAGGTCTAGGGGAGCAGTGCACGGAAAGTGATGATTGCTTCGACAACTACGCGACTCACACCTTGACGTGTGCCAGTGGAGTCTGCGCATGCGCCGACGGTGCCTACGACCGCTATGGCTCTTGCAGGCTGAAAGCAAGGGGTAAGTCAGTGTGCAGTTAATTTCATTCCTTACCTCCTCATGAGCAGGTATATACAGCACGCCAGGTGTCATTCTTTTTCTGAAACTTTGCTTGCAAATTGCCTGTTCGATGGCCACGTGTACCTAAATTACGTAAAACAAATTGTTAAGATTTGCTTAGCGATTACGTAGATCTTCCCGGCGTAGTAAATGTTGATGCTCTTGAAGGGCGTCCTGACGACTCGATATTTCGACGGTGCAACTGGCCGCCATCTTCAGATGAGATTGCAGGTGCACAGTGACGCAGGATCTGAGGTAATACGAGGTACGGCGGCTCCTTTGCACCCTAGAATAGGCCTCTGCGCGTGCGCGAGAAGTGGGACGGCTGCCTTCTGCGAAGCAAAAGCGGTTAATCTCAAATTAAGGTGGTTATTTCTTGTATCTAATAAAATAGGATTCCAGAGATTGCTTAAAGGACAACCTTCATATCTGTCAATAATCACATCGGACAGTCGTATTTCGATGGCTTCCTAAAGTACATAGTGCCAGTAAGGGGAAGGCGGAGCAGTAATTTGCGTCTCTTTAAATGGTATATTATGCTCTTCATTGAGGCAACGTTCAGTGATGGCACATTTTTCACATTGGAGCAAATGAGAGTGACGCTAATGTTGCACACATCGATCATAAATCGTACGAATAGTCTATCCACTATAAGCTTTTCCAGAATGGCAGGGAATTTTATATACTCCAGGCTTCACCAGTCCCAAATCATCCTCAACAGATCCAAGAACGCAAAAGACACTTATAATATCGTATTTTCGAATGACTCTTGAAATTTTCTGAGAAATATTCTCCGCAAAGGGTAAAATAGCAACTGATACACAAGTGTCCATTGTTGGTTCACGTCGCGGTTCAAATTGGAAAGCACGAAAAACTTGATGATCACTGTATACATTTTGTCAAAAAACAACCTTAAGATAATCCAGTTCCTGCGTCAGATGGTCAGAACCCGAAATAGCTAAGCTCTCTTGACGTTCTTGCGCTCGTCAGCAGTTTGGGGGCTCCTACTTGTAGTTGGGCCAGATATTCTGCTTCTGTTCTTAGCCTTCATGTGCAGAAATGTGAACATCATATATCTAATCGACCGATTTGATTCACCGCTTGAACTCTCTCTGGTTTGGTACATCTGACCTAGTTAGTTTTGATGTTGTTTTACTTCTTACTCAGGTAGCTTTGGAGGAGTTTCTGTTGCTAACTGGGCAGATTTAGATGATACTGAGCTGTGTCGCCATACTTTTTTATGTAAAAATACCTTTTTTGAACAAACTGACAGTGTCGCTTTGGGGACTCCTCCTCCCCATATTGTCGTCAATCTTCTCATGGAAGATTTTGAAGATATCGCAGCCACGGCCTCTTCTGTAAAACCCATTTTTTTGTTTTTTTTGTTTTGAGATTCAAGGATGATATTGTTATCGTTTGGCCACGAGTAATGGAAGCTCTTCATCAGTTTTTAGGCAATTTTAATTACCTTCATCCATGCATCAAATTATCTATAGAAATTGAAAAAGAAGGCAAATTAACAGTTATGGATGTTTTAGTACGCAAAACTGAAAGTAGGACTTCGGGTCGCGGTGTGTGCCGTAAACCTACGCACAGGGATCGTTACCTACATGCTACTAGTTATTATCCATCTATCAACGCATGGGAAATTTACGTACACTAGTCAAGAGAGATAACGGTATAGCCGCGCGGTCTTAGGCGTCTTGTCACGGTCCGCACGGCTTCTCCCTCGGGCTTGGGTGTGTGTAGGAGTGTGTTGTCCTTAGCGTGAGTTAGTTTAAGTTAGATCGAGTAGTGTGTATGCTTTGGGACCGATGATCTAAGCAGTATGGTCCCTTAAGATCTTACCACAAATTTACAAATTTTTATGCAGGAACTGGATTATCTTAAGGTTGTTTTCAGCCAGAATGGATATACTGATCATCAAACTGTTCGTGCTCTCCAGTTTGAACCACCATGTGGGCCAATAATGGACACTTGTAAATCTGTTACCTTTTTTCTCTTTGCGGGAAGTTCTTCTCTGAAAATTTTAATAATACTCAGAAAATATGATATTAAAAGTGTTCAATCGCCTTTTGCCAAAACTAGATCTTCTAAGATCTGTTAAGGATGCTTTGGGGTTGAGGAAGCCTGGTCATATAAAATTATCTGTCATTGTGGAAAGGCTTATATTGGGCAGAGGAGGTACAGAAAAAAGAAACATAAAAGATAAAATAACATTGACGTAGGTGGAGTTTTTGTAGTTTGCATTTCTGCCCCCTTGCGCGTATAGCGCGACTCATTGCCAGTTCAGTGCCGCGTGTGTTGTCGAGCTGCCTTGTTCTGTTCATCGGCAGTGATTGTTTTTGCTAACCCTGTTTCGTTTTTTATGATGGCAAGTTTAAGGAAACAACTTGCAACCGTGTAAGTTTGTTTCCTACTCGGAAAAATGCTGCTGGAACTCTTCTAGTGTTGAAAACAGCTTACCAAGATGACACTGTGGGAGAAACGTAAGTGCACCAGTGGTTTGCTCGATTTAAAAATGGTGACGTATCGATTCGTGGCAAACCTCGTTCTGGACGACCATCAACTGGCCGAATGGATTAAAATATTGAAAAAATTCGTATGTTTGTGTTCACAGACCATCGACAGACAACTGATCAACCGTCAGAGATTAGTGGGTTGTCTTGGAGCTAGGTTCAGCGAATTTTAACGGAAGATTTGGGCAGACAGGAGACTGGTTCTTCCACCACGACAACGCAGCTGCACACACAGACATCTCTGTTAGGCAGTTTTTGGCCAAAAGTGGCATGGTTCCGCTACCAATCGCACCTTACTCGCCTGACCTGGTTCTGTGCGACTTTTTCTACACATGGAAATGGGCATGAAAGGACACCGATTTGACGAATTGAAGAGGTCGAGAAAAAAACGAGGGAGGAGCTGTCAGCCATTTCTAAAATGACTACAAAAATGTTTCGAACAGCTTAAGCACCGGTGGGACAAATGTATTCGTTGTAATTGAGAGTATGTTGAAGGGAATGAGGCTGTTTTGTAACAATTTGAAAACATGTGGCTCTTAAAAAATAATTCCGATTATTTTTTTGGGTACCCCTCGTAATCGTAGAGTTCATGACCGATGAGTTGGACATCAACATCACACACATTTACTCCTGCCTGAAAAATCTGCATTGGCTGAACATTATGTCAACGAAGGGCATAATATGCGGTTTAAAGAGACGCAGATTATTTACCCGGCTTCCCATTACTGGAATTTTTTATTTAGGGAACATATCTAAATAAATTATTTGCTTACATCATTAATAGAGATGACGATTTTCGTAGAAGCAAAATGTTTTATGACATACCAAACAATAAAGGTCTGTTTTCCGACCGGAACCATCTTAAACCTTAATTTGAGATTCATCGCTTTTGATAGTTTCTACCGCGGGGGCTCCTGAATTCTTCGCTTCACAGAGGGCAGTCCTTGGATTTTTCGCGCACCCGTGGCGGCTTGTTCCCAGGGTATAAAGGAGCCGCCGTATCTCCTTTTACCTCAGTTCCGGTGTGATTGTGCACTTGCAGTCTGACGTGAAGATGGCGGCCGGTCGGAGACCATCGAGATATCGCGTCGACAGTACGAGGAAATACGACTGCATATCCTCGAAGAGCGTCAAGGTTTGCCTTGCTTTTAACACTGAAATACCAACGAAAGTAAATGTTAGTTTGTTGAAAAAAGGCGCAATTATGTTACAGACAGTAACTTATGGATGTCATCAGCCGCTATCCAAGGCAGAATAGTTAGCGAGTGTAAGAAGGAATTCTGTATCAGAGAAGTTCAGACGTCAAAGACATATTTTTCAACTCATGGAAGAAAGTCAACATTTTGGTCACTCTCTAAGTAGACACAAAATAGTAATCTGAGACATTGATGATGGTTATTACGTTCAACAGTTAAATCTCTTGTAATCTGATATGCCCTGCTAAACCCGCAGGACAGGACAAGTAGTAGGAATTGTGGAAGCGGGCCAGAATGAGAGGTTATCAGTTAAACTTCGAACATAACACTTTATTTAGTTGTCCAAACATTACAGTTCAACGTCTAAGCTTGACTATCGACTGAAAACGTCTTTAATTCTAAAACAGCTGAAGGCCCATGAATTAAATAGAAGCGCTACATTTTTTATTTATTATTATTATTATTATTATTATTATTATTATTATTATTATTATTTTTAGAGGCAGAAGGCACTAGGCTTTAACCTAAAACAGTATTTAAGCCCAAGCGATGTAAGACTTGACTAGTAAGATAGATTAAATTTTTAAAAGTGGCTGAAGGGCCATAAATTTAAAACAACATAACTCCAAGAACTTTTCAACAGGCAGAAGGGCCAAGCTTTATGACCAATAAGAAACCTAACTTCAAAACGGCTGAAGTCCTTTGTTTTAAACAAAAGTGCAAGCAGTTGTCCAAGGCAGAAGGCACAAAGCTTTTTTGAAAGAACGTAATCCTTTGATAAATAAGCAAGCTGTCAAAAACTACACACCATGTTGGACAGCGAGAACAGGTGAGGAAAGGACACTGCCTGAATTTACGTCAGCGACCAGGTCAGGTAACCGGAACACTAACTGCCACAAGGCAGAAAATTCCGCTGGTGCACTTGAATTTCAAATCGACAAATATAGTTAATTCCACCACACGACGGCTAAATCTTCACCAACTCGAACACTCGCTATTGCTCCCAGGAATACCACCAACAGCGAACCACTAACCAATGGGACAATATGAACAGACGTGGCTGTGGCTTCGGTAGTTAAATTACCACCCAATTTTCATGAGCCACGAACTTCAGAGCACTCGGAAAAGCCCCCATACGCTTCGACACTGCGTAGAGACCGCCTGCGGGCCCGGCCAACTGCGCCGCGCAGAGACTTGCTCGCTGATCTACTCCAACAGACCGACTCACTACGAGTACGCCGACAACATTTAAAACAAGTTGTCAGTGGAAATGACACCATCTACTCACACAGTCTGACAAACATTTGCACGAAAACTTGAACGACATTCAGCAGTGGTTGTGCAATCAAGATGACAAATCGGGAGTCGATGCACACACACAGCCAACCCATAAGCGATTGGCGAGCCAATTTACGTCGTCCAGTAGAACGACCGATCGACGATTCACGAAGACCGTCCCCAGCTCAAGTGGTGCGTGGTGGCAATGGTCGGGCGAGCCATGGACACCCAGGCCTCACTGCTGCTCCAGCCCAACTGAACTAGTGCCGCGTTCCAGTTCAACGACTGGTAGGTCTGAACTGCCCGCCTGGCACGTTCCAACTGACTCCATGACAGTCGACAACTGGGAAGTAATAGCAGTGCTGAAAAAAATAACTCGTGAGGTCATTATCGATAGGCGCTGATGCTCCCGCTGACGGGCAGACAAAGCAGCAACTCAGTGACAACAGAAATTGAAACCAACATAACGATGTGTCAACACGAAAAAAAACAGGATGTAAAATAAGAGATGGCACTAACGCGAGCTACGCAAAGCTCATAATCTGTGAAGAAACCAGAACTTAAGTTATTGTTGGTCTAAAACTTTCACTATAAATGTCGCGAAGTTTTAGAAGTCACATGTAAATATTGGGAACGACATGCGACCGAATGGTTTTCCGAGTCATTTCTAACGTATACAGGGTATTATAAAAAGGTACGGCCAAACTTTCAGGAAACATTCCTCACACACAAAGAAAGAAAATATGTTACGTGGACATGTGTCCGGAAACGCTTACTTTTCAAGTTAGAGCTCATTTTATTACCTCTCTTCAAATCACATTAATCATGGAATGGAAACACACAGCAACAGAACGTAACAGCGTGACTTCAAACACTTTGTTACATGAAATGTTCAAAATGTCCTCCGTTAGTGAGGATACATGCATCCACCCTCTGTCGCATGGAATCCCTGATGCGCTGATGCAGCCCTGGAGAATGGCGTAATGTATCACAGCCGTCCACAATACGAGCACAAAGAGTTTCTACCTTTGGTGCCGGGGTTGCGTAGACAAGAGCTTTCAAATGCCCCCATAAATGAAAGTCAAGCGGGTTGAGGTCAGGAGAGCGTGGAGGCCATGGAATTGGTCCGCCTCTACCAATCCATCGGTCACCGAATTTGTTGTTGAGAAGCGTACGAACACTTCGACTGAAATGTGCAGGAGCTTCATCGTGCACGAACCAAATGTTGTGTCGTACTTGTAAAGGCACATGTTCTAGCAGCGCAGGTAGAGTATGCCTTATGAAATCATGATAACGTGCTCCATTGAGCGTAGGTGGAAGAAACTAAAATAGGCTCTAACATGGAAATTGAGCGTTTCCGGACACATGTCCACATAACATCTTTTCTTTATTTGTGTGTGAGGAATGTTTCCTGAAAGTCTGGCAGTACCTTTTTGTAATGCCCTGTATAATTCTTTAGGGTCCGCCCGGTTCACTTAAGTTGTCCACGCCGCTACATTGCTGTCTTCGGGTGCTTCCTGATGACGCCATACCACCAAATCACTCGTATCCGACCACAATACAAAAGTATCATATAAGTGCGAGTTCGATTTGCACTCTGGCGGCTCTGTACAAATATAATTATGTATATACAGGTTTTTATGACCGAGTTTGTATCAAAATTAACATAAATGACGATATCATTTGATTGGGGAAGGTTAACTTTTTAACACCACCAAGGGACCGTCTGATGTATACGGCGGACGAGAGGTGTAGCAGTCAGTAATTAAGATGCACTAGTTGCAGTAACATCAGTTGTTTAGTAACATGATCTAAACTAAGTTCAGTGTCTGAGGAGCAATGTCCACCTTACTTCATAACAACAGAAATTTCGATTCTTGATAGTGCGTGTTTTTTTAAATTCTTTATTACAAGCCATAATAATTATAAAATGTTAATCCACTTCCTTATCTTATTAGTGGGTCAGAATAATTATACAATAATTATACAAATTACAATTTTCAAGTGAGCTACAGTTGGAATTGCAAACAATGGGCATTTAATATCAGATACCTACGACTTGTATCTATTTCTTATAACTAGTTCCTATCACCTGCAGCGCCACATGTGTGCCCCCCCTAGTACTGCACGTGGTGGATTCCAACTAAGATGGAAAGTCGTGCAGTCCACGCACAGGCGGTATGGGAATAGGGCTCTGGACTCAATCGGTGCTGGTTGTCTCAGTTGTTATTTTGTTCATGTCCCTCAGGTATTCTGTTAAAACATTTCGTAATACCTCGTTAGCCAATGTGTTTAGCAGTTGGAAAGTGTCTTCGCGTGTAAGGATTGGTGTGTGTCATAATTCGGAAGTCTGTCTCGAGGTGTAGTCGCAACATCATTGAGGAGGGGGCACTCGTAAACCACATGGTCGGGAGTACCCTCTGACACGCCACAGTAAAACGCGGGCGTAGCCCTCTTCCCAAACCGACATAAGTATGTCGAGTACGGTCCATGGCCAGTGAGAAAATGGATCAGTCCTCGTGCTGGCTCAAAGTATTTCATGTCCAAGCGCTCCCTCACATTTGGTATGAATTTGAAAGTTCTACGACTAATTTCTTCTACCTCCCAAGACGCCTGCCAAAGTTCCTCCCCTCTTGTCCTCCACCCTCACGCCCATAATGTCTTAGATTTTCTCAAAATTCCCCTTTTTGGTCCAACGCGCATTAAGTGCCCACTGGGAAAGTCACAGCAACGAGCAGTAATGAATACCTGTGAATGAGTAACGACAGGTTGCACGAGGCTAGGAGTTGGCGGACCTTCAACTGCTGAGCAACCAGGTGCCGTGACCACACAGTCCCACAAGGTTGTGAGTTGAAGGCAGCCAACACCCAAACAAAGTGCTTTAGGGAGCGGACTACAGAAGTGCAGCGTCATACGGAGCTCACAACGGGGGCAAAACGGCTCTGTCTGGCAAGCAGCAGCCAAGGCTGGTGTCGTGTAATCGTGGTGGCTGATGGTCGGTCGGAGCCCGTAGTGGACCTGATTCTCGAGGAGCGGCCGCTCGACCTAATTATGCGTTCACCGAAGACTACAGGCGTCGTCTCAGGTGGACAAGTAGCGCGCGAACGAGAATAGGTACCCGCGACTGCAGCGCTGTTGATCGCAACTGCACACTCCGCAACGGCGCAGCTTGCGCCCACAGGCGCTGTGGCGGCTGCAGCAGGCTCGGGAGCAGATGGCCACTGTTCTGTTGGCAAACGACCTTCGAGGTGAAGCAGGAGCCTCATCTAGCCCGCGAAGCATATACGTAATTGTGTTGGCGGAATACACAGGGGCAGGGCCTGCTTACGCCACAGCGTCGAACTTGGTACCTGACCAATTTCAGCTTGCCTCTACCCATTCCTGAGAAAAAGGCTTATTCACAGCTGGAAGGACAGACAGACAGGTACGGACAAAATAAAGTTATCTCAAAAGCGTTCCGTTTTTCCCTAAACACTAATTACTCTAAAACCAAGATACTTAGGCAATCTTTCTCTTTCAGGGATTGCGTGTTTAAAGGCGCCATCGAAATTGGGGTACAAGACCCTAGTCAACAACGATAGCGGACTATAACAGAGTCATGCAGTGAGCTGAGAGACAGCAAAGCCGAGCGTCGCAACCCCTCCCCTTCCTCCCCCTCCCTCCCACCACTCAACTACACCCCATCCCGAAACCCAACGCGGCAACGGCGTGCCTAGCTATACGAACAGAGTGATGGAGGCGATAGAGGCCAATTTATGTAGGACGCCGATAAAAGCAGAACAATAATCATCAGGGAACACCTGAAGATGGCAACTAGTCTCTTTGCCGAAGTATAGTGCACAACTTACCGTGTGATCCAGACAGTCGCCCTAGAGTTCTACAAATGACGATGACAGGACACTATGTCAAGCACCCACCTCGTTTTATGAACCACTCCCTCTTCCCCTACGCATCCTATCTACACGTAGCTATTGTGCTGTAAGATTGTAACCTGTTTGAGTATATCTGCTGTAACATTAAGCTTATTAGTGGCTATGTGTAACATTTTGGTTGTAGCTACGTGAAACGTCCGAGCCTAAGAGTTCCACCGTGTATGGTTGCCTACGCTATATGCAGCGTCTGTGAAGTCTGTAGATTTGACCTTCTAGAGCCGGCCGCGGTGGTCTAGCGGTTCTAGGCGCTGAGATAGGAACCGCGCGACTGCTACGGTCGCAGGTTGGAATCCTGCCTCGGGCATGGATGTGTGTGATGTCCTTAGGTTAATTAGGTTTAAGTAGTTCTAAGTTCTAGGCGACTGATGACCACAGTCGTTAAGTCCCATAGTGCTCAGAGCCATTTGAACCCTTTTTTTTTTTTTTTTTTGACCTTCTAGATGTGACTGCTGTGTAACTACATAAACTTTATGCCTATTTGTGATCTTTCGCCTAAACATTTATACAATCTTTAATTGTACAACATTGGTTTGTGTGGTAACAAAACCAACATTTAAGTACGTGACCATGTAAGATCCTTACATCATGACTGAACAATCACTGAATATAAAATATCCCATCCACAGCTACTGGTATACAGCAACACAATATTTAACGTATTCATAATGGGACATCCATAACTGTCTTTTGAATTATTCATGCTGAATAATATTCGTTGCAGTTGTAATTATAAAATTCCTTTATTTCGGTAGAAACGTGCGCGTTTCGGACGCTAATGTCACTTTCAGGTGCTACTGTAAGAACTAATGAAGACTAAGTAGGACGCTAAACAGAATTACTTAATATCAGAGAGGAGTGTTAAGGCCATAGACTATCAGTAGAAACGTACCTTAATTGCTTGCCACAAAACATGTAAGTAATGCAGAAAAATTAACGAATTTGACCAGTGGTATGAGAGAGCCTGTACGGGTGAGGCATGAAAAATATGGGATCGATCCATAAAACTTGAGGTAAAAGGTCAGGTAAATGCATTTTAAGTACACTCGGCATCACACTTGTAAGTTTTGTTGTACACAATTAAGGTACGTTCTTGTGATGGTACACAGCCTTGTCGCCGCCCCCCCCCCATAATGTTTCTTAATTTTATTTAGTGTGGTGTGCGTAGTGTCAGACCTTCGGTACACACACCATCAGATCATTTGGCTTGTCGCTCTAACGAAGTAGGCGAGTGTCAGAAATATGTCTCGTGGTCCTATCGTGGAGTGTTTATCTTCTGACTTTACGTCAGACGATAGAAAAGCCACTTGCACGCTTAGAGTAGCAGATTGACGGTGACCAACTTTAAACAGAACTTGATAAATTTTCACAGATATTTATTAAAATAAAAACATAGACATTGTCTAGCTACGTTAATCCTATTCTCACATATTTCTGATACTTCACAAAGTGTCTATTCATTTATCTTCATGACTATGTACAGGAATATGGTAATCTTATTAGGCGCAGACTGAAACTTGACTATAGACTAATGCAGACTGATGCAGACAAATGCAGACTGATGCAGACAAATGCAGATTAAGCAGACTGAGTAATTGGAGGTCTGTACATTCGTTATAATACCTCGCGCGTTCAGGTATCACTGCACGAGTGTGATCCGCAAGGAGAAAAGGTTCTACGTCAACAGCAATCTCATTGGCTGCGCTACATATTAATACACGGATCGGCGGAAGCAGAATTTGGTCCGTCTCTAAGACAGCGCCATCTAGTAGTGCGCTGTGGTGATTAGCGGGGCGCGCTCTAGTGGGAAAGTTGTGTACGCGCTGACTACGCGGAACTATGTACACAACATTTAGTACCCTGCTTAGTCTTCAGTAATTGTTACAATAGTACCTGAAGGTGGAATTAATGTCATGAAATAGGGGCAGTTTACATTCCTTTATTTAATGAAGGGACTTTCTAATTACAACTGCAGCGGATTTATTCACCACGAACATCACAATATTTCTTAACACATTGTTTTAGTACGATAGTACGGTTGACCTAACAACAGTAATTAACGCATGTACAAAATAAACATATTTGGTAGCCAGACGTAATCAGAATCTGCGCTAAATGAATTAACACTCACTGCTCACTTGATGTACTAGACATTGAACCCGGTCCTAAGAACGATATGGCTTATCTGTGCAATAACCGAAACGTAGCGCTACTGCAATGCAAATAGTCATGTGCAACAATATGCGCTGGGTGAAATCACGCTACTTTTGATATTACGGATATATAGCATGCTAAGTGCAAGGCGAGAAAGCCAAGTGCCAGCGATTCATATGATAGTAACCGGATAGCGCGAGATGCAATTCGTGTCTGGGTAAACTAAGTTTAGAGATCTTTTGAGTGAGCAAATGCGACTTAAAGGTCAGTTACTAATAACTAGAAAAGTATTGTAATTTATTTGAATATTAACTGGCGAAATTATAGAATGTGTTGAGCATTATTATTAACAATACTAGTAACTTTGAATATATAACAGTTAGCTCATGAAATGAACAATTTGGATAAAACTACCTCTTACATTTAGTACTTTAAAAGTAGAAGGCTGAAGGATGATGTGATCCTGAAGTTCATACCGTGAAGTGCTTAAACCAACAATGTTCTAATAGACAAAGCACAAGTTACAATACTGGAAATGGTGAAACTGAAAATGCTCCGTAAAAGCGACATTCCGTTTCATGTATTGCCCGCGCACGCTAATGCATAGCCAGATGTTACTTTATTCGACATGTTCCAAGCTGCAGCAACTCCATTCCGAAATCTGACTTCCACACCAGCACGTACCAAGTCAACACATCCAATTCTATCAATACTTGACAAATGAGTGCTAGCGGGAACGTACTCACTGCTCGACAATATAAAAAAGTATGGAATCTAAAGAGTTTTCCCTACCCATGCACCCAGGAAACAAACGTTGTGTGGCAAATATCTCTCATAATATAGATACATTACACAAGACATCATGTATTGCGAAGCAAAGTGTATTTGCAGTGGCGCAGCGTTTCAATATAAGCGTGTCTCTGACGACTTCAGACAACAGTTACAATTAAAACGGCGATTGCGACTTTCTCCTCTGGTTGATGCATTCTGAACCACAGGGAACATGAACACACTTTACACCGGATTTTGCTTCTATCTGTACAAGATAATAACCGCCTCCATAACTGCGCTAGCTAACGCCCGCTTGTGCAATGACACTCTACTCTCAGGTCAGCAATTTCGAATCCTGGTGGTGGAAAATTTTCACTTACAGTATTTGGCCGGTAATGGGAGGATAGATGGTGACGCGAAATTCCTGATCTCCACTCTTTGCGGCAGTATCCTGGATTAAATTCCAAACTTCTCCGCCGTGTCTCTGAAGTGAGAGTATGTGACACAGTTGCTGGTGACCCGTCCGGCGGATGGGGAAGTTAGGCTCAATGGCACCCTTGGTGCTATTCGAGAAGAATAGGCTAAGTGCGGACATTGGGTTTCAACCTCTCCCTTCCCTTCAACCATAACATAAACCCAACACTACACTGTACAAGCACACATTGTCGTGTCGTGACATAGGTGGGAGTGGGGGAAAAGGGGTTACTAGTCAGTCTCCACTCCCGAGCGGTACAGACCAGAAGGCAGGAGGACAATTCACAGTGAAGGCATTTGATTGTTTTCTTCTATCTGAGCCAACACTGGTACAGCCGCTTACTAGAAATGCAGGTGATGAGACTTGGTAGGGAACTCGTTGTGGAGACTCTTCTACAAACCGGGTTTTGAATTAGTTGTTTATTCCACACAGGACTAACTAATACACTGGAGGCTAATTCTAGTGTTAGAAAAAGCATGAATAACACTGTTACAACAGAAGCCAGTGCAGAAGTCCCAGGAGTGGATGCTAACCACAGTAGCAAACACTAGCATCATATTAAGCCAACCACTTAGTTGCAAATCAAAACATACTGAATGTGACACTGTTCACTGAGGCACTCCAAGTGAGAGAGCGGACTTACGGTCAGCTGGACCGAGGCTGGAGTCGACGGACGCGGATTTCGCGGCCAGATCATCTGACTGAGAACTCCGCCAAAATGCGGAATTTAGGGGTTTTAAAGAGTCGCGTGGGGGCACTGTTTTTCTCACTTAAAGCCACCCAGCCAATCCCGCAGGTCTCTTGCAGGCGCGTGCCAATCACGGATTAGTTAGTTCACCTCTACTGCTCCTAAGGCGGGGATGTTAATGCAGTTGCACTAACTGGGTCCGCATTTCGTATCAACATTGTTCAGCTGAAAGCTAAACGTAACTGCTCTGCCAAATAAGGTTTTCAACATTATTGTTATACGTCATTTAGCCCTGCCTCTAGGGCTCCCCGGAGTAGGGACAGATAGGTCAACAATTTTTTGGTGTTCTCGCTCTCTTTCTAACTCTTGTGAGCAAACTGACGTTGCTGTTCTCACGGCTGGTATCAAGCTGGCTTCATCGCTAATACGTGCCTGTTGGCTACAAAGTTCTACGGTGGCAACCTACTACAGCGTGTAGACGACATATGATGTTACATGTTAATTCCTTGAAGAGTAACTAGCGCCTAGGGACCGCGTCTGGGGGCGTCTGCATTTTCTCAAGGCTCTCCCCTTACTTCATGTACCGATATCTCTCCTAGTTTCGTCTGCCCCCGGAACCTTTCTGCTTCCGAGCCTTGGAGTGCCTGTCCTTTCTCACAGCTTAGCGATAACACTACAGTAGCAAAGAATAAACCTAGGACCTTGTCCAGGACGGTGATACAGGATTTCTGCATCTGCTCCCCAACATTCATTCCCTGAGTGCTGGAAATTGTTATGTAGAAGACAGCGATTGTACACAAGTTGAAGGGTATGGAAAACCTTCAACGCACCATGGAAGTCGTCAGCATTTAGGGCAAACATTACAGCGACACAGTGGTGATGGGTGGCGGTGCATATCTGAATTACACAGAGAGTGCACAAAACTATAGGTATAAAAGATTTAGAAAAATAATAAATGTCGAAAATCTTCCAGAAATGGTTGTTGTTGTTGTCTTCAGTCCTGAGACTGGTTTGATGCAGCTCTCCATGCTACTCTATCCTGTGCAAGCTTCTTCATCTCCCAGTACCTACTGCAACCTACATCCTTCTGAATCTGCTTAGTGTATTCATCTCTTGGTATCCCTCTACGATTTTTACCCTCCACGCTGCCCTCCAATACTAAATTGGTGATCCCTAGAAGCCTCGGAACATGTCCTACCAACCGATCCCTTCTTCTGGTCAAGTTGTGCCACAAACTTCTCTTCTCCCCAATCCTATTCAGTACTTCCTCATTAGTTATGTGATCTACCCATCTAATCTTCAGCATTCTTCTGTAGCTCCACATTTCGAAAGCTTCTATTCTCTTCTTGTCAAAACTATTTATCGTCCATGTTTCACTTCCATACATGGCTACACTCCATACAAATACTTTCAGAAATGACTTCCTGACACTTAAATCTATACTCGATGTTAACAGATTTCTCTTCTTCAGAAACGCTTTCCTTGCCATGGCCAGTCTACATTTTATATCCTCTCTACTTCGACCATCATCTGTTATTTTGCTCCCCAAATAGCAAAACTCCTTTACTACTTTAAGTGTCTCATTTCCTAATCTAACTCCCTCAGCATCACCCGACTTAATTCCACTACATTCCATTATCCTCGTTTTGCTTTTGTTGATGTTCATCTTATATCCTCCTTTCAAGACACTGTCCATTCCGTTCAACTACTCTTCCAAGTCCATTGCTGTCTCTGACAGAATTACAATGTCATCGACGAACCTTAAAGTTTTTATTTCTTCTCCATGGATTTTAATACCTACTCCGAATTTTTCTTTTCTTTCCTTTACTGCTTGCTCAATATACAGATTGAATAACATCGGAGAGAGGCTGCAACCCTGTCTTACTCCCTTCCCAACCACTGCTTCCCTTTCATGTCCCTCGACTCTTATAAGTGCCATCTGGTTTCTGTACAAATTGTAAATAGCCTTTCGCTCCCTGTATTTTACCCCTGCCATCTTCAGAATTTGAAAGAGAGTATTCCCGTCAACATTGTCAAAAGCTTTCTCAAAGTCTACAAATGCTAGAAACGTAGGCTTACCTTTCCTTAATCTTTCTTCTAAGATAAGTCGTAAGGTCAGTATTGCCTCACGTGTTCCAGTATTTCTACGGAATCCAAACTGATCTTCCCCGAGGTCGGCTTCTACTAGTTTTTCCATTCGTCTGTAAAGAATTCGAGTTAGTATTTTGTAGCTGTGGCTTATTAAACTGATTGTTCTGTAATTTTCACATCTGTCAACACCTGCTTTCTTTGGGATTTGAATTATTATATTCTTCTTGACGTCTGAGGGTATTTCGCCTGTCTCATACATCTTGCTCACCAGATGGTAGAGTTTTGTCAGGACTGGCTCTCCCAAGGCCGTCAGTAGTGCCAATGGAATGTTGTCTACTCCCGGAGCCTTGTTTCGACTCAGGTCTTTCAGTGCTCTGTCAAACTCTTCACGCAGTATCGTATCTCCCATTTCATCTTCATCTACATCCTCTTCCATTTCCATAATATTGTCCTCAAGTACATCGCCCTTGTATAGACGCTCTATATACTCCTTCCACCTTTCTGCTTTCCCTTCTTTGCTTAGAAATGGGTTTCCATCTGAGCTCTTGATGTTCATACAAGTGGTTCTCTTATCTCCAAAGGTCTCTTTAATTTTCCTGTAGGCAGTATCTATCTTACCCCTAATGAGATAAGCCTCTAAATCCTTACATTTGTCCTCTAGCCATCCCTGCTTAGCCATTTTGCACTTCCTGTCGATCTCATTTTTGAGACGTCTGTATTCCTTTTTGCCTGCTTCATTTACTGCATTTTTATATTTTCTCCTTTCATCAATTAAATTCAATATTTCTTCTGTTACCCAAGGATTTCTACTAGCCCTCGTCTTTTTACCTATTTGATCCTCTGCTGCCTTCACTACTTCATCCCTCAGAGCTACCCATTCTTCTTCTACTGTATTTCTTTCCCCCATTTCTGTCAATTGTTCCCTTATGCTCTCCCTGAAACTCTGTACAATCTCTGGTTATTTCAGTTTATCCATGTCCCATCTCCTTAAATTCCCACCTTTTTGCAGTTTCTTCAGTTTTAATCTACAGTTCATAACCAGTAGATTGTGGTCAGAGCCCACATCTGCCCCTGGAAATGTCTTACAATTTAAAACCAGGTTCCTAAATCTCTGTCTTACCATTATATAATCTATCTGATACCTTGTAGTATCTCCAGGGTTCTTCCATGTATACAACCTCCTTTCATGATTCTGAAACCGAGTGTTAGCTATGATTAAATTGTGCTCTGTGCAAAATTCTACCAAGGCTACCTCTTTTAGCCCCAATCCATATTCACCTACTACGTTTCCTTCTCTCCCTTTTCCTACTACCGAATTCCAGTCACCCATGACTATCAAATTTTCGTCTCCCTGGTATATACTTAATAATAACTGTTGCTGACCTGCAGCGGGCCAATCAGCGATTCTAATCACTAGGCATCGCACCGTCTCATGAAGAAACAGCGATACACTATTTCAGTCACTGGAGCCACCTACAGCACCCTGGATCTAGAACTTGTCAGTGGTCTCCTGTACTGCAGCTCAGGCGGAGTCTCGCACTATGGTCGTGTTTTCCCGTCGTTTTCGGTGTGATAAGCATCGAGGATGGCCTCTCCAAACGAAGCTTTGAGATCGTCGAGGGGGTCTTCACTTTCCTTCAACGAGAAGCCCCCGTTGTCGTTCTGTGCCATGGACTGTATGGTAGTAGGGCTTGCTTCGTACGGTATATGTGAACGACGCCTCTACACTTCTGTCTTTTGAGTGAGGGGTCATGCTACTCTAACTGGTATGCGACATCCAACAAGTGTCGAAATTTACGATATGGCCCACAGCAGTGTTTTAGTAACTTTTGCAACTGTTCCACATTACACACAGGTGTAAAAATCCATAAAAACTCTTCTGGGCTGTATGTCGCCTACCTTTTCTTAGCGTTACACTGTAGTGCTGTCGATCTTTCTCCTGGGCATCCAGCGTTCGTATGCGAGTCTGCTGCCTTGTTTTTCAGTCCTGGTGATGAGATATCTCAGGTAGTCATCCCAAGTGTCGTCCAGTTAAAACGAGAACAGTGCATCCATTGTCGTTTTAGCCTAGCGTCCACGGAACAGAAAGAACAGCGTGTCTTCTTTCGCTGTATTGTATACGAGTGTCACTATCTGCATCGTAGTAGAACATCAGGATAGCTGACGGTAGACTGGCACCTATAGCCACCCCATTGGCCGATAGTTCCTCTCATACAAAGTTCCGTACATTAATGGAAAGTCTCCTTTAGTCTGTTCCCTCTTCCTCAAGACTTCTATGATTTTCAATAGTGTTGGATCTTCTTTCTGTTCAGCAGCATTGTCATTTTATGCAGCAATAATTGAGATTTATTTTATACTCCGGTGTACTGCCAAAGAATTTCTTTAAATGCAACAGTGCATACGTGCCCTCTCTTCTATACGGCTTCAGGACGGAATCTTCAGGACCAGTGCCGTCAGTCTATCTGATGGACCCTTCAGGCGAATAGCCAGCATAGACGAAGGTGAGCCGTCACAACAGCTTGCCAAATAAATGCAGCCGGAACTTGTCAATGGCCCACAGAACTGCAGGTGTCTCTTTCTCTATTGTGGAGTAGTTCTTCTCGGACAACGGGTGTACTCGAAAGTATAAGCTATTGCATTTTCAACACCTTCCTGAATGTGCACTAGAGCTGCACGTATAAATGCACATATAAATGCTAGCCTCGGGGCGAAGTTCTGTCTTACCATCACGTCATGCAATGCTAGGACGGCGAATGTATTAGCTCCTCCTTGAGGACCAGGAAATAACTTTCATGTACTTCACTCGAGGGATATTTGGCGTCTCACTGCAACAGTTCTCCCAAAAGACGTCCCTTGGGACAGATTATAAATCGTTGATGGTAACAGCACAGTCCGAGAAAACTTCTCACACGAATGCGCCTAGGAGTCGGAAAATTTGTGACTGCTCTAATTTTTTCTGGATTAGGACGGAGTCCATCGCCATTCACTAGATGCCCCAAGATCTTTATTTAGTGGGCGGCGAAGAGGCAATGTTTCGCGTACAGGCGGAGGAGGAGGTGGAGGAAGAGATTAGTGTTTAACGTCCCGTCGACAACGAGGTCATTAGAGACGGAGCAAGCTCGGTTTAGGGAAGGATGGGGAAGGAAATCGGCCGTGCCCTTGCAAGGGAACCATCCCGGAATTTGCCTGGAGTGATCTAGAGAAATCATGGAAAACCTACATCAGGATGACCGAGGCCTGCGTTCGATACATACTTCTATAAGTTTCTCAGGCAGCTTAGACGTTTTTTAAATGTCTTTGTAAATCGATATAACAAAAACACGTCGTCCATTTAATTTGATGTAGTAAGCTGACCGTCATATATTCGAATGTGGTTGTATTATCACACAGGGCAAACGGCATGATTTCGAACTTGTAGATACGCTCAGGATTTATGAATGCAGTGTTTTCCCTGTCAGCCTCATGAACATCAATTATCCAGTAGCCTGTCTGGATGCCAGTAGTTGAGAAATATTTTGCTTTTTTCAAACATTCGAGAGCGTCATTATTGTATGTCAATGGAGAGACATCGTTCTTCGTGATTTCGTTCAGTCGTCGGTAGTCGACGCAGAAGGGTCGTACGCTTTCTTCACAAGGCCCACAGGAGAGGACCATGAGCTGCTTGGTCTGTCTTTTCTCCACTGTGTATTTGAAAGCAATCGAAAGTTGGCTCAGAACGGATATCATTGTACTTCATTCAGGCCAGATCCTATTGGTAGATCCATAGGAGCTAGTAACTTCCTCCCTATCGTTTTCTGTCGCTACAGCGCAGCACAACTGTTCGTTGATCACACTAAATTGCACGGCTGCCCGTACAGATTTATCTTTAGACTTGAGCTGTGATAAAGTAGCTGTCGGTCTGCAGTACTCGTAGTTACTCGTACAATAACTCTTATGCGACATAAGATGGCGTAACATAATCATTTGGAGCAGTGGCCGAGCAGTTCTAGGCGCTTCAGTCTGGAACCGCGCGACCACTAAGGTCGCAGGTTCTAATCCTGCCTCGGGCATGGCTGTGTGTGTTGTCCTTAGGTTAGTTGTGACTATTACAACGCAATCTATCATAAAGCGAAAAAAGTGGTCCAACTAAAACATTCATATTTCTTTACGTACTACACGACTATGTAATAAAAAATGGGGGTCCCTATTTGAAAAAACGCAGTTGATATCCGTTTGACCTATGGCAGGGCCATCTAGCCGGCCAACATTAGCGCCATCTGCTTTCCCCCTTCAAGCTATACAAGTTTCGTTCTTCGTAGTTTCTTCGTTTGACTCTTATTTCGTGAGATATTTGGCCCGGTCACTATATATATATATATATATATATATATATATATATATATATATATATATGTGTGTGTGTGTGTGTGTGGTGTGTGTGTGTGTGTGTGTGTGTGTGTGTGTGAGTGCGTGTGTGACGAATCCAATACTTTACACAACATAAAACGTGAAGTACAAAAGTGAATGTCACGCATTTGCTTGAAGATGGTATAAGTCGAAATCAGCTATTCGTACAAATTAAATAAAGATCATTAATACACAGCCTACAATGGACCGTGTTATCTTTTGTTAAGCTTTTAGACGCTTTAGACCCACAGAGAACCAAAATTGTTATTGTTATTATTATAAATATTACTATTATTATAACTATTACTATTATTGTTAGTGTCAGAGATTAGACACAAAGCACTAGCAGACTGAAGTCTTTAATTTTCTTCCAGTTTGAAGCAAAGAGTTCAGCAATCAAGTGATTTACAAACTATAAGTATAGTGTACGATTTTAACTTGGTTAATTTCAATGGGATAGAAGGGTGGGGGGGGGGGATCTGCAAAATGTGGGTGAAGCACTGTCGCTAGGGAGAGGAATAATGTAGCGGAAGCACGTTTTGTACCAACTGTCTGCCCTCAGCGTGGACATTAACTTTCTTTCCTGAGCAAGAGTTGTAGGTAGATAGCACTCGCTCTCCACGTTGAAATGCTTCATCATGCTATAATAAAAGATTGTTAGAAATTAGTAGTACCAACAGTCTCACTGGCCTATTACTCACCTACGGAAACTAAATAACATTTACCTTTGGTCATCTTTATATATAAAATTCTCGTGTCACAGTGTTAGTTGCAATACTCCTCTTAACAGGTCAATCGGTTCTGATGAAAATTTACATGTATATTCGGTAGGTCTGAGAATCGGTCGTAATCTATTTTTCTTATTTTCTGGACAAAACTTTATATTTTTGCTTTTTTATGATATGGCATTACAAAATACACCCAACCCTAAATTTTTACCCTTCTACCACCAACCCCTATTTATTAACAGCGATTTCAGTAATTACAAAATTTTCAACCCCGGTTCATAACTGATCAATTATCACTTGATCATCGGCTCGATCGATTTTGATGAACTTTTACATGTATATTCGGTACGTCTGAGAGTCGGTCGTAATCTATTTTTCATACCCCTAAGTGATACGGGTGGTCAAGCCTCGGTCGATAACTGATCAATAATCACTTGATCAGTTATCCCCGCCAGGTGTCTACCGGTGACAGTCTTTCACTATTCGATAGACAGGTAATTGAAGAAAACGTACCAAAAGCAGCGACTCGAATATCCCTACCTGAATCGACCTAACTAGACTGAGAAATTTAAGTAGGTAGCACGAGTCATTCGGCAAACCGACATTTAGGCCTAGCGCACACGCATCGATTTTCATCGTACGGAAATACATCGTACGATCAAATTCCTTTAGTGGAACAAAGATGTTCGTATGTTCCCCTTTGTTCCTCTAAAAGAATTTAATCGTACAATATTTTTACGTACGATAAAAATCGTGGCGTGTACGCTTGGCCTTACTCATAATGCTGGCGAACACGTTCCGACACGAAATTGCCGCTATGTTTGTATGTTCATGGATGAGCCGTGTATCGGCTACAATTGTTAAATCCACACGATCTACCGTAGAAGCGCTAGAACTAATAGTGGCCGATACTGCCAGACTTCCCCCTGAGCCTTTTCTCACTCCCTACACAGTTTTCGGCCATTATTATTATTTGTGTAACGAGCTCCCTCCAACAACAGCTATTGTGTTACACGTATACATTGTGTTACACGTATACATTATTCTTATGGACTAGGGATAATTTATATGGCAAAATAACGTTTGCCGGGTCAGCTATAAAATATAAAGATTTTCAGAGGCGGAACGAAGTTCGCCGGGTATAGCTAGTTTTAAAAGTGTGCGAAGATAATTCTTTTTCATTCTGAATTTTATTCCGGAGCTAATTTTGATGATGATTGTGGGAAAGAGGGAGGGGCTTGGGTAGTAACTAATACCTAATTGCACTTAGGGGCAATAGTCTCAGAAATATTGGGAATCACTACTACAGGGGAAGGCAGTTAAGACCCAATATGTACAAGAAGCAAAACGGCTCTGAGCGCTATGGAACTTATCATCTGAGGTCGTCAGTCCGCTAGAACCTAGAACGACTTAAACCTAACTAACTTAAGGACAGCACACACATACATGCCCGAGGCAGAATTCGAACCTGCGACCGTAACCGTCGCGCGGTTCCAGACTGAAGCGCCTAGAACCGGACGGAGAAGCAAAAAGAACAATAGCAATGAAAGTAAAAGAGAGCAGTGCTCGGATTAAAAAGAGTGTTAGAGAAAAATGCGAACTCTCTACATGCTATTTAACCTGTCCAGCGAAGAAACACGGAAATAAAGGAAAGATTGAGTAGCGAGATTAAAATTCAGGATAAACGATGTCAGTGAGCCGCGCGGGATTAGCCGAGCGGTCAAGGCGGTGCAGTCATGGACTGTGCGGCTGGTCCCAGCGGAGGTTCGAGTGTGTGTGTGTTTGTCCTTAGGATAAATTAGGTTAAGTAGTGTGTAAGCTTAGGGACTGATGACCTTAGCAGTTAAGGCCCACAAGATTTCACACACATTTGAACATTTTTGATGCCAGTGATAAGATACAGCGACGACATTCCTACAAAATTACAGGGCCTATTGAACGGGATGAACAGGCTAGTGAGCACTGAATGTGGACTGAAAGGAAACCAAAGTTAATACAAGCCATAGGAAACATTTCGTTGCGCGCCTATACTTCTGCTGAGTATGACTGTAGGTGTACAGAGGCTGCTTTATGTCGCCTCATTTCTGAAAGCGCGACCTTCACGGCTGCTCCTGCGTGTCTCTTTGTGACGCAGGCCCGGGCGACGCCTGCGACTATGACGAGGACTGCAGCCGCACTGACACGTCGCTGTCGTGCATCGAGAACGTCTGCGCCGCGGAGAGCAGCGCCGCAGCCTCCAGAGCAGTGGCGATTGCCAGCGCTTATGTAGAGAGCAGAGAGGATGACGGAGACATTCCCAGTAAGTACAGCACGCTGTAATAACTTTGGTCTGAAGCATCCTAACAGACTAATACTGTGTACTGGACCGGGACTCGAACCGCCCGGAATCTTGCCTTTCGCGGGAACTGACCGTACTGGGTTCCAGTCCTAATCCGACACTCAATTTCAATCCTGTGCTTTGCACTGCAAAGGGTACTTCCAATTCTACTACGTGTTAGCGCTCTTTCCGTTCCGCGTATGGAACGTGTAAAGACTGATAGTTTAAATAACTGTGCACTCTGAAAATACTCCAATCGTGTCGTTCTGGCCCCTGCTGCAGTGATGTGTATGGGATTCCTTATTATAAAACTTGATTCTTGGTGCACAGTTGTAATCTGTATTCAGGCATCTGCTACCGTCAGCTTCTCGGTGACATTCGCTCATGGGTCAAGCAAATCCGTCAACATTCATGCTGAAACGGTCCTAACTTCTCTTTTGAATAGTTTTTAAACTACCTACCACCACGATGTTAGTGAATACGGTTTTATAAAATTTAGTGATAAGGGACCGTCAAATAAAAACAAGTACATAAGGAAAAGATTAAGTAAGTAAGGTGATTACTATGTAAGTCTGCATGTTTTTGTGGCCGTTGTCACCGAACGTAAACTCTTCTGGGATGTTAGGCCGTGTCACTTCTTCTACACGAATGACGTCTCGACCCCACTGCTGGGTTTTTCTTCAGGATCTTGTGGTGTCCACGGTTGACTGAGCTTTGAACACTGAAACTTACTGGCAGATTAAAAATGTATGCCGGATTGAGACTCGAAGTCGGGACCTTTGCCTTTCGCGGGCAAGCGCTCCACCAACTGAGCTACCCAAGCATGACTCAGGCGCCGTCCTCACAGCTTTACTTCTGCCAGTACCTCGTATCCTACCTTCCAATTTTACAGAAGCTCTCCCGAGTTCGAGTCTCGGTCCGGCACACAGTTTTAATCTGCCAGAAAGTTTCATATCCGCGCACACTCCGCTGCAGAGTGAAAATCTCATACTGAACACTGAGTTCAGTCAGCCGACACCACAATATCCTGACTAAGCGTCCCACCATCAACACTTTACTTACATTAATGTCATAGTTACTACTTCCTTTCCACTCTAGTCTGTGATCCATTCTTTTCCTCTCTTCTCTACTGACATAATTTACAATGACACCAAAAAAAATTAGTATAAAGTAATGAAATTTCGGAATGTATTTGTCTATGAAACATATTTAAGTCATTAACATTGCAAGTTCACAGTTTAGTGTAAGCGTGAGCTAGGGCATTGCAAAAATGAAATGTTGGTACATTAATAACCTATATCACCACTAAAATGTTAAATGCAAGGATGCAAACGTGCAAGTTAATTCTGGTTGCGGATGACGCTGGAGTTGTCGTCCGGTAACGTCCCACATGTGCTCGATTGGAGACAGATATAGTGATCGAGCAGGCCAACTCAATATGCTGACATACTGCAGAGAGTGTTGGGTTACAACAGCGGTATGTGAGCGAGCGTTATCCTGCTGGAAACACTCACTGGAATGCTGTTCATGAAAGGCAGTGCAACAGGTCGAATCACCAGACTGATGTACAAATTTGCAGTCAGGTTGTATGAAATAATCATGAGAATGCTCCTGCAATCATACGAAATCGTGTTCCAGACAATAAGTCCAGGTAGATCGAATGTGTCTAGCACGTGAACAGGTTGGTCGGAGGCTCTGAACTGACCTCCTCCTACTCCACGGCCACCCCTGTCATCGAGACTAAAGATGGAGATGGGTCGTTCGCCAACTAACGGGTCCAAAGGATCGGGTCACTAAAATGAACGGAATGAGAGAGGAACGAATTCTAAGGAATGTTCATAGTTCGCTTCGGTCGCGGCTTTCTACTTATAATTCCCGGGAACAGGAAACGGCCGGTTTCGTTCCCAAACGGCACGTCGGCCGGTCTCGTTCCAGCCTCGGTCCCGTTCCCGTCTGTCCCTGTCTGGATCTCGCTCGGCCAGACTCGTCATTCTTCGCGTGGTCACTCGTCGCAGTTCCACTGCCGACTGCTCATAGTTCAGTATCGAGTTGTTGTTGTTTGTTTCGTTGGCTTCGCACGCCCAATATAGATATGTTTCAAACCTTTTTTGAACTCTGAACTTCTGGTTATTTTCGTATTCTAGTCAGCGTCCGCGAACGTAGTTAAAATGTATTTTATAATTACGTAAATTACATAAAAATTACGTTGTATGTAGTACATACATCTCTTCAGGTAACAAAACGGCGTATCAGCTTACTTCACTATTTCGATAAACAGCAGGAGAAATAATTGTAAAAAAGCAGGATTTTTTTGTTATTACACATGCAAAAGACGTCGGCACGGCACACACGAGTGGCCATTTCCGTCTAATTTTGATCCAAGGAAAAAGAGCGTTTTCACTGCTATAGAAGGCAGACCGACTTACAACTGAATGAAGCCCGCGGTTCGTAATCGAGAATATGAAAACCCCTACAACATTATTTCAGTGGTGCAGGGTGGCGAACGAAAAACTTGCCCCGAGTGCTAGGCTACTCATTGTCGCTTACCAATCGTCATCTATTGTTTCGAAGTTGTTTGAATTTGCTTATTTGTTATTTCTCCACTGTCTAATTACTACATGTTTAACTATTCTGCTCGTAGCGCTCAACAAATCGATCGTAATTGGCGACCAGTCTGTACTCGAGGCCGGTTTTTCTTGCACCACCTTATATTATTTCACTTCGATCAGACACATAACGCTACAATTGGCTAAACAAGTGTGTCAGAATTCTGTTATGAATAAAAACTCAGTACTCCAGAGGGGAGACAAGTGGCCCCTCTTGGCGCCTTCCGTCTTCAGTCACCTATGCTACTAACTTTCAATTTTTCATAAGAACCATATACCAAACACAACGAACGGTGAACGAGTAAAAATGAACGGTTCCCAGAAAAGAGCGATCACTAGTGAATTAGTTCCCAGGCATGAATGACTTGGCCCATCTCTAATCGAGACAGAACCAGCTTCGTCAGAAGACACAACAGGTCTCCACCCTGCCCTCATATAAGCTCACGCTGGACACCATTGAAATCGCAAAACATAATGGTTAGAGACTAGCGGAATGCAGTGGAATGAAGGTATACCTCGGAGCTGTCCTTGAAGTAACCGATGTCTAAGACTTCGTTGTGTCACAGTGGTGTCAGCTACTGCTCAGATTGCTGCTTCAGAAGCAGTACTATGCGCCAGAAATATGGGCCGAACACACTGGTCTTCCTTCACTGTAGCGTCACGTGGCCGTCCAAGGCCAGGACTTCTTGCAATTGCACATTCCTGTAACCACCGCTGCCAGCAGTCATGTACAGCGGCTACATTCCTGCCAAGTCTTTGTGCAATACCGCAGAAGCCACATTCAGCTTCTCGTAATCCTATAACACGGGCTCGTTCAAACTCAGTGAGGTGTTCATAAGAGCGCCTTTGTCACCTTAAAGGCACTCTTGACTAACACCAACTCACCATGTAAAGTATCAGAGATAACCAACGCTCACGACCGTTACAACGTGTATTTACAGCAAACCTGGTTTACATCCTCATAGTGGCACTACTAGCGGCACTAATATGCAACTGGCGAGAAATTTGAACAGACATCATCTTTCAGATGTAGAAACACGTCTACCACCTTCAGTTTATGTGTCACAACTTGTTCCTGGTGCTGAGATCCCCCCCAATCATGAGAGTTAACAACCGTTCACGACCGTTACAGCGTGTATTTAAATCAAACCTGGTTTACATCCTCATAGTGGCACTACTAGCGCCACTAATATGCGACTGGCGAGAAATTTAAAGAGACACCATCTTTCAGATGTAGAAACACGTGTACCACCTTCAGTTTATGTTGTGGCACAACTTGTTCCTGATGCTGAGATTCCCCCCCCCCCCCCCCCCCCAATCAACGTAATTGCCGGTTGTTGTTTAAGATCCGAAAGCGCGGTTTTGTTGCAACAGGTGCCACCTGTAGACAGTTGTCACTTCGCTCCAATCCCTGTGGCGATAGGAAGACGATTTAAGGGGGGCAGGACGTCAAACGGGCCGACTTGGAGCAGGAGAGGCACCACAGGGCATTTTATTTTGTACTGGCTATACTTTTACAAATAAATTCATAAAACTTTGTCAGTATGACCAGGAAGGACTCAGGATTGACACTCGTATTGGCGGAAGTTCAAAAACATAACCAAATAATTTTTTTATATGTGAAATTTCACCATTTTTTCACTTACTTTTGGCTGTATTTGTCGCTATAGGTGCACTTTTTTCCAAGAGTAAGGAAGACTCTTCGATGAATTTAGCACAGCATACAAACCACACTTACAGGTGTCTGAAACTCTAGAATCTATTTAATTTATGAAAAAATGAATGAGCTGTTACGTTTTAAACCTTATGTTTAGAAAAAAATAAAATTTTGTAGTCAATATCTTAATTTTTACCACAGTTTTTAATAGATTTGGAAAATTCTAGAGTTTCATATGACTGTAAGTATGGTTTGTATGCTGTGCAAAATTCATCAAAGAATCTCTCTTACTTGTGAAGAAAAATGTACCTATAGCAACAAATGCAGCCAACAGTAAGTGAAAAAATGATGGAATTTCATATCTAAAAAAAAATTATTTTGTTATGTTTTTTGTACTTCCACTGCTATGAGTGTGAATGCTGAATCCTTCCTGGTCATGCTGACAAAGTTTTATGAATTTATTTGTAAAAGTATAGACAGTAGAAAATAAAATGTCCTGTGGTGCCTCTCCTGCTCCAAGTCGGCCCGTTTGACGTCCTACCCCCCTTAAATAAAGTCTCCATCTGTTACGAAGTTCACGTAAAAGTCTGAAACACCCGCATAATATAGTTCTTTGTAGTGACTCTAAATCTGTTCTTAATTTAGATTAGGATCAGAGTTTTGTTTTCTTTCTTAGAATAGATGGAAATTTGGCGTCCGGAAAAGTTTCCTAGCCGGCAACTGACAGGCGCAATGCTACGGCATGAAAAGTGGCAATACAGTGCATTGCTGGATGGAGTGCCCCACCCTGCTCGCTGTCAAATAGCAGCTGATTTCGATAGGACTACAGTAACTGCCAATGAACGTGTCTCGAGTGGTCAAGTAGTAACACACTTTTCAGTTGCTTTTCACTTTATAGGAGCTTCCCTATTGCCCTAAGTCAAAACTAATAAACATATAAATCGAGCCGGCCGTAGTGGCCGAGCGGTTCTAGGCGCTACAGTCTGGAACTGCGCGACCGCTATGGTCGCAGGTTCGAATCCTGCCTCGGGCATGGATGTGTGAGATGTGCTTAGGCTAGTTAGGTTTAAGTAGTTCTAAGTTCTAGGGGACTGATGACCACAGAAGTTAAGTCCCATAGTGCCCAGAGCCAATTCAACCATTTTGAACCATATTAATCGAAAACTTTTGTTTCGGAGGATTCTGATGTTTAGTTTTGAAAACTCTGTTAACCTACCACCCTATCGTACATACACTATCCACCAGGTAGTCATCAACTGACCTAATCACACAACCTATCAACTGCTTGTGTAACTCCATTGTTAATTTGGGGTATTTCTTTCCAGCATGTTTATTATCTTCCTTCAATTGTTTGAAGAATACTTTCAAACTCGTTTAGCAAGTTCTTCCGTACTTTGACTGAAGTTCAATTACCGAGTAGGAAAAAGAGTGTGATGACATCAGCGAGACAAACAGCCAGTGAAGATGCACACCAAGCTAGAAGTCTTGCGGGAATTGTAGAAAGGCCGAGAGTAATGAGGCTAATGACCAGGTTCACTACATTAGTTCAAAAAAAATGGTTCCAATGGCTCTGAGCACTATGGGACTTCACTTCTGAGGTCATCAGTCCCCCAGAACTTACAACTACTTAAACCTAACTAACCTAAGGACATCACAAACATCCTTGCCCTAGGCAGGATTCGAACCACGACCGTAACGGTCGCGCGGGTCCAGACTGTAGCGCCTAGAACCGCTCGGCCACCGCGGCCGGCTCGATTTATATGTTTATTAGTTTTGACTTAGGGCAATAGTAGTGTGTGGTATAAATTTCGGGCTAACGAGAGGCGTGCTAGGGTAGTCCGCGAGGGTGTGCTGACCAATGTGTCGCGACTGCTTCGGTCGCAGGTTCGAATCCTGCCTCGGGCATGGATGTGTGTGATGTCCTTAGGTTAGTTAGGTTTAAGTACTTCTAGGTTCTAGGGGACTGATGACCTCAGATGTTAAGTCGCATAGTGCGCAGAGCAGAAAACTTTGGTTTCAATCCCTGTCCAGCGCAAATTTTCAATTTGCCTCATTAATATAAATCAATGTCTATTGTCTTGAAACAAACGTAGTTCGGGATGTAATGCTGCCTTGTTCCGACCAGTTTAGGCTTTTGAATGTTTTTAGAACCAGAAGTAAAATGTTCACGAAATAAGGTCGCATCACACTAACGACAATAAGGAATAAAATTCTTTTTCTTCGTCTGGTACCTTGAACTGATTAAATACCTGTTAATAAAACAGAATCATAAGGCACATAAGTCTTTGTTGGAGAGCAGAAAAGTTTCTGTTAGTTTTCAATGCAAATAACAATTTGGATGATAATAACAAACTAAACGGACGTCGATAACATCATCAACTGCAGGCTCTATTGATGGATATTGAAATTTGAAATGGTGTCACGCTACAGGGTGAAAATACAAGTTTTGGATGATTTGAGCATGGTGCTAAGTACAATATGTTTAATAAAGTATAAGGTGTTGTCTAAGCATTTAGTTTTTTTTAATTAATAACTATGATAACAAAATATACAGAACCTTCTCGTCTGGAATCTACAATAGAAAGAAGTACAAAAGTGAGATGTACATCGCTTTGCTTTTTAAAACCATAGAATATGGAAAATGCATCAGATAACTAAATAGTCACAGGAGGTTAGCTCTCTACAGTACAGTAAAGTCTTTGTCATTGTGTCACAGTGAATTTTTATAAGGGACACGTACTATTATGTCTCTCTTTTCGTAACATTTTGCAAACAGTACCTCCTTTTGCAGGGTAGCGGATTCATAATGTACGCTTTTAACTGACACCGTATTTACAGACGTGATCCCGTTGAATACGATGTGCGGCAATTCAACGTGCGGCAATACGACCTGCTACAACGACACACAGTGTGGCTTCGGGGAGACTTGCTCTGTGCTGGAAACCTGTGCCTGCAAAGCAGGCTTCTTCCGGGACAGCGACGGCGCCTGCAAACTGGGTGAGTCTCTTTCACAATGTAGTGATTGCCGGCATAGCGACTCATTCCATACATACTTGATAGGCATGTTTACGCAGTGGTACGTGCTCGAAAGTATGGCCTCATATCGTATCTATGTAGACTTTCCCGGCGAATTAGTATATCAGTTTCTTGTCGGGTTTCCAGCCGGGTCAGACTGTCATCTGAGCACAATATTTCAGCGGTCCACCTGGCCACCATCATCAGGTGAGATAAGGTACGCTGCTCTCACCGATAACTGCTTTTTTTCTTTATTGCGATTTTATTCCTCTGGCCCATATGGGCAGGGGAGGGCTGTCAGCGGCACAATCCGCCACTCTTCAGCTGAGTGACATGGCAACTAAAATAAGAATAAAACGTTACATACATAAGGCGATAAAAAGGGGGAACATAAAACAGAGTAAAGGGAGAAAATGGAGGTAAAAATAGACTGACATGGCGACGTTCATGGGGGACAGTTAAAAAAGTCACCAGAAAGTCAAAAAACACAGTTGGCGGTTCTTAAAACACAGAGAAGACACTGAATCGACATGCACAGGTTAAAAGTCGACCACAGTATTAAAAACACTCCAGAACAACTCACTTAAAACCCAACTGTAGCACACACGACGAAGAACAAAACTGCCAGGTGGGACCTGCCGAGGGAAAGGTCAGAAAGGATGGAAAAGGAGGGGAGAACAAGGAGCAGCAGGGGAAGCGGCGGGACGAAGAGAATAGGTGCGTCAGCAGGTACACTAAGAGACAGGAGACACTCGGGGTGGAAGATGAAGAGGGAAGACAGGGCAGGAGGGAGTGCAGAGATACTGAAAGGGGACACAAGAGAGGGAGGGGGAGTAAGAGGGGGAAGACGCTCAGGAGGAGAGAGGGGGGAAGGAGAGGGAACCCTGAGGAGGAGGCAGGAAGATGGTTCAAAAGGCTCTGAGCACTATGGGACTTAACATCTATGGTCATCAGTCCCCTAGAACTTAGAACTACTTAAACCTAACTAACCTAAGGACATCACACAACAATCAGCCATCACGAGGCAGAGAAAATCTCTGACCCTGCCGGGAATCGAACCTGCGAACCCAGGCGCGGGAAGCGAGAACGCTACCACTACTGCACGACCACGAGATGCGGGTGCAGGAAGATGGGGTTAGAGGTGGTAGGAATGGTAGATGTCAGATCATCCGGGAGGGGTAGACGGTGGAAATTGCGTTGGGAAAGGAGATGGAGGGTGTGGAGATGGAGAGAGGGTGGGACACAACGATAAAGGCGCGGCAACTGGTTGGGGGTGGAGAGGAAGGGAGACACCAGGGGATATGTTCAAGGAAAAAGAGAAGGTGAGGGAAGGGTATGAGGTTAGAGGATGCGCGTGGGGGAAGGAAGGCGAATGCAGAAGGCGAGGAAGAGAGCATGGCGTTCGAGGATTTGGAGGGCTGTATAGAACCGGGGAGGGGCGGAAATCCAAGCTACGCTGGCGTAACAGAGGATGGGGATGGGGCGGATCAAGGATTTGTAGGTGTGAAGTATAGTGGAAGGATGCAGACACCACGTCCAGCCGGACAGGAGTTTCAGGAGGCAGAGGCGGTTGTGTTCCACTCACAAATGACTACACCTATATATGCATCGGATGTACAACAGCGCATGCGATAGATACAGTGTGCACGCGCTCAATCATTCCTGCTGCCCCCTGGCGCAAAAAGAGTTACAGCGCCTCCGGTGGTGAATATTGCTGAAAACGATGTATCGTTACAAATAATTAAGGACGTATTCAATAATGACGGCTATACGGGCAGACAAATTCGACGTGCTTTTGAGTTTGGACCTCTACCTGAACCTTCTAAAGACACCTTTAGGTACGTGGCTTTTCTTCTGTTTGCTGAGAACGTGTCCGCCAAGTTAGGTAGACTTTTGAAGAAATATGAGATCAGATGTGTTTTTCGTCCGCCAGCTAAGATTCCAGCACTTCTTGGCTCTGTTATAGATGATTTAGGTTTGAGGGAATCTGGCGTTTACAAAATACCGTGTGAGTGCGGAAAAATTTACCTTGCCCAAACTACTCGTACCGTCAACGACAGGTGTATTGAACGCCATCGCCGTATGCTATTATTACAACCAGATAAATCTACGGTGGCTGAGCATTTCCTTACAGAGGGATACAGGATGCTATACAATGAGACACAAGTCGTTACAAATGCTTCGCGGTACTAGGATTGTGTTTTAAAAGACTCTGTCGAAATCAGACTAGCAAATAATATCATTAATCGTGATAATGGATACCCGCTATGTAAAACGTGGAATCCGGTTTTATCAGATATGAAGAAACAACGGTATCTAACTCGGCCGGCTACGAAGAATCATTTGTACCGATATATCGTCTTCAACAGTGTTCACCACCGGAGGCGCTGCAACTCTTCTTGCGCCAGGGGGCAGCAGGAATGATTTCGCGCGTGCGCACTGTATCTAGCGCATGCGCAGTTGTACTTCCGATGCATATGAAGGTGCAGTCATTTGCGAGTGGAATCAGTTATCGGTGAGAACAGCGTAGCTTTTCTCACCTGATGATGGAGGCCAGGTGGACCGCTGAAATATTGTGCTCAGATGTCAGTTTGATCCGGCTGGGAACCCGACAAGAATTTGATACGGCCTCATAACGATAGGATTCACTAAAATTGTGTCAAGTGTCCATCTGCATCAGTTTACAGCGATGAAATGAAGTAGATGGCAGAATGAATACTTTTAGCGACTGTAAGTGTGCAGTGCAACATGCGCAGTACTTATTCATTACTTCATGTGTGTTACCACAGATAGCACAGATAGCATCCATTTGTACTGGAAATTTAAGACACGTGAGGAGCCCATTTGCTCTCTGCCGCAAGAAAGGAGAACACTGAGATTCTGTAACTGTCCACCCACCTGACGTCTTCTAAAGAACTTCTTGTTTTTGCACAGAAGTAGCAGTCGGGTTCCTAATGCGTTTCTCGCGATGTGATGCTCTGAAATGTACTGGTAAGTTGGCTAAGACCCACTACGTTACTAACTAAGTATCCAAAGTTAAGTGGAAGGCCAATAGCTTTTTAACACCTTCATCACACACAGAGGAGCTAAGAGTGGTAACAAGATATATCACAAACGTATGTCTACAAGTCCACAGATTTCACAGTTCATGTATGTAACACTAATAATTCTGTTATATTGAATATATATCGTGCAGAAGTTACATACACGTTCTACACTCTACTCTCTCCCATGCTCGAGCAGTCCCGATTGCTTAAGATCATTACGTATCTCAGATCCTAATCGGGCGGCTCCTAAATCGAACTGTACCTTATGGCCCCTCCTTACCAACTGGATCAAAGGGTTCAAATGGCTCTAAGCACTATGGGACTTAACGTCTGAGGTCATCAGCCCCCTAGACTTAGAACCACTTAAACCTAACTAACCTAAGGACACCACACACTTCCATGCCCGATCCAGGATTCGAACCTGCGACAGTAGCAGCAGCACGGTTCCGGACTGAAGCCCCTAGAACCGCTCGCCTACAGCGGCCGGCGCCCAACTGTATCGGTCAACACGAATCACTTAACTGTTTTGGTGGAAGCCGATGACGCACGAAGTGCTTCGGCTGTTTATCGTCATTCTAATGTTACTAAATGTGGTTTTTAAAATAAAAACTGATGTGAGTGGATGGTAGCTTATTACTGAGTGGATAACGAGTATGATTGTCAACTAAATCTAGGTAATGCTTTTAAAATATTAATAAATTAAAAGTAGAGATTTGGCGCCCTGCCCCAAGGGTAATAACAACAGCACCTGTCGTGGAAGCCAATCAGATTATCCGACTACTAAATTGGAGCAATGTCTCACGGAATCGGTCCTCATTGCACAGTTTGCCGCCTGTACCTCACTCCAGTTCTTACGCCAGACACCACGAAACGAAGTATCAACTAAATTTGGAAGTGGGTTTGAATATTACGCCTCCTAAAATTAGAAATTTTACAATTGCTTTAACTGATGCTACGTTTACAGCAAATTTATAACTTGCATAACATTCAAATTAATGTGGAGAACCCTCTGACTTTACGCGCTGACTAATAAACTGAATTAAAAAGTACTGGGAGGAAATCATTCTACCCCAGCAACGATTCTTCGTTTTCTTCGTATTGCAAGGGATAGAAGGGTAGGACGTGTTAAGAAAGTACTAGAAATTGCTCTAGACGTTAAATACTGTATGGGAAGACACAGATTGGATTATATCCAATAAATAATCGAGGACGGGAAAATAAAGAATGGATGCCTTCATGATATTTATAGGCCCCACATTTAAATGTTTGGTCTTTTGAATATTTCGTTCATTCCGTCTTTTCCTTTCAATTTACAGATTGACAGTACAAGAGAAAGACCGCACCCCTGATTTATGCCTTTTTTAATCTGAGCACTTCGCTCTTGCTCTTCCACTCATGTTTCACCCTCTTGATTCTTATACATCACGTGTATTTCCCGTTCTTCCTTATAGATTATAAGTATTTTTCTGAGGATCTAAAATATCTGGCAGCATTTTACGTTATCCAACTCTTTTTTTTCACAAGTCTTATTAAGATGTCTTCATTTCTTCCAAGTCTCGAGTCCGTTATCAAGTGCAACGTCAGAACTGTTTCTCTGGTACCTTTACTGGTCATCCATCAGATCGTCAGTTTTCTTTCTCATTCTTCTGCGTATGGTTCTTGTCAATAACTTGGGTACCTGAGCCGTTTAGCTAGGCGTGCGATTACAGACTTAGCTGGCTTTGATATCTTAAGTATTGTGTGGATTACATTCTTCCGAAACTCCGATGGTATGTCACCAGTTTCACAAATATTATCTTCTTCCAATGATTTCAGAAATTCCACAGCATTGTTATTTATTACTTCTGTCTTGTCTGTTCGCAAGTCTTCCAAGGCTTTTACCGTCTCTGACTCAAAGACTTCACATTCTGTGGTTTCATTTCTTCGTCATCAGACAGTTTCTCCCACTCGTAGAGGCCCTCAGTGTACTCTTCCCTGCCAGCCTCTCGGTCCTCTACCTCTAACGGTGACGTCCCTTTTGCACTCTTAATGTTGGCGCCTTCGCTTTTAATTTCGTCAAAAGTTATTTTTAATTTTCTATACCATATATCTGACCCTCCGAGAATCATTTAGTTTGCAACTGATTCACTTTTTCTTTTTTCCTTTTGCCATTTCTCATCAGCTTACCTGCAAAGTATAAATTAAGGAAATACTATCAGTTTCAGTTCCGCTTCTAAAGTTGTGATACTACACTCACCCGGCGGCGGGGCGAAATTTAATAAATAATCAGGGTAATTACAGCATAGGAAGCCTTTCTACATGTACATCTACATCCATACTCCGCAAGCCACCTGACGGTGTGTGGCTCTAATCTCTCTGATTTTATCCTCATGTTCTCTTCGCGGGATATACGTAGCAGGGAGCAATATACTGCTATACTCCTCGGTGAAGGTATGTTCTCGAAACTTCAACAAAAGCCCGTACCGAGCTACTGAGCGTCTCTCCTGCAGAGGCTTCCACTGGAGTTTATCTATCATCTCCGTAACGCGATCGCGATTACTAAGTGATCCTGTAACGAAGCGCGCTGCTCTCTGTTGGATCTTCTCAATCTCTTCTATCAACCCTATCTGGTACGGATCCCACACTTCTGAGCAGTATTCAAGCAGTGGGCGAACAAGCGTACTGTAACCTATTTCCTTTGTTTTCGGATTGCATTCCCTTAGGATTCTTCCAATGAATCTCAGTCTGGCATCTCCTTTACCGTCGATCAACGTTATATGATCATTCCATTTTAATCACTCCTAATGCGCACTCCCAGATAATTTATGGAATTAACTGCTTCCAGTTGCTGACCTGCTGTATTGTAGCTAAATGATAAGGGATCTTTCTTTCTATGTATTCGGAGCACATTACACTTGTCGACATTGAGATTCAATTGCCATTCCCTGCACCATGCGTCAATTCGCTGCAGATCCTCTTGCATTCCATTGTTACAACCTCTCGATATACCACAGCATCATCCACAAAAAGCCTCAGTGAACTTCCGATGTCATCCAAAAGGTCATTTATGTATATTGTGAATACCAACAGTCCTATGACACTCCCCTGCGGCATACCTGAAATCACTCTTACTTTGGAGGACTTCTCTCCATTGAGAATGACATGCTGCGTTCTGTTATCTAGGAACTCTTCAATTCAATCACACAATTGGTCTGATAGTACATATGCTCTTACTTTCTTCATTAAACGACTGTGGGGAACTGTATCGAACGCCTTGCGGAAGTCAAGAAAGACGGCATCTACCTGGGAACCCATGTCTATGGCCCTATTAGTCTCGTGGATGAATAGCGCGAGCTGGGTTTCACACGATCGTCATTTTCGAAATTCATGCTGATTCATACAGAGTAGATTTCTAGTCTCCACAAAAGTCATTATACTCAAATATAATACGTGTTCCCAAATTCTACAACTGATAGGCTTTAGAGATATAGGTATATAGTTTTGCACATGTGTTCGATGTCCCTTCTTGAAAACGGGGATGACCTGTGCCCTTTTCCAATCCTTTGGAACGCTACCCTCTTCTAGAGACCTACGGTACAGCGCTGCAAGAAGGTGGGCTAGTTCCTTCGCGTACGCTGTGTAAAATCGAACTGGTATCCCATCAGGTCCAGCGGCCTTTCCTCTTTTGAGTGATTTTAATTGTTTCTCTATCCCTCTGTCGTCTATTTCGAGATCTACCATTTTGTGAACTGTGCGACAATCTAGAGGAGGAACTAAAGTGCAGTCTTCCTGTGTGAAACAGCTTTGAAAAAAGACATTTAGTATTTCGACCTTTAGTCTGTCATCCTCTGTTTCAGTACCATTTTGGTCACATAGTGTCTGGACATTTTGTTTTGATCCACCTACCGCTTTGACATAAGACCAAAATTTTTTAGGATTTTGTGCCAAGTCAGTACATAGAACTTTACTTTCGAATTCATTGAACGTATCTCGCATAGCCCTCCTCACACTACATTTCGCTTCGAGTAATTTTTGTCTGCAAGGCTTTGGCTATGTTTTTTGTTTGCTGTGAAGTTCCCTTTGCTTCCGCAGACGTTTTCTAACTCGGTTGTTGTACCACTGTGGCTCTTTTCCATCTCTTACGATCTTGCTCGGCACGTACTCATCTAACGCATATTGTACGATGGTTTTGAACTTTGTCCACTAATCCTCAACACTATCTGTACTTGAGACAAAACTTTTGTGTTGAGCCATCAAGTACTCTGGAATCTGCTTTTTGTCACTTTTGCTAAACATAAAAATGTTCCTACCTTCCTTTGAGGCCCAAAGTAACACATAAATTTAATTTTATGTGTGGTTTAAAGATGGACGAGACATACTAAATAGTTAACGGTGGTACGTAGATATAATCAAAGATCTCGACTTAAACCGACCTTCCCTCATCTAATTTCCTCATAAAATTATTTTATAGATCTTAATGTATAAGTAAACAACGTGCTATGGTTGCCACCCCGCATCCCTACACAGATATTTTTACTTAAAATTGTTTTGTTGACTTTTTTGGATACCTACCCTTATGCAGTTTTTTAAAACAATTACCATCAGTCAAGAGTAGATATACATAGAACGCCGAGATAAGGTTGCCAATCTTTTTACAGGCAATAATGGAAGGTTGCCAGATACAAACCGGTAAGCGTGTAATAGTAAATTACCCTCATCGAATTTACTTATACCATCGTATATAAAATGTAAATAACTTTATTATGAACACAATGGTATAAGGTTGACTTAGCGAAAATGGGTATATCTTAGGGTTGTCGCTGTTTCAAGATGCAATAACTGAATACGAAAGCGTGGTGCGGTGGAAAACCATGCGCGATGGATAAAGCAGCAGATCAACAATTATGTTTGTTACAGTCGGCGCGTAAAAGAGACTGTCCATGCTCATTTCTCCGTGTAACCAGAGTCCAAGGTAGTGGGCCGCTAAAACGCGCACAGTTTTCTTGCAACCGCTGTTGCAGCTCATCCAAGCGGCTGGCTTGTGCATATTAACTCACCGCGAAATGATTGTGTGTTGTATATATGGAGCTTAGAATCACGCCCAAAACGCAGATCTATGCTCAGATAATAGGCGTACCGCGAGCTCCATACCTGCGCGGCGAAGATAGGCTTTCAGCCATAGTACGAAAACGAAACTATTGACTGCTGTCAAGGATGATCTTGGCTTCTCACAAGATGATACATCATAATCTTTGCAAAAATTAGAACAAGAAAGATAAAGGAAGTCTTCACAGTACTATTAAAACAATTAAAAGCGCCATCAGTACATTTGATGATAGTATCGATATAAATGTCTTGTTTAACATTTCTACATGTAAAGGGGCATCATCCGATGTTACTGATTTCCCGCTTACTTTTAAATCAGCCAACAAAAGTTAAGTCTTCTTTCTGGATGCAGTCCTGTCATTGGAAGATTACAGAAGCCGATATTCTTAAATGTTAATTTCGCGTCACAGGGCACCTCCTGAGTTCAGGTGAATAAAGATAAACGCTCAGTACTAAAAATGGAACGAGTCACCAGTGGTTGGCTACTCGCAATTAACCTTGACAAAAAATGCGTAGAATGGTGACGTTTCTATGATTACCAATTCTGCCTGTTCTATGCACCGTTGAAATGTTGAAGACAGACAAATCCATATCAGCCAAGACAGTCAAGCCTCAAGACAACATGGTTCAACCAACAAAAATCAACGTTGAAATAGTAGATGAATCTTGAGGAACGTTCAATAACTGATGCAGGATTTTTTTTCTGACAGAAGGCTAGTTTTACTCGGGATTCCAGTACAGCAAATTATTCCCCACTATTTTGGCTCCAAACCTAAACTCCGCTCGTTGCGACAGCCTTACGCCACCTACTATATGGTACACCCGCATGGTAACACTCTACTGGTTGACGTCGTAGCCAAAGTCTCGCTGCATCAGTAACCTCCCCATCATCGACGTATGCTTTCCCCGGAGTTCATCCTCATTGGGCCAAAAGGACGGAGGTCGGAATGTACGAAATCCAGGCTGTAGGGTAGATTAGGAAAAACATTTGAATGAAGTTTTGTCAGCTCGTCTCGTGTAGAACCATGTGTTGTCGTGGAGAACTAAAAGTTGAGCAGCGAGGTGTTTGACTGTGATCCATCGATCTCGTCAAATGAGAGTGTCCGCACGTTCCATCATTGCACAAGTCACAGCTGTGTGCGCCCGCCGGTACGAAGGAGATCGGACAGGTTCTCACAATGATGACAGAAGCCTCGCCCAACGACTCACCGTGCTTTCGTTCACTGGCAGCTCTCCGTAGACACTCTGCAAGCACCTTTAAACATCTGCGATACTCTGGTTTTCCGCAAAAGAAACTCAATGACAGCTGTCTGCTTGGGACGCACCTCCTTTGCAGACACCGTTCTGAAGGCTACGTATTGGCGCTGCCACGTATCGGAGCCTCGTGAGTCTATAGCGGCTGACGCGGGGAATATTCTACGACGCCCCACAACAAAATCTGCATTTCTTCAACAGAAATAGGACGAGAAAAAAATGTGTTGCATTACTTATGGAACGCCCCCGTACTTCTTATAGCAGATCGGCTCCTCCTTACCACAAACGTTGATTAAAGCAGCTGATCATAACCTCATAAAACCTTGTTCAAGTAATGCTGCAAAGACACATATTATATTTGATCGCTATTTAGCGCCTTCTATCAAAGATATTGAACATCAAAATCGACAAGTGTTTGATATTCCCGACATAGTTAAAGGACCTCTACAACCCAGACCTACTGATTTTTTGGGAATGTCAAGAATTATCTTTTAAGGAGGCTTTGGTACAGTTCTTAGACGATTATGGGGAGAATGACCATTTGGCATTAGTAACGCAAACTAAAGATGTCCTTATAACTGATGAAATTCTGTGCTACTCTTATCAAATAAATGAAACTTATGTCGTGAAAACAAAAGAAATTGTTTATGAATGTCAACGTGAGAAAGCGGATACGTGGATTATGTTTCATGCTAGCAAAGTGCCACCAACTTCAGTAATTGTAGTTGATGCCTCTGGTACTGAAGATATAATAATTTGGCTGGTTAATTTTCATAAAGTCCCTGAATCTGAAATTTGGTAGGCAGCTTCAGCAACTAAGAAAAAAAGCAATAAAGACCTTAACTGTATCAACTGCACAAAATAAGCATTGAATTTGGGATCCTCATTATGTTTTGCACCATTCTACGCATTTGCAAAACGCCGATTACATCGCAGTTTTCTGCAGTAATGGAAAAGTCAGATCGTTTTAAATTTTTGCAAAAGTCGAAATGTAGACAAACCCTTCGCCTCATTAACAGATGAGGCCCACGTTTTCGTTGACGAAAAAACTGAAATAGTTCCATAGTGCTCTTACCTATGGCATAAAGCAGTGCAAAGATATTAATGATGTAAGGTCTCGTATTTTCCAAACGAATTATTCAGCCAAAACAGATGGTGAACAATTTATGAAAAAAATAAAAAGCTTCAATTCAAATATAATTCCACCACGTTGGAAAACGTTAAAACAGAAAATAAAAAAATAAAATAAGCACAGTTTATGTAGCCTATGTTCTATGTGGCTTAATGCCGCGGAATCTTTTTGTGTAAAACTAAAGCCTGAACCTTGTGGGAAATACGTAATGGCTATATAAAGCCAATCTTCAGCGTCCCAACACTCTTACAAGTTCACGAAATTTTATGGGCTATGGACAGGGATAGTAATGACAACAATCCCTCAGAATCTGATTTCAATATTTCAACTTTTGATGCATCAGATTCTGAATAACTACTAGTATCTGAAATCTTTGTGTTTCAAATTGTACAATAAATCACATTGCTTCTGTTACAAAAAAATGTGTTAAACATATTTTAAAATGTTGATTTATTTTCTTCATTTATTAATCCTATTTTATACGTAAATAGGTAAACTCCGGAAGATAAGTGAATATTCCTTATTTTTACTATACCGTGCGTTTCATTCAGTGGAAGTTATTTCATGCTCCGAAACGCCAAGCACTGAGTGCAGATTTGCGTTATGAGGATATCTCTACATTCCATATTTACAATGCACAGTGCGTTTGTAAGTACGAGCCAGTCGCTTGGCAGCGCTTGCAAGGGATACACAGTTACACAGAGAAGTGAGCACGTGCAGTCTCTTTTACTCGGCAACTGTCACACACACAACAGTTAGTCTGCGTCTTTCTCTACCGCATGTGGGTTTGTCTATTCAGTGTTTCTCTGACACACCACGCTCTCGTACTGAGTTATTGCAACTTAAAACTGCGACAGCCCAATGATAAGCCCACATTTGCTAAGGCAGCCCTATACCATCGTGTTAGAAATAAAATTATTTATACACTCCTGGAAATGGAAAAAAGAACACATTGACACCGGTGTGTCAGACCCACCATACTTGCTCCGGACACTGCGAGAGGGCTGTACAAGCAATGATCACACGCACGGCACAGCGGACACACCAGGAACCGCGGTGTTGGCCGTCGAATCGCGCTAGCTACGCAGCATTTGTGCACCACCGCCGTCAGTGTCAGCCAGTTTGCCGTGGCATACGGAGCTCCATCACAGTCTTTAACACTGGTAGCATGCCGCGACAGCGTGGACGTGAACCGTATGTGCAGTTGACGGACTTTGAGCGAGGGCGTATAGTGGGCATGTGGGAGGCCGGGTGGACGTACCGCCGCATTGCTCAACACGTGGGGCGTGAGGTCTCCACAGTACATCGACGTTGTCGCCAGTGGTCGGCGGAAGGTGCACGTGCCCGTCGACCTGGGACCGGACCGCAGCGACGCACGGATGCACGCCAAGACCGTAGGATCCTACGCAGTGCCGTAGGGGACCGCACCGCCACTTCCCAGCAAATTAGGGACACTGTTGCTCCTGGGGTATCGGCGAGGACCATTCGCAACCGTCTCCATGAAGCTGGGCTACGGTCCCGCACACCGTTAGGCCGTCTTCCGCTCACGCCCCAACATCGTGCAGCCCGCCTCCAGTGGTGTCGCGACAGGCGTGAATGGAGGGACGAATGGAGACGTGTCGTCTTCAGCGATGAGAGTCGCTTCTGCCTTGGTGCCAATGATGGTCGTATGCGTGTTTGGCGCCGTGCAGGTGAGCGCCACAATCAGGACTGCATACGACCGAGGCACACAGGGCCAACACCCGGCATCATGGTGTGGGGAGCGATCTCCTACACTGGCCGTACACCTCTGGTGATCGTCGAGGGGACACTGAATAGTTCACGGTACATCCAAACCGTCATCGAACCCATCGTTCTACCATTCCTAGACCGGCAAGGGAACTTGCTGTTCCAACAGAACAATGCACGTCCGCATGTATCCCGTGCCACCCAACGTGCTCTAGAAGGTGTAAGTCAACTATCCTGGCCAGCAAGATCTCCGGATCTGTCCCCCATTGAGCATGTTTGGGACTGGATGAAGCGTCGTCTCACGCGGTCTGCACATCCAGCACGAACGCTGGTCCAACTGAGGCGCCAGGTAGAAATGGCATGGCAAGCCGTTCCACAGGACTACATCCAGCATCTCTACGATCGTCTCCATGGGACAATAGCAGCCTGCATTGCTGCGAAAGGTGGATATACACTGTACTAGTGCCGACATTGTGCATGCTCTGTTGCCTGTGTCTATGTGCCTGTGGTTCTGTCAGTGTGATCATGTGATGTATCTGACCCCAGGAATGTGTCAATAAAGTTTCCCCTTCCTGGGACAATGAATTCACGGTGTTCTTATTTCAATTTCCAGGAGTGTATTTTATGCATGAGTGTACAAGTAAATTCGATGAGGGTAATTTACTATTACACGTTTACGTGTTTGTACATGGCCACCTTTCTTTATTGCCTGGAAAAGAAGGCAACCTTACCTTGGCGTTTTATGTACATCTTCTACTCTTTATTGTCTGTATTTTTTAAGAAACTGCGTAAGGGTGCATATAAAAAAATCTAACAATTCTTAATTAAAAATATATGTGCAGTAATGCAGGGTGGTAACCCTAGTTCGTTTTGTTTATGAATACATCATAACGTATAGGGCATATGAAGGGCTTATTTCAATAGTGATACAAGTCCATTTTTGTTCATTGTGAGATACAGAGTCCTAAAGTTAAATGAGTGCTGAAAAATCTGCAATTGAGATTCCAGAAATATTTAAGCATATGGCTTCTTGCTAGAGATGAACCTTTATTTCTGTTTGTTTGGATCATTAATTGCAGGAGCATTATAGGCAGAAAAGTGGAGGTAATGGCCTCATACCACTATTGAAATAAGCGCTTCATATATGCTGTAAGGAAACTCAATGAGGTAAGGTCGGTTTAAGCCGGGATCTTAGAGTAGTATACAGGAAATGTTTCCGTACTTTTCGCATATCGTCATACTATTTCATTAATAAGTTAGTAATTTCCTACGAAATTACAATTTTTGTGAAAAGACCGTATGAGAACTTGAATGGTGCGTCTTCGACAGTTGGAACTCGGTGCCTGGAAATCTAACGGGTATGAGCAGCGCTCCCAAAGCAGTTAATGAACTCAGTTAGGTAGGCTGTAAGTTGTACAGCATCTGTGAAAGGTCGTGTGTTTTCTTTGAGTGCCGAGGTTTGATCGTCTGCAAGCAATGCTCGTGGTTCGTACATACCAGCCGCCTGGCTCCACAGTTTAGATATGTGGAGTAGTTTATCTGTGTGCCTAAGGTCCCGGAATTTCAGGAAATACTAATAGGTTTGTCGAGCAAAATAGTTTACCATCATTTTGCTCGTCAGTTACGACAGGTGCATGACAATTACGATAGGAACTCAGCATTACATCCACATCCGGACCGTAGATGCCTATACGGGGCGTTAGAAATGTAGCAGGACACAGGATGCTCCACTGATCAATTCGAGGTAGGGAACCTGGTGTTGGAAAAGGCAGCTTAAGGATAGAATACTTGTCTATCGCTTTGTGTAGCATTACTGTTTTCCAACTGTTTTACAACTAACATGGGTACAAGTTCACTCGTACTGTGCTATATATTTACGTGTACATTCTTTATTTCCTGCGAGGAAACAAGGAGAACGAGCCTAATTACCAGGAAGTCATGATGCAGGTTTTCTTTACTTTTCTTGTCCATAAGGCGGCTCTGTTGTATTCTATTTACATCGTCTCAAGACAGAAAGTGCTATGAATAATCGACAGGCCCGTTCATCACTGATTGCTATTCAGAGACGTACAATATAATACGATGGAGAGATTTAGCGGCACCGTTACGGTATTTCCTGGTCGCTGGAGTGGAAAGGGAGTTTCTATTCCATGGCCTGCAAGGTCATCTGACCTGAATTTCCTTGGTTATTTCATATGGGGATACTTAAAGTCACTTGTCTACGAGACCCCAGTGGATACGAAGCTGGAATTAGTTGCCATAATTGAAGCTGCCTGTGATGCGATTCGAAACACACCAGATATATTTGTCAGGTGCGTCAAAATTTTGTTCGCCAATGTCATACTTGCATTGTGGTTGACAGCAATAGGTTTCAGCACATTTTGTAAGATACAGTACAAATGGTACGTTCATTGTGTCAGTGATGGCATTTGCAGGTAAATAATGTAAACAGAACAGTACACAGTAATGCCATTTTATTCCTATTATCTCCCTAAGCTGGCCTCTCCTACCCCAGGTTCCCTACCTCAAATTGTTCAAGGGGGAGCATCCTCTATGTCCCGTTAAATTGTTGCACACTCTTACCCAGACACCTTGTATGTCACCGTTAAGAAAATTTTTGATGTTTTACTGGCTTGTTCCATTACTATACGGACCCACGGACCCACTCTCGCTCGCCTTCAGTTTTCCACATTTGACTTCTGTATTGGTCTACGTTCCATAACTGGGTTTGTGTTTTTTTCTTTCTCTTATTGGCCGAGCGCTGTTTTGGGTCACTAAGCCAAAGTATCTCTACAGTGTTTTTGCACTCATTTAAGTGCGTTCTCACTTTTTAAGTGTGCGATACTTCGTGTAGCCGGCCACGGTGGTCTCGCGGTTCTAGGCGCGCCGTCCGGAACTGTGCGACTGCTACGGTCGCAGGTTCGAAAGCTGCCTCGGGCATGGATGTGTGTGATGTCCTTAGGTTGGTTAGGTTTAAGTAGTTCTAAGTTCTAGGGGACTGATGACCACAGCAGTTGAGTCACATAGTGCTCAGAGCCATTTGAACCATTTTTGATACTTCGCGTAAATGTTTTCATTTGTCTCTACGAAACTTCAAATACACTGTCTGAAGCACCCGGAAAACTTGCCGATATCAACGTTACTTCGTTCGCTTCTACAGCACTAGGGCATAGAGAAATGATTAGGGTTGTAAATTTCTGCGACAGGTAGAATGGAATGTATTAGTGTTGTGATTCTTGAGTTTCTTCCGGCATATTTGATAATCAAAATATCCACGGGTGTACTGCCGGTCTACAGTGTCCAACGGGCACAATATTTCGGCAATCATACATGTCGCCATCATCAGGTGAACTGACGGACTGAGCTCCTGTGAACGTGTCGGCACGGAGATCCGTACGCTATGTGTTGTTCGTGTTCAGCGTTGTTACTAGTTCCGGTAGGATATGCGGTATAACCAGCGTGAACAACGTCCGATGTTGACTGGTGGCTGTGAAGGGCATAGACATGCCGAGTACTCGTGTGAGATAGCGTTGTCAGCAGTTGACAGATGATGGAAAGGGCCTCATCGTGGTCTCCATGTCGCTTGCTAGTCGAATTGTGCAATATCCAAAGGTTTTGGGCATTCTGATGTGTCAGTGCCCCGATGTTGGACTGTTTGGGAACGTGAGGGCAAGCATAATTGCCGCTTACGTTGCGGTCGATCACGTTTCACCACCACAAAAAATAATAGCCAATATTGTGCACCAACCACAGTGTAACACCCTCACATCTCTGCCTGCCGTCCGAGAACAGGTAACATACTTTTTGCACCATTCGTCAGCAGCTAACAAAAACTTGACTACGAATTACCACCCAATGCGTAGGCTTGAAGTCTGACAGTACAACGATAGGTCATGGACATCCAGCGTCCTCATGTGTTACCTCTGTTGCGACAGTATTGTGATGCCATTTTTCAACAGGGCAATGTCCATCCACACAGGATTTGTGCCTCTATGAACTGTCTGTGTGATGTTGAGGTACTCCTGTGGCCATCCACAACACCAGATCTGTCCCTTATACAACACAGAATGTCTGTGGGCCCTGATCACCCCAATGCCAGTATACGGGATATCAATTACATGTCTGCATCTACATCTACAACTATGTAGACACTGCGCAAGCCACCGTACGGTGCGTGGTGGAGGGTACGCTGCACCATAACCAGTCATTTCCTCTCCCATTCCACTGACAAACATAGAGAGGGAAAAACGACTTTCTACAGGCCTCCGTATAAGCCATAATTTCTCGTATCTTGTCTTCTTAGTCCATATGCCCAATGTATATAAGCGGTAGAAGAATCTTTCGGCAGTCAGCTTCAAATGCCAGTTCTCTAAATTTCCTCAACAGTGTTCGTCGAAAAAAACGTTGCTTTCTCTCCAGGGATTTCCATTTGAGTTCCTGAAGCATCTCCTTAACACTTACGTGTTATTCGAAGCTACCAGTAACACATTTAAAAGCTAGCCTCTGAATTACTTCGATGTCTTCCTTCAGTCCGACCTGATGCGGATCCCAAACACTCTAGCATCAGCATCCTATATGCGGTCTCCTTCAAAGGTGAACCACTCTTCTCTCAATAAACCGAAATGGACCATTCGCCTTTCCTACCACAATTCTCACAGTGCTCGTTCCACCGCACATCGCTCTGCAACTTTACTTCCACATATCTAAACGACTTAGCTGTGTCAAGCAGGACACTAGCAATAGTGTATCCGAACATTACAGGTTTGTTCTCCCTACTCATCCGCGTTAACTTACATTTTTCCACATTTAGAGGTAGCTGCCATTCATTACACCAATTACAGATTTTGTTTAAGTCTTCTTGGATCTTCCTACAGTCACTCAACTTCGACACCTTACCGCACATCACGGCATCATCAACAAACAACCGCACATTAATGCCCACCCTGTCCGCGAAATCATTTACGTATCTAGAGAACAGTAGCGGTCCTATCACACTTCCCTGAATCTACACCTGACGTTACTCTTGTCGCTGCTAAACATTCGAGGAGAAAAAGCTGGGTTTATTACATAAGAAGTCTTATAGCCACTCAGATATTTGTGAACTTATTCCATATGGTCGTTCCTTAACAATCTGTAGTGGGGCACCGTGTCAAACACTTTCCAGAAATCTATAAATTTGGAATCTATCTGTTGCCTTTATCCATAGTTCGCAGTATATCATGCGAGAAAAGGGCAAGTTGAGTTTCGCACTAGCGATGCTTTCTAAAACCATGCTCATTCGTAGTCGTAAACTTCTCAGTCTCAAGAAAGTATGTTATATTCGAACTGAGAATACGTCCAAGGATTCTGCAGCAGCCGGCAGCCGGCAGCCGGTTCTAGGCGCTACAGTCTGGAGCCGCGTGACCGCTACGGTCGCAGGTTCGAATCCTGCCTCGGTTATGGATGTGTGTGATGTCCTTAGGTTAGTTAGGTTTAAGTAGTTCTAAGTTCTAGGGGACTGATAACCACGGATGTTAAGTCCAACATTGCTCAGAGCCATTTGAACCATTTTTGAACTCACCCCAAGTAAGTTTCGTTTCGTTTCCTCTTCCCCTTCTGATCACTCAAAATTTTTGTCAGACAGTGTATATTTCATGTAGTCATGTCCTTAATTTTAACCGTTCTTGGCCACAATCACTGTGGTCCAGCGTGAGGGCAGGGCAATTGAAGCCTGCAGCAGAAAAGAATATGACACCTTAGACAACGGTCAACACAGTCAGCTCGGATAGAAGGGTGATCATTTCATACCACCTCGGCATAGTCAGGTGCCATTTTCACAACGCCATTACATGATGTTGTGTACATAGTTCCACGTAGTCAGCGAGTACGCAACTTTCCCACTAAAGCGCGCCCCGCTAAGCACAACAGCGCAGGCGCAGCGCTCGTCCATCTCCGCACTATGAGATGGCGCTGCTTTAGACACGGACCAAATTCTGCTTCCGCCAATCGGCGTATTAATATGTAACACAGCCAATGAGATTGCTGCTAACGTAGAACCTTTTCTCCGCATGGTTCATACTCGCCCAGTGATACCTGAACGCGCGAGGTATTATAACGAGTGTACAGACCTCCAATTAGTCAGTCTGATTTGTCTGCACCAGTCAGTACCAGTCAGCATTAGTCTGTACCAGTCTATAGTCAAGTTTCAGTGCACACCTAAGAAGATTATCATATTCTTGTACATAGCGATGAAGATAAATGTACAGACACTTTGTCAAGTATCAGAGATATGTGAGAATAAGATTAACGTACCCAGACAAAAGCAACATCAGATTGTCAATAGTAAATAGCATCCAGAATCAAGTTACGTAGTGTCTATGGTTTTTATTATTTTAATAAATGTGTGTGAAAGTTCATCAAGTTCTGTTTAAAGTTGGTTAACGTCAATCTGCTACTCTAAGCATTCAAGTGGCATTTCTATCGTCTGACCTAAAGGCAGAAGATAAACACGACACGATAAGACCACGAGACATATTGCTGACACTCGCCTATTTCGTTAGAGCGACGAGACAAATAATCTGATGGTGTGTGTACCAAAGGTCTTACAGTATGCACACCACATTAATCCCATACTCGTCGCCAATGTGGTGGTACAGGCTAATGCAGACTGGTACAGACTGGTGCAGACAAATGGAGTCTGACTAATCGGAGGTCTGTACACTTGTTATAATACCTCACGCGTTTAGGTATCACTGCACGAGTGTGATCCGTGAGGAGAAAAGGTTCTATGTTAGCAGCAATCTCATTGGCTGCGTTACATATCAATACGCGGATCGGAGGAAGCAGAATTCGGTCCGTCTATAAGACAGCGCCATCTCGTAGTGCGGAGACGGACGAGCGCTGCGCCTGCATTGTTGTGCTTAGCGGGGCGCGCTCTGGTGGGATAGTTGTGTACGCGCTGACTACGCGGAACTATGTACACAACACATCACTATCAGGTACACGTGTAGCTCGAGGCGCACAGGTTTTAAACACCCTGATGCACACTGGAAGCTGAAGAGATGTTAACGGGTAGTGATGTAGACGGTAAGTGTGACCGTTTTTCGCAGAGCTGGGGGAGTCGTGCTCAGCGGACGCCGACTGCTCGCACATCGCCGGGGCGCGCTGCGGCGTCACGGACAGCTCCCGAAGCGCCACCTGCCACTGCGGGCCGCGCTGGGCGCCCGACCCCGTCAACAACTTCTGCCGACTCGGTGAGTGCCTCTTCTCTCCGTAACAAAAACACGCTTCGTCAGCCACACTTTGGCCCGTTCACCGGCTCAGACGTCTCGCTACATTTTCGAACGTGTTTTATGATCTATTACGAATTTTATGGAGTCCAAAAATCTCCTCATATAAAATTCAAATGGTTGAAACCAAGACAATATTGAAGAAGAATCACAAGGATCCTACGAGCCGAGTGCTGCAAAAAACAGCAGAACTTTTATCAAATAGTTCTCTACCGAAGGAGGTCATCAAGAGACTGAAACCAAACAGTTCAGTTTAATAAGTCACGACTGCAAAATACTAACACGAATTCCTTTCAGACGAATGGAAAAACTAGTAGAAGCTGACCTTGGGGTAGATCAGTTTGGATTCCGTATAAAGATTGAAACACGTGAGGCAATACTGACCCTACGACTTGTCTCAGAAGCTATATTGAGGAAAAGCAAACCCACGTTTCTAGCATTTATAGACTTAGAGAAAGCTTTAGACAATGTTGACTGGAATACTCTCTTTCAAATGCTGAAGGTGGCAGGGGTAAAATACAGGGAGCGAAAGGCTATTTACAATTTGTACAGAAACCAGACGGCAGTCATAAGAGTCGAGGGACACGAAAGGGAAGCAGTAGTTGGGAAGCGATTGAGACACGGTTGCAGCCTCTCCCCAATGTTATTCAATCTGTATATTGAGCAAGCAGTGAAGGAAACAAAAGAAAAATTCGGAGTAGGTATTAAAATCCATGGAGAAGAAATAAAAACTTTGAGGTTTGCCGATGACATTGTAATTCTGTCAGAGACAGCAAAGGACTTGGAAGAGCAGTTGAACGGAATTGGTCAGTCTCTTGAAAGGAGGGTATAAGATGAACATCAGCAAAAGCAAAACGAGGATAATGGAATGTAGTCGAATTAAGTCGGGTGATGCTGAGGGAATTAGATTAGGAAATGAGACACTTAAAGTAGTAAAGGAGTTTTGCTATTTGGTGAACAAAATAATTGATGATGGTCGAAGTAGAGAGGATATAAAATGTAGACTGGCAATGGCAAGGAAAGCGTTTCTGAAGAAGAGAAATTTGTTAACATCGAGTATAGATTTAAGCGTTAGGAAGTCGTTTCTGAAAGTATTTGTATGGAGTGTAGCCATGTATATAAGTGAAACATGGACGATAAATAGTTTGGACAAGAAGAGAATAGAAGCTTTTGAAATGTGGTGCTACAGAAGAATGCTGAAGATTAGATGGGTAGATCACATAACTAATGGGGAGGTATTGAATAGGATTGGGGAGGAGAGAAATTTGTGGCACAACTTGACCAGAAGAAGGGATCGGTTGGTAGGACATGATTTGAGGCATCAAGGGATCACCAATTTAGTACTGGCGTACAGCGTGGAGGGTAAAAATCGTAGAGGGAGACCAAGAGGTGAATACACTAAGCAGATCCAGAAGGATGTAGGCTACAGTAGGTACTGGGAGATGAAGAAGCCTGCACAGGATAGAGTAGCATGGAGAGCTGCATCAAACCAGTCTCAGGACTGAAGACCACAACAACGACAACAAGATCCACTAGGAAAATGTACCGATACGCCCAATTGTGGGTAACGTTGGAGCAGCCACTTACGACCCAGCAAAATTTTTGGCATCTTTGCTCAAACCAGTGTTAGGCGTGCGTGCAGTGATTTATCAGCCGGTTTCAGTCACTACAGCTGCAAAGTAACGACTTATTGATCAGTCTTGATGTGGTTTCCCTTTTCAAAAAGTTGCCTCTTGTGGACTCACTACACCTCATTGAAAATATGTTTTGTGCTGACATTACAGCGTTGTTTGAGCACACTCTCTGCTCTACATATTTTATATTTAACAACGAATTTTTCGAACAATTTGACGGTGTCGCTATGGGATGTCCTTTGTCTTCCCTGGTGGCCAGTCTTTTCATGGAAGATTTTGAGGAGAGAGCACTCGACTCTGCCACTTTTAAACCGGCAGTATTTTGGCTATACGTTCATGACACACTTATAGAGTGGCGTCATGGTTTGGACCGTCTCCAAGAAATTTTACGTCACATGAACTCCATACATGAAAACATAAAGTTTAGCATGGAGATGGAGAAAGACGGTTGCTTCCCATTTTTATACGTCTTGGTGCGACGTAAGAGTGATGGCACACTTGGTCACTTGGTGTACGGAAAGCCCACTCATACAGACCTGTATCTGTAAGCTACTAGTTGCCACCATCCAGCACAAACAATGGGCGTTGTCAAAACCTTACTCCACCCTGCCCATACCACCTCTGACGCCGGCCGTCTTCAAGCGGAACTGGAACACCTGAAAAAAGTATTTCTGAAGAATGGCTTTTCAACTAGGCAAGCGAACAGAGTGATGCAGACATACAAACGACGGATCAAGTAAGAAGAAGAGGCCTTCAGGTCGACTGCTTATCTACCATTTATTGGGAATATTTCTTCACAGATAGGCAGAATATTGAGAAAGTATCAAGTGAGAGTCATCTTTCGGCCTCCTTCCAAACTTCCATCACTGATGGGATCCGTTAAAGACGACTTGGGCCTGCGTAACTCAGGTGTTTACAAGATTCCGTGCGAATGAGGCAAATCATATACAGGGTGAGTCACCTAACATTACCGCTGGATATATTTCGTAACCACATCAAATACTGACGAATCGATTCCACAGACCGAACTTGAGGAGAGGGGCTAGTGTAATTGGTTAATACAAACCATAAAAAAATGCACGGAAGTATGTTTTTTAACACAAACCTACGTTTCTTTTAAATGGAACCCAGTTAGTTTTGTTAGCACATCTGAACATACACTCCTGGAAATTGAAATAAGAACACCGTGAATTCATTGTCCCAGGAAAGGGAAACTTTATTGACACATTCCCGGGGTCAGATACATCACATGATCACACTGACAGAACCACAGGCACATAGACACAGGCAACAGAGCATGCACAATGTCGGCACTAGTACAGTGTATATCCACCTTTCGCAGCAATGCTGGCTGCTATTCCCCCATGGAGACGATCGTAGAGATGCTGGATGTAGTCCTGTGGAACGGCTTGCCATGCCATTTCCACCTGCCGCCTCAGTTGGACCAGCGTTCGTGCTGGACGTGCAGGCCGCGTGAGACGACGCTTCATCCAGTCCCAAACATGCTCAATGGGGGACAGATCCGGAGATTTTGCTGGCCAGGATAGTTGACTTACACCTTCTAGAGCACGTTGGGTGGCACGGGATACATGCGGACGTGCATTGTCCTGTTGGAACAGCAAGTTCCCTTGCCGGTCTAGGAATGGTAGAACGATGGGTTCGATGACGGTTTGGATGTACCGTGCACTATTCAGTGTCCCCTCGACGATCACCAGAGGTGTACGGCCAGTGTAGGAGATCGCTCCCCACACCATGATGCCGGGTGTTGGCCCTGTGTGCCTCGGTCGTATGCAGTCCTGATTGTGGCGCTCACCTGCACGGCGCCAAACACGCATACGACCATCATTGGCACCAAGGCAGAAGCGACTCTCATCGCTGAAGACGACACGTCCCTCCATTCACGCCTGTCGCGACACCACTGGAGGCAGCCCGCACGATGTTGGGGCGTGAGCGGAAGACGGCCTAACAGTGTGCGGGACCGTAGCCCAGCTTCATGGAGACGGTTGCGAATGGTCCTCGCCGATACCCCAGGAGCAACAGTGTCCCTAATTTGCTGGGAAGTGGCTGTGCGGTCCCCTACGGCACTGCGTAGGATCCTACGGTCTTGGCGTGCACCTGTGCGTCGCTGCGGTCCGGTCCCAGGTCGACGGACACGTGCACCTTCCGCCGACCACTGGCGACAACATCGATGTACTGTGGAGACCTCACGCCCCACGTGTTGAGCAATTCGGCGGTACGTCCACCCGGCCTCCCACATGCCCACTATACGCCCTCGCTCAAAGTCCGTCAACTGCACATACGGTTCACGTCCACGCTGTCGCGGCATGCTACCAGTGTTAAAGACTGCGATGGAGCTCCGTATGCCACGGCAAACTGGCTGACACTGACGGCGGCGATGCACAAATACTGCGTAGCTAGCGCGATTCGACTGCCAACACCGCGGTTCCTGGTGTGTCCGCTGTGTCGTGCGTGTGATCATTGCTTGTACAGCCCTCTCGCAGTGTCCGGAGCAAGTATGGAGGGTCTGACACACCGGTGTCAATGTGTTCTTTTTTCCATTTCCAGGAGTGTATAAACAAATACGTAATCAGTGCCGTTCGTTGGATTGTAAAATGTTAATTACTTCCGGAGATATTGTAACCTAAAGTTGACGCTTGAGTACCACTCCTCCGTTGTTCGATCGTGTGTATCGGAGAGCACCGAATTACGTAGGGATCCAAAGGGAACGGTGATGGACCTTAGGTACAGAAGAGACTGGAACAGCACATTACATCCACATGCTAACACCTTTTTATTGGTCTTTTTCACTGACGCAAGCGTCGACTCCTAACCATCAGCACACTGATTGGTTGCAATCTCCCGGAACCGCCAGAGATTACCACTCTTCCTCCACTACACCTCTAAGGGACAGCTATGCTGTATGGTGTTGATACTGGTTGCAGAATATCTTTCCAAAGTTTCAGCAGTGACAAGTTCGCGATTTACTGAAAGAAAATTATTGAAATATTGAAAGTTGGCAATGAAAGGGATACTTACAAGCTGACGAGGATGGCGCATTGATAAGACACTAGACTAGTACTCGTGAAGACTACAGCTCAAATCCCAATGCTGCCATCCAGATATTTTTGCTACCATTTCGCTACATCGATTACGGTGAATGTCATGAGAGTTCCTTTGTAAGGACACGGTCGATGCGGTCCTCTTATTTCCTTAAGAAAACGCTTAATGGGTAAGGCTATGAATACATTTTACAGCTTTGTGTATTGTGTACACTAGTGGAAAAGTGCGGAGACAACGAATCGTCCTATCTATCAACATGGTAATAAACCATCATAAAGCAACATCTTTGAGGCAATGGTTTGTGTACAATAACGCTCCTGAAGTGGACTGCTGTGTCCAAAGTCCCAACCTAAACCCAATGGAACATCTTAGGCGTAAGTCCCCAACGTCCATCTCTACCTTCTCTGGTTTCGGCACTTGAGGAAGAATTGGCTGCCATTCCTCCATAGACGTTCAGACAACTCACTGAAAGTGTCCTCAGCAGTCTTCAAGATGTCATAAAGGTGAAGGGTGGACACACCACATGTAAGGTGTCCGGGCAGTTTTGATCAGATAGTGTACTATAGATAAAAGAACATGATAGGACGGTATATTGTATCAAGATGTGTAAATTGAATGTATGCCAGTATCGATCATAGGTATTTCGACGAAGACTGATTGGTACCCGAAGAACAACAGCGGAGATGGTCCCGTGTCTTGTGGCGATTTTCGATAACACCTATCTACACGCCAAAGTTTCTCTGATTGAGACAGTGTATTTTGCAAAACACATTCTAGTAGCTCAAAGATGAAGTTACTAGTAGCATTATTTGTTGTAAGAAAGACGCCTGGGAGCTGTTTTTGTCTTACAGCCATTGTAAGTTACTAATACTATACCTCTGAATTCCTACAGCCCGCAAGATGAACTACAGCTGCGCCGAGAACGCAAACTGCTTTTCCTTCGGGAATGCCGTCTGTAAGGACTACAAATGCGCCTGCGACGACAGCTTCCGCTTCGTCGAAGAGAGAAATTTCTGCTGGCCAATCAAAGGTAATCTTAAGTGCTTTCTGAAACTGCTCTGTTTTATTAAGAGTGTGGGCAATAAACCAATTTTTTCCTGTCTTCTTGCAATTTAAATTACATCGAGTTTAAAACACAGTAAATTATGTGACTTCCGTGTTGGAAGAAGAACGTAGATCTATGACGCAGGCAACTCTTATGTTGCAGAATTCTCTGTCTATATCTGCACTGTTGCAGTATACTGCTGTGCTTCATGGTCACGTCAGATCGGTTTTACTTGTATTCGTTGAAAATACTCGTAAGTCTTCAACAACACAGTATGTGGGTGACAACGCATCGCTGACGGTCACCGGATATCGCATCGTTGTTTAGAATGACGTCTCTAACACACAGGGAGTTTCTCGAGATGCAGTAAATACAGGACCTCACAGTGTATAGTAGCTAACTGTCGAAAATATTTTTAAAAAAATTTGTGTAAGTATGCGATACGTTTCAATATTTTGCACGAAAAGACATGCTACTTTCGTAATAGTGCACAGATTTAAGAGCGAATTCTTAATTCATAAAGCAAAGTGAATAATTTATCGTATTTACGGTTTTCAAACATTTCACCGCTGACATTAATGTTGAGCCCGTACGCAATCCTTTTTGTTTCTTACTTATTTCCAGCCAAATACCTCATTTGATACTCATCCCATAGCCTCCTTCAAGTATGCTCAGTAGAATTTCTATGACTATTTTGGCTCATTTTTTCTAGGTCATGAAGTAGTAATTTGTTTACATCTCATTACCAAGGTCACTGACCTCAGAAGCAGAGTTGGCGGCGTCCATACCCCCTCCTTCATCACGTGATAAACACAGCCATCACATTGCAAGCTACACATCCTCCCCTCCCCATGTCCCATACTCGCCCCCATCTCAAAAGAACCACATTGATTTATTAAAAATTAAACAACGAATCAAAAATTCAGGATAGCGGAAATAGCCCAGATGTGTTAGTGGGAAACTAAAAGCCCTTTCACCGCCCCGTCCTTCTCGTTCCATCGAATCACAGCGAAATATTGAGATGAAATACCCTATAAATAAAGAAATATAAAAAATCCATCATTGTAGAACTACATCAGTTGTGCTCTACACTTCTAGCCAGTTATAATCTAGTGTTAAAATGAAGTGTAAAATTGCCATTTAGATGCATTATTTCCATAATATTTACGTAAAGTTGCATAAGCAAACGCACTGCATAATGTACCAATTCCCTCCCCTACCCTGCAATAAGAACCTAATGTTTTAGCCACCAATAAAACGAAAGAGCTAAGCCCCATTTTGGCTACGCTCATAAACATCCTAATCATTTACCAAAAAGTTCTGTTTGCAAGATTTACAAATGTAAAATGGGGCCAAAAATATCTTCAGATATATTTACACTACTGACTACAAAAATTCATTTACGGACCGGTTCACCAGTTTCACATCTGTGACTTTTTTCTTTATTGCTATTTCAATTCCCCCCTCCCCCCTCAACGGGGGCGGGCTGTCAGCAGATAAAAACTGCCAAAGATTACACAAACCGTAATTGCAGATGGTTAAAATCTATAAAAGTTCACAAAAAATATGTTTTTCTAATCAATAGATAGGTGGATGATAATGGTGATTTTGAGATAAAAACAAATGACAATAAAAGAAGATTTTGTAAAATACACATAGATGGGAAGTAGAAGTTGTTTTTAAAACTCGTTTGACGATTTTTATTACAGTTAAAATATAAAAATTAAGAATGTGAATGATGCCATGGTGTAATGGTGATGCTAGGATACACAGGAAGAAACCATCATGATGAAGGTACAATGATGAGTATGATTAGGGTGCAGGTATGATTAAAAGTCACCAAGTTCGATGAAGGAGGAAGAAGAAAATGGGAGTATGGTGTGAGGGGGAGCGTTGTGATTATGGTTAGGTAGGGGGTTATAACTCTGGACGGATTTCATTGTTGGGGAGAGAAAGTTGGTTAAAATTCCGGCGGGGGAGGATGGATAAAGCATGGACGTGCATGGAAGGTAAAATGTGGATGTGATAGTGCAACAGGGAATCTAGATACGTTATTGGTGGTTGGGAAACTGAGTGTTGGGACTGTGTTCTGCGATTAATGTATTAGATCTGAAGATTCTCTAGAAACAGAATATGGTGTGGGAAGTGGATGAATTGGTACAGGATGCTAGATAGGGAAGATAGGGGATGCAGAAGGCGAGGTGAAGGGTACTTTTTTTTAGTATTTCAAGGGACTATAGAATTTAGGCGAGGCAGACATCCAGGCAACGTGGGTGTAGATTAAGATGGGATGCATGAGGGACTTATGTGTGTGGATAATGGTAGAAGGATGTAGACATCAGGTGCGACCTGTCAGTAGTTTCCGTATCTTAAGCTCTGTATAGGATGATAAGGAGATGTGCATTCAACGTTAGTTTTCTGTCAAGAGTTATCTCTAAATACTTTTGTGTGTTACTCAGAGGGGGAGACGGTAACCTGGAAGACGGAAGCGCCAAGTGGTGCGACCCAAGATGGTGGCTTGGCTTTCGTGTGCATGTACTTCGAGTTTCCACATGTTACACCACTCGATTAGAAGTTGGAGTGAGGCATCGAAGAGTTGAATGGTATGATGAGTGGATAGGTCGACGTTGTCGACAGCATATTGCAGAAGGTATGTTGGGGCTGGCGCTTTTGGAAATGTCTGCAGAGTACAGCATGTAAAGGAGAGGTGAAAGGACAGAGCATTGAGGCACGTCTGCAACAAGGTGGAGGATGTGAGAGCAGGCATGGTTGATTGTCACATATGTAGGACAGTGTTGAAGGAAGGATCCTATTAGGTGGGCATCGTTAAGTAGGAATGCATAGGTTTGTAGTTTGAAGATCAGGGCAGAATCCCATACCCAAGAGAAGACTTTTTGGATATCAAGGGAGACAAATATGGCGGACTTCAATTTATTCAATTGATGTGAAAACAGGTGACTAAGGTAAAGAATTTGGTCGTCGATGTAATAGTTGGGACAAAAGCAACACTTGGTATTGGGAATGGGTAGGTGGGTTGTAAGATGCTGATGGATTCGATGAGTAAGAATAGTTTTAAAAATTTTGCTGGAAACTGATCCGAGGCTGCAGGGTTGATATGCTGATGTTTGCGACGGTGACTCATCAGGTTTCAGGAAGAGGAGAACTTTAGATGTTTTCCACTGCTCTTGGTAAGAAATTGTGTACAGAGTGGTATTGTAAAGGTGTGAAGGATGGCAAAGGTTTCATGATAGGCTCTGGGACTTTCCTTGAGGTGGCGATAGGTAATTGTATCATGACTAGCCGCTGTGTTTTGCTTTTTAGCGAGTGTTTGTGTAATATCGTCAGCCTATACTGGTGTGTTTAGTTCTGCTCATGGAGTGCTGTGTAAGTACTGGGAGTATGGTATGAGAGGTACATACATGTGGTACATACACGTAAGAGTCCATGGTGTAATCAAAGTTAGGATGATGTGGGATGGTGAATATCTCTTCCAAGAGGGATGCGAAGCGGTTGGCTTTGGTGAGGTTGCCTAGAAATGTCTGTTGCTATGTAGAATTGGATAAGTGGGAGTGGGTTTTTTCTGGAGAGTCTATGAAATTATTTCCAATACTTTGTAGAGTTTATAGGTGTTTTGTTCAGTTTAGTGCTGTCATATGCCAGTCCTGACGACATTTGGCTTGTAAGTAATTGTGAACATATCGCTAGAACTGTCAGAGCAGTATGAGCGAGTCTCAGTCGCGAGTAGGAAGGAATTCTATGTATGCACGAAGAGTTTTCGAAACAGGGCAATAGCAGGTGGAGGAGGAGTTGGACGGTCGTAGGAGAGAGTTTAGAGTGGGGTATGGTTGGAAATGGCATCCGCGATATGTTTAGATTAATGCATTGTTTGTGAAGGTAGTTTTGGTGCAGTGACAACAGGTAAGTGTATTTCTGTAATGTTCTGCCAGGTGATCACTGTATTGTAAGCATCGCCGGAATTATACACTTGTTTAGTGTATCAAGTTGCTTCTACAGAATCCTTCCTGAGGTAAACCAAAGCCCCATTTTGATTAGTGTGTCAGTGGTCTTAGGTGATTCTGAGAACACACATATTATGAAGCAAAGTCCATTACCAATTTGAACGCGGAGTGTCTTGCATACATTGACTCTTGGTTGCGATATCATGTAAGATCTCTTCTTCCGTGTACTCTAGGTTGATTTTTCGATCCATGCTGTGAATGTGACGGGTAAGCGAGGAGGTTGGGGCTGGTTAGGTGGAGGGTTTGTAAGGTCCGTAATGGTAGCATTTCCTTCAAAAGAGGGGATAACTCGGAGGAGGGATGAATGGGAACCGACAGTTTTAATGATGATGGAATCTCTCATAGGGATGAGTTGCCGGATTTTGCGTTGCTGGTATGTAGCACTGAATGTGAGCTAGGCTTGTCTTTGGATTGAGAAATGTGGGCTGACATCTGCTGTTCTGAGATGATTTCAGCCTGCATGTCATTGGTATCTGGGAGAGTTAGCTGGGTTCTCTTAGTTTCACACTGACGATCACTGGTACTCGGCCTTTTATTTTAATTATAGTTTTGGTTGGGTGTGGGAGGGAGGTTGCGGGATGACTGTATGTAGGGAATGTTTACCTGCTGGTGTCGTTGAATGAGCCATAGCTGGTATGTGAATCGCTACTGGGGAAATTTAGAGCACCAGCATTTGAGGCTGACTGCAGTACAATTTTACTGCCGCCAACTTATATTTCGCGTAAAGACCACAAAGATCAGATAAGAGAGATTAGGGCTCGTACAGAGGCATACAGGCAGTCATTTTTCCCTCGTTCTCTCTGGGAGTGGAATAGGGGGAGAAGATGCTAGTTGTGGTACGAGGTACCCTCCCCCACGCACCGTATGGTGGATTGCGGGGTATGTGTGTAGATGTAGATGATATCGGGGCTGCTCCTGTTGATGGTAGACAGTTCTCATTCCAAGATCAGATCTAACCTTTCCACGGTAAAATACAAGGGAAGCATACAAACAAATTGACATTCTAGATGTAATTAGTTAGGTGTACTAATGATGAAGATGCTGTATCACTATGAACATAAAATTAGTTGACCGCTAATTATCTGGACCTAATCGAAATCAACAGCTGCATTCACGCTCTGAAACGTTTGTCAGTTGGAAATGAAGACTCGCTGCAAGCGTATTTCCTATACTCAACAGCAATATATGGTAAAAAAAAAGCACGAGACATACACACATTCACACAACCTCACAACCACACACATCTCACACAACACCATTTCAGGACGGAAGGAAGGTGTTTTTATCACTTAAACTACGACGCAATTTTAGGAAGGAAGGACAAAGATTTTCACTGCAGTACGTATATCACTTATACTGAACAACTACTGCCTTGTTCGTACACACACACACACACACACACACACACACACACACACACACACACATACACAAAGAGGGCGACAGAGACGCAATATCTCCAAAGATGGAGAGTCGATGTCTCGAAAATAAATTTTTTGATACAATTGTTTATCATTTATCGAGCACCAAACATCCAAACACGCACACACACACACACACACACACACACACACACATATATATATATATATATATATATATATATATATATATATATATATATATATATATATATATATACCTGGAAATTGAAATAAGAACACCGTGAATTCGTTGTCCCAGGAAGGGGAAACTTTATTGACACATTCCTGGGGTCATATACATCACATGATCACACTGACAGAACCACAGGCACATAGACACAGGCAACAGAGCATGCACAATGTCGGCACTAGTACAGTGTATATCCACCTTTCGCAGCAATGCAGGCTGCTATTCTCCCATGGAGACGAACGTAGAGATGCTGGATGTAGTCCTGTGGAACGGCTTGCCATGCCATTTCCACCTGCCGCCTCAGTTGGACCAGCGTTCGTGCTGGACGTGCAGACCGCGTGAGACGACGCTTCATCCAGTCCCAAACATGCTCAATGGGGGACAGATCCGGAGATCTTGCTGGCCAGGATAGTTGACTTACACATTCTAGAGCACGTTGGGTGGCACGGGATACATGCGGACGTGCATTGTCCTATTGGAACAGCAAGTTCCCTTGCCGGTCTAGGAATGGTAGAACGATGGGTTCGATGACGGTTTGGATGTACCGTGCACTATTCAGTGTCCCCTCGACGATCACCAGAGGTGTACGGCCAGTGTAGGAGATCGCTCCCCACACCATGATGCCGGGTGTTGGCCCTGTGTGCCTCGGTCGTATGCAGTCCTGATTGTGGCGCTCACCTGCACGGCGCCAAACACGCATACGACCATCATTGGCACCAAGGCAGAAGCGACTCTCATCGCTGAAGACGACACGTCCCTCCATTCACGCCTGTCGCGACACCACTGGAGGCGGGCTGCACGATGTTGGGGCGTGAGCAGTGCGGTCCCCTACGGCACTGCGTAGGATCCTACGGTCTTGGCGTGCATCCGTGCGTCGCTGCGGTCCGGTCCCAGGTCGACGGGCACGTGCACCTTCCGCCGACCACTGGCGACAACATCGATGTACTGTGGAGACCTCACGCCCCACGTGTTGAGCAATTCGGCGGTACGTCCACCCGGCCTCCCGCATGCCCACTATACGCCCTCGCTCAAAGTCCGTCAACTGCACATACGGTTCACGTCCACGCTGTCGCGGCATGCTACCAGTGTTAAAGACTGCGATGGAGCTCCGTATGCCACGGCAAACTGGCTGACACTGACGGCGGCGGTGCACAATTGCTGCGCAGCTAGCGCCATTCGACGGCCAACACCGCGGTTCCTGGTGTGTCCGCTGTGCCGTGCGCGTGATCATTGCTTGTACGGCCCTCTCACAGTGTCCGGAGCAAGTATGGTGGGTCTGACACACCGGTGTCAATGTGTTCTTTTTCCCATTTCCAGGAGTGTATATATATTCACACAAATTGCTTGCTTATCATAATTAACAAATTGTAATTATAGATCTCTATGAAAAATTCGAGCGAAATAAATTGCATTATGCACAGAATGTAATGGGAACAATTGCAAATATTTCTATTGGTGACTGAGGACGGTAAACTGAAAAACGTTACTTCACTATTTACGTTATTTACAGGCTAATTATTGTAGCTATTAGAAGTAATACGGTTTAGGTAATTTAGTACCTCCAAGTACCTGTGGCGGGGGCAGGTCATTAACGTGTATTTTCCCCTGAGCAGCAGGTCAGATGTTGAAGTATGGATACGTGTATGAAAAACAGTTAGTCTATACTTAAAGCCGTGGAACACCTAGTGCTGCCGTTATGACTATGAAGAAAGCATCAGATCATAAAATTTGTGAAGTGTTTGTGAGAAGACTGTTTGATGCAAATAAATAACAACCAACACACTGGTGTGTGCAAATATTATGGTACCACATATAAAGATACCTTCATTTACGCCTATTAAATTCTGTATAAGATTTTGCACACTTGCATTACTTATTAAAATACACACAGAGTGCAATTTGGCACTATTGACAAAGACATTTTCGCTAGTAATACTCATTAACAATGAACGTTTAACTGCTGTACTACACTTGCTAGCCCTATGGACCTTCAAATTAAACATTTCTGTGTCTGAATTGCCTGTATAACTTAATGCAATACTCGTAGCTTGCTTATTTGAACTACTTAAAGAAAACATAGCATAGTAATGATAGTAGTTCGATTTTTGTATCACACATTAAACTCATATAAATTCTTAAAAACTGGTTGCAGACACACGCACATGAACGCTACTGTAGATCTGATTTACAGCTTAAAGTTCCTAGAATTATGTATGTTAACCTCATGACTAAAATTCACCAAGAGTTCGATATTCCTGCCACATTCTGAGCAAATTAAATAATTCTCAACGAAAATTGTATTACTAATTCGTTATTACATTGCGTAAGCAAACGCTCGTTTTACCTTTTCATAGAGACAATATTTTTACTCGTTCTATTATTCCATAGCAAATGATGAATAGCTTCCAGTGAAATCCATAGATCGATTTGCAAGCCACTCTACTAACGATTTTTTGTAGTCAGTAACAAAAACATAGTTGATCATATTTTTTGTCTCATTTTACGCAGTTCAAGTATTTTAGAGATGTAAATACTGCCAACATACTTTTTTTACTCAATAAATGTACTATTTTTTAGCATAAACAATATGGGACTACGCTGTAATTGGCTTTCTCATTGTATTGGCAGGTATATTATTGGGCTCCGATTTAAGGATAATGGACGGTGGCAGTACATTATGCAGTGTGTGTGTTTACGCAATTTGACGTAAATATTGTGCAAATAATGCAACTAGGCGGCATTTTGAATTATAACTTTATTGCTAACTCTGACTGGCTGGTGAGGAGATGGATGGAGCTTGGGATTTATACTACAATTAATTTCATTCCGACACCTTGTATTTTTTAAGTTTATTTATTCGATGCGTCATTTTAATAGCTCACTGTGATGCGGAGTAAGGAGAGGTTGGGGTAGGGAGAGATTTCCCACCAACACAACTGGGCTGTTTATGTCATCTTGACTGTTTTTCATTGGCTGTTTCATTTTTAAAATTTCACTGTGATTGGTTTGACATAGACGGAGGGGTAGGGGAGTGTGCCTTGTCACATAATAGAAAAGACAGGTTGCAGCTAGTCATTTAATAGATAAGGAGGAGTATGTCTGCCAACAATTCGGATTTTGGGTAAGTAACTGGATCATGTAATATAAACAAATGACTTTATTATTTGTAAACAAAGTGTGGCAGAATGCTCATAGATACTACTATGCTCTATAATTCTTACCTTCAACCAGGGGTCCTATAACAACTTCAAACTCCTGACCTTTTCGAAAACCGATTACATATTCCCAGAAACTGTTTTGGCCCAGGTTGTGCTACCTGGAACGTCCTGTATGGTTTATTACAATGAAATTGTTTCATATCGCAGATTATTACCTTACACAATCGGAGCTTAAAAATGTTAGTAAAGATGGAGTGAGCTTAGTAACTTTTTACAGGAAAATATCGAGATCAATCGTAATTTTACAAACGGTAATAACCCACCGACAGTCACTTTATCGTCATTTTTTCCGCTTATATCCAGCAGATCATTTAGTTAATTAGAAAAAATGGCCAGCTTCATCAATTCATTCCCCCTATTTCTACCTTTCCAGCTCTGAATGACGAGTGTTCAGAAACATTGGACTGCTACTACAATGGTTCCATATGCACGAACGGCATCTGCGCGTGTGCTGAGGGCTACCATGAAACATACAAAGGCACTTGTCTCAAGGACATCAAAGGTAAGTGGCTTATCTCGCTTAGACATTTTGAATTTACCTTGGGTTCCTTAATCATGTGCACAAAATTTTATGGTAACGTAATGAAACACCTGCTGTAATTAGTTTGGTATTTTAGATAATTATTTTTAGCTGTTCCGAATTGTCATTCCCATATTAATGAGCAGTGAAGTAGTTAGAGTCTCGGTCTGGCACACAGTTTTAGTCTGCCAGGAAGTTTTATATAGTGTGAAGCCACATGCTTTACGTGAATACTTACTAGCAATACACGCTCAACATCGCAATCTGTGGCGTTTGCTATCATGTCCGAAATCAATAAAAAAATCTGAGCCCCATAAGTTAAATGATGTCACAAATTCATAAACAGTAATAGATTTAATCTATTCAATGAGGAATGATATTGGCTGCAAATCATTCCAGAAGATTGATCCCTGGGTTCACTTGTGCTAGGTTCCAAGATGTAGAAGCATTAATTCAGAGAACATGGAGTACTGGTAAACACCGCTCAAGGAAATCACAATTCATACAAGATCCACAATAACAAAACGTCGGCGATATTGCTTCAGAGTTGTTTACTTACTTTTTGCAGACAATAACAAAAACTACATGAATGGTAAGTTACGCGAACTGCCCTCACGACATCTTACACTAAATTGCTGCTGGCGTCCTTCAAACAGATTAGGAAAAGTGCTGTCACGAAAACAAAGTACAAATATGTATTTCGTAGTAGAAGTAAGCTTCCTGGTCACAAGCAGTTATTTAATTTATAATACTTGTAACTCAAAAGGGCTTATCAATTGTAAATTAAATCAGTTGGAATGTACACAAAGATGGTAGCAACACTATGTGAGACATCTATTCCATCTACAGATCGTTCTGCCCCCTAAGCATACTAAAATACATGAAATTTTTACGAAATTTAAAATTGCTATAAAATGTTGTGTAAAGTATATCATCTTAAAGCATTTGGTGTGCTAATTTTAAAACTTGCCTTATATTTCGCGTGACAGCTATATTTCAAAAATTATGGACAGAAGAACATTGAGAGTAATATGTCTAAAACTTTTGTCCTCTAACATTAGTTGAATGAGCTATATTTTGAAAGTATCGTGTGATTGGATTCTGACACTAGACGGCGGATTCATTTCTCCACGCGTGATACAGTTTTGTAATTAGCAAAAAGGCTAGATTCCCTCTGAAACTATCACCCTATCATGATTTTTAGTTGTGCCTCAAATTACGGTAACTATATATGGGATAATCACTGGTTACAACATTCAAAATATGGATTTCTTACAGAGATCTGAAAGTAAAATTTCAGAAGATTTGTTTGGTGTCTACGAGATCTGCAAATAGTTATGGTTGTTGTGTTGATGTTAGAGACATGTCTTGTATATAACAAATATAGCATTTACATAATCCCCTTTAAAATGTGGTTCCAAGCTTCCCACAAAGGAGCCAATAAATTGAGAATGACGCTGTCGACATAAAATAATCATTGCAGAAACATTCGGAACATTGGTAACACAGTACCATAATATATTGGTTTACTGCTAACCAGTTGATCGCTTAGAAACTTGTCCTTGTCAACAACGAGATGTTTAATCATTTCCAGCTCCTCTAGTAGATTCAACTTCTCCTCCTTCTGAGCAAGGTCTAGTACCCTCAGGTTTTGTAATGTGGGGGATTAGTGCCCGCTGGACCTGCGATGCTCAGCAAGTACGGAATTTTGGTTAATCTGACCTTTATTAGTTAACAAGCACTCCATAAACATGATTTTTAACCTTATGCCAGTCTGGCCTATATATGACCTTTCGTAGTCAATGCACCCCAATCTATGTACGTCCGACCCTGCATACCTATCTCTCGGGCGGCATTCATTATACTGAAGCTTATTGGCTACCACGTGGCATCTCCGGCACCGCAGCTGGGAGTGCATGTCGGCTGCCATGTGCGGAGGGAATCTGTCGTCCAGTTAAGTCGGACGGAAAGTGTTGCACACTGAAACGCAATTGCGATAGATAGAAAATGAATAAAATTACAATCCTGGTTTCAACACTAAATTTTCTACCTTTATTCAGTTACTCATCATACTGCCTAATACGCTGTTTTTTGGAATTACTGTCTCTGTTTTAAAAGTGAGTGCACTGATATTTATGATCTTTGGATGTTCTTCACGTTCTTCGAAATTGTACAATTTTTCCCTTACAAGCTGCTTTTTTTTTATCAAGAACTGCAAAATAATTCCCCAAGTCGTTCGTATGTTATCGTTTCACGTCGGCAGCAAGAATTAGTAAACCCTCAGACAACTGGAGCAATATAGACGGAATATTTAAAACTCTCATTCAGTGGATTTTGAAATATCATAGGAAAATCTCAATGATGTCGCGCCAATGCGTTAATTCATGCACGCCAGTAGCTTCTACATTTCTTCTGCCATTTATAAGTTATATATTGATAATGTGTGACACAAGGTTCTTAGAAAGAAATAAAAAATTCGAGCAAAGATGGCACACAGCTTTGAATGTTATGATGCTACTTTTAGTTGCAATACTGTTGTGGAAATAGCATTATAACAGTAGATATAATACGTGACTCCTATGGTAGTGTGACTGACGTAAAACAGATGGCGCTCAGTTTCTGCTGCTTGTTAAATTACATCCGGATATTGATAACTTGTTAATTCGATAACGGCGAATTCTCGACAACTTGAAACTTCCTGGCAGATTAAAACTGTGTGCCGGGCCGAGACTCGAACTCGGGACCTTTGCCTTTCGCAGGCAAGTGCTCTACTAACATTTTTTTCTTTTTTCTCGTTTTTTCCTTTTTTTTGCTTTCTGGGTTTTTTTTTTTTTTTTTTTTTTTTTTTTTTTTTTTTTTTTTTTTTTTACGGCCTCCCATCCTCCCCTTCCATTCGCTCTCCTTCATGCGCCTTCTTCGGCGAGTTTCAATGCCCCACTTTTCTTTGTTTTTTTTTTTTATGGGTTACGAAACTGCATTGCATCTTGAAGACAATGTTAGAAAATTGTAAATTGTAATCCGAATTGATTACGGTGGAACTCTCTCTATAATACTATTGACTGCATTAACGGAACACAAAATATTCTTCCATTACAATTAAAACGAAAGTGATGGTTCAAATGGTTCAAATGGCTCTGAGCACTATGGGACTCAACTGCTGTGGTCATCAGTCCCCTAGAACTTAGAACTACTTAAACCTAACTAACCTAAGGGCATCACACACATCCATGCCCGAGGCAGGATTCGAACCTGCGACCGTAGCAGTCGCACGATTCCGGACTGCGCGCCTAGAACTGCGAGACCACCGCGGCCGGCAAAACGAAAGTGAGAGAGAAGCAAAAGTAAAAAGTAAGATAGGAAATTAAACTTCTTCAGTGATGCACGTCTTTTGCATGAGAATAGTTTTTCCCTACTATTCTTGTGCTGTGGCATGACTCCTGTTACTTCTTGGGAAAACATGCTTTTTCGGGGTTCTGTTGAGGCCTTCACGGCTACCGTAGCGGCCCCGGGGCACACGAAGTCCCCACCGTACTTCACCCTCAACAGCAATCCCCTACTTTGGCAGTCTATCTTGTTCGGTCGATTTCATATTATTTAGGTATTAACCTATGCCTTGTTTCTGAAATAAAATTTGCATCATATTTCCGAACTTCTTTTGATGGTCTTTGCTCCGGTATATTTTGAAGTATTCGTCTTTCATATATTCTCGATATTCTTGTAGATTGTCATTGCCTTTGTTGTTAACAACATAATTGACAAAATTTCCTAATACCCACAAGATGACATTTTTTTGTGGTGGGAAGGAAATTTCTTCTGGGAACAGTATATCGTTTAGTGTGATTTCTCTTCCATCGGTCCGTTTGAGAAAAGCGACTTGCAATACAATGCCATTCCAAATATTCTTGTATCCATTACAGATGAAGCGATGCTTTAAGGAGTCCAAATTGTGACATTTTTGGCACACATTGGTTGCTTGTAGCCCTATTGAATACAGTTTTTCATTGGTACTAATGATGTTGTTGACAACTCTGTACCATGACGCTTGCACTTCCGTAGTCAGTGTTATGTTATTTACATTAGTCCATATTTTTTCCCAGTTTTTGTTGGGATACTTCAGCTCCATTTTATTTTGGTTTTCGCGTGATTGTAACTTCTCTACTACATATTTACTTGTCCTCTTATTTTTGTCTGTTAAAATGCATGTCAAGTAGCTTAATTCTACATAAAAATCCTTATGTTGCGAACATCTACTAGCGGCTGCATGCTTTCTGGTTTGAGAAGGTCAAATAGAGCGGCAGTTATGCTCTTCGGCTGTGTCTCTATGAGTTTTAGCGTTCTTTTAATGAAGAGGGCAGTGTTTTTCCTCCGAAGATCTGTCAGCCCTAGGCCTCCGTTTTCGGGTCTCGATGTAGTCGTTCCTGCTGCTACTCTAAAAATATGGCCTTTCCATACGTATCGACAGATTGTGCTCACTATAGATTTCACTACGTCTGGAGGTGTTGGTAAAATCTGAGCGACATATGCAGCTTTCGAAAGAACTGCTCAATTTATTAGTTTAATTCTTTGCTTGATATTTAAGTCTCTCGTTTCATGCAGTATTAAGCTGCCTCTGATTTTTCCTAACAACTGTTTCCAATGAGCAGCCGTTGTTCTTAATGGGCAACTGTAAAAAGTTATGCCCAAAGCAGTGTGACGCTCCACTCTGTTTGCCCACGGTAGCTGCACATTGTCAAGACCCTGTAAATTTAAAAAGGAACTTTTCGTTTCGTTTATCCTTGCACCAGTTGCCCTGCTAAAAAGCAATACCTTGTCTGTTAGCTGGGCACAGTCATCATCGCTTCTTACTAGAACTCCCACATCGTCAGCGTATGCATTGGTAACCGTCTTCAGCCCAGCTATTGTTTGTTATGTCTTCTAAGGTTGTGTTCAAAAGCCGTAAAAGGGGTTCCAGAGAAACCACATAAACAACATGGACAGGGGACTTCCCTGAGGAACTCCACTAGATATCAATACTTCATTAGTATATTGTCCATTCATCGAGATTTTGGTTCGTATGCCTCTGACGATGTTCATTAAAACCGCTAAGTTGCCATCATTGGAACCTACGCGTTTCAATGTTCTGAACAGATATCCGTAGTTGACTCTGTCAAACGCTTTAGCAAAATCAATGAAGGCAATGCCTCCATTCGCTGACGATGATGAGAAAATAGAAATAATGTCTCGATATTCACAGACAGTCTTAAAAATGGCACGTCGAGGGAGACACGTCTGGTGGCATCCAATGACTTTTTCTAAAATCGGTCCCATTCGTTCTTTAATTACACGTACAACTACGTTGAAATCTGAGTTAACCAACTGAGCTACCCAAGCACGATTCACGTCCCGTCCTCACAGCTTAATTCTGCCAGTACCTAGTCTCCTACCTTCCAAACTTTACAGAAGCTCTCCTGCTAACCTCGCAGAACTAAAACCCCTGAAAGAAAGGATACTGCAGAGACATGGCTTCTGAGACGAGACGAGACGAGGTACTGGCAGTAGTAAAGCTGTGAGGACGGGACGTGAGTCGTACTTGGGTAGCCCAGATGGTAGAGCACTTGTCCGCGAAAGGCAAAGGTCCCGAGTCCGAGTTTCGGTCCGGCACACAGTTTTAATCTCCAGAAAGTTTCATATCAGCACACACTCCGCTGCAGAGTGAAAATCGCATTCTCTCAACAACTTGTTATTTGTAACAGCTGCATTATTTCTTACCCAACTCTAGTTCCCGTCCTATGCACGGATCATCATCAAAAGTGTTATTTCAGGGGACACTGAGGAGAAGCTTGTCCCATTGTGAGCCACATACTGCTGGTGAAAATTTCTTCCATCACCAGGAAACGTACCACTTGCCTCCGGACAGAGGGCCACAGAGGCTTGTATTAGCGACCTCGGCAGTTACGACGTGTAACTCACCTCAAATGCGGATCAACGCAAGATAATGTAAATAAACACAAGGCAGGATACTGTACAAGGTTATCGAAAGAGACGGACCAAATTAAATTAATTTTTGACAAACTTACTGTTACCTTCTGTCTCAGGTTCTTCGCCTAATATTTGTTCTTTAATTTTGTGACATTTCGCCAGCACGATTGGATGGTATTGACAAAACTTCTACATCTACGTGATTACTCTGCTGTTCACAATAAAGTTCCTGACAGACGGTTCAGTGAACCACCTTCTAGCTATCTCCCAACCGTTCCACTCTCGAACGGCACGCGGGAAAATCGAGCACTTACATTTTTCTGTGCGAACCCCGATTTCTCTTATTTTATCGTGATGATAATTTTTCGCTATATACGTTGGTACCAACAGAATGTTTTCACAATCGCAGGAAAAAACTGGTGATTGAAATTTCTTGAGAAGGTACCGTCGCAACGAAAAACGCCTTTGTTTTAATGATTGCCACCCCAATTCATGTATCAAGTCTGTGACACTATCTTCCCTATTGCACGATACTACAAAGCTACGTGAAGCCGAGGAACCGTAGCCAGCAGGCAACGAGAAATTTCTCAACAAGTTTCCACGAAAACCATAAAAATTCGTAAGTTATTATTCTATAAAATGAAAATTGTGTATGAATACATACAGCTGTAAACCAGAAGTTTTAAAGTTTACAGACATACGTAATGTTCGAAGTGTCCCTTTGCTGCAGCAGGACAAAAATCCAAATGATATTCGGACTCGTCCCAACCACGAAAAATCATGTGTTGTGTTGCTGAGTTCACCACAGCAGTGACACAACTTATGTTTTTCGTAGCTGGTGGTTCAGTGGCAAATTGGAGACGAAATACTCCCTGCACTGAAACTGCCGACTCACTTCCTTCCGAAGAGCTAGTGAAATCTTATGCTGTCTAGTAGCTATATTCCAGCTGATGCAGAATGGCTCTAACGCTCTAGCGGCGGTTACCGAAATTCGGCATCCTATTTTTCTACATCTACATAAATACTCCGCTAGCCACCGAATGGTACATGGTGGAGGGTAGCTTGTTCAAATACCAGTAATTTCCTTTCACGCTCCACTCGCTCGTGGAGCGAGGTAAAAACGACAAGCCCTAATTTACGATCCCTTATTTCTCTTATCTTCGCTTTTCTTATGCAAAATTTGCGTTGGTAATAGTAGAATTTTTCTGCAGTCAGCTGCAAACGCCGGTTCTCTATCTCTTCTCAGTAGCGTTTCGCGACAAAAACGCCGTCTTCCCTCCAGGGATTCCCCTCTGAGTTAACGAAGCATCTCCGTAACATTCGCGTGTTACGATACTGCAGTGCCTGCGCTGTCCGTAAGTTCAGCGTAATGTTCCATCGAGCAAACTTGCATATCCGGAGGAAAAGGCACTGCGGCGACTACAGCCGATATACAAAAACATGAAATGTATTCACAGTTGCGCGTATGGACAACCATCAGCTGTATTATGGAATGACGACAATGTAAATTTGTGCCGGGCTAGGACCCGAACCAGGATTTCCCGCTTATCAACAAGCTGTCGCCAGACCATTAGACTAGCCGAGTACGTTTCACAGCCAGACCTAAATTTTCATACGTCATGAACCACCTGCACTGGTACATCCATTACGTATATTCCCATACAGGAGACACATCTTAATGGAAAGTCATTTGCTCGGTGTCTGCGGGTAAATACGACATTGGAGTGACTGTGTTCAGAACGAGATTTTCATTCTGCAACAGACTAAAACTGTGTGCCGGACCGAGACTCGAACTCGGGACCTTTGCCTTTCACGGACAAATGCTCTACCATATCTGCAACCCAAGCACGACTCACATCCCGTCCTCACAGCTCTGCATCTGCCAGTAGAGCGCTTGCCCTCGAAAGGCAAAGGTCCCGAGTTCGAGTCTCGGTCCGGCGCACAGTGACTGTGTTGTTCAAAAGTACGACGCAGCGTTCCTTCGGACATGCCTGCATTAAAATGTCTCCTTTGCACGGAAATATACATAATGGATGTATGAGTGCAGGTTGTAGATACATAGTTGACGACGCATGGTAGTTTAGGTCCGACCGTGAAACATACTACGGTAGCCTAATGGAAAAACGCCGCTCGTGATAAAGCCTTTCAGCCATGGTTCGCAGGATATCCTATGAGAAAAGGTCAAGGTGAATTTAGCACGAGCGATGCTTTCTGAACCCGTACTCGTTTGTGGTCAGAAGCTTTTCTGTCTCAAGATCTTCCCAATGGTGTTTATACTGAATAATATTTCACGAAATAAAAATTAATTAAACCGGGTTCATCTATTTGAATAACCCTGTATGATAAATTTAGCGCCTCAATTACACTACTGGCCATTAAAATTGATATACCAAGAAGGTGACGTGCTACAGACGCGAAATTTAAGGGACAGGAAGAAGATGCTGTGATATGCAAATGATTAGCTTTTCAGAGCATTCACACAAGGTTGGCGCCGGTGGCGACACCTACAACGTGTTGACATAAGGAAAGTTTCCAACCGATTTCTCATACACAAACAGCAGTTGACCGCCGTTGCCTGGTGAAACGCTGTTATGATGCCTCGTGTAAGGAGGAGAAATGCGTACCATCACGTTTCCGACTTAGATAAAGGTCGGATTGTAGCCTATCGCGATTGCGGTTTATCGTATCGCGACACTGCTGCTCGCGTTGGTCGAGATCCAATGACTATTAACAGAATATGGAATCGGTGGGTTCAGGAGGGTAATACGGAACGTCGTGCTGGATCCCAACGGCCTCGTATCACTAGCAGTCGAGATGACAGGCATCTTATCCGCATCGCTGTAAAGGATCGTGCATCCACGTCTCGATCCCTGAGTCAACAGATGGTGACATTTGCAAGACAACAACCATCTGCAGGAACAGTTCGACGACGTTTGCAGCAGCGTGGACTATCAGATCGGAGACCATGGCTGCGGTTACCCTTGCCGCTGCATCACAGACAGGAGCGTCTGCGGTGGTGTACTCAACGACGAACCTGGGTGCATGAATGGCATTTCGACATTCTTTTCGGATGAAACCAGGTTCTGTTTACAGCATCATGATGGTCTCATCTGTGTTTGGCTACATCGCGGTGAACGCACATTGGAAGCGTGTATTCGTCATCGCCATACTGGCCTATCACCCGGCATGATGGTATGGGGTGCCATTGTTACACGTCTCGGTCACCTCTTGTTCGCATTGACGGCACTTTGAACAGTGGACGTTACACTTCAGATGTGTTACGACCCGTGGCTGTACCCTTCATTCGATCCCTGCGCAACCCTACATTTCAGCAGGATAATGCACGACCGCATGTTGCATGTCCTGTACGGTCCTTTCTGGATGCAGAAAATGTTCGACTGCTGCCCTGGCCAGCACATTCTCCAGATCTCTCACCAATTGAAAACGTCTGGTCAATGGTGGCCGGGCAACTGGCTCGTCACAATACGGCGGTCACTACTCTTGATTAACTCTGGTATCGTGTTGAAGCTGCATAGCTAGCTGTACCTGTACACGCCATCAAAGCTCTGTTTGACTCAATGCCGAGGCGTATCAGGGCCGTTATTACGGCCAGAGGTGGTTGTTCTGGGTACTGATTTCTAAGAATCTATCTACCGAAATTGCGTGAAAATGTAATCACATGTCAGTTCTAGTATAATTTGTCCAATGAATACCCGCTTATCATCTGCATTTCTTCTTGATGTAGAAATTTTAATGACCAGTAGTGTACATTCCTCGGATTTGAAAAGAATGTCTAACTGCTGTATTATCGATCAATAAAAAGAACATTTAAAAAGATGTTACAAGGAGAGTGAGTCTAACGTTGACTTAATAAATCGAGAGTATACAGTATTAGCAATCACACAGTGTATTCTTCACTGACCCGTCATTCAAGATATATGAACACATACTTACCGCTAGTACGATAACAATGCATGTGGAACGAGAAGCCGAAAGTTATGCAACGCTTAACTGTTTCCAGAACTGGGCGATGAATGTGTGTCGTACAGCGAATGCACCTCTATGTTCGAACACTCCATCTGCAGCGGTGGCCGGTGCGTATGCGGTACCGGCTACCTACAAACTGGGCCAACAGTCTGTTCCGTGGGTAAGTACCTGCCACAGCGCTGAAATACGCGCCGCAAGTTATTATTACTATTATTATTAATAGGACTAATGTAGATGCTACAACAACTTCGTAGTTCGCAGATTAAGTACTATGGCAAATAATAGACCTAATTAATAAGATGTAAATGTACAATTTTTTTGTTTCGGAACTGTTGTTGTCTTCAGTCTAAAGTGTACTTTGATTCAAAACTCCTTGGAAGTGTATCTTGTGCTAGTCGTAAACTGCCTAAATACAGCACTCAACATGCATTTAATCCTCCTAACTGTGTCAATACTTGATCTCCCACCACAATTTTACTCCCCCTCCGCAGACACTCACCCCCCTCCCCTCCCGCCTTAATCAATTTAACTATTTCTTTTTGCCTCTCGCTGTGTCCAGTGAACCGATCCCTCTTTCTACTCGTGTCATGAATTTCTCTTCTCCTTTATTCTATCTAGTGTCACTTTATTAGTTATTCGTTATATTGATCTTCTGTAGTAGCACATTTGAAAAGCTTACATAGGCTTCTTATCTGTATTGCCTATCGCCCACGTTTCACTTCCGAACAAAGGCTGTACACCAAATAAATACCTTCAGAGAAAACTTCCTACCGCATAAATTTATATTTGATGTTAAAAAGTTTCTCTTTTTCAGAAACGCTTCTGTTGCTATAGCCAGTTTTATAGTCCCTGTATTTGGTCATTGTCAGTTATTTTGCTGCCAAAATACCAAAACTCGTCTACTACTTTTAGTGTCTCATCTAATTTCCCCCAGCATCGTCTGATTCCACCCTACTACACTTTATCGCTCCTTCTTTTATTTTTGTTGATGCTCATCTTAGAATATCTTTTAAATAAGTTATACATCCAGTTGTACTGCTCTTTCAAGTTCCTTGCTATCTTCGACAGAAATACGCCATCGGCAAACTTCAAAGGTTTTTTTTTCGGATGAAGTAGTCACGCGGCTCCCCCCGTAAGAAGTTCGAGTCCTCTCTCGGACATGGGGGTGTGAGTTTTCCTTGCCGTAATTTAGACTACGTAGCGTGTAAGTCTAGGGACCGATGACCTCAGCAGTTTGGTCCTATAGGAGCTTACCACAAATTTCCAATTTTTTGTTTTTGTTTCTGCTTACTGAAATTTATTTCCGTTTCCAAATTTCCCCTTTGTTTGTATTCGATGTACCCACAGTGACCCACAATAGTAAATATATTTCGTGTCTTTAGAACCAAAAAGCGGGAAACTGCTAATGAAAATTAAGGTTTTGTCAGATTTTATGTACTGTATAGTCTGAATTTAGCTTGAAGACCGTGTAAATTTTTGTAATGAGACAAAGACATTCTAAATTCAGGAGTCGGTCACTTATTGATAGGGTACACCCAGCTGAACTTTTATGTATGTTATACAGCTCTGCAGTAGCGCGTTCGATCACAGGGGCGTTTTCTCGCTCTACGAGAGAGAGGGCTTATACACTTACCCAACGCTGCGAACATTTCCAAAGATAACTGTTTCACTCTGTGGTGCTTTTACGGCCGCCTGATCAATATCGACTGCTCGAAGTGCTTACATCTTTCGTGCCCGCGTTTAAATTAGCAACCAACGGCTGGTGAGCTCACTGCTATAATGGAAGTGGGTTTTGTGCTTTCGTGTCGTCTTAACCTTTATTGTGTTGTTTTCTTTGTTTTCGTGTCACAGTGAAAAGGTTGCACGAGGTCCTGGTGTATTACTACCAGTATTCTTTTTCAAGAGAGGCGAAATGCATGAAAGCAAAAAGGTATTTATAGTTTACACAGAAAAAGGCTACAATGTGCATAAATAAGATGGTAATAGATAAGTCTGCTTTAATGAAAATTACTTCAACAGTGAAAAAGTCAGTATTACGTGATAAGGAAAATACTTTTCGATGTTATATGTCACGTAGCGAGCAAATAAGTGACAGGCGATAAAACAAAACGTCATTTATTGCGTTCTAAATATTGTTTGATGTGTATTCTATATATTTTTCTATATATTTTATTCTATATTTTATCGAGCCAATAAATGTGTATGTTGGGAAATGTTTGGACACTACTTTTCATATTTTTTCTGTTCTCAGGCGTGTAGAGAAGTTACCACACGGCTTTCGATAGGAAAATTCACTATTAATTTTGATTTGCCCAATATAAACTCTATTACCATAGTTTGTTCCTACATTTCATTAAAGCTGTCAAAAAACAATTTGGGGCCGTCGTGTAAACGAAAATGACCATTCGAGGCAGACCGCACTCAGTGCAGGAATCATACGGCAGAGGCGCTGTAGTAGACTCATCTACATCTACATCTACATCCGTACTCCGCAAGCCACCTGACGGTGTGTGACGGAGGGTACCCTGAGTACCTCTATCGGTTCTCCCTTCTATTCCAGTCTCGTATTGTACGTGGAAAGAAGGATTGTCGGTATGCTTCTGTGTGGGCTCTAATCTCTCTGATTTTATCCTCATGGTCTCTTCGCGAGATATACGTAGGAGGGAGCAATATACTGCTTGACTCTTCGGTGAAGGTATGTTCTCGAAACTTCAACAAAAGCCCGTACCGAGCTACTGAGCGTCTCTCCTGCAGAGTCTTCCACTGGAGTTTATCTATCATCTCCGTAACGCTTTCGCAATTACTAAATGATCCTGTAACGAAGCGCGCTGCTCTCCGTTGGATCTTCTCTATCTCTTCTATCAACCCTACCTGGTGCGGATCCCACACCGCTGAGCAGTATTCAAGCATGCATTGGGCGAACAAGCGTACTGTAACCTACTTCCTTTGTTGTCGGATTGCATTTCCTTAGGATTCTTCCAATGAATCTCAGTCTGGCATCTGCTTTACCGACGATCAACTTTATATGATCATTCCATTTTAAATCACTCCTAATGCGTACTCCCAGATAATTTATGGAATTAACTGCTTCCAGTTGCTGACCTGCTATTTTGTAGCTAAATGATAAGGGACCTATCTTTCTATGTATTCGCATCACATTACACTTCGCTACATTGAGATTCAATTGCCATTCCGTGCACCATGCGTCAATTCGCTGCAGATCCTCCTGCATTTCAGTACAATTTTCCATTGTTGCAACCTCTCGATACACCACAGCATCATCTGCAAAAAGCCTCAGTGAACTTCCGATGTCATCCACCAGGTCATTTATGTATATTGTGAATAGCAACGGTCCTATGACACTCCCCTGCGGCACACCTGAAATCACTCTTACTTCGGAAGACTTCTCTCCATTGAGAATGACGTGCTGCGTTCTGTTATCTAGGAACTCCTCAATCCAATCACACAATTGATCTGACAGTCCGTATGCTCTTACTTTGTTCATTAAACGACTATGGGGAACTGTGTCAAACGCCTTGCGGAAGTCAAGAAACACGGCATCTACCTGTGAACCCGTGTCTAAGGCCCTCTGAGTCTCGTGGACGAATAGCGCGAGCTGGGTTTCACACGATCGTCTTTTTCGAAACCCATGCTGATTCCTACAGAGTAGATTTCTAGTCTCCAGAAAAGACATTATACTCGAACATAATACGTGTTCCAAAATTCTACAACTGATCGACGTTAGAGATATAGGTCTATAGTTCTGCACATCTGTTCGACGTCCCTTCTTGAGAACGGGGATGACCTGTGCCCTTTTCCAATCCTTTGGAACGCTTCGCTCTTCTAGAGACCTACGGTACACCGCTGCAAGAAGGGGGGCAAGTTCCTTCGCGTACTCTGTGTAAAATCGAACTGGTATCCCATCAGGACCAGCGGCCTTTCCTCTTTTGAGCGATTTTAATTGTTTCTCTATCCCTCTGTCGTCTACTTCGATATCTACCATTTTGTCAACTGTGCGACAATCTAGAGAAGGAAGCACAGTGCAGTCTTCCTCTGTGAAACAGCTTTGGAAGAAGACATTTAGGATTTCGGCCTTTAGTCTGTCATCCTCTGTTTCAGTACCATTTTGGTCACAGAGTGTCTGGACATTTTGTTTTGATCCACCTACCGCTTTGACATAGGACCAAAATTTCTTAGGATTTTCTGCCAAGTCAGTACATAGAACGTTACTTTCGAATTCATTGAAAGCCTCTCGCATAGCCCTCCTCACACTACATTTCGCTTCGCGTAATTTTTGTTTGTCTGCAAGGCTTTGGCTATGTTTATGTTTGCTGTGAAGTTCCCTTTGCTTCCGCAGCAGTTTTCTAACTCGGTTGTTGTACCACGGTGGCTCTTTTCCATCTCTTACGATCTTGCTTGGCACATACTCATCTAACGCATATTGTACCATGGTTTTGAACTTTGTCCACTGATCCTCAACACTATCTGCACTTGAGACAAAACTTTTGTGTTGAGCCGTCAGGTACTCTGTAATCTGCTTTTTGTCACTTTTGCTAAACAGAAAAATCTTCCTACCTTTTTTAATATGTAGACACTCACTTGTGTCTAGTTATCAATTGAGACAAGAACGTCGATCGTGTAAAAGGGGCTATAATCACGCGGAGTCAACCTCGATAGTTGAGTGGTCAGCGCTACAGGATGCCATGCAAAGAGGCCCGAATTCCATTGCAGGCTGGGTCGGAGATTTTCTCCGCTCAGGGTCTGAATGTTGTGTTGTCTTCATCATCATATTATCCCCATCGACGCGCAAGTCGCCGAAGCTGCGTCACCTAAAAAGACTTTCACCAGGAGACCTAGCCATACATTTCATTTCATTTCATCACGCGCTAAGGACGACGCATTTGTTGGGTTCTAAACATTCATGGTGGTGTCTGTTTGTTCTATATGGTGTCTCCCTACCACTTTCGCGCAACGACGCTCTGAGCGTGTTTTTTAGGGAATTAACTACTTTGAACCTGGGACCTGTTGCTGGTAAGGAGACGCCAGACCACACATGACATGTAGAATTCAGAAGAGTTCAGTGAGACTAGCGATGATATAACCAAATACTAAATGATCTCAGCGTCAGCTCCACTGAACTCCCTGTAAAAGAATCTTAATACTAACTAAATTTAGTGGAAGGGGTTCAAGTATTTCCTATTTTTAGTTAGCTGGTAAAATAACGTCGAAAAAGCAGTTAAGTTTACCACTGGAAATTTTATTTTACTCACAAAACATTGTTTATAAATTGCACTATTGATAAAAGGAAGTGTTTTAATACAGGATGGTAAAAACCAACAGCGTCCAACAAAAATGTGAATGAATATTCCCTGAATGGGTTTCCAAGTTATACAGTGGATCGAAGAATGACCTATGCCATATCACATCTATAATCTATGTTTAATTTAAGTTTCACGAAAGAGAAAACTATCAAAATGGTCTACAGTGACCGTCAATTATCTTTAATTACTTATCTAACTTGTCGTAAATTTCAGTGGCTGATGTGGCTTCTCAATAACTATATAATAGAAAAATCATCGCGTTTCAGATCTGTTTTTCAAGTGGAAAATGTGAACACCATGAGTTTTAATTAACGATCGACACAAGTATTACGCAAAAAAGGGGTGAAACAGATGAGTCTTCTGCAGTTCTGAGTGAAGCCTTATGCTCTCAAAAATGCGGCATCGCGTGCGTTCATTACCTTGTCGGTGTTTAGGCAGAGTCAGGGCAGCGGCGGGCAGCACAGCTCCGCTCACATCGCCATCTCGGAAGCAACTCTCTTCTAACGTCTCTTTACTACAATTTACCGTAGTTAGTTTAAAAAAAACTATCTGGCTATGTTTTCATCTGACCAATCAGGGTCTCAATTTTAACCTTAAAACCTACAAAACCTACAAAAATTCTGTCTACCCAATGAGAAACGTTATACTTTTCGTTGTGGGGCAATGTTTTTAAAGTTTGCAACGTAACAGAGACGCTAAAAAGTCTCACGCTAAAACCTGCAGCTGGTGTGGTCCTTTTAGCGTTATCGTAAGATCTGTACTGTTCTTCTGGAGGGCTCTATCTTTTAACATGGGCTGGGGGGTGGTTCTGGACGTACCTGAGACGCGAAAAAGTCTCACGCTAAAACGTGCGGGTGGTAGTGGCTCTTTTTGTGTTATCGTAAGATCTATACTGTTTTTCTGGAGGGCTCTAGCTTTTAACATGGGCTGGGGGGTGGTCCTTGACGTAACAGAGACGCAAAAAAAGTCTCACGCTAAAACGTGCGGGTGGTAGTCGTACAGGTAGGCTTGCGGCGTGGGTGTCCAGACCATCCCTTATCGTAGGGCCTTCTAGCTTAACACGGTTCTGCTCTCGGCATCTGTTCACGTTTCTCCCCTCGGAACTGCGTCGGTCTCACGGTGGGAAGGTACGTCATGCATTTAGGTATTCGTGTGTTAGTCTGTGGTATTCCATTTGCTCACTTGTTACTCGTATTAATGTGGTTAATTTAATGTCACGATTTATTCGGAGCTACGTGACATACTACTGGATTTGCTTATTATGTCAGGGTTTTCATGGAAGGTGTTGCATTTGCCTGACACCTTACGGGCTCACTAACGACGAGTGTTTGGTAGCGTGAAAGCGAGTGAGACCGAGAATCGTGGACACGTTGCGGTGGACTAGGGGTGCCGCTTTATCGCCGGCCGGAGTGGCCGAGCGGTTCTAGGCACTTCAGTCTGGAACCGCGCGACCGCTACGGTCGCAGGTTGGAATCCTGTTTCGGCCATGGATGTGTGCGATGTCCTTAGTTTAGTTAGGTTTAAGTAGTTCTAAGTTCTAGGGAACTGATGACCTCAGCAGTTAAGTCCCATAGTGCTCAGAGCCATTTGAACCATTTTTTGCCGCTTTCTCGACTTCGCTACGCGGATGCAGTGCTCAAGAATAACAAATGGTTCGGTCCGCATCTCGTGGTCGTGCGGTAGCGTTCTCGCTTCCCGCGCGGTTCCGGCGGGGTCAGGGATTTTCTCTGCCACGTGATGACTGGGTGTTGTGTGATGTCCTTAGGTTAGTTAGGTTTAAGTAGTTCTAAGTTTTAGGGGACTGATGACCAGAGATGTTAAGTCCCATAGTGCTCAGAGCCATTTTTAACAAATGGTTCAAATGGCTCTGAGCACTATGGGACATAACATCTGAGGTCATCAGTCCCCTAGAACTTTTTTTTTGGTCATCAGTCTACTGACTGGTTTGATGCGGCCCGCCACGAATTCCTTTCCTGTGCTAACCTCTTCATCTCAGAGTAGCACTTGCAACCTACGTCCTCAATTATTTGCTTGACGTATTCCAATCTCTGTCTTCCTCTACAGTTTCTGCCCTCTACAGCTCCCTCTGGTACCATGGAAGTCATTCCCTAATGTCTTAGCAGATGTCCTATCATCCTGTCCCTTCTCCTTATCAGTGTTTTCCACATATTCCTTTCCTCTACGATTCTGCGTAGAACCTCCTCATTCCTTACCTTATCAGTCCACCTAATTTTCAACATTCGTCTATAGCACCACATCTCAAATGCTTCCATTCTCTTCTGTTCCGGTTTCCCCACAGTCCATGTTTCACTATCAGACAATGCTGTGCTCCTGACGTACATCCTCAGAAACTTCTTCCTCAGATTAAGGCCGGTATTTGATATTAGTAGACTTCTCTTGGCCAGAAATGCCTTTTTTGCCATAGCGAGTCTACTTTTGATGTCCTCCTTGCTCCGTCCGTCATTGGTTGTTTTACTGCCTAAGTAGCAGAATTCCTTAACTTCATTGACTTCGTGACCATCAATCCTGATGTTAAGTTTCTCGCTGTTCTCATTTCTACTACTTCTCATTACCTTCGTCTTTCTCTGATTTACTCTCAAACCATACTGTGTACTCATTAGACTGTTCATTCCGTTCAGCAGATCATTTAATTCTTCTTCACTTTCACCCAGGAAAGCAATGTCATCAGCGAATCGTATCACTGATATCCTATCACGTTGTATTTTGATTCCACTCCTGAACCTTTCTTTTATTTCCATCATTGCTTCCTCGATGTACAGATTGAAGAGTAGGGGCGAAAGGCTACAGCCTTGTCTTACTCCCTTCTTAATACGGGCACTTCGTTCTTGATCGTCCACTCTTATTATTCCTTCTTGGTTGTTGTACATATTGTATATGACACGTCTCTCCCTATAGCTTCCCCCACTTTTTTCAGAATCTTGAACAGCTGGCACCATTTTATATTGTCGAACGCTTTTTCCAGGTCGACAAATCCTATGAACGTGTCTTAATTTTTCTTTATCCTTGCTTCCATTATTAGCCGTAACGTCAGAATTGCCTCTCTCATACCTTTACTTTTCCTAAAGCCAAACTGATCGTCACCTAGCGCATTCTCAATTTTCTTTTCCATTCTTCTGTATATTATTCTTGTAAACAGCTTCGATGCATGAGCTGTTAAGCTGATTGTGCGATAATTCTCGCACTTGTCAGGTCTTGCCGTCTTCGGAATTGTGAGGATGATGCTTTTCCGAAAGTCAGATGGTACGTCGACAGACTCATATATTCTTCACACCAACGTGAATAGTCGTTTTGTTGCCACTTCCCCTAATGATTTTAGAAATTCTGATGGAATGTTATCTATCCTTTCTGCCTTATTTGACCGTAAGTCCTCCAAAGCTCTTTTAAATTCCGATTCTAATACTGGATCCCCAATCTCTTCTAAATCGACTCCTGTTTTTTCTTCTATCACATCAGACAAATTTTCACCCTCATAGAGGCTTTCAATGTATTCTTTCCACCTATCTGCTCTCTCCTCTGCATTTAACAGTGGAATTCCCGTTGCACTCTTAATGTTACCACCGTTGCTTTTAATGTCACCAAAGGTTGTTTTGACTTTCCTGTATGCTGAATCTGTTCTTCCGACAATCATATCTTTTTCGATGTCTTCACATTTTTCCTGCAGCCATTTCGTCTTAGCTTCCCTGCACTTCCTATTTATTTCATTCCTCAGCGACTTGTATTTCTGTATTCCTGATTTTCCCGGAACATCTTTGTACTTCCTCCTTTCATCAATCAACTGAAGTATTTCTTCTGTTACCCATGGTTTCTTCGCAGCTACCTTCTTTGTACCTATGTTTTCCTTCCCAACTTCTGTGATGGCCCTTTTTAGAGACGTCCATCCCTCTTCAACTGTGTTGCCTACTGCGCTATTTCTTATTGCTGTATCTACAGCGTTAGAGAACTTCAAACGTATCTCGTCATTCCTTAGAACTTCCGTACCCCACTTCTTAGCGTACTGATTCTTCCTGACTAATGTCTTGAACTTCAGCCTACTCTTCAACACTACTAAATTGTGATCTGAGTCTATATCTGCTCCTGGGTACGCCTTACAATCTAGTATCTGATTTCGGAATCTCTCTCTGACCACGATGTAATCTAATTGAAATCTTCCCGTATCTCCCGGCGTTTTCCAAGTATACCTCCTCCTCTTATGATTCTTGAACAGGGTATTCGCTATTACTAGCTGAAACTTGTTACAGAACTCAATTAATCTTTCTCCTCTTTCATTCCTTGTCCCAAGCCCATATTCTCCTGTAACGTTTTCTTCTACTCCTTCCCCTACAACTGCATTCCAGTCGCCCATGACTATTAGATTTTCGTCCCCCTTTACATACTGCATTACCCTTTCAATATCCTCATAGACTTTCTCTATCTGTTCATCTTCAACTTGCGACGTCGGCATGTATACCTGAACTATCGTTGTCGGTGTTGCTGTGCTGTCGATTCTGATCAGAACAACCCGGTCACTGAACTGTTCACAGTAACACACCATCTTCCCTACCTTCCTATTCATAACGAATCCTACACCTGTTATACCATTTTCTTCTGCTTTTGATATTACCCGATACTCATCTGACCAGAAATCCTTGTCTTCCTTCCAATTCACTTCACTGACCCCTACTATATCTAGATTCAGCCTTTGCATTTCCCTTTTCAGATTTTCTAGTTTCCGTACCACGTTCAGGCTTCTCACATTCCACACCCCGACTCGTAGAACATTATCCTTTCGTTGATTATTAAATCTTTTTCTCATGGTAACCTCCCCCTTGGCAGTCCCCTCCCGGAGATCCGAATGGGGGACTATTCCGGAATCTTTTGCCAATGGAGAGATCATCATGACACTTCTTGAACTATAGGCCACATGTCCTGTGGATACACGTTACGTGTCTTTAATGCAGTGATTTCCATTGCCTTCTGCATCCTCATGTCGTTGATCATTGCTGATTCTTCCGCCTTTAGGGGCAATTTTCCACCCCTAGGACAAGAGAGTGCCCTGAACCTCTATCCGCTCCTCCGCCCTCTTTGACAAGGCCGTTGACAAAATGAGGCTGACTTCTTATGCCGGAAGTCTTCGGCCGGCTGTGCTGATTATTTATCAAATTTTAGGCAGTGGCGGGGATCGAACCCGGGACCGAAGATGTTTTGATTATGAATCAAAGACGCTACACTTTTTTTTATCTCATTTTGTTCGCATGTGTTCGTTGCATCTGCTCGGGGCGGACGTCGTAAGACATCCATTTATGTTCGTTGTTGATCGATTGACTCAGTTTTTTTATTACAGAGGGCACGTAACCCTCTGACCGAACACGCTGAGCTACCGTGCCGGCTCCCCTAGACCTCGGGTACATTTCCCTAGAATTTATAACTACTTAAAGTTAACTAACGTAAGGACATCACACACATCCATGCCAGAGGCAGGATTCGAGCCAGCGACCGTAGCGGTCGCGCGGTTCCAGACTGAAGCGCCTAGAACCGCTCCACCACACCGGCCGGCAGTATCCCGACAAATGTAGGCAGATGGTATCAAATTTGATGCCAGTAGTACAGTATATAACAAGACCGCAAAGATTCAGGTGGTAGGCGGTGGAACTCAGTACAAAGGCAATCGGCTATGTGTGGTGTCAGTGAGTATATATGTGGATTTAATTTGGATAGGAAACAGACGCCTATCATGAAAGTGCGTGTTGTGTACATAAACCACTATTTTAACAATGACACGCGGAAAACAGAAATCCAAAGATGAAAAACACATGTGACTGCGTAATCGTCCAATCGCCAAGAAGCTGAACCGTTCAAGTACAGTGACCGATAATTTTGTGAGATTGGGCGCACGATATGGACGGAACGGTAAACATGGTTTAAGTAGAAAATTATTTGAGGCATCGAGGCAGTGCCGTTTCAACAACGCAAGGGCCACACTACCCTATTATTCTCAATTTGTTGCTGATTTATAGTTGTCATTAATTGGCACATGTATACGATAAATTTTGTCAAATGACAAACATCTTGCATTACAATGACGACTGCAGAAACTTGCTGTAATCCCAAAACATAAACGAGCTTGACTGGAGTTTGCTGAGAAACGTATGTCGCAAACTTCAGAATGGAATAAATTGATCTTCAGGAATGAAAAGCAGTTTAATTTAGATGGCCCGCAAGGGTTTCATTGTTATTAAGATGATCTGAGAACAGAGCAGCAGCGAAGAATAAGCCGAAATTTTGGAGACGGAAGTGTTATGATTGCGCTGTGAGCAAATCATGCATTGCTTGGCTGAACGCTAGAATGAACTCTAATATTTACACAGAGATGTAGAGACGAAATTGATTACAATGTATGAGTACCTAGCGAACGAAACTCTGAACAAGATAGTGCATCTGTTTATGTTCCTGCTGCCACCAAAAAGTGGTTTGAAGATAAAATGTCGGTGTCTTGCCCTGGTCTGCACGTACCATGGATATGAATATTGTGGAAAAGCTGTAGGCAATACCTGCATGACGTGTTTATCACAATGGAAGGCAATTTGAGGCCGTAAGTAAGCTGAAAAGTGCGATACGAAAAAAGTGGGTGACAATTCCACTGCAAGAACTGCAAACAGTAGCAAAATCAATGCTGAGGTCAATTTTTGAGATAATTATAAAGAATGGACTTTGGACAAAGTACTAACAGTTCAATAACACAACAGGACTCTTAGTGCCTTTATACCAATTTCCATCCAGGAAATGCGAACGCCTAATTTTGTTACTCGTGTTATGAAAAAACTATGCAGCTACATCATGATTGTTTATGTCTTATATGCATCTATTACATTCATAATAAATTCGGTATGGTGTGCTACAATTATTGTATTATTACTTTAGTAGATACACTTCCTATACACAGATTTCCACTACTGTACATTTGTCATGGTTGCCAAAGAATTTTTCTTGATTTTTATTTCTCATGACGCGATCGGGTTACCCCGTCATCGATCTGAGACATAACAATACAATGTAACGTCGAATGGAGAAATGTACATTACAATGAAGCAATGAAGCTAGGTAACATACCTTTAAGATCCTTACACAGTACCTTATCACTTATAATCATTCCATAATAACATTAGTACCAAAATTTGCTCAGAAATAACAATGCTTCATAAAGTAAACAATCTTTGCCACTACGTGGGGTTAGCGACAGTCAGAATGCCTATAACAACAGATATATCTGAGGAGTGTCAGCGTTTATTAAAATTACCTGTATTATTTAACGTCAATTGTACAATATAATAAATTAATGCAGAAGCAATAGAATATACGAGTAGAATCAACTAATACACTCCTGAAAATGGAAAAAAGAACACATTGACACCGGTGTGTCAGACCCACCATACTTGCTCCGGACACTGCGAGAGGGCTGTACAAGCAATGATCACACGCACGGCACAGCGGACACACCAGGAACCGCGGTGTTGGCCGTCGAATGGCGCTAGCTGCGCAGCATTTGTGCACCGCCGCCGTCAGTGTCAGCCAGTTTGCCGTGGCATACGGAGCTCCATCGCAGTCTTTAACACTGGTAGCATGCCGCGACAGCGTGGACGTGAACCGTATGTGCAGTTGACGGACTTTGAGGGAGGGCGTATAGTGGGCATGCGGGATGCCGGGTGGACGTACCGCCGAATTGCTCAACACGTGGGGCGTGAGGTCTCCACAGTACATCGATGTTGTCACCAGTGGTCGGCGGAAGGTGCACGTGCCCGTCGACCTGGGACCGGACCGCAGAGACGCACGGATGCACGCCAAGACCGTAGGATCCTACGCAGTGCCGTAGGGGGCCGCACCGCCACTTCCCAGCAAATTAGGCACACTGTTGCTCCTGGGGTATCGGCGAGGACCATTCGCAACCGTCGCCATGAAGCTGGGCTACGGTCCCGCACACCATTAGGCCGTCTTCCGCTCACGCTCCAACATCGTGCAGCCCGCCTCCAGTGGTGTCGCGACAGGAGTGAATGGAAGGACGAATGGAGACGTGTCGTCTTCAGCGATGAGAGTCGCTTCTGCCTTGGTGCCAATGATGGTCGTATGCGTGTTTGGCGCCGTGCAGGTGAGCGCCACAATCAGGACTGCATACGACCGAGGCACACAGGGCCAACACCCGGCATCATGGTGTGGGGAGCGATCTCCTACACTGGCCGTACACCTCTGGTGATCGTCGAGGGGACACTGAATAGTGCACGGTACATCCAAACCGTCATCGAACCCATCGTCCTACCATTCCTAGACCGGCAAGGGAACTTGCTGTTCCAACAGGACAATGCACGTCCGCATGTATCCCGTGCCACCCAACGTGCTCTAGAAGGTGTAAGTCAACTACCCTGGCCAGCAAGATCTCCGGATCTGTCCCCCATTGAGCATGTTTGGGACTGGATGAAGCGTCGTCTCACGCGGTCTGCACGTCCAGCACGAACGCTGGTCCAACTGAGGCCCCAGGTGGAAATGGCATGGCAAGCCGTTCCACAGGACTACATCCAGCATTTCAACGATCGTCTCCATGGGAGAATAGCAGCCTGCATTGCTGCGAAAGGTGGATATACACTGTACTAGTGCCGACATTGTGCATGCTCTGTTGCCTGTGTCTATATGCCTGTGGTTCTGTCAGTGTGATCATGTGATGTATCTGACCCCAGTAATGTGTCAATAAAGTTTCCCCTTCCTGGGACAATGAATTCACGGTGTTCTTATTTCAATTTCCAGGAGTGTACGTGGTACATAAAATCACAAAAAATTACGCACTTAAAATTTGATAACACGGGAACATGGATATTATTGGAATTATGTTGGACCTCTGCCAAATACAGCCCAGCGACAGAAAATATTTGTAGTCTGTTTAATCTGTTATTACATTAACGTTACAATTTACCGAAAAAATGCTGTACATTTTTAACTGAACTCTATTCTGGGAAATATGTTCTGTACAACTTACCTAAGAACCATTTAACAGTAGATGTTTGAAGATAATACAAGCAGTGCTTTAACTAGCACATTCAGTGAACGACAAAACACATGAATTGTAAAATATGAGAAGTAGAGAACAGGAGGATTTTTTGCGACAAGCAAATAAGATACCGGTTCTTTATGTAACATGGTGTGTAGCGCTAGTGGGAAAACATTGAAACTTTACAGCACGTATTATGTGACATTCGACGTGATGCAGTTCTAATCCACTTCCCTGAAATTTCGTTCCGCCTGTACTCATTTTTTGTGTAATTGAAGCAAAACATTATTTATACCTGTAATAAGCGTTCACATATCGCAGGTATGCCTTTGTCATATGGATTTTGATGCTGTTACAAACGCCGCCTTGCGGCAAAGATTCTTTACCTCATAACATGTTGTACTGCCTGAGCCAGTTTAGTCACTTTTCTTGCCTTGGAATGACTATAAATGACAGGATACTGTGATCGATATTAAAGATTTGTTACTCAGCTTCAGTGCTTCAGTGTAATGCATATTTTTGTCTTCCGCCTCCCATTATGATCTTATGCCACAAAACTTATAATGGGGTAACCCGAAACACATCATAGTAAGTTAAAAATAAAGAAAAATATATGGTGACGAAGACAAGTGTATAATCATTAGTACCAATATGGTCACAGATCACTTCAAAGGCTTTTTGTCTCAGATGATAAAAGTGGACTTTCATCACACGTATCTTGGAGTTTCAATTCAATTTATTGCGACGATATCCAGAAACTCTGAAACAGGTCATACATATTCAATACCATGATGGATATATAATGCTTTATAAGCTCTGACAATGGAAACTATCACTTATATTAATGTGGAAGTAAAACTGAATGTTGAGAATATAGTCAAATAAAACAACATGAAATAGAAGTAATTTAGTTACAGTTCTAAGTGAATAACTTGTGGCTTATGTTACTAGATCATTCACTGGATGCCTCGGAAGAGGTCGAGGTTTGCCGACTAGCTACGACTGTATCTACACCTAGATGTATTCTTACTACAACATTTCTTCACTGCCCCCTGTGGTATGAGCGTGCCTCAGCAAACATTGAATCTACGCATACCCGTCTGTGTGCATTTTTTTACTTTATTTTTATTTTTTATAGTTTATCTTAGCTGTATTGATTCGTGTCTATTATGATAGAAACCTACATTTTCCTTCTGATCTGTTATCGTTATCTTGAGATTCAGATGGTGTATTTAATGTTAAGGATTGAAAGTTGAGCAATTCGTATTTATTCTATGTGGAATCATATTAACCATAGTTCTAAAGTTTTAGTCTTTTACAGTTGTTTGCAGATGGCATTCTAATTGCATTCTCTCTATACCTGGAATCTGGGACGTGGACTTGATCAGCGGACCTTCCTCTCCACGTTCACAGATTTCTTAATTTCTGCAACCTACTCGATGTAGGTGACAGAGATACGGTCCATGAGCCGTTAATAGGAGCACAATAACTCGAGTCGATGCAGTCTAGGAGTGAGTCTTTCATTTGCCCTTTGTGCTGTTTTCTAGGTGTGAGTGGCCAGTGTTCCGATAACGAGACCTGTAGCGCTGTCTCTGGAGCCATATGCAACGGAAAAAGGTGTGTTTGCGAGGACGGCTTCACCCTGTCAGCTGCTTCGGACACCTGCCTGCAGGGTAATGACTGCATTCTACATTACCTTTTTCTCTGGAAATTGTCTTTGTATGTTTGTCAGAACGCGTTTAACAACATTTCTCAGTAGCTAAGCAGGTGCTTGTCATGTGAGCGTAATATTCTGCAGTTATGTAAAACTCCTTCGTGTTAATGCAGTACAACGCTAAATGTGCCGGGGTTCTGCAACCAACAAAAATATGCGAATAGGCAGCAGTCTACAACTACATCTGTATGGCTACTGTGCAGATCAAGCTTAAATGCCTAACAGAGGGTTTATCCAACTTCTTTCGCTCTAATTGTCTGTTATCGCTCCCTCGAACAACGTGCGGAAGAAAGAAAATCTAGGTCTTCGATTGCGAGCTTTGATTTCCCTTATTTTATTATGATGATCATTTTTCAATAAAATATTTCCACATTTGGAGGAGAAAGTTGTCGACTGAAATTCCATCACAATGACAGACGTGTTTGTTTTAATGACGACCATCTCAAATTGTGTATCATGTCCTTGACAGTGTCGCCGCTATTTCTCGATAGTAAAAAAGTGCTGCTCTTCTTGAAATTTCTCGATGTGCTCTGTTAATTCTATCTGGTGAGGATCCCCCACAGCGCAGCAGCAGTACAAAAGAGGATGGACAAACGTAGCGTTGGCAGTCTCTTTTGTATATCTGTCGCATCTTCTAAGTGTTCAGACAATAAAACGTAATCTCTGGTTCGTCTTCTCCACAACATTTTCTATTTGTTCTTTCCAATTTTTCTTCTTAATTGCTATTCCTAGATATACAGTTAAATTTACAGACTTTAGATTTTATTGATATATCGTGTAACCAAAGTTTAACGGATTAGATTTAGCACCTATGTGGATGACCTTATACTTTTCATTATTTAGGGTCAGTTGCCAATTTTCGCCATACAAATATCTCTTCTAAATCGTTTTGCAAGTCGTTTTGACCGTGTGGTGACTTTATTGGACTATAAACGATTGCATCATAGCATCATCTGTAAACGACCTAAGACGGCTACTCAAATTGTCTCCTAAACCGTTTATATAGATTTCAGTGAGATCACATTCAAAATTTGTGGTGTACTTCAAGTCTGACGTTCAGGTCATTTTTGGAAACTTCCCCACGAGTTCGTATCATCTACGTTTGGTTTTGTGACAACAGCGGCCATTCGTCGAAGGGTATGAACGAGACGCTACGTTTTTTGGAGAAAAATTTTGATTCTTGAGCGCTCGGTAAATCATCAAGATTCTGGGTTCCTATAATAAAACTATTTCCTTCTTGTTATGTCCCTCCCTCTTTGATCTGGAGGAAGAACCAAGCACACAGTACACCAATACACACGCACTAATAATTCATCCAGATACCTAATAGTAACAAATGTAAATTTAGGTTATGCAAAACAGAAATATCTCAATTAGGAGCTTCAGTGGATTGAAAATAACCTCTAGCCAGTTGCACAATAAAGTTTTATCAAACTTTGACCAATGTTTCAACAGTTTAAAAAATGTCTTCTACAGAAGTTATTGTATCTAAGGACAAATACTACGAGATTATGTGTGGAACAGAGACGGTATAATTACGATAAACAAAACTACAGAAAAAGTTTATAAATAATTTTAGTTTAGCATACTCATGTAGATTCGCATATTATCTATATCTGATATTGGTATCGTTGACTCTGTCTAGTACATGTGTCGGACATCCACTTCATCTCCATTTGAAATACATGAGTGATAGCTCTCTACATTAGGGCTTTACCTTAAAAATATTTTAAATACCAACATTTGACAAAGGATGCAGCCATTTGAAGTGTGCCACATCAAAGCTTAAATATAAAAGGTGACATCAGATCCTATGGAACGTAGGTATGCCAAGTACAGAGCTGGTGACATGTTTCGACTGGCTGAAGAGCAGAGGCACTGACGTCAGGTCGCCTCTGGCGGTGGCAGGTGGCAGTGTGGGTGATTTCACTAATATATAGTATTAACAGAATTAACATATAATCTAAGTAGTTGAAAAGATGGAGATGGGAGGGGGGTAAAAAAAGTTGTACCATCAAAGTCATATGGCTTATGAAGAGCCCGCACTCAGGTAAACATAGCAAACTCTTTAAAATATCTTCCAAAACGCACAAGAAGCACTTCCCCCAAGCGGATTCTCTTTGTCCTGATTCCTTGCCCCCATCTGCTCCTTTTCCTCGAACATATCCGTGTCCTCTACACCTCCTGCTGACTTGCTCCCCATCATCCCCTGGTTACTCCTCTCCTCTCCAACCCGCACCCTCTGCCACGCCTTCAACGTTGTGCCCCCCCCCCCTACCCTCCATCTCAACACCCTTCATCTCCTTTCCCAAGGTGGCTTCCATTGACGCCCTCTCTCCCTCCATTTATCCCTCCCAACAACTCTGATCCTCACCTCCCCCTCCCTCACTCTGTCCTTTTCCCAGGCTCCCTCTCCCCCCCCCCCTTCCATGCTGTTTTTTCCCAGCCTACCCTCTCTCTGACTCCCTTCTCCCTCTGAGTCCTTTTACTTTCCCCTCCACTTCTTCTCGCATCTGCCTTTTTCTATGTCCTCTCCCTCCATTGCCCCCCCCCCCCATTTTTCCACCTCATTGGTCCAGGTCCTCCTCTGCCCCCCATCTACCGTTGTGTCGCCTCTATAGTGCCATTTTAAGTGAATGTCCAGTGTTGTGCGTCCCCTATCACCTGTTTTTATTGTTTGTCTATATTCACATTATGTCTTTTAACTTTTCTGTAGGCTGTAGAGATTCCGTTACGTTGCTGCAAGACACCTCCCCCCCTTGAGTTTCAAAGCAAAAACGCTTCAAGGATGTATTGACATTGTATAAGGGACCAGCTCTGACGCTCTAAGTATACTCCTGACATGAAGGAAGACTGTAAATGGACACACTTGATGGAGAAATTGAAAATATTTAAAGGAAAATGTAAACACAGCATCTATCAAATGTGTGGTATTTCAAAAATTTTTAAGACAATGCCTTACAGAGTAGAGCTACTACTTTTACATCATGTCTTTTAAATGATTATTAAGCGTTATACAAGCACATGTAGTAGAATGAATCAACGACTCCCACATCGGATATAGACAATATGTAGTTCTACGTGATTATACGTCACTAAAATTATTTTCACACATTTCCTGTAATTTTCCTTATTGTAATGACACCGTCTCTGTTTCACATACAATGTCGTAATCTTTCTTAATAGGTACAATACATTCTAAAGACAGTTTTAAAACTGTCGAAACGATGGTCAAGGTTTAATAAACATGTATTTTGCTACTGGGTGCCATGTTTCAGATCACATAATTTAATTAGTTGTGTTACACTATTGTCAGAATATTTGTGTCGTATTTTAAGAGGCTGAATCTTATTTGATTGCACGGTAACGAAGGTAATGAAATGGATATTCGTGAACAGCCTCTGTGAATGAAGTTATTGTTGACACATGTCAGTGGATACATACCCTCTCGTTAATATGTATGTTCCAAGAAGTAGACTGAACTTTTGAGATTTGGCTGATTGCAGAAGCACTATACACTACAGAGTCACTGTTCTTTTGAATCAAGTATTCCACTAATTGGAAATGAAGCAGAGGGTATCCTATTTGCGAATACATGAGATAGGATTTCCAATTCCAGCGTTCGATGCTAACCAAGGGAAACTTCCAAAACGCCTTGGGCACAATTAAAATAGATGGTAACTATTCAATAACAACAAAGTAAACATGAGAGGTATTGATTTCAGTTCAGTTTCAATGAAGTTGAGAACTTACAGAATTCGCATTTACATTGCTTTCTGTGCGCACACCATCACAATTTCGATTTGTTAGTTCCCTTGGAAAATATGTTTCGGTGTCCAAGGGCGTGTGCATGAGAGTGGCTCCTACCTGACGTCGATCCATAATGGCGGCTGGCTCAGTATCCCTGCCTGCATTGTAATTGTATCCAGTATGTCGACACTATTTCTTTAATTTTCAAAATTCACAGTTGAAAAGGTTGTTGGTGCTAACAGGCGATGGATTGATGGATTGCTGTCTTATAGAAGTTCATGGGAGTAAGATCGTACGCCCAATTTGAACGAAGGGTTATCGTTAACCGAGTATGAACCACAAAGAATAACACATACTATGCCCTCACAAATTTTCCTTACTTAGCACTACTTGTATATACGACGTTTAACATGGTTCTTCATTTGAACAAGAGCACACCATAGACACTCACTGTAGCAGCTAATCAGCTGAATCCCTTTTTCTTTCTAAACATTACCACTCGTTGTTGGTCAGTGTGCGCTCTCTTTACATTACCTACCGCACCGATAAACAATTCTTAGCGTCGTCTAATTTTTCGTACCTTTCGACGATTTTACAGCCAACCAGGCCAACATATTCCATTACTATTATCCCTGACCACACAAACATTCCACTGTCCTCATCTCCCTGTTCCTTTGTGTTTACATAAATATCAATTCCTCTGGGTATACCACGTATAAGCTGGAAAATAAACACTATCTCAGTTCATAACATGGTATATGTTCTGAAGAAGATGGAGGTTTTCTTAAAAACATCTCATATTATTTGAAGTCCCGATAGCCGTGATGTGACTGAAATCTGAGTGTTACATCGAAAGTTGTATTAAAATTATCTTAAGTCTAAAATCTTCTTTAAAAAAAGACTGTTATCATTTTAAGTAATGTCTAGTCTCACCATGAAAGTGCAATTAAACGTTTGTAAATAGTATTTCCGAACACATTCCGTGTTAATTACTAGTTGGATAGTCGCTACTTAGGCGTAAATTATCCGAGCTATAAACTATTAAAAACCTATCCAAACAACAATGGTAGCACACATTTTCTGAAAACAAAACAACAAGTAACTCATTCTTCTGTCGTTATAACTATGAACCAGTACAGAAAGACAGAATCGTCACGATAGTGTCGGTTTTGTTTACACACATCCAAACTCACGTCCTTGACAAAATTAGTAAATTTTTGAAATTACCTTTAAATCTTCTTTCGAAATTAATTTAACTTTGTGAGAGAGATGTGGAAGCTGTTACATGGTCGAGAGCAGGGGAATTTCTTTCAAATCTTATAGAAAATATTTCCATAGGATGGAGGCAGTTTTAGTGGGAATAACAGTGGAGAAATTGTAGAGATTCTTCCCTAGAACTGCAGAATATGCAGAAGGAACATTTTGAGGAGCAGGAAGCGAAAATTTTTGGTCCTCAAGAGCAACAGGAGGAAGCAACAAATGACCTATTCAGGATCAAGAGGGACAGAGGGGATGAGGATGGTTGGGAAATGTAAATTGTTAGGAAGGCAGAGATAAAGAGAATGCGATCTATTAGTTCTATTATAAACACTAAAAAAAGATATTAATCATTGCTAGAATTAAGTGCAGAAGAGGCGCGAATGGGACTAATAGCAGGAATGTGTAGCACATTTTAACCACGAGCAGAGAGCATTGAAATGTGCAAAATGGTAGGCAGAGGAAAATACTGCTGCTAGGTAGAAGCCTAGGGGAGGCGTAGGCCGTCAGTTAAAGGAAATCTTGAGGGCAGGTACCGGACCACCAGCATATTCAAACCAAATGTAAAGATTAATCACGTGATAGAGAACTTAAGGTCTTTATGTAAGGATTTTTCGAAACAAGGCCATATATGGCCAGTGGGTGTGGAAAGATACAGTTTGGTCATGGAGCGCATGACATTGGTGGTGGCCTAGACAAAATAGCTTCCTTCATTCGAAGCATGAATGTAAACTTTGTCGAGCTGTTCCGGCGTCATAGATTTCTGAGGCGGATTAACGTAGGGTTAAAATGGCGCTATTGGCAGCCGACGTTTCTCTCGTACTCGTCGGGACAGTCGATAGGTAGTGTTTCAGTAGGCGTGGCCTGCACCTAAATGTGACTGGCAAGGAAAGACTGGCACAGCTGAGACATGAATGTATACGGTTTGGCTCTTGGCTGATACATGGTCAAATAGCTATTTTCATCGGAAGGGGAAGTAAATCCAGACAACAGGCTCCCCTGCCAGAAGAGAATCTCACTCAGTGTAAATAAATCTGCAATAATACTCGCGAAATAGATGCTGACACACCAGATAGCACACTTAATGCATGTAATAAAGAAAGAAAACCTATGGAAAAAGTAACATGGAACGTTGCACAGACTTAACAGTCCTTCCTGACAACAAGCAATCAATAAGAAATAAAATACTACAAACTTAAGTTCAGCTCCGATCTCGGAACTGTGCAGTAGTTTGTATCATTGACCATTTTAGGGACACGGAAATCTCACTTGTAGCATTACTGTTGAATTAAAGGACACACTCTGACTGTAGGACTAATTCAAAGTGTGAAAGATCATGCATTTATATCAGAAAAGGAACAAAATATAAATCAAGACGTAATCTTAATACAGCAAGGCTTGATATCAACAAGAAATTGTTTGTGTATCGGTCACTCACAGAAGTGAGGACAATTGGATCTATCATTGACCGCAGGTCCGCAAAAGACATTAATCAGATATCAAAATATACGATTTTCCAAGGGAACCAACAAATCACAGTTTTGGTCATGTGTGTATAGAAATCAATGTAAATGATTATTCTGTCAGTTCTCAACTTTATTGACACTGAACTTTGAAAAAACGTTCCAAATAGCATTCACGTCAATAGCAAAGTCTCACAAAAACAAATGGATAAAGCAGTTATAAGGAAGTCCTCCAAAACCCTCAAGTACCTCAGTTCCATAAAAAAGTGTCATATTGAGACAGATTCTTAAATTTTCGCCACTTCAAAAAGATTCATAGGAGGTAGCCGATTGGTGAAAAAATATCATTTAATTACGAAATTGTATACCATAGAAAGAATAAAAGCAAAGCGGTCTGTTATGTTAACGAACAAGAAACAGGAAGAGACAAACAAAAGCGTAGTAATATTCTGATAATGGAGAGGGGATAGAGTAATAAGTGATCCAGATAACTTGAAAGACTATGTGAATGAGAATTTTTCAAGCATTGCAGAGGAATTACAAAAAAGTCGCAAAAACAAATAAAATACTGTAAATAATTGTGCACTATACGCAATAATGCTATTACCAATCACAGAGCACGAATTCAGTAAAACTTCACAAAACCCACAAAAAAGTCAGTAAACTTAGATAAAGTACCAATACGTCTGCTGAAGCAATGCATGCTGAGTATACAACTTCCTTAAAAGACATAAAAAATTATTTGCATCAGGGAATTTCTAGAGAATTTAAAAAAGGCAAGTATTGAAGACAGAAAAAAATCTGTCCCGTTTCCCTGCTGTGATCATTTTCAAAGATAATGGAATAATGTATGAGAGGTAGATTGATGAAGTACGTGAAAGAATACATCCTTGTAAGTGAATGACAAGCTGTGTTCTGAAGTGGTAGGAGTACAGTATCTGATGTAGTAGAATACACAAGTGTAGTACTTGATGCTGTTGACAAGAATGAGCATAACAGAGGCGAATTCTTAGTTATTTCAAAGGTTTTTGACACTGTTGACCATAAGATTCTATTAAATAAGGTAGAATCCTTGGGAATAAAAGATATATTTGATTACTGGTTCTAATCATACTTAGTAGATTGAGTAGAAAGAGTATAACACCAACCTCAAGTTTAAGCTTTTAGTGCAACACTTTTCAGAGCTAAATGCATTACATGGTAGCACATTAAAGTGAATACTGTTCCTAAAATACATCAATGATTTTCTAAATTGTGTAAGGTACGGAAAAAACCTTCTACTTGGCCGCGCGGGGGTATCCACGTGGTCTTAGGCACCTCGCCACGGTTCGCTCGGCTTCTCCCAATTGGAGGTTCGAGTCCTCCCTGAGACATGGATGTGTGTGTTGTCCTTAGCGTAAGTTAGTTTAAGTTAACTGGGAAAAGAAATGAAGGATGCTCACAGTTGATTCATATGCAATAAAGTGACATAGAACATCAAAAGCTATGAATTTCAGGTTGCAAAGAAAAAATGTCACATTTAAATTTACTGTGGATGGTACCTCCAGAGACTGCATAACGAACACAAAATTTCTAGCTGATATGGTGTGAACACACAAAGTACATTCAGCTCCTAGCCACGTAATTCTTCGGAAAAGTAACGTACTGAAAATGACCCCGAGACTAAAATTCCCATTTTTGATATAAATGATTTGTTCAGTTAGGAGACGAGGCAGAACACGAGAATTAAATTTTATAAGTAACTTAACAAACATACTATGTCCTATAGAACTAATTGTTGTCCATGGTATATGAGAATATTGTAATGAGATTACAGTGGGGGGGGGGGGGGGGGGGGGGGTAAAATACCTCCTTTTGCCAGGCCCCCTCTTTGGTGTACCATAAATTTCTCTTCTTGCCGATTCGATTCCGTATCTCCTCATTAATTTCTAGATTTGCTCATCTTATCTTCGGCATTCTTCTGTAGCGCTACATTTCAAAAGGTTCTATTGGCTTCTTGCCTGAACAGATTATCGTCGTAATTTGACTTTCGTACACGGCTACGCTCCTTTCAAATACCTTCAGGGGAGACTTCCGAATGTTATGTAGGACAGCCCTGATCGCATGAAAACACTTTCTTATGCGTTCGAGACTGTTCCACATAATATTTTATTACTAATTCATTGGGATCACTACTGATCCCAATATGTTTACAAAAACTATGCTACCACGAAACGCTTTTTTTTAAACTGTCGGTCTGCATTTTATATTCTCTTTAATTCCGCCATTATCAGCCATTTTGCTGCCCAAATATGGAAACTCATCCACTGTTTATTTCCCAAGCTAGGTCCTCAGTAGCGCCTGATTTAATTCGACTACATTCCGTTGCCCCTGTTTCACTTTTGTTGATTTTCATCACCTCTTTTACAGACATTTTAAGTAAGGCTGCAGTCAAAACAGGATGGTAGAAGAGCTGAGAAAAATCTACGTTAACATCTGCGTAATTATTCTTGCTGCAATTCCCAATTAACTGCTTGGCAGGGGAGTCATCCAACCAGCTTCACACTCTTTATCCACCGTTCCATTCTTGAACAGCGCAAGGGAAGAACGAACACAAATCATTCCGTGCTCGATCTAATTTCTGTTATTATATTACGATCACCATTTTCTCCTATGTAGCTGAGCGTAAACAGCATATTTCCGCATTCTTAGGAGCAAGTTTGAAATTTCGTGAAAAAATCTCACCGCAATGAAAGAAGCCCTTTGTTTTAATTACTGCCGTGACACTCGGTCCCATATTTCACGACAATACAAAATGAGCTGTCCTTCTTTGAAATTTTCAGGTATCCTCTGTCTACCTCATCCGAAAAGATTCCTTGCAGCATAGCACTACTCCAGTAGAGAACGGAGTTTCTTTAGCAGATCTGTTCCATCTTCCAAGTGTCGGGACAATAAAACGCACATTTTGTATGTGACTTCAGAATTTAAGTTATCTGTTATTCCAATCCCTAGGTATTTAGTTGAATAGGTATCCTTTAGATTTTGCGATTTATTGTGTAGTGGAAATTTAACAAAATGTTTCAAATGACTTAACTTCTGAGATCATCAGTCCCCTATAACTTAGAACTACTTAAACCTAACTAACCTGAGGACATCACACACATCCATGACCGAGGCAGGATTCGAACCTGCGACCGTAGCGGTGGCGCGGTTCCAGACTGAAACGCCTAGAACCGCTCGGCCATTCCAGCCGGCCAAATTTAACAGATTCCTTTTAGTGGTCATGTGGATGACTTCACGCTTTTCCTTGTTGAGAGTCAATTGCCACTTTTCGCACCGTACATACCGGATGGTTATAATTAACCTTCCCGTATTTAACTCGGAAACCAATAACCGTAGGAGTGCCAAACTTGTTAGCATTAATGTCAAAGACATGGGGAAGAGAAATAATGCAGAATCAATTCAATGAAACACTTTTAATATTATGCTACGGTACATAATATCGCTACATGCCGGTCCACTACTGCTACAAAAAGGGCTCAATATGGCGTCCATCAGTGTTCAGAAGATTCCGAAAGCGCAGTATTGCATTCTACTCAGCAGGACGAAGCATGTATGTAGGTATGCTGGCTACCTCTATTGATATACTGAGCTTCAGATCATCACCTAACTAACCTAAGGACATCACACACATCCATGCCCGAGGCAGGATTCGAACCTGCGACCGTAGCAGTCACGCGGTTCCGGACTGAACGCCTAGAACCGCGAGACCAACGCGGCCGGCCCCGATGGTCCTAGGAGAGCGAAGTCAACACGTCGTTGTACGTCCTATGGTGCAAGCTGCTGTACGATAGGGATCTTGAACGTATACCATTTGGGAATGGTTCGAAGCACCTTCCGTACAGTGGAGCACGGAATGTTCAACTGTCGTGACACAGCACGGGCACTGCCTGACGATCGGGAATCGCGCGCAGCGTTGTGTCCCATAGCAACAGCGATTTCACCAACCACATGTGGTGTAACCCGCCGTCGACCTCTTCCCGGAGCGACGTCCAGTTGTCCAGTTGATTTGAACTTTTACATCGTGCTCCGCACAGCAGGTGGAGAAGGTCGTCCCTTCCGTAATCCTTTCAGTCAGCCATATGCTCGAAGTGCAGCTGCAGCATTATTGTTGTTTTGATAATAGAGCTTCACCAGTAATGCCCAGCTCCTTTTGTCCAAGCTGATGTTGACACGTCAGCAATTGCACTGCGACAGGTCAGCTGTGTGAGACTATGGATCACGATGACTAATGACGGCACCTGGAGGCCATAACTGGAACTGGACGGTGGCTCTGTGACGCATGAAAATCATGGTACTTGTACGGTAATTAGTTTCCGTGTCATAACATGTTACACAGGGAAAGCTTAATTATAACCACCCGGTATACTTTGTCTGAATTATTTTCTTTACAGAAAAGCCTATTTTGATGTTGTTACAAGGAGCCCTTACTCGTTTAGAGTACTAGAGGATAAACACTGAACTGACAGCTGTCTGATGTTGCAGTGGTGACGGAAGAGGGGGGTCCTTGCATCGAATCTGTGCAGTGTGAGCCGCTGATGGGCCAATACTCGACGTGTAACACATCCACCGGCTCGTGCGTCTGCTTGCCCGGGATGCACTTCATAGATGGCGCCTGCTGGAACAACACAGGTAGGCTTTGCACCAGTCGTTTTACCATACTTGATCTCCTTCACGTTCACTTTGTGTCCACCTGACCACCCGAACTGATAGCTTGTAGGGACTCACTATTAGTTTATAAGAACTGCCTTTATTTTATCTAGAGAGGAGGACAGAGAAAATGAGAGAAACGAAGAGAGAGAGAGAGTGAGAGAGAGAGAGAGAGAGAGAGAGAGAGAGCGAGAGGGACAGATGGATTTTGGCGCTTACACGGTTGCAGGGAGTTTTAGAGATAGTCATTCTGCGATTAAAGAAATTGAATTTATTTTCCATTTTGTTATTTCTATTATTGTTCTTAATCTACTCATAAAATGATTTGTAATGGTTAAAAAGACCTTAACCAACACCAAAATAAAGGGTAAGTCTAGAGCAACACTTTCAGTTTTAACAGTGTGCTTGATATAGTGATCAGTAACGTCGACGAGAATTGAAAGAAGTGGGTGAACTGCGATTGGGGTGCAAGAAGAACACGTGTACAAGTAGACTGTCCAGCTTTCGCAGACGATATTGTGACATTCTAGGGATCATTGCATGACGTAACTAATCGATCCATCCAGTTCTAGAGAAAAGCAGCAAAAGTTGGTTTATATATCTCTATAAGTACAGAATGTGGACTAACAGTAAACCGTAGAAAGACAAAAGTAATGCGAAGTAGCCGAAATGAGAATAGATGGAAGCCTAACGTCGAAAGTGGTGATCGGAGGCAGATGAATTTAAGAAATTCTGCTACCTTGGAAGCGAAATATCCCATGGTAAGCAATGTGCACATAAAAAGCAAAGCGCTCATTCCTGGCCATAAAAATCGACTGCTATCAAACATAGGCCTTAATTTAAGCGAGAACGAGAATGCACGTTTGGAGCACCCCATTGCGAGGTAGTGATTCGAGGACAGTTCGGAAACCGCAACAGAAGATAGTCGAAGCGTTTGAGAAATGGTGCTACAATAGAATTTGAAAATTAAGTCGAGTGACAAAATGAGGAATGAGGAGGTTCTCCAGGGAATCGGGAAAGAAACGAACATATGTAAAACACTGAGAAGATAAAGGAACAGATGACAGGACATGTGTTAAGACGCAGGGTAATATCTCCGTTACACTAGAGAGATTTTAATACATTCAAGAAATACTTGGGGACGAGGGGTTCGAGTGCTACTCTGAGATGAAGAGGTTAGCGCAGAGGAGGAATTGCCGCAACAAACCAGACTGACGATTCAAAAAAACAAAAAAAGGAATAGCGATGCCACAGCATGCAACAATGTCAAGTCAGTTCCTAAATGAATGACGTTCGTATGAGTGAAAACGAGGAAGGTAGCGAGAACTAAAAAAATTTGTTTGACAGAAAAAGAAGCTATCATAAAACGAATAAACAAGGTGACTTTTTGCATATAGGCTGATCATGGACAAGTAAAACAGGAAGAAACTTCCAAACAATGCAAAGTTAAGATTTTAAGAGTGATTCGCCCCGAAGCTTTATGGCTAGCAGGAAGACTAAATCTTGCAATAACAGGATTACTTAGGAGACTACAACCTGTGAAACGAAGGATTCTTAAGAGGATATTACGAACTCAAAGAAGAAGAGCTTATGTATGAGATGAGCGAACCAGTTATGGTATACCTGGATAAAGAAACCTCGGACGTTGGACTATGTTCTTCGGACAAATACTTAGAATGGACAAGGAGAAGCTGACATTTTAGATACTGCACAAATTCCTTATGAAACAAGAAAACCAAAGTAACTGGAATCAAAGACGGGAAAACAGGAAACACAAATTTGAAACAGAGTACCATTCAAATCAAAAACTAAGGCTGCTGTAGCTTTCCAGGACAGAATTACACTGAGGATAAAAACTTCATGGATCGAACATTGAGGAAGGTTCCATAGCTTAAGAATAAATACAACGACAAAAATACCTTATTCGAATTTATGTGATGCTAAGACGGCGAAACCGAAAAGGACATTTCTGGTACTCACGTTTGCTGATACTCCACTGGACCATTTCATGTACAAGGGTCATTTCAGAATTTCTTTTAGCTTTTCGTTGTCTCCATATTACTTTCAATGTCTTAGAACGGGTCCTTTTCCTATCCTCTTATCGGCTCGTTGCGGACTAGGTTTTCCTGGCTGGCCAACAAGTCAATCATTAGTTTTTGCGACTAAAATTTTTCCCACGTAAATTTCATTTATATAGATTCCTCCCCCTTCCTCCTCCCTCCTCCCCCTCCCCACGGGAATTGGTTTGTACCGTTTTAATTTTATTATCCCATAATATAGCATTTTCTTCTCCAACAATTACAGCTAATTTTCTTTTCACAAATTTACATTCTTTCTTTCGTTGCAATCTCTTCTTATTTACGTTTCATTTATGTGATGTACCGAGTGATCAAAAAGTCAGGATAAATTTGAAAACTGAGTAAATCACGGAATAATGTAGATAGAGAGGTACCAATTGACACACGTGCTTGGAATGACATGGGGTTTTATTAGAACCAAAAAAAGTACAAAAGTTCAAAAAATGTCCGAAAGACGGCGCTTTATCTGATCAGAATAGCAATAATTAGCGTAACAAAGTAAGACAAAGCAAAGATGATGTTCCTTACATGAAATGCTCAATATGTTCACCATCATTCCTCAACAGTAACTGTAGTCAAGGAATAACGTTGTGAACAGCACAGTAAAGCATGTCCGGAGTTATGGTGAGGCATTGGCGTCGGATGTTGTCTTTCAGCATCCCTAGAGATGTCGGTCGATCACGATACACTTGCGACTTCAGGTCACCCCAAAGCCAATAATCGCACGGACTGAGGTCCGGGGACCTTGGGGGGTCAAGCGTGACGGAAGTGGCGGCTGAGCACACTATCATCACCAAACGAAGCACGCAAGATCTCTTTCACGCGTCTAGCAATATGGGGTGGAGCGCCATCCAGCATAAACATCGTACGTTCCAGCAGGTGTTTACCAGACAGGCTGGGGATGATGCGATTCTGTAACTTATCGGCGTACCTCTCACCCGTCGCTGTTGCAGATACAAAACCAGAATCACGCATTTCCTCGAAGAAAAAAGGCCCGATAACGGTAGATGTGGTAAATCCGACCCATACCGTGACTTTCTCGTCGTGCAATGGAGTTTCCACGACAGTTCTAGGATTTTCGGTAGCCCAAATTCTGCAGTTGTGGGCGTTGACAGACCCTCGGAGCGTGAAATGAGCTTCGTCGGTCCACAACACGTTACTCAACCAATCGTCATCTTCCGCCATCTTTTGAAACGCCCACACCGCAAACGCCCTCTGCTTCACTAAATCGCCAGGTAACAGTTCATGATGCCGCTCGATTTTGTACGGATAGCATCGGAGGATACGCCTAAGTGCCAACCAAACAGTAGTGTATGGAAATCCGGTACGACGTGCGACTGCACGAGCGCTGACATCCCCGTGCATAGACGAACCCGCTATAGCCTCCATGTCTCAGCAGCATTACGCCTTATGCTCGGTCGGCCACTACGGGGTCTATCGTCTAAACAACCCGTGGCTTCGAACTTCGAAATCATTCTCGTCGCAGCTGCATTTGTCAACGGACCTTTAACCGTTCGAATCCCCTTGCTATGGCGATAGGATCGTAACGCTGAACTAGCACATTCCCCATTCTGACAATACAACTTCAATAAAAGCGTCTTTTCAGGTAACGTCAACATGCTGCGACTGCTGGCGCATCTGATTCTCTCTGTCATTACAGCTCCTTTTATACATGATTGTCATGCGCAGTCACTGACGTTTTGCTGTCCAGCGCCATCTGTCGGACATTTTGTGAACTTTTTTTTGTTCTAATAAATCCCCCTGTCATTCCAAGCATGTGTGTCAATTTTTACCTATCTACATTATTCCGTGCTTTAATAAGTTTTCAAATTTATACTGACTTTTTGGTGACCCTGTATAACTGTCTCTTGCTCCAGTCTAGAAAATAGTATAATTTAGCAACGATGTCACAAAATCAGTTCATAACTTTTTATATTTGGGGAAACTGAAGACATAGACTGACTGCTGGAGAGATTACTTTAAAAAAGTGTTAAGGAAGTATTTTCTATGCGCAAATCGATCCTAATAACGTTCACTCAGTGAGCGTCGCTGTTACTGAAAATGAACAGAGTTATGTGACACAGTATGGTATAACAGAGTGGAAATAACAAAGTAAAAGCAGCTTTATGCAGGGTGACATGGAGGAATGGTCAGTATTCAGGAATATGACAATATGAAAGGAACGACCATTTGAAGCAAAAATGTTGGTAAACATGGGCTCCAAAATCCGTTCCTTGAGAGCTGTGAGCACTTTTTCAGGTTCGATACTGTAAAGCAAATCTCTTCTACTACAAGCTCTTTGCTTTCCATGTTTTGGGAGTATCGTCCGACACAAGAAAAACTGTTTGTTAAACATGGACTGTAAAATCCGTACGTTAGAGGTATGAGCAATTCTTCACTAGAATAAATGTCTCATAGAGCCGAAGATGAACAGGTGCTCATAGCTGTTACAAGGGGAGGCCGCCAATTGTGAAATTCAGATTCGATTCATACTGCTCATAATAAAAGCTCATGGCCAGAGGTGTAATGTGGCAAAGCACCAAGATGCACTTCACAGCCGTTGTCAAGAAAATCGACAGTTAAAAGAAACCGTTGCGGTGAAATACTTTCTACGATTATTAATTTTTTACAGCGTCGTGACGCAGCGGTAAGCCCTCGGGTTCGTAATCCGAAGGTCGCCGGATCGAATCTCGTGCCATGCAACTTTTTTATTATTTGTTTTTTTGTAATTCAAATGTACACAAACACACACACATAAACTATTAATCAAATGCTTATGCATGTTGGTGAAGGCGGATCGCTCTCCAATTGTACCGCCTCCATTTTTCAGTTTGTTTAACAGCGTGTACCAAAGCTCTCACGTACGCACTGATTTTCGACGATGTTACAAGTTGCGCTAGGGACCGCATCTACCTTTTTTCGAAGTTAGCAGGCAACTACGCTGTTATGCGGCGGCTAGTTTCAGCCCATTCAACATCTGTTCTTCAAGTGTAACGAGGGAGTAACGGAGTTTATATTTCATACCTGCTACACCAAATTTGTGTTCGTGGGGTCTCTATTCTAATTCGAAAGTTTGACTTACACTACACGTATTCGTTTCGGAATATCGTTTCTACATCTTCCGTTAACTATACGTGGTAAACATTATGAAGACAATTAATAACATTTGTGAAATACAACTTTGTTTGCGGAAAACATAATGATGTTCGAAGTCGCCAGTTCCTCCACGACAAACGACTTTCAGCAACTTATTATATGCATAATTGTTGCAACTGATTGCCGCGCACCGCAACGGTTTCTTTTAACTGTCGATTTTCTCGACAACGGCTGAGAAGTGCTTCTTGGTGCTTTGCCACATTACACCTCTGGCCATGAGGTTTTACTATGCACAGTATGAATAGAATCTGAATTTCACAATTGGCGCCCTCCCCTTGTTAGAGTATGACCTTTACAGCCTATATTACTGGACGGTTTTTTCTTGTTTGGATCTAAGCTGTCATCTCTCAGAACATGGAAAGCAAAGAGGTTGCTTTAGAAGATAATTGTTTCACAGTATCGAAGATGATGATATTTGGTTAATGGGGCGCTCAACTGCACAGTCATCAGCGCCCGTACAAAGTCCCAGTTTTTACACAGTCCAATCTTTTTAGACAGTCCATTCTAGCCACTGTAAAGAATGATGAAGATGAAATGATGAGAGCAACACAAACACCCAGTCGCCGGGCAGAGAAAATCCCTAACCCGGCCGGGAATCGAACCCAGGACCCCGTGATCCAGAGGCAGTAACGCTAATTACTAGACCACGAGCTTCGATGATGAAGAAGTGCTCAAACTCTTAAGACATTCTTTTTGGAGGCCACGTTTATTGAACGTTTATGGTTGGAATGATCGTTCCTGTCTTATCCCCGAATATTGACAATTCCTCGTGGAACACTGAATAATTATGGAATTAGGATTGCGCCTTGAGCAAATACAGTTTTCTGCTTTAACGCCGACAAAAGTTTCGCTGAAATTTCACATTCATCAACGAGTTCGTTTTATTTTCTGTCAGGTGATAGTTAAAAATTTCGCATGATAATATGAACATGTTGGGATTATTACATTTACAGTCGGCACATGTTAACAAAATACAGGGTGTTAAAAAAAGGATTCCATATTTTGAGAGGTGGTAAAAAATGGCTCTGAGTACTATGGGACTTAAGAGCTGAGGTCATCAGTCCCCTAGAACTTAGAAATACTTAAACCTAACTAACCTACGGACATCACACACATCCATGCCCGAGGCAGGATTCGAACCTGCGACCGTAACGGTCGCGCGGTCCCAGACTGAAGCGTCTAGAACCGCTCGGCCACACTGGCCGGCTCAGAGGTGGTAGTATGGGCCAAATAAAGACAAAAATATCCAGTAAACATGGTCTCTAAAATGCATAGCTTAAGGGCTATGAGCACTTGCTAATCTTCTCTACTGTGAAACATCTCTTCCACTGCAAGCTCTTTGCTATTGCGAACGACCTATAGAATGCAGTAAACAAATGAAGGTGGTTTTACATTGTAGTTTTATCTTTCCATTTACAAGCGTAACGGAAAACTACTATTCCATATGGGAAATAGCAGATGATTTTGTGTAGTGGTCAGGCAAATGCAGCCAACCGTCGGCCCGTGTCGTGCCTGCTGGTACATTTTTAGGCGAATAGCATATTCCCTAGTATCAAACAGCTTAACTAGTGCTAGATATCTCAGTTCCTATCAGACGAATTGTCTGTCCTGCTAGAGGAGAAATCTTTCTCACAACGTCTGGAGATGTAGTCCATGCTCGACGGAGGACCAGTCCATTTTCTGCTAAATGTTCTTGAACAACTCGCACAGATATTTAATGTGCAGGCCAGTTAGTGTGTTGGCCAGTTAGTTTACCTGATAACAAACAGCTTGCAATAGAAGAGAAGTGTTTCACAGTAGCGAAAATGAACAAGTTCTCGTAGCTCTTAAGGTATGTATTACAGAGCCCATATTTGCCGGACATTTTTGTTGTTTTGGTCCATACTGTCACCTCTCAAGACGTGGAACACTTTCTTTAACACTATAGTTTCACCTTGAGTCGCATACTGAGTTTCGTGTAGCAGTTTATCATTTGCCGTCAGGTGATATATTGCTCCAGTGTGCCATCTGCAACTAATCAGGACTTCTCAATAGTGTATTACACATATTTACCGAAAAGTCAGGGCTTCAATGAGGCTGTCGTTTTTATTCGCTTCGCTTCCCTTTTCTCGCTTCGCTCTAGCATTAATATTCAGAATCTAATATCTACGTATGTTCGAAAGCAAACACCGACAAAAAATAAGTTTCAGCCAGAAGATGAACAGTAGCTCTGTTATAAATAGACAGTCTGATAGATTACCAAAGGTTACGTCTATGATAATAAAGATAATTTTCACCTTCATTTTACACTGCAGACAGTCTTCTACATGCAATGCAGATAGGGTTGGCTTTCAGAATAACAGTGTATGTGATGTGTGTTGCAGTGCTCGGTGATAGCTGCTCGCGATCTAGCGAGTGCTTCATCGTCGGCAGCCGAGACGGTCTGGAATGCCGGAACGGCTTCTGCGAGTGCAAGTTCGGGTATGTGGCCACCGAAGACCGCTCTGCGTGCGTCTCAGGTGAGTTTGTCTACGCGTCACAGTTGAGTCAGCGCCTTCAAACAGGTGGCTGATCAGTTGCTGGGAGAGGCAGCAGACAAATGAAATTTTAACGCTACTATAAAGCCTTCAAATTCTTCAAGCATGAACAAAATGGAAGAGTGCTATTTTTAGCATCCTCTTGGGAGACTTCTCAGAAGAATTCACTTGGAATGTAATTCGACCTCAGAAGAAATCTCTTGCAAAATTCGATTTCTAACTCCTTTTTATAGGTGTTCATTGAGTGGGATCCTTGCCAAGTTGGCTTAAAGCAAGTAATAACAAAACTCAGAGAAGACCCATGCAGTTCAACATGCACTGGAACGCCAAAGAAACCGGTACAGGCATAAGTGTTCAAATATGGAGGTATGTAAACAGGAAGAATACGGCGCTGCGGTTGGCAACGCCTATATAAGATAAAAGTGTCTGGCGCAGTTGTTAGATCGGTTACTGCTGCTACAATCGTAGGCTATCAATATTTAAGTGAGTTTAAAAGTGGTGTTATACTCTGCGCACGAGAGATGGGACACCGGATATCCGAGGTAACGATGAAGTGGGAATTTCCAGTACGACCATTTCACGAGTGTGGCGTGAATATCAGGAATCCGGTAAAACATCAAATCTCCGACATCGCCGCGGCCGGAAAAAGATCCTACGACAACGGGACCGACGACGACTGAAGAGAACAGCCATCAACAAGTGTCAGAGTGCGAACCATTCAACGAAACATCATCGGTATGGGCTTTCGGAACCGAAGGTCCACTCGAGTACCCTTGGGACTACATGAAAAAAAGCTTTACAAATCGCCTAGGATCTTCAACGCCAACGTTGGACTGTTGATGACTGGACACATGTTGCCTGGTCGGACGAACCTCGTTTCAAATTGAATCGAGCTGATGGACGTGTACGGATATGAAGACAACCTCATGAATCCGTGGACTCTACATGTTAGTGGGGGACTGTTCAAGCTGGTGTAGGCTCTGTAATGGTGTGGGGCGTGTGCAATTGCAGTTATATGGGACTTTTAGATACGACCCTGACAGATGACATGTACTTATGTATCCTGTTTGATCACCTGCATCCATTCATGTCCATTTTGCATCCTGACGACTTTGGCAATTCCGACAGGAGAATGCGACTCCCCATACGTCCAAAATTGCTACAGAGTTGCTCCAGGAACCCTCTTCTGAGTTTAAACACTTCCGCTGGCCACCAAACTCCCTATACATGACATTATTGAGCATATCTGAAATGCCTTGCAACGTGCTGTTCAGAAGAGATCTCCACCTCTCATATTCTTGCGAATTTATGGTCAGCCCTGCAGAATTCATGGTGTAAGTTCCTTCCATCACTAGTTCAGACATTATGCGAGTCCATGCCACGTAGTGTTGCGGCACTTCTGCGTGCTTGCACGGACCGTACACGATTTTAGACCGGTGTAACAGTTTCTTTGGCTTTTCAGTGTATATTTTAAGAACGAAAGATGGCTGTACTCATTTCTTAATGAGGAATGAGTGATTAGTTCCAGAGACTCGATAGCGTCCTGGGACCACTGCTGTTCCTGATCTATATAAATGACCTGGGTGACAATCTGAGCAGCTCTCTTAGGTTGTTCGCAGATGATGCTGTAATTTACCGTCTAGCAAGGTCATCCGAAGACCATTATCAATTGCAAAGCGATTTAGAAAAGATTGCTGTATGGTGTGGCAGGTGGCAGTTGACGCAAAATAACGAAAAGTGTGAGATGATCCACATGAGTTCCAAAAGGAATCCGTTGGAATTCGATTACTCGATAAATAGTACAATTCTCAAGGCTGTCAATTCAAGTAAGTACCTGGGTGTAAAAATTACGAACAACTTCAGTTGGAAAGACCACATAAATAATATTGTGGGAAAGGCGAACCAAAGGTTGCGTTTCATTGGCAGGACACTTAGAAGATGCATCAAGTCCACTAAAGAGACAGCTTACACTACGCTCGTTCGTCCTCTGTTAGAATATTGCTGCGCGGTGTGGCAACCTTACCAGGTGGGATTGACGGAGGACATCGAAAGGGTGCAAAAAAGGGCAGCTCGTTTTGTATTATCACGTAATAGGGGAGAGAGTGTGGCAGATATGATACGCGAATTGGGATGGAAGTCATTAAAGCAAAGACGTTTTTCGTCGCGGCGAGATCTTTTTACGAAATTTCAGTCACCAACTTTCTCTTCCGAATGCGAAAATATTTTGTTGAGCCCAACCTACATAGGTAGGAATGATCATCAAAATAAAGTAAGAGAAATCAGAGCTCGAACAGAAAGGTTTAGGTGTTGGTTTTTCCCGCACGCTGTTCGAGAGTGGTACGGTAGAGAGATAGTATGATTGTGGTTCGATGAACCCTCTGCCAAGCACTTAAATGTGAATTGCAGAGCAGTCATGTAGATGTAGATGTAGATAGTAAGACCACCCAGCAGACGTTTCGGGTACATCTCTACATCTCGATCACATATTCCGTATAGTAAAGTTGATCGAGACTTCCTCAGAGTTACATAAAAAAATGGGCACTTTGTTTCTACGATTTTCCCCGTCCTCTAACAAAAAGCCTTAAACTATTTCGTGTGTGTGTGTGTGTGTGTGTGTGTCTGTGTGTGCGTGTGTGTACTTCTCTCAACAGTGTCGGTGACGAGCTTGTTTTATGTTTACAGGGGCGACTTCTGGGCTGCGCCTGGGTGCGTCGACGTCTGCGCTGCTCTTGCTGGCTCTCTCTCTTCTCCGCAGCTCGCTGTGCTGACGGACTGCCGGCACATCGGCATAATCTTGCAGAACTAGATCCTTTTTGGGGGTTCTCTTTTGTAGAGCAACTAAGGAAATAACATGTTTACAATAATGAATGTTGACTAGTCATTTCTACGACGAGTCATAATACCCTTAGTCCTTCAGCGTCAATGGATCCGCAGTTTTCTTCTTTGCCAGGAATGCGTTAAAACTCCAAGAAAGGAGGCATGGCGCTAGTATGTGTGCCCAGTGTGCCTTATTTAACGTATGACTCGTTTCGACGTTCACTTAATAAAGCAATATGATTTTTTATCATTGCGATATGTAAACTCAGTATTTTTAAATACACTGTTGTCAAATAATGGTTATTTATTTTTATTTATCTTTCAGTTTTCGTAATCGGGACTTTAAGAAAGTGAGTGATGTCTTCCAGTACTGTTTTACTCAACTGTGATAACGTCAAAGATGAAAACGGAAGTGTAAGAATGAATGTAATTGTAATAAATCTGAAATAAACAATAATCTGTAAGGCGAGTATATTACTGCTACGTAGTGCCCATTTTACCAGCTAAATTCGAATAGATAAGTCTTCTGCGTCACAGCAGATCTTACCCTGAAACCCCTCAAACAACGATGCCGCTTGATTTTACGGGAAACCCGAGCAAAGGCATTGACAGAACAGATTAGTTACATAACTTTAGATTCATTAGAATCTTTGATGTGAGTCAAATGTTAGTTTTGTTTTATCTGTGTTGGTTTATAGCAAAACGAGTCGAGATTGTATCAGTAAAAAAATGCAACAATTGACACTTTCGTTGACTGAACAATATATTTTTGTAGTTCTCATTGGCATATTCCGAAGTAGCTCTTTCTTTCTCCGTCCTTTCGCACAACGGGCTTCCCTTTTAACGGGACAGATATTCTAGGTATCTTTTACCTTACAGTGGCGATTACTTTAAACCACCACCATTCTGATTAATGACACCTTCCTTAAAAAAAGGACATGTTCCTTAACTTATGACATTCTTTCACCATTGAAGAGTACTGCGACTACGTCTTATTGGAGCACTCACCTTGTTAATGTTAAATTTGAGATGAGGGGACATATGTAAAGTACTGACAAAAGGACAGGACTGGATCATAGGACATCTATTACGATATAAGGGAATAACTCCCATGGTACTAGAGGACGCTATAGAGGATAAAAACTGCAGGGGAGACAGAGATTGGAATACAACCAAAATATAATTGATCTTGTAGGGTACAAGTGTTGCTAGGAATTATATTGTTACAGGAGAAGAATTCGTGGCTGGCGGCATCAAAGCGACAGAAGACACGACTCAAAAAGGCAGGTTATTAAAAGAATGGTGTGTGAATTCTCGCGAAAAATTATGTTATATATGTAAAATATGTTCTAGTTAACGAAATACAATTTTATTTTATCAAATAATGACGCCATTATTAGAGAACATGGATATTATATGACGCAAAAGTTTAAGTAGCACAGCAGCAACTAGCCAAAGTTTAGTTTTGGTTTACTTCATTCAAAATATATCATTATGCGTTTCGGATTTAGACATTCATCGTCAGATACCTTGCATTATTTTTTCAAAGTAAACCAACTTTCATGTGTTTTGGTGAAAGAATGCAATCCTTCTGAAGATAAAGATGTAAATTCGAAACAGATAACAATACGTTTTCAATAAAATATACTAAAACCAAATTGTGGCTGATCGCTGTTGTATATTATAAAAATTCCCTACAATAGAATTTTGGTAAATTCATCTACCCACAATTTTTTTCAAATCTTCTATAGTTATTGCATAATGAAATTTCCACAGTTAATTCTTTTCCGGTTGCATCGCTTACAACCTGTTAACGCTGGGCTACAGTCAGAGAATGATGCTGTGAAGTTCTCACTATTCAACCAATGGCTGACACAAGGCGCTGTTAATCTCTGAAGAATTGCGTTTTACGCTACGCCGATCTGCTTATTAATTCTTCCTCTCGCTATCCGTTATACGTGATTTTACATCTCATAAAGTAAATTTGTAGATCACGATTTGTTGAGAGTTCAAGATGGGCGTTCAGCTGCCTGTTTGCATCTTATTTCAAATGGACGCACTTCGGTGAGAGTGGCACTCTTAAGCTACCCTTCTAATCGTTTGGTAAAAGCGGACCTACCGTTTAACGTGAAAACCAAACTGGTGTCGTTTTTGGTATATTTTCGCATCATTGAGAAGTGAGGACTCGCACAAAGGCAGACCGAAAAGTTCCTCTGTGTGAGCAGTTTTTGATCCCGCAACCTTACAGACTTGTGCTGCACTACTAGACCACAACCCGGACTGCATCGTCTATGCTACAGTTGTCTCATTTCTTTTACACTGCCTCCCTCGCTTTTAGTAATTCGGTGATTATTCTCCACGTTTCTATACATAATTATCACTTGAACCTTCTTGTCATTTTAAAGAAGTATCTCATTCTTTGTGTGACTATGGTCCAGTGCCCAGCGTGTGCGCTAATCCAAAACCGCTGAAATTCGTTGTCGTAAATTGAAGAAACATACTCCGCAATCGTAGCTAGCGTAAAAGTATATCCTCCACAGTCCCCAAAATTTCCAATTCAAATCCCGAATGGTGCTTCCCATCCCTAATTATCTTTCGTAATCACATCTTGACTCCTTTTTTTCCAACAATAAAACGTCCCATTTTGTACAAGCTCTTTCTCATAGGCTTCCCACTGGGACCCGAAATTTCTGTTACGCACTTATTGTACCGTGTAAGTCGGACGGTAGCGGGCAGATACATAAGAACAGTAAGTCATGGTTCTAGGATGACAGATATGCGCCCTGATTCAGCAGCAACAGCAAGAAAACAGCAACAAACCACTATTTCGCAACGCTGTGTGCAATTCACGATATAATCACAGAAACTCTCAGCAGATTTCCGTACGATAGTGTCCTGCATGGAAGGTGGCATTCTGGTCAACGGACAACAACGCCGGCGATGACACCAGGGCACCTAGCAAAGGGGATAATGTTTGTCGCGTAGTCCCACATTCACAATCGCTGTGCACACAGTCAGAGACAGTGCAGTAGGGCACAGAGAAGACGCCTATAGTGCTCCCTACGGTGGAGGACCATTGGAAGCAGTATAGTCGCAAACTGATGTGGCCCGAAGGCGTAATTTGAATTGTTCTTTTCTTTTTCAGAGGTGGCGTCTTTTATAGAGATTGAAACTGTATCCCGAAGACGAGGGCCGACGAAACGTAACATCATAAAGAGAGAAACGTTATTTGGTTGGAAAGGCACGACGGTACGCGTCAGTACTGCACGGCAACTGGTAGCTGACCTTGCAGCATCCACTGGACGTGTTGTATCGAGGTTAACGGTGTACAGGAGACTTGGGCAGAGTAGCCTTTATTGTCGGAGACCTGCTGTACGTGTACCTCTGACGCCTCTTCACAGAAGGGAATATCTAGAGTGGAACCGTCAACATGCCACCTGGACGGCGAACAGAGGGCCCATGTTTTTTCACAGATGAGTCTGGACAGTGATTGTCGACGGAATCGCATCTGTAGGGAACGTGGAACACGATTTCGTGACCCAAACGTTGTGAAAAGAGACGGATACCAAGAAGGATCTCTAATAGTATGGCCAGGGATTATGTAGGCCACCCAAAGACCTCTTCACGAAACTGTAAGGTTAAATCGGCAAAGTTAACTACTCTCAGGTATCGTGAAGAGATCTTGGAATCTCACGTAAGGTTGTTGCGAGGTGCTGTGGGCCCAGACTTCGTACTGCTGGATGATAGTACTGGGCCTCAGGGAGCACAGGTGGTTGATTTTATCCAGGAAACGGAAGATATTGCACGCATGACGTGCCCTGCATGATCTCATGTCTGGGATGCTCTAGAGACACGGTTTGCATCACGCTAGCATCCACCAAGCACTCCCCAAGACTTGCGAGCAGCTTAGCAGGAAGAATGGGCGTTTCTGCCTCACCATGAGACTGGTGACATCATTCACAGCGTACCTCGTCGTTTGTCGGGCCTGTGTTGCTACCCCATACTGAGCGTATTAACCAGTTGTCGGAATGTGTGCGTAAATCCGTTATGTTGAAAAGAAACGGAGACCATTTTTGTCTAGCGTTATGCATGTTGCAGTTGTTTACGTTCTGTATTCTTTACATTGTTTCTGCTTTACTGTCACCTAATAATGCTGTTTTGAGGCAAAATAAAAGCAACCTTTGAAAATTTCCGTTTGTTGCTTAAATTTTGGATACCAGTGTATCTCGGGCTGTGGCCAAGAGATGTCAGCATGTTACAAAACCATGACATTCAGTAGACAAAACAGTATATTTTGCAAACAATACTTAATATTTGTGAATATTACGTGTTCTATTAATTATTGATTAGTGTAAATGAAGGTTTGAATGAGAAATGTAATAAATAAATATTGTTGTCTATTAACAAAGTGTATGCTAGCGTGTGAATAGTGACTGTAAAGAGAAAGGACGTCATCCACTCAGGGGAAATTTGTAAAGTGTAATTACCCAGTTTATGAGACCAGATAAACAAGAACCATTTTACAAGAATTCTGTTTTTTTTTTTTTTAAAGAGAGAGTCATTCTGATATTTGTGGACTTTGTAAATGTGTTCATTTAATAAATTGTTCGTAAAGGCTGTCATGGTGTGATTGGTCTAATGTAAAAAAAAACTAGATTGCGCGGTTTAATTCTGATATCGGATTGGCCAAGATGTTCCTCAGCCAATCAGAGGGCAGTACATTTTCACGTATTTTTCGGGTTAAAGAATTACTTTGCGGAGTCTAAGGACAGCTCAGCCATCTCATTGTTCGGACACTTACAGTAAGGGCTTTGAATACTTGTGCAGATTTTGCGGAATTACGACTTAAACTAGTCTGTGGAGGGGCGAAAGGTGAACGTGATCGTGTGCTAAAGACGAGTGTGAGAAATTCCGATTTTCATGTTTAAACTGTAAGTTTTGAATTAAATAAAATCAGCGTGGCCAGTTGTACTAGCCACGTTGAGCGAGCATTGTGCCATGGACTATCCGTTTTATGAGTGACTGTGATCGCGAGTGAGTGCTGAAACTATAACATGACATCCGCGTGGTCTTGGTGGTGTTTTTGTTTATAACAAGTAACGATGTACTGAATTTTTCACTCACAGACTATCAATCGTTTCATAGATCAGTTAACCTGGTACGAGGAAACCTTATTTCGAACCGCGCGGTGTAGCCGTGCGGTCTTAGGCGCCTTGTCACGGTCTGTGCGGCTCCCCACGTCGGAGATTCGAGTCCTCCCTCGACCATGGGTGTGTGTGTTGCCCATAGCGTAAGTTAATTTAAGTTAGTGTGTAGGCTTAGGGACCGATGACCCCAGCAGTTTGGTTCCGTAAGACTTTACCATATACTTCCGAAATTTCCTTATTTCGATGAAACCTACAGAGGCGTGTAGTGCGGCTAGTTTCCGCTACAGTTTTCTCTAGCTGGCAAACACTACGCATTTTCTAACGTGTCAGACTAGTGAGTCTGAGTAGACTAGTGAGTGGACATTATTATCTGTAGGATGGACCAAAAAAAAAAAAAAAAAAAAAAAAAACTGCGCCGTTGAGCACTTCTGTCAGTCTTCTCCATCTCTGTTGTTAATCCAGCATGATAAGGGTATCATAACGAATTATTCCTGAGTATTTTTCCTAAAACGTTTTGTAGGCAACTTCCCTCTTACATAAAGTATGCTTCCTTTCGAGTCTTCCAAAATATGTGACCTTTGCATCTGCCTACATACCAACCAGATTTAGGTGGTATCTTTGTCTTAAATTGCTCCTCACGAATATCCGTTGCCGGTTGTGACAGATGATATTCATCGGCGATGTCGTAAATAAACAACATCAAAAGTTCTTGCCTATTTACTAGCATCTGTTTCCGGGGAAAGTGGACAACAAAAGCAGGGAATGTCGTTAACAGTTCTGTAGACAGTCTGCAGACAGGAATCTGTACATTGCATGCTCTCATGAAACCGTGCCTCGTAATGAGTAGCCGTAGAGCGGCTCGTATGTTGGGCCGGCGTTGGTCAACGACCTGGTTGGTGGAGCACCCGGCAGTTCTCTGGCGATGGCAGGCACTGTGGGGGTGGCACGAAGAACGGCTGGGAATTTACACCGCGGAAGACTGACCTGTCAAGCTGAGCCACAACCGGGGTGCGTCGTTAGCATTTCGTGCAGACTTTGCCCTTCTGCAAAGTGGAAACAAGCGCGAAGATATATGGCTAGCGCGAGCTGAAGCGCTCAGTCTTGCCGCTATCTTTGTTCCAGAATAAAATTACTCTTCTATTCCGGCAGTAAAGGTCAAATATGCGTCTAGTATTCTTTTGCAGCTCTTTCTCTACTCCGCGTTAAAAATTTCCCATGTGAGACTTCTAGGTAACAATCGTATCTCAGTGATAGTGTCTCAGTCTACAAATACAGCTGTTCTATAGTGAATGAAGATCACGTTAGCTACAGTCATTGTAACACCATCCAGCAGTGATGCGCGTCACCAAATGACAGAATGTGCTTGAATTGTAAGGGGCAGTCAAAAGAAAAGGTGACAGGTGCAGGATAATGTCTGCCCACATATTGCCATAGTTGTTTCGAGCACACTGCAGAAGCTACGCTGGGAAATCCTTGCACGTCCCCAGTAGAGTCCCCATCTCTCCTCATGTTTTAGGACCCGGAAGAAAGAATTTAGCTTAGGGGGAAGAAGTGCACTCCTGGGTAAAATCATGGTTCATTGAGCAACTGCAAACACTTGTAGGTGAAGGTATTGGCCACCTTGTCTCACAGTGGCATAAATGTATCAACAATTATGGTGGTTACTTTTGAAATAATAAACATTTTACTTATTTTTTCCATCTGTCTCGTTTTCATTTGACTGCCTCTTATATTGCTAGACGTCTTGAACTTGCACGTCTCAAAGGGAACCAAATACAGGGTGAAAAGTATTTAAACCGACAAACTCTGGGAGGTTGTAGGGGACATCAAACCAAATGTTTTTCCCTAATGTAATTTTTTCCTATGAGGAGTACTTAAGCCGGTAGAGGAAGATTTCTCTGACGACAAATTAATTAAACCAACAAACACTTTTCCGTTTTTTTATGACCAAGAGACAACAACTAGGTAGCAGATACCGCCCAATTAAAGAGTCTCAAACAACACCGACCCCCACATTAACGAAGAACAACACTTGATGAGCGCTAGTAACTTTGGCATGTGGGTCATCCTCGCTCCAAACATGCGAATTGTGCATTTTGAAGATTCCATCACGCCCGAACGTTGCTTCATCGGTAAACAACGCAGAGCATGGAAATGTAGGATGCATTTCACACTGTTCCAGGTACCACTGCGAAAACTGTGCTCTGGGTGGATAGTCAACTGGTTCCAGGTTGTGGACACGCTGTAAGTGAAATGGACGTAACAATTGCTCTCGAAGGACTGTTCTTACATTCGTCTTATTCGTCCCCATGTGACGTGCAATTGCACGAGTGCTGATTGAAGGATCCCGCTCCACATGCTGCGAGACAGCTTCCTCAAATTTCAGCGTTCTTACCGTGCGACGGTATCCCTGTCCAAGTAATCTGCTAAATGACCCAGTCTCACGCAGACGTTGGTACACAGCATCAAAGGTCGTATGGTGCGGGATACGGAGATTACGATATTGTTGTTGATAAACCCGCTGTGCAGGTCGTCCGTTGTGGTGCGCTACGTAGTACGCACCAACCACATCAGTGTACTCACTCCAGGTGTATCGCTCCATTAGGAAACAGAGACAATGCACTACTACACTGGTGGACAGCAGTCGCCTACAACTAAAGAGCGTAATACAACCACTGTCAACTGAAGAGCGTAATACGACCTCTATCAACTGAAGAGCGTAATATGGCCTCCAACGGTTTAAATAATCCTCGTAGGAAAAAATTACATTAGGGAAAAGTATTTGCTTTGATATCCCCTACAACCTCCCAGAGTTTGTCGGTTTAAATACTTTTCACCCTGTATAATCCTGCTGGTAGCTAAACAGCTTGGGGGAACACGCTAAATACGTACAGTCGTGGACAAAACGAGCGAGACCCCTCGCCTTTTCATTATGCTGATCCGCGCAGCTTTAAAATCTGATACACAGCATAACAGGCAAGGTGACGAAGTGCTACCGACATACTATGCACAGGAGAGTAATTGAAAAACTTTCCGAACTTTGTCTGACTGTTTTCAATCTTGCGTACGGCTATACTAATGCTGATTAGTGTGTTAAACAAAACTCGTAAACATATAAATGAAAGAAGAAACGCTAATTAGTATGAACTGTACTAATAAAAATGAATTTCAACTTATCGAGATAACATAACTGTTTTAGTAAGACAAAGTACCCCAGAGAGTTACGAATTAGAAAAATACTATCCGCATACGGCCGCGAAACGGTCTGTGTCAACGTTCAGACCAGCCATACTGGATTACCGTTGCTGACCTACCATAAAAGTGTGCAAATTTAGCAATGTGTGAAGATTCATAACGAAATTCAGTTAAAAATAATTCAGTGACAGCGGAAAAAATAGGCGGAAAGAAGTATGAAATTCTACAAGAGTTTCATATTGACATCCACAAGGCGCCGGTACAGAATAAAGGTAGCAATAAAACGTCTAGGGGTCACGAGAATTTCTTAAAATTGCTTTACTGATAGTCTATCTGCCTCCATCGAGATGAGAACCGAAAATAAACCAGACCTCCCTTGCAGTATCAAACACCTTTCACTACACTAGCAGACAACCTAGGAAAACAGCCCTCTATTACTTCCCCTGACATGAATAAGTCGGCAATTTCGCAATTAAAATGGCAAAATGATCTGCAGTTTCTGTTGCATAGAGCTTTCTGAACTCAAAAACATGAATTTTCTACCTTTATGTCACCGCTCATTCGGGATGTTTATATAAATAAGAAAATACTGTTATTAGCGAGCAAATTTAGTAGGGTAATTCTGCACCACCCCAGGAAATAAATGGCGACATAGCTGCCAAACCTACTCTACAATGTTTCAAATCCTCCATTAGATAATGCTGGCCTCTGAATTACCATGTGTATAGGCAAATGGATTTTATTTGCATTCCTGTAAACCTGATTTGCATCAAAAGCGTAGCTACGATTAATACGCTGATGTATCGACTGCAACTAGAACATTTCGAATAAAGAGAAAGTGGAATTATTTAAGCGGCCCTCATCTTCCGTAACTGTCGTATCTATTTTCGTTGTTAGGATTTCGTCGCCTAAATCAGTAAAAATGGAACACACTAATCAACATTAATGTAGTCTTACACATGATTGAAAACAGTCTGACAAAGTTAGGATAGTTTTTCAGTTTCACTCCTGTGCATAATATGTTGGTAGCACTTCTTCGCCTTGCCTGTTATGCTGTGTAGCAGTCTTTATAGCTGTGCGGATCAGCATAACCAAAAGGCGAGGGGTCTCGCTCGTTTTGTCCACGACTGTACATGTCGAAGCACGTACCCTGAACTAGAAAGTCACCACGAAGGTCAGCTGAGTGTGACACCGATCCACCTACCTGTTCTATTCTCACTGCAGGGATGTCCCTGAGTTGTGTACCCTTTCAGCATGATACATTCAAAAGAACTGAATCGATCAGAAATTACTTTTACAGCCTTTGGCAGAACTTATTTATTTTACGTTTACGTACTGTTAATGTACAGATGAGTCTTACCCGGCTGGTTACCCGAGCGCATTAAAACGCTTGCTTCCGGGACACAGGATGGTCCGTCGACCCCTGATCTGATCCATCCTGCTGATTAACAACGTCGGCCGGTGTGTCGGTCACTCTAGGTGTAATTTATAGGCGGTGACTAGATGAGTACCGGCCAGATGCAGACGTCCCATCTCATTTACATTTCACAAACATTTAGAAAACGTTCTTACACTCGCAATGCGTTAACATTAGACACAGGCAGATGTTATACAACGTACGGGGTGAGCGGGAAGGGGAGGAGGGGAGGAAAGGGCTGGTGCCAGGAAGAACAATCGGCCACTCACTACCACCAAAAGTTCCAAATCCGAAAGAACATGCTGACCCCGCGGAGACACAGGATGACAGGAAGAGTGGAGACGCCTTCCTACCCGTTATTCCTGGCATCAGAGCAAGGGAGCCACCGGAGTGAGTAGTGACACCAGATTGGTGTCCCTTTTCTGAGAATACTCCTGCACGACGTTCCTGCAGCTACAAGACATATAAGCATGAGTTCTGCTTCAACAGACAAAATCCAGTTTGGTAAATGTTCTAGATTTTGCGCTGTTATTGTTGCCAGGCGGGACTTAAATGCAGCGCTAAATTTCTACGCTATTTCGTTTTTCCAATTACAAATTAAGAAGCGGTGAATCGCAAACTACTCCTTATGCTGCTGGCTCTGTCGCGCTTCCTGCACCGAGAAAGATCAACTTGAGGCAGCTCCAAATCCTCCTGAGGTTCCCCATTTTGGTCATCCATGGCGAAACCTTCCATGCGCTTAAGCATACGCATACTTTTTCTGTGCATTCAGTGATTTGTTTCTGTGTTTCTTTGTTCTGATTCTTCTGAGATCAATATTAACCGACACCCGGCTAACATAACATAGTCAGCATACCCACGGGCTCTTTCCATCTCGACTTTATAGACGAGAATATATCTACCTGCCGCTTACCCAAGTGCATGGAGGAGGTGACTTGGAATCTGATCACGCCTGCGCAGCGATCCACAATCTCAGACTGCAGCTGGACAAAGTGACACACTACCACTGCAAAGCGACTGCGGAGTGGCGACCTGTCTATGGTACTCACTGCACGGGCATTGCCCCTCGAGAAGCCCCAAGGCCAGTGCAACACTCCTACTTCCAGGCTCCCCTTGTTCTTTGTTGGGCACTCTCAGTCACAGCTGCATTATTCTTCTATGGGAAAACCTTTATAACAGATAGTAAAGTTCCGCGTCTTATTTCATCTGCTGGATTCACGGGGAGTAGTCGAACACCTTCTTCAATGGCGCTTACGAACGAGGGTATTGGCGAAACCTCTGGCGTGGATGCATGGTTCAGTCCTTTACCTAAAACCATCATCGTAGAGTCGTCAAGATTTCTACCCAGTTTTTAGGTTAGTACTTTTTATAAAATCGATGTCCGTGCAAGGTTACAAGAAAAACTGGTTCAAAGGATCATATTTACCAGTCGAAAATTGGTCCTAGTTTCCCGACAAATTCATCGCCTGCATCTGAAGATGACTGTGGGTCTTACCACGCAACTCATGAAACTGAACAGATGGTACAACGTGAGCTAAATCGGTTTTGGTGCTTGAGGTGGCCACATGGAGACAGGCTGCGAAGTTTAGTCGCTTAGAGACTTCTTCACAGCAGAAAACTGTGATTCAGCGTTCCGTCATTAATATGATCGATAGAAATATGAACGACGCTGAGGTGATCGTTTTAGGTAAGGGATTGAACATTGCACCCATGCCAAAGGTTTTGCCTGTACCAACGTTTATCATCATCGCTGAAGATGCTGTTCGATCACTCTCCATGAATTCAGGTTATGAAATGAGACGCAAGACTTTCCGAGATGTTATGAAGGAACATTGTATCTGTGGCAGAGAGCGCTGTACTAAGTAAGCTTCGCCAGGATACCCAGACGGTGGTTCTTCCAGCCACGACTCGTGACGACTATCATGATAAAACGTGCAGTTTCCTAAGTGATAGCGCATACCGGAAGACAGGGAAGACAGCTCTGTCTAGGTGGTAACAAAGATTGCTTCGCATCTGAACGACATCCCTTTCTGCCAGACGTTGTGCAAAGACTGAAACCATGTGGTGCCGTTCCTCTCAGGCTTTATGGATCCATAAGAAAGATGTATCCATAAGAAAGATGTTCCTATGCTCCCAGTAGAGAGTGACATTCGTGCTCCAAACTATGACTATGCCAGATACTTGGCGTCTTCACTAAGGCCTCTTGCGGGAAAATTTGCTCATCACACACGCAACTCTGGGGACTTCATTAGTAAACTAAGACGACAAATAATCCAGTTTCAGAATCATTATCACATATTGCCAGAAGTCTTGATAAAGAGATTTCAGATATGTTATGATCACGACATACATTTTCTAACACTATTTTTTAACAAACTAACAGCGTCGCCATGGGTAGTGCCTTTCCGCCCATTATGGTCATTTTACGTGTAGACTCCGAGGAAAAGTCGATATAATCTGCTATCTTATTGCCCACAGTATTTTGGAGATACGAGGGATGTCCGTTTATTAAGATCCGACCGCTCGCTAAATGGTAACCATAGTGATAATCCGATGACGTTTTGCACAAATGTGTTGGCCAATGTCTGTAGTACGCCCGCCGATAGCGTTACGTCGCCCTTTTCAGTTCTGAGCTCACAGGGAGCAAGTAGATACATTTTGTATGTTCTGGCTCACTTAACTCAATTCCACATTCTCTAAGTAAGTCAACAGATTTTTTAAATTCAGTATATTCAATTAACTCAACCGATTTTTGAGCTTTAGCTCAATACCTAATTTTTTCGATAACTCTATCGATTTTAACTAATTACCACAGACTAATACAACACCGCATTTTATTAGTAACTCAACAGATTTTTTAAAATTCAGTCTGTTTAATTAACTCAATCGATTTTGAAGCTTTAGTTAAATGCCTAATTTTTTCAATAACTCAACTGATTTTGACTACTTAGCTCATTATTCTCGATAACCAACCGATTTCTGAATTAATTATTTTATTTACAATATAATTGTAAGAAAAATTTCCCTAGGTGATCATAAGAAAATAAATAACATGAATTAGTTAACAAAGGTAAATTAAATAAAAAATTTTGCATCAAGAACTATAAATCAAATCATGGATGTATGAAAAAAATTTAATGACTCATTTCCCTGGTGAAAATAAGAAAATAAATTTAGTGACTTATATCCATAGGTGAATGCAAGAAAAAAAGTGAATGACAAATTCACACATTTTTACTTCATTCTATAAAAGGTGAACATAAGAAAAAAATGAATTGGTTAACAAAGGTAAATTATTCACTTTCAGTTTTTGTGATTATTGTCGAAAAAAATAATTCTTGGTTTTATGCAAATCAAGTTGCAGATCTGTTAGGATATAATCGACCTAGGAATGCAATTAAAAAGCATGTTAAAGAAAAATACTGTAGAACATACAAGAATTTTGGTAGCACCATTTCAGTGCTACCTAAATATATACAATAATCAACAAAATTTATCAATGAACCTGGTCTCTATTCTCTAGTTATGAAATTCAAAATACCTTTTGCAGAACATTTTCAAGATTGGCTTTATGAAAAAGTTTTACCTTCAATTAGAAAATATGGTGAATATAAAATTAAAACTTTTTACAAAGATCAAATGAAACATAAAGACTATTATATACAAAAACTATAAGAATTTAATCAATTAAACACAGAAAGAATTAAAATAAAAGATGATAGAATTAAAATAAAAAAGAAAGAATTAAAACAAAAAATTATCGAATTCAAAATTTGAGAGAAACAGTTGATACTGCTTCAGAAATAATAGATAAAACGAATCAAAAAATAAATAGTTTATGACCATATGTTGTTCTTCAAACTGTTAATGAAAATTTAAGATGAACATTTTAAAATTATTCCATGATGGGTGTGAATATAATTATTATGTGATTAGAACTAATTATTTCCAATATTACAATCGAAAATTTTTGTGGAAAAAAGATATACATTTTTAAATTCAGAAATGTAGAAAGTTGTTATGTATCTAATTATTGGATGGAAAAAGAAATACAGGATAGATAAATAGATCTAAATTATAAAATTAAAATTAAACTTGATAAAATTAAAACAACACCAAATAAGAACAAAGGAAGACTTGTGTTTGTTGTTTCATTTTTATGTATCTATTTTAGTTGTTTCGAATTTCTCTGAAATAACTGTATTATTCTGTTTAAAATATTCTAACATTAATGATGGATATCTGCAATTAAGTCCAGCTAAACTTGCTATATTTTTGCGAATGTAACAATCTCCAAAAATGTAACAAGGATGAATTAAATTTCCATCATCTGCACAATAAATGTGGTAAACATTATATCCTAAATAACTAAACAATAACAGAAACCATTATTTTTCTATAGTCCCATTAGTGATGTAATCACATACATCTGTTTCCCAAGGTGCAAGATCTTTAGGAATAATTAATTTCTCCATTTCATCTAATAAAATTTATTTATAACTTACTAAAGATCTGTAGTTCTAAATGGAAGAAGGCAGGAACGCTAAAATTATAGATCTATTTTTAAGAACAAAATGCATTACGAAGATACGTGAGAAAAATTAAATAGTTTGTTAGACAAAGAACACCAAATAGAATGTTTGGATTTAGTTTTACTTAAAAACGGTTGTGCAAAAATTACAGTTACAACAAGGAAAAGGGTGCTTTTGTAGAATTAAAAGATTTGAATAAAGATCATAGAAACAAATATATAAATGGATTCTTAAAGCAATTAACAAATGTTACTTGGAAGAAAAAGCTTCAGATTCTAATGAAGAAACCAAAACAAATAGTGATAAGTATTACAATGACGATTTTCCACACTATGAAGTTGGAAGAGAGCACAATGGTGGATGAATATACAGAAGAAGGATTTGATTTTTATGTATTTTAGGTAGCATTTTTTATTTTTGTTCTAATTATTTGTCTATTTAAATTGGTGCTATACGATAGCAACCTTTGATCTAGTATTTTTTTGATGATGTTGGAGGAAAACGAAGATAAATTAATTAAACTTTGAATGAAGATCAATTAAATTCGAAAGGACAATAAAACAACTAAACGTTAAACAAACTTTAAACTAATTTTGGGTGTTAAGCTAAATATACACACTAACATAAATTTTAACGACCAACATTCGTTAAACAAACGTTAAACGATAACATTAACTTAAAAATAAACATGAAAACGTTAACACACTTCGTTCAAACTCAGTGAAGTGTTGATAATGGCATCTTTGTCGCTTTAAAGGTATTCTTCACTAATATCAGCTCCCCAGATCAAATATCAGAGTCGAGCGTGTATTTAAAGCAAACATGATTTGCATCCTCATACTTCCGCTAGAAATGTCACTCTTGCGTGACTGGCGCGAAACCTGATTAGACATCATTTTTCAGATGTAGAACCACGCCTAGCAATTTTCGATTGTGTCACACAATTTCTTCTTGGTGTTGCGATTTTTTTCTCAGTCAGTATATATGCTTGGTGTAGCGATTTGTGACTTTGCTTTCAAATTTTGTATGTTCAGTAGACACAAGGCGTCTGCATGTTTGGTAACCTTGTCTATATTCTAAGAATAGCAGAAAAATTGTATTGTTTCTCATTATGTGGTTTATTTAGTGTAATGTTTTAGATTGTTCACTAGCTGTCTCACTTATTCCCAGTAGCGTTACTTTTCCTGTTACCGACATTTAGGGGAATGAGAACTGGACTGTTTCTCTATCATTGTGTTCTGAAGTAAGTCTTACCAAATGGTTCTAACTAGCCTGTAAATTCTGATAGGTTTGGTTCGACTGAGTATATAAGCCCAGAATAATAGGAACTTCGTTTTAAATTTAACCTTGGTATTTTAATAACAGTGTTTTTGGGATTTTTGTTTAAAGAATTTTAATTTTCTCTTAAAAGTCACGATTTTTTCCCTGAAGTTCTTTTAGTGAAACTTATACGCTTCATTTACTGATTGCTAGTTTTATTCATTGTGGCTTTTTATAATGGGAAGATTGCCCGACTTGGTTTCGATCCTTTTAAAGCAGTTTTCTTAATACTGGCGTTATTGACAACTTCATCTGGTAGTGGTATCTTCTGTAATGATTTTATGTACGTGTCTTACATTCCTCCTGACCCTTGTGTTTGTCAATGTATTTCTGTAGGCAGCTGTTAGGTAGGCCGTTTGACTGTGATGGATCAATGTTATTTGAATTTTTTGTAAACTGTGCAGGCTATGATACGGTATGTTTGTTTGTTGTAAGTTACAAATTTATTTTTCCGTTGTTGTTAAATACACTGAGGTGACAGAAGTCATGGCAAAGTGATATGACCGTAAATGGCGGTAGTATTGCTTACACAAAGTATAAAAGAGCAGTGCATTAGCGGAGCTGTTGTTTGTTGTGAAAAGGTTTTCGACATGGTTTTGGCTGTACGACGGGAATTAACAGACTTTAACGTGGAATCGTGGTTAGAGATAGATGCAGGGGACATTCCACTTCTGTAATTATTAGATACACTGCATCAAGAGTGTGCCGAGAAGAGCAGACTTAAGTCATTACCTCTCACCTCTGACAACACAGTGGCCAACGGCCTTCACTAAACGACTGAAAGTAGCGGCGTTTGCGTAGAGTTGTCAGTGCTAACAGATAAGCAAAACAGCCTGAAGTAACCACAGAAATCAACGTCGGTTGCGCTATGAATGTATCCATCAGGACAGTGAAGGAAAATTTGACGTTAATGACTTTTGGCAGCAGACGACAGTCGTGATTTCCTTTGCTAACAGCACGATCGACATCGCCTGCAAAGCCTCTGCTGGGCTCGTGACATTATGGGTTGGACCACAGACGACTGTAAAACCGTGGCCTGGGCAGATGAGTCAAGATTTCAGTTGGTAAGAGCTGACAGTAGAATTCGAGTGCGCCGGAGACCCCACGAAGCCACAGACTCACGTTGTCAACAAGGCGCTGTTCAGGCCGGTGGTGGCTCCATAGTGGTGTGGGTTGTATTAACATAGATCATTGACTGGAAATGGACACCTTCTGCTACATGGGGGCCATTTGCAGCCATTCACGAAGTTCTTAACTCCCAAACAACTATGTCATGTCACCGGGTCACAACTGTTCGCGGTTGGTTTGAAGAACATTCTGAACATCAATCTGTGAATAATATCGCCACCCAGACCGTCTGAAATGAATTCCTTCGAACGTTTATAGGAGATACACGAGAAGCCATTTCGTGCACGACACCGTGCGTCCGCAACAATTTCGCAATTATGGACGGCTAAAGAGGCAGCACGGCTCAATATTTCTACCAACGATTTGTTGAGCTCATATCACGCGGTGTTGCTGCACTACGCTGGGCGAAACAGGTGCAAAACGATATTAGGAGGTACCCCACAGCTTTTTTCATCTTAGTGTAATTATATGCAATTTGCTATGGGTTTTTGTGCACGATCACTCCACGTCAGAACTGAGATTGGTTGGCATTTTAGTTCAATGGTATCAAATCTAACAGCAATTATTAATACAGAACAATGGAAAAGTCAATACCCACCGTAACAAAATCATAGACGAAGCAACACTTCAATGCTTGAAATAGTGAGCTTTGCATTTGCATGTAAATAGTTTTGGTTTGCGTTGGAACAAGCGGCTCACTTATTGACTTGATGCTGTGGTGTGTGTCTTTGCCCTCAAGTTTTGTATATTCAGTGGATACAAGGCCCCACCATTCTTGGGAACCTTATCTAAGTTTTAAGAGTAGCAGAAAAACCGCCCCGCGTTCCATTGTATGGTTTGTTTAGTGTAATGTTCATGTTTTAGTGTAATTGTTCATTTTCTGGCTCACTTAGGGCAATGAGAAATGAATTATTTATTCATGACTGCACTCTGAAATAAGCCTTACCTGAAGATTCTAACTAGGTTGTAAATTGTGAGTGGTCTGATTCGGCTGAATATTGTAAGCCGAGAATAAGAGCTAATAGGCTGGAAGAAACTGAGGAGCGTATCTGTACTCATTTGTGATACACGAAAGCTCCTGTATCCACTTGAGGGGTAACCAGGCGATCAAAAATGGTGGTTGTGGTCAATGTTTTCTGCGGTTAAATCTTAAGAGGACTTGACGGAAGATGTAAATTGATTACGCCCACGCTGTGGTGAAGGAGAACATGTAGTACTTCCCCAGACGGCGGCGACATGGCCGAGTTTGTGACATTCTCAGCAGTGTGAGAGTTTGTGAGGACACTGCTGTCGGACGTGTGTGCGGCAACACTCCGGGCACTCAGGCAGGGACAGCCAAGGGGGCGGTCTGAATCTGAATTGGTTACAGGAGACTAATCGGTTGCCTCCAAACACGTCTCCAAAAATTACGTCTGAAGGCATATGCGGCACTCATCGGTGAAGAGAACGTGATGCCAGTCCTGAACGGTCCATTCGACATGTTGTTGGGCCCATCTGTAGCGCGCTTCATGGTGTCGAGGTTGCAAAGATGGACCTCGCCATGGACGAGTTGCGCATCATGCAGCGTAGTGGGCACAGTTTGAGTCGTAACACGATGTCCTGTAGCTGCAAGAAAAGCATTATTCATCTTAGTGGCGTTGCTGTCAGGGTTCCTCCGAGCCATAATCCATAGGTAGCGGTCATCCACTGCAGTAGTAGCCCTTGGGTGGCCTGAGCAAGACATGTCGTCGACAGTTCCTGTCTCTCTGTATCTCCTCCTGGCCCGAACATCACTGCTTTGGTTCACTCCGAGATGCCTGGACACTTCCCTTGTTGATAGCTCTTCCTGGCACAAAGTGAAGTCCATGTGCCCATGCTGCGTATTGTAGATCAGAGAGTTGGTGACAATGAAGAAATCCCAGTCTTGCTGCTACTATATGAAGCTTCTGTCGACAATATGAAGACAGAGACTGCGATTTATTGGAGGAACACAGAGAAAGTGCTAGAGCTTGAAGGGTCTCTGCATGAGCCTCTTCATGCTTTTGCCATACCACACAGCTTCATTTGTCTCTGGCATCTCAATTGTTGGTGCAAATGGTCTATTGTCCTATATGTAAAGAAGAAAAGGGGAAAGACTGAACAGCTGGGTGTGTTTGTGATGGTCACAATTTCCATATATCCATACAATATTTCGTTTTAACATTTCATTAGGTTATTGGTACTTGCCGGAGCCCCACACACATATTTCATACATTTAAGTGCCATATTTCAATGTATCTTTTCTTTCCTCTTCTTGTCCGAGCGGTTGAATGTATGAATGAGAGTGTGCAAGGATTTCAGTTTGTAGATCGGTGGGAATGTGCTCGGGTTCCCGGGTTCGATTCCCGGCGGAGTCAGGGATTTTCTCTGCCTCGTGATGACTGGGTGTTGTGTGATGTCCTTAGGTTAGTTACCTTTAAGTAGTTCTAAGTTCTAGGCGACTGGTGACCATAGATGTTAAGTCCCATAGTGCTCAGAGCCATTTGAACCATTTGAGCGTGGGAGTATAGTAGTCTGTCACTGTGTCAGAACAGCCAACTGTAGGAAACACGTATCTGGTAGGAAAGAGGTTTCTGTTTGCCTTGGACGAACCTTTACCACAATAGGGGTTCCTCTGGCCACTTCCGAAGGTACGGGGAGCGGTTTGGTTGGAGAGCGAATGCTCGCGGTGTGTTCCGTGGGACGCGAGATGGGTGAAATGTACTGGCGGTAAGTGTGCCTTTTCGATGTGAAGCTGTAAGTTTTTCAAAGCTAGTCAACGCAAATTATTCCTTTCATTGTTCATAGTTTATTATCGTGTGTGACAAATTTTACTTGCCAATTCGCGAGAGTTAAATGCGTTAAAATCCAGGGACGGTGTAGACTATTGTACAGTTGAACTGTTAATCAAACACGTGGAGTCGTGTTCAGTTTATTGTGATTCAGTTCATTTTGTTTAGTATCCCTTTCGCAAGAGCATATATATAGCGTATGATTTCCGTAATTTTATGACTGAATTTTGTGCAGTTCGTTTCACTTGATAACTTTCTTTGTGCACACTTTTGTTTGTGAGGGACCACATGGTCGTGATCTAATGAGAGAGTTTACGGTAACAAGGCCACATTGATCTTCCACTGTAAAATATCTCATTTAATTATGATTCACTCTTATAACAATTCACTTCAAATAGAAATTTTATTCATTTATTCCGCATGTTGAAATCAAGGGAACAGTCACTCCTGTTATCCACGCGTGCTGTACTGAAGGTTTTCGGTTCTTTTCCTTCCTGTTAGTCTTTCAGGTACGTATGAATGTAAGTATTAATGATTAAACCATCCTTTGGCCATTCCTTTTCCATAGATCATAGACCTTGCAGGGCACTCCGAAGTAAAGTTCTAGGGTTAATTAACATGCGGTGTAATAGATTGCAGGCAACAGGAGTCATCATATTACTGCTATAAACGTGCATGTGTGCAATTAAAGTTACCGACCTAATGAATGTTCTTTTACCAGAATTTTTGTGTACGCTCTCACTGCTAAAATTCCACTCCATGCTTCACCCAGCTCTGATGTGCGGCACATCCTATTGCATTCCGTTGGTGCCACAGTTGTATTGAGGCCACACTAACCCCCATATTCAGATTAATGGTAAAGATACCCCTTAATTGTAAAGATATCTTTCAAGGTCTAAAAATGAGACTTATTACACTACCCTTGTCTGCCCTTTTCTGGGAAGGGCAGCTCGTTTTTTACCATCGCGAAATAGGGGAGAGAGTGCTACGGACATGAACCGTGAATCTGGGCAGCAGTCATTAAAACAGAGACGTTTTGAGTTGCGGCAGGATATTCTCGTGAAATTTCAGTCACCAACTTCCTTCTCAGATTGCGAAAATATTGTGTTGGCACCCACTTACATAGGTTGAAATGATCATGGCCATGAAGTAAGAGAAATAAGAGACCACGCAGAAAGATTTTAGTGCTGGTTTTTCCCGCGTGCCCTTCAAGAGTGGAATGGTAGAGAAGTAACTTGAAGGCGGTTCGATGAACCCTCCGCCAGGAATTTCATTGTGAATTTAAGAATAGTTACGTAGATGCAGAAAGTAATTTACAATTTTCTGAAAATTTCCAAATTTCTGGATTTACTAAGGACGTTAACTTAACATCCAAACTCTACAGTTTAAGATTAGTAGACGAGAGAAATGTGCATTTGCAAAATATCAGAAAAGCTAAGTGGCTGGACGTGCAGAGAGGTGCCAGTTGTAGCGGTTCCATTCTTCTATATGGAATGACAGGAATACAACAATAAGTCGAAATCTCATTGGTTTGTCATTATTCTTGCATATACAGATTTCAGCTACAAATTGTCATGTCACCATATTATTTTACTGGTGTACATGGTGCCTGTATATTAGTAGAGTCACATGGTGCTATGTAATGCTGGTTGTTTGTTGGGTCATCACTCACTCAAATGCACCGGAAATGGCTGTTTATAGCTGAAATTTGGGTATGCAAGAATAATATCAATTCTTATAATAATACACAGTCGCTTTGCACAGCCTTTCCGTATGGAATCAAAGTTAGCCATTCCTCTGTGTCTGGCTGAAAAGGTGCAAATGGCTGTGGGTGGTGCACCAGATCCGCTGCTGGTGGTGGGAGTTGCTGCGTCAGCCCAGACTGCGACTCCAACTACTGTTCCAAATGGGACTTCTGTTGTTAAAGTTGCACTTGTTGCTGTTGATGTCGTTGCTGCAGCAGTGTTAGTTTCTGCTGCCAAAGGTGGAGAAATTTGGGTCCATATTTACTTACGCAGGATGCCTGCTGGATTCGTTTCATGTGCCTTTGAACTGTGACCATAATCCTCATTACCACTTTCGTACACGACCGTTTGGTTCCTGTCCGCCATATTGCTTTTATTAATTCACAATGAAGCAACCGCAGAAAGAAGTCCAAAGAAACTCGACGAGCTGGGCCTGCATGTGGGTGCAAACTTGCTCCTTAAAGAACACTATAAAGTCCATAAGTCCTAGCAAAGTCGTTACCAGGCAGCCAGGTACCAATAGTGTGTCATGAAGGTGATCTGTACAGTCTTGTCCGGGATAACGATTTGTCAGTGGACTTCCTGGCCCCAGCATTCTGGCTCCTCGTTGGGGGGGGGGAACCTGTACATCTATTCAGTACCGTCCATACCGTTCTTTTCTGTATTTTAGCAACGGTAGGGACGCCATTTTCGGCTTGGTAGCTGAATTTGCTAGTCTGTATACTACTGAGGCCTACCGATCGGTGCGCATGCGATTTTTGAAGTGTCAGTGAGGCCATCGTTCGGTTCGGTGTGCTTTGACAATCTTTTATTTTATAAAATTGAGTCATTTTTAGTTTTGGATATAGTGATTATGTTTTATTAAGAATCACTAGGGCACCCCCAGGTGGAAAGTGAGTTCATAAATGTTATTACGCATGCATTTGGGTCGAGAATCATGGAAGCGGACATGGTATGCATGCTACTGTTAAGAAGCAGGCAACAATAACTAAGGCAGGCAAGCCAGCTCGAAGAAATGCGGACCCATGCGTTTTACCAACATAATCTGCAGAAAGAGACGAACCCTTCTGAAATTCCTGAGAGCAACTTTATTTGCGAGGTACTGAGCTGGAAGGTGGCCCGTTATTTGATTCAGGAACTGTGGCCATACATGAGATGCCATCAAAGAGCTACAGCTGTCCCTTTACACCTGAAAGGCACAGTATATTTATGCAGCAAGTCCTCAACTGAGAAAATCAATTAAGCAATGCTTAACAGGCATCAGGTTTTTAACATAGGTAGTTATTTTGAGGAATACCAGACATACTGGTCAAAACTAGTCAATAATGAAGCGTCTTACTACATCCTGTTTTGCTTCAGATGTAGCACACATAAAAAGCAAACACACTTTCGCAACATGAAAAGGCATTTCAGTGTCGCTGGGATGTGAATGTACTAACCTTATCATTTTCTTCTTCTTATATAACCAATACTGTTCATTGTAAGCCACACTTTTCTGAAACAGTACTGGTAACAGCGTGTCTTGTAGTTGTATCGGCTGACCTCTTCGGGTGTGGGGCAGTGTGCGCACTGCAGTGTGCCATGCCGGATGCATAGTCATGTGGTGAACTTGTCTTCAATTGGAAGGGAAGGACAGCAACATGGCACAGGAGCCACCCCCCCCCCCCCCCCCTCCTCAGGGAGCCATACAGAATCGCTTCTGAAGGCTTAAGGAATTGCATGGAAGCACAGTTGCAGTAACTCTACCGTTCGGCGCGCTCACCTGCTGAACCGATCGGCAGAGTGATCGAACAGTAGAGAGTGGAGCTGCTGGTGATTAGCTGACAGCGATTTCTATCGGAGCTGCTGTTCCCAGCAACCTCTTTAGATAATAGCTAACGTCAATGTCTTCAATAGTGGAATGAATATCAATGTCAATGTTGTTGTTGTGGTGGTCTTCAGTGCTGAGGCTGGTTTGATGCAGCTCTCCATGCTACTCCATCCGGTGCAACCTTCTTCATCTCCCAGTACCTACTGCAGCCTACATCCTTCTGAATCTGCTTAGTGTATTCGTCTCTTGGTCTCCCTCTACGATTTTTACCCTTCACGCAGCCTTTCACTACTAAATTGGTGATCCCTCGATGTCTCTGAACATATCCTACCAACCGATCCCTTCTTATAGTCAAGATGTGCCACAAGCTCCTCTTCTCCCCAATTCTATTCAATACCTCCTCATTAGTTATGTGATCTACCCATCTAATCTTCAGAATTCTTCTATAGCACCACATTTCCAAAGCTTCTATTCTCTTCTTGTCTAAACTATTTATCGTCCATGTTTCACTTCCATACCTACACTCCATACAAATACTTTCAGAAACGACTTCCTGACACTTAAATCAATAATCGATGTTAACAAATTTCCGCCTCTTCAGAAACGCTTTCCTTGCCATTGCCAGTCTACATTTTATATCCTCTCTACTTCGATCATCATCAGTTATTTTGCTCCCCAAATAGCAAAACTCCTTTACTATTTTAAGTGTCTCTTTTCCTAATCTAATTCCCTCAGCATCACCCGACTTAATTCGACTACATTTCATTATCCTCGTTTTGCTTTTGTTGATGTTCATTTTATACACTCCTTTCAACACACTGTCCATTCCGTTAAACCACTCTTCCAAGTCCTTTGGTGTCTCTGACAGAATTACAATGACATCGGCGAACCTCAAAGTTTTTATTTCTTCTCCATGGATTTTAATACCTACTCCGATTTTTTTTTGTTTCCTTTACTGCTTGCTCAATATACAGATTGAACAGCATCAGGTAGAGGCTACAACCCTGTCTCACTCCCTTCCCAACCACTGCCTCCCTTTCATGCCTCTCGACTCTTATAACTGCCATATGGTTTCCGTACAAATTGTAAATAGCCTTTCGCTCCCTGTATTTTAGCCCTGTCGCCTTCAGAATTTGAAAGAGAGTATTCCAGTCAAAAGCTTTCTCTAAGTCTACAAATATTAGTAACGTTGGTTTGCCTTTCCTTAATCTTTCTTCTAAGATAAGTCGTAGGGTCAGTATTGCCTCACGTGTTCCAACATTTCTACAGAATCCACACTGATCTTCCCCGAGGTCGGCTTCTATCAGTTTTCCCATTCGTCTGTAAAGAATTCGCGTTAGCATTTTGCAGCTGTGATTTATTAAACTGATAGTTCGGTAATTTTCACATCTGTCAACACCTTCTTTCCTTGGGATTGGAATTATTATATTCTTCTTGAAGTCTGAGGGTATTTCGCCTGTTTCATACATCTTGCTCACCAGATGGTAGATCTTTGTCAGGACTGGCTGTCGCAAGGCTGTCAGCAGTTCTAATGGAATATTGTCTACTCCCGGAGCCTTGTTTTGATTCAGGTCTTTCAGTGCTCTGTCAAACTCTTCATGCAGTATCATATCTCCCATTTCACCTTCACTACATCCTCTTCCATTTCCCTAACTTTGTCCTCAAGTACATCGCCTTTCTATAGACCCACTATATACTCCTTCCACCTTTCTCCTTTCCATTCATTGCTTAGAACTGGGTTTCCATTTGAGCTCTTGATATTCATACAAGTGGTTCTCCTTCCTCCAAAGGTATCTTCAATTTTCCTGTAGGCAGTATCTATCTTACTCCTTGTGAGATAAGCCTCTACATTATTACATTTATCCTCTAGTCATTCCTGCTTAGCCATTTTGCACTCCCTGTCAATATCATTTTTGAGATGTTTGTATTTCATTTTGCCTGCTTCATTTACTGCATTTTTATATTTTCTCCTTTCATCATTTAAATTCAATATTTCTTCTGTTACCCAAGGATTTCTACTAGCCCTCGTCTTTTTACCTACTTTATCCTCTGCTGCCTTCACTATTTCATTCCTCAAAGCTACCCATTCTTCTTCTACTGTATTTTTTCCCCATTCATGTCAAGTGTTCCCTTATGCTCTCCCTGAAACTCTGTACAACCTCTGGTTCTTTCAGTTTATCCAGGTCCCATCTCCTTAAATTCCCACCTTCTTGCAGTTTCTTCAGTTTTAATCTATAGTTTATAACCAATAGATTGTGGTCAGAGTCCACATCTGCCCCTGGAAATGTCTCACAATTTAGAATCTGGTTCCTAAGTCTTACCATTATATAATCTATCTGAAACCGTCTAGTACCTCCAGGGTTCTTCCATGTATACAACCTTCGTCCATGATTTTTGAACCAAGTGTTAACTATCATGAAGTTACGCTCTGTGCAAAATTCTACCAGACGGCTTCCTCTTACATTTCTTAGCTCCAATCCATATTCACCTACTACGTTTCCTTCTCTTCCTTTTCCTACTGTCGAATTCCAGTCACCCAACTCTATTAAATTTTCGTCTCCCTTCACTACCTGAATAATTTCTTTTATCTCATCATACATTTTCTCAATTTCTTCATCATCTGCAGAGCTAGTTGGCATTTAAACTGGTACTACTGTAATAGGCGTGGGCTTCGTGTCTATCTTGGTCACAATAATGCGTTCACTACGCTGTTTATAGTATCTTACCCGCACTCCTATTTTTTTATTCGTTATTAAACCTACTCCTGCATTACCCCTATTTGATTTTGTATTTATAACCCTGTATTCACCTGACCGAAAGTCTTGTTCCTCCTGCCACCGAACTTCACTAACTCCCACTATATCTAACTTTAACCTATCCATTTCCTTTTTAAATTTTCTATCCTACCTGCTCGATTAAGGGATCTGACATTCCACGTTCCGATCCGTAGAAGGCCATTTTTTTTGTTTTTTTTTTTTCCTGACAACGGCGTCCTCTTGAGTAAAAAATGGCTCTGAGCACTATGGGACTCAACTGCTGTGGTCATCAGTCCCCTAGAACTTAGAACTACTTAAACCTAACTAACCTAAGGACATCACACACATCCATGCCCGAGGCAGGATTCGAACCTGCGACCGTAGCAGTCGCACGGTTCCGGACTGCACGCCTAGAACCTCTCGGTCACAGCGGCCAGCCCTCTTGAGTAGCCCCCTCCAGGAGATCCGAATGGGGAACCATTTTACCTCCGGAATATTTTACCCAAGAGGACGCCATCATGATTTAATCATACAGTAAAGCTGCATCCCCCGTGAAAAATTACGGCCATAGTTTCCCCTTGCTTTCAGCCGTTCACAGTACCTCAACAGCAAGGTTGTTTTGGTTAGTGTTACAGGGCCAGATCAGTCAATCATCCAGATTGTTGCCCCTGCAACTACTGAAAAGGCTGTTGCCCCTCTTCATCAACCACACGTTTGCCTGGCCTCTCAACAGAAACCCATCCGTTGTGGTTGCACCTACGATACGGCTATCTGTATCGTTGAGGCACGCAAGCCTCCCCACCAACGGCAAGGTCCGTGGTTCATAGGGGAGTGGGGGCGGGGCATTGTCTATGTGAGATATTATTTGGATGTACTGGGGATTTTATGTATGCGTTTCACATGAACAATTAGCACACCCTTTTTGGAATGAACTAGAATAAAAGATTTAGAGAAATACCTGAGTGTTTCACTTGTTTGTCACAAGTGTTATTGCTTAGCTGTCTAATTTTTGTTTTATTTGGCATACCACTAGTTTTAGTTTCCGTGCTCTATTCTGTAACACATGCGAAAGAAGTTCCTAGCTCGCCACAGTGAAACTGTCCTCAAAAAACTGTGACAGACTGGAAAGCAGGATAATATAGACTTGTGGGCTACCTAGAATGAAGCAGATAACTCTTGAAAGAACTTAGTAAAGGCAGATGCTCCGATTCTTACACAGACACAGTCTGCTCGACGTAAATCTGGACGATTACCATAGTAGGAACCACAGCGTGATTGAGTGCTAATCTGAATGTATGTGCCAACTGGCGTGCTTCTCTGGAAATGGCTCCTCCCAAGAGGTTCATCCGTCCGCTACGCCCATGGTTGACGAAACTTCCCACAGAATCCACACTTATTGACGAGACATTGACAAAGGTAACTCCCCATCGTACCCCCTCAGATTTAGTGGTAAGATGGATCATTAAAAACGGAACATAGATCAAGAATGAAAACAGGAAGACTGTGTACTGAATTACTGAACTATGAAAAATGAAGCGTAACAGTCAATGGTCCACACTCAAGATGTGCAACTTCTAGGGCAATTATGATGCATGGTGTCGTGGTATACGTGATCGTGATGTTGGACTATGAAGGGGAAGATCTGTGTGCAAATCTCCCTCATGTCCATATTGTTTTTTTTTTTCCTTTTGTACAAAATTATGAACTGTCCGTCCAGAAATTGATGTGTATGCCCGCTGTAATCAGATTTGACTCTTGAATTCATTTGTTGTAACGTAGTCCACACCCGCTTATTTGTCGTTACCATTTCTGTGAGATGTCTATGTGGCATGTCGCCTGCTCTCACTATTCATCACATAACTTGCGACAGTAAGAACGATAATAATGAGCGCGTGGCATCGGTGGCCGGCAGACCCCTCGCGCGGCGGTTCGGCCGCCGCACCACAAGTTCTTTAACGCCACTTCGGCGACTTACGGGTGAAGGAGGATGAAATGATGATGACGGACACACAATACCCAGTCACCTCGAGGCAGAGAAAATCCCTGACCCCATCGGGAATCGAACCCGGGAACCCGTGCGCGGGAAGCGAGAACGCTACCGCAAGACCTCAAGCCGCGGACATTTGCGACAGTAATATATTCTTATCACATGACAACTTCCAAGATTAGAGAAGGAGAGCAGACACTCCAATGAGCGGACGGAAAATTCTCAATTTTATGAAAAAAATAAAAGAGCACGAATGAGATTTAAACATGGATCACATGTCTCCCTCTTTGCAAGCCAACTTTGTGACTACATAACCGTAATACCGTGCACAGTGGTTCTGGCGGTTTGTTCGACGTTGCACTCTTACACTTTGTGTCTTTTGTCACGTTTCAGCACAAATTCTTCCTGTTTTCATGCTCGATTTGTGTTGAGTTTTTGATGGGCTATCCATTGGGTCATTTTACACCTACATTTGAGGAGGTTGAAATGGGGAGTTTCCCTTGTGAGCCCTGTTCCTTCCTGCTGGCTATCAACTGCACCCCACGCTGCAATGCTTTTTCATGTGATGCACAACGTGTGCTACTGGAGTTTTTGGGCATCGGTGTGATGCTCTCGTGCCGACTAAACGATGCCGCGACTAAACGCGCCACTCTTCGTTGGATCTTCTCTATCTCTTCCATCAGCCCAACCTGGTAAGCGTCCTATATGACCTGTAAGCTACTTTCTTTATTGGATAGTTCTTCCTAGAAAATTTACAGTACAAGCTGTTTACAGCAGTTTATCATCAATAGTGCAGCTCTACACTAGTGGCTCTCTTTTCCTATGAACGTGCATTATGTAACATTCATTAACGTTCATGGTCAACTGCCAGAGCCTGCACTATTCGTCAGTCCTATGCAGGTCATGCTGCAAATCGATGCTCTCTTTTGGCATTTGCTACTTTCTTATATACTACCACATCACCTGCAAATAGTGTTACAGAGCTTCGGACACTTTATACTGTACCATTTATGTACCAGGTGGTTATAATTAAACTTTCCCTATTTGACATGTATAACACGGAAACTAATTACTGTACGAGGATTAAACATGGTAGCATTAATGTCAATTGAAACACTTTTCGTGCGCTGTTACCGTACACACCATTACATACCGGTACCATTACTGCTAAAAAGTGGCTCAATATGGCACCCATCAGTGTCCAGAAGTGTCTGAAAGCGCAGGATTGCATTCTGCTCAGCTGAACGAAACATGTCTGTAGGTACGCTGACTACCTCTCTTGATACACTGCACTTCAGATCAGCACATGTGTGAATGTTCCCCTGGTAAACCCATCCTTCAGGTAGCCCCACAATCAGAAATCACAGGGAGTGACGGCAAAGCATTGGGAAACGATCGGCTGATAATTCGATAGTTTCCAAATGTGTTTCTGAGAAGCAGGTGAACTTCACGAGTGATGTGTGGTGGGGCCACAATTTACATGAAAACTGTTGAGTTCAGTGCGTCTCTATCCTGTAGAGCGGATACGACACACTGGTGAAACGTATCGCAGTAACGATGGCCTGTTAGACTGCGTGTCTTTGGTCCTTGAGCGCCAACCTGTTCGAAAAGAGTGGGCCAATGACGAACGTAGCCGTAAAGTGACACGTTCACCCCACAGAGAAAGTTCTTTCATGGTGACTGTAGGTGAAGATCGCCACTCTTGGCAATTCTGTATGTTCACCTCACTCTACAGAGAGAAATGAGCTTCGTCTGTGCCTAGGATGGTCCAGGGCCAGCCCTCGTCAACTTCAATCCTTGCGAGAAAATGGAGAGCGAAGTCAACACGTCGTTGTACGTCCTATGGTGCAAGCTGCTGTACGATAGGGATCTTGTATGTATACCATTTGACAATGGTTCGAAGCACCTTCCTTACAGAGGACCACGGGGTGTTCAACTCTCGTGACACGGCAGGGACACTGCCTGACGAACGGGAATTGCGCGCAGCGTTGTCACAGCAACAGCGATTTCATCACCCATCTGTGGTGCAACCATTCGGTCTCTTCCCAGAGCGACGCCCAGTTTTCCAATTGGTTCGAATTTATTCATCATGCTCCGTACAGCAAGTGGAGAAAGTGGCCCCTTCCGAAATCCTTTCAGCCAGCGATATTCTCGAAGTGCAGCTGCAGCATTATTGTTGTTTTGAAATTAGAGTTTCAACAATAATGCCCTGCTCCTTTTGTCCAAGCTGATGTTGACACGTCAGCAAGTGCACTGCGACTGGTCAGGTGCGTGAGACAACGAATTACGATGACTGACTACGACACCTGGTGGCCATAGCTGGAACTGGACGGTGCCGTTGTGACGCATGGAAACCATGTACCCCATTCTCTGGGCACTAATGCTGTCAAGTTTGGTACTCGTGAAGTAATTAATTTCCTTGTTATAAGGTGTTAAAAAGGGAAAATTTAATTGTAACCATATAGTACATTGTAAACAGTAAAGGTCCTAGCACACTTTCTTGGGGTATTCCGAAAATTACCATCACATCCATCTGTTTTGTTTCTTTAAGAACGACGTGTTGAGGCCTGTCTGTGAGGAAGTCTTGAATCCAGTCGCAAATCTGGTCCGATACTCATAAACCGCGTATTTTTTTTACGAAAAGGGAATGTGAGGCGCTGTTAAATGACTTCCTGACGTCAGTGAACACGGCATCAACCCGAGTACCGTTGTCTACAGTGCTATGAATCTCATGAAGGAACAAACCGAGCAGAGTTTTGCAAATGTCTCTATTTGCGGAATCCATGTTGATTTTTATAAAGGAGATTTTCGTTCCCCAAAACGTCTTAATTCTTGAGCGTGAAACCTATTCCATAATTCTACAACAGACTAACATCTACTGTATAGACCTATAATTATGCGCATTTCTGCTACGACCCTTCTTAGATCTGCACTTTTTTCCAAATGCTAGGTACCCTTCGTTGCTACAGCGATCTACGATTAACTGCTGCTAAAAGGGGTGCGGCTTCCTTCGCATAATATTTGTCGGATCTTATAATTATCTCATTTGTTCCTGATTCCTTTCCACTATTAAGCGATGGTAGTTGCTTTTATATTCCGTGATCGGTTATCTCTGCCATTTCGATGTTCGTGCGATGGTTGAAAGGAGAGACTGTGTTACCTTTATTCGGCGGTGAAACAATTTCGGATGACCGAATTCACTATTTCGACCTTTTCTCTGTTATCTTCCGTTTCTATGCCAGCATGGTCACAGAGTGAATAGACAGAGGACATCCAACAGCTAACTGATATCACGTAATACCGAAATCTCCTAAGGTTCTTAAACAAAATTTTGCTTTCAAATACTTCGCTCTCTTTTTGTTTCGTTCAGCTTTTGTTTATAAGCTAGATTTTGACAACCACTTGTTAACGCTCTAAGAGCACTGTCCGCAGAGAGCACTACCCGTGCATGAGCGGCTCTACAGGCACGTACCTTCCACCTGTCTGCTGGTGGCAACCATCGGAGATACCACCTACGTCACTGCTCAGTCCACACTCGTTTAAATGGCAAATGGGTGATCGCCATAGGACGAAACGTGCTATACAGCCGCCTGTCTCACACCATTCCCTTTAGCTGGCCCACAGAATATCAGCTCCTTATTATGCGCCATCCTTGATCAGATGACTTACCGGAGATAACTACTTAATAAATTCGTAAGACCCCAGAAATCTGGTAGCTCTTTGCTGGTTATCTTATGTTGTCTCTTACTTCGAGACAATAGTTTTTTATTTGAATCTGATCCCCGATTTTCAATATAATGGAACGCCTTTCCTTATTGTTTATATTGCACAGGTACTAAACGTTAGTTTGTGGGATGGAATTCCATGACTGCTGCACTTGGTCAACCAAGACATAAACGGTTAATGCTGGTTGCGGATGACGTTGGAATTGTCCTTCGATGATAACCCATATTGCCCGATTGGAGACAGTTCTGTTGATCTAGTAGGCCAAGCCAACATTTCGACACTGCCTAGCAGCGGTATTGTGGACAAGCGTTATCCTCTTGGAAAACACCGTCTGGAATGTTGTTAATGGATGGAAACAGAACAGGCCGAGTGACCAGACTAACGAACAAATTTTCAGTGCGTGGAATAACCACGAGAATGCTCATACGAAATCGCATCGCGTACCATAACTCTAATTATAGGTCTAGAGTGTCCAGCACATAGAATAGTTGGCTACAGACCTTCAACTGGCTTCCTTCTGACCAACATACGCCATCACTGGTACCGAGCCAGAAACAGCTTTCATCAGAAAACACAACCGACCTCTATTCTGCCCTCCAATGAGCTCTCGCTTGACACCACTGAAGTCGCAAACGGCGGTGGTTTGGGATCAGTGGAATATATGCTACAGGGCGTCTGTCCCGGATCTGTCCTTGAAGTTACCAATTTGCAAAAGTTCGTTGCGTCGATATGGTGCCAACAGCTGGTCAAACTGCTGCTGCAGACGTAGTACGATGCGCCAGAGCCATACGCCGAACACGACAGTCTTCCTTTTCGGTAGTCCAGTCTTCTTGCGACCGTACAGTCTCGTGACCACAGCTGCCAAAAAACATGTCCAGTGGCTTCATTCCTTCCAAGTCCGTCGACAGTATCGTAGAAGGAACATCCAACTTCTCGTAGTCCTATTACAGGACCTCTTCGAAATCAGTGAGGTTTTGATAAAGGCGTCTTTTCCCTTAAAGGTATTCTTGACTAATATCAACTCACCACGTCCATTCTCACAGATAACTAACGCTCACGACCGTTACAGCGTGTATTTAAAGGAAATGTGATTTGTATCCTCATAGTGGTGCTACTAGAGCCACTCTTATGCTACTAGCGCGAAATTTGAAGGGAAATCATCTTTCATATGCAGAAATCCGCCTATCAACTTTCGTTTATGTCGCACAACTCCTTCTTAGTGTTATGATTTTTTCCCTCAGTGTATATTGTTCTTGTTGTGGCTTGTTTTACAGTCCAATAGACGTTTATCAGAAGAATATCCGGCTGCTGCAGCTCCCCCTTAATCTATTGTTTAATTTGCGATAATTTACAACCACCTTCCATTTTCCGTGTAAGTCACCGAAGTTCCTCTTAGAACATCCGACTAAGCAGAAAGGCCGAAACTAGCGCACTAGATAAAGTGTGATTTATCCCGTCGAAAGTGGTTTCTTGGCTGTCCGTCCACTTACTTGAGACGACATAAATTGAGTATCCAATCTCACCTGCTATGTTTTTCCGCCTCCCGAGATTTTCTAAATTGTTTCCTAAACAGTGATGATGACAGTACGATAGTGTACCTAGTACCCAGAGAGCGCATAGTAATCACAGATTCATAAATAAGCTTAGTGCCATTCAGTTCCATTACTCATTGTATACTACGCGCTAATACAATTGCAGGAATCTAATTAGCTAACTCAGCAACTTTGTTAATTACGAAATATTGATTACCTAAAAGATTAATACAGTACGACCTTACACATTTAGCGAGCGGTAGGAAACATATTTCGGTCTATTAATGCCTACCATTTGAAAGTACTTATATCCAACTTTCCGTACAGTATCCAATATTGTCTGAAACTAGTTATCTTCCGAGTTCATTAACATTAAAGCCTTAGACCATTGCTAACTTTAGTTACAAATTACATTAAAAGTACTGTTCGATCCTGGACTATGGCATTATACGAAGGTTGCCCAGAAAGTAAGCTACGATCAGTCGCGAAATGGAAACCACTAGTAAAATCCGGTAAAGCTTTGGACAGATGTTTTGGGCAGTGTCTCTAGTATGCCCGTCGATGGTGTCGCGTCGCTCTATTCAGTTTTGAATGAAAAGTGAGCACGTAAAGATGCTTAGGGAATAGCGTCTCCCGCCTTGTATGAGGGCCTGGTTGAGATTTCGCCTGTGTGATGCAGCCCACATAACACAACTGTCGAGCAGTTCCTTCTTCTTGCCAATTCTCGGCCGCACACTGCAGGGGAAATGAAGCGCCTTCAGCGTTTCCTATGAGAAGCGTTTCATCATCCACAATACAGTCGTTAATTGGCTTCCACTGAGTTTCATCTCTGCTCACAAGAACCGCTGGCTATGAAGACACAGACAATGAGCTGCAGACCATTGCAGATAATTGACCGAAAGCAAAGGCGGCTGCTTTCTATGACGATGATATTGTAACGTTGAACCAACACTACGACAAAACTCGAATTTGGAGCGACGACTATGTAGAGATGTAGGTGGAAGGTGTACCTAAATGTTGCAAATAAAACGTTTCTGGTTTTCACTGTGGTATGCATTTCGCGACCGATCGGAACTAACTTTCTGGACAAACCTCGCAATTTTTTTAATGTATATGCTTATGTGCCGTTTGATGTGCAGTATTCGTTAATTAAGTCACTAATTAGGAATTTCGGTATTTTGAGCGTCATAAAATATTTTACTTAAGATGCCTACCGTCAGTAATGAGTAGTTTAAAACATATTTTTCATAAGCGAAACTACACTCCTGGAAATTGAAATAAGAACACCGTGAATTCATTGTCCCAGGAAGAAGAAACTTTATTGACACATTCCTGGGGTCAGATACATCACATGATCACACTGACAGAACCACAGGCACATAGACACAGGCAACAGAGCATGCACAATGTCGGCACTAGTACAGTGTACATCCACCTTTCGCAGCAATGCAGGCTGCTATTCTCCCATGGAGACGATCGTAGAGATGCTGGATGTAGTCCTGTGGAACGGCTTGCCATGCCATTTCCACCTGGCGCCGCAGTTGGACCAGCGTTCGTGCTGGACGTGCAGACCGCGTGAGACGACGCTTCATTCAGTCCCAAACACGCTCAATGGGGGACAGATCCGGAGATCTTGCTGGCCAGGGTAGTTGACTTACACCTTCTAGAGCACGTTGGGTGGCACGGAAACTCGCATACGACCATCATTGGCACCAAGGCAGAAGCGACTCTCATCGCTGAAGACGACACGTCTCCATTCGTCCCTCCATTTACGCCTGTCGCGACACCACTGGAGGCGGGCTGCACGATGTTGGGGCGTGAGCGGAAGACGTCCTAATGGTGTGCGGGACCGTAGCCCAGCTTCATGGAGACGGTTGCGAATGGTCCTCGCCTATACCCCAGGAGCAACAGTGTCCCTAATTTGCTGGGAAGTGGCGGTGCGGTCCCCTACGGCACTGCGTAGGATCCTACGGTCTTGGCGTGCATCCGTGCGTCGCTGCGGTCCGGTCCCAGGTCGACGGGCACGTGCACCTCCCGCCGACCACTGGCGACAACATCGATGTACTGTGGAGACCTCACGCCCCAAGTGTTGAGCAATTCGGCGGTACGTCCACCCGGCCTCCCGCGTGCCCACTATACGCCCTCGCTCAAAGTCCGTCAACTGCACAGACGGTTCACGTCCACGCTGTCGCGGCATGCTACCAGTGTTAAAGACTGCGATGGAGCTCGGTATGCCACGGCAAACTGGCTGACACTGACGGCGGCGGTGCACAAATGCTGCGCAACTAGCGCCATTCGACGGCCAACACCGCGGTTCCTGGTGTGTCCGCTGTGCCGTGCGTGTGATAATTGCTTGTACAGCCCTCTCGCAGTGTCCGGAGCAAGTATGGTGGGTATGACACACCGGTGTCAATGTGTTCTTTTTTTCCATTTCCAGGAGTGTATTTATAGGCCTAGCACACCCGAAGTCAGGCAGACTGCGGCTGAGAGTAAAGGGAGCGACACAAATGTCTCTTGTAGTGAGGAGTGTACCACAGTGCGATAACTAACATTCTGAAATATATGCAAGTATTGGGTGCAGTTCTTTTTCTTCACTCTCGGGTTTAATTCATGACTTCTGTGACAGTAGCTAGTAATTAATTCCAAAAGGAACAGTGATTGTTGACTCCTACGGACAGTGACTGGTTAGCAGGCCTGTCTTGAGGGGATTGCTGATTATTTTTGGGCATATCTTAATTGTTTCGAGTTCCTAAAATTTGTATGAGAACAGTGATGGCGAACTGGTACTTTAACTTTTTGCCACATATGAGTGTTTTGAATCATTGCACTGTGTTGTGTGATTACTGCGCTAGGACAGTTGCACAAACAACGAACCAGTACAGTAGATAACAATCTGTTTTCCTTTAATCTGAATTATATGTGTCACCTGAAACTGGGCTTATTAGTGAATACACAAGAGTGTAATTAAAGTGTCTTAAATGTACCACCTGGTGTCGACCACGTTATTGCCGTACACTATTACTAGAAATAACACCTTTCACCCAGTTTTAGAGTCAATGGAACTACTGAGATGAACAGGAGAGACTTAGACAGAAGGAAGCATGTTTGTTCTAAATAATGTCCCGTGGTTTTGGAGCAGTTTCCAGTGTAGGCACCGTGTTAACGATCTCTAATAAACTAAAGATTTCGAGACTGAACAGCGATAACCAATTTACAGTGGGAATGTGGCAGGCAGAAATTTGATAGTGTTCTGAATAACTAACACGACAATGTTCTGAATAACTGGTTCGTTTCGGTGGTTTGCTGTTGGGGAGGTTTTCCTGTGAGCAACACCGAGTGTTTCTATTGCTGAGATTTAGTCGCCATGCGGTTCAGTTAACTATATTGGTTGACTACAAGTCAAGTGCACCAGCGGAATTTTCTGCCTTGTGGCCGTTAGTGTTGTGGTTACCTTCCCTGGCCGCTAACGTAGTTTTTAGGCAGTGTTTTTCTCCCTCGCGTGTTGTTGCTGCCCAACATGGTGTGTAGTTTTGGCAGCTCAGTTCACATACGCGTTTGTTTAGAGATAGTGATACTTTTAATTTTTTGGGGGGCCTTGAATTCCCGTGTACTCCGTCGTGGCAAGCAAACGGTTGGTCGGTCGGTTTGTGACTGTCCCTTGGTTGGGTTCGGACTCATCGAGTGTAGTTGGACTCACCACCTGTCTCGCCTAAGTGAACGAGGGCAGACCGATCCGCTGGAGACTCATGGGTGTCGTTCTCTTAATTATCCTTTTGGCAGTTTTAATTTGTTGTAATTTAAATGTATTTTATATTTTTAATTTGGCAAAGTTAGTTGTGGGACTTCACTCCTGGAAACATGTTCTCTGAGTTTCCTTCAAGTCCAAACATTATCGCCTTCTGCTCTTGAAAGGTTATTGTAATTTCCTCTGAAAGACTTTACAAGTTATTGTGGGCCTTCCGCAGTTGGTGTTGCAAAAAGGAAATTTTTAACTTAATGTGTTGTTTTATAGATTGTTGCAATATATATTTCCTTAATTTTCAGAATTTAACTTTGTGGCCTGACGACCTCAGATGTTAAGTCCCATAGTGCTCAGAGCCATCATAGTACATTTGGAATTTTAAGATTTAATACGGCTGCCCTCAGCCGCTCCGCATGCTGATCTCATATATGTATACAATTTATCTTATTCGTAAATTTAACTGTGTGTTATGTCTTTTCAAAGTTGAACTTATTCTAAAGCATCTGTTTGGAGGCCTTCAGCCACGAAGCAAATTTAATTCTTTCGAAAGTGTATTTGTGAACTAAATGATAATAAATTACAATTGTGAAATGAATCCGACCTCATCTGCCTTCGCCCTTTCCACAATCCTAATTACCTGTTGGCCCTGTATGATTTAGCGGGCGTTTCATCTGGAACACAACGTTATTAATTACGTAACACAACACTGACTTGGATCCCGGGATCAAAAACTAGTCCACTTGCTGGAGTTGACAGAAATTGGACATTGTACTATCCTTTTTTCATCCTTTGGTGGAAGAAACTGGTGAATCGCTTTGTTACTGCCATGATCCACCCTTATACCTTTAGCTGAAACAATAAGCCCAAAAGAAAGATGTTTCCCTACGGTCTAAATCTACTTTAATTGACTCCATCGTTAGGCTTGCCTATTACGAAAACGATTTAACACTTGATGGACATGATTCACATTTTCTTAGAAAGTTCGTCTGTGGATGACAACATATTCAAGATAATTACAGACGCAGTTAAATTTTAAATGGCCACATACCAAATCAACAACACAGATAAAACTGCGGCACCAGTTGCCAAATCGAGTGCAACCGTATCGTATCCACACAAGTTCCAGCTGGTATTAAATGCTGTCAGGGCTTTAGATTTCTGAGCTAAAGGGGTATGATGATAGGCTAGGGTTAAATCAAGGTTGGAAAAAAAAACGAGCTTCGGAGAACCAGGAAAAATAGTTATGCATGTCTGGCAAGTGAGCTGACAGTACTACAAACTTCTCGTTTAACTGGCGATAATCGGCAACAGGTCGATACACGTCCCCAATGGGCTAGGGGAGGCATACGTATGTAGACACTGGGGCCAGCTGGTAACCATCTTTCTTTCTTTTAGTCGTCAGTCTTCTCAGTCTTATCTGACCTACGTCCTCAATTATTTGCCGGATATTTTCCAATCTCTAAATTCCCCATTAGTTTTTACCCTGCACAACTCTTTCTGGTACAATGGAGGCTACTCCCTAATGTCTCAAGCTATCTAGAGGGGTGAATTCGTCGGCGTACGGCGTAGTTCGCTAGCCAGGGACAAAGTGGACGAACTTGCCTCCACAGTGGTGTGCTTTGAGAGGAGCCGTTGCGAGAACAACACTGCTTATGGGCTGCATGTTCAGTCTTGCACTCGGTCACGCTGTGGTTCCTACAACGTTATTCGACCACCTTACTTCGAGCGGACTGTGTCTGTTCTAGAAGGGTGAGCATCGGCCTTTACTAAGTTCTTTCAAGATGTTATCCGCTTAGTTCTAGGATGCCTGAAGGTCTACATCATCCTGGTTTCCAATCTGTCGCATAGTGGTTTATTAAGAGTTCACCGGGAGGGCAATGTAATCTCAGCTGTATTTAGAATAATGTGTAACGTCAAGTAAAATGTGACCGCTATTTTTTGATCAGGGAAATGTTGGCATTTACTAAAGGTTGTTGGGTAATTCTGGGACGAGTGACGGGCGAGTGATGCTACGATTAAGTTATCTCAACGGTTAATCGGTATTTCTCTTTTGCTGGCCTGTAAATTTCGTGAGCCGTTGGAAAATGTATTCCAGCAAAATACTTTAAACTAGGTGGCGCCATCAGCTGCGGCAGTTATGAAATAATTAAAAGAGTGTCTGCAAATCTTAAGTACTTACGGCTATTGAAGTTACGACTCGCTGAAGTGACGGAAGTCGTGGGATAGCGACATACTCATATACAGATGGCGATAATATTGTATAAGCAAGGTATAAAATGGCAGTACATTGCTGTCATTTGTACTCAGGTGATTCATTGGAAAAGCTTTCCGGCCTTATTGTGGCCGGACAGTGGGAATTAGCAAATTTTGAACTCGGAGTAGTTCAGATGGTTCTGAACACTATGGGACTTAACATCTGAGGTCATCAGTCACCTAGAACTTAGACCTACTTAAACCTAACTAGGCTAAGGACATCATTCACATCCATGCCCGAGGCAGGATTCGAACCTGCGACCGTAGTGGTCTCGCGGTTCCGGACTGAAGCGCCTAGAACCGCTCGGCCACAAAGGCGGCGAACGCGGAGTAGTAGTTAGTGTTAGATGCATGGAACATTTCATTTTGGAAATCGTTAGCGCATTCAATACTTGGTCCACAGTACCTCTCACCACGGACTACGTAGTGGGCGACGGCCTGCTGCGTGAAGTAACAGCACAAACGTGTGACGCACGACGAACGTATCAGTTACGACAGAGCTGCGAAATTTGGAGTTAATGGCGCATCGCAGTAGAAGACTGAAGCTAGTGCTTTTGTTAACAGCATGGCATCGCCTGCAGCGCTCTTCTGGGCTCGTGACCGTGTCGGTTGTATCCTAGACAATTGGAAAACGGTTCTCTGATCAGATGAGCTCCGATTTCATTTGGTAAGAACTGATGTAGGGGACAAGTATGGCGCAGAGCCAACAAATATATTGACCCATGTTGTCAACAAGGCACTTCATGCTTGGTGTGGCCTGTGTTTACATGGAATGGACTAGATCCTCTGGTCCAGCGGAACCGATAATTGGCTGTAAATGGTTATATTCGGCTACGTCAAGTCCATCTGTAGCCATTCATGGGATTCATGTTTCCAAACAAAGATGGAATTTTTTTGGTTCAAATGGCTCTGAGCACTATGGGACTTAACGTCTATGGACATCAGTCCCCTAGAACTTAGAACTACGTAAACCTAACCAACCTAAGGAAAGCACACAACACCCAGCCATCACAAGGCAGAGAAAATCCCTGACCCCGCAGGGAATCGAACCCGGGAACCCGGGCGTGGGAAGCGAGAACGCCACCGCACGACGACGAGATGCGGGCGAATTTTTATGGATGACAATGCACCATGTCACTGGGGCACAATTGTTGACAGTTCGTTGGAAGAACATTTTTAACAATCTGACCGCCCGTCGTGAATCACATCGAACACTCGTGGGACATAATCGAGAGGTCAGTTCATGCACAAAATCCTACTCTGCCAACACTTTCGCGGTTATGGATGGCTACAGGGGCATCATGGCTCATTAATCCTGAAACTGGCTTCCAACGACTGGTTGAATTCATGCCATGCTGAGCTGCTGTGCTACACCAGGCAAAATGAAGTTTGTCACGACGTTGTTGTTGTGTGGTCTTCAGTCCAGAGACTAGTCTGATGCAGCTCTCCATGCTATTCTATCCTGTGGAAGCTTTTTCATCTCCCAGTACCTACTGCATGCTACATCCCTCTGCATCTGCTTAGTGTGTTCATCTCTTGGTCTTCCTCTACGATTTTTACCCTCCACGCTGTCCTCCAATACTAAATTGATGATCCCCTGATGCCTCAGAACATGTCTTACCAACCGATCCCTTCTTCTAGTCAAGTTGTGCCACAAACTCCTCCCCAATTCTATTCAATACCTCCTCATTAGTTACGTGATCTACCAATCTAATCATCAGCATTCTTCTGTAGCACCACATTTCGTAAACTTCTATTCTCTTCTTGTCCAAACTATTTACCGTCCATGTCTCACTTACATACGTGGCTCCACTACATACAAATACTTTCAGAAACGACTTACTGACACTTAAATCAATACCTGATGTTAAAAAATTTCTCTTCTTCAGAAACGCTTTCTTGCCATTGGCAGTCTACATTTTATATCTTCTCTCCTTCGACCATCATCAGTTATTTTGCTCCCCAAATAGCAAACCTCCTTTACTACTTTAAGTGTCTCATTTCCTAATCTAATTCCCTCAGCATCACAAGACTTAATTCGACTGCATTCCATTACCTCCGTTTTGCTTTTGTTGATGTTCATCTTATATCCTCCTTTCAAGAAACTGTCCATTCCGTTCAACTGCTCTTCCACGTCTTTGCTGTCTCTGACAGAACTACAATGTCATCGGCGAACCTCAGAGTTTTTATTTCTTCTCCATGGATTTTAATACCTACTCCGAATTTTTCTTTTGTTTCCTTCACTGCTTGCTTAATATACAGATTGAATAACATCGGGGAGAGACTACAACCCTGTCTCACTCCCTTCCCAACCACTGCTTCACTTTCATGTCCCTCGACTCTTATAACTGCCGTCTGGTTCCTGTACAAATTGTAAATAGTATTTCGCTCCCTGTATTTTACCCCTGCCACCTTCTGAATTTGAAAGAGAGTATTCGAGTCAACATTATCAAAAGCTTTCGCCAAGTCCACAAATGCTAGAAACGTAGGTTTGCCCTTCCTTATTCTAGCTTCTAAGATAAGTCGTAGGGTCAGTATTGCCTCACGTGTTCCAACATTTCTACGGAATCCACACTGATCTTCCCCGAGGTCGGCTTCTACTAGTTTTTCCATTTGTCTGTAAAGAATTCGCGTTAGTATTTTGCAGCTGTGACTTATTAAACTGATAGTTCGGTAATTTTCAAAATCTGTCAACACCTGATTTCTTTGGGATTGGAATTATTATATTCTTCTTGAAGTCTGGGGGTATTTCGCCTGTTAATGCATCTTGCTCACCATATGGTAGAGTTTTGTCAAGACTGGCTCTCCCAAGGCCGTCAGTAGTTCTAATGGAATGTTGTCTACTACCGGGGCTTGTTGCGACTCGGGTCTTTCAGTGTTCTGTCAAACTCTTCACGCACTATTGTATCTCCCATTTCATCTTCATCTACATCCTCTTCCATTTCCATAATGTTGTCCTCAAGTACATCACCATTGTATAGACAATCTATATACTCCTTCCAACTTTCTGCCTTCCCTTCTTTACTTAGAGCTGGGTGTCCATCTGAGCTCTTGATGTTCATGCAAGTGGTTCTCTTATCTCCAAAGGTCTCTTTAATTTTCCTGTAGGCAGTATCTATATTATCCCTAGTGAGATCAGCATCTACATCCTTACATTTGTCCTCTAGCCATCCCTGCTTAGCCATTTTGCACTTCCTGTCGATCTCATTTTTTAGACTTTTGTATTCCTTTTTGCCTGCTTCATTTACTGCATTTTTATATTTTCTCCTTTCATCAATTAAATTCAATATTTCTTGTGTTATCCAAGGATTTCTACTAGCCCTCGTCCTTTTATCTACTTGATCCTCTGCCGCCTTCACCACTTCATCCCTCAAAGCTATCCATTCTTCTTCTACTGTATTTCTTTCCCCCACTCCTGTCAATTGTTCCCTTATGCTCTCCCTGAAACTCTGGACAACCACTGGTTCTTTCAGTTTATCCAGGTCCCATCTCCTTCAATTTCCACCTTTTTGCAGTTTCTAAAGTTTTACTCTACAGATCATAACCAATAGAGTGTGGTCAGAGTCCGCATCTGCCCCTGGAAGTGTCTTACAATTTAAAACCTGGTTCCTAAATCTCTGTCATACCATTATATAATCTATCTGAGACCTTTTAGTATCTCCAGGCTTCTTCCATATATACAACCTTCTTTTATGATTCTTGAACCAAGTGTTGTTGTTGTTGTTGTCTTCAGTCCTGAGACTGGTTTGATGCAGCTCTCCATGCTACTCTATCCTGTGCAAGCTGCTTCATCTCCCAGTACCTACTGCAACCTACATCCTTCTGAATCTGCTTAGTGTACCTTCTCTCGGTCTCCCTCTACGATTTTTACCCTCCACGCTGCCCTCCAATGCTAAATTTGTGATCCCTTGATGCCTCAAAACATGTCCTACCAACCGATCCCTTCTTCTAGTCAAGTTGTGCCACAAACTTCTCTTCTCCCCAACCCTATTCAATACCTCCTCATTAGTTACGTGATCTATCCACCTTATCTTCAGTATTCTTCTGTAGCACCACATTTCGAAAGCTTCTATTCTCTTCTTGTCCAAACTAGTTATCGTCCATGTTTCACTTCCATACATGGCTACACTCCAAACAAATACTTTCAGAAACGACTTCCTGATACATAAATCTATATTCGATGTTAAAAAATTTCTCTTCTTCAGAAAAGCTTTCCTTGCCATTGCCAGTCCACATTTTATATCCTCTCTACTTCGACCATCATCAGTTATTTTACTTCCTAAATAGCAAAACTCCTTTACTACTTTAAGTGTCTCATTTCCTAATCTAATTCCCTCAGCATCACCCGATTTAATTTGACTACATTCCATTATCCTCGTTTTGCTTTTGTTAATGTTCATCTTATATCCTCCTTTCAAGACACTGTCCATTCCGTTCAACTGCTCTTCCAAGTCCTTTGCCGTCTCTGACAGAATTACAATGTCATCGGCGAACCTCAAAGTTTTTACTTCGTCTCCATGAATTTTAATACCTACTCCAAATTTTTCTTTTGTTTCCTTTACTGCTTGCTCAATATACAGATTGAATAACATCGGGGAGAGGCTACAACCCTGTCTCACTCCTTTCCCAACCACTGCTTCCCTTTCATGCCCCTCACTCTTATTACTGCCATCTGGTTTCTGTACAAATTATAAATAGCCTTTCGCTCCCTGTATTTTACGCCTGCCACCTTTAGAATTTGAAAAAGAGTATTCCAGTCAACATTGTCAAAAGCTTTCTCTAAGTCTACAAGTGCTAGAAACGTAGGTTTGCCTTTTCTTAATCTTTCTTCTAAGATAAGTCGTAAGGTCAGTGTTGCCTCACGTGTTCCAACATTTCTACGGAATCCAAACTGATCCTCCCCGAGGTCTGCATCTACCAGTTTTTCCATTCGTCTGTAAAGAATTCGCGTTAGTATTTTGCAGCCGTGGCTTATTAAACTGATAGTTCGGTAATTTTCACATCTGTCAGCACCTGCTTTCTTTGGGATTGGAATTATTATATTCTTCTTGAAGTCTGAGGGTATTTCGCCTGTCTCATACATCTTGCTCACCAGCTGGTAGAGTTTTGTCATGACTGGCTCTCCGAAGGCCGTCAGTAGTTATAATGGAATGTTGTCTACTCCGGGGGCCTTGTTTCGACTCAGGTCTTTCAGTGCTCTGTCAAACTCTTCACGCAGTATCATATCTCCCATTTCGTCTTCATCTACATCCTCTTCTATTTCCATAATATTGTCCTCAAGTACATCGCCCTTGTATAAACCTTCTATATACTCCTTCCACCTTTCTGCCTTCCCTTCTTTGCTTAGAACTGGGCTGCCATCTGAGCTCTTGATATTCGTACACGTGGTTCTCTTCTCTCCAAAGGTCTCTTTAATTTTCCTGTAGGCAGTATCTATCTTACCCCTAGTGAGATAAGCTTCTACATCCTTACATTTGTCCTCTAGCCATCCCTGTTTAGCCATTTTGCCCTTCCTGTCGATCTCATTTTTGAGACGTTTGTATTCCTTTTTGCCTGCTTCATTTACTGCATTTTTATATTTTCTCCTTTCATCAATTAAATTCAATATTTCTTCTGTCACCCAAGGATTTCTAGCAGCCCTCGTCTTTGTACCTACTTTATCCTCTGCTGCCTTCACTACTACATCCCTCAGAGCTACCCATTCTTCTTCTACTGTATTTCTTTCCCCTATTCCTGTCAATTGTTCCCTTATGCTCTCTCTGAAACTCTGTACAACCTCTGGTTCTTTCAGTTTATCCAGGTCCCATCTCCTTAATTTCCCACATTTTTGCAGTTTCTTCAGTTTTAATCTACAGGTCATAACCAATAGATTGTGGTCAGAGTCCACATCTGCCCCTGGAAATGTCTTACAACTTAAAACCTGGTTCCTAAATCTCTGTTTTACCATTATATAATCTATCTGATACCTTTTAGTATCTCCAGGGTTCTTCCACGTATACAACCTTCTTTCATGATTCTTAAACCAAGTGTTAGCTATGATTAAGTTGTGCTCTGTGCAAAATTCTACTAGGCGGCTTCCTCTTTCATTTCTTAGCCCCAATCCATATTCACCTACTATGTTTCCTTCTCTCCCTTTTCCTACACTCGAATTCCAGTCACCCATTACTATTAAATTTTCGTCTCCCTTCACTATCTGAATAATTTCTTTTATTTCATCGTACATTTCTTCAATTTCTTCATCATCTGCAGAGCTAGTTGGCATATAAACTTGTACTACTGTAGTAGGTGTGGGCTTCGTATCTATCTTGGCCACAATAATGCGTTCACTATGCTGTTTGTAGTAGCTTACCCGCATTCCTATTTTCCTATTCATTATTAAACCTTCTCCTGCATTACCCCTATTTGATTTTGTGTTTATAACCCTGTAGTCACCTGACGAGAAGTCTTGTTCCTCCTGCCACCGAACTTCACTATTTCCCACTATATCTAACTTTAACCTATCCATTTCCCTTTTTAAGTTTTCGAACCTACCTGCCCGATTAAGGGATCTGACATTCCACGCTCCGATCCGTAAAACGCCAGTTTTCTTTCTCCTGATAACGACATCCTCTTGAGTAGTCCCCGCCCTGAGATCCGAATGGGGGACTATTTTACCTCCGGAATATTTGACCCAAGAGAATGCCATCATCATTTAACCATACAGTGAACTGCATGCCCTCGGGAAAAATTACGGCGCGTAGTTTCCCCTTGCTTTCAGCCGTTCGCAGTACCAGCACAGCAAGGCCGTTTTGGTTAGTGTTACTAGGCCAGATCAGTCAATCATCCAGACTGTTGCCCCTGCAACTACTGAAAAGGTTGCTGCCCCTCTTCCGGAACCACACGTTTGTCTGGCCTCTCAACAGATACCCCTCAGTTGTGGTTGCACCTACGGTACGGCTATCTGTATCGCTTAGGCACGCAAGCCTCCCCACCAACGGCAAGGTCCATGGTTCATGGTTATTGCATTGCAAAATCCTTAAAACTATAAGCTGTTATGTGGAGGTCGTCCCGTACGCTCTAGTAAACAGTAGAGCTTCCTTGCGGCCTCTTTGCAGCTGGGGCCGCCACTTCGTGCACCACAGATTGCATGGCCACGTGATCTTGAAATTACAGCCGTTAGCTTTGCATTTTATTTTCTTTGAATAATACCTTTCAGAATTCGATAGTTTATTGTTTTGAAGTTCATGCATTATCGTTGAATTTTAAGAGTTTAATTGGCTGAAGAATTTATGTAATTCCTTAAGGTTTTTAGGTGTGAATTTAAAAAGTTGGAGTTGTTAGCATTTCTAATCAAAATTATTATTTCCTATAGTCCATTGAGGGCATATTGTATTGTAAAAGAAAAAATTAAAAGCTGTTTAACATTCTTAGTATTTTTAATATTTAAAAACATTTATTTGTTTAAAGTATTAAGAGTGTTTTATATTCGTAATAATGCCAGTCATCTAGCACGAGATTGTAGTGTCCCAGGAGACAGGATTAGAAGCTGAAAATAACTAAAAGATTTGCATGAAGTATTGGAAGGTTGCAAAAGGTTAAAGCAGTGTCCCCAGTTTTCTTATTGTATGTGCAAATCTGAATCACGAGCAATATATGTGTTAATAGAGTCATGTCGAATTGTTTCTTTGTCAGATTTTAAATGGTTTAAGCGGTTGCTCCATGTTTGTAAATTACCACAGTTACGCAATAATCGGACATTGTGCAAGTAAGTGAATGGAGAGACACTGACTAGAGTTGTCTAAGTGAGGTTTAGATAAGGCATTCAGTGGTTCTCGTGCCCAATGGATTTTACTGTCGTAAAACGCTAGTCTTCATCGGGACTGTTGGATTGTGATTTCTTACAGAAAACAGGATATATTCTCGATTATCGGGATAAGAGCTTCATCTTTAAGTTTCAGCCAGAAGAATGATTCAGACTTTGTAAGAATGGCTCCCCGGGACAGATATATAGCATAAAGACAGGAAAATCACCCTTTATTGTAAATCACCTAATAAGGAGCAAGCGGATAAACTTATTAAGTTCTAACAGATAAGCCAGAGGTAACTAGTATTGTAAAATAGATCATTTCTGTACGGCAACCGCGGTACAAATTGTCTCCCCCCAAAACGCGGCAATTGAGGAAAATAACTGCTGAAATTCAAAGCAAGGGCGGTAACTTTAAGAGGGCAATGGGAATTCCGCAGTTAAATTCACAGAAGAGAGGGTTAGAGAGAGAGAGAAAGAGAGGCAGAGAGAAATAGAGAGGGAGAGAGAAAGAGGAGAGAGAGAAAGAAAGGGAGAGAAAGAGAGAGGGGAGAAAGAGAGAGAGAGAGCAGATAGGTGGAACGCAAATAGGTGAAAGCAGTACGTTGAATGCCTCTATGAGGGGGAGGACTTGCCTGGTGAAATGATGGAAGACGAAACAGGAGTCGACAGGGAAGACATAGAGGATCTAGTGTTAGAATTTAAAAGAGTTTTGGATGACTTGAGGCCGAATAAGGCACAAGAGATGGCTAACATTCCATCGGAATTTCTAAAATAATTGGGGAAAGAGGCAACAAAGTGACAACTGTCGTTGCTGTGCAGAATATGTGAGACTAACGATATACCATCAGACTTTCGGAAAAAATCATCCACCCATTCCGAAGATAACAAGAGCCGAGAAGTGCAAGAACTATCGCACAGTCAGCTTAACAGCTAATGTATCCTAGTTTCTGACAAGAATAATATACAGAACAATGGAAAAAAGAATTGAAGACCTGTTACGTCACGATAAGTTTGGTTTTTGGAAATGTGAAGGCACCAGAGAGACAGTTCTGACGCTCCGATTGATAATGGAAGCAAGACTGAAGAAAAAATCGAGACACCTTCTTTGAGTTTATTGACCTGCAAAGAGCGTTCGACAGTCTGAAATGGTGGAAGATGGTCCAAATTATGAGGACAATAAGGGTAAGGTATAGGAAGAGACGGGTCATAAACAAAACGTACAAGAGTCAATAGGGAATAATAAGAACGAAGTGCTTGAATTTAAAAAAAGGTGTGAGGCAGGGATGTAGTCTTTCGCGCCTACTCTTCAGTCTATACATAGAAGAAGCAAGAATGAAAATAAAAAATAGGTTCAGCTGTGGATTTAAAGTTCAAAGTTAAAAGATATCAATGACACGATTCGCTGATGACATTGCTATTCTCAGTGAAAATGAAGAAGAATTACTTGATCTGCTGAATGGAATGAAAAGTCTAATAAGTACAGAATATGCACTGAGAGTAAATCGAAGAAAGACGAAAGTGATGAGAAATAGCAGAAATCAGAACAGCGAGAAACATAATATATGGGTTGTTGGTCACAAAGTAGATGAAACTAAGGTATTGTGCTACCTAGGCAGTAACATAACCAATGACGAATTGAGCAAGAAGGACATCAAAACCAGACAAGCAGTGGCAAAAAGGGCATTCCTGGCCAAGAGAAGACTGCTACTATCAATCATAGGGCGTAACTTGAGGAAGAAAGTTCTAAGAATGTTCGTTTGGTGCACATTATTTATGGTAGTGAGAAATGGACTGAGGGAAAACAGAAATAGAAGAGAATCGAAGCAGGGACTGATAAGGTAAGGAATAAGAAGGTTCTGCGCAGAATCGGAAAGGAATTAGTCAAAAACATTGACATGAAGAGGGGACAAAATGATACGACATTTTTTAAGACACCTGGGAGTAACTCAGGAATGGACGTCTCTAAAAAGGGCCATCACAGAAGTTGGTAAGGAAAACATAGGTACAAAGAAGGTAGCTTCGAAGAAACCATGGGTAACAGAAGAAATACTTCAGCTGATTGATGAAAGGAGGAAGTACAAACATGTTCCGGGAAAATCAGGAATACAGAAATACAAGTCGCTGACGAATGAAATAAATAGGAAGTGCAGGGAAGCTAAGACGAAATGGCTGCAGGAAAAATGTGAAGACATCGAAAAAGATATGATTGTCGGAAGGACAGACTCAGCATACAGGAAAGTCAAAACAACCTTTGGTGACATTAAAAGCAACGGTGGTAACATTAAGAGTGCAACGGAAATTCCACTGTTAAATGCAGAGGAGAGAGCAGATAGGTGGAAAGAATACATTGAAAGCCTCTATGAGGGTGAAGATTTGTCTGATGTGATAGAAGAAGAAACAGGAGTCGATTTAGAAGAGATAGGGGATCCAGTATTAGAATCGGAATTTAAAAGAGCTTTGGAGGACTTACGGTCAAATAAGGCAGAAGGGATAGATAATATTCCATCAGAATTTCTAAAATCATTAGGGAAAGTGGCAACAAAACGACTATTCACGTTGGTGTGTAGAATATATGATACTGGCGACATACCATCTGACTTTCAGAAAAGCATCATCCACACAATTCCGAAGACGGCAAGAGCTGACAAGTGCGAGAATTGTCGCGCAATCAGCTTAACAGCTCATGCATCGAAGCTGCTTACAAGAATAATGTACAGAAGAATGGAAAAGAAAATTGAGAATGCGCTAGGTGACGATCAGTTTGGCTTTAGGAAAAGTAAAGGCACGAGAGAGGCAATTCTGACGTTACGGCTAATAATGGAAGCAAGGCTAAAGAAAAATCAAGACACGTTCATAAGATTTGTCGACCTGGAAAAAGCGTTCGACAATATAAAATGGTGCAAGCTGTTCAAGATTCTGAAAAGAGTAGGGGTAAGCTATAAGGAGAGACGAGTCATATACAATATGTACAACAACCAAGAGGGAATAATAAGAGTGGACATATCAAGAACGAAGTGCTCGTATTAAGAAGGGAGTAAGACAAGGCTGTAGCCTTTCGCCACTACTCTTCAATCTGTACATCGAGGAAGCAATGATGGAAATAAAAGAAAGGTTCAGGAGTGGAATTAAAATACAAGGTGAAAGGATATCAATGATACGATTCGCTGATGACATTGCTATTCTGAGTGAAAGTGAAGAAGAATTAAATGATCTGCTAAACGGAATGAACAGTCTAATGAGTACACAGTATGGTTTGAGAGTAAATCAGAGAAAGACGAATGTAATGAGAAGTAGTAGAAATGAGAACAGCGAGAAACTTAACATCAGGATCCATGGTCACGAAGTCAATGAAGTTAAGGAATTCAGCTACCTAGGCAGTAAGATAACCAATGACGGACGGAGCAAGGAGGACATCAAAAGCAGACTCGATGGCAAAAAAGGCATTTGTGGCCAAGATAAGTCTACTAATATCAAATACCGGCCTTAATTTGAGGAAGAAATTTCTAAGGATGTACGTCTGGAGTACAGCATTGTATGGCAGTGAAACATGGACCGTGGGAAAACCAGAACAGAAGGGAATGGAAGCATTTGAGATGTGGTGCTATAGACGACTGTTAAAAATTAGGTGGACTGATAAGGTAAGGAATGAGGAGGTTCTACGCAGAATCGGAGAGGAAAGGAATATGTGGAAAACACTGATAAGGAGAAGGGACAGGATGATAGGACATCTGCTAAGACATGAGGGAATGACTTCCATGGTACCAGAGGGAGCTGTAGACGGCAAAAACTGTAGAGGAAGCCAGAGATTGGAATACGTCAAGCAAATAATTAAGGACGTAGGTTGCAAGTGCTACTCTGAGATGAAGAGGTTAGTACAAGAAAGGAATTCGTGGCGGGCCGCATCAAACCAGTCAGAGTAGGCATATGACAAAAAAAATGGAATAACTGTCATGGTACTAGAGGGATTATGAACGTAAGCATGGTCCATAGCAGGCTGTAATGCGATTTTTACTTAATCGTGAGTTTAGCAAATTTCGATTACTTGTCAAAGTAGCTAATCGCACGATTGAATAAAAATTACATTACCGCCTACTACGAACCACGTTTACGTTTATTAAAAATCTGGAGGGTGTGGATCGCCCCAAATTCAAAATTTTAAGTGTTGGAGGGTGTTGTAGAGGGTAAAAACTGTAGAGGGAAACAGATACTGGGATACATCGGGCAAATAATTGAGGACGTAGGCGAGGAATGCGTGTGGGGCCGCATCAAACCATTCAGACGACCGTGGACTCAAAAATCAATAAATAAAATAAACAAGATGATTGACTAAAGACTGTTTGACTACGTGCTGTTTAGCTTCCAACTAGAGCTCACGCTCTCTGAAAAAAAGAAAAATCTAAGAGAATTATAGCACCTTTCGTTTGCACATGTTAGTCATACACAGAAAGATACAGCTCAGTCCCCCTAAAAATGAAAAAGAGGGAAGACGGTTGCAGAGCCATTAGTTTGTACATGATATTATTGCACAGCACTATCACAACATGCTAAACACACGTTATGTTTTTCGGAGTTATTTCTGTATTTGCAGTTCTCCCGTAATTACGGCCACCAAGGCATTACTCACATTAAGAAAAAAAAAACTTTAGCGTCTAAAATTCCTCGGAGTGTTTTTATTTATCTACTTTCTGCACAAGGTACGCTGCAGTAAAAACAGTAATAATGTGACAGATGGCGTTTTTCCTGCAAATAAAAGAAGCGCCGGGTTTTCGCTCAGAGAGGAGCCGTGGCGCTAACGTCACGGAAAGTACGAAGACCTTAAGAGAGCGGCACGCGACTCGGGAACCGTTCTGGTTGCTGACCCGTTTGGGCCTCATTGCGGATTTACGCCGACTGCTACAAGCGCGGCAGCCGCAAGTCGAGACGCTGAAAGCGGAACAGTCGATGAATTAATATTTATTGGCTCCTTACAGCCACGTCCGGTCATATAACCCGGAAGAATTGTCAACAACACTATCTGGTACAGTCGTTCGGAATCCAATATTCTAAGCTATTATCGACTTTCCAGTATTATATTGCCTCTTATTTCTGTTCATAATTCGATTTTTAGCCCGGAGTAGTTTACGATTAATATGTCTTTATATTTATTATGGCAATAAGGCAGAAACTATCTTAAATCGATATCCTCTAAAAAGTCTGATATGATTCTACCCGCTTCTTTGCTGTTTCGTAGGTGACTCTTGTAATGTAATCAAGTATAATCAATATTAGGAACACTTCGATAACGATTGGTATCGATCACTTCATTTATATAAAAAGCATCTATTTTATGCAGATCGATTTCTAAGCAAGCGATATACTTTTTAAACTACTGCTTTTTTCGAACTGATAAAATATGAGCCAGTAACCAGATGCCGAAGAAGACAACGAACGCAAAATGAAAGCAGATAGGTATCAGGTTTCATAATTTATTAGTGAGGGCGTGACTACTCTCAAATTTTACCCAAAATTGCAAATACCTGTAAAGCTGATATGTAAATGGAACCATAATCCCCAATGAAACATAACATCTTACTCTGTTATACAATTTGAAACGTCCCCTTAGAAAAATTAATGAATTACTGCGCTAATAAACCTCTTACATTATTTCATTTTCAAACAGCTGAGCAGAACTGAACGTACTCAAACATTTCGCTCTTTACCTATTCAGATCAACACTAAACTGACACACAATATTTTCAGCGTAACGCAGTCTGACTCTCAAAAATCCCTACAAAAGAATGGCCCTGACTAACAATAATCTATTCCTTTCATCAGTCACTTACCTCACAAAAATCTTCGTTACTCAAGCTACTGCAATACAGCGAGCGCTACTACTGCCAGCTAAATAAAAGATTCAAACTACTGAAGGCACTAACTACTGATAGGCATAGTTAGGAAATGAGAGCTTTTGATAGACAACAAACAATGTATTTACCTTAATAGTGTTCAAAAGTCATAATATATATAGCAGTTCATGACATCCAGTCTTACAAATTTACTGACTCTGATGGACACACGTCCAGACCATCCGCTCTCAAAACTCCGCCATCCCTCTCCCCACATCCACCACTGCTGGCGGATCACCTCCAACTGCGCAACGCTACGCGCTGTTCACATCCAGCTGCCCAACACTACAATAGCGAACAACAATGCAAACAAGCCATAGACTGCACACAGCACAGCCAGTGATTTTCATACAGAACGCTACGTGGCGTTACCAATAAAAAGAACCTAAACAGCCTACTTACAAATTTTGTTGGATTCTCAGCTCCTTTTTTCAACATATGATCGATTGCAAGCATTCGATCTATATCCAACCGAGTGCTTGAGACAAATGGCTGTAGCGGGTGAGTCTTCGACGAGCGCCAGTACTACGTCAGGCGAATGTCAGTTAATACACTGGTTTTTGCAGCAGCAAGAGGCTGGGGAACAAGTGTGACAAGGGTTCGTGAGACGCAGTATACATTAACAGTCAACGCAATTTTATTATTTTTTATTTTATTATTATTGCCTCTGACCACTACCTCGAATTTCTTTGTAGGCAAGAAATGCTATAAGGAAACAATGATAATGAAGCACTTACGGAAAAACCGAAACAAAAAAATAATAATGTAGAATAATGAAATTTTGGGAAAATATTTCCATAGATAACATAAATGGAGCAGGCCAAGGCAACGTGACACTCTATATAGCATGTTGAGTTACAACAGCAATATGTGCAAAAGTGTTATCCTGTTGAAAAACACCCTGGAATAGTTTCATGAATGACAGCGCGACAGCTCAAATAACCAGACTGATGTACAGTTTTGACTTCATGGCGCTTGTTATAATAAAGAGAGTGTTGCTCCTGCCATACTAAATCGCCTCCCAGACCATAACTCCAAGTGTAAGTCCAGTCTGTCTAGGAGGCAGACAGGTTGGCTGCAGGTCTTCTATAGGCTTCCTCCTAACCGACACACGGCCACCACTGGGACCGAGGTAGAAACAGCTTTCACCAGAAAACACAACAGTCCTCCGCCCTGCCCTCTAATGTGTTCTCACCTGATACCACTGACGTCGCATCTGCCGATGGTTTGCCGTCAGTGGAATGCACGCTGCAGGGCGTCTGGCTCGAGGCTGTCCTTGAAACGACCGTTTTGTAACAGCTTCTTCTGTCACAGTGGTGCCAACCATTGCTCAGATTGCTCCTGCAGACGCAGTTCGATGCGCCAGAGTCACACGCCGATGGTCCTTCTTCTTTGTAATGCCACGTAATCGTCTTCTTGAGACCGTTCATTCTCGTGACCACAGTTGCCAGTGATCATGTACAGTGGCTACATTCCTGCCAAGGCTTTCTGTATATCGCAGAAGGAACACCAGCTTTACGTAATCCTACTACACGGCCCCGTTGAGACTCTGTGAGATGTTGATAATGGTATCTTTGTCACCTTAAAGTTATTCTTGACTAAGGTCAGTTCACCACATCCAATCTGAAAGGTAACTAACGCTCACGACAGTTACAGCGTGTATTTAAAGTAAACCTGATTTGCATCCTCATAGTGGTTCTACCAGCACCACTCTTATGCGACTGGTGCGAAATTGGAACACGTGTCATCTTTCAGATGCAGAAACACGCCTACCAACTTTCGTTTGTCACACAGCTTCTTCTTAGTGCTGCAAATTTTTTCCGTCAGTGTAATAAATATGCACATAGACCTAATTTTAGACAAAGAAATATTAAGAAAGGTAAAAAAATTGAAGAAATGTTTCAGTAACATGAACAGGAAACTAGCACTACTCTACAAATATAATACAATACGAGAAATAAACAACAGAACATCCACCATTCACCCCGTGGTGACACTATCAGGCAGTTCGACGACGAAGCAGCTAAGGGAAGTGCCGTCAAAATTGAGAGTTTCACTAGGGAATCCTGCACTCGGGTCACGCAGCAAAAGGTGGAGTCCCGCCCATTCACTCCAACCACGGACTTACTCAGCACCCGCATGTCTGGGAGGGGATTGCCAAGGCAGGGTTGGGGTGGAAGGGGGGGGGGGGGGGTAAGACCATGAGAGAAAGATTAAATAACCAACGGAAGGGTGACGTACTACGAGTCATGACTTGGAAGTTCAAATGGATCTAAGCTCTATGGGACTTAACATCTGAGGTCATTAGTCCCCTAGACTTAGAACTACTTAAACCTAACTAGTCTAAGGACATCACACACATCCATGTGACCGTAGCAGCGTCGCGGTTCCGGACTGAAGCGCCTAGAGCAGCTCGGCCACAGTGGCCAGTGGCTTGGAAGTCTGAACTATTTGAGGAAGCTAGAAAATATGGAAAGTGTAATGCTAAGTCTCAGTCTAGATACAATGGCGGTTAGTGAAGAGAAATGGAAAGAAGACGAGAATTTCTGGTCAGAAGAATATAGGGTAATATAAAAAGCAACAGAAGATGGCATAACGGGAGTATGATTCGTTGTGAATAGGAAGGTAGAGCAGAGAATGACTTACAGTGAACATTTCAGTGATAGGGCTATTCTCGTCATAGTCAATAGCAAATCAACACCGACAACAATAGTTCAGATATACGTTCCGAAGTCTCAGGTAGAAGATGATAAGATAAAGAAAATAATCAAGATATTGAAAGGGCAATTCAATGCGTAAAGGGAGAAGCAAGATAATAGTCTTGGGGGACTGGAATGCGGTTGCAGGCGAAGGAGTAGAAGCAAAGGTTTCTAGAGAATATGAGTTTGGTAGTAGGAATGGTAGAGGAGAGAGGATAATTAAGTTCTTCATAAATTTCAGCTAATAATAGCGATTACACTGTTCAAGAACCATAGTGGGAGGAGGTATTCTTGAAAAACTCTGGGAGATACGGGAAGATTCCAGTTATATTACATCATGTACAGGCAGAGATTAAAAAATCTGATTCTGAATTATAAAGCCGAGAGCATATATAGACTCAGATCACAGTTTAGTAATATTGAAGAGTAGGGTGAAGTTTCGGAGACTTCTCATGAAGATTCAATGCGCAAAGAAGCGGGATACAAAGGAATGAAGAGACACGCTTCACGCTCTCTGAGACTATTGGTACTGCAATAGTGAATAGCTCAGTAGGCAGTTCATCTGAAGAGGACCGGACTTCTCTAAAAAGGACAATCGCACAAGTTGGAAACAAAAACGTCGCCATCAGGAAGACAACTGCGAAGAAACCACGGGTAACAGAAGAAATACTTAAGTTGGTCGACGTAAGAAGGAAGTACCAAAATATTCAGGGAAATTCACACGTCATTTAAGAATGAAATAAATAGGAAGTGAATGGAAGCTAAGTCGAAAATTATTTACGGAAGAACTGATTGAGCATATGGAAAAGTTAAGAGAACAGTCTACGAAATTAAAAGCTGTAACATTAAGAGTAAAATAGCAATTTTACTATTAATGCACAACAGAAAGCGGATAGGTGGAAGGTCTAAATTGAAGGCCGGAGGACTTGTCTGATGACGTGATGGAAGAAAATACAGAAGTCGACAGGGAAGAGATAGTGTATCCAACATTGTAATGGCAATATAAAAGAGCTTTGGGCGACTTAAGATGAAATAAAGCAGAAAATATAAATAGCATTAAATCAAAATTTCTAATACCACTGTGGGAAGTGGCGAAAAAATAACTATTCATGTTGTTTTGTAGAATTTATGAGACAGGCGATATTAAGTCAATCTTTCGAAAAAACATCATCCACACAATTCCGAACACTTCAAGAGCCGACAAGTGCGAGATTTATCTTATTGTCAGCTTAACAGCTCATGCATCCAAATTGCTGGCAAAAATAATATACAGAAGAATCGAAAGGGAAATTTTTGGTCTGTTTGATGACTGTTCTTACTGTTATCGGAAAAGTCAAGTCAATCCACTGACATCTTCACGTACTTCTTTATATACTGGGTGATGTTGCAGGGTAGACTGTGCAGAGAAATAATTGTTACATCGGCGCAACATATCGAATTTTTTCTTGGCAATTATTTCTCAGCACAGCCTACCCTGCAACACGCTTAGAAGCTTTACATACTGTTTCTGACCAGCCTGTATATTTTAGAGTGATAACTTCCAACAGTTGCCAGGAACTTGAAGAATTACATTTAAGCTCTTCAAACGTTCTGTAAGGGATTTCCGCCTAGTTTGTAAGATATGGCAACATTTTTAGATCATTTTGACTTGTATTATAGAAGAATCTTGGGGAAACATATGGCCCACCACATACATCACGAAGAAATTTTGTTTATAAAAAATCGTTTGTCGAATTTATTTGTAATGTATAGATTTATTGCGACATAATTTTCTATAGCACGAGTTTATCACTCATTTTTGTAATAGATGGATTGCAAAGACTTTAACTTCGATAGATACATTTGTAAAGAGTGGGCACATGAAAGGATACATTTTGTTTGAGTATTAAGAAAGGCATTGTTGAGTAAAATGGCTCACGGCAGGCGGAACAGCTGTAACGGAGAGAGTCAGTCGTAGTCGAGACTTGGGAGAGGTGTGACTTATCGATTAGCTTAGCTGAGGATCTCTGAGTCAGAGCCAGTGGTTCTCGTTTAAAGACAAGAATTTTTGAGGAAATAGAGAATAGCTAAAAACTGAAAGTTATTGGATGAAAGCCTTTCGAAATTTGATTTTGGCACAGAAACGACTCAAAAACCAAATAGTATTCGTCGCATTGCATTGTGTGTATTTAGCGATTATTGTAGTTTGTTAATTTTCATTGTTCAGTGACTTCCAGTGTTAGGTAGAGGAGACTGTTAATGTGTGTGAAATCTTATGGGATTTAACTGCTAAGGTCATCAGTCCCTAGGCTTACACACTACTTAACCTAAATTATCCTAAGGACAAACACACACACCCATGTCCGAGGGAGGACTCGAACCTCCGCCGAGACCAGCCGCACAGTCCATGACCGCAGCTAGAGGAGACTATTTATCAGTCATATGTCGGAGGCGTTAGAAACTTTCATCCACTTCTGTTACTTAAAAGAGAATTGTGATTTAAGAACTCACAAGTAAAAATGCTTGGTATCTATGACAGGGTTAAAAAGAATGAGTAATTTTCTCGAAAGGAGTTTACATGTTTTCTTCGTAGTTGGAGGAGATTAAATAAGTTCTGATTTCATTTTATTTTTCATTTATTATCTACCTTTACCTTTTCTTAAATGACATACATTTTTAATGCAATGGGTACTAAGGGCATTGTTAGCAAATGAACAGAACGACGAATGGATAGGGTGATGTTGAGCAGTGGCGCCAATAATTTAGTACACTGTTCTGTCTGGTGCCACTAACTCAAGGGTAGTATCGACATCCCTCTTGTAGCCCCATTGCCAATATCTGTGAGGAAGAGTTGGTATCTGTGGGTTGTGTCCTCAGAAGTTCTTTGCTTGCCGGTGTATATACGCGTTTGCTGGCCCGAGAAAGGAGGCAACAAGTTTGTGGATTGGCGGTAGCGTCGTGACAAGAGACGGTCACGAGGTCTAAGGGGCCGAAGCCACGAGTTACGCAAGGATGTCCTGCGCAGAGGAAGGATACCGGAGTACTTCATCCAGGTCAGTGGCGATCACAAGCACCAGGCCGACAACCTGTCGGTTGGTTGACAGCATTTGTGTCTGACGACCGTTCGTGGCCTGGCTGCCCCCTTGTACATGGCTGTCATCGGCACCACTCAGCAACCGCCGCGACGCAACATGGATCCATGGAGCAGCTTGCTGATAAAGGAGAGCAACATTTTGTAATCATGGTGATTGGTGTCATTATCCACCCGACCTCCTAATTATTTACTGGTTTGTGCCCGGCCCACAGAGTTTTACTCGGTCGGCTCTTTGGTAGAAAATGTAAGCCATAGTATTGTTCTAAGACACTGGTTGTCATTTAAAAATGCTACTACTACTGCACTTGTCGACTGACCACGTGTTTTCTGTGGTTGTAAACTTAATTTTAGTATTGACATTAATGATACGTTTGATCATGGTAATGGTTGGCTCACTGTAGCCATTGTATTTGGAGGTTCGAAAGTTCCTAACGTACCTGGACTTGAAAGTTTTGTTGATAGACACATTATCGCCTCTTTGGTCGTAAACGTAGATCGTAGTATTGTACTAGACAGAGGTTGTCGTTGTGGTGTCACCGCCAGACACCACACTTGCTAGGTGGTAGCCTTTAAATCGGCCGTGGTCCGTTAGTATACTCGGATCCACGTGTCGCCACTATCAGTGATTGCAGACCGTGCGCCCCCACAAGGCAGGTCTAGAGAGACTTCCTAGCACTCGCCTCAGCTGTACAGCCGACTTTGCTAACGATGGTTCACTGACAAAATACGCTCTCATTTGGCGAGACTATAGTTAGCATAGCCTTCAGTTACGTTATTTGCTACGACCTAGCATGGCGCCACTATCAGTTTCTATTGATATTGTGAATCGTGTACCGTCAAGACCGACGTTCGTCATTAATGGATTAAAGTTAAGTATTCCACCAGCTACGTCCGTTGTTTCTAAATTCTAATTTCCTTGTCCTGTTCCAGGCCTCACGCCAGCCTGCGTGAGCTAAATCGCGTGCCTTTCGGCCTCCTCTAGTAACACGGTGTTGGCTCTCCTGCCAACCACAACAGTCGTTTGAAAATTTGTTCTGATATTATACTGCCCGATCATTAATGATTTAATGAATCAACTTCTGGTCGGAAATACAGTGGAACAATTGTACCAAAGCACAGGTTGCCGTTAAGCAAACAGGTACCTTGTGGTTAGATTTAGATGCTAACCGGTTCAATTCCTTGATTTTAATTGTATTTAAGATAATCTGAACTACCTGTTGTACTAAGCTGGGCGATCCTGTTTTTGAAAGACCTGGTCATTATTGGTGTATTTTTAACTGGATCTTGTGGTTCCGCCGAGTGCGTTCTCTTGTAATAAGTGCTCATACGTAATGTTTTAAAACGTTCCTTCAGACCGGCCGTCATCAATGAGAAGCAATTTAACTTTTGGCATTTTAACAGCCAGCTGTCACCAGGACTTTAGACAGAATAAGGTTGTCAAAACGGTCGGGTTGGGATCCAGTCGCACCTTGTTGCTGATTGAAATAAAAAGGCTTCTCGCTTTGAAGCAAGGCTCATCTTTGTCATAATTGTTTCCCAATTTGTTTAACCTTTAAGCATAGGTAGGCATATTAACCCCGAACCTTTCGACATACAGTTTCCAAATAAAAAAATTTACCTCATTTGTTTGAGTAACTGAAACACTCTTGTCATCAGTACTACTTATATGTTTTCATGTGTTGCATAAGGGCATTTAATAATAGAAACTGTGACCAGCGCAGTAGTAAACGCCGCTGTTTCATCCGATAACGGGCGGGTTGCATGTCCGAGCCCTTATAATTATTGTCATGTTGTTCCTGTTTTGATTTCTCTTGTAAAAGTTTATTCATTTCACAAATTTGTTAATTTGTAAAGAAAACAAATTAATGTTTTGTATATTATTAAATAAACAGGTTATGTGAAAAGAAAGTAACATTGGTGGGTCCTCTCTCCCACGTTTTCCTTAATTTCAGTAAATATCACGCATCAGATGTCTTTCTTGACAAGCAGTAAATTATAGCACGCAATGCAGCGCTTTTGTCTTTAAGTTTTGATGCCGCAGCGGTACTGTCACTAGCAGCTACGCTGATACAGAACAGAGCCGAGTGTCCGTTGTAGGTAAGACAGTATCAGGGCTTAATTAAGGAACTCATTTGGAAGGAAATTTCCTTGTTGCATGCAGTGAAATAAATGAGACGTTAACACATTCTCGACACGTAATGTACAGCAACTGTGATTGAGCATTTCCGCGATAAGTTTATTTTCAGTTTATACTGTCAATTTCAAAGTTCCTCTTATTAGAAATTACCAATTCTTTTAAAAAATCATCCTGTTAGACACCTCCCGTAATTTCACTTCATTTAATATTTTTCAATACGTACATTCGCCATCATCTTTACGAATTATTCATTACCGGTTTCAGTCAAATGATCACAGGAAGACTAACGCCAAAAATTAAATATGCACTGTACATATAATATCAAGTCCGAACGCTGTTGCAGAGGCAACGGGAAAAGCATGCGAAGTTCAGGAGAACGCGAGTCCCGAAGATTGGCTAAAATTTACAGTCGCACGAAATTTGGCACTGACTTCAATGCGAGATGCCTTTAATAGGTTCCACAAGGAAACATTGTCTCGAAATTTGTTAGAAAATCCGAAGAAATTCTGGTCGTATGTAAAGTACACAAGCGGCAAGACGCAGTCAATACCTTCGCTACTAAGTGCCGATGATACTGTTACCGACGACTGTGCCGCTAAAGCGGAGTTATTGAACGCAGTTTCCGAAATTCCGTCACCAGGGAACACAAATGAAACATTCCAGAACTTGAAACACGAACAGTTGCTACCGTGAGTTTCTTAGAAGTAGATACCTTAGGGGTTGTGAAGCAACTTAAATTGCTTGATACGGGCAAGTCTTCAGGTCCAGATTGTATACCGATTAGGTTCCTTTCAGATTACGCTGATACAATAGCTCCCTACTTAGCAATCATATACAATCGTTCGCTCACCGAAAATTGCGCAGGTCACACCAGTGTTTAAGAAGGGTAGTAGGAGTAATCCATCGAACTACAGACCTATATCATTGACGTCGGTTTGCAGTAGGGTTTTGGAGCAAATACTGTATTCACACATTGTGAATCACCTCGAAGAGAACGATCTGTTGATACATAATCATCATGGTTTCAGAAAACATCGTTCTTGTGCAACGCAGCTGGCTCTGTATTCGCACGAAGTAATGGCCACTATCGATAGGGGATCTCAGGTTGATTCCGTATTTCTGGATTCTGGAAGTCTTTTGACACCGTTCCTCACAAGCGACTTCTAATCAAGCTGTGGGCCTATGGGGTATCGTCTCAGTTGTGCGACTGGATTCGTGATTTCCTGTCAGGAAGGTCGCATTTCGTAGTAATAGACGGCAAATCATCGAGTAAAACTGAAGTGATATCAGGTATTCCCCAGGGAAGCGTTCTGGGACGTCTGCTGTTCCTGATCTATATAAATGACCTGGGTGACACTCAGAACAGTAGGTTGTTCGCAGATGATGCTGTAATTTACCGTTTAGTAAGGTCATCTGAAGACCAGTATCAATTGCAAATCAATTTAGAAAAGATTGCTGTATGGTGTGGCAGGTGGCAGTTGACGATAAATAAAGACAAGTGTGAGGTGATCCACATGAGTTCCAAAAGAAATCCGTTTGAATTCGATTACTCGATAAATAGTACAATTCTCAAGGCTGTCAATTCAATTAAGTACCTGGGTGTTAAAATTACGAACAACTTCAGTTGGAAAGAACACAAAGATAATATTCTGGGGAAGGCGAGCCAAAGGTTCCGTTTCATTGGCAGGACATTTAGAAGATGCAACAAGTCCACTAAAGAGACAGTTTACACTACACTCGTTCGTCCTCTGTTAGAATATTGCTGCGCGGTGTGGGATCCTTACCAGGTAGGATTGACGGAGGACATCGAAAGGGTGCAAAAAAGGGCAGCTCGTTTTGTATTATAACGTAATACGGGAGAGAGTGTGGCAGATATGATACGCTAGTTGGGATGGAAGTCATTAAAGCAAAGACGTTATTCGTCGCGGCGAGATCTATTTACGAAATTTTAGTCACCAACTTTCTCTTCCGAATGCGAAAATGTTTTGTTGAGCCCAACCTACATAGGTAGGAATAATCATCAAAATAAAATAAGAGAAGTCAGAGCTCGAACAGAAAGGTTTAGGTGTTCGTTTTCCCGCGCGCTGTTCGGGAGTGGAATGGTAGAGAGATAGTATGATTGTGGTTCGATGAACCCACTGCCAAGCACTTAAATGTGAATTGCAGAGTAATCATTTAGATGTAAATGTGGGAGTAAATACGTTAACAAGCATGTCAAGTAAACATACGAAAGTACTTACAATAGAAGTGCAACATATAGAAAGGAAATTCATCTTCATTTTAGACGAATTGATCGTTACAAAATTCAGACTAATATACCATGATTCTAAATTGCATACCGTTGGCCTCACTAACTCACAATTGAATATGAAAGAAATAGCGGGAAGACTGGTATCACTTAAACAGAGAACAATAATTAAAACATTCATGTATCAGAACTTTAAAGATTATGATGCAAAGCGCTTCGTATCATAATCGATATAGGTTATAAAAGGTGTCACATAAAGGGACGGTCAATATACAAGGAGATGAGTGAACGATCGAGCCAAACAAAAAGTCTAGTAAATACGAACTCTAAAATGGATACAGTCCCTTAACAGTTATGAGCACCTCTTCATTACCGATACCGTGAAACACATATCTTCTGCTGAAGAAGTACTCATAGCTTTTAAGACATGCATTTTACAGAACATGTTTAGTAGACTTTTCTGCTCCGAATGGTCGTTCCTATCATTATGATGTATATTGACCATTCCTCCAGGGACACTCTGTATACAAACATACACACAATCAGAGAGGTGGAAATAATGTAGGTATAGCTTAGAACAACATCGCATTACAATGTATCAATGTTCCCAACACAACATTCATGGAAAACCCATGATATTATCACTCAAAGCGTGGTACTCACAAGTATTTGGGTACCTAATAGGTAATATAATAGCTTACAACCCATAAAAGATTAGGTCGCAACAACAGGTCTCTAGTGTTTTGTAAATCATAAATGCCTAGCCAAAACAAATATACAGGGTGTTTACAAAAAGGTACTGCCAAACTTTCAGGGAACATTCCTCACTCACGAAGAAAGAAAATATGTTACGTGGACATGTGTCCGGAAACGCTTGCTTTCCATGTTAGAGCTCATTTTATTACCTCTCTTCAAATCACATTAATCATGGAATGGAAACACACAGCAACAGAACGTACCACCGTGACTTCAAACACTGTGTTACAGGAAATGTTCAAAAAGTCCTCCGTTAGTGAGGATTCATGTATCCACCCTCCGTCGCATGGAATCCCTGATGCGCTGATGAAGCCCTGAAGAATGGCGTATCGTATCACAGGCGTCCACAATACGAGCACGAAGAGTATCTACATTTTGTACCGGGGTTTGCGTAGACAAGAGCTTTCAAATGCCCCCATAAATGAAAGTCAAGAGGGTTGAGGTCAGGAGAGCGTGGAGGCTACGGAATTGGTCTGCCTCTACCAATCCATCGGACACCGAATCTGTTGTTGAGAAGCGTACGAACACTTCGACTGAAATTTGCAGGAGCTCCATCGTGCATAAACCACATGTTGTGTCGTACTTGTAAAGGCATATGTTCTAGCAGCACAGGTAGAATATCCCATATGAAATCATGATAACGTGCTCCATTGAGCGTTGGTGGAAGAACATGGCGCCGAATCAAGACATCACCAACAATGCCTGCCCAAACGTTCACAGAAAATCTGTGTTGATGACGTGATTGCACAATTGCGTGCGGATTCTCGTCAGCCCACACATGTTGATTATGTAAATTTACAATTTGATCAGTACATACTGACGAAACTAAAATGAGCTCTAACATGGAAATCAAGCGTTTCCGGACACATGTCCACATAACATCTTTTCTTTATTTGTGTGCGAGGAATGTTTCCTGCAAGTTTGACCGTACGTTTTTGTAACACCCTGTATTTGGAACTATTCGGCTGTGTCAAAAGTAAACGAAAACAGCTTAGGGCGATCTTTAACTATAAGACAATTTAATCATACGTCGTGTGTGACACAATACGTGAAGTTACCTGAATATGTATCCGTTAATTTCTGAAGGAGCACAATATTGAGAAACGGCCACAATTTTAAATTGTATCATCATAAAAACATTGTCGCTTATGTCATTCCCACTGGCACGATGAGTAGACTTGTGTGGACTACTTTGCAAAACTCTATCGAATGCGCGCTTCGTCCTGAACGAGCACACATGGCTAACAATTGATTTTGCCTTTACTGAAACAACCAGATACTAAAAATGTTACTGGTATCATCATCGAATGCTTTGAGCAGGAGGTGCAGAGACGTACTCTCGACGAGAGTCACATCCCACACCTGTAACTACTTTCCAGCTGAAACTCAATATGGCTTTTGTCGCTGTGTTATCGTCATTTATACTCTACGCACATTCGGTAATAAAGGAGCGAGCGAACTAGCTACACCAAGGAGACCTGTCAGCCACATGAACGGCCAACTTGGAACTGGCGCTAGGATGGGGGATAGTGAGGAGATATAGGATACTTGATTCATTTGGGGTAATAAAATCAACAATTCCAGAAGTTTTTGAGGAAGTTAAGATATAACTGTACATTATTCATGCTTAGGATGAGGTAAATACAATTTTTTACAAAAGACTCTTTTTTAGCAAAACAACATCTTGCCCCTCCTGGTGAGGAACTGGCAAGCAACGGGCATTATGGGGTCAGTTTCTACGCATCCCACAGACATGGGCTGCTTCATCGTCTTCTCCTCCTAAACATGAGCAATGAGCCTATATTTTGTATATCCAACAACGAACCTCTTCTTCAGCAGAGTATGAGCACAAATATCCACTCACCGTCAGAAGATTCTGATGAAGATGAAGAATTTACCTGCTCTCTTTTAGAATTGGTTTTGTTAGTTTATTTACCTTTTCCTTGCTTTGTCTTCTTATTACTCAACTTATTTTGAAATGCTTTTTTGGTGTTAGTTCCATTTTTCGTTTTTTGGACAAATCCGTTTGTCAAGTTTTTCTTAGCTTCTTCCATTTTCTTCATTTCTTTTTCTCTTTTAAAGATATTTAAATTTATTCCTGCTTGCAAAACATTTTTGGTAAAGAGATTCAGCCAAATCCTGTGCTTAAACATGCATTCGGCATTTTTTTAATGAACGCCGATGCAACAGCGAATTGGTATAATGGCTTCTAGTGATGGACTTTTGGTAAAGGTTACATTCGTACCACCTGTTGGAGCCACATTGATCTGTATAGAAAAAGGCTTAAGATTCTCGACGCTGAAGTATTTTCTGTGCAGCTTTAGCCTGGAAAAGGATGGCACGGTGGGAGGAGCCAGGATTCAGCAGGAGGCCTGAAGTGGGATGAAAGTGCTAGAAAGCTGGTGGGGGGAGGGGGGGGGGGCTGTCTGTCCCAGGAGTTGAGGGTTCACTACCTATGACAGCTAATGGCCTGTGTGCAATCTCACGTTGGTTGCATCACTGTGTGTGTGTGTGTGTGTGTGTGTGTGTGTGTGTGTGTGTGTTATACTTTTATTTTCAGTGGTAAATTCGAGTTTTATTACGTGATGTGAATGATTTCACGTTCACCTAGTATGCTAGAAATATTTTTAAGCAAGTATTTGTAATTTTATTACCTGAGTGTTTACATCATTGAACAGATTTGTGATGGTTTATTGTCGTAGTCCTACCTATGTATTATTTCAGTTCGGTATACAGGAGCCTAATGATGGTCTTTGCATCGAAAATAGTTGTTAAATAACGAATTTTGTAGAATTTTATCAGCAGCTGGAGGCTGTAATCATAAACTTTTTCAAACATGCAGGAGCTGTGGAAGATTTAAGACCGAATAAGGCAAAAGGGGGTAGATAACATTCCATCAGAATTTCTAAAATCCTTTCTGTAGTGGCAACAAAACGAGTATCCACGTTGGTGTGTAAAATGTATGAAACTGGCAATGTAACATCAGACTTTCCGGCAAAAATCGACCACACAATTCTGAAAATTGCAAGAGCAGACAAGTGCGAGAATTATCTATCGAACACCTTAACAGCTCAGGCATACAGGTTTTCGCCAAGGATAATATACTGAATGGAAAAAAGTTGAGAATGTGTTAGATGACTATCAGTTTGGCTTTATGAAATATAAAGGCACCAGAGAGGTACACCTGACTTTGAGGTTGATAGTGGAAGCAACAGTAAAGAAAAATCAAGCCATGTTCGTAGAATTTGTTGACCTGCAAAAAGCGTTTGGCACTGTCAAGTGGCGCAAAATGTTCGCAATTCTGAGAAAAATAGGGGTAAGCTATAGGGAGGGACGAGTAATATACAAAAGGTACAAGAGCCAAGAGGGAATAATAAGAGTGGATCATCAAGGATAAAGCCCTCGCATTAAAACGCGTGAAAGACAGGGAAGTAGTCTTTCGTCCCTACTGTTCACTCTTTATATCGAAGAAGCAATGATGGAAATAAAAGAAAGGTTCAAGAATGGAATTAAAATTCAAGGTGAAAGGATATCAGAGATAAGATTCGCTGGTGACTTTTCCATCCTGAATGAAACTGAAGAAGAATTACAGAATCTGCAGAATAGAATGAACAGTCTAATGGGTACAGAGTAAATCGAAGAAAGGCGAAAGTAATGAGAAGTAGCAGAAATGAGAGCAGCGCGAAACTAAACACTAGGATTAATGGTCACGAAGTACATGAAGTTAAGGAATTCTATTACTAGACAGAAAAATAACCCATGGCGGTTGGAGCAAGGAGAATATAAAAAGCAGACTAGCACTGGCAAAAAGGGCATTCTGACCAATAGAACTGTACTAGCACCAAACATAGCCCTTCACTATAGCAAATGTACGTTTGGAACACAACATTGTATGGCAGTGAAACACGGACTGTGGGAAAACTGGAACAGGAGAGAATCTAAGAATTTGAGATGTGGTGCTAGAGACGAATTTTGAAAGTCAGGTGGACTTATAAGGTAAGGAATGAGGAGGTTCCACGCAGAATCGGCGAGGAACGGAATATATGGAAAACACTGGCAAGAAGAAGGGACAGGATGATAGGACATCTGTTAAGGCATCAGAGAATTACTTCCATGGTACTATTGGGTAACAACCGTAGGGAAAAGAAGAAACTGGAGCACATTCAGAAAATAACTGAGGACCTAGTTTTCAAGTGCTACTCCGAGATGAAGAGGTCGGCACAGGAGAGGAACCGAGAGGAATTCGTGGCGGGCCACATCAAATCAATCAGAAGACTGATCACTCAAAAGAAAGGAAAAAAGCTGTGGGGCACCACCTCCATAAAATGGTTTAAAACCTAATCTTACATCATTTATATACTGCACAACTCTTCGTCATCTGGAATAGGAACTCAATGACTTCCTATTGCACCACCCCTCTCGGTCACAGAGAGGAGGAAATTTTGATGGGACTGACACCCCAAAGAAATACACTACTGGTCATTAGAACTGCTGCACAACGAAGATGACGTGCTACAGACGCGAAATTTAACCGACAGGAAGAAAATGCTGTGATATGCAAATGATTAGCTTTCCAGAGCCTACACAAGGTTGGCGCCGGTGGCGACACCTACAACGTGCTGGCATGAGGAAAGTTTCCAACCGATTTCTCATACACAAGCAGCAGTTGACCGGCGTTGCCTGGTGAAACGTTGCTGTGATGCCTCGTGTAAGGAGGAGAAATGTGTACCATCACGTTTCCGACTTTGATAAAGGTCGGGTTGTAGCCTATCGCGATTGCGGTTTATCGTATCGCGACACTGCTGCTCGCGTTGGTCGAGATCCAATGACTATTAACAGAATATGGAATCGGTGGGTTCAGGAGGGTAATACGGAACGTCGTGCTGGATCCCAACGGCCTCGTACTATCAGTCGAGATGACAGGCATCTTATCCGCATGGCTGTAACGGATCGTCCAGCCACGTCTCGATCCCTGAGTCAACAGTTAAGGAGGTTTGCAAGACAACAACCATCTGCACGAACAGTTCGACGACGTTTGCAGCAACCTGGACTATCAGCTCGGAGACCATGGCTGCGGTTACCCTTGACACTGCATCACAGATAAGAGCGCCTGCGATGGTGTACTCATCTACGAACCTTGGTGCACGAATGACAAAACGTCATTTTTTCGGATGAATCCAGGTTCTGTTTACAGTAGGATGATGGTCGCATCCGGTATCGCGGTGAACGCTCATTCGAAGCGTGTATTCGTCATCATCATAATGGCGTATTACCCTTACTGATGGTATGGGATTTCATTGGTTACACGCCTCGGTCACCTCTTGTTCGCATTTACGGCACTTTGAACAGTGGACGCTACATTTCAGATGTGTTACGACCCGTGGCTCTATCCTACATTCGATCCATGCGGAACCCTACATTTCAGCAGGACAATGCACGACCGCACGTTGCAGGTCATGTACGGGCATTTCTGGATACAGAAAACGTCGACTGCTGCCCTGGCCAGCACATTCTCCAGATCTATCACCAACTGAAAACGTCTGGTCAATGGTGGCCGAGCAACTGGCTCGTCATAATACGCCAGTCACTACTCTCGATGAACTGTGGTATCGTGTTAAAGCTGCATGGGCAGCTTTACCTGTACACGCCATCCAAGCTCTGACTCAATGCCCAGGCGTACAAATGTGGTTGTTCGGGGTACTGATTTCGCAGCATCTATGCACCCAAATTGCGTGAAAATGTAATCACATGTCAGTTCTAGTATAATATATTTGTCCAATGAATACCCGTTTATCATCTGCATTTCTTCTTGGTGTAGCAATTTTAATGGCAAGCAGTGTATTTGGAAACGCGTCTCCCACCTCTTAATGTCACTTTTGGTAACTGTACCTCTAAATAACCTTAACCTAGATCATACTCGCGATAACGAGTGAGGTCTATTTCAGCGCTTCTACCAGCAATAGTTTTTAACATTATCGCGTTTTACCATCGGACACGCTGACCACTCATTTACGGATGCGGACAACAGTACTGATATTGTGGCCAATGTGGTAGTTATCATCTTACCGACTCTATTAAATATTTGTGACTCTGTTCTTTTCCTTCGGGCGTACACTGACTGCCAGATATGTGAAATACCTTATTGGGAGGAACTAACGAAGCTTCCCAGGTTAGAGGATATATGGTGTCATTTCAGTGATTGCAAAATCGTGTCATATTTACGAAGAACTCGGCAGTATGATCCCATTTATGAGGTTGTACACAGATCTGGCCTGAATGCATGCACACATTATATTGGAAAGGATGTCTTAAATCCGTTGTATCATCTCCTGAGGATAGGTTGCCCACAACTGTTCTAACTGGTCCTTCATATCCTACATATTGGCACTTTGACGGAGACTAGAGTCGACCTGGTCTCGCACATGCTCTATCAGGGGAAGATCTGCCGCAGGCGTGTATCAACATCCATTAGACGCCTTGTGTATTAATAAACCGCTTCAGCTCTATTTAGCCTATATTTTTAGATTACATAGCTGTGGCTGCCACACCTGTTGTCTGCAGATACCACAGACAGTTATTAGTGTCTCGCACTATGTGTTAACGAGCATATTTCTGCTGAAAAAGAGCACATCGATACTGTCGCAAGGCAGATAACACATGAGGAAGCAGAATGTCCGTGACCTACGGTTGTATCGTCAGAGTTCCCGCAATCACTACCAGCCTTGACCTCACCAGCTGCCTATCAGAGGTAATACTTTTGCGCCTTTCCAAAACATCTGAAGTACTGGACCTCTGCCCAGGTCTCCACTGTACTCGCCGACGATGGTTATCCAGGGTAGTGCAGAAAAGCGATTCATCGGCGAACACAGTGAGACGCAGTCTTCAGCATTCCTAGCTTCTCGGCCATAGCTCCATTTCAAAAGTGGCTGTTTGTGTTGTGTGTTACTTGCAGCCTGTGCTTGGTTGGTAATTCCCTAGTGCGGCTGCTTCTAGTCTCTGCCGACACTGCAGGGTGACACAGAATGTTGCAGGGAGGCCATTACAGGTTTTAGAATGGCAGACGTAAATGTGAATGGCTTAAGATGTGCTTGGTGCGCAGTACGGTGATCATCTTCTGTAGTGACATTCGATCAACCGGAACCTTGGCGAAGAGTATGGTTGCCCTTACGTGCAGTACAAAAATCGGGCCACTGTAACATCCGCATCTTCAGCAAATCTGGGTATTGCACAAATCGCCCAGCCGGCCAAATCGAGACGCACAATCAGGTACTTCTCTAACTCTGACAGGTGCTTATAATGCTGCCTGACACGGGTACGTGGCATCTCCGCGTCCATAATAGCGATCAGTCAATACCTAACGCTGTTTACGCCCATCGTATACGTTACCAGGCCTGGTAACAACACCACATAGGACAACGCTAGTGTGTTCTGGTGACCGTTCGACCTGTTACAGAGAATTGCAACTCAAATCAGTTTATGTATTCGCAGATGGTGTGTACATGTACGAAATTACGTTGACTTCTGACCACTTTCTGTCAGGCTGTGTATATCTTCCAATCAGCAAACTATTTTGGAGTACAAATGTCTCCTGGGTCATAAAAATATCCATGGCAAATCGGAGATAAGTGTGTATTGTGACCTCTGAAAAATGTTCATTTTATTTCTCAATAATACAACAAGCACGGCAGTCAAAGTATGTTACCGTAGACGTGTAGCGGACTGCTTCTAGAGATTTAGTGCAGTCGACAAAATCTTAGACGTTGCGTGGAGATAGTCAAGTTAGCGCTAGGCGTGTGACCTGCCTTGTCGTGTACCCAGTTGAATTAAATTTTTTTCTTATTACCACGTGAGCAGATTAGGTATGGAACTAACTGTTTCTCGACTCCGGCTTGACAGTATAACTTCGTCGCTACAGTAGTTTCATTATTTGTTGCATAAGAAACTGTCGACTATTACGTTTGACACTGATGTATATTATTGCCACTCAGATTGGATGAAGGGGGAGATTATTAGAAACAGAAGTTCCTAAAGAACAAGGACGCAGAGGAAATTATCACTCGCATTTTGTAAAATACCTTTACTGACATTCGCCTAACATAATACTGATAAATCAAGGAAACTTACATCACGATGGCCGGACGGGAATTTAAGTTCCGCTCTCTCCGATGAAAGTCATAATCATTTCGGTCACACAAATCACCACTAAGTTACATTCTATTCCCATCTTCTGTTCATCGTTTTTACTAATCCATTGATGAAAATAACATTTATTAATAACTTGCATCCATTCGCCCAAGTCTTCTTACCCGATCAGTAATTTCAGTTTGCAAAGGATGGCTAAATAATTTTTTTTCATTTATTATTTTGTTTTATTCCTTAAGTTAAGTGATAAATTTCAGTACACTTAAGTATTACAAAGACACCTGTCTTAACATAAGCGTCACGTAGGGACAGCTGAAGTTGGTCTACGAGAAAAGTTGTAAATATCTAACTCGACCTTTGAAATAAATTTTTTAAACCAATTGAATAAGATATTCCTTCACTGGCTGCCGCCCTGTAGAGAGTTAGTCCTTCGTATGGTCAGTAAAGGTGAATGCGACCGGATATTCTACGTAATTTTTTTATCAATTTTTCAGCCACTACTCCTCACATATCAAATAGTTATCAACATTCCACAACTGCAATACCACATCGAATACGTTCCGTAATGTAACACTACGTTTTTCTTCTGCATCCTCCATTCCAGCCACACCACTCTATGATCTACGTCTTATGCAATATCACTCTACATTCAAGAGGAAATTAAACAGTCATCTGTTACCACCGGCTTAGCTTTCCTTTCGACATATCTCAGCAATTTTGTCCTATGCAACTGTGAATCAGTATCTGTGTTACATTTTCAATACTACCCATGCTAGTCTCAACCCTACAGCTTTCCGTTTTCTTCTATCTACTCTGTCAACTTTGTCGTTTCTTGCTATTCCTCTGACCAAAAAATTTCTTCTCTATGTTTCATTTCTTCTGTACTGCAACTTTACGTTTCTCTTAGGTGTCAATACTCGTATCTCACAGCAACGCAATAAGGAAATTGGTAATAAAATGCTAATAAGACTGATATTTGTTTTATTACGTTCATTACCAGATTTACGGTTTTATCATTAATACTAATAATAATGAAAAGTCTCTCTGTACTAAAGCCAGAACCTATTTAGTAAACCCAGTGTCCTCAACGTCAGCATAGACCGGCCTGCCCCATGCCACCGATTCCTACTACTATCACCAAGGAATGAAGATCTGATGATGATCTCTGTAGCAGATCTAAAACGCTCATCCACATGTTGTTGTTGTTGTTGTGGTGGTGGCGGTGGTGATCTTCAGTCCTGAGGCTGGTTTGATGCAGCTCTCCATGTTACCCTATCCTGTGCAAGTTTCTTCATCTCCCAGTACCTACTGCAGCCTACATCCTTCTCATTCTGCTTAGTGTATTTATCTCTTGGTCTCCCTCTACGATTTTTACCCTCCACGCCGCCCTCCAATGCTACATCTACATCTACATGACTACTCTGCAATTCACATTTAAGTGCTTGGCAGAGGGTTCACCGAACCACAATCATACTATCTCTCTACTATTCCACTCCCGAACAGCGAGCGGGAAAAACGAACACCTAAACCTTTCTGTTCGAGCTCTGATTTCTCTTATTTTATTTTGATGATCATTCCTACCTATGTAGGTTGGGCTCAACAAAATATTTTCGCATTCGGAAGAGAAAGTTGGTGACTGAAATTTCGTAAAAAGTTCTCGCCGCGACGAAAAACGTCTACGCTGTAATGACTTCCATCCCAACTCGTGTATCATATCTGCCACACTCTCTCCCCTATAACGCGATAATACAAAACGAGCTGCCCTTTTTTGCACCCTTTCGATGTCCTCCGGCAATCCCACCTGGTAAGGATCCCACACCGCGCAGCAATATTCTAACAGAGGACGAACGAGTGTAGTGTAAGCTGTCTCTTAAGTGTCCTGCCAATGAAACGAAACCTTTGGCTCGCCTTCCCGACAATATTATCTATGTGGTCCTTCCAACTGAAGTTGTTCGTAATTTTAACACCCAGGTACTTAGTTGAATTGACAGCCTTGAGAATTGTACTATTTATCGAGTAATCGAATTCCAACGGAGTTCTTTTGGAACTCATGTGGATCATCTCACACTTTTCGTTATTTAGCGTCAACTGCCACCTGACACACCATACAGCAATCTTTTCTAAATCGCTTTGCAGCTGATACTGGTCTTCGGATGACCTTACTAGACGGTAAATTACAGCATCATCTGCGAACAGTCTAAGAGAACTGCTCAGATTGTCACCCAGGTCATTTATATAGATCAGGAACAGTAGAGGTCCCAGGACGCTTCCCTGGGGAACACCTGATATCACTTCAGTTTTACTCGATGATTTGCCGTCTATTACTACGAACTGCGACCTTCCTGACAGGAAATCACGAATCCAGTCGCACAACTGAGACGATACCCCATAGCTCCGCAACTTGATTAGAAGTCGCTTGTGAGGAACGGTGTCAAAAGCTTTCCGGAAATCTAGAAATACGGAATCAACTTGAGATCCCCTGTCGATAGTGGCCATTACTTCGTGCGAATAAAGAGCTAGCTGGGTTGCACAAGAGCGATGTTTTCTGAAGCCCTTGATGCTTCAGAACATGTCCTACCAACCGGTCCCTTCTTCTCGTCAAGGTGTGTCACAAACTCCTCATCTCCCCAATTCTATTCAATACCTCCTCATTAGTTATGTGATCTATCCATCTAAACTTCAGCATTCTTCTGTTGCACCACATTTCGAAAGCTTCTATTCCCTTCCTGTCCAAACTATTTAACGTCCATGTTTCACTTCCATACGTGGCTACACTCCATACAAATGCTTTCAGAAACGACTTCCTGACACTTAAATCTGTACTCGATGTTAACAAATTTCTCTTCTTCAGAAATGCTTTTCTTGCCATTGCCATTTATATCTTCTCTACTTCGACCATCATCAGTTATTTTTCTCCCCAAATAGCAAAACTCCTTACTACTTTAAGTGTCTCATTTCCTAATCTAATTCCCTCAGCATCACCCTACTTAATTCGACTACATTCCATTATACTCGTTTTTCTTTTGTTGTTTTTCATCTTATATCCTCCTTTCAAGACACTATCACTTCTGTTCAACTGCTCTTCCAAGGACTTTGCTGTCTCTGACAGAATTACAATGTCATCGGCGAACCTCAAAGTTTCTATTTCTTCTCCATGGATTTTAATACCTACTCCGAATTTTTTTTGTTTCCTTTACTGCTTGCTCAATATACAGATTGAATAACATCGGGGAGAGGCTACAACCCTGTCTCACTCCCTTCCCAACCACCGCTTCCCTTTCATGCCCCTCGACTCTTATAACTGCCATCTAGTTTCTGTACAAATTGCATCGACATATAAAAAGTAAAAACTTATAAGCGACCACGACTGTTTACTAAATACATTATATTGTAAGGCACAATTTTCCAGGAAGGATGAAGGCAGAGCAGCGACCAGACGGCGTCTGCGTCGTGTTGCGAAATGGCGCGAAGCGCAAGTGGGACCGAGTCCCTGCCGCTGGCAGTCTTATATAGCTGCGGCAGAGGCACTGATCCTCTAGAGGTGTGCATCATTGGGTCCTCCACTGTTGTCGTCTCATAAAAACTTGCAGTTCCGTTACCAACGTACCGACGAACATTGGGGTCGTATTGCTACGTGATATCACATTTGATATTTCTGCAAACAGGCCAGTTTCATGACCGAAGGCATGTGACGTGGTAAAACGATCCTACACGGGTAAGCGAACAATGTCTCTATTTGTGTGGGACCACTGAAGTACTGTGGGGCATTGTGAATGATACTACACAGGGTGGTCAGAAACATTCTGAAAAATGGGGGGGGGGGGGGGGGGTGTAGTGTGCAGGGTAAGTACTGCTGAGGTACAATTAAAAAGAAATAAATTCGACACGTTGCGTCATTTTCAGGCTAATTATCACTAGAGTTAGCCGATCAGGCCGTTGTGAACGCAAATTCAAGCACGTTTCCAGATACAGTTAATTGTTCTCATAGCATGGATGACAGCACACGAAGCTGCTCGTCTTTGGTTCGGTTTTAATCCTTACTACCGTCCCATGTTCAATTTTTGTATCGCTCTCCTGTTCAGTTTTAGGAAACCAAACGAAGAACACGATTGTCGACACCGTCTCTGGCGGGCGGCCTGAATCTGCGAGTGCAGTGACCTGCTTGACTAACTCCAGTGAAAATTAGCTACGGACGCCCTGTATATAATGTAGACGAAAAAATGGTTCAAATGGCTCTAAACACTATGGGACTTAACATCTGAAGTCATTAGTCCCCTAGACGTAGAACTACTTAAACCTAACTAACCTAAGGACATCACACACATCTATGCCCGAGGCAGGATTCGAACCTGCGACCGTAGCAGTCGCGCGGTTCCAGACTGAAGCGTCTAGAACCGCTCGGCCACAACGGCCGTTTATAATGTAGACGGCATTACTTCTATTGTTGAAATGGCAATCATTTGAATATCCTAGCGTCTACATCTACAAATATACATCTCCAGCCACCATACGCTCCGTGGCGGAGGGTATCTTATACCACTGCTAGTGATCCCGTTTACTCTTCCAGTCGCAAATGGAGCGAGGTAAAACCGCCAACCGTCTGTCTACATGTTTCTGTAAGAGCACTGATTTGTTTTGTCTTCCCGGTTTTTACGCGACGGGGCACTAAATTCTTTCTGCAGTCTCTCATAATGGCAGGTTCTCGAAACTTTCTCAATTCTGAATGTCGATTTTTCCCACTGCATACTGCTGATGATATCTTCTTCCATCGGGGTGGCTACATTGAAATTCGGAGAATTCTTCGCCAGGATATGATGAGAGTGACATGCATCAGAGTATCGCACAATTTCATCACTGCTATCCGAATGGAAGCCCGAAAAGCTTTCTCGACTGTGTTTCTTGAAAAGAACGTCTTTTTCCCTCCAGGGATTCCCGTTTGAGATCGTGCAGCATTTCCGTAACACTTGTGTGCTTGGTATGCCAAACACTAGTGTAGTACTCAAGTAATGGCCGCAAAAGTTCAACAGATGGTCTTGTTTATAGATGAGCTACCCTTTCTAGAATCATCTCAATGCACAGAAGTCCACCAGTCGCCTCTACTACAGTCAATCCCTCTTGCTCGTTACATTTCATGTCGTTTTATTCCTAGATGTGTAACCGACAGGACTGTGTCAAACAGCACAACACTAAACTGGATTCGACCACTACACCATTGTTTTCTTCACTCATCTGCGTTAAATTTCGTTTTTCCACAATCAGACCAGGCAGCTATTCTTCACACCATATAGAATATTACAATTCACGCCAATTTCACCTTCACTGCATGCCGCGTCCGTGATGTAATTTTAATGGTTCAAAGTATAAAAACAATAACAATTTAAACAACATCTATGTAGGTTATGGATAAAGTAGTCACGTTTACAAAGCAGACAGGTTAGATTTCCGCTATTTCATCTCTCTGGGAGAATATCATTGGTTTGAATCCTCCTACTTTTTAGAAAATGGGCCTGCGTCTTTTACTTATTGGGCTGCCAGACAGAGCATAGCCAGTAAGCTGATGACGTGACGTTAAGCAGTACTGATGGCCATCACCCAACGGAGAGCACGCAGCCAGAGCGGCGGAACGCTTTTACAGGAGATGTAGATAACGCGACACCGGGAATCAGATAGCGCGTCGTGGCGTCAGCCATTGCTGCCGTATCAGCAATATGCAGAACTGTTGCATGCCACTACAAGGACCCTACTACTCCGGTAAAACTCGCATAGCAATACTTTATACACTGCCTGACAAAGAAATGACGCACCCAGAAGATACGATTGGATGTCAGTATAACTTCGTACACACACGTTCCATCGGCAGGTATGTAAATGAATATAGTTGCAGTTCCCTATAACAAGTAGAAGGGCCACCAAAGTACATTAGTGTTGTTAGTGTTAAGCGTTATTAGTAACAACCTTAGAGACACAGTAATCACTGTGATGACATGCAGAAGCTGCGTACTTGTGTGAGACAGCGTTATCAGTACCAGATATATTTTCAAAGGAACCTCACTCTCTGTCCTTATTTGGCCGGATGGTGGAATCACGTAAAATCTAGATTTTTGGGGCATTCAGATGCAACAGTGGCCCAATGCTGGACTGGAAGGAAACGTGAGGGCACACGTACTTTGGTCGATCACGTCTGACCATCACAATGAAGGACAGCCGTATTTCCTAGAACCACATCACAATCCCTACATATCTGCACCTGCCATCTGATAAGAAGTCTCTCTGCACCATTCTCTATCATCCTACATCATTGGTCGGTGACTAGCAGTAGCCAGACTAGGGAACTACCCTCGTATGTGTAGCCTCAAAATAAACAGCTGCATTTGTAGTGGCACTAACTGCCAAAGAATGGTATCACATTGTGCTCAGGGATGAATCGCAGTTGTGTACTGCCCCGGATCATCATCATCAGTGGCGACCTTGGGAGATGAGCTCTTCTTCCAATAGTCACGGCTGGTAGTGACTGAGAGAATTCTTACAGTCTAACAGTAGGTCACAGACATCCCACATCCTCATGTGATACCTCTCACGCGACAGTATTGTGGTGCCATTTTGCAAAAGGCTAATGCTGGCAAGAAGAAGGTACAGGACGATAGGACATCTGTTACGACATCAGGGAGTAACTTCAATGGTACCAGAGGAAGTTGTAGAGGCTAAAAACTGTACAGGATGACAGAGACTGGCATACATCCAGTAAGTAATCGAGGACGCAAGTTTCAAGTGCTGCTCTGAAATGAAAAGGTTACACAGGAGAGGAATTCGTGGTGGGTCGCATCAAGCCAATCGGAAGACTGATAACTCAAAGAAAAAAAATGCTCGTCCATATATGTCACATGTCTCAACTCTCTGCGTGATGTTGAGACACTCCTGTGGCCACCACATTCACCAGACATCAACTCCACCCCAGGGCCTGTATCCAGGATATCAAGCACTACAACAGTTTTCGGCTGTTACCTCAGGAAGGGATACAGCTGACTTTATGAAATCCTTCCCAACTGAATAAGTGCGTACATCCAGGTCACAAGGGGTACGAAGTCATACTGATAAGTGGGCTCATAGCGTCAAGTAAATTTGACTCATTAGTTTTGTAATCAGGAAATAAAATTACATACCCTCTCGACCCATGAAGTTTCATTTCTTTACCTCTTTTCTCAGGCGCTTCTCCTTTTTTGGCAGACAGTGTAAATTGAACATACAAGTCTTCCCAACTGTCCACCACTTTCTTCTATCTACTTCGTCAGTAATAACCAGTTTCGTCAGTTACGCGTGTAACAGAATAATTTTCATCGAAAATTTTACCTTCTCTTACTTCCTTAACAAATCAGTGCTGAATGCCTGTTGTGCCGTGGTGGCTCGGTCTGGTCGATGTTCGATTGCGAGACTTGATCTTTGCCCACTTTCCGTGACCGGTGTCCGGGTGGCGCCTACGGCGAGAGAGTCCTGCTGTGGCGTGTGCAGAGTGGCGATGGGTGGCGCTCTTGTGTCTGGAGTTGCTCAGCAAGTGATTGGTCGTTTGGGAGGCGTGCTAGAGTCTGATGTTGTTGTTGTCTCCCTGGAAAGTGGCCGTGCTTAAGAACGGGTGGTGCTGGGCCTCCCTGAGGACGGAAAAATCATCTTCTCGTTGCTTTACGATGCGGCTGAGGCTTAAAGGTGGAGTTTTCATTTCGTACCTTTAATGGCCATGAGAGTCTGCTGTCTGATGAGGTGTAATTAACTTCTCCTGAATGGTCTGTAGTCATAAGAGTAGGGTTTTGGAGCATATACTGTATTCAAACATTATGAATCACTCGAAGGGAACGATCTATTGATACGTAATCAGCATGGTTTCAGAAAACATCGTTCTTGTGCAACGCAGCTAGTTCTTTATTCGCACGAAGTAATGGCAGCTATCGATAGGGGACCTCAGGTTGATTCCGTATTTCTAGATTTCAGGAAAGCTTTCGACACCGTTCCTCACAAGCGACTTCTAATCAAGCTGCGGGCCTATGGGGTATTGTCTCAGTTGTACGACTGGATTCGTGATTTCCTGACTGGAAGGTCGCATTTCGTAGTAATAGACGGCAAATCATCGAGTAAAACTGAAGTGATATCAGATGTTCCCCAGGGAAGCGTCCTGGGACCTCTTCTGTTCCTGATCTATATAAATGACCTGGGTGACAATCTCAGCAGTTCTCTTAGGTTGTTCGCAGATGATGCTGTAATTTACCGTCTAGTAAGGTCATCCGAAGACCATTATCAGTTGCAAAGCGATTTAGAAAAGATTGCTGTATGCTGTGGCAGGTAGAAGTTGGCGCTAAATAACGAAAAGTATGGGGTGATCCACATGAGTTCCCAAAGATATCCCTTGGAATTCGATTACTCGATAAATAGTACAATTCTCAAGGCTGTCAATTCAACTAAGTACCTGGGTGTTAAAAATACTAACAACTTCAGTTGGGAAGACCACATAGATAATATTGTGGGAAAGGCGAGCCAAAGGTTTCGTTTCGTTGGCAGGACATTTAGAATATGCATTAAGTCCACTAAAGAGACGGCTTATACTACACTCGTTCGTCTTCTGTTAGAATATTGCTGCGCGGTGTGGGATCCTTAACAGGTGGGATTGACGGAGGACATCGAAAGGGTGCAAAAAAGGGCAGCTCGTTTTGTATTATCGCGTTATAGGGGAGAGAGTGTGGCAGATATGATACGCGAGTTAGCATGGAAGTCATTAAAGCAAAGACGTTTTTCGTTGCGGCGAGATCTATTCACGAAATTTCAGTCACCAACTTTCTCTTCCGAATCCGAAAATATTTTGTTGGGCTCAGCCTACATAGGTAGAAATGATCATCAAAATAAAATAAGAGAAATCAGAGCTCGAACAGAAAGGTTTAGGTGTACGTTTTTCCCGCGCGCTGTCCGGGAGTGGAATGGTAGAGAGATAGTATGATTGTGGTTCGATGAACCCACTGCCAAGCACTTAAATGTGAATTGCAGAGTAATCATGTAGTTGTATATGTAGAGTTGCCGTGTGGTGTGTTCACGCAAATATGAACAAGATACTATAATTCTTGGATTCTCAAATGAGATGTTAAACCTTTTGTTTAGTATTAATCACATCCCGAATTTAGTTAAGAAAAAGATATTGTTTTAAACTGTTGTAGTTTTTGTCAAGCCTTGGCCCCAGAGATGTATATTGTTACTTCATGTGTGGATTACAGTGGTTGTGTACTCGTCGATTGGGAGGCGCAAACTGGTTACATACGGCAAAATGCAAATAGCGGTTAAAGTTTTCGGTGACGGATGTTTTCTCGTCTTGTTGCGGCACTTCAGGAAACAAGAAGTTTCAACCCACGACAACACAATCGTCGTAGCACTCTCACAGACAAAGTTGCGGAAGTTACTGTTCTCGCTTTCGTTGCCATGAATCGATATGTGAGCACACGATAGCTTGAACATGAGATTGGCATTCCTGAAACCTGTGTACATAGTATTCTTATACGTCACCGGTTCAATCCTTACCATGTGCACATACATCAAGAATTGCATGGGAATGATTTTCAGAATCGTGTACAGATCTATCAGTGGGCACAACAGTAAATACTCGCCAACCCGAACTTCTTCTCCAATGTTCTATTTACCAATGAATGTTTCTTCTCAAAACAAAGGACAGGTAAAAGCAAGGAACATGCATTATTGGTCCAGCAACAACCCACGATGGATTAGACAGGTGGAACATCAGCCTCAATGGAGAGTTAAGTTCTGGTGTGGGATGCTTGGTACTACATTTCTGGCCCGTATTCCATCAACGGTAGTCTAAACGACTCTCTTCTGGATGAATTGTCGCGAAGAACCAGAATGTTTATATGGTGTCAACACGATGGATGTCCAGCACATAATGCCTTGCGTGCACGTCGTGTTCTGAACCGAAAGTATCCTGTGAGATGGATTGGTCGAGGAGGAACAGTTACTTGGCCTGATGGGTCTCCTAATTTAAATCCTCTGGACTTTTTGTCGTTTGGGATGTATTGAAGACGTTGTCTATCGCGATATTCCAACAACTTCAGAGAACATGCAGAAACATATAGTGCTTGCCTGTAATTCTCTTCAGCAGGCAACAATGGAAGCAGTAAACAATTCTTTCTTTCATCGAGTGCACCAGTGTATCGGTGTCCAGGGTCACCACTATGACCACCTTTGAATGTTCTACTCCTGGAAATAGTACAGGAGAGTCAAAGTCAATTTTGTGTTATGATTTTACTTGGGTTTCATTTGTATTCTGACAACTCCAGCAAGTTGACGAGTCTGTGATCCCGGGCTCAAAGTCAAAGTTGTGTAATGTAACTAGTAACGTTCTGTTTCAGTGAATGGTACACTGCGACATAATTCTGAATAGGCCTTTAGGAGAGGAAATGAATTACCGAATAAAAAATACAGCGTACCATTTAAAAAAAGTCATACCGCTGTACATATCTTTGCAAAAAACACAGCTACAACGAAAGTAATCGTGCTTATTGATGTCTACCGGATGGCTAAAGAACATATGCTGGAAACATTTTGTAATTTGTATCTGGAAAAACAGTTATTTTGGTAGTCAATATACGTGGGAAACCCTGTATACTGTGCTGGAATGCTGAGTAAAACCAACCTGCTTTAAGAAAAAAAAGTGTTGCGTTACTTATTGAATGCCCCTCGTATTTAAAAATCTTAATGTATCAATCACTTTGCAAATTTTCTACCATCATGAAGAAGCGTGGTCAACGGCCTTGCTGCAGTGGATACACAGGTTCCCGTCAGATCACCGAAGTTAAGCGCTGTCGGGCGTGGCTGGCATTTGGCTGGGTGACCATGAGGACCGTCATGCGCTGTTGCCATTTTTCGGGGTGCACTCAGTCTCTTGATGCCAACTGAGGAGTTACTCGACCAAATAGTAGCGGCTCCGGTCACAGGAAACCATCATAACGACCGGGAGAGCGATGTGCTGTCAACACGCCCCTCCTATCTGCATCCTCAGCTGAGGATGACACGGCGGTCGGATGGTCCCGATGGGCCACTTGTGGCCTGAAGACGGAGTGCTTGAAGAAGGGTAATGAATAAAATAAATGGTATCTCTGTAACCTGATAGCTGAATGAAGCAATAGCGTAGCAGTTCACAGAGTGAGCTACTCGAAAGCTTTGTGGACTGTGTATAAGAGAGAAATTTTTGCACTTTGATGTTCAAGGAGTCAGTCTGAAATACTTTATGTCAACTACCTTCTGGTTGAAAGAAAAGAACGAGTGGGTTTATGTGGAACATAATGTTAGTGAAACTTCCTGGCAGATTAAAACTGTGTGCCCGACCGAGACTCGAACTCGGGACCTTTGCCTTTCGCGGGCAAGTGCTCTACCAGGAAGTCTCATATCAGCGCACACTCCGCTGCAGAGTGAAAATCTCATTCTGGAAACATCCCCCAGGCTGTGGCTAAGCCATGTCTCCACAGTATCCTTTCTTTCAGGAGTGCTAGTTCTGCATGTTTCGCAGAAGAGCTTCTGTAAAGTTTGGAAGATAGGAGACGGATACTGGCAGAAGTAAAGCTGTGAGTACCGGGCGTGAGTCGTGCTTCGGTAGCTCAGTTGGTAGAGCACTTGCCCGCGAAAGGCAAAGGTCCCGAGTTCGAGTCTCGGTCGGGCACACAGTTTTAATCTGCCAGGAAGTTTCATATCACCGCACACTCTGCTGCAGAGTGAAAATCTCATTCTGGAAACATCCCCCAGGCTGTGGCTAAGTCATGTCTCCACAGTATCCTTTCTTTCAGGAGTGCTAGTTCTGCATGTTTCGCAGAAGAGCTTCTGTAAAGTTTGGAAGGTAGGAGACGGATACTGGCAGAAGTAAAGCTGTGAATACCGGGCGTGAGTCGTGCTTCGGTAGCTCAGTTGGTAGAGCACTTGCCCGCGAAAGGCAAAGGTCCCGAGTTCGAGTCTCGGTCGGGCACACAGTTTTAATCTGCCAGGAAGTTTCATATCAGCGCACACTCCACTGCAGAGTGAAAATCTCATTCTGGATAATGTTACTGTTTGAACTCTAGTAACAATCACGGAAAACTTAAATCTGGATGGTCGATTACGAGTCCAGTGTGCTATCTCTCTTGGTTCCTCTTATCTTCTACAGTTAGTTCTGCGTAGCTGTTCCTTTTAGGGTTCCTCTGGAAAATGGTGAAGATTAATAGTAGTAGACTTCAGATACTACAGTGAGTTGAATGTTTGTCTTAGTGTTTCAGTGTGGTCTCTTGTAAAGTTAATCACGGGCTTAAACGAATTATGTTTTAAATGGAGCCCACTTGTATGTTTTATCTGGATCGTAAAAGATATTTTTATCTAAGTAACATATGGATGTGTTTTAGAGTGAGTTCTGTTATATGTTATTGTTGCCCTTTTGATTTAAGAATTATAACATTTCTGTTTGGACGAAATATTGTTTCATTTCTGGCATCAGCAGTTTCTTAAAATCATATTCTGCGTTATTAAGCGCCAAGATTTCCATCGTTTTATAGATTTTCATGCTTTAATCTATTGTTTAATAAAAAAGGTATACACTCTCGCAGAATCCCCGGCCAAACTGCTCTCAACCCGAAACCTACACTACATAGGGTAGTTTAAGATTTTTTGAATGAGTTCTAGGAAAATGCAACATAGCTGTTAATAAAATATCATACAAGACGCTTCTGCGACCAATTCTATACCTGTACAAGACTATCGAAGAGGTTGACCGTAGTCACGGAAGACTATGATGTCTGTTTGCCGTTACCGACATGCCAACATGGTTGCGATAGCAACAGCTTTGCACTTCAGTATTGGATGCATTATATGTTTTCCGTTAAACTGCAGTAGGGATTGCACGTAGACAAGACTGTCGAAGTGGCTGACGTTAGTCACGGAAGGCTATGATGTTGTCGGTTTGCCGTCACCCCCATTACAACATGGCGGCTACAGGAACAGCGCTGCAGTTCAATTCAGAATTCCAACTTACGTTAACCTACAGTAGGGAGTTCTCCTTATAGCATCACAATAGCCTTAAAACTCTGCTACTCGCATTTTTACTAGCTGCAGACACTCTTTAGCTGCCAAAAAAAGGAACCAAAGTATTTGATGGTAACGACTCACAACAGTTAAATCAGAGGCCGTAACTGTCATTTACAGAGCGATACGACAACAGCGAACAAAACAGCTAGCGGCCCCTGATCGAATTTTGCAATGGTAGCTCTTCTACAGACAACTAGCTGTCAGTCACTTTGTTTTTCTGATTCGGGTATAGATTATTGTTGCAGAGTTTCGAATCCACATTAAGTAGTCCAGCTAACAGATGCTTTTCTAGGATCATAACAAGTCGGTGTAGCCATGCCAAAGTATAACAGAAAAGTTCGGAGAACTCAAGAGGGAGTCCTTGGGTCAAACACGACGTAATTCTCGCGAAACTCCGTTGGGTAAATGTAAGGAACCTGTGTTTGAAAATGACTGTGTGACGACTATGCTGCCAGTATCGTATATACCGCCTAGAGACCATAAGAATAAGAGGGACTGGGCTACGTACAGAAGGATACAGACAGTGGTTTTCTCAATAGGACAGAAATTTGATAATATTGGTATGATGCACCCTCCGCTATGCATTGTACAACGGCTTGGGCGTGGATACAGTTGCCTTTTCCCCTTCTTTAACATCGCTGCTGGTAGGAAACATTATCTTTCCGTATGCATATTTCATATGGTTTTGATCTTTACCACTCTATGGCACTGTTTACTTTAAACCTCATGCCAGTAGCAACTTTCTTGGCACGATATGGCAAGAACTCAAATACAGAGAGCGGGAAACTATTGTTGGGAGTGACTGCTTGTTACGATCCACATTGTAATCAATTGATGATAAAACAGCCTAACATACGAGAGTTTCACACTGTTTTTACAGTCAAATAATGTTCTGATCCCCCCATGAACCATGGACCTTGCCGTTGGTGGGGGCGCTTGAGTGCCTCAGCGATACAGATAGCCGTGCAACCACAACGGATGGGTATCTGTTGAGAGGCCAGACAAACGCTTGGTTCCTGAATAGGGGCAGCAGCCTTTTCAGTAGTTGCAGGGGCAACAATCTGGATGATTGACTGATCTGGCCTTGTAACACTAACCAAAACAGCCTCGCTGTGCTGGTACTGCGAACGGTTGAAAGCAAGGGGAAACTACGGGCGTAATTTTTCTCGAGGGCATGCCGCTTTACTGTATGGTTAATGATGATGGCGTCCTCTTGGGTAAAATATTCCGAAGGTAAAACAGTCCCCCCATTCGGATCTCCGGGCGGGGACTTCTGAGGAGGACGTTGTTATCAGGAGGAAGAAAACTGGCGTTCTACGGAACGTGGAATGTCAGATCCCTTAATTGGGCAGGTAGGTTAGAAAATTTAAAAAGGGAACTGGATAGGGCAGATGTGCACTCTGACCACAATCTATTGGTTATGAAATGTAGATTAAAACTGAAGAAACTGCAAAAAGGTGGGAATTTAAGGAGATCGGATATGGATAAACTGACTAAACCCAAGGTTGTACAGAGTTTCAGGGAGAGCGTAAGGTAACAAATGGCAGGAATGGGGGAAAGAAATACAGTAGAAGAAGAATGGGTAGCTTTGAGGAATGAAGTAGTGAAGGCAGCAGAGGAACAAGTAGGTAAAAAGACAAGGGCTAGTAGAAATCCTTGGGTAACTGAAGAAATATTGAATTTAATTGATGAAAGGAGAAAATATAAAAATACAGTAAATGAGCCAGGCAAAAAGAAATACAAACATCTCAAAAATGACATCGACTGGAAGTGCAAACTGGGTAAGCAGGGATGACTAGAGGATAAATGTAAGGATGTAGAGGGTTACCTGACTAGGGGTAAGGTAGATACTGCCTACAGGAAAATAAAAGAGACGTTTGGAGAAAAGAGAACCACTTAAATGAATATTAAGAGCTCAGATGGAAACCCAGTTCTAAGCAAAGAAGGGAAAGCAGAAAGGTGGAACTAGTATAAAGAGGGTCTATACAAGGGCGATGTACTTGAGGACAATATTACGGAAATGGAGGAGGATGTAGATGAAGATGAAATGGGAGATATGATACTGCGTGAAGAGTTTGACAGAGCACAGAAAAACCTGAGTCGAAACAAGGCCCTGGGAGTTGACAACATTCCATTAGAACAACTTGGGAGAGCCAGTCCTGACAAAACTCTACCATCTTGTGAGCAAGATGTATGACACAGGCGAAATACCCTCAGACTTCAAGAAGAATATAATAATTCCCATCCCAAAGAAAGCACGTGTTGACAAATGTGAGAATTACCGAACTATCAGTTTAATAAGTCACGGCGACAAAATACTAACGCGAAATCTTTACAGACGAATGGCAAAACTAGTGGAAGCCGACCTAGGGGAAGATCAGTTTGGATTCCGCAGAAATATTGGAACACTTGAGGCAATACTGACCCTACGACTTATCTTAGGAGCTAGATTAAGGAAAGGCAAACATACGTTACTAGCATTTGTAGACTTAGAGAAAGCTTTTGACAATGTTGACTGGAATACACTCTTTCACATTCTAAAGGTGGCAGGGGTAAAATACAGGGTGCGAAAGGCTATTTCCAATTTGAATAGAAACCAAATGGCAGTTATAAGAGTTGAGGGGCATGAACGGAAAGCAGTGGCTGGGAAGGGAGTGAGATAGGGTTGTAGCCTCTTCCCGATGTTATTCAATCTGTATAATGAGCAAGCAGTGAAGGAAACAAAAGAAAAATTCGGAGTAGGTATTAAAATCCATGGAGAAGAAATAAAAACTTTGAAGTTCGCCGATGACATTGTAATTCTGTCAGAGACAGCAAAGGACTTGGAAGAGCAGTTGAACAGAATGGACAGTGTCTTGAAAGGAGGATATAAGATGAACATCAACAGAAGGAAAACGAGAATAATGGAATGTTGTCGAATTAAGTCTGGTGACGCTGAGGGTATTAGATTAGGAAATGAGACACTTAAAGTAGTAAAGGAGTTTTGCTATTTGGGGAGCAAAGTAACTGATGATGGTCGAAGTAGGATATAAAATGTAGACTGGCAATGGGAAAGAAAACGTTTCTGAAGAAGAGAAATTTGTTAACATAGAATATTGATTTAAGTGTCACGAAGTCGTTTCTGAAAGTATTTGTATGAAATGTAGCCATGTATGGAAGTGAAACATGGACGATAAGTAGTTTAGACAAGAAGAGAATAGAAGCTTTCGAAATGTGGTGCTACAGAAGAATGCTGAAGATTAGATGGGTACATCACATAACTAATGAGGAAGTATTGAATAGGACTGGGGAGAAGAGGAGTTTGTGGCACAACTTGACTAGAAGAAGGGGTCAGTTGGTAGGACATGTTCCGAGGCATCAAGGGATCATCAATTTAGTATTGGAGGGCAGATTGGAGGGTAAAAATCGTAGAGGGAGACCAAGAGATGAATACACCAATCTGATTTAGAAAGATGTAGGTTGCAGTAGGTACTGGGAGGTGAAGAAGCTTGCACAGGATAGAGTAGCATGGAGAGCTGCATCAAACCAATCTCAGGAATGAAGACCACATCAACAACAATAATGTTCTGATATTCCTTCCTACTCAAGTACATTTCAATTTTTTTGTTTAATAATTCCAAGATAATATAAGTTGCGAAAAATCTCATGTTGGTTCAAAGCAACAGTGGAATTGAGTAGACATTCCGTAATTCAGGATCACTCTTCACAAATCTATTGATATAGGTGGAGAATCATAATCTAGGCAGTATTTAAACACTGTGTCATTATCTCTGGCTTTCTGACTGACATTGACCTATAATTTGTAATTAATTTGCCTCACAATGAATTCGATGCATATACTGATGTTTCTGATGATGGTACATCAGATATTGGAACGAAGATGATGATGAACCTTTTGAAATACGTAGAAGTTCGCAAAATCTTTCCGAAGCAGCTGTCACAAATTTCATATAATGGAAAACGATGGGGGGGGGGGCTGAAATTTCGGCAATGAGAGATCAGCAAGAGACAGGATATGAAATTTCAAAGGGAAAGACCACTGAAGGAAGTAATAATATTGAGAAAGTACGTAGATAGAAGGGTAATTGCATGACATAATTGTTCTTAAATTCCTAGTTAATTTATTTATAAGCGATAAAGTTAATGATTCTGAAGTAGAAACAGATGTAAGCAATCGTAACACAACCGAAGGAGTACCACCAACACATGAGCAGTAGCAGCAGCAAGTTAAACGTAGGTATAAGCGTACTCCATCAGTAAACACTTCCTGGCTAAATTGCCCTAGTCGATCTGTAGAACTTCTTCTCCCTGACGTTTCGTTCTCAACTACGGAGAACATCTTCCGAGGTGAGTCGACGACTGGCTGCTAGGAGCTGGGGCCGCCGCTTATATGGAGATCGTAGAGGGCGCCACCGCACATCACGTGGCGTCGATATGTAGCTATCTCTGGCTATCGTCTGTTCTCTCGATTGCAGGCAATCGATTGTCACGTGATTGATGCAACGTCGACCGCCATATTTTGTCCAATTTTTATCCTTCTTCTTTACGATTAAAATTGTATTGATGTTTGTGGATTTCAATTGCCTCTCTATACATACGTGTATAATAATGCGACGTATTGATGCTTCTTTTTGATGTTGCTATGTAAACCCTGCCACAACTACTCGGAATTTTATATACCCCTGGGGTGGCTAGGGGGTTGACGGTTGACGGAGCACAAAAGAAACAGTCGCTTGGGACATATCGACAAATCGGCAGTAGCGGAACATGTTTTTAAGGATGGAGATCACGAAATAAAATTCGGTGAGACAAGCGTGCTAGCGAGGACGTCGCATTATTATACATGTATGTATAGAGAGGCAATTGAAATCCACAAACATCAATACAATTTTATTCGTAAGGAAGAAGGATTAAAATTGGACAAAATATGGCGGTTGACGTTGCATCAATCACGTGACAATCGATTGCCTGCAATCGAGAGAACAGACGATAGCCAGAGGTAGCTACACATCGACGCCACGTGACGTGCGGTGGTGCCCTCTACGATCTCCATATAAGCGGCGGCCCCAGCTCCTAGCAGCCAGTCGTCGACTCTCCTCGGAAGATGTTCTCCGTAGTTGAGAACGAAACGTCAAAGAGAAGAAGTTCTACAGATTCACCACGGCAGTTTAGCCCGGAAGTGTTTACTGATGAAGACGCCGGCCGTGAAAGCCTACATGGGATGGTATAAGCGTACTGTCTATAAATTTCTATAAATTCGAAAAAACTGATTTTCTGATTCATGACAGAATGGAAAAGATCACTTCAACCACCATCACTAGAGGAAATGAAACCTTCACTGTATTATAAAGCATTTCTCAATGGTCTTCTACACATATTTAAACTTACTCCTGAGAAATTCCAAATATATGTTCTCCAGAAAGACTCAGTTTCTTTGCAAGTAATCAGGTTTGAGCGGGAACAGCTTCGTTGTTATTTTACTGCAGATGTGCTTAGTGAAAATACTTTCTATTCACTTATACCACTCGAATGAACGTAGATATCCACCACTTGCTGATATGACCAGCTTCGCGGTATTTTCACGTGACCAGTGATCGAGAATTTCCTGAAGCTAATGATAAATTTTTCAAGATTCGTCCGCTTTTGCTAGCATTGCAGTTATCATTGCAGACAGTTCTTCCCCCCCCCCCCCCCCCCCCAAACAGAATACCAAGTCTTTGATGGACAGATAACATCATTCAAGGGTAGAAACAATTTGAAACGGAATGTAAGAAATGACCTTCACAAATGGGGCTACAAATCTTTTAGGAAGGCTGATGCCTGAGGCACAATGTATGATTTTAAATTTATGTTGGCAAAAACACCTGCAACGATAGAGAGTTAGGCTTGTCTGAGGATATCGTTCTCGCATTCATGGAACATTGCGAAAGAAACAAAATTTCGAAGTGCTTGCAGACAGTTGGTTTTCATCCATGCCATTAGCAATTTCCCTCAAAAAAACTGACATTGTTTCTGTGACATCATCAGGACAGATAGTACGAGAAAATGTTCTATGTAGACTAAAGTAAATCTCAAGAAAACAGAACGTGCGTCTTGTGACTGGAGAGTGGAGACAACAAATAATGTAGAGTTAGTACGCTGGTTTGGCAGGAAATGTATAAACTTTGTTTCTACATTTGCATGTGTTGAACCTACGGAAACATGGAGACGCTATTCTGCAAGTGAAAAGAAACTCATTGATGGACCGAGCCCTCATATTATGGAAAGCTACAACATATGTACTGGAGGAGTGGATCTTACTGATATATTGTTAGAATTCTACTGGATCAACTCGAGGCCACAGAAGTGGTATATGTTCTACTGGTATTTGTTTGTAGCCGTTGCCAATGGAGCGGGGGGCTGCACCACCGACGTCATATCGTCCAACGTTAAAAACTGTAAAGATGTCACTGCTACGGTTTCAAACAAGTATTGCTGCAAGTCTTCTGCTTGCAAGGAGATCAGTTTCTCATAAGAAGATAGGAAGACGAAGTTCTGAAAAAGGTTCAGCAAAAAGGACAGTGCACTATATTTTCAGTTACAGTTACGGATGTACATTTTGATGGTTTTGAACACATTGCAGATATAGTGGAGAAGAAAGGTCGATGTAAAGCGTGTATCAACTCTACTACAAAAATTGTTTGCATCAGCTGTAAAGTGCATATACGTCTCACTGTAAGCAATAAGTGTTTCCGCCTTTTTCAAGGAAGAGATTGATACTTCATCAGGTATAATAAGGAGAAAATTGAACATGCATCGATAGCTGACATTATATGTGAAATTAAAACTGTGAAGTGGGTCAATACAAAAATTGCAAATTTTTAGAAATCCCTAGAGCTCAGTTTGGTAATTATTTAAAGGAAAATCAATCCTTTCCAAACTGTCAGTAATAAAAATTGTGTGATATTCTAAGCTCTAAAATGTGATGCATAAACCAATATTTTTCTTAAATAAGCTCCTGTTTACTGGATTTTGTTTCTATCGTGTCATTTCCCTTAAGAACCAATGTTGCTTAAAAACAAAATTCGAAAATTTTTTGAATAAAACATATAAGAACTAGAGTATGTCATATTTCACGTTTATACACCTAAATAAGCGTAAATACTAGTGCAAATATATTTTTCTCAAAACTTCGAAATTCGATGAAGAAGGAGAGGAAGATTCCGACATTAAATTACGTTGCAGACCGAAGCTCGGTCCTGGAGCTTTGCTACCATTTTTATCGGGCAAAAATTTTCTTACGAATGGCGATCAGATATTCCCTTACCTTGTTGTTGTTGTTGTTGTTGTCTTCAGTCCTGAGACTGGTTTGATGCAGCTCTCCATGAATCTCTATCCTGTGCAAGCTTCTTCATCTCCCAGTACCTACTGCAACCTACATTCTTCTGAATATGCTTAGTGTATTCATCTCTTGGTCTCCCTCTACGATTTTTACCCTCCACGCTGCCCTCCAATGCTAAATTTGTGATCCCTTGATGCCTCAAACCATTCCTACCAACCGATCCCTTCTTCTAGTCAAGTTGTGCCACAAACTTCTCTTCTCCCCAATCCTATGCAATACCTTCTCATTAGTTACGTGATCTATCCACCTTATCTTCAGTATTCTTCTGTAGCACCACATTTCGAAAGCTTCTATTTCTTCTTGTCCAAACTAGTTATCGTCCATGTTTCACTTCCATACATGGCTACACTCCAAACAAATATTTTCAGAAACGACGTCCTGATACATAAATCTATATTCGATGTTAACAAATTTCTCTTCTTCAGAAACGCTTTCCTTGCCATTGCCAGTCTACATTTTATATCCTCTCTACTTCGACCATCATCAGTTATTTTACTTCTTAAATAGCAAAACTCCTTTACTACTTTAAGTGTCTCATTTCCTAATCTAATTCCTGCAGCATCACCCGATTTAATTTGGCTACATTCCATTATCCTCGTTTTGCTTTTGCTGATGTTCATCTTATACCCTCCTTTCAAGAGACTGACCAATTCCGTTCAACTGCTCTTCCAAGTCCTTTGCTGTCTCTGACAGAATTACAATGTCATCGGCGAACCTCAAAGTTTTTACTTCTTCTCCATGAATTTTAATACCTACTTCAAATTTTTCTTTTGTTTCCTTTACTGCTTGCTCAATATACAGATTGAATAACATCGGGGAAAGGCTACAACCCTGTCTCACTCCTTTCCCAACCACTGCTTCCCTGTCATGCCCCTCTAGTCTTATGACTGCCATCTGGTTTCTGTACAAATTGGAAATAGCCTTTCGCTCCCTGTATTTTACTCCTGCCACCTTTAGAATTTGAAAGAGAGTATTCCAGTCAACATTGTCAAAAGCTTTCTCTAAGTCGACAAATGCTGGAAACTTAGGTTTGCCTTTTCTTAATCTTTCTTCCAAGATAAGTAGTAAGATCAGTATTGCCTCACGTGTTCCAACATTTCTACGGAATCCAAACTGATCCTCCCCGAGGTCCGCATCTACCAGTTTTTCCATTCTCTTATTCCTTACCAAATACGATATTTCTGCCAAGCATTGTCGGGATTAAAGAAATTGATACTCGGAATACCTGTCTAGCACCCTCCTTTCGAAAGCCGAAAGCGCGTACGCGACTGTCAGTTATCGACTGTGGCCTTACGGAACTGAAATAACGACGGAGGAGCGAGAATCGTAACGCCGTCAAATTGCTACGGTGTGTTGCGTGTTGCCGGCACGCAGGGGCCTAGCGCACGCGCGCTGCCTTCCATGCAAATCGCGAAAGCCTCGAAATAGCTCTCACCTCGGCCAATTATCATTTAATTAAGGAGAAACAAAAGTCGCAAGGAGGAGCCGGCTGCTCGGACAACTGAGTAACGAGCCGTCCGCCGACGCCGCCGACGTAGGTCAAAGGTCGCCTCTGCGGGTCTTCCGGGGGTGTTCAACCCCGCCCGGGGAAGCGATTTGTTTGGCGCGAGGTCGGACTTCCTCTATATGGAACGGCATGGTACACCTTCGTACTGCGGCAGCAGTATCGAGCGCCTCATCGGTCTTCTTGATACTCAACCCCCAGTGATCGTAAGGCTTGTTAACACTGGAACCAGTTACTTTTGGACAATTCCTTTCCATTGGCAATGGCATAATCAACAAATTTTCCCCCTCTGTTTCCTTGGAGAGTTCTATCTAGAAATTTCCGAGTGGGTATTATTCTGTATTTCAACATTAGATAAAGCATCAAGTGTTCCAACATTCCATACCTAATCACCAGAATACTGTTGTGTAGTTATTACTTCATTTGTCTCTGTTGCTTTAGTCCTCTGATCATATGTAGAACAACATACAGGACGATATTGGTTCTAACTCCAGCTATTACAAGGATCTGCATGTTGTAAATAACAAAAGTTACATATGTATACACTTACTGTAGTTCAGATATTCACTTATAGAAAGATGCAGTTGTACTGTGTACCTTTCAAAAACATTAATTGTATACATTTCATATCATTTGGCTGTTTATTGTATAGTTATATTCCCATAGCATGTCTTTTGACACAAAGTTGTATTGCCTGGAAGTACGTGCAAGTCGTCTTTTAATCTAGTGTTGCGATTATGTAAGTCACATTTTTTTCTAATACTATTATTATTTTCAATTACATTTTTTTAAATATACGTTGCCAGTAATAAACTTAGATGATAGTCATTGTACTTTGTTTCAAATATCAGTTTATATGACGGTCTAGCTCTGCTCCCTGTGATAATCCTAATGGCCCTTTTTTGGATTCTGAAGGTCCGAAGAGCTGCTGAGGAATTTCCAGCTTCACCTTGTGCACGAGTTAACACTAGACTGGCACTGTCTCTGAATAATCTATTTACACCTTCGAATATATTTGATATTGGAATGACATTTCCATTCCTTTTATTTGAACTTAAAAGTTGGCCACTAGTTTCTTGCATCACTTGCTTCTGGTTGGCTGCGTCTTTTTTTTGTTTTAATTGTGATTTCATTCCCCTGCCCAATATGGGCAGGGGATGGCTGTCAGGGGCACAATCCGCCGCTCTTCAGCCGAGAGACATGACAGCTAATAAAAGAAGAAAAATGATACATATAATGACAGCTAATAAAAGAAAAAAAAGATACATATAAAGGCGATAAAAAGGGGAACATAAAAACAGAGGAAAGGGAGATAATGGAGATAAAACACACTGACATGGAGACGTTCATGGGGGGACGATTAAAAAACTCGACATAAATTAAAAATCACAGTTCGTGAAGAATAGAGCACAAAAAGGGCACTGTAGTTACATGCACAGGTTAAAAGTTGGCCACAGTATTAAAACACTCCAGAGACATGTGGGGCAGGAGATGAAGAGGGAAGACAAGGCAGGAGGGAGTGCAGAGACACTGAAGGGGAGCACAGGAGAGGGAGGGGGCGTAGGAGGGGGAAAGCCGCTCATTAAAAGGGAGGGGGAGGAGAGGGAGCCCTGAGGAGAGGGCAGGAGCAAGGTGGAGGTGGAGTTGGTAGGAAGGGTAGACTTCAGGACGAAACTCATCATCTGGGAGGGGTAGATGCTGGAAGTTGCGTTGGGAAAGGAGGTGGAGAGTGTGGAGATGGACAGAGGGTGGGACACAATGGTTAAGGCATGGCAACACCCTGGGGCTGGAGAGGAACGGAGACACCGGGCGGTGGGGGGGGGATCAAGGGGGCGGACAATATACAGTGTGTGGATGTGTTCAAGGAAAATTGGCTGCAGGTTCCTTTCAAGGACATTAAGGAGTTGGTATCTGGTTCCTGGTTCACGCCAGATGAAAACCCAGCGAGAATCACTGTTCAGATTATACCTGGACTCGTCTGTGAACATAACCTGGGACCACTGTTCCAATGACCATGTACTGTGTTCTTCACACCAGGCTTAACGGGGTGTCCTGTAACTAGGGATCAGTGGGATACACTGACCATGTACTGTGTTCTTGACACCAGGCTTTCGGGCTCTCCTATGACCAGGGGTCAGTTGAATGCGCCTTGCAGGTCACTGGGCGAATAAACCATGTCTGTTCAGTCGTCTGTAGACTGTGTGTCTGGAGACAACTGTTCCAGTGGCTGCGGTAAAGTCCCGATCAAGGCTACCTGCAGTACTCTGTGGCCGTCTGTGGGCACTGATGTTGAGATATCGGTCTTCTTGTGGTCTTGTACACTGTGGACGTCCCGTACTGTAGCGCCTGGACACGTGCAATTTCTGCTGAAATCACTGCCTTAATCTTGAGATCACAATTTGTGGCACACGGAGGGCCCATGCTACGACCTGCTGTGTTTGACCAGTTTCCAGTTGCCCTAGTATTCTACCCCTCATAATGTCATCGACGTGTTCTTTGAGCCATTTTCAACATACGGTCACCAGTAGCACGTCTGTAAACAGCTAACACTTACTTGGTGCACCGTACTCTGACATTCACCAACACACCTCTGCATATGTGGACCGCTGCCAGCGCCACTGTGTGACTACCGCAGGTCCAATGCACCGCATGGTCATACCCTGAGATGATTTAAACCCACAGACCACCAACCAGAGCGTTGTTTCAGCATGTATGAGCATTATCCTTAATTTATAAGCAAGAGCGTATTTGGTGAAAGGACTGGACTGGGGTCCACTTTGTGATGCCAGGCAAAGGATGGCACGGAGGTCAGTCGGCATGGCATGTCCTCTGGGCCTAATCACAGAGTTTAGTGCTCTGGTTTATAAATAAATAATCAGAACGTAAACATTCATTAAGGATTTATGTTTCTTGGTCAGCGTTAGGAATGTATTTCTGTACTGGAAAAAAGCTTCAAGTGCCTTCATGGAGGCTATAACTCTACATATCAAATGTTTAATGACTGGTTTGGTCAAGTTTAGTTCTAGTTTAAACATGTAGGCACGTAAGAAGCATTTAAAATACAATTATCTCTAAAAGAGCAGAGTAGGTGTCCAACTGCAGTATCCGTTACATATACACTCCTGGAAATTGAAATAAGAACACCGTGAATTCATTGTCCCAGGAAGGGGAAACTTTATTGACACATTCCTGGGGTCAGATACATCACATGATCACACTGACAGAACCACAGGCACATAGACACAGGCAACAGAGCATGCACAATGTCGGCACTAGTACAGTGTATATCCACCTTTCGCAGCAATGCAGGCTGCTATTCTCCCATGGAGACGATCGTAGAGATGCTGGATGTAGTCCTGTGGAACGGCTTGCCATGCCATTTCCACCTGGCGCCTCAGTTGGACCAGCGTTCGTGCTGGACGTGCAGACCGCGTGAGACGACGCTTCATCCAGTCCCAAACATGCTCAATGGGGGACAGATCCGGAAATCTTGCTGGCCAGGGTAGTTGACTTACACCTTCTAGAGCACGTTGTGTGGCACGGGATGCATGCGGACGTGCATTGTCCTGTTGGAACAGCAAGTTCCCTTGCCGGTCTAGGAATGGTAGAACGATGGGTTCGATGACGGTTTGGATGTACCGTGCACTATTCAGTGTCCCCTCGACGATCACCAGAGGTGTACGGCCAGTGTAGGAGATCGCTCCCCACACCATGATGCCGGGTGTTGGCCCTGTGTGCGTCGGTCGTATGCAGTCCTGATTGTGACGCTCACCTGCACGGCGCCAAACACGCATACGACCATCATTGGCATCAAGGCAGAAGCGACTCTCATCGCTGAAGACGACACGTCTCCATTCGTCCTTCCATTCACGCCTGTCGCGACACCACTGGAGGCGGGCTTCACGATGTTGGGGCGTGAGCGGAAGACGGACTAACGGTGTGCGGGACCGTAGCCCAGCTTCATGGAGACGGTTGCGAATGGTCCTCGCCGATACCCCAGGAGCAACAGTGTCCCTAATTTGCTGGGAAGTGGCAGTGCGGCCCCCTACGGCACTGCGTAGGATCCTACGGTCTTGGCGTGCACCTTGCGTCGCTGCGGTCCGGTCCCAGGTCGACGGGCACGTGCACCTTCCGCCGACCACTGGCGACAACATCGATGTACTGTGGAGACCTCACGCCCCACGTGTTGAGCAATTCGGCGGTACGTCCACCCGGCCTCCCGCATGCCCACTATACGCCCTCGCTCAAAGTCCGTCAACTGCACATACGGTTCATGTCCACGCTGTCACGGCATGCTACCAGTGTTAAAGACTGCGATGGAGCTCCGTATGCCACGGCAAACTGGCTGACACTGACGGCGGCGGTGCACAAATGCTGCGCAGCTAGCGCCATTCGACGGCCAACACCGCGGTTCCTGGTGTGTCCGCTGTACCGTGCGTGTGATCATTGCTCGTACAGCCCTCTCGCAGTGTCCGGAGCAAGTATGGTGGGTCTGACACTCCGGTGTCAATGTGTTCTTTTTTCCATTTCCAGGAGTGTATTAAGTGAAGCATTTATTTCAGATATTAATGAATTCATTTTTTCATTTTATTTGTTTGTATTAAGACTTGTGAGTTATGAAACGGAAACCATCAAACAAGTTCTACACAGATATGTTTTAGTATAAACAAATTACCTGTAAATTAACTTTTCGATGCTGTAAAACATTGTCTGCGAGAATGTATAATAGACTTTATCAAAGATACCATAAAAGTGTTAAGCTTCATTCTTAGGAAATCTTAATCAAAAAGTATTGTAGCCTACTGTTCCCTTATTATTCTCGAATATCAACACTTTGTTTATGCAGTCATCTTTCGTTGCCACGCGTGATTGCCGCGCGGTCAGAGGCGTCTTGTCACCGACCGCGCGGCTATCCCCGTCGGAGGTTAGAGTCCTCCCTCGGGCATGGGTGTGTGTGTTGTCCTTAGCGTAAGTTAGTTTAACTTAGATTAAGTCGTGCGTAAGCTTAGGGACCGATGACCCCCGCAGTTTGGTCCCATAAGACCTTACCACAAATTTTCAAATTTCCATCTTTCGTTTTCATTCGCCACTCTACCATTCAGTTGTAACCGTTCTAGTTCATTATACTGACTGAAGGATTTTTCTATCAAAACGTGCGTAATAAATCTTGACGCAAAAAACTGAAAAATTCTCTATAGGTAGAATTAAACAAATGTTCGCCTACGTAGCTAAGTGGTCAGCGCGTCTGATTGTCATGTGGAAGTAACTTTTGATTTTCGGTTCTGTAAGGTAGTAATTAATAGAATTTTTCGTTTATTTCTTTCAGTACACACCAGTTGGATTTTATTTCAATCCAGAATGGTTTCTTGACTCTTCTCTGTGTTCAGTTTTAAATCTAATTTTTCCTCCCTCCTACAATTCTAATTTAACGCTCGGCCTATCTTCCTTACCCCTGCGTTAAGATGGTTATGAATAAATCATATTAATACAGGTTTCTAGAAAGCTAACGTTGCAGTTATTTCTGGAAACTTTTATCACAGTCGTAGTGACGAACATCCCTAATGGATAAAACTTCTGAATTACTTTTCACTTCCAAGGTATTATTGTTCATCGTTATACACCCTTTGAGATACAACAGAATTCCTTATCATACGTTACCTTACTATCAAATCTGGGTTACTTGCACTAGAGTTGTATTTCCTACTTTAATATTTGATTTTACTGGCCTCTGTTATTTATCTATCACTATGTTTTTGATTTTGTTTGTGTTTTCTTCATTGTTGAGAATTTGTCTTCTGCCTCTCCATTTTCTTCAACTGTTCTTCAGTTCTCCTTATACTTGAGAGATTAGCAAGAAAAAGTCACATTTAGAATACTGAAATATTCAAATACTTTTCACATTGTGTTTTTAAAGAGAATATTCTTCAACATTAACAGTTTGCATTCATAATGCTACATGAATAACTCGTCGTCGAGGAATGTTTCATACATATATAAAACAAGCCACGGCAACGACGGCAGAATGTAGTATGTAGCATTACTCAGCCAATGGATCCTCAAGTTTGATAACGGCCATCTCAGGCTGCAATCATATGCCTGTACAGGAATCTGGTGTCTTCATCACGTCAACAGCTCCAACTCGAAGACGTTTCATTTCATAGGCCTCCTTTGCATCCTTTTATCTTTTTTATGTATCAGGCTTAACGCAAAATGTTACGACCACGCTGAAATACCACTTTGTGTCTCCCCACCTGCCCTTCTTCAATGAGTGGTGTGGTTAGTTGTGAGTGAGCATACTATCACTGTTTCCATAAATTTGCAGTATTTCTTCTGTGACGAAGTAAATATTCCTGAATTCCAGTCAAAAACAACTGTCAAGATGAGAAACATAGAAGTAAACATCCTCGGTGTCGCAAAACAGCAACCACTTAATAAAGGCAAGGCTTCTGGTCCAGAAATCAGATTGGATTCATTTTGAAAATACATGTACGAAAGCTAGGAGTTGGCAACACTGTCGCATCGTACAGCACATCGGAATGCACAGAGGAACTGGGATATCAAACTAACATCTCCCACGGAGCTATGATTCGAATCCTCGTCAGGTTACTTTTTTATTTGTGAGACGTCATTTCCCTAGTTCTAGTCCTTTATGAGCAGAAAAAAATTTTGTTACATGATAACAGCCTATCACATGACAGTGGGATCCATTAAATTGCATGCATATGTCTACGAATTGCGCACCGCACAACCATAAATGCTTCTGTCAAATTCATATAGGGCGGCCTCCCGTGGTGTGACGAACGATGAATATGTCGATATGGTGTTGCTGTTGGATGTATCCAATAACCGTGTCTGCTGCTCCTGCTGCAACTGCTCGTGCGTACGGTGCACGGTAACCTCAATGACGCCACCCCTATAACAATGTTTCTCTCCGCCTGGAAGGACGCCTTTGGGAAACTGGTAACCTTCGCCTAAAAATAATGGACAGAGGTGGTCCGAGGACTAGATGTGCTCCACAACAGCGGACGCGATTCTTAAAACCGTTCATCAGTCACCTCGGCGAAGTACCTGTGGTGTCGCAATGCAGCTCCAGATATCTCACCAAATTGTTTGTTGAAGTGCTGCGCAATGAAGAACTGCATCCATATCATTACACGTTAACACCAGTCGCCAGAAGACCGCATTCGACAAGTACAGTTTTTTAAAGATTTTTCACCAAGTGGGAGGTAACGAACATTTTATAAATAACATTATGTGGACTGAAGAGTCTAGCTTCAGTCGTTTATGTATTTTCAACCTCCACAACAGCCATAACTGGTATGAACATAATCCACATGTCAGCCGTGAACGTGAATCGTGCGAAGAGTGCTTTTGGGGCCTCATCTATTGTTCGAAGAGATTTCGGGATTGCAGTCGGTCGTCGTAAACTTCATTCCACGATATTTCAACTGGACACCTGCCTCTCATTTTCAGGTGAGCCATCGAAGACCTTCTCTGCTCCGCCTTATAAAGCGCGCTGATAGTATTGCCGCGGATGTGTCAGAGTCACGGTGACAGAAGGACCACCCCGCCCGGCGGCAGCGCCCTAGCTAGTGGAATTGCAAGGATCAGCCGCCTTCGGCGTTTCCGCTCGCCTCAGTTATTGGAGTAATCTGGCATCTTCGCCTGGAGCAAATCTCGAAGATGACGGGATTCCACACATTATCCAGATGGTAGCCGCTGTCGCGGTTCATTAGATTTTCCGCTATGCGTATTTCAATGGATTATTTTATAACGGAGTCCCAAAAAGATGTTGCTGTGTCCAAAATTAATGTTTTGTCATACTCCATTGAATGTCCGTTGCAGGCACAATGTTCCGCAACTGCAGACTTGCTGGGCTGCAGAAGGCGAGTGCAACGTTTATGTTCTGTGAAACATTCTTCCACTGTGCGCGTTGTTGTCCAATATAGGCCAGGAGAAGCCCTCCGAGTATTTTATCCCAATTTGATTCATGTGACGTGATTTTGCACATGGAGTACATCGCCTTGCTGAAGAAGTACGTTCCATGTTTGTGAATGTAAATAAACTGATTTCATCCACAAAGTAAGTGTTCCTAAAGACTCCTGCTCGCATCTAGACCTACAAAGAAAAACTACCAAATGTGCCTTTACCTCCTGAATCAGTGATAGCTCGTTGGATTATGTGTTGTTTTCCAATGATCATTCGGTGGCCATTAGAGGAGCAGTAAACGACTTCGATAGTGCAGAGGCTTTGGCAGTTTGCCAGTGCAAGGAAGCTTTTACTGATTCCGGTATTAAAAAAGACATTGCTGTGATTATCACTCATTTTCCCATGTACCTGCAAGTATTAAAAAGATTGAAACTCAAGGTTTGGCGTTGAATGAATCTATTCAATTATTGAATAAAATTGTTCTAGTGATCCACTCATTGCCTGAGGTATTCCCAAGAAATCTTTAAGAAAAGTTTGAAAACATTTTAAACAATAACCCAGCATTTGCAACCTTGTGCCAAATTGAAAGATTTATTAATGGGACGGGTAAACTTTTACCAAAAACAGTAAGTGCCAACATACCACCGAAATTCAAATACTGCCTAGTTACCTCAGTTGATGTAGAACAGTCATTTTATTCTTAATGAAAATGTTTTGGGTGATCGAAGACACAATCTTACTACCGAACAATTGGAACAGTACTTGGTCATTTCTGTTTACAATAGTAGAAAACTGTAAAATAAATTGTAAACCATACTTTGTTCCAATAGTATTAATTAAAAGTGAATGGTGTTCAAAAAAAGTTTATGATTGTATGATGTTTTTTTAAATAAAATACTACTGAGATTTATGGCGTGCCCCTCAGCGTGCGATATATCTCGAAGCTGGCCCTTTAGATATCGATTGTTTCGCTGCGACTCACTCGCTTTTTTACCGACAACAATAGCAAAGAAGGAACAATTGTTGAAACACGGTATACATCCCCATTTTGCAACTTTTTAGAACATAATCTTAGAAAGGCCCCCTTCCTAACCTCTATCACAAAACATTCAGAAGATGACATCAGCGTCCTAAATGTACCGATTTTTAGGGTGGCCGGCACTTTTCCTCGTAACTGATTTCCACAGGTTCGACTTTGAGATATAATGCCCGCAGAAACTATCATGTTTTTTATTATTTGATCTTGCATTTTTCGACATTTTTCATGCATTTTTAAGCGTTTTTCATGCTTATTTTAAGGTTTTTGCGATGCATATAATTCGGTCTGTACTTGTAACACTCAGATAATGCAGTCTTTGTGTCAGCTAGAGTATGTTCATGTTTGTATTATTGTTAAACAAATACACAAATTATTATGAACAATTTATTGAGTAACTTATGTAATAGTGCCAAAATAAAGATTCCCTGCTTGTAAAACAATGTTTATCGGCAACACTGGATACTTGTCCCATTATCCCATTACCCTGATATTATTTAATGAGGACTTTAGTAACGCAATGATCAAAACATTGTGAACTGAGTAACGTAGGACTACAGAGCCAAAGTGAAAAAGGTCTTCAACTTGACTAGGTTCTCTCAGTTCCGTTTGTAAAGTATAGAAATGGCATAAAGTCAGCTGTTTATGTATGCTAAGAACGGGGTTATGCAAAGCCGCTTGAGATTGAGGGTTATTCGCTCGCTTAGAAATATTCTGAAGTGTGCCAGTTCGCGACTTACACTCTAGAACTAATGGGGATAGACTCGTACACTGGCTGACAGTGATTTAATAGTTCAGCCTAAGGTAAACTGTTACTGTATAAAGACTTGTATGCATTGGCGGAACTTCAGGATTTTTTTGTACTTTAAACAATTTAATGCCAGTTCCATGCCTTTAGTTTACAATCTTTAGTGTCTGTGAACGCTCTGACTGCACTGCAAAGTCAATCATTTTGAATTTTTGTTTCTGTTTTGTGTTCAACAACTTCTGTAGGCCACCATGCAGAATAAATTTGTGTTTGTTTTGCATAATTCAGCTACTGCTAGCCTCCTACCCAGGGGATCTACAGTCCAAACACAGGACCATGCAGTAGTTCAACCACCATCACCTATGCAGACAAACTCCTTACAGTCTGCCTCTGCACATGTGGACAGTTGCAAATGTTAAGAATTGCCTCTTCTACACTTGGTTCAATGTGTGAGACTGCACGTCACAGGTGGTCTGGGGCTGCATGATTGCTTTGCATGACTGCTGCTGCAGGACGCAATCTTCCTGCATTCAGTGTCCTTGCCATAACGTTTGTAACATCGCTTCCATGCCTGCAAGATACTGCTGGCTGCCTGTAATCATGAGCACAGAATTTTCATCATCTCAATTATTGTATTGCTGAGTAATAAATTAATGATTTGTAAATGCTGTTTTCTTAACAACTCATCACATGAATAAAATCTATCCACTCATCGTACAACTGCTACCCTATCCCAGGTAGTCGACTATCAGCATACTGGCGTCCACTACCAATGCTCCACTGCTGTCCCACATAGGACTTTGAATTATCAGCATTTGGTTCTCTAAATTCCCATTCCATTACCCATCATAATGTGATCTGAAGACACAAACTGGCATCCACCCACCATTCCACTGCTATCATACCAGGGTGAACAGTCAGCATACTGGCCTACAACTACATGTTGCACCACCCACTGAAGTGGGATCAGACAACTGTCAGGTATACAATTACCTCTGCACTGCTACCCTGCCAAGGGTGACAATCATTATACTGACATCTAGCTACTGTTTACTCCACTCACAATAACGGAGTCAATCAACTACCAGGTATCCATTCATTGTTCTACAACCACTCCACTCAAGGTGATCGACTATCAGCTTTGTGACCTCTAATTATCCATTCCATTAACCACCATAATGGGTTCAGACAAAAGCAAGGTGTGCTATCAGCATTGTCACCTCCAGCTACCCATTCCATTTCGAACCAAGATGGTGATCTACCAGTACCCTGGCCTCAGACTTCTTATTTCAGTTCTCACGAGAGTGGTGTTGGGTGACTAACTCACCACTCCACTTTCACCCCCTCCCCTTCCCCACCCTACAGGATGGTGGACTATCAGTCTCCTGGCCCCCAACTTCCTGTCCCAATACTTGCCATAGTGGAGTCTGGAAAATAACGTACATCCACCAACCATTCCACCGCTATCACGCCAGGTTGGGCATTCACCATACTGGCCTGCAACTACCTGTGGCACCACCAACAGTAGTGAGGTCAGATAAGTGCCAAGTATCCAGTTACTGCTCCACTGCAAACCTCATGGAGAAAAATCATTATACTGGCCTCCAGATACCCATTCCCCCGCCTGCCATAGTGGTATCAGACAACAACCACCCATCCCCTCATCACTCCACTGCCCCCCACCCTGTGTGTTGTGCCATCCACATCCTGGCCTCCAGTTACCCTACCCTCCACCCTTCATAGTGCGGAAAGACAACTACCAGGCAGCCATTCAGGGCTCCTCTCCTTCCCCAACCAGGGTGGTGGACTATCCAAACCCTAGCCTCCAGGTTCCCATTTCATTACCTTCCCTAGTGGGGTCAGATGACTAAGAGGCATGCACTCCACTGCTTCTTGCCCAGGGTGATAATCAGCATCCTGGTCTCCAGCTATGCACTCCAACAGCCACCATAGTGGGGTCAGACAACTGCCACATATCCACCCAACCCTCCACTGCCACATTGTCACATGGCATCTAACAACCTGTTCCATTACCCACCATAGTAGCGGCAGACGATTAACTGTTATCTACTTGTTGCACCATTGCTACTTTCCCATGTAGACTATCCAGATCCTAGCCTCCAGGTATCCATTTCATTATTTTCCATATTGGGATTGGATCACTAACAAGCATCCACTCACCACTCTTCTGCTACTTGCCAGGGTGGTGGACTATCAGCATTCTGGCCTCCAGCTACAAGTTAGATTATCCACTGTAGTGGGGTCAGATAACTAATGGAATAACTAACGGACATCCACTTACCACTCGACTGCTACATTGCCCAGGCTGGTGGACGATCGACATCCTAGCCTCCAACTACCCATTCCACCATTCACCAGAGTGGAATTAGTCAACCATGAGGCATACAGTAGATGTCCTTCAGCAACCCCACCCATTATGGATGACAATCAGCATCCTGACCTCCTCTTCTGTTACCCACCATAGTGGGGTCGGATGACCACCAGGCATCCACTCACCACTGTAGTGGAACACCACCCACAGTGCTGGACTAACAACATTCTCACCTTGTAACAACAACGACGCTGTAATATTGTACATATAAGTATTTTGTTTTTCTTATGATTTTCGATAAACTTGTGTAATTGATGTTCTGATTTCATTTCTTTTTTGTTTCATGTCATTATGTTAAGAAAACTGTAAATAAGTTTCAATTTGAAGATTAATGTTTCTATCAAATGTCAAGTAATATTGTAATAGAATTGAAATGTAACAAATTTTGAAACTGCTGTAAGATGTTTAAAATTGTAACTGTGCCTCTGGTCCATACGTAGGCAATGTGTTAGAATATGTAGAAAGCAAAACTTCGGGTGAATACTCGGCCTGTCAGGGAGCGGTAAAAGGTGGATGGCAGGGGAGCGCGGGAAAGTGCGCGCGGGCACTGCACGGCACAACGGGCACAGTAGTAGTTGGAGTTTGGCACTGGTTTGAGCAACACCTTCTGGAGCGAGGAGGCTCTCCTGGAAGACATAGCTGCACTGAGCCTCGGGTATGCCGTTCCAAATCCCACACAGCATGGCAAAATTCCATAGGCACTAAATGGAAAAGTATTGCGACGCTAAAAAGAATTAAAGTGCCGATACATCAAGAGCCATAGCTGTGGTTGTATGTGTGCTCTGTGCCTCGCCACCTTGCCGCCCGCCAACCGCCGCATCTATACGAGCAGGTTGAAACTTTTAGTACTGTATTCGTATGAATCAGAGAGTGAACTGTGCAATAATAACCTACATTTTACCAGAACTTTCCAATCATTTAATTATCCTCACAACTAACCTAGACAGGGTCCTTTCGAAATATTGTGCAATCCGAGTGTCCCGAAATGAAAAATTAAATTTTGTGTTAATAATAATTATTTGCAGTCTTAGCTGTGTTAGAATGGTGTTTAAAGAAGTGTTTTGTTAATGAACCAGTAAATGTATAACGAAGGTCCAATGAAGTTGAAAGATAACTTTAATATAGATACAGTAATGAACTTTAATTATTTCGAGACAGATATAAAGGTATTTAAATGAGGAGTAAATAAGATAGAAAGAGTAGTAACTTATATACTGGAAATCTTGAACGCATAATAATTTCAGTAATCATTTTTTTTAATACAGTGATCATAACAGTTTCAGGACCCCCCCTTTTTATTCATTTGAATTCTGAAGTGTTCTAAATTGGTTTGACCAGAAAAAGTTAAAGTCAATATAAAAGTCAAAATTTATCAGTGTTTTATCTTTATCAAAATTGACATTTTGTGTATGGCTAGAAAGTGGTATTTCTAGGGTAACCTATGCCCGATTTTAAGCAGATTAATGGACAGTATAAAGTTTTGTAGTATACATTATAGTCTAGTGTCATGTATTCATGGTTTTTTCCATATCAGTACAGAACGTGAAACTATCAGTTCAATAGATTTTCTGGTTCTAAAATTCTACTATATTATGCAGTGTTACTACTTGTTGTTTTGCATGAATATATACCTACTCGTACAGGGAAGAAACTCAGTTAATGCCTAATTAGGCTGGCGACCGTATTATTATTAAATTGGTAGTATCTTCAGTGTTGCTTTCGGTCCATCCTGACGTGTAATTGCATTTCGAACTTACTTGACGGATCATTGCTATTACAGAGTGGATGTAAGTCTGATTCGCCACTATTCAGGTACACGCGGTCGTTATCTATACGAAAATCCTTTCTCATAAGGTGAACCCAGCTCGCTTACCATAGCACAGGCTTTAACGAGTACTGTGTGCCCCAAGCGCACATTACAACCTTAACTACCCTGTTCCACTAACTACTGTTGAGGTCTACCACCATGGCCTTAATACTTTGGTTGTAGTCCACATTATATCCTGTAGGAATACATTCTTGATATGATTCCTTCAATATTGTCAATCAAATTATTAATTTATTTATTTATTTGACGGATACATCTGTTCTAGATTGTTAGATTTAGGTGCCTCATACATGATACATGGTTCTATAACGGCTTAAAGTATCAGTGCATGACCGAACCCCTCTTGTTCACAAGAGCCATATTCAAATTTGTGGTCGTGAACCCACCCTTTGATGGTTAAGTAGCAACGAATTATTGCTGAGTGGAGATTTATTCTCCATTAAATTGTTGCACTGCCTCCCAGTGCATATGCAATGTTAATACATCATTAAATCCACAAAAATCGTGGTTGATCTTATATTTATGTCCTATAAAGCAAGGTCAGCCTTAGCCTATCTCGTTGCAGCGTAATATTATCGAGCTTAGCGCAAGAGGCTCACTTACAAGGAGACTCCATACGGCAGTCGAACTTTTATAATTTTTTTTATATTTATTGTACACGAAGTTCAGAAATCGAATATCAGTTCAACAAAGCAGTTTGTTGCAACTCTCAAAAAATGACGAGAAAATCGACTTTAAGATTTCGAAGTTTTTGAGGTGTCTTTAATATCCAGAAGTAAGGTCGTATTTTTGACAGACGACGTGGTTCTGTGGTAAGAGTACTCCTCTGGCAAGTGGTTGGTCTGAGGTCATAGGTAATGGTCGAGACTGGTAATCGCTGCTTCGAATCTCGTTTCGGTAATTATGTTTTTCGTATACACGAACAGATTTATAGATTATCTACAGATTTCAACGTTCTACTTGCTTACATCATTCGCTGAGAACGCATTACAGAAATATTAACTACCAGTAACCCCCGCCGCTCCTTTTCCTGCTCCCGAGCTTCGCACAGGTGTCCCCAAAAATCTGTGGCCATTTCACCTGTCTGGCGCAGCGGTATTAAATTATACACACAAAAGTTCCTCGTGAATCAGTCTGTCAATTAGTGAATACTATATCCAAATCCCTACAGTATTCCTGAGATTAGCCGCCGTACAGACATAAAAACGAGGCGAAGAACTTCAATTTATAACCTGTACAGATGATCAGTACACTCTGATCCTGTTATTACACTCAAAAGACCATTGAGAGCAGCCGGCAGGCTCTGTGGGTTTACTCTGAGTTGCACTATCGTTACGTTCTCTTAGTTGTCACGAACTTCCGTATTCCGGGTTCACACTGCTCACGCCACCTCTGAAGCTTTTGCAAAGGCTACTAATGACTGGGTTTCCAGCTCTTGTTGCAGTGGCGAGTCGACACGCACCGCCGGTCTTGGTGGTCGGTGCAAAGTTGAGTGCCATGACCACAAATGTAACACAGAGTCGGCCATTTACTCACTGAGTCACGCCCCTTGCAACACTTGGGTCGTATATTACTCGAGCTGGTCTTCAATTTGCGAGCAGCAGTGCTGCCTTGGTCCACTTGAACTTTACACTTATCAACTGGCGTCGTGAAATAAACTTGACATTCTCTCAAGAAAGGTTTTGTAGAAACATATGCTATTTCTTAGTTATTTTCCTGTCAATAACACCATAATGTAACAGTATCCGAGTATTTGCTTACCAGAATTAAATGCCGTAGTTGCAAACGTTATCAACAGCTTTATATGCCTGAAATTTAACACATGAGTACATGTATTTGTAAGTGAATGATTACGTTTGTAAGTACACCGTTTTCAACTCTGCTGACTCAATACTCGAAAGAGGAGATCCACACGTAATGCAATGCGTTGTAATTACAAAATAAAATAATAAGTCAGAATTCAGTCACAGATATTCTTAGCTGCAGTAATATGGTGAACAATTAGGCGTTTCTTCACACATTAACATCTTTTAAAGGCTGCTCCGTCGCTATGTATAAATTTTAAGGTAATAAACACCACGTCACCGGCCATTAAACTTCAACTCTTCAATTACGACACGTTTCAGAGGCTTCACTCAATCGTCAGGCGACAGTGCCGCCGAATACCAAACAACGAGATATTACTTCTTACGCTTGTATAGTAGAGTAGTATATTTTAATTCTGTCCTAAAATACCCTCACCAACTGTAAACTAAATACGGCCAATACAACCACACAAATTAAGTATCCTATGAACATGATTTGGAAACTAATTTGAGGCTGCAGAGGGCGCGAAATGTGCTACACTGAGGTGACAAAAGTCATTGGATACCACCGAAAAGTAGTGTCGGACCTCCTCTTGCCCGGGATAGCTCATCAGTTAGACGTGGCATGGACTCAACAAGTCTTTGGAAGCCCCCTGCAAGAATAGGGACCCATGCAGTCCCAGTAGCCGTCCATAACTGCGAAATTGTTGCTGCTGCAGGATTGTGTGCACGAACTGACCTCTCGTTTATGTCCCATAAATGTTCCATGGAATTCACGTCTGCCCTTCTGGGTGGCCAGTCATTAGCTCGTACTGTCTAGAATGTTCTTCAGATCAATTGCGAACAACTGAGGTCCGGTCATCCACAAAGATTCCTTCGTTGTTTGGGAATATGAAGTCCATGAATTGCTGCAAATGCTCTCCAGATAGCTGAACATAACAATTTTCAGTTAATAATCGGTTCAGTTGGACCACAGGACCCAGTCCATGCAGTACAAACACAGACCAAACCATTATGGAACCATCACCAGGTTGCACAGTGCCTTGTTGACAACCTGGGCCATGTCTTGGTGCGACCTGCACCATACTCGAACCCTACCATCAGCTCTTACCAATTGATATTGGAACTCATCTGACCAGGCCACTGGTTTCCAGCCGTCTAGGATCCAACGGATATGGTCACTAGCCGAGGATTTGCGCTGCAGACGATTTTTTGCTGTTAGGAAAAGCAGTCGCCTAGTGCCATAGGCCATTAACGCCAGATTCCGCCGCACTGTCCTAACAGATATGTTGGCCGTAAGTCCCACATTGATTTCTGCGGTTATTTCACGGAGTGTTGTTTGTCTGTTAGCACTGACAACTCCACGATACCATCGCTACTCTCAGTCGTTAACTGAAGGCTGACGGCCACTGTGTTGTCCGTGGTGGGAGGTAATGCCTGAAACTCGATATTCTTGGCGCTGTGGTTTCTGCATCATGAATTCCCTAACGATTTCCTAAATGTACTGTCCCATGATTCTAGCTACAATTACCATTCCACGTTCAAGGTCTGTTAATTCCAGTTGTGCGGCCATAACCACGTCGCAAACTTTTTCACATAAATCACCTGACTGCGAATGACAGCTCCACCAATGCACCGTCGTTTTATACCTTGTGTACACTATACCACCGCCACCTATCCCATGACTTTTGTAGCCTGAGAAGCTGGCGAGTGGTGGCATATCATTCTCGCACTACCTCATGAGCAGACGCTTCCAGTGAGTGAGAGATTTGGGAAACACGACGTTCAGGGCAACAGACAACTTTCTCTTCGTCGAGGCGGGTCGTGACATCATGAACAACATGGCGAGTTTGCAGTATCTTGTTTCAATATGAAGGCACAGATTCCAGTACAATAGGAGACAGAATGTATCGGCTATTGTCCAAATTAATGCCTACGCAAAGAGTACCACACAATGTCTTCGAGTCAGGTGCTAGGCCACTCTGATGTTGACGAATACAAACTAGCAAAGTTCGTTCTTCGCTGAGCCTCCAGACACTGATAAGTCCACTGTGACGCTGCTCGTAAAATTGGGATTCTTCTGAAAGGACGACTTGGTACCACTCTTGCATCCAGTGTTTTATCTGTCAATGCTCCTCTTTCTGCTGCCACGTCGACGGAAGCCAATATACTTGTCTTGTTGCAAATAAGCACAATGTACAGTGTTTTATTTAAACTGACATTGTTTGGAGTGTTGCGGTGCGGGTTATATACATCACAGGACACTGAAACTTCGTAGCTATGTTCACTCACAAAGTAAGCTGAAAAAGGTAATAGTTCAATTTTCGGCCACCAGGTGAAAATACGGCGCTGTAAACAGTCAGAATCTAAAATGTTTCCTGTTTTGACGTCAGTATGCTGTTCGTCACTTCGCGACTCGTGTTCAGTTCTTTTATGAAGCGACTATTGCTGCAAATAGTTTGAATTTTTCCATGCGAAACTCAATGGCTATTGACAAGAAAGACGGTATACTGCTGGGAAAGTTGTTTGTGGTTTGACGATCATTGCGCTCTCATTTAAATATATGGCCGAAAGAGTCAGCCTACAGGAATTGTGACGCGAGCCCTGTCGTCCAGGAACGCGTGCCGCAAAAGGCGCAGATTCACCACGAATTAGGAAACTCACAGGCGTCTATTGCCTATTGCGGCATAAGCGCTGTAGTGTGCGAGTGAGACAGACGAGAACCAACGTTATAGGGAAATCCAGTAGGAGCCGTTTGTAGCCAAGGAGTTGTTTTTGTTGTTGCTGTTGTTGTCTTCAGTCCTGAGACTGGTTTGATGCAGCTCTCCATGCTACTCTATCCTGTGCAAGCTTCTTCATCTCCCAGTACTTACTGCAATGTACATCCTTCTGAATCTGCTTAGTGTATTCATCTCTTGGTCTCCCTCAACGATTTTTACCCTCCACGCTGCCCTCCAATGCTAAATTTGTGATCCTTTCATGCCTCAGAACATGTCCTACCAACCGGTCCCTTCTTCTTGTCAAGTTGTGCCACGAACTCTTCTTTTCCCCAATTCTATTCAATACCTCCTCATTAGTTATGTGATCTACCCATCTAATCTTCAGCATTCTTCTGTAGCACCACATTTCGAAAGCTTCTATTCTCTTCTTGTCCAAACTATTTATCGTCCATGTTTCACTTCCATTAAGGTATCTGACATTCCTCGCTCCGATCCGTAGAACGCCAGTTTTCTTTCTCATGATAATGACGTCCTCTTGAGTAGTCTATTTTACCCAAGAGGACGCCATCATTATTCAACCATACAGTGAAGGTAGCAAGGACATGTAGCAGTGTTAAATATGGCGGACCTAAGGTCGGCCATAAAGGGAAACATTTTTGAAAACTATTTAATTCGCTAGTAATTCAGAGAACGAAACCACAGTAATTATAATCTACCATCCTTCATAAATTTCCATGGAGATCCAAATAAAAATTGAATATTGATCATATCTATAATTGTTTAGGATTGACTGTTAAAGTGAAATTAACAAGTTTTTGTAACAAAGACCTGAATGTTAAAATCTGAACGCTTTGGTCGATCTTAACGATCGACATTTCATATAGAAGCGCATCACTAAAATGACCAACGTTGTAAATATCAACTCTGTAACTTTACTTGTTTAAAAGATATAGTAAATTTAAATTATCAGTATTTTCAGTTAAGTATCAGATCATCATTTTCTCCACACAAAACACACTGAACTATGAGAGCATGACATCTCATTAAATCATTAGGTAATAGAATATTTTTTGTAAAGTTTAGTGTATAATAGTTACTTTTGTTCTTTATTTATTTATCAGAAAGCACATTGGTGCAAGGCTACTGGCCGTGACATTCAAAGTTAAGAAGGAAATTGTATTGATTTTATGTAAAAGAATTTAACGTTTATTATGTAATGGATTTATTGTTACTTTATTTAGAACGTGAAAGTGATCAAGCTTTGATCATAGAATGAAGGCTTTCACGGCAGGTGTTGTCATTACTTATCACTTCCGGGCTGAGATGCCGTAGTCAATACATAAAACTCTCCCCTGACGTTTCGCCTTCGACTGCGGAAGGCATCCTCCGAGGACAGACGGCGAACTGTAGTTCGTGTAACCATAAATTATCTAAAGACTTAGTACGTCTCCACAATGGAAAACAAGTAGTAAAGAATGTAAATTGTTACTATGAGAACTCACAAATATCAATGCAATTAACAAAGAACAGTTTTTTGTATAATCTTTGTGTAACATAGGCCACGAAGATCAGACACAATGCTTCGATTGAGCTCCCTCCTGTTTTTGTGTCGTCTAGCTGTATGTCGCCATTGTAGCACTGTCTGATAATTAATGTAAATATTTTTCTGTATTTTAGCAAAATATAACCTAAATTGTTATTAGAAAGTGTATATTATTGACTTAGTTGTCACCTCTCATGGTCGCAACCATTAATTATCATTAACAGTATTGATTAAAAACAGTCTTGGTTGCATTTTTTTTTCAACTACTCGTTTCGCCTTATTTAGGCATCTTCAGGTTATCTTTTCTAGAAGGACGCGAGAGGCACCAAGATCTGCATAACGCCTTCCCGTTCACAGGAGCGAGTAATAGTGAGTTGGAGGCTCAGGTAGTAAGCATAAGGCGCCACAGCGTCGTCTAAAATAAGGCGAAACGCGTCGTTGAAAAATAAAATAAAAAAATATTGCAACCAAGACCGTTTTTAACCAATAGTGTTGAGCACTGGCTTGCTGTTATGCCACATATGAACTGGAAGAACTATCATTAACTAAGTTTTTTCAGGAATTCGAGTTGTGGGGAGCTCTTCTTCTCTAAGAGTATTTGGGCGGCCATTACGCTGACGATCTATTATAATTAATAATTCATGTTATAATATTAAATGTAAATGCGAGAGAAATGGCTCTGAGCACTATGCGACTTAACGTCTGAGGTCATCAGTCGCCCAGAACTTAGAACTACTTAAACCTAACTAACCTAAGGACATCACACACATCCATGCTCGAGGCAGGATGCGAACCTGCAACCGTAGCGGTCGCACTGTTCCAGACTGTAGCGCCTAGAACCGCTCGGCCACCCTAATGCGAGAGACTTCTCAATTTTGATCTTTCATTAATTTCCAAGTTAAAGAGAGTAGTGATAGATTTCATTCACTAAAATTCACAGCACTGAATGAGTTCAGTACGTTTCATTTTGGCCGCTTAATTGCAGATGAGATTTTCTCCAGTTTTGCCTTGCAAATAATGAACAAGAAATATTGAAAATCATTCCATTCGATAATCCCCGTTATATCTCAGTTAATATTTGTGAAATTTGGTACAATAATAGCCAGTAGCCCCAGTGAACCATATTAATAATTACTGTTTGCTTAAGAATAAGCATATTTTCATTTCTAAATAGCAGCGCTCACGCAAATTCTTTATTAGAAGGCTGTGAGTAGCGCTTTGTGTTTAAAATATTATATCGTACGTACTTCGGGGCAGCCGATGTCCTTACGAGTGTTATCGAGGTATAAGTTAATTAAAAGTCTCATGCTAGCCCACGAGATTTAAAGACGCCCCAGCCAATAAATCATAAATAATAATATATACAATACATAATACAATTACTGTAAACATATTATACCGTGACAGAGAGGAATTCGTGGCAGTCCGCATCTATTGCAGTTTGAAGATTCATAAGTTAAAAAAATGAATTAAAAATACATAACCACTCCACGTAAGCTGCTAGAACCCTTGATTAGCTTTTATTCCTGGAAAATAAAGTCTAATTCCTACAAATTAGAAAGTAGATAAGCAGAATGCAGAGTGTAAAAAAGTACGTGTACTAAACTGTATGGTGTTTAGAAGAGATAAAAAGAAACAAACGTTTGTGTGAGAAAAATGTGATTTGTGCACATCTTCCCCGCTAGGGTCGATGAAGGTGCTGACGTTAGTGACGTTGAGAGGCGCCTTTTGGTTAATATTGTTTTCTAAAAGTTGCTAAATGGTTCAAATGGCTCTGAGTACTATGGGGCTTAACTTCTGAGGTCATCAGTCCCCTAGAACTTAGAACTACTTAAACCTAACTAACCTAAGGACATCGCAAACATCCATGTCCGAGGCAGGATTCGAACCTGCGACCGTAGCGGTCGCGCGGTTCCAGACTGTAGCGCCTAGAACCGCTCGGTTAGAAGTTGCTAAAATGTAGTCCGTTTACAGTAATGTGTTACTGGCGTCAGCGTGCTAATGATTGTCTAATATACGCAAAACAACCGGATGTTTCATCAATAATGTCTGCAGCTTCAGCTAAACGGTCAACTAGTTCTTCTGGAGTATCGGTCACTGTTTCATACTCCAAATGCGCCATCTTGCAACATAACTGATAATATACATTCCTGGAAATTGAAATAAGAACACCGTGAATTCATTGTCCCAGGAAGGGGAAACTTTATTGACACATTCCTGGGGTCAGATACATCACATGATCACACTGACAGAACCACAGGCACATTAACACAGGCAACAGAGCATGCACAATGTCGGCACTAGTACAGTGTATATCCACCTTTCGCAGCAATGCAGGCTGCTATTCTCCCATGGAGACGATCGTAGAGATGCTGGATGTAGTCCTGTGGAACGGCTAGCCATGCCATTTCCACCTGGCGCCTCAGTTGGACCAGCGTTCGTGCTGGACGCGCAGACCGCGTGAGACGACGCTTCATCCAGTCCCAAACATGCTCAATGGGGGACAGATCCGGAGATCTCGCTGGCCAGGGTAGTTGACTTACACCTTCTAGAGCACGTTGGGTGGCACGGGATACATGCGGACGTGCATTGTCCTGTTGGAACAGCAAGTTCCCTTGCCGGTCTAGGAATGGTAGAACGATGGGTTCGATGACGGTTTGGATGTACCGTGCACTATTCAGTGTCCCCTCGACAATCACCAGAGGTGTACGGCCAGTGTAGGAGATCGCTCCCCACACCATGATGCCGGGTGTTGGCCCTGGGTGCCTCGGTCGTATGCAGTCCTGATTGCGGCGCTCACCTGCACGGCGCCAAACACGCATACGACCATCATTGGCACCAAGGCAGAAGCGACTCTCATCGCTGGAGACGAAACGTCTCCATTCGTCCCTCCATTCACGCCTGACGCGACACCACTGGAGGCGGGCTGCACGATGTTGGGGCGTGAGCGGAAGACGGCCTAATGGTGTGCTGGACCGTAGCCCAGCTTCATGGAGACGGTTGCGAATGGTCCTCGCCGATACCCCAGGAGCAACAGTGTCCCTAATTTGCTGGGAAGTGGCGGTGCGGTCCTCTACGGCACTGCGTAGGATCCTACGGTCTTGGCGTGCATTCGTGCGTCGCTGCGGTCCGGTCCCAGGTCGACGGGCACGTGCACCTTCCGCCGACCACTGGCGACAACATCGATGTACTGTGGAGACCTCACGCCCCACGTGTTGAGCAATTCGGCGGTACGTCCACCCGGCCTCCCGCATGCCCACTATACGCCCTCGCTCAAAGTCCGTCAACTGCACATACGGTTCACGTCCACACTGTCGCGGCATGCTACCAGTGTTAAAGACTTCGATGGAGCTCCGTATGCCACGGCAAACTGGCTGACACTGACGGCGGCGGTGCACAAATGCTGCGCAGCTAGCGCCATTCGACGGCCAACACCGCGGTTCCTGGTGTGTCCGCTGTGCCGTGCGTGTGATCATTGCTTGTACAGCCCTCTCGCAATGTCCGGAGCAAGTATGGTGGGTCTGACACACCGGTGTCAATGTGTTCTTTTTTCCATTTCCAGGAGTGTATGAATGAGGCTGCACTTATGGCTTCTTGTTGATTCCACAGAATAATTATTCGATAAACTCTTAGCTCTCAAGCCCCCTTGTGCATAGGCCCTCCGCATGCATGGTTGGATTTTTGAGTTTTGACTGCCTGCAGTATGGGGGCGAATCAATTAATCCTAAAACAGTTCAGCAACAATGTTCAGATAAATGCAGGCAGGTATTTACAATGAATACACGGTAATGTTCACAACTCATAGCGTTTTTAAACTGCAAGAAACCCAGTTTATTATTTCGTAACATGTATCACAAGTGAACAACTGTGTGTGCTGGTAATGTTCACGACAATCTGTCAGGGCCATATCTTCTGCACGACGCTCTCGGTGGAGTAAATTACTGTCTCTTTCTCCATGCAGCAGAACCGAAAATGTTGTAAAAGTCCCCTTAGCAATCAGGTGACGATTATGGTTCCTACGTGAGGGAGCCTCATCACACTTCCCCGTTGGATTTGGAGAACTTTTGGACAATGTTCTCCCATTTATCTGATGTAATTACGTTTTCCTGGAGACATACTGAGTCTCAACTTTATCTTGGGTAAGGATAGAAGCTAAAGTAAGGAATTAGAATTTGTGCCAAGGCCGGGACTAGAAGCCTGCGTCACCTGTGCACTAGGCATGTGTGTTATCCCTACACTACCGTGGTAGTATGGCTAACACTGCTGCTCTGACTACCCTTGTCCCGTGTCCTCCCTAACACAAACTTCAATTCACACGTCAGTCCATCTTGATTTTACCGCTCTTAAATCGTCAGTACTGCCGAGGCACTCGGATACTGGAATAGCACCCCAGCCTTTTGCAAAACGGGCATCAAATTAATTGATATCTGAGCAAGGTCTTAATGAAATGGAAAAGTACCTCATGTTCGCATAAAATTCTGAAAAAAAATCAATGTTCCTTTCATAGAAGTTTAAACTTAAGGATCTACTCTTGTGAACACAAAATTTCGAATGCATATCACTCACAAAAAAGGGGAAAAAAGAGGAGTGATTTAGGGTTCTGACTAGTTCGCTCAACGCAAAATATACAAAGTCCTTAAGCCGAAAATGTTTCACAGTATTCACTAGCGACAAACACGAATATCACAAGTCTATGATGCGAAATATTCCAAATCCTCAAGCAGAAAATATTCTAGAGTCCTATTAGGTTTTGGGATTACATTCTGACCATGTTGACTTCTTGCCATAATATTTTGGCTGGAAACCGTCCAGCCACCTTCAGGTTAATGTCCGTCCAGTGACGGACACTCACTGATGTGGGCTGGACTGTTGCTAGCCGAAATATTGTGGCAAGAATTCACCAGGATCCGACTGCAATCCCGAAACCTCATAGAATATTCAGTACGTCGGGCAAACTTCAAGAATCTTAGTTAAGAGTTCTTGCTAGTGACATATGCAAGTTTCAGAGGTCACAAGTGCCGGCCGCTGTCGTCTCGCGGTTAAGGCGCTCAGTCAGGAACCGCGTGACTGCTACGGTCGCAGGTTCGAATCCTGCCTCGGGCATGGATGTGTGTGATGTCCTTAGGTTAGTTAAGTTTACGTAGTTCTAAGTTCTAGGGGACTGATGACCAAAGATGTTAAGTCCTATAGTGCTCAGAGCCATTTGAACCTTTTGAACCACAGGTCACAAGTCAACACTCAGAATGCTTTCAACACTTTCGAGAGGCGACCTAACGTTGCTCATACGTACATCTTGTTCCAAATTTTGTACCCGATTGCTGAATGTATGTAAAGTATCCCGCCCCAAGAAGGCTGCCGCTGTTTGAACTCTCACCGTAATGTGAGTCAAGCACACATATTTTCGGCTTCTGTAACAAATAAAATTAATGTCATGCACATGCATCATATACTGAAGAGTCTACGAAACTGGTACACCTGCCTAATGTCGTGTAGGGACCCAGCGAGCACCCAGAATTGCCGCTACACGACGTGGCAACGACTCGACTAATGTCTGAAGTAGTGCTGGAGGGAACTGACACCATGAATCCTGAAGGTCTGTCCATAAATCCGTAATTCTGCGAGGGGTGATCTCTTCTGAACATCACGTTGCAAAGCATCCCAGATATGTTCAATTATGTTTATGTCTGGGGAGTTTGGTGCCCAGCGGAAATGATTAAACTCAGGAGAGTGTTTCTGGAGTCACTGTGTAGCAATTCGGGATGTGTGAGGTGTCGCATTGTCCGGGGTTCGTCGGAATGTACAACGAACATGAATGGACGCAGGTGATCAGACAGGATTCTTACATATGTGTCACCTGTCAAGGTAATATCTAGACGTATCATGAGTCCCATATTACTCCAACTCCGCACATCCCACGCCATTACAGAGTCTCCACCAGCTTCAACAGTTCCCTGCTAACACGTAGGGTCCATGAATTCATGAGGTTATCTCCATACCCGTACATGTCTATCCGCGTGATACAATTTGAAACGAGACACGACGGACCAGGCAACGTGTTTCCAGTCATCAACAGTCCAATGTCGGTGTTGACGGGGCCAGACGAGGGGTAAAGCTTTGTGTCGTGCGGTCATCAAGGGTACACGAGTGACACGACTGGCCTTCGATGATGTTTCGGTGGATGGTTCGTACGCTGACACTTGTTGGTGGCCCAGCATAGAAATCTGCAGCAATTTGCGGAAGGATTGTAATTTTGTCACGTTGAACGATTCTATTCAGGCGTTGTTGGTCCCGTTCTTGCAGGATCGTTTTCCGGCCGCAGCGATGTCGGAGATTTCGTGTTTCACCTGATTCCTGAGGTTCATAGCACACTCTTGAAATGGTCGTGCGGGAAAATCCCCATTTCATCGCTACCTCGGAAATGCTGCGTGTCATCGCTCGTGAGCCATTCAAACTCACTTAAATCTTGATAACCTATCATTGTAGCAGCAGTAACTGATCTAAAAACTGCGCCAGACACTTGTTGTCTTACATAAGCGTTGCCGACCGCAGTGCTGTATTCTGCCTGTTCAGACATATCTGTACTTGAATACGCATACCTATACTAGTTTCTTTTGCGCTTCAGTGTATATCAGTTAATACGTAGTTTCTCTCAGTTTTCTAGTGCTGTTCACAGTTTTCCATAACTCGGTTAGTTTGTTTATAAATAATGATTCTATTCAGGTAAGCCTGTAAACATAAACAGGGATTTTCTTCACAACATAAAAGCACTCCGTGTTCAGGCCACAAGTGGCCCATCGAGACTATCCGACCGCCGTGTCATCCTCATCTGAGGATGCGGATAGGAGGGGCGTGTGGTCAGCACACTGCTTGCCCTGCCGTTACGATGGTTTTCTTTGACCGGAGCCGCTACTATTCGGTCGAGTAGCTCCTCAATTTACATCACGAGGCTGAGTGCACCCCGAGAAATGGCAACAGCTCATATCGGCCCCTATGGTCACTCATCCAGATGTTGCAAGCCAGATTCCAGCGTCACGTGTTTCATACAAAGCAGTCAAACCACTGTGGGCGTTGACCTGAAGTAAGTCCAAAGTCAAACTTTTCAAGGACCCTTAACAGGGAAACGATGCACCTGTGATATTTATCACATAACAAAGGTTTTCTTTTATTTTTTCTAATAATTCTATGAATCTGTGTACAAAGCTTTTTTACACTCTGTGTACTATTTCTGGCTGATATCAGACTGCATAATGACAACGTTTTAGGTTACCTCATTTAACGGTCTTAAACAGAGTAGTTTACGGATAAAAACGGTAGCATTTGCTAGGTTTTTTGATATAAACCATAGCGTTTACGTAGCGGGAGTAGGGTGTTGCTTATGAGTGGAATTCACGGCGTCCAGTAGAGTACAAGCTCATGGCAGGCGCAGCTGCAACTAGTGGCTTTGCGAGCCATTTATTGCCGAGGCGAAGCAGCGAGGTCGGGTTTACGGCCCCAGGACTTGTTGCTGAGTGATTTCCATCACAAACCGCAGGCAGCCTTCGATCCTGTGCAACTGTGAGAATACAGCAAGAGAAGGAAAGCTAACCGACGATATGGCACGTGAACACTGAGTGCGCATGACAGCTGCTTATACGTAGTCGAAGCATTTTCTCATAGACACTCGAGAGTGGTAGAATTTGATTAATGCCATGGCTCAACCCAATATGTGCGTTTGTAACATGACTGTACTTAGACGCAGATTTTTTGGGGACTGGTTGAGAGGAAGCACTTTGTGCCCACTTAGGCAGTGCAGATTTACACCACATCTACATCTACATCTACATCCATACTCCGCAAGCCACCTGACGGGTTGTGGAGGAGGGTACCTTGAGTACCTCTATCGGTTCTCCCTTCTATTCCAGTCTCGTATTGTTCCTGGAAAGAAAGATTGTCGGTATGCCTCTGTGTGGGCTCTAATCTCTCTGATTTTATCCTCATGATCTCTTCGCGAGATATACGTAGGAGGGAGCAATATACTGCTTGACTCCTCGGTGAAGGTATGTTCTCGAAACTTCAACAAATCCCGTAGCGAGCTACTGAGCGTCTCTCCTGCAAAGTCTTCATTGGAGTTTATCTGTCACCTCCGTAACGCTTTCGCTATTACGAAATGATCCTGTAACGAAGCGCGCTGCTCTCCGTTGGATCTTCTCTATCTCTTCTATCAACCCTATCTGGTACGGATCCCAAACTGGTGAGCAATATTCAGGCAGTGGACGAACAAGTGTACTGTAACCTACTTTCTTTGTTTTCGGATTGCATTTCCTTAGGATTCTTCCAATGAATCTCAGTCTGGCATTTGCTAAACCGACGATCAACTTTATATGATCTTTTCATTTTAAATCACTCTTATACCTACTCTCAGATAATTTATGGAATTAACTGCTTTCAGTTGCTGACCTGCCATATTGTAGGTAAATGATAAAGGATCTTTCTTTCTGTGTATTCGCAGCAGATTACACTTGTCTACATTGAGATTCAATTGCCATTCCATGCACATCCTCCTGCATTTCAGTTCAATTTTCCATTGTTACAACCTCTCGATATACCACAGCATCATCCGCAAAAAGCCTCAGTGAACTTCCGATGTCATCCACAAGGTAATTTATGTCTATTGTGAATAGCAACGGTCCTACGACACCCTCCTGCGGCACATCTGAAATCACTCTTACTTCGGAAGACTTCTCTCCATTGAGAATGACATGCTGCGTTCTGTTACCTAGGAACTCTTCAATCCCGCAATTGGTCTGATAGTCCACATACTCTTACTTTGTTCATTAAACGACATATCCCCTGCCCCTACTCTCATGAGTATAAAATGAAAGAAAGATGGAAAAAGAAGGTCACTGAGAGTTCCGTGCTTCGCATATCGGGTGTTTCAGGAAAGTTGTACTTCTCCGTAGCATATAAAGTATTAAGTAATAAGAACTGAGATTTGTCACGACACGACCTATCGCGTCAGACTTGCGTGAGTGCCTATCTCTGGACAGAGGGCGTCCGTGGGGGCCTCTGCGAGGTCTCTGGCGAGCTCGCTCTCTCGAAAAGATTCCGCCAAGGAGGTATGTGGTGCCTAGCTGGAGCGCTCGTGGGGCAAGCGGAGAGCTCTGGAGTTGACGACTGTGATTTCGAAGACGGGCGTGTGGGCCACGTTCCGCCGTATGAATATATGAAAATGGTATCTTTTCTTTCGGACATGTCCGAAAGAACGGATACCATATTCATTCAGTTAAGGCTAACAGGCTATTGACCTTCTTCTGTGCGGATGCACACTCATTGCCAGAACTCTCACGAGACTCGGTAAGATTGTGGTAGAGTAATGGTGGTGACGCGTACGTGGAGAACTTGTTTGGGCAGCAATCGCCGACATAGTGTAGCTGAGGCAGAATAAGGGGAACCAGCCCTCATTCGCCGAGGCATATGGAAAACCTCCTAGAAACCAACCACAGACTGGTCGGCTCCTTCCCGCTCCGGAAAACCGTGCGTTAGACCGCTTCGCTAATCGGGCGGGCCAAAAAATTGTATTACCTCGTTGTGGCTCTCTGTTGTATTTCCTTGTCCTAGCAAGTTTTTTATTCGTCCTTCTTATATTGTAGAACTGAGTGGTATTGAAGGATGATATGCAGCTTATTCCTAAAGTTAATCCCTGGAGGGTGAGATTCAGTTATTTGTCGCCACACTACACTGCACGTATTAGTTTTATTATGTTTGTAATAATAAGCTTGTACGTGTTTTAGAATCATTTAGTTTGGGCTACTCGAGCGTGTTCTTGTGGAGTATCACCGGTTCTGCCGCCCAGTGCGGACAACTCGCAGTGCCAGAGGGCGGCACAGAATATTTTGGAGAAGTTCCTCCATCAAATTTTCTTGTTACACTTCGTCTTTCCTTAAAACATTCTCTAAACTTATTTGAATATCACTGGATGTGTCCTGTTAAGGTTCAGTAGGGTTTTACGATGAGTTTGTGTACATACACTGCTAAAAGCTTTTGAGTGATTTGAGTTTATTTAAAGCTTAAACCGTTAAAATTATATAATTTTACTCTAAAATGCTCATTTATGTAAAGAATATTTGATAAATTTCATCATACCTAAATCTTTGTGCTGTAGTACTGTTTAGAAGTTGGTAACTATACCGTTTAGTTTTGGATGCCGTCTTTTTAAGTTTGCTGATTTATGTGGATTCTTGTAATCTTAATTAATTGTAATTCAAATGAGCATTAACGAATGATGTTCACTCCTTTTTCCAGGCAAACCTTGTCCTTCTTAGTTTACAAGTATTGAGGGGTTTCAAAAATATTAACGTAGGTTAAACTTAAACGTTATTGTTGGATGTAAGGTCCGCCAGTTACGTAAAACACTGTTTCTTCAAAGTTCCCAAACACTTTTCGGCACCTCTGTGCCATATCAGTTGCTTTCTGTTTTATATAACCTGTGATGTGAACATTTTTCCTAAATGCTTACAAAATTACGGAAATATTTAGTTCAAACAACTATTTGTTTCTGTTAGTTAATACGTTTACATTCTATTTGTATGGTTTTGCAGGATCACTTGCGTATTATTTCGTGCTGGTAGCTTGTCATCTGCAACCAAAGTGTAAGTGTAAGAAAGAAAAATGTGGTATCCCAGTGCTCCTACAGATAGTAACTGTTTTCTTGCTAAAGTATGCAAAAAATAGACGCTCCCCAAACACAGAATAATATAACGAAATAAACATTTTATCCACAGCGATGATTAAAGCCAGTGTTGTCCTGCTAGAAAGTTTTGTGGAGTAACAATAATCAAGTCGAATCTTTTGTATAATAACATAATAGGTTTCATGAACGCCAACGTAGCGACTGTAAAGAGCATTAAGTGGTTTATTTCATTTCAAAACGATATAGAAATATGTAAAGTAATTGTTTAAAGTAAAATTTGATTTTGAGAAAACTTGAATATTTACTAATGTAAATGATTTTATAAGTATTGTCTTTTGTTGTAAGACGTTAAAATTTGTAATTTTGTACGAAAAATATTATTTTTGAAGATAAAAGGAAATTTTGTAAATCAATTTTATTATTCGTTATCAAGTCCAAGCCACTGAAAGCCGATGTAACATCGAAAAAATTGTAATGTATTTTCGATATTTCGTTCATTTGGAAAAATTGTAAAAACGAGCAATTTTCATTAAAAATCCGATGGGCATTCAGAAGGACTTGGGCAATCCCAGCAGCACAATTCCACACCCCACACGTCCAGAATTGCTACAGAGTGGCACACAGGGACACTCTCCTGAGTTTAAACACTTCCGCTGGCCACCGAACTCCCCAGACATGAACATTATTGAGCATATATGGGATGGATTGCAACCTGCTGTTTAGAATAGATATCCACCCCCTCGTACTCTAACGGATTTATGGACAGCACTACTTCAGACATTAGTCGAGTCCATACCACGTCATATTGCGGCACTTCTGGGTGCTCGCGGAGGCTCTACACGATATTAGATAGGTGTAACAGTTTCTTTGGCCCTTCAGTGTAGTATATCTACCAGGTTTCACTGCCTTAAGATAATTACAGTCTACACTGTCTCTCTGTGAGTAGCTGCACTTTAATTACAACCACGCAGTATAACAGGCGACATGAAGCTAAAAAACACATTGTGTTTTCTGCTGCAGGGACACCATTGCAAGAACAGCACTCGTAAATAAAACTACCGCTTAAAAGAGCAGGGAAAAAAGGAATCAGATGTCAGAGCAAATGTAGAGGTGTATCCGTAGATATTTGAGTTAACCTAGCGTTTACAAAAAATCAGCTGTGTGTGGCATAATTCCTTATAAATATTTTTTATAGACATGAAAAGACTTTACACTCATCCTGCATAATCTCAGTTGATAATTTCTTTTCCTTACTCCCAGTTCATAAAGATTTCGCTGGACAGAGAATGAATACTACAGCAAAGCAAATAAAAAATAATAAACATAATGTTCCCGTGGAAGACACTAAAAAATGAAAATGTCGTTTCTTCCGTTGTCTAGGGAGATATTTGCTTACAAGAAATCGGCTGATGATTCAAGTAGCATTACACACCAGATACTTCATACCTAAGATGACTTCATCGTTGAGTTTAAATGGATAAGAACTTTGATTTGTTCACATGTGTACGCTGGGTGATATTACACCATGTGAAGATAATACAATGCCCCTTAACATGGTGACATAGTGAAGCAACCCGGCCACTGATGCCTCCGTGGGACGTACCGTGATTCACAGATCAGTGTCCAGTGCGGGAGATGCCACAACGTGGCAAGGCTGTTAGGTTCGTGTTTTCAGCACAAATAGTCACGGAAACTACGTTTCTTTGCTTTCAGACACCGTAACGGAAGAGCAAGAGAAGAATGATACGTTGGTTCACTAACATATATAGGATGGATACAAAGAAAGCTATAGGAAAACGAGCTGACGGGTTTAAATAGCAGAAAACTGCCATGCAGATCCAAAAAAAGGTTCACAGTTTTCAGGAACGATTAACACAGAAGCAAGATTCACTGTCCAAGAAAAAAGGCAGAATCAACACGGTGTGAAACTACGATACTACTGACAGCTCAACAAGTGGACAACATGATAATAAGTTGGCATATCCAAAAGATGAAGATGAAGAAGAAGAAGAAAAGAAAGAAGAAAAGTATCGAGACTTTCATTTGCAAATTTAACGTCGCATTCAAAAGAAAATTTCCAGCATGTCTTAAGCTTTAAGAGTGCAACCATTAGCCATTTATATCCTATGTTACCGAGACTTGAACATTAAGTACGCAAAATATCCAAAGTAGCAGTAAGAAGGGGGTAGGTAAGAGAGAATGCGAGAGAGAGTGGTGGTTTGGAATAGAGAAAGCTGAAATGATGGAAGACGGAGCTTGTTTTGAATTGGTCCACATGATTTCTATGTTATTAGAGGATATGTTGTTGGGTCCCTCCCGCAAATTAACTACACAGTACCCAAATCGTACATGGATTCATGGTATTAGGTAGTAAGAAGGAAATACCTGGTGCGTAAAAGGAGATATCCAGAGGAAACCTTAACACACCAATGTGCATCATACATTCTACATTCATTTACCCTTACTATGCCTCGCATTTTACGCTTATTATCCAGTCGTTGAGTAATCTGTTTGGTTTCAGTAAGTAATACTATGACTTATACAAAAACACGTCCACTAAATTGGTCCTGACAAAGTCGAGCGCAGAACAGAACAAAGCAGGAGCGTGTCACGAAACGAAAAGAACAGTCGTGCTATCGGTAATTCGTCGCAAAGTGTGCTGGCGTGTTCCCGGTATTCTGTGGTCCCTGAACGCCGGGAGATGCATGATAGGTCAGGCCGACCACAGGAGTCCAGCTGTGCATGTTTCAGTAGCGCCCGACAAGCATTTAGGGTCTCCATCTGACATGGCAGGCGACGCAGTGGGAAAAGGCCTTTTGGACATCAATAACGCACAAGGGCTTCCTCGTGCGAAACTGGCACAGTATACGCGTTTGTCAAGTAAACATTCCGAAAGACGGGAGCGTTACGGTTTAACGTCCCGTCGTCGACTTGGTCATTTGAGACGGACTGCAAGGTCGTTTCAGATGCGTAAACCCCATCTGTTCTCTCTCACCTTGGGGTGGACAACAAGATACAGTATCAAATACATCAAAAACTTACTCGGGGGAAGTGTCACGGTGCGCTGGGCTAGTTTACATACATATTAAATTTTTCATTACACATTTATTTTGAAATATCCAAGTGGCATTAACGTGCAAACCATTTTGCTTAACAAATTTTTGCTCTGTTAATATCACAACTCAATCGCTTAACTGGTAAACATCACTCAGAAGTATAAGCATCTGCACAATTAAAGTCAACTACCAATGATGAAATGTTATGAAAACAAATGCTCAATTAAACAGAAATGTCAGACATGTTCCGACGTTTGCAATGAACCAATATGAACAAATTGTGACCACTGCCACCTACGATGTACTGCTAAAGTCGTTGATCAAACCCTCAATAGCACTCATGCTCCTTGCTCTCATTGGATGACTAATCTATCTCTAATAAGGGTAAAGTAGGTTAACAGTCAGGTGGAAGTCTTGCAAGGAGCTATTATCAGTCTACACAGTTGACTTTTCCTGTATGCATTAAATCATTCAGCTTAACCGCTAAATCCCAGTTAACATGATCGCTTAAAAACTACAAAAGGAAGCACCTCCACTTAAAACTACCCTGACGAGTTTTTTCTTTCTTAAGTTTATTAAATAACCAGTGCGCTCACACATACACAGCCCACAATTTGGTTAAGAGCAAATCCATTCGGTAAACCTGGGAGGGCGTAATAGCAGTCCACTCAAAATATGCAATGCAAAATAACAACTATGCACAAATCACTAGTGTGGCTTAAATTATGTCCGATAAGGGAAACCAAAAAGCACCGAATAACAGGTTGCTGAGCACACCAAGTATCCAATACGTCCCATTATTGATAGTAAGGGTACAAAAAACTTCCAACGACTGCAGTCAACATTTTTTATTCGGAATACAGTACAAGACCCTGAGCTCATTTAAGGAAGGAAGAGCACAATAACAGTAACAATACTGTGTACCTCGGAAGCCGCAGAATACTCTAAACGCCCCACATTCCATAAGACTACAACCACAATAGGCCTCCACAGTATCTTGCTCCGGTTCTGAATCCAATAAAACATCCATTCAATGTAATGCTACCAAACAGTTCTTCTTCCCAAGTACCGGCCACACTCATTATGTCCAGTAGTATCGTTGGTTACTGCCGTACGGAGTTTCAGTTGTCGCCATCAAAACAAGGTTGCATTGCGGCCTGCAGCATAACTGTCTCTTTTCACAAACCCATGACTACTGTCTCCACTTCACAGTATGCCGGACAAGCCCCGCGAAATGCACATACCCCACAAGGACCTTGTACGCGCACCGCCCCAGGATACCACCTGCGCATACATCCAACTCTCGACAGATGGCGCGATACGCACTGCCCTATAACCGTAGCAACAGCATCAGATTTGAAATGTGAAGCCGACCGCAGCAAGCGATTTGGGGAAACAATGGAAAACCTAAATCTCGAGCTCTGAACCACTGCCCTCTCGAATACGATTCCAGTGTCTCAATCACGCCACTACCACGCTCGGTCAAAGCCTTCAGAGATAATTAGGGAACGTGTTTCAATGATTATGCTCCCGTATCCGACCCCTTTTGACTCTTAAGGAAATAGTAATAACTTTTATGAAAGTCTTCAGGTTTTCGTGGTCGATGTCATTGAAGGTAGAACCTTCTAGGTCTTTATGCCGCCCGATATTCCTCTTCAATTTCTCCTTCACGATCGACGTATCGGCAACTCTGATACCATCTTCTTCAAGATCTTCTAGTACTCACGACTGGCTGAATATCTTGACCGAGATCATAATTCGCTATAGCGTGACGGTGGCGGGATACATGTCCATGCTCGTAATTTGGTGGGCATATTTGAGGAGAGCTCCGTGTGCCGTTCTTCTTTACAAGATCTTGCGTCAAAAGTATTACGTTGTTTTTTCAGACCTCTCTGCAAGGTCTTGCGTGGTATTCGTAAATAATACTAGGCTTTCCTCGAAAGGAATAAGGATATACTGATAGATACATCTACTCAATCAGTCGTCTATTCTAATCGTTCCATTTCAAGCTTATAAAAGGGAGTAACGTGCAATTGCACTGCTTTATGAAGGTTTCTATGTTGTCTTGCTACAGTGAAAGGAACCAGTTCCGAAAACTGCAGACTTTTTCACAGTGTATTTCACTTTTTCACAGTCGTTAGCATTGCCTGATTGAGCGACAGGACACACTCTGCATCGTATTCAGTATTAATGCCGTCCAAATCTCCTTCAGACCATAATATTTGATTTTTGGATGAATTCTCCACGTTAGACCAGATGAATCCCATGGAATTTGCTTAAGCAATCCAATGGACATTTTTCTCCCCTATCCCTATCCAGTTCAAAGTAAATATTAGCCACTGATTACCACAATGTCAGTGAAAAATGAAACTGTATCTGTGCCACCCGACTAACCGGGTCACCTATGTTACACCTCAAGTAAGAACATAGAACACTGACTTAATTACTTTCAGGGGCAACCTTCGGAAGGACTTCTTATATGATATGTAAGGACAAGGGAAATACAGCATGGTTTTCAGTTAGCTGCTATTCGCTACTCTTCGAAGTGGAAGCACACCAGAAACTCTAACAATGATTCAGATTTTTCTCTAACACAATACATCGGCAACAAATTTGCTTATGACTGATAATCTGACTTAATCCGTTATAAATGGGCATTGAAAGCCTGCGACTGTTAAAACAATAGGTTAGTTTATAAATAAATCTTCTGATACCAATCACAATGTTCATTATTTACTTTTCACACGAGGAGTTTCGGGAAATGATTCCCATTTTCGAGCGTTTTTTTTTTTGTGTGTGTACGCTATTTCTGTGTGATGTCGATGTGTGAGAGTTTGCTTCATTTCGTTGACTTCACTGAAAAATATAAGAAACCCGCAATTTTTTAGTTGGTTATCGATCTTTTTGTGAAGTTAGTGGCGAAATTTATAAGACTTTGTACTTAGTTTTCTTACGGTCCAATTGTGCAGTCTCACACACATTAAACATCACACTCAACTTGCTGTACACTTTAAACATCGAAAATATCTTACATAAACAAAAATGTTACAAAGATGTTCTTACAAGTAGTCCACAGAGATAACATTATATATCTTCCACAGAGCATGATATGCTTTCGTACAGAGGTTATTTATCTTAATAATTTGCACCATAATTTACTTAGATCAATTTTACAATTGTGATTATTTCTGTGTGTTACTATTTCTATATAAGTACACTACCGAAACATCTGAAGAAATTCGCTGATTCACTTTCAAGTTCACAATGACCGACACCACAATCCCTGAAACCTCATGTCACCCAAATATCCATAAACGAGCAGCATACAGGTCAATGCTACATAGAGCAACTAAAATACCATTGAACCAAGGAAACATGCGACAAGAAATAAAAATAGTGAAAAAATGTATCATCCCATACATTGGCAATGTCTTACAGAAGATTGCAAATATTTTTCAAAAATCATGAAGTAAAAATTGGGTTTTCTACATCTAATAAACTACAGCAAAAACTAATACATAATATAAAGTGTAAACATGATCCATATTCAGACTGTGGAATATAAAAGGTAACAAGCCAAGAATGCTCCATGTTCTATCTACGACAAACAGACCAAGATTTCAACGCCAAGTACGAGGTGCATTCAAGTTCTAAGGCCTCCGATTTTTTTCTCCGGACTGGAAAGAGATACAAACATGCGCATTGTTTTAAAATGAGGCCGCGTTCATTGTCAATACGTCCCAGACATGGCAGCACCGTACGGCAGATGGAATTTTACCCTCAGCGGCGAGAATGATAAATGTTTTAAATACTTAAAATGGCGACGTTTTCCTTACTTGAACAGCGTGCAATCATTCGTTTTCTGAATTTGCGTGGTGTGAAACGAATTGAAATTCATTGACAGTTGAAGGTGACATGTGGTGATGGAGTTATGGATGTGTCGAAAGTGCGTTCGTGGGTGTGACAGTTTAATGAAGACAGAACATCATGTGACAACAAACCGAAACAACCTCGGGCTTGCACAAGCCGGTCTGACGACATGATCGAGAAAGTGGAGAGAATTGTTTTGGGGGATCACCGAATGACTGTTGAACAGATCACCTCCAGAGTTGGCAGTTCTGTGGGTTCTGTGCACACAATCCTGCATGACGACTTGAAAATGCTAAAAGTGTCATCCAGGTAGGTGCCACGAATGCTGACGGACGACCACATGGTTGCCCGTGTGGCATGTTGACAAGCAATGTTGACGCGCAACGACAGCATGAATGGGACTTTCTTTTCGTCGGTTGTGACAATGGATGAGATGTGGATGCCATTTTTCAATCCATACACAAAGCGCCAGTCGGCTCAATGGAAGCACACAGATTCACCGCCACCAAAAAAATTTCGGGTAACCGCCAGTGCTGATTAAATGATGGTGTCCATGTTCTGGGACATCGAGGGCGTAATCCTTATCCATTGCGTTCCAAAGGGCACTACAGTAACAGGTGCATCCTACGAAAATGTTTTGAAGAACAAATTCCTTCCTGCACTGCAAGGAAAACGTCCGGGAAGGGCTGCGCGTGTGCTGTTTCACCAAGACAACGCACCCGCACATCGAGCTAACGTTACGCAACAGTTTCTTCGTGATAACAACTTTGAAGTGATTCCTCATGCTCCCTACTCACCTGACATGGCTCCTACTGACTTTTGGCTTTTTCCAACAATGAAAGACACTCTCCGTGGCCGCACATTCACCAGCCGTGCTGCTATTGCCTCAGCGATTTTCCAGTGGTCGAAACAGACTCCTAAAGAAGCCTTCGCCGCTGCCATGGAATCATGGCGTCAGCGTTTTGAAAAATGTGTACGTCTGCAGGGCAATTACGTCGAGAAGTAACGCCAGTTTCATCGATTTCGGGTGAGTAGTTAATTAGAAAAAAATCGGAGGCCTTAGAACTTGAATGCACCTCGTACACAGAGCACATGAAAGACTACATACAAAACAGACACATTACATCAGCCGTAGCAATATACATACATAATACAGGACACCCATCTAAAAAAATAGAGCAAAATGTCAAAGTACTACACTTACTAAATAAAGGACATCAGATGGATTTGCTAGAACTGGAGATATATTCACATCACAAAAAATATAAAGATTAAATATTAAACGAAAAACTTGAAAGTGAATTAGTGAATTTCTTCAGATATTTCGATAGTATACTTAAGTAGAAATAGTAACACATATAAATAAGCACAACTGTAAAATCGATGTAAGTGAATTATGATCCAAATTGTTTAGATAAATAACCTCTGTACAAAAGCATATCACACTCTGTGGAACACTTATAATGTTATCTCTGTGGACTACTTGTAAGAACATCTTTGTAACTTTCGTTTATGTAAGATATTTTCGACGTTTAAAGTGTACAGCAAGTTGTGTTTGATGTTTAGTGTGTGTGAGACTCTGCAAAAATGGACCACTAGAAAACTTTAAGTATAAATTCGTCTAAATTTCTCCACTAACTTCACAAAAAGATCTAAAATCAACTAAAAAATCGCGTGTTTCTTACATATTGCATTTAAGTCACGAAATGAAGCAGACTCTCAAACATCGACAACATCACACAGAAATGGCATAATACACACAAAAACAGCACTTGAAAATGGGAATCATTTACCGAAATTCCCGAAACACGTCTTGTGAAAAGTAAATAAAGAAAATCGTGACTAGTAGCAAAAGATTTATTTTTAAACAAACCTATTGCTTATGACTGAATGCTAGATGTGATACCATTGTCCGCAAACGAGTTCGATGTCATCAAAACTTTTGCTACTGTCTTCAAACACGTCATACAATGGGTAATGTAAGACACATGACACATCTGCTAAATAGTCACTACAAGGTGTGAGGTGTGATGTTATGATTTTCTAAATCGTAGTTGATCTTTGCAATGCTTTGCAAGTCTGTGCTATGATAAGATCCGATTAGCCGAACAAGTTCTTTCTCCACTGAAGCATTTCGTATTTTTGGGCGTCTTTTGGGACATCAGCCAGTGGGAAGCGTTGACGAGTATGAAATTATGAAGCGAGATACTTTCCAATGATTTTCCGCCATTCTGTGCCTAGATTCTGTGTCTGTTCCTGTTGTTCCATTTGGGAGAAAATCTGATCTGATTTATTCCACTTCTTTTGCTGTCTGATGTTGGTGCGGGCTGGTTCGTAGTTGAATTCGGAGTTTCCACAGTTATGAAGATTGTGGATGAGATCTTTACAATTTGAGGATGAAATTTTCACTCTGCAGCGAGGTGTACGCTGATATGAAACTTCCTGTCAGATTAAAACTGTTGCTTGGGTGACCACCAATAGAGCATTGGCCGCTAAACGAAAAAAGAAAAAAAAAAAAGAGTTCGAGTTCGAGTCTCTGTCAAGGTATATTTTAACCTACCTCTGCCACAGCATGTAATCCAGTTGTCAGTATTTCCTTCTGTAAAAGGACGTTTCTGTAAACGTTGACACTACAGTAAAGGGATTTTAATAAACCTTCCATATTGCAACTGACTGGCAGCTACTGTTCCTATAAGAAGATTTTCCTTGTCATTGTCAAATACTCAGTCTCTCATTACCACTGGTTGACACCCACTTATACTTTCTTCTCGTCTTTATTCCTCTCCCACTGGTACTGTTTCTTCACTCTTTTCCTAGCATTGTTTTGTCGCTGTCAGCTATGTTCCACTTCTATTGTCTCCCTGTCTTACTCTAGCAATGTCATTGTCACTTTCGCTCTTTCTATACCACAAGCACCGTCTACCGCCTTCGAGTATATATTACTTTTCCGTCTCCTTCTCTCATCATAAAATATTTTTGGGAAAATTTTTAAAGGTGCTGAGGAAGGTCAAACGAAGCACCTGGTTACGTACTTTTCACTAAGTCTTTTAAACAGAAGCATACTGGTCTTTTTTTGAGCTCCAATTGGAGCACTTTTCCGTCGGTTCCTTCTTTTTCCTGTTACAGCAGAGGAAAAGAACTGTTTCGGTCAGTAAAATTTTACTTATGTGAAATGGAAATAACGTAAAAATTTTACACCTCAGTTCGCATGCGTGAACAAAAAATTTTCATGTACTTCAGTACTACATCAACAAGCGGTTCCCAGACCCGTTCTGATGATAGCGGAGACGCTTTACAGATATTTCTCCGTGCTATGTCACTTTAACAAATATGTTTTCGCCTCACATAGGATTGTAAGTGAGTATTTTACGAGTGCTAGTAGGGTAACTTTAAACCCTTGTATCTCGGAGACGGATACAGATATCAAGAAAATTTCCAATGTTGTTCGAGGTCGGTTATCAGGAACATATCATTTGAATTTCATCAGTTTACTGTGCATAGTCGTCTTGGGATCCGCGCCTCAATTTTTGTACCCAAAAACAAGATTTCGGATGTTCTCAGGAACTGCTCTTGAAGTAAATGGTGACTCCAAAAGCCCCATAAGGGCTTCATTTGCCTCAGGTGGAGGAATCGTGTAACATTCAAACTTAGACACTGTACTGTAGGATAGTTGCATTACGACGATCCCCCGTTGGTACCCTAAACCAAGGCCTATCCAAAACGCTTGACCCTACCTTTCTATCACTAATAGAAACCGAGTTATTAGCCACTTACACATCCCGCTTTTGTGTGGAGCGTTTTGGAACATATTAGGTCGTGCATGCTGTCGCATGAGTACCGATTAGAACTGGAAACTCCTTGGTCTGTGCCCTGCTGACCTCAAGAGCGTAGTTATTAAAGCTTGGTGACTGAAATTCTCAGCAATGCTGCTGTTGCTCTGATAGCTGGAGTCATATAAATGAACAGGGATTTCGTCTCCGCTGAAAGTCTTGGTCGCGTTGCGCACAATGCGTGACGATGGCGATTAGATAGACATCACGCGCAGTCGCAGACTCTGGGTGCTTTCAACTTGTGTGTGGCGCCGGCACGCATTTTGCCGTGCTGCGGCCTCAATTTGACTTTGACTAAGCGAATTAAGGAGTACTGTGATAACATCAAGAAAGACAAGTCTGGCGAAAGGGAAAATAGCAGAGAAAACATTCAGAGATACAGAGAAGGATGTAACGATTTACTGAATATTCGCGTGTTCGACATGCTTCCAAATAAAGAAACAGAAATCTGAACACAAAGAACAGCGCCCGATAAAGAAGAAAGCACCACCACCTCAAACAAATTAAAATATGTGAAATTTAACAACCATTGCAATGAAAGCAGATGCAGCGTTACTTGGCATAAGACACCGAAGCTCATAAACGGAAAGGTACTGCCGTTAGTGAAATTTAACGTTACTCGTAGGGAGGTAGCTGACGTAAAGGTATTCTGCACGCATAGTGTTCAATTTACAGTTAGGTCCAGCTATAGTCTCGGCATAAAAAATGAAAGAATATTCTAATCTGTTTTTACGCTTCATAATATCAACAAATTTCAATTTCTCTGCATTTGGAGCCAACTGCCCGTCACTGCACTTCACTGGAACCTCTTCAATACTTGGTTTTGTGCTTGAGCAATGTTGTTCAGGCAGGACTTGATAAAAGATCGTATCATGTAGCGTAAGTCCGAAGATAGTTCACAACCGCTCTATCGGGCTTGCATGAAGCAGAAGCAAATAACTTTTGTATCTGTTATCCATTCAGAACAGTATGTAACAGATTCCTTGTCTGTCTGTTGTCATGCTCGATGCGAAATTACTGTGTCTGTGTTCTAGCAGCCCTAGATGGGTTCATTATATCTCTTTAGGTGTATGCGTGGACTGCTGTTTCAAAAAGTAACGGTTACTTTTTTCTCCAGTTCTTCAGCTGAGCTACAGCACCCAAGTAACTTCGACTTCGACGTCGGCACGTGTTGAACCTGATTGTTCCTACGTCCATTAATGGTATTTAACAGTCAAATATAATAAAAGCTCTTAGTAAATTACCCTTCACAGTTATCTTTTAAAAATACGGACATGATCTGTCGTGTAGTTCATATAAAATAATAGCACTATAATTCTGCGTGTTGTGAACCCTGTTCGCCCTACTTGCATTTTGACTGATACCGAAGGAAGGACGGACCTTAATGGATTGAATACCATTAGCAACAATCATAAACATTTATTAACACCGACAAAATTTTGTTACTTCACAGCTGGTTTAACTGAGAAGATTATTAAGCAAATCTCAGTATGAATTTTAATGAATTAAGGAAGCTACTTTAAACCCCAAACAGCTTTCTTTGCGCCCCTTCTTTTCTTTTCTTACCAAAAGTACATACAAGGAGATAAAGTGATGATAAAAACATTGCAACCTTTTACAATTTCGTAAGTTGAATAAAAATTTTGTAAGCCTTCAAAAAATTCGCGAGTTAAAGAAAACTTCTGTGACCTTTTAAAATTTCACAAATTAAACAGAAATTTTGCAACCTTTGAAATATCCTCGACCTAATAAAATTAATTCATCATTTACGTTTTCAAAACAAGTTGAGGCTGTGACCCCCTCCCAAAAAAATGAAAAATAAAATGAAATTTAAAAATTAATTTGGTTAATACCGCCGTAGAAGATAAGACTGATTTTTATGAAATGGGTGATGTGCTGGTGCACAGACAAATTGACACAGCGCTGAATAGTTTCAGAGCACGTATGTCAACAGGAATGGATACTGAAATTGGATAATCAAAAATCATGCGATCTACAGAAACTACAGGGTTATTTGACTTGGCATCCAAACTGTTTGACGGGAGATTTATTGTAAGAATTCCCGAAAAATATTAGCATCAGATCAGAGGATCATCACGAGCGAATACACATGAGCCCTACTTGATCGACATAATTATCACATATCATACACGTACATGTCATGAGCGGATTTGTTGATCAATACAGGTGCAATTCTCTGTGGCACGTATAACGGCCACAGATACTGTAACGGTGTTCATGCTTAGTATAGTTACTCGCCCTAGTAGGTTATATAAGAGGTACGAACTGGCTCAATTGTTGAGTGATCACTGTGAAATTCACAGAAATGCCACGTGCTCGTGTGAGAGCCCGGTTTATCAGCACTTTATGATTTTGAAAGGGTCCTCGTGTGTGTCTGTTGGCCCGCGGATCGAATCATGCAGTATGCAGATTTGTGGGGCATTCGGATTTTACAGGGGTCCTATGTTTTACGACACTGCGCACCATAATGAAAGTCTCAATTATTCGAAACCTCGTAATTGTCTCCCATTGAGACGCATAAGTTAAGAATTTAGCTAAAAGGTGCCTGCAACATTCCTCTGTAATGGTGCGAAAGTGTGGCATCACCCTCGTACTGGACAACGCTTCAGACAGCAACGTGTCGACATAAGCGGAAAAAAGGTCACAGCTCAAAAGTTCAAGTGACGCGTAAAGTTGATTACTAATGTCCCACTGGCATCAGGTTTCACAACAATTCTTCCCAATGCCACCGCAGACGAGTCGCTTGGTGGTAAGGGCGTCACACGCCATCTTACCATTTCAGCCGTTATTTTGACGCCTCTGCAATGGACGTCATAACGTCGACGTCCTGCGTGGAAATAACGCGGTTTGCTTATGAACGGCTGAGTGAGTCATTCCAGCCACGCCGCAGCTCAGAATCCAGAATCGACGTGGAAAGGCCTCAGGGTATGGCCTAAAGTGCGACAGTGAAAGTACCCCTTTCCCTGGGACCTTGGTCCCCACACATTTAAGGCCGAGAACAACGGTTTGCTGTGCGATGAACAACGGGAAGATGCTCTTGACAATCTTTGTTACTGCGGACATCTCCCTGGCGCTTCAAGCCTTTTCTAAGGACATCGTGGGCTAGCAATCAATCCCATTGAACCTGATCTCGCGCTTCGGTGTAGAGGGCTGAACTACTACAGACCGTTCAAAATCATTCGAAGAAATGATGCCGCATTGACACATGCGTGAATAAAACGGCAAAGGGTCCGTCTAAAGCCCCTTAGCTCGACGATAAGCTCGTTGGCACCTCCTCCCACACAACTCACATTCATAGAGCGTTTAAAAAATGTGCTACCTTTACAGAGAAAACCTTAAAAGTAGTGACAGGCGCCTGCAGAAAGGCAACTGACACCAGAGGTGTATCAAGGGGCCGGCCGGTGTGGCAGAGCGGTTCTAGGCGCTTCAGTCTGTAACCGTGCTACCGCTGCCGTCGCAGGTTCGAATCCTGCTTCGGGCATGGATGTGTGTGATGTCCTCAGGTTAGTTATGTTTAAGTAGTTCTAAGTTCTAGGTGACTGATGACCTCAGATGTTAAGTCCCATAGTGCTTGGAGCCATTTGAACCATTTGATTCAGTCTCAATTCCGGATATTCCCCATCGATGTATAAAAATGTAGCATACTGCCCATCTACTAATTGATCTTTAAACATTCATTTTGTGGTGCTAGACACATCAGGGAAATTTTCAGAGTCACCATCATATTCAAGCACCACTTCATCTTCATTTTTGGGTTTACTTTGCCCCAGTCTAAAGTAACCTCTTATTTTGAAAAAAATGTGCACCATTTAACAAAAGTGTTAAATTTGTTGTCTAAATTGTATTTCACACGATCGACATTTTCTCACACTATTAGCAACTTTTTACAGAAGGTAAAATTACACTCACTGTAATTTTAGCTTAACTGATTTGAACCCCCATGACACAAGTTATTGGGGTGTAATAGCTGTTTAGAAATTGAAATGCCCAACACGGAGTCCAGTGCTGCCACCACAGTATTACTTGATGGAACTCATTACTTTCCAGAGCGTTCATCGCACTTTGTGAATGCGTACTGCATTGTTTATTCCATACCAAAGGTGTTATTTCAGTTGGAAAAAAAACTTTTTCCGATCATCGGACATAATTTATCCGCAAAAGGCCGAAGTAACCCCAACTTACGATATCGTATGTTTTCAGTACTATGTGTACTGATAATTGTGACTGGGCTATCTTGAAATTATCTCAAGATGAAACGATCTGTTCAGTGGTGGAAGGTACCAATATACACACACAGAAATAAACAAGTACAATTTTTCACAATTTATTTTACCGAATATCTCCAAAGAAAAGGGCCAGCTTACAATTTCAGTAACAGCAATAAAGATCACTAAAAATTAACAGCAATATTTCTTTAAAACATATATAATTTAAACATTAAATCAGATAACAAATCCTTTGTGGTAGCAACATTTTCCGACGGCTTTTATAGAGTAATGGTCTGTTCTGTCATTCCAGACATGTTCCCATCTCAAACAGATAATAGTTATTATAAAGAGGGGATCACATTCTACGGTGGTCTTAAACACATATAAGAAGTAGTAATAATAAATGTCTTAAAATATAAAAAGCAGTTAAAACATTTTAAAGTCTAAAATACAGGAACACCTTGCACAAAAGTCCCTTTGTAAGACAGGTGGACAATGTAATTTAATGTCGAAGTAATGGTGCTAGAACAGATCTTAAATCAGAGGGCCCTTACCTGGATAAAAGTTTAACTCTCAGGCTTTGTAGAGGGTCGAATGATTAGAGCGATTAAGTTAGTAAAAATGTGAAGGAGTATTGGAAGCCAGAAGTCGTATATGTCTTACATTCTGTTGCGCAGTTCAATGCTCTGATACCGCGACGCAAGAGGTCGGCGGAGCTCCGAGTGAAGCAACACGAAGGAGAACGCTGTCTCACCGGCCAGCTCGTCACACACCAGGGTGTCAACATCGAAGGCGGTAATTGGGCCAGTTATGCCAGCCGAGCAATGCCAGAATATTCCATCGACCTACTGTGGAAGAAGAACCGCAGCCATCAGCGGCGGAAAGTCGTATTTAAGGAAAGACAACCAGCTCGTGATCATTGTCCGTCGCGAGGCGTTCGAGTGATGCAGGGCCTGTGCCACTTAGCTCTGCCCCCCAGTTCAGAGTCGTTTCTGTCATCGCAGTCATTTTAGCATTCACCGTCGTAATGCAGGTCGCCTAGGAGGCGCCAGAATGACGCCGCAGCCGTAGCTGCCGTCGGACTCCATCAACAGGCAGCCGGCCGTCATGGGAGTCATAGCTTGGGGTGCTTTGTGGAAATGCACGCTGCCACCACAAACCCCGTGATTGGGGCCGGAACCGTGGACCTCTGGGCAATAATTCTCCATCGATATATCGATATCGAAATGCCATATCAAGTCCCGATATTATTATTGTATAACATAGTTTTTCGGAATTTTAGGTAAATATTTGTTCGTTTGAAATTGTAGTGGAACATAATTTTACTTTCACTGTGTGAAGGAGTCTTGCTGCTTTTTGAGCTTTCATCATGTCCAGCCTCTCTGTCTGACCTGTGTGAAGCAAGTATATATGGCACAAATAAGAAGTCCAATTGCACTGAGGGGAGGGGCGAGGGGGGGGGGGGGGGAGGCCGTGTGAATGGAATAACAAGATATAAGATGTGAAGAAATAGCACACCAGTAGCGTTAACAAAAATATTTTTAACTCAATTAGTGTGCCACTTCTTCACATCGGCATTCAAAAGCAATTGCTGAAACCGATGAGCAAAAATCTAAGTGATAAGATTGGTCTTTGCGGTGGGCGGAACGTTGAAGGAAATGCTGAATTAATCGGCGCCTGGCACCACCAACAGAAACTGCAGCGTTTGAATTCACCGCACAATTTTAACACAACGACTCCTAGTTCACTGGCGTTTGCAGAAATGAAAAAACAGGGAAGTCGACATGAAGCGTTCCAGAAAAATCCTATACGTGTCAAAACCGAACGACTGACACCTTTTATTGTACCACTTACAAAGCAGTTACTATTGTTAGCAAAGTGGTTATCCCTAAAAATAAACGTTCATCGTTTTCCTTTCAGTTCTTGCTCAAGAGGGATAAGTAGGCTGCTAGTTTTTTGATGTACAGAATATCTAAATAATAAATCAATGCTTAAACATATGGTTCTAAAACTGGCAGTATATTTACAATGTGCAGGCAATATTTTTTGGCCGGTAAGTCGACATTTCTTACTGCTATATATCGGTAACCTTTCTCGATATATCAGGAGCAAAAAAATGTTATTTTTTAAGTATCAATATATTCGATTCCCGATAATTTTAACAATATCAACAGTCCTACCTCGTGAGCTCGACGGAAAACTAGCTTCGGATGACACTGCAAACATATATTACAAATTGTCAATATCAATGAAATTTGCCAACAGCCGTGTAACTGAGATGTTATTTTATTTTGACTACCAGTTTGGGCATTCTGCTTTGTCATCTTCAGGCGCCATATGCATCTCTCAAAATAAACGATATGGTACAGATATATTCCTGGATGCCTGAAGATGGCATAGTGGAATGCCGAAACTGGTAGTCAAAATAAAATAAAATAACATCTCATTTAAAGGGCTGTTGGCGAATTTCATCGATATTGAAAATTACCTGACCAGCTGATGTCATTTGTCCGTGATGGATCAACAGAGATGTACTACAAATCTGGTCACCGAGCTTCCATCCAAGATAACACTATGTCGACCACGCGGCATCAACTCCACATGTGAATAGCTTTCCCTCTGTCCCATGAGATTCAGTAACACCTTCATTCGCCGGACGTGATAAGGTCATAAGCGGGTCAATAGCCTCATACGTAGCTTGACTCCGATGCCGCAGCATGAGACACCGACGTAAGAATTGTCGAGGGATGTGGTTTCGGTATCCTTCGCTATATGATAGTGTAATGGCTCACTGCTATGCCCTGTATAGAGCACATTTCCTGCCAAGTGACCTTTCTGTCGGTACAGCGATTGTTGGTAGAGTCACATATATATTCCTCAAATCACAATGCGGTGCGTGATGAAGGGTTCCTTGCTCCATTACTAACGATTCCCTTTCCTGTTTCACTCGAAAAATGTGTGTATACACTTCCGTACGAGTCGTGATTTCTCTTATCTTCGCTGTACTTATTCGGTACGTACTTTGAGGGCAGTAAGATCATTCTGCGCAAATAAAGTTACTCTTAACTTTCTCATGTCTCCAGGGATTCGTGTTTGAATTCAAGGATCTATTCCGTAACACTAGTTATGTTGGTAGAAACTAATGGTAACAAATCTGGCAGTACGCATCTGAACTCCTTCGATGTCTTCCTTTAATCCGAAATAGTGGCTTTCCACTCAAACAGTACTCAAAAACGTCTCACACTCGTGTTCTGTGCGCAGTCCGTTTGTAGGTGAGCTAAACTTTCCTAGAATTCTCCCAATTAGCCAAAGTCGACCATCGCCTTCCCTACAACCGATGCTACATGCACGTACCGTTCCATACCGCTTTGCAAAGTGACAGGTACACACGCTGCCAAAGTTGTTCCGAATATGCAGCAGAAGTTTCGCTGGGAAGTCCTTACAAATGCTCCATACAATCCTGATCTCTCCTAAAGCCCTGAAGAAGCACCTTCGTGGCCGTCGATTTGCTTCAGACGAAGATGCGAATACCTCGGTACTACAGTCATGGCTTCGTAGGCGACTGCAAATATTTTTCCATGAATGCACTGAGTGTCATGTATCACAATGGAATAAATGTGTTAAGAGTTATGACGATTACTTTCGAAATAGTAAACAGTTTACTTACCGTGTTGCTTGAGGCTTTCCCGACGGACATGTTGTATATATGGTTCTCTGGCGAGACTTCGGATGTCATAGTGAAAACTCCACAATATTTCGTCAGCGCAACTGGCCGACATCTTCAGGTGCGACGAAACACACTGCTAAGGCATGACCAGGGCCCTATTAATAGGGGGCCCTATTAATAGGTCGGCCACACCGGCCGGCACATTTCTATGCGTGTAACCTTAATCACATCTGTGTTCTGGTTGTTTTTTCTGTGTTGAGCAGTCCTTCCACAAACACGACACAAACTTTATGACCTGATGTTTTCTACACGGTCGTACTGCACCGCTAAGTGGACTATGCCTGTCGGTGTAGACTAATCGTTTTGCAACCACGCTTTCACACTCAAATACCCGACCTGCTGTCCCGGGAAAAGTAAGCATTAACGACTTGCTCTTGCCCCAAGTACTCGGAGGTACTAACCAATCTAAAAACACACGACTTCTAATGGCTAAAATTATTAGTCTACAAACGACGTAAATACTGATGTAATATTGTTCACTGCACCATCTTCAGTCACCAATAGAAGTATCTCTACTTATACGTGTTACAGCTTACATATATTCGAGGGCGTGCTGAAAAGTAACACCTCAGAATATTTTATGTAAAAACTCTTAAGACTTTTTAAATAAGACAAACGTTATTAACATTCTACATCTTTATTCTTCAAGACCATATATATTTGCAACCCTCTGTCATTATAGGACTCCGAATTGTAGCTTCTAACATGGCGGTGTGTAGGTGCATGAGAAACAACGTGCTGTAATCGAGTTTCGAAGAGTTCGTCCACAGACGCAGGACCCTCCCCTAGAGCAAGGCACACCTAAAAGACAATTATAATAAATGTCTTAAAATATAACAAGAAATTAAAATCATTTACAGTCTAAAATACAGGAACACGTTACACAAAAGCCCTTTGGTAAGACAGTTGGACAATGTAATTTAATGTCCAAGTAACGGTTCTAGAACAGATCTTAAATCAGAGTGCAAGATAATCGCAGACCACACACGAGTTGCGACATCTGCAACAATCCGACGCCTTGGGATTACTGTCGTCGATCATGCTACATACAGTCCAGACTTGGCCCCATTCAACTTTCATCTGTTTCCAAAAATTAAAGAACATCTTGGAAAATCCTCACTTTGATAGTGATGAAGGGTACAAGCTGATGTGCAGTACGGCTCCGTCAACGAAGTCGAACATTCTATAGTGACAGTATCAACAAAGTGGTCTCTCAAACGTGCCTCCACCCCACAATTTCCCTCGTCAATCAGAATTTCTAGTACGTGGTTCGTGGCACTCCTTCCTATGACAGTACAAAAATTTCTGACTGCACAAACTATTCCCGTTATTCGACTCTTTCCGGTCTCTAATGATTGGGCTGTTATACCAACAAGACACTTCGTTAACATTATTAATTTAAACGAGTCGGTGAGTGTCATGAAAGAAAAGGGACATTTTTAAACGTTACGCTCAAAGTAATTACGTTGACAATTCAACCCAACTTAACGGATACAAACAGAGTAGTGTCGTAGTCAGAGGGCCTGATGAATACAAAGATGCAATTGTTTATTTCATGCTGTTAAAATTCACAGAGTTGTTAGTCAAGATTTACACAAATTTCAGTTTTACAATTTGTAAGTGCTCGACTAAGAGTCATTGGCGTAATAACGCCAGTCGATGAAGGTCAAAAAACGTCGAATGTGGAAAATAATTCGAGCAGTCACAAATTTTTGTAAAGTGGTAGACGGGAGTGCCGTGAACAGCACACTACCAATCCTGACCGGTGGGGGCTGATCGTGGGAGACGGGGTGCGTTTCAAGGTCACTTTTGTATTTTTTTTAATAATTCGACAACTACGGCCTCTACTGAAATCGTATGCCAGTATAAAACTTAACTACATTAAATTTCGTATAAAAAGGGCCAGATCTTTTTTTTTTTTTCTGTAGTGAACGAGAGCATATGAAAATCTTGTGCGTGGTTTTTGGAGGCCAGATGTAACATTGAGGGTTGCATAAAACGCTATCGGTAGGGGCAGGTGAAACTTCTCGAAAACCACTAAAGATTTATTTCAATATTTAATCTCTGTTCAGGGAAAATCTGCCAGTTACGTAGACATACACAAAACTTTCGATGCTTTACTGAAGCTGTGACGGTAATACAAGAAAATATGACACGAGGATGAAGTCCATTCATTAGGTGGTGATTAACTATTAAAATAAATTTACAACAGTCTTCGAGAAAGCTATACAAATAAATGGTAACCTGCACAAATCGCTGTTGGCGCATAAACATAAAATGCGGTAACATTAAGAATATAGAAATAGCATGCTTTTTCGGTGATAGGAATATAGCAGTGACGTTACCCTGTGTCCAGTTTTCGTTTGTCGGGGTACATGTGTTTTCTGATGGTGGAGTCGGAATAAATAAAAGTGCACCCACTTTTTCTGATTGGATGAAATTTGTACATGAACTATAGCATCAAACTTCCTGGCAGATTAAAACTGTGTGCCAGACCTAGACTCGAACTTGGGACCTTTGCCTTTCGCGAGCAAGTGCTGAACCAACTAAGCTACCAATGCACGACTCACGAACCCTCCTCACAGCTTCAATTCTGCCAGTACCTCGCCTCCTGCTTTCCAAACTTCACAAAAGCTCTCAGTTGCAGATTGACACTTTCATTCTATAGCATCAAACTTTTTTCAGGCATAATTCTTGCTCCTATGGAGCACAGTTGCAACTGTATACACGCATTTTTGTCTTACATTCTCCACAATCTCAGTAAATATGGCTTCATTAAAGACTATATGACCCTGAAAGTTGGCGGCCGCTGTGGCCGAGAGGTTCTAGGCGCTTCAGTCCAGAACCGCGCTGCTGCTACGGTCGCAGGTTCGAATCCTGCCACGGGCATGGTTGTGTGTTATGTCCTTAGATTAGTTAGGTTTAAGTAGTTCTAAGTGTAGGGGACTGATGACCTCAGATGTTAAGTCCCATAATGCTTAGAGCCATTTGAACCCTGATAGTTGGTCATTTCACCTTGTCTATGCTATTTTACAACATCAGGATCTAAGTCACGACAAGCCTTACGCTCTTGCGTGCTTCAGTAAGAGAAAAACGAGTCGACGGGTAGGAAGCTACAGCTGTCGTATCTTCATCATACTCGCGCAACTGCAGTAGGAAGGAAGGAAGGAAGGCGCCAGACAGGGCCCACGAGAAACACTGGCCCTGTAACGAACTTGTGACGTCACACTGGTAGATTTATTCGCCACACATCGCAAGATTTCGGCTTCGTGCAGGGCCCACAGGAAATCGATATGTAATTGAAAGGGTAACTATTAAGGAACAGGGAATACTAACAAGTACTTCCCAAAATATTTATTCCTTAATGCTTCACAATATGTTCATTCATTAATGAAATGTATCATTAAAATAAGTTTACTTTTTTTTCAAACCAACACTCAGTTCATGACGTCAGTGCCAGAAATAAGAATAATTTTCACAAGCAATTAAAATCACTTGCTTTGGTTCAGAAAGATGTCCTTTATTCAGCAATACACATTTTCAATAACATGCCCGCAGCCATAAAAATGTAACTAATAATAAAATTCAACTGGAGAAGAGTCTGAAGGATTTATTGGCGACCAACTCCTTCTACTCCACTGATGAATTTCTTAAAAATGGCTCAAATGGCTCTGAGCAGTATGGGACTTAACCCCTTCAGGTCATCAGTCTCCTAGAACTTAGAACTACTTAAACGTAACTGACCTAAGGACATCACACACATCCATGTCCGAGGCAGAATTCGAACCTGCGACTGTAAATGTTACACGGTTCCAGACTATAGCGCCTAGAACCGCCAGGCCACCCAGACCGGCTGAATTTCTTAGGAGAACCAATTGATGCGTGTACTCTATTAATAATTCACATATGTGAATATTGTGTACGATCTGACCTCTGTAGAAATTTTGTGCAGTAAGGAGATAATTGTAAAGAAGTGCTGTAAAATGGTCTTTATCCGATGGTGTATGGCTACAATAGCCTAAGAATTATCATATCCACCTAAGTGTAATGAACATTATTTTAATTTGTCTGATTCCACATCCACTAGCGCAGTGTTATTTGGAATCTGTGGAAGGTACATTAGCGTATCTGCATTATTGTTTTCTACATCTACATCTACATGATTTCTCTGCAGTTCACATTTAAGTGCTTGGCAGAGGGTTCATCGAACCACAATCATACTATCTCCTACCATTCTACTCCCGAACAGCGTGCGGGAAAAACGAACACCTAAACATTTCTGTTCGAGCTCTGATTTCTCTTATTTTATTTTGATGATCGTTCCTACCTATGTAGGTTGAGACAACAAAATATTTTTGCATTTGGAAGAGAAAGTTGGTGACTGAAATTTCGTAAATAGATCTCGCCGCGACGAAAAACGTCTTTGCTTTAATGACTTCCATCCCAACTCGTGTATCATATCTGCCACACTCTCTCCCCTATAACGCGATAATACAAAACGAGCTGCCCTGTTTTGCACCCTTTCGATGTCCTCCGTCAATCCCACCTGGTAAGGATCCCACATCGCGCACCAATATTCTAACAGAGGACGAACGAGTGTAGTGTAAGCCGTCTATTTAGTGGACTTGTTGCATCTTCTAAGCGTCCTGCCAATGAAACGCAACCTTTGGCTCGCCTTCCCCACAATATTATCTATGTGGTCTTTCCAAATGAATTTGTTCGTAATTTTAACACCCAGGTACTTAGTTGAATTGACAGCCTTGAGAATTGTACTATTTATCGAGTAATCGAATTCCAACGGATTTCTTTTGGAACTCATGTGGATCACCTCACACTTTTCGTTATTTAGCGTCAACTGTCACCTGCCACACCATACAGCAATCTTTTCTAAATCGCTTTGCAACTGATACTGATCTTCGGATGACCTTGCTAGAGGGTAAATTACAGCATCATCTGCGAACCACCTAAGAGAACTGCTCAGATTGTCACCCAGGTCATTTATATAGATCAGGAACAGTAGAGGTCCCAGGACGGTTCCCTGGGGAACACCTGATATCTTTTCAGTTTTACTCGATGATTTGCCGCCTATTACTACGAACTGCAACCTTCCTGACAGGAAATCAAGAATCCAGTCGCACAACTGAGACGATACCCCATAGCTCCACAGCTTGATTAGAAGTCGCTTGTGAGGAATGGTGTCAAAAGCTTTCCGGATATCTAGAAATACGTAATCAACTTGTGATCCCCTGTCGATAGCGGCCATTACTTCGTGCGAATAAAGAGCTAGCTGCGTTCCACAAGAACGATGTTTTTCTGAAACCATCCTGATTACGTATCAATAGACCGTTCCCTTCGAGGTGATTCATAATGTTTGAATACAGTATATCCTCCAAAACACTACTGCAAACTGATGTCTATGATATAGGTCTGTAGTTAAATGGATTACTCCTACTACCCTTCTTAAACACTGGTGCGACCTTCGCAATTTTCCAATCTGTAGGTACAGATCTATCGGTGAGCGAGTGGTTGTATATGATTGCTAAGTAGGGAGCTATTGTATCAGCGTAATCTGAAAGGAACCTAATCGGTATACAATCTGGACCTGAAGACTTGCCCGTATCAAGCAATTTAAGTTGCTTCACAACCCCTAAGGTATCTACTTCTAAGAAACTCATGGTAGCAGCTGTTCGTGTTTCAAGTTCTGGAATGTTTCATTCGTGTTCCCTGGTGACGGAATTTCGGAAACTGCGTTCAATAACTCCGCTTTAGCGACACAGTCGTCGGTATCAGTACCATCGGCACTGCACAGCGAAGGTATTGGTTGCGTCTTGCCGCTTGTGTACTTTACATACGACCAGAATCTCTGACGTGTTCCAAGTCCCAGGGCATCTGCTCAGTGAGGATCAATTGGAAAGAAAAGCGTATAAAATATAAACTAAAGATCGTGACTCTGTCGAAAGCTTACTTGAATTTAAACGCGCGGTGAAGAATTATTAGGCCCGTCTTAAATAGTTACTCGCTACCCGCCGCAGACGACTGCTGGTACTAGCAAGACAGTGTCACCTGCTGTGATGTACGCACCACGTCGAACCTTTCTCGTGGGCCTCTGGCGATAGAGCCTGTCTTAATATCGGCCCTCTGATTTGTAAAATATGCAACCAACAAATACAGGCACGTGCTCTTTCCGATTATGGTCTCTAGAGGTACCTCTGTCTCCGATAAACACAAGCCGTACCTGGCGCCAATTTTTTTTTTTTTTCTTTCAGTGTCTCACATCCTCATTAAACTTGTCTCGAAAATGCCACGGGGCAAATCGAGAGCAACCCCAGAGGCCGTTGACAGGTGATGCGCGGGGATAGTTCCAACCCGAGGTCGACGGCCGTGCGTGGCGCGCGCGAAACCGGTCCGCAGCAATGCGCATGCGCGGCATTAGGCCGTGTTGCGAGCGGCGCCGACGCCGAAGCCCCTCTGCGGATTGCCAGCCTACCGCTGCCGGCGTCGCTGCTTCGCCTCCTCCACTTCTTCCGCAGTGGAGCGTCAGAGTGCTCTGGAGATGGCGGCGCGACGAGCCCGAGCTCCCGGAATGTGGTCACCACTGCTGGTGCTCCTCGTCGTGTTGGCCGCCGTGGCAGCCGCCGCCGCCGCCGCCGGCGAGAGGGTGCCTCGAGCCGCCTTCGGCACGGCAGTCGGGGCCACCCGGCTGCGCCAGAACCAAACGCACACCACTCCCAGGCCAGGTACGCAATACTATACCCGCGTGCCGCTATGTCCGGGATTACAAGTCAGCGGCCGCGACTCCAGCCACTCTCAATATTCACAGCTCTTCTACATGAGAAGGAGAGCGAAGTGTCTGCACTGTAACCGATACAAGGTGAAGACCGTTAATAAGTGGCACGTACAGCGTTATACTGTGGTTAATTGTTAAGGTACAGCATATTCTATAACGAGCAGTACATTCCGATACGAATCTTGGAGATGTCTATTCAGTTACAGTAGATTCACAGCTCTTCTACATGAATAGGAGAGCGAAGTGTCTGCACTGTAACAGATACAAGGTGAAGACCGTTAATAAGTGGCAAATGCAGCGTAATATAATTGTTACTTGTCAGGGTACAGACTATTCGATAAAGAGAAGTATATTCCGATACGACCCTTGGAGATGCCTATTCAGTTCCAGTAGAAGAAGTTACAAGAGAGGCGTGCAGAACGGAGATCTCTGCCATTAAAATTCCAAGAGCTTACTTTTTGTGAAGAGTAATTGCTTCTCCCCTCACACTGTTGTTTTTTGTAAGCGTAAGCTTCCGTCGCCGTTGTCACAGTCAATATTCTTCAGGGTATGTGACCGCCATAGTTGGGCGCAAGACCGACAATCCATCAACGTCAATGAATACATTTAACTTTCCGAGTAACCATAATATTATCTTGGAACTCTTCCATTTGGTCCGTGTTTGCATAGAAAAATAGTAAAATCACAAACTGAGTCCGCCTTGATGCAAACACCGTGTTATTTGTTTATTTCTTTATTATTCCAAACTAGTTTCAGCGACAAATATCACCATATCAGTGGTTATTTTTAAACTCTTATGTATTGTGTGCTACAGCATGTTTTAAACTATTATTGGCACTGTTTGTGACATATTTTCTGTGCTCTTTTTCTGTTGCCGTCTTTTTATACTTAGCGAACATCATGTCATGTTCGTCGGATGGTGTATGGCTGCTTAATACACAGAAAAACAAAACTTTTGCACTTTTTTTGTTCCATAATATCACATATGTCACAAACAGCGCCAATAATAGCTTAAAACATGCTGTAGCATACAGTAAATAAGATTTTTAAAAAACCACTGATGATGGTGATATTTCTCGCCGAAACTAGTTTGGGATAATAAATAAATAAACAAATAACACGGTGTTTGCAACAAGGCGGACTCAGTTTGTGGTATTGCTATTCCGAGTAGTGGCTTAACTTTTAAGTTAATTTAAAAAGAAAAAGGAAAAAAATTAACAGACTCTTTAACTTCCGTTAACTCTCTATGAGTTCGTTTAACGTCCGTTAGGTGTCTATTACTTACGACAAAAAATGATGCCACACCGACCACAAAAATCAGGTTCTACCCCTTTAAGATGACTTAGTTGTCTGCCGACGCCGGAGTGCACACGACTGTTGCAAACAATCGAGTACGAGCGAGAATAACTAGGTGTTGTTTGTTAATTATTCTTTGTTTACTGAGTTCGCGTTAAGTAGAACTCTTTTTTAGTTAGACTGTGGGAAACTAAATCATGGTGTCTTATCCTAGAGCTCCACCTAATGAAAATCTATGGCCGCATTTAGGTGAATACGTTAATTTTGTATCCAGATTGGGAGAACAAATGCTTTTATATTGTAAACTGTGGTTGCCTAAAAAATCAACAATTAGGGTTCACACATCGGACCTTAACAGTTTGAAACAACACATGACGAGAGCACGTGAAACGCGATATGTATCGTTTCAATAAACAGCGAAGGCAAGGTTCGGCAGAGGAAAGCCAAAAAGAAAAATCAATCTTGGCATTCAGATACCGACAGCTGGGGAAGAGAAGCAGTAATTTGGTTAAAAGCATACGACAGAGAAGCGTTGGAGAGTCTTTTGACACTGAAGCAAACCGCAGCGGTGTGTTGCAAGTTAATGTAGACCTATGCATAGTATACTTCTCTGTTACGAACATGATTCCTTTTCAAGTTGTCGAATCGAAGTCGTTTGAGAAGCTGATAAAACTTTAAAACCTGTATACTCTCACGTGCTGCGGCCGAACGACTTCTTTCTATGGTGAAAAACATTTTGTCACCTAAGGAAGCCTCGCTCTCCGATGAAAACTTAAACATGTTGATGTTCATGAAGGAAAATATGCACCTTACGTCAGATACAATCCGATTCTCCTGTAGTTTGATTCTCCTGTGATTTAACATTGATAGTTAAATAATTACAAAACTAAATGATTAACTTGGTTAATTTATCTTCGATATCCTACCTAAACATCCCCAACCAAAACATTTTATTTAAGCAACGGTAATATGTGTGATTCACTTGCTCATTTTACTTCACCAACAACATAAAGTTTACTATTACAAGTTATTGACAAGTAACATTAACTTCCGGTAAATCTCCTGCAAAGTAAAGCTTCAACGTTTAACGAAATTAACTTTGTTAGTAACGAAGTGACGACTAGAGACATTAACTTTCTTATTAACGTTGCCAGCTATAGTGAACATATTCTCAGTACCCGAAATTCTGCGACACTTCACCTACTGATGCAAATGGACTTCCTGAAGAAGACCATTTCAACAATGGCCGGAACGTCAAAGAGTTTTAAATAATAACAATGCGGTACCATATCCTGAATAATTTTGTTTACTTACTGATGCAAATGGACTTTCTGAGGAAGACAATTTCAACAGTGGCCGGAATGTCGAAGAATTTTAAATAATAACAATGCGGTCTCATATCCTGAATAATTTTATTTACATTTTTGTTGTTGTCTTTAGTCCTAATATCGCTTTGATGCAGTCTCCACACTATACTGCACTACCGTCTTCATTTCTGCTTTACTACTGCAAACTAAATGCCTTTGGACCAGTTGAATTTACTCAAGCCGTGGTCTCCCTCTACAATTTATATCCCAGTATACTGCCGTCCACGTCTTAATTGGTGTTTTCTTGATGCATTAGGACGTTTCTTACTAACACATTCCTTCTTTTAGTCAAGCTGCGCCATAAATTTCTTTCCTCCGCAATTCGCTTCAGAATTTCCACATTTGTTACCCGATCGACTCATCTAATCTTTAGCATTCTTCTGTGGTATCGAATTACAAAAGCTTCAGTTGACTTCTTGTGTGTACGATTTAATATTTGTTTCACTTATGTACAAGGTTACATTCCAGAAAAATGCACTCAGAAAAACTTTCTAACATTTCAATTTATATTCTATATATCTTTTTCTCAGAAACGTTTTATGCTATTGCCAGTCGGTATTTTATATCCTTTCCATTTTGGCAATTATTTTTATGTCTGTCTCTTACTTTTAGTCTATTATTACCTAATCTAACTCCCTCAGGATCACCTGATTTAATTTGAGTACATTCCATTACCCTTGTTATTATTTTGCTGATATTCATCTCGTAACTTCTTTCCAAGGCAATGTCAATTCCGTTCGACAGCTGTTCCGAGTCCTTTGTCGTCTCTGAGAGGATTTCAATGTTATCGGTAAACCTCAAGCTTGTAAGCTTGTTTCTTCCTCTTGAACTTAAATTTCCTTTCCAAATTTTCCTCCCACACATATCTCGCGAAATTAACATGATCGTAAAATTATATGCCTTATCATGACAGGATGAAATTTAATGCCGACAGGTAACTTTAGTCAAGGTGTCCTACCCAGTACTGATGTCCGTAATGCAGTATAAACTTCTGAAGACATGGAGATATGTTTCTCTAAAAGTCAATGTACGTAGAAGGTCGAGATTTTTTGGTACGGTTGTAATTGAAACGAATGTTTTGTTTTTTGGACCTATGTATCTTTTTAACGGCATTTGACAGCACATAAAAATAGAAATACAGTATTGCCATCCTAGTTCCATGAGCCGCCATGCAGGATAAATGGTATACCTGAAACCTTTCCTCCTTTCCGACTGTACGCAATAACCAGTATTACAGGTAGAAACCTATCCCCCTTTCCGACTGTATACAGTAAGCAGTATCACAGGTAAACTCTGTATACTCCTGTGTTTCTGTCTGAGGCTAATGTCGGAGTTATTGGGGTAGACGTTAAGTTTTTTTTTTTTTGAAGAGTAAGTCTTTACGAGTTGCTCAGCACTTTCCATGTAACGTATCTCAGTGCACTCTAGAATTTATATGACGTAATCGCGTTGATAGGATAAAACCGTATCGTATCGAGGAGCTCTCATTTTTACTTTCAGTCTCACTTTCACTGATTCAAGTAGTTCAAGATCCTAAACCGACTAACAACACTCAAAAAGTTTTCGAAGAGAGCTTTTGTAAGTGGCGTCTATCGTGGGAGAACCACACATGCTTTGCGTTTTCCCGATAAATATCAATTCTGGTACGTCCCCGCTCCTACATTTCCACATTTTTGTGCTCACTCAATCTTGAATATATCCGGACAGATACTCCAGGATACACGGTGATTATGACTCATTCTAGTTGCTGTTCGGCGATTATTTAGCTCAACATTATCTTCTTTATATATATATACTCGCCTTTCACTATATTGCCACAAACGGAAGTCAAATGTCTTTGCATGAAAATCTGGTCATCTGCAAACTCTTGCTGTATTTTCTACGCCTAACGCTACATCCCTTTCTGCCGTTGTCTCGCCATTAAGAGCGATTTCTATTTAGTGGTAAGCTTGCATTCCAATCTCATAGCCGGCCGCGGTGGTCTAGCGGTTCTAGGCGCTCAGTCCGGAACCGCGCGACTGCTACGGTCGCAGGTTCGAATCCTGCCTCGGGCATGGATGTGTGTGATGTCCTTAGGTTAGTTAGGTTTAAGTAGTTCTTAGTTCTACGGGACTGATGACCACAGATGTTAAGCCCCATAGTGCTCAGAGCCAATTGAACCAATCTCATACCTATTTTCACAAGTATGTAGCTTGTCTCCCATGCTGGCATGCGGAAGTCTATCAAAGGATTTCAGAACAGGACAGTACCGACTTGAGCTCCACTACCTGCAGCCTTCTTTTTCTCTTTGGGTGGTGACTGACCTATACATGAGCGCGTAATGCAACCGCGGCGAGAATTATATTACGTCGACTGGCGGCACGACGGCGTGAAACAGTCGTTTCGAGCACTGTGGTCGCGGGTGCTCCGCATTTATGTGCAGTGATGATGTCAGAAACGAAGTCGAATGTGGTTCTTTGATTTTACTGACATACTCTTTAATTCATATGAAGAAAAAAGTGAAACAAGGAGAAACGGAGCAGATAGGCCGGCCGATGTGACCGAGCGGTTCTAGGCGCTTTAGTCCGGAACCGCGCGACTGCTACGGTCGCAGGTTCGAATCCTGCCTCGGGCATGGATGTGTGTGACGTCCTTAGGTTGGTTAGGTTTAAGTAGTTCTAAGTAGTAGGGGACTGATGACCACAGAAGTTAAGTCCCATAGTGGTCAGAGCCATTTGAACCATTTTTGAAGCAGCTAGTTTGCCGTTGATGAATATTCTGAAAAACCAAATGTTTACTGTACAGAAAAAAAACCATTTTCACACGCTCGATGCTTGCCTAATCCATGTCCTAAAAAGAATATTTTTTTGTAATAGGACAATGTAATGATGTCATTGAGACATTTCTGTCATCTGTGCATCTGTCATGAACCGCGCCTTAAAGAGTGGAACGATGTGCACCCGTTTTATTACATATGACTTGAAACATATAAACGTGTTAAATGAACGTTTCTTAAAAACCAGCGACGAACATAATATGTTGCGATGTAACTCTCATATAATGATGTGGAATTTAATTTTTTCCATGAACTTGTTTACCACATTTTATTGTGAACATGATTACAAACCCTGTAACCAACACCATTAAAACATAACTCCTTTTCAAGACAACTGCAATATTTTGATGAATAAGAGAAACTACGTACAGTACCGATACAGAAAATTACTAATACCATTGCTTACCACCACCTATCGAAATATCTTAATTCTATACGTGAAATATTGTGAATGTCCTTGTAATTTCTTTAGCATGTCATTTGTTTTTCATCTTATCTGTTAATCTCCGCATGTACAATGCCGTCTGCATTAACCTTCCTCCCCTACTGCATCAGATGCTTCTTCGTTTATCAATAATAGCCCGACACCTATTCTGCACGTTCCATCCTCATGTAAGAGATTCAAAATTCTGTCGATCTAGATCAATCTAACCTGTGTCCTTCTTTACTCGAATCTCGACCTCCATCACGTTTCCCTTCCTCGGCGTGCAGTAGACCTTAAATTACAAACATCAAAAAATGTTTTGCATCACCCCGGTTCCCAGAACTCCTGAAGATACACGTTGATTGTGGATATTGTATCGCAGACACAGCCCCTTTGACTGATCAGAGATGTCACTAAGTCCGCCCAAAGATGTAAACAACCACCCAAGAACAGTGCCTATTAGACGGAGGGGGTCTGTCAGCCGATCAGTTCCAGTCTTTCCACCAGGAAGGAAGTACACGGCTCGTGTTGTCTGTAATTCTACAAAATCTACACAATCAATACCGCAGTTCGATTGTGTCCGTATTTTTACTTTGTGCCAGGAAGGGCTCTCAACGAGGGAAGTGTCCAGGCGTCTCGAAGTGAACCAAAGCGGTGTTGTTCTGACATGGAGGAGATACTGAGTCACAGGAACTGTCGATGACATGCCTCGCTCTAACCGACTATCGGCTGCTACGGTAGTGGATGACCTCTACCTACGGATTATGGCTCGCAGGAAACCTGACAGCAAGACCACCATGTTGAATAATGCTTTTCATGCACCCACAGGACGTAGTGTTACGACTCAAACTGTGCGTAATAGGCTGCATGAAGCGCAACTTCACTCCCGACATCCATGGCGAGGTTCATCTTTGCAACCATGACACCATGCAGCGCGGTACAGATGGGCCCAACAACGTGCCGAAAGGACCTCTCAGGTTTGGCATAACGTTCTCTACAGCGATGGGTGTCGCATATGCTTTCGACCACACAGTCGTCGGAGACGTGTTTGGGGGCAACCCGGTCAAGCTGAACGCCTTAGACACACTGTCCAGTGAGTGCAGCAAGGTTGAGGTTCCCTGCTGTTTTGGAGTGGCATTATGTGGGGCCGACGTACACTGCTGGTGGTCATGGAAGGCGCCGTAACGGCTGTACGATACGTACCGATAGTGTAACCATATAGGCATCGTATTGGCGAGGAGGCATTCTTCTTCATGGACGGCAGTTCGAGCTCCCATCGAGCGCATCTTGTGAATGACTTCCTTCATGATAACACCCCTCGACTAGAGTGGCCAGCATGTTCTCCGGACATGAACCCTATCGAAGATGCCTGGGATTGATTAAAAATGGCTGTTTATCGACGACGTGACTCACCAACCACGCTGATGGATCTACGCCGAATCGCCGTTGAGGAGTGGGACAATCTGGACCAATAGTGCCTGGATGAACTTGTGGATAGTATGCCACTACGAATACAGGCATGCAGCAATGCAACAGGACGTGCTACTGGGTATTAGAGCTACCGGTGTGTACATCAGTGTGGACCACCACCTCTGAAGGTCTAGCTGTATGGTGGTACAACATGCAATTTGTGGTTTTCATGAGCAATAAAAAGGGCGGAAATGATGTTTATGTTGATCTACATTCCAATTTTCTGTACAGGTTCCGGAATTCTCGGTACCGAGGTGTTCCAAAACATTTTTTGATATGTAGAATTCGTCTAGCTCAACTGCTCATACAATTAACAGTATTGAACATTTATTCGTCTTAATAGAGGAGCAGAATAAAGTTTCCCAATTAAGTTCGTTTACGTGCGAGGAGCAAGTTCTAAGTAATAACTAAACATGATTATGCGTTTATCATTTTATCGACAAGGAAGTCATTGGGGGACAAAGTGAATGTTGTGGCGCATGAAAAAAATATTTGCCTTGCTTTTATTTCCCCCAGATTTCATGTAGTATGATACAGGGGATTCACACGATACCAGAGTCAGTACACTCGGACAGTGATCTGAACTCAAATCCCCTTCTCAGGGAATAATGAAAACCGATCTGATGTGATGCAGCGAGAGAATTTTGTTTCCACGAACCTTATTTGTATCCGCAAAGTAGAGTAGCCACTTTATATTTTGTGTCTCCGAAAGCCGAAATACATACGTGAGAGATCTAAGATTACCGTTCCTTTATGTTAAGATTTTGTGGTATGTACATTTGAGACTCTTCTAATTTGGATATAAAACGCTCGTGATTGTGTCGAAGAAATACATGACCTTCAATAATATGATAATGTGACTATGCTAATGTGCTTTTCATTCTTTTCCAGTACCGTAGTGAAACATTTGCACGAAGCCATCTGCCAGTAACAAACTCAGTTACTTGTTTCCTGATTCAACAAGTGGACAGGAGGGGTGTTAGACAACATATCTATGTAGTTCGCATGGGTATCACATTTCATTAAACGATGCTGTCTCAAAAGTCACCTTCACTGACCAGCAGCTGCTTGACTAACACAAAATTACAGTAGTCTAAGTGCCCATAAAGATAACTAACTTGAAGAAGTGAATTTCATATTAGACGCAACGTTCGACACCGATAGTAAACTGATAATATTTTTAGCCATTAGAATTACAAACAGAGTTGTTTTGTAATAGCTGACAAACGCCGACGCTCTGCTGTGGTATGGCTCTTATAAACGAATCTATCAGTGATCAGTTACCCTTGCAGCACATTCACCTCTCGTCACGTGTGTGTGTGTGTGTGTGTGTGTGTGTGTGTGTGTGTGTGTGCGTGCGTGAGCGAGAAAGCGCGTGCGCGTGCGTGTGTGTGTGTTTGTGTGTGTGTGTATGTGTGTGTGTGTGTGTGTGTGTGTGTGTGTGTGTGTGTGTGTATGCTTGTGTTTGCTTATGTGTGTGTTATTTAAATTTTGTTCTTGTCATAATGAGGAAGAAGCACGGCATGGATAGTAAACATGCACAATACAATATCATGATACCGAAGAAAGGGTAGTTGAAGATATTATCGTTAGTTCAGTTAGCTAATGACAGATGTAGCAGAGTAAGGTTTCCTTCTTGCTACGTAAGACTTTCGAACGTAGGCACTTATTACCACTTTTTTTGTTAAAACAGTTACCAATAGATTAAAAAAGCCCGTCGGGTAGTTATAATGTTACTGGTGGAATACTGAAATACTTCTCAGATAAAAACCATTAAGAGATTAGTATAAGACATATATATGTTGGAGATGAAATACGTTCCACTGAATCAGAGGCCCACAATACAAATCAAGATAAGTGATCGACCAGTATGCGAAAACTGTCTAAGAATAAACTTTTGAAAACCTACTACAAGATACAGTTTACTATAATTGAAGGGGTAATCAGTAGACGTGATGAAATCATTTTGAAAGAGAAGCCATCAAGATTTATAGAGAGATTGATGCAAATTACTGAAAAAAGTAGTAAATACATATTATTATCGATATTGTAACAGAAGATCGATTTTAGCTAACACCCAAACCTCCACATATCAGACACTCAGATCGGTACCACACAGTGTATGTCGATAGAGTATCAACCAAAACTCCGATTTAGTTCAGACTATGTGCTATCGTCCAACAGAACCATAAACGGTAATTAAAAGTAACACCAGAACTACGAAGCACAGAAAAATCATATCTGTGAGCAACTAATGAGTATGAGTTGGTAGAGCATTAGGTTGTCGTACCAAGGATCCCGGGCTAATCCCCTCTGATGACAATTCTTTTAACTGTTTACGCATGAAACTGTTACGTGGGAGAACATTTTCCTGACATGTAAAAAGACTTTTCGGGGTTTGTAGAAGAAATGTTCTTTCGGAAATCTGCTTTCGCTTCGTTAATTGAAAGTAGCAAGCCTAGAGAATACATTTGTAAAGATAGGCGTGGTTTCTGTCGGACATTTGCGACAGAACACACACCACTCATGATGAAGCAGCTAGAGCATTTGTAGTTTCACAGAATAAACATACAGTATGGCACAATAGAATAAAAAAGTCATCACATGTGCGGAAGTATTAATAGTAACAACAATAATAATGATAATAATAATAATAATAATAACTGACTGCAGATGGCAGCGCCGCGTAGATTAGATATGGGTACTGAGGCTAGAGTCTGTTGTTTGTGCACACACAGACAAATGGATCTGCAGTTGCTATCCAGTCTGCAAGCTATAGGTACCACTGTTGTGCGACATGAGGCCGTGAAACGTTATTGACATTCTCGTCGAACTCTTGCATAGAGACTGTTGAGTACGTGCAAAAGCAGAAATAACTGAAGATGAGAGAAGGCGTGCAGTATTTCTTCCGGACATCATTGATCGATGAAATGCGTCGAACGTCACAGGAGGGAAAAGAATAGATATCGACAAGCACAGACAAGGTGGAGCGGAATCGTTCGTTTATGACCAAGTGAATGGACTAGAGTGGACATCTGCGTTACCGTCACCAGAAGAGTCCTCAAGCGACAGAAGTGATGAAATACCACAGAAGGAGAAAAGGGTAGTATTTTACTAAAGAAACGAGAAAATCAAACTGCTCAAATATTGGCTTAATGTCAAAAAGCAGCCGAAGCCAACCCAAATATTTGCACATCGCACGGTGCCTGCAATGAAAAACCGATTTCGCATTAGATGTCCTGCACGATGTATGTTGTATGAAATGGGGAAGTGAAGTGTTAATATCTGTGAAGGAGAAGTACAAACATATTACAATGCATGTGACGGAGACCTATAAACACCGCCACCAGGAAGCTCGATGTGTTCACGAGGTAGACATGAAACTGTGGGACAAAACAAAAGCGAGACCGTTAAATTTCCCGAGATTTAACGCCATTGACAGTTGCACTGAAAGCGTAAAAACGACATTGGTAGCCCTAAAATCAAATCTTTTGGTACAGTAAAAATGTACCACAACAGAAACGACATCCAGAAAATGATACAGGACTGGCAAGAAGCACCTCGCGCACTCATGACAACCTACACAGACGCAAATATCTACAACGCCGACTAAACTGGTTTCAGCAAGGAGATGTCTGTGGGCCGCACTCTTACAACTAGAGGTTCTAAGATATTTTAGGGATTGTTCACGCGAACACCCACTCGTACACGGTTATTCTATTGCTTTCTCAGACGGGCGAACTTCCGCCAAAGATGTTTGTTGTCCTTCAAGAGCCTCGTTCTTTGAGCACTCATTCACGTCAGTCTGTGTGCCCAACTTTAAACTTAATTGTCCACTCTCACTCTTCCAGCAAAATGACCAAATAGCTGTTCACCACTTTTCTGCAAGAAGCGATAATGGAACAAATCAGTGGAGAGAAACTCCTGCTAATACTGGATTCTTACGGGCCCCACAAAGAAACTAGTGTTCTTCGTGAGCTGCACGCACAAAATGCCCTACCAGAAGAAAAAAATCACAACTCACATAATTCAAGCAAACACAACCTCCATTAGTCAACCCCTCGATCTTAATTTCTTGAGAATATAAAAACATATTATTCATAAAATATCCGATGCTGTTCGAGATTCGTTGGAAGAGATTAGTCTGCAACAATGGAATAATCTTCTTAAGCTGCAGTCCCTCACGTATAAACAGTTGTGTTCTCCACATTTCTATGATTCTCGCCTTCACGGGTGGATAATGGCTAAATTCGTTGATGAGCCCCGACCCGTTGGAACTTCGACAAAGTTCTGTTTCAGACACGAGCTTTCATTCTGCAGTGTACAGGGTGGATGTGCAACTGTGGGATTCATCTAATATGCTTCGTGTACGAAAGTAATTTGCTTCACACACATCTTCGTATGCAACAATTATTGTGAAGCTATTTGAGACATGGGACTTAGGGAAGGCAGTATTTGGTGTGGACAGGGCCTTACTCAATTACAGTTGGCTACTCAGTTATTAAAAAAAATCACGTGCACTTTATTTGGAACCAATTGCAAATTAGGTTGACGATAAAGAACAATTATCAAATTTGACTGTTAAGACACAATGTCTAAAAAAAAAATTCTTAAAACAAATTGCATTCACAGATGAAGGCCTTATTGACCAGAAATTCAAATTATTTGTCTGCTGAAGGCCTCAATAGTAATAACTCAAAAACAATTTAACGGCTGAAGTCCTGGTTAGAAAATTCTTAAAAACAGTTAATCTTCTGCAAGAGATACTAAAATATTTTTAAAGAATATTTTATTATTAATAGACAATATAGGATTAAAAATTCTTAAGACAACTTGGATTCACGGCTGAAGGCCTTATTGACAAGAAATTCAAACTCTTTGTGGGCTGAATGAACTCAATAGTAATAACTGAAAATTAATTAAAAAAAACAATTATCACAATCTAATCGCACCAAGGGAGAAGTGGGCCTCAGACAGTGCTCCAAGAATCGGCCTGGGAAAGTCGCTCAACTTTTCAACCGATGAGACAGGCAGCCAAGAATTGTATTCCTTAACCGGTTAGCAACTCAAACTATTGACAGTTTAAATGCAGACCAACACTCTTGCAAAATCTACATAACGTCAGGTAACCAACACAACGATGCAATAATCCAGACAAGGCAGAACCTGCGGACAGCACTGCATCTTCAGAATCCGGTGTTTAGAACATGCAGAAGCAGAATGAACCACTACGACCAATGTAGTCCAAAAGAAGAAAATATCCGAACCACAACCAAGGAGGCTGTCGAGCTACACGCCTTACCTGACAGCAGCGGCAAGGGGAAGAAAAGTACACTGCCGCGAAAATCTGTTAACCTCCAGGGCAGGCAACTGGGGCGTTAGCGGCCACTAGGCAGAAAAATACCGCTGGTTGAACTTCATGAATAAACTCAAGGAATTCAATGATTAATAATAAGAAGTGGAGGATGTCTAATTATTTTCGCCAACTCTAAACATTCCACTTGTTACTCTTCGTCTCAGCAACCCCCCGAGCAGCAATGCACGAACAAACGGCGTGATCTCAAAATAGTGGAGGTTTCACTACTGGGTTAATGTTCACTCAACTCAACGTCCTGGGTCCGGTGGACAACAAAGTTGTGGCCCTCACAACTGCATCCCCTCGATCCGGCAATTCGTGCGTGCTGCCAGCGGTCCCGGCATGCCTCCCACCAGCTCCGTCCCAACCAAACTACTGACACACCCGCCCCAGAAAACACTTGGCGTCCTTCCAAAGATAGTACCACGGTACTAGATGTTGATAAACTCTGCTGCTGTCACTTACGGACAGACAATGCTAGCAAACATAGTGGCGCCAGTAAACAGAAGAAGAAAACGAGACGCCACTATTCCTATTACACGATGCCAACCTAGCAATGCCACCAACACGAGCCACACATGGCTCACCATTGTTACTGAATAACATTATTTTGTTTATTATTACTATTATTAGTTTCATTATGTATATTCTTACTATTATTATTATTATTATTATGGTTACTGTTAATACCTCTGCATGAGTGATGGAATCGTTTCTGTCTGTTACTCTAGGTTATCCGTCTTGACCTGATTGCAATTTAATTAAAATGGTTTACACCAGACACGTTTCGGTTTTATTTATAAAGCATCATCCGTGGTTATACTGCAAATTTTATGCATACGTTTTGTACTTTTTTGGTTGTTTTAGGTTAAAAACTGCGTTTTGTTTATGTAGTTCGACTGCAAATTGCTTATGGTGTTTATTTACATGTTCTGTTCCTTCCCTTCTTGCTAGCAGCAGTTGGTGTTGAAAGGCTTCGTTTCACATTGCTCTTGGCAGCTTTTACCCTTCTGCAGTATTTCCTTCCCCGCATTATTTACACTCCACTTTCTTAAATGTTTCTCATTCCGCTTTGCTACAGTGTTTGTGTGTGTTCATTTGGTTTCGTTCACGTTGTGTTGCCGACGTGTGAAACTACTGTGTGTGTGTGTGTGTGTGTGTGTGTGTGTGTGTGTGTGTGTGTGTGTGTGTGATATTTTATATGTGTTAATGAAATTTTTGAAATTATCTTGTATATAGGTAGAGGCGTGAGAGGAGTGGGGGTGGGTTGACTTTCTTTGTTGGTGGGTGGGGTGAAGGGCGGAGTTTGTAACCTCCCCCTCACTTATCGACCTTAATGACAGTGAAAAATTAAACCGCATGTACCTAATGGAAATTTGGGAAAAGCAATCGTCACCGAAGTTAATCTGTCGGTAAAGAGGGAGGAAAGGGTTACATCTAAATGAAAGGAAAAATGCAAATGAAATTGGTGGAAATTAATTTCGAGAAAAGGGTAAAATTAATAAAGAAAGTAAATGTGCGGTCGTCATGTTAACAATCAATTGGCGTTAATTAGATATTTGAGATTTGGGGAAAATTACGGTCGCCAGTCCCATGGACAAATACTGTAATAACTGAAAATGAAAGGTTATTGCACATATAATTAGCACTAAAATAGTGACAACTTAAGATTGACAAGTGTTGTGTGAAAACTGAAAGTTTGTCAGAAGTAATAAATTTCGCTACACTCTGACTTAATTTAACAAAAGAATTAATAAAACCGGAAAAATTGAAAGTTAATTTAGTGACTGAAATTCATAGTGAAATTTGTTTCTGAAGCACTACGAAATTCAGTAAAATAAGGTTAGTCTTGGGCTACCTCAACAATCATTTCAAAAGCTACTTGAATCTACGCAATTTATAAATAAGAGATTTAACTTTGAACTTTAATTAAATGATTCTGGACAATTAACAATAGTAACATTTAATACGTACCAAGCTGAGCTGCAGTCACAGGTAAGCTAAAATATGCTAACAAAACTCGCACACTTAATTTGTACTTGTGTAATCTAAATATTGTAGCCAGATATGAATACCTTAACTGAACTTTGAAATTAAAGCAGTGAAATGGAATGATATTACTTTAATGCTGGCGTCTGAATTTCAACGACACTCGGTTTCATTTCGGAAAAGGAAGGGACCCTGCTTGGTAATGCTATTGGGGCAATGAGCAACAAAGGTTCATGCTAAGTTGCTGTAATTTTGTGATGCAACAATTTTAAAAGCTGAGGTCTGCCGTACAGTTCTAAAACTTTATGTGCTTCCAGTCTTCCTTGTTGGTTGATTGAAGGTTTGAAGTCGTCGGTCGAGGAGGTGGCGACAGTCACTCATTGTCGGCCATCGCTGTTGCAGAAGCTGGATGTTGGCGCGCCTTCTTCTCGACATTGTCACCAGGCGAAACGGGCTCTTGATGTGTGCCTGCTAATGTTTCCCGTCCGCGACACCGTGTCAGAAACTATCATAGCAAGTCGAGCGCAATTACATGCTGCCTAACCGCGAAAGCGCGGCAACTCGCGGGTGCGTCACACAACACACCTGCTCCACCGTCCTACTCCAGCCAACTCTCCTCTGCCCGCGCTCCACGCGACAGAGTTAACACTACCAAAGATCCTAAACACTTTCGTTCTCCACACGACTTATCGATGTATTCGTTCGATAGCATAGTTTTCCCTAGGCCAGACCCAGCGTATAAATACAAATAATATTCACAAAACAAACCAATTATACATCGACATAAATGCATATATATACAAATAGTAAAACAATTACAATATACAAACACAGAAATGTTATATCTTCAGGTAACAAAATAAGGAAAAAAACTTGCAGTGCAATAGATGGAAATAGGAGGATATGCATTTCCGGCGTTACAAGTTGGTCCTGGACGATGATTATAGGCTATAACCTGGGATGAGATGATAGTGGTAAATGGAGCCTGTGGTTATATATGTACATTTAATGTTATATTAACGTGGTGGCCGTGCGGTTATAGGCGCTCCAGTCCGCAGCCGCGCTGCTGTTACGGTCGCAGGTTCAAATCCTGCCTCGGGCATGGGTGTGTGTGATGTCCTTAGGTTAGTTAGGTTTAAGTAGTTCAAAGTTCTAGGGAACTGATGACCACAGCAGTTGAGTCCCATAGTGCTCAGAGCCATTTGAGTCATTTTGTTATATTAAGTGGTCAATCAGTTTAAAGAGTGTGTGGTTTTTCTGATCATATGAGTTGTTTCTTTTCTGTTACATTTTTTTGAATGAGAAAGTTTCCTTGTAAGGTGGGGAAATGTTTTTGTTGTTGTTTACCCTTATGATTTCCATGCCCATGTCTCTGTCTATAATTTTATGTGTTGGTATAAGTGCTCTCCAAAAATTGAATGTTTTGTCCTACATTTCCATGCTCTTACACGTTCTTTGTATCTGGTGTCAAATGTCCTCCTGGTTTGACTTATGTATCTTCCACCACTTGTATTGCATTTCAGTTGGTACGAGGTTTGAATAAAAAGTAATGCCTTCACCTTCGTTAATTGGGTTTGGATGGGAATATTTTAATAAATCAAAAGCAGAAATAACTCTTAGAATGTGATCTTTAATTACCAATATTCACTTTTCACATAATCACCAGCCAGTGGGATACATTTCTGCCAACGATGAACAAGTTTTCTGAAGCCGTCACGGAAGAACTCGACAGTCTGTTTCCGCAACCACAGTCCCACAGTTCTCTCGACGTCTTCATCAGAAGCATAATGATGTCCCCGCAGATCGTGTTTCATTATCGGGAAAAGATGGAACTCAGACGGTGCTAAATCTGGTCTGTATGGAAGATGCCGTACGGTGGTGAGATTCAGTCTGTGAAGTTCTGCTGTGGTGGCAAGTGAAGTGTGTGGTTTGCAAAGCAATAAAGTGACCCACACGTTCTTGTGAAATGCCGATTGTGTTGTCAATTTCTCTCTGAGTGATACGACGATCGTCCGGAATCAATCTGTCAACATCTTGCTTGTGGAACTCTGTGGTTACTGTCACAGGACGTCCAAATATTTGTCACGCAGGTGAAATGTTCCCGACTCAACTGCTTTAAACTTACTCGCCCAACGACACAGTACTCACATCAACACAATCACCATAAACTGCTTTCATTCTCTGATGAATCTCCTTCGGGGTGACACCTTCTGCTGCCAAGATTCAATGACTGCACTTTTCTTAAATCGTAGTGACCGACCGTCTGAGCAGGGTTCCATACTTTACACTGTAACAACACAACCGCTCAATGCTAAGGCTTCCCGCTAACTGGAGCTGTAGAGAAGAGGCTACGGAACATGCCAGTACCCGCCGCATGTCAGTGCTGCCAACTGTTGAAGAGTTACGAAGGTGGAGGCATTACTTATTCCTGATTTCTGATGCTTATCAGTTTTTCCTATTGGTTTTGGAAGCTTTTCTCAATTGAGTTGTTGGTTTCTTGGGCTATTTTTATGCCTTGATACAACCACAAATACACACACAGAATACCCAATATTTTCAACAACAAAAAAACTCGAAAACGAGCCTGTGAGCACTGAACGATAGTGGCACAGGCTACCTAACAATCGTACATACAATACATCCAAGACTTATTAACTGAGAAAAGTCCACCTGATGATGGAAACCTAATGCTCCGGACGGGAAGTATAACGTAAATTTTGTAACTGATTGCAGTAATTCGCATCTTGAATGATTTATTACATTCACGGACGTTTTTCATTGCTATCAAAGAGCATACGCTTGCGAAATATATTTTTCGCAGCAGTTTCACGTTTTAAGGGTACTGATGTTGAAAAAGACATACTTAAATGAGTCACTACATGAGTCTTTGTAACTCGTGGAATTCGCGATCTTCTCTACAGAGTTTCCAGCCAACAGGCACATAACTCACTTTGCATATATGCGAGGGCAAAAGTTTATACATTAACTGTATCTGTTATACTTTCTTGAATCAATTCAGAACAAATGAATGGACATCGATCTTAACGACTACCCCTCTCCAAATTTCAGTAAATAACTTCGCTCATCTGGTTATTATATTTTACAAAACCTTCTCAGAGCGTACTACCTTATATTCGTTTCTACGCTGTGCTTTCTCCAGCTTCAGTACTGCTTCTAAAACAACGCTCGCAGGTAGTAAACTTTATAATACAGATTTACTCCCGGTTTCGCTTCGCACATGTTACCTTCACGGTTCTAATTACGCTAGTATAACGGCAATCTACGAAGCATCTGAAACTGTAAATCAGGTGTTGCTGTCTTACCTGATCTTGACCATCCACTTTATTGCTCAACAGATAGCTTCCGCCAGATAATACGAAAGGTCTCGCTCCTTTTTTATCTTTGCACTGACTTAACACGCGACTTACGACACATTCGTGCAACGCATTCTTAATTCGCCGTCCCGTTATCGTCTGCCGCTTCACTCTGGAGCAAATCAACCGGAAGCTTATTGCATCAACTAGGCAGTTTCCATACATTCGTACATATGAATAGGACTTTCACTTCATCAGAAACTTCAATGAAGCAGTCGTTTTCTGACCGACACGGCATCGATATCGGACTGCGATAACGCTGACATTTGGTATATCTTTTACAATCTTATTTTGGTGCCTCAGAATCTACGTTTCCCGAGCTGTACTGTGACGAAACTAAGGGATACTATTCATTATTTTTGAATACACTGTGGGAGTATGCAGTGATCAGTGTTATTAAAAATATTTACTATCAAAAACAGTCTTGATCACAAATTATTTATTCCGGTGACCGGTTTCAACTAAACTGTGGTCATCTTCAGACCAATGAGTAAGAACGTCCTCTGATTTACCACCAGAAGGAGGTTCTTACTCATTGGTCCGAAGATGGCCACAGTTTAGTCGAAACCGGTCACCGGAGTAAATAATTTGTGATCAAGACTGTTTCTGATAGTAAATATTTCACATTATTCAGTTTATATTGCTAGTTTGGACGGTAGCAATGAAACATTCATGAGAAATTAATTACTGATCCATCTTTGTACTTCTTTATTCTGTCATTTTAATAACACAGATTTACGTATTTACGGAGCATTACAGTTTGATAACGCCACTGCAGACTTTTCTCTGCGTTCGCCACTTTCTAGATCACTTGTATCGAGTAAAGAGACACATATAGAAGTATTATTTCAGTTTTTTAGGCATAATGTGCACCATATGACCCATGTTTGCTACATTAGGTATTTAAACTGAGCCGCATAGTGCTCAGTTGAACAGCCTGGACCATCGACAGGGAGGACGAAGAATTTTATTGCCGAATGCATTCAAGGTCCCTTTTCGAAACACGGAACTATATAACAGCCACTTTGTAATTTTATCTTTGTAGTGCACTGGCCTCTTATTGAAACAGTCTGAATATTACATACCTCGTGTCATAAAGAGGATATATATTGGAGTGTAATTAGCTGATTTAAAGCCTGGGAAAATTAAGTGCCAAATATGCCAGATTTTCCTACGTGGAAAAATGCGTAAGACTTTGAAGAGGCCTAAAAGTGAAATTCTAGATAACACTTTGCTGATGTGGTCTGAGCAGCAGTGAAGAAAAGGAATCCCGTTTTGTCGTCCAACAATATCGAAAAGACAGTTTTTTCTATGCAAGTTATCTGGAGAGAATGAAGATGAAAAGTTTACAACGAGTGTACGCTCGCTACGTTAGTAGAAAAAACTATATGGGATTCGAAATGCAATTATTTTCAGCGTGAAACTGTCTGATGACGAAGCAGGTGCCAATGAATTTGTTCCGAAATTTGAAAACTCACCTTAAGCTGATCTGAACAAACGTATAACATTCACAAGCCTCTCTTGAATTACAAAATACTCTCTACAAGAATTCTTACTTCTCAAAATGAGTTAGTTGTGTGTCATTGCAGTAATGTAAAAGGTATGTACAGTTGTTAAACTTTCACTCACTGTAGCAAAATCCGACCCTACAGATACAGGCGTATTTTATAGTACATTCACTACTGTACATTACATTTTAGTGCAAGTTTTTTTAGTGTGTCGACGTTTTATTTTCGGTTTCACTTTTTTCCATGTGAAAATTAAAGTTTTACTGTACTGTATTTGCGATTTTACAGATCAATAAAAGTGTTCCTCTGATAATCCTGCATTTATGCGTTCCCGTCATGACCGTGGTTCCAAAGGGAACGGATTAGGGAGGTTCTATTGGATCTTTAAAAACAGTGCATAGCTACTGCACATAGCGGAAACTCGTCGCAATGAAGTAAGTATCCTAGGAATGCAGCTGGGCATATCTACTATTTAGGAGTCGGCTAACCCAATGGAAATTGTAAGACATTAGAGACCTCAAAATGTATGTTAGATCGAGAATACATAACTTTTATTGAACTTTATCAAGTGGATAATTGACCTTGAGTTACGCAGAGCAAGGTTCTGAAAAATTGTGGCAAACTAAAATAAAATGAATCTAAAATCAGCGGGATTCGTATTTAATTGGAAGACGGCAGGAAGCAAAAACGAGTAATCAGGGTAACTATCACGATCAAGATAAATGAGACAGACATATCATATAGATAATAGAGCATTCATGATGTATAACCGAATGAGTTAAACGTGAGCTGCTCAGAAGATGGATTGTGTCACCGTCTGAGTGAAACGTATATTATTCAAGTACAGCGGGAGGATGCGCATCAGCATCATACGAGAGCCAGGAAGCGAAATTCTCACAACCTAAGTTCTCCATGAACACGTGTAACTTTCAAGGAGGGTAATGCTGCTACGAATCTAACGAACGAATTTGTTCTGTTTTCTAGACAAAAACATGGGAAAGAGGTAGAAACTTCCCATTCAAACCTTGCAAAAAGCGTCCGGTTGTTACTGTTTTCGAACATACTCTCTCCATTGCTCAGCACCGTTCGCACTACCCCTAGTGAGTAACAGTCCGTAATTTTGCTGAGAAGCAGCGAACTCTCTCACACCACGGAAACGCCATAAGGAGGGTCTTCTTTAATGTGTGGATATGACGATGATAAACGCCAAGTTTCACCCTCAAGCCCCCTCAGGGCAAAACTGTGGGGACCGTAAGCATCGTGCCTGCAGCAAGCAGATTAGCGTCAGGGACTGTCCACAGCATGCATTTCAGAAAACTGGACTGTTTCTTTGAAAACTGGCTCCCACCCAGGAGATTTCATTCTCTGCTTCTGAGATACCGTGTATAAGTCTTCTCCCGACAGTACTTGACTGCCACGCCCTTAGGACCCACTCCTTTCTGCCGTGAAATCGAATACTTCCCACTCCCAGAAAAATGTACCAAGCTCACACAATATGTTATTACATAATCGTAACAGAGCTGCAACAAAATTGCGTAGCGACGTGTGACAGTCATGAAAGTTCCTGGCAGATTAAAACTGTGTGCAGGACCGAGACTCGAAATCGGGACCTTTGCCTTTCGCTTGCAAGTGCTCTACCAACATTTTTTTTTCTTTATTTTATTTCATTATTGTTCTACATTGTTCGGTGATTTGTCCGTTGCGGACGTCCGATAACAGCCGTTTAGTTTGCTCCTTGATCCGTTCACTCAGCCTTTTTTTTTTATTATTATTATTATTACAGAGGTAGCTAACCCTCTGACCGAACACGCTGAGCTACCCTGCCGGCAACAACTGAGCTACCCAAGCACGACTCACGACCCTTCCTAAAATTCCGCCAGTACCTCGTCTCCTACCTTCCAAACTTCACAGAAGCTCTTCTGCAAAACTTGCAGAAATAGCACTCCCTAAAAAAAAAAAAATTGCGGGGACATGGCTTAGCCACGGCCTGGGGGATGTTTCCAGAATGACATTTTCACTCTGCAGCGGAGTGTGCGCTAATATGAAACTTCCTGGCAGATTAAAACTTATGTGAAGTTTGAAAAGTAATAGACGAGGTACTGGAGGAATTGAAGCTGTGAGAACGGGTCGTGAGTCGTGCTTGGGTAGCTCAGTTGAACGCCGGCACGGTAGCTCAGCGTTTTCGGTCAGAGGGCTTTGTGCTCTCTGTAATAAAAAAAAAAACTGAGTCAAGGCATCAACGATCAACTTGAAGGGAAGTCTCGTGACGCCCGCCCAGACCAAACGTAACGAACTATAACGAACAAATTGAGAAAAAATAGTTGGTAGAGCACTTGCCCGCAAAAGGCAAAGGTCCCGAGTTCAAGTCTCGGTCCGGCACACAGTTTTAATCTGCCAGGAAGTTTCATATCAGCGCACACTCGGCTCCAGAGTGAAAATCTCATTCTTGTGTGACAGTCATGTTACAAACTTTATGTTTATTGTACATTGAGACTGCTCATCTAACATATTCACGATACCCTATATGATATTATTGTGACCTGTGGAATCATTTTACTTTCGGTGAGTTTGTAGAACAAAATAGATAAAGTTTTCTGTTTCATTGTTGGCAAAGACATCAGATGTATTTCCTTTAATTGCTTTGTCCACGAAGCTCAACATTTTGCAATAAACACCAATGCAATGGAAAACACAATGCAGATCTATATAAGCAGTTCTCTGAACTGAATTTTTTGCGAACGAACTTTCTTCTTTTCTTCTTTGGTGTACCTCCCTTATGACAGGTGTCATCTGGAGGCCCACCACCGTGCCCTATTCGGAGCATCTTACTTCATCTGTTTATAGATTCGTCGTCGTCTAATGTTATCTTTTCATTTCTCTTCCTACCTTTTCCTCTCGTTCCTTCTACTGTTCCCTCCATAATTCTTTGCTGCAGACAATTTCGACGCAGTTTGAGTCCCAATCAAGATTTTTGCCTTGTTCTGAACACTCCTAATAAACCATTTTTTTCTTATTGCATTACTTATTCATTCTTAATCTGTTAGTCCACTTCACTTGAAGCCTTCTTCTTCGTTGACACTTATCAAAACTTTCTCTATATCTTTCTTCTTTCTCTTTAACTGACCATGATTCACTGCTGTATAATACAGCACTCTAAACATACCGTTTATCAGATACTTTCTTCAGCCTCATTAGAATTCTTCTACATGTTAGTAACTGCTTCACCGCTTCAAATGCTCTCTCTCATAAATCCTCCTTATTTCTAATGTACAGCTTCTGTTCCGTGGCAGACTTCCCAAATAACGACAAGATTTTCTTGTTCTACCATTTTTCCCCGTCTAAGAATATTTAGGGCTTCCTTCTTACTTATTCTCATCGGCTTTGTCTCTCCCATATTTATCTTTATCACAGTCTCCTGACGCCTTCTCGCAATACTTCTCAACATCCGCTGCCGATCTTCTGATTAGCCTTGCTTGATCATCCAAGTTTTTTGCAGTCGTTATTCTTTCACCTCCAATTGCAATGCCTCTTGCGTCCTTTACAGTATAACCTATCAGTTGTTCTCCACGTATAGACTGAACAGCTTAGGTGACAGCAAGCGTCCCTGTCAATAAATTTAAAAATTTCGTTATACTCCTGGAGGGTGCTTATTGCGATAAGAATAGGGTGGTTAATTTATTTAGCTTTATTGTTTTCTGAGTACAAATCCGAACACATATTTGAATTTTAAATAACTAAAATAATTATTTAAATAAAAGCTTTTTAATACAACAAGTTTTTAAAACGGACTGCAAAGCATAAAATAATGTCTCCTATCCGAGAGAGGTTCATAATTCCATATAGATAGCCTTGAAAATTTGTGCTTGTGGTTTTAATAGCTAAGTCAATACTTTTAAAACTTAAAATGAAAAACGTGGTGCTCATGCAATTGATAATTGACACATTAATATTTCACTTCAACAGCTAACAATTTTATTGCACTGAGAATGATATGAACTGTTCTGCGATATTTCTCAATGACAGCTATTCGCTACACTCCTTACTATTATCTACTGCATGCGCCCACGTTTTTGGTTTTAAATTCTATAACTATTGCCATAGCTATTAAGAATTCACTAGCACAATTTTTCGGGGCTGTTTATGGGGCTAGGAATCGGTATGGGGCGAGGAGAAATTATACTTTTCAATCCGAGTTAAAACGTGTTATATTAAAAAAATTTGATATTCAAATTAAAATTTTCTGATTTTTTGCCGTGTGTGTGTCAAACTTTTCAATCTATTTCAAATATTTTGATAGTTTTACAAGAGAGACATGTGATAAATTTCTGGTTATTTAAATTTCTCCTCAACTGAATTAATATGTTGCTACACCGTACCTATATCCTACGGAAAGACCGTGGAAATAAAAGTTAGATAGATTCGAGCTCACCCACAGGCCTACGAGCAGTTGTTCTTACCGCGAAGCATTCGTGAGGGAAACAGGGAAACTGGGAAATAGCAGTGATACACAAAGTACCCTCCGCCACACACCAGACAAGAAAGGAAGTTAATATTGAATTCCAATACAGTTCTCACCTGTAATGAAAGTTACTAGTCTCTACCTCATCGGGAAAACAGAAAAACAAAGTACCCTCCACCACACAGCAGACACGAAAGCGAGTTAAAATTGCATTATCGTCCAGTCCTGAGCTGTGCTGGAAAGTCTCTAACTCAGTGGGAAGTTAGTTAAAAATCAATTTCAAAACGTTTTGCAGACATACAGACAAGAAAGCGAACTCATAAAAACGTAAAACATAACAGATAGGTAATACCGAGACCAAATTAATCTTATTTCTTTGCTGTGAAACTTCTCAGGCAGTTACGTAAATAACCTCTGGTCATGGTCAGGATACAGTGAAGCTCATCCCACCCGTAGCCAATAAGAACCCGCACAGCGGCCACTGTGTACAGTGGAGTTACAGTATGTCGCCATTGTATGCTCGCTGCTGGGTCGACGTAGGTGCCTCCTGTCCGTTACGCGTGATAGGAATTCGCTGCTGGACTTGGCGAGACTGGCTAGTCGTGTAAAATGATGTTTTCTCAGCAGCACAAAAAAAATGGTTTGATTAAGTTTCAGTAGCGAAACTATTTTTTTTAAATCTGTATTTTCAATGCATCATCTGATTCTAACATATGTTAGATCGTTGTCAACAATTTGACGTCTGGCTCCTTTAGAGTTTTCCCTGTACTGAGGTATTCACTTACTTACAGCGTTGCTGCTCCTACAAGTTTTCTCACGTGATCGACAGGTTCTCACTTCGGTCTTTAAATCCGGCAAAGAAATTTCTTTATTCATTTGCCATCCATTCTCCCGGTTACAAGTATCACCCGTCTTCATTCTGTTTTCATTACGGTAATGGAAATGCACCTTCGTCCCTCACCTCGTGGCGAATTCATAGCAGTCTTACTCGGAATTGTTTGAACACAACGAGACAATTTTGGTTCTTTGCTGATGAGAGTGTTTGAGGAATTTCTTCCCCTACTTTGCTATTATTTCTTACTGACTTACATTCCTTACAAACTCTCCTATTTCTTCCAATTTCAATACGCGAAAAATTGCAAACGAAAAAAAAATACCATAATGCATTTGGAAATGAAACACAGGTTCTTTGCTCTCCAGCGCAATACCTTGATACCTTGGTCGTTACTCCAGCGACGCTTTGAAAGAAAAGACTTTACCTTAGGGTATATAAGCGGCAGTCGTACCAGCTTCTTCTCTCTGTTTCTAGGAAAACATGCGTTTGCAGACACCATATATGACGACAAAAAATGTCCAGTTTTCGCTTATTTAGCGATCTCGTCAATTTTGAGTCGATTGTGTGTCATCAATTTCAAAGGTGGTTTTCTCAAAGACGGGAGGCTGTCGGGCCAAAGTATCTTAGAGCCTCTCGTTTTAGGTTGTGCACAAGCGACCTGCCAAATATTAGCCTAATCGATTGATCGTGTGGTACCTTCCCCTTGCGAGTAACCTTCAGTTTTTAAATAGTTTTCGTATTAAAAATGCGTGTCTCACTGTTTAAAGTCAAAAGTAGGAATCGACACTAACTGTAAGCATTCAAAGTGATATACTATGAAGTGTCATACGAATAGGTGGGCTTTCGCCGCCGGTCTCAAACTCGTAAGACTCTGTTTGGTATACCGCCGCATTATTCTCTAAAATACTTATAATGTTAAAACACGAAAATAACCATCATTTCGACCGTGTTGCAGTGCCCTTCCTGTCTGCGCCTTGCTTTTACTTTATCTACTCTTCTAGCTACCCAGTCGCAAAAATCTCCTGATTTGGAAAATCGTCAAGTAAGTGTTTGGGTTAAGAGACCATTTTGAATCAGTTAATTATTATTTTAAAATGGTGAAAATCAAGACAAAGTTTCATTCCTAGGCGTCCGCGGAGAGAAAACACTGTAAGTGGATTCTCATGAAATACAACATGAAAAATCGTAGCAGGAGGTTGGTGGATACTACCGAAAACAGCTTTAAGAGTATAGAGTCTATTCGTCACGATTTGTAGGTGTGAAAGTATGTTTCTAAGTGTGCTAACAATCAAAACAAAAGTGAGAAATGGAATAAAATGGAAACACATCTTACCAGGTTCATTGGCAGGCGTCAAGCGGAATGTTTAAAAAATGTAGCTAGAAATAAGCAGTACTACAATTTTTCATTAACTTTTTGCTTCCACATTCAATAAAACACAATAACATGAGTTTTATTATTCATCGCCAACTAGATATGTTGTTCCTCATTTATAATATACGATTATTTAAAATTTAGTTAGGTGCTAGACTATATAGAGAATTATAATTTTTCATAGTCTTGAGCGCAACTTATGTAATTAAAGCTATACTGATGAGCCAAACAAACTGGTACACCTGCCTACTATCGCGTAGGACCCCCGCGACCACGCAGAAGTGGCATGGACTCGACTAATGTCTCAAGTAGTGCTGGACGGAAGTGACACTATAAATCCTGCAAGGCAGCCCGTAAATCAGTAAGAGTACGAGCGGGTGGAGATCTCTTCTGAACAGCACGTTGCAAGGAATCCTAAATGCGCATCCCAGATATAGGGAGAGTTTGGTGGCCAGCGAAAGTCCTTAAACTCAGAAGAGTGTTCCTGAAGGCACTCTGCAACAATTCTGGACGTCTGGGGTGTCGCACTGTCCTGCTGGAATTTCCCAAGTCCATCGGAATGCGCAATGGACAGGAATGGATGCAAGTGGTCAGACAAGATCCTTACGTACGTGTCATCTGTCAGAGTCGTTTCTAGACGTATAAGGGTGTCCCGTATCACTCCAACTGCAGACGCCCCACACCGTTAAAGAGTCTCCAACATCTTGAACAGTCGCCTGACACTCGTGAAATGGTCGTAAGGGAAAATTCCCATTTCATCGCTCCCAAAGAGATGCTGTGTCCCATTGTTCGTGAGTCGGCTATAACCCCATGTTCAAACTCACTTAAATATTGATAACCTGCCATTGTGGCAGCAGTAACCGATCTAACAACTGCGCCAGATATTTGTTGCCTTATGTAGTAGTCGCCGATCGCAGCGCCGTATTCTGCTGTTTACATATCTCTAAATTTCAATACGTATGACTCTACCAATTTCTTTGGCACTTCAGTGTAGATGGTAATCGGTTTCGATCGACTAGCAACCATCCTCAGATCACGCCTACGTTATAACTGATCTAGCTAGTCTGACATGATGCATTAGGAGAGGAGAATGAGTCATGGCAAATATACTGCCTGACAAAAAAGTTAAACTCTCCGAGAGGCGGGATGAAACTAAACGAAATTTGAGAGGTTGTGAGGTGTTATTTCCGTGTTTACAAAATCGAGTCAAATTTGCAAAAAAAATTGGCAATATAAGCCCATGTATCACTACGCACTCCCACAGGACTTGATGCATGGATTGGCTCGGTTTGGATGAGTGTCATAAATCCGTTGTATCCTCTTCTGAGGCAAGGTGTCCCACAACTGTCGTAACTGGTCCTTGATACCCTGGATACTGGCACTGAGGTGGAGTTGACGTCCAAGCTGGTCACACATTTCTACCGGGAACAAATCGGGGATCCTGCAGGTTTCTGGAAACCTCGACATCGCGCAGGCAATTTATAGAGTCAAGAGCCATGCATAGGCGGGCACTCAAAAATGGCACCACTATACTGTTGCGTGAGTGGTGACACACGACAACGTATGGCGTCAGTGTCTCGTCAGAATAACCTCAGTCAGTACCACCCGTGAACTGAAATACTAGATGGCCCCTCACACCATTCATTGATGACCACAGTGCGACGCCATTCATCGGAAGTTTAAGCCTACTGGTCACGGCACCATTCCAAATGTAGAATTTGTGTTGTTGTGTTAATGGCAGTCTGCATACGGAGCTGTAATTCCCTAGTCCGGCTTCTGCTAGTCGCCGGCCAATGGTGCGAGATTACAGAATGTCAAAGGGAGTCCATTAATTGTCCTTGGATGACTGGCGCAGTTGGGAAGCGATTACAATGCGCTTGTTACAGAATATGGCAATATTCCGTTTTGGTAGTCAGATGTTGTTGTCCAAAACCCTGACGACGATTATGCTTCCGCTGGCTGTCCCATATAGTCCAACATAGGACTACTGTCACTTCCGAATGCCCCGCAATTCGACCAGTCCACCTAATTGTCGCCCATTATAAGATCCCTCTCAATCTCTGTCAGGTGATGATAAAGCTATCTCATACGAGTAAGCAACATCTGCATGTTCCTCACAATCTGACTTTCACGCCGTTCATATACTGAACCATGCCTCGTACCGACACTGCACACGAACAACACTGCTGTTCTATGTTACTTCTCGCAAAGCACTGAACCTTTCGTCAATTATATACCCGCCAGTCGTACGTACATGTACAAAAGTTACATTGATATCCGATCAAGTCGTGGTCTTTGACTTTTCTTGCTTAACAGTATAAAAGGGTTGGAACTTTAATACGGGAAACTGTTTGTTTATAGCTCGTAAGAAACAGATACGTGTTTCAAAGTTTTACTGTCTTCAAAGTAATCACCAGCATTGTGTATAACTCGTTGCCAGAGATATGGAAGTCGTAGGATACTCTTAGCAGTGTCAGTTGTGTTGACAGATGGAGCGGGGCCGTCTATTGCCCGACGAATTTGTAGCAGTTCTGAAGCGAATGCCGTGAAGTGTTTCCTTCTGTTTAGAAATCGAGTTGAACTCACGAGGGCTTGAGTCAGGGGAGTGCAGTAGGTGGTATAGCACTTATCAGCCCCATCAGTCAAACAAATCAGTAACAGCTTGCACTCTATGTGTTTGAGAATTGTTCTGCAAAATGATGGCCAGTTCCTGCAGAAAGTGTCATCACTTCTGTCTGGTCGTAGGCTGTGTTGCAAAAATGATCAGTCTGACGTCTTCTCGTTTAGCGTTCAGTATCCATCTTTAATCAAATAACACTAGGCTAACACTGCAATACATTCATATAAGGGTGGTAGGGCCTACAGTACGTTCAGGACCGCATTGGGCCACATTATCAAAAAATTTACGGTGGTTGTTCGACACGTTAGTGAAATTTTCTTCTCACTCTCTCATGTTTTATTTTGTTTTTATTTCTCTCAGCATGTTAATTCATATTGTCATTAGGAACACAATGAGTACAAATCTGTTACATATTCTGTGTTGTTCATACCCACAGCCTCCTGTAGCTGCTCAGAGGGTAAGCCAAAGACAGGAAAAATTAAATAATAGGAACGACTACATTGCTCTCGACGCTATCGCCATGCGTCCGATCATTCGACAAACTCAAGCATATCCAATTCTCATATTGGCTAACATTCAAAAATGATGACAAGTTAACTACCGCGCTGTCTTACCGTGCTATTATCAGGAGCAAAGAAAAAGGGAACCTGACTTCCTAGAAATATTAAGCTACTTGAATCTATATACATAAATACACCTCAATCAAAATGATTTCTTTCTGGCCTGGAAAATCCACTGTGATCACTTGTTGGATTGCGCAGCGCAAATTCTTCAATTACTTAGCTTCAGCATAAAGTGACAAAAACCTCTCAGTTTTTCTAACAAAAATTTTGATTTAAACTGCAACTGCACTCGATATGTAACAAAAACTACCAAATCTTCCCCTTTTCTCGTCACATGCGATACGACAAATTTCAAATTCAATATAGACAACATGATTAAATTTGCAATCCCACTTTAAAGTCGAATTCCGCTGTTCGAAGAATAATGGCGGTTCCACTTGTCTAGTGATGTACCTTATTTGTGTAGCGCCCACTATGCACACATCTCACGATAAATTACACTCCTGGAAATGGAAAAAAGAACACATTGACACCGGTGTGTCAGACCCACCATACTTGCTCCGGACACTGCGAGAGGGCTGTACAAGCAATGATCACACGCACGGCACAGCGGACACACCAGGAACCGCGGTGTTGGCCGTCGAATGCCGCTAGCTGCGCAGCATTTGTGCACCGCCGCCGTCAGTGTCAGCCAGTTTGCCATGGCATACGGAACTCCATCGCAGTCTTTAACACTGGTAGCATGCCGCGACAGCGTGGACGTGAACCGTATGTGCAGTTGACGGACTTTGAGCGAGGGCGTATAGCGGGCATGCGGGAGGGCGGGTGGACGTACCGCCGAATTGCTCAACACGTGGGGCGTGAGGTCTTCACAGTACATCGATGTTGTCACCAGTGGTCGGCGGAAGGTGCACGTGCCCGTCGACCTGGGACCGGACCGCAGCGACGCACGGATGCACGCCAAGACCGTAGGATCCTACGCAGTGCCGTAGGGGACCGCACCGCCACTTCCCAGCAAATTAGGGACACTGTTGCTCCTGGGGTATCGGCGAGGACCATTCGCAACCGTCTCCATGAAGCTGGGCTACGGTCCCACACACCGTTAGGCCGTCTTCCGCTCACGCCCCAACATCGTGCAGCCCACCTCCAGTGGTGTCGCGACAGGCGTGAATGGAGGGACGAATGGAGACATGTCGTCTTCAGCTATGAGAGTCGCTTCTGCCTTCGTCGTATGCGTGTTTGGCGCCGTGCAGGTGAGCGCCACAATCAGGACTGCATACGACCGAGGCACACAGGGCCAACACCCGGCATCATGGTGTGGGGAGCGATCTCCTACACTGGCCGTACGATCGTCGAGGGGACACTGAATAGTGCACGGTACATCCAAACCGTCATCGAACCCATCGTTCTACCATTCCTAGACCGGCAAGGGAACTTGCTGTTCCAACAGGACAATGCAAGTCCGCATGTATCCCGTGCCACCCAACGTGCTCTAGAAGGTGTAAGTCAACTACCCTGGCCAGCGAGATCTTCGGATCTGTCCCCCATTGAGCATGTTTGGGACTGGATGAAGCATCGTCTCACGCGGTCTGCACGTCCAGCACGAACGCTGGTCCAACTGAGGCGCCAGGTGGAAATGGCATGGCAAGCCGTTCCACAGGACTACATCCAGCATCTCTACGATCGTCTCCATGGGAGAATAGCAGCCTGCATTGCTGCGAAAGGTGGATATACACTGTACTAGTGCCGACATTGTGCATGCTCTGTTGCCTGTGTCAATGTGCCTGTGGTTCTGTCAGTGTGATCATGTGATGTATCTGACCCCAGGAATGTGTCAATAAAGTTTCCCCTTCCTGGGACAATGAATTCACGGTGTTCTTATTTCAATTTCCAGGAGTGTATTTTATTTCTGTTCAACATAAACCCATGGTAGATTCATAGCCTCCCTACTCGTGACAAGTGCAAGCTGGCTTACTGTAGTTTTGTTAAAATGGTTAGTGTACACTTGCGACGGTCAGCTACTAGATTGCTACTTGTTGGATCCTGTTTGTACAGAACGTCTAGCTTATCTAGACTAGTAGCTAAGCAATTTTTACGTATTTTCACTTCGAGAAAGTTTCTCTTGGTTGGTTGGTTGGTTTGGGGAAGGAGACCAGACAGCGTGGTCATCGGTCTCATGGGATTAGGGACGGATGGGGAAGGAAGTAGGCCGTCCCCTTTCAGAGGAACCATCCCGGCATTTGCCTGGAGTGATTTAGGGAAATCACGGAAAACCTAAATCAGGGTGGCCGGACGAGGGATTGAACCGTCGTCCTCCCGAATGCGAGTCCAGTGTGCTAACCACTGCGCCACCTCGCTCGGTGGAAAGTTTCTCTCGCGACCTATTTTACAGGGAATAGAGTGGTAAACAACCGACCTAAAAATATCACAAATTACTTGTGATAGTAATAATTTGTAGACTGCAAAATAACATTGTAAATTTAATAAAAGTTCATCGGATTACACGTATTTTTCCCATTATATCAATTGTAATATAAATAGTAAAGAAAATGACTGTGTTAGAAATAAAAAAAGAACTGACGAACGGGACTCGATCCAGCGGTTACGGGACTTGAATGCCAACCACTCGGCTGCCGCCGCTTCATATAAAAATGGCCACGCACAGGTATATGTATTTGACGACCGAAATTGTCTTTCGATTTCTCAATAACGCTTGAGAAGTACGCGCTACTGCTCACACATTTTGTTGTCCTCGTGGAGTACTACGAGTGTACGGAGTTTGCAGTAAATCCGAGTTCCAAACGTCGTGGCCTCCCCTTGTAAGTCAATGCAATCAAAAGATACGGCCATTTATATCACATATTTCCATACCGACAAACTTCCTCATCAAAAGCATTAGGGTACCTCCTGTTGACATAGAATGATGCAATTTGGCAAGAAGCAAGGTTTTACATTACAGTTGAGGAAAACAGTCCGAAAATTGTTAATTAGTAATTGTATCAACGAAAAACCTGTACGAAAATGTCGGAACTCCACCGCTGACTTCAATTTTTTTGAGCTCGATGGTGAAATAAACAGCTGAAATTAGTTTGGCGAAAAAATTAACAAACTAAGACAACGGTTTCAACCTAGACAGCTCATATAATCCGGCAGTTAACGATGACACATCGATATACCATCACTGATCGGCCGCGCATTCACAGATTCAAATTATGCCGGCCGGCGATGAGCGTCTCTGACGCTTGTGTTTTCTGTGGCTTAAAACGCCAGAACAAGGCTGTAGGCTTGCTCTCAAGATAGCTGGAAGATACACTCCTGAAATATTAGAAAAAGGTAAAATAAAGTTCATGAAGCTACACTCCCGAAAGTTAATGGGTGGACTAGATGAACTGTGTTTCTGGCAGTTAAGATCTAACACCCATCACATAGCAGGCTGTCCTTCTGAATGCTGTACAGATTATTTTCCCAGACAGAAGCTAAACACTTTACTGACTGGCTAATCTCCTATTGAAGTTCTAAACGTGCACTTTGTAGCGATTGCGGTGCTGGACGAGCGCAACAACAAAAAGGCGCGAGAAGTGAAAAGAGGCCGGTCCGCGGTCCCTCACGTGCCGCTGATCGAAGCTCTATGTTTAGCACGCAATTTGCATCCAAATCGCCGATGTGGCCAGTAACAGCCCTCTACGTGCTCCACAGCACTATAGCCGAGCGTTTGGCGGGTGGAGAGTTACGAGCCGTGAATGAGAAGTTCTAGTTACATTTATAGAATAATTGTCACGCCTCTTATTCCAGCTACTGCCCTTCTCAAGACGTGGATCAGGTCCTCCGTGGATTGGGTGTGGTGTAATCAGTGTGGCACGCAATTGCGTGGCGACCCGTTTTCGCGAAAGCCTTGGCAGTCGCGTGCTGACTTAAGGCGAGTGCGTGACCCAGTAACGACGCCTCGCCAGAGAGCTGCTGCCGTCGATAACATATCTCGCTGGCTCTAGTGCCGGTGGCGATGGAGACATCAACGACCCCTGTACAGTATGTCTTTCACGTAACAGTTTCGGGAGTAATTTTCAACGGGTGTCATTTTAATTACTTTGTTACAATTCATTTTTATTTTAGTCGACTGTAGAAGGCGCTTCTCCAGACGAACCAAATCTTAATACAGCAATGCGAACTGAAGATCAGCAGAATCAAAACAAAATTAGTGAAGTCCAGAGGTGGGAAACCTTCACGGTAAAAAGCTGTCCCAAATTGTCACCTTCAGTACCCTCGAAAGTTGGATCACAGCGGACGGTATCAGTACAATGGATGTTAAAGCTCGAATACCACAGGCGAAAGAATCACTTTACCAGAAAAAACAGCAGTTACATCTAACAGCGTCTCCTTGACTATCAGGAAACGATTTTTAACGTGTTACACTTGGAGCATTTCCTTGCGTGGGACATGTACACTGAGGAAGGAGGGAAAGAAAAGACTGGAAGATTTCGAGATGTGACGTTGGAGGAAAATGTTCAAGGTACCATGGACTGACAGTCTCAAACGAAGAAATGTTGACAAAAGCACGACAAGCGAGAACCCTATCTTAAATTGTCTGTGCTAGGAGGAACAGCATGGTTAGCGACCAATTCTGACATTAATTCGAGTTGACTTTTCTGTTCGAGAGAATAGTGAATAAAGGAAGGCAGAAGAGACAATCGAGATAGGCGTTCATGAATGAAACAATGGCTGCAGACATAAGTGTAGCGAGACATTAGCATCAAGAAGGAAGTATGAGCGAGCCCACCAACTTTCGGGTCGAGGAGAAAAACGAGGGCTTCGAAGGAAATGAATGTTTGCTCCGAGGACACGGTTGTAATAGACTAAAAAGACTGTCATCAAATGCCGAAAGACCCTCTACTGAGTTGTCAGCACATAATTTAAGTTTCACATCTTTTATTTCGTAGATAGTAGTAAGTATTACTTTTTTAAATGTATTAGGTTTTTATTTTCCACTGAACGTCTTCCCCAAATTATTGCAGGCATCTTCAGTTGTCTTCAAACTAATCGATCATTATAACTGATATCTGTTCAAACATAAATATATGAAGATGATGGAAGTGATAATCGTCAAAGATCGGTGCCTTTTCGCCAAACTGACGCGGCTGGATACTCAAGAGCTTTATATCACTTCAACTGGTCGAGTAGGATAACGAGGCAACATAAATATTTTCTTTGGTTACATTTGGGTTTAGATTTGTAGTTAAAAGGCAGACATTCCTGCCTATCAGATAAACATCATATAGCTAGCAACAAATATTAAAAATACGAGTATCAAGTTTTAATTCTATCATTAACTGAATTTTCCGTCGGTGCATTAGAGAAAACTAAATACTTTACAATTTTTCATTGTCTTTAGCACAGTAAGGCTTGCATAATGCTGCAACAAAAGATTTTGATAACTTACTCAATGATATAAAATACCTGACAGACAGCAAAGTAAAATTTGAAAGCAAACTTGACAGTTCCTTTCTATTCTGCATAAGAATATTTATTTTTGTTGTGTAATGGGCAAAAGATGATGGGTAGAAATTACTAACTCATATCTTACATTTGTAGATATTAAAAAAACTATAAACGTTGATCGTGTATCCATATTTAAACATTAAGTTCGATTCACATCATAACGATTTATCGTGCAAATGGTACATGGAACGTGGCATTAAGTCATTAACGTAAAGAACTTATCTTCCATTGAAACTTTCTCTCATGCACATTAAACTAAACAATTAAAATAGTATTTTTGACGATTTATTAAAGAATCTCACAGAGAATGTCACAGTTTGCTATGTGTACGGAAGCAGCGATAAAAGAAAGAGTGGGATTCACCGATTCATTTCTGATAACTGAAATGCCAGGCCATTACATGACTGAAGATCTATGTGTATACCCAAAATATATCATTTGGCTATCAAATCACAAGGCGCAGCATTTGAAAAATCAGCAAAGATACCTCCAAAGAAGGTATTTGCCTGCTCATCTTCATCTATTGTGCATGAACAAAGGAAACTGAAATTGACACAAGTGGTATTCCCTGAATCAGTGCTGAAACTTCGAGGGAAGTTTTGTTTACCTCCAACGACGTCAAAATATTTGCACATAGAATATGTTCCAGCATCCACAAACACATGGGCGTCAGCGATGTAGAGCTTCCATTTGGCAATGTCAAGTCTGCGATTTAGCAGCATGACGGAAAATAATTTCTAGAAATTCGTGAAATTTCTATAATGAAATAAAAGTCTGCAACCCAAATACCAGAAGTAGGCAGGTGCTACTGACACTCTTGCACCAGTCTGACAAGTTCCGGCCAATAAGTGCAGGTTGTGACACGATGTTTCACTAAATGATCACACGGTCATCGACGCGTCAGTTATTACCGGTGTTTGTCTTTTTGTTAAACTTGAAAATTTAATTCACACATTGTTGTTGTTGTTGTGGTCTTCAGTCCTGAGACTGGTTTGATGCAGCTCTCCATGCTACTCCATCCTGTGCAAGCTTCTACATCTCCCAGTACCTACTGCAACCTACATCCTTCTGAATCTGCTTGGTGTATTCATCTCTTGGTCTACCTCTATGATTTTTACCCTCCACGCTGCCCTCAAATGCTAAATTTGTGATCCCTTGATGCCTCAGAACATGTCCTACTAACCGGTCCCTTCTTCTAGTCAAGTTGTGCCACAGAATCCTATACAACACCTCCTCATTAATTATGTGATCTACCCATCTAATCTTCAGCATTCTTCTGTAGCACCACATTTCGAAAGCTTCTATTCTCTTCATGTCTAAACTATTTATCGTCCATGTTTCACTTTCATACATGGCTACATTCCATACAAATACTTTCAGAAACGACTTCCTAACACTTAAATCAATACTCGATGTTAACAAATTTCTCTTCTTCAGAAACTCTTTCCTTGGCATTGCCAGTCTACATGTTATATCCTCTCTACTTCGACCATCATCAGTTATTTTGCTCCCCAAATAGCAAAACTCCTTTACTACTTTAAGTGTCTCGATTCCTAATCTAATACCCTCAACATCACCCGACTTAATTCGACTACATTCCATTATCCTCGTTTTGCTTTTGATGATGTTCATCTTATATCATCGCCTCAAGACACCATCCATTCTGTTCAACTGCTCTTCCAAGTCCTTTGCTGTCTCTAACAGAATTACAATGTCATCGGCGAACCTCAATGTTTTTATTTCTTCTCCATGGATTTAATACCTACTCCGAATTTTTCTTTTGTTTCCTTCACTCCTTGCTCAATAAACAGATTGAATAACATCGGGGAGAGTCTACAACCCTATCTCACTTCCTTCCAAACCACTGCTTCCCGTTCATGCCCCTCAACTCTTATAACTACCATTTGGTTTCTATACAAATTGTAAATAGCCTTTCGCTCCCTATATTTTACCCCTGCCACATTCAGAATTTGAAAGAGAGTATTCCAGTCAACATAGTCAAAAGCTTTCTCTAAGTCTACAAATGCTAGGAACGTAGGTTTGCCTTTCCTTCATCTAGCTTCTAAGATAAGTCGTAGGGTTAGTATTGCCTCACGTGTTCCAACATTTTTACGGAATCCAAACTGATCTTCCCCGAGGTCGGCTTCTACCAGTTTTTCCATTCGTCTATATAGAATTCGCATTAGTATTTTGCATCCGTGACTTATTAAACTGATAGTTCGGTAATTTTCACATCTGTCAACACCTGTTCTCTTTGGGATTGGGATTATTATATTCTTCTTGAAGTATTTCGCCTGTCTCATACATCTTGCTCACCAGATGATAGAGTTTTGTCAGGACTGGCTCTCCCAAGGCCGTCAGTTGTTCTAATGGAATGTTGTCTACTCCCGGGGCTTTGTTTCGACTCAGGTCTTTCAGTGCTCTCTCGAACTCTCCATGCAGTATCATATCTCCCATTTCATCTTTATCTACATCCTCTTCCATTTCCATAATATTGTCCTCAAGTACATCGCCCTTGTATAGACTCTCTATATACTCCTTCCACCTTTCTGCTTTCCCTTCTTTGCTTAGAACTGGGTTTCCGTCTGAGCTCTTAATATGCATACAAGTGGTTCTATTTTCTCCAAAGGCCTCTTTAATTTTTCTATAGGAAGTATCTATCTTACCCCTAGTAAGCTAAGACTCTACATCCTTACATTTGTCCTCTAGCCATGCCTTCTTAGCCATTTTGCACTTCCTGTCGATCTCATTTTTAAGACGTTTGTATTCCTTTTTGCCTGCTTCACTTACTTTGTTTTTGTCTTTTCTCCTTTCATCAATTAAATTCAGTATCTCTTCTGTTACCCAAGGATTTCTACTAGCCCTTGTCTTTTTACCTACTTGATGCTCTGCTGCCTTCCCTATTTCATTCCTCAAAGCTACCCATTCTTATTATACTGTATTTCGTTCCCCCATTCCTGTCAATTGTTCCCTTATGCTCTCCCTGAAACTCTGTACAACCTCTGGTTTAGTCAGTTTATCCAGGTCCCATCTCCTTAAATTCCCAACTTTTTGCAGTTTCTTCTGTTTTAATCTACAGTTCATAACCATAGATTGTGGTCAGAGTCCTCATCTGCCCCTGTAAATGTCCTACAATATAAAACCTGGTTCCTAAATCTCTTGTACTACTGTACTAGGCGTGGGCTTCGTGTCTATCTTGGCCACAATAATGCGTTGTAGTAGCTTACCCGCATTCCTATTTTTTTTATTCATTATTAAACCTACTCCTCCATTACCCCTATTTGACTTCGTATTTATAACCCTGTAAATGTCCTACAATATAAAACCTGGTTCCTAAATCTCTTCTACTACTGTACTAGGCGTGGGCTTCGTGTCTATCTTGGCCACAACAATGCGTTGTAGTAGCTTACCCGCATTCCTATTTTTTTATTCATTATTAAACCTACTCCTCCATTACCCCTATTTGACTTCGTATTTATAACCCTGTATTCGCCTGACCAAAAGTATTGTTCCTCCTGCCAACGAACTTCACTAATTCCCACTAATTCCAACTTTAACCTATTTATTTCCTTTTTAAATTTGCTAATCTACCTGCCCGATTAAGGGATCTGACATTCCACGCTCCGATCCGTAAAACGCCAGTTTTCTTTCTCCTGATAACGACATCCTCTTGAGTAGTCCCCGCCCTGAGATCCGAATGGGGGACTATTTTACCTCCGGAATATTTGACCCAAGAGAATGCCATCATCATTTAACCATACAGTAAAGCTGCATGCCCTCGGGAAAAATTACGGCCGTAGTTTCCCCTTGCTTTCAGCCGTACTCAGTACCAGCACAGCAAGGCCGTTTTGGTTAGTGTTCCAAGGCCAGATCAGTCAATCATCCAGACTGTAGCCCCTGCAACTATTGAAAAGCCTGCTGCCCCTCTTCAGGAACCACGCGTTTGTCTGGCCTCTCAACAGATACCCCTCCGTTGTGGTTGCACCTACGGTACGGCTATCTGTATCGCTGAGGCACGCAAGCCTCCCCACCAACGGGAAGGTCCATGGTTCATGGGGGGTCCCACATTGATTAATTATAAATCTGGTACTTAGCTTTTTGCCTGCAGAAAGGCAACTGACACCAGAGGTGTATCAAGGGGCCGGCCGGTGTGGCCGAGCGGTTCTAGGCGCCACAGTCTGGAACCGCGCGACCGATACAGTCGCAGGTTCGAATCCTGCCTCGGGCATGGATGTGTGTGATGTCCTTGGGTTAGTCAGGTTTAAATAGTTCTAACTTCTAGGGAACTGATGACCTCATAGGTTAAGTCCCATACTGCTCAGAGCCATTTGAACCATTTGAACTTAGCTTTTTCTATGTTGGATTTCTTGTCTTTTCGAGTGTTTCGTATGCAAGGAAATTTAGAACTTTACAAAATATCAATAGTTCAGTGAATCACTAGGTAGTGGATAGTAAAATTTCAACTATTTTACCTTCTGTATTTTCCTTAAAATCTCAGACAACTGGTTTACTGCAATTACTCAACTTTCATAGAATATAATTTTCATCTGTTCAAACCAACTACAAAAACTTCCTATGACTGCAAAAAACATACCTGTCTTCTCATAGTCTCTTACTTCCAAGCGAGAGAGATTAAGTAGGTCTCAATTGTCGGCAAAGAATCTAATCATAATATTTTGCCTGTATTTAAATTAACGCTATACATTTTTACATATAAATAACAAATTTTAGTAAAACATTGTTGTAAATAACATTATCAAATTTATATAGTTATGTTTCTTGTTATTTCCAGAATACGAGGGGCGTTCACTAAGTAATGCAACACATTTTTTCTGAAAACTGGTTTGTTTGATTGACTATACTATTCCTCACAAAACATTATTTTTCAACATAATTTCCGTTCAATGCGATGGTCTTAAGCCACCTACCTGGGAGAGCCTGTATCTCCGCATGTTACCATTCTGCTAGTCAACATCGGAGCCAACGTCTTGATCTCCTCGTCGTCCAAGTACTACTTCATTGGGCCAAAAAGGTGGATTTCGGAAGATGCAAGATTCGGGCTGTACGGGGGATGAGGAAGAGTAGTCTAGTGAAGTTTTCTGAACCTCTCTCGGGTGGCTGCACTACCAACAGAGAAGTCCAGTTCTGCAACGAAATGTTTGATTGTGATTCGTCGATCACCTCGAATGAGAGTGTCTACACGTTCCAACATTGCAGGAGTCACAGATTTGTGCGGCCGGCCGGCACACGGGTTTGAGCGAACTTGTTGCCTCACCAACGACTCACCCTGCTTTCTTTCAGTCAGGTAGACATTCTACAAGCGCATATGAATATCTGCGATGCTCTGGTTTTCCCTCGAAAAGGAACTCAATGACGGCTCTCTACTTTGAATGTATGTCCGTTACAGAAGCCAGTTCGAAGGTTACCTGTAGCAGCGCCATCGGTCGGAATTTCATGAAACTATAAGGGCTGAAACGGAAATATTTCACGATGTCCTTCGACGAATTATGCATATTTTTCAACCGAAGTTGACCGAGAAAAAGAATGTGTCGCATTACTTATTGAACGCCATTCGTATCTACTCATAGTCAGTGAAAACAGCAGTTCACAAAGTATACCGTTTACATACCAGTAACACTTTTATAAATGGAGTGACCAATATCCACCAGCATCGAAGGGTTTCTAATGTGTAATAGGTTTGCCTGCATTACAAGTGGTAGCATGATGGCTTGCCCCATGCCCTGATTCAAGTTATGTACGACAATTATTTTAGTCCACTAGTAAGGAAAGTAGAGAAAGAGAGCAGAGCTGGAGGTGGCCATTTTGTGTTCCAGAGCCGAAGAGCAAGCCGTGCACCAAGGACAGCGACTGCGAGACGATCCGCAACACGACGTGCCGCGTCGACAGCGACGGCCACCGCCGCTGCCTGTGCGTCGACAAGGCACCGCCAGACAACGGCCGCTGCCCCAAGCCGCGATACTTTGGTAACGACACGCCGCTAAGCTGCTGCTCAGCTAGTCTCTGGAACTGAGCTCCTAGATACGACAGCAAGCCAAAAACAGTTCTAAAAGTTTTTTCTCGTGAAATTAGTACAAATCTAAAAATTCTGTAAAACAAAAGATACTGCGGAGTTGATGAAATTTCAGTTAGTGGCAGAGAATTTTTCCAGTCATACTACAATATGCAGTCTTTAAACCACTTCATGATAAAGATAAGACAGATATAAATAGTTATCGTCCGATTTCCTTACTGACACGTTTTTTTTTTCAAACTATCCGAAAAATTAATCTACTCAAGGGTAGTCACACGCTTATGTGGAAACAATTTAATTAACTTATCAACGTTTGGATTCTAGAAAGGACGCTCGAATGAGAACGATATTTATACTCAGCAAATATATGTAACCAGTAGGATAATAATATGTCGCCAGTAGGTATTTTTTGTGACATTTGCAAGGCGTTTGGCTGCTTAGATCACGATAATCTCTTAGAAAAATTTAAGTTGTGTGGCACTGATGGCTGTATGCACAGCTGATTCGAATCTTGCTTGACAAAGAGAGTTCAAAGGTAGTGGTGAATGATTCATACATTGTCGGAAAGATAGAAAATTTTAGTGGCTGAGGAAAAAAAATCAGAAAAGGAATCCCACAGGGTTCAATTTTGGGTCCAGTTCTATTTTTTATGTGGGTGAATGACCTTCCATTTAGCATTTAACAAGCAAAACTGGTTCTTTTTGCAGACACTACTAGTGTTATCATAAAGAGAAAGTAATAGATGAGTTGGTAAATCATGTTTTTGCAAATAATTATTAAGTGGTTCTCTAAACATGGACTCTCCTTAAATTTTCGAGAAACTCCTAACATCAGTTCTCTACAACAAATACTCATACCAACAAATAATGTAAGACATGAGTGGGAGTCAGCAGTCAGTAAGTCGAGTATAATTCTCCAAATTTTTAGGTGTACACATTGATGAAACTTGAACTGGAAGGAGCAAATTACTGAGCTTCTCAAACTAATTAAGTTGTGGTACTTTTCCTCTTAGTACATTTGGTAATCTTGAAAACAACCTTATCAGCCTCCTGACATATTTTCCATACTTCCACTCAATAATGCCGTCCGAAATAATTTTCTTAGGTACCTCGTAGCTTAGAAAGACTGCAAAAAAGTGAGCAGTTTAGATTAATATGTGATTTTCAATCACAGACAACATCTAGGTATCTACACAAGAAGCTAGGTATTTTAACTGCGCCTCCAGGATACGTATATTCGTTAACGACATTCGTCAGTAATAATCCACCACAGTTTGAGAAGAAAAGTGGTGTACATACCTTGAGCACTAGAGATAAAAATGACCTTCTGTTAAAGTTGTCAGTAGCTCAGAGGGGAGTTCAGCAAGCAGCAACAAACATTTTTGATCATAAGTTCAATAACAGAAAATAATGGAAATATGTGGAAGCAAAATTATTCCGTTGACGAATTTCTACTTAAAAACTGGTAGCCAGTAAATATTAATAAATAAATAAAATCAAAATAAAAAGTGTAGTTAAGCGAGTAGGACTAAAAATAACAATTTTTCATTAATGTTAATACAGTATCCCGTAAAGTGACTCATTTCGATAAAAGAATCGTTCAAATGACCTATAAAATATCCAACTAACTAATTTAGCAAAACTCTTGGATAAGTACGTCATTTTCCTACTCAGTTTCTCTATTTGCCCTTGGTCCAGCGGTCGATAACTTTGTGCACTGAATGTTCCAACATGCACAGCAGTGATACAAGGGAAAGCTTCTTTTGCTGAACAGCGCTATAATAACGCGTGACGCGTGGAATTTTAAATGTAATCACAGTATGGATAACTTCTGGCTCATTCTCTTATATATGAAAAATGAGCACATGACATCGATGGCCGGGAGGCCCCATTCGGGGAAGTTCGGCCGCCAAGTGCAAGTCTTATTTCATTTGATGCCACATTGCGCGACTTGCGCGCCGGTGATGAGGATGAAATGATGAGGACAACACAACACCCAGTCCCCAAGCGGAGAAAATCTCCAACCCGCCCGGGAATCGAAACTAGGCCTGCTTGCATGGGAGACGAGCACGTTACCACCCAGCTAAGCAGGCGGGCATATACACTAACAGAAATGGAATGGTTACATGATGACAACTTTGAATGGAAGCTACCAAAATGATGCTCCAGTATTTCCATGCCTGTCGAATCGGTGATTAAAATTTCAACCTTGTGCAATCTTATTTTCACAACAGAAAATAGCCGTCTCTACATATGAAGAATGATGTGGGTTAAAGACGACTACTGGGCACGTATAGGTTACAGAAACTTTTCAATCGAATCAGCACAACAGTGTGGAACTTAGGTTGAGATCTGGTGTTGCTATGCTTCGCTTATCACTAACATCATACCACAGATAACAGTTTGCCAAAGGTATACACATTCCGCTTTTAACCTGCCCATGGTTGCCTTTTGCCCGGGTAGGCAACTGCCGCACGTTACCAACCGAACTCTCAAGTCAAGCTAAGCCTAACCCAAGCAGGCTAAAAGAATTTTGCTTTCCTGCACGTCTTCCCAGTGTGCTACGCTAAGTAACAGTTTATTCCGTACGCTTTCATTGTAGTGTCTTGAGTAGGGTTCGGAATATGATGAAAAGTCTTTTTTTATCCGGAAACTACAAGATAAAGCTCAATGAAATATATATTCATCTCGGGTCACTGTAAGTCAGAAAATCATGGATTTAATTTGTGCTCTTTTTCCTTTTCGGCGTATTTCGGGCAACTTCGCCCTCTTTCAAGTACTACTTACTATCCTCAGTTCTTAGCATCATTACTCCACCTCTACTACATGTTTTCTGTAGTCAGCAAAACCATCTCTGAAAGTAGAGGTCCTTTGCACCTAAGAACGTGAAAATGTCTATTACACTGTACAGTCAACTGAAATAAAGTTTTGGAAGTCTAGTTTCTGTAATCCTAGTGTGTTTCAGACAAATATGACCCCAGTTGTACCAACTTCAATTACTTTTTCCAGGATATGTGTTGCGGGTTCGCTGAACTCATACTAAGTGGCCAAAATAGTTCATTCTAAATTTCCCAAACGCGAAGTTCGTTTTTCATTTTATGTTAATCTAAAAGTACATATCTGAAAGAAGAAGCTTTTCTTTCGTACTAACCTTTCTGTTTCAATCATTTTTTATCCTAAATTTAGAAAGCCTATATATTGTTAGGTGGACTGTAGCATACATTTCCACACAGTTGTCAGTCACTAAGTCTGTGTCGTCTTTCAGAATATTTATGTCGTAACATACTCGAGGTTCCCGAATGAGTGTTTAGTAACTTTTCACAGAGTTCGCATTTCGAAACACCTACCGATTTATTTGAAGCTGCCTCATAAACACACAAAGACTTTGCCCCTGCTGGACTTGGGCTCTGTTCTGTGACTAATATATAATACTCGATTCTTAATTTCTTCTCAACCATCTTTAAGTTTGGTTTGTTCATTTTGCTGCTCCCACACTCTGAAAATATAGAACACACACTAGAAGACAGCGAAAAAAGGAAAAAATTCCCAGTGTACCCTCCCTCGGATGCCAGCCAATGTTGACCTCCCAGTCAGATCTATTATGACTTGCAGGATTGCTCCCAGCTGTCCACTTGAAATACACATGTTGAATATGTTGGTACATAATGACAAATTACAAGAGGATAGAAATGTAACAAACAATACAATACTGAATATATAAAAGACAGACAGATTCCAAGCACTTCGACCCTTGTTCAGTTTTATACAAGAACATATACTCTAATAATCTTGTCACACAAACAATATACACTAAAAAAGAAAATATGAAAACATGCAGTATACTCTCACATGAACATATCAAAGAAGCAGTCAAATTACTAGAACTAATAACAGAATACAACGATTTCCAGTTAAAAAATAGATTCTGTTTACAATCTGTAAGATTACCAATGTAATCACCATTATCTGGCCCCTTACTAAATACATTTATGAATCACATATGTGTTACATCTCACAAATTATTCACAAATAGGTACACTATCCTCTATTTGGCTGCATATATATACTAGTACATGACATCCGTTGCTTGATCATAAATCAGAAAGATACCTTATAAGATTAAATTTACAAAGGAAGAAAGGCAAGAGAGAGAATTACATTTCCTTGACATTATTACACTTAGGACAACCAAATCCTATTTGACATATACAAGAATCCTACAACTCATACAGTGATATACTGAACATCAAATCAGCCAAACTCAAACAAGCTGAACCCAGATACACGATACGTAGACTAAACACAGTCATACCAAACATAAACAAGTCTAAAAAGGAAATGAAGAGCAACAAGCAATACCATTGTTTGCAAAACCTCTTACGCCTCTAATGAAATACGAATACGAGTATTTAGCTCTGTTTCTACCCCTTATTGTTTTGACGTATACGGTGTTTCAGACAATGTAATTTTTATTTACCTAGATAAATGTAAGAAAGGTTACTGTTTTTGCAGAAATTTATTCCAGTCTGCTGTAGCATGCTGTAACATGACCTGGACCGGTCTTATAATACTGTCTTTTTGCAAAATTATTAACATAGATTATTTCGGAGTACTCCAAAGAGTTACAAAACGAGTTGCCATTTTTTTAATTTAACATTACGCTTTCTTATCACGCACATGATGATTTTAAAAAGTGTGTATGAATTAGTTTAAATCAAATTTGCAACAGTTTTAGTTAGGAACTTAGAAACTTCCCAATACTTTTGGTTGTATGCAACATAATTGCTGCTTTTTATGAATTCACTGATGGTGGACCGTTAGTTTAAAGGAAATATTCAAATTAATTCACATTTTCGTAAATGAGCCATTCAGTGCACCTTCTAAATTACCTGCGGAGTAGACGAAAAATTGCTGGTGTTATGGAGCGTCAAGCTTGCTCGATACGCTTTTTGTAAGTAGTCTGGATTTTGGGTTAGAAGACATAAACAGCTTTTTCAGATATCCCCACAAAAATAAATCTGTTGAGGTTAAATCAGACGAATTGAGGACCACGCGTCCTGATCATCTTCCCGGAATGATACAGCTCAGTTCTTGCACAATGTCACGAACAGATTGAGCTGCGTGACCGTCATGCTACATCGACATACGGCCGCTAACGTCTAAACTGATTTTGAAGGAGAGCAACTAGATTTCCGACAGTAAAAGCTCGATATGCCTCGCTTGCCAGAGTACCTACGAAGTAGCGGGAAGCTATGATTTAACCTCCAAGGATTGCATATCACACATTAACGGACCACCTGATTTGACGATCCACATTATGTTTTCTCCTAGCATTTTCTGTGTCCCAGTAGTGGGCATCATGACGGTTCATTGCAACACAATTTGTGAACATGGATTCACCATAGAACATAATATTCTGTAAAGTGTCCAGAATGAAATTATTCAGTGTACATTTCCAGAAAGTAACTACCCAACTGAAGTCGTCCCCATTCAGCTTCTGTGTCAGTTACAAGTGGTATGGGTAAACTTGTTACCGTGTTAAGTTCCTCACACATATGTAAGGCTTAGAGTAGTGACTCCAGCAACTTCTCTTAAGTTGACGTCAGCACCTTAGTACATCGCAGGCAAAACAAACACTTCCGTATCCTTACTTCCTACAAGTCTTCGTCTACTACCGCCGTGACTTCCCAGACTACTTGTTCCTCGAAGTCTTTGTTTAGCAATTATTGAGCTTTCAACTATAATATCTCACAGTATAAGGCATGGCTGTTTCGTTGGCATCGCGTCTGTCGAGCATTAGCAACACGTCAACCTATTAGTTGGTTGCTTATGCCATATCCATGGCAGATATAACCTCGTTTGTTTGTGTTTTCCGCACTGCCTTAGTTCAGGGGTCCACTAGAAGTGTAAATAGTTGTGAAAACACTCTTCACCTCTTAGCTATAAGTAACACTGATGAGAGAGGGAGAATCAAGACGAATACAGGGATTAGTGACCAAAAGGTCGTTGTAGCAAGGCTGAATACCTCAACTTCCAAACCCTCTGCAACTAAATTTCAAATACACGTGTTTAAAAAAGCAGATAAAAATTCGCTTGACGCCTCACTTCCGAACTAGGTAAGCGAAGACCAGATGTGGCTTAACTTCAGAGAAATAGTATCGACAATAATTGAAAGATGTATGCCAATTAAATTAATAAGAGACGGAGCTGCTCTCCCATGGCACACCAAACAGGTCAGAAAGCAATTTCAGCAGAATCAAAAAGGCTGCACGAGTTTTCAGAAGCCCGATATTTAGCGCAGACATCAGGGCGAGGTGCCGATAACATTATCCACAACGAAACTGTCTCGAAATCTGACATAAAATCCAAACAGATTCTGCTCGTCTGTGAAGTACACCAGTGACAAGCCACAATCAATACCTTCACTACAGGATAGCGATGGTAATGTTAGTGATGACTGAGTCACCAAAGCAGAGTTACTAAATACGGCTTCCCGAAATTCCTTCACCAAAGAAGACAAATAAATTTTCCAGGAATGGGATTAATAAATGCAGCAAACGTGAATAACTTAGATATTCACCATGCAGCGAAGTACCTTAAATCACTTAATAAAGGCAGGTTTTCCGATCCAGACTGTATATCAACCAGATACGTTTCAGAGTATGTTCAGATAACAGCTCCATACTTAGCGATCATAAACCACTGCTCGCTCGTCGAAAGACTGGAAAGTTGCACTGGTCACAACAATACTCGAGAAATAATATTTGAGTAGTCCGCTGAATTACAGACCCATAACACTAATTTTGACTTGCAGTCGAAGTTTGGAACACATACTGTATTCGAACACTATGAATTACTTCCAAGAAAGTGATCTATTGGCATACAGTTCACAGGGATTCAGCAAATATCCGTCTTGTGTATCAGAACTAGATCTTTATTCACCCCAAGTAACGACTGCTACGAGAGGAGATCTCAAATTGATTCCATATTTGTAGATTTCCAGAAGGCTTTTGGTACTATTCCTCACAAGTGGCTTCTAATTAAATAGCGTGCCTGTGCAGCATATCCTCAATTGAGCGACTGGATTCAGAAAGATCACAGTTCATAATAATTGACGGAAAGTTTTCGACTAAAACAAAAGGTGTTCGCCAATGACGTTTTACAGGCCATGTGTTGTTTTTAATCTGTATTAACGGTTTAGGAGACGATCTAAGCAACCGTTCTCGATTGTTTTCAGTTGATACTGTCGTTTACCGTCTAGTAAAGTTATCAGAAGATCAAAACCAACTGCTAAATAATTTTGACAAAATATCTAAATGATGCAAAAAATGGCAATTGAACCTAAATAAGGGGAAAGTGCGAGATTATCCACATGATTACTGAAACGAATCTATTAAATTTCAGTTACACGATAAATCACACAAATCTAAAGGCTGACAATTCAACTAAACGCCTTAGATATAATAATTCCTAACAACTGAAATTGGAACGACCACCTAACTCATTTTATGGGAAAGGCGAACCAAAGGATCTACACTATTGGCAGAGCTCTTAGAGGGTGAAACAAATCGACTAAAGAGACTGCCTGCACTACTCTTGTCCGTCCTCTGCTAGAGTGTAGCTGTGCGATATGAGGTCCCTACCAGAGAGAAGTGAGGAAGGTCATCGAAGAAGTTCAAATAAGGGCAGCTCATTTTGTATTATTGTGTATCAGGGAAGAGAGTGCCACGGATATGATGCGCGAGCTGGGGTGGCAATAGTTACAACAAAGGAATTTTTCGTTGCGGTGTGACCTTTTCGAGAAATTTCTATCTCTGCTTTCTCTCCAGAATGTGAAATTCTTCTGTTGGTGCCCTCCTACAAAGGGAGAAATGATAATCGTAATAAAATGAGAAAAAGATTGAAGCGTTCGTTTTTCCCGCGCGCTTTTCAACAGTGGAACGGTCTAGTGAGAAAGTAGTTCGATGAACTCTCTGCCTGCACTTAGGGCTGAATTGCAGAGTAGTCACGTATTATAGGTAGACTTCGATGTAGATCTCTACACCATCGTAAGGTTACCGGTACATTCTACAATCTAAGCGAACAACTTCAAACACTGCATCGATGAAGCCTGTCGCTCTGTAACACCAGCGACATTACCTCTGGTGCATTGAATTGTGCATGCAGTAAAAAGATAATTAATCTGGAAACCTCACTTAAATGAACATTCTGCCATTATAATATACATCCTAACATAAACAGGTATGTACATTATGTTTTATCTTGCCCTTAATGTCAGAGCATTTTTAGCTCCAGAACTAAAATGAATGAAAATTAGATTTAAACTCATTTGTACACAGTTGGTTTAAATACATCAAGTACATCACAGAAAAAAATAACGTTGTGTGTTTGCTATAACTATCTGGAAAATAAATAAATAATCTATGTTAATTATTCCAGAGACATAAAAACGTTTCTTAGTGTTACCTGTCTAATTAGTATTCATCTCCCTTACTACCTTTAAGTTACAGAGAAAAATATCTAATCTGAAACACCCTACAGAAGTTATAATGATCCGAAGCCTTATGTCCCAGTTTTGCAAAGTTTTTAACCAGTCAAGTTTATTTTATTTGTAAAACATCAGTTATGTTTATTCTAGCATTTTATAGACTAAATATGTTTTCTGCGTTTTGAATTTCATAGAATCAAAATAGTCTTGGTTATTAATGTTATGTTCTGTACGCATTGCTTACGGTGTTTATTGCACCTTTGTGCAAGTTTGGGAAGCATCTGGTTTTCACTCTCGTTAGAAGCAGAGGTTAACTGTCGCCAAAACTTTGATGTCGTTTTCACATTGAGTTTTATAGGCTTTTTAGAAGCCTACGTATCCTTTAAATGCGATTTCTTCTGTAGCTATACTCTTTTTACAGTTAGTACTGTTCGCTGTCGTATTATTGTGTGTGTGTGTGTGTGTGTGTGTATTGTGAGGTGAAACTAAGATACCAGTATGTGGATGGTTGGGGTTGTAGGATAGGTGAGTGGATGCATTTGACCTGTCACGGGAAAGGGGAAGAGGATGGAAGAATGTCGGTGAGGAAATATAGGCTCATTTGGCTGTAATATTATACTGTAAATATCTTCTTTTAATTTAAAAATTATCTGGTTTGCTAGGCTAGTGTGATCGCTAGGAAAGATTTGTTTTATATAACTGTTTTATGATTATGTTAGTTTTGTTGTAGGACAACGGAAATGTTTCCTATTTCGTACCCTTGCGATTTCCACGTCTGGGTGCCTTGCAGTAATTTTATGATTATGTTGGTATAAATATCTTACGAAATAAGAGTGATTTGTTCTTTAGTTCCATACACTTACATCCTGTAGCTCCTGGACACTTTTCCTGTCTGCTGGAATCGTTGCCATAACCGTAAGATCACACTTTGTGGCACACGGAGGGCCCGTGCTACGACCTGCTGTGTTTGACTAGCCTCCAGTCGCCCCCTCATAACGTCATCAATATGTGTTCTTTGAGCCATTTTCAACGCATAGTCACCATTAGCACGTCTGAGAACGTCTGCGCACTTACTCGCTGCACCGTACTCTGACGTGCACTAACACCCCTCTGCGTATGAGGACTGGTGCCAGCGCCACCGAGCGACGACCGCAGGTCAAATGCACCGCATGGTCATACCCCGAGGTGATTTAAACTCGCATACCGCCCACCAGAGCGTTGTTTCACTGTGTATCAGCACTATCCTTAATTTATGAGCATGAGTGTGGTTTGTACTGTACAGGTGACTTTTCGATGTATAGGAAAATACACTCGCAGACATGTGGTACAAATAATTTGAGGACAAAATGTACGATTCTTTTTTTTTGTTTGCATTACGATTTAGTCAATAACTAATGTATAAGTTGTTTGTTTAGAGGGATGGACTTCGGAAAACGAGTGTGGTTGGAATAAGCAGTCAACCGCGTGGGCTGGAACACCTTGCCATTGGAGAAACTTTTTGGATCACGTCGGCAAGTGTGGGATATGTGCAGGGATAAGTACGCCGTATTCAGTAGACGACACTCGCCAAGTTTTACTCCATGATACTACTGCACTTGGCCGTTATTGGAAACAAGTGGCGACGTTAGCAGTAAAGGCGTACAGCGCTGACTAAAAAAGAACACATTGCACTGTCAGTGCTTTCAGACTAGTTGTGCAGAGATTACCAGAAGCAAGCGTAGACTACGGAACTTTTGATAGTAGCTTCGATCAGTTAATTTCGTATCCGTAATACCTAAACGTTAGACGTGTTGCATTCCTCTCGGCCGCTGCTTCATAACGATCGCTTTCGTTACGCGTGCGACCAGTGTCACTAAATTCCCCTAAATACTGGAAGCTATGAACCGCCTACAAACCGAGTGTGAATATTTAAAGGGCCGGGTAAGCAACGGAACAATTTTGTTCTGCGTAGCTATCCCTCTGTCTGTTACTTAAGAATAAACAATATTTATAGAAAAACCGAAATTGCCAGTGTTTAATTTATGTTTTATTCGAAAACTGTTGATCTGTAACGTGCAACAGAGCGATGCTATTGTAAAAATAAAGAAAACACTACAGTTTTATCACGTAGCTAGAAAGCGCAATTTCTTCAACAAAAATGTGAAACAAAAAACCGCAAAACAAAACAAAAATATATCAAACATTGCCATAATAATTCGTGGAATTTATGTAAAACATTTTTCCTGTTATTCAGAAAAAACTTCTGTATTTATCATAATAACAGGAAGGTCTTGCCTTTTATCATGATGAAGAACGTTCTATTGAGTAAAAGGTAACAAAAATATTTTTTATGTTTGTGCGTGTAGACCATACTTGCATCAAAAGTAATTGCTTTGCTTACAGAAAAGCGCAGACGTTATCCGATCAACTAATTTTTATTACTTATAAAATACAGTTTATAGTCTGTAATCTATAAACAATAGACTAACACTGAATGATGTGTGGCTCTATTTTTGTGCAAAACAGCTAAACACAAAAAAGAAAGGGAAGTCATCGGATCCCCTTTACTCTCTTACGTCATTCCTGTTTCTGTCCCTACCAATTCTAGCACTGCTATCAGTAATTTTACCATTTACTACGTTATTTGTGTAATGCACCAAAACCACCTAGAGCGCAACTCTAGTTGTGCAAATGCTATCTGCCCCGGTTATACATTGGCTCACGACAAGCCCACAGACGCCCATTCATCCCATGTGCAATAATGTTGTGGTCTACCAATAATTGTTCCATTCCAAATCATAGGAACTACGGTGTTTTTAAATTACGACCCTCATTCACTAGTAATTTTCGTGCATTTTCCTACATGTTCCTTTGGAACGAGACAGTAGCATTAAATATTTCTCAATGTGATCACTTTTCGGACGAATTAGTTGTTTTATGTTCTTCTGAGTTACGATTTGTAAGCTACATGTAAGTAGAATGCCTCGATAAAATTTGTGTGAAAAATAGTACGTAAATTTTCGATTTCTTTCAGCTTTATCGGTAAGTCATTTGATTTTCTGGACGCATTGAAAACTCTCCCTGTATATCTTTCATCACGTGTGTTGCATTTTAATTCACATGTGCCTGACAATAGAACCTAGTTTTTCCGTTTCCTTTAGGAAATATTTTTGAATTGAAATGCTTCAAATGGCTCTGAGCACTATGGGACTCAACTGCTGCGGTCATTAGTCCCCTAGAACTTAGAACTACGTAAACGTAACTAACCTAAGGACATCACACACATCCATGCCCGAGGCAGGATTCGAACCTGCGACCGCAGCAGTCGCACGGTTCCGGACAGCGCGCCTAGAACCGCGAGACCACCGCGGCCGGCTTTTGAATTGAATTGTTAATTATTTATGATTCTCTGTCTTTGTGTACCAGCTTTTTTTACTTTTCCGTCTTTCTCTCGTCTTGGGGTTTTATCTGTGTGGGATTTCTGTCTTTGTGATGTTGATGATTCTCTGTTTCCTATTTGTTATTCATTTGTTTTAGAGTTCAGCTATGTTACTTGATTTGGCTCCGTCTGACATTTGAACACTATTAAGGTAGATACATTGTTTGTTCTCTGTCAAAATCTTTCATTTGCTAACTATGCCTATATAGTGCCTTCAGTAGTTTGAATCTTTTATTTAGCTGGCAGTATTGGCGCTCGCTGTATTGCAGTAGTTCGAGTAACGAAGATTTTTGTGATGTAAGTGCCTCGTGAAACGTATAGGTTATTGTTAGTCACGGCCATTCTTTTGTAGGGATTATTGAAAGTCAGATTGTGTTGTGCTAAAAATATTGTGTGTCATTTTAGTGTCGATCAGAATACGTAAAGACAGAAATGTTTGAGTACGTTCAGTTTTGCTCAGCTGTTTGACAACCAAAGTCATAAGCTAAGCGGATGTTTCACAGTTTGTCGTTCATCAAAAACTCTTTGCGACGATGAATGAAAAGATACCAGATATATATATATATATATATATATATATATATATATATATATATATATATATATATATATATATATATATATCAGTTCATGACATCCAGTCTGACAAATTTCGTTTTTCTGACAAGACGCACGTCCAGATCGTCCGCTCTCAAAACTCTGCCATCTCTCTTCCCACATCCACCACTGCTGGCAGCTCACCTCCAACTGCGCAACGCTATGCGCTGTTCACATCCAACTGCCCAACACTACAATCTACATCTACATCCATACTCCGCAAGCCACCTGACGGTGTGTGGCGGAGGGTACCCTGAGTACCTCTATCAGTTCTCCCTTCTATTCCAGTCTCGTATTGTTCGTGGAAAGAAGGATTGCCGGTATGCCTCCGTGTGGGCTCTAATCTCTCTGATTTTATCCTCATGGTCTCTTCGCGAGATATGCGTAGGAGGGAGCAATATACTGCTTGACTCTTCGGTGAAACTCTGTTCTCGAAGCTTTAACAAAAGCCCGTACCGAGTTACTGAGCGTCTCTCCTGCAGAGTTTTCCACTGGAGTTTATCTATCATCTCCGTAACGCTTTCGAGATTACTAAATGATCCTGTAACGAAGCGCGCTGCTCTCCGTTGGATCTTCTCAATCTCTTCTATCAACCCTATCAGGTACGGATCCCACACTGCCAAGCAGTACTCAAGCAGTGGGCGAACAAGCGTACTGTGACCTACTTCCTTTGTTTTCGGATTGCATTTCCTTAGGATTCTTCCAATGAATCTCAGTCTGGCATCTGCTTTACCAACGATCAACTTTATATGATCATTCCATTTTAAATCACTCCTAATGCGTACTCCCAGATAATTTATGGAATTAACTGTTTCCAGTTGCTGACGTGCTATTTTGTAGCTAAATGATAAGGGAACTGTCTTTCTATGTATTCGCAGCATATTACACTTGTCTACATTAAGATTCAATTGCCATTCCCTGCACCATGCGTCTATTCGCTGCAGATCCTCCTGCATTTCAGTACAATTTTCCATTGTTACAACCTCTCGATATACCACAGCATCATCTGCAAAAAGCCTCATTGAACTTCCGATGTCATCCACCAGGTCATTTATGTATATTGTGAATAGCAACGGTCCTATGACACTCCCCTGCGGCACACCTGAAATCACTCTTACTTCGGAAGACTTTTCTTGATTGAGAATGACGTGTTGCGTTCTGTTATCTAGGAACTCCTCAATCCAATCACACAATTGGTCTGATAGTCCATATTCTCTTACTTTGTTCATTAAACGACTGTGGGTAACTGTATCGAACGCCTTGCGGAAGTCAAGAAACACGGCATCTACCTGTGAACCGGTGTCTGTGGCCCTCTGAGTCTCGTGGACGAATAGCGCGAGCTGGGTTTCACACGACCGTCTTTTTCGAAACCCATGCTGATTCCTACAGAGCAGATTTCTAGTCTCCAGAAAAATCATTATATTCGAACATAACACGTGTTCCAAAATTCTACAACTGATCGACGTTAGAGATATAGGTCTGTTCGACGTCCCTTCTTGAAAACGGGGATTACCTGTGCCCTTTTCCAATCCTTTGCAACGCTACGCTCTTCTAGAGACCTACGGTACACCGCTGCAAGAAGGGGGCAAGTTCCTTCTCGTACTCTGTGTAAAATCGAACTGGTATACCATCAGGTGCAGCGGCCTTTCCTCTTTTGAGCGATTTTAATTGTTTCTCTATCCCTCTGTCGTCTGTTTCGATATCTACCATTTTGTCATCTGTGCGACAATCTAGAGAAGGAACTACAGTGCAGTCTTCCTCTGTGAAACAGGTTTGTAAAAACACATTTAGTATTTCGGCCTTTAGTCTGTCATCCTCTGTTTCAGTACCATTTTGGTCACAGAGTGTCTCGACATTTTGTTTTGATCCACCTACCGCTTTGACATAGGACCAAAATTTCTTAGGATTTTCTGCCAAGTCAGTACATAGAACATTACTTTCGAATTCATTGAACGCCTTTCTCATAGTCCTCCTCACACTTCATTTCGTTTCGCGTAATTTTTGTTTGTCTGCAAGGCTTTGGCTATGTTTATGTTTCCTATGAAGTTCCCTTTGCTTCCGCAGCAGTTTTCTAACTCGGCCCTTGTACCTCGGTGGCTCTTTTCCATCTCTTACGATCTTGCTTGGCAAATACTCATCTAACGCATATTGTACGATGGTTTTGAACTTTGTCCACTGATCCTCAACACTATCTCTACTTGAGACAAAAATTTTGTGTTGAGCCATCAGGTACTGTGTAATCTGCTTTTTGTCACTTTTGCTAAACAGAAAAATCATCCTACCTTTTTAATATTTCTATTTACGGCTGAAATCATCGATGCCGTAACCGCTTTATGATCGCTGATTCCCTGTTCTGCATTAACTGTTTCAAATACACTCCTGGAAATGGAAAAAAGAACACATTGACACCGGTGTGTCAGACCCACCATACTTGCTCCGGACACTGCGAGAGGGCTGTACAAGCAATGATCACTCGCACGGCACAGCGGACACACCAGGAACCGCGGTGTTGGCCGTCGAATGGCGCTAGCTGCGCAGCATTTGTGCACCGCCGCCGTCAGTGTCAGCCAGTTTGCCGTGGCATACGGAGCTCCATCGCAGTCTTTAACACTGGTAGCATGCCGCGACAGCGTGGACGTGAACCGTATGTGCAGTTGACGGACTTTGAGAGAGGGCGTATAGTGGACATGCGGGAGGCCGGGTGGACGTACCGCCGAATTGCTCAACACGTGGGGCGTGAGGTCTCCACATTACATCGATATTGTCGCCAGTGGTCGGCGGAAGGTGCACGTGCCCGTCGACCTGGGACCGGACCGCAGCGACGCACGGATGCACGCCAAGACCGTAGGATCCTACGCTGTGCCGTAGGGGACCGCACCGCCACTTCCCAGCAAATTAGGGACACTGTTGCTCCTGGGGTATCGGCGAGGACCATTCGCAAACGTCTCCATGAAGCTGGGCTACGGTCCCGCACACCGTTAGGCCGTCTTCCGCTCACGCCCCAACATCGTGCAGCCCGCCTCCAGTGGTGTCGCGATAGGCGTGAATGGAGGGACGAATGGAGACGTTTCGTCTTCAGCGATGAGAGTCGCTTCTGCCTTGGTGCCAATGATGGTCGTATGCGTGTTTGGCGCCGTGCAGGTGAGCACCGCAATCAGCACTGCATACGACCGAGGCACACAGGGCCAACACCCGGCATCATGGTGTGGGGAGCGATCTCCTACACTGGCCGTACACCTCTGGTGATCGTCGAGGAGACACTGAATAGTGCACGGTACATCCAAACCGTCATCGAACCCATCGTTCTACCATTCCTAGACCGGCAAGGGAACTTGCTGTTCCAACAGGACAATGCACGTCCGCATGTATCCCGTGCCACCCTACGTGCTCTAGAAGGTGTAAGTCAACTACCTTGGCCAGCAAGATCTCCGGATCTGTCCCCCATTGAGCATGTTTGGGACTGGATGAAGCGTCGTCTCACGCGGTCTGCACGTCCAGCACGAACGCTGGTCCAACTGAGGCGCCAGGTCGAAATGGCATGGCTAGCCGTTCCACAGGACTACATCCAGCATCTCTACGATCGTCTCCATGGGAGAATAGCAGCCTGCATTGCTGCGAAAGGTGGATATACACTGTACTAGTGCCGACATTGTGCATGCTCTGTTGCCTGTGTCAATGTACCTGTGGTTCTGTCAGTGTGATCATGTGATGTATCTGACCCCAGGAATGTGTCAATAAAGTTTCCCCTTCCTGGGACAATGAATTCACGGTGTTCTTATTTCAATTTCCAGGAGTGTAGTTCGGGTCTGTTTGTCACCAGAAGGTCTAATATGTTATCTCCACGGGTCGGTTCTCTGTTTAACTGCTCAAGGTAGTTTTCAGATAAAGCACTTAAAATATTTCACTGGATTCTCTGTCCCTGCCACCCGTTATGAACGTTTGAGTCTCCCAGTCTATATCCGGCAAATTAAAATCTCCACCCAGAACTATAACATGGTGGGGAAATCTACTGGAAATATTTTCCAAATTATCCTTCAGGTGCTCAGCCACAACAACTGCTGAGCCCGGGGGCCTATATAGAGACATCCAATTACCTTGTCTGAGCCTGCTTTAACCGTGATCTTCACCCAAATCTTTTCACATTTCGGATCTCCGTCAATTTCCTTCGATACTATTGCACTTCTTATCGCTATAAACACGCCTCCCCCTTCACTGTCCAGCCTGTCTCTGCGGTACACATTCCAATCTGAGTTTAGGATTTCATTACTGTTTACGTCTGGTTTCAGTCAACTTTCTGTCCCCAGTACTATATGGGCGTTGTGACCGTTTATTAATTAGAGCAGTTCCAACAATGCTAACCATCCACAGACTGCACACAGCACTGTCCGTGATTTTCATACAGAGCGCTACGTGGTGTTACCAACATAAAAAACTAAACAGCCTTCTTACAACTGATACAAATTAGAATGATAAACATTTGAAACGCCTATGTGGTTTGCCTGTGTGGTTTGCATAAACGGAGAAATCAAAGGAAAGCAGCAACAATCAAATAAAATGAACATTAACACGAGAACGTCTCCGTTGTGGCGCTGACCTACATTTAAGACTGCTACCTTCCTTTTCAGGCCTGCGCTGGGCGTGTTCGGAGGACAGGGAGTGCCTGCCTTTCGGGGAGTGCACGACACCCAACAACACAGAGAGCAACAGTTCGTCGGGCCGCGTGTGTCTCTGTAAGCCGGGACACCCCGAGACGGACGATGAAGAATGCAGCGGTGAGTATTCCCGCAGGCTGCTTACTGTGCGCTCACCTGTCTGAATTTCAGCGTACAGCGTGTCTCGAGCCTTTCCGGTCAAAATTATACATTTGGCTAAGGTTCATATACGTAGCCCCTTGAGACCAGGTCCTAATGCTCAAAACTAAATTCAATGATAAACACAACTTAAGAAGGAAAGTAATTTCTGCATGGTGTGTCACTGCCAAGTTACACTCGATGAAACTTGGACCATACTGTAACGTGTATTCATTTTTGTGTAAAGTGCTGGTGGGTAAATCTATTTTGTCATCACGCGCAAGCAGATAACGTATCTTATTGTCTTCTCAAGCCCAGGGTAGTAAACAGACATTTTTCATAGTTATTAATTTTGGCCCTGTAACACCGCAAATTTAGTTGCGGACCATTTCAAATTAATTATAAATTCTGCTGTGGCATAACAAGAATGCACAAATTTATATAAATGAGAGTTTGGGGTTTTTTTCTAAAATGACAACACAACCTCTCCCTTTCTCATTCTACATTTAATTAGTCACTGCTTTTAGGGTCAAGTGATACATAACAAGCAAGATCAATTACTTTCAACTCTTGAGGCGTAGAGCCTTCGCATCACTCCTGTCACTTGTTAGGACGATATCGTTATACGCATGAGTCATCGACAGATGTCACCAGCTGACATGGACCTGAGTTACAGAGCTGCACGTAGTTGTCTTAGTAGGCGGCAGAGGTCAGCAGTTGACGGACAGTGCTAGCAGTCGTAGTCAAAATAATGTTGTAAAGTTATGTTTGATTAATATTTAATGTATCTGCATAATTATAATTGTTTTATATGTGTAGTAATTAGCAGTGTGAGTGTCGTATGAGTGAAGAAGAACAGAAGTAAATGAAAATTGTTTTGTTTATTCACGAAATACCAGTAAACTATACAGGGGATTTACTATAATTAAACGTGCAGTCAGTTTATGGTACTAATAAATCTTGAGTAGAACACAAAGTAATCGGTAATTTCAGAAGGAGTAATTTTATATTTGATACTTTTCTAAATTTATTTATTTATCAATTGCCATAGTAAGACATGTTTTACTATGATTGGTCATTGAAGTAAAGCGCGGGTTAGCGCGGAATAATACTGCAACTTGATTTGCTGTTTGCGATATCAGCCAATCAGAAAAAGGCAGGCTCGCGCCAATCTACGCTGGGAACAAAGTCTTTGGTGTGATCTAGGGGGGTCGGGGGCTGAGGGTTCGAACTAATAACATCTCACTGAAAGCAGCTCCGACGAAAGTACTGTAAAATCGCGGGAAAATGCTAATTACGAGTTCACAAAGTAGTACAAAGTGTATTTAAGTGAACGGTATAGTGGAGGCCGTGTGGAATTTCCGACGGAATATCAAAATTATTGCTTTTGACTGTTAGTTAGAACTGCGTGGCGTGTTGTGAGATCTAAGACTGGAACAGGTATTATGTGTAGAACAGAGTGCACAACATTTGAGGGAGCATTTTCATAACTAAACGATCCGGTGAACTCTATTAACTTCGGTAACGGGTGTAAATACCATAAACTGTCATGTCTGATTGTGGTGTGCGTGTGAACTTTACATTGTGTTGCCACTTAGTACGGACTTGGCAGTATTAACTGTGATCTTTATCGTAAAAATACACCTGAAAATTTACATTGCCAAGTTAAAACTTTTATTTCTGTTGCTAGCCACATCCCTTTTGCTGGACAATTCTATGTATGTTGCGACCTGCAATAGACAGTATTTTCTATATAGTCTAGTATTTTCCACGACAGGTTTTAGCTAGACAAATGAACATTGCTGGACACTGGCATGGCGGTAAAAAGTATTGTGTCGCGCTGCACTCTCAACAAAATAACATTTAGACATTGAATATGTGATTATTAAATCTGTATCTGAATATATGAGAATGTTATAACTAACAAAACAATTAAATCTTCATCGGTGAAATTTACATCTACGTTGTCGTAGCTGTTCAATGGACTAAGCTGGCAGAGAATTAAATTTTATCTTTTAAGCTAATCAAACTCTCATGTACTCAGTAGAGGGTATGTTAGTATTCAACTCTTGAAATTATTTATTCATAGCATATGCAGGTTGGAGTGAGCAAACTTTCGACTCAACATTTAACGTCGCCTAATGCAAGTTGGTACATTACAAATCGGGAATTGTGGCGGCGTTGTCTCCATAGTGGATCTGAAACGCTAATTCCCTACTCTGGCCTTGACTGAATCACCCAGTCTCAACTTTTCTGTGTTCAGTAGAATGTTAAATTTTCTCTAGTCAAAATAATGGCTATTGCACACTCGCTAAGGGATGGAGCGACGTGCACAATGCTCTGCCCACGAAAATTCCTGCAGGAATGAACTACCACTTTACATCTCTCACCACGATACGCGAAGCTTTCCGCCCTCACTTTGCAGACGTTAAGGTCTCAACGTCTTCGCAATTTTTCCACACATAGGTGCGACCCGCTGCGAGACAAGAGAACTCTGTTCATTTAGTTCTCAAAAATACTTTTATATGAAGTTACTCCCCCCAACATGTCTTTCTACGTCACACAGTATGGCTTCAGCCAACCGCTTACCCGGTTTAGGTGAATTTTTACTTTTCTTGCCAGGTCGTTGCTAGCCTTATTAATGCTGTCTAGCTACTTACACATAGTCTCGGCTGTGTTTATTTAAAAAGGTATTCTATTGCTCTGGCCTTATTTATTTCTGCATTGCAGCTGGGCCTTCTTTTGTTATTGTTAATTGGCGTTTCCCAATGCCATTAGCCACATGCACAGTCCGCCTCAAAACTGCTTTCACTTTATCTGACTTATGCATGCCCCTGTCGTTATGAGGGTAGGTATTATTTTGTTATTCGGTAAATGAGATTATTACAATTGCTTCCTGTTAGCAATATAGAGTTATTTTTTGGGAATTTTATTCTGTATCGTAATTATGAAGCTCATGTAAGGTCCGAAAAATGCGGAAGCCTTGCAATACTGCTGGATTATACTGCTGCAGTATAGTACAAAATGTAACAGGAAGAAATAAGCAAGGAGACGAGTAGGAATCACACATTTGCATTGACTTACTGCTCCGTCGTTTCTTGGTAGAAAATTTAATACATTACAAATGGAACACACACAACACTGGTGTAATATTCTACAATATTTATTATTTGTTGCACAAACTGGTTTTCGGCTGTTACGCCATTTTCAGGTACGATGATAACTATGTGGTGCAGTGAAATTTTTTTGTAGTAAAGACTTTAAACTAGTGTATCTACAGAGTAGCTCTATTTACAGAGATGAAAAATGCTAATGCTAGAATTAGGAATAAAACAAGGGGGATTATTTCAGTCTAAATGCGATGTAAGATGATTTGACTAAGATAAAATATGTGACACATTAACTAACGAACTGTAGACAAATTGCAACAGTTGTACATAGAAGAAAATAATTTAACAATAAATTTCAGTGACATAGTCCAAAGACGTGCCTAAACAAAACAAACTTGCATTTGATAGTTCCTAAATTACAAACAGATAATAGATAATAGTGATATTAAGGAGGTGAGTGAAGCAGCTGTGATTATACAATTTTTTTAACGCAATGAGAGAAGTCATAGTAACTGAAATAAAAGAAAATGGGGCATTTGACTAAGATGAGTAATTGATCTACATAGAATCTGCCACAATTACAAGTAATTTATATATTCCACACTTTTCCAAAGCTGTAGTCCTGTCTTTATTATCAGGCAAAGATTACCAACAGTATTGGGCACATAAAATGTGGGATCCTGCCCAGTCGTCTCTTATAGGGTGCCTAAAGTATGCTGCTTTCTCGGATAGCTATACAACAATTCAGTCAAATCACATTAAATTGGTTTTATTACAATACTTAACTTTGGTTTACAAGAACGTGTCGCAAGCGACTGGCGACATTCAAACAGTCAGTGTCCTTTACTATATGCAATGTCCACGCAAGTCATTCACACTCGCTCAAAAGTCACTGCTATCGTCAATATCACTGCTCTTCCAGACCTCTCTGCTGTTGCCTCGGCTAGTGTCCGTCTTCTAATGTGCCACTGCGGCTGGAAGGAGCGGCGCTTATAGTCTCTTCTTGTAGAGACCGGTCCTGTCGTGGTGACGTCATAGTCAGCACGCTATTGGCTGACGTCGTCTCACAGCCCTGACTGCTCTTGCGTTCTTCATCTTCGTTCCGTCACTCGTCGTTAGGCCGGAACATAGAATGGTGTTTTTACGTTCCTGCACTGAAGCTTTCTGGCTACTTCCAGTAAGACTTTCCCTGCGACATTTATTGCGTTCTTGAGGTACTGGGCCAAGGAGAGGGTAAAGAAGAGAGTACACGCGTTGTTGTGCGCTATGGAGTCGACTCAGGCAGCACCATAGCCATCATTTGACGCTGTTTGTTTGGTTGCATTTAAATTGATTTGGAAGTTGTCTTCACTCATGGGGACAGATATTAGGCGATATACCATTGAGTTAATATTGTTATGTGTGTGTAAATACTGGAATGTGTGTGTCATTCATATTTACACGTATCTTCAAAGACAATAATTACACTGAAGTCGCTGTGATTCATTCCCCTGGACGTAACAAGCGGCTGTGCCTGACTCTTAATAAGGTGTGTGATCACCACGGGTGACATTGCTATCTCTTGTAACACCACAATAAACCCGAAAACCAAAATAAGAATGTCATTATAAGTATGGAACAGTGTTATACTGACAGGTATGACAACTTTGACAGTAATATAACACCTTAGAGTTTTGGTGAACACCAATTTCAATAATTACTGAGTATGTCATGATATAAAGCTAGAAAGAAAGAAAGGTTGTTTTAATTAGCTATCAAACATCTTAGTAATAACTGCAAATCAGTACGACGAAAGTTACGTCCAAAGAAATATGTCGGTCAGAGATAATATTTATTGTGAAAGAGAGTTGTAAACGCGGCGAAAAGGAAATTCAACGCGTCTACAATGCTCGATCATGTTTGCTATGAAGTTCCCTTTGCTTCCGCAGCAGTTTTCTAACTCGGCCCTTGTACCACGGTGGCTCTTTTCCATCTCTTACGATCTTGCTGGGCACATACTCATCTAACGCATATTGTACGATGGTTTTGAACTTTGTCCACTGATCCTCAACACTATCTCTACTTGAGACAAAAATTTTGTGTTGAGCCATCAGGTACTGTGTAATCTGCTTTTTGTCACTTTTGCTAAACAGAAAAATCTTCCTACCTTTTTAATATTTCTATTTACGGCTGAAATCATCGATGCCGTAACCGCTTTATGATCGCTGATTCCCTGTTCTGCATTAACTGTTTCAAATACACTCCTGGAAATGGAAAAAAGAACACATTGACACCGGTGTGTCAGACCCACCATACTTGCTCCGGACACTGCGAGAGGGCTGTACAAGCAATGATCACACGTACGGCACAGCGGACACACCAGGAACCGCGGTGTTGGCCGTCGCAGCATTTGTGCACCGCCGCCGTCAGTGTCAGCCAGTTTGCCGTGGCATACGGAGCTCCATCGCAGTCTTTAACACTGGTAGCATGCCGCGACAGTGTGGACGTGAACCGTATGTGGAGTTGACGGACTTTGAGCGAAGGCGTATAGTGGGCATGCGGGAGGCCGGGTGGACGTACCGCCGAATTGCTCAACACGTGGGGCGTGACGTCTCCACAGTACATCGATGTTGTCGCCAGTGGTCGGCGGAAGGTGCACGTGCCCGTCGACCTGGGACCGGACCGCAGCGACGCATGGATGCACGCCAAGCCCGTAGGATCCTACGCAGTGCCGTAGGGGACCGCACCGCCACCTCCCAGCAAATTAGGGACACTGTTGCTCCTGGGGTATCGGCGAGGACCATTCGCAACCGTCTCCATGAAGCTGGGCTACGGTCCCGCACACCGTTAGGCCGTCATCCACTCACGCCCCAACATCGTGCAGCCCGCCTCCAGTGGTGTCGCGACAGGCGTGAATGGAGGGACGAATGGAGACGTGTCGTCTTCAGCGATGAGAGTCGCTTCTGCCTTGGTGACAATGATGGTCGTATGCGTGTTTGGCGCCGTGCAGGTGAGCGCCACAGTCAGGACTGCATACGACCGAGGCACACAGGGCCAACACCCGGCATCATGGTGTGGGGAGCGATCTCCTACACTGGCCGTACACCTCTGGTGATCGTCGAGGGGACGCTGAATAGTGCACGGTACATCCAAACCGTCATCGGACCCATCGTTCTACCATTCCTAGACCGGCAAGGGAACTTGCTGTTCCAACAGGACAATGCTCGTCCGCATGTATCCCGTGCCACCCAACGTGCTCTAGAAGGTGTAAGTCAACTACCCTGGCCAGCAACATCTCCGGATCTGTCCCCCATTGAGCATGTTTGGGACTAGATGAAGCGTCGTCTCACGCGGTCTGCACGTCCACACGAATGCTGGTCCAACTGAGGCGCTAGGTGGAAATGGCATGGCAAGCCGTTCCACAGGTCTACATCCAGCATCTCTACGAATGTCTCCATGGGAGAATAGCCGCCTGCATTGCTGCGAAAGGTGGATATACACTGTACTAGTGCCGACATTGTGCATGCTCTGTTGCCTGTGTCTATGTGCCTGTAGTTCTGTCAGTGTGATCATGTGATGATCTGACCCCAGGAATGTGTCAATAAAGTTTTCCCTTCCTGGGACAATGAATTCACGGTGTTCTTATTTCAATTTCCAGGAGTGTATATTTAATCGCTGCCTTATCTCATCATTGTGTTTTTCCTCTTCTAAAGAGAATTTAGGTTGTTACGAATAACTAATAAATATCATTCTTATTGCCTCCATTATTCTATCATTATTAATTATTATTATTGCTAATTATTATTTTTATTAATCATGCAAATTGTTATTATTGGGATATTTATGTTAATTTTTTTGTATGTGTTGTTCCAGTTCAGATGTAAGAAACGGCCTTAGGGTACTAATTAGATCGGGTTAAATAAGCAATAAATAATTAAATAAAATGAGTATATTATTTCCTTTCACTGAACCGCCTGAATTTTTGTCTGCAATTTGTTTCATTCACCCACGTCTCGCTTCCATACAACAACGTTGGCACTGACATAGTCCTAAAATTTCTGTTGAATCTCTTTTCCCACCTGCAGTGTTCGTCGAATTATTCCACACACATATCGAAATTGTTGAAGCTTCTTCACCACTTCGTCGTCATAGTTAAAAGATAAATCACAGCCAAGATAAGTGAAGCTTGAAACTTGTTCTATTGGTTGATCGCCTATTAGCTCTAATCGGTTATTTTCCTTGCCTTGCAGTAACTTTTGTTTTTGTGCCAGATATCTGAAAATTATAACTTTTACAGGCGATATTCACCATATATAATATTTCAGAAAATTATCGTCATCGTCCAATAATATGAACTGATCATATGCAAAAAGTATAATATTTATGTACATATTGTTATTCAGTTTAATTTCAAGGCGCAGCTATTCGTTTCAGTTGCCAATAATTTCGTCCATGTGTATACTGAAGAGCGATGGAGAAAGACTGCAATCTTAGCATACTATTTGATTAATTTCCCATCTAAAATAACTTTTGTCCATACATATCTTGGATAACTTGACTCACGTGTTTGGGGTATCTATTCTTTTTCAGTGTGCTCCATAAATGCTCCCTATCTACCACAACTAAAGAGTTTACGTATTTAACGGAGACAGAGTTTGTATTTAAGCTAAATTTTCTTCTTCAACATGTGATGTAATCTCCATAGAGTTGTCAAATGCATACTCACAACAAGAACATAAAATAGGAACTCTTCAGCAACTGTAATACCACGAGAAGAAACAAATTTATTTTTTATTTTCTTATACTGCGTTCTGTCAGGGATGATGGCGGAGGGAAAATCCATTAATTTCAGGGGGGATCTGGTCTGGAAACGACAGCGTCAAAAGTTCTAGGCGGAAATCTTTCTGACAGTGGAAGCTATAAGTATCAGTACTGTTATTGCTATGATTCAAGGGTACTAACGGGGTCCCTGGAACACGGATGTGGTTCAAACACGACTAAGCCCCACCTCACATTGGACGGAGGGATAGTAAACTTCTGGTTCATACGTCCCCCGAAAAGTGGATAGGCGGAGTAGGTCGTGTTTCGTCGCCAGCACGTCCAGCCGATCCCACCCAATTTCATTTTTCCTTGAAAGGTCACGTGATAATTCTTGTGTATGAGACGCTTGTCGAGACTGAAGAGGATATCCTGGCAAGAAGATTCGCTGGCTGTGATTTTGTTCATACGATATCAGCGGTATTAGAACAGGTACGACAGCACTTTGTTCCACTATTTCATACCTGCATTGGCGATATGGACACCGTTTTGAACAACTGTTGCAAATGTAGGAGCTTGTCAAGCTTGTGCAGGCCAATAGAATCAATTATTACTGTACCGTAGGCTTAGGATTTTCTGTTTCTCTGACATCAAGTTACGTGTGCCATTCTAGTCCATCAACAGGAGAAATTGTCTGACAAGGAGAGGTTTTTGAACACCTATACAGTGGTGTAGGTTAAGATCCCGGCTACCCCACACTGCAGACATTCACCCTGATGTGGCCCCGTTTGCGAGTTAAATAATTTGTGTTATGTAGTTTGGTGGTGTTGTGTAATGGATATGATAAACGCTTACGCTGCAGAAGTTTGTCGGTTGGAATCTCGTCACATGCAGAATTTTTTTCATTTTCAAATTTTTGCTGAAATTACTTTGACCATTATTTTTATTCAATTAACTGATTTATACGTAATTTTTAATTCCATTCTTTGTCACATAATTTTAATCATACTATCAACTTCTTTATTTGCTCTCATTTTTCTTCCTGTCACTCTTTCTCCAATTGAAATCTTTTTCCATGTGATTTAATTAATTTTATGTATTAATTTCGATTTAATTTCTTTTGTTTTATCACCCTGTTTTTTCGTCCACATTATTGTGTTCATTATACCTATTTCTCATTTTGCTTGAATTTTGTTTTACTTGTAAACCCGTCTTTCAATTAAATTTGCATCTGCCTTATTTTGTCCATAGTTCAGTAGGTATTTAAGTTATGTTTTAAGCAAAACAAATTGCAGATCTCGCAACAGAAATACATTTTTCACACCTTTGCACAAATTTAAATAAATTATTGCGTCTTTTGTTTTTTAAATGATAGATCGCAATTTTCAAATAATTGAATATTATAAGAAATTAATACAATTCACAAAAATTCCGACTAGAAAAAGAATGATATAAAAAAAATGAAACATTTGAAGAAGTTCGTGCAGTGATTCAAATGATGTGACAAAGGAATAGAAGTAAAACATTACATTTAAACAAATTAATTGAATAAAAATAATTATCTAAGTGATTTCGATAATGATTTTGCAACTGTGAAAATTCGAACTGACGGCCTCATGAACATAAAGCTGTTATCGTAACCATTACACCACCCTACCACACCATGTAGTTTACCTTTTATAATACTACTATGTGGCACACAAAATCAGGAATGTTTCTTTCATCGGTTACTCGCAGATGAGGGTCCACAAGGCTGAAAGGCTGCAGTGTGATACCTGGATTTTAACCTACATCACCATATACATAGCTTCAGAAAGTCAATCGCACCGCTGGGGACCTCTCCCAGTGAGGGTATTGGGAAATATTAATCCAGAACTCAGTACGTCTTGATAAAGGTTTGGAAGTTGGGGCCCATAGTTTGAGCGCTGTGCGAGGCTAAAGTGGAACTTGAGTAGATCTGCGCTTATAACTTTCGACTCAGTCGTTTCCAGTCTAGTTCCCTTACCTCAAACTGATATGTTTATCACCCTCTATCACCCCTGAAAGTTTGTAACACCATCACAGAATCACCCTGTACTTATCGCAGTAATACACTTAAGGTATAGAGAAAAATACTATTGCAAATAACTCGCTTTATGCATGTATTCATTTGTTTACTCTGATTAGCTTGGACTTTCCAAGATCTCTCTCTTACGTTTGGCTAGACGCCCTGCAGTTTACAGTCTTAGCTAATACCAATTTTTATGTGACAAGTAGACTGCATGTTAGTATACAAATAGATGTACATTATATAAACTACCTCACTTTTACTGTAGTAGCTACTAGCTGTTACCTGCAGGTGCACTTTCATATTAGTAGTTTTGATTCAATTTTCTCATTTTGAGAACACATAAGGAGCGATCTGCTTTATTTCTTAAAAAATTCAAAAGCCAAGATCGCATAATTTATTTAAAAACAACCGGTTTCGACAGACTCTGCTCTCACCTTCAGATCTTAAAAAATCTATATGTTATGAAACATGTTCATTTTAAGTTGGACTTCACACCAAGTTGTCATGTAGATAAGGATCAGCATATTATAAAAAGTTTATCATAACTAAAATATTTAATGCAAATGGCCATGTCCATATACAGGGTGTTACAAAAAGGTACGGCCAAACTTTCAGGAAACATTCCTCACGCACAAAGAAAGAAAATATACTATGTGGACATGTGTCCGGAAACGCTTACTTTCCATGTTAGAGCTCATTTTATTACTTCTCTTCAAATCACATTAATCATGGAATGGAAACACACAGCAACAGAACGTACCAGCGTGACTTCAAACACTTTGTTACAGGAAATGATCAAAATGTCCTCCTTAGCGAGGATACATGCATCCACCCTCCGTCGCATGGAATCCCTGATGCGCTGATGCATCCCTGGAGAATGGCGTATTGTATCACAGCAGTTCACAATACGAGCACGAAGAGTCTCTACATTTGCTACCGGGGTTGCGTAGACAAGAACTTTCAAATGTCCCCATAAATGAAACTCAAGAGAGTTGAGGTCTGGAGAGCGTGGAGGCCATGGAATTGGTCCGCCTCTACCAATCCATCGGTCACCGAATCTTTTGTTGAGAAGCGTATAAACATTTCGACTTAAATGTGGAGGAGCTCCATCGTGCATGAACCACAGGTTGTGTCGTACTTGTATAGGCACGTGCTCTAGCAGCACGGGTAGAGTATACCGCATGAAATCATGATAATGTGCTCCATTGAGCATAGGTTGTGTCGTACTTGTATAGGCACGTGCTCTAGCAGCACGGGTAGAGTATACCGCATGAAATCATGATAATGTGCTCCATTGAGCATAGGTGGAAGAACATGGGGCCCAAGCAAGACATCACCAACAATGTCTGCCCAAAAGTTGACAGAAAATCTGTGTTGATGACGTGATTGCACAATTGCGTGCAGATTCTGCCAGCCCACTCATGTTGATTGTGAAAATTTACAATTTGATCACGTTGGAATGAAGCCTCATCCGTGAAGAGAACATTTGCACTGAAATGAGGATAGGCACATTGTTGGATGAACCATTCGCAAAAGTGTTCCCGTGGAGGCCAATCAGCTGCTGATAGTGTCTGCACACGCTGTACATGTTACGGAAACAACTGGTTCTCCCGTAGCACCCTCCATACAGTGACGTGGTCAACGTTACCTTGTACAGCGTCAACTTCTCTGACGCTGACATTAGGGTTATCGTCAACTGCACGAAGAATTGCCTCGTCCATTGCAGGGGTCCTCGTCGTTCTAGGTCTTCCCCAGTCGCGAGTCATAGGCTGGAATGTTCCGTGCTCCCTAAGACGCCGATCAATTGCTTCGAACGTCTTCCTGTCGGGACATCTTCTGGAAATCTGTCTCGATACAAACGTACCGCGCCATGGCTATTGCCCCGTGCGAATCCATACATGAAATGGGCATCTGCCAACTCCGCATTTGTAAACATTGCACTGACTACAAAACCACGTTCGTGTTGAACACTAACCTGTCGGTGCTATGTGCTGATGTGCTTGATGCTAGTACTTCAGAGCAATGAGTCGCATGTCAACACAAGCACCTTCCTTCAATTGGGCCAACTGGCGGTGAATCGAGGAAGTACAGTGCATACTGACGAAACTAAAATAAGCTCTAACATGGAAATTAAGCGTTTCCGGACACTTGTCCACATAACATCTTTTCTTTATTAGTGTGTGAGGAATGTTTCCTGAAAATTTGACCGTACCTTTTTGTAACACCCTACATATATGTACACTCCTGGAAATTGAAATAAGAACACCGTGAATTCATTGTCCCAGGAAGAGGAAACTTTATTAAGACATTCCTGGGGTCAGATACATCACATGATCACACTGACAGAACCACAGGCACATAGACACAGGCAACAGAGCATGCACAATGTCGGCACTAGTACAGTGTATATCCACCTTTAGCAGCAATGCAGGCTGCTATTCTCCCATGGAGACGACCGTAGACATGCTGGATGTAGTCCTGTGGAACGGCTTGCCATGCCATTTCCACCTGGCGCCTCAGTTGGACCAGCGTTCGTGCTGGACGTGCAGACCGCGTGAGACGACGCTTCATCCAGTCCCAAACATGCTCAATGGGGGACAGATCCGAAGATGTTGCTGGCCAGGGTAGTTGACATACACCTTCTAGAGCACGTTGGGTGGCACGGGATACATGCGGACGAGCATTGTCCTGTTGGAACATCAAGTTCCCTTGCCGGTCTAGGAATGGTAGAACGATGGGTTCGATGACGGTTTGGATGTACCGTGCACTATTCAGTGTCCCCTCGACGATCACCAGAGGTGTACGGCCAGTGTAGGAGATTGCTCCCCACACCATGATGCCGGGTGTTGGCCCTGTGTGCCTCGGTCGTATGCAGTCCTGATTGTGGCGCTCACCTGCACGGCGCCAAACACGCATACGACCATCATTGGCACCAAGGCAGAAGCGACTCTCATCGCTGAAGACGACACGTCTCCATTCGTCCCTCCATTCACGCCTGTCGCGACACCACTGGAGGCGGGCTGCACGATGTTGGGGCGTGAGTGGAAGACGGCCTAACGGTGTGCGGGACCGTAGCCCAGCTTCATGGAGACGTTTGCGAATGGTCCTCGCCGATACCCCAGGAGCAACAGTGTCCCTAATTTGCTGGGAGGTGGCGGTGCGGTCCCCTACGGCACTGCGTAGGATCCTACGGTCTTGGCGTGCATCCGTGCGTCGCTGCGGTCCGGTCCCAGGTCGACGGGCACATGCACCTTCCACCGACCACTGGCGACAACATCGATGTACTGTGCAGACCTCACGCCCCACGTGTTGAGCAATTCGGCGGTATGTCCACCCGGCCTCCCGCATGCCCACTATACGTCCTCGCTCAAAGTCCGTCAACTGCACATACGGTTCACGTCCACGCTGTCGTGGCATGCTACCAGTGTTAAAGACTGCGATGGAGCTCCGTATGCCACGGCAAAACTGGCTGACACTGACGGCGGCGGTGCACAAATGCTGCGCAGCTAGCGCCATTCGACGGCCAACACCGCGGTTCCAGGTGTGTCCGCTGTGCCGTGCGTGTGATCATTGCTTGTACAGCCCTCTCGCAGTGTCCGGAGCAAGTATGGTGGGTCTGACACACCGGTGTCAATGTGTTCTTTTTTCCATTTCCAGGAGTGTATATACTGCTCATGGACTTCGCCATTTGCACAAAGTGAGTTATAATTTTAAACATTTAAGGTGCGGCAAACCTTTTATAAAGCGCTGATTTTATGTACATGACAACTTGGCATGAGGTCCAACTTAAAATGAAGATGTTTCATAACAAAAAGACTTCTTATGACCCAAAGAAGACAGCGAAGATATATTACGTGACCTTGGTTTATGAATGTTTTTATAAGTAGTTTTATTATGGTGAGCTGCGGTAAGTAAGCCGTTCCACATGCAATAATGTCAGCTGCCCTCACATACCTGACTAGGGAAGCATAGCTCCAGATGTGTGGCCCGCCCTCAGCCCTCCCAAACTGTTCCAACACAGGAAGTATAAATATGCACAGCTTCGCAGCTGAGGAGTGCATACAGAGAGGCATGGATAGGAGCACACATATATTCAACGTGCTATTGAAGTAGCTATAAATTATAAAATGTGTATATTTTGCAACGAACGTAACAATTTTTAACACTATTTACGTACTCTTATGCAAATGCGGATCGTTCGGGTATTGTATTTATAATGTTAGTATGGATAAAACTTTATATTACATCTTTTTCATTGACCCAGTTTTGAAGAAATGATGTCTACCCGTCCCCCCCCCCCCCCCCCCCGTCCCGCCAGCTAAACTCAATGTATCTGTGAAAACCCCATGAAAATTCGTCTAGTAGTTTTGGAAATTATTGTGTTCAAACGCAGATACGACTGTTTTACAGATTTATTATTAACATAATCTAAAGTTAAAACTACGGGAAGAAATATGTAACATACAGGAACAAAGACAAGAAATTAAAACTAACAATTGAAGTATCACGGATAGAACTGCTAAAGTCGAGCAAAAATGAGTTTAAAATGGGGAGACGTGTTTGTTACACTACCTATAAAGATCACCTACCTTTAAAATTCTGTATTTCCGGCCAGCAGAAATTTGAAATTTGAAATTTAACTACTGTAAAGACTACAGAGGCACAAACCACTGAAGAAAGAATATTGCGTATTTTTTCATTATGATGTAATGTAATACGCTTGCAGAAGCTCATCCCCCCCCCCCCCCTGTAGCATCATCTTCACCATCCAATATTTGAATCTGAAGAACTTCCTCAGGCAGCAGCTTAACAGCGTTCATAGAAGTAATTGAGTTCCACCTACTTGTGTCTGTCATTAGGTCATGAACTTCAAACCCAATCATGACATTCATACTGTGTGTACAGAAAAACTAAAGCGAGTCTAGTTTGGTACCTTAAATGGCGTAAAGACAACTAGTTTTACAGACGGCTTCCATTCGTATGTATTCAGGCAGGGAGAATTCTACATTTTCACCAGACACCGTGCTCACGAGGTGGCGTATTTGACAACTTATCAAAACTGCCTGAGTCTCGGATTTGAATCCAATCACTTCGCTTTTGAGTAAAAATGATCAGTAATGGGGGACGAGAAACGTCGAGCATGAGTATTCGCCTTCACTCTGGCAGTGGTATCGTAGTATCCTTGCTCTGTCTATTCGGTATGTAAAGTAAGGTGAAAATCAAATAATCAATGGTGACTGTAAAACGTCTTAGGGGAAAGAGTAGAAGACATAGTTACAGGTTAAGGCTTGGCAGTAGGAATGAGAGAGGAGAAAACATAACTGAGTTCTGTAATAAATCTCAGCTAGTAATAACGAATACATTGTTGTAAGTCCAAGGAGGAGGAGGTTCACTTTGAAAAGTCTGCAATACATCCGAATATTCCAGCTGCACTACGTCATACAGAAATTCCGAACATAGATACTGGATCGAAAGGTGTACTCAGAAGCAAATATAGACTCATATTACAATTTATTAATGATGAAGAGAAGGATGAAGCTAAAGAGAATCATTCAGAGGAATCATTCTGTAAAGAAGTGGAATATGAAGTTTTGAGGAATAATGATGTATTTTCAGAGGTAGTATACACTGCTATAATAAATGCTGCATTAGGCAGTTCCGTTGATGAGTAATGGGTATTCCTAAAAATGCCAGTCACATAAGGTAGACAGACATGCACGAGCTCTGACAGGGTTCCAGCGCGTAAACCTTGACAAGTTTACAACTTAGGGTGTATTGTGTTGTGTACTCTTTTGAGCACTCATGCTTCTGTGTTTTGTGCCAAAGCAACAAACTACAGAAAACTTCAGAACACATAAAAACGATTCTGTTGTGCTTCCTCTTTAATTTCACTCTTATCTGTTGAAAGAAATATACATATATTGTTTAAAAATATTAGTAGCTTATTCCACCGTTCGAGACTTCAGACAAGCAAAAATTCAAAACGAATTTAACCACATAAAAACTTAAGTAAAGTTGCAACTGTAACACAAATATTTTCATTGTTTTCAGGGTTCTTCATGGCCAGAACCCGTTAAATAATTAGCAGGTTTCTGTAATCTACTGTCTGGTTAAACTGGAACGCTGTTCCCTATGTTAATAATTAACAGTTTAGCCCATATCTAAATTCGCCTGGCATTATTTACACAGCCCCTGCGAGCTAGACTCGACCTGGTACCCCGTTGACAACGATACCATTACACACTAGCACAAGGAATTCAGAAGAGAAAAATCAGATCACGAGTGCACTGCTCAGCATTCTTTTTTGTACACTCTTGGTCCATTTTCAGCATGCACTGCGATACATGAGCCCAGTATAACGTCTGTAAACTACACCAACGTGCTGCGTTGAGTCTTATGGAGTCATCTACTTGTTAAGATCACCTCTGCTAAGTTTCATTACAACATATTAGATAAGCGAGCTATCCTTTAGGAAATCTCTAATTCGACGAATACGGTTTGATTATGCTCTGGTGGTGTTCACAGCAGAGAGAACTGTTTCCATTGCAATAATCATAATAGTGCTCGGACACAACGATTGTTGGTAAGCCTGTAAGTAGGCTGTTTAGGTTTTTTATATTGGTAACGCCACGTAGCGCTCTGTATGAAAATCACTGGCTGTGACGTGTGCAGTCTGTGGCTGGTTGGCATTGTTGTAATACTCGCCATTGTAGTGTTGGGCAGTTGGCTGTTAACAGCGCGTAGCGTTGCGCAGTTGGAGGTGAGCCGCCAGCAGTGGTGGATGTGGGGAGGGAAATGGCGGAGTTTTGAAATTTGTAAGACTGGATGTCATGAACTGCTATATACATTATGACTTTTGAACACTATTGAGGTAAATACATTGTTTGTTCTCTATCAAAATCTTTCATTTGCTATCTATGCCTATCAGTAATTAGTGCCTTCAGTAGTTTGAATATTTTATTTAGCTGGCAGTAGTGGCGCTCTCTGTATTGCAGTAGTTCGAGTAACGAAGATTTTTGTGAGGTAACTGATTTGTGAAACGTATAGGTTAATGTTAGTCAGGGCCTTTTTTTGTAGGGATTATTGAAAGTCAGATTGCGTTGCGCTAAAAAAATATTGTGTGTCAGTTTAAGCACAGTCATGTATAATTTTTCTAAGGGGACGTTTCAAGCCTCCATACGTACATTAATTTTTTTCCGTCACACTCATTTCGCAAGATATGTGTGGGGGAAAGTAATATGTTGCATGAGTCTTCTTCGAACGTACGCTGTCGCAACTTCTAACATTAAGGTTATGCTTGATGCACGAGGCCCCTCTTGTAGCGTTTGCTAATGGAATGTAATAAGCATCCTCATAACGCCGTCGCGTTTACGAAACAAACCGTGACGAAGATCTCCGTTTTCTTCTTCTGAAGTTCTTCATCTCACGTGTTGTCCGCCCCCGGTAGCTGAATGGTCAGCGCGACGGACTGTAAATCCTAAGGGCCCTGGTACGATTCCCGGCGGGCAAGTCGCCGAAGTGGCGTCAAATCGAACGACTTGCACGAGGCGAGTCCTCTACCCAACGGGAGGCCCTCGTCACACGACATTATTATTATCATCTCACGTATTAACCCTACAAACTGACGAATGATCCTCAACAATCGGACAAAAAAGATGGTGTGGGACAAAGTAGGATGATCTGAATTTCCTTAGGATTTTTTCACTGAGTCGTTAGCGAGATCTTTCGACTTTAGATCACTCCGGACTCTCACTTTTAGATATTATACATTTGTTACTTTTTCTAATGATTTACTGCCAATTGTGTAATCGAATAGTAATTAGCTTCACCCTATATTTATACTCAGTATGTTATATATATTTGTCTTGAGGTTCAATTGTCAATCCCTGCACCTACAATTCTTCCTCTGCAAGCGCTTTTGCATTTCTCTGCAATTTCTGGTGTTCCAGCTTACCTATAGGAATCAAAATTGTCCACAAGCTACCTCATGTACCTTCTCAGCTTATCCATCCTATCATATACATTGTGAGTTGTAGCGAGCCAACGAAACTTCCTTGCCGTACTTCCAAAGTTTCTCTCACGATTTCGCCTGTTAAGACCGTGTTGAAACCTGTCCGCTAGGAAGTCCTGAATCCAACCGCAAATCTAATCCGATGCTCGGTAAGTTCATACTTTGTGCACTAAATGTCAGTGTGGAACGGTGTCGAATGCCTTCCAGAAGTCAAGAAAAACGACATTCATCTGGTCACTTTATCTATGAACTCCGTAGTGTGCTATTAGTACTTAGAATATTCTTCTGGCTTCTACTGCCACGTTCCATCACTGCATATAGCAGTACGATTGAAATATCCCTTTGATGTTCCTCATTTGCTGTGAACGTTGTTTGCAGTAGTGTCGCATCACTGTTAACATCAAAGACAATTTTTTAAAAGGTCGCCGTCTCATTGCACAGTCCATCCAGGGGACCGGAAAAGCACTTTCATTTCAGTCTTTTCACTGTACAAAGTAGAAACTGGAAGTTCGAATGATAATTAAATCGGTAGTGTGTTTAACTATCATTCTGTGTGCAGTTCACAAAATTATTGCCATTTACGCGCAACCTATCACACAGCTGTCATAAAATAAAACACGTACTGCCGTCCTTACGATTTTATTTTGTTGCAACCAGTTTCAACGCTTCAGTGCATCACCTTCAGGTCTGTATGCAAAAAACAGTAACGATAGCACTATTAACTTATCAAGCAACTTACATAGAAACAGATTAAAAGAGAATGAGAAACAATGGCAAGACTCGATAAGTGAATTTATAATGAACATTTGATAGAACGAACATATACAGTCATTGTCACATACCTATAATATACCATCACGAATTTCCAGTCAGTAGATTGTACAATTATACTATCTATTCGCAGGAATGGTAAATATTTTAGGAGGTAGCAGTATAGACGAATTGTGATAAAAAATGTCACATAAAATGCGTCCAGTTATTACTGAGGTACTGGGAAACATTTGAGTTCAATGTATTTTCGTTTAGTGTGTTGGTACACCAGTTGCTATGAATTACTATGGTCGTATTTATAGAGTGTCAGCAGTAGAGTGTTGATGTTCACATTGTGAAGCTGTGCTTTAGTTTGCATTGAAGTTTTCATGCTGTAATATTTACACAAACTGAGTATGCCGATATAGTATTTGTGTACGGCATACGATTTCCAAACCGGAGACTACGAGATTCAAGAGTGTTTACTTATCTGTTCAATATACTGCGTGGCACTGGTACAGTGCCCATCAGTCATATTGCATCGGAACGTCTAAATTAATAGACCGAATGAAGTAGCAGACATTATTCACTCGATAGGAGGAAGTCCTTCAACTAGCACACGTCGAATTTCTGCATCTATCGGTGTTCTACATATAGTACTATGGCGGACATTACGTATGCAAGGATTCCATCAGTGTCACCTACAGCTCATTCAACACCGTTGAGCGGGAGATGAAGGTATACGATTGGGATTTTGTCACTGGATACTTGACAACTAGAAAAACAAAGCTGCGATGAAGTGTACAAGGAAACCAATGTGAATATGAAATTTTCTAAATTCTCCACATTATTTAAATTGAACTTTGAAAAGGCATTTCCAAAAGTATGCATGTCTGTATCAACATCTCACAATGACAGTTGGATAGTAGCGGGTATTAAGAAGTCCTCCCGAACACTTAAATACCGCCGGCCGCGGTGGTTTCACGGTTCTAGGAGTTCAGTCCGGAGCCACGCGACTGCTACGGTCGCAGGTTCGAATCCTGCCTCGGGCATGGATGTGTGTGATGTCCTTAGGTTAGTTAGGTTTAAGTAGTTCTAAGTTCTAGGGAACTGATGACCACAGATGTTAAGTCCCATAGTGCTCAGAGCCATTTGAACCATTTGAACTTAAATACCTTAGTTCCATGAAAAAGATCCGCAGTGATTCAGAATTCTTAAATTTCTATCATAGATACAAAAAGATCTGTAGAAAGGTGCTGATTGCCGAAAAAAAGTCGTTTGTTGACTAAATGGTGTATAACGCAAAGAATAAAAGCAAAGCAGTCTTGGATGTTATAAAAAAGGAAATGGCGAGAGGCAAACAAACGCAGCATAAAATACTGCTAAGGGAAGGGGGATAAGGTAATAAATGATCCACAAAAATTAGCAAACTATGTAAACGAGCATATTTCAAGTATTTCAGAGACGTTACAGCAAAAATTCTCCAAAACAAATAAAATACCTGTAAATAATGTTGCACTAAATACAACGATGTTATTTCCAACCACAGAGAATGAAGTCAATAAAACTGTTCAAAAATTAAAAAATAAGAAGTTAGTAGACTTAGATGAAGTACCAATGTGTGTACTGAAACAATGCATAGAGATTATACAAGGCCCCTTAACAAATATAATACATCAATCCTTCACATCAGGGCCATTTCCAGAGCAGTTAAAACAGACCTTTGCTTAAGAAAGGTGATGCAGAAGACATAGAAAATTACTGGCCCATTTACCTACTGTCAACGTTCTCAAAAATAATAGAAGCAATTATGAAAGACAGATTAATGAATTACCTGAATAAATACAATATCTTAACGAATCACAGTTTGGTATCCACAGTCTCAAAAACATGGAATCAGCCGTAGTAGAATTCACCCAAGATGGGCTTGATGCTCTTGACAAAGATGAGTGTGTCACAGGCATATTTTTGGATCTTTCTACAAGCTTTGATGCAGTCGACCACAAGTTCGTATTAAATAAATTAGAGGCATTAGGAATAAGAGGGGTAGCTAAGGACTGGTTTCGATCATACCTAGCAGATAGGGTACAAAGAGTAGGGATAACATATACTTCAAATAGATCCAAACATTTAGTGAAACACTTATCATAACCAAAATACATTAATATAGAGGTTCCAGGAGGTAGCATATTAGGACCAAAACTATTCCTGATATACACAAATGACTTTCCCAGTAGTGTTACTCAAGGTGAAAAATTATCTTCGCTGATGACAGCAATATTAAAGTCACTGAGAAAACTAGAGAACTCCTTGCAGAGGAAGCAAATGAGACTCTCAAGGAAGTTTACGATTGGTAAGTAATCAGTAAAGGGACACTGAACACAAAGAAACCTAATCACATGAATTTCAGTTTGAAAAGGAAAAATGACAATCTTAAATGTAGATGTTACATCTGTAGACTGTGTAACAAATGCAACATTTTTAAGAATGAATATTGATTATCAGTTGAAGTGGTGTGAACATACAAAGGTACTTGCAAACAGCATGTCATCATTAGCATGTCATACCCTTAGAATTGTATAATCAGTGTGTAACATACAGTTTCTTTGGGGAACAAATGCACAAATTATAAACACAATTTTCAAACTCCAGAAGAGAGCAATTAGAATAACAACAAAAAATTGTAGTCGAACTCATTGTGAATATCTGTTCAAAACACTGAGGATTTTAACTGCTCTGCATGAATGGAACAAGAGCTAGACTTAACTTACATTTATCAAGAAAAAATAAACATAAAACTTAAAACAGCATCTTCTATCATAGAATAGAACTGTACAATAAATTACCAAAAGAGATTAGAGAAATTGCAAAAATACACTTATTTAAAAAGGCAGATAAAAAGTACCTGTTACGCAATACACTTTATACACTGAAGGATAAAACAGAGTAGGGGTTTGGTAAATAGAATTTTATACAAGTAAATTATAATAATGATTATAAAACATCCAACATTCCACATAACACCTTCACACTTTGCTTTTTCCTTCTTTTTCCTTTTATAGACAAACTTACCTCTAAGCTATGCATAGCACAAATCTAACAGATCTCCCTCTTTCTGAGCTGAATATCTCACATATTATAGAGGGATACTGAGTCAGTTTTTCAGGATATCAAATGGCAAGTTGCGGTACAGAAAATGATCCAGAGGTCACCAGTGTGTTTGTGTGTGTAGTGAGTGAAGTGTTACGAAACAATGTCTGTATAGTGTGTGCAGTGACAGATAGTGAGATATGTGTGAACAGTGTGGCATTACATTATTTAATCAGTTATTTGTAAAAGAAGTATTGTATACCAGGAGTAAATCTAATCATTGTCTCTAACTAGAAGTCTGTAAATGTATGTATATACAAATTATGTTATTTTAAATTGGTCTAAACTTGTAAATACTTTGACATGTCCCATATCCTTGCAAAAGAGATCTACAGATGAATAAAGCTACTACTACTACTACTAAAGTCGCTAGATAGCGCCATGTTTACTCTTCACTAATGAAACCACTTCCACTCGTGACGGTATCAGTAACAGTCGTAATTCACTTCAGGGGTCTGAAAAAAAACCACATGCCATTATGGAGAAACATTTTCAAGAACTCTTCTCTGTAAATGTGTGGTGTGATTTGATAGACAATCAGTTGATTGGACCTATCGTGTTACATTATCGCCTCACAGGACACCGTTATTTACACTTTTTTGAAAATGATCTTCCAGAGTTATTGGAAGGGATTCCTTTGCCTGCAAGAACTCGTTTGCTTACTCAGCACGACGCGGCTCCTGCACGTTGTAGACGTCATGTAACGCATCATCTAAATCTAACATTCCCCGGAAGATGGATTGGTAGATATTGGCACATTTCTTGGCCGCCAAGGTCCTCGGACATTCCTCCCTTGAATTTTTACTTGTAGGGATGATTGAAAGGCAAAGACTACAAAGAAAAAGTAACCACAAAAACCGATTTGATCGTTCGAATTATGACTAGTGCAGCCCTCATATAAGAGCGCAAAAGACGACCTCATAACTGCAACACGTGGTGTCATCAAGAGAAGTCGAAAACGCACTGAAATCTACGGTGGAAATTTTGAAAATGAACTGTCAACGTCCTCTTTTGCGTTTGCTTTAAGTTTGCTTGGGCTACATTCTAACAGCTTCATCTCTGTACTCAATAAAAATTGGACATATGTTATATGGTTCTTTTAATTGTAATTCATCTATACCACCACTTCCTAAAATATTTAATGTTCCTCCTGAAACACCCTCATTGCGCTTCATAAAACATGCGCTCGTACGTATGTTCAGGTGGAATGTATGACAACACTTCTCACATTCATGCATCGTTCACTGGACAGTTCGCAGAGTAATGCGATTTATACATTTTATATTTTTCTTTCATAATAATTGTGAAAAATGTGATTTCGAACGTTAACTTTTACGGTTAAGATTGCGTGATTGTCAAATAAACAGTGACTAGTGAAAATCTGAAATAATGTGACTGTTAGGAATCTGCATTTCTATCGAAACTGGGATGTGAGAGGGATACAAAATAAAGCCGTGTTTATTCATACGGAAGCTGTACTTTACAAATGAAAATAATCGCCGGCCGTTGTGGCCGAGCACTTCTAGGCGCTTCAGTCCCGAACCGCGCTGCTGCTACGGTCGCAGGTTCGAATCCTGCCTCGGGCATGGATGTGTGTGCTATCCTTAGGTTAGTTATGTTTAAGTAGTTCTAAGTCTAGGGGACTGATGACCTCAGATGTTAAGTCCCATAGTGCTCACAGACATTTTTTTAAAAATAATTCAGGTGCCTTCGTAAAATGAGCAAATTATGATATCACTGAAATGTAAAAGTATGGAGAGGGTATAGGAGAGAGGGAGGGGGAGATTTGCAACACCGATTGCTGTGTCCACCAAGCCAAAATGTTCACGATACTCATTGATTTACAGTAACAAAAGCGTGATTCTAGATTCTAACATCTCAGCGTATCGTTCGTTGAAAAGCAACTCGACACCTTATTTTGTGCTACCACTTCCACTAACACTATCGCACTCAAAAATGTGCAGATCTGTAATTCGCCTCATGAATTTACTGATTATTATTCTATTCTAAACCAAAAATGGGAACTAACAACGAAGTACTGTTGAAAATGCCCACTTTAGAGTATGACAACTCTTTTATACCTGCTGTTACCACTCTGTTCCATTACCCTCCGTATATTGGCAAAATATCACTGTTCGAGAGTAGAATGATAGAGAATCTTTGTGAAGGTGGTTCGATGAAATCTCTGTCAGGCGTTAAGGGTGATTTGCAGGGTATCCATGTAGATGTAGTATAGACCACATTTGCAAAGATATCGGACATGTCACTGTATTACAGAAAACAAAAACAAAATATTATCCATATATAAAGGCCTACACATATTTATACGTATAATTTGAAAAAGCAAATAAGGCACCAGGCCCTGAAGAAATTCAAGTTTTATTTAACAATGTTTAGGTTGCGGAATTAGTTCCTTTCCTAGATCGTATTTTTCAAGAGTATCTCACATGACCAGGAAAGAGGGCGAGTCGTACCTGTTTACAAACACAAGAAAAAACATTACGTGCACAGAACTACAGACCCGTATCACTGACATCCGTTTTTTGCAGAACCATAGGGCATATTATGGGTTAAAACGTTATTACCATCTTGCAGGGAAACAAACTTCTGTAAACGCTTCTTGCTTTATTCACGGAGGAAGTGTTTCAGACACTAGATGCAGATTAACAAGTAGATGAACATCTACATTCATAGCCTGCAACCCACAGTGAAGTGGTCTGGCAGAGGGTACTTCCCATTGTCCCATATATTAGGGCTCCTTTCCATTCACTTATGGAAGAATGACAGTGTAATGCCTTTGTGCGCGCTGTAATAAATCTGGTCTTGTCCTCACGACCCATAGGGGGTTGTAGTAAATTCCTACTGTCCTCATTTAATGCCTGCTCTTGGAACATTGTAAGTAGGCTTTGCCGTGATAGCTCGCGTATGCCTCCAATATATGCCAGATATGTTTCTTCAGCATCTCTGTGACACTCTGCCACGGATCAAACAAATTTGTGACCATTCTTGCTGCCCTTTTCTATGCACGTTCAATTAGCCTTGTTAGTACTATTTGGTACGCGTTCCACATATCTGAGCAATATTCTATGACGGGTCCGATTGTGATTTATAATCAATTACGTTTGTAGACTAATTGGATTTACGTAGTATTATACCAATAAACCGAAATCTGCCACCTACTTTACCTATGACTAATCCAATGTGATCATTACCTTTCATACTTCTACGAAGTGTTACACTCAACTATTTGTGCGAGTCAACTGATTCCAATTATGACTCGTTGACAATGTAGTCATACTATATTACTTTTTTTCATTTTGTGACTTTTTCAATATTTAAAGCAAGTCGACAACAGTTCTTATCAAAATATTATCAATAAACCATCTACCTAGATTTCCTGACCAATATAGGGGCATAGTATACACTGAAGAGCCAAAGAAACTGGTACACTTGCCTAATACAGTGTAGGGCCCCCGCGAGCACACAAAAGTGCCGTAGCACGACGTCGCATGAACTTGACTAATGCCCGAGGTAGTGCTGGAGCGAACTGACACCATGAATCCTGTAGGGAAGTCCATAAATCCGTAAGAGTACTAGTACGTTGCAATGTATCCCAGGTATGCTCAATAAAGTACATGTTTGTGGAGTTTTGTGGGTAGCGGAAGTGTTTAAACTCAGAAGAGTGTTCCTGGAGTCACTCTGTAGCAATTCGGGATGTGTGGGGTGTCATAATATCCTGTTGGAATTGCCCAAGTCCGTCCGAATGCACAGTGGATATGAACTGATTCAGATGATCAGACGGGATGCTTACATACGTGTCACGTGTCGAAATAGTATCTAGACGTATCAGGGGTCCCTTGTCACTCCAACTGCACACACCCCACACCATTACAGAGTCTCCACCATCTTGAACAGCCCCCGGTTGACATTCAGGGTCCATGGATTCATGAGGTTGTCTCCATAATCGCACACGTCCATCCGCTAGATATAATTTGAAATGAGACTCATCCGACCTGGCAACATGTTTCCAGTCATCAACAGTCCAATGACCGTAAAGCTTTGTGTCGCGCAGTCATCCAGGGTACACGAGCGGGCCTTGGGCCATCCAGATTTAGGTTTTCTGTGCTTTCCCTAAATCACTCCAGGCAAATGCCGGGATAGTTCCTTAGGTACGGCCTATTTCCTTCCTCATCCCTGACACGATCCGAGTTTGTGCTCCGTCTCTTCCTTCTTTTTGAATGAGAATCGTTGGAAGAAAGAGAATCTAGTTCTCGTGAAACGCTCGTGGGTAAATTTATGCAACCCATATTCGAATAATGTTTGACCTTTGAGCAGCCACCATCGCATATAATACTTAGGTACAATGAGATTAACATTGTTGAGAATGTAGTGCTTACAGTTCTCCCCTGACTATGTCTTCTGATACAAAAATCATTTTTTTAAATCAAGATAATATCAGTGTTATTACAGTCATTCTGTGTGTATTACCAAGTTATTTTATAAAATAATAAAATATTAAGATAAACTTGCATTTCAGTTGTGTTGTAGCGGCCACGCACACGGCCGAAATATCGGTTTATTTTAGAAATTTTGTACTTTAAGTAATTTATAGGACGACGCGGCAGTGCACCTCGTAGGATTCTAATGAGACTGACTTCGGCCGCGGAACCACATGCATTTATAGAACTTTTACTGTTGATCTCATCAACTAATTTTAACAAAATGTCTGTTTCTATACTCCACAAAAGATTTCTGCTCTGATTTTGCAGCACTAGAGCCGATTTTCTTTGAGGCATCACGTTTTTCTTGTCTAAAGGGAAAAAAATACAGTACACATTCTACTGGGAACACGAATATCAAATACAATATAGCAAGCCACTTAATTTCCCCGATGTTCGACCCTTGACAATTGGCGCTGTTGGCTACATTATTTGCCGCCATTAAAAATACACAAGGCTGCAATAAACGTAATAAACTCAACTGCATCTAGATAGAGGTGGGAGTGGGAGGGAGGGGGAAGGTGGGGGTAGTCAAATATGTGATAAGAAGGGTAGGGGTGAAATTAAAAATCTTATTTCAAAAATCTTCGCAAAAAATATATTGCGTTTAATTCTCCTACATATTAGATACAAATTTTGACTCTGTTTCTAATTGTAAAACTAACCTAGAAATACTTAGGGCAGCCAAAGGACGTACCACATGCTCTCTGTACATACGATATCATCTCTGCTTCACAAAAATAAGTTATTTGTTGCGATACAATTTCATCTCAGTAAGTATATGGTTTCACAATACACAGCAGCTAGTGTGTACTGGGCCTAAGTAAAAAATAGCTAACAATGGGTGCTTCATCTAGAATTGATCACATTCATACCCTAATATCTATGAATCAACTGTCACAAGAGAATGAAAACCCATACTGTCTAAACAGCGAAAGGCTAGAGTTTGAAATTTTGGTCACTAAATGATATTATCTGTACTCTGCACATGTTTCGTTCAGCTAATGTTTATGTCCCTTGCTTATTACATGGCAATACTCTCCCAAAACATTGCAAAAGCATTCTCATAAATTTCTCGAAATTTCAGAATAATAGTCAAATTTCAGAGCAATAGTCTGGGTTAATTCATTGTTTTTGCCACATTATTCTCATATTTTTCAAAGATTAAGCAGCATACTTCCAGATTTATTTACAGAGGACGACTATAATAACGTATCAGGCTACTATTAGAAATACCATTTACTAGGAACGAATCCCGCCCAACCTGAACCATGGGCCTTGCCGTTGGTGGGGAGGCTTGCGTGCCTCAGCAATACAGATCGCCGTACCGTAGGTGCAACCACAACGAAGGGGTATCTGTTGAGAGGCCAGACAAACGTGTGGTTCCTGAAGAGGGGCAGCAGCCTTTTCAGTAGTTGCAGGGGCAACAGTCTGGATGATTGACTGATCTGGCCTTGTAACACTAACCAAAACGGCCTTGCTCTGCTGGTACTGCGAACGGATGAAAGCAAGGGGAAACTACAGCCGTATTTTTTTCCCGAGGGCATGCAGCTTTACTATATGGTTAAATGATGATGGCGTCCTCTTGGGTAAAATATTCCGGAGGTAAAATAGTCCCCCATTAGGATCTCCAGGCGGGGACTACTCAAGAGGACGTGATTATCAGGAAAAAGAAAACTGGCGTTCTACGGATCGGAGAGTGGAATGTCAGATCCCTAAATCGGGCAGGTAGGTTAGAAAATTTAAAAAGGGAAATGGATAGGTTAAAGTTAGGTATAGTGGGAATTAGTGAAGTTCGGTGGCAGGAGGAACTAGACTTTTGGTCAGGTGAATACAGGGTTATAAATACAAAATCAAATAGGGGTAATGCTGGAGTAGGTTTAATAATGAATAAAAAAATAGGAGTGCGGGTAAGCTACTACAAACAGCATAGCGAACGCATTGTTGTGGCCAAGATAGACACAAAGCCCATGCAAAAAGGTGGAAATTTAAGGAGTTGGGACCTGGATAAACTGACTAAAGCAGAGGTTGTACAGAGTTTCAGGGAGAGCATAAGGGAAAAATTGACAGGAATGGGGGAAAGAAGTACAGTAGAAGAAGAATGGGTAGCTCTGAGGGATGAAGTAGTGAAGGCAGCAGAGGATAAAGTAGGAAAAAAGACGAGGGCTAGTAGAAATCCTTAGGTAACAGAAGAAATATTGAATTTAATTGATGAAAGGAGGAAATATAAAAATGCAGTAAATGAAGCAGGCAAAAAGGAATACAAAGGTCTCAAAAATGCGATCGACAGGAAGTGCAAAATGGCTAAGCAGGGATAGCTAGAGGACAAATGTAAGGATGTAGAGGCTTATCTCACTAGGGGTAAGATAAATACCGACTACAGGAAAATTAAAGAGACCTTTGGAGAAAAGAGAACCACTTATATGAATGTTAAGAGCTCAGATGGAAACCCAGTTCTAAGAAAAGAAGGGAAAGCAGAAAGGTGGAAATAGTATATAGAGGGTCTATACAAGGGATATCTACTTGAAGACAACATTATGGAAATGGAAGAGGATGTAGATGAAGATGAAATGGGAGATCTGATGCTGCTTGAAGAGTTTGACAGAGCACTGAAAGACCTGAGTCGAAACAAGGCCCCGGGAGTGGACAACATTCTATTAGAGCTACTGACGGCCTTGGGAGAGCCAGTCCTGACAAAACTCTACCATCAGGTGAGCAAGATGTATGAGACAGGCGAAATACCCTCAGACTTCAAGAAGAATATAATAATTCCAATCTCAAAGAAGGCACGTGTTGACAGATGTGAAAATTACCGAACTATCAGTTTAATAAGTCACAGCTGCAAAATACTAATACGAATTCTTTACAGACGAATGGAAAAACTGATACACGCCGACCTAGGGGAAGATCAATTTGGATTCCGTAGAAATACTGGAACACGTGGGGCGATATTGACCTTACGACTTATCTTAGAAGAAAGAATTACGAAAGGCAAACCTACGTTTCTAGCATTGGTAAACTTAGAGAAAGCTTTTGACAATGTTGACTGGAATACTCTCTTTCAAATTCTGAAGGTGGCAGGGGTAAAATACAGGGAGCGAAAGGCTATTTACAATTTGTACAGAAACCAGATGGCAGTTATAAGAGTCGAGGGACGTGAAAGGGATGTAGTGGTTGGGAAAGGAGTGAGACAGGGTCGTAGCCTCTCCCCGATGTTATTCAATCTGTATATTGAGCAAGTAGTAAAGGAAACAAAAGAAAAATTCGGGGTAGGTATTACAATCCATGGAGAAGAAATAAAAACATTGAGGTTCGCCGATGACATTGTAATTCTGTCAGGGAGAGCAAAGGACTTGGAAGAGCAGTTGAACGAAATGGACGGTCTCTTGAAAGGAGGATATAAGATGAACATCAACAAAAGAAAAACGAGGATAATGGAACGTAGTCGAATTAGGTCGGGTGATGCTGAGGGAATTAGATTAGGAAATGAGGCACTTAAAGTAGTAAAGGAGTTTTGCTATTTGGGGAGCAAAATAACTGATGATGGTCAAAGTAGGGAAGATATAAAATGTAGACTGGCAATGCCAAGGAAAGCGTTTCTGAAGAAGAGAAATTTGTTGACAACGAGTATAGATTTAAGTGTCAGGAAGTCGTTTCTGAAAGTATTTTTATGGAGTGTAGCCTTGTATGGAAGTGAAACATGGACGATAAATAGTTTGGACGAGAAGAGAATAGAAGCTTTCGAAATGTGGTGCTACAGAAGAATGCTGAAGATTAGATGGGTAGATAGAATTTTGGAGAAGATGAGTTTGTGGCACAACTTGACAAAAAGAAGGGACCGGTTAGTAGGACATGTTCTGAGGCATCAAGGGATCACAAATTTAGCATTGGAGGGCAGCGTGGTGGGTAAAAATCGTAGAGGGAGACCAAGAGATGAATACACTAAGCAGATGTAAGTACTGGGAGATGAAGAAGCTTGCACAGGATAGAGTAGCATGGAGAGCTACATCAAACCAATCTCAGGACTGAAGACCACAACAACAACAACAACAACAGGAACGCATCCATTCTTCCACCTCAGCTTGCTAAATATCTTGCTTTTCAATGTCTATTCTATTCACATTTGTTATCGAAAGCTATGCATTCTACCTATAACTAATTAGGCAGACCGTGTATGGCATACAAAAACTAACGACTGAAGCATTTTCAGTCACGAGCTGAACTAACACCAGCCTAGAGGAGAAGACAGACAACCGTAACGTAATGTTATGACCAAGTGGCGACTGTAACACAAAGCAGCAAACACCACAATAAGAGGAAATTAGATTTAAAAAAATTAAGACTGCGAACTGCTGCGCGGTTCATTTTTTACATATCATATACAATACGAAAACCATATTTGTAAATAAAGCTGCTTATATCTTTGAAAACTGCGTAATTTTCATGGACATGATCAATTAAGAATATCTGGAATATTTTTAAATGTACAGTAGTTGTATAGTAAAGCAGTCACACATTTCCAGAAATACTGTTAGACAAAGACCTTGAGGCATATAAATTGCAGTCGGTTGTCTGCACATAATTTTCAGTTATCAGTACAACTTTAAGAGCAAACTAAGTGACATATTGTTGACCGTTATTTAAATTTAAATATTCCCATTTTCAAGTTTCAACATTTTCGTTAAAATGGTCTCAGCTTATGTCACTAAATCCACTGGCGTCTCAGTTGGATGTTTCAAATTAGGTTTTCAATCACACAGTCTAAATCAGACTTACCATATCGATCAAAGGTTAATAGAGATCCGTGTATCTGTGTAAAGACATATGCACAAAACATACAACTACTAACACCGTCACAAAGAGCTATTTATATGTGTCATTGATACAGCACAACTATCATTACTTCTCGCAGTTTTACAGCCTTCCCTTCTAGGTTATGTTTGCATGCAGGAAAGAAAACACATGAGAAACGAAATGTATTAAGGGGAACTAATTTGTACTACAAGTTTCGTGGAATATTCATTACTCAGTAATAAATATGTAGCACAGGGGAATATAGGCCCTCAAAAATTCAGAATTTAAGAAAATTATTAGTTATATTATGCTTCGTAAAATCACAAAATTATAATGGATTTTTTATTTCTCTTCTTTGACGATAGTTACCTTTTAAAATACATTCAGTAAACAGTTAAAACAAATAATTATTACTTTAGTAAGCATGTTGACTGCAAACGAGTGGTGTGAATCATGGTAATGTTATGGTGCTGTGGGAACACTTACAATTTGTCTCAGTGAGCGAACCTTCTGGTAAAGTCTGGCGCGAGCGAGCTAGCGCTCCGGCCGCAGCGACATCAAAAGGACTAAGACAAAAGCGCCTGGAATCCTCTCCCTAGCGTCGCCTTGTCGCTTCGAGACACTAGGACGCTGCGGCTATATAAAGCCCACCCTGCTGTAGCAGTCATTCAGTGTGGATAGTTTCGTTCAGTGCGTGCTGCAGACGTGTTCCGATTTTAGTGTCTAGGTGCAAGTCAGTCTCCAGCAATTATTGTGTCGTCATCTGCTTCTTTGTCTTCAGGCGAGAACAGTTCACAGCCGTAACCTGGACAATCCGGTAAAGGAATATCATTTCAGAAGTCGTGGTTGATCAAATATACATGGCCAGAATATGAAGCATCTACCGAAAAACATTTCTTCAAAACCTGCAAAGAGGCAAATGCTAAAAATCTATTACAATTTTCTTCAAAAACAGAAGACGCATTTACTTCCATAGTGTTTTCTAACTGGAAAAAGGCTTTCGAAAAATTCTGTCTTCATGAAAATATGTTTACAAATAAAGAAGGTGTTCTGAAACTAAATTCTATCACTAACCGAAGTGTGGCCTCCCAACTGAATGAACAGTTAGATGGTGATATGAAGAAAGGCCGTTTAGCTCTTGAAACAATTTTTACTACCGTGCAATTTCTTTGCCGACAAAGCCTAGCAATTCGAGGGCAAGAAGCCGTAAACTCAAATTTTTTCAGTTGTTAGAACTCCGAAAAAATGATGTACGTGAGTTTAAAGAATGGTTATGACGTTCGGGGTGTAAGTGGACGTCCCACAATGTTCAAAACGAGATCATTGATATACTAGGAAAGTCTGTGTTCAGGAAGGTATTGGCTTCAATCAAGAAGACTGAACATTTTTTTTTTAAATTATGGTTGACGAAACAAGTTATTCTTCGATTCACGAACAAGTGTTATTTTGTATTCGTACTGTCGATGGTTCCTTAATCATCAACGAAGGCTTTATTGGCTTATACCAGACACCCAACACTGAATCACAAACTCTGTTTAGTATTTAAAAAGACGTTTTCGCTCATCTTCATTTGTCAATGGATAACTTAAGAGGACATTGCTATGATGGTGCCTCGAATATGAGAAGTAAGTTCAAAGGACTAAAAATATTATTTTTGGATATACAACCAAAAGAACGTTATGTTCACTGCACTACTCAAAGTTTAGACTTGGCAGCTGTAGACAGTCTCCGCCGTCTTACGTCTACGAGCGATATTATGGCTTTAGCCAAAGACTTAATGAACGCCGTAAGGGAATCCAACAACAGAATGGGACTTGATCATCATCATCATCACTCTGTGAGAGCGCTAACGACCAAGCAGGTTTATGACCCCTTTGCCCAACTTGATGGACTATGCGAGCTTCTAGTATCTTGAGAATATTGAAAAACTTTGATTAACTTCTAGAGTTTTTTGAAACATTTTCTGCAGTGGACAAAACAGCGACACGTTACAAATGTGCAGGGTACCTTGAGTCAAGGTTACAATTAAAGACATTTCATTTTATATCGTTATTGCCATGCGACGAACCCAGTAGAAGATGTCAATGAAAAAATTCAATGCCCTCATCTAAGTCTTGCTGATCTGGAAAACTTATATGAAGGCTTGATTTGTATACTGAATGGAATTCTGTTTAAAAGAAAAACCTACAGAAGTTGATGATCCTTCGCTTCCTTGGAATCGAAGTATATCAAAGAAGAATGAAAACAATGAAGTCAGCTCACCACACATTTTCAAAACCCCAAAGGAAAATTACAAAGCTATTTACATTGAAGTCTGTGAAACGGTGCAGTCTTGCATTACTGAGCGGTTTGCTTCAACTGGACTCACACAGGGCATTGCAGTTGAACAAGAGTGATGCTTTTAGAAAACAGAGGTGAAACAAATTTGGAAAAATCAGATGAGTTTTTCAAAAATGACCTAGACATTGAGAGACTGCGCTTACACTTGAATATGTTAGCCGATATCACTAATAAACAACAACTGGTCTTAAAAAAACATGCGTGACGTAAGAAAGTACATTACACAGGAGCCTGCAGTTGGAGAAATGTTATGTGAAGTAGTGAAGTGCATTAAGCTTCTCCAATTAGTTGCAATCACGACAGCAACAGCAGAACGGTCATTTAGTCATATCTTCGATCAACAATGGGACATTAGCGATTGAACAATTGGCTGTTCTTCATGCCCACCGAGATATTTTGGATGAATTGAATATCCAACCAGTCTTCAACGACTTCATATTCAGTAACCCAGTCACACGGTCGACATTTTCACCTTTCTAAAGACACTCTAGGCCTTATAATGGCATTTAGAGCAATATTAAATACTTTATAAAATAGAGAATTAAATACATACATAATGCTAAATTTTCAGTTCCGAAATATTAGAACTAGTTTAGTACTGTATTACTATATTACTCTAGTACTGTATTAGTTATTTTTAAATACTTGACCGCTGTTTACATACTTTTTAACTGAAAGTATTAGGTATACTGTATTAACTTTATTAACTGTATTAAATCATTAACTTTGAGATATTGTTTTTATTTAATGAACCCTAAGCCTTATTCAAAGCAAGCTTAAATTAGATATTTCACATATTAATCCAAGTGCTAGTACTGTGTGCAGCAATATTTTATGTTTTATTCTTTTAATTATAGTTTAGGATTTATTTTAATATAATTTCAGTCTTTTCAGAGATATATAGGCACTGCTGTGTAATAGTCTATAAGCATCATTATTACTGTAATTAAATTACCTTTTAACGGAAATACCACAGGTGTTTACGTTTTTTTTTTTTTTCAAAGCCAAAAAATGTGTCAGGCATGCCGAGTATCCGAGAGTGTCGAGTTATCGAGAGTCAAGTTTTCAGGGTTCTAATGTTGATCATATGACCCTAAAATGCTTAAAAAAACTTTAAAAACTCACTACTTTTCATTTAAAATTTATAAAATTTTCCGTTGCAAAACCCCCAGTATGCCCCCCCCCCCCCCCCTCACATTATTTTTTGCAAGTCGGCGCCCCTGCAGGGGAACTATCAGTCAGTGACCAATGTATTTATCTTAATTTCAGTAGGTTATGGCATGGGTTTCCTTTTACACAGGCTCTGGTCTGAGAGGCGGGTCGCTGCAGTTGGTAGCACTGGCGGGCGTTACTGCATTCACCCTAGCTGCCGCCTTCTAAATGGTAGCTCCGACGCCGCCCAGAGCCGCCAACATCTGCGTCGCATCCTCAGTACTGCACAGGACAGCGTCCTCGCTCCTGCCTCCTATGTGACTGAAGTGCACACTGAAGCAACATCAATCTTCATACACCGTATCAATGATTATGTATAAAAGTTTCCAAGGTGCCTAATGCTAGAGAGCGTCTTCACGATTACCACCAGTTCAATATTATTTATTGCTTCAAAATATTCAATATTTATAAGATACAGTATTTTAGAATAATCGTTTGTAAACTTTATGGCATCAAGCTTTCAAGAAATCATACGTTTGTGGCTAAACAATATTGTGATAATGTTGTGAATTCATGACTCGCTTGGTTACTTTTATTGTATTATCGTTAAAATCCTATATAGAAGGTAAAATTTCTCTGGGTCCTTTATCGGTTTTATTATGTTTAATTGCCTTGAACTGAATCTCCGAATTCTTTTCAGTTTGATTTCACATATTTACTTATATTCCAGAAATGGTTCATGCGGTGTATGAAGGCTTGAGGTTTGGAAACAGCTGTCCTAAACATATTTATTCATTGTCTTAGTAGTAGTTTTGATTAATAAATTTATTTATAAAATTTAAATCAGCTCAAGGCGTCTACGTGAAACGCCACTAATTTATTCATTGCAACCCTATTAGACGTCATTACATAGATTCTCAATGCTAATTTTAGTATTAATAGCATTGCCTACTGTATTACAACTTCCGTTCTAGGTGTTAATCGTGTCTCTTATGAATAATACTGGATTAAGTATGTTTGTACTTGGGAAATGGGGGCACCTTCGAAACAACGATTCCATTACACTTTTTTTTTTTAATTCAATGTGCACTGTCCATTGCCAAAGAAAATATGATCTCTGTTTCGGAATTAAATTCGCATGCATTGTGCGTGGATTATTTCTCTGTTTGTCTGTTCTTAGATTTACCTTACTTCAAACTTTAGAACACTAGGCGAATATCTCCTGACATGCATAATACTATCACTCACCTAATACAGATATGAAGTGATCATCATTCAGGGTCTAAAACAATTGTGTTTCGTGGCATACACATGTCTTAAACTTATTTCTTTTAAATTTTATAGAAGCAATGTGCCATACTGCACACAATTAGACCCAAAGAGCATTACCGCTTTTATATTCATAAAAGAAAATAGTGTGTCTTTGATAATTCAGTTTTTGTTGCCAGTGGATGCCAGTTCAGTTAGATTAGCCGATCTATATTAAAAATTTATACTAATTTACATAACATGTTAACAACTCGAAGAATAGATAGAAATGTGTAGTTCTGTAATTTTCTGTTCTCCCCCTGACTGCAAAAAGTGACATACAGAGAAATATTTAACAGTGATTCGGAGTTTCTTGCATTATTCATTGGACGCCAATGAAGTGAAAGTAAGCGTGGCTACATCGTCTGAAATAGCAGGTTACTCAGGCAGAAGTGTAAGCTCTTCAATCTTCCAACACTAACATTTTCTGCTATGAACCACGTGGTTGGCACTTCGCTATGGAGAATTGATGGAAACTGGAAACCATGAAAAAGTATTAAAGCGATCATTGTCATTTGACAAGGGGAAGCATAGCTCAACAGATCTGAATAACTAACAAACAAGAACATGTAAGTATTACAGCCATTTAGTAGTCGCTTATTTAAGACTGTCTGGGAATGATAATGGAACGAAACATTGCAGTATGTCCTTTTTTGAAGGTGAAATTCAGGAATCAAGTGTTCTTTCTACAATGTTGACAGATCGCCATACTTTGCCCTTTGTTGGCTGAAAATCGGTTGCCTGTATATAACAATGCAAAGATTTGTCTAATGAACATAATGAGAGTAAGTGCATTAATGAACACAAAATATTCTATTTTTGAAAGTAAAAACTGTGACAAAATAGTTCACAAATTGCTCACAGTTCCTACATTGCATTTCAGCGCAACATTCGAAACGCTACAGCCAAATTTTTCATGCTAAGATCGTCGAACACAGAAACGAAGAAACGAAATGCTCTTTTGTGTACTACGTTTCATCTTCTTGTCATAACATTTATCGTCTACATGGAAAATAGCAATCTTCCCACAACATCATGACCATAGAAATTCCTGTAACAAATGAAATTGTAAAAAAAGTCTGAAGAGGATAAATATTTTTCTGTAGGAGAAACTTCCCAAAAATTGGGAACTAGTTTTTTTAGTTGCATGTGTATTTCGAAACAAAAGAGTTTAAGAGAATGCCAGTTCGCTGTTGCTGTGTAAGTAACATTTACAAGCACATAATTAACATTTTTTGCATGGGTGCTAAATTATTCTCGCAATCTCTTATAAGTATAATAATGAATTGCATGTACGTTCAGTCCCAATGTGATATGAAATTTATTGTTATGTTGTCCCGAAGATAGTTGCTCATTTCTATCAACACTTCTAAGATATCAAATACAGAACACTTCCTTGATGTTATGCAACATTTTTTATTCATTCACTAATCTATTCTCGACTTTTAGGCAATCATCGGATAACACCTAATTGTCAGCAGAAAAAGTAACATGAATTACACAGAGGTGGTAGGTGATACAGACGTTTTGACTTTAAATACTGTAAAATTGATCTTCAGCATAGATGTCGTTCAAAAGAATGTCTTACAATATAAAAATTATTTTAGTGTTGTACTTATCTAGTTCCGACGTATTTTCATAATTGAAACTTAATTTAGCAGATGGTTAGAAGGAGATAAGGCTGTTCATTTGAATCTAAGCTTACACACTTCGTCAACTGCTTATTAATTTACAATATTTCTAGCGACGATACAACCTACTTTTCTTAACGGTGTGAAGAATGCCAAATTATACATCATGTGGGTAGTTTGCCGCTGGATGATACTTGGCAGGTGTTTACTGCGTCTCTCGTTTCCCTCATGTCCAGACAACTAAATTGCTCTAGACAACTCAATTGCCACAATTTTGTTTGACTGACCCACAAATGATGTTCCACAGTGCTTGCAGATGATCTGGTTGACCTCACAATGCATGACAGCATCTTTATGGGTGAGTAATATTCTACATATTTTATCACTATTAAAAAATGCTAATGTGTATTTGCAAACATAATGATTACAACTAATACACATTTTCTGTAAATTTTGTGTAATTGTTATCAATCAGGACAGAGTGAGGTATTGTCTTTGGTCTTCTACAGTTCTATTTGACAGGGTGATAGGTTAATGGATCAGATATGGCACACTACAACAGTTCAAGGAAAGCTACAAGTCTATAACTTAGCCGAAGACTGATTAGACAATAAATAAAAATGTTGCAGAACATCAAGAGAATGTTCATCATTTGTTGTTATTTACATGAATTATTTACAAGAATTCAGTAAATATCGAAGATTATCCTGAGCACTATTCTTGCTGATAAGATAATTATTCATGCATCCTGAACGTCTTTAACAAGATTTAAAAATACATATTATCTCATTACCGTATTTTTGCAGTACTTTTAACAGTTGGCTGTGAAAGAGAATATACTGGAAGACATAAATCGAGTTTCCTTATTTATGAGGCCAGATCTATTTGCTGGTGGCCTAGAATAGTGTGACACTGGCAAACTATAAATGATGAAACTATGTAACAGATGTTTACAAGGAAAATAACGTAAACATAAAGAAAGGCAAACTCTTTGTTCCTATTGAAAATTTTGTAATAGTTACGACACACTTCATATCATTGAGAAATATTTTATTGTGACTACAATAAATCTTATAGCGATATAGCTTTGAAACACTATATTTTTTATATTAAACGAGTTTTTGCACACTTAATGTCGTCGTATCATATGACGGCTTATCAGTGTCTCTTACCACATTTCAGAATCAAGCTGTTATCAAATTGTAGTTATCATGAAGTAGATAAATCTTCAGATAACGTTTTATTTCTCTAAATTCCCTACGGTCTAAGATCGCCATTTTCACGACAGCTTTTCGTGGGCGCAGAATCAAACAGTCAACAAAGGGGGAGTTAAGTTTTTGAAAACATCCACAAGTCGCTCTTTGTATTTTTTTGTTGACCGGTTTCACTCTTCAAACGAACAGCAGCAGCATCAGAGTATGCACTGCAAAAGTACAAATTGAGATCAAATGAACAATTTACATTGACTTTTGTGATCCAGTACGGAGACTTACGTTTAAAATTGGCTGACAACATTAAAGATTGCCTTTAAAGTTGACTGACAGCTTTAAAGATCAATCTGGCTGTGCTATGTTTAAAGTACGTTTAAAGTGCAGTAGTAAATGATGACATTGACAGCACCAAAGACGAAATTGATTGTACAACAGTGCTTGTAATATCCATGGTATAGTCTGTCCAAAGACAATTAATAACTATAGAAATTGTTTAATGCTGTTAGCCGACTTTAAACGTAAGTCACCCTACTGTAAGTAAAATGTGTATTTCAAATAATGTCACTTTAAGTTTTCCGTATTATTTCAACTTGTATCTTTTACAGTGTATATTCTGATAGTGCTCTCGTTCATCTGAAGAGCGAAACCACTCCAAAAAAAATAGAAATTACGACTCGTGGCAGCTTTCAAACACTTAGTTTTGACCGTAACTCCCCCTGCTCTTGGTAAAAGGAAGAGTTCTTCACAAAGTGAAACCTAGCATGATCTTTGCGGTGACAACACGTAACACAGTCCTTACTTTAACTAGTGGCAAGTGCTATTTGAGATAGTATGTTCAAAAATAAGTAGTTCGCTAAATAGCCTTATAAGGGTGCGCTGGAAGACTGTATATGCGTTTCTCGACAAGGTGGAGAGTGAGTCACTGTGTGTACTAAATTATGGTATGTAAATTGGAAGCAATCTGCAATGTATAACGAGCTAATTAGAATACAAAGTTGCGTTTGCCTTAACTGGCCTCTGCTGCCGTTGGACTATTTTTGCAAGCGTTTAGCAACACGCACTTTTCGTGCAATGCTTCTTTATTATTACATATCAGAGCTACATAATGTAAATGTTATATTTACCGTTCGTACTTTTACCTAAAATCTTTCTAGAGGCTATGTCTGAAAGCAAATGTACTTTGTAAATGGGCATCTCAAAGAGTTTGTAATAAATAAAGACCATCTGTCACGAAATGCGCTTTATTCTTGAATAATAACTTGTTTTGTCCGTCCCGTCCATTTTCTGCTCTCCTCGGTATAAGAACGAAACAGCTGCGCTGAGGAACAACGAGAACAGTCTTCCAAGAGAGGCTGGTGACAACAGTGTTTATTTACTGAAAATTTCTACTTTTAGTAACATTTCAGGTAAGATCCTGATGATAGAACATCGTCATATTGCCGAAATGATGCACCCTTCCAAATAGTGAATCAGTTGCTCGCCCTACAATTCTTAGGTTACGCAAGTGCCGACAAATATGAAAAGAAAATCTGAAATCTTTTCACGTAGATTACATATTAATCAAATGTATCAGTTGTGAAATATTGCCCAGTCTACGGCTCACAATTATTTTCTCTAGTCCACTATTCGAAGATTGTGTCATCGACTGCAGTTTCGGCTATATTCCTTATCTATATGCAACAGATATTTTTATCGTGTATCCTTCTGCTGAATTCACGAAAAAATTACATCCTGCTGGTGTTGGGATAGCCAATGAATGGATTACAAATTACAGCAACGAACTACGACACACATACACACACACACACACACACACATACACACACACACACTTCAAAGACACAGATATTTTACGAGATCAAGAAACATCTTATTGCAACACACACACACACACACACACACACACACACACACACACACATACACACACACACACACACACACTCACTTCAAAGACACAGATATTTTACGAGATCAAGAAACATCTTATGTTATTATTAGTGTTTCGTTACTCTCGATGGCTTCTCTCTGTAAATGGAGTGTTGTGTTGGATGCTCGACTTAGGTTTTATTTTTCCATTTCCTAGATTTTATTCAAGAGAATATCGCCACGGAAAACTACGTTATCACTTAATATTTTCCTTTTTATTATTACTCACAACGAAAACCCGCCACTGGTAGCGCTCTGATACAATCTAAACTTGGCAGGGTGAATGAAGGGTGAAAATAAAGGGATACCTATTTTGGATTAGGTGTCAACACTCAACAGTCTCCGAGAAAATTACCGTAAATGTTGCGACACCACTTCATAAAATTCAGTCTTGCGTTTTTCCCTTCTTTCCTCGTCGCGGATGTATTGGCATCAATATTTTCTTGAGGAATCATGAAATACAATGCGATTATTGACAAAAGAAGTAAGCACGTCAAATATTATTAGAAATAGCTATTATCACAGTTAACACCCAATAACACTTTCCAGCAGCTCCCACAAACAGTTTCCTTTGTCTCTAAGAAGACAGAGGCGATCTAAGTGCTCGAGTCCAACAAGATATCAACCAATTAATAGAAAGGCTACAGAATGTATACGCAACCGCCACAAAACCTGTAAACCTCACAAAAGAAACCTATCATCAGATTTTGGACCAAATTTTGCGACCTTCCGTAAAAATTACGTTTCTCTGCGTTACTGACTCATTAGGTTGAACATAATGATCCTTCCTGACACAGTGGGCTGTTTGTTGATGAAATCTGAATAGTGATGTGTTCATTAAAAGTAATTCCACGCCAGTGTGCCTTTATGTTAACCCTGCAACGTATACTTTTGTTGACAGGTGAAGAAGACATCTTCTGATTACAGAAGTGTCCTATTCTCATCGTATAGCAAACAGCGATGCAATTACAATACACGTCTTGGTCCGCAATCAGTATCGAGCTACCGAGAAAATGCTTCGATATGCGTAGTTTGGAGCGAAATCATTGACAGATCGCAAGGTGTTTAGAACGATAAGGTAGATATTTTCATAATTATATTCGCTCTAGAAAATGCGACTCTCGCATACTTGCCTTCGCACGTTGCTAGTGATACAGTGAATTCTTATGCTTTGGAAGTTTTTTTGATAGATATCACCGCAAAGAAAGCACTGGTTCTCGTGAAGATTTGAAGTTAAAATGAAACGAAAAAATAGGATACTACTATTTACGTTTTTATTTTTCAATTACTGTTCGTTACATAAGATTTAAGATGATAAAAACGGTTCTAATAAGACCTGAATGCTCATTTCTTTTGTAAATAATTATATTTTATTTCAAGATATCGTTAAAAGTTATGATTTCAGATACTTACGCGGCAACAAAAGGAAAAATAAAACATAATATCGCATTTGAACACACTGCGCAAGCAGGCTGATGTAGTGGTGCCGAAACTTTGACCGTCGTTGATGTTGGCGTCAATGTGAAAATTCGCCCTATGAAGTTCTGACTGCATCAGAGAACGACCTACGGCTAGGTCGGCACATATGTGCCTTCCTCTGTTGGTACCTACTTTTTTACTTTCGAAAACATATAGTTCATACTGTGGAACATTACGAAACGTTTTGTCAATATGAGTAGTTCTACTAGTTTCGGCCAAAGAAGACTAATATAAACATGACACAGAGCCGTCACGATTAATTTGATTGACTGAAAGAATGAAAATAATTTGTTTCATGAATGACAGGCGCCCAAAAGACAACTTTATTTTGAAAATAACAAAATGCTGGTGCACCAATTGATTATTCCATCACTTGAAGCATTCCTGTTTTCCTTTTTTGAAAGAAGGATGTCAGGAAACAGGGCTGCTAGGGTGGAAGCCCTGAATCCAGTTTGAGGATACACAGAATTAATTTTTATTTACTTATAAAAAATGAAGCAATCCACCACTGGTAACAGCATAGACACACTCTGATTTTCCAACGGCAGTATTATAGCCTTAAAATGTTCCGGCCTCACTGCTATTAAAAGTAAATTTAATATACAGCCAACAGCCGAATTCAGCCAAACAAATAACCTTACAACAAAAGCAGCAAGTTTAATTTAAATTTGGTTACCAAAACCGTTGAAAAAATTGACAGAAATGAAACTTCAGTATAATGAAAATTTAACTTCAAATATTTAGTTTTAATTTATTTAACATGTTAGCTAAAAACAGTTAAACCTTCCTTCAAATTTACTGCTATCACCCAGACTGGCAACATCGTAGTTAAAGAATTTACAAACAATCAAAATGAGTTACAGGGATGGTGAGCTTGGTAAGCCGCAAACAGCATAGGGCGTTTAGTTAAGTCGGTCACCCGACCCGACGCCACGCCATGGGCAATACAGCTAGATAAATAACAGCTTGATCTAAAGCGCAGGGAAATGATAGTAGCACAATGCAGCCTTGCTTTACCGCGTAGGACAAGTAACTGACGTTTGAACATAAGCTTTACAAACTGTTATGAACAGAGTGTCTATAAATAAATTCCACTGGTTAACTTATCCATACAAATATAATCACCAATATGTCTTTCAGACTCCCCCTTAGTTGAACGTAGATCCCCTAACTTTAGACATGATTTGAAAATTCTATTTACTAAACATATACAACATGAACATTAATAAAACTGACAGACTTTAGGGACGGATTCCGAACTGGAAATGGAGCAAGGGAAATCCTATGAACATGTGTCCGGAAACGCATCGTTGCCACGGTAGACGGCGCTAACGAATGACGGTTCCTTTGACCATGTGCCATGCTCCTCATGTGTTGCAGTCTCTGTGATTGACACAGAGCACTATAAACAGCAGAAATATCCAGAGGTCATGTCGGAAACAAGCCTAGATGGTGTCTGCGTACGGCCAAGCAGATAGAAACGGTCAAGCTGCAGCGCCACTATGCCAAAACGAGTACCCTCACAGACACCAACCAACATTTGTCCTTTTTGGGGGTTTGTTGGTCATGTCTTCACTCAGCCAGACGAACGTGCAGCGGCGGATTGGGCGTACATCAGATTTCGATAACATGGTTGTACAGGAGGCAAACCCCAGTACAAGCTCCAGACAAGTGGCCCGCCAACATAGTATCAGCCAAGGTACGATATGTATATCCTGCATGACAACTGCTACTATCCCTATGGAGGCCACTTTGAACATCTGTTGTGACGTGGATGCGATGCAGCAACGTGGTTTGTTACGCACTCAATCCATTTTCGGACATATGTTTGTAGTACCTTTTTTCGTCCATTTCTAGTAAGGAATCCAACCCCTGCTGTTTGACAGTTTTATTAATGTTCACTTTGCACAAAATTACGAAGTGTATTTTATATATAGCACTGTATCTCACGAAAGAGCTCACTTCAAACAACCACTCTAATGTTCAAAAACAACTCGGAATATCACAACCTTTTTTCCTTCTTGTAAGGAAAGGACTCAACTAACTTCATGGAGATCTCACAGCCAAAGGAGTATGTACCTTTATACGTTATCAAAAGATCTTAACATGAATGACACTTCTATTCAATGAAATGACAGTTTCAGAGATTTTACTGATCTCACACAGATATGATTTTATGTATATAGACTGAAACGGCAAATGAATATCTGTACGAAGGCCAGGGTTCGAACCCAGGACTCCTGCTTAATAGACAGGTGCATTAGCGATTAAGCCACTTTGGCACAGCGCTTCTCACAACGGAACGGATTACCCTGGTATACCTCTCTCCGAAATTCTCACTACCACCCCAGTCTACTTAAATTCCCCCTTACCCACAAACAGAATTACCAAGGGTCTCCATGTTCTGGAATAGCACCTCACCGTCAGATGTAAATTGAGGATCCAGTCTGAAATCTATGTGCAGGTACTTGTACAATTCTGTTCGTGGGTAAGGGGAAATTTAAAGTAGACTGGGGCGGCAGTTAGAATTAAGACTGAGGAGGGAGTTGTGCCAGATTAATTCGTGCAGTTGTGTGAACCAAGGTGGCTTAGTGGCTAACACACCTGCCTGACAATCAGGAGACCCAGTTCGGTTCCTGGCCTTGGTGCAAATTTTAATACGTCTCTTCGGTCTATGTACATAAGATATCCACCAGATATTTGATGCCTCCACAAATCGTAACAGAATAAAAAATTTGAACCATACAAGCACAGAATTCAAATACACTGGTATCCAAAATTAAAGCAACAAACGGAAATTTTGCAAGGTTTTGTTTATGTTGCCACAGCAGTACACACAAGTGAAAGTAAAGGGCAATGTAAAGAACAAATAAACACCTGCAACATGTATAACTTCTAACTTAACGGATTTGCACACACGTTCTGACTACTGGTTAATGTGCTCAGTATGAGGTGTGACCATCTTCGGCAGACGACGTGGCGTGCTATGAATGATGTTATCAATCTCATGCTGTGCGATAACGCCCGTTCCTCCTGCACAGCTGCTCGCAAGTTTGTAGAGTGATTGGTGAATGCTGACATGGTGCAACCCGCCCCCCCCCCCCCCCCCCCATGCATCCCAGATATGATCTGTAGGATTCCAATCGGGACAGCAAGGACGCATCGCCATGGGTGCAATATCTTCCGTTTTTAAGAAAACATCAACCACCCGTGCTCTAGGAAGTCGAGCCTTATCGTCCATCAATACAAAGTCTTGACCCACAGCACCTCTCAAAAACCGCACATGAGGTCCCAAGATCTCGTCACTATACCTGACAGCAGTTAAACCTTGCCTGTTCACCTGTATGATTTCGCGAAGGGGTGTTCGTGTGGTTAACATAATTCCTGACCATACTATTAGGAATCCTCCTCTACATCGGTCTCTTTCCACAGTGTTTGGGTCCAGAAACCGAGTACCACGTTCCCTCCAGATGCGAATCCGTCGATAATCACTCTCCAGATGATATTTGGATTCATGTGTGAAAAGAACATTGGCCCACTGTTCGAAACCCAGGTGGCATGCTGACGACTTCACTCTAGATGCTCCCTTTTGTGAAGACCAGTCAGAGGTACACATACAGCAGGTCTCCGACAATAAAGACCACTCTGCCGAAGCCTTCTGTACACTGTTTGTCTCGATACAACACGTCCAGCTGATGCTACGGGGTCAGGTGCCAGCTGCCATGCACTACTAAGGCGGTACCGCCGTACCCTTGCGGCAATATAAAGTTCCTCTGTTTCTGGTGTCATAAATGGTCGGCTCTGCCCTGGTCTTCGAGATACAGTTTCGGTCTCTATAAACTGTCGTCACATCCGAGGAACAATAGGCCGATTCACATTTAGCCATCGGGTCACATCAGTCTGCGACTGTCCCGTTTCCATTCTTCCTATAGCCCTCCACCGCAGAGAGCCATACTGCACCATATGTGACTGTATACACAGCACTGCGGATGAAGGAGAACCCGGCAAACACTACCACATTTGATAGGTGCCCTGATGTCATCGTTGGCATGGTTGTCCGTTGACGGGAATGCCACCTTCCGTGCAGACATATTCTGACAGTCTTTACGATTATATCGTGGATTAGATACAGAACGGGGAAGTATCTGTTCGTTGCTTTTGGACAGCAGTGTACCAACCGTGGCGAGCCAGAGCCATTTAACGAGCCCAGCCGACGCACTAGACCGGCAACGCAGCTACTACCAGGCAAAATGATTTCAGCGCCATGAACACTGCCGAGCACGAACCTGCTTGGAGGCCACATCTGCAGTAGCAAGGCAGCTCACCATTGAACTCAGTCTCCAGTCGGCAACAGCAGAGACACAGGAAGGCAGCCAGCACCGCACTATCTCCAGTACAGACTACGGCGGGCGCAGGTGGGCACAAACAGCCCACGAACAGCGACTGTGTCTGCTTCGTGACCTGTGCCGAACTCCATTTCCGCTAGAAGAAAAACCTCGCGCCGCCACTGCTCTTCCGCTATCTCACCTCCTGCGGCCCGTTACGCCCTCTCTTTAAGGCGCAACCAACCAACCAACCCAGCACTCCTCGCCAAACCTCAACGTCCGGGCAGATGAAACCAAAGCGACAGAACATCGTAGGGTGCTGCGGTTCATTTTTATTTTGCTTTATCATTTTTGTAGCAAACTTTTTAAGTAATTTGTCATACTGTAACATCTGCACGCTACAAATGGTTGAGCTTTAGTCATTATCTGTGATAGTTTCGAACCTATTCGACACCAAAAAATTCAGAAAAAAGATCTGGGAATTTCACTAGGTCTACAACCTTGCTTCCGCCGTTTTTTTCCCTACGTTCGGGGCTTTATTGAGAAAAATTTACAAAAAAAAAAAAATGATTCATAGTATTGCCCACCTCTGGCCACTAAATTCTCCCATCTTTCGGATAGCATACGAATCCCATGGCAGAAGTATTGGGCGTCTTTTGTGGGGATCCATGAATCGATTCGATTTTGCACTTGTTCATATGATCGGAAGTGCTGGTCAGCCAGACTGTATGCCACTGATCGAAAAGGGTAGTAGTCAGAGAGAGCGACGTATGGAGAATGCGGCGGGAGGCATAGGACTTCTCATTTCAACGTTTCCATGTACATTTTGACGGGTTTTGCGACATGGGGTCGAGCAGTGACCCGTTGCAAAATTATCTTTACGTATCTGTCGCTGATTGTGGCCGTTTGTGTTTCAGTGCTGGGCTCGAACGCATCAGTTGCTTTCGATAATGATGTCCTGTGACTGTCTTCGTCTGTTTCAGTAGCTACGAAAACTTTCTGTCTTCCACCGCTATGCCGGTATTCGACATCAAAATCATCGTTCTTAAGGCGTTGATAAGATTCTCCGCATGTTATTCCACTAATAGTTCCCTCGCCATTGGTCTCACCCAGCATTTTAAGAACCACAGCCACAGATTTCTTCAGATGCCTAAGCTTATTGTGTTACACCTACGACCAACCACCTGAACCCCACTTGCCGCTACTGCCCTCTATTGCAAAACGGTGGAAGCAAAGTTGTAGACCTAATAATAAAACAAACCTACATTCGCCGATATCTTTCTAGCGAGTAATTGTTGATGGCCTGTTTGAATATGCTATATTATTTGTTCGATAGCGATGAGGCTGTAGTTTGTTCACATCGTACAGAAAAACATTACAAATTAATCCAATGTGTCACTGAGCTCGATGATGCCTCAGTTGATGTGAACTCTCATCCTGGATGAAGGAAGCCCAGCTCTTAATTTTGGTTTACCGTGGTTTCTGTAAATCATTTAAGGCAAATGCTAATATGGTTCCTCTGTACAGAACAAAGCCGATTTCCTTCCCCAACCCTTGTCCTACACGAATGTTTGCCCCGTCACTAATGACCCCGTTGTTAGCGGGACCTTAATAACCATTGTTTCATTACTTTAAACTACTTTATATTTACGGTAACTGTTCAAAATGCCTTCCTCCGTCATGTTGACAATCTTTGAAGGTGTGCACCAAGCCTCTGGAATAATATAAAGTGTATGACGTACCCTGGTACATAACCGTTCTCATAATAATGGAATTCTTCTTCAATTTTTCTTAGCAAGGACGAAAATTAGATGAACTACAATATTCACAAGATGATTATTTCCACACCAAGCCATGAATTTTCTTCGCAACTCTTGAAACAATTCCAGAACACACCATCAAACTTCAAAAAACATTACTTAATACACGCAAAAGGAAATATCTTGTACCAAAAGCTTCCTTAGAGGTTAACGGGTAACAGCCATTTTACAGAAAGAAAATAAAATAGTAAATCCTTCGAAGATAGCATAAAAAGTACTGAAACATGTATTGCTGAAAACAAAGCCATGAAACAATGTCTCGCATAAGGCGGAATTCCTGTCCAATGTCAAAATTTTTTTTTTTTTTTCTGATGAAATGTCTTACTACTGGAACTGCTGTCATTGCCACTTTCTTATTTCTCTAGCAGAACAATATGTAAGTAAGAGAGGTCGTCTAATGCTACTGGATGAGAGAACACCTACGAGTAAGGTTAGTTGCCTACTTGAAAAATTATTATTTCTTCACACAGTTTGGCAGCTTTCGTTCCCGTAGGGAGAGAAACAGAAAGTGAAATATGACGCCACGTCGTATCCATCCCAATCGACGAACAGAAACAACAAAGGAAGATTAACTACCCGTCGATGTCATTACAGAGTGATCACACGCTCGAATCGCTGAGGAAGAAAATCGACTGTGGCCTTTTCGAAGGAACCGTCCTTGGATTTATATTAAGTAATGTTGTGAAAGCACAACAAACCCATATCAGGACGACCAGACGAGAATCTTAATCCCTATCCCTTGATAGCGCTGCGCCTTTTTACTCCGTCTGACGGACGAATCTCCACCAGCAGCGTCCCATGTCCTCATCCCATAAGACTGAAATTTACGATTTAATTCGGGACATTATCGTCCTGTCTATAAAACATCATTTTTCCCTTCACTTACTGTCCAAATCATGAAGATGAATATTTAGTTTGCCACCTGATTTGGACTAGTTACTTCTCAGCCCAGCGCCTACTATGTAGACAGGTACTGGAAATGTATTGACAAGAGAGTACATTTCTATAAAAATAACTGGTGCGAAGGCCCTCCATAAAGGCGCACGTTCGTAAATTACGTTATGCGGGACATCCCAGTTTATAGTTTCCTACGAAGGAAGGTGATCCATAGTGCTGTATAAGAGCAACATTTTCTTTGACAGGGAGAAGTTTCTTAATTCCGTAGGGTGAAGGGTGAGTTGCTATTATTGGTCAATATGAAATTGTATTATCGTATCTTCATTGCCTGAAAAAGGTTCACGATCAACCATGTCGTTAGTCTCCATTAAACATATTCAAGCAAGTTCTCGTGGTAGCAGCAATTTCCACTTTGAATTATGCCAACAATGATGGCTGTGAACAGTGATTCATGGCTCTTATTTGTTAAAGAATTACACTGCTGGCCATTAAAATTGCTACACCACGAAGAAGACGTGCTACAGACGCGAAATTTAACCGGCAGGAAGAATATGTTGTGATATGCAAATGATTAGCTTTTCAGGGCATTCACACAAGGTTGGCGCCGGTGGCGACACTTACAACGTGCTGACATGAGGAAAGTTTCCAACCGATTTCTCATACACAAACAGCAGTTGACCGGCGATCCCTGGTGAAACGTTGTTGTGATGCCTCGTGTAAGGAGGAAAAATGTGTACCACCACGCGATTGCGGTTTATCGTATCGCTACATTGCTGCTCGCGTTGGTCGAGATCCAATGACTGTTAGCTGAATATGGAATCGGTGGGTTCAGGAGGGTAATACGGAACGCCGTGCTGGATCCCAACGGCCTCGTATCACTAGCAGTCGAGATGACATGCATCTTATCCGCATGGCTGCAACGGATCGTGCAGCTACGTCTCGATCCCTGAGTCAACAAATGGGGACGTTTGCAAGACAACTATCTGCACGAACAGTTCGACGACGTTTCCAGGAGCATGGACAATCAGCTCGGAGACCATGGCTGCGGTTGGCCTTGACGCTGCGTCACAGACAGGAGCCCCTGCGATGGTGTACTCAACGACGAACCTGGGTGCACGAATGGCAAAACGTCATTTTGTCGGATGAATCTAGGTTCTGTTTACAGCATCATGATGGTGGCATCGGTGTTTGGCGACACCGCGGTGAACGCACATTGGAAGCCTATATTCGTCATTGCCATACTGGCGTATCAGCTGGCGTGATGGTATGGGGTGCCATTGGTTACACGTATCGGTCACCTCTTGTTCGCACTGACGCACTTTGAACAGTGGACGTTACATTTCAGATGTGTTACGACCCGTAGCTCTACCCTTCATTCGATCCCTGCAAAACCTATATTTCAGCAGATAATGCACGACCGCATGTTGCAGGTCCTGTACAAGCCTTTCTGAATACAGAAAATGTTAGACTATTGCCCTGGCCAGCACATTCTCCAGATCTCTCACCAATTGGAAACGTCTGGTCAATGGTGGCCGAGCAACTGGCTCGTCACAATACGCCAGTATTGAACTGTGGTATCGTGTTGAAGCCGCGTGGGACGCTGTACCTGTAGACGCCGTTCAAGCTCTGTTACACTCAATGCCTAGGCGTATCAAGGTCGTTATTACGTCCAGAGATGGTTGTTCTGGGTACTAATTTCTCAGAATCTATGCACCGAAATTGCGTGAAAATGTAATCACATGTCAGTTCTAGTATAATATATTTGTCCAATGAATACCCGCTTATCATCTGCATTTCTTCTTGGTGTAGCAATTTTAGTGGCCAGTGGTGTAACTTGACGTTGAAATATGACGAGCGATAGCAAAATTTTCAGGAAGGTAACCACTTATTTAACTTACCAGTAGGTAACAAATTAGTCTGGCAGTAACTTAAAGGAAACGCTGGTCGAGAACTGATTTTATTTACACCAAAATACGTGAACAGGATTAAATTTACCAGGGGTGTTCAGAAGGACGTCGACGCAGCTTTTTCACATTATAAAAACATAAAAACTAGGGTATACAGAATCAAAAACACGGATTGTAAATTAAGCGGAATACTGCGCCAAAGGCAACAAGTCCACGTACCGACAACCAAAAGCAAAGGTAGTATAAACAACGCCAGGAGACTGACGTAAAACATAACAGGTCAGAGCACTCTATATGGCATTTATTACGAACCAGCAGTATGTAGACGATTCAGTCATTTGTTTTCGGAGTGTGACAGCGAAGTACTTCTTGGCATGACGCTCTTCCAGGTGTTGGCTGCGTGAGACTAGACGACTGTGCTGCTGGTGTGAACAAACTACTAAGTCGGCCCGGCAGGCTCACCATCGAGAGGTGGTTCGGGATGCAATAAATGGATCGTTAATGATGAACTAACATACGCAGAAACACGCCAAATTAGCACAAAGACAAATACGACAAGACAAATACGTATATCAATTGAAAGAGTCGGCGGCAGAAAATGCTAGCCCACGTGAACGTCATTTTGATATACTACATGTTACTCGTTGGTTAAGTTCAAAGAAATGATCATAAACGCAGAAGGCCAAAGAATCTTACGACGGTCACTCCGATCTCAATACGACGATCATAATAGAACTTTATTAGTGATACATAACAACAGAATTGAGTGCCTTATTTTTCTACACACGCTACTGGCCATTAAAATTGCAACACCAAGAAGAAATGCAGATGATAAACGGGTATTCATTGGACAAATATATTATGCTAGAACTGACATGTGATTACATTTTCACGCAATTTGGGTGCATAGATCCTGAGAAATTGGTACCTAGAACAACCACCTCAGGCCGTAATAAAGGCCTTGATACGCCTGGGCATTGAGTCAAACAGAGCTTGGATGGCGTGTACAGGTACAGCCCATGCAGCTTCAACACGATACCACAGTTCATCAAGAGTAGTGACTGGCGTGTTGTGATGAGCCCGTTGCTCGGCCACCATTGACCAGACGTTTTCGGTTGATGAGTGATCTGGAGAATGTGCTGGCCAGGGCAGCAGTCGAACATTTTCTGCACCCAGAAAGGCCCGTACAGGACCTGCAACGTGCGGTCGTGCAGTATCCTGCTGAAATGTAGGGTTTCGTAGGGATCGAATGAAGGGTAGAGCCATGGGTCGTAACACATCTGAAATGTAACGCCCACTATTTAAAGTGCCGTCAAACCGAACAAGAGGCGACCGAGATGTGTTACCAATGGCACCCCATACCATCACGCCGGGTGATGGCGATGACGAATACACGCTTCCAATGTGGGTTCACCGCGATGTCGCCAAACACGAATGCGACCATCATGATGCTGTAAACAGAACCTGCATTCATCCGAATAAATGAATTACCATTCGTGCACGTAGGTTCGTCGTTGAGTACACCATCGCAGGCGCTCCTGTCTGTGATGCAGCGTCAAAGGTAACCGCAGCCATGGTCTCAGAGCTGATAGTCCATGTTGCTGGAAACGTCGTCGAACTGTTCGTGCATATGGTTGTTGTCTTGCAAACGTCCCCATCTGTTGGCTCAGGGTTCGAGACGTAGATAAGATGCCTGTCATCTCGACTGCTAGTGATACGAGGCCGTTGGGATCCAGAACGACTTTCCGTATTACCCTCCTGAACCCACCGATTTCATATTCTGCTAACAGTCATTGGATCTCGACCAACGCGAGCAGGAATGTAGCGATACGATAAACCGCAATCGCGATAGGCTACAATCCGACCTTTATCAAAGTTGGAAACGTGATGGGACGCATCGGGGCATCATAACAACGTTTCACCAGGCAACGCCGGTCAACTGCTGTTTCTGTATGAGAAATCGGTTGGAAACTTTCCTCATGCTAGCACGTTGTAGGTGTCGCCACCGGGGCCAACCTTGTGTGAATGCTCTGAAAAACTAATCATTTGCATATCACAGCATCTTCTTCCTGACGGTTAAATTTCGCGTCTGTAGCACGTCATCTTTCTGGTGTAGCAATTTTAACGGCTAGTAGTGTAATTTCCACAAAAACAAAGACATTTTCTCCATCGTATAGGGAACTTCCTGGTCACGTTATGGAGGAAGACATTGGCTGTCCCAGTAGCCAATTTCGCATGCGCTGTTCGACTGTTGCATTGTCTTCAAAACATTCTCCTGCCGTTTACTGTGAACCAAACATGTGCTATTCACACTGGGACAACTCTGGTCTGTAAAGTGGATGTTCAAGAAGTTTTCAGCGTACCTTTGTGATATTTTCACGACTCAGAATGCCGTATGCGAGAGTGCATTGTCGTGCTTCAATACATCGTAAATTAGTTACTAGCGTTGTTTGTTGTGATAAGCAGACGTGGCTCATCCAACAGTTTTCGACAGTAGGCCACATTCACTGTCCTTTGCCAATGCAATACATCTTTTCAGCACAAATTCATCTAAAATAAGTAATGCCTCACTAACTCAGGGCATCCTTCCAGAAAGATCCAAATATGCCATTGTTAAACCTCTCTATCTACATCTACTTATATACTCCGCTACCCACCAAGCGGTGTGCCGTGGAGGGCACAATTCGCGCCAAAGTCGTATTTCTCCCCCACCCTCTCTGTTCCAATCACGGATCGAGCGAGGGAAAAACGACTGTCTGAACGCCTCAGTACGACCTCTTATTTCCCTTATCTTCGAATCGTGATCATTGCCCGATTTGAAAGTTGGTGCTAATAATATATGCTCTACATACTCGGTGAAGATCGGATTTCGGAATTTAGTGAGCGACCCCTTCTGTTTAGCGCGTCGTTATCTGCAAGTGTGTCCCACTTCAAACTTTCTATGAGATTTGTAACGCTCTCGCTATGGCTAAATGTACCATTCTCGAATTTTGCCGCTCTTCTTTTCCCACACAGACGAGCAATACTCCAAGGGTGGACGAACTAACGTATTGTAAGGTATTTCCTTTTTTGAAGGTCTGCATCGCTTCAGGATTCTACCAATAAACCGCAAACTGGAGATCGCCTTACCCGTTACTAGTATGATCTGATCATTCCATTTGAGATCATTTCGAATAGTCACACCCTGATACTTGACGGACGTTACCGCTTCCAATGACTGGGCATTTATTTTGTACTCGTACATTAATAGGAATTTTCGCATTGTTATACGCAGTAGGTTACACTTACTAATATTGAGAGATAACTGTAAGTCATTACACCACGCATTTACTGCAAATTTTCACTGATTTGTTCACAACTTTCGTGTGATACTAATTTCCTGTAGACTACAGCATCATCGGCAAACAGTCTAAGGCCGCTATCAATACCATCTACCAGATCTTTTATGTAAATCATAAAAAGCAGAGGACCTATAACGCTACCATGGGGCACACCTGAAGTTACACTTGTTTCTGTTGAAGTCACCCCGTTCAGGACGACATACTGCTCCCTCTCTGTTAGAAAACTTTATATCCAACCGCATATGTCATCGGGTAGACCGTAAGCGCACTTTTTGTAGCAAGCGACAGTGCGGAACTGAGTCGAACGTCTGTCGAAAGTCGAAAAATATGGCATCAATCTGGGAGCCGTTATCTCGAGCCTGATGTATGTCATGGACGAAGAGGGCCAGCTGTGTCTCGCATGACCGCTGTTTCCTAAAACCGTGCTGGTTTCTGCATATGAGCTTCTCAGAGTCTAGAAATGTCATTATGTCTGAACAAAAAATATGTTCCATGATTCTACAACAAATCTATGTCAGTGACATTGGCCGGTAATTATGTGCAGCCGATTTTCTACCCTTTTTATACATTGCTTTGACCTGCGCCTTCTTCCAGTCCCGTGGACCTATCCGCCTTTCCAATGATCTCTGATAGATGACAGATACAAATGGCGCTATATTGGTAGCATAGTCAACATAAAATCTTACGGGGATACCGTCTGGGCCAGACGCCTTCTTGGTGTCTATGGACCTTAACTGTTTTACAATCCCTGATACACTAAACACTATGTCAGCCATCCTTTTGTCTGTTCTATAATTGAAAGCGGGAATGGGAAGGCGCAGAACACCGGAGTACACCCGATTCCACGAAGTGACACCGAATCGCTGGGAAAGTCTAAAAAATTACCAGACTGTATATGTCCCATCAATTCCACAAAACCTCAGTTTCTACAAGAAAGGTGATAGGAGAAAAGTCAATAACTATCGACATGCTTCGTTATTGACATCATTTTCCAAATTTATTGAGAAGGTGATGTATTCTAGAATAATATCCCACCTGAGCAATAACAGTATCCTCAACAAACCACAGTTTCGATTTCAGAAGAGTTGCTTAACTGAGAATGCTGTTTTCACGTTTACTCGCTAAATTTTACGAGCGTTAAATGACAACACAGCACCGTTTGGAATTTTCTGTGACCTATCTACGACAGTTGATTGTCTGAGACACAATATCCCCCTAAATAAACTAAGGTTTTATGGAATTTATGGGACAGATACAGTCTGGTAATTTCTTAGCCTTTCCCGGCGATTCGGTGTCATTTCGTGGAATCGGGTGTACTCCGATGTTCTGCGTCTTCCCAACACAACATTTAGATGTCGTAACTCGGCCTCTTCATCAGGTGTTTCCTACGACTGGTCGCAAGCTGAGCGTGCTCCATATTTATTCCTGGGCGGTGTCTGCTGTTCCCTGGGCCCTCGGCGCCCGCTGCGGCCGTTTCTGGCGGTGGTGCTATTCGTCTCTTGCCGTTCCGTCTTCCGGCCGCATCCGTTTCCGCTGTTTTCCCCGGATGCGGCCATGCCAAGGCGTCCTGTACTAGGTACACGCCTGCCAGGCGCATTCCCAGCACTGTGAACACACAAGACGTTTCTCATGCTGTTGGCGACCGCTCTTGCGTTATATCCTGCCATTGTCGCTCTCCTGACCTTGTGGGTTGGGTGCGCCCCTACAAGGTGCGCTGCCCGCCCAATCAGACTGCTGTGGGAATTGCATATGCTGTCCGTGAACGCCGCAGCAATCTCGCGTGGTAGTGGCCGCCGTCTGGAGTTCTGTACTGTGTCTGCTCCTAGGATGTGTGGTGCCTGAGGCTTCGGGTCGTTGATGCTGTTCCCTCTCTCGTCCTTAAGCGCTACAGTTGCCGCCCGAGCAGGTAGTTACCGCCTGATCCTCCGTAAGAGATTCTATCGCGTTAATTATTCCCCCTTAATAGCTGAGGCTCGCTACCGGAGAAGGGCACTTTTTTCCGTTGTTTCTTTAGCAATTCTAAAGCCCGATTCCATGCCGTACTGATCTGGTATCCTGCTTCCCGGTTGATCAGGTTTTCTGCCATCTTGATTCAGTAATCACACTATCCCAAAATCTGGGCGTCTGAGCCAGGATCCTGGATTTGTCATAATTCATGGCGTGTTCATGTTCCAGCCATGTTCTGCTAATGCTGATTTAGTGGCCTGCCGTTGCCTAGTATGTCTTTGATGTTCTTTACATCTTTTTTTTTTCAACTGTTTTGGTTGTTTGACCGATGTAAAACATACCACATTCACTTGGAATATGGTAGATGCCAGGTTCTCTTAACCTGAGGTCATCTTCGACTGTTCCAAGGAGCGCCCTGGTCTTGCTAGGCGGACAGAACATACTTCTGGTTTTGTGTTTGTTCAGTATCAAACGGTTCAAATGGCTCTGAGCACTATGGGACTTAACTTCTGATGTCATCAGTCCCCTAGAACGTACAACTACTTAAACCTAACTAACCTAAGGACATCACACACATCCATGACCGAGGCAGGATTCGAACCTGCGACCGTAGCGATGGCACGGTTCCAGACAGTACCGCCCAGAACCGCTCGGCCACCTCGGCCGGCTTTTTCAGGATCCTGCTGATTTTAGCACAATTAGGGTCTGTATACCGTAGAAAGGCTATCTTCCTGATCTCTTCCTCTTGTTTTTCTATCGTTATATCAGGTCGTCTGGTGGGATGCATCACTTTGCGGATGTCCCTGTTTGAGTACCCGTTGTCAGTAAATACTTGCTGTAGACGTTCTAACTCTGCAACCCAGTTGTCTGGGTCGGACAGTGTCTTGGCTCGGTATACAAGTGTTCTCAGTACCCCGTTCTTCTGTGCCAGAGGATGGCAGCTGTCAGCCTGTAAATATAAGTCGGTGTGTGTTGGTTTCCTACACACATTGTGACCGAATGTGCCGTCTGCCTTTCTTTTCAACAGGAGATCCAGGAATGGTGATTTACCATCATTCTCTAGTTCCTCTGTGAACATAATGTTCAGACGGTCAAGTATCTCGCCCAGTCTTTTCCGGCCGTAATGAACGTGTCGTTGTGTTTGATGCGTGCTGCTAGTACTCCTGAAGACCGACTATGACCAGAAGATCCGTAAACTTTTAGAGGAGGCTGTTTAGAATCAACTAGAGAACGACCCCACCGATAGAACGGACAGAAAAACCAGGGCTTTCTTAAGGAAACAGGATCTCCTGAGAGGATTTTCAAGCAACTCAAAGCTAAGGCACCAGCACCACCCAGACTATATGGATTACCCATGGTCCACAAAGAAGGTGTGTCGCTTCGCCAAGCAAAATTGATGCAGCGATTTATTCCACAGTAAACCACTTTAAGAAGATGTTAGCACCATATGCGGGAAAGTGCGTCCACCACATCCGCAACTCCTCGAACTTTGTGGAACGTCTCAAAAACCTACGAATCTCGAACACAGACATAATGATCAGTTCTGATGTTGCGCCTCTGTTCACGACAATACCATTTCAGGACACACTCAACCTAATCAGTGAGAGATTTGATGGAGCTCTACCGAACCTTTTCAAGCATCTACTTATTTCCTATGTGGAGGCCAATTTTATGAACAGACTGAGGGAGTGGCGACGGATAGCCCCTTATCTCCGGTACTGGCAAATCTGATTATGGAGAGATCACTTACGACTGCTGCCTACCAGATGACCTGTTTCTTCAGGTACGTTGATGACTCATTCGCCATTTGGCCATGTGGTCGGAAAAAACTGGGCGAATTCCTTGACCTTCTGAACTCGAGACACCTCAACATTAAGTTCACAGTGGAGCTAGAGAATTATGGTCAATTTCCGTTCCTGAATCTCCTGGTGAAAAGGATGCGAGACGGCACATTCGGACACAGTGTATAGGAAACCAACACACACCAACTTCTATTTACAGGCTAACAGCTGCCATCGTCTGGCACAGAAGAACGGGGTACTGAGAACACTTGAACACTGAGAAGGTACTGTCCGACTCGGACAACTGGGCTGCAGAATTGGAAAGTCTACAGCAAGTTCACTTGAACAGGGACATCCGCAAAGCGCCATGTCCCAGCAAACGACCTCATGTAATGGGAGAAGAACAAGAAAACGAGGTCATGAAGATAGCCTTTCTCCAGTATACAGATCCCACATCTTCTAAGATCAGCAGGATTCTGAAGAAACACAAAATCAGAAGTGTGTTTTGCCCGAATAACAAGACCAGGGTGCTCCTTGTAAAGGTCAAAGATAATCTGGCGTTAAGGAAACCTGGTACCTACCATACTCCATGTGAATATGGTATGTTTTGCATCGGACAAACCACCAAAACAGTTGAAATAAGATGTAAAGTACATCAAAGACATACCAGGCTATTAACGGCCACTAAATCAGCAGTAACAGAACATTGCCTGGAATTTGAACACGACATGCATTATGATAAAAATCAGGATCCTGGCTCAGACCCCCAGATTTTGGGATAGTATGATTACTCTATCTAAATGAAGATGACAGAAAACCAGATCAATACGTCGTGATATTGGGCTTTAGAATTACTAATGCAACAACAGAAAAAAGTTCCCTTCTCCGGTAACGAACCTCAGCCAACAAGGAGAGTAAGTAACGGGATCGGATCTCTTACGATGCACCAGGCGGCAACTACCTCGTCGGGAGACAACTGTAGCTCTCACGGACGAGAGAGGAAACAGCATCAATGACCCGAAGCCTCAGGCACCACACATCCTAGGAGCAGACACAGTACAGAACTCCAGACGGGGGCTACTGCCACGGCAGATTGCTACGGCGTTCACAGACAGAATATGCAATTCCCACAGCAGTCTGATTCGGCAGGCAGCGCGCTTCGTAGGGGCGTACCGAACCCACAAGGCCAAGAGGACAATGGCACGATATAACGCCAGAGCGGTCGCCAATAGCATAAGAAACGTGTGCAGCGTGCTGATAGTGCTGGATAGTGCTGGGAGAGCGCCTTGTGGCCAGTCACAGGAAACACCTGACGAAGACGCCGAGTTACGACGTCTAAATATTGTGTTGGGAAGACGCTGGCAACCGGCAGAACACCCGATTTCCCGAGACCTGATAAAATGTCATTTCCAACCAAAAGAATGTACAGTTTTACTTAGTAATTCAACCAGTGTAATGGGGTTAATGAGGGGAGGTTCTCACTGGAAAGACATCACATGGGGGGGGGGGGGGGGGGGGGGTTCTCAAGGCTCGATTTTAGTTTGCCTTTGTTATTCATATACGTAAAGCATGTCCACCTAATATACAAGAAGCAGAATTAGCTTTTTTTGATGATGACACTAATACTGTAATCAATCCAACCATACATACAGCAACGGAATAAATGGTAAACAAAGTTGCCTAGTACTTCATTTGACACTCTAAACATCATGCTTTTTTTTTCAATTTTCTTAGGTCACACCTCCCCAATTTCCTACCTTTTCCCAATTTCTTCAGTTTTAAGCTTTAGTTCGCTGCTAGTAAACAGTAATCAGAGACTGTAACTGCCTCTGGGAGGGTTTTGCATATTAAAATCCAGTTTCGAAATCTCTGTCTTACCATTATGTAAATCATTTGAAATCTTCCAATATCTTCAGGGCTCTTTCAGGTTCGCAACCCTCTTTCATCATTTTTAATCCAAGTGTTAATAATGATTAAATTCAGTTCAGCGAAAAATTCTACCAGATGGTTTCTCCTTCCATTCCTCTCACGCCACTCCATATGGTCCTTGTATTCTTCCTTATCACTCTTTTCCTGCTATTGTATTTTAGTCTCCCATCTTATTTAAATTTTCATTATCATTTTTAGCTCATGATGCATTCTTTCAATCTCTTCATTATCTGCATAGCCAGTAGACATATAAACTTGCTCTGTTGTGGTGGATGTCCGCTTCGAATATATCACGGTCATTATAAATGCGTTCACTTTTTCTTAGTACGTTATCTGCATTCTTATTTCCTTAGTCACTATTACACCTACTCCTGACCCACCCAGATAGCCATACGCTTTAACACGCCGTTCCCAGGATTAGGGATGGCGCACCGGTCAGCGGATTAAATATGAGAAAAAAAAGAACGCCGGTAGCCTAAGCACTCACTCGAATCTCTGTCTAGTATAGTTACAAGCGCCAACAGGTGCACAGAGAGAATGCAGATCAGCCAACTAGTTAACGTGCTGCAGTGCCATTACGAGTACATCATCGCAGGGACTCCGGCTGCTCTGCAGTTTTTCTGACACGATTATAAAGAAATCATTTGGTGCAAAATTTTGATTGTTTGGTGATTTATAGCATCACATATCAGCTTCATGATGAACTGTCTATTATTTCATTAATGGTCATAGTTATTGCAATATTTAAGGACTGCATAGTTCACTGCACTAAGTTTGAATAGTGTGCAATGAATAATAGTAATTCCTATGAATTCACCTTTGGTGCTTATTAGATCATATAGTCCCGCGTATGAAATGTAGCTAACATACTTAATTTGTCATCGAACTTGGGAGGAGATCTATACTTATCTCCAATCTCGAAAAAATGCATTGAATACAGTGGGTTAAGTTTCGCTCCTTTGCACCCAAGAATGAAATATTCATAACATCCCTCAAATCTCATAAATGTTTAAGATATCGAAACGAAATTTTGGCAAATGATAGCGCACAAAAAGAAGAATATTTTGCCGTATTATTAATATGTGGAAGTTTCTTATCTGCCATGGTACGAGTAACTACAGACTTTTTCAATCAAATAATGTGTTTTTAAAGGTCATCGATAGTTGATGAAATGAGAATCAGTGTAGCTTTGCAGCAAGATAAATGAATAAATTACCCTTTTATTTTTATATCGACAATGTGCCTTTTCACAAGCTATTGGCGTGACTTTCCCTCAGTTTCTCATTAAATAAACCACTCTTTCAGGATTCTATCCCAACTGCATTAGCATGTTAGCGAGATGACACTATGGAAGCTCCCCTATGTTTTGGCAAAAGAAGCATATATAGAGTTGGCAACAAGAGAAAGGTAGGTGTTACTCAAAATTCGGCACTGTTGAAGTTTTTCTGAAGCGGTAAAAGGGTAAGAAGACTGGAGGCAAATAAATCGCTCTATCTGCTGTAATTTTAGTAAAATCCTGTACGTCAGTACATTTTTTGATAAACAGTGGGAACTGAAACTTGCTAAGCGATTTCCTCAATGATTCAAGAAATATGAAAACAATTCACAGCATACAGTGCTCCATGATTTTGTTCCTATCTCCATTCAAAGTGTATTCCTCTACTGTTTAATCTCAAATATCTTTTTATCTGTTGGAGATGTAATCTATTTACATCTTATGAGCAGTTGCAAGTGGCTCATGAAAGTAATTAACAGTGTTTTTGCGAATGTAACTATTCTCCTTTCTGGCTCTGGAATAGTGGTTCTTGTTGAGACTATAGCTTTTGTAGCTCTGCAGCTGTGATCATCCTGATGACCTGCAAAGTCCCATCCATTACTCGCTAACAGATTAGCCATATCTTTGGTCAACTGTATTTGAAGTTAATAAGTTCAATCCTTCAGTCGTAAGATGGTGTGCTCTTTGACGTGGTTTTTCTCGTATTTCTCAGACCACTGACGCGTCGAACGAAATTTCTTTGGTAAGTTTCTGTACCAACTGTTCATTATTACAAACATACTAGGTTACAAGATTCCATTGAAACTGCGACAGAAGGCGCAATTTATTTCGCCTAACTGGTTAACATTTTTTTACTCTCAGCGAAGCATCATCAGTGGGAAATTTTGAGTACATATCTCTTGTTGTCATGTAAAAATTTGCTTCTTTTCCCAAAACATAGTGGAGTTTCCACATTGTCACTTCACTAACACGCGAACGTAGTTGCATTTGTGACAGAACCCCGAAACAGTGGTTTATTAAACGAGGATAACAAGTCAGGTCATTCGCTTGCGGAAAACCAGATTATCGGTATAAAATAAACATCATTTAACCAGCTATCGATGACAATTAGAAAATAGCATTATTTAATTGAAGAAGTCTATTGTTACTCGTATATTGCAGCAGATAAGAAAGTTCGACATGTTAAACACATGGCAAAATACTGTCCTCTTTCCGTGCTACCATTTGCTAAAATCTCGTTGCGATATCTCGAACCGTTTATGAGATATGAGGGATGTTATGAGTATTTCATTCGGCCGCACGCAAGCGGAAGTTAACGCGCTATACACAATCCATTTACACGAAATTGGAGATAGGTATGTTCTCCTCCCAATATTAAAGAAAAATTTGATATGTTACCTATGTTTCATATACACCAAATGCAAATTTATAGCGACTCCTGTTTCTCATTACGCGCTATTCTAATTTTGTGCAGTGAGATACGAAATCTCTAAATATCGCAGTAACTATAACCATCATGAAGCTGGTACATGATGCTGTAAGGAACCAAATAACTAAAATTTTGTCCCCGATAGTTTCACCAATACCGTTTGAGAAAGACTGCAGTGTAGCTGACGTGCTGACGTTCTGCCAGAGTAGCGCGTAGGCTCGTTGGTCACCGGCTGCGCCGAAACGCAAAAAGAATGTTCGTTTTGTAAATAAAAACCAAGCGTGCCTCGTCCATTCTGGGTAGTAGGCAGGCGCGTGTCTGCTGCCAGCGGCGCCGCTCCCTGCTGCTACTGTGTGCTGCTCCATTAGGTCACATTGGCATATTGTTCACACAGCTACAAGCATACAGACGCTGGTCTCCGCTACGACGGTAACCTGCTTTCTTTGTGTGCGCACGCTAACATCGAGGGCCGGTGTTCCAGGTAGCCAGAACGTGTTTTTAGGCGGTTTCCCACATATGACAACGTGAATACTGTGCTGGTACCCACGTTCTCACACTTTCAAGTGGATGACCCTATACACGGACAGGCAGAGTACACAAATTCTGTCTTTTGTATGAGGAGATGGAGGGGTTGCGTTAAGGGTATATGGCCATACTTTACTACTAACATTGCTCAGTCCATATTAACAAGTTGGCCTCATGAGGACACGGGATGAAACCAGGAAAAAGGAGAATATTATTAGATATTCTCTTGTATTATCCTTATTTGATTTTATGTTTGCAATTATGTACTACCTTACCTGAAGCCTTGTTCTTCCTGCCAATGCACTACTATAGCTATATAATGTCTACATATTGATTTACCTTTCTCAATTCTCTAATGTACCTATCCGATTCAGGAATCTGACAGGCCACACCCCAGCGAGTAGATCGCCACATTTGTTTCTCTTTATGGCGATATTTGCCTAGGTACTCCCTACCCACAGATCAGAATTCTAAACTTCCAGAATATTTCTTCCAGGAGGATGTTATCATCATTAAGCCTCAGGAAACTTGACAGCTGTACTTCCACCTTCCTTTCAGGTACATTCAATGCAAAAACAGCAAGTCCACGTTGTTTAATGTTACAGAGCCAGACCAGTCAGTCACCCAAACTTGTGGCTATCTGTGTATTTGCTGAAAAGGCTGCTAACACCTCCTCAGGAACGACATGTTTGTCTAGCCTCTCCACAGATACTCTTCTGATGTGATTGTACATACAGAATCGATAACTGTGTTGTAGAGGTAAGCAAACCACTCACCTTGGAGAAGCACATGGTGTAGCGCAGCATTTGGATGAAGTGGGTTTTGGGCTGGGGGGGGGGGGGGGGGGGGGGGGGTTCGAGTGTGGGCTTATTTTTAAATAATCTATTTTACCACAGTATGTTATAACACAGAAACTTATAACATCTTCAACGAAAATTTCATCCACATTCAAAGTAGAAGTAAAATATGTGCAGCCGATAAATTACTCTTACTAAAATTAGGCACAGGAAAATAATCGCAAAAACTTACTGTAAACAGATCAAAATAATCCTAAACATTACTCTCACTCAGTACAGGTAACATTACAACTCTACACCAATCAAGAAGCAAACATCACCCTCTCATTCTATAATAGCTTTACAAGTGGGCACCCAGAATCATGCTCTATAATTAAGGCCAGCGACTGACACAGAAAGTAGATCCACTCTACGAGCGTCAACCTCCACAGCATATTTAATCAATGCTAAATGACTACACAAGTACACAAAGCTGTCTCTTACACAGACAAAAGAAACACAAAAAGCACAACACAAAAACTTAGGGCTGCAGACAACAACTGAATCACGATCTCCGAATGAGTACTATATACACAGTGCAATAAACGGTCACTCTCTTAAGCACCACGGCCCTGCTGTGCAGCCGGCCGGCGTGGCCGTGCGGTTCTAGGCGCTGCAGTCTAGAACCGAGTGACCGCTACGGTCGCAGGTTCGAATCCTGCCTCGGGCATGGATGTTTGTGATGTCCTTAGGTTAGCTAAGTTTAATTAGTTCGAAGTTCTAGGCGACTGATGACCTCAGAAGTTAAGTCGCATAATGATCAGAGCCATTTTGAGCCTGCTGTGCAATATAGAATTTCACTTCACACCATTTATGAGAGATTAGCCGTGTTTGAAAACGGGTACCAGCTGCACGGTAATTTACTTTGTAAAGACATATCGGCTGCCTACAATAGACGTGGTTCATAAAACTACAACACTTGGTACTCTGCAGTAACAAACTCTCGACAGTTCCTAGGCTCTGACTGTGGTATCAGCTCTTTTTCTGGACAACAGGAATAAGGTGTATCCACTCTCCAAATAGACAGTATCCACCTACAGCTTGGCCATGCTCTATATTGACCATTCTGATGCTGGAAACACGCTGCCTGGATCCTCGGCGCTCACTTTCCAGTCTCTCTGTCTCTCTCGCCTGCAGCCCGTTAACAAACTGCTTCACTTCACCACACCTGCGGAGTCATCCATGGACAACTGGGGCTAACACCATGGCTCGCCACATCGATGTAAACAGATACGGGTAGCATGCCACCGAGCCCTGAGGCTATGTGCAAATTGAGACGCGTATAGCACGTGCGACGCGACACGACACTACAGCGCCACACGCACGTTCCACACGCATATTGAGACGCGTAGACATAGTTTGCTCGGGCCGATTGGCGACGCTCTGCGCTGACAGAAACGAAGCGCGCGCACACTGTAATCTTTATCAAACGATTTTACAGAAACTATTCAGTAAAGATATTTCATTTGTACCTTTGCGTGTAGCGTTATGTGTCAGCTTCGTGGAAAAGTGCCCATAATCTCCCTAATGGTTATACTTATTGTGGTTTACAGATTTTATTAAGACGCTACGCAAAATTCGAAAAGTTTGCAATGAAAAATAGGGGCCAGTATGATTTTGCTTTTGGTGCATATTATACCATATGTTGCCGCGTATGAAATTTAGCTAACATGTTGTATTTTTCTTTAGACTTGGGAGGAAGTCTATCTGCCTCCGATCTCGAGAAAATAGATCCTGTGTAGCGCCCACACTGCCGACCTGGCGCCCGCGAGAAAGAAATATTCACACTCTCGTATCTCCTAAACTGTTCGAGACAGCGAAACGAAAATTTGTCGTATGATAGTACACAAGGAAGAGAGTATTTTGCCTATTCGTAAACACGCGGAACTTTCTTATTTATGGTGATATATCAGTACTTATACTTTCCGTATTATTTTTATTTTATTTTTGTTTTTGCACTCCAGTCACTGTAATTCTTTAAGTTATCGAGAGCTAGTGAAACAAGTTTCCTAGTGTGAAAATATGTTACTGCAAACCGACAGTACGAGGTTTTTGGCAAGCTCTTGAGCTCTTTGATTGGCAATTACTTGTTTAACGAGGCACGCTGTTTCAGAATTCTGTCGCAATAGCTGCTGTAAGATGAGTTTGTGCAAATTAAACTGTTTTTTGGCAAAGGAAGTACAATTAAACCTGTTAACAAAAGAAATTTGGCCGTTACTCGCAAATGGTGATGCTTCTTCGAATGAGTGAATGTTAACAATTCACACAAAAATAAATTGCTAATTCTGTTGTAATTCTGTTTGAATCCCTGTAACCCATCGTATTTTTAACACTGAACGACTGAAACTCAAACTTACCAAAGTATTTTACTCCTTCTCCTGGTCTGAGCAGTAGTAAAATAATGACAACCATACCCTTCGGGTGTCATGATAGGCACATGCCAGTTGCTGGTTACTCACCTATGGCTTGCCAAACTGACGTGTGGTTCGCGAATGAAATAGTTGTTACTGAGAAAAATAAACAATTGATATGTCGCACAACACAATGGTCAGTGCATTGTCAGCAGCTCAGCATAATGCGCGTGAAAGGAATGCGGAAGCTAGCGATGTGTGCCTGGAGTTCTAAAAACATTGTTATGAAAGTAGACCTGCGTTTGTCAGCAATATGTTTCAACTAATTAAATATATCTATTCACCACACTATTTCAGGATACTCCAATTTTCGTAATAATACCGACCATTTTTTTCATTTGTGTAGGCTGTGTAACTAGTTTATTAATGCTGATAATGGGCTTGCAACAATTGAAATGGTTTTCTCAATACGACGAGCCAATTAAAACATTGTTATTTGTGACCGCTTTTCGATTTTTTTCTAGCCTGCAGTGTAAATGTGATATCCACATGTACGTAGTACAATGTGTCTGATTACATCCATATCCAAGAAACGATAGTGGAACGTACTTCATTAAAATAGTTCAAATGGCTCTGAGCACTATGGGACTTAACATCTGAGGTCATCAGTCCTCTACAACCTAGAACTTCTTAAAGGGCATCACACACATCCATTCCCGAGGCAGGATTCGAACCTGCGACCGTATCAGTCCCGCGGTTCCGGACTGAAGCGCCTAGAACCGCTCCGCCACCGCGGCCGTACTTCATTCCTTGGAAGGTTTTTACCAGATGCACAAACGGGTCATATCTGTGGAAATTACTCCTTATCGACATTTTGCAACAAATCGTAGAGATACGTCAGCATAACAGGCAACAAGTAGATAACCTTGTTTTACTTTCCTGCCTTGTGATTTTATAATATTCATTATTTCCTTATTCACTATCTTCCCGCTGAATCGTCTGGCCCTTCTTACGATCTGGAAACATTGTGGAGGCAGAAGATATAATCCCAGTGGCTAATGGCTCACCAGTTATTGAACTGTGCATTGTTCTTGACAAAAGAATAAACAAAACAACAAAATCTGTACAGATATATATAACTGAAAACTATTATGTACTAACGAAAAGAGAAGGAGAGCTTAAACGGCTAAAAACCAAACACTACTCAGTGATAATAAAATTCAGTGTACAGTAAGGCCGTATTTTTCGGATGGGCAATACTTTCACTGCTCATATGCTCCATACCGAAGTGAACATAAAGCAGGACTGCTTTCTCGCTCCTCGCCTCACCCCCCCCCCCCCCCCCCCCCGCAAAATGCGCGCTGCGCCTCCCCTGACGCCACCACGTGACTTGTACGCCACTAAGTCCGTGGCTTCCGGTACTGTCACAAGACAATGCCCTCTCACTCTCCTAATTGTTGTCTTTGTCTTACGGCGACTCTAAGGCAATCCACTCCAACACAAACAAATGTGGTCAGCCCAGGATGAAGGCCTCGACTCTGCCCCACAGCGTGTCGCCAGCTGCCACAGTGACCAGCGGCCCTGGCCCAAGTTGATGTCACCTGTTAGGCCCAGTACAGACTCCGAACACCAGAGCAGTGCCTAGGCAGCACTGAAATAATCTTAGCAGCTACAAACACAAAAATATAACAAATACAAACACAAAACGCAGTTTTCGTGCCTTGCAACCGTGATACACACTTTGACAAACAAACAAAACAGGTAACTAAATGGTGGGGGGTCTGGTCATGTTCTCCTCGTCGAGGGCTGCAATCTGGCAATACCCGACACCGTGCCAACTACAGGAGAAAAGTTAGAACAACGTCATCCCCTAGCACGACATTCAGATCCATTCTTCTACCCTGCAACGAAGATGTAGACAATACTTCACCGATAATGCCGTCCACACATGCTACCCTGTCTTGCAATTTGGTTTAGTACCTCCCTAAATTCTACCTCCTTACCTAAAAACGACAAATCGGACACTGAGAACCGTAAGGGGCTAAAGCACACAGTTGCAGATTTTGAGATTGTAGCATGTATGCATGCTTTGACGTCTGCTGATCTTATGGTGAACCATTTCAGTCTCTGTTGTAGGCCAATATTTTATTTATTTCACATTTACGAGAAGCTGTCTCACCGATTTCTATGATATTCTCTTCCATAAGTGCCCAAAGCACAAAACTTTTCATTTCTGTAGGATCGTTCACTGGTTACACTGGCGCCCATTTATCCGTACAAAACTGGAAGCTTTTGAAGAAATGCACCACCATAACCTCAGGTTCCACGGTTTCAAAATTCCAGTCTATAAAATGGACACTGAGAATTTCAAACCCTTTAACAGTGTTACCAAACCAGAATTGTATTCAAATGTAACAATGTACATTTCAGAAGTTTTACAGTGGCTAAATTTTCAATACGTTTTCAGGAACTGTTCTTTTAAACAATATATTCTTCGAGTTTTGCGGAGCCACAATTTTCAGTAAGTCATGTCGAGAGATACCACACCTTTCCAGTGCCCTATAGTCTGTGGAATCGCTGCAAAATCTAGAGCCCATATACGTAGGTAGAGGACAAATATCAACGTTGAAACACAGAGGCTTACCAAAACTACAAGATTTCATGCAGGAAGTGGACAGAAAGTATTATCTCAACAACAGCACACACAACGTCCTTAATCAAAATGACGACGAAGACTATGAAGTGCTGGAATAATTCGTAATTGTGTATGGTGCATTTATTTACGTTTTTCCGTTCTCATTTTAGTTTCGCGTTAATTACAAATTTCACAGCTCTCAAAAAAGACACTACTGTCACTTTCCTACATATGAAAAAGCTGTGAATTGACGTTAATGATAATAATCCAAAATTTTAATTAAGAATTCGTAACATAAAAGAGGTTCATAATATTTCCTAGGCAATGTAGGATGTTGAGACTTAGTTAAAAGGCAAGTCAAACCTCTGAGACGGTGGTTTGCCTACAGATTTGCATTTTACAAATATCTATTCTTCTCAATACTTATTCTCTGCGCTTCAGGTCGTTATGATTCTCAGGACCATTTACCCCATTTACATATTGCGTAGCCCTATCATGTAATCTATGAAACTGCACACGTAAAGGGGTTTCACTTTCAAAAAAAACTGAGGATTAGTTCGATCTCTGCGATGGGCAACAGAAAATTTTCAATTTCCTTACTCATGTCCATCCACTCCCCAAGTGTCAACTGCAACGGCCCGCGCGTCAACTTCCGCAGCTGTTTGACAGAATCAGTCACAATACTTGCAGGGGTACACCATCGACGGACACCTCATAGACCAATTTTTCGTTACACAGTCATGCACATCCCAAGCGGCCACATCCGCAGCAGGACAAAGAAAAGAAAGAAAAAATTTCAAACAAGCAATGCTAAGGCTACTGACACCAAGCTGATACATCGAATAACCACACTCTACCTTTATTGACCACCATTTATTATGAGATGGAAATTCATAACAACTTCAACAGAAACCTTCTCCATAGTTAGAAATAAACAATATTCTGCCCATGGATACTTATTAGCAAACCTGGCCACAGCAAAGTAGGCTGGTTTGAAAATTTGAGAATGAAAGTAACTGTTGCACGATGTGTCACTGCGAAGAAACATAGCTCAATGAAACTTGGACGATACAGAGAAGGAATTGTTACAGTACAGTACAGACCTTCCCAGAATGAAATTTCCACTCAGGAGCGGAGTGTGCGCTGATGTGAAACTTCCTCGGAGATTAAAACTGTGTGCGGGACCGAGACTCGAACTCGGGACCTTTGCCTTTCGCATACAAGTGCTCTACCGACTGAGCTTTCCAATCACTGACTCAGAACCCGTCCTCATAGCTTTACTTCCGACAGTACCTCGTCTCCTACCTCCCAAACTTCATAGAAGCGCTCCTGCGAAGGTGGTTCACTTGCCCGCGAAAGACAAGGGCCCCGAGTTCGAGTCTCGGTCCGGCATACAGTTTTAATCTGCCAGGGAATTTCCTACTACGAAAGGTAACTGAAAGAAATGAGCAATGAGGAGAGCATAGAAGGCACTTTTATTTAAAGACAATAATTATATTGCGTCACAGCGATTTTTCATGGACCCCGGATGTTACAAAGTGCATGACATGGATCTTAATAGAGTATGAGAACACCACAGGCAGCATTGCATGCTCTGCAACGTGCTCCCATGCTGGCCAAAGGGTTGGTAAGGAGCTCTTGTGGCAGGGAGATCTATACCAACACCAACGCGTTTGACAACTGTTGCGTCCCACAACTACTTGATGGTATTCAAGTCAGAGGAATGAGCGGGCAAATCGATTCGCCATATATCCTCTCGTTACAAGAGGTGCTCCACCTGCGCTGTTCGATGCAGTCATGTATTGTCATCCACAAAAATGAAGCCATGTTTAAATGCGCACCTGAAAAGATATGGGGCAGGAGTTCCGTGTAACGTTGGCCGGTGAGTGTACGGTATTATATGATGTGGATTAGTACGTCCATGCAGCATTATGCCTCCACAAACCTGGGCAACCAAAATGATAGTGTTCGACAATGTTCCTGGGAGAATTATGTGTTCACAGGTCTTGCCATAGGAGGGTACGTCCGAAATCACTACTCAGAGTAGATAATGCGACCCCATCTTTCATTGGTGCAGTTTCTTCGCTCTTGGTACCAACGCAAGCGGTGTCGCTGACGTGCGGGTAGCAATGGAACACAGCGATCACGCCCACACGGTCTTTGTGTAACTATGGAGCGTGATATTGCATGCCTTGGAGTCCTCTTAAACGTGGTTGCAATTGTACTCGTGTATTTGATATGTGTTCCTTCTTGCCTGGTACGCAATGCAACGGAGATCTGCTGCTGTAGTAGACCGTGGTTGCCCACCTGCTCCCTTTCATGCAGCAGTGCCTGTGGTTCAGAACGCTCCCCATGGACGTGAAACAATGCTGTGAGCAATGCCAAACCCCTGGGCAACACTCGTCACACTTTGTCCTTCTTCCAGTTTCCCGACGATTCATCCAGGTGCTGTCTCCAAGACGCGTTGTAATGAAGAACGCCACGACAGTGAACAGTAATCGCTCGCTGATTGACTACCGTCACATTGATCTCATACCATATGACGTCCAGCTTTCTGTGGAGACACCTGGAGCCCTCTGGCATCATGGTCTCGCAGTGACATTCATCGATTAGTTAATATTTTATGGTACTTTATCTATCTCGTCATTATGTTTTGCAGAGATTGCAATACTAAAAGACTTACGCTCAACAGGTCCGAATGTTCCTAGGGAATTCTCACAGTTAGCCCAAATCACACTAAAAATGGACACAGTTCAAGAAGCAAGTATCGCAATCTCAACCATAACACAGTGGTCAAAAGAAATGTTTCATATTGCTTTGTTGTCAACAGTGGACATAATAGGAAACAAAACTGATTTTGTTCTCTCAGGTGCACTCATAATAAAACAAAAATAAGAAAGAGAAACACTTTTCGTCTTGATAAACACAAACAAAAATGTGAAAACGAAACCTCATACAGATCCCATTGCCGTTTCTTCTCACTATTACCTTGCATAACACGCTGTTTATTAACCTAATGGCCCTTGTCGTACTTGGAGAGACTTTTAAATGAATTTAGGCATACTTCTTACTACGTTGTCCAGATAATCCTATGAGATAACGTCCCATTCCTCCTCAGAGGCCTCAACGTCTCTGGTCGGACGGGACCACTGCATACCGCTGGCTTTAGCATAGCCCATGCATTCTCAATACAGTCTGGATCTGTAGATTATAGAGGCCACTTCATCCTACTGATTCTATGCTTCACTAGGAAGATATTCACAGGATTACGACGATGTGGGCGTGTATTGTCGTCCATTAGCGTGAATGCCGCTCCAATATATTCACCACTTGGTGGTGCAAGAATGTCGTAACGATACTTCACACTAGTCATCCTCCCATGTATTGGCACAAAGGTTGTCCTGCGGCCATTCACGATTCCACCATAAAACATCGCTCAACCAGCCTGATAATGTTGGCAGCCTATGATACAGCTAGGATGCAAACGTTATCATCGTTACCTCCACACACGAATATCAGAATGGCCGGCCAGGCTGGCCGAGCGGTTCTAGGCGCTACAGTCTGGAACCGCGCGACTGCTACGGTCGCAGGTTTAAATCCTGCCTCGGGCATGGATGTGTGTGACGTCCTTAGGTTAGTTAGGTTTAAGTAGTTTTAAGTTCTAGGGGACTGATGACCTTAGAAGTTAAGTCCCTTAGAGCTCAGAGCCATTTGAACCATTTTGTTGAGGTTCAACATGTTGGGGAAAATTAGTGTAGTGCGGCTGCAGGAAGAACGTGGGTTCTGGTCCGATGAGTTTAGTTATCAATAGAAAATCAAAAAGGAAAATTGAGGAGCAGATTTTGCTCAAAAAAATTGAACTGTGTGATCATACCCACTATGGACAGCGTGGTGAACGGATTATCAGAGTGAAGGTAGACACGAAGCGACCACCCATCACAATAACACAAGTGTGTACGCCTACAAGCTCCACAGAGGACGGAAAAATTTCTGGTAATATACAAAATCTATTCCCTACATTAAAAGAGGGCAAAATTTAATTATGATTAGAGATTGGAATTGTACAGTGGAAATCGGTAAGGTGTACCTGTTAATTCAGTAATGAAGGAAATTGTGAATATTATAGTGTGGGACCAAGGCGATAACATTGCAAGCAGTTCAAATGGTTGTAGGTTATAGGAGTGGAGAGATTAGCATGGAGTGCTTCATCAAATCTGAACGGATTATCAGAGTGAAGGTAGACACGAAGCGACCACCCATCACAATAACACAAGTGTGTACGCCTACAAGCTCCACAGAGGACGGAAAAATTTCTGGTAATATACAAAATCTATTCCCTACATTAAAAGAGGGCAAAATTTAATTATGATTAGAGATTGGAATTGTACAGTGGAAATCGGTAAGGTGTACCTGTTAATTCAGTAATGAAGGAAATTGTGAATATTATAGTGTGGGACCAAGGCGATAACATTGCAAGCAGTTCAAATGGTTGTAGGTTATAGGAGTGGAGAGATTAGCATGGAGTGCTTCATCAAATCAGTTTACGCAGTGAACACCAAAACCAGCAAAATATTTAAACCATGAAAATATACAGACTAAAAAAAATTACTTGATTTTCAGCCACCTGGTATGCAGGAGTTCGTCTTCCACTTTACGGTATTTGTGATCTGGCAACTGGAATGACATCAGGACGCAGAAACAAAGTAATTCAAAAGTCCAGGATTTCCCATCAAGTATCAACCACGAAAACGGTGTTATCACCAGATATGGAGGATACCCCTATATCATACAGTGGACCTCCATGACGTCCTTGGTATATCAAACCCTACACAAAACTGAAGAGGAAATGTTTGAAAGAATACTACTTGCCTGTTTGACTGTGTAGCAAACAACTAGGATATTTGAGAGAGTGCGGTAAAATGTTTCGTGTTATTGTAATGCATGTACTGTTTAAGAGTGGTCTATTTGCCTGTCTGTTAAGACGCCTTAATCTCATGAACGGATACAGGTACTTCTTAGTCAACGTAGTCAAAAAATACGGCCACATGTATCACATATATTGGTAATGTCAAACTCGCTCATACAAATCTATAGACCAACTATTGAACTGGTTACTAACCTTGTAAGGTTTTTCCAAAAGTTTGATAAACACAACAGATAGATACACTCCTGGAAATGGAAAAAAGAACACATTGACACCGGTGTGTCAGACCCACCATACTTGCTCCGGACACTGCGAGAGGGCTGTACACGTAATGATCACACGCACGGCACAGCGGACACACCAGGAACCGCGGTGTTGGCCGTCGAATGGCGCTAGCTGCGCAGCATTTGTGCACCGCCGCCGTCAGTGTCAGCCAGTTTGCTGTGGCACACGGAGCTCCATCGTAATCTTTAACACTGGTAGCATGCCGCGACAGCGTGGACGTGAACCGTATGTGCAGTTGACGGACTTTGAGCGAGGGCGTATAGTGGGCATGCGGGAGGCCGGGTGGACGTACCGCCGAATTGCTCAACACGTGGGGCGTGAGGTCTCCACAGTACATCGATGTTGTCGCCAGTGGTTGGCGGAAGGTGCACGTGCCCGTCGACCTGGGACCGGACCGCAGCGACGCACGGATGCACGCCAAGACCGTAGGATCCTACGCAGTGCCGTAGGGGACCGCACCGCCACTTCCCAGCAAATTAGGGACACTGTTGCTCCTGGCGTATCGGCGAGGACCATTCGCAACCGTCTCCATGAAGCTGGGCTACGGTCCCGCACACCGTTAGGCCATCTTCCGCTCACGCCCCAACATCGTGCAGCCCGCCTCCAGTGGTGTCGCGACAGGCGTGAATGGAGGGACGAATGGAGACGTGTCGTCTTCAGCGATGAGAGTCGCTTCTGCCTTGGTGCCAATGATGGTCGTATGCGTGTTTGGCGCCGTGCAGGTGAGCGCCACAATCAGGACTGCATACGACCGAGGCACACAGGGCCAACACCCGGCATCATGGTGTGGGGAGCGATCTCCTACACTGGCCGTACACCACTGGTGATCGTCGAGGAGACACTGAATAGTGCACGGTACATCCAAACCGTCATCGAACCCATCGTTCTACCATTCCTAGACCGGCAAGGGAACTTGCTGATCCAACAGGACAATGCACGTCCGCATGTATCCCGTGCCACCCAACGTGCTCTAGAAGGTGTAAGTCAACTACCCTGGCCAGCAAGATCTCCGGATCTGTCCCCCATTGAGCATGTTTGGGACTGGATGATGCGTCGTCTCACGCGGTCTGCACGTCCAGCACGAACGCTGGTCCAACTGAGGCGCCAGGTGGAAATGGCATGGCAAGCCGTTCCACAGGACTACATCCAGCATCTCTACGATCGTCTCCATGGGAGAATAGCAGCCTGCATTGCTGCGAAAGGTGGATATACACTGTACTAGTGCCGACATTGTGCATGCTCTGTTGCCTGTGTCTATGTGCCTGTGGTTCTGTCAGTGTGATCATGTGATGTATCTGACCCCAGGAATGTGTCAATAAAGTTTCCCCTTTCTGGGACAATGAATTCACGGTGTTCTTATTTCAATTTCCAGGAGTGTATAAAAGAGATTTTATTTATCAATAATATGTTCTCCTTTACTATTTACAATAGTCTGCCAACGCTGGGATAACTTATCGATTCCGCAACTGTAGAAATCATGTGGTTTTTAGGCGGAGAACTCGTCGAGCCGTGTTCGAAGCGCGTTATCATCCGAAAAGGAAATTTTTTGAAAGTTGTGCGATAGAGAGCGGAAAAGGAGAAAATCTGATGGCGCAAGATTAGGTTAATAACGTGTGTACGGAATGACTTCCCAACCCAAATCTTGCATAGGGTTTTTTTTCCACTCTTGAAGAATGCGGACTGGTTTTATCGTAGAGTATCGTCATTTCACGCGGTCTTCCTGGTCGTTGTTAATGGACTGCGTTTACAGGACATATCAGTTGTTGGCAATAAATGTCAACAGTGATAGTTACGACTGGGGAAAGCAATTCACAGTACACCACACCGTCGCTGTTCCACCAAATGCGCAATACTATTTTTACTATTTTTTTTTTTATTCACTCAGGTCTTTGTACGGGAAGTTGCTGCTTTGTTTGAGCTCAATGATCCCTTCATTTTCCTTATGTTAGTATAAAAACATATTTTTCGCAACCAGTAACGATACAGGATAATAATGATCGGTGTTGCTCACGAGACAATTGATGACGAGCAAGCAGAGATGCTCATGGGGCCTCAGGCTGACTTCCATGGTTTTGGTTTAGAGCATGCGGTACTCATCAAGCCGATGTTTTTACCTTCCCCATTGCATGCAAATGTCGTACGATCATGGAATTATGAGAGTTCATCACGTTTGCCAGTTTTCAAGTACACTGACGCGGATCATTGTAGATTAATCCGTCCGCTAATCTCAAAACCATCCTCCTCAAAACGAGAAAACCGTTCTCTTTCCGTTCTCTTTCCGTTCTCTGTCCAATGACATTTTCCCCATGCACGGCGCAAATGTTTCTGCTGCAACCGCTGTCTTCATCCGTCTACTGAAGTGAAACGCAAGAATATGTCGGAAATGTTTCTATTTCTCCACGTGGCATTCCATTTCCTAGTGTCCACAGCTCCATTCATTATCTCCAAATGACAATATGTAGACTCAAATAGCAACAGTGAAATACAAATAAAAAACGTAGTCGATAAACAAACCCATAGCAACCGGAATACCAACATGCAAAACAAAAATGCTGCGAACTTATGCACCAACCAAATACCTATATACTTGATAAGTCTCGTGGTCTAGTGGAAGGGTGAATGGGAAACAAAAACAAAATAAAAATTAAAAAGTGTTAAAGTGAGTGTCTGCAAACAGGGAGGTTGCGCGATCGAATCCCTGTCGGACCAACGGTTTTTCAATCTTCGTTTTAACCTAGCCTTCGCCTCAACGGTGTGAGGAGTAACCAGAAACAACACGTGGTTCAGATTCTACGTTAAACCGTAGGACCCTTTTTCTAACTGAGTAATTGTGGTGGATTTGGAACATGCAAGCCATCGAATTGGTCTCCAATGGAAAGAGTTACACCTAGCCATTGTGCCACACAAAATTATTACTACTCAACCATGTAATTAATTTTTTACGGGAACCTAAGAAGCGATCCAACCTCTTCATCTCAGAGTAGCACTTGCACCCTATGCCGTCAGTATTTGATGGATATAGTCCAATCTTTATCCTCATCTACAGTTTTTATCCTACACAGCTCCCTCTAGTACGATGAAAGTTATCCTCTGATGTCTTAACACACGCCCTGACATCCTGTCCTGTCTTCTTGTCAACGTTATTCATATATTCCTTCCCTTTCCGACACTGCGGAGATCCTCCTCATTCCTTATCTTACAAGACTGCCTAATTTTCAATATTCGTCTGTAGCACCACATCTCAAATGCTTCGATTCTCTCCAGTTCTAGTATTCTCACAGTCCATGATTTACTAGTATACTTTGCTGTGCTCCAAACGTACATTCTCTGAAACTTTTTCCTCCGATTAAGGACAATATTTGATACCGGCAGGCTTCTCTTATCTAGAAGTGCCCTGTCACCCTGCTTTTCCGTCTTTGCCTCGCCTGCCATTTGTTATTTTGCTTCTAAGTTAGCAGAATTCCTTCACTTCGTCTATTACCTGCTCACCAGACATAATGCAATAATCACAATCAAAACAATTGGACGACAAAGGTACTGAAACTATGAACATTCAGGTTTTATAGATGTCGAATGTGATACTTATATAAGTGCAGAAGAAAAGCTAAAAAACGATAGCTTCGGTTACTGGACGTAAACAACCGAACAATTTTAACAATCTCATTTCTGCAATACTTCATTATTTTCGTTTATCTTCGGTTTACTACCAGCCCTTATTTTACACTCATCAGATTATTCATTCCATTCAGAATGTCCTGTAATTCTTCCTCACTTTCATTAAGGATAGCAATGTCATCAAAGAAGTTTATCATTGGTGCCTTTTCATCCTGAATTTTAATGCCGCTGTTAAACGTTTCTTTTATTCCCGTTATTGTATACATTGAACAGCTGGTACTGCGGACGGCAAAAAACAAGGGGAAAATACAGCCGTAATTTTTAGAAGGGCATGCAGCTTTACTGTATGGTTAAATGCTGATGGCGTCCTCTTGGGTAAAATATTCCGGAGTTAAAATAGTCCCCCATTCGGATCTCCGGGCGGGGACTACTCAAGAGGACGTCGTTATCAGGAGAAAGAAAACTGGCGTTCTACGGATCGGAGCGTGGAATGTCAGATCCCTTAATCGGGCAGGTAGGTTAGAAAATTTAAAAAGGGACATGGATAGGTTAAAGTTAGATATAGTGAGAATTAGTGAAGTTCAAAAAATGGCTCTGAGCACTATGGGACTCAACTGCTGTGGTCATCAGCCCCCTAGAACTTACAACTACTTAAACCTAACTAACCTAAGGACATCACACACATCCATGCCCGAGGCAGGATTTGAACCTGCGACCGTAGCAGTCCCACGGTTCCAGACTGCGCGCCTAGAACCTAGAGGCCACCGCGGCCGGCTAGTGAAGTTCGGTGGCAGGAGGAACAAGACGTTTGGTCAGGCGAATACAGGGTTATAAATACGAAGTCAAATAGGGGTAATGGAGGAGTAGATTTAATAATGAATAAAAAAATAGGAATGCGGGTAAGCTACTACAAACAGCATAGTGAACGCATTATTGTGGCCAAGATAGACACGAAGCCAACGCGTACTACAGTATTACAAGTTTATAAGCCAACTAGCTCTGCAGATGACGAATAAATTGAAGAAATGTATGATGAAATAAAAGAAATTATTCAGATAGTGAAAGGAAACGAAAATTTAATAGTCATGGGTGATTGGAATTCGATAGTAGGAAAACGAAGAGAAGGAAACGTAGTAGGTGAATGTGGATTAGGGTAATAAATGAAAGAGGAAGCCGCGTTTTAGAATTTTGCACTGAGCATAACTTCATCATAGTTAACAATTGGTTCAAGAATCATGAAAGAAGGTTGTATACATGGAAGAAGCCTGAAGATACTAGAACGTATCAGATAGATTATATAATGGTAAAACACAGATAGCCGGCCGGTGAGGCACCACATTTCGAAAGCTTCTATTCTCTTCTTGTCTAAACTATTTATCGTCCATGTTTCACTTCCATACATAGCTACACTCCATACAAATACTTTCAGAAATGACTTCCCGAGCCGGCCGCGGTGGTCTAGCGGTTCTATGCGCTACAGTCTGGAACCGCGCGACCGCTACGGCGCTGGTTCGAATCCTGCCTCGCGCATTTATGTGTGTGATGTCCTTAGGTTAGTTAGGTTTAAGCAGTGCTAACTTCTAGGGGACTTATGACCTAAGAGTTAAGTCCCGTAGTGCTCGGAGCCATTAAGACAGAGATGAAAGGCGAAAATATAAAAATGCAGTAAATGAAGCAGGCAAAAAGGAATACCATCGTCTCAAAAATGTCATCGACAGGAAGTGCAAAATGGTTAAGCAGGGATGGCTAGAGGACAAATTTAAGGATGTAGATGCTGATCTCACTAGGGTTAAGGTAGACATTGCCTACAGGAAAAATAGAGTGACTTTGGGAGAAAGGAGCACCACTTGTATGAATATCAAGAGCTCAGATGGAAACCCAGCAAAGAAGGGAAAGCATAAAGGTGGAAGGAGTATATAGAGGGTCTATACAAGGGCGATGTACTTGATGACAATATTATGGAAATGGAAGAGGATGTAGATGAAGATGAAATGGGAGATATGATACTGCGTGAAGAGTTTGAGAGAGCACTGAAAGACCTGAGTCGAAACAAGGCCCCGGGAGTAGACAACATTCCATTAGAACTACTGACAGCCTAGGGAGAGCCAGTCCTGACGAAACTCTACCATCTGGTGAGCAAGATGTATGAGACAGGCGAAATTCCCTCAGACTTTAAGAAGAATATAATAATTCCAATCCCAAAGAAAGCAGGTGTTAAGAGATGTGAAAATTACCGAACTATCAGTTTAATAAGTCACGGCTGCAAAATACTAACGCGAATTCTTTACAGACAAATGGAAAAACTGGTAGCAGCCGACCTCGGGTAAGATCAGTTTAGATTCGGTAGAAATATTGGGACACGTGATGCAATACTGACCCTACGACTTATCTTATAAGGTAGATTAAGGAAAGGCAAACATACGCTTCTAGCATTTGTAGACTTAGAGAGAGCATTTGACAATTTTGACTAACATACTCACTTTCAAATTCTGAAGGTGGCAGGGGTAAAATACAGGGAGCGAATGGCTGTTTACAATTTGTACAGAAACCAGATGGCAGTTATTAGAGTCGAGGGACATGAAAGGGAAGCAGTGGTTGGGAAAGGAGTGAGGCAGGGTTGTAGCCTCTCCCCGATGTTATTCAATCTCTATATTGAGCTAGCAGTGAAGGAAACAAAAGAAAAATTCGGAATAGGTATTAAAATTCGTGGAGAAGAAATGAAAACTTTGAGGTTCGCCGATGACATTCTAATTCTGTCAGAGACAGCAAAGGACTTGGAAGAGCAGTTGAACGGAATGGACAGTGTCTTGAAAGGAGGATATAAGATTAACAGCAACAAAAGTAAATCGAGGATAATGGAATGTAGTCGAATTAAGTCTGGTGATGCTGAGAGAATTAGATTAGGAAATGAGACACTTAAAGTAGTAGATGAGATTTGCTATTTGCGGAGCAAAATAACTGATGATGGTCGAAGTAGAGAGGATATAAAATGTAGACTGGAAATGGCAAGGAAAGCGTTTCTGAAGAAGAGAAATTTGTTAACATCGAGTATAGATTTAAGTGTCAGGTAGTCAAAAATGGCTCTGAGCACTATGGGACTTAACTACTGTGGTCATCAGTCCCCTAGAACTTAGAACTTCTTAAACCTAACTAACCTAAGGACATCACACACATCCATGCCCGAGACAGGATTCGAACCTGCGACTGTAGCAGTCGCGCGGTTCCGGACTGCGCGCCTAGAACCGCTAGACCACCGCGGCCGGCTCGGGAAGTCATTTCTGAAAGTATTTGTATGGAGTGTAGCTATGTATGGAAGTGAAACATGGACGATAAATAGTTTAGACAAGAAGAGAATAGAAGCTTTCGAAATGTGGTGCTACAGAAGAATGCTGAAGATTAGATGGGTAGATCACATAACTAATGAGGAGGTATTGAATAGAATTGGAGAGAAGATGAGTTTGTGGCACAACTTGACGAGAAGAAGGGATCAGTTGGTAGGACATGTTCTGAGGCATCAGGGGATCACCAATCTAGTAATGGAGGGCAGCGTGGAGAGTAAAAATCGTAGAGGGAGACCAGGAGATGAATACACTAAGCAGATTCAGAAGAATGTAGGTTTCAGCAGGTACTGGGATATGAAGAAGTTTGCACAGGATAGAGTAGCATGGAGAGCTGCATCAAACCAGTGTCAGGACTGAAGACCAGAATAAGAACAGATTGAACAGCAGGGCTGGATGACTGCATTTCTGTCTTACACTGTTGTTCATCCGATAACTTTATTCTTGGTCTTCCATTCTTATTTTTCCTTCTTGGTTCTTGGACATATTGTAGGTCTAGATCACCCGTCTCCCCTGTGGCCATTTTTCTCAGAATTTCGAACGCCTTGAACCATTTGATATTGTCGAACGCTTTTTTCATGTTGAAAAAATTCCATGAAAGTGTCTTGATTTTTCTTCCGTCGTGCTTCTACTACCAACCGCAACGTCAGAACTGGCACTCTGGCAAACTGATTGTCTTATATATTGTTCCCTATTTTTTTTCCTTTCTTCTGTGTGTGATTCTTGTCACTAACTTGGATGCATGAGCTGCTGAGCTGATTGTGCGATAGTTTTAGTACTTATCTACCCTTGCTATCCTTGGGTTTGTAGGGATGATGTTTCTCTTAAGTTCGATGATATGTCACCAGTCTCGTAAATTCTACACACAATCGATTGGGTGACGCTTCCAACAAGATTTTAGAAATTCCGAAGGAATCTTCTATCTCATCTGCATTATTTGACTGAGCGAGATGGCGCGGTGGTTTCCACACTGGCCTCGCATTCAGGAGTGGGACGGTTCAAATCCGCGTCCGGCGGTCCTGATTTAGGTTTTCCGTTATTTGCTTAAATCGGTTCAGGCATTTGCCAGGATGGTTCCTTTGAAAGGGCACGGCCGCCTTCCTTCCCCATCCTTCTCTAATCCGAGCTTGTGGTCCGTCTCTAATGACCTTGTCGGCGACGGGCTAATAAACACTAGTATCCTTCTCCTCCTCCTTATTCTATTGCTAACCTACCAAAGCTCTGTTAAGTCTCACACGGGTATTGGATCCCCGATGTCTACCATATCGTCTGCCATTTTTTCTTCTGTCACGTCATCAGATACGTCCTCTCCCTCCTAGGTGCCTTCAGTATAATCTTTCCAGCTTTCCATTTGCTCCTACGCGTTTAACAGTGGAATTCCTATTGCACTTTTAATATGGAGGCCTTTCTTTTAATTTCACAGACGATCGTTTTGACTTTGGTATAAGCTGAATCTGCCCTTTCGAAGATATCTTACTCTTCGATTTCTTCTCATTTCACCTGAGATCGTTTCGTTTTAGCTTCCCTGCACTTCCTGCTCATTTAAAAACGACTTACATTGCTGTATATCCTTGAACATTTTTGCACTTGCTTGTTTCGTCGAACAGTTGAAGTATTTCTTCTTTTACCCTAGGTTTCTTCGCAATTGCCTTTCTTGTACCTATATTTGTCTGTCCAACTTCGGTTACTGCTCTTTTTATAGATGTTCGCTCCTCTTCAACTCAACTGCTTATGTGGTTTAATCATTGCAGCATCTTCCAATGTGTCTCATCATTCCTCCTTCAGTATCCAGCTGGAACCTTCCCGTGTCTCTGGGCCTTTTCCAGGTATATCTCCTCCTCTAATAAATTTTGTACAGCGTATTCGCTTTTATTTCAGATCTCAATTAGTCTTTCTCCTCTCTCATACCAACTACTGAACTCTGTTTTCTATTCCTTCCCCTTCTGCAGCGTTCCATTTCCCCACGATAATTACAATATCATATCCCTTTACATACTAAGTTACCTGTTCAATATCCTCATATACTGTAGTTTCTCTACCTCTTTATCTTCCCCTTGTGACGTCGGCATGTCCACCTGTTGGCGATGGTTTACCGTCGATTCTAATGAGAACAAGCCCATCACTGAACTGTTTAAAGTAACTCACCCTCCTACCTACGTTTCTACTCCCTTTAGACCGCATTCTGCCATTGCTAAATGTGGGACTAATACTGATTCTTTTGCCAACGGGGAGAACATCATACTAATACTGATTCTTTTAGCAACGGAGAGAACATCATAACTCTTTTTCAATTACGTATCTTCTGGATGCACATTGTGTCTCTTTGAAGCAGTAGGTCTCATTGCCTTCTGCATCCTGATGCCACTGATCATTGGTGATCGTTCCGTTTTTTAACTGCAGTTTCCAACCCTAAAGGCAAGAGAGTTCCCTGAAAAACTGTTCGCTCTCCCGCCCTCTGATAAAACCATTGGCAGAATGAGGGTAACTCTTTTGGAGGAAGTCTTCAGCCGTCATTGCTGATAACTTTTATTCAGAATTTAATTAGTGGCTGGGTTTGAGACCGGGACCTAGGATTAGTTGTCATAGTCGCTTTCCCTACACGACTTCTATATTTTCTTTAGTATCTGTGGATCCTCCAGTACCTTTGGTGCTATGAGAAAAAATTAAGAAATAACAGGCGTCTCCACAAAGTCTGACTGAATATCTGTACACCTGTCTTGTCTGTGAGACACGTAGAACACTTGACTAGGTTCTGTTAAAGTGTACCGTTGCATCGTTTTTCGACATTTACAAAAGTGCTCACTAGCAATTTCTTTCACAGAGATATTATTTATAATTTTTAGAATATAAAATAGCTAACTATCACGTTCTTCACAACGTTTATATTTGGTACTCGGAGTTTATTAAACCACGCACCATACCTTAACAATGTCTGTCAGGATAAACCATCATCTGACATGTAATTGCAGGTGGCAGACTATTTCCACAATGAACTTAGCCACTTTCTCTGTTTCCTTTTTCTTCTTCTGCCTTCCCTTTTCTCCCTGGGTGCCTGGATTGCTTCGCATCATCTAAACTGCTAACAGATGTAGTCTGCCCGTCTATTTAATCTAACTTTTCCAATTACTAGGAAGATACCCAGAGAGCTTTCCCAGCCCCTACATTCCATTATTAGGTAGGTGGCAACTTGACGAGCTAATCTTGCAAGCTTACCGTTTAACGAGACACTCCCCAGCAGATGAGAGAGTTTCCCTAGTGGGTCGGCACAAATGGTGTTTTCAAACGAAGCGAGGTAATCCAACTAAAACTGTTTTACCGAAAATAAAGTGTTTTGCGCTGATGCTGATAAGAAAACCAGACAAAAATATTTTATTAATCACAATGGCGAAATAGATTTAATGGATTTCTCATTTATAGAGAAGTAATTTGTTATTGTTCTTTGTCCTTTGCAATCAGTGAGCTAGATGAGGGATGGAGTCTGACGACCAATTACGTCTAGAGCCCGGAAGCCACATTTATGCAGTAAACTGAAGCGCGAGGGAGCTTCATTGTTTGGTTACTTCCTCATATTTATAAATGACGTTTTCCTGGCGCTTACATATTTTTGTACAGTATGTATTATATCTGATGCATGCCATTGTGAGAGAGACAAAATAACACGCAAGCAAAAATAAATATTACTTTCTTTTAGTTTACTAACGTAAAACATCCTTTTACGATGTGAAGAGACAAGATTGTTGAATGTTGTCTCATTCTATTATTTACTGTAATAAAAACTGTTTAAGAATCAAACTATATAATGTATTTGAAGTGTTACAGAGTGGTAATACTTTAAAAAGTATGACAAAAGTACGTCTTACACTCAGAAACCTCACATTTGTCAGACCTGAACAGCCCAGTTCTTTGCACTTTAATCCACACTTTTCTTTTGATTACTGGTATCAATTTCTGCCGCCTTCAGAGAGCATTTATATCTTTGAAAAAGTGAGAGCAGGAATTGCTTTTCTGGACCTCCTATGAAGGCGTTCTTTGTTTCGCAAAAAAATTAAAATACGACGGTTGGAACTTTAATAGTGGCAACTATTTACTTACAGTTAGTACACAATAGATACATGTTTCAAAGTTTTACTGACCTTCACAGTAGTAGTCTCCAGCATTGTGTATAACCCTTCACCAGAGATGTGGAAGTCGGAGCATACTCTTGGCAGTGCCAGCTGTGTTGACTGTTCGAGCGGCGCTGTCTATTGCCCGACGAATTTGTAGAGCAGTACTGAAGCGAATGCCATGAAGTGTTTCCTTCAGTTTATAAATCGAGTTGAACTCACGAGTGTTTAAGTCAGGGGAGTGCAGTACGTTGTGCAGCACTTAGCAGCCCCATCAGTCAAACAAATCAGTAACAGCTTGCTCTCTATGTGCTTGAGCATAGTCCTGCAAAATGATGGTCAGGTCATGCAGAAAGTGTCATCACTTCTATCTCTATGCTGTTCATTTTTGGAACACAGCCTACAACCAGGTCTCTGTAACCACCTTCGTTTTCCAGAGTGTACCAAATAATTAACATTCAAATTTCATACGAAATATAGCCTACTTTGTGCGTGGCTTTTGTTGGCCAATTTGAGGTTACTTCCCGGCTAAGTAGACTGCAAGAGTTCTGTAGCAATTTGTTCTTCTCCACTGACCCTACACCACTGGGGTACTCTCTGAACAGTTATCGTTTACAAACTGTATAGTGCGCTCGCAATGCCTCAGATACTTAGTAACCAGTGAGAAAGATCACAGTTTGCGTACTCGAGGGAGGCAACGTTACGTTCACTTGAAATAGTTTGAAAGGGCATCATTGCGGTTCTGCAGGTAGCCGACTGATCAAACTGTGTAATATCCAGTTATGAGAGACATTTGGAAGTAGTTAGCCTAATTTTGAACTGAATGGGAACGTGAGGGAACACACACGTCGTCTAGTTTCTGGTCAACTATATCTCACACACAAAGGAGTGATTCCCCTGTTGTGTACCAGGCACATCGTAACGTTTTTTCTCACCTGCACCTGCCATCCGGGCACAAATGAAGTACTCGCTATAACTCGCCGGGCACCCTGCAGCACTGGCAGGGACTAGCAGAAATCGTCTACTGAACTGTCGTGCAACAAATACGAACTCTAAAACGTAGGTGACTTTCTTCGGAGTGGGCCTTATTTGGGAAGCAGTCAAGTGGCTGCATATTATTTTCGACCACGACCCTCAGTCCTACACTACGTTGAATGGCCACTGTCTACGAGCTTGGCGGCGCCGATAGGGGAGGATACATTTTCCAGTATTTTCAAAAACACTGTTAGTATTCCTAGTGTAACTGAATGACAAGCCATTGAATATGACTTCAGGGCACTTTCAGTAGTGGTTCAGTGAACTCAACATCACAGCAATTCGCCAAAGACGGCCTGCTCCACCATGTGTAATCTCATGAGGCAGTATCATCGAACCATTTTTAAAGAGGATAACGCTCGTCCTAAAACGTCACATGCTTCTCTGTTGTAACAGTGAGACCATCTGATCTGTCCCCAATAGAACTTGTGTCGCTCTGACATCAGTTCCATCCCTAGTGTTTCAACAGTTGTCTAATTTACCACAAGAGAGGACACAATGGCAGAATGACGCTCTTCCCAGCCAAATCAGCACGTATGGAGGTTGAACAGAATGCAACTTCTTACTGATAAGGCACCAGGAGTGTGCTCCTGCTGCCAGTTCCGTTGTTCATTCAATTTGATTTTGTAGTTGCTGAAATAAAATCGCATACTCTCTGAATACGCGAAGAGTTTTGTCACATCTTCCCCACGTTGTAGCTGTTTAACTTCTTTTGTGTGCAGTGTCACTTAATTTAACTGTCGTGGGAAGCACAGTAAAGTCCATAATCAGGAAGAGTCCTGTGTCAGTCGACAATCAATCAGTCTGTATGTTGCGAAGGCTGACGGTACCTGCAGTCAGTTCTGCGCTCGCCTCAGTAACTACCCAAGGAAAAATAACTTATTAAAGGGACAAACCCTTAAACACAAGCCAACAGTCTAATCCACCGACGAATATTCATTGTGAACCACGTGGAGGTAATGATTCCGCAACATTTATGCCCTGAGTGTTCAGGGTCCGATTTGGTCAGCTCAGGTTAATCCATACTGTCTTCCAGTCCCATGAAAGTTGGGGTATTCGTACTAGAGGACTCCTGTGGATGATTTTACTCTTCTCACGTTATACGACCTGTTGTGGAAGATACTTACACATTAGTTATATTGGACTTTGCGAATGTAAGTCTATTATCATCATACGAAGGATGAATGTGTCCTCACACAATGCGAGTAGTAAACACTATGCAAACTGTCCAGTAACTCCGTCGCTCCCCCACAGCGGTCGCAGATAGGAGCAAATGACAAATTCCAAAAACGGCCTCGACATTAACCGACAACCTGCTGTGCTCGTGTTGACGAGAGTTACATATCTCTTTTTGCATGAGGACTTTTTGCCAAGGACACTTGCACGTCACCATAACATTACATTTAGATTATCAGCGTATAACTGTTACTCACATGTGAGGAATGAGTATTCAGGAACCGATAGCCTTAGGACTGAATGCCTTGAAGTCTGACTAGGGGTTTCGGCGCAGCTCAGAAGGTCTCTCAGATACCACCGTTCCCACAACCTCTGCGGCTCGAAACTTCACGACTGGCCCAATCATCGTCAACCAGGAGACTCATCTGGTGAGTGCTCAGTATTCACAGCACTGTCAAATGGCGAACAAATTGGTGGCAGTTGGCTGTTGTTAGCCTCAACGAGCCGAATAGATGAGTGTTGTTCTGCATCTACGTGTTGACTGCTGCTGGGTCCACAGTGGCGTACCAGTCTGCAATGAGGTGCCCTCTCGAGGGCTGAGGTCTCTATGAGCAGTGCCTTATCTGGTACCCGTATTATTGGTGGACACCAAATAAACAAGTTTTCAGAAAGGAAGAATCACATTTGTTTATTGCATCATAACACTAACAGTAAATGAAAAGCAGAACATGCTGTCAACAGCAAACTTATTGGAGATGGCAGTGGAGAAAGCAACTGACTATAACCTTTACAAGGAATACAGCCCAACATTCCCATTAAAGTGAAACCAAGTAAGGTATAAATCTGGAAGGCTAGGCAGTGATTTGAATATCTCTTCTAAATGCGGGTCCATTGTAGGGTATGAAGAAGAAGTTAGTGATTACATGAACATTTTTTTCAGTAGCGGTGTTTCATGACGATGTTCACTTAACTTATATGGTACTATCAAGATCAGCCGTTTTCTGAGGAAACGTCTTCTCAACATACACTGCAGGATAGACAGACGAATTGTGGCCGCACTGCATTCAGTGGGGAATCCATATTAACTTTGGTTCCTTGCAGTGAGTCCCACGAAATCTGTGGAGTACGTGAATATAACTGTTGTCAGATTCCCTTGTAGGAGTACTTCCTCTTTACGAAATATGTCATTCGCTGAGAAGGCATTTATACACACCAAAACACTATAATCGTGGTTCAGTTGTGCGATAAGCGCGATGAATTCCGTTTAATTTCTCTGTTCAAAAATTCGTCTGATGTATTTTATGCAGAACCTCTCGAAATTTTGGCGAATTTCGTGACCTGAACATGGAAAATGGGACATCTGCCTTCGATCTTGTTTCAGCGATTAAATAGGCTAAAAACGTGCAAAAACGAGCTAGTATATAGGTTGTCATAACGTTTCCGGTTGGTGCTGTAACATTTCTCTTCAGATGTGCCTGGTAGGCTCAGATGTATCCAGTTATGAATGAAGATCAAGCTGACTAAGACACAACCCATCAGAGTCCAGCAGAAATCAGTACTAGTCAATATTAATTCCGATAAAAACATCGAGCAGGTAACACCGCAGAAACGTGACAGACGTCTCTTTAATCTGAGGCTTGATATGAAGACATTGCTACGGCAGAAGTACAGATCCTACGACAGAGAAGGAGGGTGAAAGGGTTAGCTGGTGGGAAACTACAAGCGTACCACCGCAGTCAGTAATTTATTTTGTGAAACTGATGCAGATGACTAGAATTGTAAAGATGGATCATGGAAGATCATGAAATGCTTTACAGACCGTCTGCCTCAACAGCAGTATTTGAGAATATTTGACGGGTAACTTGGAGATTATTTCACATACATCTACACCTACGTGATTACTTTGCAGTTAGCAATTAAGTGTCTGGCAGAGGGTTCATCGAACGACCTTCAGCTGTTTCTCTACCGTTCCACTCTCGAACTGCGCACTGAAACAAATTTATGCTTAATTCTTTCCGTGGAGCTCTGATTTAACTTCTTTGTTATGATGATCATTTCTCCCTCTGTAGGTGGGCAAGTTGAGGAGCACGTTGGTGATTGAAATTTCATGAAAATATCCTACTGCAATGTAGCCAAAGGCTGGCTGAAGTGGCCGTGCGGTTCTAGGCGCTGCAGTCTGGAACCGCGAGACCGCAATGGTCGCAGGTTCGAATCCTGCATCGGGCATGGATGTGTGTGATGTCCTTAGGTTAGTTAGGTTTAACTAGTTCTAGGGGACTAATGACCTCAGAAGTTGAGTCCCATAGTGCTCAGAGCCATTTGAAGGATTTGTAGTCACAGCCTCATGGGAAAAAAGTGAGCGATATCAAAATTTCATGCCTGAAGCTTTCGACATCTACATATCTACATATATACTCCGATAACCACGAAGCGGCGTGTGGCGGAGGGCACAATTCGCGCCTATGTCATATTCCCCCGCCCGCCTCTGTTCAACTCGCGGATCGCACGAGGGAAAAACGACTGTCTGAACGCCTCAGTAGGAGCTCTTATTTCCCTTACCTTTGAATGATGCTCATTACGCGATTTGAAAGTTGGTGGTAATAATATATTCTCTACATCGTCGGTGAAGATTGGATTTCGGAATTTAGTGAGCACTCCCTTCTGTTTAGCGCGTCGTCTATCTGCAAGTGTGTCCCACTTCAAACTTTCCATGAGATTTGTAACGTTCTCGCGATGGCTAAATGTACCAGTCACGAATCTTGACGCTCTTCTTTGGACCTTCTCAATCTCTTGAAGCAGACCCAACTGGTAAGGGTCCCATACAGGCGAACAATACTTTAAGACTGGACATACTGCTCCTGTCTGTTAGAAAACTTTCTATTCAACCGCATATGTTATTGGATATACCGTAAGCGCGCACTTTTTGTAGCAAGCGACAGTGCGGAACTGAGTGGAACGCCTTTCGAAAGTCGAGAAATATGGCATCAGCCTGGGAGCCGGTATCTAGAGCCTGTTGTATATCATGCACAAAGAGGGCCAGCTGTGTCTCGCGTGACCGCTGTTTCCTAAAACCGTGCTGGTTTCTGCAGATGAGCTTCTCAGAGTCTAGAAGGTCATTATGTCTGAACACAAAATATGTTCCATGATTCTACAACAACTCGATGTCAGTGAAATTGGCCGGTAATTATGTACATTCCATTTTCTACCCTTTTTTAGATTGCTATGACCTGGGTCTTCTTCCAGTCCCGTGGAACTTTCCACCGTTCCAATGATCTCTGATAGATGACGGATAAGAATGGAGCTATATTTGTAGCGTAGTCAACATAAAATCTTACGGGGAACCATCTGGGCCAGATACTTTTCTGGCGTCTAAGGACCTTAACTGTTTTACAATCCCAAATACACTAAACACTATGTCGGCCACCCTATCGTTTGTTCGATAATTGAAAGGTGGAATAGCGCTGAAGTCCTCTATCGTAAACGAGTTTTTGAAAGCTAGGTTTAGAATTTCGGTCTTGTGTTTATCATCATCAGTTACATTACCCGTACTGTCAGCAAGAGAAAGTTATGAATTATTTGTAGCATTCATAGATTTTACGTACGACCAAAAGTTTTTGGGGTTATTTTTAGAATCTGCAGATAAAATATTGCTTTCAAATTCTTTAAAAGAGTCTCTCGTTGTCCTTCTGAGAGCTACTTTCATTTCGCATAATTTCTGTTTATCAGCGGGGCAGTGACTACGTATAAAACGACTCTGGAAAATTCCCTGCTTTCTCAGCAACTTCCTAATATGTTTGTTGTACCAATGTGGATCCTTTCCCTCCCCTATACTTTTGCTAGGCACATACTTCTCTAGCACATGGTGGACAATACCTTTCAATTCCGATCAAAGATGCTCAGTATCTTTGTGTCCCGAAGTGAATGCTTGCAGCTGACTATGAAGATATTCATTAATGACACCTTTAATTGCTTTCCCAAACAAGAAACCTCTACGCTTTTTTTTCCAGCTTCCACTGACATAGAAGCCACAACGACATCATGGTCGCTAGTACCTTCTGCTAGATTAACCATGATGCTTTCAACGAGAACTATGGAGTTGACTTAAAATTCTAAGAAGCTTTCGTCTTCTACAGTGTGTTTCTGTAAGCGCGTGCAAAAATTTAACAGGACATAGGGGATGCTCCACTGAACAATTTGAGGTAAGGAACCTGGGGTCGGAGAAGCCAGTAAGGAGTAATATCACATTTTACTTTTTTTCACATTAGTTACAGTTAATTGACACAATGAAGGTACCATTTGTACTGTATCTTATAAAACGTGTCGAAACTGACGGCCATCAACCTCAATGTAAGCGTGACATCGGCGGACAAGATTCTGGCCCACCCTGACAAATATCCCTGGAGTGTTTCGAATCACATCACAGGCAGCTACAATTCTGGCAACTAATTCCATTTCCGTATTCACTGGGGTCTCACTGACAAGTGACTTTAGATTTAGCCACAGGAAGTAATCAAGGGGATTCAAGTCAGATAACCTCGCAGGCCGTGGAATAGGACCTCCCCTTCCAATCCAGAGACCAGGAAACACAGTATTGAGATAGCTGCGGATGTCCACACTGAAGTGAGGCGGTGCACCGTCAAGTTGTATCCATTTCCTCTCACGAACAGCCACGGGTACGTTCTCCAACAACTCATGAACGCCAAGTACAGCCGGCTGTTCACATGGCCAGTTAGAATATATGGCCCAATGAGATTGTCACCTGCAATGCCGGCCAAGAAATTCGCAGTAAATCGTACTTGATGGTTTGACTCTACTACAGCGTGATGGTTTCCCTCATCCCACACAAGGCTATTCCTGATGTTCGAAATATCATCACAATCAAATGATGCCTTGTTAGTAAACAGTACGATTTGGCTAAAAATCTAGTCGATCAATCCATTGTTGGAGCAACCACTGGCAAAGTCAGTCACAAGCATTACATGGACTCGTGGGTGATACGGATGTAATCGTTGTTCGTGGCCGGCCGCTGTGGTTAAGCGGTTCTAGGCGCTTCAGTCCGGAACCATATGGCTTCCTCGGTCGCAGGTTCGAATCCTGCCTCGGGCATGGATGTGTGTGATGTCCTTAGGTTAGTTATGTTCAATTAGTTCTAAGTTCCAGGGGACTGATGACCTCAGAAGTTAAGTCGCATAGTACTCAGAGCCATTTGAACCATTTTTGAACGCGTACTTGTCGTGGTGGCCGCTGCGACACGTTCCAGCACTTATTCTTCAAAATCTGGAGAGCGAGTGGTTCTCATATTGGCAGGTCCCTCGTTTCTTCTTTCCAGTGAACCAGACTCCCGCATTCGTCGATCGAGAGAAGTAAACACTCGTCGTGATGGATGATGCCTGGAAATCGTTCCCTGTACAGTATTTTAACAACGAGAGCATTGCAACTTACTTTCCAATACACAAGGTCCGTGTCAATGACTTCTACGAAACTGTACCGGAGCTGCTCCATCGTATTGTACTACACGTATCTGAATAGCACTGAGTAATGAATGGGTCTGTCGTTGATTCATAACACGTTCTGTCATGGGACAATGTAAAAACGATACAACAGAGGCACCTTATGGACAAGTAAATTAAACAAAGCCTGCATCATGGCTTCCTAGTTATCACGCTCGTCCTCCTCGTTTCCTTGCCGGAAATAAAGAATATACATGTAAATACACAGCACAGTACATGTAAACTTTCATGAATGTTAATTGTAAATGAGCTGGAAAACAGTAGCGTTAGACAAAGCGGTAGACAAGTCTACTTCCATATCTCCTTTAGCTGGCATCTCCAACCCCAGATTCCCTGTCTCTAATTGTTCAGTGGAGTATTCTCTATGTCCTGTTACATTTTTGCACGCTGTTACGGAAACACCTTGTATTAAATCAGTAAACGGTTCGAAGCCATTTGTCCAGACATATTGTGACGGAGGTCATTCCCGTTCTCAAGACGGGTCTTGTCATACACAAGCGCAAAACTATTGCTCTAAATCTCTGACGTTTGTTTGTTGTAGGATTTTGCAACCTGTTTTATGATCGCGTACAATCAGGTTCCTGGGGAACTAAAACAAGAATTACGTCCGATAGATTTGAAACTGTTATGGAGAAAGAGGTTACAAGCTATGTCATAATTAAATGTTATGAGTAGTTCTTTTTACAGTCTTTAGTCTCAGTCAACAGAGAACAATATACCGTGAAGAAATGCAACGGCTGATGGTGACTTTAATCTTCCAGAGACCATTATGGGAACTATAATTTATGTATTGTTTTTTTCTCACCGCTTTACAATGGCACCGCTTTCGGTGTGTTTGAATCCAGTATTTTACTAGTTGAGCAGTATTTGAAGCCTCCCCTCCTTTATTTAGCTCATGTTTTTTATAATTTCTGTAGTACAATCTTGTAAACAATTGTATAATCCGCTTGTAGCTGTTAATCCTCAGTTATTGTGCAATCAATGTTCTTGATTCCGCAATAAACGATTAGCAGTTATAAGCGGACCCTGCAATTTTTTAGATTTCACAACAAAATGTTGAAAAAAAATTTTAACCATGTATAGGTTGTACACGTAGAAGACTTATATGCTCGTATATTTAGCTTTAAATGGGACTCTGTATGAGATTATGACAATCATTTTATGCAGTGGTTAGCGCAGCGCACTTACATTCGGGAGGACGACGAAGCAAATCCCCGTCTGCCTATCAAGACTTAGGTTTTCCATTGCTCCATAAAATCGCTCCAGGCAAATACCGGTGTGGTTACCTCGAAAAAAGCACGGCCGATGTCCTTCCTTATCCTTTCGTTATCCAAGCTTTTGCTGCGTCTCTAATCCTCGTACTTCAACAGGATGTTAAACTCTAATCTTCCTTCTGTTTATTAAATCTGACCGACATGTAAGTAAACGCAATCTGATTGTGCTGGATAAAGTTTCGGGGTGGCAACATCTTTCTCAAAACGTAACTGAAGAAAGGGAGGAAGAGCTGGGAGGTTAACTAGAGTAAATGAAGACAAAACTGAAATTGGAATTCTCACTGCAGACATCATACTTCTTCGGACTGTCTATGTAAAGAAATTCTATCTTATACATACAATCTGTGCCATATTCTACCAAATAATCTGAAATATCCTGAGCTTGTGTAGTAGGAGCTCGACAGCACTTTAAACTTGTGAGACCTGAGTTTCTCCTGGCGTATACAACTTTCAAATAACTTCCGGGAATTCAGCCAGGTAACACTGTCGCTGAAAGTGTTACCTGACTGAATTCCAGGAAGTTATTTAAAACCGCTGCGGTTGGCAACGCTTACAAGACTGGCACAGTTGTTAGGTCGGTTACTGGTGCTGTAATGACAGCTTATCAGGATTTAAGTGAGTTTGAACGTGGTTTTATAGACGGCACACGAGATGGGATACAGCATGTCCGAAGTAGCGATGAGATGGAGATTTTCCCTTGCGACCATTTCACGAGTGTGCCGTGAATATCAGGAATCCGGTAAAATATTAAATCTCCGATATCGCTGCTCCCGGAAAAAGATCCTGCAAGTTGGAACCAATGACGACTGAATAGAGTCGTTCAACGTGACAGAAGTGCAACCCTTCCGCAAATTGCTGCAGATTTCAATGCTGGGCCATCAACGAGTGTCAGCGTGCGAACCATTCAACGAAAATGATTGATATGGGTTTTCGGAACCAAAGGCCCACTCGCATACCATTGATAAATGCACGACACCGACGCTTAGCTTTACGCCTCGCCTGGGCCCGTCAACAGCGACATTGGACCATTGAAGACTGGAAACATGTTGCATGGTCGGACGAGTCGCGATTCAAATTGTATCGAGCAGATGGACGTGTGCAACCTCATGAATCCATGGACCCTGCATGTCATCAGGGGACTGTTCAAGCTGGTGGAGGCTCTGTAATGGTGTGGGACATGTGCAGTTGGAGCTATATGGGACCCCTGATACGTCTGGATACGACTCTTACAGGTGACACGTACGTAAGAATATAGTCTGATCATCTGCATCCATTCATGTCCATTGAGCGTTCAGACAGAATTGGGCAATTCCAGTAGAACACTGCAACACCCCAAACGTCCAGAATTTCTACAGAGTGGCTCCAGGAACACTCTTCTGAGTTTAAACACTTCCGTTGGTCACCAAATTCCCCAGACATGAATGTTATTGAGCATATTTGGGGTGCCTTGCAAACGCGTTGTTCAGAAGAGACCTCCACCCCTCGTACTTCACGAATTTATGGACAGCCCTGCAGGATTCATGGTGTCAGTTCCCTCCAGCACTACTTAAGAAATTAGTTGAGTCCATGCCACGTCGTGCTGCGATACTTCTGATTGCTCGTGAGGCCCCTACATGATGTTAGGCAGGTGTACCAGTTTCTTTGGATCTTCAGTGTTTACAAGTGGTGTTAGGATGGCTAGACGTGGACGAAGTTGGGTGGTAGTACAGAAGGAAAGGCAGCTTGCAGATACAATAATAAATCCTTTATTGCTGTTTGCTGACGTTCATTGGACTTTGATGCGGTTAGTGTTGATGGCTAACGCGGCAAATACATCATTACTGCGTCTCTGGCAGTGTGCCACCGCTAGAGCTGTGTGAGAGAAATCTCTCGTCGGCGGTGGTCCATAGCGTGGTCAGCCCCGCAAAAACGAATGTTCCTGTGAATATGCTGGGCTATGTCTCTCCCCCAGTGACAAAAGGCATGGCATCGGCATGGGAGGGGACGACTTGATCTCCCACATCGCAGTTCCGAGAACGCGACAGCGCAGAGCCGTCCGAGTGTCCAGGTGTTCGGGTGGCAGACGGAGATTTGACGTCGGGCAACGGTGGACAGCATCATAGTCACATCGCTGATCAACACATTTTGGACCTCATATTATTGCCCATCTGTTCGAGCACGACGAGCTTATCTAGCTGGATTTAAATGCAGCTGCTTCTCCTGACTATGCGGAAGGGGCCGTGTTTGTGTGTCACTCGAGAATGTCTGGAACAGAGTCCAATGTCTGAGGTTCGGCTGTTATCACTCAGTAGTCGGTCAAACAACAGAACCTTGCTGAAGGCTGGTTCACTATCTGGTCGTTGACTTTTGGAGGCAGAAGTATGGGTCCACCACCAGATCACTGACTTCCAGAAAGGAAGCAGCTCACTATTGCTGAGTTGTTGAACTTTCAGTGTGTCGTCCGATGGTGCCCAATATCCAGGTCCTAGCACTCTGTCTTCGCCTCTGAGCACTGCCATGGTCCATCTCGTTGCATTTCCTGGCACCATAACAAAAATCCGGCGCTCCAGAATGCTGTTGAAAACTGGCTGTAATATAAACTTTGTACACTACCGACAAAAAAAAATTAGTACACCTAGAACGTCGACGTCGATTTTGATCCGATGACGGCGTATGACAGCTGAGTAATAGTAGATATATTGATAATGTCGTCCATCAACAGAGCGTATTAGCATAATTACAAGGGCACTGTCTGTGTCTACCCTTTAATAGTTCTCACAGACAGAAGGCTCAAAATGTGTGCAAACGTGTGAAGCAAGCAGGTAACCACCCCTTGGACACGATCTCATGCTTCCTACAGCCAAATGAGCGAGTTTGAAAAAGATTTTTAACTCTGGCTTCAGAGTGACAGAATAGTTATTTCGGAGAACTGTCACAAAAACTGGACGTGCTGCATCAGTCGTGCAATGATACTGGTGTTAGTGGCTACGTGAATATTCTAACGCAAATAGACGAGATTCTGGGCGTCCATACAGCACAGATGCCCACCAGGAACGCCGTATTGTAAGGGCAGCAGAGCAAATCGCGCAGCTACCACAGCGCAGATAAGAGGTCTTGTGAGGCCAGACGTGTCAACACGGACTGTTGCAATCCTATTATCTGCAGTGGAACTATAGGCACTCATGCCTCTAGTCCTCTTCCACTCATGCCACAGCATCGACGTGCACGGCTTGACTGGTGCCGTCAGAGAATCACTTGGAAGGTGGAATAGCGTGCCGTGGTCTTCAGCGATGAATGTATATTCTGCCTGCGCGCAAGTGTTGGCTGTTTGCACATACGGTGTAGACCTGGTGAACACTGTCTCGTAGAGGGCATTCGTCCAAGACACACTGCCTCCCCCCCCCCCCCCTCCTAGCCCTAGGCCTTATGGTTTGGGGTACACTCTCGTACACCTTTGGTGTTTCTGGAGGGGACGCTAACCAGCTCTCGATACGTGCAGAATGTTGTTAGACCCGTTCTTTTGCTGTTCTTGCAACAGGAACGTGACGTTTTGTTGCAACAGTATAATGTTCCCCCACACATTGCCGTGAAACTCAACGTGCTCAGCAAGACGTGTAGCAACTTCCGTGGCCAGCACGATCTCCGGTATCGTCTCCAATCAAGTACGTGTGCGATATAATGGGATTCGTGCGACTTGTCAGCCAACATCTCTTGCAGAGCTACGTAAACAGGTCGAGCAGGTGCGGCACAACTTATTCCACTATCGCATTCCCCATCAACTAGATGCCAGAGTCCGGCCTGCGTTGTTGCCTGTGGAGGCTACGCCACGTACTAATATGCATGCTGTAGCATGGATCGATACCTAGTTCCTCAGAACCACTTGTGCTATTGATCTGTAAATGTAATCACTTTATGCACTCCATATGCATTGTTGCAACAATAAATCTTGAGTGAATTGGAAACCTTTAAAAGGATATGATAATTTTTTTCCAGCTGCGTATTTACAATATGAGTCCACTACCTCACTCACAGTGCACTTGGTTCTTTATACTATTTACACTTTTCTTGCGACTTCACTAGCACTCACATATGGAATTTTTGGTTCATTACTGACCCTGTCCTCTATCACACACTTCCTCGTTGAGACTGTTTTAATCGTATGAACCTGTAGGCTGAAGGTTGGCACGGATGGAAGTTGCCAAGCTTTCCAATTGAATTAATAGTAAGCAAAGCCTATGATGGGTAAAATCAAGCAGACAACAGAGGTTCAGGTTCCTATAGTTACTAGTTGTAAATCATATTTCTTCGGGGAACAGAGTAGTGTTGCAATAGACACACATCAGAGCCTTAGACACAGAGCTGGGTCCCAAGCGTTGACTGCTACTGGACAACGTCCTACCTCTTCAGCAAGTCAGCTGAAGTAGCCATTTCTCTACTGGTGAATTTCCACGTGTCAGTGAACTGAGACCCAGATCAGCTGCCGGCCGCTGTGGTCGAGCGCTTCTAGGCGCTTCAGTCCGGAACCGCGCTGCTGCTACGGTGAGAGGTTCGAATCCTGCCTCAGGCATGGCTGTATGCGATTACCTTAGGTCATTTAGGTTTTAGTTCTAAGTCTGTGGGACTGATGACCTCAGATGCTAAGTCCCATAGTGCTTAGAGCCATATGAACCATTTGAACTTTCTAGAATGTTTTAATTTAAAGTCTGAAATCGGATAACGAATGACAAAAGAAATATTTTTTTCTTCTGATATAATTACAAATTCTCGCTTGGTTGTACTGACAAACCGTGCGTCTTGCCAAATGTCATGATTCTAGGTCAATGGGAAGTACCGTATAAGTTTGCTGAGTTTTCCAGTATCAAAATATGTGACATAAATGGCCGTATCTTTTCATTGAATTGACGTAGAAGCTTAAAAGCTTTACGTCGGCAAGGGACCATCGATCTCAATATGTGACGTACAATTGTATTTGATACGTCTACTCGTTCCTGAGAAAAAGGGTTCTTAACAGTCGGACAGACAGACAGACAACAAAGCGATCATATAACGGTTCTATTTCTAAAGATTGAGACACGTAACTCTAAATAGGAAAGAAAAAAGTCGATGGTATGACCACATCAAAGGGATGCCACCTGAGAGGTTGCTATGGCAACTATGGCAAACATTACATTGTAATCAAACTGGAAGACGGGATCCAGGACAGCCAATGAAGAGATGGAAACAACAGTTCTGTTGAATTCTCTTGGCTTCAAAACGGGCCAGCAGCTACTCCTAGAAATGAAAGAAGAAGAAGATAATAATCAAGAGAGTGAAGGACGGTATATGATCGAGCAAGACTGGGTCGACTCGATCTTCATCAAGACAGAGCTACAGTCAATCAGGGTAACGTTGTACCATTTTTACCGTTTTTGAAAACTGTAGACGCAACGTAAATTACAAATTGCTACAGACATTGTAACATTTTACATCTATAGTCGCTGAGCGCTTGGAAAAGGGAAACTATAGACTAACTATCCCTAACAGAATAAAATTTCAGTTTTAATGCTAGTACAAGGTTACACTGCCAATCAGGATACCTTCAGACCAGTCTTAAAAACAAGGAATTTTTCATATATCTAATGCTCTGCGTAGATTTAGATCGCAGCAGAAGGTACTCATGTGTTGATAGGAAGTGAAAACAGAGTGTTTATTTTTCAATACTGCACATTCACTATGAAATATCAAGATATCCGTATCGTCCTGGTATTGTTCAACTTTAAATCACTGTCACCAAAATCTCTCTTCACAGCCAACGAAATTCAAGGATGATCACAAGCCTTTGAGCAATTTGGAAAGAAGCTGAAATATTGACCATAAATAAGAGGCAATAAAACTATTATTTTCAGTACAAAGTAATGCAAGCAGGTAGCGCAGCAGCTATTTGAAACAAAAGTAGTAAGTGCTACAAAACACCCTAACTGGTAAAAAATTACCATTATTGATGTAAGCAAAATATCAGAAGCTTGTTAAAATCAACGATTTCTCACAAAGTGGACTGTGAATCCAACAATAACGGTCATAACTTATAAAATACTACACAAATAACAGGGCTGTTTATGAAACTGAACAAATAGTTTACTTCCCCTTCCTTATTTTGTAAAGGGCACAATTTATGTGGCGAACACAAGTCAAATATTATGGCCCAATTCGACTAAAACAACACGTGAGAGGAGGATCGGACTGAAAAAAAGAATCATTGTTGCAAAAAGCAACGCCCACGAGTGTGATATTGAAAAAACAGAGTTTTGACGTCCTAAATGTTACAGCATCACCATTACCCTTATCACCCCATTTGCAACTTGTTCATCCGAAATCGCTATTTGATCTATCCATTGAGTAAATAGTCTCGTAAACTTCAAAACTGACGTGATTCATTGTTTAAGTATCACTTACAGATCCATGTGCAGATTTCTGTTGCGATTCATATTTCACCGTGATATATGTAATAGCCACGCAAATGGAAGGGATTTTACCCATATTTACACCTCTGCCTGACTTCATTACATCGCTAACGGTTCGTTTGGCTGGAATGAGTAAGCACGCAGATTATCCTGTCATAAATGGCTCATGCTAGGCGAAGCCATCAAACCGTTATCAGTGCTGTCGCTCGGATAAGATAAAAGTGTCAGAGGTGTTCAGTTGGTAGGGGACGGTCGCGGGGAGAAGCTCACCGCCTGCATTCAGAATGGTGAGTAATCTGGCGTTTGGTACGCACAGAATTCTCTTACTTACCGCGTGATTTTGATAGCCATGACTTTAACGATCTACAGCAAGAATTATATTTGTCTGTCAAACCTCTGGTATAAGAACTTTAGAAAGTATCCTTCCAAGAAACGACGCCGTCCAATGGTAGAAACAATTGCAACGTAAGAAATCGCCTGGAAAGTATATAAATTTCAAAGCATACATACGATGAAACAGCTGATGAGATAAAGTTATTATTTCAGTAAGTGCTTTCCATTATTTAAGGAAGCAGCTAACAAGTACTCTTTTGGTAAGACACTGTCCCAAAGTAACTATTTTTCACCTCCATAAATCGTTAATTGGTCATATACTAGTAATAGATAACGTAAAGCATTTGTGTTTTGTGTTTTGTATTCTCGAGCGCTTCTCTTATTTAAAGAAACATTATTACTGTTCTGTTCCTTTATACTGCATCAGCGTGTGCATCGGAGACAGCACAGCACAGTAATCTCTGAACATTTTCCGTTCTGTTTTGGAAAGAAAATATCGCTGACGTATTACAATGCGTATTCAACAACTCTTGTAGATGCTGGACGTTTTATCTTGCGAGACTTTATTTTTACAAAATTCACTTTCTGTTCACATTTGACTAAATTCACTGTTGTCCCAGCAACAGGAGGCTTGAATAACGTCCGTTGAGTCATTCGACACACGAAATTGGAGGTACGTCGTATATAGCTACTTCTACGTACGGAAGGATCGTTGCACATGGTACACAGCTTCAGGGATATAAATACACAACATATTCAACATACAGCTGTGTAAAATTACGAAATATTACGTGTGTCTTGAACTTTCTGAAAAAATAGTAAAATCATATGGAAGGCTGTAGCTATGATTGCATTACCACAGGAGAAACAGTAACACGGTTTCTCATAAAATAGAAACAAATAGAAACCTAATTCTCTCATACAAAACGCATGTAGCGGAACTAACGTGGATAGTTCCAGTGGGGTAGTACGGATAAAGATTAAACTTAACGACCAGAATGAATTAATGGTTGGTTCCTTTTACCGACCCCCTGACTCAATTTCTGAAAGGTTCAATGAAAATTTCAGTGTAAACTCAAATAGGTACCTTACCCATACTCTTATAATTGGTGGTAACCTCAATCTACGCTGGATATGTTGACGAAAATACATGTTCAGAGCCGGTGTTGGCTATAAAACACTGTAAAAAATAGTACTAAACACTTTTCCCGAAAACTATTTTGAGCAATTAGTTCAGGAGTCCACTTGAAGAATAAATGGTTGCGAAAACATACTTGACCTCTTACCAACAAACAATTCCGAGCAAACAGAGAGCATCATAAACGATACACGGATTAAGTGACCACAAGGCTGTTGTAACGAGATCCAATGCCTTAACATTCAAACCAAACTAATATAAGCGCAAAACATATTTATTTAAAAATTCAGATAAAAATTCGCTTGACGCCTTTCTAAGAGACACTCTCCCATTCCTTTCGAAATAATTATGTAAGAGTAGACCAGATGTGGCTTAAATTCAAAGAAATAGTGTCGACAGCAATAGAGAGATTAATTCATAAGGGGTGCAGCTGATCCTCCATGTTACACAGAACAGGTCAGAACACTGTTGCAGAAGTAACGAAGAAAGCATGTCAAATTTAAAAGAACAGAAAATCCCCAAGTCTGACGAAGTTTTGCAGAGGCTCTAAATTTAGCGCAGCTTTCAATACGAGATGTTTTTAATAGTTCCCACAACAGAACTCTGTCTAGAAATTTGTCGGAAAACGCAAATAAACTCTGGTCGTATGTAAAATACTGCGCGGTAAACAAGGTAATGTTATTAAAAAAAGTTTTGCGAAATTTCTTCAGCAAAGAAGACAAAACAAGTATTCCAGAATTCGAATCAAGAGATATCCTCGGCATATCGAAGAAACTCAAATTATTTAGTAAAGGCAAGTGTTTCGGTCCAGATTGCATAGCAATTAGCTTCCTTTCAGGGTACGCCGATGTAGAAGCTCCATATTTAGCAATGATACACAATCGCTCGCTCGAGAAAAGATCTGTAGCTAAGACTGGAAAGTTACAACGGTCTCACAAATACCCAAGAAAGAAAGTAAGAGTGATCCATTGAATTACAGGCTCATATCACAGATGTCAGTTTGCGGCGTCATTTCGAAAGAACATATAGTGTGTTCGAACATTATGAATTACCTCGAAAAAATTATCTATTGACACATAGGCAGCACGTGTTCAGAAAATATAGTTATTGTGCAGAAAAAGTGTGTGTTAATCTCTAAACTCCGATTCCCATCGATGTAAATTAATTTGAAACTGCAAGGGGCCAAGGGAAGCTGAATTTAGCTAACAATGTATCAAAAAAATTAAGGTAGTTGTGTGTTAGCTATGTATTGTGACAGTCCGTAGAATCCATGTCCTAAAACCTCCTTGACAAAACTCTAAATCTTTTATGAAAAGGATAATGCTTTACCCTCTTGTTCTGGAAGCAAAGCTTCAGACGTAATTGCTGCACAGCTCATGAATATAAGCGTTGATTTATAATACATGTATGAAATGTAACTGTGTTTTTCCTTATTTCTTACCTTTCCATGTGAAGTAGAAGAACTTAGCAATATAAAATGTTTGGTACAGTTGTTCTTTTGGCCATTTGTCTTTCGTTTGTTGTAATGGCGCACGGGCAGCCATTACGTAAAGACTGAAAACATTAATTATTTAGGGGCTTCACCTGGCAGTATAATTACAGTAAATATTTCCAAACGGTTTCTCCGCATACTTGAAATTCACTGCATTAAATCCAGACTGATTATAGTTTAGATTTAACAGATGACATATTTCAGAGCTCTAGCTGCATCAATATTAATATCTTTGCAGGTAATATCTTTTTCCTTGAAAAAGTGAAATTAATTTTTAACAAATGTAAGAAATGAAGATTTTTATTAACATTGGAACAATATAGCTACGTAGTTGTTTTAATCGACTCTCTCCGTAGCATTGTTTTATACCGCGCAATTTTAATACGATTTCTTAACAAGCAACACGTACAGTATATGCTGGGAGTGTAATGGCGCAGACAAGCGAACTTCCGCAAAGAGTTATTTCAATCTGTTTTCGCCTAAGTAGTGCATTTCATTGCTGCTAGCATACAAAGCTAGACACTAATACGAATAAGTAAATAATTATCAACGCAATTAAGGAGGAACGGAAGACATGTACTATAAAAGGAGGAGGCGGGGAGTCTCGTGTTTGCTATTACGCAGAATGGGTCGCTCAGGAGAACCCAGTGACTTCCAATGTAGACTAGTCATTGGCTGTACCTGAGTTATCGATCCATAAGGGACACTTCAACCATTCCAGAAACGTCCAGTGATTCGAAATTCTTCTTTCATCTGAGAAATGTTTCTTCAAACAGTCATCTAGTAGCTCTGCCATCAACTATGCCTCGTTGTCAGTCATTCTATTGCTAGTGTACTGATAGACGTAATGCCGTCAACGTTACTGCACTGTCACACAACGAAACTACATAATAATGACGAGAACAAAGGTCTATGAGGAAATATAGAACATATGCAATCCCTAAATCCAATTTTTGCTAGTCAAGTAGGTTGACTAACTAATTAGCACGCTCCACAGCGTCATGTCCAAGGAATGCATTTCTGGACAAGAGTTTCATCTCGTGGAAAGACCAGTTTGCCATCACGCACACGCGGAAATTGATTATAAAGATACTAAAACAAACAGGTAACGAATATCTTAACACGAATATTAACGAAGCATAATCATTAGATAATAAAAATAAAATTACGACGAAACAAAAAGCTCAATGGAGATGAAATGAACACTTCCCGCACCTCATCAACAACATTTATAGGAACATAGTCATCTTAGTGATAGTTTAAGATTATGAAGGCATACACCCTTAACGTTTGGATCCATGAGCGTTCGGACCGACGTTAATGCATGATGGGGGTCCCAGAAGCCCCACTTGAGATTTCTGCAAATATCGTTGTTTTTCAGCCTTGTTAAATTTCTTATGAAAACTTACTTTCATAAACAAGTGAATACAGTCTTATAAAACAAATCTGTAATTCGTTTATATTAGGAAAATATTAAAGAAAAGGTTTGGACATCAATGGCAATGGAGTAAATACCAATTTAACCTTTCTAATTTTATTACTTTGACAAATAATAACTTACATTAGCATTTATATAAAGTAGTAATAGTACACTAGTGAGGTGCTACACATACCAATATGCGTTAAGCATCCAGATACAAAATACAAAGAAAGAAAATGGCTAAGTTGCACGTTACATAGGCACAACAAAAATTGAGCTACAAACCATTTTATCCAAATAAAGAACAGACTAGGTCTACATATTACAGGAAACAGTCTTCAAAACGAAGCTCACTACGTTGATTGTACGTATTGTTCAAAACTTTGGATCAACTCTGACCAACTTTCCTTTCCAGTTCACGTGGACACAAAAAGCATTGTCTGGGAATTTTTCTTCGATTTACGATATCCATTTCGTGCACCCTTTTGACACCACATCTAGCCAGTGTTCGTAAGTTATTTCTTTACAAATTTGAAGTTTTGGCTCTGGACTCCATATGTGGATGTATAACACCTACGGCCAAGTCTCTCAAGAAAATCCTCTTTTATGTGATTTTCCATTGTGATACTCTGTATGTTGGTTTGCGAATAAACAGAAAACATTTATAGCTACAACACCCATTACATTAGCCCATAAAACCATCGGCAATCTTCTTGTCTGTCTTTTGCAAATGTAAGTAAGTACCAGTCGGTCGAACGCATCCACGCCTGATTTTGTTTTGTTATAAAATAAAACTATTTCTTGTTTCTTCTCCCTATGAGTCTCATCAACTGTGGCGTGTGATGCACGGAATTTAGCAGGACCACACTCTTGTTCTCCTTTGGTACGTAACTCACAATAGTCAAATCACCTCTGATTCAAAATGTTGAAGATAGAACCTCGCGTGTCTTACATGATTTCATTTCAGGTGGAATTCGTGGTTTGGTTTGGTGAAGAGCACTGACAGCTGTAATTTTATCCTTCGATAAATCTTGAAACAGGGAGACACTGTACATCGTGACATTGGTTGAGCTTCCTCTAAACGTCTTGCAATGATCTTTACCACACTAGCTGCAACATTAGGTTGCCCAGGGTGATCTGGGTTTTTTCTTGAGTGCAGTAGCACATCTATAGCGTATGATGTCAAAAGTCATAGAACTAGAATGTCTTTATTCCACATTTTCCTGGCTTGTTTGGAATCAATTCTAGAAATTTGCAACGCCATTTAAAAGAGACTAGCTGTTCCTCTATTGTGAAGCTCCCTCGTGGATGAGATCTTTGTCTACAATTGTTTATGAGTAGTTCCCATACATTACCAGCTTGGATCCTTGCTTTTCGAATGAGTCTATCATCGAACCTTAGGGTTCTCCATATTTCTTCAAACCTATTTATAGAAAAAGTTACCATATAAAAAGGGTTACCGATACAGTCGTGAAATAATTCCCCTATAGGGACATCCCAGGTTCTGTAATTGCCAGCTAATAGAAGAATTACGAAAAATCATTTATTTCCTCGTTTGTGACAATAGGCTATGTCTGATCTTTTATAGCTGCTGAGCGTCATCCTTCCAGATTCATGCAATGAACTATTTCATGCACAATATTGTTTTTGATGAAATAACGCCAAGCATCATTTGGCGTTTGAGTATTTGTTCCCCTATGAGGACCTGGGGAAACCTTCATCCTATTATTAGTAATCGCTCTGCTAGAAGGAGGTAGTGTTTTGTTTCAGTGAGGCCCGTCGCGTCCGATAAAAAAGTTTACAGGTTGGGCTGGATTGGCCACATAATTTGCATTTCCAGGCTTGGTTGAGCTTGGTACACTATTTGTATTTGCCGGCTGAAGTGTAGATTACTTGAATTTACAGGCTGAACTGTATTAGAAGAGCAGACTATCCTTAGTAACCCTACATCATTTACATCCTAACATTCATCACTACTTTCTTCAGATTCTGAGCAGCCCGACAAAGGTCTATATGGAGGATCAATCTCATCTTCGCAAGTAATACTAGATTCACATTTGTTGATGTTCATCTTATATCCTCCTTTCAAGACACTGTCCATTCCGTTCAACTGCTCTTCCAAGTCCTTTGCTGTCTCTGATAGAATTACAATGTCATCGACGAACCTCAAAGTTTTTATTTCTTCTCCACGGATTTTAATACCTACTTCGAATTTTTCTTTTGTTTCCTTCACTGCTTGCTCAGTGTACAGATTGAATAACATCGGGGAGAGGCTACAACCCTGTCTCACTCCCTTCCCAACCACTGCTTCCCTTTCATGCCCCTCGACTCTTATAACTGTCATTTGGTTTCTGTACAAATTGTAAATAGCCTTTTTCTCCCTGTATTTTACGACAGCCACCTTTAGAATTTGAAAGAGAGTATTCCAGTCAACATTGTCACAAGCATTCTAAGTCTACAAATGCTAGAAACGTAGGTTTGCCTTTCCTTAATCTTTCTTCTAAGATAAGTCGTAAGGTCAGTATTGCCTCACGTGTTCCAGTATTTCTACGGAATCCAAATTGATCTTCCTTGAGGTCGTCTTCTACCAGTTTTTCCATTCGTCTGTAAAGAATTCGTGTTAGTTTTTTGCAGCTGTGACATATTAAACTGATAGTTCGGTAATTTTCACATCTGTCAACACCTGCTTTCTTTGGGATTGGAATTATTATATTCTTCTTGAAGTCTGAGGGTATTTCGCCTGTCTCATATATCTGGCTTACATGATGGTAGAGTTTTGTTAGGCCTGCTCTCCCGAGGCCGCCAGTAGTTCTAATGGAATGTTGTCTACTCCCGAAGCCTTGTTTCGACTCAGGTCTTTCAGTGCTCTCTCAAACTCTTCACGCGGTATCGTATCTCCCATTTCATCTTCATCTACATCCTCTTCCATTTCCATAATATTGTCCTCAAGTACATCCCCCTTGTATAGACCCTCTATATACTCTTTCCACCTTTCTGCTTTCCCTTCTTTGCTTAGAACTGGGTTTCCATCTGAGCTCTTTCCTCCAAATGTCTCTTTAATTTTCCTGTAGGCAGTATCTATCTTACCCCTCATGAGATAAACCTTGACATCCTTACATTTGTCCTCTAGCCATCCCTGCTTAGCCATTTTGCACTTCCTGTCGATCGCATTTTTGAGACGTTTGTATTCCTTTTTGCTTGCTTCACTTAATGCATTTTTGCATTTTCTCCTTTCATCAATTAAATTCAGTATCTCTTCAGTTACCCAAGGATTTCTTCTAGCCCTCATCTTTTTACCTACTTGATCCTCTGCTGCCCTCACTATTTCATTCCTTAAAGCTACCCATGCTTCTTTTACTGTATTTCTCTCCCCCCATTCCTGTCAATTGTTCCCTTATGCTCTCCCTGAAACTTTATACAACCTCTGGTTCTTTGAGTTTATCCAGGTCCCATCTCCTTAAATTCCCACCTTTTTGCAGTTTCTTCAGTTTTAATGTACAGTTCATAACCAATAGATTGTGGTCAGAGTCCACATCTGCCCCTGGAAATGTCTTACAATGCAACAGTAGTCATTACAAAAACGTCACAGGCACCCTTATTCATAGGCTGCCAGAAAAACCCTCGCTAAAGCATTAGATTAAAATAAGCCTCAAAAGCTCCCTTCATGAATTATGTGCACAGCATAAAGAAAATACCGTTTTCATAAAATCTGTGCTCTATTAAATAAAATTTTGTCTTGTTTCTTAAAGCTAAACGTATTTCCAAGGATTACAGAAAACAGGGTCCAATTATATTTTAATATGATTAAAGGGATGACTAATTCACTCTTGGGCCTGAAAGACCCTCATCATGCATCCAAGGTTTAATGTCGTATCTGTTGCCAATATTGCCGGTTACCTGTTGCGTTAAGTTTGTGTTCAAATGTTATAGATGAAAAATGCAATAGCTAAATAATTAAGTATCAGATAAATTACATACTTCACTGACACTACTCTCTTCAGCGACGAACTGGTAATACTGAAGAACGCCATTTTATAATCGACAAAAATGTGGACATTTATTTAATTTATTAGATACATCAAAGTTAATCTACAGTTATCTTTACACTGCTGGTAATGAAAAGTAGAAGGATCACGAAATTTCTCTTTAAACACTAAACATACAAATGATGCTGCATACTCGCACACTAATGAAGAGTTATAATACTCGTACTTCTCGGTGGCTCAGCGGCCTAATATTAGTGCTCCGTTGGACCACAGTTTGGCGATTTGAGTATTCCTAACCTATCCCAGCAAACGGGTACCTACAAATTAACCGTGGAATTAGAATCACCTGTCGTTATTGCCAAATCTTTACATCATTGGGAAGTGAAGGATAGTTTAAAGACAGACTGAAACGTTCCATGGTCCGAAACTGGAATTCGATTTCGCGACATTTTAGTTTCCAGGCTCGTACCTTCTGCCAAAACCATCACGCCTGGCAATTAAATGGAAGAAAACCGTTACCAGGATGTACCGGTACATCAACCGTTAAATGGCAAGCAAACCCCACAAGATGATAATTGGATTTTTTAATGCTAAATAAGAAATTAAACTACCTAGAATGATTCTTCTGTGTGAAATTTTGGATGCAGAAATGACAGCGCGTTAGTAAAATTCTGCGAAAAAAATATGCTTGGCCATAATAAATTAATTCAAAAGAAAGCAAATACGGCAAGGGCTAAATGGAAATAATAAACCCAACTAACTACACTGTTTCACAAGTAAAGAATTTTTTTTTAAATAAAAGCGTCACACTCCACACAGTTTCATGTTAATAATCTTGATAAATAGAATCATTTTCAACGAACTGGCTCCATTGATAGAAAATATATGATACTGCAGTGCCTGTGTTATAAGAAGTACGATCGTACTTCTTAACAACATAGGCACTGCAGTACTGTATTTATCCACTGCTGCTAGGCAGCGACTTTCAATTAAAATGTCCTCCTCCTGTATGCGATTTACATAACGGTTACGACAGCTGGTTGTGACGCAAGAAAGGCGGCGTATGGTTTAGCCGCGGGTCTTGAATGAATAGCCAATACGGTTAGGATGATAATTAGCGTAAAGCGGGAAATCCGGGCTTGAGCCCTAGTGCGGCACAGATTTTCATTGTCGTCGTTCTATTATACATCTGATGCTTGCCTCAGTAAAGATCACTGAGGGTTAGGTTATCATGATTTTTTGTAGGGATCTCATACTTGTAGATTATCATCTCTGGTCGGATAAACGCGTATTCTTGTCATGAGTATCTATCAAAAATATTTGAAGGACGGCGAAATCGCGAGTGGGCGACAAGAGTAGCACGTCCATGCGTCATCATCCCAGTTCATTGAATTTTCCAGTTCTAGAGTGCACTGATGTGGATCGCAGTGGTTAATGAGTTTAAACGATCTTCATCAAACTCCGAGGCTTCCCCACTCTGTAAATCAGGTCAGGTGAGAATCTGTGGCAGGTGTGATTACAGAGTATAATACAGGTGCAAGTACAAGTGTTTCGGAGCACACCGTTCAGGACCCGTCGTTGAACAGCGCACAGCGCTCAACTGGTTTAAATCATATCTAACTGGAAGAATGCAGAAAGTTGAAATAAGCAGTTCACATAATAGGCAAGAAACTGGTGATTTCTCAAACTGGGGAACAATAAAGAATGGGGTGCCGCAGGGTTCGGTCTTGGGTCCTCTGCTGTTCTTAATATGTATTAATGACTTGCCATTCTACATTCACGAAGATGCAAAGCCGGCACTTTTTGCCGACGATACAAGTATAGCTATCACACCCAACAGACAAGAATTAACTGGCGAAATTGTAAACGATGTTTTTCAGAAAATCATTAAGTGGTTCTCTGCAAATGGGCCCTCATTGAAAAAACACAGTACATACAGTTCCACACATCAGATGGAATGACACCATTAATAAATACAGACTTCAATCAGAAATCGGTAACTGTAGTAGAATATTCAAAATTTCTAGGTGTATGCACTGATGAGGGGTTGAACTGGAAAAAACACACTGAAGATCTGCTGAAACGTTTGAGTTCAACTACTTATGCTATTAGTGTCACTGCAAATTTTGGCGATATACATCTCAGTAAATTAGCTTACCACGCCTATTTTTCTTCTCTACTTTCGTATGGCATAATATTCTGGGGTAACTCATCATTGAGTAAAAGAGTGTTCATTGCACAAAAGGGTGTAATCAGAATAATTGCTGGAGCTCATCCACGATCATCCTTCAGACACTTATTTAAAGAGCTAGAGATCTTCACTGTGGTCTCACAATATACACTCCTGGAAATGGAAAAAAGAACACATTGACACCGGTGTGTCAGACCCACCATACTTGCTCCGGACACTGCGATAGGGCTGTACAAGCAATGATCACACGCACGGCACAGCGGACACACCAGGAACCGCGGTGTTGGCCGTCGAATGGCGCTAGCTGCGCAGCATTTGTGCACCGCCGCCGTCAGTGTCAGCCAGTTTGCCGTGGCATACGGAGCTCCATCGCAGTCTTTAACACTGGTAGCATGCCGCGACAGCGTGGACGTGAACCGTATGTGCAGTTGACGGACTTTGAGCGTGGGCGTATAGTGGGCATGCGGGAGGCCGGGTGGACGTACCGCCGAATTGCTCAACACGTGGGGCATGAGGTCTCCACAGTACATCGATGTTGACGCCAGTGGTCGGCGGAAGGTGCACGTGCCCGTCGACCTGGGACCGTAGGATCCTACGCAGTGCCGTAGGGGACCGCACCGCCACTTCCCAGCAAATTAGGGACACTGTTGCTCCTGGGGTATCGGCGAGGACCATTCGCAAACGTCTCCATGAAGCTGGGCTACGGTCCCGCACACCGTTAGGCCATCTTCCGCTCACGCCCCAACATCGTGCAGCCTGCCTCCAGTGGTGTCGCGACAGGCGTGAATGGAGGGACGAATGGAGACGTGTCGTCTTCAGTGATGAGAGTCGCTTCTGCCTTGGTGCCAATGATGGTCGTATGTGTGTTTGGCGCCGTGCAGGTGAGCGCCACAATCAGGACTGCATCCGACCGAGGCACACAGGGCCAACACCCGGCATCATGGTGTGGGGAGCGATCTCCTACACTGGCCGTACATCTCTGGTGATGTCGAGGGGACACTGAATAATGCACGGTACATCCAAACCGTCATCGAACCCATCGTTCTACCATTCCTAGACCGGCAAGGGAACTTGCTGTTCCAACATTACAATGCACGTCCGCATGTATCCCGTGCCACCCAACGTGCTCTAGAAGGTGTAAGTCAACTACCGTGGCCAGCAAGATCTCCGGATCTGTCCTCCATTGAGCATGTTTGGGACTGGATGAAGCGTCGTCTCACGCGGTCTGCACGTCCAGCACGAACGCTGGTCCAACTGAGGCGCCAGGTGGAAATGGCATGGCAAGCCGTTCCACAGGACTACATCCAGCATCTCTACGATCGTCTCCATGGGAGAATAGCAGCCTGCATTGCTGCGAAAGGTGGATATACACTGTACTAGTGTCGACATTGTGCATGCTCTGTTGCCTGTGTCTATGTGCCTGTGGTTCTGTCAGTGTGATCATGTGATGTATCTGGCCCCAGGAATGTGTCAATAAAGTTTCCCCTTCCTGGGGCAATGAATTCACGGTGTTCTTATTTCAATTTCCAGGAGTGTATATATCTATATTCACTTATGAAATTTGTTACTAACAATCCGAACGAATTCAACAGTAATAGCAGTGTACATGGCTACAACACTAGGAGAAAGGTTGATCTTCACTACTCAGGGTCAAATCTAACTTTGGCTCAGAAGGGGGTAGATTATGCTGCCACAAAAGTCTTTGGTCACTTACCTAATACCATCAAAAGTCTGACAGATAGCCATATAGCATTTAAAAGGAAATTAAAAGAATTGCTTAATGGCAACTCCTCCCACGCATTAGATGAATTTTCGGTTATAGTAAGTGGGTAGTTTCCCCAACCTCACCAAAAAAATTAAAAATCTTGTCATGTAATATTTTGTGTAATGTAATATCTTGTATAGACACCTTTTATTACCCTGACACGTTCCACATCATTACGAAGTGTCGTATTCATGATCTCTGGAACAAGTACTAATCTAATCTAATCTAATCATGTGTTCCGCAGCAGACGATCCCAAACGTGTTCTCGTGTTCACCCAACTACATTGTCAGTTACGAAGCAGTGATCACGGGATCATCGAGAAGACTGGTCCGTGGATCAGCGGATACGTGTCGCCTAGTCGGATGATGAGGAGACGGATTTGGTGGAGTCCAGCATACTGGAGCGGTACTGGTGGCGAAAAGACGGTGGCGTAGGGTAGCATGTGACAGTCTGCTTGAGGCGACTATTCGAAGAGAACTGACTTTCTCTTGTTATACGGGTATTTTTTAGTTCCCCAGATAGCCGACTTGCATGGCTGGTGATTATGTGTTGTAGCAGAGTCGCTAAACCAACCGTGTCCACAGTCTGTGCCATCGATATGTCATTCTCTATCGATGGCGAAGATATATGAACACTCGATATCAATACGAACCACTGTGTTCCATGAAAATGAACTGGTTGCACTCCACCAAATATGCAATAGCGTCTGAAGATGAGGCAAATCGGTTTTAAACCACTGTTAGGACGGTACGTAAAACAAAAGTAAAATGTGACTGACAACTGTGTTTATTTCTCTTCATACGTAGTTAGCTACAGTGGCCTTCAACTGCAGCCAGCTATGTCACAAAAATGTGCGAGAATGCCTGCAACGTCGATATCGAAAGATCTGCTAGATTGAACAGGCACTAAAACAAGTGACAAGGTTGCAGTCCTTGCTACGATATGAGGAAACAGTATCTACGATATAGATAACTTGTAAGCTCAGTTTGCAACCTGTTGCTTGCTTCGTTTGTAATGCTTCCTCCAATGTCCCTCTTACGTGTCAGTAAAGCCTGTTCCTGGCTTACTGCATCTGTTTAGCAGGTACTACAACTTCACGTTTTTGGTCCGATTTTCTTTCGCTTTAGGTAACTGTACATAGATTCTTGTATGTTGTGAAACATTTTTTATTTATCTTCAAGTTATGCTCATTAAATCCTAGAAAGGTTATTCCTCCAACAATTATTACTTCGGCGAGGTCGTTTACACAAAGATCATGTGCAGGTGATGGTATCCTGACGTTTTTGATTCTGAATAAACGTGAAAAATCAAATTGATCACCGAATGTAGGATAACATAATAATTATCATGTAAAAGTTTATTAGGTTTTACCTTCTTCGTATGTTCAACACATTTCTCTCTTTATCATAGTATTTTTTTTTCAAATATTGTTTCTTTTCTTTACAGCTCTATAACTTCTGTCCTATAAGATTGTGAACTTGATGCCTAATTTGGCCTGGCATTCCTCTCTAGTATTAAATACATTCTGATAATCCACATTTGTGGTTAGGTGACTGGTGAGTTTGTTTCATTCCTGCATTGTACGAGGAGTGCTTTTTGAGTAAGTACCGTTTCGAAATTTAAAAAAAAAAGATGTGCTAAGATATCTCAACAATTTTATTTTTACATGAAAGCCTGTACCTTAATCTAATCACTGACGTCATTACAGTCTGATTCTTCCTATTCTTCCTTGCTTACGTTGTGTAGTGAGCGTTTAAGATGCCTCCGATAATCGTGAGTCCCGTTGACTGTGAAGTATGGGCTGTTATAAGATTTCTTAGTGCTAAAGGCCTAAAAACGATCGAAATTCATCGTGAGATCTGTGCAGTTTACGGACAAAACATTATAAATGATGGGATGGTTAGAAAGAGGGTGAGAGTATTTAAAGATGGCCGCACAAAAGTGCATGATGAACAACGGATGGGCGTCCTTCGGTCGTTAATGAAAGTTTGGAGCAGAAATGGACAATAAGGTGAGACAAAACAGACGCTTTACGATTTCCTCCTTGCGGGGTGACTTTCCTAATATTTCTCGTAATATTTTGTAAGGCATTGTGACCGAGCGCTTGAGTTACCGAAAATTGTGCGCACGTTGGATACCGAAAATATTGACGGATGTGCACAAAACCAAACGTTTTGACAGTGAATTCACTTTCTTTGAGCGGTACCACAACGACGGGTATGATTTATTAAGCCAAATTGTTACGGGCGATGAAACATGAGTGGCCTATGTCACACGAGAATCAAAGCAACAGACCATGGAAGTTGAGCAAGGGCATCGTTTTGCTGTAAGACAATGCCCGTCTGCATGTGGCGAATCAGACCAAAGATCTCATCACATATTTTCAATGGGAAACTCTAGATCATCCTCCGCACAGCCCCGATCTTGCGCCCAATGACTACCATCTGTTCCTGCACTTGAAGAAACACCTGGGCGGTCAGCGTCTTCAAGAGGATGACGAAGTCAAAACAGTGGTGTTGCAGTGGTTAACAAGCCGGGCGGCAGACTTCTATGAGGACGGTATTCAAAAACTGGTACAACGTTATGACAAGTGCCTCAATACTGACTGTAATTACGTAGAAATGTAGATTAAGGTTCAGGCTTTCATGTAAAAATAAAATTGCTGAGATATCCTAGCACGTCTTTTTTTTTATTTTCAAAACGGCACTTACTTAAAAAACACGCCTCGTACGTAGATTGACGCAAACGTTAGTCTGGTGCATAAGTTCGTAACGTTTTTGTTTTCCACGTTGGTACTCCGACTGCTATGGGCTTATTTATCGATTGTCGTTTTTTATTTGTAATTCACAGTTACTATTTGAAATTACATGTTGTCTTTTGGTCATTTAGAGATAGTGAGTGAGCTGTGGACGCTAGGAAGTGGAGTGCTAAGTGGAGAGATCGGAACATTTCCAACACGTTCTTCTGTTAAAAATCAATATAGGGGTGACAGAACCAGAGGCAGCCAGAAGCATTTGGCCCTGCATGCGGATAATGACACTGGACAGAGTCTTCTCGTTTGAAGGATCGTTTTCGCGTTAGTGACTCTCCCAATTCATGATGCCTTCTTAGTTTGATGAACGATTAAACACATTAATCATAATGATCCACATCAGTGTTCTGTAGAACTGGAAAATTTGATGAACTGGGATGATGAGGCATGGACGTCATACTTTTGTCGCCCACTCGCGGTTTCTCAGTCCTTCAAATAGTTTTGATAGATACTCACGACAAGAATACGCGTTTATCCGACCAGAGATTATAATCTACAAGTATGAGTTCCCTGCAAAAACTCGTGATATCATAACCCGCAGTAATCTTTATTGGGGCAAACAACAGCTTTATAATGCAATGACGACAATGAAATGCTGTGCCGGATCGGAACTCGAACCCGGATTCCCCACTTTAAGCTAGCGGTCGGCTTAACCACCGTACTACCGCAAACCTTTGTCGGCATTGTGATGCCTGAGTTTCTCCCGGCGTACACAATGTTCAAATAACCTGCGGGAATGCAGGCGGGTTACGTTGTCGACAGTGGCCGATATTTCGAATGGTGACAGCAATGTCATTTTCAAGGCAATAGTGCAGCAGGGAAGTGCTGTGCAAGGAAATTTAAAACCTCGCTTTGGAGAGCAATTCCGGAAAACTAACAAACACTAATACTAAACACTAGTGCCACCACACCAACCAAAGATTACCAACACCAGAAGTTACAGATAGCCGAAATTACTGAAAAACGAGTTAGATAGCGCTAACTCTATACCTCTGTTTTTTGTCTAGACAGACAGTAGGATTTCGCGCTGAATTTAAGTCAAAACCTCCGGATGACTTGTGGTAATACCGAGCTTACACCGAGCTTTGCGGCCTTTCTGCCTTACGCAAGGAGTGTTTCCAATAAGATTGGTCGTATTTTGTGAAAATATAATGTGAAATGTGTTTTACGACCTTCGTCTAAGATTAGGGTCCTTTTAGCTTCCGTTATGAATGACCTTGGTTTGCGAAAGATGGGTGTCTGTCGTATTCCTTGCAGCTGCGCCGTTTCGTGGACAAGTTATCAGGACTGTGGGGGATCGGTGTACTGAGCATAAACGTCACACACACCTACAACAGCAGAGCTTCTCGGCTATTTTTTTGATAAAATACAGTGTCGCCCTCAATAAAATATTTATTTAGAACGGTAACCTGTTTCGGTTAGAATGTGACCATCTTCAGACTCTTAATACCATGATGGTAGGCAGTGGCTGTGAACGGAGAAGGTGATATGGCTCCACGAACATCACCTGAGCAGTTGACCTTCGTGGGCTCGTAACACCTGCTCCGTTCACAACCACTGCCTACCATCATGGTGTTAAGAATCTGAAGATGGCCACTTTCTAACCGAAACCGGTAACCATTGCAAATAAATGTCTTATTTCAGTAGAGACTCTTTGTAACCCACTTTTGCCAGACTGCCGATTCTCCAAGAGAAACATTCTCAAAAATTACTAAATCGACTATTGCAGAACATTGTCTTGGCACCGGTCACTATATATAATATAACAACACTGGCACGCACCTCCAGCTATTGGTATGGTCTTGTTAAGCAAACAGTTGAAATTAAATTAGCAAGCAACCTTACTGCTTAGATTTTGCTAGGAATACTGCTCTCTCTCCTTCGTCAAAAAATGGAGGGACAGAGTTAATGCTACCTCACAAGTTGTTCAGTAATTTTCACTATCTGATGTCGCTCATCTTTGGGTAGTGTGGTGGCGCTAGTGTTTACAGTGTATATGTGTGTTATCGTGAATTGTTCTGCAAACTGAGGTTTCACATTTCTTAGCACAGCGTTTTTCTGCTACAGTTTTGCTTTGAAAATGACAGGGTAATCTCCTGTCGAAATCTCGACGGTTGTCGATGATGTCACTCGGCTGCATTCCCGTAAGTTATTTGACCTTTGTCAGCATTGCACTAGTTCAGGAAACATTTCTTCTGGAATCTGTGATACCATAATCTATGCCGTGTGGAACATTTTGAACTCTCTCGCGTATTTGTCACGTGTCACTGATTACGCCCTCTGATAGACGCTGAACTTTCGTAACTTCTAGCGTCAGTTCCACTATTTCGGTTACTTTCCTGAGGACATTAATTTTGCCGGCTATAAACGTCTTGTGACTTAAGTTTTGTTAATATTTTATGGCCAGTAAATACTGGAACTACAAATGCGGCCGCGCGGTTTGAGGCGCCATGTCACGGATTGCGCGGCCCCTCTCGCCGAAGGTTCGAGTCTTCCCTCGGTCATGGGTGTGAGTGTCGTTCTTAGCATAAGTTAGTTGAAGTAGTGTGTAAGTCTAGGGACCGATGACCTCAGTAGTTTCGTCCCTTAGGAATTCACACACATCTGAACATTTATAAACGCGTTTTTTACTGCTGTAGATTACAGCATGTGTACTTGCCTGTTGAGAAATGACACAATTAAATAGTAACTGTCGCTATAGAGAAAGAAACTAGTCAATGGCAGTGAAACCGTATTAAGACGATCAAGTACGTGTTTCAGCTCTTCAGATCGGAATCCTCCTTGCGCTGACCCTCTATGTGGCTTCTAGTAAACGGTCATTGTGTTTTGGGAAGCAAAAATTACATTAACTACTTATCTTCATTCCATAAATCTACGACTTGCTGCATCTACGAGGGTTTCCCAGAAAGGAAAGCACCACTTTTTTTTCTCTTTCAGCCGAAAACAATGCTACGAATGCGAAACGTTACGCGTGCATTGTTTGAAGTCTCCTGACAAGAGAACCTCCGCATCGCACCCCCCTCAGATTTAGTTATAAGTTGCCACAGTGGATAGGTCTTGAAAAACTGAACACAGATCAATCGAGAAAACAGGAAGAAGCGTGGAACTATGAAAAAATAAGCAAAATATACAAACTGAGTAGTCCATGTGCAAGATAGGCAGCATCAAGGAGAGACTGGGCTCAGGAGCGCCGTGGTCCCGCGGTTAGCGTGATCAGCTGCGGAATGAACTGTCCTTGGTTCAAGTCTTCCTTCGAGCGAAAAGTTCATTTTTTTATTTTCAGACAATTATCAAAGTTCATGCACTCACACATAATCAACTTCGCTCTCCAAAATTCCAGGACATGTTCAGATTTGCTTGGACATAGGCAGGATTTGACGGTCTACACACGGAAAAATTTGAAAACGTTAAAAATATATGTTTTGACAGAGCACAGGGGAAAGTGAGCGACTGTGAAACTGTTGGATCCATTTGTTGCAGTTTATGTGACAAACTCTTGAACAGAGACGTCAATGAACGAATGGACAGATCATAACTTTGCGAAAATAAAGAAAAGCTTTTCGCCTGAGGCAAAACTTGAACCAAGAACGTCTCGTACCGCAGCTGCTCACGCTAACCACGGGACCACGGCGCTCCTGAGTTCAGTGTATCCTTGATGTTGCCTATGTTGCACATGGTCTACTCAGTTTGTATATTTTGCTTATTTTTTCATAGCTCCTCACAACTTCTTCCTGTTTTCTCGATTGATCTGTGTTCAGTTTTTCAAGGCCTATCCACTGTGCCAACTCACTGGGCACAGTGGGTGAGGTCACCAGAAGGCGGTTCGGCGGAACTCCACGATTTGCAGCGGTCAGGGGGACCATCCACAGCTGTCATACCTGCCATTTTTCAGCAAGCTTCCACTTGTTTGGGCCATTCGTGGAAGACATTTTGAGGACGATGAGGAGGTGATCCACACAGTGAAGCACTGGCTCTGCCACCAGGACGGGGCATACACGCCCTTGTTTCGCGCTGGACGAAGGTCATAGAACAGGATGGAGATTACGTGGGAAAAGAGGATGTGTAGATAAAACACTATTTTTTCGTGTGTGTAATTATCATTATGTTCACTAAAGAATTGTTGGAGAAAAACAATGCAGTGCACTACTTTTGAGAAACCCTCGTAAAATAGTTGTCAGAGTGATCATTACATACATATGAGAGGACTATTTATCTGTTGTTCTCTCACTAACACTTGCTTCAATATTTCGAATGTATTATACGAAGGGCGTTAATACCTATTTTTTAACCACATAAATGCTTTCTGAAACGGAAGCAAGTAATTCGCCTTCGTCAGCCACAACAAGCAGTGTGGGAAACCGCACAGAGCGGCACGATAGACGGATTGCCTGCGAATCCCTCGCGCCTTGATGAACTAGCCTCATTTGTAGTCGCTGTTAAGTTTGCGCCAAGGCTCGCTTGCAATGCAGATGACCTCTGCGCTGCGAGATCGTTCGGGCCGGCGCTGATACCCGCCGGCGGACATCACGTGAGCGTTGCTTTGTTCCGTGCCCGTTCCTCGGCACTTCTCGCCGCCCCTTGAGTCACGAACGTTGCGCAACTTTCACTGCGGCTCGTTTCTCTTATCACCCATCTGTCGGAAATAGGACGCTTTGCGCGCCGGGCTAGGAAGTTTCTCAAACGGGCCCGCAACCTGTTTACCGTGTTGACGCACAGTTTTTCTTAGCAACACACCTAGTGGCGTAGTGGGCATGTGTCTTACACCAAATTCTGTTCCTCAGGGTTCGCTCCTGATTGACTCTATACCGAAATCAGAATGACAAAACGACTGACAGCTAATTGTGTACAGGACGGCTACCACACCAATCACCAGTCAGGAAATGGATTTGTTAGCGCCATCCGTTCTTTTTACCATTGTCATATCACTCTGCTACCTCGGGTATCAGTTACCATACTATATTGTGGACATCCACTGTGGTTAGTAATGCTATTATGATTCGTGTTCGATGTGTCTGTTGTTTCTCTGTTGTGTTTATTTACACAACAGAGTCTGCAGCTCCGAAAAGTAACAGGACGAGCTGAACCAAAACAAGACATTAACGGGGAGCGCTGGGATGTGTCCATGCGGATGCAGAAGCGTATGCGTTTCTGCCACTGTGCGCATGACGTCAGAGGAACACTTCGCACTTATGCTGTGTATGTTAGAGGCTGTATGATTTCGCGAGTGTTCTCGTTTCGCTTAGTCACTTTCGTGTACCGGTCTACAAAATATTTGGCTGTTGAAATGCTGTAGAAAAGACGCTGTAAATGTGGCAAATGCCAGTTTTTTCTTTTTTTTAATTAACTGTGTGTTTAAATCTGGACAAGTTACAGTATGGTTCACTAACGTTCTAGCAACAACGGAATAGCAACTTACAAGTACTCATTTCAGTAGAAACTACAACATACTACGAGTAGAAATAAATTGCGTAAATGCGCAGTCCACATGTTATAATGTTGTTGCTGATGGGGACGCTGTTCCTTTTTGACCTCATAACGTCAGCCAATGGCAGCGCAGAACGCTTACTGCCCAGTCTTATTCTTCTACCACCTTTTATGCATCCAGTACACAACCGGACAGTTGCTACCACAGCTATACTACGCACGCTAGTAACTCAGCTGCCAATTAGTACGTCGCAGTCTATGCGATGGCATTGTTACGGGGTTACCCGCAATATGGATGCATACAATTCAGAATAGTGGTTAACGAGCTGGCAAAGGACAGCATGTTGTCAACTACAGCCAGCACCATCTCGAACACTACGAGTGTGTGCTTCTCCAGTCAGGACAATACAGGACTACTATTGGAGTGCAAGTCCAAAGTAACTAGTCGACCTGACAGTGGACCCAAAAATGTGTCTACACATACTGCATTCACAAAGACACTGAAAACCGCCAAGAAAAGAGAACGGGTCGTGGTACACAATAAGTCCAGATTTATTGCGACTCCAGAAATTTAGTAAGGCTACAAAAAACTGTCATCATCGACGATGGAGAGGAACAAGGCACCTTGGATAATTAAGGACGAGACGGAAATCGGTGTTGACATCTCCTGAGACACCGCCCCCTGGCGTCTCTCAGGCTGGAGGCATGCTGCTACAACTCAGTCACTGGACACACAGGCTGTATGCCCCAAGGTCCCCACTTCTCTTCCTCTGTGCTCTGCCCTCTTCAACCTATGAAAGACAAGAAGAAGATCTCCTGGTGCCTCTGGAGGTGCCATATCCCCGCCCTCCCCCCCCCCCCCCCTTTCACAAGCTGAGTCTGACATATTATTTCTGGAAATCACCCAATCATTATTAGTGACAGGTGGTGACATAGCAGTGTGATTGATTAACTTCTCAGTTGGATAACCAATCCGTAAGTGGCCAACCCTTAGTGTCTTTTACTCAGCAGCTTGAGTCATCCTCTGAGAATTTCATTTTACTAATGCTCACTCACCAACTCTTCATGGGTTCCGAGCTTTCTGTCAGAACCAGGTCAGAACATTGAGGGCTTCCGGTGGCGTCCTCATGTTGGTCTGTATGGATTTTGTTAGTACTCGTACATGGATCTGACTTCGTACCACATTGGAAGTGGTTGCCATTTGGCTCCACTTGGTCTCTGCCGTCACTGTGTGCAATCTCTGTCTCCCACCTGACAGGCCGTCTATATCTGCTGCCCTAACTACCTTCCTCCCTTCCTCCTCCTTGAGGATTTTAATAACCATCACCCTTTGTGGGTTCAAAATGGTTCAAATGGCTCTGAGCACTACGGGATTTAACTTCTGAGGTCATCAGTTCCCTAGAACTTAGAACTACTTAAATCTAACTAACCTAAGAACATCACAACCATCCATGCCCAAGGCAGGATTCGAACCTGTGACCGTAGCGGTCGCGCGGTTCCAGACTGAAGCGCCTAGAACCACTCGGCCACACCGGCCGGCACCCTTTGTGGGGCAGTGCTTCTTCATCTCCTTGGGGGTGCCTGATTGACCAATTTCTAATGGACCACTAAATGTGCCTTCTTAATGATGGTCTCCTACTCATTTTAGTACTTTTTATGGCACTTTCTCTGCCATTGATCTTTCGCTCTCTTCTCCTCCCCTTATTCCTTCCTTAAACTGGCCGCCACACAGTAACTTCTGTGATAATTATCGCTTCCTGTTGATTCTCTCGTTGCCTTCCAGCGTCTCGCTGATCAAGTTTCCCCACTGGGTTTTCCATCATGCTGATTGGCCTCTATATATCTCCCAGGGTGTGTTCCCACTTTCTTTGTCAGGTTGTATTCATAAAGTCGTCTGTGATCTGTCCAGTAAGATAATCCATGCTGCCAGAATTGCCATTCCACTTATGACAGGCCCCAATCATCATTGCTCAGTTCCATGTTGGAGTAAGACTATTGCCATCGCTATCTGAGATAGTCATCACACCTTGAAATATCTGAAGTGGCACTCAACCTCCACCAATCTTATTATCTGTAAATGTTTTCACGCCAAAGACCGTTACTTAATCAGACAGAACATATGGGTATTTTGGGAAAGCCTTGTCTGTTCTATAGGTACTTACGTCCCTTCATCATGGGTGAGGGCTACACTCCACACCCCTCAAGGTTGTCAGTGGCAGTCTACCATTTAGGGCCTTGCCCTCCCAAGTACCGTTTGTACAGATCGATCAGTTCTCGTGTAACACCTCGCAACCCATTTTACGACAGTAACAGTGTCAGCCTCCTATCCAGCTGCCTTCTTCCTCTGGAATCTGTGGACTGAAGGTTCCCACTTACGTTTTACCCCTTGTCAGGTGGAATCCTTCAATGAACCTTTTACTGAATGGGAGCTTCTTCTGACCCAGTTCCTGGCCCACAGGCAATCAGAATGTGGGTTCGCACTGTTCTCAGCTCTCCAGGGACCCGAGAGGGTGGTGTTCCATGATGATGATGAAGTCCCATACTCCGTGACAGAGCGTAGGGCAACGATGCGGGAGACCCGCACCGCCGTTCTAGGCAAGGTCCTAGTGGAGGTGGTTTGCCATTGCCTTCCTCCGACCGTAATGGGGATGAATGATGATGATCACGACACTAAAACACCCAATCATCTCGAGGCCGGAAAAAACCCTGACACCGCCGGGCATCGAACCTGGGACCCCACGCTCGGGAAGCGAGAACGCTACCGCGAGACCACGAGCAGCAGACTTAGAGATCTGTGTTAAGTGTCCTTATTATTCTAATCGCTATTAATGGCCTTGTGGCCTCTGCCAGACTGTTGGTAACCCATGTTCTGTATATGGATGATTTCCGTATCTGGACTAGCTCCCACTCGGTGGCCTCTGTGGAATGACAGCTCAGGGTACCATCTGGCGCACTTCCTCATGGACACTTTCTCCCAGTTATTGATTCTTTCCCCTTAAGTCAGGGTGGAACATTTCTGTCACTTTACTACCATCCATCCTGATCTGGAGCTCTACCTTGATGCCCAACACCTGACCATGATCCCCCAGTTCTGTTTCTTGTAACCTCATTTTGGCAACAAACTTACTTGGTTGCACAGATATCATCTAAAGGTTGGCTGTTTTCATAAACTCAGTGTTCTTCACTTCCTTACCCACACCTCTTGGGGCATGGATAGTTTGACACTTCTCCACCTTTACTGGGCATTAGTTCTGTCCCATCTAGACTATGGTTGTCAAGTTTATGGATAAGCTGCTCCTTTCACACAGCTCCTCTTAGACCCAGTTCACCATCGTGATATCTGTTCAGCCATTTGTGCCTTTTGCACTAGCTCTGTCGATAGTTCTGGTTGACACTGGGATCCCTCTCCTTTCGATTCGGCAATCCCAGCTCCTGGTTTCCTATGCCGCCACTATATGCTTTTTCCCCTGCTCACTCTTCCTATTCTATTCTTTTTGTGGCTTCAGTCCATCGCCCACCAGCTGTCTGCCCTCGGGTGGGTTTACCAGTTGGGTTCTGCCTCGCTTCTCTCTGCTGTAAGTTCCATCTCCCATCTTTATCCTTTTCCCCATGTCCTCTCCCGCCAACCTCCCTCTGCCCACCCCAGGTTAGTTCCCCGACCACAGATTCAGATGGATCTCTTACGGGGCCCAAAACCCTCCATTGCTCCAATAGTCTTCTGTTGTTTGTTGAAAGAGCTCTTACAAGTGTTTCAGGGTGCCATTGCTTTTTACACTGATGGCTCTATATCCTCTGATGTGGGATATGTCTTCACATCTTCTGTTGGCTTGGAACACCATCTTTTGCCTGCCATGTGTGGGGCGTTTACTGCTGAACTGATGGCCATCAATTGGTCCCTCTGTTTTATTAAACAGTATTCCCTCACCCTTCCATATTTTGCTGGACTGCATCAGCCTTTTGGCCCTTCCCACTAAGTATGCCCTCCCACCTTCCTTGTCTTGGGTGATAGTGGACGACCCTCACATGGTAACGTCTGTCCTTGGTTTTCTTTGCGAAAGTGGTCTGCACTCTCAGTTACGTCCTTGAATTTTCCTCTGGCGATTGAGTCTCTTAGTTAGCGTAGGTGTCGGTTATGGAGGCTTTGTCCTTGCCTCCACGCCGGCCAGGTTCTCCCCGCCTTTTCCCTACATTTTGTCTGATATGTTGTGCTGTTTTTTCCCTTTTATTGTGCCTTCTTCCCCTGGTGTTGTCCCCATTGTATCATGATGATGCTGTGGTGTGAGTGTTGTGACAGGTTGGTGGTAGTGCTGGTGCATCACTGTGCATAGCATTTCTGGGGCACGCTCTCATCGCTTCCATCCTCCCCCTACTGTTCTCTCCTCTTCTTATTGCCAGGTTCTCCCCGCCTTTTCCCTCTTTGTTTGCTCGTTATCCGTTCCTCTTGACTGGACTGTGCTGTTTGTGTGGTTCTTCCCTTGATTTCTGCCATTCTAGATCATGGGACTGATGACCTCGCTGTTTGATATCGTCCCCCAAATCTACCAACCAACCTAGATGAAAGAGACAGGGGATCGACGCGGCTCCTACTAATATGAATTAGACGTATGTGGACTATTTCTCGTCTTCGCCTAAGGTATATCTCAGCCTCTGAGCCATTCTTAGCATAACATGGTCACCTGCGCCATGAAACAATAAACAAACTAATCCATGACGCTATGCCCAGAGTAAAAGATGTGCTGTGAAAATGTGTGGTTTCGTTTTCTTACTCGTAATCAGTTTTAAGTTATATCAGGGCATTTAAACCATTAGACAAATTTTTTCTTCCAGATATATTCTTTCTCCTTACATATATGACGTTAAACATAAACTGTGCACACAGCAGGGTGCTGTTTTGCTCCCTTCGTTGTAGTCAGTTTTAAGAGGAAAGGGGAATGTATTTTCGGTTCATCTTCTTATGACTGGAATGCTACTGTACTATGGAACTCAAATCTTCTGCAACTTTACAGTCCTACCAGCTCACAGATTGAAATTATGAGAAATATTGTCATTGTAGCTACTAACAGACCCAGCAAATGAAGAAGTCTCTCTTGTACCCCTTATGTTAGCCCGCCGGGGAGGGGGGGGGGGGGGGGGGGATCCACTGGGGGCCGAACGGCACAATAACCTGGGTTCGGTGTGGGGCGGCGGTGGTGGTGGTGTGGGTAAACTGCTGTGGGCTGTTGTGGAGTTGCGAATCACTGAGGACTACAGTGGGACAAAGCCTCTCCATCGTTTCTAGGTCCCCAGTTCAATACACAACACACACCCGTTATATTAATGATATCAACAGACCCATTCATTTTAAAAGATTTCATTTCCTAATCGAGGTTTCGTTTGCAGTAACAATAACCAAGGCTGAAGCTCAGAAGGAGGGAGGCCAAGAGGAGATGGCCAAAGAGGGGGAGAGGAAGAAAATGACCAGGAAGAGGGGAGAAGGGGAATGAGAAGAGACAGAGAAGGACTGTGGAGGACATGGTTAAGTCTAGGGGGCGACGGAAAACTACAGTGAGATGGGGGAGGAGGAGAAAATGGACAAAAAGTGTCAGGAAGAGGAGGTGATGATAAAGAGTGGGGGAGAAGGAGATGTGCCGAGGGGGAGAGAGAGAAGATACATATGAGGGGAAGTCAAAAAGTAAAGGGAGTTCTGAAATTTCTCGCCATAGGGCTTTGTAACATAGAGTATCCAGGGCTGAAGTATTGTCGTCTGCAACAATTCTATGCAATGTATCGCCATTATCCCCGCAGCAGACCGTGAAAGGTGGCAACTCCAACGTCCATCTGCACCAACGAGCAAATGAGGACAATGATTCGCTTTTTTTGCGGAAGGTGTTAAACCTGCGGAAATTATTAGTCGAATGCATGTGCAACATGGTGACAGCTGTTTACCACGATGCAAGATCTATAGATGGATAGAGAGCTTCAAACCGGGAACAACTTCTCTATGTGAGGAGGGAAATCGGGCACGTCATCGATTTCAATAACTGAGGACAATTTTGAAGTAGTTGAGGCATGATGATGGAAAACAGACGAATCACTGTGGACGAAATAGCCAATACTTTACATATCAGCCATGTTTCAGCGTATTCGACCTTACACGACAGGCTAAATTTTTGAAAAAGTGTGTGCAAGGTGGGTACGGAAAGAATTGTCACCGCAGCATAATGCACAAAGGGTAGACGTCCCTAGTTAATATTTGGCCCTTTATGATCGCGAGGGAGGCGGATTTTTACACCAAATTGTTACTGTAGACGAAACGTAGTTGCACCATCAAGAAGTGGAAAGTAAGGCTGCGAGCATGGCTCGCCAACACCCGTCAGCACCAGAAGTTAAGAAATTTAGACGTCAACAGTCAGCTGGTAAGATTATGCTTACACTATTTTGGGACATGGAAGGTGTGATAGCCGTTCATTTCACCTCTAGGGTCGGAACTGTGAAAAGTGAGAACTATTGTGATGCGTGGTGAACTAAACTGAAACCTGCAGTCAAACCCAAATGTAGCGGAAAACTGCGAAAGGGTGTCATCTTGCAGCAAGATAACACTCGGCTACATTTTACCAATAAAGGAGCTGGGATTCGAAACGCTGACACAACCGCGAAACAGTCCAGCCATTGATCTAAGCTTTAACCATATGTTTTAATCATTAAAGGAAGCGCTCAGGGGAAGAAGATTCGCAGCTGATTAAGAAGTCACTGATGGGACGCAAAATTTGTTATAACTGCAACCAAAACTTTTTTCCAACGGAATCAAAAATTTTGTGAAACTTTGGGCAAATTGAAGGCACGGAGATTACGTAGGAAAATAATTTCCACTACTGGCCATTAAAATTGCTACACCAAGAAGAAATGCAGACGGTAAACGGGTATACTAGAACTGACATGTGATTACAATTTCAAGCAATTTGGGTGCATAGATCCTGAGAAATCAGTACCCAGAACAACCACCTCTGGCCGTAATAACGGCCTCTATACGCCTGGGTATTGAGTCAAACAGAGCTTGGATGGCGTGTACAGGTGCAGCTGCCCATGAAGCTTCAACACGATACCACAGTTCATCAAGAGTAGTGACTGGCGTATTGTGACGACCCAGTTGCTCGGCCACCATTGACCAGACGTTTACAGTTGGTGAGAGATCTGGAGCATGTGCTGGGCAGGGCAGCAGTCGAGCATTTTCTGTATCCAGAAAGGCCCGTACAGGACCTGCAACATGCGGTCGTGCATTATCCTGCTGAAATGTAGGGTTTCGAAGCGATTGAATGAAGGGAAGAGCCATGGGTCGTAAGACATCTGAAATGTAACGTCCACTGTTTAAAGTGCCGTCATTGCGAACAAGAAGTGACAAAGACGTGTAACCAATGTCAACCCATACCATCACGCCGGGCGATACGCCAGTATGGCGATGACGAATACACGCTTCCAATGTGCGTTCAGCGCAATGTCGCCAAACACGGTGCGACCATCATCATGCTGTAAACAGAACCTGGATTCATCCGAAAAAATGATATTTTGCCATTCATGCACCCAGGTTCGTCGTTGAGTACTGTCTGTGATGCAGCGTCAAGGGTAACCACAGCCATGGTCTCCGAGCTGATAGCCCATGAAGCTGCAAATGTCGTCGAACTGTTCGTGCATATGGTGGTTGTCTTGCAAACGTCCCCATCTGTTGGCTCAGGGATCGAGACGTAGATAAGATGCCTGTCATCTCGACTGCTAGTGATACGTGGCCGTTGGGATCCAGCTCGGCGTTCCGTATTACCCTCCTGAACGCGCCGATTCCATATTCTGCTAACAGTCATTGGATCTGGACCAACGGGAGCAGCAATGTCGCGATACGATAAACCGGAATCGCGATAGGGTACAATCCGACCTTTATCAAAGTCGGAAACGTGATGGTAGGCATTTCTCCTCCTTACACGAGGCGTCACAACATCGTTTTCTCAGGCAATGCCGGTCAACTGCTGTTTGTGTATGAGAAATCAGTTGGAAACTTTCCTCATGTCAGCATGTTGTAGGTCTCGCAACCGGCGCCAACCTTGTGTGAATGCTCTGAAAAGCTAATCAATTGCATATCACAGCAACGTCTTCTGTCAGTTAAATTTCGCGTATATAGCACGTCATCTTCGTGGTGTAGCAATTTTAATGGCCAGTAGTGTATGTTTAATTTTCTATCATTAGAATAACTATTTCTTTTCTCAAAAGTCCCTTCACTTTATGACTTCCCCACGCATAGTTCCCATACACATTTAGCAATTGCGAAGCGTTGCCGGGTTTGCAGGTAAATAAATAAAAGTAAAAAAGGATGAAATGTTTTGGAAAGATGAAACAGGAAGACTAAAGCTAACTAATGATTGTACCTGCTATTTAAGTGGTCAAACGAATTAATGATAACTGCAGCCGGCCGCGGTGGTCTAGCGGTTCTAGGCGCTCAGTCCGGGGCCGAGCGACTGCTACGGTCGCAGATTCGAATCCTGCCTCGGACATGGATGTGTGTGATGTCCTTAGGTTAGTTAGGTTTAAGTAGTTCTAAGTTCTAGGGGACTGATGACCATAGATGTTAAGTCCCATAGTGCTCAGAGCCATTTGAACCATTTTTTTGATAACTGCAATGTGTACATTAGAAACTTTCACGTGAGTCACAAAGTGCAGGATGAAATCAGTTGTAGCAGGTTACTGAGTTGATGAGAGTGATAAAACATAACAAGTACTAGAGACAAATGTCAAACCGCTGAAATTCTGATGCCAATCCAAAACAGATTTCTTGCATTATGAAGGCTGGTTGAGCCTCGACTTCCACTGCAGCCAGCTGCAACCGTCACGTGTTGCAGGGTGTGAGCCTGGCGGCCTGGTCCCTGCTGGTGATGGCTTGCGGATGGCGGGCAGAGGCGGCGTGCCAGGGTGTGGCGGCTCGCGAAGGTGACGTCACTGTGCACTGCGACGGCGTCGCGCCGGACTGGGCCAACCTGACGACGGTCACCAGCGGCGTGGAAGTGCGCGGTCTGCAGCTGCCGCAGCTGGGCCCGGACTTCCTGGCCGGACACGTCTTGGCGCAGCTGACGCACCTGTACCTGCCCCACAACCAGGTACATCCTCATCCAAGCTGACCAGGGTGTTACCAAAAGGTTCGGCCACACTTTCAGGAAACATTCCTCACACACAAAAAAAGAAAGAAAATATGTTATGTGGACATGTGTCCGAAAACGCTTACTTTACATGTTCGAGCTCATTTTATTACTTCTCTTCAAATCACATTATCATGGAATGGAAACACACAGCAACAGAACGTACCGGCGTGACTTCAAACACTTTGTTACAGGAAATGTTCAAAATGTCCTCCGTTAGCGAGGATACATGCATCCGCCCTCCGTCGCATGGAATCCCCGATGCGCTGATGCAGCCCTGGAGAATGGCGTATTGTATCACAGGAGTCCACAATACGAGCACGAAGAGACGCTACATTTGGTACCGGGGTTGCGTAGACAAGAGCTTTCAAATGCCCCCATAAACGAAAGTCAAGAGGGTTGAGGTCAGGAGAGCGTGCAGGCCATGGAATTGGTCCGCCTCTACCAATCCATCGGTCAGCGAATCTGTTGTTGAGAAGCGTACGAACACTTCGACTGATTTGTGCAGGAGCTCCATCGTGCATGACCCACATGTTGTGTCGTACTTGTAAAGGCACATGTTCTAGCAGCACAGATATAGTATCCCGTATGAAATCATGGTAACGTGCTCCATTGAGCGTAGGTGGAAGAACATGGGGCCCAATCAAGACATCACCAACTATGCCTGCCGAAACGTTCACAGAAAATCTGTGTTGATGACGTGATTGCAAAATTGCGTGCGGGTTCTCGTCAGTCCACATATGTTGATTGTGAAAATTTACAATTTGATCACGTTGGAATTAAGCCTCATCCGTAAAGAGAACATTTGCACTGAAATGAGGATTGACACATTGTTGGATTAACCATTCGCTGAAGTGTTCCCGTGGAGGCCAATCAGCTGCTGATAGTGCCTGCACACGTTGTACATGGTACGGAAAAAACTAGTTCTCCCGTAGCACTCTCCACACAGTGACGTGGTCAACGTTACCTTGTACAGCAGCAACTTCTCTGACGCTGACATTAGGGTTATCGTCAACTGCACGAAGAATTGCCTTGTCCATTGCAGGTGTCCTCGTCGTTCTAGGTCTTCCCCAGTCGCGAGTCATAGGCTGGAATGTTCCGTGCTCCCTAAGACGCCGATCAATTGCTTCGAACGTCTTCCTGTCGGGACACTTTCGTTCTGGAAATCTGTCTCGATACGGCTATTGCCCCGTGCTAATCCATACATCAAATGGGCATCTGCCAACTCCACATTTCTAAACATTGCACTGACTGCAAAACCACGTTCGTGATGAACACTAACCAGTTGATGCTACGTACTGATGTGCTTGATGCTAGTACTGTAGAGCAATGAGTCGCATGTCAACACAAGCACCGAAGTCAACATTACCTTCTGAAATTGGGCCAACAGGCGGCGAATCGAGGAAGTACAGTACATACTGACGAAACTAAAATGAGCTCTGACTTGGAAATTAAGCGTTTCCGGACACATGTCCACATAACATGTTTTCTTTATTTGTGTATGAGGAATATTTCCTGAAAGTTTGGCCGTACCTTTTTGTAAAACCCTGTATACTGAAGTGACTAAACTCGTGGAATACCTCCCAATACCTTGTCAGACCACCTCGTGCCCGGCAAAGGGCAGTAGCTCGACAAGGCATGGACTTAACAAATCATTGAAAGTCCCTTGTAGAAATATTGAGCAATTCTGCTTCTACAGGGTGTCCGAAAAGTCTTTCCCTGATTACATAAATCGTTAACTCAGGCTAGAAGTAAGATACAAATATGAAACTTGTGTCTAATTGTTTACAAACCATCAAAGTTTTTTTCACACATCAGGAAACTTCTACATGAGCACCCTTGGTAGCACCTAGCACATCTAGGCGATATTCAATTTCCGTCCACACATTAGCCAACATCACTGGAGGGATGAATTCAACAACTGTGGTCATCCGTTGCCGCAAGGTTTCAAGATCTGGTACACGTGTTCGGTAGACCTCGTCCTTGACATAATCCCATAAAAAGAAGTCTAATGGGGTTATGTCAGGAGAGCGTGGAGGCCAAATCCTTGGCCCATCACGACCAATCCATCGCCCAGGAAAGGTCATATCGAGATAGGCACGGACGTCCAAACCCCAATGAGGCAGTGCACCGTCTTGCTGAAACAAGACATCGGGGTGATATTGAAGCAGCTGATGAACAGCAAACAGTTGCAACATGTCCAGACACACTGCAGATGTGATGGTAGCGTCAGCGAAGAAGAATGGCCCGATAATTCCATCGTGCAATAGCGCGCACCAAACATTCACCTTTGGACTGCCTCTGGTGCACTCCATGACCTCGCCTGGAGGTTGTGAACCCCAAATGCGCACATTATGGCGATTCACTACTCCACTGACAAAAAAGGTCGCTTCGTCGGAAAAGGCAATTCGTCTGAGATAACCATCATCGACCTCAACACGTGATAGCATTTCGACCGCAAAGTCATATCGACGTGTACTGTCACTGGGCAACAAGGGCTGAACGATTTGCACTTTGTATGCACGAAACAATTAACGTTTGTGTAAAATGTCATGGAGAGAGCTTTTTGGCATCTGTAATTCACGTGAGGCCCTGCGCACCGATTTCTTCGGACTTCACAGAAAAGACTGCCTTACAGCTTCCACCCTGTCTGCTGAGGTTCTTGGTCGACCAGACCTCGGAAAGTCAGCAACCGATTCTGTGTTCTTGAACCTCTCATACCAAGCTTTAATGTTCTTGACATCACGTGGATTCCTTCCAAATGTTGTCTGGAAGTGTCTCTGCACTGTGGTTGGTGATCGTATCTCGTGATACCACAGGACACACTATGCCTTCTCCTGATTGGTTAACATGGCTTCTTTGGCACTGCACCTTATCCACTACTTATTTACTGCGAACCTAAAACAGAAAAAAACTGTGATAGTTGTAAACAATTCGACACAAGTTTCATATTTGTTTCTCACTTCTAGTCTGAGTTATCAATTTATGTAATCAGGGAAAGACTTTTCAGACACCCTGTACATCCGTCCACAACTGCGAAAGTGTTGCAGGTGCAGGATTTCCTGCACGAACTGGCCTCTCGATTATGTTCCATGAATGTTCGATGGGATTCATGTCGGACGCTCTGCGTGCCAAATCATTCACTCGAATTGTCCAGAATGTCGTTCAGACCTATCGCAAACAACTATGATCTGGTAACATGGCTCATCGTGATCCATAAAAATTTCATATTTGTTTGGGGACATAAAAGTCCTTGAAAGGCTGGAAATGGCAACAAAGCAGCTGAACATAACCATTTCCTGTCAGTGATCGGTTTACTTGGACGAGAGGATCCATCCACTCCACGCAAACAAGTCCGTCATTATGGAGCCACAGTGCAGTGTTAAGTTGGGTCCGTGACTTCGTGGGAACTGCTCCACGCTCGAACCCTACCATCAGCTCTTACCAACTGATATCGGGACTCTTCTAAGCAGTCCACGGTTTTCCGGTCGTCTAAGGTCCTACCGATGCGGTCAGGAGCCCAAGAGAGGGGCTGCAGACGACGTCGTGCTGTTAGCAAAGGCACGCGCGTTGGTCTTCTGCTGACATAGTCCATTAATGTCTAATTTTGCCGCAGTGTCCTAACGGATGCGTTCGTCATATCTCCCACATTGATTTTTGCGGTTATTTCAAGCAGTGTTGGTTGTCTGTTAGCACTGACAGCTCTATGCAAAGGCCGCTGCTCTCGGCCGCTAAGTGAAAGTCATCGGATCGGCCACTGTGTTGTTCGTGCTGAGAGATAATCCCAGAAATCTGGTATTCTCAGCACACTCTTGACACTGTGGTTCTTGGAATATTTAATTCCTCAACGATTCCCATACTGAAATGTCCCATGCGTCTAGCTCCAACTACAGTTCCACATTCAGAGTCTGTTAATTCCTGTTGTGTGGCCATAATCACATAGGAAACCTTTTCGCACAAATCACCTGAATACAAATGACAGATCCATGGGTGTACTGACCTTTCATACTTTGTGTGTACGATACTACCGCCATCTGTACATGTTCATATCGCTGTCCCACGACTTCTGTCACCTCAGTGTAAATGCAATTCGTAAGAAGGAAACATTTCAATACATATGTTCTCTGTAGGTCAAAAAAGTAGCTTGTCCGCTCACTGGGGAACGTCACCACTTAGAAAAAAAATCGTAGATTGCACAAAAGCGAGTGGTAAGAATAAAATACGTGTTCACCCGCAGTCATATAGTAGGAACCTCTTCAAGAAGTTAAGCGTTTTATGTGCACCAACAAGTTCCAGCGGCATTAATGTGACGACCGCCTATGTTCGACGTCAACGTGCACAGACAGCAGGTAGCAGCACTAGCAGTGAAGGGTATATAAACCGCACGGGGCATGTGGAAAACATTGCAGTCGTTGTCGTAATGTGGAAACTGGGCGATAAATCTGACGTCCAAAAGGGCATGATCACTTGCTTTCGGGCCAAGGGTGGAAGCATTCCCGAAATGGCTAAGTTTGTAAACTGTTCGCGTGCCACGTGATTAAAATATACCATACATGGCGTCATTCAAAACCGAAACCGATGGAACTGTGGTGCACCACGGCCCATAGATGTCAGGGGTGAACGAAGGCTGCGGAGATCTGGGGCCCTATTCTGTATCGTTCATATCGATCAGTGTAGTAGGTTAGTCTCGGTAGTGACGTCACATTCGGTTCTTTATCGAAATATCCTATTCAGTAAGATTCTGAGACTTGTTACCGAAAGGTCCCCCCCACCGATTTTACGACAATTGTATCGAGAGGTTTTGGATTTCGGTCTGGCCCTGTCGATCGGTGATCTGTGGCTTGTGTGCACCTATAATTTGTTATTTTAGACATATTTAGCGCTTTTACTATGGATTTATTGTTTGTCTTACTAAAGAATCGCCAGAGGACGCATCCAGTTGGAAAGTGAGTTCATAATAGACTATTTTCCTTTGCTAGAAATATGGCTAGGTTAGGTTGTTACTGTGAATGATTACATTAAAAAAACACGTTTTCGGTCAATATTCTCTCAAAAGACGTATTATTTTTATGCAGATAAGAGTTTAAACATCATTAAATATCAAGACATCGGCTCTGCTTGCGTGTATTACATGAGTGTGAACTGAAGTTACTAGTGACTTTGTGTATTTTTTCCCACAAATGGTTTAGTTAGTAATTTTCGAAACGTGTTTATAACTTTCAAGTAACAATGGAAAGCAATTATGTGAAGCCTGATATTGGGAACCTTCCAAACCATCACGCATTTATGACTTACGCAGCACCGTTTGGCAACGAAGTCAGCCTACGTTCCTCTACGTAATAATACAAGAATTGAACCCTACGTTTCCGTTATTCAGAGTGGCCAAGTGGCACAGTGGCACAGTCTGCTTTCGGCCGGTGAGCGGCGAGGACGTCTTGTTTACGTCCCGTCCGCAGAGTCGCGAGCGCGCGTGGTTTGTATACTTCCTCACCGCAGCTAATACTCGCGTCCGTAAACACTGAGTCGCCATGGCTCATTCGCACAGAAAAGCTACCATCAAGATCAGCTTCCAGCCCGACTACGCACGACCACGAGCCTTTGAAGTCGAACGATTCATCCGTGACGAAGTTCAAATACCAACACAGCACATCATCGGTATCCACCTATCCATCACAAGCAGCGTCGTTTACGTCAAGATGGTCGATGACGAGTTATGTCAAGCAGTTGTGAACAAATGCGCGAACACTCTCAAGTTCAAACACTCCGATGGTCACATCGGAGAGGTTACTGTTGACCATGCTGGAATAGGATTACGCATACTAAGAGTCTTCGAACTCCCTTTCGAAGTATCACCGGACGTCGTTACCTCAGCTTTCCGCCCTTATGGGACGGTAATTAGCCACGTGGCCGAAAAATGGAACACCTTCGAGACGTAACAGGTCCTCAACGGCGTCCGACAAGTGAAAATTGAATTAAAGAAACATGTGCCGTCTTACTTAGTCATAGGTGCCTGTCGATCAATAGTAATGTACGACGGACAACCTCGTACTTGTTCTGGTTGCGGCCAGGAGGGTCATGTGCGCTCGGCATGTATTCAGCGTCGGGTTACACAACTTCCATTGCATGAGAACACCACCTCCTACGCTCACGGTCCCCCCCCCCCCCCCCTCAATTACACAGAGGTGACACGATCGACCGTCATGATAGACGACAACGCCCCCCCCCCCCCCCCCCGGAAGACAGGAAGCGTTAGAATGCGCACCTGTCGCCGGTCCTGGATTGATCAACATCATTACGGTGTCTGCAGAGGTTGAAGAACGCCGCCCATCGACTCCACTTGAAGATTCGAACGAGAGAATGGAACTCGACGCTAGGGTTGTACCGCCCTCTGCCTTTCTACCTGAGGTGGATGCTATACGGGAACCACAAGCTCTTTCGGACACAGAAACCCACGTCCGCAAACAAAGGTCACCGAGAAAACAAAAAGCGACGTCGCGCACCCTCAGACGATTGCCTCCAGCGGACGTCTTCTCCAGCTGACGACCGGACGGCCGACGAAACGACGAGGAAAATGGATGACACTAGATCGCCCTCTCCTGTCACTTTGTCTGATTTTGACAAACCCGATTCCGCTCTCTCGGACAAACGGATGGCCAGCACAGCGCCCGCCGTTGGTACACAACCGGAAACAACTGCGGATTCACCATTAGTCACTCACCCCACAAGTGTTCTACCGCAGCCACCGTTAACTTACGGACCTTGGGCGGATGACATTGAAGACGGTTCTACGGCCGCTGTGGTGGATGAGGAGAGGGGTCTCTCCTCCCACACCTCGGCCCCTCCCGAGTAGCAACAGATGACGGCACGGACGCGGCCAGCAGACCACAGGCCCCACCTCTTACGGCGACACTGACGGCGGCCCCCACCGCAGGAGACGATCTACAGACCTATCGCTTAACGACCATCACATTAACACCATTCGGACACGTACGAAGTTGTCGCTGCTCCAAGACATGCTCAATGCAGCAGACGTTGACATTGTCTTTCTCCAAGAAGTCTTCGTCGCCGATTTCCCGGGGATGTATGGTTATACGGCTCATGTGTCCCATGCCTCGCCAACTAACAGTGGAGTCGCAATTCTCCTCAGGGAGGGCCTCGAGGCGGACGAAGTCCGATATCTCCCCGACGCTAGAGGAATGGCCTTAACGGTGCAAGGCGTCCGGTTTATCAATGTGTACGCCCCTTCCGGAACGAATCGCCGTCGTGACCGATCGCTCTTCTTCGCAGAAGGAATAGCACCGCTTTTTCAGGGCAGGCACGATGACTTGACATTAGGGGGCGATTTCAATTGCACCCAAGCACCTAAAGAGCATCTGCCACGCCATTCACCGTGCCCCGAACTTAGGACACTCATCGGCGATCTCCAGCTGGTAGATACATGGGAATATGGCCGAGGAAATAGACCGGAATACACCCGTTTCACGAGTCACTCGTCTAGTCGCATCGGGAGGATTTACGTCTTCCGTTCTCTCGCGGCAACGGTGAGTGACGCGGAGGTGCGGCCAGTAGCCTTTTCTGATCACGAGGCCTATATACGTGCCGTCACCCTTCGTCGCCAACGGGTGTGGCGCAGCAGACATCCCTGGAAATTAAACCTTGCTCATGTCGCTTCTCCGGATTGTCGACGGGCCATCGAAGACACGTGGAGTTTGTGCGTCCGCCGCCTCCCAACGTATCCTAAGTCGATTACTTGGTGGTTAACCTGCGCCAAGCCGGCCCTACGGCGAACCTTTATTACGTATGGTCGCGAGACTGCTGCTTGGAGGCGGCAGACCCTTAATTTTTATTTCACCGTCCTTCGCGAATGCATCTCCTTGCCATCCACACCGGAACGACAGTTGACAGTTCAGCGTGCGAAAGCACAGATCGTAGCCCTTATGCGCCGACACCTCGAAGGGACGATCGTCCGAGCGCGAACACAAGACAGACTCGCAACGGAACGACCCACCATGTACCACGTCATCCGAGAACGTACACTGCGAAGACGGGCGCTGATACATGCCATCACCACTGAGGACGGCCGTCATCACACCACACAACGCGATATTGCTGCAGCCTTCTTCTACCATTACGCACGACTTCTGTTCAATGTTCCGTCCCGACGACGGTGATGGCAGTCTCACAACTGGTTTACGGCATTGTCCCACAGGATTTACAAACTGAATTATTGAACGACATTACGGAAGACGAAGTTATCGACGCAAAGGTAAAGGAGCGGCGAATAAGTCTCCTGGCCCCGACGGGCTCCCTGTGGAGTTTTATAGAACTTTCCAGTATTTACTGGTTCCCAAGTTAACAGACATCTGTCGGGAGCTTATGTCCCCCGCGGTGCCGCTCCCTGCTCCCTTCGTAGAAGGAATAATTATACCATTTCACAAATCTAAAGGTGGGGCTCGAATACAAGATTACCGCTCGCTAACACTCTCCAACTGCGACATGAAGATATTCTATTAGCAAACCGTCTACGACCGACCCTACCTTACGTCATCTCGCCAGATCAGACTTCCCTAGGGGGTATCAACAACATCCACACAACACTGTGTCGATACCCTGACTTAATAGCTCTAGCCAGGGGACGCCGCATCCCGGGAGCACTGGCATCAGTAGATTTTAGCCAAGCTTTTGATCGAGTGGATCATGTGTACCTAACGTCCGTTCTTCAGCGCATGCAGTACCCACAGCAATTCACAGACGTCGTGATGCGCCTCCTCCGAGGGGCGACTTCCAAAGTGCTCGTTAACGGGCGCCTCTCGCAGTCCCTCCCAATTTTCCGCTCCGTGCGTCAAGGCTGCCCCTTGTCGACGTTACTATATGCTCTGGCACTGGAACCGCTCCTCTGTGGCCTCCGTCAACGCCTCACCGGTCTTAACCCTACGTGACGTCACATTTCGCTGTACAGCATATGCAGACGACCTGGTTCTCGTGTCCCGCAATCGCGACGATGTCAACAGAGCACTGGAATGGATTACCACGTACGGTGTGGCTTCTGGCAGCTGTCTCAACGTCGCCAAATCGGTCGCCATGGCCATAGGAGATGGGTTGACCCCAGCGTGTGTCGAACCCCTACAGCTTCGTGGCACTATCAAATGTCTCGGAATAGAGTTTCACGACGACATACGGCGCACTGCGGCTCTTAACTACCGCCGCTTATTACAACAAATTCGAGTCCAGATCTTCAACCTTCGTGTGCGAACCCTGGACATTCTCCAAAGGACACACTTCGTCAATGTTTACCTCGCATCGCGCCTTCCACACATAGCGTGTGTTCTTCCAATACCGTTACTGATGGCTCGACGTCTATTAGCGGCATTCGGAGCCTACGTCAGTACAGGCATGCTCTTCAAAGTCAGTTATGAGTCATTGACCCTTCCCCCAAAAAGGGGAGGTCTTGGTCTAGTCCATGTCCACGACAGAACTGTGGCCTTGTATGTCAGCTCACACATCAAGCTGTGGCGCCACCACCCGGAAAGTTTGACAGGTTTGCTGTTGGAGTCCTTAGCTCCGCCCTCCCTTATGCCCCCCCCACTGACGACGCAAGACATACCCCCACCCTTCTACTACTTCGGGAACTTTTACATTGAACACAGCTATATCCATATCGCAGTACCACCGACGAAACAGGCGTCGGCGCGGGATATATATCATTTCCTACAGTAGAGGCGCCCACCAAACATCGTGGAGACCAAAAGCCCTCAGGTTAATTGGAAGGCGGTTTGGAAGACGATTCACGCGATTCCACTGGACACAGCCGTCCGATCCACATGGTACATCACTGTCAATGGTAAACAGATCACCCGATCACGCCTCCACAAGATAAACATGGCGGGATCGCCTCTCTGCGTAGACTGCGGGATACCAGACACGGACGAACACCGTCTCACGTGTGGCGCGGCAGAAGACGTATGGCGCTTGGTGCGACAAATTTTGTCGTATTTTCTACGAGTGACTCTGGAACACATTACACCTCGGTTTCTACTATTTCCGGATCAACAGTATTTCCCGCGGGCCAAGACCAACGCTGTCACGTGGATCCGTGCGCATGCGGTACACTACTTATTTCACGATGGACCTAAACAAGTATTCGACTTTTGGAACTACCTACAAGAACGTCATTGAAAGATCGTACGGAACCCAAAATACATACAGTATTTTTCTAATTACTTAGGGAGTGCCCTACGCGACCCTCCACGCATCTGGATCATCAACAGGCAGGAGAAGACACCCATTGAGTGAGCTGACAAGACTCGGTGGAATAACATGATATACGTGAAGACGTACCTGTATGAAGCACTATTTTTTTAGTTTTCCCCATATACAGTACCTCGGTGTAGGAACGTGCCGATATATTGTTTTCTTTTTCTCAGAGCACGATGCGGTGCTAGATACATTTATTTTTGTTGCGTTATAAAGTAAAATCACATTAAGAATGTCTTTAAAAATAATAATAATAATAATTCCCACAAAAGATTTCCCCTTCCCATCGCTGATTCCTTGATTCCTTGACGGACTGTGACCAGGCCCCGGGTTACGACCCCTGATCGCTCTGCCTTCCGCGCCCTCCCCCCCTCCTCAAAAAAAAAAAGTAGCGTGAGCAGCTGCGGAACGAGAGGTCCTTAAAAAAAAAGTGGTTAGCGTGCGGGATTGCGGTACAAAGGTCATTGGTTCGCGCAGGGGTAGATAGGAAAGATTTTTTTTTTCTCTCTTCATATATGCAACACATTCTGAGACATTGTTATTCGTGTAAGTTAAGATTTTTCTGCAATGTTCGTTATTGCTTACACGTAAGAGCGTACTTCCTCAGTAATGATTTAGTGATTTATGTGTGTTTAAAATACGAAATATGAAATTGTTGGAGATGAAATTGCTGTGAGTGAAACAACGGACAACCTTCATTTTTTTCTTGTCAGAAATAATTCACCATTTTTCCGAATATGTAGCGATTTCCGAGTATGCGGTTAGACAGGAATCTGAGAGCACAGCTTACATTACTGGGAATGTAACTAGCAGCAGTCATCTTCATAATCTTGCTTGTCACAAGTATTTACCTGCGATCGAATCCTCAGACACAGTAGACAGAGATGAAAGATCTCTGCCGTAATATTTTTAGACTGTAGCACCTTATATGAAATATTTTCATTCATGAGATGCATGTTATAAACTTCGACGAACTGCAGAAGCTCTCGAAAATGTTTTTTTTTCAGTTTTGTTTTTAAGACCCAAATCGTTGACGCGTCATATAGGGAAGTGGGCTACTTAATCATTTCGATCTCTAGGAGCGTGTTATAACCACATTCTGTTTATCTTCTTATTATTTGAAACTCTCAGAATCAAATTTTCGGGTGTTTTTATAGATGTGTTAGTACAATGTGGTACTACACACCATTCCTAACTCATTTTCCGAAACGTAAAATTCAAAACACGATGTCCGTATGAATGCGAATAAGATGACATGATGCGGCATTTGCAAACAACCTGCAGAATACAGTCAAATACGCTATTGTTATTATGCATGCATGGAAACGTGCGGTCAGAGAAACTGTAAAATTTTTTACGCATTTCAGATGAGAATCATGGAAATGGATATACTGCGCCTGATACTGTTAAGGAGGCAAGGGCGATGAAGGTGGGCACGTCAGCTCGATGGAATGCGGCATCATGCGTTATGGCAACGTAAACGCAATTTTCGGTACTTGGAAGAAGCCTGTGTCGTCTGCTAGCCGCTTTGTGTTGGTAGCGCTGTGCGCGCTGCAGTGCGCGTGCACGGATCTGCGGCCGCTTGCTTTTCATTGGCTTGCGCGCCACGAACCGACAACAGCGCTTCGGTTTTCTAGACCCCAACGGTATTGCTACCGAAATGAGTACTGAATAACACAAGGACTCTAATTAGAGGACTAGACCATTCGGTGCTCTTGAGTACCGAAACGATCGGCACAATGGCGGAAAGATACAGAATAGGCACCCTGGACAGGCGAACGGAAGCAACTGTTGAGCAAATGACTGCCGAGATGAAACACCGCTGTCTCCTCAACGACCGTTCAGTGAATGTTGCTGAGACTGTCCTTTGCAGCAGGTGCCTGGTTCATACACCAATGTTAACTGCAGTCCATCAGCGATGGAGGATGTAATTTGCACTCCAGTACCGCAACTAGACGTCTACTGAGTGGCGACAGGTGGCCTTCCCAGATGAATAACGCTTTATGCTCCATTGGGCAGATGGCCATGGACACTTACGGCGTGAAACGTCTGAAAGCAAATACCCTACAAAAGTCTTCGGAAGGGTCCAGTCATAAAGGCATTTCCTAGTCGATCTCGACATTCTGGAAGGCAGCACGGATCAACACAAGTATGCATCTATCCCTGGTGACCATGTCCACCCCCGCATGCACTTTGTTTTGCCTTAGTACGGTGGCATGTAGCAGCAGGGCGATACACAAGTCACAGTGTGCGTGTGTGGTTCGAAGGACACCAGGATGAGTTTACCATACCCCAATCTGAGTCTGTGGGACCACTCGATCGGTCTAATCGCGTCTTGGATCCTCAGCCGGGGATCCTAGTGCAGCTAGCCACGGAACTGGAGTCGACATGGCTCCACATTTCAATCGGTACCCTCCAGAACCACAATGACTCTCGTCCTGCACGCCTCGCGCTGCGGAACATGGTTATTCAGACATTTGACAGGTAGTCACATTAATGTGACTGGACACTGTATATTCATAAGTCATCGGGCGCATTTCCCCTTGTGTTTCAACAGCTATTTGCAATTTTTTTTTTTTTTTGCAATGGGTTGCTGGAAACAGCCCAAACGAATACTGCTCATCACGTCTTTCATGTGACGCCAAGCGCTGACGGAAATCATCGATATGTTTCCCGTTGTAAACAAAACAATTTTTAAAGCGGAAATTTATGTGCCCCTTCGATAGACAGTTCCAGGATGAATCGAAAGCGTCAGCGAAACACGAAGAAAAACCAGTACTCCTGTAGCGACTGCACCGTCCTGACTGCGCTGACTGCTACGACCGTGGAACAGCGCTGCTCAGTTGCTGCTGGAGTACTGGTTATTAGGAGGGACACTCTGTAGATATACACATATCAAAATAAGTTTTGCATCACCCCGGTTCCCAGAACTCCTGGAAGTAGACGTTGACTGTGGATATTGCATCACAGACACAGTCCCTTTGGCTGTTCAGATATGTCACTAAACCTGCCCAAAGATGTAAACAACCATGCATGAGCAGCGCCTATTAGACGGAAGGGGTCCGACAGCCGATCAGTTACAGTCATTCCACCAGGAAGGAGGTACACGGCTAGTATTGCCTGTAGTTCAACCATGCCTAGACGGTCAATACCGCCGTTCGATCGCGTCCGCATTGCTACTTTGTGCCAGGAAGGGCTCTCAGCAAGGGAAGGGTCCAGGCGTCTCGGAGTCAACCAAAGCGATGTTTTTCGGACATGGAGGACTACAGAGAGACAGGAACTGTCGATGACATGCCTCGCTCAGGCAGCCCAAGGGCTACTACTACAGTGGATGACCACTACCTCCTGATTATGTCTCGGAGGAACCCTGACAGCAACGCCACCATGGTGAGTAATGCTTTTCGTGCAGCCAAAGGAGGTCGTGTTACGACTCAAACTGTGCGCAATAGTCTACATGATGCGCAATTTCATTCCCGACGTCCATGGCGAGGTCCATCTTTGCAATCACGACACCATGCAGCACGGTACACGTGGGCCCGCGAACATGGCGAATGGACCGCTCAGGATTGGCGTCACGTTCTCTTCACCGATGAGTGTCGCATATGCCTTCAACCAGACACTCGTCGGAGATGTGTTTAGAGGCAACCCGGTCGCGTTGAACGCCTTAGACACACTGTCCAGCGAGTGCAGCAAGATGGAGGTTCCCTGCTGTTTTGGGATGGCATTATGTGGGGCCGACGTACGCCGCTGGTGGTAGGGAAGAAGCCGTAATGGCTGTACGATACGTGAATGCCATCCTCCGACAGATAGTGCAACCATATCGGCAGCATATTGGCGAGGCATTCGTCTTCATGGACGACAATTCGCGTCCACATCGTGGACATCTTGTGAATGACTTCCTTCAGGACAACGACATCGCTCAGGGAGTGACCAGCATGTTCTCCAGACATGAACGCTATCGAACATGCCTGGGATAGATTAAAAAAGGCTGTTTATGGACGACGAGACCCACAAACCACTCTGAGGGACCTACGTCGAATCGCCGTTGAGGAGTGGGACAACTTGGACCAAGTGTGCCTTGATGAACTTGTGGGTAGTATGCTACGGCAAATACAGGCATGCATCAACGCAAGAGGACGTGCTAGTGGATATTAGAGGTAGCGTTGTGTACAGCAATCTGGACGACTACTTCTGGGGGGTCTCGCTGTTTGGTGGTACAATATGCAATGTGTGGTATTCATGAGCAATAAAAAGGGCGGAAATTATGTTCATATTGATCTCTCTTCTAATTTTCTGTACAGGTTCCGGAACTCTCGGAACCGAGGTGATGCAAAACTTTTTTTACCGATGTATATTTCCTGACAAATAGAGTGAAGCACAGGAGACATAGCCAAATGTTAGTGTAGCTTCGTATGTACATGTTATTGGCGGGTAAATGATTTGACTTGAAATTCTCTGTGAGAGGTACAACGGCTATCAGAGTGCATTGTAAGCAGACTTTTTATAGACGGGGCGTGAACAAAAAAATGGTTCAAATGGCTCCGAGCACTATGGGACTTAACATCTGAGGTCATCAGTCCCCTAGAACTTAGAACTACTTAAGCCTAAGTAACCTAAGGACATCACACACATCCATGCCCGAGGCAGGATTCGAACCTGTGACCGTAACAGCAGCGCGGTTCCGGACTGAAGCGCCTAGAACTGCTCGGCCACGGGGCGTGAACAGCGTCAGACGAGGGCGAGACAGTATTACCAGCTCCTGACAAAGTTAAGAAGAATCCTCACTATGGGAATCCATTTGGTCAGCTGCTCGAAGACTGCAGTATCCAGATTTATTGAGCTTTAGATATGGCAGTTGGCAGTTGTTGGACTGTGTGGGGACATGACGGCAGTCAAGGTTCCCGTTGACCACGTCTGACCACCACCAAGAGAATTGCCGTATTGTGTAGCAAGAATGCCGGAGCCCATTCACATCTGCAACTGCCATCCGAGATCAAGTAATGGAGTCTCTGCAACGGTCTGTGTCATCCCGTACCAGTGATCGAAGACTAGCAGCAGCGAGACCAAGGATTACTGTCCCATGCGTGGGCTTCCGTTAACACCACAACACAAGCAGCTACATTTGAAGGGGTACTGTGATCAGGAAGCGCAGACTGCTGATAGGTGGCGTCTTTTTTGTGTTCCGCGATAAACTGCGGTTCACAAGCGGCGACCTGGAGAGACGTCCCATTCTTTCAGTGTTTTGGAATGACATACCGGTGTTACTCCTGGTGTCATCGTGTGAGGAACCATCGGGTATGACTTCAGGTCAGAGCTCGTAGTGACTGATGGTACACCTCTACGTCACGGACATCTGCATCCTAATGAGTTAGCTCTCATGTGACAGTACCATGGTGCCATTTTTAACAGAACAATGACTATCCACACACGGACCGCCCCTCTATGACCTTTCTGCGTGACGCTGAGGTACTCCCATGGCTTGAACGGTATCCAGATCCGTCCCCAGTAGGATACGCCCAGGACCAGCTTACACTCAACTCAGTCCCAGTGCCAGTATCCAGGATATCGAGGAGCATTTACAACATTTGTGGGCCAGCGTGCCTCAGGAGAGGATACATTAGCGCATGAATCCAGGCTGGAGGGGGTGCGACATCTTACTACACTACTGGCCATTAAAGTTACTACACCAAGAAGAAATGCAGATGATAAAAGGCACTGTCACATTTTCAGTGAGATTCTACAAGCTCTGAAGTCTTTAATGAGAAACACACCAAAGGTTTTCCGACGTCATTTTAAGTTTGTCTCCTAGCAAAGATCAAGCAAGACGGGTGGGAGAGGTGGGTCAGTGATTAATACACTGGACTTGTATTCAATAATACTTATGTTCATATCCTGTTAGTACGTTTTCCTAAATCACTTTAGGCGAATGCCACAGTATTTCTTTTTATTAGGCCATCGTCAGTTTCTTTCTCCATTTTGTTCGGCCTGAGTTTAAACTCCGTCTCTAATCATCTCGACGTCGACAGGACTATTAATTCTTAGAAATTAATTTACATCAGTCGTATCACTATTTTCCGTATTTTAACCATTTTTACAAGAAGTTATTTGGCATTCTTCCCTGAAATACAATTCTCCACTCTGCCATTACCGAGCTTGACAACTAGAATTTTTAATTATAATGAGATTCACACATCACCATTTATGTATAATATTTCACTGTTACCGTTTCAGTTTACTTATTGTCATTTTGTCATTTGGCGATAGTGAATGGGTGCTAGAAAATGTGCAACGTACGGGGGTTGTATTGTACGATTATCGATATATTGAAAAATTTCTACTGGTAGTCTTAGTCGACCTTGAGTTGTTAAATGACTTAAGTTGGCTCTGTTTAAACGCGCGGTTATGCCTCCAGTATCATTTGCATAGAACTTATCATTACACTCTAATAATTAAACAAAAATATGGTGATTGCTGCCTACGAAATCAATAATGCGATGATTAGCATATGGCACCAAATTAAGATTTATTCATAAAACACGATGAGCAATATTTCTAGCCTAACATGACAATCCAATACACTGCTAACCTAACTAGCCTATCATTGGCACTAAGTATCCTCTTTTCCTAACTACTTAAGTCAACACTGAACCCGCAAGTGACTCTATTGAAGTTCTGCCTGAACGGACACAGATTCAGAGAGCGCCAGTCAAAGAGCTAGAGGAATACGAACTCATTTAGAATTACAGTGCCCTGCTTTGGCTGATGATTGCTAATATCACCGTAATTCTCCGTGATGATTACGACGGTCGGCTCAGCCAACGTCTTGATGCTGTCTTTCCCGTGAGCGAGCTTGGCTTTAATCTCCAACGTGGACGTTGTTTGCGTCCGTAAACTCCTGTACGTAAGTGTTCAATTGTGGAGTCCGCCATAAGTCAATACTAAAGCTACTTGCACATACGTCAAGAGTAGTTGGTCGACTCAAGTGCGCGGCAGCAAAGGTACACTTCAGATTGCATAAGAACACCACAAGTTAGTACAAATCTGTTTCTCTTCGCCGGCCGCGGTGGCCGTGCGGTTCTGGCGCTGCAGTCCGGAACCGCGGAGCTGCTACGGTCGCATGTTCGAATCCTGCCTCGGGCATGGGTGTGTGATGTCCTTAGGTTAGTTAGGTTTAAGTAGTTCTAAGTTCTAGGGGACTTATGACCTAAGATGTTGTGTCCCATAGTGCTCAGAGCCATTTTGTTTCTCTTCTCAGAGGAACAGATAATGCTAAGTGTGTGGAGTCGTATGCTCTACACTATTCAGACTTGGAGAGTAACCACTGGACTCAATGCCGGTAATTTCTCCAACCTATTTCTCCCCACGATCTCCAAGCAGGGCAGCCAGACACCGCGACTGCTCTGGTCCAGTGTCGACCCCAGAGTCCACATTCCGATTTTTGCAAACCTGGCCGTTCTTCGCCGCATGGATCCGTGCGCGTTAATAGCCAACCACAACACAGACTTCCATGTATCCGTGCGCGTCTGTACCCAACCACGGCACAGAATTCTCCCGCGGTTACTGATGCCGCCAAACTTGTAATATGTATCTCTACGCCGGCCGGAGTGACCGAGCGGTTCTAGGCGCTACAGTTTGGAACCGCGTGACCGCTACGGTCGCTGGTTCGAATCCTGCCTCGGGCATGGATGTGTGTGATGTCCTTAGGTTAGTTAGATTTAAGTAGTTCTAGTTCTAGGGGACTGATGACCTCAGAAGTGAAGTCCCATAGTGCTCAGAGCCATTTTTTTTTTTTTTTTTGTATCTCTACGCGCTCTGCGCCAATCCCGTCACAGTCTTCCGCAAATTTTCCACTGTGGCGCGAAATTGTCTTTCTCTCTTCCGCATATAGCTCCTTCTCACTTCTTGTTGTGACGACCCAGCCTCTCCCAACGTCTTTGGTGGTCTGAAGTGCCAGCCGACATAGGGTTCCGGCCGTGTTCCAGCCTCTGCGGCCATCTCGTTAGTTAGACATGACACACACAACTTCGTTTTCTGTGTCCATTCTCTCCTACCGGTGGGCCAATTATCTCGTTTTGTTAAATGGCTGCCGGCCGCTGGTGGCCGAGCGGTTCTGGCGCTACAGTCTGGAACCGCGCGACCGCTACGGTCGCAGGTTCGAATCCTGCCTCGGGCATGGATGTGTGTGTTGTCCTTAGGTTAGTTAGGTTTAAGTAGTTCTAAGTTCTAGGGGACTTATGACCTCAGCAGTTGAGTCCCTTAGTGCTCAGAGCCATTTTTTTGTTAAATGGCTATCTCTGTGTATTCGGTGTATTAGTACTTATTTAGCACCATGTAATGTGCAAAATCTGCTACCTTCCAAATGGAGTGCCAAGTAGAGAAATTGGAACATTTCCAACATATTCTTCTACTACACTTCAATAGATGAGTAACAGCAGCGGAGGTAGGAAGAAACAGTGGCCTTGCGATTGGGGATAATGCCACGGAGCAGGGCACGGCAAGAAAATGGTTTTCTCGTTTGAAGTGACTCTCCACGTTCAGCAAAACCCTCACAGCTTGATGAAGACGGTTTAAACGCATTAACCCACAACTATCCACGTCAGTGTACTCAAGAACCGGCAAATATGATGAACTGTGATCATTCCACCATCGTGTGAAATTCGCATGCGATGGTTAAATTTCAAAACCGGGTGTATTGGTTCCACATCCTCTAAGCCAAAATCACAAAAATCAGCGGCTTGCCATATGTGCATCATTCCTACCCTGTAGCATTACTGGTGACGAGAAATGGTGTTTTTATGCTAACATAAGGAAAAGAAAGGAGTGGTTGAACCCAAACAAAGCAGCAACTTCTCTTACAAAGACATGCGCGGGACCGATGACCGTAGCAGTCTGGTCCCTTTAACCCCCACAAACCAACCAACCAAAGACATGCGCGCATCCACAAAAAATCATGTTATGCATTTGGTGGAACAGCGATACTGTGGTGTACTACAAATTACTTCCACAACGCGTAACCATCACTGCTGACATTCATTGTCAACAACTGAGACGCCGATCGGTGTGGCCGAGCGGTTCTAGGCGCTTCAGTCTGGAACCGCACGACCGCTACGATCGCAGGTTCGAATCCTGCCTCGGGCATGGATGTCTTTGATGTCCTTTGGTTAGTTAGGTTTAAGTAGTTTTAAGTTCTAGGGGACTGATGACCTCAGATATTGAGTCCCATAGTGCTCAGAGCCATTTTAACCATTTTGAACAACTGAGACGTTTGCGGACACAGTTCAAGAACTACGACCAGGAAGACTGCGTGAATTGATGGCACTCCACAATAACGCCCAGCCGCATTCTACCGCACTGACAAAGAACACTATACAGGAGTTGGGTTGCGAAGTCATTCCGCGCCCACCTTTCACAACTGACCTTGCACCGTCAGGTTTCCACCTTCACCGCTCTCCATCGAACAATCTTCAACGCACTTCCTTTCCGGATGGCAATGCGCTCCAAAATGGCTAGTTCTTAGTTTCAAAACAATATGATTTCTACAGTTATGGACTCGAAAAGTTATCCCACCGTTGGCAAACTGTTGTAAAAAATGAAGGAGAATATATTAATGGTTACTAAAGTCTCTGCTACGTGTATCTGCTACAAACTTTTGCTCCAACCCAGTACACATAAAAAATGACAATCCGTAAATAAATCCACAGCAAAAGGTATGCCAAACTGTAAAACAAAAACGCTACGAACTTATGCAACAATCTAATATTTTCTATTCCTAAAGAAGTTTATTAATAAATTCCTACGTAATTCCTTTTATTTTGCAATTGTGTTCCGCTGGGCTTGGTTGCCCGCCCTCCCGCCCCTTGTTTTGAAGATAAAGTAACAATTGTATCTTAGGTTCTTCCGGCTTTCATTTGTAAAATTATTTGTAACCATGCTATTAAACTTTTTCTGCCACTGTTTGTGATTCTGTCCCTATGTCGCCTCTCGTCGCATACGCTCCTTAGCACGTGGGCTCGTTTTCCGTATCGGCGCCGGCCCCGGTTTAGCTCACAAGGCCTCAGACAAGGCCAACCGATTCGGCTAAAATTTGGCAGGTCACTTGTGAACAACCTAAAACGAAGAACTCTAAGATGTTTTGGCTCAACACCCTCCCGTTTTTGTGAAAATCAACCCTAAAAGTTATGATGAGCAATCGACTCAAAATTTGCGGGATCGATAGATAACTGTAAATAGAGCATTTTTCATCATCAGGTATGGAGTCCGCAAACTCATACTTTTCCAGAAATCGAGGAAAGAAACTTTTACAACTGCCGCTTATGTACCCACGTGGTAGACGTTTTTCGCCGTGCGCGGCAATAACACCGGCACGGTAGCTGAACGAGTTCGGTCAGAGAGCTAGCTGGTCTCTGTAATAAAAAGAACTGAGGGATCAACAAGGAACTTCAACGGATGTCATGTGATGTCCGATACGACCAATTACAACGAGAGACAACGAACAAAAAAAATTGACGCAACGGCCAAGTTAACTGGCTGGGAAGTGGATAACCCGGGATGGAATCTCGAGGAAACTGTACGGTTTTCATTTTTTTGTATTGCAGTTTTTCGTATCAGAATTCGTAGGACAGGAAGGTTAATAAGGTACGCAACTCAGTGCGAAATAATGACAGTAATAAGGTAGGTTAACTAATTTCCCAAACGACGTGAATTAGTAAAGAATTGAACTTTTAAGACTTGTCACATGAGCCGGCCGGTGTGGCCGAGAGGTTCTAGACGCTTCAGTCTGGAACCGCGCGACCGCTACTTTCACAGGTTAGGATCCTGCCTCGGGCATGGATGTGTGCGCTGTCCTTAGGTTAGTTAGGTTTAAGTAGTTCTACGTTCTAGGGGACTGGTGACCTCAGAAATTAAGTCCCATAGTGCTCAAACCCATCTAAAAAAAAAAAAAAAGAAACTTGCCACATGAAAACAACTCCGACTAAGAGTGTTGCGAATTTCTCACCAGGGACCACAGATAGCTAACCGCGCGACGCTTGTTTACATCGAGGCATGGGACAGTGCACGCGAGGAGAGATGTTGTCCCGGTTGAGTGTTCGTCATATCATAGTTGTGAACCTCGAAGAGTGAGGGTATCCAGTACGAACTATATAGAAGTCAATCGGAAAGAGTTGTTTTCCGTCGTTTGGCTGCCGTGAACCTCGAGGATACATGTAATGATTTTTCATCGTCAGTCCGCCGAATAAAATATCCTTTGTGAAAAAACACAGTGATCTTCCGTAAGTAACATATGACTTGTACTATATGTAGTTTGAAGTAATTAGCTTTTTTGTTTATCCCGTACTAACTACTTATTGTTTGTTGTGCCATATCTTTCAGCTGCATAATCTGAATAATGGAAGATGTACACCCTTTGAACAGCGCTGTATTATATAGTTGGGAGCCTGTCACAGACGACGGCAATCGGGAAGTTGCCGACGCTGTGTTTTCATTTGTGAAAGTGTTGCGAGTCGGACGTATTATCAGCGTATTACCTGAAACAGACAGTTCTGTTTCTCGGTGTTCCAGATTGATAGGAGCGGCTATCAAATGGTTCAAATGGCTGTGAGCACTATGGGACTTAACATCTATGGTCATCAGTCCCCTAGAACTTAGAACTACTTAAACCTAACTAACCTAAGGACAGCACACAACACCCAGCCATCACGAGGCAGAGAAAATCCCTGACCCCGCCGGGAATCGAACCCGGGAACCCGGGCGTGGGAAGCGAGAACGCTACCGCACGACCACGAGATGCGGGCAGGAGCGGCTATCGTCGAGAGATTTTTGGGGTTGACGAACGAAATGACTTTTGTTGGTACTGAAGAACTATACTATGAAGGCGAAGCAGAAGGTGATTCAGTGGAATATGTCACGACTAGTGAGTCGCAAAATGGTCATAACACTTTGGCAATGTTCACGTCGCAGGCAATCTGTACTTCGTATGTTCCCGATGAGTATTACAAACCGGTTACTAAACGATTGAACTACGGCGCTATACCTCTTGAAGTAAAAGTAAAGGCGGTAACGCTAGCCAGGAATCATCCAAATTGGAACCTAGAAACACTGCAAAAGAGTGGTGCAACAAAAGCCCTGGAAAGGAAGAAGAAAGTAAAATTGTTAAAGGAGAGACAAGATTCGACACATACCAGGCGATAAATAAGAGGACCTACTACCGATTTGTTGAATCTCGTTGTCGTAACGAGAATGTAACAACAAGAATGCAAGGAGTGGGCTGCAAGTGCAGCGCTTCTGTATACAACCAACAAGGATTTTACGTTTGCTGCTTTACTATCGTGAGCATCACCTATTACCGGTTTTAATCGTGATTACGTGATCAACACCGATAAAACAGCATGCGAACATCGTGTGAGCATTCGACGGATGTTATCGCATAAAGGAGAAAAAATGAATCTTTGTCGCAGCTGGTAGTAAAAAAAAAACAACTAACACATTCGTACACGGAGCAATATGCCATCACAGCCTCTGTGTTTACAAGAAACGAATGTTACATTCGAGCTTCGGTTTATAGAAGAGATCAATCGCTCAGCCGACTCGAAAAATGTTTATATTACTTGCGCCAAATCCGGGAAATTGGCAAATGCGATTTACATAACATTTCTTGAGAATGTTTTAAAACCATACGTTGCTGATAACAAATTTTGCCTAATATTGAATTCCTGGGGTGGACAAACTAATACTCTAATGTTTATCGATGACGAGAGTCAAACGACGAGTACGGCAAAAGTAATACCGCCAAAGTGCACACCTGTGTTGCAGCCATGTGATGTTTATTTCTACCGCCAGGTTAAAAACTTTATTTCGAGGCTTCAGAATTGCAGTGTGCTTCTGGAAACCCAGCGGGAGTTGCACAACCGCATGAATGAAGTAGCTATTCACAGCATAATTCTTAACCAACTTTCAGCTCCGATTTTTGCGGCAATGATATCTTATGCGTGGTACGCATCAAAATTAATTCACGAAAAAGGCATATTTCAAAATTTAAACCAAGTTTGTTTTCCGCCGACTTTTCGGAAGGAACAGTGTAGTTGTCGCAGGTAGCATTCATTAGATGTTCTTGGTGCCGCGAGTACATTTATTTCGAATGTTTGTGTGACAAGTACCATCCATCTAGTTATTCGAAGAAAAGTGATGACACGTGACAGTGACTGGAAGAGCTATTGTAAAGTGACCAGGAGTAACATTTTTGCTATCCCAAGAGGTTTGAGAAATTTATTTGCATATCTTTTTATCATTCCTTATTGATTTACTTAGCTTATTAACCCTCCTATCCCTATCACTTGAGATATGGAAAAATACGAACGAGAAGAAAAACATCCGCTAGGTTTCCTCGAGATTCGAACCCAGGTTCTCCGCTTCTCAGGCAGTCACTTTTTTTTAATCTCATTTTGTTAGTTATAGTTCGTTGCATTTGTTCGGAGCTGATGTCCCATGACACTCCTTGAAGTTCATTGTAAATCCATTCACTCAGTTTTTTATTTTTATTATTATTATCATTATAGGCTGGCCGGGGTGGCCGAGCGGTTCTAGACGCTACAGTCTGGAACCGCGCGACCGCTACGGTCGCAGGTTCGAGTCCTGCCTCGGGCATGGGTGTGTCTGATGTCCTTAGGTTAGTTAGGTTTAAGTAGTACTAAGTCTAGGGGACTGATGACCTCAGAAGTTAAGTCCCATAGTGCTTAGAGCCGTTTGAACCATTTATTATTATAGAGGGGAACTAATCCTCTGACCGAACACGTTGAGCTACTGTGCCGGCGTTACCTTAGCCGTTTCGCTATCGGCGCTCTCGGCGAAAAGCGTTTACCATGTGGACAGTTGTAAAAGTTTCTTTCCTCGATTTCTGGAAGAGTATGCATTTGTGGACTCCATACCTGATGATGAAAAATGCTCTATTTACAATTATCTATCGATCCCACCAATTTTGATCAGAGTTGATTTTCACAAAAACGGGTATTGTGCCAAAATATCTTAGAGTTCTTTGTTATAGGTTGTACAAAAGCGACCTGCCAAATTTGAGCCGAATCGGTTGGCGGTGTCTGAGGCCTTGCCCTTGTCAGTTACAGTCTTGGCGGTCACTGCCTGCTTCATGTTATCACGCCGATGCCACTAACGCACGTCTGTGCAGTGTCCTCTAATCGGAGGTAAGCTGGTTCGAATCCTGGTGCAGGATGAGATTTTCACTGCCAGTATTTGGCCGGCAAAGTGAGGAGAGGTGATTAAATTGGGAAATTTGTGGTAAGGACTATGGGACCAAACTGCTGAGGTCATCAGTCCCTATGAGGTGATGACATTAAGTTCTTAATCACATCTCTTTTTGCCAGCGCCCTGGATTCAGTTTCAAATCTCTCCACAGTGCCTCATAAAGTGAGACCATGTGACATTGTTGATGACGTTAAGCTCAGCGGTCCCCTCGCTACTACTCGGGAGGAGTAAGCCATGTGGCGACGTTGGGGTCCCTATATTCAACAAATACAGCTGCATATACAGTTCTCATACATCAATAAGGAAAGGTGCTTCTGGTCCCAGAAATAGGAAGATACCTTTCCAATTAAACAGCTGAACTTGCTGGTCGGGGTGTCCCAACCTCATGCCATAGGACTTTACTTTCCTCTCTATAGACACTCGTTAGTTACAACTCTCATATATCCGTAAGGAAAGGCCGCGGAGGAAGAACTTCTCCGACAGGCGGCTCAATCTTCTCCACCAGCAATGTCATACGACATTTACATTTTTAATGGGGGATAAGATGTTGCCAAAAAGAAACTTTTTAAATTAATTCTTGAGCTCCATAATATTACCCATTAGCGTTATGGGCCTTTGCTTCCCTTTCGCTGGCTATCTGCTTCTATTTCTTTCAAAATACTTTAGATCCTCCTAATTGTTATGAAAACTTGGTAACCACTTGATTGTATTGTTATAACTGCTACTCACAAAAAGGAATGAAAAGTGTGAAACTAGTTATACACAGGAATTATAAGCTAGTTTATCTGTTCCCAGCTGTTCTGAGATAGATATTCCATGCCCATCACAAAGCATCCCAGGCCTATGCCGGGATGGTTTCTCTAGCTACTGATGGGACTTGGCCAACACTTCCGCTATCCATTATGCATCTAAATTTTAGTGTTATTATTATTACTATTTATATTATAGTACAATAATAAGAGTAATTCTTAACTTCTATTATTATTACACTTAAAGGTAATAACGAACATTTTAGTGAATAGTGGACAAAAACTAAAAACAGTTCTTCAAATGGAAACTTTTGAATGCGATTCTAAAAAAGACAAAGGTCATGTATTAATTAATTTTCCGAGAGGAACAACTTGATTTTGCTTAACAGTCATCCAAAATAAAAGAAAACAAATGGGAAATGTATTCAGCAAGGTTCAAATGGGAGTAACAATGAAATTATGTGTATTATCGAATAACAAGAAAATTATGTAAGATGTGACAGTCTTAAACCACCTCAGAATTTCAAGTGTTCATATGCTTCTTTCTCCTTTTGAACTAATTAATAATGGTTTCGCTTGGCCGATGGAACCAATGGAAGAAATGTATAGGGTAGTTATAATTAAAATTTCGCTACTCGGGCCAGAGTAAACCAGATTTATAGAAATGATGTTTACACTGTGCTCTGCAAGGATTTGCTTAGTTGCAGACAGTCAGCATGGGTCTGGACAAGGTGCACAGGGCTTTACTCGTAAAAGTTTTTTTGAACCATTTTATCTTGTTTCTGTTGGGATGTCAACGGTTAAAACAACTTATTTTTTCGGTAGTAAAACAATCCCAACTGCATAAAGATGTTTAAGTGTTTACTTGTAACCGGTGTCGACCACTGTTCTGTTTATCATCATACCGCTTACTCAATTGGAGTCTGATGAAGCTGACGAGCAGCGGGCGCCACTCAAAGAGGCATATAACCACTTTATTCGAAAAATCTTTTTATCAAAACAAGAGCAATAATAATGCTGCTCTTTGCGAGTATCGACGCAGTAAAAGCATACCGAGAAGTCCTCTTTCCGCACAGGGGTTGCAGAACATGATTCGGAACTTAGAATTAACTGGCGATTTGGGAATTACTGCTGGGAGAGGCCAACGGCTAATGTGCCACAAATTGTGGCACCCTCTCAATTAGCGGAAGGTTAATTGTAATCACCCTGTATTTTGTGAATAAATATCCTTCACTGTCCGTATTTCAATGTCTCTTTTTTCCTATACGTGGTTTGAGGAGGAAGTTTCAATCTAGACTTTTCGTCATGAAGCGTTCGTATCCGAATTTTAAGAGAATCTGCTTTACGGCGAGACATTGGTGAACTTCCTTTTTGAACACTTACCAGCTCAACCAACTAATGTTTAGAAACAATGGCCTTCAAAAATGCAACTGTTTCACCAAGCCATAATGAAAACTGAAAATGAAATAGCACATCCCGGGGATGGATACAAAGCTAAAAAGAAGTGAATTCATCTGTTAGAAGTCAGTTAGAGGGGTTTATCTTACACTAGTATTAGATTAGATTAACTTTTTGTTTCAAAAATTCATGGTGAGGAGATCCTCATTGTCTATGTTCTCGAGGATTGTAGCTAGCCAAGTGTACTCTGAGTGGAAACATCTGAACAGAAGGAAGGCGGAATCTCACTTCCAGTTACTTTTCTTCCCCAAGAGAGGTTAAATAAATCGTCAGAATTTTCAGTCGCTGTTCAGTAAGCAAGAGTCACTGTAGTATGCCAGGTCTATGCCTTAATCAAGATATGTTAGAGTTGATGCTGTTCTCACTGTTTAAACTGTCAAGGATGTTTTTTTTTTTTTTTTTTTTTTTAGGGAAAGATCTTGTCGAGGGGCTTGCCGTATATATGTCCGAGAAAATATGGAACTCGTTAGTGCAACTAAATGTAATAATTTCTGCAGTGAAAACGTTATTGAACGCTTTATACTTGGATAACAAAGGCAAAATATGAGAGATAGTCATAAGGTTTCGATTATGGCCGCGAAACAGGGTTCCGTAATCAATTTTTTGTGTTTCCAGGTATATGCCTGCAGTCCCGGACCACATTAAAATTCCCACGTCACAGTACCGCACCATGTCGCTAGATGAGCCGAAAAAATGGACTTAATCCATTGATAAAATGTAGTATAGTGCGGTAATTAATTTTTTGCATTTGAAGGGAAACAACACCACACCAATCCATGCTGAATTGATGGGACCTTACATGAACAATACCCCATCATATTATACAGCGGTTAGTTGACGTAAGTACTTCCGGTGTGGTCAAAGAAGTCTTAAGTACGAAGAATGAAGTGGCAGACAATGTTTCTGTGAAGAAAAGGATATCGAAAGCATAATGGAGCTCCTGGCGCATGAAGACCGGTTCACCAAACTCGAGGCGACAGTGGAAAGAGTGAAAAATCACTCGTGGACAAGTTTTTAAAATCTCGCACGATACGAACACAAGTAGGGCGCCGCCACTGGGCTCCGCGAAGGCTTACACCCATCCAACATGCCAGACGATCCGCAGCAGCAGCGGAAATGATGCGGCTCTGTCAGACCAATCCACATGACTTCTTTAGCCGCCTAATCACCAAGACGAGTGCTAGTTGAGTCACTATGACCCTAAAACAATGGCACAGAGTAAGGACACGTGGGTTCGGAACCGCCGAAAGAAAAACAAGAAACAACCATGAAACGGGTACAATAATGCTGAGAGTTTTTTGGAACGGCCATGGTGGAGTGCTCTCAAGGGACTCCGTCACCGGGACATATAATACAAACATTATGAGAAGTGAAAATTATTATCGGAAAACAAAGAGATGAGCATACAGAAAATAAAATTTTAAATAGTTTCTTTTTCATTAAACTTGATCCAAGGTGGCGGACATAGCCAAAAAATCAGAAAGGTGCAAAATATGGTTATTCTTAAATAAGTAAAAAAAGCTATAGCTCCGATCGAAAAATGTTAAATGGGGAAGTTGTAGGACGTAAAAATACTTATCGATTGCTATTTATAAGGATCGACTGATTTGTTATGTTGCGAGATATATCGAAAATCCAATAAAACAGGGTTTAGTGTAACTCGTTAACATTGCTATTTACTGTAAGTAAACAGTGCGGTAGTCAAAAAGAACTTTTTGAAAAATTTTAGAGAATTTAATTATTTTCCGAAATATATCGATTTGTAAATAAAAAGGCGCTATCGATAATATTTTATTAAAATAACTTTTAAAAAGAAAAATTTCTGTCACCTTTTAACGAATTTAAAAAAAGAATGTACGATTTTCTAGAGATGAAATAACATTTTTATGAATTTAGTGGGTGCAATTAACTTTTCAGAACGATTTAATATCGAGTACTTATATTTTCAAGAAAATGATAGGATGTGTTTCACTGCTTTTTAATATTAGTAATGAGTAATAAAGTGAAGTTTGCAAGCACGCAGAGCATGAGCTGGAGGGGCGTCGAGATTGGGCGCGTGCTCCAACTCAATTACTAAAACTAAAAATCAATTAAAGACACCTAGTATTTTTCTCGAAAATATAAGTATTCAATATTAGCCTCCAACAAGCGCATCGCTGTAAAATATTAACTGCGTCCACTACAAAAATGCTATCTCAGCTCCAGGAAGCCAATGACATTTTTTTTGAATTTGTTGAAAAATGTCAGTAGTTTCTTTCTTTAATAATTCTTTTCATAAAATAAAATTTAAGATGGTTAAAAAGACGTCCAAAAAATGAGCAAGGTTATTATTTGATCCTTACAATTAATACAATAGTAGAAATCATTTAATAGCATGGTAGCACAATTTTTTGCGGACAAAATAAGCCTAAAACCGTTACTGTAGGACCGTTCGCAGAGAATATCTAGCCAGTTAACGAGAGCCTTATTTTTAATTTTATTTTTTTCAAACAAGTACTTTTTTGACTTACCGCTGGCTGCACGTACAGCAAATAGCTAGGATGCAGACGTGAATATGAGGGATTATAGAAAACCACATTTTTAACGTGTTTTCGATACATCGCGAAACGTAGGAAAGCAGTCGATACTTACGAAGACACCTCAACAGATCTTTTTACATCCTACAACTTTCTCATCTAACATTTTTCTATTGGAGCTTTGGATTTTTTTATTTACTTAAGGGAAATCATTTTTGCAACTTTGTATTTTATGGCCATGTTCGCCATCTTGGATCGAGTTTCTCGAAAAAGAAAACCTATTAAAATTTGATTTTGTACAAGCCAATTTTTTTTGTTTTCAGGTATTAAATTTGGCAAATTTAACATTAGACCGTCACAGAATGGTAGAACTAATATTAACTAAATCTCCTGACGTGAGTACAGCAAGCTGTCAAGAGGAAGCGTTGTGGGAAGTGGTCCCGGGGGTGTTGTCGCTCCACGACAGTGCTCTGGCGTATACTGCACAGGACACAGTCTTATACGCTGCTTCTTTGGGATATCAGATTTTCCGCCTATGTTATTAATAGCGACAGTCTCCTGTATTATTTAAGTAATTGTGGAATTATAGGCCTGTCTGAAAGGCTGATACAGTCACACTTCAACGATCGCTTGCAGGCTACAAAATTAACAAACAAAGACAGAGAAACATACAGAATTTGTAGTTCATGTACCGAAAGAAGGCATGGAGCGTCTCATTGGTCAGTCTTGTGACCTTTCATTTTTCTGGTCTTTATTAATGACCTGGCACAAAATTATGGAACCATCTCATTCTTTGCAAATGACGTAACTTTTTAACTAGGTCACACAATGAAGAAAATTTGCTAGTAACTGCATCACTGGCAATGTAAATTGTGGTTCAGAACTAACTCGATCATCATAATTCGAAACAAAACAATGGTAGTTACCTATTACATAACACAAATTTCTCCATCCTGCAAAATGGTTCTTTATTATTAAGCGTAAAAATGTTTCAGATGTGAGCGGTACAACACCTTTAGGCTTACATTTTCGGAAGAACCTGAGGAAAGATATACTTTGGGAGCCTAGATGAAAAGCTTTTTTTGTATGAAAGGGGGTGTCTTAAAAAACAAATGTCTTAAAACATAAGAATGGTTTTCTCTCGTGTGAAACTAGAAGTTTAGCCTACAAAGTAAAAGCGACAAGAATAAATATATCCAAAAGATGAATATATCATACTGGTGTTATATTACACAGGCACAAGCCTTCTTATATAATATACATACTGACGTCAAATACATTGTATGTGAAGCTCGGAGTGTTCTTGCTTGTTCACTGTTCCTACTCTGATTTTGAATGTTCGGACAAGCAAGATGTCACGTTGTGTTATGTTCCCTTAATATTACACTTCTATTATTGTTTACTTTGTCTGTGTTGAGCGTTTAATATAACTTATTAACTACTTTAATTATAAATTAATTGTACTGTGGGTGAGCTGTCCCACATCACATTTACAAATAATGTGCTAAAAATGATTTAATGGCTCAAACCAAATACAGTCGACGATCGACAGTTTGAAGCTCAAAGAACCTAAGGAAAATTTCCAGTAATTAAGAGCTAGATTTAACGGAGGATTGGCTACTCATAGAGAAAAAAAGAAAAAATCGAAGTAACTCCGAAAACTACGTTAAGTGTATTACGGATCTTTCAATAACACTCGTATTAATTTAGAAAGCGACAACAAGAACAGAGAAGAAAGTTTACCTTTTTACAGATTTTGTTAATTTTTATTGGTGTAACATTTCAGGCTAAGGGCACAGACAAATAGCTAAGCTAAATTCAGTTTATTTTGCAAAGATATCGCTGATCTTTTTTCTGTGTTAGTGACCTCCAGTGTTCTTGGTCAAGTGGATTTTCTGTTGTGCCCATAGCCGAAAAAACATCATCGCCTACTTCGCTTCTAGAGATGTACACACGAAATGTTTCCACAGATGTCTCTTCCTCTTTTGTAGTCACAGATGGAAACGGCTCTGCTTGTTCTTCGTCATCGTCTTTGTTCTTGTCATATCGAACGGCTAAAATTTCGGCGTCAGTCAGACCAAGGCAGGCTTTCACATAATCAACAAAATGTACGAAATCATCAGAGTTCCTTCTTTTCTGTGAGAATCTAATATTTCTCTTTGCCTTTCGCGAGCAAGTGCTCTACCAACTGAGCCACCCAAGCACGACTCACGCCCCGTCCTCACAGCTTTACTTCTGCCAGTATCTCGTCTCCTTTGGAAGGTAGGAGACTAGATACTGGCAGAAGTAAAGCTGTGAGGACGGGGCGTGAGTCGTGCTTGGGTAGCTCAGTTGGTAGAGCACTTGCCCGCGAAAGGCAAAGGTCCCGAGTTCGAGTCTCGGTCCGGCACACAGTTTTAGTCTGCCAGGAAGTTTCATATCAGCGCACACTCCGCTGCAGAGTGAAAATCGCATTCTGGCAACACCTAGCAGTCCTTATGTACTGACAAATAGGAACCGTCGAGCATTGAGGTGGATGGCTGCAAAAAATCAAACGAAATCAGTGGAAGAAAGGAACTCGTGTTCAAAAGTGAGCGTAAGGAGTTAAAAGAAATGGAGCACACTGAGCGAGCAGTGCTTCAATAGACACATACTTCTGCAATCACCGCTACGCTACCCTTGAAGTGGTGTAACAAGCGATGCCACTGGACAGTGGATGATTGGAAATTAGGGATTTGGAATCATGAATCACTCTATGCTCTGTTGCATTCCGATGGAATTGTTTGGGTTTGGCGAATGCCTTGAGTACGTTACCTGCCACCATATGTAGTACCAACAGTGAAGTACAGAAGGTGGTGTTATGTATGTTTTTTTTTTTCGAAGTTAAAGTGTGGATCCTTATAACGCTTAAGAAAATGCTAAATGCAGAAGGATATGAACCGATTTTGCAATTCGGAGATGACGATTGTTCATATCAGGATGACAACGCACCCTGGCATAAAGCAGCATCTGTGAAGCAATGGTTAGTGGACAATAACATTTCTGAAATTGAATGACCTGTCCAGAGTGCTGACTAGAACCCAATGGAACACCTTCGACGTTAACTGTCGAACGTCAACTTCAGACCCTAGTGTTCAACATCACTACCTTCTATAGTTTCGGATCTTGAGGAGAAATGGTTTGCCATTTCTCCATAGACATTGAGACATGGTTTTGGACAACATGGTTGTGGAGAGAAGCAGCGATTAGTATGATTAATCAGTAATTCAAGAACAGTCTTAATCGCATTTATTATTATTATAATACCGCCAACTGGTTTCAACCCGACGTAGGGGTCATCATCTGGGCGTTTACTCTGTGAAATTATGGATATCCGTCAGAAAGGGTCTGTTATACAACAGCTAAAATTACGTAAATTTAAAATATGTTACCCATTGGTCGACTGCTGGTGGTGTCACTCCTGTCTACATAACGGCAGGAAACTATGAGAGACTAACCCTTCGTACTGAGATCACGTGAATAGACGGCAACACCCCCAGCGGCGATCAACGGCATTTAAGACAGTTTGTTATATGTAATTACTAGTCACCTTGGTTTAACACATATTTAAGTGACAGTAAATAACAGAAAACGGAACAATTCCATTTAAAAAGAGTTACAATTATGGTGTTAATTTTATTATAATAATAAATGTTCCATGGGCAACTCGTAGAATTCGTAAAACTATATTACATTATGTGTCATAATATAAAGTAAAACAATCTGTGACACACAAAAAGTGGTGTCGTCTTGTATTACAATGTACATTTACGTAGAAAACATTTGAGTCAGTTTACTAAACCGGTTAATATGGAAGGACTACAACGCCCTCTACTCGTTGTGGTGAGGACGCCGTTGCCATGGATTACAAAGCGTATACCAGTCTGTGTAGCGAGGACGCCGTCGTCATGGTAGCAGCTGGTGTGTTCATATGGTGTTATCTTTGCCCTTTTAAATTTACGTAATTTTAGCTGTTGTATAATAGAGCCTTTCTGACGGATATCTATAATTTCACAGTGTAAACGCCCAGAAGATGGCCCCTACGGCGGGTTGAAACCGGTTGGCGGTATTATAACAATAATAAATGCGATTAAGACTGTTCTTGAATTATTGATTCAGACACGTCACTGAATGTGTCCCTAGCAGAGTTCAAGTGTTCATAAAGGCTAAGTTTGGATGCACCCAGCATTAACGTCCACTGATAGGTGTCCCACACAGTTTTGATCAGATGGTGTGTAGTAGACTCCAACAGCGCATAAACTGTCCCTGCTGTTTCAGATCCGGACGGTGCTGGAGAATGCTACAATGGGTCTGCCGGGGCTGCTCACTCTGGACCTGTCGCACAATCGGCTGGAGCGGCTGGAGGCTGGGGCGCTGGTCGGCAGTCCACAGTTGGAGACGCTCGTGCTGTCCCACAACCATCTGCTGTCGCTGGCCATGCCACTGCCCCAGGACTGGTCCTTCCTGGTGCCGCTGACACAGCTCAGCCATCTACAGGTAGCGTCTAGACTCCAGTTTGCTGGCTACAAAAAGATGTTCAAATGTGTGTGAAATCTAATGGGACTTGACTGCTAAGGTCATCAGTCCCTAAGCTTACACACTACTTAACCTAAATTATCCTAAGTACAAACACACACACACCCATGCCCGAGGGAGGACTCGAACCTCCGCCAGGACAAGCCGCACAGTCCATGACTGCAGAGCCTCAGACCGCTCGGCTAATCCCGCGAGGCTTGCTGGCTACTCTGAATGGAAGTTTTACTTAGTTCTTACTGAATTTGTCAGGAGTTCGTAGGTTCATATACGATGAAATTTTATAGACATGTTGCACACGGCCATATTTTAGATCTTTGATCCTAAGCTATCCAGAAAACCCGTCAACCTACACTTTAGTATGTTAGCATGTGAATTGGTAAGTAAGGAGACCAATGGGAAATCATTCCATCGACAATATGGGCCAAATGAGGAAACCACTAACATATTGGACTTTGACAAAGGGCAGATTGATATGGCCAGGAATCTCGGTACGAAGATCACGGAAATAGCAAAGCTTATTAGGAGTTCACGTGCTACTGTCATGTGTATCTTTGCAAAGTGGTTCACAGATGTTGAAAGGAGTGGTCAACAAGGTATAGGACGTCCACACCTCAGCACAGAATGTTGAATTCTGGAGCGCTCCCGCTGTGTAAAACAGCACCTGTGGCAGATCTGAAAGTAATGATGAACATAGTCCTCCAAGGCATATGACCCACACGTGTTCCCATTTTGACCCGATGATATCGTCGATTACGATTTCAGTGGACACGGGATGACCGAGACTGGATTGTGGTTCAACGGAAACTTGTCGCTAATGGCATGAATAACATTTATTATTGCACGAGGTCGATATTCGCGTCCAGATGTGGCGTTCTGGTGGCGAATGGTTGCACCACACCACGGATACCGATCAGTGGGGGCAATATTATGCTATGGGGAACATTCACCTGGCTTTCCATGACAGTACTAGTCAAAGGCACTGTAACAGCTGTGGACTACGCGAATATAATTATCTGCATCCCTTCACGCTTGACGTCTTCCCTGACGTTGATGTCTTCTCCCAGCAGGATAACTGTTCGTGTAACGAGGCCAGATCCGTGCTACAGTGGTTTGAGAAGCCTGATCATGAACTCATGTTGACGTCTTGGTCACCAAAATGGTGTCATCTGAAACCAACACATCTGGGACGCTACCGGGCGTCAGTCAACTCCGCTAGCACAACCACCGACCGATAGTTTAGGTAATTAAGTGATCAGTGCATATTCTCTGCCTCGTGATGACTGGGTGTTGTGTGATGCCCTTAGGTTAGTTAGGTTTAAGTAGTTCTAAGTTCTAGGGGACTGATGACCATAGATGTTAAGTTCCATAGTGCTCAGAACCATTTGAACCATTTGATCAGTGCATAGGTATCTGGTGCCACATACCTCCAAAAACCTACCAAGCACTTGGTGATTCCAGGCCGCACAGAAACGCTGCTGTATTGCGTTTCGAAGGCGGACCAACACGCTGTTTAGCAGGAGGTGACCATAACGGTTTGGTTCATCAGTGTACGTGTTTCCCAACTTTTTAACAAACTTTTATCACAAAAACTCATCGACTCATCATCTGCCTCCAAGCTTATTAGTTTATCACACCTGTATGAACAAATACGCCGTAATTTTTGTTAATACACATTGTTCGTGTTTTTTGGATCCGAAAAAATTCCGCTGAACTCGCTTTCAAACAGATTGCTTCAATGAGGGGTATGGCAGAGTGGTACGACATCGGACCAGGGAAGACAGTAGTTCACATTCCCGTCGGGCCAACCGTCGCTTAACACTTAGACAGGAACGTCGTTTTACAGCCCGTTCTGAGGAACACCTGCCTGAGAGGCGGATAGGGAATTGTTATATCTGCCTGTGGGGCGAATATCGCTTTTTTCTGACGTATGTTAAGTCTTTGTTGACCACTGTGATTTACCTGAATATTTCAAATAAATTAAGTGTTGAAATGCAAAGATTTTGATTTTTTATTCAATTTTAGACAGAAAATCCATCAGTCTCCAACAAAGTTTTGTAAGTCATGCATAATATTTCAGCTATACAGAAATAACGAACAGTCACTTCTACAGAGGAATTTGGAACACGTGGTGAATTTGGAGGGTCATTCACATTCCGCGTTTGTCGTATGTGGCACACTATGATCAGAATTGAGATTGCTCATTCTCTTTCAGCTCGGTCGTGCTGATTTTAGTAGTAATAGTTGCTTTCTCTTAATGTAAAATATTCTGATCGACTTCATTTTCGGATATTTCTGAGACTGTGTCGTGTCCTACAGTTGACAGATAGCGTAATTCAGCTGTTTCTGTTAGAGACATTTGCAGGTATTTTTCCAGCCATTGCACTCTAAACAGACAGCCTGATTTAGGAACCAATATATGCTAGGACTTCCTTGTTGGCTGTAATTAATGAAAAAGAGTTTAAAAAGAGAACCTGCATATCTTCACAAACTAACAAACAACCAAGAAACAATGGTAAAATGAATGAGCCATTATAATTTAATCAAAATTTATAGATTGTAAAATACATACCTATGTACAGAAAATATTTCAAACGAGTAATATTGCAATTTACAGAAAAAAGAGAGCCACACTAAAAAGAACTGAAACTGCACTTAATTTGATAGTTGCGATTTTATAAATGTCATGTAAAAGACCGTAAAGAATAAGTTGAATTATCTGTCTGTGAGGCTCCATAGTGCGGGTTCATGAACATTAGTTTGTGGGGCGGGTGAATATTTGTTATTACCTAGAACATCCGCCTGTGAGGAGGTGGCTCTGAAATGGAAAGAATTTTTGTTCAATAAATCTGCACGACGATGCACATGCCCTTTACTGCACTACACCAAATACCAACTGAGGCTCTTGCAACTGGCTGCAACCAAAGGGCGATTTTCAGCGCCTGTAGATGAACAAATGTAAAACGTATCCGCCTGTCAAACGGATGTTCCGTCCGAAGTTTTAAAACAAACAACGGGAGAAAAAGAGTTGGTCGATTTCGTTCCCCATCCTTCACCTATCTGAGGTTCAGATCCGTCTCGATGACCTCCTCGCCGACGGAACATCTAGCACTAATCTCCTTCCGTCCAGACTGCTTTGTTTCTTATCAGATGTCACAGGTTCGTCACCATTGCTCATTGAACACTTGATCACCATTCCCTCCTCCTCATTGACCGTCAGTTGCCGGCAGACAGGCTCTCGTCCGTCGCTGTCGTCGTCTTGTTTCCCTAACCATTTGAACTTTCCACCATTAGCCTTTACTACCTTCCAACTTCCAAACTCCTGCGGCCTATCGTTTGCATCACATTCCATATCTCTGCAGACAGAAATTGATCACACATTTTAAACACCGCCCCCCCCCACCTTCAATTTGGTACCACCGCACCAAAAAATCATTTGTGTGTTGTTTGGACCCAACAGGAAACGGGAAGGGCTACGCACTGACCCAGACATGTGTAAAATATCGAAACATAAACTACTTATTTATATTTCTAAAACTATTGTTCAGAACTAGCTTTTTAATGAATAACTTCATTTCTTTTCATTTAATTATTAATATTTCAAAATTAAATTTAATAATACTCTACGTGGAATTACTGTGCACAATGCTTGTAAGACAAGTACGACGAAAAATTCGAATTTTCTTTTCAAAATTCTTATTCTTTTCATAAGCTCTCTCTCTCTTTACGCCTTGGAAACTAAGGCGATTCTCAGACACAACATGAGACACATCGTGATTTCGTTTCTCGTCTATTGAATATTATTTCTCGTAGTCCTCCATTAGCTTGGTGCCTTTCTCAGTTGGATCATTTACAACTGTCAGTTTAATAACCCATTGTGGAGGATCTTTCTCAAGTGACATGTCGTTTAGGGTTATCAGGAGGTTTTTCTTCATTGTAAGGCAAATAGCGGAGATGGGTAATCCGTTTCCATTTACTCTCAAATGGTAACTCTTATGGCCCATAACACTGTGGTATTGGTTTAAAGGAACGGTGGCTGTATAATGGAACAGCTGTCCAACAGCTCCATCTATCCCTTGCAGTTAAGAAAGAAAAAATTGAGAGCTAGTTAAAAATACTATTAATTTATTGGAAACAAACTGTTTTATCCTATTATCAATCATATTTTTGATTTAATTGATTCCTTCTTGAATCATTTTAACATTTTTCTTATAATGCAAAGCGGAGGCCATTTTCATTTCTTTTATTCAGGAGGTTAATTAGTATCAAATATCGTAAAGACTCTAGAACAGGAGGTAAGAACCACAAACGATTTTTCAATTTCTCTAAGACTAGATGAGAGAGACAACTTGGTATTTACTAAGCTTTAAAAGCATACTGAAATCGAAATACAGAGCCCTGAGTTCTGAAGGACCACAGACATTTTAGAAAGGCCTTCGACGTACGCAGTGGTAAGAAAAACTAAATTGATAAACTGCATCCTCTTCATGTTAAAATTTATCAGTTTCGTGAACATTTCAAGCAATAGATAGCTTTCGCCATCCATCTTACAGGATGGATAGGCCCTAGAGTTCGAAAAGGTACACCTTGAAATGATTCTTTGTCAAGAGAGATCGCCGTTAGTTTTAAAACTTTACGTTTAGGCTAGTGTTATACACAACTTTTGGCCCTCTTTTCCATGTTATGTTAAACTACCGAAAAATGCATCAAATTACCAGCACTGACCTCGTATAGTGTATTTCTTTTCTTTTGTTTTCAAATACATTTATTTGAGTCATTTATATTATAACTGCATAAATACATAACCTACTTAATTATGAAATCTCTTATTCAGTTCATCTTCACCTCTTCACAGCGACCTCTATTCAACAAAGAAGCTCTTCTCTCTTTCACAGATAAATGGTGATCGATTCCGTCATGAATTCAACGGTTGACTGATCAGTAGTAGTGATCTTTAAATAACACATGCTGTGTCGTCAGTTAAAAAACACTATTTTTGCTTATGTATTTTGGATGTTCTCCCAACATATTTCTGAAATTGTCTCTGTTATTAACACAAAGCTTGTAATTTTGAAACGCGGTATTTTGGATGTTCTCCCAACATATTTCTGAAATTGTCTCTGTTATTAACACAAAGCTTGTAATTTTGAAACGCGGTTTCATAGTTTTAAGACTACATTTTTTTTACCGATGAAATAAATTTACTATTTCAATTTTTATCCTGTGCTGCAAGAACATATGATAAATTCCTCTGAGTTGCCATACGCCTCCCAATGCCAGTTTCTGCAGCCCACTTACTGCTACTTCTATATCCATACTTCCTTTACAGCTAGTTCAACAGTAGTTCCATCTGCAGTAGTAACAGTAGATACTGGCAAAAAGGTTAAAATATCTTAAAATTACTTGTTTTATTGGTAATGTTTTTGTTGTTCTATTGTCTACATATCACTTTCTTTATTGGAGTCAGAATTCATCATAACTGATGTCACAGCAAATAGATCTATTCTCGATTTATTATCTGAAAGTTTGTCAACTTGAAAGTTATAGATTACCTGTGACTTTGGAGCCGTTACTCTTATACACACTTTCCATATTATTTGAATGTATGATTTGGCTTTTAGTAATAATTTCAGATTATTTTCTTCTTCTGCTTCAGCTCTGTAGACATTTCTTCCGCTCTTTCGAGTCTAACGTAAAGGTTTCTTCAGTTGTATATTCTATTTCTTTTATTTCATAAAGCCCATTCATAAGCTGTGGTGTCTGGTGATCAATTGTTCTATCACTTTTAGACGTAAGCATCCAGTTGGGTTTAAATGGAAAAGATTCCTTTAGTAAGGTCCTTAGAATCTTGCAGAGTAAAATAAATGAGGTAATTCAGAAGTATTCCTAGCGTCATCCCTCATTTTTTGCTTCAAATAATTTTGTGCACTTTTCAAATTAGATATGTTGCTAACAATATCATGACGAAAAACCTGCAACACAGGTCACACATTTTAGCTTCAGAAACACCAATAACAAATCTGTGCCATTTTATCCTAGCTTCTGAGGCAGAAGCGAATCACAGTAGCTCTCTTTTAAATTCGCCTAGGTCATACTCGCATTTGTCATCGAAACAAGTAATACATTGTTACAGATCTTGAGAAATGCTTCCAAAGCAACGTGGTACCCAGATTTTTCCGATGGATCTACGTCTTCTGCAAATTCATTTGGTTTCAGTAACATACCTTCAGTCCACCTGCAGAGCTGAGTTTTAGCGTACATGGCTGCCAGGAGGTGCACCTGGGTTCGATTCCTGGTACTGCCTAAGTTTTTTTTCCATGGTGAGGCAACGCACGGGGTGCACTCAGCCTCATGGTACCAATTGAGGAGCTACTTGACGTAGCACATGGTCGGGAAAGTCAGTAAAACGACCGGGAGAGTGGTCTACTGACCAAATGCCTCTGCATCATTTCTCAAGCAAACGCTTTGTAAATTCATGTGTTGCAATTAGTTTTCCTTCAGGATGGCAGCTGTTTATGAACCTTACTGAATCCGCTCTCTGCCGTCACCGAAAAAACACTTTTATCACCAATCACGAAAAAAATAAAACTTATTTTGATTTTTAAAATCAGAGGTACTAAATGGTGTAAACAGTGTGTGATTAGGACCATAATCTACTCAAGTGTTCACGCAGAGCACAGGAGATTTTCATGAACATTTACTCATTATCTGAACACCCTTTTAGCAACGCTCAGCATAACATGAAAAATAAGGCAAAAAATGCTATACCGACGATCTTCATGAAAGCGATCGGCAACCCTTCGGACACTTCGGACACGCGTGCAGCCTACATGGCCCCCGCATGTCTCAGAGTGGCTGACTCGCACTGTCGCAGCAACGGGGAAACACGGCGGCAGTACGAGTGCTAACAAAGGCTGCCACTTCCAAGGAACCTATTCGCTTCGCCGCACACGTGACCAGAGAATATTGCCACGGGTATTCCGTCGCCGGTCGCCATAGCTATACAAATTAGTTCTTCCGGCTTCGAGAGCCTCACCTAGCCTCCGGGCAGGTGCTACACAGCCCATCGTCCTAGGACACCCTCGAAGCCTATTGTAGGGGCCGATGCCGTTGTATTCAGTATTCACCGTTGTTCCCTTGGTGCAGTCACACTGTATCCAGGATACACTTTCCTGCTCACATACTGTTGTTATTTAGGACAGCATAATCGGACTTAGGATATTTTCCATATAAGTGTATTTGCCTATAAAGATGCTAATTGTGATACTTTGTCAGACTCTGGAATCATCATACCGTCAAGTCTTCATACCTGTCAGACACTGTAATCGTGATTTTGTTATTATCGTCGAAGCAGACGTTTCTCTCTTTTGTCAGTAAACTTTTGTAAACTTTGGACACTGTTTTCCCTGTGTCACTATTAACGAAGCATGAAAAATGGTAGGTGTGGAGCACAAAGCAAATAACAAGCATAGAATAAAAAACATGTACAGAATTTAAAACTACTAATGTTGTTAAATTAAATAAATGTCTTTAAACGTCAACAAAACGACACCTGTACCCGCCGTTGCCACAGATCTAAATAGAAAATAACGAAACCAGATCTACAGAGCTGAGTTTCGTGGCAGTTGCCATGGTCTGTAAGCAACAGAAGGACAAGCTCTTAACTACCATGATCATTCTCAGTGTTTGACCTAAGTTCAGGACCAGATCTACAGAGTGTGGCACCCTAGGCTAAAGCCTTTTCGGCTACCCACTCCTCTCCTTCGTTTCCGACTTTCGATGTTTCTCTCTTTTCATAGATCTTTTGTACGCACAAAATTAAGACGCTGTAAGGAATCCGTGATCCCACAAGCATAGATGCTAGTATCCGACGCCAAGGTCGACAGTAGACAGGGGTCGATTGTTGAGCGCTGCAGTAGGCAGTGAGACTAGTGTCGAGGGCAGAGTAGCACTGAAGTGTGTCGAGTGACGAGTGGTGCGGGAGAGACAGGCAAGAATGGTGGTCGAGTGAGTTGTAAACGGTAAAATTGACCGGAGTATGACGAGTGAGCACGTCCCCCTGATCGTCTTGGGGTTGAGCCTCACTAATATCGATTCGCGAGTGATATGAAACAGAAAGTGACAAGTGCTGAAATACGTGTTTCGCGTCAACCGCGTCGGCCAGCAACAACCATGGATTGCAGTAAGGATTGTTGTGAAAGTTAACCATCAGCATTGCGTGTGACGAAGTAATGAAAATCAACAACCAATAAAAAGATGTAGCTGTGATTAGACATGTAAGGCGAAGGTAGCAACTGCTTCAGCATTCGTGTGTTAGCAGGTAATATATATATCAGTTTGTACATCGCAACCTTTGTGGTCCTTAATAATAGACAAACTTTCTATCATTTCCACTATTCAATCTCAGAACAGCCGCACTCGGTTGAAATACCCCCGAAACTAGCAGAAAAACCGATAGCCTTTCTTCCATTAAGCACACGGTCATATAATCATAATAATTAACTATTTGGCGGCTTCGATAAATTACACAAAATCCAATAAATGAATTAAACGGGAGTGTTTCAACGGCATGCCACAAAAGACTAATCACTGATGGGATTGCTTAAACGAAACTTACTGCAATGGATTCTGTTTTTATAAAAGTTATGTTTCTTCTTAGTGTCATCTTTCTTCCGTGAAAAGGAGAACTCAGCATATCGAGGGGACCAGCACGCTCGACGTACGTGGTGTCGTATTTTTTATTGGATGGGTGTACGCAGGAGAAAAATGTAGTAGCTGTTTTCAGTTTGCAACAACAACGAAACAATTCGTGCTAATGCGATTTGTTCGCAAAAAGAAAATAAGTAACTGTGTGAATGGCATCTCCCTTTGTTTCGTTCAGTAGTTCGTTTAATATTTTGTGCCTACCTCCGATCTGCCACTAGGCTTCCAACACAGTAATATGAGGCCTAAACATCATTCGATCAAACTGGCTCTTGCAGCTCTCTTATCCCTTTCCAACAGCACCAACTACCATTCTGCCCTCAAACATGTACCTACAAACAGCTGCCGGAAAGATGAGGCGGCGCCGTTTGCTTGGTGTGGTAGCACGTTTAGTAGTGCTGCGATAACAGACTATTCACCGTCCATGTCTATTGCACTATTTTTCCGTTTTATAACTTTTCAGTAATTTATTTTCCTGTTTTTCAGAAACCACCACGTTCCCCCACACCCTGTTACTAAGTTAGCATCGTGTTCACACTTCGCTCGCTTATCCCTTTAGATGTGCAGAGATGGTCGAATTGTGATAACTTCTGGGCCTGGAAAAGGATCTTCTGTCTTCTTGTATGTCCTTTGGCCGAGAGGTCTTTTCAGACAGTTCGGCCTCGGCACTGTTGCTTTCTTAGCACCAGCCGCAGATCATGCGTAGGTAATTAAAGATCATACCTACTGGCATAAGTGTCCGCAATTATAGGCAAGAGGTGGGTGATCTGAGTATAGGTTGATTGGCGACTCCATAGAGTGCTGTATGCACAACGACCTTATGATAAATAAAATTAGAAGGAAGGTCAGCATTGGCCGTAATTTTGATGATTTATTAACAGGAAAATCGATTTTCGATCACATAATGATCATCTTCAGTGTTTTAGCGTACAAATTAAAGTTCGTAGGCACTGGTATCTAGTTATTAGCAGTAACAGAAGCTATGAAACGATAATAGCTTCTGTTACTGCTAATAACTAGACACGAGCTTTAATTTGTACGCTGAAGCACTGAAAATGATCATTATGTGATCGAAAATCGATTTTGCTGTTAATAAATCATCAAATTAACTGAGTATAGGTATTTTATTCTCAGTAATTTATACTAATGACTGCCTGCGACTCTACTGGAGTGCAAGTCTAACAATATCGAGCGCAACAAGGAATACTGTGACTTTAGCAATAAGTATACACCTTTGGGCTTTTTGGTAGCCATATTGTTCACATGAAATTTTGCTGACTCCTTGGTGCAATGGCGGTTAGGACGGTCTTTCGCATTCATTGTGTTTGCGAACCTTTACAGAACCGTGTCGAAATAGTGTCCTCAGTCTTCTCTCTGTCATTTGCTCCTACAGCAGTTTCCGAGGTGAAAAAATGGCTTGGTCCAGCACCATTGCGTGAAGATTCCTAGCGTGCATAGACTGACGGAAAAAATCTTAACACCAAGAAGGAGTTGTGTATATGAAGATGGTATCTTACGGGCATGTCCGAAAGAACAGATACGATCTTCATACATATATATATATATATATAGTTAAGGCTCACCGGCCATTTGATAATCTTCTGTGCAGATTCACTAACAGCGCCCGAACTCTTACGGGAGTCGGCAAAAAGCCGCGAGTAATGAGTATAATGGGCAGGGGCACTATGAATATAGTGTGGGACAATAAGGTGGGAACGTGGTTCTGTCCTCGGTGGCTCAGATGGATAGAGCGTCTGCCACGTAAGCAGGAGATCCTGGGTTCGAGTCCCGGTGGGGGACACATTTTCAACTGTCCCCGTTGACTTATATCAACGCCTGTATGCAGCTAGGGGTATTCACTTCATGTAAGGAGTTGTGTGACATGAACTAAGTTGGCAGGCGTGTTTCTACATCTGATGATGATATGAAAGAATATTCACAAGTGAATGAAGCTGAGGGTTCCGTTGCATTATTTGTTTACATCGATCACGTCATGTCATCACTTACCTGGTTTGTGCAAGAGTAAATTCACAGACAGTAATATTACCAGAAAACTTAAAACACGTATAACAAAATGAACTGCAGCTATAAAACATATAATAAGGCGGCATTTTGTGGAACATTCACCGAGATATATCTGGCAGTTGGGTCAAGCCTGCCTACAACCTGTCGAAGTCATTGAAGAATTTTCAAACTGTTATTCGGGGAGACTCGTTATGCGTTAAATGAGCAAAAAAAAAAAAAATGTGATATGTGATCTGAGGTTTTCCCGGCGAATGTGCTGTATCTAAGGTTCTCGGGTGTCTAGGCCGGATCCGATCGTCGAAGTTCCACGATATTTCGGCGAAAACCGTTCCGTCATCATCAGGTGGTGCTGATGGAATTCCATCGGCACCACCTCATGATGGCGGAACTGTTATTCGCCGAAATATCGTGGAACTTCGACGGTCGGATCCGTCTGGACACCCGAGAACCTCGGATACAAAAAATGTGTGCTTTTTAGACTATTATGTTTACCTTCAGCAAGATCACGCTCAGTTGGGTCAAGCCCCTCCCAAAACAAAATCATGGATCTGCCACTGCGAATGAGAAAAATTGTAGGTGTTGGCTGTTTATTGTTGTTTGTTTACTGAGTGCGGGATGAAAATTAATGTTTGTCAATGCACTGACCGTGGAAACTAAATCATGGAATCGGATTCTAGCTCTACAATCAATGAAAATCGGTCGGCGCATTTAAAAGATTACGTTAACCTTGTAACCATATCGGGAGAACAAATACTTTGCGATTGTAGACTGCGCTTACCTAAAAAAATCAACAAGCAGGGCTCACACTTCCAGCCGTAACAATTTGAAGCAACACAACGAGAACATAAGAATCCCAGTACGTTTGAAGAAAGAGTGAATGCGGGGTCCGGTCGAGGAAACTCAAAAGATACGTCAGTGTTGGACATTCAGATATCTACAGCGGAGCCAGTAACAGTAATCCAGTTTAAATAAATACGACAGAGAAACGGGAGAGTCTTTTGGCGTAGCAGCAACTGGCAGCGGTGTGTCCCAAGTTAGTGTGGACCAATGTTCTTTCACAAGTCGCACAATCGAAGTCATTTGAGACTGGTAACTGAAGTTCAGTTTCGAGTAGAATTCTGGGCAGACGCAACGTTGTGAGCGTAATCGATTAAAGCAACATCTTATTAAAGGAAATACGCACCGAGAATCAAATTCTGGGCAGACGCATCGTTGTGAACGTAATCGATTAAAGCAACATCTTATTAAAGGAAGTATGCACCGAGAATCAAATACTACCTTATTCTCCCGTATTTTGATTCTCCAGTGATTTACTCTTGATAACTAAATAATTATAAAAGTAATTTATTAAATAATTAAACTGCTCTTTTTTATCTTAGATGTTCTATCTAAACTTTGCCAACCATAAAATGCACATGAGCGTTTGGCGAGATTGGCCAGGAGGCCCCTTGTGGGCCAGGTCCGGCCGCCTTGGTGCAGGCCTTATTACATTTGACGTCACATTTGGCGACCTGCGCGCCGGATGGCGATGGTTACATGATGATGAAAACAACGCAACACCCAGTCCCTGAGCGGAGAAAATCCCCGACTCAGCCAGGAATCGAACCCGGGCCCGTAGAACTGCAATCCGTCACGCTGACCACTCAGCTATCGGAGTGGACTGCCAACCATAAATTTTCATTTAAGCAACGGTAATGCGTTTGATTCCATAGCTCAATTCACTATACCCACAATATAAAGTTTACTATTCCGAGTCAATGATTAAAAATTAACTGTAACTTGTGGTAAATCTTCTGTAATGTAACACTTTAACGTTCAACGAAGTTAAATTTTTTGATAACGGATTAACGATTAGTGAAGTTAACTATTTCATTAGCGATGCCCAACTGTGCCTGGTATAAAGACATGGGGTCCGGGACTCCCGTATCATATAAGTGAAATTACACATAACCAAGTAGCTGTGTAGTGAAACTGAAAGATAAGGAGAATTTTCGTTTGAGAGTGTTGCTACAGCGTATATACGACGTAGTGTGACTCCGATGTGGGTATATGAGCACCGACCTAAAGGCAAGAAATTATTGTGGCACTACTGCCTTTCCAACGTATGTGCAGTAAATGGCGAAACGTCAACTATGGCGACATTATAACAAATGTGTTCAAACTGGAGAAAGAGGAATGTGTATGGGTCATCATGTCTGTGGAAAGCCACCGTCGAGGAACAGTGTGACAATGTGACAAGTGACAAGGGGTGCTGCTGTTCATGATAATGCCGTCCTCACATCGCAAATGTGATAAAACGGAAGTTACGCAAAGTGGAAGACACTCAAGTGGCCGTCCTATTGATCTCATCGCTCCTCTCGCGATTATCACGCCTTTAGTCCTTTAAAAAAGGTCTTGAAGGGTCGACTATTCCTGTGGGACGAGGATGTACACGGACTTAACGGCGCAGCAGGACACAGTTTTCACCAACATGGTGCAATGGTGGGACGACTGCATCAATGCCAACGGTGATTTTTCCTGAGTGACATACCAATTCTGGGCTATACGACATTCCGACGGAAACTTTTGATCGCCCCTTATATTCTGATTTTCCATCATACAACGAAAAAGGAATATGCACTATCGATAGTCAACAAGGCCATCGATACGCCTGAACTATCGATACCACTGTCGGCTGTCGCCTCTATCTATATGTATAATACTATTGGCCATTAAAATTGCTACACCACGAAGATGACATGCTACAGACGCGAAATTTAACCGACAGGAAGAAGATGCTGTGATATCCAAATGATTAACTTTTCAGAGCATTCACACAAGGTTGGCGCCGGTGGCGACACCTACAACGTGCTGACATGAGGAAAGTTTCCAACCGATTTCTCATACACAAACAGCAGTTGACCGGCGTTGCCTGGTGAAACGTTGTTGTGATGCCTCGTGTAATAAGGAAGAGAAATGCGAACCATCACGTTTCCGACTTTGATAAAGGTCGGATTGTAGCCTATCGCGATTGCGGTTTATCGTTGGTCGAGATCCAACAACTGTTAGCAGAATATGGAATCGGTGGGTTCAGGAGGGTAATATGGAACGCCGTGCTAGATCATAACGGCCTCATATCACTAACAGTCGAGACGACAGGCATCTTATCTGCATGGCTGTAGCGGATCGCGCAGCCATGTCTCGATTCCTGAGTCAACAGATGGGGGCGTTTGCAGCAGCATGGACTATCAGCTCGGAGACCATGGCTGCGGTTACCCTTGACGCTGCATCACAGACAGGAGCGCCTGCGACGGTGTACTCAACGACGAACCTGGGTGCACGAATGGCAAAACGTCATTTTTTCGGATGAATCTAGGTTCTGTTTACAGCATCATGATGGTCATATCCGTGTTTGGCGACATTGCGGTGAACGCACATTGGAAGCGTGTATTCGTCATCGCCATACTGGCGTATCACCCGGCATGATGCTATAGGGTGCCATTGCTTACACGTCTCGGCCACCTCTTGTTCGCATTGACGGCACTGTGAACAGTGGACGTTACATTTCAGATGTGTTACGACCCGTGGCTATGCCCTTCATTCAATCCCTGCGAAACCCTACATTTCAGCAGGATAATGCACGACCGCATGTTGCAGATCCTGTACAGGCCTTTCTGGATACAGAAAATGTTCGACTGCTGCCTTAGCCAGCACATTCTCCAGATCTCTCACCAATTGAAAACGTCTGGTCAGTGGTGGCCGAGCAACTGGCTCGTCACAATACGCCAGTCACTACTCTTGATGAACTGTGGTATCGTGTTGAAGCTGCATGGGCAGATGTACCTGTACCCGCCATCCAAGCTTTGTTTGACTCAATGCCCTGCCGTAACAAGGCCGTTATTACGGCCAGAGGTGGTTGTTCTGGGTACTGATTTCTCAGGATCGATGCACCCAAATTGCGTGAAAATGTAATCACGTCAGTTCCAATGAATACCCGTTTGTCATCTGCATTTCTTCTTGGTGTAGCAGTTTTAATGGCCAGTAGTGTATTAGAAGACTGAGTCGAAGTACATGGAATTAATAAATAAATGTGTTTTCAAATGAAATGAAAAGCACGAGTCTATTTAAAGTCTTCTCTACCACGTCTAGATCCCGTGAACATAGCGCGGCCGTGTACGTGGGATTAAACGCAGTAACTGCGACAGATGGTGTTACAAACCTTATTAGAGATATTAAACAAGCATAATGCTGCATTGGACCCACTCTTTGACAAAATTCCGGCTACGTGCTTGATAGGATGAACTGATCGAATGGGTCGTGGAAGTAGATCTGGAGACGTGAGACTGTACGCGCTTGTGATTGTGCACATTTGTCCGCAGATGCTGTTTATATGTAATTCTTTTCACCATACGATAAATAAACAAGCACCCTGTTCCCGTAGGTGCGCCACTGCAGCCTGACATCAGTGCCGGAGGCGGCGCTGGAGGTTCTGTCGGACACGGCGCCGTCCGCCGAGCTGGACACGCGCGGAAACCCTTCGGCGGGACCGCACTGCCGCCAGCTGCGGCAGCGCTTGCGCTACAACGAGGCGGCGCCCCGACTGCTGTGCGACGCCGCTCGCGCCGGCCGCCTGCGCCGGCCGCCGAGCCTCCTGGTCGCCCTCTGGTGCGTCGTCGCCATCGTCTCCGTCGTAACTGCCCTGGCCTGCCTCTGGCGCTGGCGCTACGGGAAAGGCGCGAGCACCGGCGTGCCCTATCGCCGCTTCTTCATCCGTGGCAGCGTGGACGCCTAATATTTACCGTAGTTCGTGTACAGCTTAACAGCCTCCTCGGATTGTGAATGGATTTTATGTATCACTCGAAATACGAACAGAGTCGAGGAGACTGATTCGTTAGGAGACAGAGTTTCCAAGTTGTTATAAAACTATTTTAGTATCCTCTGCCGTTCCCATTATCTATAGTGGGCTGCCAAATTAAAACCGTACACCAGTCACAATGGGACCATGAAATGGTTCCATTCAAAAGTAATCAGTACACGTGTTAAGACATTCCCACTGGGAGACAAGACGATCAGTTCCTGTTTTGTAGCATGCAGTTGGCCACCGATGGATAGACCACACCTGCTCTTACACTTCCTCATCTGAATGAAACGGGACATCCACGCATGTCTTTCTTTAGGTCGCCAATGATGTGAAAAACACACGTTGGAAGATCTGGACTGTACAGAGACTGCTGCAGTGTCTCCCAACCAAATCACTGAATTGTAGCCTTTGTCTGATTGGCAATGTGTGGGTCGGAATTGTCGTGCAACACGATGATGCTGTCTGACGGCATTCCTGGGCGTTTTTACTTTATGGCAGGTCATAGTCTCTGTAAATTGTCTTCATAGCGCTATGCTTCGATCGTGGTCCCACGATCAAAGTACTCGATGGGCACAGGGCCTTGCAGTTGTAGATCATTATAACCTTACCAGGACTTGTGTGAACGGTTCTGGATTTTTTTAGCAGGGGAAATGTGAAAAGTCTGTAGAGTGTTGGCTTTGCCATTTGCCCTCGGGCTTGAGATGATGGCACAATGTAAAGTCATTACGACCTCCTTCCTCACCTCTAGAGACCCTCTGGTTGCCGAGTTCCTCGACTGCAGAACCACAATCAGTGCACAGCGCTATGAAAACACTTTGCAGAAACTGTGATGCACCATGAAGTCAAAACGCCCACGAATGTTCTCAGACAGAATCGCCTGTTCCACGATAATGGTCACACTTACACTGCCAATTTTATGAAGGCTACACTTCAGCATTCTGGTTGCAAAACACTGAGGCAACATCTCTACAGCCCAGATGTGATTTTCACATTGTTGGCAACCTGAAGTAAGACATGCATGGATGTCATTTTCAATCAGATGAGAAAATGCAAGTCAGTGTGGATCTGCCAGCGGCCAACCGCATTCTATGACACAGAAACTGATCATCTTGTCTCTCAGTAGGGTCAATGTCTTAATGTGCGTGGTTCTTACTTTTGAATGGCACCCTTCCGTGGTCCCATTGTGGTGGGTGTTTGGTTCTTATTTGGTTGCCTCTCATAATCTGGCACTATCTAGAGTGCCAATGTAGCACACGAGGAATCACTCGAAATAATAGGCTTACTGACTAGAACAATTTTTAAAAAGACAATAATAATATTAATAATAATAATTACTTCATGTGGCTGAATGGGCAGGCACACGTGTCTCAATTGGACACTATTTCGGCGACTTGCGCATCCCTTATCTACTCCAGCTATTCACCTGGGTAAAGGGAACCTATAGTGTAATACGCTGAATCCTAACTATGTTTCTTTCTTGGTGCCTACTCACAACATTGCGAGGCGAATTCTAGATTGAAGGCAGGCTAAAAGTTTCTGTCATCTGGTCAGGATCCTATGACCTTCTGGGTTCCAGACGTGTGTTTTACCATTTTTTAACTAATCTGTTATGAATTGAAATACAAGAATTACATGCTTTTACAGATGTTGATGCACAGCTTAACCATTATCAGTATAGCCTACAAATTATTTACACTAAACAAGAAATTCGTAATAATAACAATATGATGCTGATGGTGTTTGTGGTGGTGGTGGTGGTGATGATGATGATGATGATGATGATGATGATGATGACGACGACTATGTAAAAAAGGTCGACTATAGCTGTGAATGTTTTGTATCCACAGGCACATTTTTTTTAACTACATAAATTATTGTTAGTTCCTCTTTCCTTTATCCTATATTGTATATTGTTTGCACTGTTTTCAATTGTAATTTTGAGAAATTAAACAGTAGGATTGTAACAGTTGCTACAGGTTTAAAGTTTTTTTCTGCAATAAGAATTTCACATGTATTACAAGGAAAATGAATAAGTGATATTTATCTTAATTATATGAATAATTTGTTCAGTTTTTTGTAGCTGAAAGTGATTAGTCCAGTTTTGTTAATAAAACAAATGAAATTAGATGTCAGATGTTAAATACGTCATTTCCTTCTCTTACTTTTAAAATAATAATGATAAAATTATAAAAAACACAATGTTACACCAAACAACAATTTGTCTATGTTGCATCCGCATGTGTGATCTTGAAGTAGTTTGCATTTTAAGTCTGTTTCCTTTGTAACTTGAAATTGTTTTCTCAATTTTCCTATTTCATTACATGATTATGTCAACAATGCATGCTCTTCATTGTCATTTTGGTTTTTTAACCTGTCTTGAGAATCACATGCAAATAATTGCACTCTATCACTCCATATCTGGTTCTAATTTTGCAGTGACAAATAGTCGATAAATTCCTATACATCAGTGCCCCTGAGTTTGGCGAGAAAAGATGCTAAGTGTCCAACATGCCAGGCTAGTGCCCTGTGTTTATGCGTCGGGCATAAATTTCCAATCTCACAGCAAATCTTGGTCAACATTTACCATATTTAAAATGGTTCTCACCCAGTTCCTCCACCACTACTCCCCACTTTAAAAATATGCACATCAGTTATTGTGGAATCTACTGTGTGCATCACCTAATGCTTGTATATCATTTAATTTTGTGAACTGTTCAAGATATTGAAACGAGGTTTTAGGCATGTGATGCACCATGAAGAAATTATCTGAAAAGAGAGGAAACTGGTAGATATGATGTACATCTACAGACATACAAATGATTAAAATTTCAGAAAAATTGGGTGATTTATTCAAGAGAAAGAACTTCACAAATTAAGCAAGTCAATAATGTGTTATCCACATCTGGCCCTTAAGCAAGAAGTTGCCGGCTTGTCGTTATTGATAAGAGTATCTGGATGGCTTCTTGAGTGATATCGTACCATATCTTGTCCAATTGGCTTATCAGAGTGTCAGAACCCTGAGCTGATTGAAGGGCCCTCCCCATAATGCTCCAAATGTTCTCAGTTGGAGATAGATCTAGAGATCTTGTCAGTCAAGGTAGGGTCTGGCAAGCATTAAAACAAGCAGTAGAAACACTCACCATGAACAGGTGGGCATTGTCTTGCTGGAATGTAAGCCCAGGATGGCTTGCCATGAAGAGCAACAAAATGTTAACATACTGCTGTGATTAAGGGTGCCGCAGGTGACAACTGAGGGTTTCTTGCTATGAAAGAAATGGCACCTCAGACCATCACTGATGGTTGTCAGACTGTATGGTGGATGCCAGTCAGATCAGTATCCCACTACTCCCCTGGGTGTCTCTGGACACATCTTTAACTCAGAATCTCATTGACTGGAATAGAATTGTCTTCAGTGATGAGTCCAGCTTTGAACTGAACCCCAATGATTAGCAAACAGCTTAAACTGCCAAGTGAGGCTCTCATGTCAGACTCCGTCTTTATATGCAGCACAAAGACAGGCTTAGGCTACCAACTACTAAACATGATTCCTCTTGGCCCTAATTTGTATGACAAAGATATAAGTCACTTATGATTGTTGTAACTGAAATGATAGGTAGCTTCTAAATATCAGATGGGGCTTAGGAAAATTATTCCAAATGTGTAATGTGCACCAAACATGTTTAAGTGGACACATTTTGTGGAAACAAGTCAACAGCCAAAAGGCTTGAGACAACAATGCATGCTGACACAAGAGCCGTACATGGCAGTGTTTACACCGCAATAGCCGATTCTCACCAGCTTGTCTTTCTATCCTTCAATTTTTTTGATATTTTCGGGAGAAGTTTCAACGCCAGATTAACAGCATTGTATTACTGTACTCATCTTTTCAACAATTTTTGAATGCCATTAAACAGTATATCAACCCATTTTAAAAAACACTGCTTCAATGTATCAGCTGACAACTGAGTTAAGTGGATTAAACATGTAACAAACTTATGTGCCCCTTTGTGTACTATAAAAATGCTGAAAATCTATATTAAATATTTTGAACAATTTATGAAATAAAAGAGGTGCACTACTCAGGTGATTCATCCTGTATAAACATACATACATCACATATCATAGCTCATTACCACAAACACATGTTATGGTGCTCAACAGTGGGGCTGTTGGTCCAATTCCTAGTCAGAGAGAAGGCAGTCCCATCACCAGTGTTTGACTCCAATGGGAGGAGAGGTGGTGGCTTACAGTTCCAAAACACCATACTTCAGCCAGTATCATAAGTTATGTATCAGACCTTTCCACAGCATCACATGGACTTGTAGTATGGATTTACTGCAGGGTAAGAGTGGGCGAGTGGTTCTCTGCTGGGGGTTGGTGATTGAGTGGGTGAATGAGACAGCCAATGAGTTGATAGAACACTTTATTGATGGACACAAACACACCATTCAGCACATCCGAAACAGACAGACTGCAGACAACAAGAGTGATTTGATTTGTTTTTTATTTGGTTCTGTTGATTAGATGTACAAAGGGTGTACTAGTAATACAGAACAAGTCACATGAAATAATAAAAAATTATGTCAGCACTTTATCTATCATACAAATACTTATTTTCTATGAACAATTAATTGTGGACAATATTGCAACCTGCATTTCAGTGGTACAAGTTCAAGTGAATGCTTAAAATAGCTGAATGAATGGAAGTAAACATTTTTATCGCAATGCCACAAATAAACAATGAAATTTACATTTTGTTATTATGATTTAAATTAAAATACAAAACTTTTATCTTCATCACATAAGTGCATTCAAGTGAATATCTAATAGTGGAGAATAAATGGTAATACACATTTTAACTATTATATAAATATATTTAAATTTTGTCACTATAATTTATATCAGAAGTACACAATTTTGTCTTCATAACATAACTAAAGATTTTCTTTCCTCTATTTTTACTCGAAAGGATGCCTTATTACTCTAGGAATTCATTCATTTTGTAAGTTTGTTCTCTGAAGAATGTTTTTAGTTTTATTTTTAATATCTGCATGTTATCAGTTTCCATTTTTATACTGGTGGGAAGCTCGTTATATACTTTTGTTACTGACCCTATGGACTTTTGTCAGAGTTGCAGACCTTTGGTGGAAATTTTTCCCCTGTATTCTGTTATGCTTGTGAACGCCACAGTTTTTGTGGAATACTTCATTGTTGCTGTCTACAAACGTCATCAGTGAGTATATATACTGATTTTTAACAGTAAATATCCTGAGAATCTTAAAGAGACCTCTGCAGGATGTTCTGTTAGAGACCCCACATAACAACCTCTCTGCTCATTTTTGTAGTTTGAAGAATATTTCAATCCCTGTAGCATTTCCCCAGAAGATAATACCTTAGGGAGTATAGAATGGAAATATGCAAAATTTGACAAAAGCACTATTTCTCTGTTAACAAGGTGAGAAATAGCTCTCAGGGCAAAACATGCTGTGCTAAGTGTTTTGACCAGGTGATCAGTTTGCTCTTTCCATCTCAGCTGGTTGTGTATCTAGATGCCTAAGAATTTTGTATGTGTGTTTTCATAACATTTTGGTTGTTGATCTCCATTTCGGGAACTTAGAGCGTTTTATTTACTGTCTGAATCTGTATAATGTAAGTTTTTGAAAAATTTAGGGTTAGGCTATTTGCTGTGAATCATTTGTGCTTTTCGTTGGTGGCTGTTACAACTGTATCTTGCATTGCAGAGTTTCCGACCATTGATCAGAATTTTTGTATCATCTACAAACATTACCATTTTTCCTCAGGTGTGCCGACACAGGTGTTTCCCATGGATGGTAGTGATGACCCAGATACCACACCCTGCTGCAGGACGATGGTGTAGCAGTGGGGCAAAGTTTCTGTGCTTGGGTAGCAATAACTGGCATAGGCTGCATGTCATCAGATGACCCAGCTGTGATGGCTTTCTAATGGGTTGGTCCTGCCAGTTTAAATCCAATTTCCACATGCTGACAGTTGCAGAAGGCCCTCTTCACTGAGGCCATGTCAAAACATCCGAAATGGTATCGATGGTTTGGTGCAGTGTACAGGTCAGTCACTCATACAACAGTGATCCAAGTGATGTCCCTCACATGGAAGTGTCTGTTGCAGAAGGCACATCTACCGATGCTGCTCAACTACTAGTCCATTGGCCTGCAATGTCAACCGGGTTTTGGTCGGTGGGCTGCAATCTTGGCTGTTGATGTTTGAACCATTACAGCGTCAGGACATGTAACATTGTTGGTGGTGATGTGTCAACTGCATGAAGACAAAGTTCAGCAGCAGTCTTGGTGCTATTCAGGAGATATGGACTATGTCCCTTCATTGACTTTTTGTACATAGCAACATAATGATTATACAGTACACAAACACATCAGTCATCCACACAATACACATAGACACCTGACACTTCACAACAGACTATAGGAAGGCAAGGACAAACCTTCTAAACTTTGATAATCTGGCACAGGATCACAATAGTGGATGCTGACTTCTGCCCCCTGTGCTCTTTCAGTGAGCAACAGTACAGGACTGGCCATAATTGTTTTGAGACCCACAGAGACATGATATATGTATATTGTCCTACTGCCACAATTACTCTTCAGGTAGTTTTGGAGAGTAAATAAGTCCCCCTCTCCTTCCTCTCCCCTGCATTGAATTCCTCAGCTTGCTATTTCTGCCACTCAGGAATTACATTTCAGCACATTTTATCTGCAAAACATTGAGAGGTAAGTCATTTCTTTTGATGCTGGTAGAGACAACAGTCTTGGGTGCAATGAGAAAGCTTTTCCAAAACTTCCATTCTAAAATTCCAAAATGTCTTGACAAGCAGACAGCTGTGTGTGGCCATGAGCCAAAACAATATTAGACCTCAATTTTTCCTGTTTCGAATGAACATATAAGTTTTGAAAGTGCTAGAAAGTACATTTTCAAGTGTTACTTGCGTTTCTAAATCCACAAAATCCACCAACAATACAACTCTTTCCTCTCTCAAATTTCTGTTCAGATTGTGCTCGAATTCTTTTAGTGACTTTTAATGACAACAATGTGGTTTGGATTCCACATTGAACTAAAAGAAGTTGAAGTTTCGTTGCAAATAATGACACGATAAAAAAACTGTTCTCTCTCTGATATGCACACATGTAGATGCTGACTTTCTGTGTGAGCACTATTTGTGATTCCTAAAGAAATTCCATACCTGACTGACTGCCTCTCAAGCAACTGTTTTCCAAAACAAATTCATCACACCTGTCTCTCCTCAATGAGCAAATTTGCAGGACCATCTCTAAATGCACAACATGATTACCTTACCTTTCCTCCACCACTTTAAACCATTTTATTCTGAGAAATTAAGTGAGAAGTTCTAAATAACACACTGAAGTTGATTATTTTTGCACTCATTTTAATGACACAAAGAGAAAGCAACTACAGAATTAGTTTCAGATACCTGCACATAGATAACCCATTATTATTGACACAAAGAGAAAGAAATTACAGAATTAGTTTCAGATACCTGCCCTCAGATATTCTTGAGCAAGATACTGCACATGAGACAGTTAAAACATGGCAGATGTTACACCTCCTAGGCAACTGATCTTTATTTCTGGACTGCAACACGTAATGATGTAATGAACAAATTAATATCAAATGTACATAATCTTTTGTGTTATCTATACACAGAAATTATGAAGCAGACCAAAGACATTTTATTTTGTAGGCGTATCACACGTCATTATACAATGTGGTGATTATGGCTGCAGATACATTTCAGCTGTTACTCAGGAGATACTGGAGTAGGACAGAAGTGGTTATGTTTTCCAACCCCTGCATGGTCTGTCATCCAGCTGATATGTGTGGGAACTATCACACTACAAATACCTTGCGGTCACCATTCTTGATGGTATCCGATGTAGTGAACCTGCTAAGCAGTGTCACTAGACAGTATGTGTGACTACTTCACCTTCTGCATTGGGTGGGTGCTGAAAGAGAATTCTCATCCATTCAAGCTACTAAAATGACATAGCCACTTTTGCAATAACTCTTCTGTGGCATAAATGCAATCTTTCAAATAGACAACTGCAGTTACAGCTGTGGGCGAACATATCTCTCTTAACCTTTAGCTTGAAATAAATCACAACATGTATTCTTGTACTGATATGATATTACAGAACGACAGCTTTTTATGTCTTTTTCACTTGTTCTGGAGTTGACATTACAGCCCCCATCCATTGCTTCATGACTTCCAATGCACTGCCAAGTTGCAAAGCCCAAGCATTACTGGTTCTCCACAGCAGATGGAGACAATTAAATGCTGTTGTGCCTTGTCAGTGTTCCGACTTGGAAATTTTTACACCAAATCTGCACATATTGCAAACCATAGTGTGCACAGTGGGATGTTTTACATTTAACAACTACCTAAACAATGTTTCCAGTTTTGAGAAACATCTTTCGTTAGAGTGAAACATGTTATTCCATAGAAGCAACAGGTTACACCACAATATCCACACCTAGCCATGTACAGTGCAGGATGTCAAAGGGGGACTGATGTAGAAATTTTAATACTTGGTCAGTCTTGCTCTTACCTTGTAGACAATTGTCGGTAAAAACTCCTAACACAAAAAATTCATAGAAACAGGGTGACCCTGATAGTTGACCCTCTTTTCAGTCCAATGCTGTGGAAATTTTTGGTTTGAGGATTTGTTTGGACATAATGGGTAAAATTGAATGATACTGGTCTCAGTTTAATATTGAAAAGGTGACAAACTTCACAGTATGCAGTCACACTACCTGCAAAACAGATAATACTTGTTATATGAACACATAGTGTCCATTCTTTGGACATGTCCAAAAGAATAGAAACCAAGAATTCATATAATTGATTCACCTCAGTAGGCAATGAGTCCAACACCTTCAGTGTGGATGCACAATTACATTCCCCCAGCTCCTGTGGGAATCTCAAAATAGCGGGCATGGAGGACATGGGCAGGGAATACTGATAGATGTCGCTAGGTGGGAATGTAGGTCAGCTGGGAAGCAGGCCGAGATAGTCTGCGAGATTGCAATAAACACTGTATCAGGATAGCGCAATGGTTAATGAAACTGCTTAGTCAGCAGGAGAGCACAGATTCGAATCCTGGTTCAGCACACATTTTCACTCATCACTGCAGATTGTGCATAATGCCCTGATGAAGCTGACATTCATAGTTCCTTTCCTTTTTCTCCCTTCGACCCTTAATTTATTTAAGATAATATTTGTCATGTAGAAATAATTTTAAAAGGCTACAGACCTGTACATATCATACTTTTGAGTGAGTTATTACTTCTTAGCTTTTGATGTGGCATCACACTCAGAGCGAGTTTTTAGCAATCATGTCAGTTGCATGAGCTGCTGTCTTCAGCCACTGCACTCATTGTGGATCACAAAGTGACCCAGGAATCACTCCCCACCCCATGGTTGGCGTAGGGCTGATCACAAAGTGTCTCAGCAATCACTCGCCTCCCAATGACTCACCAGTCCCCATCACTCTCATGGATCACATCACAAGCTGGCTCAGCACTACTCACCACTCTCACCGATCAGATCACAAAGCGAATAAGGAGTGACTCTCCACCCCATGGCTCACATGGAGCAGATCAAATAGTGTATTAAGGAGTCAATCCGCTCTCTGTGCTCTTGGCACACTGACTGATTCAGCTTGCAGCTTGCTTTCTTGACATCTCTCCATCAGAAGTTTGGCCATACCAGATATTGTTATTTATAATAATAATGGTATGTATATTACATAATAATTTTATGTGTGTCATAGCACATGAATATAGTTGGTCCCAGAAGGAATGGCCAATAGTCAGAGGTATGACAGAAATTATCATTTGAAGCAAAAATCTATTTCTGCACTTACAATGTTGGTAGGGTGGAGAGAACTCCAAAATGAATTATCGTATTTGAACTTCAGCAAACAATGCCACACAAAATTTTATTTGTAAAGTATGGTTTCAACTGTTCAACAAAAGACACTATACATTCATAAATATGCAGGCTCCCGGTGCAGGCAGCTTACAATACTGTTTACTTAAGAAATGCTACTTTCATAAACTATAATCTAAGAATTTTAGAACATATACAACTTCTACAAGAAACAAAGCTAAATAATACCATAATTTAAAGGGTATGTGTAATGTAGTAACAGATGTTTGCTTTGTGGTAAGATAATGGTCTGTGTGTTTTACAAACTGATTATTGTGTATTAGTTACCCTTCTCATTTGCCCTGGATTTTATAGCTGTGTACAGTTGTTTTTCGCAACATAATCTACCACAAACAGATGAAATACAACAGTTCAAAATAAATATATTCACTTCTATTTTGTGGGGGGAATTTTATTAGATGCTCCTACTTCTAATATCCAGCCAGATATCTACAAAAATGCCTTTTTTAAGTTGTTCATGAACACACCTCCCTGAGATCAAAGGGTTTTGGTACACAATTAAGGGTGTGTATTAAAGGCACCAAGACTTATTCTGTAAACATTTCCCTTGAAACCAACGCACCATTAATTGATTTTCTGGTGTTAAATCTTCCAGGTATTTTCCTGTGCTGATAGCTGCCTGGTCCTGAAGTAGAAGAAGACATATTACATTAATGACCATGTATAGTTTTGTATCTTAATACATATAAAAAGCTAATTTTACTGAAGGTGTACAGACATTCACGCAGTCTGAAAAGTAAATGTATTTAACATGTGATAACACAAAATTAAAACAATATAACAAATAAATATAAAAAATTATTACAACTATATGCACCAGAAAACACAACCAATTTGTTTACCAAGCGGGAAAGCGCCGGCAGACAGGCACATGAACAAAACACACAAACACACACACAGAATTACTAGCTTTCGCAACCGATGGTTGCTTCTTCAGGAAGGAGAGGGAAAGACGAAAGGATGTGGGTTTTAAGGGAGAGGGTAAGAAGTCATTCCAATCCCGGGAGCGGAAAGACTTCCCTTAGGGGAAAAAAAGGACAGGTGTACACGCGCGCGCGCGCGCGCACACACACACACACACACACACACACACACACACACATATATATATCCATCCGATGGATACACATCTTATAACTGGTTAGGAAACAGAGGTGACAAAGTGTGTAAGAGGAAAAAACCTGGGAACCTGGACACCAGAATTAGAGATGGTTGCGAGCACGGGTGAATAATGACAAGAACTGCAGATGGTGAAAGCATAGAATGCAGTAAAGGCAAATGAAGATAAGAATTAATAGAAATTTAGGACAGGCACATTGTAGGAATGGAAGATGTGGTAGAGGGTGTAAGTTCCCTCTTTTGTAGTTCAAAATGGCTGGTACAGGAAGAAAGGATCCATATGGTAAAGGAATGGAGTTTGCAATTAGCCGCAGCTTGGTGATATGCACTGACATGGGTAGGCAATTTGTTAGTCAACAACAGGGTAGTATCCTGTGGAATGTGGAGTAGGATATTGTTTACAGGCTTTATATGATATATGACAATAACATGTAATTGAAGCCTTGGAATTTCAAGGTCTGGGAAAGTTTTGAATGGTTGATGAATGGAGGAATGTCTTTGGTTTTGGCACGATTATGGGAAGAATAGTGAAGTTTGATATGTACAAAGTTTTTATGGAGCCAATGAGTGGGTGAAGGGACTATAAAGGTAGATCATAATGCTCACTGTAGACAAATGAAGTAAATCTGGGACTATGTCTTGATGTTCTACAGAAAGGGACAGAAACTGTCCAACCATTGGTCCAGATCAGAAGGACAAGGGGTTTAACGTGCTATATGAACAGCAAGTGGAAGGTTGGGGACGGAGGGATCAAAGCAGCTACACAGTTTTTTTGTGAATTTTTCCTTCAAATAAAAAGTAATTGTGAGTTACACTATGATTGGCCAAGCATGTTACAAAAGAGATGCTGGAATGTCACCAGTGTAGCAGGAAAAGTTGTCCCCCATAGCAGCAAGGCTGTGTGCATAGGTAGCAGTGGGAGATGGAGGGGGTGGGGGGAGGGGTAATGGGAGAACAGTAAAAGTGGTGTGGGATATGATTACCATCTTGCATACAAGAAGGTAAAATGAGAACAATGGCTGAAATATTAGTCAATAAAGTTAGCAAAGACCCTGTTTAAGAGGGCTTCACAACATCCGCAATGAGACAACCAGTAGAGAGACGCAATGATTTATGTGCATATCATTTTGGGAGCAAGTAAAACGTACGTGGATAGCTAGTGTGATGGTGAGGCTGGATTCAGATTGTGGGTTTCGGAATTGGCATGATGTATCAGACATAATGTTACACTTGTGTGTGGAGATCATTGTTGTGAGATATACAAGAGAAGTTTATATATATCATTTCCAGCACAATACTTCAGTTATCTGCTATTAAAATTTGACTTCCGAATAACTGGTTGTTTACTAAATTACAGAAATCCCCAGGGACGGATACAACTGAAAGCTCAGAAAATGTTGCTTTGACACACCCACACACAGTTACAAAACTGGTAATTAAATAAATTAATATATTTACCATAGATGGAGGAAACAGTCGGCGACAGTCTCTCCTGAAAACATGTTCTTTGTAAGCACTGCGTAAAACGTTAAGTGTCCAACCCGTCAGGCAAGGTCTGCATAAAAGACATTCATGGGAATCACAGCTGCTACATTTCTTGCAGATTTCAGGAAAAACAACAATATTTTTTAGAGATGCTTGCATCTCTTCAGTTGCAGCTTCCTCATCGCTATTTTTTCTGTAATTGTAAGACATATAGTAACTCAGTAAAACTACTACAGTGCCGGTAACTATCCTGCCTTTCGTCCATTTTTCACCATGAGTGGACGAAAATGTTAGCAATATAATAATGCTTATAAGTTAATATTTCAACTATTGCCTCAATTGAGAAGCACATAAGAAGAACAGACTCCTAAGAATATATTTAAAATTTGTTACAAAGAAAGGACCAGATAAGTAAAATTTGAACGAATTCTTGTTCAACTGAAGCCAGAGCTTAGGAATAATATCTAAACTAAATTTTTTTGTCAGAATTGCTGGAAAAGGGGATGAATGTTTCTTAGTATAATTACTTTGCCATAGTTGTAAGGATAATGTATCTGTCCTTTCCTTTTATAAAAAATGTTAATAATTAATCAACATACATAGGGCAGAAATGGTTCCACTACACTAAATTTTACAAAATTCCATTTTGAATGATAATTTACTCATCACAGCCCTGAAAAAAAACTCTATTGACATTAAAGACACATGTTTACTTTATAAAACCATGGCTTAAACAGAACTATAATATTTATTACTAGGTAAATCAAAAGAAAGTTTTTTCTATAGGTTAAAATTTCTAAACACAAAGCAAGCTGAGTTACTTTCTTGATCAGCCTATCAATAAACTTAAGCCATTTCATTTAGTGTTCCTATATTAATTGATTTCTATAGTTGGTGTTTCAGGAGAATTGGTCAATATTTTAGGACACTATAGTATAAACTAATTCAAATAAAAGATATTATACGTCCCCAGTTTTTATTGGTTACAGAGGTACGGCCGTTACAATGTAATGCAATCAAATACTTACAGAAGGTTTGCAGGAAAGGCAAATGATTAAGTTCAAAGTTTATTTTCATAAATTCCACCTCCAATGTCAGTGCATTTTCAAGTTCTCTTCAAGACACTATGTGCGCCCCTCCTGAGGCTGTCTTGGTGTTCTTTTATGGGGCAGCAATATTCATAAGCCAAGCAATAAATTCAGCTTGTGTTTACTTGTTCTAAACAGACTTTGCCTTTCAACCATCCCAACAGGCAAAAGTCTGAAGAGGTAAGGTCTGGGGACCTAGATGGCCAAGAAAGTGGCTGTTTCTGTCAATCCATCTTCTACGGAAAATTTGGTTTAAACAATGTGTCACTTGATAACTAGAATGTGCAGGGGTCCATCATGCTGGAAGAATTTACCCACCCTTGTAGCCAAAGGAACCTCTTCCAATAATTTGGGAAGCTTGCTTCAAAGAAAGTCTAGTTAGGATTGTTCTGTAATACAATGCGGTAATACAACAGGCCCACTCAACTGACTCTTTAACATATCACACCTCATCACATATTTACAGAGTAACACTCTCAAAAACTCTTTCCACAAAGGCATGTGGGTTTTTGTCAGCCCATCAACATGGATTACTAGTGTTACTGATTCCATCACAAATGAAAGTGGCGGCAACAGAAACAGTGTTAGAAGATTACTTAGCCATTTGCAATCAGCCAAAGAGAAAATTCCAATTTCCTATCTTCATGGCCTTCTCAAAGTGCTGATTCTGCTGTAATAGATAAGGATGGAAGCAGTGCATATGTAATGTCAGCCATATTCTTGTATACAGAACCCTGATACATGTAGAAATTCAGCGTCTGTTTATTTAATGACTATGTTCTACCAACTTCTTCTTTTTACATCACATTTTGTTCATTTGCACATTCAGATGAAATATGATTCCGTCAGTAAATCATTTACTATATTCTCTGTAAGCAACGGCAGTGTTTCCATCACAAAACCCAAACGTAAATATGATATTGGTATTTGTAATTACATGTAGTATGCATAAATGATACTGTAGAAATGCCCAACAAATCAATGTCACAGTTGAAAAACTCAGTTGTGTTAACTAAAGCACAACTTCATAACACGAACTTCAAAATATAAATGACAATTGATATCTACAACTGTAGCAAGTGTAGTACCACCAAACAAAAAAACTTCTGTAAACAATTAAATTAGACACATTTTGTGAGCAATGTTTAATTTGTATTAGTGTAAACTACTACTTCCTGGAATATTAACTACTCTCTCTGAGATATCTTTTACATATCTGCAAGCACTTTTTATTTGCTTAAAAATACATGATATTAATTTTTGTAAGATTGAGGCTTAAACTGTATTCTGTGAAAGACTGTACACCTGATCGGGTACAGTCCAGTAATAATTTACTTCCTCCACCCTTAGAGTTAATATAGTTTTGTCAATAGCAAACTTCCCAGTTTTTTATTACTACAAGTTCCAATTTGCCCTCTTAAATTATCCAGTGGATTACTGCAGCTAAAATAAATAAATAAATAAATAATGCAAAATAATTAATAAGACACTGTATAAAGTGGCAACTGTGTACCCTGCAGAAATTTCTTCAATCACTACCTCTTGGACAACTACTGATGCCAGTCAGGCTTTTGCATTAGGAGCCCGTAGCTGTGTACTTGTGCTTGTGTACCACATTTGTTTGCTCTGAGGAAGAATGCAAGTTCAAAAGCTGAACAGCTCTTTGTTTACAAGCTAAATACTATTTCCATACAGTGAGCATTATTCATAAGCCAAGCAATCTTTAGTCACATTACTGCAGGAAAAGTATTAATAGTTTAAAATACACTATTTGACATTTGTAATATTTAAACATATTTAGTGTTTAGTACGTCGTAGTCTCACCTGTTGGAGGCATATAAAATTCTCCCAACACCAACCAAGGAGAACACACTGTACAGTACTTGCTCATACAATAACTGGTTTGGTGGAAAATGTGCAGATGACAAGTTAGGTGACATATTTGCCTACAAAAAAAGAAGTGTGTGTAAGAAAAATGATCAGCAAAAAATCAAGAATTTCTTAATACTGTTATTAATGTTTTCACATATTTGTATTACATCTTAAATCAACATAATTAAATAAGAAGGACAGGTAAGATATAATATAGTTGAATTTTGTTGTGTGTGTGTCTATTATTTTTATTTATTTCTTGTTGATGAACAAAATATTTTTAGGTGCGACTGTCATACATACTAAATTTTTTTCTTTTATTGTCAATGTGAATCTGTCACCTGGAGAAGTATGAACAAATACTGCAGTTTAACATACTATTGACAGTGAGGTGATTACAGATGGAACACAAGCTAAGAATGGATTAGGATGGGGTGGGAACTGGCCATCTGTTGTGACAGTGCCACGACATTTAACAGTGCCGCCATGACAGTACGCGCAAACGGCGATAGAGGTGCTTCACAACTCGGCTGAGAGCGGGAGCGCCACCTAGCTACGAACGGCGCCGGCCACATGTCACGGCACAGCAGTCGAATAAGAGATACTGAGTTGTTATCATGTAACCAGCTATTGTTACTAAGTGAGTGTGTTTGAATATCCACGCAATTATTGGTGATTAAAGGTTATAACACTTTTTGGCGATGAGGTCGCATATTTTCACTGCATTGTGGATTTGTGTGTTCGTGATGGGGCAGACATAGAACAGCTTATGGAAGCACTCATTGAACAACAAACACAGCTGACGGCTGTTATTCAGGCACAACAAACACAGCCGACGGCTGCTATTCAGGCGTTGTCGACGTCACTTACTCATCATCTGTCTTCCTCTTCTCTGCCTCCATTCCCTCCTTACGACGTGGCCACTGAAGACTGGGAGGATTATGATAAGCATTTGCGGCAACACTTCTTGACTTTCGGCGTTGTCGACGCTCCTATGTGTAAGTCATTATTTCTATCTTGGATTTCCCCACGGATCTATCAGCTGCTATCTCAGTTAGCCCCTCTGTGGAAACCTGCCTCTCTGTCCTTCCAAGAAATGTGTGACTTATTGTCTAACTATTAGCGAAAAAACACCACGTCGTTGCCACCCACGTGGCGTTCTAGCGGTGTCGTAAACAGCCCCATCAATCTTACCGGGCTTGGGCGGCGGAACTACACGGTCTGAGTAGGAAATGTCAGTTTGCCATGGACAATCATCATGAGTCTTATGCTGATTCATTGGTTAGGGATGCTATTCTACGGCTTGCTCCTGATAAAGAAGTTCGGCAATGTGCCCTACAACTGCCAAACCCATCGTCGTTGGAAGTTCTAAGCATCGTTCAATCCTTTGAAGTGTCTCACGCTGCTGGCACGCAAATAGACGCGTGGTGTGATGTAGGCGCTGTACAGTCAACTTTCGACACAGACAATTTGCCTGTTTCACAGGAGAACGAAGATGTGGATGCAGTTCACTCACATAAACAACGTTGCGTTGGGCCGCAATGCTCGCAGCGAAAACAGCAACCACAGAAGCAGGTTCGTTCCACACTTCCTTCTTGTCCACGTTGTCTCGTACAGCATGACAGGTCCGTGTGTCTAAAACGTTGGGCCACATGTAATTCATGTAGGAAAAAAGGCCACATTGCTTCTGTGTGTCAGTCCCCTAAAGTTCCTGTGATGAGGACGAGGCATCGGACATGCATGTCAACTGTGTGCTTTCTCAAACAAATAAGTTGTTTGTTACTGTTCGTGTTCTGGATAAAGACATTCGCATGCAAGTAGACACTGGCTCTGCACTAACTCACATTAATTCTCGCACGTATTTGGAGTTGGGCTCCCCTCCCTTGTCTCCAGTTACGCGAAATCTGACAACTTATAATAAACAGAAAATTCCTATCATTGGCCAGTTTGATGCTTCCACTGCCTACAAGTCTGTTGTTAGGCCCCTCACATTTTATGTGGTGGATCATGTGGGCACTGAAAACCTGTTCAGTTATAATGCTTTCCAGTTGTTCGGGTTCTCCATTGATGATGATGTGCACCTCATATCTGAGGATATTCCGTATCAACAGCTGGATGGATTGTGTTCTGAATTTTTGTCCGTGTTCTCTGCTGGTCTGGGTCATGCCAAGGATTTTGAAGCCCACATTACTCTTAAACCTACAGCTCGCCCTAAGTTTTTCCGGGCATTCCCTATTCCGGTGGCATTGCGTGCACCTGTCAAGGCTGAGATAGACAGGTTAACAGCTTCAGGGATTCTCCTTCCTGTTACCTCCAGCCAATCGTGGTGGTTTCTAAACCAAATGGGAGTCTGTGATTGTTTGGTGATTTTAAAGCCACTGTCAACGCTCAGAGCCTCATTGACACTTATCCTCTTCCCCGTCCTGAGGAGTTATTTACCAAGCTCACTGGGGGCCAGTTCTTTTCCAAACTTGACTTATCAGAGGCGTACCATCAGTTGCCGTTGGATGCTTCTTCCAAGTAATTTCTCATCATCAACACTCCTTGTGGGTTGTATCAGTACCAGCGGTTACCATTTGGCATCGCTAGTGCGCCGGCCATTTTTCAGCAGTTTTTGGAACAGCTCACGGCTTTCGTTCCCGGCTGCATAAACTATCTGGATGACATTGTTGTCACAGGGGCCTCCACTGAGGAGCACCTTCGCAATTTACGTTCACTGTTTCGGGTTTTGCATTCGGCTGGGTTGAGGTGCAATCTGGACAAGTCACAGTTCTTCCAACCCTCCATTGTGTGTCTTGGTTTCCACTTGTCCCGTGAGGGTATACTTCCTCTACGTCAGCACGTTGTGGCCATTAATGCTCCACCCCGGCCGTCTACGGTCAAAGAACTTCAGGCGTTTCTGGGCAAGATTGCTTATTATCACAAATTCATTCCATCCGCGGCGGCGGTAGCTCATCCTCTGCATCAGCTGTTACGCAAAAACATCCCTTTCTGTTGGTCCAATGAGTGTGAGCAGGCTTTTGTCTGCCTGAAGGCTCATTTGCAGTTGGCGCCTTGTCTTGCCACATTCCGTCCAGGTCAGCACTTGGTTCTGGCGACTGACGCATCACAGTATGGCCTAGGGGCTGTTCTTGCCCATTGGTATGAGGGTGGGTCGGAACGACCCATCGCCTGTTCTTCCAAGACCCTCAACGATGCGCAACGGCGTTACTCTCAAATCGCAAAGGAGGCGCTCGCTATCATTTATGCTCTAAAAAAATCTGCATTTTCTTGTACGGTTCTAAGTTTCACCTCATCACCGACCACAAGCCGCTGGTCTCTCTGTTCAGCCCATCAGTATCGCTTCCGGATAAGGCAGCTCACTGCCTGCAACGTTGGGCCTTCTACTTGTCTCATTTTCACTATGAGATTCACTATCGCCCCACGGCCCAGCACACCAACGCTGACGCATTGTCGCGATTGCCGATGGGCCCCGAGCCGGTTTTCGATCGTGATGAACTACTCTGTTTCCACATTGATGAGGAAGAACATCGTGCGGTCGAGGGTTTTCCACTTACAGGTTCGCAGGTCCCGTCGGCTACTGCACGGGACCCGGTCCTGCATCAGGTGATCGGTTTTGTTCAACGGGGTTGGCCGGACAGGGCCAAGGGCCGGGCATCGGATCCCCTTCGCAACTACCACGCCTTGCGCCTTCGTCTGTCTGTTCGTGATGGTGTTGTTCTTCTGGCCATGGATGGCGCATCTCCACAGGTCGTGGTGCCAGCGTCTCTTCGCAAAGATGTTCTCATGCTGTTGCATGAAGGCCATTGGGGTATTTCTTGGACTAAGTCCCTGGCCCGCAGGCACGTTTATTGGCCTGGTATTGATTCGGACATCGCCCACATGGTTGCTGCATGTGGTCAGTGTGTTCAACAACTGGCAGCACCTCATACAATACCCTCTCCATGGCCTGCTCCGGTGCAGCCATGGGAACGGGTGCACGCTGACTTTGCTGGCCCCTTCCTCGGTACTTATTGGCTACTGTTGATTGACGCCTTCTCGAAGTTTCCGTTTGTTGTTCGATGTCCGTCGCCCACCACTGCGGCAACGACGCTGGCTTTGTCCAAAATCTTTGCGCTACAAGGTCTTCCATCCACGATCATCACGGACAATGGACCTCAGTTCTCTTCGCAGACCTTCCGTGATTTTTGTACTGGACAAGGGATTCATCATGTTACAGCACTGCCCTTCCATCCGCAATCGAATGGGGAGGTCGAGCGCCTTGTCCGCACTTTCAAAAGCCAGATGAAAAAATTCCTTAGTGATTTTTCCACAGATGACGCTCTGCTGCAGTTTCTGAGTTCTTATCGCTTCACGCCGCTGGGTGATCGCAGCCCTGCTGAACTCTTGCATGGCTGCCAACCGTGCACTCTACTGCACCTGCTTCACCCTGTCAGGCGTTGTGCTGTGCCCCCTAGTGCGAGAAAATACTCAGTGGGCACCAACATGTGGGCACAAGAGTATGGATCTCGCCCTAAATGGATTCCAGGGGTGGTCAAGGCTCTTCGCGGCCGCCGGCTTTGTGAAATACATACGGCCGACGGCATGGTTGTTCGCCATTACGACCAGATGCGCCCACGAGTGGTAGCCACACTGGTACCACCGCCCCTTCCTTTGCCTCCACCAGCCTGAGAAGCCAGTCCTGACACTGTTACCGATCTACCGTACATGTTGATGCAGCCGAAGTCACTACCGCTTCCGAGTACGCCGGAATCGGCCCCAGTCGCGATGTCGCCTTCTCCGGGATCCATCTCGCTGGAATACACCCCCAGGTCCACGACACCTATGGAAGCTGCTCCGGAGTTTTCACCCATCATCTCATCCAGGAGGCACGTTACACACACGATCTTCCGTCCTGGACATTTTCGACCATACTCTTGTGTCTCTCCACGGGATCTTCTCGGGGCCTCACAAGAGGCCATGGATGTCTCCGCACTGTCCATGCCTCCAAGGAAGTGAGTGTTTTTTCTTTCTTTCTTTTCAATAGTCTACATTTCACCAAATCTTCCATACTTGCCCAACCTGATTACCTGGCCAAAGGAGAACTCTCTGACTTAAATAACACTGAAAAGAACACAGTCTTACATTTAAGTTACAAATTTCTTTTTCTATTTGGAATGTTTGGAGGGGAAGTTGTACAGTTTTAACATGTGGACTGGCACACATGACTATGGCTAATGTGAGAAATTTACTAGTTATCAAAGAGACTGTCACTCAAAGTGATATGATGGTAGCTGGAGAACTTAGTTGTGTCAAGGGCAGATAATATTCTCCCAAATGAACACACATAATAATACTGGATAAAACACAGGATCAACCTATATGTAGTCTTCTGGTGTGACACACCTAAAGTGCAAAAAATTATTTATTCTACAGAAGTCCACAATAAAAATAATGAGTAATGATGATAACTAAACAACTCACAGAAGCCTCATCACGATCCCAGAGATTCTTACACTTATGTGTATATACATATACTCTCCAATGGCATTTGTTGTTAACAAGAAGAGTGAATTTAGAATAAATTCTGCAATTCACAGTCACAATATTAGAAGTAAAACTAATTTTCAAATACACTGTGCATCACTCTTTTGTGCTCAGAATGGAGGAGAGGAGGAGATTAGTGTTTAACGTCCCATCGACTACGAGGTCATTAGAGACGGAGCGCAAGCTCGGGTTACGGAAGGAAGTGGAAGGAAATCGGCCATGCCCTTTCAAAGGAACCATCCCGGCATTTCCATGCTCAGAATGGAGTTTTACCCTATGGGAATTTTCAATTTCCTCCCTGATGTCTACTCGCAACCAATTACAGGCTTCTGCACCAGAGAATAAAACTCCATTCTGTACCCAACATAGGGATATGTAGTCTACACAAAAATTAATTTTACTTCTAGTATTGTGATTGTACATTGCAGAGCTCACCCTAAATTCACTCTTTTTGTTGACAATAAATACTGTTAGGGAGTATATGTATGTTGACGATCCCTAGGTTCCTGAAGAGGCTTCTGCAAGATATTCATTTATCAGCTTATTGCATGCTCCTGTTGAAGATTATCAACAGGAAGGTATTGAGTGGACATATGCAACATATACTACAATCCCATCTGCAGACCAACACAATGAGAGAGATACCTATGTGCACATCCACAGGCTGGCGTCACCTCAGTTTACTATTCATTAGATGCCTAGAGGCTTTGTGGAGTCTCATCCAGTGCATACCTATCGTTCTCTACTTCTTGTACCTGTAAGTGTTTTTTATTTATTCAGAATTGGGTAATATGAGTTTCTGCAAGACTGGAGGTAAAGATTTTTGCTGAAAACCAGTTTTAAACAGGTTTCATTATTCTTCTGTCTATATCTGGTATGGTTGTATTCAGGCCATTTACCAATATACATGTGTGATCAGCAAACATCATAGTTTTTGAATTTCTCAAATGTTCCTAGAGCAGGACAAGCACAAAATCTTACAGAACACCATGTTTAATGTTTCCCAACTCTGTTTTCTATTCTTAAGATCTGACGCCATCCATGGAAAGTGAATGCTTAATCACCATACTACTTTAATTTCCCCAGAACAACATTACAGTCCCACATAATCAATTACCTAGGCAATATTATACAAAATGCCAATGAGGTAATTTCTTTCATTTAGTTTTAAAAGAACTAAGTTTGCAAAATCATACACTATCTGCTCAGTAGGAAAGTCTTTATGGAAGCCAAACTGAGCAGTTGCTATAAGGTTATTCTTAATAAGATGATAAGTTACATTCTCAAACATTTTTGAGAACAAATTTTGGAGGGAGATGGGTCAATAATTAGAGTTCAATTGCTTATCTCCACATTTATAAGTAGGTATTACTGCTGCATACTCTGGGAAGGGAAGATGCACTACCAGCTATCAAGATAATATGGCAAAATTAAAGCAGGAGCAGCAGTGGCGGCAGTAGTAGTAGTAGTTGTTGTTACTGTTTTTGTAGTAGCAGAAGTAACATTAGTAGTTTGTTCATCCAGAGACACTGTACATTGTGTGGATATTGGTGGAAAATACATAGAATATTATTATTTCTTTCTTATCTCAGATGTTATGTCTGGTCAAAAGTAGATTGGTGTAATGTCAACTTTATGCTGATGCCACATATCCTTGACTTCCTCAGCCAGTTGGATGTATTTTTCAATTTTTTCTCCTGTTTTCTTTTGTATATTTGTTGTATTGGGTATGGATATTTTGATTAGTTGTGTTAATTTCTTCTTTTTATTGGTGAGTATGATGTCAGGTTTGTTATGTGGTGTTGTTTTACCTGTTATAATGGTTCTGTTCCAGTATAATTTGTATTCATCATTCTCCAGTACATTTTGTGGTGCATACTTGTATGTGGGAACATGTTGTTTTATAAGTTTATGTTGTAAGGCAAGCTGTTGATGTATTATTTTTGCTACATTGTCATGTCTTCTGGGGTATTCTGTATTTGCTAGTATTGTACATCCGCTCGTGATGTGATCTACTGTTTCTATTTGTTGTTTGCAAAGTCTGCATTTATCTGTTGTGGTATTGGAATCTTTAATAATATGCTTGCTGTAATATCTGGTGTTTATTGTTTGATCCTGTATTGCAATCATGAATCCTTCCGTCTCACTGTATATATTGCCTTTTCTTAGCCATTTGTTGGATGCGTCTTGATCGATGTGTGGCTGTGTTAGATGATACGGGTGCTTGCCATGTAGTGTTTTCTTTTTCCAATTTACTTTCTTCGTATCTGTTGATGTTATGTGATCTAGAGGGTTGTAGAGGTGGTTATGAAATTGTAGTGATGTAGCCGATGTATTTATATGAGTGATTGCTTTGTGTATTTTGCTAGTTTCTGCTTGTTCTATAAAGAATTCTCTTAAATTGTCTACCTGTCTAGAACGTAGGTTTTTTATGTCAATAAATCCCCTTCCTCCTTCCTTTCAGCTCAATGTGAATCTTTCTGTTGCTGAATGTATGTGATGTATTCTACATTTGTGGCATTGTGATCGCGTAAGTGTATTGAGTGCTTCTAGGTCTGTGTTACTCCATTTCACTACTCCAAATGAGTAGGTCAATATTGGTATAGCATAAGTATTTATAGCTTTTGTTTTGTTTCTTGCTGTCAATTCTGTTTTCAGTATTTTTGTTAGTCTTTGTCTATATTTTTCTTTTAGTTCTTCTTTAATATTTGTATTATCTATTCCTATTTTTTGTCTGTATCCTAGATATTTATAGGAATCTGTTTTTTCCATCGCTTCTATGCAGTCACTGTGGTTATCCGATATGTAATCTTCTTGTTTAGTGTGTTTTCCCTTGACTATGCTATTTTTCTTACATTTGTCGGTTCCAAAAGCAATATTTATATCATTGCTGAATACTTCTGTTATCTTTAGTAATTGGTTGAGTTGTTGATTTGTTGCTGCCAGTAGTTTTAGATCATCCATGTATAGCAAATGTGTGATTTTGTGTGGGTATGTTCCAGTAATATTGCATCCACAATTTGTATTATTTAGCACGTTGGACAGTGGGTTCATAGCAAGGCAGAACCAGAAAGGACTTATGAGTCTCCTTGGTATATTCCACGCTTAATCTGTATTGGCTGTGATGTGATATTATTTGAATTTGTTTGGATATTAAGTGTGGTTTTCCAATTTTCATTACTATGTTTAGGAACTGTATCAATTTAGGATCTACTTTGTATATTTCCAATATTTGTAGTAATCATGAGTGGGGTACACTATCAAAAGCTTTTCGGTAATCAATGTATGCGTAGTGTAGCGACCTTTGTTTAGTTTTAGCTTGATATGTTACCTCTCCATCTATTATCAGTTGCTCTTTACATCCTCGTGCTCCTTTGCAACAGCCTTTTTGTTCTTCATTTATAATTTTGTTCTGTGTTGTATGTGTCATTAATTTCTGTGTAATGACTGAAGTTTATATTTTGTATATTGTTGGTAGGCATGTTATGGGGCGGTATTTAGCTGGGTTTGCTGTGTCTGCTTGATCTTTAGGTTTCATATAAGTTATTCCATGTGTAAGTGTATCAGGGAATGTGTATGGGTCTGCAATGTAATTGTTAAATAATTTAGTTAGATGTGAATGTGTTGAGGTGAACTTCTTTAGCCAGAAATTTGCTATTTTATCTTTTCCAGGGGCTTTCCAATTGTGAATAGAATTAATTGCTTTGGTGACTTCATGTTGCAAAATTATCACTTCAGGCATTTGTGGTATCATCTTGTATGTGTCTGTTTCTGCTTCTATCCACCGTGCATGTCTGTTATGTTGTACCGGGTTTGACCATATGTTGCTCCAGAAGTGTTCCATGTCTGTTATGTTTGGTGGATTGTCTATTTTAATGTGTGTGTTATCTATTGTCTGGTAAAATTTCTTTTGGTTTGTGTTGAATGTTTGGTTTTTTTCCTTCTATTTTCACTTTTTTTGTATCTTCTAAGTCGTTTGGCCAATGCTTGTAATTTCTGCTTCTTTTCATCTAATTGCTCTATCACTTCTTGTTGTGAGATTTTACCTAACCTTTTTCGTTTTTTGTCTGATATTTCTTTTCTTACAAATTGTGTTAGCTGTCCAATATCTTTTCTCAGTTTTTCTATTCTGATCTGTAGCCTGTGTTGGCATGCTGGTTTTGTGGGTTTCTTCTGTGTGTTGGTTGGTTCTGATCTCTGCCTAGTGTGTATATTTAGTGTAGTGAGTGCTCCTATATAAACCAGTAGTTGTAACTCTTCCATAGTTGTGTTTTCATTTATTTTGTTGTGTATGATTGTGTTGATAGTTTTTATTGTTTTTTTTTTTTTTTTTTTTTTTTTTTTTTCGACTTGTGGGTTATTTGGTGGTCTATGCAAGAATGGTCTAATGTCTGTATTTGTCTCTTTGTATTCTATATATGTCAGCTGAAATTTTTCTTCTATATCTAACACGTGTGTCACTTCATGTTCTATTTGTACTTGTTCTGGTGGCAGTCTTAAGATTTCGTTTTCCTCTGATTGTTTAATTAATGCATGTTGTTCTTTGTTTGTTTGCTCTGGGATGTGTGAGTCCATTACTGTATTTTCTTCTTCTTCTTCTGATTGCACATTATTTTGTTCCAGTATTTGTTGTACTTGTTGTTTGATGTTTTCTAATTCTGACTGGGGTATCCTGTTATTTTTTATTATTACACGGATCTGATCAGCTAGTCGTTGTTCTGTTAAAAATTTTAATTCTGGGTATTTGGTAATAAATTTTGTGTATACTTGTGATCTGTATCCAGTTGTGTTGGTTTCTAGGTTTGTTGCTTGATAATAACAGAACATGAGGTGTCGATTAACTTCATCTGACCATCTCATCCTCTGTCTTTGTTTTCCTTCTAGGGTGGTTGCAGGAAGCATATCCTGCAAAACACCTCTATTTAGATTTAGATTTAAATTTAATTTAATTTAATTTAATTTAATTTATTATTAACATTTACATACAAATACCTAACAGTTCCAACACTTTTGTTCAAAATATTCATTCACATCATGGCAAGCACTTAATTAAAAAGTGTTATTGACACATAATACATGAATATAATTAGTTACTACATGGTTATTTTGGGTATTCTTCTACACTATGACTGTAGTTAGTTATTAAAAATTTGAATACTGTTTCCTTAAATGAAAACAATTTTTTTATTTCTTTCATCTGTGCCATAAATTTTTTGTCCAATCTAGTGCCTTGAATGTTTATTTGCTTTGTGCTGAATCCTTATTTACTCTTTTTGTATGGATATCACTGTACATTCTTGTAAGAATGAAGCTCTGAGATCGTTTTGAAATTGTCACTGTACCTTTTTGTATTAATTACACCTTTTATATGTAGATGTGTGGTAAGAATAGAATATTTACATGTTGAAATAACTTCTTGCAGGGTGTTAGCCTTGAACTGTTGGTAATAATTCTATTGGCTTGTTTCTGTACAGTGAAGATGTTTTGCATATTTGTCTTACTATAGCCCCAGAAGGTCAGGCCAGAGGTAATAGCAGAAAACATGTAAGCGAAGTAGATAATTCTGCTACACTTTCTACAACACATGCTACTAATTACTCATAACACAAAGCAAGTAGAACTTAACTTGCCAGCGAGATAGAGGCTGTGGGCTTTACAGTCTAAATTTTTATCTATACAGACAACTGAAATTTTTGTGACAGCTACCCTCTGAATTACTTTATTTTGTATTCTGAGATCCAGGTTGTTTTCCTGTAATGAATATAATACTGTAATAGTTCTTGCAATTTTTAAGGTAAACATATTCATTTCAAACCAATTTCATAAATATTCCAATACTGGTCACAGATGTTGATAATATCTGGTTTATATCATTTACAACAACATTTGTATCATCAGCAAATACAGTTATGTGAGTGCCTCAGATTGGAATCTTGTTATTATTAAAGAAATAAGAAACAGGAAGGGTCCTATGACGCTTCCCTGTGGCACCTCAAATGATACAGTCTGAATATTAGATCTGTAAACAATACTTTGTTTTTTAAAGTTTGTTGAACTAATTTCTACTACCTGTTTTCTATTATGGACATATCACTAAAAACCATTTTTTGACACCCCTCTTGTACCAATAGCTTATAACTTGTCTAAAGCTGAACAGTATTAAATGCCATCAATAACACAGGCAAATGAAATTTTTTTAACTTTTTTTACTTTGATAGCTGATCTTTATATATTTTTATGAGCTGAATCCAAATCTAGCCTTCGCTTTTTGGATCACCCATAGTTTTTGAGCAATATGCTTTTTACTACATAGTACAAAAGTCCTATACTATATGGTAAACAGGGAAATTAATGAAATGTTTTGTTACAACATGGTTTGTATTTACAGTAAGCTACTTAACACAATGATATGTGTTAATAGAGGTTTCACTTGTCAGCTGGAATTGGTTTGTGTTTTCTCTCTCTTTTTTCTTTGAAGCTTCTCGTGTAGCTTTTTCTATGATGAGTTGCTTGCTGAACTTCTTCGTGAAGTGACCAACAGTAGTCCCCCATCATGTTGGTGTTCCAGCAGCCTTTGTAGCATTTTTCCATCACTAGTTTTGGATGAATCAATAAATCAGTCAATAATCAGTCTTTTTTTGTATCCAATACCAAACTCATACATTGGGCTGGTAATGTCTGAACAGTACACTAAATCACCTTCTTGTTGAAAAAACTTGGAGAATTGCTGCACTCTCTTTCTATACATGTATATGATGGTTGCAACTGCCAATCAGTCCTTTTCTTTTAATGTAGAGCCAAGCAATTCAGCTTTTTCTTTCACTAAGCCCAGATCCCTAACCAAATCGTTAAGCTCGTCCTGAGTACACAATTTGGGCTCTAGACTTTTTGTATTAGAATGGAATTCATCATCATCTGGTTCAACTAAATCAGATTATACATCAGAAAATACATATGTTGGAATAGAATTTAAATCATCTGGTGGTTCAGGAACTGGCAAATCTACACCATGTCCTACTGGTCAGATGACGAACAGAAGGTTAGGGTAGCTTATTCTCTTCTTGTTTTTCGAATTATGATCAGTAATATCAACACTGCAAAAGTTGCAATCATTGGAATGATGATTTCTTGGCTCCCCCCATATCATAGAAACAGCAAATCTAAAGGCTTTTTTCTCCTTTTTGGACCATTTTCTCAGATCTCCAACACACACATAACATACTTTATGCAGCGCCCAAGACTTATCTTGATCACCAAGTTTAGATCCAAAGTATGATAGATAAACCTTTTTCACAAAGTCTGTAATGTTTCTTTGGTGTCTTTCAATCAAAAATTCACCACAAATATAAAAAAAATTGTCAGCAGAGTTTTTACAACCATGATTAGACATTTTACTGATCACATGTACAGGAAACGGTAAAGTGAGCTTAGGTTGACAGTAAACAAAACACCATCTGTTGAAGCAAAAATAGAATCGACCTTTTTTTGCCAGCAAATATTTTTCAGCAGTGCTTCCAACGTCATCTACATTCATTACACCTCCTTTTTAAATTATTTTAACTATAAAAAAGCTGTTAAATTCTTTAATAAATCACTTAATTTAATAAATTTAACTGTAAAATGTGAAGAAATGGTGGGTGATACAGTTTTTTAAATATCATATTTGGATTTCCCACCCTGAAAAACATAAGAATAACGTATTTTCAGCAAAAAAGTTTTTCCATCATTGGCCTGTGTAATTCGAAGTTTATTCCTATTGTATTGGTTTGCAGACAAGAAACTTAATTTTTCAAGGTAACTTGTAATTCTGTGTTTCATGACTGTCTCTATTACTTTTGAAAATACAGATAACACAGATATTGGTCTATAGTTTCCTACTTCCTGTACATGGCTCTTTTTAAAGATTGGTTTTATTATTGAAAATTTTAACCTTTCTGGAAATACTCATTTTGACAATGATGTATTGATGATACATGAGAGTGGTTCTGATATGATACTAAAATATTTAGTTATGACTGAACCAGGTACCTCACCAGTCCCTGAAGACATTTTATTCTTCATTGTTTCTAGTATTTTAAGAATTTTTAATTTGTTTGTGGAAATGCCACTTTCTTTTCTTTTAAGGAGACCAGACAGCGAGGTAATCGGTCTCATCGAATTAGTGAAGGATGAGGAAGGAATTCGGCCATACCCTTTCAAAGGAACCATCCTGGCATTTGCCTGGAGTGATTTAGGGAAATCACGGAAAACATAAATCAGGAGGGCTGGACGTGGGATTGAACCGTCATCCTCCCGAATGCGAGTCCAGTGCCTAACCACTGCACCACCTCGCTCGGTGGAACATGCCACTATTGATTTTACACGTTTTTTCTCTAGGAGCTGGGATTCTGCTATTCCTAAAGCAATTTTTACTCAGATTGACTGGATTATTTACAAAGTAGTCATTTATATAATTTGCAAGAGTAATGTTTCTGAGTAACATTCTGTGTTCAACTTTTAAAAAGAATGTTATCTTGATTTTTAACATTTTTGTTTATTTCTTTTTTCTGCTACATTCCTTTTTGCTATCAATTTGATCGCTGTCCCTGTAATTATTTAATTTAGTCATTGTACATTGTCTTAGCATGTTGTTGGACTATTCACAGTCCATCTCAGTAAATGTAACTGATCTGTTTCTGATGGACCATTTCTTGTTCCTGTGGTTTCAGCTAATGTTAAGAGTAAGCCACTGCATTTAGTTGCCAATGATTTGAATTCAGTGGTTCATGGAGTGGGTTCCTGTTGTCATGTCCTAGTTCATGAACCACGGGCAACGTATGAGTGGCCAAGTAAGTGGTCCCCACAGTCGGGATACCAGTTACTGTGGAATAAGGCTGGGTATCTCGGGCATATTCTGAGTTGTGGTTACCTTTGTGCTCATACGGCTAAGACTACCAAATCCACCAGTTAGTCCCTCAACCATTAGGAGTAAAACTCAATGGGACTCAAGGAAAGTAAGGCTAGCAACCTGTTTCCCTGGTACTTTAAATATGATGCTGGCAACAATCAGAGCAAAATGCCTCAGACCTTTGGAGGTGACAGAGTCCCACCTCTAACTGACAAACCAGGGACTCCTAAGACACGACTTGGCAAACAAATGGTAATGAGATGGGGAGCTATTAATATCAATGAGGGCTATACTGGGAAGAAGGTAGAGCTGGCAGAGGCTGCAAGTAAGATGGGGCTGGACGTTTTAGCTGTTAGTGACATTCGGGTAAGGGGTGAGAAAGAAGAGGAAGTGGGAGAATACAAGGCCTACCTGTCAGGAGTCAAAGCAAAAATAGCAAAATGGGGTGTAGGGCTTTACATCAGGAAAGAAATGGAACCCAGCGTAGTTGCAATACGGTATGTAAATGAACGACTGATGTGGATAGATTTGACCGTGTCTAGCAAGAAAATTAGGATTGTGTCAGTATATCCGCATTGTGAAGGGACAGATCAAGATAAGATGGATCGTTTTTATGATGCACTCAGTGATGTAGTTGTTAGAGTATAGAACAAGGACAGTGTTCTGCTCATGGGTGATTTTAATGCCAGGATTGGACATCGAACAGAATGGTATGAAAAGGTTATGGGTAAATTTGGAGAGGATATGGAGGCCAACAGGATTGGGAAACAACTCTTGGATTTCTGCACCAGTATGGGCTTAGTAATCACAAACGCCTTTTTTTAAACATAAGGACATTCACTAGTATACTTGGGAAGGCAGGGGAACTAGATCAATCATTGACTATATAAAAACAGATCAGGAATTCAGGAAGGCTGTGAGGGACACATGTGTATTCAGGGGATTCTTTGATGACACTGATCATTATTTAATCTGCAGTGAAATTGGTATTGTGAGGCCGAAAGTGCAGGAGGTCAGGTTCATATGTAGGAGGATAAGAGTGGAGAAACTTCGGGATAAGGAAATCAGGCACAAGTACGTAAGTGATCTCAGAAAAGTACCAGTTAGTTGAATGTAGTCAATTACAGTCATTGGAAAAGTAATGGACAAGGTACAGGGACACGGTACTAGAAGTGGCTAAAGTATGTCTTGGAACAGTAGTGTGTAAAGGTAGGATGAAGCAAACAGCCTGGTGGAATGACACAGTAAAGGCAGCCTGTAAAAGGAAAAAGAAGGCATATCAAAAATGGCTACATACTAGAACTCAGGTAGACAGAGAAAGTTATGTTGAAGAAAGAAACAAAGCCAAACAGGTAATTGCAACATCCAAGAATAAATCTTGGGAAGACTTTGGAAACAGGTTGCAGAGTTTGGGTCAAGCTGCTGGAAAACCATTATGGAGTGTAATTAGCAGTCTTCGAAAGGGAAGTAAGAAGGAAATGACAAGTATTTTGGACATGTCAGGAAAACTGCTGGTGAATCCTGTGGATTCCTTGGGCAGATGGAGGGAATATTTTGAAGAGTTGCTCAATGTAGGTGAAAATACGATCAGTAATGTTTCAGATTTCGATGTACAATGGGATAGGAATGATGATGGAAATAGGATCACATTTGAGGAAGTGGAGAAAATGGTCAGTAGATTGCAGTGCAATAAAGTAGCTGGGGTGGATGAAATTAAGTCAAAGCTCATCAAATACAGTGGAATGTCAGGTCTTAAATGGCTACACAGGATAACTGTAATGGCCTGGGAGTCGAGACAGGTTCCATCAGACCGGACAAAAGCAGTAATCACACCAATCTTTAAACATGGCAACAGAAAATATTGTAACAACTACAGAGGTATCTCTTTAATCAGCGTTGTGGGTAAAATCTTATCAGATATTGTTGAAAGGAAAGTGCGAGTATTAGTTGAGGACGAATTGGTTGAAAATCAGTGTGGGTTTAGGCCTCTTAGAGGTTGTCAGGACCAGATCTTTAGCTTACGGCAAATAATGGAGAAGTATTATGAGTGGAACAGGGAATTGTAGCTATGCTTTATAGATCTAGAAAAGGCATATGACCGGGTTCCTAGGAGGAAGTTATTGTCTGTTCTAGAGGATTATGGAATAGAAGGCAAACTATTGAAAGCAATTAAAGGTCTTTACATAGGTAGTCGGGCAGCAGTTAGAGTTGACGGTAAATTGAGTTCATGTTTAGAGTAGTTTCAGGGGTGAGACAAGGCTGCAACCTGTCTCCACTGTTGTTCATATTATTTATGGATCATATGTTGAAAACAATAGACTGCCTGGGTGAGATTAAGATATGTGAACACAAAATAAGCAGTCTTGCCTATGCGGATGACTTAGTTGTGATGGCAGATTTGATTGAAAGTTTGCAAAGTAATATTTCAGAGCTAGATCAGAAATGTAAGGACTATGGTATGAAGATCAGCATCTCCAAAACGAAAGTAATGTCAGTGGGAAAGAAATATAAGCGGATTGAGTGCCAAATAGGAGGAACAAAGTTAGAACAGGTGGACAGTTTCAAGTACTTAGGATGCACATTCTCACAGGATGGCAACATAGTGAAAGAACTGGAAGTGAGGTGTAGCAAAGCTAATGCAATGAGTGCTCAGCTACGATCTACTCTCTTCTGCAAGAAGGAAGTCAGTACCAAGACTAAGTTATCTGTGCACCGTTCAAACTTTGTTGTATGGGAGCGAAAGCTGGGTGGATTCAAGTTACCTTATCAATAAGGTTGAGGTTGCGGATATGAAAGTAGCTAGGATGATTGCAGGTACTAGTAGATAGGAACAATGGCAGGAGGGTGTCCACAATGAGGAAATCAAAGAAAAACTGGGAATGAACTCTATAGATGTAGCAGTCAGGGCGAACAGGCTTGATGGTGGGGTCATGTTACAAGCATGGGAGAAGCAAGGTTACCCAAGAGATTCATGGGTTCAGCAGTAGAGGGTAGGAGGAGTCGGGGCAGATCAAGGAGAAGGTACCTGCATTCGGTTAAGAATGATTTTGACGTAATAGGCTTAACATCAGAAGAGGCACCAGTGTTAGCACTTAATAGGGGACCACGGAGGAATTTTATAAGGGGGACTATGCTCCAGACTGAACACTGAAAGGCATAATGTCTTAAATGATGATGATGATGATGATGATGATGATGATTTGAATTCAATATCATGTCTCACTGTTACTGTCATCTGGGAGTTAAATATCATTAGCCATAGCAAATTCATTCATTTCACATTAAATAGTGCTCCAAATTGTCCTTGGTTTTGTTCTCACATTTTTGGTGACACAATAAACAATTATGCAACACTGTTGGTAGCTTATTTTTAAGTCTTAATTAGAGCTAGTCCTTTACAATAAATACAGTTCTCTGCCTTCCATGCAAAAGACACCTTGACCTCAGATGTCAGCTACTTTTTCTCTGGATTTCCATGCTGATTGTTTCCAAGTTCTTGTAAACAAAACTGGATTCACAGGCCTTATGAATCTTTTAGGAAAGAATTAAATTTCTCACCTACTATGTATTCTTGGCAATCTTCTTCCCATTTTTCAACCTGCACGTTATATCTGAATCGTGTAGCTCCTGAGCATTTCCAATTCTGTAGATGTTTACTTTTCTCTTTTTAGTTCAATCTAATTGATACTATTTTACCGTCACTATCAGACACACCATTTATTATAGGGTTTGCATCTATTTCATGAAAGATTGTTTCATTTTGAAACAAATTTTGGAGCACTGGTGCACAATGTCCTTCTATCCTTCTTGGGAATGTTACTACGTGGACCAAACTGAGTATGGACATTTTTTAACACCAAACGTCCTTCATAAGAAATATCTGAGATTAAATCACTATTGAAATCTCCAGGTACACTCACTTCCCAGTTACTTCTACCAAGTCTTACTAGTAGCCTCTGTAACTGCTAAATGAAATTATATATATATATATATATATATATATATATATATATATATATATAAAACAGAAAGAAACTTCCACATGGGAAAAATATATTAAAAACAAAGATTCCAAGACTTACCAAGCGGGAAAGTGCCGGCAGACAGGCACATGAACAAAACACACAAACACACACACAGAATTACGAGCTTTCGCAACTGGCAGTTGCTTCATCAGGAAAGAGGGAAGGAGAGGGGAAAATGAAAGGATGTGGGTTTTAAGGGAGAGGGTAAGGAGTCATTCCAATCCCGGGAGCGGAAAGACTTCCCTTAGGGGAAAAAAAGGACAGGTGTACACTCGCACACACACACACATATCCATCCGCACATACACAGACACAAGCAGACATATTTAAAGGCAAAGAGTTAAGGGCAGAGATGTCAGTCGAGGCGGAAGTACAGAGGCAAAGAAGTTGTTGAAAGACAGGTGAGGTATGAGCGGCGGCAACTTGAAATTAGCGGAGGTTGAGGCCTGGCGGATATCGAGAAGAGAGGATATACTGAAGGGCGAGTTCCCATCTCCGGAGTTCGGATAGGTTGGTGTTGGTGGGAAGTATCCAGATAACTCGGACGGTGTAACACTGTGCCAAGATGTGCTGGCCGTGCATCAAGGCATGTTTAGCCACAGGGTGATCCTCATTACCAACAAACACTGTCTGCCTGTGTCCATTCATGCGAATGGACAGTTTGTTGCTGGTCATTCCCACATAGAAAGCATCACAGTGCAGGCAGGTCAGTTGGTAAATCACGTGGGTGCTTTCACATGTGGCTCTCCCTTTGATCGTGTACACCTTCCGGGTTACAGGACTGGAGTAGGTGGTGGTGGGAGGGTGCATAGGACAGGTTTTACGCCGGGGGTGGTTGCAAGGATAGGAGCCAGAGGGTAGGGGAGGTGGTTTGGGGATTTCATAGGGATGAACCAAGAGGTTACGAAGGTTAGGTGGACGGCTGAAAGACACTCTTGGTGGAGTGGGGAGGATTTCATGAAGGATGGATCTCATTTCGGGGCAGGATTTTAGGAAGTCGTATCCCTGCTGGAGAGCCACATTCAAGGTCTGATCCAGTCCCGGGAAGTATTCTGTTACAAGTGGGGCACTTTTGGGGTTCTTCTGTGAGAGGTTCTGGGTTTGAGGGGATGAGGAAGTGGCTCTGGTTATCTGCTTCTGTACCAGGTTGGGAGGGTAGTTGCGGGATGCGAAAGCTGTTTTCAGGTTGTTGGTGTAATGGTCGAGGGATTCAGGACTGGAGCAGATTCGTTTGCCACGAAGGCCTAGGCTGTAGGGAAGGGACCGTTTGATATGGAATGGGTGGCAGCTGTCATAATGGAGGTACTGTTGCTTGTTGGTGGGTTTGATGTGGACGGATGTGTGCAGCTGGCCATTGGACAGATGGAGGTCAACGTCTAGGAAAGTGGCATGGGATTTGGAGTAGGACCAGGTGAATCTGATGGAACCAAAGGAGTTGAGGTTGGAGAGGAAATTCTGGAGTTGTTCTTCACTGTGAGTCCAGATCATGAAGATGTCATCAATAAATCTGTACCAAACTTTGGGTTGGCAGGATTGGGTAACCAAGAAGGCTTCCTCTAAGCGACCCATAAATAGGTTGGCATACGAGGGGGCCATCCTGGTACCCATGGCTGTTCCCTTTAATTGTTGGTATGTCTGGCCTTCAAAAGTGAAGAAGTTGTGGGTCAGGATGAAGCTGGCTAAGGTGACGAGGAAAGAGGTTTTAGGTAGGGTGGCAGGTGATCGGCGTGAAAGGAAGTGCTCCATTGCAGCGAGGCCCTGGACGTGCGGGATATTTGTGTATAGGGAAGTGGCATCAATGGTAACAGACTGGGTACGGATTCCAGGCGTTCGAGAAAGTGGTTGGTGTCTTTGATGAAGGATGGGAGACTGCATGTAATGGGTTGAAGGTGTTGATCTACGTAGGCAGAGATACGTTCTGTGGGGGCTTGGTAACCAGCTACAATGGGGCGGCCAGGATGTTTGGGTTTGTGAATTTTAGGAAGTAGGTAGAAGGTAGGAGTGCGAGGTGACGGTGGGGTGAGGAGTTTGATGGAGTCAGGTAAAAGGTTTTGTAGGGGGCCTAAGGTTCTGAGGATTCCTTGAAGCTCCGCCTGGACATCAGGAATGGGATTACTTCGGCAAACTTTGTATGTAGAGTTGTCTGAAAGCTGACGCAGTCCCTCAGCCACATATTCCCGACGATCAAGTACCACAGTCGTGGAACCCTTGTCAGCCGGAAGAATGATGATGGATCGGTCAGCTTTCAGATCACGGATAGCCTGGGATTCGGCTGTGGTGATGTCGGGAGTAGGATTCAGGTTTTTCAAGAAAGATTGAGAGGCAAGGCTGGAAGTGAGAAATTCCTGGAAGGTTTGGAGAGGGTGATTTTGAGGAAGAGGAGGTGGGTCCCGCTGTGATGGAGGACGGAACTGTTGCAGGCAGGGTTCAATTTGGATAGTGTCTTGGGGAGTAGGATCATTAGGAGTGGGATCAGGATTGTTTTTCTTCATGGCAAAGTGATATTTCCAGCAGAGACTATGAGTGTAGGACAGTAAATCCTTGACAAGGGCAGTTTGGTTGAACCTGGGAGTGGGGCTGAAGGTGAGGCCTTTGGATAGGACAGAGGTTTCGGATTGGGAGAGGGGTTTGGAGGAAAGGTTAACTACTGAATTGGGGTGTTGTGGTTGTGGTTCCAGATCACCCCAAAAGTGCCCCACTTGTAACAGAATACTTCCCGGGACTGGATCAGACCTTGAATGTGGCTCTCCAGCAGGGATACGACTTCCTAAAATCCTGCCCCAAAATGAGATCCATCCTTCATGAAATCCTCCCCACTCCACCAAGAGTGTCTTTCCGCCGTCCACCTAACCTTCGTAACCTCTTGGTTCATCCCTATGAAATCCCCAAACCACCTCCCCTACCCTCTGGCTCCTACCCTTGCAACCGCCCCCGGTGTAAAACCTGTCCTATGCACCCTCCCACCACCACCTACTCCAGTCCTGTAACCCGGAAGGTGTACACGATCAAAGGGAGAACCACATGTGAAAGCACCCACGTGATTTACCAACTGACCTGCCTGCACTGTGATGCTTTCTATGTGGGAATGACCAGCAACAAACTGTCCATTCGCATGAATGGACACAGGCAGACAGTGTTTGTTGGTAATGAGGATCACCCTGTGGCTAAACATGCCTTGATGCACGGCCAGCACATCTTGGCACAGTGTTACACCGTCCGAGTTATCTGGATACTTCCCACCAACACCAACCTATCCGAACTCCGGAGATGGGAACTCGCCCTTCAGTATATCCTCTCTTCTCGATATCCGCCAGGCCTCAACCTCCGCTAATTTCAAGTTGCCGCCGCTCATACCTCACCTGTCTTTCAACAACTTCTTTGCCTCTGTACTTCCGCCTCGACTGACATCTCTGCCCTTAACTCTTTGCCTTTAAATATGTCTGCTTGTGTCTGTGTATGTGCGGATGGATATGTGTGTGTGTGTGTGTGCGAGTGTACACCTGTCCTTTTTTTCCCCTAAGGGAAGTCTTTCCGCTCCCGGGATTGGAATGACTCCTTACACTCTCCCTTAAAACCCACATCCTTTCATTTTTCCCTCTCCTTCCCTCTTTCCTGAGGAAGCAACTGCCAGTTGCGAAAGCTCGTAATTCTGTGTGTGTGTTTGTGTGTTTTGTTCATGTGCCTGTCTGCCGGCACTTTCCCGCTTGGTAAGTCTTGGAATCTTTGTCCTGTTGGAGTCTGTAGACAGACAGAACTGCTATCTTGTATGTACCTGCAAATCTATTACTGAAATACAGCACTCAAAGGAGTGTTCAGTGGAACACTCACTGAAGTCTGTGGTCTGTAACTTTATTCTGCTTCCTCTCCATTTCCTTACATTATGCCTATGCTGATGTGCTGATTCACCTGTATTTTTCACATTGCAAGGTGATGCAGTTTAGTACCAAAATTATTTTACTAAAACTGACAAGGGCAGCATCCATTTATGATAACACAAAATGCAATAATTTGAAACAGATTTTGTTTTTGTTGTTGTTGTTGTTGTTGTTGTTGTTGTTGTTGTTGTGGTCTTCAGTTCAGAGACTGGTTCAATGCAGCTCTCCAGGCTACACTATCTCTGAGTAACTACTGCACCCTACATCCTCACTTCTATTGAGTACCTACTGATTACTTACATGATGTACCCATCTAATCTTCAGCATTCTTCTGTAGCACCACATTTCAAAAGCTTCTATTCTCTTCTTGTCTAAACTATCTTTCGTCCAAGTTTCACTTCCATACATAGATACACTCAGTACAAGTACTTTCAGAAAAGACTTCCTGACACTTAAATCTATACTCGATGTTAACAAATTTCTCTTCTTCAGAAACGCTTTTCTTGCCATTGCCAGTCTATATTTTATATCCTCTCTACTTTGACTATTATCAGTTATTTTGCTCCCCAGACAGCAAAACCCATCTACTACTTTAAGTGTCTCACTTCCTAATCTAATCCCCTCAGTATCAACTGACTTCATTTGACTACTTTCTTCCATTATCCTCATTTTGCTTTTGCTGATCTTCATCTCATAATCTCCTTTCAAGAAACTGTCCATTTTGTTCAACTGATCTTCCAGGTCCTTTGCTGCCTCTGACAGAATTACAATGTCATCAGCAAACCTCATAGTTTTTATTTCTTCTCTATGGATTTTAATTCTTGCTCCAAATTTCTCTTTTGTTTCATTTACTGCTTGCTCAATATGCAGATTGAATAACACTGGGGATAAGCTACAACCCTGTCTCACTCCCTTCTCAACCACTGCTTCCCTTTCATACCCATCTACTCTTATAACTGCCATGTGGTTTCTGTATAAATTGTAAAAAGCCTTTTGCTCCCTGTATTTTAAGCCTGCCACCTTCAGAATTCCACCTTCAGAATTTTAAAGAGAGTATTTCAGTCAATACTGTCATAAGCTTTCTCCAAGTCTACAAATGCTAGAAATGTAGGTTTACCTTTCCTTAATCTATCTTCTAAGATAAGTCAGTCGTAGGGTCTGTATTGCCTCGTGTATTCCAGAATTTCTAAGGAATCCAAAATGATCTTCTCCGAGTTTGGCTTCTATCAGTTTTGCCACTCGTCTGTAAAGAATTCGTGATAGTATTTTGCAGCCACTGCTTATTAAACTGATAGTTCGGTAATTTTCACACCTGTCAACATCTGCTTTCTTTGGGATTGGAATTATTCTATTCTTCTTGAAGTCTGAGGGTATTTGGCCTGTCTCATACATCTTGCTCACCAGATGGTAGAGTTTTGTCAGGAGTGGCTCTCCCAAGCGTATCAGTAGCTCTAATGGAATGTTGTCTATTCCCGGGGCCTTTTTTTGACTTAGGTCTTTCAGTGCTATTTTTGGAACTCAATAAGATGTCTAGCTGCATGTAGCCATCAAAGCTATAAATCAACCAAATGACAGAAGATCATGGAATTAACTAAATTCACAATAATTGCATTTGAAACTGTACCTCATGCAAGAGTCTTTTAATTTCTTGCCCTTCAAACAAAACAGATACACAAAAAACACATCATGCACTCATAAACATTACATTACTATTAATTTATATTCATATGTGGGTCTTTAATTCATATTTTTCTAGTGAAATGTTATAACTTCTTTACCTCCATTAGATAAACATTTAAATCCTCATCCAGCACTAGATCAATCCGCACCATTTCAAAAAAATTTGACGTAGATTTGAATTTTGACGAAATCTGTATTATTAATGCTTCTTTCGCCAGATATATATTTCTAATTGCTTCATCAACTTGACTCCAAATTTTGTCTGTGTCTTTCCCTGAAAACAGTACACAGTAATGTAAATCAGATTATTTTCTCTTTGTTCCTTATTTGAAGTTAGACGGCTACATGTTAGAGATATTTATTCATTAAAGAAGTCTATTTGCTAAATATTTTTCCTTTCTGAGAAATTTATTTCCCACTTACCTTTAAATTCTTTCTTATGAATGTGTAGCAGTAATGAGTTCATGTTAGTTGTTGTCATATAATTATGACAGAGAAGGCTATTAATTGAAATATTTCCACCTGATTAGTAAATACAGCACCAGAAGAATTAAGAAATAGGTGAGTTATAAAATACTGTAATGTCTCAGATTTTTCAAGTAGTTTCAGTTTTCTCGAAACTGCTGTGTGAATTTTACATTTTCACACAATTCAAAAATATTTTATTTGAATTCAATGTAAACCAAGTGCACACCAAGTACACCTAATGCAATGGGGAAAAGGGAAGTGATATAACAGATCTTACACCATTGGCTTTATCTAGAAGACAAAAAATATCTGCCAATCAAAATTATAATACGCTCTAAGGCAGATGGATAAATCATGTGGTGCACAAGTAAACACAAACATCAGCATACAGCTTCATTTTTTTAAAATTTTGTTCTTCTTCCAGTTCTAATTTTTTTCCCCCCCTGGGGAGTGGGGGAGGGGGCGCTGGGGATGGGGGCTGGGGTGAGGTACCTAAAGAAGAAGGAAAACTCCACAGTTAGGGTCATTAACTAGCCTTTCAGTGTGTATATGCACCATGAACTATTCGCCTTCAGGATTCCTGCAGTTGCATATTTTGACTTTTTTACCTAGTCTCTAGCCCGAAATTCCATTGCCATAATACACAGTGACCCAAAATAATGGGAAATTCTGGAATGCATTGTGGCAATGCTGCGAGGTAGGTGGTGGTGAATGACAAATAAAACGCTGCTCACACTGTCTTACTGTTTAGTAAACAGTAAACATGGAGCAATGGAATGGTGTCTAGCATGCCTTTGTGGTACAAGCTTATTGCAAGAACGTAATTGTGGAGGCTGCATATCCAGAATTTTGGCATCACTTCAACACTGGGTAGCATGGTCATGTTCTCTCGCTCAGGGCATGCAATCAACACCTGGGTCTTCAATTTTGAAGCAATGAGTTCTGCATTGAAGAAGCTAACTGCAGGGAGACCCCCTAAAGCACTCATATGGGAGACAATGTCAAGGGTGTGTAAATTGCTTTCATAAGAGCTCCACAGTGCTCTGTTTCGATGTCATGCAGAGTTTCTACAATTGCACCACTCAATTGTTCAATGAATACTGAATGTGGATTGAGAGTGCCACCAGTACATATTTCTATGATGAAAAGTTCTGTTGTGAATGAATTGCCCCATTTTCCTGCCAACAGTTGGTTTCAATATGACTGAGTAATGACACATACAGCACGGATATCAACGCGATGATTGTTTGGTAATTGTATCATTTCAAGGCACGATTACATTGTGTGGCCTTCAAGATTGCCTGACCTGACACTGTGTGACCAATTTCTTCTGGGGTCACCTTAAGAAGACGGTTACCACACTCGACCAACTACCACCAAACAACTTAAGGCAAGAATATGAAAGGAAATCAGAATTCCTATTGAAATGTTAGGTTGAACCATACATAACATTCCTATCAGGCTGCAGGAAGGTCTACCCCAAGGAGGACCACATCTATCAAATGCATTATTCAAGAAATAAAAATCTCTGGAAATACAATAATGGCATAATCTGTACTACACACTGACATAAACAAATATGTAAGTAACTGTGTTCATCTATTAATCTCCATTCTAAAATTTCCCATTCTGTTGAGCCACACTGCCCTGCACTACTACTATAATACTGTAAACACAGTACAATCAAGACCTTTTTTGTATAAGTGACAAAATGATATTTTAACAATTATTAATTTAATTATTTTTTGTTTCCACAAATAATTCAAACAAACTTTCAAAAAAATTATCAGTGTAATATCAAAATGAGATCTTATTACAGTAAAATTAGCCGTGCAGATTAACTTAATGGTACTGAGTAAGACACAAAAAGAAATAAAGAGCATGCAAATAAGTGTAAGTGAATAGAAGCTGTGAAGATGACCTCCTCCTTTACCCCCATGTTATCTTACACAACGTCCTATTTCATTTAGTAATTCTTTCATCTTACCAATGCTCTTCATATATGCATCAAAAGACTCTTTCATGGAAAAACCCAAGTCATTATAGTAACTCTTGAGTGACGGTACCTCCCATATGGGAAGGTAATCATCTCCCACAACATATTTATCAAGTACAGTTGGATCAAAGGGATGATACTTGACAGGACAAAACCTGAAGCAAAATTTTTGGACACTTCAGAAAAAAATAATCTTTATAAGAGAAATGAACTCAATAGGACAAAGATGAAATAAATTACAATTACTGCACACTGCATTTCAGATATGAAAATATCGATAACTGAAGCAGGTTAAAATGCACAATTTTTTAAAAAATACAGTTGAATATCCAGCTTCTAGAACATCCGTATAGCTTCTCAACATGGATATCAGGAAATATGTAAAACAAGAAACTAAAATGAGAAGTTATGCTAAACCCATGAGTTGGAATACAGGTGAGAAAAAAGGGGGGAGGGAGAGGGGCAGAGAGGGAGAGAGGGAGGAAGGGAGGGAGGGAAGGGGAGGGAGGGGCAGGGGAGAGGGGAAATGAAAGAGGGACAGAGGGAGGGAGTGAGGGGAAAGAGCAAGGGAGGAAAGGGGAAAGGGGGGGAGGGGGAGAGAACCAAGATTCAGAGCAGAGTATCAATAATAAGTTGCTGAAAAGCAATGGACCAAAAGAGAAGCTAAAAAAAAAAGGATGCAATGGGAAAAAGCCATAAAAAGTCGGAAAAAAGCATCATGAAGAAATACACAAGAAAATATGCAAACAATACATTGAAAATATAAAATGGGAGACAATAAACAACAGACATTTGGATAATATGCAGAATGTAAATAGACAATGGAGAAAGACAGGTTGTGGAAGACAATAAGAAAGCATATACAGTGGAAACTATACATATTACAACCAGATGAATGATTATAGTGGTTCCACAGCAAGTTCAACAGAAAGTTATGGGTGGGTGCTGATAAAAGTAAAAAGTTTATGAAAATTAACTCTCACTGACAACTTGGTAGTAAAACAAGATTACAGGGTTCCTGAGACCTTTACAAGTCTCAGTCATCTATGATGTATATAAGCAGACTGAAGAGACGAAGGAAAATTTGTACTAAAGCCAAAATTTTGACCTGGGTTTTTGGAATTACGCAGTTTCATTTGATTAAAATAACTAGGTCTGGATTTCAGGCATTATCTCAAATTTCATTCAATGGTGGAGTGCTATTCCAATCCAGTTGGAGAACCTCTGCAATGCTGTTCAAGTTTAGGGGGAATATGAAGTGGGCTGAGGCATGAATTGGAATTTGGATTGAGGAGGGAGGCACACTAAGATAGTTTGTGTAGTTGTGCAAAGCCATTGTTCCAGGGCAGGATAATGGTTTGCACATCTGCCTCATGAGCAGGAGACCCAGATTTGAATCCCAGCCTTGGTACAAATTTTGATTTGTTGCTTCTGACTGCATATATACAACTTGGTAGGAGTTATATCAATATAAAGTGCCGGACCAGTAACTTAATAAATCACAAGTGCTCCTTCAAAAGTGCTCCTGTAAAGTGAATGGTTATCTTTACTCATTCCATCCACAGTTTTCCACTACAAGTATGTGACTGAACACTGTAATGTTACTGAAATCAAGTACAGGCATTCAAAACTGTAACACATCAGGGAAATTTGAAATAATTTCAGCACTTCCATTAGGAAAACCTCTGATCTCCATTAATGAGAACAGATATTTCTGCTTTCAGCTTACTGATTTATATTATGAAAGGTCAATTTTTTCTTTGGGTTAACCAATACTACAAGACTTAAATTTTCTAGTAAGAAAATCATTGTAAAAATAAGATCTCCAAGTGGAAACACTTCTTCCTCTGGCCAGAATTAGGAAAATAGTTGAATGAAGCAAAACTAGGTATTACCAGAAAGAAACAATATTATGAGAAGGAAAGTTGCTACTCACCATATAGTGGAGATGCTGAGTTGCGGATAGACACAATAAAAAGACACTCACAATTAAAGCTTTCAGCCATTAAGGCCTTGGTCAACAATAGACACACACATGCAAACACGCAGACACAGCTCACACACATGACTGCAGTCACAGGCAACTGAAACCACCCTCCAAGCAGCAACATCAGTGTATGATGGGAATGGTGACTGGGTGGGGGCAGGGAGGAGGCTGGGGTTGGGAGGGGGAGGGATAGTATGGTGGGGGTGGTGGAAAGTAAAGTGGGGGTGGTGAGCAGGGGAAGGGGGGGGGGGGGGAAGGTACCAGAAAAGGAGAGAAATAAAAAGACTGGATGTAGTGGTGGAAAGACGGCTGTGTAGTGCTGGAATGGGAACAGGGAAGGGGCTGGATGGGTGAGGACAGTGACTAATGAAGGTTGAGGCCAGGAGAGTTACAGGAATGTAGGATGTATTGCAAGGAAAGTTCCCGCCTGCACAGTTCAGAAAATCTTGTGTTGGTGGAAGGATGCATTTGGCACAGGCTGTGCAGCACTCACTGAAATGAAGGATGTCATGTCTGGCAGCATGTTCAGCAACAGGATGGTCTGTTTGGTCTGCTTGTTTCTTGGTCGCAGTTTGTTGGTGGCCATTCATGTGGACAGACAGCTTGTTGGTTGTCATGCCTACATAATGCAGCACAGTGGTTGCAGCTTAGCTTGTAGATCACATGAATGGTTTTACAGGTAGCCCTGCCTTTGATGGGATAAACGATGTTAGTGACCAAAGTGGAGTAGGTGGTGATGAAAGGATGTATTCTCCTCTGAAACTATTACTTACAAAAAAATCCAGGGTATGGCTATGGGCACCCACATGGCACCATTCTATGTCAACCTATTCATTGGCCATCTACAGGAATCCTCCTAAAAACCCAGAATCCTAAACCCTTCACCTGGTTTAGATTCACTGATGACATCTCTTATATCTGAATCGAAGGTGAGGGCATCCTATCTGCATTCTTCCAGAACCTCAAAACTTCTCCCCCATTTGCTTCACTTGGTCCAACTCAACACAACAAACCACCTTAAAGATGGCTACGTCATTACCTCTGTCCATAACTTTTTGTATCCGCAGACCCAACCGAATAGCACGTGCGCCCTGCCATCACCTCGCTTGCTACGGTTTCCTGTCGCAACCGCTGACGGCCCATGGCGTTGCCGCCAACCAAAGACGTTGCACCATTGCTGAACTGGGGCCTACAGTGCCTTCTGACTACATGATATAACAGGAGCGCTGACCCCGAGTCAGGGAGTCTGCAGACAGCTCGTTGCAGTCATCAGTGCCATCATTCGTTGTCTGGCTGGCTAGTTCGCTGTGTGATACAGTATTGTATAACGACTTAGGCCACGAATCAGGAATATTCTTGGACACTAATTGTAACTGTATCTACAGTACACTCTTCACTGTCGATAAAGCTAAGTAACTGTTTTATGCTAGCTGGTGCTTATTTGTTACTAATTGTTTTCCTGCCACCAGATTTTAGTCACAATCTGGTCATGTCCTACTCCATATCCAAATTATAGTTGCCACACCCAGGCAGCCCATAAAAGTGGCGACGGGGATTTTGGTTTTGCTGAGCAGCGGGCGGACTCTGCCTCCTGCCGCCTTTGTCAATCCCGCTTGCCTCAACATTTGCTATCGCTTGTGCACCGTTTGCTAATTGTTTCTTGCTTGCGCCTAACCAAAACTAACCGAATTTCTTGTGGACATTTTCGGATTTCAGTGTGGAGCACTTCGCACCTTTGTTTCGTTTATTGATATCTTGTTCTGAACAGTTGCATTGTACTAACAAGGCAACTCCCACGCCTCCGCACCAGGCTCCACCCCATCCAGTGCAAGCGTCTACTACCTCCACAGTCACTCTTGAACAGATTTTGCTTTTGCAGACGCAGCAGATGACTCAACTTTTGTCTGGCGTGCAGCAACTAATAACAGTGCAGCAGCAATCAATGACGCCTGCTGCAGTCGGCCCCACGCACCAACCAACCTGCACGTCACCATTCAGAGCCTTCAATCAGGATGAAGAAACATGGAATGAATATCTAGCTCTATTCGAGGTACACATGGCGGCTCACCAGCACCCAGGTCAGTTAAAACTTGTTTTTCTATTGGCCTCCACGGGTGTTAAAGTATACCGACTCTTAGAAAAGTTGTTTCCAGCCTCCTGCCCAGAACTTTTGCAATATGAACAGTGCATTCAGGCTTTGTTACAATACTTTGACTCTCAAACCCTAGTTGCTGCAGCTAGGTTCAAGTTCTTTCGCTGTCATAGACAGCCGGGTCAAACCTACCAGTGGATTACCAACCTCAAAGAATTAACTCATGATTGTCGATTTACATGTGACTGTGGTATACTTTTTGCAGACACTATGATTCATGATGCCATCACTCAGAATGTGCAGGACGTACATGTTAGGGAGCAGATATTGCGGATCCCCGATCCCTCCCTCGACCAAGTTGTCACTATCTTGGAAAGTAGAGATGCATGTGAAAATACTCAAAACAGTTTTGATTTGTCATCGATTTGTCGTGTGTCGAACGACCCTAGTGTACGACAGACTGACCGTTGTAGAGAAAAGTTGCCGCGCACACCACGGGTACACAAACGGCATGGCGGCAGTAACTTGCATTCCTGCCACCAGCCTTTGCATCAAAACAAACGATTCGCTTCCTCGCAGGTGCCTTTGAAATCATGCCTGTAGTGTAATGTGCATCACAAACGCGAACATTGTCCATTGCGTAACTATTCTTGCTACGTGTGTGGGAAGACTGGACATGTACAATCCATGTGCCAACAGTGTAAACTGAATACATTTGCTCCTCGTGCTTCTGGACACGTACATTCAGTCCATGTTATTGGCTCTACTGTTGACAGTGTTGAAAACAGTGTTTTAGCAAGTGGCTTGTTCCGTAGTGTCAATGTAGTTGATAGTGGTAGTGCGTTGCCGCCCTCTGTGCACCGACGGGCTCACAAATTGTACATTGACTTGCTCCTGGCTTTGCATCATGTGAAATTTCAATTGGACACGGGCTCTGCCGTTACACTGATTAATAGCCGTGTGTATGAACTGCTAGGAAAGCCTACACTTTCAAAGCCCTCTTCTCCACTTACAGTGCATAGAGGCAAGCGTATTTCAGTTCTTGGCACATGCAGTTTGTCAGCACAATAACATAATGTGACCAGGACAATTAAGTTGCATGTTGTAGCTGCACACTCACGCAAAAACATTTTTGGACTGGACTGCTTCAATTTGTTTGGACTCAGCATCCAAAACAATGTGTTAGCAATTAGTGATTGTCCTACTACTGCTGCTGCTGTTGTCCCCCCTCTGTGACGAGTTCCCAGAATTGTTTAGTGGTGGCTTGGGCTGCGTCTGTGACTATGTTGCACACATCATGCTCAAGGCAAGTGCCCGGCCACGTTTTTGCAAAGCACGATCAGTGCCTCCTGCATTGCGTGATCAAGTTGCAGCGGAACACCGTTCCTCGCAAAATAAGGGGGTGATTGCACCCATTAGTGCTAGTCAGTGGGCCTCCCCATTAGTTGTGCTGACAAAGCCCAATGGTTCCTTGCGTCTGTGTGTGGACTTCAAGAGTACAGTGAATCCACAAATGATTGCGGATAGCTATCCTCTCCCTCGCCCGGAGGAATTGATGGACAAATTGGGTATGGGCAGATAGTATTCCAAGATTGACTTGCAGGACTCGTATTTCCTTTAGATGAACCACCCCAAGACATTTTTGTGATCTACACTCACTTGGTTCTTTTTAAGTATTTACACCTCCGCTTTGGCAGCTCATCAGCTCCTGCTATTTTTCAGCATTACTTGTCGCAACTGACTGCCAAAGTCCCTTTTTGCTCCAATTATCTGTACGACATCATAGTTGCCGGTCGTACTCCAGATGAACACTTGCAGAATTTGCGTTGCCTATTTTTGGTGTTGTTGGGGGCAGGCCTCAAAGTGAACAAAGACAAATGTGTGTTTTTTCGTACATAAATAGAATATTTGGGACATGTAATCAACGCACAAGGTGTCCATCCATTGCAGTCACACCTTTGTGCCATTGCCAACCTTCCCTCGCCTAAGAACTTGTCAGAACTGCAATCTGTGTTGGGCAAGGTTGCCTATTATCATCAGTTCATCCCTAATGCTACACAAATAGCTGCGCCGTTGCATCGATTATGCCGGCGCAATGTTCTATTTGTGTAGTCGGCCAAATGCCAAGCAGCTTTTCAGGAACTGAAAAACGCCCTCTTGAGAGCTCATTGCCTAGTCCATTTCGATCACTCTCAACCAGTTGTGCTTGCTGTGGACGCTTCATACTATGGTTTACGTGCTGTGTTGTCGCATCATGTTGGATCTGCTGATCGACTGATAGATTCTGCTTCTAAATTACTTACCGCCACACAACAAAACTACTCGCAAATTGAAAAAGAAGCCTTCGCAATCATATATGGGGTCATGAAGTTCCACGGCTATTTGTATAGCCGAATATTTTTTCTAGTGACGGACTGTAAGTCTCTACAGTCATTGTTCTATCCTGCCAAACCGGCAGAGTTGTTTCATGGCCGTCACCACAGAACTTTGCTCACCCTGCTGCACCCGCACCACGCGCACCAGTGCTCCTGCAGCTGCATGACTGCTTTGCACGTAACACACCTGCGTATTGCAGGTTGTTTGCCGGCCGCCACCGCTGAGGACAGGGTACCATCGTCCGGCTGTTGGGTTCCCACATGTTACTTGTTTCCACCCCTGTCGGCTTGCAGCACTGCCACCACAATCAGCTGTGGCTTTGCCGTGCTAACGACACTGCCACCGGCTTCCCGGTTGCAGACCCACAGGCGGACTCGCCACGGTTCCTGGATGGTGGGCATCCCTCGTAGGCCCTGCCCCCGCAGCCATCGCCACTGCAGGACCCTTCCCAAATACAAGTCAACATGGTTGTCCGGGCTGGTCCAGCCCACCCTCTGGCTCTTCCTAGCCGGGACTCCATCGCTGCCTCTTCTCCTGGATCATCTTCACCGCCGCCCGAGGCTTCATTGTCGTCCTTGAGCGTCTGGGCACGTTAAGTGTTGGGTCCATCATGGCGGCTGTGCATTGCGTCCTTGGCGTTATTTCGGCTGGTTCCGGCTTTAGCGCAGGGCGAATGCCAGGACGCGGGAGTCGACGCCACCCAGCCTTGCTCTGTTGGTTCCCCGTCGCCTCACAGTAGCCACCCCCCCCCCCCCACCCTTCTTCGTCAGGCCCTGGCAGCACCTGACGTTGTGGTGGCCTTTCAAGGGGGAAGGAATGTTGTAGCGAGCGCGCCCTGCCGTCGTCTCCTCTGCCACAGTTTCCCGTCGCGACCGCCAGCGGCCCATGGCATTGCTACCAACCAAAGGCATCGCACCATTGCTGAGCTGGGGCCTACAGCGCCCTCTGGCTACACGATATAACAGGGGCGCTGGCCCCAAGTCAGGGAGCCTCCGGACAGCTCGTTGCAGTCGTCAGTGCCGTCATTCATTGTCTGGTAAGCTAGCTCGCAGTGTGATTCAGTATTGTATAACGACTTAGGCCACGAATCAGGAATATTCTTGGACACTAATTGGAACTGTATCTACGGTACACTCTTTGCTGTCAATAAAGCTAAGTAACTGTTTTATATTAGCTGGCGCTTATTTGTCACTAATCGTTTTCCTGCCACCAGATTTTAGCCACAACCTGGTCACGTCCTACTCCATATGCAAATTATGGTTGCCACGCCCAGGCAGCCCATAAAAATAACAAACCAAATAACCACCAGCAATACCTCCACTTCGACAGCTGCCACCCATTCCCTACCAAGAAACCCCTTCCGTACAGCCTAGCCTCCCGTGGTCGTGACACCTACATTGACGAGCACTCCCTCTCAAAATATACCGAGGGTCTCACTGAAACCTTCACTGACCATAATTATCCTCCCAACCTCGTACAAAAACCAGTCTCCCTTATCTTATCTTTCCAGTCTCCCACCACCTCCCAAAGTGTGTGTGTGTGTGTGTGTGTGTGTGTGTGTGTGTGTGTGTGTGTGTGTGTGTGTGTGTGTGTGTGTATTGTTGATGAAGGCCTTAATGGTCAAAAGCTTTAAATGTGAGTGTCTTTTTGTTCTGCCTATCTGTGACTCAGCATCTCCAGTCTATGGTGAGTAGCAACTTTCCTTCTCATAATATTGTTATTTCCATTCTGGGTTTTCCATTGTTTCATTATTACTGGAAAGAGACATACCAGACCTAAAACCAATGAAAATATAGCAGGATAGATACTTTATTTATTTTTTTATCTTATTCACGTTCCATGCTAGGCTAAGATACTTGGTCAGGGAATAAGTCAATACATGGTTTACAGAATGATAATTAGTAAATTTATGAGGAAAAGAACTGAAGAATTAATAAAACACAAAATTGTAAATGACACATTACAGAGAGTATTTCTCAACTACTGGGAGGAGTCCTCTGCACAACAGACAAAGTGTGTCACAAGAAAACCTATCACCATAATATTGGTAGATTTGGGGTTTATCAGTCAACTTGCTCAGTTATGCTGGAAGCCTATTCAAAATGAAACCTGCTGAATAGTGAACACTTAACTGTACAATGCTTAAGGAAGTGTTAGCCATGCTTAAGGAAGTGTTAACCAAGTGTAAATGGTTTTTTCATTTAATGTTCACTGAATGTATGTTGCAGTTTCCTCTGAATGAGTCAACATTGTCAACAACAAATCCCTTCAAGCAGCTGAGGCATACAAATATTATGTATATATGTATACACTATATATGTAACAAAGATGACCTGAACAGCAAAGATGAGGACAGAATCCAATGGAAAACTCTTGCCAAAGGGATGGTACTGTTACTAAAACCAAATTGCCTAAGTTGTTGGGTGCAGTAAAAAAGCAGAGGCAAAAACACTAATACAAGATATGAAGAGTTGGAGGACATTCTCAAACCAATCAGGATTTCATGACTCATGGCAGTTAAATTATAAAAGGAAATGAGATTGAAATGGCCAATTTATTGTTAGTCATTCTTGATCATCTTCACACCCATACAATTTTGTCTCTCTTCAACACCATATGCCTGACTTCGCTAGTATACATCTCCTGCTAGCAATGAGTATATTCAATATTTCTATAATACAAAAGATTACAAATGTACTAACCTGAAGAGAATGTCTCCACCATATACATACAATCGAAGTGGATCAACAGAAGTGAGTACTGTATATACACCAATATCAAACTTGTAACCATCAATAAGAAGTGGATTGCTTACATATTCTTGTACAAAAGTACCATTATCATTAAGATTCATCTCATCAAGTGAGAGAATTTTAATTCCTCGGTGTTGATTATGCTTCTGCACAAACACAGCAGAAGGCTTGGATGCAGCCTGTAACATAAAGGTATTATTAGGTTGTCACTAACAACACTTCAATTTTACAAATTCACAACTGAAAAAGCTTCTGAATGACATCCCTATTAAAAAATAGTAATTTAAGAGAAGCTTCTAGATGGAGAGTCTCAGTTTGTAGACAGTAGGTGACAAAATCTAGTAAACACTTAACAGCTTTAGATGCTAAATCAATTAGCCTAATAAAATTACGTCCAACTGTTCATTTGCGAGACAAAATCTATATCTCAGATTATTCATATTCGTTATAAGAGAGATTGAGGGAGGGAGGGAGACAGAACCATCATTTTAGGAACCCCATTTCTGCAACAGATTTTTGCCTTGGCCTTACTTCAGCACTGAAGCTTACTGAGTCCATCAGTTAAAATATAACCTGAAAAATATTTCCTGGCAAGAGTTTAGTATATCATTGTGAAAATAGCTATGCAGAAGACATTCTAAGGTAATATAGGTTTGAAGTGAATAAAAGCTACACATAATGTGTGATTAACTATTCATGTGGAGCAATTATATAATCTCAGCACTGACTTACTTAAGGCAGAAAAGTGATTGTAATCCGAGAAAGTGAATAACTTAAAGTATAAAGTGCAAGTTTTTGTAATCCTATCTGGGAGGATAGAATTTCGGAATTGATATTCAGACTATTTTATTTTGTTGTTAGATGAACTTGCTGCAGGTGCCAATATTAAAGATCCAGATTATTCAGTTAAAAGCTTACAATAAATAGAAAGTTTATCCAGTGCCCTCAGTCTCCCAATAAGATGAGTGTTATTACTGTACTGAATATCAGCACCTGAAACTAAAGTACCATTACATATACATTATAGTCATATATTTGTTGAAGTGCTTGGCATGCACTACTACAACCACTTCGGAGCAGGGCTGTTCTATGGGATTCAGAACAAGAAAATGAGCTAGCTAGTCAGTGGGCTTAATTTATTTACTACAGAAGATAGTCAATCAAGAAAAGAATCTTGTGTAGTGGAGTACTGAAAACTTCTAGGATAAAAGAAATCCCTATTATACTCACATAAAACCATAGATATGCATCAATGGTGCTATTTCTATAAATCAATACACTACAATGCACATGCAAAAGACATGGTTGTCATGTGTTTTCACCTAAAAGAATACCACCTTCATTATGCCTCACCCAAAGTTATCTCTTTGCTGACATGTGATAATATGTCCTAACTTCTTGTTAAATTAATACATATCTTACACACACCAGGCATACTGACTTATGGAAAAACAGTGACTGTCTTGTAATCCTCTTCATTTTATGTTTCAGCCTTAGGTGACACAAATGGTATAATTACTAGTTCTTACTTATTATCCAGTTATCATTACGATAAATTTAAAAAGAAAGAAAGAAAACAGGGAGTAGTAAAATGCAAGGAAACTAAACCACAAATTCAACTAACTTTTATGCATGATTCCATATTCTTGAATCCTCTCGATGGACTACTACCTTAATGTTGGTGGGGTCTGCATGTCTCTGTGACCCACTGAGCTAAGGTGGTGGGAGCTATGCTCCTGTAGGGTCACCCATGCCAGACAGGTCAGTTGGTGAGATTCCAGGCAAAGTGTAGTCCCCCCAGGGGGTTCCTGTCTTGGGAGTATGTGGGTGGCAACCACATGGGCCCTTAGCTAAGTCTGGCATTACTTCCACTTACTTGTATCAGGCTTCTTCTGTTATCTTTCCTATCAGCCTCCCTTGGCCAACTCTTGGTTTTTTTCAATGCCAACAGTATTAGGTTTCAAGGCCCAAGGGTGTCTTTCACTTTCCCCTCTACTATCCTACCATCGACCCAATTGTGAAGCAAGCGGAAGAAGACTCTTTTATCTTCCAGGTTCTCAATGATCATGGAGGCAGAAGAGGGCATGGCAGATGAACCAGCTGTAAAGGCGCCGCTCAGCCATCATTAAGCTCACAGCAGTCCATGGCAATTCTGGTACCTGTAGTCATATGTTTCATACTTATGTGGCATGATGAACTGTTCCAGAATCATAGTTTGTGGCTAGGGCCTACTCCTTGCAAGCTGTAATCCACCGTAAACAAAATCATGCAAATGGCAGTTTCTCCTGTCAATTTCTTTAAAGCCCAATGGCGATGGCGTAAGGACAGAGGTAGCAGGCTTTGAGTGACGCTGGAAGCTACTAGTCTGGACCTGAAAATTGGAAGCAGGTGTGCGATGGTCACCTCCCTGGAACCCGTGTGACTACTCGGGGATCTGGTCCTGCATCTGTGACTGGGTAGGCCTATTTGGGATGACTGCTGCTCACCCTGAATGGGGAAGGCCCTAGAAAATGTGAGCTAAACATCAGAAATCACACCTGAACCAGGCTGGGAATCCGCACCCAGAATGTCACTCCTTATACTGCACATGAAAACCAAAGAAGAATGAAATGATAATGACTATAGGAACATGAACAGTGAGAGACCAGAGAGACGAACCGCTCTTATCAGCCATGAACTAGCTAGGCTAGATATAGATATAGCTGCCTTGAATGAAACTAGACTATTAGGTGAAGGGCACATCACTGAGGCAAGTTCAGGGTACACCATCTTCTGGAAAGGAAAGGATGAAGGAGAGCCACGCATCCATGGATAGGACTTGCTGTAAAAACAAAAATAGTGAATGCACATCAAGTCACACCCACTTCAATTAATGAAAGGCTCATAACTCTTAGAATACCCCTGGGTTCAGACACCTTCATCACCTTTGTCTCTGCATATGCTTCTACTTTAGATAATGATGAAGATTCAAAGAATCAGTTCTACCACTAGCTGAACAGTACTCTCTCTAAGATACATGTTAAAGATAAATTAATCCTACTGGGCGACTTCAGTAGGAGAGTGGGAAGGGACAAATGTTTTTGGAGAGACATCATGAATAAATAAGGGGTCAGAAACTGCAATGCAAATTGGCTATTACTTCTTGGTTTATATGCTGAGTACGAGCTCTTCATCATCAATATGCAATTCCACTTGCCTAACTGCTATAAGACCACATGGATGCACCCACGCTCCAAACACTAGCATCTTATAGATTATGTCATCATTCGACCACATGACAAGAAAGACATTCTCATCACAAAAACAGCTCGAAACATCGATGATTGCTGGACTGATCATGTACCGTATTTACTCAAACCTAAGCCGCACTCGAATCTAAGCCGCACCTGAAAAATGAGACTCGAAATCAAGGAAAAAACGTTTTCCCGAATCTAAGCCACACCTGAAATTTGAGACTCGAAATTCAAGGGGAGAGAGAAGTTTTAGGCCGCATCTCCAAATCGAAACAAAGTTGGTCCATTGTAATATGAGGCACAATTTAGGTCGAATTGTACTTTGGTTCGAGTTGTAAGCTTAGCAGTTAAGCTTTACCAGGTAGCCATTGCTATGCATCAGGCTCTCCATCCATATTTATACAGGTACCCTGGATTTTTCAAGTGCTTCGTCTGGTTTGAATTGATTGCTTATTTTTCTTTGATCTGATAAGTGCCGTTCTCTTTGTTATAGGGGTTTACATCACTCTAAGCTGAAAATGCATTACTGTACTGTGCCCTGCAGTGTTTGTCGCATTCTGGTAATGAGTGTTTAAGGCCTGTCGCTGCTCACGGCATAGCTTGCTTTTGTGCACACTACTGCCGCTTTTTTTAAAAAAGAGAGAGAGAGAGAGAGAGAGAGAGAGAGAGAGAGAGAGAGAGAGAGAGAGAGAGAAATCATCTCATTAGCGAAACAATGGCAAGAGACTGCTATTTGTTGTTACTTGCACTTCTGCTTTCTTTGATAATGATCAACAAGAACCAAATAATAGACTGCATAAGATAGAAGATGTTCTGAATGAGAGTTTAGCGAAAATTTTACTCCATTTGAAAATCTTTGCAGACGCCTCTTTAGAACATTACATTCTGAACATAAATTAGAGTCATCTTAGATTTAAAAATCTAGTCAATTGCTGTGCTTCAATTCTGACTGTATCACTATTAGGCATAAGAATAATACGAATATAAACATGACATGATATGTATATTCTTCTGCATTTGCTATTGTCTCACTCTAGTTTTGTAGTTTATTAGGTAGACAGGATTTAAATGAGATAGCAGCAAACACGAAAGAATACATGGCAAAATGTTTATATTCGTATTATTATTATGGTGAAGAGAATAATGCATGTGATTCACAATTCATAAAAGTTCCTATTAGGAACCATATCTTCTCACAGGTAGGAAAGAATTCAGAATGTAGAGTAGGCCATATTGACAAACATCCCAAACAGTCTTGCCAGTCGGATTTTTGTAGTACACTGAAATTCTGCTATATTTGAAGATGAACAATACAGAATTTGTATTTACTTCGTTGGACAATGTAAGAAAATGCAGTGGTCAAAACTCAGGGCGGAGAAAAAAGCTCGTCTTCCACCTTTTTTTCTTTAAATTTATTTACTGACGGAGAGGTTTTGACGCCAGTATTTATCTTTGGGCCTGCAAAGCATGCCTGTGTAGTGCTACATATATTCGATGGAAGAAGTTAATTGTGGCGGCACCTACCAACATAATTTCAGAACTTCCGCTTACTTTGCACTTGATTCTAAGCCGCAGGTGGTCTTTCAGATTACAAAAACCAGAAAAAAAGTGCGGCTTACATTCAAGTAAATACGGTACTTTTAGTTAGCTGTCTCAGGTTACCAAAGTACTGTACGCCATGATTCCACTTCTCAAATCCACCACACAGAAAACTCAACATCAACAACCTGCAGAACAAATACGTTCACTCACACTTCCAAGACAAGCTGTCAGAACAACTCAACAAATCTCCAGCAATCACAGATGATGTCGAACAACAATGGACCGCATTAAAGATCATCATCATAGGGGCTGCAGAGAATGTGCCATCATCACTGCAAAGTTGGATGCTTGCTCCAGATCTGTCCTGCACAGAAAAGAAAACACTTTAAGAGCTCAAGTAGAAATGTCAGAGTGAAATAAAAGCAATCAAGAATAAATGGTGGCAACTAAAAGCCTCTGAACTACAAAATTTTTCTGATGCCAGGAACCTGTGTGGCTTCTATGCTGGAATTAAAGAGCTTTATGCACCCATCCACTCCTCATCAGGAACACTGAAAGCTGTTACTACACCACCATCCTTACTGAAAGTCAGGACATCTTAAATTGTTGGAAAGAGCACTTCAGCTCACTGTTGAACCACACATCTACTGCCACTGGAGACTTTCTCAAACATATCCCACAGCATCCTCCACAACCTTGGATGACTGATCCTCCAACTTTCCTGAGTCTCAATGCAGGTTTCGCCCATCAAATCATTGACATGATTTTCTGTGCATGAGAAGTGCAGAGAACAACAAAAGCCTTTATTATTAGTTTTTCAAGACCTAGAAAAGGCCTTTGATACAGTTCCCAGAGAAGGCATGTGGATGGTCTTAAAATGTTTTGGCTGCCCTGAACATTTTGTTGGCCTGATTAAAGCTCTCCATGATGACATGACAGGACAGATCATCTGCCAGAATGAAACATCTAATGAATTCCCAATAATGAGTGGGCTCAAACAAGGATGTATCCTTGCATCAACATTTTTGTCTTTGTACCTGGCAGCTATGCTTTATGAGACATCTTTAAACAACACTAAAGTTTAGGTTCAATGGAGGATTATTTAACCAATTCAGACTCCACTCAAAAAAGTTCACAAGTTCCACTCGTGTAACAGCCGAAGTCTGCTGATGACAATGGCTCTCCAGCTCATTCACCTGCAGAGATGCAGCAGTCTGTTGATCGTTTCAGCAAGGCATACGAATGATTTGGTCAATCCTCAATATTCAAAAGAGGAAAGTGCTTGCACAGTCAGCTCCTGGCTCTTCCCTTCCCAATTTCAGCTTATCCATTTCTGATACACCATTGGAACAAGTGGGCCATTTCCTTTATCTAGGAAGCATACTGTCAACTAATTGCTCATCTGAAAAAGACATGGAGAACAGAATACATACTGCCCATGTAGCATTTGATCATCTCAGAAAACGTGTCTTTCTGAATAAAGATGTCGTATAAAGCTGTTGTCCTCTCAGGCTGTGAAACCTGGGCATTATACCACCATGATCTGAAGAAACTAGAATGCTTCAACCAACAGAAGCTAAGATACACCATAAACATGAAATGGGATGACTTTATATCAAATACCACCGTTTTTGAGAAAGCAAAAATGAATAGTATAGGAGCTCCCATCATTGGGCACCAACTAAGATGGGTTGGATATGTCCAATGGATGAGAGATGACAGACTTCCACATCAAATGCTGTACAGTGAAGTGAACACAGGTAAAAGGCCATGAGATGCCCCTCTTAAACTCTATAAGTATCAGTACAAGAAAAATCTAAAAACCTTGAACATTTATCCAAGTAACTGGTCCACCATGGCAGAAGATCGCAGTCTGTTGCACTCAAGTACCTCAAATGCTCTTCAGAAGTTTGAGCAGGAACGTCGAAGACTGGAGAATGACGAACGCCAGAGATGTAAACATCTCCAGGCCCAGCCACGTCCTCCACCTTACATCATTCGTAGTTTCTGTTGTCGCATGTTCCATGCTAGGATTGGAGGAATAAGCCATCAAAGACATTTTCACACCTAAACTGCGACAAAGTAAATCTCAGGAGAGAAACAAAAACTCGGATAAGAGTATAGCCGATGAAGACGACATTCTTGAATGTACATAGCCAGATAAAGGAAGTGAAGCAGCCAGAAGGGGAGGAGGAAATGAAATTAAAATTCACTGGTAGAGTATATGCGATGTTATTTAACTGATTACAATATTGAGTCAAATTTACAAAGAACATGACAGTATAAGCCCAATCATCAGTATGTTGTTCCACCCACTCTGGCCCTGATGCATGCACTGATTCAGTTGGGAAGGGTGTTATAAAGCTGTTGTGTTCTCTCCTGAGGCAAGCTGGCCTGCAAATTTTGTAACAGATCCTTGATATTGTGGATACTGTGGCACTGAGATGGAGTCGACATCAGAGCTGGTTTCACATATGTTCTAATGGTGACAAGTGTGAGGATCTTGCTAGCTGTAGGAGTTCCTCAGTGTCAAACAGACAGTACATAGAGACATGTTATATATGAGTATGAGGACTGTCCTGTTGAAAAAGGGCACCATGGGAATGTCACATGAGAGGTAAAACATGAGGACCAGGATGTCCGTGACGTATTGCTATGCTGTCAGTGTTCTTTCAATCACTGCCAGCTATGACCTGAAGTCACATCTGATGGTTCCCCACACAATGGCTTTAGGAGTAACACCACCATGCCTCTCCAAAGCATTGGAAGACTGAAAACTATCCCCAGGTCACCGCCTTACTCATCGACAATGGTCATCAGGGATAGTGCAGCACACAATGCAACACCATTCGTCAGCAGTCCATACCCCCTGGTCACAGCAATGTTTGAAATGTGAGTGGCTGTTTTATGGTTAGAATGACAGCCTATACATGGGATGGTAATTCTCTGTTCCAGCTGCCGGTAGTCTCTGAATAATGGAGCAGAATGATATAGAATGTTGTAGAGTGTTCATTATTTGTTCTTGGAAAAATATTTCCTGGCAAGAGTTTAGTATACCATTGTGAAAATAGCTATTCAGAAGGCATTCTAAGGTAATATAGGTTTGAAGTGAATAAAAGCTACACATAATGTGTGATTAACTATTCATGTGGAGCAATTACATAATCTCAGCACTGACTTACTTAAGACAGAAAAATGATTGTAATCTGAGAAAGTGATTAACTTAAAGTATAAAGTGCAAGTTTTTGTAATCCTATCTGGGAGGATAGAATTTCAGAACTGATATTCAGGCTATTTTATTTTGTTGTTAGATGAACTTGCTGCAGGTGCCAATATTAAAGATCCAGATTATTCAGTTAAAAGCTTACAATAAATAGAAAGTTTATCCAGTGCCCTCAGTCTCACAATAAGATGAGTGTTATTATTGTACTGAATATCAGCACCTGAAACTAAAGTACCATTACATTTACATTATAGTCATATTTGTTGAAGTGCTTGGCACACACTATTACAACCACTTCTTCAGCAGGGCTGTTCTAAGGGATTCAGATCAAGAAACTGAGCTAGCCAGTCAGTGGGCTGTCCCATAGATACTCCTACCACCACCTACTCCAGTCTGGTCACTAATATCACCTATCCCATCAAAGCCAGGGCTACCTGTGAAACCAGTCCGGTAACCTACAAGCTAAGCTGGAACCACTGTGGGGCATGCTATGTAGGCATGACAATCAACAAGCTGCCTGTCTGCATGAATGGCCATCAACAAACGGTGGCCAAGAAATAAGTGGACTACTCTGTTGCTGAAGATGCTGCCAAACATGATATACTCCACAGCCTGTACCATATATATCCTTCCCACCAATGCCACCTTTTCTGAATTGCGCAAGTCGGAACTTTCTCTGCAATGCATCCTACATTCCTGTAACCCTTCTGGCCTCAACCTTCTGTCTGTCTGTGTGTGTGTGTGTGTGTGTGTGTGTGTGTGTGTGTGTGTGTGTGCACGCGCGCGCGCGCACGCGCACGCGTGCATGCGCGTGTGTGTCACCTTTAGTTGATGAAGGCCTTAACGGCTGAAAGCTTCGATTGAGAGAGTCTTTTTGTTGTGCCTATCTGATACTCAGCATCCCTGCTACTTGTTGAGTAGCAACCTTCCATTTCATAATATTGTTTCATACCATCCTGGAGTTTTCATTGTTTGAACAGAAGAATATTTATTTATGCAAATCTAAAACTTAGAACATTTCACACGAACAGTGGACGACACAGCCAGTGAGCAACCCATGTGAACATGTACTGGGAAATTAAGCCTAAAAAGCAGTCCAACTAGTTTACTGTTTGGTTTAGTCTACTTCATGAAAATAACACAGCAGTGAAATATGTGTGCATACTGGTTAGCAGATAACACAAAATAGAGCAGCAGGTCAACAGAGAGTAGAATTTAAAGACTCTGACCAGTAATGATTGCTTCAGCTTGGTTTTAATGTTGCTCTTATATCTTCTGCAAGCTCAAAGCACCAGCAGCACTTTAGTATTGGCCTCCGTCACTACCTGACTGTTCATATCACTGTTCTTGAGCAATATCATAAACAATTATGTTTCTATTTCTAAATTAAATCTAAAATCATCAATACTTTAATAAACCTTTTTCCTAACAAGGGAACCACACAGCATTTTTTTAAAATATTTTTGGCATGTGACTTTAAAAAATCCTCATATTTGATGGACGACATGCTCTATACATAGTGCTCAAGACTATAAATTCCTGGATGATTGCTTCGAGCCCGGTTTGCCACTTTTTTTTTTAATTTGTTTAATTCAGTTTGAATATCTGTGCCATTTAAATATAAAATGCATCAAATACATGGTAATTAACACATACTTAATTATCATTTTGTACAAACATTGCATGTGAGTTGAGGGGAAGAGAGGGCCTTATACAGAGAAAGTTAGCAGTACACATTATCACCTGGGTTTATAAAAATGCTGATAATGGTTGTCAAAACCAAGATCTCAAGCCACTGGCCAAATGCTTACACCAGTAAAATTACCCGCGAAGTGAGCTACAGCTCTTTGGGGCTTAAGCTTTTGATAAATTCAACAACAGTTAGAAGGGATTAGACTTCTTTTGAAAGGGGCAGCTGTGGCTGAAGTAGCATTTCTACATTCGCTGTTGAAGCAGCAGATAGTGTTCTGTCGCACTGTGCATGAAAATCTTCAATTGCATGTCAGACATGCATTTTTCATAAAATATGTTAATTATATACATGTTAATTAGTACATATTTGATTAATTTTATATTTAAAATTTGAACTGAACAAAAACAACAACAAAATTATCCAAACCACACTTGAACCAGCAATTCAGCTATGACCTGTCTAGAGTGGTATCGATAGAGCTACATGGCCAATCAAAAATTGTCCTACCTTTAGTGAGTTATAGTTTCTCAAACAACATCAAAGTTGATTATCCTGGGAATTTCTGAGAACCATATTAAATGGCATAGGCAGGCTGATATTCAAGTTCTGAACTTTGTGTATCATAAATATAAAAATTTACAAAAATCTGATAGCCATGTGCCTGCTTATAAAAATTAAAAATATGCATATTAAATATGTGTCTATCTATGCTGTACAACACACCTTACAATGTGTGGTAGGGGGTAATTCATGGAACACTATTTTTCTTTCTTTCCTGTTACATTTGCAAATGGTGAATGGAAAGAACAACTGTCTGTAAGCCTCCATACAATCCCAGATTCCTTCAGTGGTCTTTTGTGAGATATTTGTGGATGGAATTAATATGACTCTTCTTGGAATGTGCTTTCTAAGAATTTTAATAGTACACCTCTCTTTGATGGACAACAGCTTCTCTGCAATACTCTTGTACGTACTAAACAAACCAGCTGTTCTGCTTTGGATATTCTCTGAACCTCCAGTAATGTTTCAATATGACAAGCAATATTCAAGAACCATGCAATTGAAAATCCATTACACCAACAATTGGACTTTAGTGCCCGGAGGCAACAGTAGCCATGTCCGTGATGGATGTGTGCTTGTGTGCTCAATTTTCTATGTCTGATGAAGGATTTGATCCATTGATCCACTACCTAAATATACATAACAACTTTTTCATAGTGCCTGACTGTGACTCAACTCCTTCTCTATTGATTGAGTAGTGATCTTCTCCTTCCAATGTTCAAGGACCAGTTGTACAATGGTTTTGTAGGCTACTTCCTTTGTACATAAACAAGGACTTTATAAGCTACATCCTTTGTGCTAAAATAATATTTTATTAGGATTTGTTCTATGAAGCTCAGCCTGCTATGCATCTTTTATACAATGTGTTTCATGTGGACATTCCATTTTGAATTGCCTCAGATGGTACTGCTAGATACTTTTTGCTTGTGATTCTATCCAATAACTGATCATCAATACTGTAATGAAAAAGTAATGGGATCTTCTGTCTATTCATGCATTACCTTGATGGTCCAGGGGCCACATGGTAAAGAAGAAAGTATTAGAAACTAGTCGTCAAAGCCAGGTTCTTGATGGTCCCAGGGGCCACATGGTAAAGAAGAAAGTATTAGAAGCTAGTCGTCAAAGCCAGCTTCTTGTTCACACATGATGTTTAAAATTGTTTTAAAAGCTGTGAAAAAAGGTTATAACACCCAATGTTATGATTTAGAAGTTATTACAATGACCATATGGATACTCACATACTGAGAAAACTTTTGCTTATCTCTAGGCAATCTGAATGCTGCAGGTATGTATGGCAGATTTGATGTAGAAAGGTCTACTTTATTTGTGATATATCCAGAACCTGGAAAATGGTTCACCTGCAATATACACATATTTATAAGTCATTGCGTTGTAGATGACAATTATCACAATACTTTTAATAGTGGTTAATATATAGTTTGAAGTTAACACATGAAAGAAAGAAAGAAAAACAATTTTACAACTACAGTTTATATATCCAAAACAGATTGTTGATCATTACACAAAATTAATTTCACAGCTGATTAATAAAACAGAGTTATGCAAATATCAACCACAGAAGAAGATCCTGTGCAAATGAAATCAATGAAAGGACTAAACAAATATTGAGGTGCATTCATATATCTTTAAAAGGCTTATGAGTATGTAGTTAAGCTAAATTTATAGAAAACTTCATAAGACTTTGGAGCAGATAAGAGAACTCAAGCACTTTTGTAAGAAACACTGGCAAACACAAAATCTAAAGTAAAATTCATAGGAGAAATATCAGATTCATTAGAGATTAAACAAGGAAGGAATTTGCCAATATGATGGACTATCTCTAGTCATATTTACTGCATATTTGAAAAAGTGAGCACAGAATGGAGGAAGAAATTGGCAGAAACTATTTCCATTCATTCATTATCCATCCATCATGTTTCATAAATCCCATCAAGAAGGAGAACATTTAGGTAAGTGGAAAAGGTCAAGGTACACATTAACATAAAACAAGTAAACTATAGAAACTTAAACTGTACATTACATTAACAAAAAAATACCACTAATTTGCTTGATGCTATTCACACTTATGTCAATTAAATTTAATCAAGTAAATCAGAAAGAAAACAGCTACTTTGAAAACAGCTGCTGCCACCTCTGTTATACTAAAATGCTGTGTTTATCTTCTTATGGTAGCTTTAAGTTTGCTTGATTAAACTGCTATTTTTCAAAGAAAATAGTTACCTACATAAATAAGTACTGGGTGCTGCCTCCAGTAATCATTACTTGTCGTCCAGCTTTAACCTGAACACTACTACTTGCCAAATTGACAAATTGGGTAGTGTGCACTGTTATGTTGTTATTAAGCAAATGTTTCTATGAGACAGGTTTACACCACCACTTATGGGCAAGGAAGCACAGCCTGGTAGACACTATAAGTGGGTGTGGAGTAATCAGTCCCAACACAGGGCACTCATGTGCTATGAAAAATCCATACATTACAGTTACAACAGCGCCTAGTAACCTGCATTTGGGGACTGAAACAGGCCAGAAAAAGCTGACATCATAATTATTAAGCAACACTTCATTCATCCACTCTAGAGGGACTGCATCACAGGTGTAGGAAAAGGAGTATAAACAAAGGAGTCCAAAGGCTCAAGGCAAGCAGTCATGTTGTCATTCTGTTCATGTCTGGAAACAGAGGATGACAACTGTTTAAACAGCAGGCCAACCACGATGACCATCTGGTGATGGATTTCAATTGGTAACTGGCCCACTGGATCAACTCCATGGTACGAACACACCACAGCCATGGTGAGGTGGATCCAAAACTTGGTGTTGCATGGGTGTGGACAAATCTCAGGATGACATTGTCTGATGGACCTCAAACTGCCATCCGCAAAGGTGGAGCCGGGACATGACATCACAGCCTCCTGGGTCCAGTGCGGTCCTCTATCACCAACTGAGTCACCCTGAGTGAGCAACTAGAGCTGCTGAGGCTCTACTACAATGATGGCTGCTGGCTGTTACCCTTTTGCACTCTATGTGGTGACCATGAGTAGCACTTGAGGGAATAGCTAGCAATACTGTAGAGGGCAGATGCAGGACTTCTGGCAGGGGCAGATGCAGGACTTCTGGCTCGGGCAGATGCAGGACTTCTGGCTCAGCCAACACACAGTGCCAGCCATGCTGTCCAGATGAGGACAGGAACTGTTACATCATGAGTACAGTGTAGCTGGATGCAGTAGCAACAGATTCCGGCACCGGCTTTGCAGTGACACATGTACACAAGCCAAGCTGCCATTGTTTGGATCAGCAAAGGCAACATGTGTTCTCCAGTGGAATAAAAGTCAGTGCAAAACTTTTCTGTGTATCTCTGCACACCCTGGTGTGATTCAGACTTCTCTCCCAAACCAACCACATCTCTCATTCATCCTGCCAAGTATTACAACCCCTGAGGTGGGGTGTCATAATAGAAAGAAACAAAAACCATTCAGGAGTAAATGTGTTGGGAAGTGTGAGTAAGAACTGCAAGAGCATTAAAAGGCTATTGTAAGACATACAGTTATCTACTTTATACCCCAGCTGCTGCAATATGTCACTTCAAGCTCACTCTACAGGTGCCTTAAAGTTGACAGTATGACTGATAAACAAATGAAAAACATGAGACCCTGCATGTTCTGAACCATTACAGCACAGCAACAAAAGCCTGTTTTGGTGTTGATGCTACCACATTGCAATCTTTTGTGTAAACGTATGTTGGTGTGCAACAGCCTGCTTCAATATGAGTATAGCTGTGTTGTGTTACCACTTAAAACACAGTTTCCATTTATTAAGGAATGTCCCCAAAATGTCACTGTTAGAATAACATATACACATACAGTCTTATAGATAATATATTTTCAAATGTATGATCCACAGAAGTAAAAGTAACAAATATTGATTTGGCATTATCAGACCACAATGCTCTTGTCCTCAAAATTCCTTCAAGTCACTGCAAGAAAAAAAGTGTACTTCATATATAAAAGAAAATTTTCCACTGAAAACTGTGTAGAATTTACAAATATCCTAGCTAGTGAGTACTGAGCAGAAATGCTGTCCCTAACAAATATGAATGATGCTTGTAACACTTTTGCTTTGATTTTCATGGGATATTTCGAAAAGTACTTTCCAAAGAAGCTTTCAAAAATCACGTCACATCACCATACAAAGACAAGTTCTTGGATCACTTCTGGCATTGAAACTTCTTGTGGAACTCTAAAGATACAAAATTCAAAACTGAAGACAATAACAGATCCACAGTTCATAGAATACATTAAGAATTACAAGAGAGTATATCGAAAAGTAACTGCCAAGGCAAAATTTATGAGTAATGATAGCTTAATAAGAGTCTGATAACAAATCAAAAGCCATATGGGGTATTGGAAAGACTGAAACAGGAAAGAGATGTGAGGACCAGGATATCATTCTCAAAAAACACAAAAATGTCAATATTAAAAAACAAGATTTGCCAAATTACATCAACAATTATTTCATAAATGCAACAACTCCGTGAAGTTGAAAATTCACAAACCAAGAACAACCAGAACTTCCAAAAGCTGCTTGCAGCATGAGAATAAATCCAACAGAAGAACATTAGGTGTTCAAAGTAATAAAAAGCTTGAAACCTAAAATGTCAGCAGGAGTAGATGAAGTGCCTGTTTATATCATAAAATGATAGCTGCACAAATTACTAGGCCCCTGGCATACATAGCCAATCTATCATTTAGAGAAGGAGTGTTCCCAGAAAGGATAAAAATGTCAAAAGTGAATGCATTCTTCAAAAATGGCAACAAGCATGAGGTAGAAAACTATTGGTCAATAACCTCTCCTCCTGAAATTTTCCAAAATTGGGCAGGGAGTGAGACAGGGTTGTAGCCTCTCCACGATGTTATTCAATCTGTATGTTGAACAAGCAGTAAAGGAAACAAAAGAAAAATTCGAAGTAGGTATTAAAATTCATGGAGAAGAAATAAAAACTTTGAGGTTCGCCGATGACATTGTAATTCTGTCAGAGACAGCAAAGGACTTGGAGGAGCAGTTGAATGGAATGGACAGTGTCTTGAAAGGAGGGTATAAGATGAACATAAACAAAAGCAAAATGAGGATAATGGAATGCAGTCAAATTAAATCGGGTGATGCTGAGGGAATTAGATTAGGAAATGAGACACTTATAGTAGTAAAGGAGTTTTGCTATTTAGGGAGTAAAATAACTGATGACAGTCGAAGTAGAGAGGATATAAAATGTAGACTGGCAATGGCAAGGAAATCGTTTCTGAAGAAGAGAAATTTGTAACAACGAGTATAGATTTAAGTGTCAGGAAGTCGTTTCTGAAAGTATTTGTATGGAGTGTAGCCTTGTGTGGAAGTGAAACATGGACGATAAATAGTTTGGACAAGAAGAGAATAGAAGCTTTCGAAATGTGGTGCTACAGAAGAATGCTGAAGATTAGATGGGTAGATCACATAACTAATGAGGAGGTATTGAATAGAATTGGGGAGAAGAGGAGTTTGTGGCACAACTTGACAAAAAGAAGGGACCGGTTGGTAGGACATGTTTTGAGGCATCAAGGGATCACAAATTTAGCATTGGAGGGCAGTGTGGAGGGTAAAAATCTTAGAGGGAGACCAAGAGATGAATACAATAAGCAGATTCAGAAGGATGTAGGTTGCAGTAAGTACTGGGAGATGAAGAAGCTTGCACAGGATAGAGTAGCATGGAGAGCTGCATCAAACCAGTCTCAGGACTGAAGACCACAACAACAACAACAACAACAACAACAACAATAAAAAAATTAATGAAATCAGAATCAACAAATATCTAAATGACCATAAGTTACTAAATAGAAATCAGCAGGTAAAAATACAGAAACAGCACTAATGTGCTACACTGAACAAATAATCAAAAATCTTGAAAAAAACAGTAGCATAGTAGGAATAAATTTAGATCTCTCCAAAGCATTTGACACTGTCAATCATGGCATTCTTTTAGAAAAATTGGAAGCATTGAGTATTCATGGGACAGGGAAAAAGTGGTCTGAATCATATCTACAAAACAGAACACAGATTGTAGGACTGATATCGTATTATTCCAACCACAAAATAAATTTAGTATCAGATGCAATAAAAAAAATGGAAATAGGAGTGCTGCAAGGCAGTATACTAGGTCCCTTATTGTTTCTTATCTACATAAATGACATTCACACCTCAGATGGAGCAGCAAAGGCCATACTATTCACAGATTATAATAGGTGCACCAAAGCAAATGTTGCAATCAACTACTGATCAAGTAATAAAGAATGTCCACACTTGGTTCAATACAACCGGTTGACATTACATGCAAATAAAAAAAAATACACAGTTTGGAAAATATGTCAAAATGTAATTCTTGATCTGTTGTTGGGTGACAAGACCATAGAAAGAGTGGTACCAACAAAATTGCTGGGGATTCATGTAGATGAAAATCGTAATGTTAATGACCATGTTATGACACTTGTTCACAAACTTAACTCAGCCTGTTTTGCTCTTAGAATTATTGCAAATGTTTGCACTGCAGAGGGTGCCACAATGACATATTTTGGCTATTTTCAGTCTCTTGCAACATATGGAGTAATATTTTGAGGTTCCACCACTTGCCATCCAAAACAATCTTTCTGTCACAGAAGAGGGCTATCCGAATAATAACACACAATGCTAACCCTTATCCAACAAGCTTAAAGTTCTAACGATACCTTCCTTATGTGTATACAAATATGTTTTATATGTTAGGGCCCACCTTACAGGTTTTCAGACAAATGCTGACTTGCACAACTATAATACCCAAAATAACACAGCACTCCATACTCAGTGTACAGAAAGAACACACACACAAAGGCATGTGAGCCATATTGGTACAAAACTCTACAACAGACAGACAGCCAACATCAGAAAGTTAGAAGATGAAAACAGATTTAAAGTAGAATTTAATAAATTTCTACTTGAACAATGTTTTTATTTGGTAAATGACTATTTAGGCCAATAAATAATTCGGATAATGTTTATATTAAGGCAAAACTGAAAACACTGTTATCTCATCTCCTAAAGTTTCTGTTAATTTTGTATATCTGATGGACAGCTGTTGAGTGTGGTAAAATCTTTACTGAATTATCGTAACGAATATAAGGGCTTCCTGTTTAGGGAAGACAAAAGTAAAGCCTTAGGGTCAATAGACTATGTAGTTACAATACTGTTAGTATACATGTATAAAAAGTTGTATTACTGTGTCTTGTATGACCAAGTATTATTCTTTGTACATTCTTTTGTACAATTTTGTATGTATTATTCTTTGTACTACTTAATATAAAATTCTGTATGTTCCTTTTCCATAAATTGTTTCCCATAAATTTACATGTACTTTTGGACAACATAAATATAATATTTATTGTCTACAGATGAATGGATAAATAAATAAATAAATAAAGCTATTAACACAGCCTCATGAGAACCAATGAAAATGTATTGAGTACAGAACCTGTTCAGTTCTTTATTTTCAACAGTTCTTATGGGGTTGTATTAATAGCACTGCCATACTGAACACAAGACACAATATGAAAATAGTATATGAACTTTTATATTGTGATAATGGCATTAACCAGAACTGGTAATGATAGTGAATGCTACATATGGAAAGAGCTATGTATTACACATTTCATACAAAAATCAAAGTTGGTGATCAATAAATACAAGTACGATAGAAAGTGCAAATGAAATTGTAGGCAAGAAAAAGAAAGAGAGAAAATGAAGGCTTTACCACTGAACTTACAAATACAATGGAGAAAAGAAGGAAACAAAAGACTGCAGACAAAGAGAAAGACAAACATTATGTACAAAAGCCTGAAAAATCAAATAAACAAAAACGCAAGACAAACAAGAGAAATGTATCTTGAGGATGTCAGAATGACAGTGAAAGACAAATATGAAAAAGAGAAAGTTAGATGGGACATGTGAAATTGTAAAGTCTTTTTTTGAGGACAAAAGAAACAGAGATCGAGAAGCTTTTTATTGGCATATTGGCATTACACTGGATGATGTATGGATTGTGTGGGGTTTTAATGGATTAAGCTAATAGGATCATTGCTTCCATCACATTGTGTGTCAGAATTGTGGCAAAAAATATAAGTAGTTTTAAACCACAAACAAAGGGGTAAAACATGATAGCCACATGAGGTTTGAAGTACACATTATTGAAAGAAGAAAAAATTATTAAAGGATCTACACCATAGATTGTCATGTGTCAAAAAATACAACCATCCCACTTGACCAAGATCCTCAGCCACTACAGTACAGTCAACTAGTTCATTATGTAATAGGAAGAACACTAAATTATTTTAAAAAACTAAGACTCATAATAACACTAAAACTAAATTGGGAGTCAGGAGAGAAGCCAGTCACCCATCAAGGGGCAGCCCAGGAGAAATCTTCATGTCTCCCTCCCCTCCTCCTCCACCTCCCTGGAATCTCCCCCCCCCCTCCCCCCCAGGCTAAAGCTGTCCCCCACCATCTGGCAGCCAGCAGAAACATAATAAAAATTCAGATAACATTATGCACTCTGAGGGAGTCAGTCAGCCAGCTGTGAAGTTCGCCATGTAGCAGCAAAAGTGGGGCTCTCTAAAGGAATATGGGTGATGATGAAGGGGACCTCACAACTACCAACTGGGTGGGGCGACATGTCACAGGATGTACTCATACGGTCAGACTGGTTGACCAGTGTAGAGGTGGCAACGGATTATGGATTCATGCCGAGATAGTGAAAGAGAAGGCCATCACGAAATCGTAAATTCTTTTACAGACTGTTAACTTACTGTTTGAGGCCAGGGCACTCCACTTACTGTGCCATGCCACTAAGAACCTGTGATATAATGTTGTTTCTGGGGTGTGTTTCCGATTAGTATCCTTGGTGAGTCAATACACAATTTCCTTTCTGTTGTCATGTAGGTCTTAGATGAGATCTTGAATGTGCATAACCAATGGATGCAATGACTAACCTTGGGTAAGAGTCTGTAGGCTCATCGAGTCACCGCATGTCAGGAGAGGCTTGTGTGACTGAATACTGATACAATGAAGAGCACATGTGATGGCCACCAATCCCATAGCAAACACACTGCAGTCAACAGGCATGGAGTATTGCTTGCTACTCCTAGTGCAAGTAAAGGGAGTGCGTCTGGTCTCCAAAACTTGAACCATGTGTACAAATGTTACCTAAGTTGAGCGACCAAGAGTAACAACTGAGTGAAAAAAGAGCAGTCTATCACATCCTTTAGGCCAAGAGAAAAATCCATGCAAATTTGTGGATTATGCATGTACCATGGGAGTTCTCACAAGTGTGACAAAGTAAAAGGATTGAGAGGAGTTAAGTAAAAATCAGGTCAATACCAGAATTCCAGACCAAGGCAGTTTTCTGGAGGTCATACGTCCATATTAGGAAAGAGGTGTTGATTTGGTTGTTCTGGATGGTTAAAGACATGTATGGTACTGTTGAGGAGTAATGGGGGCACCTAATCCATGGGAGGAGGGTTGAAGGGGGGAGGAGGTCAATCCCTGCCTCCGTCAGGAGGCTGTCTACGAAGCTTGTCTGGAAAGCAACAGACACAAGTCTGATCTCACAATGGTGGATCAGATTTATCAGTCACAATGCCAAGAGTGCCTCTGATTCATTGGTCAGGCTTCTATAACCTAAAAATGAATACATGAGAGTTCTGTAGAGTTGTAAAGTTTTTGAATGGTTTTCATCTCAAGAAGTATTACTGATGTCATGTTGGCCTCCCACATCCCCATTCTCTCAGTTACTTGTGGGCACTCACCACAAGAACAGGTGCAGGTTTGGAAATGAGTCCAGCACTACCACCAAATAGTTTAACTGTTACTCAGAGGAAGTACTTTATGTCAGAAAACTATCAGACATAGGTGTAGTACTACGTGGCAAAGAATAGATGCTGTGTAGTGTAACTATTTTAGCTGCTAGTGTGGAGAACCTTGAACCCAAGTTAAGTTGAATGGATGATTTTGTGTGAAAACAATATTATTTGAAAGTAAATGAGCCTGAAACAAAGATTATGCTTCATGACAAACGTGATGTAGCAACTGAAAGCAGAACTACAAGTCACACAAGTAATATCACTGTCAGTCTCTGAATCTGTCTCAGTACTGCCGGAGGGTAGGATATCAGATAACATATATAATGCAACCCTGCCCAGGATTTCCATACAAAACTCATGTATTGTCTCAACATTCACTGATAAATATGGAATTGCTTCTGACACTACAGGCTTTCAGTTAGTGTATTCAATAATTAAGCCAAAGATCCTGAGTTTGGTCCCAAGCATCGCTAAAATTCTAAATAGAAGTTACAAGCTCTGGTAACAACACAATTCCTATAAACACATGTTGTTAATATTTTTGCAGCAAGAATCAGTTGTTATAACACAATAACATCTGCAGCTTCATTAATTACCTACCTCCCTGCATATATATTCTAATAGCTAGGTAAAGGCAAAAAAGAAATCAATATTTACTTTTTGATGTGGCTTCAAATTTCTCAATTCTGGCATTGTTCTAAATGGATAATCATGGGCCCAAAGCAAATCCCATTCAGAAGAGTTAATAGCTACAGTACGGCTGTACCCTAATCGACGAAGTACTGCTTCCACATGCCGAAGATAGCCTGTTTCAAGCTGTAAAGTAAATAAAACAATAGACAATTAGCAAAATACACTGACTGAAAATTTCTACCATATGGAATTACTCTCAGACTTACATCACTGACCAAAATATCCAGTAAAGTATAAGGTCCTCCTGTAGTTAGCTGGGCTGAGTATTTAGACAAGGATTTTTCACATCCAATGTAAATCAGTCAAATCAGAGACAGAACTTTATTGTACAGATACATACAAATTTAAATCATTGATGTAATGTACAGGAGAGTCATTAAGTGCAAGCAATACTCTGTATTATGAGATAACTTACAATATTTTTAATGTAAATAATCAAACTGAGACATATCAATATCCATAACATATGACTAACTTAAATTAACATTTAATTAACAGCTGGCAGCACAAGCATATCCACATTATTCACTGAAAATAGTATTACCATCATTTAAAAAATTTTTCTACACACAGATCACACAGAAAGTGGGCACAAACAGTTCCTCAATGAGCACCATACACTTACCCCACAATGTGCTGAAGAGTTTATATTGAGTTAGAATAAGAAAATCTTATCTCAGTAACAGAAAACAAATTGTAAGCTACAATGGTCAAAAGCCACAGTTTCTGAATGTTACTTAGGCCACTGTTATTTATAATGTTTGTAAATGACATGTCCAGCAATAAGTTCTTTACACAGATGATACAACTTACATCAGTGTTGGAAACAACATAAATAAACTGAAGGAGCAAAATAAAGATTTCCCCAGATTAGTAAATATGTGGTTTGAAGGCAATGAGTTGTCTGTTGAGAAGACTGTAAATATATGTTTCAGCTCTTATCCAATGTTGATATTGAGCCCACTTCTACCAAACTCCTTGGCATATACCTACATACAAAATTAATTTGGGAAAATCACATGGACTACGTATCTCAAAAGCTTTCAAGAGTTATCCATCCACTGAAACAATTATGCAGATCTGTTTATGAGAAACATCTGATTAACTCCTATCATTCCTTCTTTCATTGCCTTCTAAGTCATGGCATCTTCAATGGGGTAATTCTACAGGGCCCAGGAAAATTTTCATCTGGCAGAAGAGAATCATCAGAAGCATCTCTGGCATTATCAAATATAACACTTAATGTAGGCAAGAATGAAGTCTTTCACAATGACACTGTTGTATAAAATATCCTCAGACTTCTTCCCATGTCAATTCAGGGTAAACGTCACGCTTTCAATGATTATCTTCATCTTTATCAGGAGCAACAACTGTCAAAACTGCTGCTGTGGTGGCCTTATACAGCCCATAGATGGCTTCTGATTAGTCAGTAATTAAGTAATGCTGGCACAGATCATGTCAGTGTCTGCACTGGTGGTGCCACTGCTTCCATCACAGTGTAAACATTGCCAAGAACATCTCTGACTCTTCTTGGCATTGAGAGCTCGCTTCAATGCACTACTAAGATTATATCCTCGGTCACAGTTGAAGATCTATTTGCACATTCTTACTTCTGCAGCCCCTTTAATTATAGATTCTCAGTTTGCAGTAGCCTGGGAAAAGTTTTGTTACATCAAATAGTATTTTGTGCTCAACAACTGCAGATTTCTCCTGTTCTTGTTTTTTAATATGCCGTTGATGTTCTGCACAGCAGTTGCAAATGCAGCAGATGGACTGATCAGGGTAATTGCTTCTGCACTCACAAGGGATGGTATAAATCACAGGGATCTTCTTTTCTTGAAGAGCACTGACATCCAATCAGGTGACCCACAGCTATTCTTACAGATCAATATACTTCAAATAATTAATTTCGGAATCTAAGTGGCCATCATCAAAAACAGCTTTTGCTCTGTGTACCAGTATATCTAAAACTGCTCTTTTCTGGACTGGATGGTGAAAACTCTATGCAGTAAGATACAAATCAGGGTGTGTCAGGTTGTGATACACTGAGTGGCTGAGACATCCATCTGACTTTTGTTGTATCAAAACATCTAAAAATGATACCCTTCCTTCTTTCTCTGTCTTGACAGTGAACTAGACCTTTCAGTGTGTACTGTTCATATTTTCATGGAAATACTTAGAGTTTCTATGCCTTGTAGCCAGACCATAAACATGCCATCAACTAACAATAAAATGAAGATGGATGAAGGAGAGCCAAATTTAATACACATTCCTCAAAACATTCTGTCTGTCATTTCATAAAATTTACCACCATGCAAGAAGTAGGTGGTCATCGATAAATGTCGGAACAACTCAATCGTTTCAGGAGGGAAATACTCTGGCAACAGTTTAAGTATGTCCTCCACAGGAGCCTTTGTAAACAGTGAGACCACTTATAGGTTTACTAAAATATTGTTTGTGCCAATTCTTATCTGTTCAACTTTCCTGATGAACATCTAACAGTTTTTGGTGTGATGTTCCCAGTGGCCAACTACTGGAGTAATCAACTTGGTTAAATATTTGGCCAGCCTGTAGGTAGGAGAACCAATAGTGCTAACAACTGGTCTCAATGGAATACCTTTCTTGTGGACTTTAGGTAATCTGTACAGTTCATGTAGGTCTAGGAGCTTGTGCTCTTAATATTTTTGATGACATCCTCTGAGTTCAGATGGATAGAGCGTCTGCCATGTAAGCAGGAGATCCCGGGTTCAAGTCCCAGTCAGGGCACACCTTTTCAACTGTCCCCATTGAGGTATATCTATGCCTGTCGACAGCTTACGGTCTTGATTTAATTATCATTTCATTCTATGAGAGCTGCATGGTCATCGATGGTATCTGTTCTTTCGGAAACATCCAAAATAACATATATCATCTTCACATAGTTATGGCTAACCGGCAATTGACCTTCTTCTTCTGTGCTGGATGCATACACATTGCCCGAACTCTTATGGGACTCTGTAAGATTGTCTGCAACGAATAATGAGTGTAATGGGCAGGGGCACTACGAATGTAGTGTGTGGACATTAAGTTGTAATGTGGGTCTCACAGGGAGCATACAAGGAATAAATCTCTGCAGTCACACTATCCTCTGTGGCTTCAGTGCTCAGATGGATAGTGTGTCTGCCATGTAAGCAGGAGATCCTGGGTTAATGTATATCAACACCTGTCAACAGCTTAAAGTCTTGATTTAATTATCATTTCAGAGAGAGAGAGAGAGAGAGAGAGAGAGAGAGAGAGAGAGAGAGAGAGAGAGAGAGGTGTGCTTGCTTGTGTGTGTGAATAATATGTGTCTCTCTTTACTGATGAAGGCTGTGGCCGAAAGCTCTATGTAAGTTTCTTTTAATTGTGTCTGTCTACAACTTAACATGTCTTCTTTACAATCTGTCTTTTACTGGTGTTGAATGATGTTGCTATATTTTCAGTTTCCTCTTCTGTCACAGCATCTCACACACACCTTTCAAGTCTTGTAATGTCACAACACAAAAAGCTAATATCACAACTGTAAATATAAAGTGACTACAAGGTGTAGTCTAATATCACAACTGTAAATATAAAGTGACTACAAGGTGTAGTGGCTTCCATGTTTGCCTAATATTACTCAGGTGAAGGGTTCAAATCATGATAACCATTTCAAATTTTTTTCTGGCAGAAATGTCTATTAATTAACAACAAAAACATTAGCTGTTATTTAAGTGGGTTAGAGAGTGATATAATACAATTATGGATCTTATTTGTTGTGAGAACCCAGGCCAATTTTATAGGATTTAGATCTAGATAGTATGGTGGCAGTAGATTGGGAACCATTGCATTGCATAGTTTTGTGATTACAATAAAGAGCGGAAGGTTGGTGCTCCTCAGTCAATGCCAAAAGTTTTACTTTTCTTATATATATATATATATATATATATATATATATATATATATATATATATATATATATATATATATATTTCCTGTCCATTTCTGCACGATAGTCTGAAGATACCTGTTATAATCACAGGGGCAAAATAGCCATGCTTGGTACTGTTGTTTGTAATATTCTTCGGACACTGTCACTGTTCAAACTTCATTCACAGTGGTATTGCATATGAAAAATAAATAATGAATAACGATTTGTTTATTCGTGCACCTTTTAGAATCAAATCCCATTGATGGAACACTTTTTTTTTCTCAGAGTTTTGTTTCTAGGCTGGAAGAAGAGCTTTGTGTGACAAAAGTTGCGAAGTTTTTGCAGACACAGTTTTACCTGTATTGTTCATAAATATTGCAGAAATTGCTGTCTATAAATATATTTATCTGTCTCATTAGTGAAGTACACTCCTGGAAATTGAAATAAGAACACCATGAATTCATTGTCCCAGGAAGGGGAAACTTTATTGACACATTCCTGGGGTCAGATACATCACATGATCACACTGACAGAACCACAGGCACATAGACACAGGCAACAGAGCATGCACAATGTCGGCACTAGTACAGTGTATATCCACCTTTCGCAGCAATGCAGGCTGCTATTCTCCCATGGAGACGATCGTAAAGATGCTGGATGTAGTCCTGTGGAACGGCTTGACATGCCATTTCCACCTGGCGCCTCAGTTGGACCAGCGTTCGTGCTGGACGTGCAGACCGCGTGAGACGACGCTTCATGCAGTACCAAACATGCTCAATGGGGGACAGATCCGGAGATCTTGCTGGCCAGGGTAGTTGACTTACACCTTCTAGAGCACGTTGGGTGGCACGGGATACATGCGGACGTGCATTGTCCTGTTAGAACAGCAAGTTCCCTTGCCGGTCTAGGAATGGTAGAACGATGGGTTCGATGACGGTTTGGATTTACCGTGCACTATTCAGTGTACCCTCGGCGATCACCAGAGGTGTACAGCCAGTGTAGGAGATTGCTCCCCACACCATGATGCCGGGTGTTGGCCCTGTGTGCCTCAGTCGTATGCAGTCCTGATTGTGGCGCTCACCTGCACGGCGCCAAACACGCTTACGACCATCATTGGCACCAAGGCAGAAGCGACTCTCATCGCTGAAGATGACACGTCTCCATTCGTCCCTCAATTCACGCCTGTCGCGACACCACTGGAGGCGGGCTGCACGATGTTGGGGCGTGAGCGGAAGACGGCCTAACGGTGTGCGGGACCGTAGCCCAGCTTCATGGAGACGGTTGCGAATGGTCCTCGCCAATACCCCAGGAGCAACAGTGTCCCTAATTTGCTGGGAAGTGGCGGTGCGGTCCCCTACGGCACTGCGTAGGATCCTACGGCACTGTGTAGGATCCTACGGTCTTGGCGTGCATCCGTGCGTCGCTGCGGTCCGGTCCCAGGTCGACGGGCACGTGCACCTTCCGCCGACCACTGGCGACAACATCGATGTACTGTGGAGACCTCACACCCCACGTGTTGAGCAATTCGGCGGTACGTCCACCCGGCCTCCCGCATGCCCACTATACGCCCTCGCTCAAAGTCCGTCAACTGCACATACGGTTCACGTCCACGCTGTCGCGGCATGGTACCAGTGTTAAAGACTGCGATGGAGCTCCGTATGCCACGGCAAACTGGCTGACACTGACGGCGGCGGTGCACAAATGCTGCGCAGCTAGCGCCATTCCACGGCCAACACCGTGGTTCCTGGTGTGTCCGCTGTGCCGTACGTGTGATCATTGCTTGTACAGCCCTCTCGCAGTGTCCGGAGCAAGTATGGTGAGTCTGACACACCGGTGTCAATGTGTTCTTTTTTCCATTTCCAGGAGTGTATTTACTGTATGCATTTTATTTGTTTTGCTTAGTGACAGACACTTGAATCCAGCTCAACTTGGCCTCATGTCTCTCTTTTTATAATTCTATAATTCATACACCACTGACTTACATAACTATTCCTTATCAACATTTGTGTGCTTCTCCCATTACCTTCTCTGTTGGCACTGTCACATCTTTCTCGTTCTCTTTGTCAGCAAAGTTCATGACATTGACAGCATGTTGTCACAGCTTTCCATAGCTCTTACTGTTTGATAACTGTGGTTATATAAATATTGAGCAAGCACTAGAGATAAACAGGAGGAGCTTAAAATAACTCTGTAAGCAGCAGCTTCTTTTCATGGTAGTGGCATTCCTGTTGATATTTTATTTTCATCTAATTGCTGTGTAATCATAGATAACAACAGATGAGGTAGTATATTTATCAAGACACCAACCTTGGAATCAGGAAGGAGCTTCATGCTCTGTCCAGTTAGGAAAATGCCTGAATGGTTGCTTCTACAAGGCCATTACTAACCACCTGTCTTTCATCAAAGACATCTGCGTATGTTTACATGTCTGTACATATGACCTGCTTTTTCCTTGTATTAACCTCACAAATCCCATATTATTGTAAAATGATCTCTGGATTACTACACTACTAGACTATACTATTGAATACAGATATTTAGAGGAAGAAAAATGTTAATATAACCTACACATGCAGTTTATGATAATTATGTTAGTTAACTAATGCATTAATTAACTCATTTAACACTACTGACTGTGCTTCTTCATGCTGGGATCTGTTTAACACAGTGAGAGACTGAATTATCAACAGTAATGAAAACCCATTCACAAATTTATGATCCTTTTGAGGCTCACCAGTGATTCACAGTTGCAATCCCTTTTTATTATAACTTTTTAGCAAGTCATGCATGCATCAAAACAATATTGTCTTGACATTAAATGAATCAACACCCCTCCACATACACCAAACCTGTCAGTTTCTTGATCATCATTCATCTGTACTGACTGGACAGACTTTCAGCTGAAAATAAGCAATTTAACAACAGTATTGTATAAAGAAAAGATTACTACTCACCATACAGAGTAGATGTTGAATCGCAGACAGTTACAACAAAAAGACTGCCATGCATATTGAGCTTTCAGCCAAAAGGCCTTTTTCCTACAGCAGACAATACAAATACATTCATGCAAACATAACTCACATACACATGACTACTGGTTGAGGTTGAACTGCAAGCAATTGTGACTGATCAATTTAGGTGGTGGGAGCATGGAAGGGGATAGGTGGGTGAAGGACAGGGATTTATGAAGGTTTTTGTTGTGGCTGTCTGGGACTCAATACTTCCTCCATGTGCTGAATGGCAAACTTACATTGTCATAATATTGTCATTCTTCCATACTGGATTTTACACTGTTTAGAAACTAACTTTTCATAACAAGTTTCATAATACCTTTGTTGAAACTGGGATTGTTCCGAGTAGCATGTACTGTGAGCTCTCTCACAGACATTACAATGTGAGCTACCTCCATGTAGCCTGGGAAATCACCAAAAAGAGTACATAATCACTGCTGCACTTCATGATTCAACAACACACATCTCTCACAATATTCATGACAGGAAAACATGATAAATTTTGGCTTACATACAGGGATAGAAACATGTGAAGCATCGTCATGTCATTTTACATCACTTCTACATTAATTAAATGCTTTTTCTTTCATTTTTGCAAAGTACTTGATGATTAAAAGTACCTTGCAAATGTAAAAATCATTTCACAGGGTATATTTCCCAAATAATTTATGCTTAGGTTATTACTATAGAATAGTTCGTTTTGCTTATGAAATTATATTTTGCAGAAGAATTTGACATCTAAAAAGTTAATATTACCATGGGCTGTAAAAGTTTCAACTTCGCTAATCATTTTTTGCTGATCATTAACTAATACTGATTTCACATATCAAACTTCCAGATTACAGAAATGTGTTGCATTTTGCATAAAATGTAATAGTTTTGAAATTACTTTAAATTAATGATTTCATTGTTTATACAGTATGAAAACTTGGTAACGAATAATGATTTTATTTAACTTCTGTAGAGTAGGAACTGATTAATAAATATTTAAAATGCACATGATTTACTGAGAGAGATGAAGAAATGAGTGTTAATAATATATTGTATCTCAAATAATATCAACATGAATTGAATGAAATAAATCTATTAAATAATCTGTGTAGCATTCATATAAATGCACTCCAACTCAGACAATAAATAGAACCATGAAAGAAGGCAGGAATGGAGCTGTAGTGGTGACAGCTGTTGAATGAAAGAGGACTTGTTAGATACGCTATTTAATTGATACTTAGTATTTCAGACTGTTAACATAACTTGCCACTCAGTGAACTGCAAATTTTAAGGCCTCATAACAGTACTTGTGATTTCTCTGGCTGTATATCTATACAACAATCATGTGAAGCTAATTAATGATTCAACTCTTTCTGCATGTTACATGTTTGGGCAATCATTGAGGAATGTGCCTATCATTACGAATAAGTGCCAGTGTGAGATATAACATTTGCTAAACATTTACTTTGCTATTAAAAAAAAAAATTTACCATGAACAGAATAGAATAGTATAAAAAGGCTTGAACATAACAAGAGACCAACAACTTATTTTCCATACCATTCATGAGCCGAATAGGAAAGATGAAGAGGAGGGGAGGGGATGATTTTTGTATACTACATATTCTCTGTCACATACTGTGTGGTGATTTGAAGAGGGCAAATATGCATATAGATTTATCTGTGAAATACATGTCACATTAGTAGCAAATTTAACTAACCAAAATACATCCACCTTAACCAGTGTGGTTCCTTTTTCATAAAATTGTTACATCCGTTACAAGTCTGTGTAAAATTTCACATCTGCAATTTGCATAATTCTTATTTATTTGTAATATAGTATCAGGATAAAATAGACCACCTAAAAGTTATCCAAAATTTTAAAGTGTGATTATGTATCTCAAAATATTGTACAAGCTCACCCTCTGTCCATACAGTGCATATGATGGTCCAAAGCTAATAGGGGTATTGGCTTTGTCATCTGTGCTGACACATTTTATCTGTTTGTCATGGTGTGGTGTTAACAACAATGGAACAATATAAGCAGCCGTAGCTACCAAGACATATGAAGCATACAGCTTGTACTGGTGCCATCCTGTGGGCTCATCAGGTGGAAGTTGCTTCTGTAACTGCTGCCAAAAATATGAATCACTGTTAAACTTACAGTAAAGAATACAAAGTGAATAAAGTCTTATGAATAGTTTCCCTCTCCCCCCCCCCCCCCCTCCCCTCCCGCAGGTGCTATGACATTATATGAACCAAAGCTATTTGCTCATGATACAAATCATTACGTAACTCACAGTATGCTAAATAGAAAAAAAATAAAGAAAAAAAAGGACACAATACAAAAACAAACTCTGCCTGCAGTAGTTATTGAATGGTTTAAGTTGCTCAGTGGCTGCTGTTACCAGCCACAAGCCCAAAAAAAGGAGAATGATTCGTGTATCATAAAAAAAGTAGTCAGCCAGAGGATACTAGGAGCCTTCTATCAATCTCAAAAACCATGTTGTAATTTTGGCAGCACACCAACTGCTCGTTCCTTGCACGTACTTTCAATGTGCAATAGTGGCTTGATGGAGTATACACCATTACAGCAATTACCCCTCGCCCCCAACTCAAGCCATATGTTTCTCTTAGTTATCAGATTCTGGCGGACCAGAAATATCATGCAGAGGAGGACTGGAGCTTCTCAAAATGTCTTTGTTCCTTTCTAAGTGAATTAATGGCAACACACTACTGAAAACTAGTGTGATTAAATGACTAACAAACAATTTGAATAAATTCCAAATTCAAACCATAGCTCTGCAGGTTGAGGAGCTGTTTAATTCTGAAAACTACAGGATATGTATGGGTACATCAGGCGCAAGGATCAAAGACATAGCCCTAACAGTAAGAAAAATAGTTATTAATTCATGACTTGACTTTCACATCTACATCTACACAGATACTCCACATGCCACTGTACGGTGCATGGCAGAGGGATCCTGTACCACTACTTGTCATTTCCTCTCCTGTTCCACTTGCAAATAAAGCAAGGGGAAAACAACTGTCTGTATGCCTCCATATGAGCCCTAATTTCTCATATCTTATATTTGTAGTCCTTGAACACAATGTATGTTGGCAGCAATAGAATTGTTCAGCAGTCAGCTTCAAATGCGAGTTCTCTAAATGTTCTCAATAGTGTTTCTCAAAAAGTTCATCATCTTCCCTCCAGGATTCCCATTTGAGTTGCTGAAGCATCTCCATAACAATTACATCATGTTTGGACCTACTGATAACAAATCTGGCAGCCCACCTCTGAATTGCTGTGATCTCTTCCTTCAGTCCAACCTAGTGGAGATCCCAAACACTCGAGCAGTACTCAAGAATAGGTCACACCAGCATCCTATCTACAGTCTTCTTTACATGTGAACCACTTTTTCCTAAAATTCACCCAATAAACTGAAGCTGACCAGTCACCTTCCTACAGATCTCAAATGCTCATTCCACCTCATATCACTTTGCAATGTTATGCCCAAATATTTAAATAACTCGAGTGTGTCAAGCAGGACACTAGTAGTACTGTATCCGAACATTACAGGTTTGGTCTTCTTACCCATCTGCATTAACTTACATTTTTCCACATCATGAAACCAACTGGAAAACTTGCCACATTCGTCTTGTATCTTCCGGCAGTCTCTCAACTTGGACACCTTACCGTACAACACAGCATCATCAGCAAATAACCGCAGATTACTGCCCATCCTGTCAGCCAAATCATTTGTGTATAAAGAGAACAGCAGCAGTCCTATCACACTTCCATGGGGCACTCCTGACAATACCCTTCTCTCTAATAAACACTCATCACCAAGGACAACATACTGGGTTCTATTATTTAAGAAGTCTTCAAGCCACTCACATATCAGTAAACTTATTCTGTAAGATTGTACCTTCGTTAACAGCTTGCAATGGGGCCCTGTGTCAAGTGCTTTCTGGAAATCTAGAAATATGGAATCTGCCTGTTGCCCTTCATCCATACTTCTTAGTACATCATGTGAGACAAGGGCCAGCTGAGTTTCACAATGGTGACGTTTTCTAGACTCATGCTGATTTGTGCACATAAGCTTCTCAGTCTCAAGAAAGTATACTGTATTTGAGCTGAAAATACGTTCAAGGATTCTGCAGCGAACAGAAGTTAGGAATATTGGTCTGTAATTTTGTGGATCCATTCTTTTATGTTTCTTATATACTGGAGTCACCTGCACTTGTTTCCAGTCAGTTGGTGCTTTGTGCTGGGTAAGAGATTCATGATAATACAAGGTAGGTCAGGGGCAAATGCCGTAGAGTGCTGTTTCTAAAATATAACTGAGATTCCATCTGGACCTAATCATTTATTTGCTTTCAAATTTTTCAGTTGTTTTTCTATGCAAGTTATGCTTATTGCTATGTCGCCCTGAAGGGAGTCTGTCCAATGGTCAAATAATGGTATGTTTGTATGACTCTCCTCAGTGAATGATTTCTTCAGTGTGAAATTTAAAACTTCAGCTTTCATTTTGCTGTCGTCAGCTGCCACACCAGACTGGTCAACAAGGGACTAATGGAACCCTTAGACCTGCTTAGTGATTTTACATATGACCAGAATTTTCTAAGGTTCTCTCCCAGATCTTTTGCTAAGGTGTGACAGTGGTAGTTGTTGTATGATTCGTGCATAGCACTTTTCATAGATGCGTGAATATCTACTAACTTTTGCTTGTCGCCATTTATGCATTCCCTTTCAGATCAAGAGTGCAACAGCCTCTGGTTCCTCAGCATCTTCTGATTTTCATTATTAAACCATGATGGGTCTTTTTCATCCCTTATCCACTTACTGGGCATGTAACTCTCCAGAACACAATTTACAATCTGCTTTAACTTTGCCCATGATTCATCTACATCCATCTTACTGGAACTAAGTGATAGCAATTCACTGTCTAAGTGAGATGTTAATAGATATCCCAGTCTATATTCGGCAGGTTAAAGTCGCCTCCAACCAGTATTGCACGACCTGGGTATTTACGTGCTATTGACCATAGACTTTCTTTTAATGACTCTACAACTGTCACAGCAGAATCAGGTGGCCAGTAGGAACATCGAACAATTACCTTGGTTTCACAAGCCCATTTTATACACAACCAAATGACTTCACTCTCACACTCAACTTCAACCTCAATAGACACAATATTTTTGTCACTTGCAATGAACACTTCCCTTCCTGTGACCTCTAATCTGTGTTTCCCACATACATTCCACAACTCACTAAGTATCTCAGAGCTTTCCACTGCCAGCCAGTTCTCAGTCCCAAGAATGATTTGATTGCGAGATATTCCCTGGAGGGCAGCAAATTCGGGAAAATTATTACGAGTACTCCAACAGTTCACTGATAAAATTGCAACAGTTTATGTGTCTTTATTCTAAACGTTATTTGACTTCCCCTGCTGCATATCGACTGCCACGTGTTCATCAGAGCCCACTACACTACTGCCTAGCCTAAATAACCCTCATGTGCACTCCGTAAGTACTCTCTAGCCGAGTAGCTACTTCCTTTGCATAGTGCACCCCCAACCTATCAGCCCTATCAAGGGGAGTCCTACAAATCCCCACATGATAATGCTGGTTTAGAAACCTGCAGCCAAGACCATCACAGTCAACGAAGCCTTTGGTTGAAATCCTCCACTCAGCTCCAAACCAAAGGACCCCGATCAACTCTGGGAATGATGCTGCAAATTTCAGGTTCTGCCTGCACCCCACATCCATCACAGTTCCCTGGATTTGACACTATTTTGAAGGGAGAATGTTGTAAGATTCCCTTGAAATCCATATAGGACTTGCATTTATTCACTGTGAGATGACTGAAAGCTGTTTTTAATAACAACAGTTTTCATACACGATATGAAGCATGGTAATATGTTATGTTTGTAGTGTTTCCATATTTTGTCAACCCCTTGTATGTAATAATAAAAATTCAATACCTTCTTACACTACTAAACACACCATTCACTGCCAGAACAAGACCTGTTCTTCAGGCCTCTGAATATGTTTGCTTATGCCTTGACAATGAGAAATAGTTAGTTTTGTGAGGTATCCTATTACTGAACTATAAAAGGTTGAAATTGACAATCACAGTAAACATTCAGCATCATAATTAACATCTTTGTACAACAACTGATAATGAGTTAAGAATGAGTAAGATAGCCATGGAATATCACTTAGAACCATCCTATCATTTGACTGAAAAGATATAGGAAAATCAAGGAAATACAAGTCAGGTAAAAATGTCTGAATGCTCCTTACATGATCTATTACTTCAGTTTCTCAATTTGGTAACAACTACCACAATACAATCAAATGACCTAATCCGTAATGAAGAGTATTTCACTATACTGAAATACTTCAGTCAGTCAAACTTATAACAATTGCCTATATCTACCTCATGCATGCGTAAACTGGGCATTTTAATTTCCATTTTTGTCAGTGAATTAAATTGGTGGAATACAGCTATGGATTTAAGGTACTACTCATGGGAAATAACGCAGTTGGAACTTAACTGTTTTCCAACCTAACTTCCTTCGAGTCTAATTTTTTTTTTTTTCTTTTTCATTTATTTCACCTCCATGAGAACCATTTCACATGGGATCTATAGAAGGTACATTACCATATTTGTTTTTCCTTGTAAATATTTATTGTCTATTCTTGTTTTTTTCTGATATGTTTTACATCCTAAATGATTCCTGTCTATGGACATATTGGAATTACCATTATAAATTTCTGAGCACTACCTAAGAATGTGTCCATAGTGCAACAGTTGTTTTCTCTTAGTAGCAGCTGTTATTCTTTGTAAACAAGTTCACGATGTCACTATAGCAAAAGCGACTAAATATTTGTCATGTCAGTCTAAGAAGTCCCAGCTTTTAAACACAGGAGGCCAACATGAGGTACAGGATTTAATAGACTGTTTGACCTTGGGGATTCACAAATTTTTCATTTGTAGGCAAAACATAAATTTTCTACCTGGACTGAGCTACCACAAAATGTTATTCAATTACATCATCAAAGCACAAAATCATACAATGTTAGCACGTTCAATTTTCTTTTCTTGAAATGTTGAGATTATGCACTCAGATTATTCATGTATTGAATATGTGCCTCCATAGTCAATCTGTAGTGCGGCTACAATGTGATCAGCTGTGACAAATTAGCCATGTATACTATTACATAAATACTGGCCAAATAATCATCTAAAATGCATGTATACCAAAGTATAGTAATTGTATACTGATATTTATGCGAAACACATTGTGGCAATATTTTACAGTACAATAACGAACTTTGGTAGAGGTACTGAGAACCCATCTCTTCTACTGAAGAAGTGCTCATAGCTCATAAGCTACACATTTTAAAGCTCACATTTATTACACTTTTTTTCCTGGTTTGGTCCACACTAACTCCTCACAAAATATGGTATACAAAGAGTTTGGATTGAAAACTGGATGCAATTTGTTTTTCTCATTTACAGAAAAAGCATTTATTTTCTATACAGAAACTTAAAGATATTGGACATTATCATTCCGATCAGGTCAACCCAAAGATGCCACAAAGTATAGTTTTTCTAAAAGCTCACTACCAATGTTTAACAGGACTAAGTCTGTGGAGAAAGCCAAGACACATGTATAACTGTGTTGAAGCCTCATTTTTTCATGAGCTTTCTGAAACTAGAGCTATTCGTGTCAAAATCAAATGTAAGACTAGTTATTCTGTGTGATAAAGCACTAGTCTTTTGTTGTTTGTCAGAAGATGCCAATGAATTGTGCATTTGAAGGGAAGTATCTAATGTAAACCTGGCTCAACAGTGATATGCCTACAGACTACGTCAGCGAATTAACAGAGCGTATAGAGACCACACTATTTTTAAACTGGTTCAAAGATATCTCTTTAATGGATATTGGCTCACAGAGGTGAGCATTATTAACTTATGATGAACATGCAACCTACATTTCAAGTAAATTGATCCAGATAGCTCCAAACAATGTTCATGCCAAGAAGCTGCCAGCTCATACCATCAATGTTTTACAACCCCTACCAGCCTGTGTTTCATTGTTACAAACATATAATGCACCTGCTCTTAATCGACAAAAATGGAAAAACTGATGAAGTGTGTTTTAATGACTGTAGAAAGGAAATGATGATTCAGATTGGAGTAATAAATCGTACATGTAGTATAGGCTGGCTTGGTCCACTTACCCCCAAAATCTTTACATTACTGGGTACATATGATGGGATTTTTTTCGTTTCAATTTTCCTTTAACTCAGACACTCTGAGAACTTCTTAGATTATTTCAATGAAAATGTTTCATTCTATAATAAAATAGTATTTTAAAGATTATCTTCAATCAAACACATCTAACTATAGGATTTAACGCAAATCCAATAAGTTACGATTGTACAATCGTAGCAGTTACTCCGTTCTTCCTTACCAAGATTACTACGAATGTTCCTAGACAGCAGTGTTTTATATTGGTTTATAAATTGGTGTATACTGGTGTTTCACGGAAATGGTTTGTGGATTCATGAACCTCTGTACTGTCGTCTTTCACCTCAACACAATGCTGCCTTGGTCTCTGTAAACTATAGGTCATCACTTAACAATTTAATACTAGTGAACAGTTGCCTCCGATCACTACAAAGTCATGCTCTGTAAATTGCTACATCTAGGTTCCAAAGGTAGAAGCAAAAATTGCTGTCGGAATAGTTTTGTTAGTCGATGAAAACAATAAAATTGTTAGATGAATAACCTTTCCAACAGCAACCTGTTCTGCTCCTGTAGCAGACGATTCCTTTCCGCCTTTTGAGGGCATACCGGATACCTATATAGTTACTAATGTGGATACGACGGTGCTACGATTTGTAAAAGTACAAAAAACAGTTCGCAGCGCTCTGGGGTGAACAACAGCACATTCTTTCAAGAACAGTTTTGCTTGCATGCCTCAAATTCTGTCCCCATTCCCCACTTACAAGAACATAAAGAGTGTTTGACATTCGAGAGACACAGGTGTTTTAAGCAATCGGTAATACGGGATGTAGTTACCGATATCGATAAAATAATCGACTCGATTATTGCGTGAGTACATTTAACATAGTGAAGTCAATCCATGCTGTTTTAAACTGAATGGCAGCTTTCATCACCTCAATTCGCTATACTTGAACATGAAAATGTTCTACATTTTTATAACAGATAGTTAATCAGTTACATTCCACGTTTGTGACTGAAACGCTGGACATCAACCGAACGGAAAGAAAGACAACGTAACCGTCGAAAGGAGGAATGCTTCCTCTAGAAGGAAAATCAGCACAACGTCGCATCATCTAGCCCAGAACCGACAGGCAGAGTGAGGTTACAAGATACTATTCTTGAGATTAAAAGCCGGAATGTAATGTTAGAATGAAGGCCGATTCACATTTGATGGAATGGAATGGGGTGCATACACCCAAATATTCCACAACAATACACATTGTACACACGTTGGTCCCTTCAAAATGACAATATCGCGTTGCTGTCAAGTACTAGGCAATCAGACTCCCACAATTGCTGCTGCAAATTAAAAACAACGCTCTTTTACAATATGATATTATGTGTTTAATATCTGTACACAATAACGTACCAGTGGAATATTCCCCTTTCAATACCCACAAATGTAGCTTTGACAAGACATATTACTCCATTTACATGGGGCTCCCAAACCCGGTTTTCGTAAACTGATTTTTGAATAGCGCTTCTGAGTTGTCATGTAAACATTTCAAAATCGATTCTGGAAATCCGGTTCTGGTTGCCGGTTTTCCAATTCCACAATCAATTGTCGCCCCCATGTAAACGCAACCCGTTTTGAAGCGTACTTGGGCTGTCAGTTTTTGTCTTGTTTTTAAAATTTTGGACTAACATAGACGGAGTGGCTTTTGGTATTGTGACGGATAAATAGAAATATTAGAATGAATCTGTTTACACCTCATGTAACTGAAGAGAAATAGCGATAGTAGCGACTAAAACATAAAGTGTTTTTCAGGAGTCGTATTTAACTGGGCTAGCAAACCCGCTTCAGACCTTAACATGTCAAAACGACAGCGAAAAACGGTTTTCGAAAATCGGTTTTCGTCTTTCGGAAAGACATGTCGCACGTAAATGTAGTGCAGAAATCAAGTTCCATGTACGACGGAGCGTGCTCATACATAAACACAATGCCAGGGTCAATACAAATGCGCAAGAACATGTCAGTAATAATATTCCCCGTTTAAATGGGAAAGGAATTGCGATTCATTACACTTTTCTTGGGAACAGTAGGTTGCTTTACTGAGCACACTACATTTTTACTAATGTCAAGTATAGTGTGTACTTTACATCTTGCTCATATATTAAGGGGACATTGTACTCGAAATTCGTTGATATTTGACATTTTCTGTTTTCTACTCCATAATGTACTTTGGACTTTCCTGTACATTTTGGTATATAAAATTTTCTAGCAGATTAAAACTGTGTGCCCGACCGAGACTCGAACTCGGGACCTTTGTCTTTCACCAGCAAGTGCTCTACCATCTGAGCCACCGAAGCACGGCTCACGTCCAGTACTCACAGCTTTACTTGTGCCAGTATCTCGTCTCCTACCTTCCAAACTTTACAGAAGCTCTCCTGCAAAACTTGCAGGACTAACACTCCTGAAAGAAAGGATATTGCGAAGACATGACTTAGCCACAGCCTGGGGGATGTTTCCAGAATGAGATTTTCACTCTGCAGCGGAGTGTGCGCTGATATGAAACTTCCTGGCAGATTCAAACTGTGTGCCCGACCGAGACTCGAACTCCAGACCTTTGCCTTTCGCGGCCAAGTACTCTACCATCTGAGCTACCGAAGCACGACTCACGCCCTGTACTCTCACAGCTTTACATCTGCCAGTATCACGACTCCTACCTTCCAAACATTACAGAAACTCTTCTGCGAAACTTGCAGAACTAGCACTCCTGAAAGAAAGGATATAGCGGAGACATGGCTTAGCCACAGCCTGGGGGATGTTTCCAGAATGAGATTTTCACTCTGCAGCGGAGTGTGCGCTGATATGAAACTTCCTGGCAGATTAAAACTGTGTACTGGACCGAGGCTCGAACTCGGGACCTTTGCCTTTCGCAAGCAGAGTGAAAATCTCATTCTGGAAACATCCCCCAGGCTGAGGTTAAGCCATGTCTCCGCAATATCCTTTCTGTCAGGAGTGTTAGCTCTGCAAGTTTCGCAGGAGAGCTTCTGTAAAGTTTGGAAGGTAGGAGACGAGGTACTAGCAGAAGTAAAGTTGTGAGGATGGGGCGTGAGTAGTGCTTGGGAATCTCAGTTGGCAGAGCACTTGCCTGCGAAAGCCAAAGGTCCCAAGTTCGAGTCTCGGTCGGGCACTCAGTTTTAATCGGCCAGGAAGTTTCATATGAGCGCACACTCCGCTGCAGAGTGAAAATCTCATTCGGGAATTTTGGTATATAATTCATTAAAATCAGACAACTGTGAGACCTTCAAACAATATTTTGATTGTTGACGTGTGACTCAAGTTTCGCGACTACGCATGTGCTGCCACAGTTGAGCAGTCATATCTCGGGAACTACACAGTCTAAAAGGCTGTGAATGCTTTTGTTCTGTGCCCATTGCTACGTCTTAGAGGTTGGCACTACTTACCAACAATTCGGTCGTTTTTTATACTAGTTCTCGTTGAAAGTAGTGTGATTATCGGCTATTTTTGTAGTAAACTAACTTCTATTGTTTTTTATATGTAACTAAAGTGGCTAAGCATAAAAGTAATTTGCGGGCAACGGCTATGTGAGATCAGCATTTTCTTCTAAAGTACTTGAAAACACTTTTGCTAGCAGTGAAGGAAACCACGATAATGTTTCTGAAGTGACCACGCCCCCTGGTGCATCGAAAAGGAAAGCAACTTTAGAAACGGGTGACAGTGGTAAAAGTAATGATATTATGGACAGCGTCATTATTGATCTGCAAATCCTTGCATAAGTTCTTTCTGAAACTGTCTCTTGATGTCTGTTGTGCTGGTGAAGTTAAACTTTATGAGGATATTGGAACTAGAACAGGTGTTGTGTCTAAATTAATTACTAAATGTCAGATGTGCAAAAACGAAAAAGCATTTAATACTTCTTAAAAGTTCAGGTAATCTGCATCTACATCCATACTCCGCAAGCCACCTGATGGTGTGTGGCGGAGGGTACCCTGAGTACCTTTATCGGTTCTCCCTTCTATTCCAGTCTCGTATTGTTCGTGGAAAGAGGGATTGTCGGTATGCTTCTGTGTGGGCTCTAATCTCTCTGATTTTATCTTCATGGTCTCTTCGCGAGATATACGTAGGAGGGAGCAACATAACTGCTTGACTCTTCGGTGAAGGTATGTTCTCGAAACTTTAACAAAAGCCCGTACTGAGCTACTGATCGTCTCTCCTGCAGAGTCTTCCACTGGAGTTTATCTCTAATTTCGGTAACGCTTTCGCGATTACTAAATGATCCTGCAACGAAGCGCACTGCTCTCCGTTGGATCTTCTCTATCTCTTCTACACTCCTGGAAATGGAAAAAAGAACACATTGACACCGGTGTGTCAGACCCACCATACTTGCTCCGGACACTGCGAGAGGGCTGTACAAGCAATGATCACACGCACGGCACAGCGGACACACCAGGAATCGCGGTGTTGGTCGTCGAATGGTGCTAGCTGCGCAGCATTTGTGCACCGCCGCCGTCAGTGTCAGCCAGTTTGCCGTGGCATACGGAGCTCCATCGCAGTCTTTAACACTGGTAGCATGCCGCGACAGCGTGGACGTGAACCGTATGTGCAGTTGACGCACTTTGAGCGAGGGTGTATAGTGGGCATGCGGGAGGCCGGGTGGACGTACCGCCGAATTGCTCAACACGTGAGGCGTGAGGTCTCCACAGTACATCGATGTTGTCGCCAGTGGTCGGCGGAAGGTGCACGTGCCCGTCGACCTGGGACCGGACCGCAGCGATGCACGGATGCACGCCAAGACCGTAGGATCCTACTCAGTGCCGTAGGGGACCGCAACGCCACTTCCCAGCAAATTAAGGACACTGTTGCTCCTGGGGTATCGGCGAGGGCCATTCGCAACCGTCTCCATGAAGCTGGGCTGCGGTCCCACACACCGTTAGGCCGTCTTCCACTCACGCCCCAACATCGTGCAGCCCGCTTCCAGTGGTGTCGCGACAGGCGTGAATGGAGGGACGAATGGAGATGTGTCGTCTTCAGCGATGAGAGTCGCTTCTGCCTTGGTGCCAATGATGGTCGTATGCGTGTTTGGCGCCGTGCAGGTGAGCGCCACAATCAGGACTGCATACGACCGAGGCACACAGGGCCAACACCCGGCATCATGGTGTGGGGAGCGATCTCCTACACTGGCCGTACACCTCAGGTGATCGTCGAGGGGACACTGAATAGTGCACGGTACATCCAAACCGTCATCGAACCCATCGTTCTACCATTCCTAGACCGGCAAGGGAACTTGCTGTTCCAACAGGACAATGCATGTCCGCATGTATCCCGTGCCACCCAACGTGCTCTAGAAGGTGTAAGTCAACTACCCTGGCCAGCAAGATCTCCGGATCTGTCCCCCATTGAGCATGTTTGGGACTGGATGAAGCGTCGTCTCACGCGGTCTGCACGTCCAGCACGAACGCTGGTCCAACTGAGGCGCCAGGTGGAAATGGCATGGCAAGCCGTTCCACAGGACTACATCCAGCATCTGTACGATCGTTTCCATGGGAGAAAAGCAGCCTGCATTGCTGCGAAAGGTGGATATACACTGTACTAGTGCCGACATTGTGCATGCTCTGTTGCCTGTGTCTATGTGCCTGTGGTTCTGTCAGTGTGATCATGTGATGTATCTGACCCCAGGAATGTGTCAATAAAGTTTCCCCTTCCTGGGACAATGAATTCACGGTGTTCTTATTTCAATTTCCAGGAGTGTATCAACCCTATCTGGTACGGATCCCACACTGCTGAGCAATATTGAAGCAGAGGGCGAACAAGCGTAATGTAACCTACTTCCTTTGTTTTCGGACTGCATTTCCTTAGGATTCCTCCAATGAATCTCAGTCTGGCATCTGCTTTACCGACGATCAACTTTATATGATCATTCCATTTTAAATCACTCCTAATGCATACTCACAGATAATTTATGGAATTAACTGTTTCCAGTTGCTGACCTGCCATTTTGTAGCTAAATGATAAGGGATCTATCTTTCTATGTATTCACAGCACATTACACTTGTCTACATTGAGATTCACTTGCCATTCCCTGCACCATGCGTTAATTTGCTGTAGATCCTCCTGCATTTCAGTACAATTTTCCATTGTTACAACCTCTCGATACACCACAGCATCATCTGCAAAATCCCCAGTGAACTTCCCATGACATCCACAAGGTTATTTATGTATATTGTGAATAGCAACGATCCTATGACACTCCCCTGTGGCACACCTGAAATCACTCTTACTTCGGAAGACTTCTCTCCATTGAGAATGACATGCTGCGTTCTGTTATCTAGGAATTCCTCAATCCAATCACACAATTGGTCTGATAGTCCGTATGCTCTTACTTTATTCATTAAACGACTGTGGGGAACTGTGTCAAACGCCTTGCGGAAGTCAAGAATCACGGCATCTACCTGTGATCCCGTGTCTATGGCCCTCTGAGTCTCGTGGACGAATAGCGCGAGCTGGGTTTCACACGACCGTCTTTTTCGTAACCCATGCTGATTCCTACAGAGTAGATTTCTAGTCTCCAGAAAAGTCATTATACTCGAACATAATACATGTTCCAAACTTCTGCAACTGATCGGCGTTAGAGATATAGGTCTGTAGTTCAGCACATCTGTTCGAAGTCCCTTCTTGAAAACGGAGATGACCTGTGTCCTTTTCCAATCCTTTGGAACGCTACGTTCTTCTAGAGACCTACGGTACACGCTGCAAGAAAGGGGGAAAGTTCCTTCGCGTACTCAGTGTAAAATCGAACTTTTTTCCCATCAGGTCCAGCGGCCTTTCCTCTTTTGAGCGAATTTAATTGTTTTTCTATCCCTCTGTCATGTATTTCCATATCTACCATTTTGTCATCTGTACGACAATCTAGAGAATGAACTACAGTGCAGTCTTCCTCTGTGAAACAGCTTTGGAAAAAGACATTTAGTATTTCGGCCTTTAGTCTGTCATCCTCTGTTTCAGTACCATTTTGGTCACAGAGTGTCTGCACATTTTGTTTTGATCCGGCTACCGCTTTGACATAAGACCAAAATTTCTTACGATTTTCTGCCAAGTCAGAAGAACAGGTTACTTCATAAGCAGCAATTTATAAAAAAAAATCGATGGCACAAGTGGCGGAATGGAGGTAAAAGTCGCAGTAAACACTTTCCAGCATTCGCAGAAGGAGAGAGGTGTCAGATATCGGAATTATTTAGGTGATGGAGACAGCAAGGCTTTCATTGCAGTACAAAACAGTGAGCCATATGATGTTCCTATATAAAAACTTGAGTGTGTAGGACATGTCAAGAAAAGAATGGGAACACATCTGCGTAACCTAAAAACCAAGCTGGGTAACACAAAACTGTCTGACAGCAAGACAATAAAATGTGCTGCAAGACTAACAGACAAAGTAATTGATGAATTACAGGATTATTATGGGAATGCCATTAGAGATAACTGCGAAAATTTAGAGAAGATGAAAAGAGCTACACGTGGAGCTTTTTCTTTCATCGAATATCATCTGATGAAAAGCCATGTCATGTTTTGTGTCCACCTCCACCAGACACTTGGTGTAAATATGGGCAAACTGAATTTTCTGGCACCCTGCATGCATTTACACATAAACATGCTCTTCCTTTGGCATTAATGGAGGCAATGAAACCTCTTTACAGAGATTTGGCAAATCTTGAGCTACTAATGAAGTGTTTATTTGGGAAGAGCCAGAATGTGAATGAGTCCTTCAATAATGTTGTATGGTGCTGTGTGCCTAAAAATGTGTTCGTTGGTCTTATGACTATAAAGTTAGCATTGTCTGATGCTGTAGTAACCTTTAATGGTGGGAACTATGAAAGACTGGAGAAGTTAGGGGTAAGATTTGGACAGAACACAGCCAAAGGACTGTGGGACCTGGATGAGCTTCGTGTAGATGAAGCAGTGTTAGCTACTCAGCAAATGACAAAAAGATGCAAGAAAGAAAAGGAGGATACAAGCACTGGCCTGTTGTGATACTGAAGAAGGCACAGACTATGGGCCAGGGCAATTCTAGTGCATAAAAGATGCAGAAATGTAAGTCTGTATAAGAATTTGTAGTAAAAAAAGTTTAAACCTTAATATCTCTGAACTACATTTTTTGCAATATATGACCTGTTTTCTAAAAAAGTACTTATGATAGAGACATGAAATTTTCACAGCATGCCAAGTGTGACATTCATCACATATGGAACTAGAATAATTAAAATGCCCTGAGTTGTATATATATATTCACAATTCATGGCAAACACAGAGACGTTATAGAGAAATACGGGTATGTTTTCACATCCAGTAGTGATAGAACGTGACAATTTCTTGTGCAACAGCAGGTGGGAAGAATCAGACATCATTAGGTTATTCCCTGCCACACCTATGTCATTAAGACCACCTGAAACATCTCATTAACTCGAACGGCGACAGCCGGCGCTGCCTCGCCTGTAAAGCTTCATGTCTCCTAGGGGCAGGTGCATAGAGTTTACAGCAGTGGTGTTAGCCGCAATTTGTGTCAGTCTTAACGAGTGGGTGTTTTGGCTGACAAGTAACTGTCTGTCATATTTCCGAGCACAGTTGAATTTTTTAGTTCCTGTGTGTAAACTGATTGAGCCTGGTGCTGAAGGTAAAACGACTGCTTGTTTTTACACATCAACGTTCCTCTAGTTCCCTACTATTAATTTAATACAGGTGTATTACTAAAGTGGTATTTTTAAATTTGCAGAAATGCCACGTCGTCGTGGATGTCGATATAAGCCAGACAACTTCTGCTACATCTGTGGGAAGTTCACTTTTGCCAGAAATAGGAAGAAAATTTCTTCAGTCATAAAGAAAGCATACAAACATTACTTTGGAGTAGAGGTAGGAGACCAAGATAAAGTATGGGCACCACATTTCTGTTGTGATACATGTTACTGCAAACTAATTCAGTGGTGGAAAGGTAAAGAGAATGTGGCGCTGTTTGCTGTTCCCATGGTGTGGAGGGAGCCTAAGGACCATGCTACTGATTGTTATTTCTGTCTAACAAAAATTCAGGGTTTTACAAACAAAAAGTCGAAGAGGCACATTGTTTGCCCAGATCTGCCTTCAGCGATAATGCCAGTGCAGCATTCCAGCAACCTTCCAGTACCTTCAAAAGCTCGAGGTCAAATTCCGAGTGACAGTGAAATAAGTAGTACTGAAGAAATCACAGATGATGATTCTTTATATCACTGCACAAGTGAGTCATCGCCAAATTTGTTAACACAGGCAGATTTAAATGATTTAGTACATGATTTAGGACTAAGTAAACAAAAGGCGCAGCTGCTTTTTTCGCAATGACGTTGCTGGCCTGATGAAAGAGCTGAACTTCACTTATATTTCACAGGAGTGGAGACTTTTTATAGATGCATCGGAAAACAAGTCTGAAGGATGTTTTGCTCCATAACGGAAATAAAATACCCTCTGCTCCAGTAGCTTACGCTAGTTTGACAAAAGAGAATTACGAATTGGTACAAAGGATGCTAAATTCATTAAAATGCAATGAACCCAAATGGAAAACATGTGCAGATTTCAAGTTAATTGCTATGGTACAGGGATGCAACAAGGCTACACAAAGTATGCCTGCTTTCTTTGCGAGTGGGATAGTCGAGACCAAAATTCTCACTACATGAAAAAGAAATGGCCTAGGCGAAGATTCAAAGTTGGCGAAAAGAATGTACTACGTGAAAGTCTGGTAGCTCCTGAATATATACTACTTCCACCGCTTCACATCCAACTTGGCCTGATGAAACAATTCGTGAAGGCCAATAATCCAACAGGCTGTGGCTTTGCATATCTAACTACCAAATTACCCCGTCTTTCAGCTGCAAAAGTAAAGGAAGGTGTATTTGTGGGCCCACAAATCAGGGAGCTGCAGAAAGATGCACATTTTGAAGCATGCTTAACTAATAAAGAAAAAACTGCATGCAACTGTTTCAAGATGGTGTCGGAAAATTTCCTCAGAAGAAGAAGAGTTACTAACTACAAAGCAATGGTGAAGGATATGATCAAAGCATATCAGGATTTGGGGTGCAATATGTCTTTGAAGGTACATATGATGGACTCTCGTCTGGACTGCTTCACAGAGAGTTGTAGTGACGTACCGGAAGAACATGGGGAAAGATTCCCTAAAGGCATTTCTAGCATAGAAGGGCGCTATGAAGGGAAGTGGGTATCTTCTATGTTAGCAAATTATTGCTGGAATATCATTCGAGAGAAGAAAGATTCACACTACACGAGAAAAACGTGATGTGCATTACAAGGCAGTGGCGCATTGTTTGTCAATTTCCTGTAATTTCTCATGTCAAGTAAATGCTTCAAAGCGTATACACAAAGGTTACTGTGTTATATGTTATATCCCACCCTCCATTAATGTGATGAACTTATAACATCATAAAAATGTGCATTTGTTTGTCGAATTTCACCTCACGTTTGCTGCACTATATCAGAAACTGAAAAGAGAAATAAAATTACGATTACTCATAAACTATCCCTGACAGGAAAAAACCAAAAACAATTTTCAATTCTGCACTCAAAATACAACTAGAATCACAATATTTTTTATCAGAAGTAGAAAAAAAGGTTTTTTGTTTTAGAACAGAGTTATTAGTCCACAACTTCGTTTTCATTCATTAGTCTTTAACTGCAAGAATTTACACCATTTGGATGCATCTCGGTGTCTCTATAGAAAGTTTGTCAATAGCAGCATTACTGATTACCATAACTCTTGTTACAAATTGCACGAGGGAGATTTAGATTATATGAAATGACAGGAAACTTGGGTACAGCAGTATAATAGTTCTCTCCTGAATATTTAAATTAAAGTATCCATTTAATGTTAAGGCATTGGTACATTATCCTGTTTGGAAGTTAAAAACTTTAATCATGCATATAGTTGTGTCAGAAATACGGTAACTCAAATACATCAGCTGGAGCCCAATGTATCATTATTATTATGAACTTCCCATTAATTCTACTTCTACAGAACAAACTTCAAAATGATAATCACTGCAAAATCGGAATGTATATTTTGCACTACTTTTTAACCCTTGAGCAGATGCGCTGGGAGATGGCATACCTTACGTTTAGTTTTTCCCTAGTGGCAATACTGCTGTTTGTCAGAGATTACTGTGCACTAGCTATTCCTCTGTTGCTGTCTCAGCTATAGGTTGTTGTAGTTAGTTTTCCAGTGTCACTTTCTGTGTGCCTGTGTTTCCTAGAATGTTGGCAGAATGCTACTGGTTTATAGCATATCCTACATGTATGGTCCTGTGAGTAGATACATGCAAGTGTGCATAGTTATTTATACCAGATCAGTAGTCTGAAAAAAATGGTAAGTTTCTTACCTATTCATGGAAAAGACACCAGAAGAAATAGCCAAAACCCTGTATGAGCTGTCAGTTGTGTTGGATGGGTCAGTGGAAGTCTTGAATCAGATGAGGAGTTGGAAGTAATTCAAGAAAGTTAGCATGGCAGTGATTCTGAGCAAGACATCCTGTCTGTTAATGAAGGTGACGATACTGATTTAGTGAAAATGGATGTAAGGAGTTTTTTTATTGTCAAATACAACGTTACTAAGTGGAGAATAACTGAATACTTCATCCAGAGTAATGTTAGGAACAAGAATATAGCGAAAGAGTTTCCTGGTCCTACAATCAGTAATGATGACAGCAGTAGTGAAATTTCTGCTTTTCATAAAATTATCGCCATTGGTATGTTTCAGAACCATGAGAAAGTACCAAGAGATTTTTGTTTTTATTCCAATGTATGCAATTCGATAACAAGGACACATGAGCTGAAAGAACCATGGACAAACTAGCTGTCACTCTTCTTCATCTGTAACATTTTCTCTCAATTGCAGAAATTGGGGACCTATGTGACTACTGATGAGAAACTGGAGGCTTTCTGTGATCGCTGCAGGTTTATACAGTATATTCGCGATATGCCTGAAAAATATGGAATGAAGATCTTTCATTTGCATGAATCAAAAATTTTTTCCTAGGAACTTGGAAGTACGCTGCAGAAAACAAGACAATGGCTCATAGCAGATCTAAAGCAAGCCAAGCGAGCGACTTAGCTATGTGCCTGATACCTGACAATGAATGTAGCAATAGAAACATCACATTTGATGATTGTTACACAGTCGACATTTGGTGACATCTCTTCTAAAGCAGCAGCTTACTTCTATGGCCAAGCTGAAAAAGGATAAAAGAGAAATGCGTGTTCAAATTCAGGCAAGCAAAAATCGAAAAGTTGGGTCTACAAGTTTTGTATTTGAGAAAGACATCACTCTCACATCAAATATTTCAAAGAAAATGAAATGCATGTACAATGTCTTGCATATAATGAGGCAATGGCCAATGTGAGCCTTTTACTCTTTCATTGATGTTGGAGGAGTCAATGCACAGATTTTGTATTGCTCAAAAAGAAAATGTTTTCACAGTGGCATTGATGAAGCCCCATCTAACCAAAAGATCTAAAATAATGTCTGGGTGGTGACATCTCAGCATTCTTGATTAAATATCGAGAATGCTTGGAAAAGAGAGATGTATGTCTGTCTACTTCTCAAGGATTAGGAAACAAGAAATGTGGGAGGTGTGTAACGTGTGGCTGAAAAAAGGTGTATTGCCAATCATTATATTAATATATATAAAAAGTTTGTTTGTGAGAAATATGTGATAGTTGCTTACACTTGCAATAACTATAATGACCACGTCCTCTGTTCAACTGTGGGTTATGATTTCTGAGGCCTACAATGTGAGGGATATGTACTAAACTGAAAAATAAAGTAAGTAAACCTCAAGTGAAACACTCTGTATTAACTTTAAATGTTTAAATTTTACGCTCAGGAAGTTCAAATACTGAATCAACTTCACAAAAAATGTGGAATTAAACTGCTCAGTAATACTATTCACAAAATAAACACCATTTTTCCTAAGTCTGAGGTTGAGTTATGTTGTGGGGTATAAAATACCCTGTTTGGTTGCTCAGTTTTAATATAAATGACATGTCCAGCCTCAGCCTCACTTTTCAGAATGGCTTGTGGTCCTTGAATAACAATAAATTCTAGGCAAACGAGTCACAGTTCAAAATGGTTCAAATGGCTCTAAGTACTGCAGGACGTAACATCTGAGGACGCGAGTCTGTTAGACTTAGAACTACTTAAAGCTAAGTAATCTAAGGACGTCACACAGATCCATGCCAGAGGCAGCATTCGAACCTGCGACCATAGCAGAGACGTGGTTCTTGACTGAACTGCCTAGAACCGCTCAGCCACAACGGCCAGCTGAGTCAGTCACATTGCCACACATCACTGCTAACCAGCCAGGCAACCACATTGCATGCAGGAATCACATGTGTTATCCACCAGAATTCCTGGAATTTTCATGTGATCAGCGACCAACTGCTGCGATTTGCCCACAAACGTGTGCTCTATGAAATTATCGATCGCCCATGCGATGGCTCGCTGCGTACTGTCGCTCGTGTGTATGGCTACTTAGACCTGTTATTCTCAAACTTCTTTTCTTTGGGCAAAACAATTTGCATTTGAAACTTTCGTAACACCCTACATGTGTATTTTTTTGTTTGATGTAAAGAAGCAAACACATACTGAAACTATGAGCCAGTACAAATTTTATAAATTGTTTTACTCAAGAAATGCTTTGGTGACATTTTTATTATTTTCTGGATACTTTGAATGGGGAAGATTAGGAGACATTAAAAATGTCATGACACACCTGACATGTATTCACGGTGCTCTTTTGAAATGCTTGTTTAGACTGTGTTAGCTTATGAGAAACGATAGCTAAACATTGTGCAACTGCCAAGTATAGTTAAAATGTATGATATTCACATAAATACTACAATAAAAAACAATTTTTCCGCGCCAACATGTGAAAGATGGTGACAAATTGCTATCATCTATCAAATGAAAGAAGCACAAACTCGTTTGTATTGTTATTGCACTATCATTTATTTCAAAGGAATTTCTTTATCTTTTATTTCACTCTAAACCATGTAATGCAGTGACATCACAGTGCTGACAAAGCCACGCTGGATGACTGTTATTCATCGTGTATCATAAGCTCTGTAATAGTAACACCTTAACTGCAAATGGCAAAAGACGTACATTCCTAAAACTTTGATCTTTATTTAATTATTTGTCTCAAACTTCTTTACTTACATTAATAAGGTATTTAAATATTTCGGTTGGATATTTATGGTCTTGAAAAATTTTGAAATCTAATTTCAATTTGCGTTCTAGCAAAATGGCGTTGATGTTCCAACGACTTATTCAACACTCACTTACGTTGGGTAGATTTCATTTACGTCAATGAAGGAAATATACTTTCATAAATGTATGTTGAACCGAAGAAAGATTTTTATTTTGATTTTTGGGTACCGATCTTGTGGCATAATTAAAAAATTTCGGCATCTACACTCCTGGAAATGGAAAAAAGAACACATTGACACTGGTGTGTCAGACCCACCATACTTGCTCCGGACACTGCGAGAGGGCTGTACAAGCAATGATCACACGCACGGCACAGCGGACACACCAGGAACCGCGGTGTTGGCCGTCGAATGGCGCTAGCTGCGCAGCATTTGTGCACTGCCACCGTCAGTGTCAGCCAGTTTGCCGTGGCATACGGAGCTCCATCGCAGTCTTTAACACTGGTAGCATGCCGCGACAGCGTGGACGTGACCCGTATGTGCAGTTGACGGACTTTGAGCGAGGGCGTATAGTGGGCATGCGGGAGGCCGGGTGGACGTACCGCCGAATTGCTCAACACGTGGGGCGTGAGGTCTCCACAGTACATCGATGTTGTCGCCAGTGGCCGGCGCAAGGTGCACGTGCCCGTCAACCTGGGACCGGACCGCAGCGACGCACGGGTGCACGCCAAGACCGTAGGATCTTACGCAGTGCCGTAGGGGACCGCACCGCCACTTCCCAGCAAATTAGGGACACTGTTGCTCCTGGGGTATCGGCGAGGACCATTCGCAACCGTCTCCATGAAGTTGGGCCACGGTCCCGCACACCGTTAGGCCGTCTTCCGCTCACGCCCCAACATCGTGCAGCCCGCCTCCAGTGGTGTCGCGACAGGCGTGAATGGAGGGACGAATGGAGACGTGTCGTCTTCAGCGATGAGAGTCGCTTCTGCCTTGGTGCCAATGATGGTCGTAAGCGTGTTTGGCGCCGTGCAGGTGAGCGCCACAATCAGGACTGCATACGACTGAGGCACACAGGGCCATCACCCGGCATCATGGTGTGGGGAGCGATCTCCTACACTGGCCGTACACCTCTGGTGATCGTCGAGGGGACACTGAATAGTGCACAGTACATCCAAACCGTCATCGAACCCATCGTTCTACCATTCCTAGACCGGCAAGGGAACTTGCTGTTCTAACAGGACAATGCACGTCCGCATGTATCCCGTGCCACCCAACGTGCTCTAGAAGGTGTAAGTCAACTACCCTGGCCAGCAAGATCCCCGGATCTGTCCCCCATTGAGGATGTTTGGGACTGGATGAAGCGTCGTCTCACGCGGTCTGCACGTCCAGCACAAACGCTGGTCCAACTGAGGCGCCAGGTGGAAATGGCATGGCAAGCCGTTCCACAGGACTACATCCAGCATATCTACGATCGTCTCTATGGGAGAATAGCAGCCTGCATTGCTGCGAAAGGTGGATATACACTGTACTAGTGCCGACATTGTGCATACTCTGTTGCCTGTGTCTATGTGCCTGTGGTTCTGTCAGTGTGATCATGTGATGTATCTGACCCCAGGAATGTGTCAATAAAGTTTCCCCTTCCTGGGACAATGAATTCACGGTGTTCTTATTTCAATTTCCAGGAGTGTATTTTGTAAATTCCAAACATCTTCCTTGAATAATTAATTTTCATTGGATTATGAAACAAAATGATATTCATCTCGATACATTCAAAATCTTTAAAACAACTATGAAACTTGTTGGATATTTCACCAGTAATGGAAGTAAATCTCACAAATTTTTCTTTCATGTGTTATTGTTTCAATTCACAGCAACTCAGGAGATCACGCGAATTCCCCTCGGTTAGTTGTAATTTAAATAACATTAGTTTACACTGTAATCCACTAATACCTGTAAACATATCACATGAAGTGTATTACTTTCCTTACGAATGTAAAGTCAGCTTTATAAATGATTTGTAATATCCGTTTTCGTATTGCAGTTTCTGGTAGAAATATGTGAATGATTCAGCTCATCTTCAAATTTCGAATTATCCCATTTACTTCTTTATTCAAAAACTTGAAAACTCACAGTATAAGTGCAAAAAAATTGTTAAACATTTTTCTGCTCTCAACCAACGAATTTTGGAATGAAGTAGTATGTCTCCTTATCCCAAATTAACTTTATCCAAACATTGTTAAAATTTTTGTTGAGATAGAAACTGATTTGCTCAGTGTTTTACATTCATAACTTTCGTTACGTCTTCCACTGTGGACAGCAGTCTCACTTTTCCCACATGGTATTTCTTGATGAATATGCAAAGAAAAATTAAACTATTTCATCTTTTCTTAATTGACCAATGAAACCATTTTTGCTACCGACTGCAGCTTCTGTACCATTAGTAAAAATTGCAGAGCACTTTTTAAAACCGCCAATCTTGTCAACACACAAACCTGTAGTTCTAACCATTGAGGTTAAAACGAATAGCTCTACATATATATACAAAAGTAGTCCTTCATTACATGAAAAAAAATTAGTAGTTGACTAAGATCTGTTTGATCAGTACTCTCGTCCACAAATGATAAATATTACCAGCAGATCGTTATCAACTTGATTTTTCTTTTTTCTGTTATTTACCATATCATGAAGTCACAGTTTTGTTTGACAAATCAGCTGTTTTAAAATGAATGGCGGCATCATAGAAAGTAAATCCTTTTGCCATTTCTATCGTAGATTACTTTACGAGTAAGCTGCCGCTGATGCAGTTCTGAGCTTCAGCTAATTTGAAGCTTATGACATATGTTATATTGAAACTCTTTTTCTTTAAGATTCGATGGTCCAGGCACCTCTTGCACCCCTTTTATCAGTTACCGCCACTAACTGCTTCTGTTGCCAAAATCGATTCGATTTTACGTTGCGAGCGAAGGTCTTTGGTCGAGGTGTGTCCATTTTTGGTTTGGCGGCGCTGGGAGAAGTGAGTTGGGCGAGGGGCACGAACCTGGCACGTTGTAGCTTTTGGGGGACTCTGGCTATCCAGTACAGGTCTCAAGGAACAGTGTAAGGTTACATCGGTCGACGGTAAGCCTGGCCAGCTCGCTTAAGAATTGATAGAGCTGGGTGGCGCGAAGACAGATGGATGTCACTTGCAACCTGGTCGACAGGTTCCCCGCTTACTCTGCAAACTTAAGGTCTATGGCGTCTCGACGATCGCCTGTGTGGGTTTGAAGCAATAACGATCTGGCTGCAATCCTGCGAGTCATGGCTCCATCACACCAGAGTAGAGTTAAATGTTGTTCTCTTACTTTTAATACTTGATATTCTAAGTCCATGCCTGTGTTATATCGAATTAAACCACTTACCAGTGTTTGAACGCAAGACCATCGGTCAGTGTTACTTATTGCAAACTGTGTTCTGGGCCATATGTCATGCAGGTGTAACAGTATTTCCTGTGATGAGTTCTGTGAAGGGAGTAAATTATGACATGACCTGTGTGGAAAGCGATGTGGTATGTGCGTTTTTTCTTTTTTTTGCATCAGCAGGCGCTGACATAATGGCTAGTGAATACTGGTGATTTTAAGCAGTGTACAGCTTAACCTATTGGTAATCAGTTGCCATTTAATTTACATTTTTTAAATTCTCTGGTCATTCTTGCATGGAACTTTATTTACACAGATTACTGTTCCCTTTTCATGAGGGTTGGCAGGGTAGCTTTGGAGGCAAATGATGCATTCCTATTTGCTGGGCGCACAGTAGAGGCATGTTTGTTTCTTGGCACAGTGGCACTCTGGTCGTCGCATGGCATCTGGTTTGATCGGCAGTCTGCCGCCCCTACCAGCTGCATCGTAGTGGTTCAAGTTAAGTAAAATTGATTGTTTCAATGTGTGCCTCAGCAGAGTGTCGCCATGTATGCAGGAACCAGTACTTATGTCTTTTTGGCGAATTTAAGGAGGTTAAGACATGTTTGCCAAGTCTAAGGTTTCTTCCTCTTTGTATTTCTGTAACTGTTCTTTTAAAACTAGCATCCTTATTACTACTTCTCAGCGTGTTAATGTTAAGACCTGTTACTTATCAACATAAACTGCTGAATTTTACATTGGTGCACAGTCATTAGCTACTGCATTTGCTGGAAATTTGGCTGCTTATTCCTTGTTCACTGTGATAGCCGTCTACTGTAGCTCTCTGCTTACTTCGAATTTTGGGCAATTGTATACCTATTAACGATTGTGCCATAGTTTGTGCTAAGTTGTAACAGTTGAAGTACATTTCAGTTGCTTGTACTTCAACTTATCTTGAATTTTGGGCAATTGTTTATTTATTAAGGATTGTTATTAATGTTTGGTTGCAATATAGGTGTGGCCGTTTATGTTTAAATTTATACTTTTCCAATTGGTGTATTTGAGAGACTGTGTATTTTCTGTTTAAGGTTTTTTTTATTAAGGGTTATGCATTGCTAGGCGACTTTCCAACAGCTACAGTCAGTGGCATGTCTTGTGACCATCCTGTTATTTGGATGAATTTTGTCCAGTTGTGTGATGGTTCCCTAGGTTTGCAGTTTATTGGTACATTCAACAGCTGTTATTGTGATTCATTTGGTTCATAAAACTGTTTGTTGTACCTGCTTGCAACCATGCTCATTTGATGTAATTTTCCTGGTTTTTGAAAGTCTGTACATCTGATGCTCATGCCGTGCTCTTAATGGTAGAGTTGTTATAGTTTTTTTAATGTACAATTGTTAGTACATTCAAGGGCTGTTGTTGTAATCCATTTGGTTGATAAACTTGTGTTTTGAACCTGCCTTCACCAACACTCAGTCGATGTGGCTTTTCTAGTTTTTGGGAAATCTGTGTGCTTCCAATTCTCAAGTCCTGCTTTTCATGGTACAATTGTTAATTTTTTAAAATAATTTGAGCCTGTTCAACTTTTGAACAGATTTTTGACTCCTTTAATAAGTTTTGAAATTGTAATGTTAATATTGTCATTAAGTAATAAAGTGTATTACAGGAAACAACAAATGAGAAATTTGTGGGTCCATCATCCACGTTTTTCCCTCAGGCTATACCAAACCTAGTTATGAAGTAGCACTTACTTTTCGACATTTTTAAGGACTGTAATAGAAAAATCGTCACAGAAATAACCATAATCAGAACTAGGTTGATAGCTACAGTAATAAACACAATGACAACTGGCACAATAGCACAATATTAAGAAGAGTAAATCTGAACAAAACACCTAGACCACGAAGATAAACAAAACAGTGACCCCTCTTCAAAGTTGTAGAGACACTGCCCCACTCGACAGCTGATAAACAAATGAACCCAGTGCTGTGGCTAAACCCTGATGTCACCACCAGAGTAGAGGTGGTGGGACAACTGCTCACCAGAGTGGAATATCTTGCAATCCACGCTTTGCCAGCCCTCCTGCAAACAGAACATCAACTTGTGTCTAGGAACAGCAAATCTTGGTTCAGATAGGGTGTGTTCAGCTGGCCTCGGATCTGCAGCTCGTAGTGCTTCCTTGTGACTGACAGCAAAAGCTTATAGCGCCTTTAAGATAGTCTGCAAAAGACGTTCTGTATTGCACGCATTCAATAATTAATGGCAAAAGTAGTAGTGCCAAATCTTCCATGTACTGAAGGGACTCTCAAACCATCAATAATACTGTCTGTTGACAATGTGATCTTACAAGGAAAAGGTGTTCAACTTCCAAAAGAAAGCGAGTACCGCAATTATATTAACTGTAACTGGTAAACAACAACAAGAAAAACAAAGAAGAGAAAAAGGGCTCGAGGGTGTCTGGAAAGTAGAGTGACTTGTATGACAATTTTCTGAATAAAATTATAACCAAGGACGCAAAAGGTTTCAAAAACTATTTTTGGACGAGTTCTACATCTTACAACATGACTCGAATGCTTTAAATTCATTGCTTTAATATCAGCAATATTATTGAAAGCTGAGAGCTAATCATCTATATCTACATTTACATACATACTCTCAAGTTGAGCAAGGGAAAAACAAAAGTATCTTTGTGGCAATAGGATTGCTCTGCAGTCAGTTTCAGATGCTGGTTTTCTAAACGTTCTCAGTAGTGTTCTTCGAAATAAATATCTTCTTACCTCAAGGAGGTCCCTCCTGAGCTCCTGAAGCATATCTATAGCACTTGCATGTTGATCGAACCTGCCAGTAACAAACCTAGCAGCTCACCTCTGAATCGCTTCGATGTCCTCTTTCAGTCTGACCTGGTGCAGATCCCAACACTTGAGCAGTACTCAAGAACAGGTGGCACTAGCATCCTATATGCAGTCTCCTTTACAGATGAACTACACTTTCCTAAAATTCTCCCAATAAACCTAAGTTGACCATTCGCCTTCCTACTACAATCCTCACATGCTCGTTTCCTTTCATGTCTCATTGCAATGTTCTGCACAGATATTTAAACGATGTGACTGTGTCTTGTGATGATGTATTCAGGTAATTAATGTATTTTTTTATTTTTTGTGTTTTATCATGATGTGGTTAAACTGACATCTATTTCACAAACTTCTCACTTGTCATTTCATTATATGATGTACTTCCCGAAATAAAAGACCTTTTTTCACACTGCCATGTAATTCAAGAAGCTAAAAGCCCTGCTATGTTTTCAGATTAATAATAAATCAGTGCCAGAGTGAATCGTGTATTAATGGCACTAAAGCGGTAAATAAACGTAGCCCTTTATAGCCCTGTTAAAAATGTTTTGTGTTCTGTTACTTAAAAAACTGAATCTGAAGTATGATATGCAGAAAGACTGAATGAAAACATAAAGGAGGTCACACCAGCTGTGTGACTTGTCCACGAGACTCTATAAACATCCGAATGTCATATATTGTCAGTCCTCAACCTCACATGCTCAGTATGTGTTGACAGTATTGAGTTTATATTCAGTCCATTTTTCTCATCAGCAACACACATTGTCAATTTTTCAAGTAGCATCAGTATCTCAATTCACGCTCTCAGGCGCTCACTATTTGATGTATTACTGAATGTCTGAACTATTTGATTCATTCTCTGAATCCATGACTAGTTACAGTTTGAAATGAATAGTGAGCGGCATTGTAAGGTATGAAATCAGTTCAGAGTTTTGAAATTCAAAATTGTACATTACTTAATTTAATCTGATCTACATTGACACTCTTCACAATGTGCTGAAGTCACTAGGCTGCTTATGCAGTTTTTAGTATCTATAGATAGGCTAATAAAAGACTTAACAAAAGACTTCCTTCAAAATATACCCCACAGCTAAAAACATTGGAAACTTTATATTCCCTACAATTATGAGTATGGGTATTTTCCATTTGAAATGTCTTCACTTCTAATTATCTTATATGACTAATGTTATACGTTTCTGACTGCTACCAACTAAACCATAACTAACCACACATGTGTGGAAAGAATTAAAAAGCTCCTTGTCCTAAGGACAACGTTAAAGTTTCATTGTCTGCCACCAGGAAGCACTTTGAATTGCAGACCACATCAGCAACAAAATTTGCTGTCCCTAGACCAGCGGTGGCAACCATATGATCAGAATCGTACATGTACAATAATTTAAGATGGCGGACAAACATAAAATCCACCCTTTGGATAGCACATCTATTGCACAATATATTGAAATCCTTACTATTGCCAAGATGTCATCTTTTTATTATTTTAATTTTATGAGTTATTTAATGTTTGACAATTTATTTCGCAAATATGGTTCTGAGCAGTCTATATGCTAGAGTGGCTAACTATTGGATTCCCCAATTTCATTATGCTGCAGCCGCATAAGTCAACTTAAGTTAATTCTCAAGATGAATCCCCAGGGGAATGCACTAAACTGACTGATTTGCATCCTGTGCTGTGCTAATACATAATGAAAATTATGAAAATTAACGTGTTGGCTCAGGAGATGACAGCAAGCGATTTACAAGGTGTTAGATAGTGCAAAATTGCATCAGTGTAGCTTTCCTACTACTCTCAAGAAATCTACAGCGGTATTTTTTAAATGTAATATTCGAAAACAAAAATGTAGAAAAGTCTGGGAAACTAATCCTAAATTTAAAGGTTGGTTGTGTGCTGAGGAATCGAACTCTGTAAGTACTAAATGTAGAATCTGTAATGTGTCTGAATTGGGATGTTAAAAAAAATTCTAAAAGTGAAAATCATGTCAGAAAAATAAGGTGGTGTTACCTGAAACCCAGACAATTTTGAGTACATTTGTGAAATCAGCTACAGCTGATGCATCTTCAAATGAGGTTCACATTGCTGAAATTAAATTCCACATGTATGTCTATACTCTCCAAACCGCCATGAGCTGTATGACAGAGGATATGCCCCATTGTACCAGTGATTAGGGTTTGTTCCCATTCCATTCACATATTGAGCGAAGGTAGAATAATTGTTTGAATGTCTCTGTGCATTAAGCTATTATTCTAATCTTGTCCTCATGATCCTTATGTGAGTGATATTTAGGGGATTGCAATATATTCCTAGAAACATCATTTAAAGTTGGTTCTTGAATCTTTGTTAATACATTTTCTGTGGTAGTTTATGTCTATCTTCAAGAGTCTGCCACTTCAGTTTCTACAGTATCTCTGTGACACCCTCCCACTGTAGTGTTTCGAGAATTTCCATGTAAATTCTAGAACTACTTGGCTTTCCACCATCTCGAATACACGACACTTTAGATGTGAGTGGGAGAAAGGAACCCTATCTACTGCAAGTCACATGCCTGTGTGTGGAGGTGTGACATCAGTCACGAACAAAAGGTCGACGTGAAAGCACAGGAAAGAACCAAGGAACTTCTGTGTTATTCTGTGCTGTTTGTAATTGTGACAATTGTTAGTGACAAAAGAACAACTGAGATTCAGAATTGTGAAAATTTTTTAACTTCAACTTGCTAGAGGCAAGACATGTATGATTCCTGTATCATAGAGTGGTGGTTATCAAACCAACTCTGTTCTAAATGTAACTTAATTGTTTCTAATGTGAGATTACATGGGTGACTTACAGGAAGTCAATTGTTTATGTGACAATTGTGAATTTTGTTGTTTATGGAATTACAAATATAGTGACAGTTGTTTGAAACTATTCTTTGAGTATCTCATTATTTCACAAAGAAAGAGAGAGAGAGAGAGAGAGAGTCTTAAAGGTTCCTTTGACTAGCACCATTCTTTGGAGAAGAAGTTTGTAGAGATTCCAGTAGCTGGCTGTCCAGAAAAGAAGATTGGCTGCACATTCCAAGTAAGTCAACTCGTGTAAGAAGAGTGTGGAGTTTGCACATACACTTCACAACTATTAGTTGTCAAAATCCTTAGAACGTAGCAACCAATGAAAAAGGATATGAAAAACAGGAATTCTAAGGCCAAAAGCGAGAAAAGTGGATGTTGTATGTTGCCATAGCAAGCAAACCAAATGCGATAAGGAATGTGCTCCAAAACTTTGGAACATGACCGAGTATTCAAAAGAGAAAAAATTTGAATTGACAGATAGTGAAGAAGATTCCAGTGTGTTTCTCAGAAGAAACACACCGAGAACACTCTGAATAAGAAGCTCTGGTGCAGGGAGTATACAGTTCTTACACACATTGTGGGGACGCAGACACTGAAACTAACATCCGACGCTGCCGGCACCAGTTGCTGTTCACCTATGCTGATTACACATCCACTCATCGAAGCAGTCCAGATTCTACGCAAGGTGAGCGCAAAACAGAACTTTAGTACCTTAGCAAGAAGTTATACAAACTATTTAATGAACTTTATTAATGCAGCCATTAAACTTAAAGTTAATTTTTAAATGCTCACAAGGTCTAAAGCTCGTAAAATCATGGATCACATTCGACAAATTGGAGCTACATCATAACCAGCCATGGCTATGAGAATCATTAAAGAAGGGCCTGACTGGTCTGAGTTAGTAAATCTAATCAAAGCTCAGAGTATACAATTCATCTTAATGAGTTCTCGATTAGATGACAAGAGGACAGCTTCAGATGCTCAAAATGATGCTCTAAGTAAGGAACTAAATGCGACTCTAAGTAAAGAACTAAGCTTAGTACATTCTAGTTTAAATGCTTAGAATGATGCTTTAGGATTGTTAAATGCCAAAGTCGACTCACAGAGCAAAGAATTTGATGATCTATGCCAAGGCATTGATGCTTTGAAGACTGAATTGGACACATTGAATAGTAAAGTAGAGGATTAGAAATTAGACTTAAAGAAATAATTAACCAATTCCTTACACATTCATGTAAATCAAATGTTCACTGACCTTAGTAGTAAACAGAATGATAATTTCCAGTGGTCATCAACAAAGTTAGAATTTGAGATTAAGGATAGATGCAATAATGTAGAATCAGAAATCAATGAAAAATTTGGATCTTTCGAAAATGTGTGAAAACTTAAATTTAATGCTGTAAAGCAGGAACTGAGTACTTTAAAAGGAAGTGTAGATAAGCAGAACGAGTTCATGCCTATCATTCAATCACAAATTACAGGTGTAAGTACACAAGTGGATGATGTAGAAAGAAGCTTTAAAGATGAAATAGCAAACTCTGATATCTAAAATGTAAGTCTTTTGGAAGAACAGTCGAAGAAATTACAGAAATAAAAGTTACTGAGGGAATAACATCTGGGAACATGTCATCTGTGGATTCTTTCGAACTTACTGATACCAGGAATGACATAGATGACCTGTGGAGAGAAGGCAAGCTTATCCAGGACAAAGTAGAAAAACGTGTAACGTCACCTAATATTGTGTTAACTAGTGAAGTGGTGACTGATTTGCAGTGTGGAGACTTTCAAAAGAAGTTAAAAGAGAAATACTTGTCTGTCAGTGCACAAGCAAAGTTAATACCAGATCCATGGGACCCGGGCAGAGTCATGTATCTCCAGTGGATGATAACATTTTGAGTTAATGAGCGAAATGACGACCGTCGGACTCCGAGTTGTTTTCGGTGTTTCTTTCACAATAGTTTTTCTGTACCGAATTCCTTTACAATCTTAAACTATCCTGTCATCTATTCCTAAAATCTTAAGTAATCTGGTAATCTTATAGCTTAGGAAACCAGTTACGACAAAAAAAAAAAACAATCCAAGAGAACCACAGAATAAGAAAGAAAGTGATATTGGCACAAAATACACTCCTGGAAATGGAAAAAAGAACCACCATACTTGCTCCAGACACTGCGAGAGGGCTGTACAAGCAATGATCACACGCACGGCACAGCGGACACACCAGGAATCGTGGTGTTGGCCGTCGAATGGCGCTAGCTGTGCAGCATTTGTGCACCGCCGCCGTCAGTGTCAGCCAGTTTTCTGTGGCATACGGAGCTCCATCGCAGTCTTTAACACTGGTAGCATGCCGCGACAGCGTGGACGTGAACCGTATGTGCAGTTGACGGACTTTGAGCGAGGGCGTATAGTGGGCATGCGGGAGGCCGGGTGGACGTACCGCCGAATTGCTCAACATGTGGGGCGTGAGGTCTCCACAGTACATCGATGTTGTCGCCAGTGGCCGGCGGAAGGTGCACGTGCCCGTCGACCTGGGACCGGACCGCAGCGACGCACGGATGCACGCCAAGACCGTAGGATCCTACGCAGTGCCGTAGGATCCTACGCAGTGCCGTAGGGGACCGCATCGCCACTTCCCTACTAATTAGGGACACTGTTGCTCCTGGGGTATCGGCGAGGACCATACGCAACCGTCTCCATGAAGCTGGGCTACGGTCCCGCACACCGTTAGGCTGTCTTCCGCTCACGGCCCAACATCGTGCAGCCCGCCTCAATTGGTGTCGTGACAGGCGTGAATGGGGGTACGAATGGAGACGTGTCGTCTTCAGCGATGAGAGTCGCTTCTGCTTTGGTGCCAATGATGGTCATATGCGTGTTTGGCGCCACAATCAGGACTGCATACGACCGAGGCACACAGGGCCAACACCCGGCATCATGGTGTGGGGAGCGATCTCCTACACTGGCCGTACACCTCTGGTGATCGTCGAGGGGACACTGAATAGTGCACAGTACATCCAAACCGTCATCGAACCCATCGTTCTACCATTCCTAGACCGGCAAGGGAACTCGCTGTTCCAACAGGACAATGCACGTCCGCATGTATCCCGTGCCACCCAACGTGCTCTAGAAGGTGTAAGTCAACTACCCTGGCCAGCAAGATCTCCGGATCTGTCCCCCATTGAGCATGTTTGGGACTGGATGAAGCGTCGTCTCACGCGGTCTGCACGTCCAGCACAAACGCTGGTCCAACTGAGGCGCCAGGTGGAAATGGCATGGCAAGCCGTTCCACAGGACTACATCCAGCATCTCTACGATCGTCTCCATGGGAGAATAGCGGCCTGCATTGCTGTGAAAGGTGGATATACACTGTACTAGTGCCGACATTGTGCATGCTCTGTTGACTGTGTCTATGTGCCTGTGGTTCTGTCAGTGTGATCATGTGATGTATCTGACCCCAGGAATGTGTCAATAAAGTTTCCCCTTCCTGGGACAATGAATTCACGGTGTTCTTATTTCAATTTCCAGGAGTGTATAATAAATAGAGTATTTTATGTGTGTATAAAATAGAATATAAAGGGACTAACTAGATTATTATTATATCATAGTGTATAGATTTTTCTATTTTGTATAGGATATTTTATACCTTTCAGGAGATGTGATGTAGATGGGAGGGTTTATATCAGTTTTGAAAGGGGTAGGTATTGTGGATAAAAGGGTGGTTTACGAGAATAATAAAACATGGCTAACACTACCACATCACACCTTTCAAACAACCCTCGCAAACAAGTGTGCCTGACTCTTCATCATTTGCCATTTCCATAAGGTTGCTATGATTTCCTTTGGGGACCTCAACGGTGAAGGTGGGAATATCCGTTCTGTTGGAGACAATTTAACACCAAACCTCCTCCGGCATCTCACTCAAGTACCTGCGAGGTAGGGATTCTGGGAAGGGTGGTGAGAACGGTTTACTGTCTTTGGGGCTATCTTCTTCCACTTCTTCCATCTTAGCAACCATTTCGATTTATTCCTTTTCTTACATCTCATTTGAGGACATATCAATTTTTCCCCTCTTTCCATATTTACCTATGTCTGTCATGTGTGTACATAAGAAAATATGTACACATGCACACACAAATATATATGAAAACTATGACTGTTCTACATCGCCTATATATATATATATATATATATATATATATATATATATATATATATATAGTATTAAAAAACTAGAGTGAAATTACGTGGGTGACTTACAAGAAATCAATTGTTTATGTGAGAAGTGTGATTTTTGATTTTTGTGGAAGTGCCAATATAACAATAGTTGTTGAAAAGTATTCTTCGAGTACCTCATTATTTCACAAAGAGAGAGAGAGAGTCTTAAAGGTTCCTGTGACTAGCTTCATTCTTCAGAAGCTGGTTATCTAGAGAAGAAGATCGGCTGCATATTCCCAAGTAAGCCATCTCGTGTAAGAGAAGTGGAGAGTTTGCAAATACACTTCACACACTCATAATCGTCAAAAACGTTAGACCACGGATTTAACAAAACCTTGACTATTTGGGTTGAAATTCTCTGCATAATTTCTGCTATGGTAGTCGCTGAGGGCATTGTGCTCTCTTGACAGCCAAACGCGTTTCATCCAGCATCTGTCTGTCTTTAGAAGTTTCTTTACAGTGATTGTAATTTTCCCAGTTAATTTACGATGATTCACTTCTCCACCGTAGATTATACTGTGATTGGAGAACTTATGTATAAGGGAACTGAGTCTTTCTCTAAAGCTTTTGGTTACGTTATAAGATGAATCTTTTGAGTGGTAGAAGGATCTAGTTATGATTTTATGCCCACCTCTGATACTGAGTCTTGCCCAAACAGTCTCATATCCAGCTTCAATTTCTATCTTTATGGATTTGAGTTTCTTGTCTACTGTGACAAATACACCACATCCATTCTCCATTTGCCTATTCTTTCGATATATAGATAAATGTGCGCCAAAATCTGACTGCTATCAATTTCAGTTTTCAACCAGCTTTCTGTACAAAGTATTAAGTGACCTTCACTTCTTTTCATGAGCACTTCAAACTCTGGCACTTTGTTCAGAATGCTTTAGCAGTTTACCATTAGGATTTTAATACTCTCACTTGTGAGACACATATCTTTCGATCTTTCACTGATCCTTCTGAGTCCCCTATGGCTGGTGGGATTTGTGTGAAAATACAGTCTCTCTTTTGCTGTTGTAGATCACCTGGAAGACGTAGTCAAGAGCTCCTTACCTGAACTTAAAAATACCGACACTATACATTCACATGGCACTAGATGTTCCCTGATCATAAAGAATGTGATGGGAGAGAGCTATACTTGCAGAAAAAATGAGATACAAAATGCAATATTCTTACTGGAGAGTCAACAGGCATAGGATCTGTTAAAACGTCGTGTGTCATGGTTCTACAATTTCAAAAAACACAAAACTGAAAGTAAATTTTGGAATCTTTGTGAATTTTTAAGCATTATGATAAAGCAAACGAAGATACAACAAGTAAAAACATTTATTCTAATCTAAAGCTTTCATTTTCTGAGTACAATTTTTCTGAAGACAATATTATAGGATTTGTTTCTGATGGTTGTAATTCTAAGATGGGGTCAAGAAACTCTGTTGCTACTTGGTTAACTGAAACATGTACTGGACTAGTTATTCTGAAATGTATATTCCACTCCTTTCACATATGTGCCAGCGAAGCTTGTAGATGTGTTCCCAGACATTGTGCAGACCTATCTAGGAACATTCATAACCACTTTAAAGCTAGTGCTAAGAGACAGGCACAACTGCACTTATTTCAAAGTTTTCGATAACAAAATTCATAAACTGTTGCACTCATCACAGACAAGATGGCTACCTTTGTTGGCCATTGTAGTGCGAATTTTAGAACAGTGGAATGCTTTTCGACTCTGTTTTTATTCTAAATGCCTAGAAATTCACCATTTCTCCAAAGATAACTTTTAAAATTATTTTATTTGCTTTTTCACGTATATTTTATCGAAATTCGCAGATTTAAGTAAGTATTTCCAGAGATGCAAAGTTCTTATTATTGATGTACATGAAAAGATGGTAGAGAGGCACAAGGAAATGTTGCTTTGCTACATGAACTCACAGTATGTCACAACCAATAAATTGACTGACATTGGCCTCAACAACAGGTTAAAGATTCTTCCTGACAGCCAAATGTATTTGGGAGTTGAAGGTAATTAACCAGAAATATGTGATGAAAGGGATACTGTGAAAGACTTTTACCACAGATATAGCAATTTCACGCAGGTGGTACGTTCAGAACTGAAAAAGATATATAACTTTGATGATGATTTATTGCCATTGCATGCAGTTTTGAAGTGTAAAAGCGCTCTTTCAAACAAGGAAAGAGAAAAAACTATCTCTCTTATATCTTTATGTCAAAATTGCCAAGAGCAGTCTCTCTAGATAATGATAAGCATCTACAACAAATTGATGATGACTGGAGAAAACCTCCTATTGTAAAAATAGATGAAAATACACTCTTGGAAATTGAATTAAGAACACCGTGAATTCATTGTCCCAGGAAGGGGAAACTTTATTGACACATTCCTGGGGTCAGATACATCACATGATCACACTGACAGAACCACAGGCACATAGACACAGGCAACAGAGCATGCACAATGTCGGCACTAGTACAGTGTATACCCACCTTTCACAGCAATGCAGGTTGCTATTCTCCCATGGAGACGATCGTAGAGATGCTGGATGTAGTCCTGTGGAACGGCTTGCCATGCCATTTCCACCTGGCGCCTCAGTTGGACCAGCGTTTGTGCTGGACGTGCAGACCGCGTGAGACGACGCTTCATCCAGTCCCAAACATGCTCAATGGGGGACAGATCCGGAGATCTTGCTGGCCAGGGTAGTTGACTTACACCTTCTAGAGCACGTTGGGTGGCACGGGATACATGCGGACGTGCATTGTCCTGTTGGAACAGCGAGTTCCCTTGCCGGTCTAGGAATGGTAGAACGATGGGTTTGATGACGGTTTGGATGTACCGTGTACTATTCAGTGTCCCCTCGACGATCACCAGAGGTGTACGGCCAGTGTAGGATATCGCTCCCCACACCATGATGCCGGGTGTTGGCCCTGTGTGCCTCAGTCGTATGCAGTCCTGATTGTGGCGCTCACCTGCACGACCATCATTGGCACCAAGGCAGAAGCGACTCTCATCGCTGAAGACGACACGTCTCCATTTGTCCCTCCATTCACGCCTGTCGCGACACCACTGGAGGCGGGCTGCACGATGTTGGGGCGTGAGCGGAAGACGGCCTAACGGTGTGCGGGACCGTAGCCCAGCTTCATGGAGACGGTTGCGAATGGTCCTCGCCGATACCCCAGGAGCAACAGTGTCCCTACTTTGCTGGGAAGTGGCGTTGCGGTCCCCTACGGCACTGCGTAGGATCCTACGGTCTTGGCGTGCATCCGTGCGTCGCTGCAGTCCGGTCCCAGGTCGACGGGCACGTGCACCTTCCGACGACCAGTGGCGACAACATCGATGTACTGTGGAGACCTCACGCCCCACGTGTTGAGCAATTCGGCGGTACGTCCACCCGGCCTCCCGCATGCCCACTATACGCCCTCGCTCAAAGTCCGTCAAATGCACATACGGTTTACGTCCACACTGTCGCGGCATGCTACCAGTGTTAAAGACTGCGATGGAGCTCCGTATGCCACGGCAAACTGGCTGACACTGACGGCGACGGTGCACAAATGCTGCGCAGCTAGCGCCATTCGACGGCCAACACCGCGGTTCCTGGTGTGTCCGCTGTGCCGTGTGTGTGATCATTGCTTGTACAGCCCTCTCGCAGTGTCCGGAGCAAGTATGGTGGGTCTGACACATCAGAGTCAATGTGTTCTTTTTTCCATTTCCAGAAGTGTATTAAGAACTGTTCAGAAGTGGATGCATTTTGGGGAACATACTCAACATAAATTTTTTTTTGGGAGAGAGAGAATTCCCATTCTTACTAGACTTTGCATTCTCAGGTTTATCACCTCCACATTCTAGTGCTGACTGCGAAAGTGCTTTTAGTAAGATGAATCTGAAGAATATGAAAAATAGGAATAGGCTTGTTATTTCCTCAGTGAATGGATGTCTGCTTGCCAGCCAGTGTGTGAGGAGCAGCAGTGTATGCAAAGACTTGTTCCTACTGAAAATATATACAGTAACTTGAATAAAAGCAGTTATATTTGCAGCCATCTGCTTCCAGTTTTTCTGTTATTGACCCTCCAGAAGAGGAAGATGATGATGATGATTATGATGCATTCCTTTTTAAGTCTTCTTGCAAGGTAAGCAAATAACAAATTCAGTTATTTAGATAATGTTGTCAACCATTTTTTTTGCAAATTATTTCATAATAAAAAATAAAAAATCAATAGCTTCAAAATTGGGAGAAATTAGCATGAAATGATCGGACAAGCCTATTTTTATGTTTTTTGGTCGCTACAATCGGCCGAGTCACTGTAGAGTGCTTCCCTCTATCGAATTAATTGTACCCGAGGGGTATTGGCCTGGACACTAGCCCTTCAAGGGCGGCTAAAGGGTCACCTTCCATGGCGAGATTGAGAGACAGTTGTGAATGGACACTCCACTGGGTAGCTGCCGTAGGTCAAGCCCCACGTGCTTTGTTTCCTAAAAGGCGAATGTGTATATTTTCTTTGTGTGTGATTCTTGTCAATAATCATATGTTGTCATTCATTGCAATCCGAATGGATCCAAACCATTATAAATACCTTTAAATTCCTGGTCCTCCAGTAAAATCGACGATTGAAATTTCCGTCTGCAGACATTAACATTTTGGTCCTCAGAGCTGGATTGTGATGGGCTCAACGAAGTGGCATGCAGGGGCAGCCATCCATGGGTGGAACAGCAGAGGCGAGCTTTAATGGAGCAGCACAGGGATGCAGCCAACACTGTCGACATGGCGCATTTATAAGATAAGTGCTTGGTCTGGTTATCTTGCTTCCACTCATCCTAACTGCTGCTTCTGCCCTCGCATGCAACCGCTAATCTTTCATGATGAATGAAGTGATAGGAAAGAAACTTGTTACCAAACACATGGTGGCGATATTAAGCCTTGTAACAACTATTTTCGACCTATTTTGTATCTGTGTCGATATTTCTATATTATTTTGTAGTGTTGCTTATGAAGAGTGTTGAATCTGTCATGAAAAGTCTTTGACTATGTATACATATTTCAGTTATGTGAACTTTTGAACGATGTTGTTTCAACTATGCTTGTGGATTTAAATAACTAGTGGAATAATTGTTATATAATGTATTGTAAATGACTCAGTACGTAGTTAGGAAATATAGGGTTGAATGTAAAAGATGTGGGGAGGCATCACATCTACAGAAGTAGCCTGTCGGAGTAGGAAAGATGTGGTTGGCATGAAAGCGGCAACTTGTCCTTTGTGAGGGGTAAGGAGTCTGGGCTGAGCAGTGGTGTGGTTAATATCTCGCTAGCAGTAGTGGATTGTTGTGGCTCATATTCTTGGAGTTTTGAGGCCAGAAGGGCTTAAGAGCAGTATTTATGGGCCTTGGACACTGCATTTGGTGATACTGTTATCATGGCATGGTTTTTGGCCCTATAAAAACATAATTCCGATGACAAGAAGACCTGTAACAGGGTGGGGCCAACAGTACTGCCATGATTGTACCACTGCCATATTAACAGCCACTGAAAATTACACCACCAGTACCACAAGCCTTCCATTAAATTGTTTGTATTTAGCACTCTGTAAATGAACCAAGTATTTGTGAAATTTGCTTGATTTTAATAATAATCATGGTGTTGCCAAAAACCCTATCTTACACCCTTGATTATCCCTAATCATAAACCTGGACAGGAAACCTGTCCTAGTGAATTTAACCCCAAGAGTCCTAATTCTTTATGGAAAGACTTACTCAGCAGCTGTAAGAATAGTTTTGAGTTCTTTCTAATGTATGGAGTTACTGCATTTAAAGTTCAGTTTCATAGTTTGAGAAATACTCTACTATCAGTGCGTCTTTAAATCAATCTGCAGTCATTTGCCTTAGTTGAAAAGCTGCCTGAAAATAGAAAAGTTGATCGGAAATGAAAAGGATTATTAATTGTTGTTTTTATGCACTTTGATCAGAATCACAAAGTTTCATCAGTGTGCATTTCCTGAGAAAGTTGAAACGTCCCCTTAGAACAATTATACAAGACTGTGCTTAAACTGACACACAATATGTTTTTGGCGCAACGCCATCTGACTTTCAGTAATCTCTACAAAAGAATGGCCCTGACTAACATTAACCTATACGTTTCACAAATCATTTACCTTACAAAAATCTTCGTTACTCAAGCTACTGCAATACAGCGAGCGCCACTACTGCCAGTTAAATAAAAGATTCAAACTACTGAAGGCACTAACTACTGATAGGCATAGTTAGCGAATGAAAGATTTTAATAGAGAACGAACAATGTATTTACATTAATAGTCATAATATATATATCAGTTCATGACATCCATTCTTACAAATTTCAAAACTCCGCCATCTCTCTCCCCACGTCCGCCACTGCTGGCAGCTCACCTCCAACTGAGCAAAGCTACACGCTGTTAGCATCCAGCTGCCGGTGCCCAACACTACAATGGCAGACAACAATACAAACCAGCCACAGACTGCACACGGCACAGCCAGTGATTTTCATACAGAGCGCTACGTGGCGGCGGCGTTACCAATAAAAAAACCTAAACAGCCTACTTACATAGCCCCCATGCTCCCCACAAAAAAATTTTACAAATTGTTTTGGGCAGTGGCCAATACAGATTTTGAAAAAATTTCATAATTACAATAACAAAGAAATGAAATGCACACACTTATCGATACAATGTTGGTCAAAAGCTAAAATTTTCACGCAGTCCATAAAGACAGTCCTGATCATTCATCAAAGTAAAATTGCAGTGTTTTTCTCAAAGTCTGAGTAGTAAAAGAAAATGCACACGGAAGTAGTGGATTTCCATGCAGTCTTGAAGATGTAGTGTTGTCCTTCCAAGACAGTGCTGACTCTTGACATGCAGACAGGTAATGGCCCACAACAGAGCAAACCCACAGCAGAGTCAGTCGAAGTTTTGAAGAATATTGGTAGGTAGGTCAACACAGAGTAGACCCATTGTAGTCCTGGTAGAGATTGCGGTATTGGTGGGCCACCAGAGGTGCAGACCCACTGCAGTCCTTGTAGAAATAATGGTATTGGTGTGTCATCAAAGGTGTAGACCCACTTCAGTCCTTGTAGAGATAGCCAGCAGCCATCTGTTGCGACTGTGCAGGTGCACAATCACCATCGAAGAGTCTTGCAGAGAATATAGCAAGTTCATCAACCACCACTTGTGCACGCACAAAGTTTTTGGAATTGTCATTAGAACCAGCAATGCTGTTGTCCAGTCCCTTGCTGAATTATTAACACACGTGCAAACACTATCAGTTCTTCTTCTCACATATTGTCCATATACTATGACCAACAGAAATGTGTGCAGTGAAATGTAATTTACAAATTACTTAATTTCATCAACTGCTGTCAATTACAATTTTATAACATAAGAATACAATAACAAAGGTACAAAATACATCATTAAAAACATAATAATACAGATAACATTTGTAGTAAAACAGGATTTACAAAAGAATAGAAATAAACATGCACATCAGTGTTACAAAAATTATGACATAAGTACATACATAAAGATCAGAATAACTTTTGAAACATCAACTTCACATATGAGCAACAAAACAGAACAGATAAATAATGTCTAAACATGTTTACAAAGTAAATAACATATTATCAGAAAAATTCTACAACGTAACTCATATCAGCTAAACACACAAAGACAGGAAAAAATACAAATTCACATAGCGTAATAACACAAAATACGGGACAGGGTTTGTTTTCAGTGTGACATTTGGTACTGCAGTCCAACCCAAAACTTCATTCTGTAGATCTTTCGTCGTATCTCAACATTTGTTTGCACCAAAAATATCCTACCCAAGCATGCTTTCTGTATTTTGTTCACATCCTCTTTCAAAAATAATTTTTCTCCACTGTACACTACTATTTTGGCCAAATCATTTTCTTATAGCTTCTCAATGCATTTTTTTCCAATTCATCATAGTTATTTTCTTATATAGTCTACCCCCTCTTAAGCTAACTTAAATCTACTGAGCTCAGATGCTAAACTAAGGGACGACGCAATGCAGCAGCACAAAACAATTAGCACAAACAGCAATGACAAAAAAAATGGAAATTGGCAAAGCAAGCTACAGTAAATCTAAATTACCAAGCAATGCAACATTACAACTAATATGAGCCAATGTGCAGCAACAAGAAAAATAAGTAAGTAGTAAAACTAGCTTAACAGAGTAATATAAAGTGAAATTTAGTAGCACTATGCCTGGCAAACAGCAGCAGCAAATGCAATAATTTATATCTAAACATGGCAAAGCTCAAGCAGAAAAAATAGTACACTACAGACAACAATGCAGATAAGGGAAATGTATATTCACATCTTAATGTCTGTATAATTAAAGTGGTGCACCACAAAAACTTATTGTAAAAAGAATATAACCATGTACTTGAAAAGAAAATTCTGTATGCAATTCCTGTGAAGGGAAATGTCTTTTTGAGCTCCTTCGTTTTTTTAAGTACACCATAAAGTTATTATTTACTGAATCTGTAGGCATAAAATATTTATATTAGTACATCCATTAAATTTTGTAGTAACCAATGCTGCAGTGCAGCTGGAAACTAGGTATTAAACAAAATAGGCAAAGCAAGGCGTGAAACGTCATTCACTAGCCATAAGGCATTTCATAATGCAGTAAACAATCTTCCAACTAGCAAGACAATAGACATGAAACGTTGCTCATCATTTCATTTCAGTACATATCATAAAGAACTCTACAGTGTAATCATGTTTTCAAGTTTGAGGGTGTCGTATTTACGATGCTTTCTACAATGAAATGTCAATACCGAGGATGATGGCCTCTTTTTTTTTCTCCACCTGTGCCTCCGAAAGGCACACACTAATTACTTTTTTCCAAGCGATTGTCGCGCAGCTGGGTGTCCACGACGCACTACATGCAGGTGGTCACTTAACTTTCTTACCGAAATATTTACGACACCAGTTTCCACTACAGTGGCAGTCTCATATAAAAATACTTTCACAGGTTGAGAATTTGCGTTACAAATGTGTAGAAAATAAAATCCTATAAATATAACAGCGTCCAAAAAATTTTCGACAACATTGTAATACATTCACACATGTACACAAATTTCATAATTCTTAAAGTACGATTCTTGGTTTCCAACATCCTTTTCCACAAATCAGAGTCCCTAACCAGTACTCATTATTCTTACCTTATTACACATATACATATTCGTCGACACTTCTTCAATATTTCATCATAAGAAATACGTAGCATAATCAAATTCCTCACATATGGTAGCGTCATCTTATTGATCATAAACATACCGCAACATCATAATACACATCATCATCATAAAATCATAAAACCTCAGCCGAATCTCAAAATCGTCATAGCTTCCTTCAATAATTTCGAAACCTAAAAAAAATTCTCTGCTCATGTCAAAAGTGTCATCTACCTCAAACGTACTTTAAAAATCATAATCCCATACCAAATACATCATTCAAAGCTCTCATAGTACCACAATGGTTCCGAAAAAATATGAACATTTCACAAAGTACAGGTAAACTACAATTTCATAAGTGTGAAGTTATCCAACCGTGAAATTACGTAAACATCGGTCACTGATGTGGTAGAATAAATATTTGTCTCTCTCAGTTAAATGATCACATAGTTGCGTAATTTATGTGTTAGAGAAATATGGTACCAATGTGTAAAGTTGTATAAACAGATACCATGTTAGCTAGGGCTCCTTGTGCTTACACAAAGTAAGCGTGTACCCCCCTGAGGATTAATGTAATTATATCCTCAGGTGTTACAGATTACAGCAATGGAATGAAACGTATCACGGAAAACCTTTGTATCATTGTACTTCAACTATCTTTAAAAATAAATGTTTTAAGTACAAAATTAATCACTCAACTACGTGTACTGTAGCGCTAAACTGTGCGTCGTGTTGTAAGACAATCTCTGTGGAAGTGTCGTAGTTATCGTCCTCCAAAAGCTAAGTTCTGCAGAAGTCAATGTACTTACCTCATGCCGGCCGCGGTGGTCTCGCGGTTCTAGGCGCGCAGTCCAGAACCGTGCGACTGATACGGTCGCAGGTTCGAATCCTGCCTTGGGCATGGATATGTGTGATGTCCTTAGGTTAGTTAGGTTTAAGTAGTTCTAAGTTCTAGGGGACTAATGACCACAGCAGTTGAGTCCCATAGTGCTCAGAGCCATTTGAACTTACCTCATGATAAACAAAAGTGAAATGCTTTGCATATAGATATGGTAGTTACTAACCTTATTGCCGTGATGAAGTAAGTACTGTACTGTAACATATTGTTGTGCTACAGAAAAGGCTGTCGCATTGTAGCTATAACACAAAGTTACTACTAAAACATGTTTTCCTTTCCAGAAGAATTCAGAAAAACTGTGCAGATATAAAACAGATACACTGCAAAAGCACAATGTAAACTGTGTCACACATTATTTGCGTTGTGATATAATCGTGTAGCTGTCAAAGAAACCAAATACTAAGTCATCTTTAATCTCACAGAAACTACTTCAAATAAGGAATGTCTCTTCAAGTAAACCAAAATGTTGCATTAAAATCTCATTAGCAGTACTGGTAAATGTTCTAAGTATGTAAACCTTATAGTCGTTACGTAATCGTGCCACTAACAAGCAAGAATGTACACACACATTTTAACACTGTGTCGTCTGTTCACAATAACAATGCATTCGTAATTTCTGTTTAAAAATGTTCCCTAGGTTCTAGACTGGATAGTTAACTTCAAATCATTGTTGCATGTTAACAGTTTCTCAGTGTGACAAATTGTACTAGTGGCGTGAAGTTAAAAGTTTTATGGCAAAGACTAAGTTAAAAAGCAGATTATCTTTCAATAAACGGTTTTACATGTGAATTGTGGTGTAAACCTTTACCCTTCCTAGTACGCAGAGTTTCAACTTGAACGCAATTATCATGCTGTATACTTCGGTAAAGAATGCTAAAATTTTTCTCAAGGTTAGCGTCTATGTTATTTTTCGCGGAGCCAGCCGGCGCACGTGGCTGCCTGCGGTGCGAGTCATTGTCTGTCTCTTTGTTGGCGCGCGTCGTTATTGGGATTAGGAAACCTAACTTCTACAAATTCACCTTGACGAGGAGGCCCTGCCCTGTTTGAAGCTCGCCAGTTCCGATGCAATTCAGGTCTGTCGTTACGATCATATCGTCTGTCGTCATGTCGGTAGATTCCATAGTTTCTTTCTTGTCGGCCACGTGGTTGAGAATTTCTCCCTGAATCGTAACTGCGCGCTGGACCGTTGCGTCTGAAGTTATTCTGTCTCCCGTGATAATAATAGTTCTGGTTGCCATATTGTCTGTTTCTATGATTGTCTCTGTCATGTTCATTACTACGGAAATACGATCTTTCTCTGTAACTATTACTCTGCCAGTGGTTGTCATGCGGGTGGTGTCTGTTTTGGTCACGATTTGTGTTGTGAGAATAGCCTTGTCGTGTCCAGTTGTTATTTCTTTCATCGCGGAATTGCGACGGATATGACCTGTAATTGTTGTGCTTCTGTTTTTGCGTTCCGCGATTGTCAGTGTCAATTTCCAGTTCTTGTAAGAGTCGCTGAAAAGCTTCAGTGTCGTCTTTGCAACGTCCTACCAAAATAATGTGTCGTAAATGTTCAGGCAATTTGATTAAGCACATGCGGATGAGTTCTGAGGGGCTGTATGGGTTTGAAAGATACTGATTCTTATGCAACATGTCTTCAAAATATTTCATAGGACTGGAAAATTAAGATTGTTCGAAATGTTTCATCATAATGATGCTATGTTTTACTCGGTCTTGTGTAGTTTGAGACCAGTATGCTGAGAGAAAGGCATGATAAAATTCTCCTTCACTGTGACAATCGTGAATGACCGATCGCATTCTTACAGCTGGTTCATTCTCTAAGTAGCCACACATAAATTCTAATCTGTGCTCCAGTGACCAGTTAGGAGGAAAACAATGAGAGAATTGATGGAGCCACGCTTGTGGATGAATGTCGTTGCCAGAATTCTTAAATGTTTTGAATTTACGTGTAGTAATGAACAGCTTATAGTCAAAATCATCGTGTCGGCGGGTAGCATATCGGTCATTGTTACGTCGTGTCGGCGGTTCCATCTCAAAATTCGGTGCACCTTGCCAATTTCTTTCATAATTTCCGAAATGCCCTGTATTATTATTTTGTGGCTTTTCCGTATTTCTAAGTCCCTCTTCCCGTGTTGGAGCGCGAATGTCCTCTGAAATACGTAATTCTTGTATTACCTGTGTCAGCTGATTGTGTGGGAGAGATCTGTGGTACAACTGCAGGTTCGGCTGTTCCGTGAGCTCAGAAGCGTCCGAGATGCCTTCGTCGACCTGTGGACTCAACGGAGATGGCAGGGCAGAAGACTTCGGCGAAACGTCGATCCAGAGCTACAGAAGACGCAACTCACGCTCGGGAAACCGCAGCAGCCAGATGTAGCTTCCTTCGGAAGAACAAACCCAATTGACGGAAATTCCGTGACAATGGTCAAGACTGCTCGGTAACACTGCGCAAGCAGAACTTCGAGAAGACGAGCCTTAGATAGACGATATGCTGAAGCAACGTCCTGTCACACAGCGATACGTATAACACTAGCGTCTGCTACTGCTGTACCATAACCTGGTCGCCATATGAAACGTCCCCTTAGAACAATCATACAAGACTGTGCTTAAACTGACACACAATATTTTTTTAGCGCAACGCAATCTGACTTTCAGTAATCCCTACAAAAGAATGGCCCTGACTAACATTAACCTATACGTTTCACAAATCACTTATCTCACAAAAATCTTCGTTACTCAAGCTACTGCAATACAGCGAGCGCCACTACTGCCAGTTAAATAAAAGATTCAAACTACTGAAGGCACTAACTACTGATAGACATAGTTAGCGAATGAAAGATTTTATTAGAGAACAAACAATGTATTTACCTTAATAGTCATAATATATATATATCAGTTCATGACATCCATTCTTACAAATTTCAAAACTCCGCCATCTCTCTCCCCACGTCCGCCACTGCTGGCGGCTCACCTCCAACTGAGCAACGCTACGCGCTGTTAGCATCCAGCTGCCGCTGCCCAACACTACAATGGCAGACAACAATACAAACCAGCCACAGACTGCACACGCCACAGCCAGTGATTTCATACAGAGCGCTACGTGGCGGCGGCGTTACCAATAAAAAAAAACCTAAACAGCCTACTTACAAAGTGTTTGAACTTAAATTTAATGTTGTGTTGGCATTTGCACAGCCAACTATATTTTGAGTAGGTTAAAGGACTGCTTATTCAAGCACATCTGTTATTTAAAGAGTTAGTGTTCATTGTGCTTTAATTAATTAACAATTAATTAATCGTGAGAATACATAATAATTTTTATACATACTTATGTGGTTTTGTTAATGAACATGGTTCTTCAAACCGTGAAAGTTTAAGCACCCTCATGTACTAGGCTAGTTCGTTAATGAAGTGAAGCAAAGGCTCCTTCAGAGTCAGTGTAGTTACATTTGCATTCTGTTTAATAGCTTCAAACCGAATTTAAGAAAGAAATATATAATGTGTTAGCTATTCTAATGCAAGTTGGTAAATGCACTGGCATAGAGACCCTGTACTAAGCAATTGTGTTCTAGAGTATGGTCGTTAACAGATTCCCTTATTTAAATCAGAACCATTTCTTACTCTTCCCTATTTAGTATTGCTATTAGTTTCATTTGTGGTGGTAGTAGGTTCCATAAACTGCTGTATCTAGTTCATTTAAGGTACAAGTTGTTAAGAGGTATTTGTTACTGTTTGCTGTTTCACTGGCCATTTGTTTGTCTGACTTACAAGTCAGTAGCACATTTATCTACAAGGTTAGGTTACTGTTATGTAGTGTGAACAGATATAAGGAAAGAGTAGAGTGTGTGTGTCGAGGAAGGTTAGGTTAGCCTTAGCACTGCCTTGTGCTTTATTATTTTGCTTGACACAATAATGCCTAATTATGCTGGTGACCAATGTCAATATGTAATGTTACAACTTGCTTTTATGCTGGGTGAACGTCTGTTCCTGACCGATCTGTTTACTGTAGGCTATACTCTTCTGGTGTGTTTCGGAAATGAAGCCTAGTTTGAGTGTCCGGCTTCCATAATGTTATCTCATGACCACAACTTTCAAAAATTCCTCGCAGAGGTTTAACGTTAGCATCATTTTCCATTTAAGGCGGTCGGTGTTACCATTACAGTCTCACCTGGTTGTTAAAAGATGCAAATGAATTTGAAGTAACAGGGAAATTTTGGATATAACTGCAGTGCAGCTGACATGGTTTCGTCAGGTGCTGGATCTGCCTTGAGTGCGTCAAAACATCGCATCAAGTTGCCCACCATAAAATTGCCATCATTCAATGGTGATGTAAGACAGTTCAGACACTTCTATGGCACATTTGTGAGTCTCATGGTACATAATGAGGAATTAGAGGACATTGTTAAATATCACCATTTGCTTAGATCATTAACAGGTAAAATTCACAACATAATTGCTCATCTTTTGGTAAGTGGCACTAATTTTAAGAGAGCCTTTGATTTGTAATTGCTTCAGCACATCTGAAGAAAATGTTAACACTACCACCAATGACAACGAAATGTGCAAACGAACTTTCTTGCACTGCTTAACGACACTGCAAGCAATGCCCATGCACTGATGGTACTACAACTAGATGTTTCCTTTCGATATAATCACGTCACAGCTCAGTACAGAAAAGTTTGACCAGTCTATAAGAACAATTTGAAGCCAGTCTGAGTTCCAATAGCTTTCCGACATTCAAAGAGATGTGCGCTTTTCTCGAAAATAAATCAAATCATTGGAAGTCGTTAAGGCTACAGTACCACCGCAGCACAACACATCTGGGAACAAACAGCAGGATGCCTCCAATGCCAAGCACTTTGGGCATTCGAGACAAACCTACATCAATACTAGTACTGTATGTGTCATGTGCAACCTGCGTCACTCATTGCACAAGTGCAGCAAAGTCAGGCAGGCCATTTGTAGCAAACGCCAAGCTATTGTGTTGCACAACAGTTTGTGTTACAGTTGTCTGAAAGGTGATCAGAGGCTTCTAATTACAAATCTGTTTGTTGCCAGGCTTGTCGAAAACGACACTACACGCTGCCACACGCAAAAATACACCACCCACAAGACAGGCCAAGAAAGGATTGCCCAAGCAACATGCAAAACAAGCACAGTAGCATACATTCGTCAAGTACATCGAGTTACTGATCATTAACAGTCAGTCCCGGCAAACGAGTGCTGCTTGTGACAGCGAGAAGAAGATTAGGACGCAAGATAGCAGTGGCAAATGGCAAACTTGTAATGATCTCTTAGATTCTGGGTCACAATGATGCTTTATACCAGAAACATGTGCCCAATGCCACAGTACCAATACAAGGAATAGGTGGAGCTCTTTCAGAAACAAAACACTAAGTTTCTGTTTGAGTCAGCTCCTGTACAAACAATTCAGGTTATATACAAATAGTTAGTCTTCCAAAGATAACTGATGTCTTGTAAGAATAAACAACTGATTGTAGTATGTGAGACTTGCCAAGTGTTCAACTCGTTAGTAGTGGGACAAATTGGGCGTCACTGCACTATGCATGGTAACATCACATTGATGTCATGGCAGGAAGTTCAAATTTTTGGGGGGAAATAAGTCAGTACAGCTACATCCACCAACCTAACTCCACACCTCCCCTTCTCTCTGCACACCCCATCTGGAAATTGGTGGGAAAAGGACTCAGTCTGCGCTGAGGTGCTGGATAGGATGGGCATAAGTCTTTATTTTCGATGCAGTGGCGTATTTGTTTATTTAAACCATTTGAGTTACCATTTATCAAGCACCAGGCAGTAGGGTGGTCCAATGTGTTCATCTTTAGGTCTGGAGTCCAACCGACCTAGTTCACGACGCTGTCACAAGAGGCGACTGTAGATCCTCCCCCCCCCCCCCCTATCCCCTCCTATGACGTAATCCAAGATGGTGGCTCAGGGAAAAAATGGCACGAAATTCGCTCAGTCTGTGCTGAGCTACCTGAGAGGATAGGCATAACTGTTTACAGTGTACTATGTGTTCAATGGATGAGATGTCTGTGGTGGAGAAGAAGAGTTTAATGGGTATATTAACTGTAAACATGCGGCTAAGGACTGTGCCCATAGCCACTTGGGGCGGCCAGCCTCTGTGATCGAGCAGTTCTAGGCTCTTCAGTCTGAAACTGCGCTGCTGCTACGGTCGCAGGTTCCAATCCTGCCTCGGGCATGGATGTGTGTGATGTCCTTAGATTAGTTAGGTTTAGGTAGTTCTTTGTCTAGGGGACTGATGACCTCAGATGTTAAGTCCCATAGTGCTTTGAACCATAGTCACTTGCATGATGCTTGGAAAGCATAGATATTTGGTGAAAGTATGAAGGAGATGAATACGCTATGTCAAATAATCAGTATGTAGCGAGATGAACATAAGTTACTCTTCACAATTCACACTGATAAATGTGTGTGCTGTAACCATAGATCATTCAATAAAAGTCCAGTCACTCTTCCAAAGCGCAAAAAGTAAGACATTAACCCACTCTGGCGCAAGCATCCATGTGTACAATTGAGGAAATGCTGGTGACGAGTAGGGATGAATTTCATAAGTGTACTACACGCAAGCACACAACTGAGGACTGTATCCGTTGCCTCCTACACAATGAGTAGAGAGAACAGATAATGGATGTGCATTTGATGAATACTTTTCGCCAATTTGTGATGTAATTACACGTTTTATTCTGAGGAATACCGCCACATTATAACAGAGATTCCGAAAAGGTCGTGGCATACTTGTGACAGATCAAAGCCTTCCTCCTGAGGCACTTCGCACTCTTTTGTGGGAAATAGATCCCGAAACCTGTATCAGCTGCAATATCCGATTTTACACGCCAAAACGACAGTATTTGGAAGTCGAAACAAATATCTCTACGACTCTAACAACCTTTCGAGTTTTATTTGATCGCTGCCGGAGAGAGGAAAAAAAAATTGAGCCCCACAACTGCTGTGGTGTTCCTCATTTTACTGAAACACTGAGTGGGCTTAGTTTATATATGCTGCTAGAGTCACAAACGTTAAGGCTCGTATTTCTAATGTTCCTCGCTTCTCGATGCACACTGGTGTCTAAACACAGACGGGAAATTCAAAACTATTGCGTATCTAAAAGTTGATGAAATATTTCGTATCCCACAACAGACCGTCAAAAAAAGGAAAAAAAGACAGAATCTGAAGCACTTCGACGAGAAAAATGACTGGAATTTTCGGTTAATTTTCGATGTTCTACAACTGCTGACCTGGAGATGCTGTAAGGCCATGACGGCAGGTGGGGCAGCATCCCAGCGGTTCAAACCAGAGGAGGCTGGTCTGCTTGCACTTGTTTCTGAACACTCGAACAAAGAAGAAATCACTTGACTCTCAGACATCACGTAACTTTCTGAATATGCCTTGCACCTGTCATGTTCAAATCTGTCTGTATAGCCTCCTACGCCCTACACAAGGGAAGTCTTGTGAATCTCTGACATCATGGAATTTCCTGTGAATGGAGCATTCTGATTTGTTCTTATTGAATTTACCTGCCAAACTGCTACTGCAGTGTGGGAGTACTGTCCACCACTTTCTGCAGACAGACAAACTGCTAGAATTTCAGCGGCAAACTGTTTTGTACAGATCGAAAAAGATGTGCAGCAGCCATATTTCACTGACAGTTAAACCCTACAAAAGTCATCTACAGATTATGAAATACAGAAACTACCTCAGTTAATTTGCTCTGATACTGTCGAGGAAAGCTTGAATTTTTCGGTGTGAAAGCGATATCCAGCCACATTATAAAACGATTGTACCACAACACAGTACACCCGACAAAAAAAAAAAAAAAAAAAAAAAAAAAAAAAAAAAATCACCATACATAGTCACAGCGCTAGATATTTCCCTATTTCCTGCGAGATCGCTCGATCATTCTGCACAAAGGCATCTGCTGATGGTACTGTTTCCTTTCTGGCCTGCTTGCTGCCATGGCTTTCTGCAACGAGCTACGATCATCTCCAGCCTCTGGGATTACAAGACATGTATTTTCACATGGTTTGCCAGAATATCACACAATTTACAAGACAGTCCTCGATATCAAGCACATAGCAGTATGCTACTTGCACAGTATAATTCTAAAGGTAATGAGTGGAAATTATATCTCTACAAACCTGAAACTTTTGTGAGGCCATTATGTGGGACATTCTGCAAACCACTGAGTAACTAGAAAATTATCTTGCCTACGAAGATCTTTATTTAAAAACTCGAAAATAGAGGAAACTGGTAAATCCACTCATATTTTTTTTTAACAAATACCATTGTCAATGGTGTAACAGATTCCAAATCACCATTCTAGTTTATGTGGTCACCTAAGGTTTAGATACTTATAATAGTATGTGTGTGTCATGTCTACAGAATAAAAAAACTCTCTTCCGCCTGTTTTTCACATCTAGATGCACACAACATACCTCACAATCGATGTTCTCTCAACCAAATAAAGATGGGAAACGTGTAGAATGGTAGACGAAGCCGTCAACCGGTCAATTTGCATGGGAGGGAATAATGGTAAAACGCAAACACTCGCCCATATTGAATCTTCTCAAATTTCCGCGGAGAATACATGAACAACACATGGTCACAATTTCTGCCCAGCACATACTGGGTATTAGTTCACTATTCACCCGCCTAGAGAGCGACACGCTTAAGTCAACTGCATTCTTGTACCCAATTCTCTCCTGTTTCGTAGACTCAAAGATGGCTTCTGCTGCAAGCTGGAAATGTCAGTTATTTCTGGCCACAGGCTTCCTCCACCATACACTCCCGCATGCCAGGCAGAATAGTCCTAGGAAACAAGCCACTTATTTAATAATGCACTTACACTTAAATATTATGTTTTTTAGCGCCAATATAGCTACATACGACAATGAGCGAAGTACTGGAAATACCCCTTCCTGACGACTATGACTCTGGAAATGAAAATATCTATGGATATAATTTTTCGAGTAAAATCTTTCTTCCCCCCTTCCACCTATCAATGCGCTGAAATCGCAGTTTTCGTATCAGATCCATATCTCCCCTTACGACAGGACATAGTCACTTTCTTAGCACATGGTGGAACTCCGATCACAGTAACTTTATACCACAACACATACTTTATAAGCCTGGTGATCACAGCAAATCTATCACACATCTCCTACTAAGTATAACACTTCCCCAATAAGTGAATGCTGGTGACACCAAACAATACTGAGCGGAAATCAGCAAATGACAAAGATGTCTCGTTTCTTTTTCTACTGAGTGGTACCAATATGCCATAGGAAGAGAGACGTAATCGTCTTATAAGTGACCAGCTATTAAAAATAAGTTCACAACGACTATGTTACTGTCGTCCTGCATAAGAGAACGGCCTTGTTTCTATAGGTGCACACAAGCACCACTAACGATATCCATGTTAAAAACTACAGAGGGGTCCAAAAAATGTTTCCACTATTTAAAAGTCCATAACTTGCAAAGTAATTGACAGAGTTGTCTCATTTTGGTGAAAGTGTAGCTTAAAGTGCAACTTAAAGATATCACTGTAGGTGTTCGAATTGTCACCATTAACATCTAAACACAAACGATGCCACCGAACTGCAGCACGAATTACTGACTGCAACGTATGCAGTTGAATATTTGCACATGAATGTACGATGGATTCTCGAAGTTCATCCAATGTGCGTGGCTTTTGTCGATAAACGACGTCCTTTAGTGTTCCCCACAGGTAACATTCCAGAGGAGTTAGGTCTGGGGAACGTGGTGGATACTCCACAGCACCTCTACGGCCTATCCATCTTCCTGGTAGATTTTCGTCGAGATACGCCCTAACACGAATTTGGTAGTGGGCTGGGGCACCATCTTGTTGAAAGTAAACTCTTCCGTCTCCATGCAAGTCTCGGATGGCAGGTAAAATGGATGTCTGAAGCTTCTGAAGGTACACCTCGCCGGTAACTGTACCGTCAAAGAAGAATAGCCCAATCAAGCCCAGGTAAGAGAAGCCACACCACACATTTACTCCTGGCAAATTCACGGCTATGTCTACATGAACGTTCGGATAGATGCAATTGTGGCGATTTGCTGTACCATTAAGTCAGACCACACAATCATCTTTGCAAACTGTTCGTCGTTGGGCACCATGTTAGTAAACCACTCGCAGTACTTCATTCTACCATTTGGGTCGTCGTCGTTCATTGCGTGTAACAATCGTGGGATGTAGCACTTCCACTTTGCTGTCTTCAAAATTCGCCTAACACTTGGAGCGAGTCACTCCAGTTTCACGGGCACACTGTTTCACAGACTTCTGTGGTGAGCGAGTGAATTGTTGTAACACACGACGGGAGTTAGCTGGACTTGTTACTGTTACAGGTCGTCCAGATCGTTGTTTGTGTACATCTTTAACACAGCCTTCGGCTTCAAATTTGTCTCGAATGCGACGAATCGTTAAACGTGTCAGTGGCTCTGCTTGATACTCATTTCGCCATTGCCGCTGAACCTCATTAATGTTTACTCGAGGAACTAGGTGCAACTAAGAACAAAACACTGACTATCTGGCGTCTGTCATCTGACAGAACAAAACAACGCAATATAAGGCTTGTGTGGCGATTGCCGGAACTACAAACTATTGCACTACCGAAGATGAGACAACTCCGTCAATTAGTTTGCCAGTTAAGGACTTTTAAACAGTGGATACATTTTTTGGACCCCTCTGTATACAAGCTTTATAAATCAAGATACGGTATTGCCTCCAAATGAAGTGGTGTTCCATACAAATTACGTGACGTAAATGTAGACATTGATCGCTCGAGTGTGTATTAACAGACCGAAATCGTGTGTCCACGTCGCCAGCGGTGTAAGCACGTGATAAAATGATCATTCTTACAGAATTTAGAAAGTGATTCGGCGAAGGAACGCGGTATTAAGCCGATATTTGCAAGTGCCTCATGTCGCTGCTAGATATTTCTCATGCTAACAAACAGTATTTGTAACACACCCTATCTCGCTGCTATGTAAAGGTTTTGCGATATATCCACTGGGTTATAGGTGAGGGAGGATGATGGTTGACTGAGAATGATCACATACAGTAGATGGTGTGCTAAATGGCGAACCACTTAACAAAATGCAAAGCTAAATTGAGGTCATAACAAATGTACAAAATCGTATGATCAATACACTGGCTTTTCAGATCTATAGTGTTTTGCTTTCTGGTAGAAATTCTTTCTGTGATTTGGAATCAAGTCCTTCCATTCAACCACACACCTGCATTGGGCCCTATGGAAAAGTCTTTTAATTACAACAACTAGTGAATCATATTCATGGCACTCTTATATCTCGAAACGAGTCACCCTATCCGAAATTATCTCTTAAGGACCCCATACAGTAAAACAATGTTGGTTTAAACAGTCCCTCTGCACCTTGTAACTGTTCCTCAGTCTCTGCCCCACCATTCCTGTGGCATTTTCCATGTGACTGTTCTAATTGATGTTGGAACTGATCAGAAGTTGGAGAGCGTTATATCTTCCACCTTCTGCAACCCATGTAGAAACCAGGTGACCTGAGTTAGTGCGACAGGACTGCGTTTTGAACACTTGGTGGAAATAGGAACATGTGGGTCATAGCTTCGCGGACTATGTACAATGTGTATGGCCAGCATCAAATGAAGCTTTCTCCTGCAGCATGGGGTAGTAGAAAAGACAGTATGAGCACTTGCGGCAACTGGAAGAAGGATAAGGATTTTGCTACTGCATTGTGGTGTGTCTCCACATTACATATAGGTACAGCAGTCCAGAGGAGATATGCATCCCCCAGGGTGCATTCATGTCCATCACCAAGACACTCTCTCTATCATCGTTATTTTGTACCATCCAACAGAAAAAAATGCAAGCTATAAAAACTTCACTAACATAATCCAATAGAGAACTCAATAAGATTTTACTGCATCTCTCTTTTTCTGATTTATAGAGAAACAAGTACCGTCTGTGTGCTGTCATCAATCATATATCCTATTAAATGTACAGGTATTGACCCATTGGAGCAGGTGGCTAGTGATCGAAGTCACTTGCACAGACCATCACCTGTACTGTAGGAGAACAATATACCACAGACTGTCAGTCGAGGGTCCCTGTGTTGTTGTTTGATGCATTGGTCTTTTTTTCTGCTGTATGACTACATCTTTGTCCACTACCATACATTTTGTTTTTTTCCACTATGACTTTGAGATCTGTGTCAGGTTCTAATGTGGCATTAATACATTTCGAGCTATTGACTCTCATAGACAACTGTACATCGTGCAATGCAGATTATGCTGCTGCTCCCATAACACACAGAATTATCAAAATACAAGACAGAGGTGTTGTTTCTTATTGGCAAATATGTGGAAGACATCACAACATATGGGAACTGGAAGGGTTTTGCAACATTATGGGATATTTCCAAACAGCTGTCCGAAGGTGGTTGGTAACCTCTACATTTAAACTCATCTTTCTCAGTGACAGGGTAGCAGATGTCTAGGTGTTCCATTTCAATTGATTCCTGATATAGCATTTGTGTACGCAATCACTGTTTCAGTGTTTGCCATGCCTGGAAGGTGTTTCTCCCACCAAGACCCTCCTTCTGTCCCAAACAAGTGATTTCAGTCAACCACATTGTGGTAATCAACAGTGCACCAGTAGATGGATGGGATGGAAAAGACACCGTTGACATGGGACAATGCACTGTAATAAGCATCACAGAAAAGGGCGATCAGTTTTAGCTATTTTACCAGTTCTTCCATAATTTCAACACTCACCAGTGACAGGACAGCATGTTTCCCAATTTCTGTATCATCGCTATATCACTCCTCCACTACTTTGTGAGTACCATATAAGTAGACAGACGACTGTGCAGTACATCTGTCCATTGTTAATTACCAGAAGTAGGAGACTACTGTACAAGTACTACATTCCACTCTTCACGAAGGAACAGAGGGAGTCAAGACCAAATCTGCTATTGAGCGAAGACTGTTCCACATCAATCTTACTCATGACACCTATCCAAATACACAATATATCTTCAGATGCTCACTTGTCGAGGAGGTTAGCACACCTTATCGATGTATAGTAAATATGATAGTATTGTGATGATATAACAAATGGTTAAGAAGAAAGCACGTGGTTTTATGCATGATGGAGCTCCGAACGGACAGACTTTGAAGCATTTTATGCAAATCAGCTGCAATATCAATTCTTATGTATTATACTAGTGCCTGGGGTCAGTACTATGAAGGTGAGAAGTGACTGTAGAACATAAACACATGCACTGCTAAGGCTACAAGGCTCTGCTCTCAAACACACTATAACATTAAAGCCAGGTGGTTTCCAAAATATTAGTCATGTGGAATGCGACGCTCTTAATACTCTAATGCGGGACTTGTATGTCCAACATCTGGCATTCATTCACACTGCAAGGTTTCTTTTCCACTCACACTAGAGACAAACTGTAAGCTGACAGAACTACTTCCTTCTACACGAACTTTGGATTCTGTTTGTGTGTTTTTTTTAACGATCTGTTGTGGGATATGTAATATTTCGTTAACTTTTAGATATGTAATTGTTTTGATTTTCCCATGCGTTCCATTCTAAGGAAGTCTCTATTTGTTCGAGCGGTCAGAGAGACGCCCAAGCAGATCAGCCACCAATGGTTTGGAGGGGCAGAATATTCCCCCTATCAGCCAATGCGGTAGCATCTCCAGACCAGCAGTTGTAGGACATCGAAAATTTACCGAAAATTCCAGCCATTGTTCTCGTATTTTTGTTTGTGTTTCTTTAATGATCTGTTGTCGGATTCGACATACATCATGAGCTTTTCGATATGTAATTGTTCTGGTTTTTCCGTCTGTGCTTAGACACCAGTGTGCTTCGAGAAGTCAGAAAAATAAGAAATAAGATCCTTAATGTCCCTGACTTCAGCAACAAATATAAATTCAGCTCACTAGGCGTTTCAGAAAAGTGATAAACATCGCAGCAAATGTAGAACTCAGAAAGTTTTTCTTTCTGCCTTCAGACTAATAGCTAAAGCTCGAAAGGTGGTGGGCGTCCTGTTTAGTGTCACAGAGATATTTATATCGACTTTCAAAATATCATAGTTTTGGAGTGTAAAATCGGATATTACAGCTGATATCGGTTTTGGGATCTATGTCCCACAAAACCGTGCTAACTGTTTCAGGCAGGAAGACTGGGAAGTTTCAAAAGTGTGCCGCAATCTTTTCAGAGTCAGCGTTCAAGTGTGGCGGTTTTCCTCGTAATAAATTACATCGCAAATAATTACATCGCAAATTGCCGGAAAATATTCACCCTATGCTCATTCATTATCTTTTCTTTCCACTCATTGTGTTAGAGGGTATGGATACAATCTTCAGGTGTGCTCTTGCGTGTGGTACACTTATTAAATTCATTGCTGCTCATCACCAGCATTTTCTCACTTGTACATATAGACAGTTGCACTGGAGTGGGTAAACGTCTTGCGACTTGCGCTTCAGAAGATTGACTGGACTTCGTATGATCTACAGTTACAGCACACACATTCATCAGCATGAGTTGCGAAGTGCAGATTAACCCCATCCTGCTGAACCCTCATTATCTGATGAAGTGTGCTTGTTTTATTTATACATTCACCAAATATCTTCGCTTCCCAAGCATCATGCACGTGGCTATGGGCACAGTCCTCAGCTGCATAATTACAGCTAATACACATGTTAAACTCCTCCTCCAGCACAGCATCTCATCCACTGAAGACGTAACACACAGTAAACAATTACATCCATTCTCTTGGGAAGCGCGGTGGTCTAGCGGTTCTAGGCGCTCAGTCCAGAACCGCGAGACTGCTACGGTCGCAGGCTCGAATCCTGCCTCGGGCATGGATGTGTGTGATGTCCTTAGGTTAGTTAGGTTTAAATAGTTCTACGTTCTAGGGGACTGATAACCATAGATGTTAAGTCCCATAGTGCTCAGAGCCATTTGAACCATTTTTTCTCTTGGGAAGCTCAGCACAGACTGAGCGAATTTCCTTCAAATTTTGGGGGGGGGGGAGGGGAAGGGGGTTGGTCAACAATGCCCTCTGGTGGTGGTGTTGTGAACTAGGTCTGTTGGATACTGGATTTCAAGGTGACAACACTGGCTGGAGCTACTGTCTAATGCTTGATAGATAGCAACTCAAATTGTTTAAATCAACAATATACGCCATTGCATAGAGAATAAAGACTTATGTCTGTCGTATCCTACAATGCAGAACAGACTGAGTCCTTTTCCCACCAACTCCCAAGTGGAGGGAGAGGAGGAGGGAGGAGTAGGAAAGGGAAGGGGCAGGGGAGAGGAGGGGAGGGAGAAGGGGGAGGTGAGGGGAGGGGTGGAGATATGTTAGTTGAGGTAGCCCAATGGAGCTATTTTGTCACCAAAAGTTGGACTTCCCATCATGATGTCAGTGCTACATTGCCATATCTATGGCCTTCGTCATGGATCCGCTATGTTGAATAAATTTGGCAACAATGCACAATGTGGTGATGCCTGCTTTGTCCCTCTGTTCTTGGTGATCCAGAATTTTCGTCACCTGGCGAGATCAGCTTGATGCTGGGAGCAGAAATTTGCCCATACATTCAGAAGGCAAGAACTATCTACATAGGAACTGATCATCCTTTGTTACAAAAGACAGAACTAGGTTGGAATAGATCAAGGCGGTATCAAATGGTAGAGCACAACATTTCCTCAAGGTGGTCGGTCGTGTTGTGCTTTGCAAAAACCGGCACTGACATTCAAACATTCTTGAAGAAATTCTGGGACATAGAAGAATTAAATTGTGTTGTACTGACGAAAAAAGGGGACTAATGCGAAGTACACTTTGTGAAACACACACCTAAAGATTCCACATGTAGATTCGTTGTTGGTCTCCCATTTTACGAAGGACCGATTCAATTAGGCAACTATCGAGACAATAGAAGCTTATGGAAAACTACATAGAGTTTATGAGGGAGTATGAAAACTTAGGACACATGGAATTGGTAGTTACAACAGCTGCCACTTCATATTACATGTCACATTATGTTGCCTGTAACGAAGCCAGCTCGACTACTGAAACAAGCGTAGTATTTGACTGATCCGCCAAAAGGAACACGAATTTGTCACTAAACAGTTTGTTAATGGTAGGTTCAACCATTCCACAGTATTTGTGCTCCACAATATCAAGCTTCTGCTTGCATCTCATTCCCTTCACAGTAGATATAGAAAAGATGTATCAACAAGTTCTGATGGCGGATGAAGATCGTGCTCACCAACGAATAATTTGGAGGGGTGATAGATCTGTACTAATGCCGGAATACCAACTAAATGCAGTCACGTACGGAGTAGCTTGTGCACTTTTTCTTGTAGTATGGTGTCAGTCATAATTATCATGTGAAGAGGGTGAGCAGACCGAGGCAGCAAACCTTCTTGATGATGATTTCTATGTGGACTATTGTATCTCAAATGGTTCAAATGGCTCTAAGCACTTAATTTCTGAGGTCATCAGTCCCCTAGAACTTAGAACTACCTAAACCTAACTAACCGAAAGACATCACACACATCCATACCACAGGCAGGATTCGAACCTGCGACCGTAGCGGTCACGCGGTTCCAGATTGTAGCACCTAGAACCGCTCGGCCACCCCGGCCGGCTATTGCATCTCAGACTGTGATATGGGAGATGCTGCAATCGAGGTCCAGCATGATCTCATGAAGCTATTGAGGAAAGAAGGGTTCTCATTAGGGAAACGGTGCAGCAATAGTGTGGAACTACTCGAACATATCCCCTCAGAGTTGCGAGAAACACAACTACCTTTACAGCTTGTAACGGCGAGAAAGTTAAAGCTTTAGGTTGACTTTAGCATTTACTTGCTGATCAGTTTCTAATCGTGAACAATGTCAAAACCAGCATGTCATGGCTACAGTTCCAAAAAACGCGTTGTACAGTCTGCCACGTCATCTATTTTTGATCCATTGGCATTAACTAGTGTCATTATGATCACATTCCAGATATTTTTGCAACGTCTATCGGAGTATAAGTTAACGTGGGACGAGCCCTTGCCTCTAGAGTTGCACTGCTAGTGGCAGACATTATACAGCAAAATTAGTATGACAGACAACAATTCTGTTGATCGTAGAGCCACTGCAGGGGAGACACCTGACAGCATACAACTGCATGGCTTCTGCGATGCTTCAGAGAAGGCCTATGGCTGTTGGATCTATGTATGATCAACTAGCAAGCATGGGAGTCAAAAGTGTCATTCTACTGAGCTCCAAAACACGAGTGGCTCCACTGAAAAGACTGTCATTATCTCGCTTGGAAACCTGAAGCTCTCTGTTGCTTTTACGACTACTGCAGCATGTTGTTCATGCTCTGAGTATAAACATCGAGCGAACTTATCTGTGGACTGATTCACCCATTATGCTGGCATGGCTCGTGGCTCCACCCACATGGTGGAAGACATTCGTGGGCAACCGTGTTTCCTAGATACAGAACACTACAGCAGCTGTGGTATGGAGCCATGTATCTACAATGGAAAACCCAGCTCATCACCACACTTTGGCGAAATATAGGAAGCAGGAGTGAATTCCTTCAGGTACCACTTGCGGCGAACAATGGGAAACTTACGTCCAATGTTTGAAGAGTTGACAACCCTGACTTGCTTGAACTCTCGTCCTCTCACACCACTATCTTCTACATCTACATCTACATGAATACTCTGCAGATCACATGTAAGTGCCTCGAAGAGGGTTCATCGAATCACCTTCACAATTCTCTATTATTCCAATCTTGTATAGCGCGTGGAAAGAATGAACACCTATATCTTTCCATACGAGCTCTGATTTCCTTTATTTTATCTTGGTGATCGCTCCTCCCTATGTAAGCTGGAATCAACAAAATATTTTCGCATTCGGAGGAGAAAGTTGGTGATTGGAATTTCGTGAGAAGATTTCGTCGCAACGAAAAACGTTCTTTCTGTTAATGATGTCCAGCCCAAATCCTGTATCATTTCTGTGACACTCTCTCCCATATTTCGCGATAATATAAAACGTGCTGCCTTTCTTTGAACTTTTTCGATGTACGCCGTCAATCCTATCTGGGAGGCATCCCACAACGCGCACCAGCATTCTAAAAGAGGACGGACTAGCGTAGTGTAGGCAGTCTCCTTAGCAGGTCTGTTACATTTTCTAAGTGTCCTGCTGTAACGTGCCCTCTCTGTTATTGTTTTTGTTATTGTTGTTATTGTTTTTTGTTATTGTAGTTGTAGAGATATGAAATTATTGTAGCGGTTTGCTTAGTCAACCGTACTTCGGAATTTTTTGACATTAAATGGAGCCTGAAACTTGCGTAATAAATACTTCGCGTGAAGTGCGATTTGCGGCATAAACAAAAATTAATTGCGGAGATGCAATCCACGGAATATTATCAGAAAAGCTTTAGAACAATGCGCACCCCTGACTAGACACATTCAGAAGGTACTTACATTCGCGTGCGAGTGGCTGATGAGAAAGATCTATCTTAAATTTTTGTGTGTAAAATAATTACGTCGTAACACACTCGGAGATTGCGAACGTACAGTCAGGGTAGAAGTACGTACTTTCTATCATTCCCCGTGGCCTGGGTAAAAGAATTGCAATTATTTAAATTTAAGAATATTTCTTTTTCAGTCGGACTCCTATTTTTATACGAAAACGATGATTGCAGGTTCTGAATGTCTCGGCAAAAACACATCGAAATTAATCTTAGCGGCCACCAAAGGAAAGTAGTGAGCACAATCACGTACCTCTTTTGTTGAGCAGCGCCGTCGTAAAGATCGTCGCCTCGATCTAAAATTCGCCTTCTCGAATTAACAGAATAATTTGTAGTCCATTGGTATGGGATTTAGGCTTGATCTTGACAGAAATTATAAAACACATTTTTCATCATTTAACACCTTCATTTAACACACACATAGACATGAAACTATACAGTACGTCTTTACGCCAGGACATCAGAACAAAAAAGGTAGTTAATACTAGAAGTAATAAAATAATCTCAAAATTAGTCCTCTGTCTGTCAATGATAAAAAAGTTTTTTTAGAGTATTCCTCTGGTATGACAGTTGAACAAATTATCTTCTTGTATCTTTGAGATTAAATTACAACATTTTTTTAGATCCTTTTCACTGCCAATAAAACGCAGTCTTTGGTTAGCCTTCCCCACAACATTTTCAATGTGTTCCTTCCAATTTAAGTTGTTCGTAATTGTAGCAGCTAGGTATTTAGTTGAATTTACGGCTTTTAGATTAGACTGATTTATTGTGTAACCGAAGTTTGATGAGTTCCTTTCAGCACTCATGTGGATGACCTCACAATTTTCGTTACTTAAGGTAAACTGCCAATTTTCGCACCATTCCGATATTTCTTCTAAATCGTTTTGCAGTTTGTTTTGATCTTCTGATGACTTTATAGTCGATAAACGACAGCGTGATCTACAAACAACCGAAGACGGCTGCTCAGATGGTCTCCTAATTCGTTTATATAGATAAGAAACAGCAAAGGGCCTATAACACTACCTTGGGGAATGCCAGAAATCACTTCTGTTTTACTCGATGACTTACCGTCAATTACTACGAACTGTGACCTCTCTGACAGGAAATCACAGATCCAGTCACATAACTGAGACGATATTCCATAGGCACGCAATTTCACTACGAGCCGCTTGTGTGATACAGTGTCAAAGGCCTTCCGGAAATCCAGAAATACGGAATCGATCTGAAATCCCTTGTCAATAGCACTCAACACTTCATGCGAGTAAAGAGATAGCTGTGTTTCACAAGAACGATGTTTTCGAAACCCATGTTGACTGTGTGTCAATAGACCGTTTTCTTCGAGGTAATTCATTATGTTTGAATACAATACATGTTCTAAAATCCTGCTGCATATCGAAGTTAACTATATGTGCCTGTAATTTAGTGGATTACTCCTACTACCTTTCTTGAATATTGGTGTGACCTGTGCAACGATCCAGTCTTTGGGTACGGATCTTTAGTCGAGCAAACGGTTGTATATGATTGTCAAGTATGGAGCTAATGCATCAGCATACTCCGAAAGGAACCTAATTGGTATACAGTCTGGACCAGGCAAGACTTGCTTTTATTAAGTGATTTAAGTTGCTTCACTGTTGTTGTTGTGGTCTTCAGTCCTGAGACTGGTTTGATGCAGCTTTCCAAGCTACTCTATCCTGTGCAAGTTTCTTCATCTCCCAGTACCTATCGCAACCTACATCCTTCTGAATTTGCTTAGTGTATTCATCTCTTGATCTCCCTCTACGATTTTTACCCTCCAAGCTGCCCTCCAATGATAAATTTGTGATCCCCTGATGCCTCAGAACATGTCCTACCAACCGGTCCCTTCTTTTTGTCAAGTTGTGACACAAACTCCTCTTCTCTCCAATTCTATTCAGTACATCCTCATTTGTTATGTGATCTACCCATCTAATCTTCAGCATTCTTCTGTAGCACCACGTTTCGAAAGCTTCTATTCTCTTCTTGTCCAAACTATTTATCGTCCATGTTTCACTTCCAGACATGGCTACACTCCATGCAAATAGTTTCAGAAACGACTTTCTGACACTATACTCGATGTTAACAAATCCCTCTTCTTCAGAAACGCTTTCCTTCCCATTGCCAGTCTACATTTTATATCCTCTCTACTTCGACCATCATCAGTTATTTTGCTCCCCAAATAGCAAAACTCCTTTACTACTTCAAGTGTCTCACTTCCTAATCTAATTCCCTCAGCATCACCCAGCTTAACTCGACTACATTCCATTATCCTCGTTTTGCTTTTATTGATGTTCATCTTATATCCTCCTTTCAAGACACTGTCCATTCCGTTCAACTGCTCTTCCAAGTCCTTTGCTGTCTTTGATAGAATTACAATGTCATCGGCGAACCTCAAAGTTTTCATTTCTTCTCCATGGACTTTAATACCTACTCCGAAGTTTTCTTTTGTTTCCTTTACTACTTGCTCAATATATAGATTGAATAACATCGGGGATAGGATACAACCCTGTCTCACTCCCTTCCCAACCATTGCTTCCCTTTCATGTCCATCGACTCTTATAACTGCCATCTGGTTTCTGTACAAATTGTAAATAGCCTTTCGCTCCCTGTATTTTATCCCTGCCACCTTCAGAATTTGAAAGAGAGTATTCCAGTAAACATTGTCAAAAGTTTTTTCTAAGCCTACAAATGCTAGAAATGTAGGTTTACCTTTCTTTAATCTATTTTCTAAGATAAGTCGTATGGTCAGTATTGCCTCACGTGTTCCATTATTTCTATGGAATCCAAACTGATCTTCCCCAAGGTCCGTTTCTACCAGCTGTTCCATACGTCAGTAAAAAATTCACTTTAGTATTTTGCAGCTGTGACTTATTAAACTGATAGTTCGGTAATTTTCACATCTGTCAACACCAGCTTTCCTTGGGCTTGGAATTATTATAATCTTCTTGAAGTCTCAGGGTATTTCACCTGTCTTGCTTCACTGCTCCGAGGATATTTATTTCTACGTTACTCATGTTGGCAGCTGTTCTCGATTCGAATTCTGAAATATTTACTTCATCTTCTTTGGTGAAGGCATTTCGGAAGGCTATTTTTAGTAACTCTGCTTTGGCAGCACAGTCTTCGATAGTATCTCCATTGCTATCGTGCAGAGAAGGTGTTGATTGTTTCTTGCCGCTAACATACTTCACATACGACCATAATCTCTTTGGATTTACTGCCAGGTATCAAGACAAAGTTTCATTGTGATACTGTTATAGGCATCTCGCTTAATTTCGAAATTCTGTAAAAGATCGCCAATATTTGGGATTTTGCGTCTGTTTAAATTTGGAATGTTTGTTTAGTTGTTTCTGCAATAGTGTTCTAACCCGTTTTGTGTACCAAGGAGGATCAGCTCTGTCGTTTGTTAATTTATTTGGTATAAATCTCTGAATTGCTGCCGATACTATTTTTTTGAATTTAAACCACATCTGGTCTACACTTATGTTATTAATTTGGAATGAGTGGAGATTGTCTCTCAGGAAGGCGTCAAGTAAATTTTTATCTGCTTTTTTGAATAGGTATATTTTTTGCTTATTTTTCAAGGATTTAGTGATTACAATATTCAATCTTGCTACGACAGCCCTGTGTTCACTAATCCCTGAATCGGTTTTGATGTTCATTTTTAACTCAGGATTATTTGTTGCTAAGAGGTCAAGTGTGTTTTCACAATCGTTTACAATTCACGTGGGCTCATGAACTAACTGCTCAAAATAATTTTCAGGGAATGCGTTTAGCACAATTTCGGATGATATTTTATGCGTACCTCCAGAATTAAACAAATATTTTCGCCAACATATCTAGGGTAGATTGGAGTCACCACCAACTATTATCGTGTGAGTCAGGTACATGTTTGAAATCAAACTCAAGTTCTGTTTCAACCTTTCAGCAACTGTATCATCTGAATTGGGAGGTCGGTAAAAGGATCCAATTATTATTATATTCCGGTTGCCAACAATGACCTCTGCCCATACTAACTCACAGGAAGTATCTACTTCAATTTCGCGACAGGTTAAACTACTTGTGACAACAACAAGCACGCCACCACTGACCGTATTTAGGATATCCTTTAGGAACACCGTTAGGTTCCTCGCGAAAATTTCGGCTGAGCTTATGTCCGACTTTAGCCAGCTTTCAGTGCCAATAACGATTTGAGCATCAGTGCTTTCTATTAGTGCTTGCAGCTCTGGTACTTTTCCAACACAGCAACGACAATTTACAACTGTTATACCAATGGTTCCTGTGTCTGAGTTTTTCCGGTGTTCAGCCTGCACCCTTTGTGACTGAAGCCCTTCTTGTGTTTTCCTGAGACCCTCTAACCTAAAAAACCGCCAAGTCCACGCCACACAGCCCCTGCTACCCGTGTAGCCGCCTCCTGCGTATAGTGGACACCTTACCTATTCAGTGGAGCCCGAAACCTAACCACCCTTTGGCGCAAGTCGAGGAACCTGCAGCCTACACGGTCGCAGAATCGTCTGAGCCTCTGATTCACACCCTCCACTTGGCTCTGTACCAGAGGTCCGCAATCGGTCCTGTGTACTACGCTACAAATGGTCAGCTCTGCTTTCATCTTGCAAGCAAGACTGGCAGCCTTTACCACTTCTGTTAGCCGCTTGAAACCAGAGAGAATCTCTTCTGATCCAAAGTGACACACACCATTGATACCAACGTGGGTCACTACCTGCAGTTTGCTGCAACGTGTGTTCTTCATGGCATCCAGGAGGACCCTTTCCACATCTGGAATGACACCACCCGATATGCACACGGAGTGCATATTGGATTTCTTACCGTTCTTGTCAGCCAAGTCCCTAAGGAGCCCCATAACGCGCCTAACGTTGGAGCTCCCAACTACCACTAATCCCACCCTCTGTGATTGCCCGTATCTTGCAGGCTGAGTGGTTTCCTCTGAAACAGGACAGGTGACAGCATCTGATCAGTGACAGTGTCAGCCACAGATAGCACCTGGAACCTGTTTGTCAGACAAACTGGGGAAGCCTTACGTGCACTCAGGTGAAACTAAGTAATTCGACCCTGATTTGGATCTTGTAATATGCCACAAAATCGGTTTACTTTCCGACGCAAACGAAAAACGCAACAACTGTGGCTATTAGATATTAAATTTACATACCGAAACTCAAGAAACTGAACTATTAAAGCACACAGATGATAAATAAAATTCGATCCTGGTTAGGAACTCGTAAATGACAAATGCGGTTACTTGCCTGTTGCTGGGTCTGTCTTGGTCGGCTACTGCTGCCTGAATGTACGTTGCGAACCTTCTAATCCTGGAGTCCTCACCCCAGGTCATTTTCTGATTGAAACTGCTATCACAAGCGTCCCTCAGCTAGATCAAGGAACAGCCAAACTGAGCTTGTTCACAAGATGAGAACTATTGCAATAACGGTTCCAAATCTTTTGGCGGTACTGGTCATCTGACTTAGTACATCATCTGCAGCAGTGGGCTAAGAGGGCAGACCCCCAGTCAGAATGTGCAGCATGCCTCACTGGTCGCAGTAAGGGAAGATAAACTGCCACCCTCATGTTGGAAGCTTGTTGTCATTGAATGAGTACAGCCTGGGCGCTAGGGAATGGTGCAAGTGGCCACTATTCATACACCACAAGGTGTTTTCAGGAGACAACTCTGCGAGCTATGTCCTTTACTGAGTGAAGTGATAAAGAAATGAACAGTGTATTCGTGCTTTTTCTTTCCTTGTACGGTTTCTTTGTCTTGTTCTGTAGTTACTTTGCAGCAGGCTCAGTAAATTTTATAATTTTTTTTATGTTTCAATGTATTCCTTGTGTATGAGATTGTGTTTCTCAGGCACCAATTACAAACTGTAGTAACAGAAACACAGGTTAAAAGACTCAACGATGTATGTATTTCAAAATGTTATCCTTTACACTTTAGCAGGGTTTGTATCGTTTTGGAAAGAATAAAAGGCGAATATGCATATTTTCTTTGTATGTGACTGTTGTTAATAATAAGTGCTTCTCTGCATATGTTGTCATTCATTGCAATCCGAATGGCGCCAAACCATTAAAAAGTTCTTTAAATTCTTGGTTCTCTGGTAAAATTGACAATTCAAATTTCCGTCTTGAGGCGCTAATAATGTGGTACAAGTATAAAGCCCCAGCTGAGGCAGGCCATGAGTTCTTCCCAATGCACAGCAACAGTAATAATGACGGCATAATCTCGTTATTCTTGACGATAAGCATGTAAGTGAGAAAAAGTTTAGAAGATAATAGAAATTATGCTTAAAGTTTGTTGGCAGTAGCTAAGTGCTTTTATCATGAAATACTAGATATTTATAGGACAAGTTCTCTGCGCTTCATTTCAAGCATAAGTGCGTTTTTGAAGCATCTCATTATTTCTGACCTCATGTCTCCTGAACTATTTGCCATACAGTGTTCTTATGTTGCAGGTGCATTCAGTGATATATGTAGATACTATATGAAAAATATATTGCGAATGGCGTTAGTAGTAAAGAAGTGATAAATTAAAAGATCACGCTTGGTATTGAAATTTTACTACACACCAATGTAAGTATCCATCATGTCGTATCCCAAGGACGTAGCTAAAGGGGTGGTCTGGGGGGGGGGGTGTACAAACACTCCTCCCCCCCCAAAAAAAAATCACATAAAAACTTACACCTGACTTAGTTGCCATGTAGTGAAGTTTAAAAACATTTTGCTTTTCAACCATATGACGAAAGTAGGTTACACACTATCGCTAGTTGACAAGGCCATCGGTAGATTGAAACTATCGATGTACTGACAGCATTATTTGCTTTCACCCATTCAATCTGACCAAGGCCAACTGCTGTACATTATTGGCCTTAACTGAGTTCTGTTGTTGTTTTGTTAATCATTTCAGTTCTTACTTGCGGTTGAATAAATTGTAAGTGCTGCCGTTTACTATTTTTGCACTGTCTGCTGTTAGGAAAGTTTCTAATTATAGACAAGTCTGGTGCAAGAAAGAAGAGGAAGACAGATTTTCATTCGTCCACTAGTGTTATGGTAACTTAAAAATATGTGTGAACTACTATATAATTATCTATCTGCAGCTGTAAGGCATTTCCAGGGGCAGATGTGGACTCTGACCACAATCTATTGGTTATGAACTGTAGATTAAAACTGAAGAAACTACAAAAAGGTGCTAATTTAAGGAGATGGGACCTGGATAAACTGAAAGAACCAGAGGTTGTAGAGAGTTTCAGGGAGAGAATAAGGGAACAATTAACAGGAATGGAGGAAATAAATACAGTAGAAGAAGAATGGGTAGCTCTGAGGGATGAAGTAGTGAAGGCAGCAGAAGATAAAGTAGGTAAAAAGACGAGGGCTAATAGAAATCCGTGGGTAACAGAAGAAATATTGAATTTAATTCATGAAAGGAGAAAATATAAAAATGCAGCAAATGAAGCAGGCAAAAGGAATACAAACGTCTCAAAAATGAGATCGACAGGAAGTGCAAAATGGCTAAGCAGGGATGGCTAGAGGACAAATGTAAGGATGTAGAGGCTTATCTCACTAGGGGTAAGATAGATACTGCCTACAGGAAAATTAAAGAGACCTTTGGAGAAAAGAGAGCCACTTGTATGAATACCAAGAGCTCAGATGGAAACCCAGTTCTAAGCAAAGAAGGGAAGGCGGGAAGGTGGAAGGAGTATATAGAAGGTTTATACAAGGGTGATGTACTGGAAATGGAAGAGGATGCAGATGAAGATGAAATGGGAGATACAATACTGCGGGAAGAGTTTGACAGAGCACTGAAAGACCTGAGTTGAAACAAGGCCCCGGGAGTAGACAACTTTCCATTAGAACTATTGACGGCCTTGGGAGAGCCAGTCATGACAAAACTGTACCATCTGATGAGCAAGATTTATGAGACAGGCGAAATACCCTCAGACTTCAAGAAGAATATAATAATTCCAATCCCAAAGAAAGCAGGAGTTGACAGATGTGAAAATTACCGAACTATCAGTTTAATAAGTCACAGCTGCAAAATACTGACGCGAATTCTTTACAGACGAATGGAAAAACTGGTAGAAGCCGACCTCGGGGAAGATCAGTTTGGATTCCGTAGAAATATTGGAACACGTGAGGCAATACTGACCTTACGACTTCTCTTAGAAGAAAGATTAAGGAAAGGAAAACCTACGTTTCTAGCATTTGTAGACTTAGAGAACGCTTTTGACAATGTTGACTGGAATACTCTCTTTCAAATTCTGAAGGTGGCAGGGGTAAAATACAGGGAGTGAAATGCTATTTACAATTTGTACAGAAACCAGATGGCAGTTATGAGTCGAGGGGCATGAAAGGGAAGCAGTGGTTGGGAAGGGAGCGACACAGGGTTGTAGCCTCTCCCCGATGTTATTCAATCTGTATATTGAGCAAGCAGTAAAGAAAACAAAAGAAAAATTCGTAGTAGGTATTAAAATCCATGGAGAAGAAATAAAAACTTTGAGGTTCGCCGATGACATTGTAATTCTATCAGAGACAGCAAAGGACTTGGAAGAGCAGTTGAACGGAATGGATAGTGTCTTGAAAGGAGGATATGAGATAAACATCAACAAAAGAAAAATGAGGATAATGGAATGTAGTCGAATTAAGTCGGGTGATGCTGAAGGAATAAGATTAGGAAATGAGACACTTAAAGTAGTAAAGGAGTTTTGCCATTTGGGGAGCAAAATAACTGATGATGGTCGAAGTAGAGAGGATATAAAATGTAGACTGGTAATGGCAAGGAAAGCATTTCTGAAGAAGAGAAATTTGTTAACATCGAGTATAGATTTAAGTGTCAGGAAGTCATTTCTGAAAGTATTTGTATGGAGTGTAGCCATATATGGAAGTGAAACATGGATGATAAATAGTTTGAACAAGAAGGGAATAGAAGCTTTCGAAATATGGTGCTACAGAAGAATGCTGAAGATTACATGGGTAGATCACATAACTAATGAGGAGGTATTGAATAGAATTGGGGAGAAGAGGAGTTTGTGGCACAACTTGACAAAAAGAAGGGACCGGTTGGTAGGACATGTTTGGAGGCATCAAGGGATCACAAATTTAGCATTGGAGGGCAGTGTGGAGGGTAAAAATTGTAGAGGGAGACCAAGAGATGAATACACTAAGCAGATTCAGAAGGATGTAGGTTGCAGCAAGTACTGGGAGATGAAGAAGCTTGCACAGGATAGAGTAGCATGGAGAGCTGCATCAAACCAGTCTCAGGAGTGAAGACCACAACAACAACAGCTGTTTAATGTTGGTACTGAAATCGTTATTTGGAGATCGTGTAGATATTTCAGTGTTTCACAAGGCAGCAGACCGATAAACATCATTATAAACAACATTAAATTAAAATCAGTGCATAAAAATACATTTTGATTTGCCTCTGTCGCCAAAAAGTTGCGTTAATCAACAAAAATATCGTCCAAACGGCGATGGTTGCATTTTTTTCAAAATTGTGCTCAAAATTCTATCATTAGTGGCCCAAATGGCAAAATATCGTCCAACCTGGTCACCCAGGTGGGTACTCAATTACGAAAACCACTTCCAGTACAGAACGATAGGGAGGGGTTTGTGGAGAGCGGAAGTGATATGTGATAACAGCATATTATTCTATAGTTTGTTTTGTTCTAAACGATTTTTAACTTTATAAGTTATTCTGCCCAACGTTCAGATTCTTCTGCTCTGAGATTGTTAGCAAAGAGCAATACATTATATTGTAATTGTAATTCTCTTTGCAGTCTAGCGAAATTACAATATTACCAAATAAAGAAATATTTAATTGTGCATTAGGCTTATATATATGTTCTATGTCGAAGTTCATTTTCTCCAACTCATCAATTCACCAATCATCAGAAACACACACAAACAGAACAAAGCAGCATACCACATGTAACTCTTTCTCACAGAAGATATTCAATATGGCCTTCATGGGCACTGATATGTGCATCAACCTGCGATCAGAGCCAATCTCGGATGCGCTGAGGTATCCATGTAGTCTGTTCATGGTTTTGCAGCCTTTCACGATATGGGCATGGAGAATCTGAACATCTTGTACTGGAGTTCCATACACAAGAGCTTTCAAATGCTCCCACAAACGAAAGTCCAGTGGATTCAGGCCTGGAGAGCATGGAGGCCAAACTGTTGGTCCATCTCTACTTATCTGTCTGTCAAAGAATCTGTTATTTAGAAGCTGACTGACATTAACACTGAAATAAGAAGGTACTCCATCGTGCATGAAGTACGTTTGTAGCACAGCTAAAGGCATGTTTGCTAATATATCTGGTAGAACATTCTTCACGAAATGATGATAACTTTGTCTGTTGAGCCTGAGTGGAAGAGAGTAAGGGCCTTCCAAACAGTCCCCAGCAACGCCAGCCCAAATATTGACCGAAAATCTTTGTTGATGACTTGTCTCAACAGTTGTGTGAGAATCGAATTTGTCCTTAAATGCTGATTGTGAAAATTTTCAATCAGATTTCGTGAAACGATGCCTCACCTGCGAACAGCACTATTGCACTAAAGTTAGGGTTGACTCTTTGTGGAATAAACCATTTGCAGGAGAATCATCTGCTGAGAGTGTGTGCACACACTGTACATTGTATGGATACAGCTGGTACTCCTGTAACACTCATGGGCCAGTGATGTAGTAGTGTTTCGAGAATTTCTGCATACATTTTAGAAGCATTCAACCTTCTACCTTCTCGAGCAAGCGATATTTTAGAAATGAGTGTGGGACAGTAGAATCCTACCTACTGTGCGTCACATGTTTGTGTGTGCAGGTTTGAAATTCAGTTGCGAGAAGACGGGAGACGTGGCTGTCGAACGCAATTACAAGTACTTGCCAGGCGGTCCATGGAAGTTTTACTGAAAGTGTACAGAAGAACCATGGAGCTTCTATGTTATTCTGTGCTAATTGAGCCAGTGACCATTGTTATAAAAACGAAAATAGTTGAGACGGTACCATTGAAATTTTTTTTTTCTTAGCCTTGTTGAAGGGAAGACATGTTTCTGATTTATGTTGAGAATGGACATGGTGTTTAAGCCAACTTTATCTTATATGTAAATTAGTTTGTTTCTGATGTTTGGAAAAACGAGAGACTTACTAAACAGTATATGTTTACGTGAAGAGTGACATCTGTAATATGTCTGAAGTTTAATATACGTCATTAACTGAAGGAAAAGAAACTTTGTATGTCTACTTATTTTTATAAGTAGAAAGAGTCTTACCGAATTCCTGTACCTAGCAGCATACTTCGCAGAAGAATGTGAAAGGGAGTTTGCAGCAGCAGGCTAACCAGCAAGGAAAGTCGGCCGAGCTTGTCAAGTAAGCCATCTCGCAAAAGAAGTGGAAGTTAGTATATTTGTTTCCCACTTAAATCGTCGTCCAGTGCCGTTATAATGTGGCGACCAGGGAGAAAGGACTGAAAAAACAGGAATTATGAGACCAAAAAACGAGAAAATAAGTTGTTGTGTGTTGCCATAGCAACTAAACCAAATACAACAAAGAATCTACTACGAAACAACAGAACATGCTCAAGTTTATAAAGGAGCAAAATTTTGAATTGAGAAATAAAGAAGAAGATTGCAGTGCATTTCTCTCAGAAGAAATATGCCTAGAACACTTCGATTAAGAAGATCCAGTACGGGGAATGTAGAGATATACATCGCGGGGATACAGATGTGGAAACCAACATCAGATGCCGCTGGCAACACTTGCTGTTGACCGGTGCTGACCTGCCTCCACAACTGCTCACCGATGGAGCGCAAATTCTCCACTGGGTGAGTGTAAAACAGAACTTTATTGCTTTAGTACAAAGTGGTACAAACTGTTCAGTGAACTTTATTAGGGTAGTTACCATACTTAAAGTTAGTTAAATCCTTACAAGATCTAAAGCTTGCAAGAATATGGATAACATACAAGAAGTCAAGGAAACTCAAGAACCAGCTATGGCATAAGAGTTAGTAAAGAAGTGCCAGACAGGGCTGAGGTAGTAAACTTAATCAAAGCCCAAAGTGGAGCTTTTAATTCGACTCTTAAGTGCAAAACTAGGTTCAGTGCATTCTCAGCTAAATGCCCAGGATGCAGCTTTAATGCTCAAAATACGACTCTAAGTGAAAAACTAGACTGAGTAAACTCTCAGTTAAATAACCAGAGTGAAACCTTAAGTAGCCAAGCGTCAAATATAGGTTTGTTAAATACCAAAGATGACTCACAAAGCAAAGAATTTAGTAATCTATGCGAAGGCATGGATGCTTTAAATACTGAATTCGACGCCTTAAATAGTAAGGCAGATAATTTAAAATTAGATTTAAAGAATGAATTGACTAGTTACTTAACCATTGATCTAAATCAAATCTTCACTGACTTTAGTCAGAAACAGAATGATAATTTTCAGGATTTGACAAAAAGATTAAAATTGAATATTGAAGACAAATATAATAGTATAGAATCGGAGCACAATAAAAAGTTAGGATCATTTGAAAATGTGTGTAATGTTACATTTAATACTGTAAAGTAAGAGTTGAGTACTTTGAAATGCTACAGTCTAACAATCGATGGTGACTTGTTTCTGGCCCTTATGATTCTCAGCGCCTCAAATCGATTACTGTATGATAAAATTCATAACTTAATTTATGGTAACTCATTCAGAAACCCACGAAATAGGTTTACTGTCAGTACAACTGTAACATAAACTGACGTCCGATTCAATTTTGCTACAGTATATAGTGAGTGAATTAGCATATCTGAGGAGTGTGCAATCATCTAGCAGGACTTATACTGAGCGAACAGGGATAAAAGTCTATTGCAGTGTGATGCCACCTGGTGGCAGTAACGTAAACTTCTAACAAGTGTTAGCTGTGCACATCGTGAACCAAGCAAATTGTGTATGAAACCTGTATGTATTTGGCCTGTAAGGAAATTACATCACGCGAGCTGTGCATGCAGAGAAGCTCCTTCAAACATGTACAACTGAAGGTGTGCTTGCGACCCTGATGTCAATTTAACGGAGTCTATAGGAGCAGTAGCATGATAGATTTAAGTGTCATATATTTGAGATTGAAGCATATATGTTACATTTAACAGGATTCAAAGAAAAACAATCAATTAATCCGCAAGTTGTCGAAAGTTTGATTGTTCAAGTGGTCTTCTGCTCTTACACAGCAGCCACCACTGATCTGTTGTGACACAGATGCGATGCAGCTCTGTACTATGTTCTGGGACGATTTGCAAGCACACCATTCATTTGCGCATACATAGTCATAGGACCTTTTTTCCCCCATTTCCATTCTGGAATTTATCTCTTCAGTTTGCTGGTTTTCTTAACGTTCACCTTGATGAAAGGGCCTTCGAAAAGCAATTTATGTAACATTAAAAAATAAATACATGTGTTTTCACAATAAATAAAAAACATGAGCCTGTTGAGATTCTCTTTAAAATATCAGACCCCCCTTTTGCCAAACTCCTGGCTATGTCGTTGTATTTTCCCCAGAACCATGTGCCATACAGAGATATAATTATGTCGATAGCATTAGTAGTCAAGAAGCAAAAAATTACAATGTCACGGAATATTCTGAAGTTTAATCGCATGAACAGTGAAAATGTAGTAAGCGATGAGCTCTTTTCCTTCCATCTTTTTGTGGGGGCTGTCAGCGAGATAAGTTATATGTGAAGTTTGTTGGAAGTCGCATAGTGTTATCATTTTCGAGTAATGGATGAACAAAGTTTGAATATTTGAGTGCTACCAGCTTCAAGACAAATTCTTAGTTTCTAATTGAAATATTTATCTTGTTGTGCAAAATTTAACTTACTTTTGTTGAGTAGATTATGAAAGCTTGTTAAATTTTTTAATTCAGTCAATAATTACGTGAAATACTGAAATTGAACTTTTTGTTGCCCCTGGATGCCGTTAGATACGCACCCTACAACGAAAAGTCTGGAAAAGATTCCTAAAAACGCATTTCATATGGTAGACATGTACGATCACTTAACGAAATTTACCATAATTTCGATGCAATTATGAGATCCAGTAATGCTGATAAGTTGATAACGCTGTCCTAGGTACAAGCAATATGTACATGGAGGTATATTATACTTTGTGTGGGTGAAGGCTAAATGGGAGAACAGGCATCAAGCCACATAGTTCCTTCCAGACCACTATAGGCACTGGGGGTGCCCAACATAGCTGTAACAAATTTTAGAATTCTTCATTAACACTGTGATAAAGATTTCTTAATTGAACCTCTTTAACTGCCGATTATTCGCTTAGTAATAGCTTTTTTCCCCCATTGACCCCACAGCTTGTAAGTCATCAAAGTATGGATTTATTCAGGAATATTTGTAGTCGAATTTAGCTACTGCAATTTTTATTTAGCTTGTGGCATTTATTTAGACTACAAGCTTGTTTCGACTTACTGTCAGTTTCAAGTATTGCGTCTAGTTCTTATGACTCACAAAACGTCCAGGAGCGTTTACATGTTGATAGAAATCAGTATAAGCCTGTTAGTATGCCAGTTTATTTTTGACATTTGTGTCTGACAGTCGCTGCTCAAGAAAACATCATAGGAGTAGCGACTGACAGGCGCAAATGTCAAAAATAGAATTGTAAACTTACACACTTATTAATTTATATCTACATATAAAAGCTCCAAGACGTTTTGTATGTCATAAGAACTAGACACAACACTGGAAACCGACAGTAAGTCGAAACAAGCTTGTAGTGTAAATAACTAAAACTAAGAAACTTCCTGGCAGATTAAAACTGTGTGCCTGACCAAGACTCGAACTCAGGACTTTTGCCTTTCACGGGCAAGTGCTCTACCAGCTGAGCTACCAAAGCACGACTCACGCCCGGTACTCACAGCTTTACTTCTGCCAGTATTTCGACTCCTACCTTCCAAACTTTACAGAAGCTCTTCTGTGGAACTTGCAGAACTAGCACTCCTGAAAGAAAGGATATAGCAGAGACATGGCTTAGCCACAGATTGGGGGATGTTTCCAGAATGAGATTTTCACTCTGCAGCGGAGTGTGCGCTGATATGAAACTTCCTGGCAGATTAAAAGTGTGTGCCCGACCGAGACTCGAACTCCGGACCTTTGCCTTTCGCAGGCAGAGTGAAAATCTCATTCTGGAAACATCCCCCAGGCTGTAGCTAAGCCATGTCTCTGCTGTATCCTTTCTTTCAGGAGTGCTAGTTCTGCAAGGTTTGCAGAAGAGCTTCTGTAAAGTTTGGAAGGTAGGAGTCGAGATACTGGCAGGAGTAAAGCTGTGAGTACCGGGCGTGAGTCCTGCTTCGGTAGCTCAGATGGTAGAGCACTTGCCCGCGAAAGGCAAATGTCCAGAGTTCGAGTCTCGGTCGGGCACACAGTTTTAATCTGCCTGGAAGTTTCATATCAGCGCACACTCCGCTGCAGAGTGAAAATCTCATTCTGGAAACATCCCCCAGGCTGTGGCTAAGCCATGTCTCCGCTATATCCTTTCTTTCAGGTGTGCTAGTTCTGCAAGGTTCACAGAAGAGCTTATGTAAAGTTTGGAAGGTAGGAGTCGAGATACTGCCAGAAGTAAAGCTGTGAGTACCAGACGTGAGTCGTGCTTCGGTAGCTCAGCTGGTAGAGCACTTGCTCGCAAAAGGCAAAGGTCCGGACTTCGAGTCTCGGTCGGGCACAAAGTTTTAATCTGCCAGGAAGTTTCATATCAGCGCACACTCTGCTGCAGAGTGAAAATCTCATTCAGGAAACTGAAACTAAATAAAATTGTACAGCTGATTTGGACTACAAATATTCCTGAATAATAGGTTTGTCGCTGCTGTGTTGCGATGCTAACCAAAATAATTGCATGCCACTCCCAGAAAACTGAGATAAGAAAATTAAATGCAAAAAAAACCTACAATGTACATAAGGTAGGAGGGATGCAACCCGCAATGTTTACCCACTTTTAGTTCAGCTCCATGCCACTAGAGGCGCTGCTGTCGATCTGTGTTTCCCTCTTTTAACAGGGGAGTTGCGCTTCACTTTTCTTGTTGTTCTGTGTTCTACCTCCATGAGCACATAAGATATAGTGCTGTTTTGGTTGATTCACTCCAAGTGTTTGTGTAATCTAAATCAGTTCCTCGAAGGAAAATATAAAAACTACGAAGGCAGGATAACATTCGCCCATGTGAACAAAACTTTCGTTTGAGCAACTAATTTAAGCGTTCTGTTGGAGGTAAAGGTTTTGTGTTGTGTTGTTTGAAATTGGCGTGTATTATACATCGTGTCCTATAATACTTCACCGTGTTTGTTGTCACAGTTCATTAAAAAAAATGTCACCAGGTAGAAATTGGAATCAGGTATATGAGAACAAGGTAAGAGATTACTTGAATATAGGTATATTTAATCTATTTTCGGTGACTATAATGAGTTCATCATAAAAATAAACAAAAAGTAAACATTACACCATGTACTTTTTCGCATTTGCTGGAACTGCATTCGACTTCGTTTCGTATGGAACGGAACTCAAATCTGTTTTAAGTACACTCAGGTACAATAATAAGGATACATTCCATGCTGTGCATTATAAGTACATCGACTCAGTGAAGATACAGAATAATAATTGGACGGCTGTGGCCGGGCCAGCGGTCCTAACCTGCTGTTATGTGAAAAGCGGCAGTTAAGATGTAAAAAGAGACGAGCATAGACACAATATGTTTAATGTTGTTTAATTTTGTAACAGAATGAAATAAAATGTGGGAAAACTCTGACAATACAATTCTTAGGTGATCAGACGAAAGACACACCATGCTCTCATTCTTAGCTAACAGGTACTGTTAACTGAAAACAAGAGTGATAAAAATTCCTAACTTGAATGAAGGGAAATTTTTCTGTGTGAGCTATAGGTGACATCAAAGCGTATTGCAGGGCTTTCACAGCATAGTTAAATTTAGAAGCCACTGTAGTATTAGTTACAGTCAGTTGTCTGGTAATATATGAACTCCTTCCACATCAGAATCCGAGGAAAAGCCTACATTTCAGTACTTGAGCTGCCATCTGTTGCGTTGATACAGAATCCACGAAGCCATCCAAAACAATCACATTTTCTCCTCTTCTTTTATGACATGCTGTTCTTCATTTCATCGGCTTTGTAAGTAACGTGTGACAAAGCTTTGTATATTAGTTCCAGTATGTCTGGCAGCTTAAATGTCTCGTTATTTCTCGCAACCAATTCCATAACTTGGTTCCAGATCGATTTTGTTGGATTCAGATTGTAGTGATACTAAGGTAACAGAAAAAAGTCAACATTTGTACAGTGTACTCAATGCTGTGAAAATTATTATTTTCCGTGTTTGTACAACGCTTGTCACTCTGGCTCATGTGAGGCCACATCTGTGGTATGAAACAATGGATATACCCCGAATAAACAGTATTTGAATTTAAGTTTTTATCCTAAAAAACTGTGTACTTATTTTTAACTTGAACAATATTTGTTAACAATGTTTTATATAACGGTAATACCGCTAATTAAGAATTTATATTTGCAATGAAAACTGAGGTTTGGCATGAGATATGTAATTAGAAACAACATGTTGTGCATTATATGAGAATGCAAACTTTCTTGGCGAGTCTTGATGGCAAAATCTTCTCGGGTTGACAGCCGAATCAATACGTCGTTCTCCAGCTGCCTTCAGACTTGGCTGTCAACCTGAGATTATTTTATCATCAAGATGATGTGCATTTTTCACCAAACATTATGATTAAATGTGAGTTAATTGGCACATATTTGATGAATCTCATATTTAAAATATTTAGGTATTCGAACTTAATGAAGAAAAGAAGCAGCCACAGCGAGATTCGAACCAGAGACGTACAGCACACGTGATTGCCGCAGTCCAACAGATTAAACCCCGCATCCCAAATGCACAGTTGCATTTTTTTAGTAAATACAGTTTCTCTAAAAACTTCAAAGCCACTTTCCTCTGGAATCTTGTGAAAATCATTAAGAACAACTTCCTTCTCGCCATTTTAATGGTGTTCTGCACTCGTGTTTCCCTATGAAGCAGGAAGCAGTGTGAGCCATTTTCTAAAAAGGGTATTAACAGCACAACAATCAGAGCACAACTAGCATTTACAGACGGCGATTGTACACGATTTTTAAATAGAAACTACAGAGCTAAATTATGAGTGAGGAAAACGTTGATGGCTGTTAATACATTAGAATATATAGAAGTTTTCATTTACACTCACACAATATGAAGATATATAATACATAAGTTGGACTTACTTCCAACAGCATAAAAACACCTGTGTATGTATCCTAAGTCTGTTGACCAATCATCGCGTCTTTGTTTGTGTGCATCATGATTCACAAAGTACAGTGGGTCTGTTCCACATCCCGACCTAAGTTCGCATTGTAGCGTGACACGACAGCAGAGCTCCTAGCGCATTACGTGAAAACTATAACTTTCATAATAAATTGACAAAATTGCACCGAAACGAAAGGCATCCGTTTCCTGATGTTTCACACCAGCAAATTATGCCTCAAAACAGGTGTTTCTTATGTTCACTCCATCTTCAGATGTTTATATTTATTCAAGCATTGTGAACATTGTTTCTTTGGTAGAATTTTTATATTATTATAATGGTTATAATTAAAGTTTCTTTTTTTAACATGTTATAACATGGAAACTAATTACCATGTGTGGCCCAAACTTAGCACTATTAATGTCAAGGACATAAAAAGAGAAATAATGCAGAATCAATTCAATTGAAACACTTTTAATGTGCTGCTACGGTACATCATAGCATTACATACCGGTACCATTATTGTTACAAAAGGGACTCTATATGGCGCCCATTGTCCAGAAGAGTCTGAAAGCGCAGGATTGCATTCTGCACATCATAATGAAGCATGACCGCAGTTATGCTGGCTGCCTCTCATGATATGCTGCTCTTTGGATCAGCACATGTGTTAAAGTTCCCCTGCTAAACCCTGTCATTCATGTAGGCCCGCAAATAGAAACCACAGGGAGTGAGATCAGTTGATCATGGCAGCCAAGCATTTGAAAACGATTGGTCGATAATTCGATCATTTCCAAATGTGTTTCGGAGAAGCAAGTGAACTTCATGAGCAATGTGCAGTGAGGCCACATCTTGCATGAAAACTGCTGGGTTCAATGCGTCTCTCTCCTGTAGGGCAGGTATGACATGCTAGCAAATCTCATTGCAGTAACGCTGGCCAGTCGCACCGCACGTCTTTGGTCCTGAGTGCTAATCTGTCCAAAAAAGAATGGGACAATGATGAACGTAGCTGTGAAGCCACACCATATGGAGATTGTTCTCTATACAGAGGAACTGGAGATGAAGATCACTACACTCAGCAATTCCGCGTGTTTACCTCACCCATGAGAGAAAAGTGACTTTTGTCTGTTTGTAGGATGGTCCAGATCCAGTCATTGTCAACTTCAATCCTTGCGAGAAAGTAGAGAGTGAAGACAACATGTCACTGTGTGTCCTGTGGTGCAAGCTGCTGTATGTTATGGATCCTGTACGGATACCATTTGAGAATGGTTTGAAGCACCTTCTGTACAGTGGTCCATGGGATGTTCAGCTGTCATGACGCAGCACGCACACTGCCTGACAATTGGGAATTGCATGCAGCGTTGTCTGCCATAGCAATAGCGATTTCATCAACCACCTGTCGTGCAACCGGTTGTCAGCTTCTTCATTGAGCAACGCCCAGTTCTCCAGTTGATTTGAACTTCTTCATCACACAGTAGATGGAGGAAGAGGATCCTTCCGCAATCCTTTCAGCTGGCAATATTCTCGAAGTGCAACCGCAACAGTAGTGTTGTTTTGATAATAGAGTTTCACTGATAATGACCACTCCTTTTGTCCAAGCTCATGTTGACACATCAACAAGTGCACTGTGACTGGTCAGGTGTATGAGACTATGAATTTACAATGACTGATCACGGCAACTGGTAGCCATAGTTAGAACTGGACAATGGTGCTGTGATACTTGGAAATCATGCACCTCGTACTCTGGACATTAATGCTACCAAGCTTGGTAATTGAATGGCAATTACTTTCCATGTTATAATGTGTTAAATAAGGGAAGTTTAATTATAACCACCTGGTATATCATTACCGCACTTCACATACACAACTGAGAAAAAGAGGCCATCTCTGGGGAGATCTACAATGCGCTGTAGAACTGAAACTGCATATTTGCGCTTTCAATACGAAATACACCAAATACAGCATGACAGTTAAGGAAACTGTGATCTCACAAATTCGCCATACAACGTGCTTTTGCCACCCAATCTGGGCACAGCGCAAGTTATCACTGCATCATTCAGAACAGAAAATAAGAGCACATTATACATTATGAAATCAGCCAGTGAATCACATATTCTATGCAAAAACACACAAATGATGAAAAAATGTAAACCATGAAATACGAATAAATTAGATATTCCAAAGAAATGTACAGTATCAAGCAAAGTTATGCTGTAACATACCTGTAATGTTGAGGAGGCTGAAGGTGCCGGTTTCCGGAAAGACACAGAATTGTGCGACATTTTTCGAAAGAATTATTGCATCAAAGATTCGCTGGGTGGGTAAAGTTTACACGCTTCAACAAAAAATTTATCGGATCTGCAAAGTTCAGACAGTGGTTCACTCTAAGGTGTTAGAAACCTTTGGTACCTGAACAACACTTCTTTGGTCTGAAATTCAACGGACTCATGGAAGCATTTTTTCGACCCTCACTGAATTCCACTGAACCTCCAATTTCCTATGATTTCACGTCGTGTGTTGCTTTTTGTGTTGTTGAACTCCAACGTAACCAAGACCTCTGCCTATGTTACAGATCAGTCTGTCACCACAACCAGATTCTTTGATTTCACGTGTGTTGGCTTCGCCAACTTACAACGAAACTGCTGCATTCCAACCTAACCTAGATCTCTGGCTATGCTACAGAACAGTCTGACACCACAACCAGATTTTTTTCTGGAAATTCAAGGTGTTCTCTTAGATTGCAGCCAAACCACACCATAGGAAATCGTGAGATATTCAAAAAATGAAAACAAAATAGCTTTAAAACACTCCTGGAAATTTCGACGTATTAGCATAACAACAGCTATGTACTCGTAACAAAGAAGAATGGTCACTTCCAGAAATTTAACCTTCCATTAATAAGCCCTCCTAGAATTAACGACCGCAGTGGGTACCAATTCGTTGTTCCTGCCATCACTTTGAGCAGTACAGTTGTCAGTATAGGATTTCAAACATCATTTTGTACTTACTTTGTATGTGATACCCCACTGGGGGCCTTATAATTGTAATTAACTAGTGCATAAAATATGACTTCCTTTGAATAAATTATGGTGTAAAATTTACGATGGTAACAATGTCACAGTGTCCCTCCATTTAACGTTTATTTATTTATTTATGTCCTGAATCTTTGTGGTACATATACCATACCTTAGATGTTGGACAAAATGACATTACATTAATATACTGTTACATTGATTGTACACATTACATTTATAAATTGTTACATTTTTATATTTCTATATTGTTACATTACATTTTTATATTGTTTCAACCAAAATTAACTTGTTTTTCAAGGTACTGTGTTACTGAGTAAAAACAGTTTTCCAAGAGATATGATGTTACAGATTTTTTAAAGCTATGGATTTTGTTTATGGCCTTCAGGTTACTTGGCAGCTTATTAAACAAATGTGACCCTGAGTGATATACACCTTTCTTGCACAGTGTGGTATAACAATGATGTCTGTGTATGTCACTATTTGCCCTTGTATGGTGTTCATGTACAGATTTATTTTGAATAAATACATTTCCATTTTCAGCATGCTTTTTTTAGGAACATTACAACTTCTAGTATATAAATACATGGTAGGGGTAGAATCCCCAGTTCTTTTAAAAAATGGTTTGCATGATTTTCGGCTGTTAGCATTTTTCATTATCCTCACAATCTTTTTTTGTTTCCGGAATGTGGTTATGCTATGAAGAGAATTTCCCCAGAATATGATGCCATATCTCAATAGGGAGTGTATGCAAGTGTAATACACCACTCTAACTGTTTCAGGACTTGTGTTGTTCCATATAATCCTCATCGCATAAGTCATTTTGGATAGTTTAGAATTTAATGAAGTTATGTGGGAATTCCATTTAAGATTGTCTTGTAAGTAGATGCCAAGAAATTTTGTTTCAGTGACACTGTTAATTCTTTGTTTCTCCATGGACATGTTTGGTTTTAATGGGTTTTTATTTTGTTGTGTAAGGAAGTGTAAGACGACTGTTTTTTGAGGGTTTATCAGTAATTTATTGCTCATAAACCACTCTGTGACATTTTCATTTGTGACTTTAGCATTTAAACTTAGAGCCATTTCATTTTCACCTTCAATTAATATGCTTGTGTCATCTGCAAACAGCACTGGTTCGGAGTGTTGAACGTGTAGGGGGAAGTCATTTACGAAACATAGGAAGAGAAAGGGACCTAAAATTGAGCCTTGTGGTACACAGTGGGTTGATGTGGAAGGTTTCGATTGATAAGCTTGGAGTTCGTTATTTCCCACGTGTTTTACCTCTGTTATCTGAGAGCGATTTTCTAGGTAGGATTTCAGCCACTCGTGTGGCAGGCCTCTTACACCATACAAATCTAACTTTCTTAGGAGAATTTCATGGTCTATTAGATCAAATGCTTTTGTTAAATCCAGGAAAATCCCCGAAACATTTTTGTGATTATCTACTGAATTTAAAATACGATTTATGAGGCTAAAAGTGGTTCTTTCAGTACTGCACTGAGGCCTGAAGCCATGCCGACATCCTGAAATCATATTTTTTTGTTAAAGAAATCATTTAGTTGTAGCAGAACTAGTTTTTCAATGACTTTTGAAAAACCTGATAGGAGTGACACAGGCCTATAGTTGACCATCTGCTGGCGATCGCCCTTTTTGTAAAGTGGTACAACTTTTGCAGTTTTTAACTGTTTTGGGAAAATACCACGTGATAGTGAAGAATTGCATATACCTATCAGCGGTGTGAATATCTGTTCAGCTGATACTTTTATAATATAGTCTGGCACATCGTCGACTCCGGCTGAATATTTATTTTTTAATGAATTTATGCTGTTTAACAGTTCTTCCCTACTTATTGGTCGGAGGAACATGGATGTATTTGTTACACTATTTCCAGAAGTTTCCTGTAATATTTTGTTTGATGTTTTTCCCATTTGATCCTTCGCTAACTCACGAGCAATATTGGTGTAGTAAGAATTGAAGTGGTTAGCGATTAATTTTGGATCAGTGATCTTGCTGCCCAGCTGTGACAATACAATGTTTTTGTGTGTTTCCACCTTTCCAGTAAGTGTCTGTACCATATTCCACAGTGTCTTAGCTTTGTTTGATGGTTCCATAATAAGTTTGTCATTTTCCCTTAATTTTGCTTCCCTTATTACATGACTCAGAGTTAACTTATATTTTTTGAAGTAGTGAACAAATTCAGGGCTGCTATCTGTTTTTGATAGGGCAAAAAGTTCTCTTTTTCTTCTACATGATACTTTGATCCCTGATGTAATCCAAGTTTTGGGTTTGCTGGGGCCTTTATATATTTTTTTTCTTTTTTGGAAATGCAATTTCGAAACAATGTCTGTAAATGTCCATGAAATTATCCAGCTTTTCATCTGTGCTGTAACTGTTGTAGATTTTATTCCACGAGTGGATACTTAGCATATGTTTGAAGTGCTCAATATTTTGCATGCTGAATTTCTCTTGTAGATAACACTTCCATTCCTAGACAAATCAACACTTACGCATATGGCAAGTAGCTGTGCATTGTGGTCATTGTAGCCGGTATTAAAGTTTTCTGAGGTGTGCATGTCAGTGTTTACAAAGATCTGATCAATAAGTGTAGCACTAGTTTTTGTTATGTGTGTAGGGGAGTTTATTTTAGTGCAAAGGTTATATTCTTGAATAATATCAAGGAATTTTTCTCTTTGGTGGCTCTGTGTTAAGCGGTCAATATTAAAATCGCCACACAGAACTATAGTTTTGCAAATATTTTTAAGTTTCCCTAGTGCAAGGTCAAGTTTTTTAAAGAAAATATTTACATTGGTGTTGGGTGATCTGTAAACACACATTATTATAGTTTTTCCTGGTGTTATTTCAATAGCTGAGGCTTCAAAGTGTGTTTCGCTTCCTAAGTGATTTACATAGTCTATTATCTTATAGTCTATGTTTTCTTTTACACAAATGCAGCTTCCTCCAAGCTTTGATATTGATCTGCAAAAGTATTTTGCCAGAGTGAAACCGGTTTTGTTTGAGTACTGTAAATCGTCCTTCTCTAGCCAGTACTCACAAAAACATAAAACTGATACCTCCTTCCACTCATTTCTAAGAAGCACATTTATTTCATCAAGTTTGTTTGGTAGGGACTGTACATTTTGGTGAACGACTTTTTAAGTGTATGTATAAGTTTCTTCTGTAACACATTCCCCTGTGGCACTCTCAGCTACTCTAAAAAAACGTCTACCTGTCCCTTGGTGTGTGTTTCTTCCCAACCATTTATCTAATGTGTTTTGGCCCATTTTTGTGTTATTCGTTCTTTCCTTGGGTTTCATACTTCCTTGTGAGTCAATTTGGACCCCTTTAACATGTTCTGCTTTGTTTTTTGAGCTTTCATTGTCTGTTATGAGCCAATTAACCAAGGTACTGGTACGTTTTCTAGTGTAATGCTTTACAAAATTATGTATTTTCTCTGTTAGGTATTGTTTACCAGCATAATTTAGATGAAGTGCATTTCTGGTGTGCATAGATTTTTCAAGAGTGCTTACATCTATTACATTTGCATGCTCAAATTTTCCACAAACATCCTTCATGTCAGAGTTCAACTTAATCACTAATTGATTCACACATGACCAGGAAGGTAGGTCATGCCTCTGTGGTTGGTTAATAACTAACACATTCGTGTGGATCGTCTGCTGCAGTATACATTTAAGAGCTATTTTTATTTCGTTGGCTTGATCCCTTGCAACATCGTTCGCACCTCCTGATGGTCCAAAGTTTTTAAAAGAGTTTTCAAATGGTTTTGTTACTTCCGAAAAACAAGCTCCTGGTTTCGCGAAACCCATGACATTGTAACTTGGTAAAAGTCTAGACACTTTTTCTGCAATTTGACGACCGTGACTGTCGGCGAGTATAAGGACCTGTCGATCTTTTTTGCACAGTCTCAGCTGGTCGATATTGTTTTGTTCTGTGTTGTTTATCATAGCGGTACCCGAAATGCATGTTTCTGTACATTTTTTATTGTTTGAAACAGATGGGCATTCTTGGATGATGCTATTTATTGACATACCGCGATCTGGACAGTTTTCACTACACAACACTGACTGTTCTTTACCGCTTGAACAAAGTGAACGTTTTTTAGTTATAATATTTGCGGTCTTAGCTTGGGAAATGTAGTTTTGTGCAAGACTTACGTTCAGGTTAGGTTCTGAACTCGTTTTCCCTATGTGGACTCTGTTCTTCTGATCGTTGTTTACGTTGCAGTTGGCAGGTTGCTTGAGGTTGCGGTCTTCACATGTCCCATGGATGACTTCTTTCTCTCGCAGCTCTTGCAGTTGACTTCTTAAGGCGGCGACTAACTTTTGTAGTTCGTTGATTTCACTGTTTTTTTACCGTTAACATGCGGCGATAATCGACACATTGGTCAGAAGGATGAATAACTCGCGTGTTTGCATCTGTGACTGTTTTGCTTTTCGATTTTGACCTAGTTACGATTTCGTTGGCATTTTTAACTATCGAATAATAACGGTGGCACATTCCAGGATTGTCTAAACTACACATTCTTCACATTTTCGTTATCGGCATAATTTACAGAGCGAAAATTTCGCTAACCCTTAATTTCCGCCATGTTATCTCAGGGTAGGGTTAAGCTCTCTTGTAATATCCAAGCCGTCCAATACCCTCGGAAATTGCTACATGGGAACCACGACACATTTGGAATAACAAGCCGTATATTTCTCGCAAACAAGAGTAACGATGTCATTGCTTCATTCGCCTCTATTTGAGATGTCATCATACATCCCACCCTAACCACACCTGACGCCTGTGTCGAAAAAAAAAAGAACCAAAGTTGTACATAAAGTGATAGCTCTACTTATTCCTGTACTGTATATACAGGATTAAGCGAAATTCGCCTACTTGGGTTTCGCAGCGCGACTCCTCTCATGCCAGCGATAAAAAAATCTCTGTCCAAAAGTTTCGTCTGGCGAATACATCCGGCAGAAAAAGGACTTTAAAGAGTGGCAATCTGGCAACACTGTATCCACATATGTGGTGACTACCTCTGTCATTAAGTTTTTGTATTGTGCGGTTGGTGCAGTCATACAGTGTGTAGACTGTTAAGTTTTGGGTTAGAATGCAGTAGGTTGAGGGTGCGATCCTGAGTTGGGGAGCAGTTTTTTTATTTGCTAATTTCATTCTGACACTTTATTCTGTAAGATACACCATTTCTTAGGTCACGCGTATCCTAAATTTACAACATTTTTAATGCTAAACATAACAAACACGTGGTTAGACAAATAAGAAATAGACAGTTGAAACAAATGACCTGTTGTACTTTATTTATTATTACTTTATTACTAGATCTGGGTCGTTTACCAGTCATGACTGGACAGACTACGTCAAGATTAATTACATACATACATTAAAAAAAATATTCACAAAATTACGACATTTATGCTTAATAGAAACAATATTTGTTTGTCCATTCACTTTGGTCACTATTAAAGAATTCAGCAATGGAGTGCAATGGGCGTTCTTTCAGGTCGTGTGCTACTCTCGTGAATGTTACTAGCAGTTGAGGCAGTGAGTTGGACATCTTTAGGGCAACCACTGGAAAGCTGTCTTGTGTTCCCGTCAGTCAACACCTGGGTAGAACAGGACAGAGTAACTGCAAAAACAATATTCGCCGGATCATACAGCTCTGGCCTCTTCCACCAAAGGTGCATCCACAGTAACAAGAGCAGCATGAACATGCGCTACCAATTCTTCCACATTCGTGTGTGGAGTAGAGTACATGTGCTCTTTCAGGTGTCCACACAGGAAGAAATCCAGGGGATTTAGGTCAGGTGAAAGCTGTGGCCATACAACTGGACCTCAACGTCCAAGCCATTTCCCTGGAAATGTTCTGTCCAAATACTGTCGCACATTAATTCCAGAGTGTGGAGGTGCACCATAGATGTTGGAACCATATCCATTGTCGAACATGTGGAAAATCTTCATGCGCATCAGGCAGGTAGTTCGAGAGGAATACATGATACCTTCGTGCAGTCAACCAGTCAGGCAACACGTAGGGCCCAACCACCTGTCACCAAATATTCTGGCCTAAACATTGATACTAAAGTGAACTAGGTATCTGCGTTCGTGGGTGATGTGTGGGTTAACCTCACACCAATGTTGGGCATTGTGCATATTGAAGACACCCTCACGAGTCAATGCTGGTTCATATAACCAAATTGCGGTGTTCACAAACCCATTGTTGGCTTCCTATTGTTGGAACCGTGCACAGAATTGCATTCTCTGACAGTGATGTGCAGAATGCATGTGTCGCGTGAAAGCATGATGATAAGGGTGCAGCCCATGCTTGTGCAGCATGTTAATGACTGTGCTTTGCAAGACAAGCAGCTGCCTTGCTACGCTATGTGTACTTTGCTGAGGTTCTTGGTGTATGGCCTCCAGAATAGCTTCCTCAGTTGCTGGGGTACAGCGAGTCTATGGACGACCTCTGTCACGCGATTGTGGAAGGAGATATCCTGACTCCCGATGACTCCAGATGACAAAACACATTTTTTTCTGGATGGTGTGGACAAGGATATCTAGCAGCATATTCACGAGCAGCAACACCATCCCGGTTATCAGATGCACGGACCACAAGCATATCCACATATACATCGTTTGTCTATTCCATATGTCTGCCACACTGATTTAGAGATTTGCAATGAGGAAATTCAATACTTGTACGCATGTACATTAAAGTCTGTCACGTGCACATTATTCCGCTCGCAACTAGTCCCTGTCTGTTGGACAGCGTATACAGTATAGACACACTGTCAGTCCTGTGCACTGTTCCACCTAATGCACATTACCCTTCTGACAGATATTGTTCTGCATGATTAATCCTGACACTGCTAATTGTGAAATGTTTGGTGTCAAATTACATTGTTTGCCTAACGATATTACATGTGATGTTTCCACAGTCCTATCAATAGAATAATAATAATAATAATAATAATGTATTTAGATACTAAACAGCATGCGGTTACAAGACTCAATGTTGAAAGGCATAATTAATGGGACTGTAGTGATAACACATACAAATAGTAACTGAGTTTGGACATTATTCACAAAGCACGTTGCTATTCCTACTTCTAACGTAAAGCCCTAACAAATTGTAATAGACCTGAACGAAGCAAGAATAATAGTTGGTACTAATCTATTGAACCATTGGAGGAAGGTACAAAGAAAACAGGTTTCACATCTAGTAGATGAAGTGGTGCAAATAAATTCATGCCCACAATGTAGAAAGGGCTTCTTCCAAAGCTGACCAGTCTTCCATTTTTACAATAAAATATGTAAGTGCAAATGTTTTCTAGAGGACCCACTGCAATCACTGTTGACGATTAAGATGCCAGATACCGGACCACCTGGAGTACATTTACAAAATAAAAAACATGCCTCAACCCAGGATTGAATCTTTGATGTCCTGCATGCTAACCCAAAGTTTTGTACACTGCACCAACTGCACAGTACAACCATTATGTGCTGACAGAAGTTGTCACCATATATGGGGTTACAGTGTTGCCAGATTGTCACTCTTTAACATCTTTTCTCTGTGGGATGTACTTGCCAGACAAAATTTTGGGAGAGACATTTTTTTATCACTGGCATAAGAGGTGTCGCACTGCGAAGCCCGAGAGCGCGAATATCGCTTCACCCTTTATATTAATTTATGACTGTGCAAGATGAAACAGTCACATTGGCGTTGGTTGAAGAGATCACATGTAGTTGGTTTTAAGGAGATGGTCTTCAGTGCTGATCCTCAATATCATCCTTAAAAACATTGGCGAGTATGATGGATAATGGACTCCACATACCTTTAAATCAACTTGTTTTTGTAGATATGTCAACAATATGTGGCTAGTTGGGAGGTATGCTCTGTATCTTTTCATAGATCATTTTAATGGTCTGCATCTCAATATTAAATATTAAGGTCCTAATGGAAATTGAAAAGGATGTGAAACTTTCTTTTTAGATGTCTTAGTCTACAGGAGGGATGATGGAACATTACGACACAGTTTTCATAATAAGCCCACCCATATGGACCGATATCTTCATGCATCAAATTGTCATCCATCATACCAACACAAAGGGATCCTACATACATTGGCAAAAAGAGCTTATGCTGTCTCATAGACAGAGAGTTTGACAAAAGAACTGGTTCATCTAAAAGCAGTGTTCAAGCAGAATGGCTATACCTACAATCAGATCCATTATGCTCTATAGCATAGCAACATGGGAACCAATAGAAGATACAAGAAAATTGATGTCATTCCTACCTTTTGCAGGAAGCATAACTTCTAAAATAGGAAGAATTTTAAAGAGATCTGATATTAAAAATGTATTCCATCTGCCAGCTAAGACAAGAACACCTTTTGGCTCAGTGAAAGACGATTTGGGTTTGAGGAAGCCCAGTGTCTGCAAAATTCCTTGCCACTGCGGGTTGGCTGTCTGACAATATTATAAACAGAGATAAGGGGTATCCTTTTAGTAAGAGTTGGGACCCTGCTTTGCTTGACGTTAAAAAACAAAGGTCTTTGTTTCAGTCATCAAAAGGTGTCAGCAGTGTTTGGTTTTATCTTTCCCATGAATTTTAACCACCAGTGCACTGTTGTGCTTTGTACTAGAGGGCAGTAATGTTCTCTCTCACACACACACACACACACACATACACACACACACACACACACACACACAGTAGACCTGCGGGTGGTGGATAAAGGAGCCACCACTGCAATTTGATTTGTTTCGGCAAGTTAGTGCGGCAGCTCACTCACCAGAAGATGGTATCCAGGTGGACTACTGAAATATTGTGACAAGATGATGTTATGTTCCAGCTGGGGACCTGATATGAATATCATCAAGTTCTAAGCTGGAAAAGTTTACAGAGCCACAGAACTTATTCATAACAAAATTTGATTTAGTTTATTTTTTACTGGGAAATATTTTTGTTAGAAAGCAAAGCTTTTCAAGTAGTCTAGAAAAAACATAAAACAATGTCCTTTAAACACCTTTCGACCCCAACCCTCAAATCCTATTGTTCAGGATTTTTAGTATGTTATTCATTACACCCCCCTTCCCCTACCACTGTACAAAAGTTTGTAATTATACAGATTTTTCCCATGATTCTCTTTTGGTTGACTGGACTATAGCATACACAAAAATAACGAATTTTAATTACATTATGGTATAACTTATCACTTCCTAAAATCTTATGTACATTGTCACACAATGAGTAAACTTTTTTATCACATTTTCTGCAAGCCACTCTTAATTTCTCTTACAAAGATCTTGCTGTTGATTCAGTATTTTATGTTAGAATATTTCCCAAAGTCAAATTTATTTGGTTTACTCAAATAACATGGTAGCTGTGGGAAAATACATGGAATCACACTTTTATATAATTTTGGTCGAGTTCTTGGGTAGTTCTGCTTGTTTACTTGCAAAGTAATTGTTATTAATGACCTCTTCTTCAAAATTTTTTTGCACAGGTCATGGGTCTCTTGGAAATTATCCAGCTTTTCCTCAGAACTGCTCTGTGTGAGTTTGTATCTGTTGGAACCTGGAATAACGTGGTGTAAATCTTCTTGTCACTGTAAAAACAACTGTATGTTCACTCTGGGACAACATTACTTGCAAAGCATCTGAAAAATGTTATGTAATTAATAATAATATATGTTTACTGGAGCACAGAGAGCTGCATCAAACCAGTCTCAGGACTGAAGACAACAACAACAACAACAACATGTTTACTGTAACACAACATTTTTCTCAATTGGAGGTTGTGTGTCTTCAAATTATTACACTGTCTTTTAATATCATTTCTGTAATAATAATTTAGTAAGAAAACTTGCCTTTATGTACAGATCTGTTGTCTTTACACACATGAAAGTTTTACCAGAAGTTGCTCATCTTACAACAACTGAAGTTAAAATGATCATAATTCGTATTTCCCTGAATATAGCACGGCATCGGTAGTAGGCCATCTTCGCAGTATTGTCACTTCTCATGACTTTGGCTTGTGGCAAGTTGGCTATGCCACAATGCATTGCGATGTCAACATCAAGATTTCTTGGGAAGAAAATTTTTATGTTGGAGTGGGGGGACTGATGTCAGGTTCTTTGGCAGCAGGCGAGAGAGCGCCAGACAGCTGGGAGCTCTGACAGGGGTCAGGTGCACAGGCACTGAATAGAAAATCCCCTGGAGACTCCCAGATACTGGACAGTATCTCCTGGAGGGGACCCACTCTTGGAGGCTTCAGTTCAAGTGTCAGAATCATCTGATCTAGCAGCACACTTTGAGCACCAAATAGCATATGAAAAGGCTACATGTAGATGGAACTAGTTAGGCCCACATTTGACTGTTGGCTGGTGTGAAGAATGTTTCAGCATATGTAGTAGTCAAAGATAGGATACTGTTAGGATGAACGGTGAATATTTGTAGTGGATTTGACTACGTTATTTATGTATGGCCCCCGCCTTTCAGCACAAAGGGCCCTAGGCAGAATAGTGTCAGGCCATGGCACGAGGTAATTCAGTTCACCACTGTGGCAGACTAGGATCTTGCACCATGCAATATTCTGGCCTCAGCAATAGGATTTCACAGTCATCTAGCTTACTCACCTCGTCAAGAGTTGTGAAGTACACTCAGAGGGGTGTTACTGCAAAACTCCTCCCCCTTCAGAGGAATCAGTCCACTGAATCCCAGGCTGCTGCTGAACCTGCGAATCACTTAAAACAAGATGAGACAATTTGCATTACCCTACACGCTTGTACACTCATGTTGCTGGTCTGTGATGGAGTGGCAGTTCGGGAAGGGGACAATTCTCCACCATATTTGGACAAAGGCTGCACAAACAAGGACCATGACTATGGTGATACCCAAAGATGAAATTCCCATTACCACAGTTCTGTGCTGATTTCTCATGGCTATGTTGGAATATCTGTTCCTCACTATGCGACTGTAAGCTTGTCCAGAGAAGTGAGTAAGGTAGGTTCCAAAGTGTTATTAGGAAGGTCAAGCTCCTAGTAGGTAGCAGTTCTGAAGAATTTTTCGACAGATGCAGTAACACCTGTTATTGTTGCTGGAATCTGAAAAGTCAGTCCCAAGATGTCTCACTTTGTACCATTCATCAGTATTCCACTGTCCCATAGTTATAAACATTCTGTTCCCTTTAAACATCCCAGCTCACAAGGTAAGCCTTAGCCAGTTCAGGGCCATGTGCAAAACTTCTGCATGGGGCTTTCCTGCATCCACCCCTGCCTGCCCTCCTCTGCCATAGATTGTACACCTTTGTCGTGTTCAAAAGAATTCTAAGTTTCATCACTGACATTCTACCAATATAACAAAAGACTGTTACCACAGCAGATCTACTGTTGTGAGGGGAAAATAATTGATTGAAGAAGAAATCTTAATAAGCATGGTAATTAGTAAACTGTTAATAATAGAACTAACTTAGTTAGCTATGGGAATCCTTCCAGTTTAATGAAATTCAACAACGTTCATATACCATATGCCAATGCATGCAGTAAACTCAAAGCTTTCTAATTTGTTCACAGCAAGCAAGTGTGCTTTGCTCTTTGTTTTTGATTCAACACTGCTGTTGCTCATGTCAAGAAGGGCATCTCTGACTTCTCTTGTCTGGTATCTTATAGCTTTGACACTCTCTGCCCTACTCTCCCATTGAGTATCTGAAAGCTTCTTCACTGAACACTGTTCAATAAGATTTCCCATCTCTGAATGTACGCACTGAAGACAATGTATATTCTTTGAATTACAACAAAGAATGTGAGTGCTTTTGCTGTAGATTTTTCTGCATCTGATAACATAAGATTGTGGCTAACACAAGGCATATAAAACACTTTTGGATTGCACTTTAGGATTCTGGCTTGAACACCACTTCTATAACCTTTCAAATTTCTGCCATTATAGTAACTTTTGCCTGTGCAGTCATGAATATTGAGTCGTAGTTGATCTAGTTTGGACAAAAGGGTTTCAGCCGAACTCTCTCCTTTTGTTGAAGTGATGTTCAGAAAGTTAAGGAAGTGTTCTTGTACAGTCACTGCATTTTTCGATAAGTTTACACACCTAACAATCAATGAAATTTGTTCATTGTGGCTTGTGTAAGGAGTACAATCGAGTACTACAGAAAAATATTTATTTTCTTTTACAAAATTAACAATGCTGTTTTTTACATTGTTGGCAAGCAGATATATGAGTTCATTTTGAATTTTTTCCCAAGATAAGGGTTATGAATTCCTTGAGTTTTTACCCACCTTAAATATCCCTTCAAAACAGTGTCAGATTCTGCTATCATTTTGATCAGACCAAGAAAATAGCATCATTTTCTTGATAGAGCTCGTCGCTGGTTCCCCTTAAGGCCATATTTTGTTGTGCTAGGTACCTGATGGTGTGTATAATTCTTTTTAGAACCCAATGCCAATGTTCCTTCTAGTTTTCCAGTAGTTCAAGGTAATTTGATCAATACCACTCTTTTGTTTCCAACGTGTCTCACATTCCTTCCATTTTTTGTGCAGTTTATGTGGTTAAGTGATTGTTAATACCTTGAAGCCAATTCCCTAAATGAACCAAATCACAGAGTCCATTGCTTGACAGCTTACTTGAAGAAAATTCAAAAAGTTTACAACAAAAAGAAAAAAAATCTTTTTCAATAGATTTTGAATACACAAGCCATTTATGATCCCTTTTTTCTCCATTTGTTAAAGCTCTTACATAAAAATTAATTGAAAGTTTTCTTCTGTTCTCATTTAAGGAAGGCTCAAAATTTACAATTTTAGTAGGGCTTTTCTGTACAATTTCTTTTATCATGGTGTATGTTAACACATTAAGCCGAGTGCCTGGGCCCGAATTTGTGATTACTTCAGAATTGCTACTACTAGGCCTGCATGAATGTGTGATAGCAGGTGATCCACACTCCGATGCTTCACATTCGCTTGAATCTAAAGCATCACTTGATGAGAGGCTAGTATAAATGCCATCATCTGTTCAGCACACTTACACTCACTGTCTCAAGATGTAGATTGAAGAAATTTTTTGAAAGTGCCTTTTTGTGAATTCAAAAATTGTTCGTTCCCCTGTTGGCACTTTGAACTTCACAGGCAGGCAAAAGCACTTTATCTTCACACAGAGCGCACGTACAACAAATGGAACAGCATGAACTGGAAAATTCTGTAACTACTTATTCTGAGAAAAACACTTGCTGATGGAAGAATGTAATGCTTGATTTTTAGCCACAACAATGAGTAGAAACGCCATGAAGGGGTGGCAAGAAACAATGAATTGCATGCATCCTAACTTACGTGTGACCTCTAAGACACACGTTGACAACAGATGTTACTATAGTGCATCAGTATGATACCCCACAGTTCCCTCGACACCGATGCAGGCATAATTTATGAAACATACTCCAGTGAGCGTAGTCATGTCACAATGGGTACGTAATTGACACCGATGCAGGCATAATTTATGAAACATACTCCAGTGAGCATAGTCATGTCACAATGGGTACATAATTGAATTACATTAGATTAAAATTTGTTTCAGGAACATTTTACTTTATTTTTTCAATTTATTTGTAATAACAAAATTATGGGTGACAGTTTTCAAATTACCTTCTAATGTTTTCTGCGGGTTCCCAGGAAGCAAGGGACTCTGCGCATTTGCACCATTTGGACATGCGTAAGGCTGGCTCTAAATGCTCATAGGAAGTGATGATAAATTGGGTAATACGCTGAGCACGTCCAGTGAGGTCATGCCTTCTGGAAATATGTTAATGTTCCAAGGATGTCCAGTATGCATCCTTGCATGCCAGTCCCCCTAGAAACAACTCTATCTTGCCCATCTCTGTGACAGTTTGCATTACCAGAGCAAAATCACTGTATGTACTGCAAGACAAAATATTCTCCAAAATTACTGCACTAAATAAACGTTAACACACTACAAGAATGAAATTAATCCATAAATTACAACCTCAAAATTAAACAAAATATATACAAACAAAAACAAAACTTCTTCAACATTTCTGCATCATTCCCTCCCTGTATCCTCATCACCATGGTACATGACACAGAAGTGCACCTAATGTAATTAAAATTTCTAATACACCATCCCTTCCTCTTACACTGGCTTAACTCTAGATCTTAACATGTAAGATCATGCCTGCATAAATTTTCTAGGTGCAGTCTGCTCTATCTGCTGTGTTGCCTTCCCTTCCTACCCCCTCACCCCTTTTTTGGGAATAGTACAGGTAAAGGTAGAAAAAGATCCTGGCATGCCCTGAAAGGGATGAATGCATCCAACATGAACAATCGTAGTACGTGTAGGAAATTGTAGCTTTATGTTCACAGGTGAGGTGAACTCAATCATTGGCATGGACCTTGATAGTGAGTGAAGAATTTATTTGTCTTTCCCTTCAGGCTCATTAACAGCACCCATTGCCCTAAACAGTTTTCATGCAACTTCACATTTCATTGTCCAATTCATTCCTGATGTTGAGGGCTTTCTATTAACTTTTTGTACTTGCTTCTGTACCTCCCACAAAGTTCTTGTGAAATTTTGTACTATTCTCCATCTGTCCCTTTCTTAGGCTGACTGTTAAGAATAATGATGGCCTTTTCCAGCCATATACTACCTCAGATGGTGATAGACCCATACTTTCATTAATCTTAGAATTGTATGTGGTAGTATATGGCAACAGGTCATCCCAGTCATTATGATGGTTACTTAATAATGGTTTAATATCTTCCCTATTGTGTGATGAACTAGTTCCATTCTCTCATATGCTGTGGATGCATCACACTCATCTTTAACTGACGATTGTGCGAATGACAAGGCTCTTTCATTAATTCTGACTTAAAGTTAGTGCCCTGACCCATAATTAATGTATGCAGAACACTGCAATGCAACAACCAGTTATTTACTATGGGCTGAGCCCAGTGTTGACTTACTGATTTGGGATATCTCATTCCCACACAAAGGGAAAATGATCTATTATTTTTAGCACATAGTGATTCCCTGTCAGGACCTAAGATGTCCATACCACTTAGCCTCCAGTAATTTCCACAGTGGAATTTTTTGTTCACTGAGTCAAAGATGGGACCCCTAGATGCTGTGTGGACTCCCCTTCTTCATGATTTGTTCCACGTTAGGTTTACAAGTATGCCACCAGTAACACTTGGCCACACACCATTTCATGGTTCAGGGAGGTGTGATCAAAAATTAATGGGAGTTTTCAAACAAATCTCCCTCAGATATAACACACTTGCTTGGAAGCATTTCTGGAACTCACTTTTCATTATGGTGTTCATTTCCATCAGTGATTCTGCTTTTACCTGATCCCCTGGTGGCAAAACAATTTCCTTTCTTAGTTCTCTTAGCCTTGAGAATAGAAAGAATTTGCAGGATGCCATGTCTGGTGAATACAGGGGCAGAGGCAACATAATGGTTTTATTTTTTGTCAAAAAATCACAAACAGGCATTGAGGTGTGAGCAGGAGTATTATCATGATGCAATTTGCATGAGTGATTTTGACACAATTCTGGTCATTTCTTCGGACTGCTTCACACAAATGACACACAAGTTCCAGGTAGTATTTCTTATTGACAGTATGACCATAAGGCAGGATTCATGATCCACTATCCCATTTTACTCAAAGCAAATAGTGAGAAGAACCTTTACATGTGACTGAACTTGAATTTTTTTCAGACTTGGCTCTTCAGGCAGTTTGATTGGGACAATTTGGCCCTAGTTTCAATGTCATACTCATATAACTATGTTCCATCACCTGTTATAACATTCTTTACAAGTTCTGGATCTCTGACATCGATTTTGGTCAAAATTCAAACATTTTCAGAGAAACTTTGGTGCTACATGTTTCACGCTCAAAACATCTGAAAAAATTGTATGCCATGAGCCAAAGGATATGCTGACATTGTCAGCAACCACTCTGATGGTGATTTGGAAATTTTGTAGAATTATTTTCTTTACTTCCTCCACATTCTTTTCACTAATTATGGCAGCGCATCCAGGTCAGTCGTCTTCTTCATTGTCTTCTTGACTTACTATGAAATATTTATATCATTCATAAATGCTTCTCTTACTCATATTAGATTCGCCAAAAGCCACAGTCAATGTTTCAAATAAGGTGCTGCAATTTATTCCATTTTTCAAGCAAAATTCAATGCAAATTGTTTGATCTAACATTTTCGAAGGTAAAAATTCACCAAGCACTTGAAAACACACTTGAAATTTTCAATTGTTAACAATAAACTAAATATTAAAAATAGCTGAAAATGCAAATGCACACCAGGAACTTGAGTCATAACAAGATAAAAAAATTTTGAAAATCGGGTGTATAAAGCCCATGAAATTAAAAAATTACCATTATGTTTTGATCGCACCTCGTATGACCCCATGGCCTGATAACATGTATCATATTCATGCCTCACTACTTCCTCATGCATCATCGCCAGAAATGTAACATGAGGTCCAAGTTTTGTTTTCTTGCGTAACAAACTATTGTGCACAATGAATGATGGCTACATTGCAAATAATTTACAGTTTGCATCAGCTGCTTGTGCTTTCTGTAACTCCACAAAGTTATGACTCACTCTTCATAACACACGCACATTCCTCCTGATGTTGTCCGCATAACCCAATTTGTGCCAGCAAGTCGATGGATTGCCTCAAAGTAGAAGTTTGGTGCCCAACACATTAATCTACGTAATGAATCTTTGAACACTAGTGGTGTGGCTGAGTGGCAGTTGGCTCTCAGCCATACTTTGAAGTGGGGGGGGGGGGGGGGGGGGGGGTCTGTGTGGGGCTCTGTGAGCAGGCCATTGTTTACTTTCACTGATAGTGGTATTTTATTGTAAAAAGATCACCTTGAATGACAATGGGGCTCTTGTACAGAAAGGCCACAATAAAATTAATGTTCCATGCCCAGCATGCACGGCCTAATGCATATGAAGTAGAGTTTTTCCTGCATGAAGTAATGCAAGTCGATCTACAGGAACTTCTCAGTATACATCTTTAAATTGTCTACACCACAGTTAATCTAAAAATTTTCAATGAAGCAGCTTGTGAACGGCTTACTCTCTGTTCCACTGATGGATATCGTTTCCACCATTCGGATGGCAATGAGGGTGAAGTGACTGTTGACCACGCAAGACTTGGTGTTTGGAATATGCAAATCTTGAAGTTGCCATTTGAAATTCTGGCCACACTTGTTATGGACCAGCTGCGAACTTCCATGGAAGTACTAAGTCATGTAGAAAAAAGCAGCACTTGTTCAAGATGTATCCTGTTCTGGATGGAGTGCATCATGTGTGTGCAAATCGAAGTGCGCAAACATATCCCATCACACATGACTTGATGGCTGTCGAGTGCAGACTTTTTCAGAGTGTGGGCAGGGAGGGCATGTTTGTTCTGAATGTCTGCATAGGTGCCTTATATAGATACCAAATGCAGACACAATGCCTACATGTCAACCGACGACGCTGCCTATTACATACGTTGAGATAGCACAGAACTTGACAGACATGGATCTTATTCCACACCAGTTACCGACCCCTGAGGGACTGGTTCCCGAGCCCACAACAACGTGACCTACATTGAAACCATCAACAGCAGTGACCCTGCCAGCACCCAAGCCATGTGAAGGAGGAGAGCACCAGGAGATCGATTCAAGCTCTTTAAAAATTGGAAACATGGAATCATAAAAGACTTGATTTTTTACTGGTCAAATTGATCACTAAGCAAATCCTTTTTAGTGTACAAATGTTTAGCACCATCAGTCTCTTCAAGAAGGTTGAGCCCCCTTCCCTTTGGAAGCATGGTGTAAGGCCATTGGGTTCTTGAGTGTGGGTGGTTGGTGGCCACTGGATTAGAGGTGTTCCACAAAGGCAGAATTATGTTTAACTTGCCCCTTCCTTGCGACTGGATGTTCCAGAAGGCTAGTTTTAAAATCTCTTCCTGGCTTGCCAATGTAAGATGCTTGAGATTCACAGCACTTAAGTTTATGTAGGCCAGAGGCAGCATATTTATCTTTTCAGGGATGCTCATTGTTAATGTAGTGATATTATATTTTGTTAGAGCTGGTAAATACTAATCTTACATTTTGATCCTGAAAAAGTTTAGCTAGAGTGTAAGATACATTGCCTAAAAATGGAAGCTCGGAAAATTTGTAATTTCGAGGTGCAGGGCTAACAGTAGTTTTTCAGTCACCCCATGATGTTTTCTTACATATATAATTTGTCAGTAGCCATTATTAAAAGTGACATATTTAAGATTTTCCAATTCCTTTGTAATGGATTCTGCACTAAGAGGAATTTCAGTTATAAAAAATATCATAGATCTAAAATATCTCATCTTGTACTTATGAGGATAACATAACATGGCATGTATAACTGAGTGGTTTGTAGAGGGCTTACGGTAAATGTCAAATTTGATGACATTATTAATGAGGTGAAGTTGCAGATCCAAGAAGTTATGAATAGTAAGGGCATTCTTCACTTCCTTGGTCTGCAACTCTGCCTCACTAATAGTGTCATCAAGTCTGACATATACCTTAAGCCTTCTACAAGTGACTCAATTATATGTGCCACATCATGTCATCCTCATACATACAAGATGAATTACATTAGATCTATGATACATTGTCTCTCTGGAATTCCTCTTAGCACACAATCCATTAGAAAAGTAATAGAAATTCTTAAATATGTCACTCTTAATAATGGCTCAGGCCCACCCACCATTGAGAAATTATACGGGGTGGACCATTGATTGTGACCGGGTCAAATACCTCATGAAATAAGTGTCAATTGAAAAACTATAAAGAACGAAACTTGTCTAGCTTGAAGGGGGAAACCAGATGGCACTACGTTTAGCCCACTAGATGGTGCTGCCATAGGTCAAACGGATATCAACTGTGTATTTTTAAATAGGAACCCCCATTTTTTATTACATATTCGTGTAGTATATGAACATTTTGTTGGACCTCTTTTTTTGCTTTCTGATAGATGGCGCTGTAATAGTCACAAAAATATGGCTCACAATTTTAGATGAACAGTTTGTACAGGGAAGGTTTTTTAAATTAAAATACAGAACGTAGGTATGTTTGAACATTTTATTTCGGTTGTTTCAATGTGATACATGTACCTTTGTGAACTTATCATTTATGAGAACACATGCTATTACAGCATGATTACCTGTAAATACCACATTAGTGCAATAAATGCTCAAAATGATGTCCGTCAACCTCAATGCATTTGACAATACGTGTAATGACATTCCTCTCAACAGCAAGTAGTTCATCTTCTGTAATGTTCACATACGTATTGACAATGCGCTGGTGCATGTTGTCACAAATTGTTGGTGGATCACGATAGTAAATATCCTTCAGCTTTCCCCCACAGAAAGAAATCCGAGGACGTCAGATCTGGTGAACGTGCTGGCCATGGTATGGTGCTTCGACGACCAATCCACCTGTCATGAAATATGTTGTTCAATACTACTTCAACCGAACATGAGCTATGTGCTGGACATCCATCATGTTGGAAGTACATCGCCATTCTGTCATGCAGTGAAACATCTTGTAGTAACATTGGTAGAACATTACATAGGAAATCAGCATACATTGCACCATTTAGATTGCCATCGTTAAAATGGGGGCTAATTATCCTTCCTCCCATAATGCCACACCATACATTAACCCGCCAAGGTCGTTGATGTTCCACTTGTTGCAGCCATTGTGGATTTTCTGTTCCCCAATAGTGCATATTATGCTGGTTTACATTACCGCTGTTGGTGAATGACGCTTTGTTGCTAAATAGAACACATGCAAAAAAATCTGTCATCGTCCTTTCTCTTGTGCCCAGTGGCAGAACTGTACATGATGTGCAAAGTCATCGCCATGCAATTCCTGGTGCATAGAAATATGGTACGGTGCAATTGATGTTGATGTAGCATTCTCAACACTGACGTTTTTGAGATTCCCGATTCACATGCAATTTGTCTGCTACTGATGTGTGGATTAGCCATGACAGCGGCTAAAACACCTACTTGGGCATCATCAGGCAGGCTGAAGTTTCACATGTGGCTGAACACTTGCTCTTTCTTAAATAATGTAACTATCCGGCGAATGGACCATACACTTGGATGATGTCCGTCCAAAATACCAAGCAGCATACATAGCACACGCCTGTTGGGCATTTTGATCACAATAGCGATACATCAACATGATATCATCCTTTTCTGCAATTGGTAAACAGTCCATTTTAACTCAGGTAATGTATCACGAAGCAAATACTGTCTGCACTGGTGGAATGTTACGTGATACCACGTACTTATACGTTAGTGATTATTACAGCGCCATCTATCACAAAGCGAAAAAGTGGTCCAACTAAAACATTCATTTTTCTTTATGTACTACACGAATGTGTAATAAAAACTGGGGTTCCTATTTTAAAAAATGCAGTTGATATCCGCTTGACCTATGGCAGTGCCATCTAGCGGGCCAACCATAGCGCTATCTGGTTTCCCCCTTCAAGTTAGACGAGTTTCATTCTTTGTAGTTTTTTCATTTGATTCTTATTTTGTGAGATATTTGGCCCGGTCACTATCAATGGACCACCCTGTCTATGCAAAACAACTCTGCCTGTGACAAAGAAACTACTGTTAGTCCCATACTTCAAAACTGCATATTTTATTAGCTTCCATCTTTTGGTAATGTATCTTATGGTCTAACTAAACATTTTTGAGATCAAAATATAAGAATGTTGTTTACCATCTCTAACAAAATCCAATATTTTTTATGGATTTTGTGATGTCTTCAGCTGCCATTCTCTTTATTTGTTGTATGATTGTACAGTTTCAGCCTTAGGCTATTTCCAAGTTTATAAAATGGAAGCTTTATAAATTAGTTGCATTAGTATCACTTACATTAAATTCATACGTGATAGTAATGCATCCAATGTGTAATGCTTCCGTTTTAGATACTTGAAAATGGCCTAAGGCTGAAACTGTACAATTGTAGATCAAACAAAGAGAATAGCTGCTGAAGGTATCACAAAATCATTCAAAAAATTCATTGCAGCTGCAGGCCCTGTCGCAATGATGATTATAAAATACAATATCATTATATTCATAGTGAGTGTCCACAAAAAGATAAATATGCTGCCTCTGGTGTACGTAAACTTGAGTGCTGCGAACATCAAGCACCTTACATTGGTGAGATAGGAAAGGCTTTTAAAACTAGGTTTCAGGAACATTTAGTCACAAGGAAAGGCCAGGTTAAACAAAATTCCGCCATTGCAGAACACCTCTAATTCAGCGGCCACCAACAACCCACACTCAGGAACATAATGTTTTACACCATGCTCCCAAAGGGAATAGATTTAACCTTCTTGACAAGATTGAAATAGTTAAACTTCCAAAACGTAAGAAGGATATATTGCTTAATGATCAGATGACCAATAAAAATCAAGTTTTCTATGGTTCCATGCTCCCATTTTTAAATAAAGTATGATTTTTTTAGTTCCTCTAGTTTGTTACGACTGAGGTCTCTGTTACTTACCTAGCTGTCTCAGTTTCTCCTTTTGTTTTCAACTGCTCCTGTTCACAGTGTTTTTCTCCAGTGCGTTTTTATGGTTTGATTTGTAGTTAATTCCATTCAGCATCATAATATAATTGATGCATGCCTCTTGCCAGTAACTTCTTTAAAAAAAATATGTAAGTTATCATGTACATATTGCTATGCCATTTATTTGGCTAGTTTTCTGATTCCTACTTTGCTATTATTGAAGTCCAGGTTAGTATCATGCTGGGTTCAAAAAATAGTTCAAATGGCTCTGAGCACTATGGGACTTAACATCTGAGGTCATCAGTCCCCTAGACTTAGAACAACTTAAACCTAACTAACCTAAAGACAGCACACACATCCATGCCTGAGGCAGCATTTGAACCTGTGACTGTAGCAGCAGCACAGTTCCCGACTGAAGTGCCTACAACCACTCGGCCACAATGGCCGGCTCATGCTGGATTAATTGTAATGTCACTCTCCCTTATATTTCCAGATAACCTGATGATGCCTTACCTATGTGAAATGTGTTGTTCTTAAGTTAATAAAGAACATTTTGAAATCTATGACTATTTGTAATATTGGTCACAACAAGGTTGCTTTATCACCACGACATGATGGAATGGGAAAAACTTTACCTCCTATAGCTCCTGCTAAGTCTTTATGAATCTCAGCCCATACCTTCCTCTACACATCAGATGATAACTCTGAAAAAATGCATCTGATTATATGTTATTAGTATCATCACTGTATGTCAGCTCATATGTATTCACATTAAGCTCCCTAATTCTGGCCACGAAAGTTGCAATGAAGTCACCCTGCTTTTGTGACATACTGGTTAACACATCCCTATAGTACATGCATTTATTCTTCCTCCTACAACACTGTAAGAAGGTTTTCTTCAGAACTTCAAAAATATCTGAGCATTTCTTAACTGCTCATGATATATTATCTATATTTTTGCATCTCCCACAAAGCATTGCTGGGCCATGTTTAATATCATTGTCTTTCTGATCAACAACTCATATTTACAGCTGTCAACAGGTTATCTACAAATCCTGACAGATCCTCCCCTGCCTTACCCAAGAATGGAAACGCTAGGGAAGCATTATTGGCATCTCTGATGGGTACTGACAAACTGGACGAGGGTCTATCCTCTCTTAATGCTTCTACCTGCTACTGTAAGTTCATATTATCTGCCTGCATTTGAGCCATTTGCTTTAGCAAAACCTGAACTACCTCCATGGTCATAACCCCTCATTTTCTGTTGTAAAGACTGTGTCTACAACAACAAGAAGAAAAAGAAAATACACTACTGGCCGTTAAAGTTGCTGCACCATGAAGATGACCTGCTACAGAAGCGAAATTTAACCAACAGGAAGAAGATGCTGGATATGCAAATGATTAGCTTTTCAGAGCATTCACACAAGGTTAGTGCTGGTGGCGACACCTACAATGTGCTGACATGAGGAAACTTTCTAACCGATTTCTCATACACAAACAGCAGTTGACAGTCATTGTCTGGTGAAACATTGTTGTGATGCCTCGTGTAAGGAGGAGAAATGTGTACCATCACGTTTCCGACTTTGATAAAGGTTGGATTGTAGCCTTGCGGTTTATCATATCATGACATTGCTGCTCTCGTTGGTCGAGATCCAATGACTGTTAGCAGAATATGGAATCGGTGGGTTCAGGAGGGTAATATGGAATGCCGTGCTGGATCCCAACGGCCTCATATCACTAGCAACCGAGATGAGAGGCATCTTATCCACATAACTGTAACAGATCGTGCACCCATGTCTCAATCCCCGAGTCAACAGATGGGGACGTTTGCAAGACAACAACCATCTGCATGAACAGTTGGATGACGTTTTGCAGCAGCATGGACTATCAGATTGGAGACCATGGCTGCGGTTACCCTTGACGCTGCATCACAGACAGAAATGCCTGTGATGGTGTACTCAATGACGAACCTGAGTCCATGAATGACAAAATGTCATTTTTTTCGGATGAATCCAGGTTCTGTTTACAGCTTCATGATGGTCGCATTGGTGTTAGGCGACATCACGGTGAACGCACATTGGAAGTGTGTATTCATCATCGCCATACTGGCATATCAACCGGCATGATGGTATGGGGTGTCATTGGTTACACATCTCAGTCACCTCTTGTTTGCATTGATGGCACTTTGAACAGTGGACGTTACATTTCAGATGCATTACGACCTGTGGATGCGTTATGACCTGTGGCTCTACCCTTCATTCGATCCCTGCGAAACCCTACATTTCAGCATGATAATGCACGACTGCATGTTGCAGATCCTGTATGGGCCTTTCTGGATACAGAAAATGTTCGACTGCTGCCCTGGCCAGTACATTCTTCAGATCTCACCAATTGAAAACGTCTGGTCAATGGTGGCCGAGCAACTGGCTCGTCACAATACGCTAGTCAATACTCTTGATGAACTGTAGTATCGAGTTGAAGCTGCATGAGCAGCTGTACCTGTACACGCCATCCAAGCTCTGTTTGACTCAATGCCCAGGTGTATCAAGGCCGTTATTACAGTCAGATGTGGTTGTTCTGGGTACTGATTTCTCAGGATGTATGCACCCAAATTGCGTGAAAATGTAATCACATGTCAGTTATAGTATAATATATTTATCCAATGAATACCTGTTTATCATCTGCCTTTCTTCTTGGTGTAGCAATTTTAATGGCTAGTAGTGTATAATTAGAAAAATATCACAAGAAGAATACCAAAAGGAAAGAACTTAATACTAATATCTACGTCAACTCTTGACTGCATACTCTCCAAATCCATTCACCTGAGTGCTAACCATCTGCATTGTCTACAGTGTCTAGTATATTGCCCAGGCTGCCTACATTTAAAACCAATCACTGCTGTGCATATGGTGCACTACACCCCAGCAAATTACAGTGTCCACACATAACTGGGCACAGCCTCCATCAGTTTCTCTAGGTTTCAACCAAAATGCACTCAGACCACTGCCTGAGTCCAATTTCATGAACTGAACCTTGAAACCAACCTTTCAATCGTCCAACATAACCATTCTGTTGTCGATCACTAATGGAAAGTGGCCAAAAAACAGTTTGTTCTCACTTACAATGTTGAGAAGACGATGCTAAATACCAGCCCACGATATCATTTGTTGTTCTGGCTCTGTCCTGACACCAGTGTAATGGGGCTGGGTGCTGCAAACACTGATTAATTACCAGGATGGCCATCTCACAACTTGGGACATAAGGCACTGAGTTTTGTAATATCACTCACTCAGTGGTTCATGGAATCAGAAGAGTTCATTTGGAAAAATTCACTATTTATCAGTAAGATGGCTGAGGTGGCGACTCAGTGGTTTGTGTTTACCCCTTGACAGCAGCATCTACCTCAGCATAACACAAGGCAGTGTGTGCTTAGCCACGGTGGTGTGTGGACACTGGCCAGGCGAGTGGCCTCGGTGAAATAGGGACATCAGCATGTGGCTTTATGGATGTGAAACTGAGGTAAGGAATTTCTGCAGCAGTAGGTGAGTGTGTATTTGACAGCAAGCAACTCTGGCAGTGGGTCAGGTGCAATATGTGCTGGAGCACAGGGTGTTCATATGGTTAATACCTTACAGTTAATAGTGTGTATGTATTTGTGTTGTCAGCAGGCTCTGAACCCAAGACACCTTGGAGATGCCCATAAATTGGATGTAGTTACCTTTGAGGTGGCCCTTTCTTGGTGGCTCCAGCTCCAGACCTAGAATCACATGAGACAAAGGGAAACAGCAGCAAAAAACAGACAAAAATCAGTTAAATACAGCTCTCCTCTACAAATTGCAGGCCCAACAAGCTGTCAGTGAGCCATGTCAGGTCCGGTATGGACTAAGGTCTTTTTTTGGGTTTCCTTGAGTTCTCTTGTAGTTGCGTGTTTTGTTATTTTGATCTAAAAGTTGGTGCCTCCTTTACTGTAAAATTTTTGATCTCAGAGGGCTACATTATTAGGTTAGTGCTTCATTATTTTAGTATATGTATCCATACACCATTTTTTAAAGCTGTTTAATTCCAGTTGAGCAAATATTTCATAGTGCATTATATTACCATATTAGGACTATAGCATATAATAAAGTGAGTGCTGTTTCCTTGTTTGTTCCTTCTCATGCATGTGCTCTGTGTTATTATAGTATTTAATAAAGTTACATTTTCTTAAGATTTTATAACCATACAAACCCCAGTCACTTTCTGCTTCCACCATTTTCTACACCACATGGATGAAGCAACTTGATGTAGATGGAGCTGGTTGGCCCACATGAAACCATCTTGGGCACGAATTATGCCTCAGCATGGCAGCAGTCAAACACAAGATACTGCTAGGTCTGAATGGTGAGTATATATAGTGGGTTTACTTTGTTATGACAGGGCCCTGCCTCTGAAGCAGCACAGCATCAGGCCACGGCTCACGACTACAATGGACTGGATTCTAGCACCAGGCTGCATTACCAGTATTGTGGTCCCAGGAGCAGGAATTTACAGACAACAGTTTTGCCCACCTCATCACAGGTTGTGAAGTCTGCTTCATTTATACCTTTTTTTCTTATAATTTGAGTGTACTTTATGTATTCACGTGCAAGAAGTACATTCCACTATATCAGTACTAGAATCCAGAGATTCGACAATTTTTAATATGATCAGCTCTTTCACACTCTTAATGCTAAGTGGAAGTTTGTTATTAGGCAGAGTCCCCATCAGTTATTTTAAGTCCGCAGCTCATGGTCGTGCGGTAGCGTTCTCGCTTCCCGTGCCCGGGTTCGATTCCCGGCGGGTCAGGGATTTTCTCTACCTCGTGATGACTGGGTGTTGTGTGATGTCATTAGGTTAGTTAGGTTTAAGTAGTTCTAAGTTCTAGGGGACTGATGACCACAGATGTTAAGTCCCATAGCGCTCAGAGCCATTTGAACCATTTAGTTATTTAAAGCAGTTTATTATCAAAAATTATAATTGTCTCTAGACTTAGTGTTTTATTCACAGAAGTCTCTATGCAGTGTAGCTGCGCACTTTAAGTGCAAATCACACCGGAAGTCAATGGAGCAGAACGGCAGGCACCATCACAGTCAAATGATGGTGTATTTACACTGAGCAGACAGTCAACACAGTGTCACTTCACAATCGCCCTGTCCCAAAGAATGAAAGTGAAACTATGAGTTAGTATCTGTCTTAGACCTAACCTACACATAATACGAAAATTCAGAATACAATATTAAGTAACGAGCAATTTATTTACTAATGAGTTAAGCAAACTTTATAGTGGCTGTTCTTTTTTAAGTTTTGTTGAAACTGTTTCACACACTTACATGCGGTTTCAATTTTCTTCAAGATAAAGATGATGCACTTAATTTCATTTGTGATTTTTATTACCGGCCTTTCAGTTTCTTAAACGGATTTCTAAATATACTTCATGAGAACATGTAGTTTCAAGGCATCTGGTTTCATAAAGTCAGGGGCTTCACTGCGGGAAATAACGGACCTAACAATATCGACTGATGTAGCTAGTTTGAATAAAGACAATTTCAATGTTAATAGGATGATCAAATGACATCTATAGAAACAAGACTTACAAGGTTATTACAGAAATGAGGAAATGTTTAAATAATTTAGCCCACACAAATGTACTCATTGTGAACATCCCACATTGTCATGATTTACCACCGCGGCCACGTGTGAACCGCAAAATTAATGTTGTAAACGAGTGTATCACTGAAATATGCACTAACTTTAAGAATGTCAATATTGTAGATAGAAAAAAATTGGAGTGAAGGTTCCATACAGTCCATGGACTTGATTTAATTATGCCAGGAAAGAAATTACTAGTCGAAAAAATATGTACTCGCATTTCGAAGAAGAGTGAAGAGAAAAGTATAAGTGACAAAGAAATGCAGATTAAGAAGTGCTTTAGACAAGTTACAAGCTGTGCCATTGGTCAAACACAAATTACCAAGTGGTTTAAACTGATTGGGTGAGAAACAAACAATGAAGTCATAAGCCAAACAAAAATTACCAAATGGTTTAAACCGAAGAGGACAGATGTGGATGAAGCAAAACTTATACAAGATCCAGAAGTTAACTCACCTGCTGATTGCCACCAGCAAACAGAAGCCACACACAAGAAAGATACCGAAATTTTTTTAGGGTAAGTGCTGTACTAGAAATGCCATTAGATAAAGAATCAGAAACGGTTTGAACTAAAATTACTAAATACCCAGATTTTGCTGTACTATCCCATAACGTTCAGTCACTCACAAATAAAGTTTCCATGTTGGAAGCACTACTCCAGTAGGCACTAAATGTAGACATAATTTGCATTACCGAACATTGGCTATGAAATGACGAAGTAAAATTAACCTCAATCTCAGGATATGGATTAGCAAGTCATTTTAGCCAAGAGTTTTCCAAACATGGTGACTCTATCTTTGTGAAAGAACACATAAAGTTCTGTGATGTCAGTAAAAGTTATATTGACTCAATTGAAAAGGACTTTGAAGTTTGCATTATTAAATTGCCAGAGCTTAATTCCATAGTTATTAACATATATAGAGCACCAAGTGGAAACCTGCCAGTCTTCATGAATAAACTAGAGGTTCTGCTGAACAGGATCAGTACACTAAATATAAAGATAGTGCTTGGTGGGGATTTCAGTATTGATTTTTCAAAAGACAGTAGCACCAGAGATGCTTTGATAAATATGACCAACACATTCAGTATGATCCCCACAATACACTGCCCAACAAGATTAACAGAAAGCACAAATTCTATTATTGACCAAATATTCATCTCGGAAACAAATTACAGATTCACAAGCAGAGTACTGTGCATGGGTTATAGTGATCATGAGGCACATCTGCTGTGTATAGAAATGCCAACAAGTAGTAGCAGTTCCAAAAAAGTTGTTGAAAAAGGAACCTTTTCTGAAGATAATATTAGAATTTTTAATCTCTTATTGGCAAAGGAAAACTGGGAAAGCACCGCCACTCAGAACAATGTTGATAGCATGTACATGAGTTTTCAGAGTATCTTTCTTCACTATTTTAATGTAGCATTTCGAAAAGTAGTAAAAACAGTAAAACCTAACAATAATAAGCAATGGGTAACTAAAAGCATAAAAACTTCCAGTGAGAGAAACAGACTTCTGCAGTACTGTTATAAGAAATATAGAGTAAGCCAAGAATTCACAGATTATTCAAAAGCCTACAAAAGAATCTATTGTAGAGTAGTGAAAGAGGCAAAAATTATGTGGTATGACAATTTGATAAGAAACTCATTTAACAAAATGATATCCACATGTAGAGTTATAAAGAAAGGAACTTTTAGGTCAGCGGCAAAAAAAAGAATGCATCATTAACACTAGAAGGCTCAAGTCACAGACCCAACTTCATTTGTGTTAACAATTCAATGAATACTTCACTTCACTAGCTGAAGACCTCATTCAAGTACACTGTCAAGGACCAGTCTCAAGTTTCTCCAGCAAGTCAGTGATCTCGACTGCTTCTATGTACATTTATGAAATAAACTCCAATGAAATTATAAGTAAAATTAAATCATTAAGCAATAAAATGTCAAGTGGTCTTGATGAAGTACCAGATTTCATATTAAAAGCATGTGCTCACCACATAGCAAACCCATTGGCAAAATTTTTCAACCTCTCTTTTAAAACTGGTGTACTTCCAGATATTTTTAAAATAGCAAAAGTTTCTTCACTGCTAAAAATAGGTTCTTCTGAAAAAATATCAAACTACCGACCTGTGTCACAGTTAAGTTCCTTGTCAAAAATTCTAGAAAAACTCTTCTATCACAGGTTTTTAAGTTTCATAAATAAAATATGCACCTCTTACAGTACAACAACATGGTTGTAGAAAGTCTAAATCCACACAGAGAGCAATTTTCGAATTCTTGGACTGCATTTTAAAATCCCTTGATCAACATAAATTAGCTGCAGGTATTTTTCTAGATCTACCAATAGCCTTTACAGTCTGGACCACAACACGCTGCTCGGAAAATTAGAAAGACGAGGAGTAAGAGGTGTAGCACATAGCTGGTTGTGTTGCAACATTAAAAAAAACATGGATGGAGAAAGTATCACTTCAGTATGAATTCAACAAAATGAATCAAACAAGAAACAACTCCTTTTTTCTAGCGAATTAACAATCAAATATGGTGTACCACAGGGCTCAATCTTAGGTTCACTATTCTTCTTGATTTATGTTGACAACTTAATTGAATGTATGAGTCCCACAAAACCTATCCTGTTTGCCGATGACACCAGCGTATTGCTCACTGAATCCAATCAAGAAACTTTGCAGTCCACAGCAGAAAGTTCTATGAAAAGACTTTCTGAGTGATGCACAAAAACAAACTCATTATAAATACTGAAAAAAACTGTGTGTGTTGATTTTCATTTAATTCCCCCAACTAATCAAATGTCTATTCAAGCACAATTAAAAAATGATCCCCTAGAAAATGTGTCACAAAATTTTTGGGACTGTGAGTTTAGCAAGATAAAGTGGGACACACATATAAATAACATGTCTAGAAAACTTTCATCTGTGTGCTATGACCTAAGAATTTTACAGCCTACAACAAGCAAAACAACAGTACTGCAGGCATACTATGCACAATTCCACTCACTAGTCCAATATGGGATTGTTTTCTGGGGATACTCAACTCACAGTGTAAAAGTTTTCAGAATGCGAAAAAGAGCTCCAAGAATAATTTGTATCCTTAAAAAGATGGAGCCTTGTAAGTCCCATTTTACTGAGCTTGGTATTCTAAATGTTCCAAGTTTATTCAATTATGAAACTATCTTGTTCACTAGGGACTACCTCCTGAAAACAGACAAACTGCTACAGAACAAAAATGTACACATCTATAGTACCAGAGGAAATCAAATATACATAGAAAATATCACAGAACAACCACATATCAGAGGAGCATAATTAACATTGGTGTAATACTACAGAATAAGAGACCAGAGGAAATAAAAAATGCTACTCATCCAATATTTAAAGCTAAACTAAAGGCATTTCTAATAAAGCACTGTTTCTAGTGTCAGAGAATTTCTGAATACGTAACAAAATTAATTGTAATAGGTACCTATTTTTAATTTGTCTACTATTTTGATAATACTATGTATTATTTAACTTATCTTTGACCTATCCAATATCAATTGTACAATTTGTGCTGTACGATACAACTGGACCAATAAAAAATCAAATCAAATCAAATTATCTAGGAACTTTGTGATCATTATTCCAACCATACATACTGGAAAGACCACCAGTGAATAAAGGAAGAAAGGCAAATTGGTTTATAATTTGAGAAAAGAGAGGTGAACACTCTTGAAATCAAACAATGAACTGTTTGATATTAGCTGGTGATTTGAGATGTGAGTTGGGCCCTGATTCAGATACGTCACATTGTTAAACAACACAAATGAAGTAATATGATGAGAAAACCTCTGTGAAATAACTCCTGGAGAGCCTTCCAACACTGTCACCACTTTACTGCACGAAATTGTTTCCTCATCTGTACTTTGAGGCTGTTGTACAATCCAAACTATGCCTTTACAGGCTCTACAAATAAAATGCAATGAGGAGAATTTTCCATCTCTTAGTGTGGCCAATGACAGTTTGATTTTTGATGAGAGTAACCTTGCATTATTTTCCATAAAGAAAAATCTGAGAGACTTATGTTGGAGTTAAATGCACAGGAAACTTGACTGAAGGAATTTGGAAGCAGCACAGAGAACAGAGACAGCAACCAAATACAAGAAGAAGAAAATAAGAAAGATATCCACTAGAAACAGCTCACTGTATACCATGGACTTTAAGTCATGAAATTAACTCCACATTTACAGGAAAACAGTTCTTTATACAACAAAATTGGCTGTCCGTAAAATTACAGTGTGCAGTCTGGAACATCATGATACAGTATTTATGTATTGTATATACTCTATCAAGAACAACTCCCAGTACCTACTGCAACTTACATCCTTCTGAATCTGTTTAGTGTATTCATCTCTTGGTCTCCCTCTAGGACTTTTACCCTCCACACTGCCCTCCAATACTAAATCAGTGCTCCCTTGATGCCTCAGAATATGCCCTACCAACTGATCTCTTCGTCTAGTCAAGTTGTGCCACAAACTCCTGTTCTCCCCAATTCTATTCAATACCTAGTAATTTGCTATGTGAACTACCCATCTAATCTTCAGCATTCTTCTGTAGCACCACATTTCGAAAGCTTCTATTTGCTTCTTGTCTAAACTATTTATCGTCCACGTTTCACTTCCATACATGGCTACACTCCATACAAATACTTTCAGAAACGGCTTCTGACACTTAAATCTATACTCAATGTTAACGAATTTATCTTCTTCAGAAATGCTTTCCTTGCCATTGACAGTCAACATTTTATATCCTCTGTACTCTGACCATCATCAGTTATTTTGCTCCCCAAATAGCAGAACTCCTTTACTACTTCAAGTGTCTCATTTCCTAATCTAATTCCCTCAGCATCACCCGACTTAATTCGACTACATTCCATTATCCTCGTTTTGCTTTTGTTGCTGTTCATCTTATATCTCCCTTTCAAGACACTGTCCATTCCCTTCAGCTGCTCTTCCAGGTCCTTTGCTGTCATAGGCAAACCTCAAAGTTTTTATTTCTTCTTCACAGATTTTAATTCCTACTCCGAATTTTACTTTTGTTTCCTTTACTGCTTGGTCAATATATAGATTGAATAACACCGGGGTTAGGCTACAACCCTGTCTCACTCCCTTCCCAACCATTGCTTCCCTTTCATCCCCCTCAACGCTTATAACTGCCATCTGGTTCTGTACAAATTGTAAATATCCTTTCGCTCTTTGTATTTTACCCCTGCCACTTTCAGAATTTTAAAGAGAGTATTACAGTCAACATTGTCAAAAGCTTTCTCTAAGTCTCCAAATGCTAGAAATGTAGGTTTGCCTTTCCTTAATCTATTTTCTAAGATAAGTTGTAGGGTCAGTATTGCCTCACAAGTTCAAACATTTCTACGGAATCCAAACTGATCTTCCCTGAGGTTGGCTTCTACCAGTTTTTTCATTTGTCTGTAAAGAATTCGTGTTAGTATTATCAGCCATGGCTTATTAAACTGGTAGTTCAGTAATTTTCACATCTGTCAACACCTGCTTTCTTTGGGGTTGGAATTATTAGATTCTTCTTGAAGTCTGAGGGTATTTCTCCTGTCTCATACATCTTGCTCACTGGATGGTAGAGCTGTGTTAGGCCTGGCTCTCCCAACGCTGTCAGTAGTTCTAATTGAATGTTGTCTACTCCGGAGGCCTTGTTTAAACGTAGGTCTTTCATTGCTCCGTCAAACTCTTCATGCAGTATCATATCTCCTATTTCATCTTCATCTACATTCTCTTCCATTTCTATAATATTGTCCTCAAGTACATCGCCCGTGTATAAACCCTCTATATACTCCTTCCACTTTTCTGCTTTCTGTTCTTTGCTTAGAGCTGGGTTTCAATCCTAGCTCTTGACATTCATGCAAGTGGTTCTCTTTTCTCCAAATGTCTCTTTAATTTTCCTGTAGGGAGTATCTATCTTACCCCTATTGATATGCGCCTCTACATCCTTACATTTGTCCTCTAGCCATCCCTGCACAACCACTTTGCACTTCCTGTCGATCTCATTTTTGAGATGCTTGTATTCCTTTTTGCCTACTTCACTTACAGCATTTTTGTATTTTCTCCTTACATCAATTAAATTCAACAACTCTTCTGTTACCCAATGATTTCTATTAGCCCTCGTCTTTTTACCTACTTGATCCTCTGCTACCTTCACTATTTCATCTCTCAAAGTTACCCATTCTTCTTCTACTGTATTTCTTTCCCCCATTCTTGTCAATCGTTCACTAATACTCTCCTTGAAGCTCTCTACAACCTCTGGTTCTTTCAGTTTATCCAGGTCCTCTCTCCTCAAATTCTCACCTTTTTGCAGTTTCTTCAGTTTTAATCTACAGGTCAGAACCAATAGATTGTGGTCAGAGTCCACATCTGCCCCTGGAAATGTCTTACAATTTCAAATCTGGTTCCTTAATCTCTGTCTTACCATTATGTAATCTTTCTGAGACCTTCCAGTATCTCCAGTCTTCTTCCAGTCTTCTTTTGTGATTCTTGAACCAAGTGTTAGCTATGATTAAGTTATTCTCTATGCAAAATTCTACCAGGCAGCTTCCTCTTTCATTCCTTATTCCCATTCCATATTCACCTACTACATTTCCTTCTCTTCCTTTTCCTACTATCGAGTTCCAGTCACCCATAACTATTAAATTTTCATCTCCCTGCACTATCTGAATAATTCAATTTATCTCATCATACATTTCATCAATCTCTTCGTCATCTGCAGAGCTAGTTGGCATATAAACTTGTACTACTGTGGTAGGTGTGGGCTTTGTATCTATCTTGGCCACAATAATGCGTTCACTATCCTGTTTTGTAGTAGCTTACCCACACTCCTATTTTCCTGTTCATTATTAAACCTAGTCCTGCATCACCCCTATTTCATTTTGTGTTTATAACCCTGTATTCACCTGATCAGAAGTCTTATTCCTCCTGCCACTGAACTTCACTAATTCCCATTATATCTAACTTTAACCTATCCATTTCCGTTTTTAAATTTTCTAACCTACCTGCCCGATTAAGGGATCTGACATTCCACGCTCCGATCTGTAGAACGCCAGTTTTATTTCTCCTGATAACAATGTCCTCCTGAGTAGTCCCCACCCAGAGATCCGAATGAGGACTGTTTTACCTCTGGAATATTATACCCAAGAGAACACCATCATCATTTAACCATACAGTAAAGATGCATGCCCTCGGGAAAAATTACAGCTGTAGACTGCTCTTGTTTTCAGCCATTTGCAGTACCAGCACAGCAAGTCTAGCCATTTGCAGTACCAGCACAGCAAGTCTGTTTTGGTTAGTGTTACAAGGCAAGATCAATCAATCATCTAGACTGGGGGAGGTTGCCCCTGCAACTTCTGAAAAGGCTGCTGCCCCTCTTCAGGAACCACACGTTTGTCTGGCCTCTCAAAAGATACCCCTATGGTGTAGTTGCACCTACGGTACGGCTGTATCGCTGAGGCACGCAAGCCGCCCCATCAATGGCAAAGTCCGTGGCTCAAGGGGGGGGGGGGGGGGGAGGTTGTAATGTTACTCCTTTTTCATTAACTGTGACTAAGTTACACCTGTAAGAGCTGTACAGCATGAGCTTACTGTTACAAATCTGGAAGCAATACGGTAGAGTCTGAGAGCTGTTATTTGTTACGAGGGCAAGAAATCCTGAGACATTCAAGAAAATTTTTGAAGAACTTGCTTCCAGAAGCTATGCAAAGTAGTTTTGAAAATTAGTGAAGCCAATGGGATCAGTTACAATAACTTAAATCCATTCTCCTTAGGACTGTCATGGCTATTACGACAGCAGTCTTTACAAAGTGAGCTCTTCTTGGAGATTACTGATTCAGCAGTATCATCTTTTGTTGCTGCTGAAGAAACTAATAATTTATTGTTGCTTATTTAATCTCATTTGCAAGCTTGTTGAGTTTGTAATTGATATCTGATGACCAAGTAAATCTTTGTAGCCATAAGCTTGACACATTCTAGATCCAAATAAGCTAATTACTATAGAGGTGTATGGAAAAAGTACACATTAGATAAAAAATAAGTCACTGATACTTACAGAATGTAAACAAACATAACTCCTTTAATAGTCTTTCAGTAATTAGAGAATGTAAACAAACACAACTTCTTTAATAATCTTTCTGAAGTAATTCCAGTTACTATCATGACAATGCAGACAGCACAATAGAAGTCACAGCAAACAAATATCATCAACTTACAAATTACACCAAACAGTAGCCCATGAGGAAAAATGAGATACTTTAACGTATCAGTATAAATAAAAATAAAGTGGGCAATTTGTTGACTGTTTTGTTAGATGATGATCATCGCATATACTTCTACAACAAATGATGACTTGAGTCACTGACAGTCCACTCAATGTCAATAATTGTTACAGATTTCCTGAAACCATGATTTAGTTTTTTCACAGTTAATGTTAACACAATGTGGACACCGTGTCAAAAATTTTGGTGAAACTGTCTGGCCACGTTTCAGATGTGTCAAAACAATATCTGCAAGTGCTTCAATGAAAAGTGGATGGTCATTTGGCGCAGCAGCACGGCGTATTGTCACATTTCCAAGCTGAAAATAGGTAAGATGAGTATAAATATATATAGATTGGAAAATTAGACAAACAATATAACAAATAACATTTTTACATATTATATTTGAGCAGGAATATTTAGGTCCAATCCAACTGGACTACAAGCTTCCAGATTTTAGTCTCTGTTTAAAATCCATTAGTTGCTAGAGATGTTCAAAGACCTTAAGTAGTAATTTTCGACTGGGTGAGTGGTAGGAAATGGGAAGAGAAGGGAGGAACAGATCATAAAGGTTTACAAAAGCTCATGTTGGGGTGGGGCAAGCAACTGTCTGTGGGAAAGGTTAGGGTATGAGTATGCTGGATGGAACATTGAGATAAATAAAGGATGTGCTGTGAAGTGTAAGGAGAAGGATAAAGATTGTGAGACAGAGTGATCAGAAACAGGAATAGATTTCAAAGAGGTAGTTCAGATGGTGAAGTAGACATGGGACAGAGTGTGAGAGGTTAGACTGGGGTGGGGGGAGGGGGCGGGCAGTGGGGACTGAAGCCAGGGGCACAAAAACGTGTAATCAGAATAATTGCTGGAGCCCACCCACGGTCATCCTGCAGACATCTATTTAAGGATCTAGGGATCCTCACAGTAACCTCACAGTATATATATTCCCTTATGAAATTTGTTGATAATAATCCAACCCAATTCAAAAGTAATAGCAGTGTGCATACCTATAACACCAGGAGAAAGGATGATCTTCACTATGCAGGGTTAAATCTGACTTTGGCACAGAAAGGGGTAAATTATGCTGCCACAAAAGTCTTTGGGCACCTACCAAACAGCATCAAAAGCCTGACAGATAGCCAACTAACATTTAAAAATAAATTAAAAGAATTTCTAGATGACAACTCCTTCTACTCATTGGCTGAATTTTTAGATATAAACTAAGTAAAAAAAAAAAAAAACTTAATCATTAGTGTCATGCAATATTTTGTGTAATGTAATTTCTTGTACAGACATCTTTTATTAACCTGACACGTTCCACATCATTACGAAGTGTCGTATTCATGATCTATGGAACAAGTATTAATCTAATCTAATCTAATCTAATCTAATCTAATCTATGCAAATGAAGGATATGTTGCAGAGCTCGTTATCATTTGCTCAGATCAGAAAAGATCATGTAATGGGTTGATAACTGAATTGGGTTGGGTTGCGGAGCAGTTGATAACGTTATTTGCATTATTAAGTTGCAGACAGGCACATTTAAAAGACACTTACACATAAGGTTTCTGACACAAGCTTCCAGAGTTGTCGGTTGAGTACGTGATGTGTGCTTGCTTGTGTGAATGGTTGGTGTGTGTTTTCTTTTTCTGACAAAGGTTGTGGCCAAAAGATTATTTGTAAGTGTCTTTTAATTGTGATTGTCTATAATTTAATGTGTCATCCTTGCAGTAAGTAGCAGTCTATCTTTTCCTACATTGTTGGTTCCCAAACGTGATTCTCCATTGTTTGATTTTACATTACTTTGTGTACGATAGTCTAAGATGGTCTTCAGCCACTATTTAGCAGTGGACTTTCATCTGCATTGATAGTTTATGCTCTTGGTGTGCAGTGCTCCAAGTGCAGTTGATAGATGATATGGAATACGAGGTGGTGGATGACTATATTGAATAGGTCTATCATTTGGTCTTCCACAGACATAATGATTCATGGAGCAGGAAGGTTGGGACAGGTAGGAGCATGGGTATGAATGTAGGATGGATGTGTGGCAGAATACCACTGACAGTGAACTTTGAAATTTAAGTGAATTTCTGCCCATTTTACATTATTATCAGCTGTGCAGCATCTCCCCTATTTGATGAGTAGTGGAAATCTGCCCTCTTGTACATACTTTGGATTCACATATATATCCATCATAGAAATAAAGTTGATTCTAAAGTAAAATTTGTGTACTTGTTTTTCAATCTCTAATCGATTTTGTAGGAAGTACTATCTGCTTTCTACATATGATAATGTTTTTAAAAGAAGAAAGAATACCATACTAAAGTTTAATAGCCTGTTGATGATGCGGTTATTAAAGCACACACTCCTATGGGAAAACGGTGGGGAAGGAAATCAGCCATGTCCCAGTAAACAAACCATATTGCTGTTCACATTAAACTCATTAGCCAAAAGAGCCACATATTAGCAGTACATTGACTGTTATTAACTTAATGAAGATACTTCTAAGCTGGCCTTGCTTAAAAAGACCTCAGTGTGACTGAGGTACTTTAGCTGAGGTTGATCCTTTCCAACTCGCCCATCTACTTATAAGACTCACATAAATCTCAGTTTTATGTCCATGTGACATTCCCAGATAACAAGCTGTAATTTTGAAGAATAAATCAATAAATATTTATTTTGTCTACAACCTTTGACTCTTGGTAGGTCCAACATACCTCTCTCAGAATTTGACACTACATTTTCATTCACTCCACAACCTTCACCAAAATTTATTGAATTAACTCTATTTAAAATTTTAAGTTTTAGTTGAATGTCAGGTACAATGAATAAAACTTGATATAATACTTAATAACTCAATTATTCTCTGATAAAATTAAACTGAAAGGTATCCATTAAATTATTTGCTGGCAATGACTGACAAAAACTGATGCGAATAGTGGCCATGCGTCACCTTAGAAAGTTTGGGCAAGTCAAGTTTCTACATTGCTGATTTTAATTTTAAGCAAAATTTCATGCTTGAAAATCTGTTCACATGAATATGTAGACCTCAGTAAGGAAAGAGAGAGACAGGCTGAATTGCCACCTGCTGGAGTATGGATTTTAACTACATTAGTCTTTGCTGCTGGGATGTGCATTCAGTAGTATGCTGTAGAACATGATGCAAAGACATGACTTGACGATACACATTGACATTTAATCCTTCTGGAAATGTACATGAATGGTGGCTCCATATGAGATTTTGTGAAGAGCCACACTCAAAATGCCAAAGAGCCAGATGTGGCTCACACACTGCAGTTTGCTGGCCTATGATTTAGGGACATCTCCCAAAAATTAAACCTGGATGGTCGATTGGGGATTTGAATGACCATCCTCCTGAATTTGAGTCCATTATCTTCCTGTTGTGCCATCTCTCTCAGTGATATTAAGTTTTATATGAACACTGCTCTTTTCTGCAGTCTTTTCTTCAACTAAAATTGTTCATTAAATATTTTATTTATGTTTGATGACTAGATACTGCAGTTAGTGACACAAAATTACATGTATTTATGTGAGTACTCATTTTTAATTGTGAAGCTAATCACCAGATGTTGCACAATTGTGTTTATGAATGTAAAGCTACAGGCTTGTGTGAAATGTTATACACATGTTTATTTTAAAGAAACAATAGGAAGTTATACAAGTAACATAACTTTAGTTGTCACAAATTTACAAAGGATATTTGATCAGACAACTACCTATTACATGAGAGATTTAATTTCTTCTAAATTTTCAAACATCTAAATCTTTTAGTACTCAATCAAATATTATTATTCTGTCCTCTAAGGAGATGACAGACTGTATGGATGTAGTTACTTCACTTTTCTTAGCAATCCATGTGTGGAGCAGATGGTTATCATCAGGGAACAGAACCACATCATCAACTCCTGGTTTTGCAGAGCCTTTCTTCTAGCAAACTTCACAAAATTTTGAAGTACTTCTTTTCTCACCATTCCCATAAGCCTGGCATTAAATATCTGTCAATGACAAATCCTCTTTTCTGTCGTCACTGTCGTAGATCCCCGCAGTCTAGGCATTTATACCAGTTTTTCTCTAAAAGAAAGCATGCAGGAGTGAAACTGGGATAAGGTAACTGTCGGTCTGGGAAAGTTATTGGTATTTATGACTTTTGCATATGGATTATGTCATCCGTTACACACTAAAATTTTAAGTACTACTCGCTCTTACATTTACCCTAAGTCTTGCCCAGGTATCATAATTCCTGAACTTATCCAGCCTTATGCATAACTTTTTCTGATGTGTGCCTGATAATGACCAAATGTAGAAATACAAAAATACAGATTCTGTAGGAAACCTGTTCTCTTCCAAGAAGTGTAAGTCTCTGTGGATCCCAATCCGCACAAGACAACTATGAAATATTTTTCACTTTATAAAAATCATAACTGTATTATTATAATTTGTGTGAGTCAGAAACTTGTGGGTACTGTTAAAATTGTTCAATTGACCCTCTACATAATGAACATAAGGAAAAATCACAGAAAAAATTTGAAAATTAGAAAAGGAGACTGACTATAGCTTGCGCAGTTAATGTACTTAATTCTTGTAGAAGCAACAGAAAAACAATACAATCATTACTGTAATAAGATGTGGGTTAACACTGTTCTGAATGACACACACACACACACACACACACACACACACACACACGTACGCACGCACGTGTGACCGTGAGAGAGCATGTGCCTATGTGTGTGCGTGCATGCATGTTTTATCTAATACAAAAAAAGCCTTTTTGGCCGAAAGCTTACTTGTTTGACAGTCTTTTGGTTGTCCCTGTCTGCAACTCAACATCTCTGCCATATGGTGAATATAGCAATCTATCCTTTTCATAAGACTGTCAACAGTGTTTGTTGATTATTTGCAGTAGAAGGTGTTAACAGGATTCAGTAAACTACCTATCTGTAAGTCTTGTATAATGTGTATGACCAGTGATCTACAGTATAGAAATTTCAAGTATTTTAACTTAATTAGATAATGATGTTTTTTGTGAGTGTATCAAAAACAGACCAATAGCTCAGTATTGGCATCACTATATGGCAGAGAGTAAGACATTTGTTTTTAAGAACAACTTTTCCTGCAATTATTATTTTTATGTTTTATTTTTTGGAATGATTCACAGAAACTACAGAAGACTTGAAGCTTGGTAACTGATCTAAGTTTTAATGTAGTGTTACCTAAACAGGAGTCAATTGGTTGACTTCCTGATCATCTTCTTAAAATATAAATTCCAACACTGACAACACATTTACCTCTACAAATGTGTCTCTACAGATTGACTAATTTATTATGTCAAAATTTCTTCCAGCAAATAAAAGTACAGTGAGTAATATTACCTCTTTTCCTAGGTCTTTGCAGTACTCAATATCCATTTCATGAAGAGTCTCAATGTGTTCATTCACAAAAGCAATGGGAACAAGAATGAAATTCTTCCTTCCCTGTTTCACATATCCTATAAAAAAAGACAATCATAAAATACAGCTAAACTAGAAAATACAACCAAATAAAGACAGTAAAAAACATTCAATAGGTGGCATGGCAGCAGACTTACAGATAACATAAACAGAGAATGACACTACAACATTTGGAATTCCTTTGCCCAAAATAATGGAGGAAAGAGGGCTGACAAAATGGGATTGTTGAGCAGAGTGATAATGAGGGTCGCATATGTCTTGGGCTATAGGAGCTGTCAAAGGATAAACAGTAAGATAACACAATACGGCTACTGAATACTGTCCTTGCTCGTAGTTATGATAGAAAACACAGATACAGAATTTTATGACATCTAACAGAAGAAAAAGAAAAACAAATAGAAATTATAACTATCAAAGCAAAATTTTTCCAAAAAAATTACCACTGGGTATTTTAGTCAATTATGAAATTCCATTTAAAAGTATTTGTCTTGTAACTGAAGAGCATAAACGTAAGCTGACATATTTTTGATTGAATTTAGTTCACCAGATTTTGAAGTCAGTAGTTTTAATGTTACACACAGTGACACTAACGCACTAAGCACAGTTATAAAAGGATGCAGGGGTGTGCTTGGTGAATAGACCAAATAAAATCAGTTTTGAATCATTTCATATAATCTTCAAATGTCTACACTTTCTTGGGGATTACAAGTGCTCCTATAACAAAGCATTTATCTTTTAGTACTCATACCATGTAGCACTTTATTAAATGAAAAGGGGCTTGGAAATCATTGAACACTTGGTTTTAAAGATTACCTGTATAGTTCCTGGAGATCCCAATGCACAAATCAGGCATAATTAATAATTTCCATACTGGGGAATGATGCGACATTTAGAGATCAGAACTACAGTGCTAGGGTTCTCTAAACCGTCATACTAAAATGGCATATTTTGAAGAGACCTTTAATGTGGTGTGTGTTAGCTTAGCTGCATGCTTAATGTTTATCACATTTTCCATTTTGAAGCTGAGGCATTTAACTTTTTTTTTTTTTAATAGCTACTTTGTGTGATGAAACAGCGATGTTCCCTGTGATTGGCTGATAAAACCAAATGGGCAACCCCCATGTTTGTTTAAGTATCTGTGAAGCTAACATGTCATATTTGTTGGTTTTCATACTGTACTTGTGTACTCCAAACGTTTCTGTGACACATTGGGAATGCAGCTTGACAGGCTATAATCCATTATTGAGAATTATATTTTAACATACCTTGAGGGGTGGCTCCACCAGAGAGCCTTTAACTATGAATGTGCCTGGTGAAAATTAACAGTGTAGTTTCTGTGTAGCAGTGGATTCCATGGAATACAGATTCCAAGGTACCAAGTGGGAATACCATCATGCGTTTCAGTATAACTATTCAAAGAAACAAATGGGAAATAAACATTGCCATACAGACACAGTCAATAAATGTTGCAAGCTGAGTACGGTATGACATCTGGCTAATTTACCTATCATGAGGAGGCAGTGACAGGTAGTAATAACAGTTACATATTTCTACAGGGATCGATTGTATGTGGAATGTTTTGTAATATGTGTACTCTTCATTTGTGTTCAGAGAAAAGGTTATCAGTATTTATAAAATGAACACTGCAGTTGAATATAGCAATGAAAAGTGGAAGCATACATGCACTCCATAGGTGTAGTGTTTCCACTGGTTTGATTCACTTTTCGGTGCCTGTCATAATTTTTCAGTTACAGATTACAGAGGCATATAATACAAAAGGGGGGGTGGGGTGGAATTGTTACCAGCTATAAGATGGCTGTATTGTGGTGCATTTTATATAACAATACATTTAAATAATTTCAATACAACACTTTCAGGGGACAGGCTACTAATTATATACGTGTGTGACACAATTAATGCATCAATGAATGAACTGTGTCAATCTGAAAGGTAGCTTCGTACAGGAAATTTACATAAAGACACAGACTTTGTGGTTATTAACAAAATATTGAACAATTTCAGTCGGAGTTTTAACATAAGGGTACAGGATCTGCACAGCTACAAAATGAATAGAAATTATTTATTGTTCTATTTATTTAGTTTCACCATCTGCAATCTTAGAAATGTAATTAGAATTGAATGATTAAGGAAACTGCACTCTATTAATTTATAGGTATTACAGGAGCACAAATTTTATTAAAATGGTATCATTCTATTTTCAAGCTAAATAGAAATGCACTTGACCCAAATGTACGCATCAACATTATGTTGCAAACTGTTTTTTTCTGTTGTAAAAAGAATAAAAACTGAAGAAAGGTCCAGTTTCCCAATACAACAGTGGTGAAACATTGTGGCAATACGGGGTCTGACACAAAATATTTCCAAATAAGCAGCAACCAGTTGCAAAATCTTGTTTTCGTTATTTACTTTTGCAAATGGATTTCAACTGATTAACAGCCATCATCGGTATCTATAGCACCGATGATGGTTGTTAATCGGTTGAAATCAATTTGCAAAAGTAAATAAAGAAAACATGATTTTGCAACTGGTTGCTGCTTATTTGGTAATTTTATGGTTTACAGCTGTTGCACAACTTGGGAACCATATGGAGCCCACCATTTACAAAATATTTCGTCATGTGTGAATTTAAAGAAATGTCACATTTCACAGATGTAATAAAATTTTAGTATTTTATACTTGGGTTGAATTTTGCTGTTAAACACATCTTGTTAACATTTATTTATTAAGTGGTATTCAAATTATTGTAATCCAGGTGTTCACTGCTTGTGCAAGAGCCATTAGCTCAGCTTTGCAGGCAAGCACCCTTCTATCTGACTACCTACTCAGGAGATACTCCCCCCGGCCCTCCTCCCCCCAGTCACTTCTACCCATTGCACATGTCATGGCAGGCACTCAAGTTGGAACAGCATGTTACAGTGGTTATAAGCATATTAATTCCTGTAAAAGAGTTGTTTTCATTGTTTCCATGTGCAAAGATTTATAGCCTGGAATAAGGCTTTATCATGTAAAACAAATGTCCTCCAGTACCTGGAACTCATAGGTCTGACAGGTATGAGTGATGTTGACTGAAGTCAAAATACATCAGCTGTGTTTATTACATTGTTTCAGTGTTCTCTGTCCCCAGAAAACATGTATTTCAATTCTGAAAGTTACAAAATTTCATAAAAAAATCCTTAAACTGAGATACTCAGCATAACGCCCGCAAGCACTCCTTATGCACACATGACCACCAATCTCATCTTGGGTCAGAATGCAGCTATCATGTGGGGTGCAGGCAGCAACCTGGAGGGTGCAGGGAGGGGAGGTATAGTATTATACGGGTGGGGGAGAAAGAAATGCTGTCTGATGGAGTGATCAGGGACTAGAATGCCTATAAATGTAGTGTCAGGAGGTTGTGGGGCAGAGAGGTGGGGAAAAAAGGAGCGAGAAAGGAGAGGAGTGGGGAAAGATGAGCAGGTGCATTGGCAGAGGGTGGCAGATAAACGTGTTGGGAGATGAGAATGGGGACGGGTTGATAGGACAGCGGGGATGGAAACTTGGGTGGACGGTGTGAGGACAGTATGTTAACAGTAGGTTGAGACCAGGATAATTATGGATGTGGAGAATGTATTGTGAGGATAACTCCCATCTGTGCCGTTCAGAAAAGCTGGTGGTGTGGGGGAAGGATTCAGATGGCTTGGGTGGTGAAGCAACCACTAAAATAAGTATGTTATGTTAGCTGCATGTTGTTATGTTATGTTCAGGTGCATGTTGTGCCATAGGGTGGTCTACTTTGCTGTTGGCCACAGTTTGACAGTGGCTGTTCATTGTGGTGGACAGCTGGTTGATAATCATAACAATATAAAAAGCTGTACAATGATTACAGCAGAGCTGGTAAATGACAGGGCTGCTTCCACAGGTGGCTGATCCCTGATAAACCTGTGACACGACTGGAATATGAAGTGCTGGGCAGGTGGATTGGGCAGATCTTGCATCTTGGTCTTTTACAAGGATATGTCCCTTGTGGCAAGGGTTGGGAATGGGAGTGGTATAGGGATGGACTAAAATGGTGGAGGTTGGGTGGGTGACGGAACACCACTTTAGGAGGGGTGGGAAGTATCTTGCGTAGGATCTCCCTCTTTTCACGGCATGATGATAAGTAATCGAAGCCCTTGCAAAGGATATGGTTCAGTTGTTCTACTCAGTGGTGGTACTAATCTGATTCAAGTTCATTGATGATTGGTTGGTTGGCCTGTGGGGGTCGAAGGGACCAGACTACAAAGGCCATCGGTTTCATTGATGACATCTTTAGGATCTGAACTCAGGGCCAAGATACCATATCTTCATTCCTTCACAACCTCAATACCTTCTCTGCCATGCAGTTCACGTGGTCCTCCTCAACCCGGTGTTCCACCATCATGGATGATGGCTCCATTCATATCTCAGTCCACATTAAACTCACCAACCACCAACAGTACCTGCATTTCACCAGCTGTTATCTCTTTCACACCACAAAGTCCCTCCCAAACGTCTGGCCACCTGGGGACGGCATATCTGCTGTGATAAGAATTCCCTTGCTCAGTATGCTGAGGGTCTCACCAAGGCCTTAACCGAAAGACACTATCCCCAGATCTAGTGTGCAAACAGTTCTTCCATGCCATTTCCCCTCATACCAACAATCCTCCCACCACACTCAAGAACAGCCACAAAGGAATTTCCCCTCGTCACCCAGTACCACCCTGGACTGGAGAAACTGAATCGCATACTTCATCAGAGCTTCATGCCATGAAATACTCCTAAAGAGGTGTTCTGTTGCCCACCTAGCCTTCACAACATCCTAGTCCATCCCTTTGTCACTCCCAATCCTAGCCCCTTGATACAAGGATCATATCCCTGCAGAAGATACAGGTGCAAGATCTGCCCAATCCACCAGTCCAGAACTTAATATTCCAGTTCTGTCACAGGTTTATCTTATCCCATCAGGGATCGGCCACCTGTGAAAGCAGCCCTGTCATTTACCAGGTCTACTGTAATCATTGCACAGCTCTTTATATTGTTATGACAGTCAACCAGCTGTCCACCACAATGAACAGCCACTGCCAAGCTGTGGCCAACAGCAAAGTAGACCACCCTGTGGAACAACATGCAGCTGAACATAACATACTTATTTTAGTGGCTGCTTCACCACCCAAGCCATCTGGACCCTTTCCTCCTCCTTTGTATTTTCTGAACTACACAGATGGGAGTTATCCTTGCAACATCTTCTCTGCTCCTGTAATTATAACGACCTCAACCTACTGTAACATACTGTCCGCACTCTCCATCCACGAGTTTCAACCCCATCTGTCCTATAATCTCCCCATACTTATCTCCCGTGCTGCTCAATTGCCACCTTTTGCTAATGTACCTGCTGATCTTTCCCCACTCCTCCCCTTTTTCACTCCTTTTTTTTCGACCTCCCTGCCCTGTAATCTACTGACATTGCACCTATTGGCATTCTTGTCTCTGCATACTACACCAGACAGTGTTTGTCTTTCTCCCCACACATACACTACTATCACTTCCCTTTCACGACCCCCTCCAGATTGCTGCCTGCATCGCACATAATAGTTGCATTTTTTTTTCCCCCCCCTTCTAATAATTTCCGGGTATGCAGCCGGATCCCGTCGACATTCTGCCACGATATTTCGGCCCAGAGACGTCCGGCCATCATCAGGTGAGTACACAACTACTGAAGAGCCCAGGTGCAGTCGCGGTATTTATACCGATTCTCGCGCACGTGTTGACATGCGCGGCATAGCCGAGTTGTACGTGCTGCCCTCGGTGGTGAAAGTAAAAGATCATCTAGTCATTGAGTATCGAATGACGCTGTCTATTCCGCTGTGAATGTATAATTTTAATAACAGGATTCCAAGTTTTATCCAGTTGAAAGCCGTTGTCACGATTTATAAGATTATCGGCAAGACGTATTTCCACTGATTCCTTGATTACGGAATCCCAAAATCCGGAAACCGGAGCTAAAATTTTTGTTTCATTGTATTCCATTGAATGTCCCAATGAAATACAGTGCTCTGCTACTGCCGATTTTGATGGTTGCCGTAGACGGGTGTATCTTTCATGTTCTGTACATCGTTCATGGACAGTTCTTGTCGTCTGGCCAATATATGCAGAGCCACATTCACAGGGAATTTTGTAAACGCCTGCTTTCTTCAGTTGTAAATCGTCTTTAACGGATCCAACCAGGGCCCGGTTCTTTGCTGGTGGACGGAAGATAACCTTGATTTTATTCTTCTTCAGTAATCGGCCTATTTTCGACGACACATTCCCGGCGTATGGAAGAAACGCTGTTGATTTAAAGTCGTCATCAGCGTCCTCAGTGCGCTGCTTCTTGTTATGACAGTTGCGCATGGCCTTTCTTATTTGGCGTGAAGTGTAGCCATTCTCTTTAAAAACCTTCTCCAAGTGTTCTAATTCTGCGTGGAGGTTTTCATCGTCTGATATTACATGCGCTCGATGTATTAAGGTACTGAGAACGCCGGCTGTTTGTGCTGGGTGGTGGCAGCTTGACGCCTGGAGATACAGATCTGTGTGAGTCGGTTTCCTGTACACAGAATGTCCTAATGACCCATCAGTTTTACGGCATACTAGCACGTCTATAAATGGTAAAGAGCCATCTTTTTCAATCTCCATCGTGAATTTGATGTTCTCATGTAAAGAGTTTAAATGATGAAGGAATTTCTCCAGTTCCTGTCTGTCATGAGGCCATACAACAAAAGTATCATCTACGTACCGCCAGAAGACCGTAGGCTTTAAGACAGCAGACTCAAGTGCTTTCTCCTCAAAGTCCTCCATAAAGAGATTAGCTACCACAGGGGACAAAGGGCTCCCCATGGCGACGCCGTCTGTTTGTTCAAAGAATTCGTCATTGAATAGAAAGTACGTTGAGGAGAGTATATGTTCAAACAAGGCCGTCATTTCTGCACTGAATAAATTACCAATAAGGTGTAACGATTCCATTAAAGGCACTTTGGTAAATAGTGAGACCACATCAAAGCTGACTAATAAATCCGAACTGCTAAGCTTAACTTCCTTCAAGCGACTGACAAAATCCTCGGAATTACGTATATGGTGGCAACACTTACCCACATACGGCTTTAGTAGTGAGGCCAGATATTTTGCTGTAGAATAGGTGGCAGCACCAATATTACTCACTATTAATCGTAGTGGGGCACCATCCTTGTGTATCTTGGGAAGACCGTAGAGTCTTGGTGGTACTGCATTGTGTGGTCTCAATCTCTTGATAATTTGTTCAGGTAGAGAACAGTCGTTCAAAAGGGTAGCAGTTTTCCTTGATATTGGATTTTGGGATTCCGTAATCAAGGAATCAGTGGAAATACGTCTTGCCGATAATCTTATAAATCGTGACAACGGCTTTCAACTGGATAAAACTTGGAATCCTGTTATTAAAATTATAAATTCACAGTGGAATAGACAGCGTCATTCGATACTCAATGACTAGATGATCTTTTACTTTCACCACCGAGGGCAGTACGTACAACTCGGCTATGCCGCGCATGTCAACACATGCGCGAGAATCGGTATAAATACCGCGACTGCACCTGGGCTCTTCAGTAGTTGTGTACTCACCTGATGATGGCCGGACGTCTCTGGGCCGAAATATCGTGGCAGAATGTCGACGGGATCCGGTTGCATACCCGGAAATTATTAGAAGAACAAATACGCCGGGAAAATTTCAGAAGTCACATCAAATACCTTTACGGGGAGGAGATGGTTCAGGATATCCACGTACTGGATAAATTACGCGAGAAAAGAGCCAGGTTGCTGTGTTCACTAAATTTTTTACTGAAATGTAGAAACAATAAATTGATTCCAACTTTCGCCAGAGTTGTTCATTTTATTAATAGTTTGGCCGCCAACAATATAAAACGCAAGGCGAGTCTGGCTTTATTAAGAGAACGAATCCGTTATACGCATCGTGAGTTAGACACTGTTGCCAGGAATTTATATTATTTACATCTGAAGATTGCAGCAAGATGTTCTTCCCTTAGCTGGGACTGGATTGACGGTGTATCTTGGGCCAAGGCAGACTGGGCTCACAGGAACAGTACGAACAGGCAAAGTGCGAAGTTTAGCCAACTCGTAACACGAAAGCCGCAAGAAGCTATCTCTGGACGATCCGTGGTGAACCTTACGGAGAAATCGTTTGACGATGCGACGATGTCAGTGCTTGCGAAAGGTTTAAACTTCGCCCCTACTCCTGTTTCACTGCCTTTAACGGATTTCATCAGTTCCATTGAGGAAGCTATTAGATGTCTCCCTGCGGATAATGCAGACGAAATTCGACGTGAATCTTGCCGAACGTTGTTGAAATGTGCGCCACAACGGAGTAACATCTCGCCAGCTGAAAGAGCTGCTCTCCGCAGCCTCAGAGAAGATACTAGCTCAGTCGTACTGCCTGCGGATAAGGGTAACGCCACAGTTCTTCTGACAAGGGAAGCCTACAACGAGAAAATATATTGTCAGCTAAATGATTCCACGTACCGCAGAATTGAAAAGGACCCAACAAGTCGAATATCAAGGAAAACTGCTACCCTTTTGAACGACTGTTCTCTACCTGAACAAATTATCAAGAGATTGAGACCACACAATGCAGTACCACCAAGACTCTACGGTCTTCCCAAGATACACAAGGATGGTGCCCCACTACGATTAATAGTGAGTAATATTGGTGCTGCCACCTATTCTACAGCAAAATATCTGGCCTCACTACTAAAGCCGTATGTGGGTAAGTGTTGCCACCATATACGTAATTCCGAGGATTTTGTCAGTCGCTTGAAGGAAGTTAAGCTTAGCAGTTCGGATTTATTAGTCAGCTTTGATGTGGTCTCACTATTTACCAAAGTGCCTTTAATGGAATCGTTACACCTTATTGGTAACTTATTCAGTGCAGAAATGACGGCCTTGTTTGAACATATACTCTCCTCAACGTACTTTCTATTCAATGACGAATTCTTTGAACAAACAGACGGCGTCGCCATGGGGAGCCCTTTGTCCCCTGTGGTAGCTAATCTCTTTATGGAGGACTTTGAGGAGAAAGCACTTGAGTCTGCTGTCTTAAAGCCTACGGTCTTCTGGCGGTACGTAGATGATACTTTTGTTGTATGGCCTCATGACAGACAGGAACTGGAGAAATTCCTTCATCATTTAAACTCTTTACATGAGAACATCAAATTCACGATGGAGATTGAAAAAGATGGCTCTTTACCATTTATAGACGTGCTAGTATGCCGTAAAACTGATGGGTCATTAGGACATTCTGTGTACAGGAAACCGACTCACACAGATCTGTATCTCCAGGCGTCAAGCTGCCACCACCCAGCACAAACAGCCGGCGTTCTCAGTACCTTAATACATCGAGCGCATGTAATATCAGACGATGAAAACCTCCACGCAGAATTAGAACACTTGGAGAAGGTTTTTAAAGAGAATGGCTACACTTCACGCCAAATAAGAAAGGCCATGCGCAACTGTCATAACAAGAAGCAGCGCACTGAGGACGCTGATGACGACTTTAAATCAACAGCGTTTCTTCCATACGCCGGGAATGTGTCGTCGAAAATAGGCCGATTACTGAAGAAGAATAAAATCAAGGTTATCTTCCGTCCACCAGCAAAGAACCGGGCCCTGGTTGGATCCGTTAAAGACGATTTACAACTGAAGAAAGCAGGCGTTTACAAAATTCCCTGTGAATGTGGCTCTGCATATATTGGCCAGACGACAAGAACTGTCCATGAACGATGTACAGAACATGAAAGATACACCCGTCTACGGCAACCATCAAAATCGGCAGTAGCAGAGCACTGTATTTCATTGGGACATTCAATGGAATACAATGAAACAAAAATTTTAGCTCCGGTTTCCGGATTTTGGGATTCCGTAATCAAGGAATCAGTGGAAATACGTCTTGCCGATAATCTTATAAATCGTGACAACGGCTTTCAACTGGATAAAACTTGGAATCCTGTTATTAAAATTATACATTCACAGCGGAATAGACAGCGTCATTCGATACTCAATGACTAGATGATCTTTTACTTTCACCACCGAGGGCAGCACGTACAACTCGGCTATGCCGCGCATGTCAACACGTGCGCGAGAATCGGTATAAATACCGCGACTGCACCTGGGCTCTTCAGTAGTTGTGTACTCACCTGATGATGGCCGGACGTCTCTGGGCCGAAATATCGTGGCAGAATGTCGACGGGATCCGGCTGCATACCCGGAAATTATTAGAACAACAAATACGCCGGGAAAATTTCAGAAGTCACAATAGTTGCATTCCCACCCAAGATGCTGGAGTTGGCAGTCATGTGTGCTTGAGGTGTGTATGAATAGTGTGTGTTTTTCTTTTGCTGATGGAGACTGTGGCCGAAAGCTTTGAGTAAGTGTCTTTTAATTGTGTTTGGCTGCAACTTAACATGACTTCCTTATGGTAAGTAGCAATCTGTGATTTCCTACACTGCTGATATTCCTAACTGGAGTTTGCAATGTTTCATTTTCCCTATTTTCCTTAGAATTTTGAACCTCTTTCACCATTTGACAATGCTGAATGCTTCTTCCATGTCAACAGATCCTATGAATGTGTCTTGCTTTTTCTTTAGTCTTGCTTCTGTTATTAGCTGTAGTGTCAGAACTGTCTCTCTTGTGCCTTTACCTTTTGTAAAGCCAGTCTGGACGTCATCTAAAGATCCTCAATTTTCTTTTACATTCTTCTGTGTATTATTCTGTCAGCAACTTGGATGCATGAGCTATTAAGCTAACTGTGTGATAATTCACACACATGTGAACCCTTGCAGTCTTTGTAACTGTGTAGATGATATTTTTTTTAAAGTCGGACTGTACATTGCCAGATTCATATATTCTACACACCAGCATGAATAGTCCTTTTGGTGCTGATTGCCCCAGTGATTTTAGAAATACTGGTGGAATGTTATTGATCTTGTCTGCCTTATTTGATCTTAAGTTTACCAATGCTCTTTTAAATTCTGATTCTAGTACTGGATCCTCTGCCTCTTCCTGTTTCTTCTTCAATCACGTCAGAAAAGTCTCCCTCTCATAGAGGCATCCAATGTATTCTTTCCACCTATCCGCTCTCTCCTCTGCATTTAACAGTGGAATTCCCATTGCGATCTTAATGTTACCACCCTTGCTTTCAGTGGTCACCGAACATTGTTTTGAGTTTTCTATATGCGGAATCAGTCTTTCCGACAATCATTTCTTTTTTGATTTCTTCATGTTTTCATGCACCCATTTCACCTTAGCTTCCCTGCATTCCCTATTTATTTCATTCCTAAGTGGCTTTTATTCCTGAATTTCCCTAAACATTTTTGTACTTCCTTGTTTCATCAATCAACTAAAGAATTTTTTCTGTCACCAATGGTTTCTTCGCAGTTATCTTCATCGTACCTCTTTTTGTTTCCAGCTTCTTTGATTGCATTTTTTAGAAATGTCTGTTCCTCGTCCACTGAACTGGCTACTGAGACATTCCTTATCACAGTATCTATAGCCTTATAGGACTTCAAGCATACTTCTTCATTCCTTAGAACTTCCATACTCCAGTTTTTTTGCGTATGTCTTATAATCCAGTATCTGATATTGGAATCTCTGCCTGATCATGCTGTAATGTAACTGATACCTTCCCATATCTCCCTGCCTTTTCCAAGTATACCTCCTCCTCTTGTGGTTCTTGAACAGATTATTCTCTATTACTAGCTTAAATTTATCGCAGAAGTCAATTAGTCTTTCTCCTCCCTCACTCCTAGTATCAAGCCCACGTTTTCCCGTAACCCTTTCTTCTATTCCTTCCCTTACAATCACATTCCAGTCTCAGGTGACTATTATATTTCACCTCCCTTTATGTATTGAATTTAGATAACTGTCATACATATCCTCAATGTTATTTCGAAGTTTGCATCAGCATCTCGTAACATGTGCATCAGAAACAAAATAAATTCAAAATATCCAAATGGCAGTCCGTTTTTTGCTCTTCATCAGTTCTTTCTACTGGAATTTAAAACCAGCTATTTCATTAATTAGCTCTGCTGCATCGATGTTTATGTTATTTTTGGCTGCACTTATCTCAAAATAACAGTTTCCTGGCACAAAATTAAACTGAGTTGACATGATGTGTTATATGTCATATATATTTCCCGTTTCACTTATTATTCTGTCAATATTTTGAAGCACTCTAGCTTAAACAGCTTCACTCCACTCCTTAGTTGGCTGAATTGGCAAAAATAGGAAGCCTACCATTAAATAGCATATTATTTACTTCAACATCCAGTGGCTAACCTTTGAGGTCCTACAATACAGTAGAGAAGTAACAGTAACAACTACATTGTTGAAATGGGCTAGCTGCATAGCCAGCAGCCATATGAATAACATGCACTGTTGACACATAACCAAAATTATGCATGTTTACTCCCGCATTCTAACCTCCTCCCCCCAACTCTATTGCCATTCATGGGGGACATGTTGCAAATTGCAAATGGGCCCATCTGTCAGTGTTCCATTGTGAAGCAATGTCACTGAAACTTGTAGATTCTTGCATTCTTTCTAAAATAAATAAAGTAGAATGTCTGCTAAAAATACCCTTTACTGTACTAAGTATGAAGAGAAGCTAGAAATCAAGGAGGTTAGGTGTACATCAGCCAACTACAAAATTACACATAAAAATGTTGTTATTACGTATAGTATTTTTTGAGTTAGGCACACATTTATAAGTATATAATTACCATACTTACAATTTTTCTAATCTTTTTAAAGCCATAAGACATAAATGGAAGTTATATAAAAATATTCAGAGCTATTCTGTTATAAAGTTTATTAACTTTTTTCTGGGCCCCGCCAATGAAAATGAGCACCAGCTGCCGGTGACTAGTGTGTGTACGGACCCTGCTCCCTATTTAGTGAACCGTAGTAGAAATACATTTTCTGCTGCCATGGATGTTTGAGCTGAATTGATTGTAACGCCCAGTTACGACATCCCAACAACATACAACTTGCAGAGACTTTGTACTGTGGTGTACTGGACTATGATGAATGTTTTATTGCTTCAGTTTAATTCAATATCACTGAGCAACTGGCCATCACCGTGGCAGGTTTTGCATAAATCTTTGGCTTAGATAAGGAGCATTAATTCCTCGTCTGTTTTCCCCCTTGCTGCTTTGACAAACACACATCCCCATAGAAAATCATTATTCTTCTGTAAGTTTCTTTATATTTTCATTTTCTCTGCTAAAAAAATGATAACAAATCAGTATTCTTTTATTGAGCACACCTCAAGTGAAATAGTCTGATAATGTTATGCTGCTTATGCATCTAAACTCTATTGTCAGGTTTCAGCCACTCTTAAAGTAATTTATAACAATACCTCTTGATGCCCTTTGCAACAACACAATCAGCCTAGATGATAATGGTGTTGTATTTTGAAATTTGGTCACAAATTTTAAGTATAATTTAAGAAATGTATATTATCAGACAAATAAAAATGATATTCTGACGTTTCTTAAGCTATGTGGATTAGTCACACATTCAACAATTTTTTATGTCTTTTAATCTTTAAGAGAAAAACATACTTGTCAGTGCTGAATTCCAGAAGTGTACCGATCAATGCCAAGTAATGAAAGTTAGGTAGTTAAGATTAAATAAGTCACTGATGTAGTCCAGATTAAATATATTAAAGTTAATTGGCTATCAAGTGAATTTCACTATCAGTTTGGAAAGATCATTTCCTTTACAACATCTAAAATATTACATGTTACCCATTTGAAACGATGGTGAACTTAGTTATACTTAAAAATATTGTTACCTTTTAGAGCATCATCAGTAAATGGTGCAAGCCATGGCAATGGTCCAACTTTGGACTGCCATACCAAATTAAAAGGGTTGCAGTAACCCAGTTCATTCATAACAGCTTGTACAGTTGCACCAACTTCTGATGGATATGGATCTCCGCGGTTCACAGCCTACAACATTAGGAAAGAAAACTTTTCATTTTGTCTTTGTTGGAATACCAATAATGCTGTTGTCAAAGCTTTGGGATCGTTGAGTTACAGAGATGTGAGTCACCTAAATTGGATGAACTCTAAGAGTAGTTCAGTACATAAACTATAAAACTTTTTTCACTTGCACCAATCTAAAACATTTCTTAATGAATTTCAAATAACACAATGTGGGCAACACAATAGGCATAAAGTTTTTATCCACTGGACAACTGTCTACTAACAGTCTTTCTGTGAGACACTAGAGCTTTTGGATATACCCCAGGACACTGGCATACAATCTGTTGGTCAAGATATGTTTCCTCTTTCTCATTTGCTATGGTCAAAGCACAAGATATTTATAAATTAGTTACACAAAAGTAGGCTTTAATTGTGAGAAGGGTAAATAACTTACAGAAATCTCCCACGCCTTATCTTTCCAGTCTCCCACCACCTCCCAAAGTCCCACCGTCCAGCCACAGAGGAGCATTCCTCTCATAACTCAGTACCACCGAGGACTGGAACAACTGAATTGAATTCTCCACCCCAGTTTTGATTACCTCTCATCATGCCCTGAAATGAGAAATGTCCTCCTGACTATCCTTCCCACCACTCCCACAGTGGTATTCCGCAGTCCACCGAAGCTACAGAATGTACTCATCCATCCTTACACATCTCCTGCCCCCAATGCCTTAACTCATGGCTCGTACCCCTGCAACAGATCTACACTCCTGGAAATGGAAAAAAGAACACATTGACACCGGTGTGTCAGACCCACCATACTTGCTCCGGACACTGTGAGAGGGCTGTACAAACAATGATCACACGCATGGCACAGCGGACACACCAGGAACCGTGGTGTTGGCCGTCGAATGGCGCTAGCTGCGCAGCATTTGTGCACCGCCGCCGTCAGTGTCAGCCAGTTTTCTGTGGCATACGGAGCTCCATCGCAGTCTTTAACACTGGTAGCATGCTGCGACAGCGTGGACGTGAACCGTATGTGCAGTTGACTGACTTTGAGCGAAGGCGTATAGTGGGCATGCGGGAGGCCGGGTGGACGTACCGCCAAATTGCTCAACATGTGGGGCGTGAGGTCTCCACAGTACATCGATGTTGTCGCCAGTGGTCGGCGGAAGGTGCACGTGCCCGTCGACCTGGGACCGGACCGCAGCGACGCACGGATGCACGCCAAGACCGTAGGATCCTACGCAGTGCCGTAGGGGACCGCATCGCCACTTCCCTACAAATTAGGGACACTGTTGCTCCTGGGGTATTGGCGAGGACCATTCGCAACCGTCTCCATGAAGCTGGGCTACGTTCCCGCACACCGTTAGGCCGTCTTCCACTCACGGCCCAACATCGTGCAGCCCGCCTCCAGTGGTGTCGCGACAGGCGTGAATGGAGGGACGAATGGAGACGTGTCGTCTTCAGCGATGAGAGTCGCTTCTGCCTTGGTGCCAATAATGGTCGTATGCGTGTTTGGCGCCGTGCAGGTGAGCGCCACAATCAGGACTGCATACGACCGAGGCACACAGGGCCAACACCCGGCGTCATGGTGTGGGGAGCGATCTCCTACACTGGCCGTACACCTCAGGTGATCGTCAAGGGGACACTGAATAGTGCACGGTACATCCAAACCGTCATCGAACCCATCGTTCTACCATTCCTAGACCGGCAAGGGAACTTGCTGTTCCAACAGGACAACGCACGTCCGCATGTATTCCGTGCCACCCAACGTGCTCTAGAAGGTGTAAGTCAACTACCCTGGCCAGCAAGATCTCCTGATCTGTCCCCCATTGAGCATGTTTGGGACTGGATGAAGCGTCGTCTCACGTGGGCTACACGTCCAGCACGAACGCTGGTCCTACTGAGGTGCCAGGTGGAAATGGCATGGCAAGCCGTTCCACAGGACTACATCCAGCATCTCTACGATCGTCTCCATGGGAGAATAGCAGCCTGCATTGCTGCGAAAGGTAGATATATACTGTACTAGTGCCGACATTGTGCATGCTCTGTTGCCTGTGTCTATGTGCCTGTGGTTCTGTCAGTGTGATCATGTGATGTATCTGACCCCAGGAATGTGTCAATAAAGTTTCCCCTTCCTGGGACAATGAATTCACGGTGTTCTTATTTCAATTTCCAGGAGTGTAGATGCAAGACCTGTCCCATACATACTCCCACCACCACCTACTTCAGTCCGGTCACTAACATCACCTATCCCAACAAAGGCAGGGCTACCTGTGAAACCAGTCATGTGGTCTACAAGCTAAGCTGCAACAACTGTACTTTATTCTATATTAGCATGACACCCAATAAGGTGTCTGTTCACATGAATGGACACTGACAGAGTTTGCCAAGAAACAGCTAGGCCACCCATTTGCTGAGCATGTTGGGCAACACAACATTCTTCATTTTAATGACTGCTTTACAGCCTGTGCCACCTGGCACCAACACCAGCTTTTCTGAATTGCGTAGGTGGTAACTTTCCCTGCAATACATCCTACATTCCCGCAACCCTCCTGGCCTCAACCTTCTCTAGTCACTGTCCTCACCCATACAGCCACTTCCCTATTCCCACTCAAGAACTACGCAGCCATCATTCCACCATCACACCCAGTCTTTGTGTTTCTCCCCTTTTCCGCTAGTCCCCTGCCCCCTCCCCTGCCCACCATCTCACCTGCAGTACTTCACTGTCCATTTGCATTTGTGTGTGTGTGTGTGTGTGTGTGTGTGTGTGTGTGTGTGTGTGTGTGTGAGAGAGAGAGAGAGAGAGAGAGAGAGAGAGAGAGAGAGATCTATTGTTGATGAATGCCTTAATGGCTGAAAGCTTTGATTGTGAGAGTCTTTTTGTTGGGCCTATCTGCGACTCAGCGTCTCCGTTACGCGGTGAGTAGCAACTTTCCATTTCATAATATTGTTACAGTCCATCCTGGATTTTCCACTGTTTGATTTTACAGAAATGTTTGATACAGCACTGAATTCAGTATATCTTCAAGTTTTATTTCTGACTAACAATGTTAGTTAATGAGCTGCGACAACAGATTATGCAAGCAGTTGCCACCATATATCAAGGCTTGCTTCATAGGATTTAGCAGGAAACTGATTTCAGATGGGACATATGTTGCATTTAAAAAGGTAACCACATTGAACATTTGTAAATAAAATTTGATGTGGTACTGCATTCAGAGCTGTATCAAACATTTCTATCCATTGTTTACCTTTTTCACAACTGAAGGTTACTTTTTGTATAAGTAATTTATGAGCACCCTATACTTTTGTAAAACCTTTCTCAGCCCTAGGAATGAAGCAAGGAAAGAAGATTAAGGTTTAATGTATCAACAAAAATGAGGTCATTACAGATGAAGCTCAAGACTGGAATGAACAATGAAACTGGTCACGCCCTTTTCAAAGGGAATGTACCAACACTTGCTCAAGTGATTTGAAGATACCAAATCTAGGGTAGGGGATGGGAATTTTAACATTGTTTCTACTGATTGTGCATCTACTTTCTTAACAACTGTACCATCTCAATTTCAGCCCTAGAATAATAATCAGATGTATCTGAATTAAATACCACAACATGGCATGATTTAGTTATCATGCCTGTGGTTGCATAGTGGTACATTCATGTCAAATGGAAAATATTACCTAATAATGTTTCAGTGTTAATCAGAAATGGAAAAGAAAAAACAAACAGGTATAAGAACTATTTATATAATAGGCAGTGATACAGACAATGTTATACACACAGAATCTTTACAATAAACTGTAACATCTTTGTCAGGCGACACCCCCTATACATATCATCAGCTTATGAGAAGAGCAGAATAAAACATAAGATTAGAAGATGCAAGTCATAACACACTAGCACTAGAAATAATGAAAGTGTTATTAACACATGTATGTTAATGTTCAAACTGATAAAAATTCATTCATGAGAAAACAGAAAAAAATAATTAACTATGCTTGCATTTCTTACTGCAAACAAAGTCTGAGCTTTTTCATTGTGTTTTATAGTATGAAAACGGCATGTTATAAAATACACTCCTGGAAATGGAAAAAAGAACACATTGACACCGGTGTGTCAGACCCACCATACTTGCTCCGGACACTGCGAGAGGGCTGTACAAGCAATGATCACACGCACGACACAGCGGACACACCAGGAACCGCGGTGTTGGCCGTCGAATGGCGCTAGCTGCGCAGCATTTGTGCACCGCCGCCGTCAGTGTCAGCCAGTTTTCTGTGGCATACGGAGCTCCATCGCAGTCTTTAACACTGGTAGCATGCCGCGACAGTGTGGACGTGAACCGTATGTGCAGTTGACGGACTTTGAGCGAGGGCGTATAGTGGGCATGCGGGAGGCCGGGTGGACATATCGCCGAATTGCTCAACACGTGGGGCGTGAGGTCTCCACAGTACATCGATGTTGTCACCAGTGGTCGGCGGAAGGTGCACGTGCCCGTCGACCTGGGACCAGACCGCAGCGACGCACGGATGCACGCCAAGACCGTAGGATCCTACGCAGTGCCGTAGGGGACCGCACCGCCACTTCCCAGCAAATTAGGGACACTGTTGCTCCTGGGGTATCGGCGAGGACCATTCGCAACCGTCTCCATGAAGTTGGGCTACGGTCCCGCACATCGTTAGGCCGTCTTCCGCTCACGCCCCAATATCGTGCAGCCCGCCTCCAGTGGTGTCGCGACAGGCGTGAATGGAGGGACGAATGGAGACGTGTCGTCTTCAGCGATGAGAGTCGCTTCTGCCTTGGTGCCAATGATGGTCGTATGCGTGTTTGGCGCCGTGCAGGTGAGCGCCACAATCAGGACTGCATACGATCGAGGCACACAGGGCCAACACCCGGCATCATGGTGTGGGGAGCGATCTCCTACACTGGCCGTACACCTCAGGTGATCGTCGAGGGGACACTGAATAGTGCACGGTACATCCAAACCGTCATCGAACCCATCGTTCTACCATTCCTAGACTGGCAAGGGAACTTGCTGTTCCAACAGGACAATGCACGTCCGCATGTATCCCATACCACCCAACGTGCTCTAGAAGGTATAAGTCAACTACCCTGGCCAGCAATATCTTCGGATCTGTCCCCCATTGAGCATGTTTGGGACTGTATGAAGCGTCGTCTCACGCGGTCTGCACGTCCAGCACGAACGCTGGTCCAACTGAGGCGCCAGGTGGAAATGGCATGGCAAGCCGTTCCACAGGACTACATCCAGCATCTCTACGATCGTCTCCATGAGAGAATAGCAGCCTGCATTGCTGCGAAAGGTGGATATACACTGTACTAGTGCCGACATTGTGCATGCTCTGTTGCCTGTGTCAATGTGCCTGTGGTTCTGTCAGTGTGATCATGTGATGTATCTGACCCCAGGAATGTGTCAATAAAGTTTCCCCTTCCTGGGACAATGAATTCACGGTGTTCTTGTTTCAATTTCCAGGAGTGTATGAGTGTGGACTGGTGAGTTCAATAGAATTGTCCAGTTCTGTTAACTGTTGGGTAAAAGCTATTCTTGTGACAATTTTGTTGAAACTTCAATACGGAAAGGATACTACATAGAGAAGGCATTGAGTCACAGACAGGCACAATGGAAAAGATTGCTTTAAATGTTCAGATTTCAGACTATGTAATGTGAAAGCTGACCATTTATAGCATTCTGTTTCATTGTGCCTATCTGCGACTCTGTGCCTCCTCTTGTGGTGATTGGCAACGTATCCTTTCCATAATGTTGTTATTGCATCCTGGACTTTCCATTGTTTAATTTTGTTGTAACTTCAGTACAGATGAAACAAAAATGTATTAGTTGGCTGTGGCCCTAAATGGTCAGTATTATGTTTTGTACAAACAATCTACTATGCAGAAATAAATAAGCTTCATATAAAATTATGGACTGAGGCCCAGATTCAGACAGATGCGAAGACAGTTCACTGGGCTCTACATCAGAGTTCAGTACTGCTTATAAAGGAACAAACAAGCACAGCCTATTTGGCACCCAATTAAGATTTCTTCTGAGGAAATGATTGATGAAATTCTTGGTATTGTGTTGGACAGCTACAGCATTAAGGTTAACTAGATTTGTAAGATAGTAAGCATTTCATAAGTAACATCCTGGATAAAATTCTTCATACAAAAAGACAGAATGTGCAATGGGATCAGTGTTTGTTGATTACGGAAGAAAAATACTCACAAGAGGAGATTTTGAAATCATGCCTGGAAGAATAGAAATAAACAATTTATGGTGTCATTCTGTAATGGTGGAAGAAACATTTTCTCCCATTCTCACAGAAAGACCCTCACATTATTGACTCTGTAAAGAAACAGCAACCACTGCACAATAGGTGTACTACAATGGATAGGGCTATAAATATGGAGTTGCTGAATGAAATGCATTTGGATGTCAAAAGACTATGCATAAAGCATTCAATAACTATTGTAGCAGTATCTTCTCGAAAGAGCTCTCACAAAACTGAAAGAAACTTCAGTCACATGTATGGGCTGTCGGTGGTACCGTAGTTACTGTCCAGACACCCATGCACGACAAAGAAATAAGAATTGGGGATAGAAAAGTAAAAGCAGAACTCTATTTTGAAATAATCATTTACTAACGAAGAGACAAGCATTCTGGTGAATTTTAATTCTCATCTCACTACAAAGATGAGTAATACAGACTTTGGTGTCAGTGGTTCTGATAAACAACTAAAATTGCTAAAACTGAACAAAGCTGTAGGGCCTGATGGAATACTCATCGGGTTCTGCAAATAATTTGCAGACGAGTTAGCTTCCCTTCAACTGTAACATACTGTAGATTCCTCATACTAAGAATTATGCACAGTGGCTGGATGAAGCACAAGCCATACCCATCTACAAAGCATGTAGCAGAAGTGACTAACGAAACAACCATCCAAAATCATCAACATTAAACTCTTGTAAAATCTTTGTACTGAGGTGTGTTAAACAGAATAACTTCCTTTATGACCAATAGCATGGATTTCAAAAACATAAGCCATTTGAAAAGTAATTCATGTTTTTCTCACATGATGTCATAAAAGCTACAGATCAAGACAATTATATGGTCAAAAACATTTCCCTGTTTGTATTATTGGCATGTAAATATCACGAAACAATGATAGAAAACCATGTGTGGAAGAGGACTGCATAGATCAGGGGAAATGAGGTAATTTAATGTTTAAATAATGTTGAACTGAAACCTGGCAGTCTGGTAAGCAGGTAGACGAATAATGAGTTGTAATCTATGTTGGTGGGATCAGACACATCTCACTGGGGCCAATTTCTTTCCTGTGCAATTGTTACCCCTTCGTTCCAGTTGTTAATCATCCTTCCCTCCAACACGCTGCACACAATCTCTCCCCTCGCTCACTCCACTCAATACAAACCTTTAAGTCATAGTGACAGTGCAATGTAGCAGTGCAGGTGTACCTGCGTGTATGCATGCATGTGTTTTAAAAATGTCCTGGTGTCTCCAAAGAAAGATTCATTAAAAATTATCAGCTACACTCTTAGTCCTGTTTATGTAACTACCAATGACTCAACTACATGTTAACTGTTACCTTTATTACTTCCTTTGCCAACAAGCATCTTTTACATTATTTTTAATATTCTTGCTATTCTGTCCAAGTTTTCTTCAAAAAGAAAAATTTCATCTTTAATTTTGTTATTACTGATAAAACCCACCCCTTGTTCTGCACCTCAATAGCAAAAGACATTTTCTGATAGTAGCCCTATCTGATCCACTTCTTTTTTCATGTCCCTGCTTCCACTTGATAGTATTTAGTTCCACAACCAGCTGACTGTCATTAGTACATTGCATCCTCCAGATTTTAGTCCCTCTATGAATATGGTGTACTGACTGTTTATTTTGGTATACTGATAGTTTTTTGTTAATAAATATACTGATTAAGTTTCTGAGTTTCTTCCTTTTTGTTTATGTATGCTTTGATTTATTTAATATCACAGAAGCTTCTCCTTCTTGATTAATACACTGAAATCTGGAAACACAGCTATATGGTGCAAATGTTGCATTACCTTAAGTGGAAGAGAATGTGCTGAAAATAAAATCATCACATTTTTTTGTTCATCAGGAGAAAATTCTCGTAACTCGGTGCGAATTCTTTCAGCAACTGTCTTAACTAACAGTGGATGAGTTGGCCAGCGATCTATCACACTCCATTGACAGCCTTTCCTTAATGGCCTGAAAAGGAAGTTCCATAAATGTAAGGATACTGAATTTATTCAATAACTCCATACGTTGAAAGTGACCATAATATTTTGATACAAAGAAGTTTAAGAAATACAGCTTTATATATCATATGTAATGCTTCTTGTTTTGTCAAACCGTATCTTATAATAGCAAGACAGGACACTACTCAATAAGAAAGTGTGTTTTTTTTTAATTTTTTTTATACAACTGTGCTGAGGTCTTTATGAAGTAGTCTCAAAAATATGTTCAATAACCCAAAATGTAACAAAATTATTTTGAAACATAATAAATATGCTGAAGCAGAAGATCCATCCCTCAAAAGCTTCAACAATACAGTGATAATGTAGCAATTCATTCTCAAGTGTAATGCATAGTGGAAGAACAGCTAATGCTGTGCTAGGCGACTACAGTTAATAATTACATTCTTTCAGTTTCTTTTTCTTGTCATGGAAAGCACAACATTTTAATGGGACCAAAATGGATAAAGTAACTGGAATATCACCAGGAGAGAGAATGCTGGGTGTATTTACTTGTAAGAGAAAGCAACATGTCAGTGTACCACCATCTCTAAAAATAGGGAAGACCATTTACATCTTTAGGTCAAAAGTGCAAGATTTTACTGTCTTTTCCAAAGACAGTGAAGTGACAATGTATATAGCAATGGCAATTTGTAGCACGACACTTTCTTTCTTTCAAGTCTTGCTTGCTGTTGCATCAAATAAAAGACTTTTATGTATTCTCACATGGCCTATTTCCCAGAAGAACTGTACCCTTTTTCCTTTGGATTTACAAGCTGTGAATTATGTAATAACGATTCCAACATGATTTACTCCATAAGATATCACTTTAGGTGCAGTTGTGTTATGGAAAAGTAATTCATCGAAATATTGAAAAGCAGCAAATACAGAGTGACAATTACTGAAGTATACGAAAAAAAATGTAAATTAGTTACAAAATACGGCATGCACACACTTTATTCAACACGTAAATATCACTACACATATTCAGATTTAGGTTATGACATGTTCGATATGCCTGCCATCATTGGCGATGATGTGGCGCAGATGAATAGCAAAATTCTGCATGACCTGCTGAAGTATCGGAAATTGATGCTGTCGATGACCTCCTGAATGGCTGTTTTCAGCTCAGCAATTGTTTTGGAGTTATTGATGTACATCTTGTCTTTAAATACAGCTCCACAAAAAGAAGTCACATGTGTTTGCATCCAGATAATATGGCAGCCAATCGAGGCCCATATCAATGGCGTCCAGGTACCCAAGAGCCAGAATGGTGTCTCTAAAGTGCTCCACCAGGACATCAAACACTCTCCTGCTTTGATGGGGTCGAGCTACATCTTGTATGAATCACATCTTTTCGAAATCAGGGTCACTTTGGATAATGGGGATGAAATCATCTTCCAAAACCTTCACGTGCCTTTTGGTAGTCACCATGCCATCAAGGAATATAGCACCCATTATACCATGACTGGACATTGCACACCACACAGTCACCTGCTGAGAGTGAAGAGACTTCTTGATCATGAAATGCAGATTATAAGTCCCCCAAATGTGCCAACTCTGTTTATTGATGAACTTATCCAAACGACAGTGGGCTTCATTGCTAGACCAACCCATACAGTGCACACTAATTCCCACCTGTAGCCAACTGTGCAGTTTAAACATTTTAATGCTAACCGTTCAGAAGTTATGACGATTTTATTTCATATAGTTCAACAATTGTCACCCTGTACCATTCACATGTGCATAATGTCTCCTCATGTGTTATTTGTTATGTTAAATGTAACTGACTAAATGGAAAGCAGGGATGCAATATTCTGTACAGAGGATCAACCTTGTTTACTTGACCCAGCAATATGAGTTTTCAAAATTTTCCAAAACTATTGTAGCAAATCCTGTTAAATACAATATATAAAATGGTCCCAAAAATTTTCCATGACATAGATCAGAATTTATTTGCTGTACTCATATGGACTGAAGAGTTTTGTGGCACCATCCAAATATAATTTTAAGTGCATTAACTGTGTTATCTTTGAGTTAAAATGCAATAAAAGAGTAATAGCAGAACATAATATCACAAAAGGACATTAAATTTGCTTAAACAAAATGAAGATTTTGTATTCTCACTAATCTTAACTGAACTCTCTAATAAAATTCAGATGTGCACTAGCAAATTTAATAGAAATGGTAAATAAAATTTTAGCATAGTCAGAGGCTGGGCCTATATAAAAACCGAAAGTATGAACTTGCTTTCAAAGGAAAGTGATGTTAATGGAGACAACGTCCATTCAGCTTCCACCCCAAAATTATGGCCTGGTGGATAGGGGAAAGTTGTACTTTCTTAGCTTTCCATTTCCTGGCTTATCAGTCCACCAATAATAAATCACTGCTATATATAAACCATACATTGGTGCTGACAATCAGTTTCTGACAATGACGATTGTGAAAAGCTTTGAAAGCTCATTTCTCAACTCAAATGTTATGCAACTTTTATATTCTCTTACATTTAATTTTTTAAGTATCATTTCACATCATAGTCTACAAAGCTTTTGTTGTACTCAATGGTTAGTAAACAGGTTTCTAAAGCATGCGTATATTATATTGCTCGAAAGAAATGGCCACCATGACAGATATGAGGACAAGGAGAATATTTATCAGCCCATCAGTAAAATAGTCTCCTAACCTAAAAATTCCATTTATTTTTAAATGCAGTTCCATTTTAGTTCAATGCATGTTATCCAGTATTTTATTGGCTAGTTTCATTTAGTGAAGCACGATCGTGGAATGTCTGCAAAACCCTCAACAACAGTTTAAATGACTTCTTCTTTAGATTCAAAATATTTTTCAGCCACAAATTTCTTTGTGGAAATAAGAGTAAGTCAAAAAGTGTTATATCTGCTACTAACTCCTAGTCAGATCTCTCAGTTTTTCCCATAGCTAACGCACTTTATCCACCACTTCATTGTCCCAGGGCAATTTTATTTTCTCCTTTTTATAAAACAGGTTTTCTCATGTATTTTTACACCCTGTTGGACAAGAAGACTTGTGTAGTAATTTGCAATTATTGTTTGACCCCTTGCAATGTAACCAATCAAAAGAATCGCCTCTGCACCCTGCAAAACACTGACAGGTGACATAAGCTTTGCATTTTTGGGGGCAGGGTTTCATTACCCTCCCCATCCTCAAAATTGCATTTTGTCAGCAGTCAAGAAATATGACACTCATCTTATATTTAGTTCTTCATGTATATGTACTACTATTTTCCTTCAGTTACGTCGGTTGTTCATACCATGCACAGCACTTTCTTAATGATTGAAATGTTTTTTATGCAGATCATTTTTGCACTCGGTCAGCCACTTCTTAACTGTTGTAAATGGATTAGCAGACACTTATAAATCTTCGACTTTGGATCAATTTCATTCATCTTGATTCCTCATCTGTTAGAGTTTTGCTGTTACACTCATTTGTTATATGAATCTACTAGCTTAGCTTTAAAAATGGATTAAAAAACAGCCTTGATGGCAAAAACATTTACTTCAGCAGTAACAAGTTTGGGTCAGTGTCTGACCATCCCAGACTCCAATACCATGGTGGTAGGTGGTTGTGGTAGTGGTGGTGAATGGAATGAGTGTTGTTAATACATGTAAATCAACTGCCCCATTAGAAATTTTCTCAAAAATTGCTACCTTAGTGCCCACTGCTTCATTTGCATAGACTATATGGTCAGCACAGTTTATATATAGAAAGAAATATTCCACATGGGAAAAATATATTAAAAACAAAGATTTCATGACTTACCAAGAGGGAAAGCGCTGGTAGATAGGCACAATTAAAAAAACCACACAAACACACATAAAAATTTCGAGCTTTCGCAACCCACTGTTGCAACGTTAGGAAAGAGGGAAGGAGAGGGAAAGACGAAAGGATGTGGGTTTTAAGGGAGAAGGTAAGGAGTCATTCCAATCCCGGGAGTGGAAAGACTTACCTTAGGGGGGAAAAAAGATAGGTATACACTCGCGCGCGCACACACACACACACACACACACACACACACACACACACACACACACACACACATATCTCCATCCACACATATACAGACACAAGCAGACATGTTTAAAGGCAAAGAGTTTGGGCAGAGATGTCAGTTGAGGCGGAAGTGCAGAGGCAAAGATGTTGTTGAATGACAGGTGAGGTATGAGTGGCGGCAACTTGAAATTAGCGGAGATTGAGGCCTGGTGGATAACAGGAAGAGAGGATATATTGAAGGGCAAGTTCCCATCTCCAGAGTTCGGATATGTTGGTGTTAGTGAGAAGTATCCAGATAACCTGGACGGTGTAAGACTGTGCCAAGATGTGCTGGCCGAGCACCAAGGCATGTTTAGCCACAGGGTGATCCTCATTACCAACAAACACTGTCTGCCTGTGTCCATTCATGCGAATGGACAGTTTGTTGCTGGTCATTCCCACATAGAAAGCGTCACAGTGTAGGCAGGTCAGTTGGTAAATCACGTGGGTGCTTCCACACATGGCTCTGCCTTTGATCGGGTACAACTTCCGGTTTACAGGACTGGAGTAGGTGGTGGTGGGAGGGTGCATGGGACAGGTTTTACACCGGGGGTAGTTACAAGGGTAGGAGCCAGAGGGTAGGGAAGGTGGTTTGGGGATTACATAGGGATGAACCAAGAGGTTACGAAGGTTAGGTGGATGGTGGAAAGACACTCTTGGTGGAGTGGGGAGGATTTCATGAAGGATGGATCTCACTTCGGGGCAGGATTTGAGAAAGTCGTATCCCTGCTGGAGAGCCACATTCAGAGTCTGATCCAGTCCCGGGAAGTATCTTGTCACAAGTGGGGCACTTTTGAGGTTCTTCTGTGAGCGGTTCTGGGTTTGAGGGGATGAGGAAGTGGCTCTGGTTATTTGCTTATGTACCAGGTCGGGAGGGTAGTTGCAGGATGCGAAAGCTGTTTTCAGGTTGTTGGTGTAATGGTTCAGGAATTCATAACTGGAGCAGATTCGTTTGCCACGAAGGCCTAGGCTGTAGGGAAGGGACTGTTTGATATGAAATGGGTGGCAGCTGTCATAATGGAGGTACTGTTGCTTGTTGGTGGGTTTGATGTGGACGGAAGTGTTTGTTGGTAATGAGGATCACCCTGTGGCTAAACATGCCTTGGTGCATGGCCAGCACATCTCGGCACAGTGTTACACCATCCGGGTTATCTGGATATTTCCCACTAACACCAACCTATCCGAACTCCGGAGATGGGAACTTGCCCTTCAATATATCCTCTCTTCCCGTAATCCACCAGGCCTCAATCTCCACTAATTTCAAGTTTCCACCACTCATACCTCACCTGTCATTCAACATCATCTTTGCCTCTGCACTTCCACCTCAACTGACATCTCTGCCCAAACTCTTTGCCTTTAAATATGTCTGCTTGTGTCTGTATATGTGTGAATGGATATGTGTGTGTGTGCGCGCGCGCGAGAGTATACCTATCCTTTAAGTCTTTCCGCTCCCGGGATTGGAATGACTCCTTACCCTCTCCCTTAAAACTCACATCCTTTCATCTTTCCCTCCCCTTCCCTCTTTCCTTACGAAGCAACCGTGGGTTGCGAAACCTCGAAATTTTGTGTGTGTGTTTGTGTTGTTGTTTTTTTTTTATTGTGCCTATCTACCGGCGCTTTCCCGCTTGGTAAGTCTTGGAATCTTTGTTTTCAAGTCATGGAATCATTGTTTTAAAAGACTTACCAAGCAGGAAAGTGCCGGTAGATAGGCACAATAAAAAGAAACACACAAACTGAATGGATAGTTTGTTGCTGGTCATTTCCACATAGAAAGCATCACAACGACCCCATTAAATTTTATTTACATTCCCTCCGCAAACATGCCTTCACCCTAGCCAGATTACGCTCCCATATTTTATTTACTCAGGCTTGTCTGACATTTGGCATTACCCCCAAAGGCCTCACACTTAAAGTTCCCATCTCTGGCTGCAATCCTTCTTTCCATCAGTCCTTATACCAGTTCCAAACTGCACAATCCATAGCCCTCACCCGCCTAATCCTTCACCTATACATCGACTTGGCCAATGAACACACCCATCAACTCCTATCCCAAATCAAAGTCCTCAATCTTTCCTCTCCCACATCCACACCGGCTGTTCATAGCATCCTCCTACAGGCCAACCGCAAATTAGAACAGCATGCCACCCTCCACCTCAAAAAACTATCCAATCTCTATTGGATAGTCCACCTCCGGAAAGGCAACTCACTCACCCTCGACAATCCCTCCAACAAACCTCAACCTCCTCTCATTGCACACAGACCTAGTCTCTCCCATCTACTCAATCTCCCACTTCCAGCTCCACTCCCCCCAACACCTCAAAATTCTAGTCAACACAATCTGGAACCACAACACCCCAATTCAGTAGTTAACCTTTCCTCCAAACCTCTCTCCCAATCGAAACCTCTGTCTTATCCAAAGGCCTCACCTTCAGCCCCACTCCCAGATTCAACCAAACTGCCCTTGTCAAAGATTTACTGTCCTACACTCGTAGTCTCTGCTGGAAATATCACTTTGCCACGAAAAAACATAATCCTGATCCCACTCCTAATGATCCAACTCCCAAGACACTATCCAAATTGAACCCTGCCTGGAACAGTTCCGTCCTCCATCATAGTGGGACCCACCTCCTCTTCCTCAAAATCACCCTCTCCAAACCTTCCAGGAATTTCTCACTTCCAGTCTTGTCTCTCAATCTTTCTTGAAAAACCTTAATCCTACTCCCAACATCACCACAGCCAAAGCCCAGGCTATTCGTGATCTGAAAGCTGACCGATCCATCATCATTCTTCCGGCTGACAAGGGTTCCACGACCGTGGTACTTGATCGTCGGGAGTATGTGGCTGAGGGACTGCATCAGCTTTCAGACAACTCTACATACAAAGTTTGCCAAGGTAATCCCATTCCTGATGTCTAGGCGGAGCTTCAAGGAATCCTCAGAACTTTAGGCCCCCGACAAAACCTTTCACCTGACTCCATCAAACTCCTGACCCCACCGACACCTCGCACTCCTACCTTCTACCTACTTCCTAAAATTCACAAACCCAAACATCCCGGCCGCCCCATTGTAGCTGGTTACCAAGCCCCCACAGAACGTATCTCTGCCTACGTAGATCAACACCTTCAACCCATTACATGCAGTCTCCCATCCTTCATCAAAGACACCAACCACTTTTTCGAACGCCTGGAATCCTTACCTAGTCTGTTACCCCGGAAACCATCCTTGTAACCATTGATGCCACTTCCCTATACACAAATATCCCGCACGTCCAGGGCCTCGCTGCAATGGAGCACTTCCTTTCATGCCGATCACCTGCCACCCTACCTAAAACCTCTTTCCTCATCACCTTAACCAACTTCATCCTGACCCACAATTTCTTCACTTTTGAAGGCCAGATATACCAACAATTAAAGGGAACAGCCATGGGTACCAGGATGGCCCCCTCGTATGCCAACCTATTTATGGGTCGCTTAGAGGAAGCCTTCTTGGTTACCCAAGCCTGCCAACCCAAAGTTTGGTACAGATTTATTGATGACATCTTCATGATCTGGACTCACAGTGAAGAACAACTCCAGAATTTCCTCTCCAACCTCAACTCCTTTGGTTCCATCAGATTCACCTGGTCCTACTCCAAATCCCATGCCACTTTCCTTGACGTTGACCTCCATCTGTCCAATGGCCAGCTTCACACATCCATCCACATCAAACCCACCAACAAGCAACAGTACCTCCATTATGATAGCTGCCACCCATTCCATATCAAACGGTCCCTTCCCTACAGCCTAGGCCTTCGTGGCAAACAAATCTGCTCCAGTCTTGACTCCCTGAACCATTACACAAACAACCTGAAAACAGCTTTCGCATCCCGCAACTACCCTCCCGACCTGGTACAGAATCAAATAACCAGAGCCACTTCCGCATCCCCTCAAACCCAGAATCTCTCACAGAAGAACCCCAAAAGTGCCCCACTTGTGACAGGATACTTCCCGGGACTGGATCAGACTCTGAATGTGGCTCTCCAGCAGGGATACGACTTTCTCAAATCCTGCACTGAAATGAGATCCATCCTTCATGAAATCCTCCCCACTCCACCAAGAGTGTCTTTCCGCTGTCCACCTAACCTTCGTAACCACTTGGTTCATCCCTATGAAATCCCCAAACCACCTTCCCTAACCTCTGGCTCCTACCCTTGTAACTGCCCCTGGTGTAAAACCTGTCCTATGCACCCTCCCACCACCACCTACTCCAGTCCTGTAACCCGGAAGGTGTACACGATCAAAGGAAGAGCCACATGTGAAAGCACCCATGTGATTTACCAACTGACCTGCCTACACTGTGATGCTTTCTATGTGGGAATGACCAGCAACAAACTGTCCATTCATACGAATGGACACAGGCAGACAGTGTTTGTTGGTAATGAGGATCACCCTGTGGCTAAACATGCCTTGGTGCACGGCCAGCACATCTTGGCACAGTGTTACACCATCCGGGTTATCTGGATACTTCCCACTAACACCAACTTATCTGAACTCTGGAGATGGGAACTTGCCCTTCAATATATCCTCTCTTCTTGTTATCTACCAGGCCTCAATCTCCGTTAATTTCAATTTGCCGCCACTCATATCTCACCTGTCATTCAACATCATCTTTGCCTCTGCACTTCCGCCTCGACTGACATCTCTGCCCAAACTCTTTGTCTTTAAATATGTCTGCTTATGTGTGTGTGTGTGTGTGTGTGTGTATACCTATCCTTTTTTCCCCCAAAGGTAAGTCTTTCCGCTCCCAGGATTGGAATGACTCCTTACCCTCTCCCTTAAAACCCACATCCTTTCGTCTTTCCCTCTCCTTCCCTCTTTCCTAATGAAGCAACCGCTGGTTGCGAAAGCTCGAAATTTTTATGTGTGTTTGTGTGTTTTTTTTATTGTGCCTATCTACCGGCACTTTCCCGCTTGGTAAGTCTTGGAATCTTTGTTTTTAATATATTTTTCCCATGTGGAAGTTTCTTATATATAAAAACAAAGTTGATGTGACTTACCAAACAAAAGCGCTGGCTGGTCAATAGATACAAAAACAAACACAAACATACACACAAAATTCAAGCTTTTGCAACCAACGGTTGCTACTTCAGGAAAGAGGGAAGGAGAGGGAAACACGAAAGGATGTGGGTTTTAAGGAAGAGGGTAAGGAGTAATTCCAATCCCGGGAGCGGAAAGACTTACCTTAAGGGGAAAAAAGGACAAGTATACACTCGCGCACACACACACACATATCCATCCCCACATATACAGACACAAGCAGACATATTTAAAGGCAAAGAGTTTGGGCAGAGTAAGTCGAGTCGGATGGATATGTGTGTGTGTGTGTGTGTGTGTGTGTGTGTGTGTGTGTGTGTCCTTAAGGTAAGTCTTTCCACTCCCGGGAAACACCTTCTTTTAAGAATTGGTAACTGATAAATCAAATACTAATTTTCATAATTGCACTAGTTCTTTAATAATGATTAATTTTTGAAAAAGCTTTCTTTACTATTTTCCCCCTTAGGGGGTTGAATTTCCAAAAATTCTGTAACACACATCTTTTTTATTCCTTACCGAGAAACCAAATGCCAATCTTCATAGTTCTAACTTCAAAATTGTCTTACTTGTGACATATTTTTAAAAAACCTTGCGCCCCATATTTCACCCCCTTAGGAATGGAATTATGAAAAATCCCTTCTTTAATGATGTTATAGTGTAAGACCAACATCCTCTTCAACTTTCAAGTTTCTGTCTTTTGCAGTTTGGGCTGGGTGATGATGAGTCTACTGAATCAGTCAGGACATTTCCATTTATACACAGAGATTGCAAGCAAACATCTTCATTTCTGGTGCCTCCACCCCTTTCTTGGTCTACCTAATGGTCTCTTTGCTTTTGGTCAATAGTTCTTTATTATTTTGGGTAGTTACCTTCTTTCAATCTTGTGACATGATCGCTTCATTTTTTTTCTATACTCCTCAGCCTGTATTGTTATCTCTCAAAACTAAAACTACTTATTTAGCTCATTTTTTAAAAACAGTGTGACTGTTTATATCATGAATAGGCCTTGTAATCTCAAGACAAATGTGTGCAAACTTTGAAATGAAATGTTTGATCTCTAGAAATTTTTCATTCACAATTTTTCTCAAATCTTCCATCAAAGGAGAAGGTTGGCTAGAACTCTATGTCATGAGGAAGATTTCACTGCTCCCTTTCTTCTCCACTGATTATAAAGCACATATGCTTCATTTATTACTTAACATCCACAGTGTTTGATTACTTATACACGAATGTAACCACAATGAAACTATTTAAATTCAGAAATTTATCAGCATTTTTTCTTCTTAAAATAATGCAAAAATCTTATCTATGACTGTACTGCCTTGCTGTTTGGTCCATACTGAGTTAAAAGAGTGGAGAGCAACAAGACAGTGAGAGTGTCTCTTATTTTGTTAAAAATCTTCTCATCTTTCTTATAGTCCATGCAGTGAAACACTGCCTTTAATGCACACACTAATTACCAATGGTGTAATGAGAAGTAATGTATTTCCATTTACAAACATGAGAAAAGTAAAACTTACCTTCCTTTAAAGTATTTGTAAATGGCATTGAAGCTGGAGCCTGTTGTAGCACAGCTGTATTGTGGATACTGGGAGAATATGACAACACGTTCCACTTGGTCACTGTAAATAGAATTAATGAAGGGTGCTACAGAATGCGTGGTTAAGATTATTGACTGTTAATACTAAGATAAGTGTGGCTGTAACTATTCTTCATGCTCAGTGGAACACACCAAAATATTCCGAAGTAAATGTTAGAGGAATAATAGATTAAGTCCGGCATATGAAATTATTCATTCCTTCATGATCTGTGGATCCCACAAAGAAGGAGAAACTTCTGAGATGTGGCAAAAGTTCAGATATACATTAACAAGAGCCAAAGACATCATATAAACTTAATCTGTATACTACACTAACAATAAACTATCATTACACTAAATTTTATTGAGTAAATTAGTTATAAAGCTGCTACTTCAAAAAAAGCTGCTGGCTCCTTAGTTTTTATTATACAGCTGTTGTTTATCTGTAACAATGGAAAATCTAGGATAGAATAATAATGGTATTATGAAAATGATAGATTGCTACTTAGCATATAGAGGAGACTTTGAGTCACTGGCAGGGACAATGATAAAACTGCTATACATTTAAGCTTTTGGCCACAAGGCGTTCTTCTTCAAATCCCCCCCCCCCCCCCCCCCACACACACAACTACTATGAACACATCACATGCACCTGACAGGAGCAGCAGTCTGGCATAGATGGCGGGAGTAAGGAGGAGACGTGTTGGGAGGCATAACAGGGTAGGGGTGGGAGAAGGTATAGTGCTGCTTATGGGAGATTTTTTGGGGTGAGGGGCAGCAGCAAAGGAAAGAAGTAGAGAAGAGGAAAAAGTATAGTGGGTGTATTGGCAGAATAGTAGTGATGGAATGGGACCAGAGAAGGGGATAGAGAGGTGGACAAGAACTAGTGATGGTTGAGGCTAAGGAGGTTAAGGGAACATAGGATACATTGCAAGGAGGGTTCCCATCTGAGCAGTTCAGAGAAGCTGGTTTTGGTAGGGAGGATCCAGATGGTGTAGGCTGTGAGGCACTCATTTAAGTGAAGCATATTATGTAGTGCAGCATGTTCAGCAACTGGGTGGTCCAACTGTCTCCTGACCACAGTTTGTTGGCAGCCATTCATGCAGACACACAGCCTGTCAGTAGTCATGACTATGTAGAAAGCAGCAGCGAGGATACCTTGACCACATTCCTCCAGAACTTCAACATCTTCCCTATCATTCGCTTCACCTGGTCCTCCTCAACCCAGCAAGCCACCTTCCTTGATGTTCGAGCTCCACCTCATAGATGGCTACATCATTAACTCCATCCATATCATACCTTCCAACCACCAGCAACACATCCACTTCAACAGCTGCCACCCATTTGATACCAAGAAGTCCCTCCCATACAATCTACCCAGCTGTGGCCATCACATCTGTTGTGACAAGCAGCCCCTCTTGAAATTACCAAGGATCTCACTGAGGCCTTTGCAGAACCACGATTACCCTCCCAACATTGTACAGAAACAGATCTCTCATGCCTTATCTCTCCAGTCACCCACCACCTCCCAAAGCCCCACCATCCATCCACAGAGGGGTGTTACCCTCCTGACTTACTATCACCCAGAACTGGAGCAACTGAATCACATTCTCAGCCAAGATTTCAATTACCTCTCGTCATGCCCTAAAACGAGGAAAATCCATCTCACTTTCCTTACCACCCCTCTCACAGTGGTATTCCACTGTTCACTATACCTATCACCTGTCCATCCATACACTCTCTGCTCCCATCACCTTACCCCATGGCTCATATCCCTGCAAGAGGCCTATTGCCCAAACCTGTCCCATACATCATCCCACAACCACCTACTCCAGTCCAGTCACAGGCATCTCCCATCCCATCAAAGGCAGGGCTACCTGTGAAAGCAGCCATGTGATCTACACACTAATCTACAACTACTGTGATGCTTTCTGCGTGGGATTCACAACTAACAAGCTGTCTATTTGCATGAATGATGAATGGTCAACGACAAATTGTGCCCAAGAGAAAGCTGGGCACCCAGTTGCTGAACATTCTGCCCAACAGAATGTGCTTCACTTCAATGACTGCTTCACAACCTGTGACATCTGGATCCTTTTCGCCAACACCAACTTTTCTAAACTGTATATGGGTACTCTTCTTCCAAATACCTTACATTCCTATAAGCCCCCTCCCGGCCTCAACCTTCACTAGCCCCTGCCCTCCACTTATCTCTCCCATTCCTTGTTCCCACTCTAGCATAAAACAGCATTTATTCCACCAACACATCCACTAATCTTTTCCTCCTTCTCTACTTCTCTCTTTTTCCAATCCCCTACTCAAATATACCAAATGCACCTGTCCCTGCCACATCCCTGCACTCTACTAAAAGCAGCACTACACCTTCCCCCACCTGTCATGCTATCTTCCCTCTCCCTACCCCCTGCCTCTTCCTTATCACCACCACTTACAACTGGTTTTTGTCCCCCCCCCCCCCCCCCCCCCCCAGGTGAATTTGTTTCCCCTTTCAGAAGAATGCCTTTTAATCGAAAACTTAAATGTGTCAAAAACTCATACTGTGCCTATCTGTGATTCAGTGAGTAGCCATCTATTCTTTTCATGCTGCCGCTATTAGTGGCTTAATATTTACTTCATTACAAATTCATGTAGTGAAGCACTTCTATTATATAAAATTTCTCTACAGCTGTCTTAACAATACCACATGTACTCATATGAGGACAAAAATACTATTTTATTCATTCCTCTTCTTTTCTTTAGTGTTAAAGGAGGTTAATTATCTTAATAAAATTTCAATATTGCAAGAAGTAAATTAAACTTGGGTATACATTTGTTATAAATATTTTGAAAAAGGGCAAGTAAAAATGAACAATGAAAAACAAATTTCGTTCATAGACCTATATCTGTGACAAGTCTAGTTGATAGAAAATGCATTCACTATAAACAGTCACTTACAGTACCTAAAAAAAAAAATATGTAGCAGAACTATACTACTACATTGAGATTTTCTTCACTGCCAATAATAAAAGTAAACATTTAATTTTAAATTTTGTAAATATTTATTAATTATTAAATTCCTTTCATTGTGGGGATATTTATAATGTGCTAATGTATTATGCATTTAGTTAGAAGTTTCCTAGTAATCTTCACACATTCCTACATTTTTCTTTTCTTCTATCTTTTTTTGACTTAATTAAATGAGTGAAAGAAACATAAAGTAATGAAACAGAGTTACTGCCCAATACTTACAATCAGGTGACATATTTACTGTCACTAATAAGCACACATTAAAAGTCACAAAACTATCCTACCTTTTGAACTATTAGTTCATTCCTCAGGGATGAAAGAAGCCTAGGGTAGGATGGTATTGGATGCAGATTTCTGGACCTGCACTGTGGGGTGGAAGAAAAAAGCTGAGAAAGCAGAGACTATTGAACTCTGGGCTCAATAAATAATGCAGAAATATCATGAGGAAAAAGTTAATAGAAATTCATGTGTATATAAAAAGATTGATGTGTGAAGTAAACAGCTTCCATTGTCATAACATAGCGAAAGATCTTGCCAAGAACTCGAGAAAATTCTGGTTCTAAGCGAAATCATTAAGTCAATCGTGAGCTTCTGTCTAGTCATTCATCAACCATTCAGGTGTCAGTCTGGCAAGATGATCAAAGAGACATGCCATCATTTGACCTTTACACAGACTCCCATAAGGAGGACATAGTAATAGGCATCTGTGGCATAGAGAAGTAACTGAAAGAATTGAAAACAAGTAAGTCACATGGTCCAGTTGGAATTCCAGTTTGGTTATACAGACATTGCTCTATGGTACTATCCCCTTACTTAATTAGCATTTACCTCTAATCTCTCATCCACTGCCAAGTCCTAAATGACTGAAAAAATATGCAAAGGACTACTGTACATAAAAGCGTAAAATAAGTGACCTACAAAATCATAGACCCGGAAAATCCGGAATGGAATGACGACAATATTATGAAACAGACAGATTGCTACTCACCACATAGCAGAGGTGTTGAGTAGCAGACGGGCACAAAAAAATGACTAATAAACACATTAGGTTTTGGCCAGAAGACCTCCTTCTGAAATAGACAACATACACACAAATTCGTGCAAATACAACTCACATGCACATGACCACTGTCTCTGGCTGCTGAGGCCAGACTGGGAGCAACTGTGCAAGATGGGAGAAGCAATCTGGGTGGTAGCAGTAAGGAGGAGGGAGAGCATGGGTACCAGTGGGGAATGGTAAACTGCTGTCTGTGAGGGCTTACAGGGGTGAGGTGGAGAGAGTGTAGGGCAGCTAGGTGCAGTCGGGAGGATAGATGGAGGAGGGGTGGGGGGAGGGGCAGAAAAGGAGAGAAGTAAAAGGACTATGGGTGCATATGGACTGGGTGGTTTCTTAGGTTAGAAGGGCTTTGGAAAGTGTAGAAATGTCTTCAGTCTCAAAGGATGCAGGATGAAGACAGACCTAGCAAACCAGTGTTATTGTACCTGTAAACTGTCATTGCTGTTTTGGAAAAGAACCAGAGCTCCAAGCACTAACCAAATGCACTGAAGTTCAAATCATTATAGGTGCAGAAAGCTAGCCAAAGCCAGAGATAAGTTCAGATGTTGAGAAAGGATAGATTAAATACAGTTAAATTGAAGTAGATAGTTCCTGTGAGTCAGCATGGATAAAGGTTGTAGTTGATAACTGGAATAAGTTAATATTAATTGGTTCCTTTTACCAACCCCCATCTCAGGTCAGTTCATGAAGTTACTGAACAGTTCAAGGAAAACCTGAGTCTCATCTGAAATCCGTACCTGACTCGTACTATCATAGTTGGTAGTGACTTCAATCTACCTTTGATATGTTGGTGAAAATACTTGTTCAAAGCCAGTGGTAGGTATAAAACATGGTCATAAATCATACTGAACACTTTATCTGAAAATTAATTTGAACTATAAGTACAGAAGACCATTTGAAGTGTAAATGCTTGTAAAAACATACTTGGCCTCTTAGTAACACATAATTCTGTGCAAATAGGGAGCACTGTGATGGATACAGGGATTAGTGAGCATAAGGTCACTGTAGCAAGACTGAATACTGTAACATTCAAATCCACCAAAATCTGACTATGTAAGCATAGACCAGATGTGGTTTACGTTGAAAGAAGTAGTAGTGATGGCAATTGAGATATACATACCAAATAAATCAATGAGGGGTGGGACTGGTCCTCCCATGGTACACAAAACAGGACAGAACACTGATGCAGAAGCAATGATAAAAACATGCCAATTTTAAAAGAATACAAAACCCCAAGATTGATGAAGTTTTACAGAAGATTGCAAATTTAGTGTGAACTTTAGTGTGAGACACTTTTAATTGTTTCCATGATGAGACTCTGTCTCGAATCTGGAAGAAAACCCAAAGAGAGTCTTGTCATATGTAAAGTACACCAATGACAAGATGCAATCAGTACTCAGTATAGACATTGTGTGATAGCAATGGCAACATTACTGATGACATTGCCACTAACAGTTTCCCAAAAGTCCTTCATCAAAGATGAAGTAAATAGTCCAGAAATCAAATTAAGAACAACTGCCAACATGAGTAACTTAGATGTAAATATTCTCAGTGTAGTGGAGCAGCTTAAATCACGTAATAAAGGTAATGCCTCCAGTCCAGATTGTATACGAGTTAGGTTCCTTTCAGAGTATGCAGATACAACAGCTCCATACTTAGCAATGATACACAACCACACGCTCATTAAATGATCAGTACCTGAAGACTAGAAAGCCGCACAGGTCACATCAATACTCAAGACAGTAAATAGAAGTAATCTCTGAATTAAAGATCCTTACCACTTGAATCGATTTGCAGTAGGATTTTAGAACATGTAAGATGTTTGAACTTCACAAACTACCTTAAAGGAAATGTTTTGTTGACAAACAGCCAATGTGGATTCACAAAATACTGTTCTTGTGAAACACAACTAGCTCTTTATTTCTCGTGAAGTATTGAGTGCTACCAATTGGCGATGTCAAACTGATACCATAGTATTCAGTTTCCAGAACATTTGTGGCACTATAGATCATAAGCGAGTTCCAATCAAATTGTGATCCTGTTGAAGTATTGTCTCAGTTGTGTCACTGGATTTGTGATTTCCTATCAGAAAGGTCACAGTTCATAGTAACTGATGGAAAGTCATCGCCTAAAACAGAAGTAAACCTGGCATTCTCCAAGGAAGCGTTATAGGCCCTCTGTTGTTCATGATCTGTATAAGTGATGTTGGAAACAATGTGAGCAGCCCTCTTAGATTGTTTGCAGATGATGCTGTCATTTACTGTCTTGTCAGCTGATCAAAACCAGATGAAAATTGGTATAGACAAGATATGTGTGTGGTGCAAAGTGACTAAATAGTGAAAGCTGTTAAATCATCCAAATGAATGCTAATAAAAATCTGCTAAATTCCAGCTACCATGATAAATCACGCAAGAACAAAAGACCATGATTTACTGGCAGAACACTTAAAAAATGCAACAGGTCTACTATGCTTGTCCAAATCAGATAGGATTGATGGAGGACTTCAAAAATGTCCAAAGAAAGATAGCTCATTTTGAATTATCACAAAATAGTGGAGAGAGTGCCACTGATATGACGTGTGAATTGGGGTAGCAATCATTAAAACAAAGGCATTTTTCTTTATGGCACGATCTCCTCATGAAATTTCTCCCCCAAATGCGAAAATATTTTATTGGTGGACACCCACATAGGAAGATATAATCATCATAATAAAATATTAGAAATTACTGGTCACACAGAAAGATTTAAATGTTCATTTTTTCCACGCAACAGTAGAGAAATAGATGGACAGTGATCTGATTAACCCTCTGCCAGACACTTGATTGTGAGCTGTGGAGTAATGGTGTAGATGCAGACAAATCTAATGTATCAATTATTCTATAAATTGAATGAGGAGTAATTTATTAAGAGCATATGCCTCAATTTATTCATGGACCAATCTCAATTTTGCTAACTGCACAATAAACAGGCCTGTCTTTGCACTGCCATTAGCGGGACACACATAGCTGCACGTGTGGCATGCAAGCCAACTATTATGAACCTGCAGTACACACCTCATTGATAAACTTCAAATCTGATGCAACAACCGTGAAAGGCAGTGAATGCAACCTGTGATTACTGGAGGTACTCTATTTTACTTATTTTATTTTTATCATTAGATATACATTTAGTTTTTTGTCAATAGAAACCCAAAACCGTGCTCTGAAATAGAGTTTTGTTTCTCCCACTAGACAGTACCCCAAGTTCCTCCAAAAATTTGTAACACACACACACACACACACACACACACACACACACACACACACACACACACACACCCCATACTAAAAAATGTAAATCCACCTGATGATTAAGGTTTAAACCTTTGAAACACATCATGGAGATAAACAAACAGTGACTGGTAACAGTAAACTTGTTGTTTCTTTTAATTTTGGTTCTCGTTGTTGACCTTCTATCAGCCACAATGATTAAGGTTTAAACCTTTGAAACGCATCATGGAGATAAACAAAAAGTGACTGGTAACAGTAAATTTGTTGTTTCTTTTAATATTGGTTCTCGTTGTTGACCTTCTATCAGCCCACAATGAATGTTTCATGTGCTGCCCTATTGTATGAATCACAACAAAAGTTCAAACTTGAGTGAGGCACTATGGATATAACATACTGCTTTTTGTTATCTTTGCTCGATGGTTATTTCCAACATTCATTCACTTTTTCTCTTTCTACTTCTGATTATCAATGTAGTTATTGACATAATGTAGTACTGATGCCCACTGAGGAACAACAAAGTCTCCTTAGATTTTGAAACCCATTTCAAAACTTAATTCATGAAGTCATTAACTATCGTTTTCACTATTAACACTATTTTCACCAATGCACATGACAACACGTATTCTTGGAAATTCCTTGTTAGAGCACTACAATAAATAACATTTGTAGCAGAAGAAGAATTAATTATTACTGTATTACTCTCATCGAATATGAATTAGTAAATTCACATCAATGTGAAATATCCAGTAGAAAAAAAAGAAAAGAAAAAAGAACTGAATAGTATACCTGGAAAAGCAACAGCCATTTTCTTAACATACTAGCTTTTCTGTTAATTGAGATAGATTAATTTGAGAAACTTTGTGTGTCATAACATACTTTGCCAATAACATAGCCACTAGTTCTGTATGTAATCAAAATTGAAGTAAAAAGATGTATATTAACAATAATTACGGCACAACAAGACTGTATACTTAGCAGTCATTAAAACAAGAACAACTTCAAGAGGGCTGACATATATAAGAAAAAAAGTAGTAAAATCTTTAACCTTAGAGGTTTTTCAATTTTTTTTCATCAGGGTAAAGTAGGGGAACAAAAGTAATAGAAAGTATGCACATAGATGTTGAAGGAAAAGAGAAGCAACCCTTTTATACACATTATTATCTCTCGTTGTTCTTGCATTCACTTTTATTATGTTTTTGTTTTCAACTTGTTATTTACTACCTTCAAGTGTAGCTTTCAATATTCACTTTTAACTATGCTACATAATTTATCATATTTAACTAACATCCTATTAAGTACCTACAATGCAGTATTAGAAGTGTCATGTAATTGGAACCCATGTTGTTACTCAATTTTGAAACTTAATTATTTGCTGTATCCCATTTCTCTCATCATCAAGCATTTGAAATTACTTTTATTTACTTTCAGCCTCTGTGCATATACCTTTTTTCCTATTCCGCAGCATTATAACTGTGAAAGAATTTTATAAAATTCCAAAAGCTGTAAGCTCAAGTATATTTTTAAATTTGTGTTCCTATTTGCCAGATGAATTGTTTCCAACTTAGTGACTGATAAGTAGAAGCTACTCTTTTGTCAGAAATATTCCTTGTTTTGTTATGACCCTTAAAATTTTTCTATGTGGAATGATATTTCAGTATTATTTTGAAAAAAGAGCAACTCAAAAGTCAGATGGAATGCTCATTCCACACATAAATTCAGAAGCAAAAAAATGTGACTGTCCCTCTTTTTACATAATGTAAAAAAAATTATGAACTAGATTTATGTGTGTGTGTGGGGGGGGGGGGGGGGGGGCAGGAGGTTATGAGTTGGGATGCTCAATGATAAGGTTATCAGCATCCATACGAAATAGTAGAAATGAATGTGGTTACAACACAGAACGTGTGATAAAAAAGATCAAAATCAATCAGAGATAAAAGTGTGCTCACACTCTCCCAGTCTCATGCATGATCAGCACAATCACCCTAGCTCACATCATGTGAGACAGCATTAAAATTGTTTATATGCTCAAAAACTGTCAATTAAAATGCAAGTAAAACAAGAGAAAAACTGAAATAGATTCAAAGAAACATGTGGCTGGTGGACCATTTACAAAAAACATGGATGAGCCAGCCACCTTATAATGTATTAAAAATATCACCCTAAAATTTTAGAGATGTCACACATTGTGAGGAACTTAAAAAAAAAGTACCACAATCATGTCATTGACATTTAAAATAGGGGCAAATTGGTTGTAAAATGAGCTGCTGCCTTCTTGTGTAAATACAAAATACACTCAGCTAAAATGTGGCACTCCATGTCTGCACACAACAACCACCACCACACATGAGAGGGTCCCCTCAAAAGAGCAAGAAGCCATGTATCACAGGGCTGTGTCCTATGCAAAGATGAGTAAGAAGGACCCCACTTAATTTGTGTGACTGGAAGGAAGTGCATGATAGCTGTGTTGTGCACTTTACTAGACACAACTTACTGTCTTGTCACTTCCAGCCATTTTTTCTCACTCTGAAGTGTGACTCTGTACTTGAACAGTGAGATGATAGCATGTAGGAGGAAGGCATAATGAAGTACCCAAGGATCATGACACACCTTCTTGGCTGCTACATCATAGCAAAATGATGTGTTCAGTTGCAAAAGGCTCTTGATAATCCATACATATAAAAGCAATTTTGGCATTACCTTTCTTAAACATACATTCATCTCTGACTATATAATATAGCACATAATATGTTTCTCTAATTATTAAAATTGCTTTAGCAACAAATTATGAACATATATTACTTTTAATCCTACACTATGAGATCTTGAATGTTTTACTAGTAATATAATATCAGACAGAAAATAATGAAGAATAAATTTTAAATAACCACAGATTTTAAAGAAAAAAATCAATCATAATATTAAAATGGTGGAAACAAAAATCAATATCACATGTTGGCTATGCTGACAACGAACAGCTTCTGCTTTCATGTTTTGCTAACTTCCACCCTCAATTAACTTATGGGAATATTTTACAGGGCAACTCCTCTAGAGTGAAAGGGGAGAGGGAGAGAGAGAGAGAGAGAGAGAGAGAGAGAGAGAGAGAGAGAGAGAGAGAGAGAGGAACTAAATATACTAATTGTACCTTCCCTTGTATTAAAGTCTATCTTCATTCAATGTAAAAACAGCCAGAGACCATAACTTACAGAAGTTCTATCCACAATTATGAAACAAGGAACAGAAATAATATAGAATATACTAGGTAAATATATATACTGGGGAAAGCTGTGTAGTAAACTATCCCTGGCAGTGAGAGGCCTACCATATAATTCCTTTGAATGGTCTCTACAGAAAGTATTAATTAACAGTTGTGTTTACAAGTTAGAAGAATTCCATAATAGTGTGGTATCCTAAACCTAACAAGTAATATCAAATGTAAAATCTAAACGTAAAGTGTAATTTTTAGTGTAAAAGCTTGTCACTTCAAACACTCATCAGTGCAAGCTTGATGAGTAAATAAATAAATTGCAATAATGCCAGGACAACCACTAAAGCCAACTCACTCTAGGGTAGTTTCAAGAGTTGCACATGAAGCAGTCAAAAGTGGCCTCAAATCCTTAAGGAGTAAACATAGTGCATCAGTACTGGCTACAGTGACTTGAGATCTTTTGGAACACGATATAGCATCATTCAGATTAAACACATGAAGTACTTAGATGAATATATCATCAGCACTTCATATGACACAGTGATCAATAAAAGCTAAACAGAAAAATTATGTAAAGGTTTCATAATCATCTACAATCTCTAAAATGAGAAGTATATTTCCAGTAAAGATGGACTTTGCCACTAACAAATAGTCATTCTTCCTAAAGCATTCTAAGCAGTCAACACCATGTCAATGCCACTGAGAAAAATGGAGCAACAGATATTCTGAAAAATATTCTCATTTGAACAGTATCTGGACACACAAAAGCTCTAGCCAGTATTCTCTCATGAATGATGTAGTTCCATTGCACAGAAAAGATAGCTAAAATTGTAAGGATATGCAGCAGGAATAGATGACTCATGATTAGCTAGGAAAATCTTCCAGGCCATAACTGGAACTAAAAAAATATGACGACTAGCCTCCCAGAAGTCACTGTTGCCTCACTGACAACTACATGGGCCACATACAGGCAATCGACTCTCACAAGTTCAAAGCTAACTAATACTTTCATGGCATCTTTAAAGTGCCAAAATAATAATAAACCCCAGGTGGACTATCCACCGTACGCCAGTATGTCAGCAGACATTCGGATTCTGAGGAGTCTGCAACATTGCACAAAGACAAGTCGGAGTGTCTTGGAATCTCATCCAAATTTCAACATAGGCAATCAACGTACCTAGCAACTTTCAATGCAAACTTATTGTTGAAAACCGGAAAACTAAAACATCTAACAGATACGCTAAAGAACCACAATGTACTCATAACATCCATTCAAGAAACACGATACATGGATACAGATACCTTCAATTCCGAAGGTTTTAGGATATAAAAAGGTAAAGTGGGACCGAGATTAATGAAAAATGTACCACATCTTGGGACAGCCTTTATAATCAACAAACAAATCTTGAACTCAATAGGTGGCTTTGATTCCCAATCAGAAAGAATCTCAAGTCTTACATTCACAATCACAAACAAAATCTACACAATTATCAAAGCACATGCCCCTATAAACGAGGATAACAGGAAAAACAAAGAAAAGTGGAGGCCTTTTGGAATCATCTAGATGACATTATTCAGGAAGTTCCACATAAAAACATCATCTTGGAGATTTTAATGCACAGATTGGTAAAGAAAAAAGATATAAGAAAATAGTTGGAAACTATCCTGCACACAAGAGAACAAACAGAAATGGTGTGAGACTAATAGAACTTTGCCAAGCACACAATTTAATTCTTAAATCCACAGCTTTCAAGAAACTACCATGAAGACAAAAGTCATGGGTATCCCCAAATCCTAACCTTGGGGAATTTCAACTTGATCATGTGGCAATCAAGAAGATTTATAACAAAGAAATCATGAATGCTAGGGTACTCAGGGACACGATATAGCATCATTGGATTCAGACCACTACCTTTCTAAAATTAAGTTCAAAGTCATCCCAAACAGGAAACGCAGCATGAAACATATTAAGGGTCAGAAGAATAGTACAGAAAAGATATTAAAATCAGATGAATTCACAAAAGCAACAGAAACCATTCAGACACAAAGCTGGGGAGATATCAAGGAAAACCTCATTACTATAGCCGAACGGATAGCACCTTTTTTTTTTTTTTAAAAAAAAAAAAAAACACACACATGCCCGGTGGTCACTGGAATGAGATGCCCTCATTGAAACAAGAGAACAGGCATGCCAAAATTGGCAATCACAGAAAACAGAAGAAAGTAGACTGAATTTCATTACAGTTAGAAAACTGGTAGATAAAAATATAAAAAGGATTAAGAAGAACTCTCCTCCAAACTGATGAAGAATTTGCTAAAACTGAACACAAGAAGCTTTTACAGAACTTTCAAACAAAGGTTATCAAGATACAAAGCATCCACCCTCCAATTTCGAGATGTAAATGGGACCATCGCTCACAACAACACGGAAAACTGCAAAATACTAGCAGGCTACTTTGAGAAACTCTTGAATTGTGAACCCATCCTTGAAAAATTTGAATTCATCCCAAACAATTGTGAGAAGCCGGATTCAGAACCACCGATGACTGAAGAACTACAGAAGGTCATTTCAGAACTTAAAAACAACGAGGCGTCCAGAGAAAATCAAATAGTGGCCAAACTATAGAAAAAGGCTGACAAAAATGCAGTTACATCCCTAAAGTGTGTTTTCGACTAAATCTGGAAAGAAGAGATCCCCGCAGAAGGGAGAACAGCTCTCATCCACCCTATCCACAAGAAAGGATTGAAGACAGACCCCAACAATTACAGAGGAATATCACTGCTGGATATAACGTACAAGATTCTTTCTAAAGTCCTTTTGAACAGGGCAGAGCCACAATTGGATCCGCAAATCGGGGAATACCAGGGAGGTTTTAGAAAGGGTAGATCATGTTCGGAACAAATAGCAAACCTCAAAAACATTATGGCATACCAAACATCAAGGGCAAAGACATACGTAATCTCCTTCATTGATTTCAAAAAAGCATATGATTCAATTGATAGAGAATCTCTATTATCAGTCCTGGAAGAAATGGGTTTGGATAAGAAAACAATTAATATTATAAAAGCGACCCTTAAATTTATGAGCGAACTATCGGAATCCTTTGAAATAAAAACGGGAGTGCGACAGGGCGGTGGGCTCTCACCGTTGCTGTTCTATTGTGCGCTTGAGAAAGTAGTCAGAGAATGGAACACAAATATTAAGAGTGGTATAAGACTGGGTTGCAAAAAGAAGAACCTAAAAGTAAATTGTATTGCTTTTGCAGATGATATGGCCCTGTTTGCTGAAACAATGGAAGAAGCATGGGAGCATCCTTGAACTGAAGAAACAAGCAGCTAAAATTGGTCTTCACATCTCCTTTGAAAATAGTTAGATATTGACAAACATCAAGCACTCATGTAAATACATCAAAGTTCAAGAACAGAAGATTGAAATAGTAAAAGAATTCAAATATCTCTGAGAATGGATTAGTTGGAATGCTGGCGAAAGCAAAGCAATGGAATCTAGAAAAAATAAACTTGAATTTGCCTTCCAACTAACAAAAAATCCCTTTCATGGGGGTCCAAAATTATGCATTACAAGACAGTGATTCAGCCAGAAGCACTGTATGCAGCAGAAACACTTAACATGAATTTCAAAGGCCAAATGGAGAAATTTGAGCTAAAAGAAAGAAAAAATTTTAGAAAAATAATTGGGCCAAAATTTCAAGACAATAAGATTATATACATCAAAAATGAAACTCTCTACAAGAAAATTGAAAAACTTTCAGATTCTATGTGAAAAAGGAGAATGAATTTTTATGGTCATCTTCTCAGAATGAATTCCAACAGATTAACCAAACAAATCTTTGACTTCTTCCGTAACCGAAAAACGAAGTCCAGCTGGTTTAAAGAAACTGAGAAAGACTTAGTCAAATTAAAAATTTCAGAAAATTCACTTATTGATCGAACTGCTAAATTAATTACTAAAGATGAAAACATAAGGTTCCAAGACAAATCCACACAAAAGTCCAAACCCTTCATCTCGGAAGAAGAGAAGAGAAGAAGATCAGAAAGAATGAAGAAATACTGGGCCCTAAGAAAAGAACAACGCAGAAAAAAATGATTGATCCAGCGTACCCCAAAGAGGGTGAAATGAAAGAATAATAATAATAATAATAATAATAATAATAATGATAATAATAATAAAAGCAATAATAGAAAATCACAAAAAAATGATGAAAGGCACTCGCAGATGAATGATGTGTCAAATTTAAAAAATTGGAAACATTTACAGCTTTCTAAGTTTCAATTATTTTTATAGTATTAGTACATCTATATGTGTGTGTTGAAACACAAAGACAGACAGACTCTTTTCAAGTGTGCCTATATATCCACCATCCATCTTCTGTGAGTCATTTCCTGTACTCAGTTTTTACTGCTTCTTACATCAATTGGTAAAAATTTATTTTCTGAGAAAATGATGTTTCACGTGTAACATTGGACTTACTTTTCTATTTTTGCCAGAGTTTCTTCTGTCAGAGGGTTAGCATATCGGAAGGCAATATAATGTTTGTGTGGAGCAGTTTCTGGTGACACACGATCAAGTTTCTTGCATAATAAATTTCCCTGAAATAAAATGAAGCAGTTTGAACAAAGTCATCATGCATTTTAAAATAAAATCATTATATGGTAGAAGAAATAAATAATTCATTGTGTAGTACAATTATCAATTTCTCTGCAATGAACAACAAAATCTCAGGGTCTTTTTTCTTTTAATATTATTCTGTGAGCCGAATTTCAATCAATTCCATGTTGTTGATAATATAGAGTAAATCTCAAGTACCTATAGGTTTTCATAAAACAATTGCTGAAAACTACAAGACACACACAAAAATGACAACATCAATGGATAGAGCATCTTTTAAAGTTGCAAGTTCATAATATGCAACATGTCATAATTGCACTGGGTGGCAAGTATGTCAAAAAAGTGTGAGCATACTGTCTTTGTCATGTCACAAATAGTGCCCATATTGAGAACCTGTAATGCCAGTTAAAAACTAATAGAGATACTCTAACACTGATAGGTCTCTGTTTTCTGTATGTCTTATAGTTTGCATGTTATCTTCTTCTAAAAGACAGAGGTTAAGGGTTTTCATTACCTGCAGATCTGTCCATTTTAGAATTGGAGAGCCACCACCTATTTCACTGTATTTCTTCTGCACTTCAGGCGTTCTTCTTTTTGCAATGTACGGACCTAATGTTCTGGTAAAATAAATCATCATTAAATTCTTCAATAAAACATTACAGAACAAATGTAACCCCATAATATCTACAATTTCTCTATTTTATATATATTTCTCACAAGCTAGTATCCATTGCATTTTGATTTTCTTATTTTACTGGATTACCCCAAAGTGGGTTGGAAAATAAAGGCATATTTAGGAATATAACTTCTTATATATATCAACAGGAGACCAATTACAAGATGGGAGTAAAGATAACCATAGTTTATTGTTATCCTGGGCATTACTGAAATAAGCCCAATTAATTAATTTTGTTATTTGACTTTGTTAGTTATTAATTTCTAACTATATAACAAATTCTGGGGAAGCTACTTGAATTAAACAATTATAAAAAGACTTTCATCTTAGAGAAAAGAGTATACATGTTTGAATTAAAATACAATGAAAAAATATAATATCATACATTATCAAATAGAATTACAAACGAGAACTGTATTAATTTAGAAAACAAAGTATATGGAGCCAAATAAATAAACATATGGATGATGAAGTGTAGTGTTCCCAGTTTTGTATGGCAGTTTCCACTTTCTGAAAAAATAAAAATCATTATGTTACTTTGTTAAAATGAATTATGAAATGAACAAGTTCAGACAATTCAAACGGCTATTAACTGCATAAACTGGAATGGCTAATGGTGTATGATGATGATGATGATGATGATGATCATGATCATGATGACAGGAAATAGTTCACTTTACATTGTCATCTTTAGTGCACTTACCAAAATAATGAGTGAATGAGTGAGTGTTGATAAAAATGATTGTACATTAAAAATTATCAGTATAACAAATATTAAACATCTTTCAATTTACAGAACATGTTAACAGATAAAAATACAAAACACTACTGCACATAGGTTAACAAAGCAAAAATGGATAATACAGCCACTCTCCTACAAACAGAACATCAAACCTGGAAATTTAGACTGCAAGACAAATATCACACAGAACGATTGGATTCTCCATAATTATGCTTCCCCTTTCTCGCTCCCCTGATTATAATGAAACTACTTTACTGTGTTTTTCTCTACGAGGGAAAACTTCAATACCATCAACTCACTCTTCTTTTTCCTATGCAATTTTTACAGCCAGTTCTAGAGTAAAATTAGTCTCCCCCCCTCCCCCTCCAACACACACACACACACACACACACACACACACGCCATTTTCGATGGCCAGATATCATTTCTATACGACTTATTACAGTCAGTTATCTCACTGATTTGCGGGAGATAAAAACAACCGGGTTTGGAAGCTTTCTGTTTATTTTAATGATTATTGAGTCTTCTTCATCAGTCTATTACATGTTTGATTAGTCAGTGTGAGACTATCAATTAACGATTCCAATAGGAGATGCTGTAGAAAAGACATTACATGATGTGAAACTCAGAGTGTATGTTCGACGTCTGCCTCTGTGTCTCAGTGGTCAGCAAGGATGACTGCCATGCAGGTGACCTGTTTCAGTTCGGGCCACTACCAGGGATTTTCCCTAGTGGGAGTATTGGAACGGGATGTACTCAGCATCATGATACCAACTGAGCTGAAGAGCTAGTTGAATAAGAAGGAGTCACATCATACATCTGCTGACCCAACACCAGGAGGGAGAGTGGTGTGATGATTCACACCACTTCATACTGCATCCAGACTATGCCATTGGCTGAGGGTAACACAGGGGTTGGTCAGGCCCAATTGGCCCATCTGTGGTCAGAACAGTAGTGCTCTATGTGTTTGTTTGTTTGTGTGTGTGTGTGTGTGTGTGTGTGTGTGTGTGTGTGTGTGTGTGGGTGTGTTTTCCAAGGTCAAGCAACAAAGATATTACTTTTTCCCATAAAAATCTCACATAATTATCATGCTAATGAAATGAGACAAATTTAGGCTTACCAGAGGTGCACTGTCAGTTGTCCCTGAGAAGAAAAAAAAAAAAAAAAAAAAACCACTGTGATAACGGCCAGAACAATACTGATACACTACAGTGGCTGCAGTGTACTTACATATATATATTCTTACTGACAATGCTGGTCTTGTAATTGCCTTGTAAGCTCTTGTCCATATCTGTTTCACATAGCTGTAAAGGTTATATGATGCTGAGAAGTAATTACACCTCTTCTACATTTTAAATTACTGGAATCTGTCTGTGAGTGGAGCATTGGAAGGGAGATTTTTTATTCCTGCTGGTAGACCTCTTTATCAAATTTTAAAAGCCACTATGAAAAAATATTTCCCACCATTAAAATCTTTTCATTGACACAATAATATGCTAAATATAAATGCAACAGGGGTGTTCAGTTTATACAATAAGATCACAAGAAACAAAAATTAGAAAGTCTGGATTTATTTAATGGTCTTTTTTTTCTTTTGTGAAGAGTCTTGAGGAGACTGCTTATAATCAAGGGTCATATTATATATGGCTGTCCAGCATATTTGTTTTCATTGGTGCAGTTATATGTTTAGCATTATTGCCTCTGGTACATCAATCCCTCTGAAGGACAGCGTCTTTATCTGGTAAAAATTGGTCATAGATGGGATAGTGATTTTCTACCACTGTTGTCAAGGACTTTACCACTATGGTGCATTATCTTAGCAGTTACAATATGATAAACTTTTAACCTTAACATTTAACCAGTACGCATGCTAATTTTCAAATCATTAACACCCCGTATGTTAGCATATTTTATATGCTAAGTGTGAACAACAGATTGTAGGAATATATCACGTATTCCTGAAAGTACTTTAGTTTTGCTGCATTAATATGATTTTAAAATTTTTTTTTAGTATGATTTATGCTGAGATAAAGGAATTTTATTGCTGATGAAGACTTTATGGCAAAGCCAGCAACTGCTCCACTGAGATTTCTGTGAAGTATTATGTAAGACTGGAACAGTAGTCCCTACTGAAGAGAAACGGCTTGCCGAGATTCTGTAGCAGCATTCGTATCATACTTCTTTCATTTTTATTCACTTTTGACATATATTAATTAACTTTCATATTACTGTTTAGCCCAAAATGAAGAAATGCTCTCCAGAGTCATCAAACTTCCAGCTCTGTAAGTTTTTGTCTCTGTATCAGTGGACTACACCAACAGCCTTGCCACAATGGTAACACTGGTTCCCATCAAATCACCGAAGTTAAGCACTGTCAGGCTGGGCTAGCACTTGGATGGGTGACTGTCCAGTCTGCCGAGTGCTGTTGGCAAGCAGGGGTGCACTCAGTCCTTGTGAGGCAAACTGAGGAGCTATTTGCAATGGCCAGGAGAGTGGTATGCTGACCACATGTCCCTCTGTATCCACATCCAGTGACGCCCCTGGGCTGAGAGAATGGCATGATGGCTGGTCGGTACCGTTGGGCCTTCCAAAGCCTGTTCAGATGGAGTTTAGTGTAGTTTAGTATCAGTTGGCTACACTTAGACTGTTGTGAAGGCTATTTGGTTATGTAGAAGGGAGAAGAGTTGGTGGTGTGAAGTGTTTCATGAGTTTCAGTACTGGCTTGGTTTAATATTTGTACAATCAATGTGCATGTAACAGCTAGACTATCATGTGATCCATAAAATCATGCATTTCACTAACACTGATTAACTATACATCAATATTAAGATAACTAAACGAACTAAAATGAAATAAATAGATTGATGGGATTGAAATCTATAAATATGGAATGACAACTGAAAATTTGTATCAGACTAGTATTCCAATACAGATTTTATGTTCATTGCAAGCAGTAGCCTCTCTGAGCATGCCTCCAGCTCAAAGTTTCACTGATGCTTCCACTTATGATTTACAAACCTATGCAGTGGTGTAATTATTATGTTGCATGTATTGTAAACCACCTGAACAAGGTGTGGTGACAGCAGGGCCACCTATCAGAGATAACCTTGACCACAGAGACTGCTGGGCATCTATAGCATGAATCTGAGTAGATCCGGCCAAAAACAGCAAAGGCTATTGTTGTTGTTGTTGTTGTTGTTGTTGTTGTTGTTGGTGGTGGTGTTTACATCCTTAGTCAAATGGTCAGTGGAAGTTTTATTGAGTGTATGAAGTTGGAGCCAGACTTACAAATTTGGTGATGTGTAAGATAGCATGCATCTATGGTAATATGGGGGAATACTAAACACCTTTTTTAAATCTGTTTCACAGAGGAAGACCACACTGCAGTTCCTTCTCTAAATCCTCGCATGAACGAAAAAATGAGTGACATCCAAATAAGTGTCCAAGAAATAGAAAAGCAACTGAAATCACTCAACAGAGGAAAGTCCACTGGACCTGACACGATACCAATTCGATTCTAAATAGAGTACGCGAAAGAACTTGCTCCCCTTCTAGCAGCCATGCACCACAAGTTTCTACAGGAACGGAAAGTTCCAAATGATTGGAAAAAAGCACAGGTAGTTCCAGTTTTCAAGAAGGGTCGTCCAGCAGATGTGCAAAACTATAGGCCTATATCTCTGACATCGATCTGTTGTGGAATTTTAGAAGATGGTTTTTGCTCGTGTATCATGTCATTTCCGGAAACCCAGAATCTACTCTGTACGAACATGAATTCTGGAAACAGGGAACGTGTGAGACCCAATTCGCTTTATTTGTTCATGAGACCCAGAAAATATTAGATACAGTCTCCCAGGTAGATGCCATTTTCCTTGACTTCCGGAAGGTGTTCGATACAGTTCTGCACTGTCACCTGATAAACAAAGTAAGAGCCTACAGAATATCAGACCAACTGTGTGGCTGGATTGAAGAGTTTTTAGCAAAAAACAGAACACAGCATGTTGTTCTCAATGGAGAGGTGCCTACAGACATTAAAGTAACCTCTGGCGTGCCACAGGGGAGTGTTATGGGACCACTGCTTTTCACAATATATATAAATGACCTAGTAGATATTGTCGGAAGTTCCATGTGACTTTTTGCGCATGATGCTGTAGTATACAGAGAAGTTGCAACATTAGAAAATTGCAGTGAAATGCACGACGATCTGCAGCGGATAGGCACTTGGTGCAGGGAGTGGCAACTGCACCTCAACATGGACAAATGTAATGTATTGCGAATACATAGAAAGAAGGATCCTTTGGTGTATGATTATGTGATAGCGGAACAAACACTGGTAGCAGTTACTTCTGTAAAATATGTGGGAATATGCGTACGGAAAGATTTGAAGTGGAATGATCATATAAAATTAATTGATGGTAAGACGGGTGCCAGGTTGAGATTCATTGGGAGAGTCCTTAGAAAATGTAGTCCATCAACAAAGGAGGTGGCTTACAAAACACTCGTTCGTCCTAGACCTGAGTACTGATCATCAGTGTGGGATCTGTACCAGGTGGGGTTGACAGAGGAGATAGAGAAGATCCAAAGAATAGCGGCGCGTTTCGTCACAGGGTTATTAGGTAAGCGTGATAGCGTTACAGAGATGTTTATCAAACTCAAGTGGCAGACTCTGCAAGAGAGGCCCTTTGCATCACGGTGTAGCTCGCTATGCAGGTTTCGAGACGGTGCGTATCTGGATGAGGTATCGAATATATTGCTTCCCCCTACTTATATCTCCCGAGGAGATCACAAATGTAAAATTAGAGAGATTTGAGTGCGCACAGAGGCTTTCTGGCAGTCGTTAATGCTGCGAACCGTATGTAACTGGAACAGGAAAGGGAGGTAATGCAGTGGCATGTAAAGTGCCCTCAGCCACACACCGTTGGGTGGCTTGCGGAGTATAAATGTAGATGTAAATGTAGAAGATATTAAAGGAGTATGGTTAACAGAATCTTGATATCATCATACTGGGAGATGTTTGATGATAGGAGGCAACATATGAAAAGTTTTTTTAAGGTGAAAAATGGCAGTGACGCGTAGGAATAGTATATGGTTTTTGTTTTATTTTTTATGACAAGTAAGCTTAATTTGGAAAGTGGGATGGTTACACACATATTTTGACTAAACATCAGGCCAAGAAGTGTACAAATTGTGGTAAATAAAGCTCCAGTGATCCTGCAGAACTGATGTAATTGTAGCTAGAAGAAATTATTTCATTTTGAACATTTTTGCATTTTTAAGTTGTTATACCTACACTGAAGCAGGAATAATATTTAAATAAAAATAGGTCAAGCAAAATCACCATTAAAAGTAAAAGTCAGATGCGAAATCATTTTAAATTACAAACTGAAGTCTGTGTATTTCTTTCTTTTTCTTTTTTTGTTTAAGAATAAAGACAATTGTTCTTTTATGCAACTGTCTATGCAATAATACGTCTGCAGCAGAGATATTGGTAGCGAGCTCACAGCATCTTAAGGAACTGTTCAATGCTGCTTATTAGTTCTATTGAGTTAAAAAAGTATAATCTTTTACCCAGGTAAAAAATATACAGTTGGTGATTTGTTTTTGAATAGTAACTAAGGGAACACATTGAACTAAGCATATTTCACAAAATAGATCATACTAAATCCAAAACTTAGTGTGTCTCATAGTAAAAGTAACAATAAATATCTGAACACAAATGTAATCATCCCCGTCAGTGTATCAAATACCACAATACTAAAGACATACAGTACCAAAATTATTATCAGATCATGCAACATATTTACTTTTCTTGCCACAACTACTCGTAAGTAGTCAGACATAAAAGAAAAGTAAAATCTGGTATTTGATATGCAACCTTCCTTGCTATAAGTTAAAAATCTACCATTTCATTTGAATAAGGGGGCAGAATCAGTCCTGTTTGCAGATTATTCAAGCATTTTTGTGAAGCCAAGCAAACAAGCATCAATAGATAAAACAGCAAATGATATTTCTCCGAAAATTACCAATTGGTTCCCACAAACTGGCTAGCATTAAAATCTGGAAAAAAAAAAAAAAACCTCCAAGTTCTTAGGTGCACACATCAATGAAAACCATATAGTAGACCTGCTAAAAGGTTCAGTTTCTACTACTTTTTTCATGAGAATAATTGCCAACTTTATGAATACAGAAGTCAGTACATTAATATGGTTAGTATACTTTCATTCACTAATGTCTTATGGGATTATATGCTAGGGTAACTCTTCACTTAGGGTAAAAGTATCCATTGCACAAAAGAAAGTAATTAGAATTACTTGTGAGATTCGCTCACAAACATCTTGCAGGAATCTCTTTAAGCAGATGGAAATATGAACCAAAACCTTTCAGTTTATTTACTCATTTAAGAAATTCATTATCAACTATCCATCTGAGTTTGAGAATAACAGAGATATTCACAAGTATAACACTTGAAAGAAAAAGGAACTTGATTACCTTTTAATGAATATAGCCTTAGCAGAGAAAGGGGTGATATAACATAGGCAGCTGTAAAACTGTTTGACAATCTACAAAAGAAAATTAAATGCCTGCCAGATACTATCGGGGTTTTTAAAATTAAAAATGTTTCTCCTCAACAATTTCTTCCATACTAGCAGGAATACTTGAATAGAAATAATTAGTATTTTTATTGAATAGGCCTGTAAATTACCAGTGTGTTGGCATATAAATATTTCTTTGTTCATATGCATAAAAATATTTCCTAAGGAAGTAAATGTAGTTAACTCTTTAAACAACTGGGCATACTGAGAAGAGGTTTTGGAGTGAGCACCACATATATCATTATTACAAATTCCTGTACAACAAATAGTTTTTTTTTTTTCCTTCAGTGATGTACTATCCCAGAACATGACATCATAAGACATTAGTGAATGAAAATAGGAAAGAAAGTCAACTTTTTGACATTTTACTCTCCAAAAATCTGATGCAATCTGTAATGCACAAGCTGCAGAGCTTAGATGTTTATGCACATTTGTAGAATGCGCATTTCAGTTCAGGTTCTTATCTATATAAATACTTAATAATTTACAATAGCCTGTCTCATTTTTTGATTTATTCTTATTTATTCTTACACATTATTTCTAATAGTGTGATCATGCCTCATGCAGTACAGACTTACATGTATTGTGTTTTAGTTGATTACAGTCTATTTGCAGAAAGCCAGTTATTAATTTTCAAGAAAATTTTATTTACATTTTGAAGAGTAAATGCTTCTCCATTAGTTTTGATTGTAGCACTTGCATTGTGGTCAAAGAAAATTATTTCTGCCTCTTGTATATATGATGGCAAGTCATTTATAAGATTCATGAGTTGTTAAGCTGCTTGTGTGATAGTTTTCGCATTTATTTCTCATTTATGTCTTAGGGATTATGTATATGATATTTTTCTGATAGTACGTCTACAGCCTAGCTTGAATATGATCAAGTGGATTACACTTATACAAGTGATTTAATAAATTGTTAAAGAATGTGATCTATTCCTTCTGCACCACAAAACTCTGTCAAACTCTGATTCTAGCATCGGATCCCCTATGTCTTCCAAATCAACACCCAGTTCTTCCCCCCACGTAGAGACCCTCTGCGTGCCCTTTCCAGATAACCAAACTCTCTTCTGTGTTTAACAGTGAAATTCCTTTGTACTTTTAATTTGGCATTTTTACCTTAAATTTCACCGAAATTAATTTGGCATTTCTATATGCTGAATCTGGCCTGATAATTGTTTCATTTTTGATTTCTCCTGTAGTCATTTCCATTTAGGTTCTCTATACTTTCTATAGATTTCATTTCTGAGTGACTTATATTGCTTTATTTCTTTCTTCTGCCGAACATTTTTGTATTTACTTTTTTTGCGAATCAAGTGAAATATTTCTTCCATGACCCACAGTTTCTTTCAGTTACCTTCCTTGACCTGCACTTATCTATCCAACATCTGTGACTGTCCTTTTATGGGATGTTAATTTCTCTTAAATTGAACTGTCAGCTATGTTTTTCATATCACAGCTTCTACAGCCTCAGAGAAATTCAGGCACAAACCAACATTCCTCAACATGTCAGTAGCCCTCTTTATACACTGATGCTTCATGACATGTGATTCTTTATCTGCTATTACTAGCTGAAATACATTGCAGAAGTAAAGGAATCTTTTGCTCTCCTATTCCTGCTACCAAGGCTGTATCCTCATCACCTAACCTATGATATTCTCTCTCTCTCTCTCTCTCTCTCTCTCTCTCTCTCTCTCTCTCTCCACCCCCCCCCCCCCCCCCCTCAATTTTTCGCTTCTGACTTTGGAATGCTGGCTGTTTATTCCTTATTATGAAAATAATACTGTCACTGAACTGTTCACAATAACTAACTCTTTACCCTAACTTCCTATTCATAACAAATCTTACACCTGTAATATAATTTTCTACTGCTGTTCATATTACCCTATATTCCTCTTCTTTTCATTTCACTTCAATAAGCTCTACTGCATCTAACTGTGGCCTTTTCACATTTGCTATCTTTCCTTCCATATTTAAGTTTCTAAAATTGCATGCTTCAATTCATAAAATGTTACCTCTTCATTGGTTTTTGAGTGTTGATCATGATCACATTTCCCTTGGCAATTCCATTCCAGAGATGTGAATGGGGAAACTATCCCAGAATTTTTTGCCAATGGACAGCACTAAATGACACTTTTTTCCTATTACATGTTGTATTTTCTGTTGTGGATCCATATTGTGTACCTTTGATGCAGTGGTTTCAGTTGCATTCTGCATCCTCATGGTGTTGATCATTGCTAATTTTTTCTTCCTTTGGGGACAGTTTTCTGCCTCGATGGCAAGGAGGTGCCAGGCGGTACCAGCTGTGCTATCTCCCAATTACTGGTCACAGTTTTCTACTTGGGGGATTTATGGCTATATTTCAACTCCATGTATTGGCCCTGATGGGCCATTCAGTACTGACTGGCTGTCATGACATCCTCTGCCAATGGCATCATTCAGATGGGGTTAGCCTACAGCTCTCCTGACCTTTGTCAGCTTCCTTGATCTTGGGTCTGCCACTTATCACACAAGAAGCTACTCAATTGGCACCTTGAGATTGAGTACACATCATATCACTCCTTCCATCAAAGAAAATCTCTGGCAGTAACAGGAATGGAACCTGGCTTCTCCATACAGCAGTCCCATGACCACTTAGCTGTCGAGATGGACGGGATCTATCAAGCATATTGTATAAAAGGAGCGGTTAACTCAGCAGCAAAGTCTGACAGAATTTGAAAGGGAGTCCACTGGATTTTGGGGTCTTGTTCAATTTTAGCAATTTCAACTGTTTCTTGATGCCACTGATAACAACATCTATATCATTCACATATGCAATGGTATAAGAACTGATCTGAGAAGGTAGTCCTGGATCCTCCTTTAGAAATAAATATTTGAAAGTTGAATTTAGTAATTCTGCTTTTGGCTTGCTACCCTCAGTTCATGTTTCTGTGTTGTGCACAAGTGTCTGAATGCCAACTTTGGTGATGCTGAGAGTCAAATTTTTTTGGGTTTTGAGACAGGTCTTTCAATAGGATTTTGTTATAGTATTCATTCACGACTTTGGGCATTACCTTTTGACAGCTAACCATGTTTCATTTAGCATTCTAACCAACTTTTGTCTTCAAGAGTTTCTCTCATGTTTGAACTCATTAATCCAGCTGAAAATATTCAAACACCAATTTGCATTTGGCCCTACCTTACATACAAAATCATCATGCAGAAATGCTCCCATGTCAACCCAATTGTTATCTCACCATAACTGGTGCACAAAACTAAACAAGTGTATGGCTGGTGTCCCACCTAGTAGACCAAGCAAGGCGAAACTTGCATGTTTTACCAAGAACTGGTGTCACTACCAACCACATTTCTTGGAACTGAAACAGTCAACTGCAGCACAGGAGACTTCAAAAATGAATGACCTTTGCACAGATTTCAGTAATAGTAACCTTGTTCCAGTTGCATGTTGTGATGGCTTATCTTACTTTACCCTCCTCCTCCCCTACAACTACTAATCATCATCAATGTGCATTGTTCCCACCCCCTTGCTGCTATTTTTACCAGTGTTTTACTTTAACTGTTTATTTTATACAGAGAGCAGGGAGAGTAATGACTGTATCATTGTTGAAGAACGTATTGTATTTTTCTTTGACACAATCTAGGGGAACAGAGTGAATATAATGTGTAAAAAAAACCAAAGACTTTTACTTAATACTTTGTCTGCTTATTTGTCATGAACATTTTGCCTATCATTCTTATTCTGTAAGGCAGTGACTATCTTTAATGGGAGGGGTGAATTCTTCATCAACTTATGTGTTCCAGTAAATTTAAAGATGTAAAAGTAATTTACTATGTAAAATTATTGAGACTAACTTGGAACAAAAATCTCCATAGTAGAAGCATGCTCCACTTCAGACTATTCTAACCTAGGACAAAAAGCACATAATTTCCTGACAATTTTCCAGAACACAGAAATACACTTTCTTACTTACCCTTGTACAGGCAGTTGAATCATATCTCTATCTGTCATTATTCTAAGCAAATAGTCATGGACTTCATCTGTTGTCTTGGGACCACCCATGTTCAGCATAAGGATTGCTGTCTTCGGTGCAGTCACAGATTCTGACAAGGGTTGTGATGCTGCTTTTGTAGACAAATATTTCAGTTGTTTCATGTTATTAGTTACTGGAAGATGTCGACCTGACCACAAAGAATACCAGGAGGTAATGAAGCATTGTAAAATATTATAGTGGAAGTTTTACATTTGGAAAATAACATTGAAATAACAAATTTCCTGAATGGGAATGAAACTGCACTCTTATCCTTCTGGGGACTGAATGGCTACAATTTTTAAGACACTAGTCATAAAGAGGAATCACACTATAATAACAAAGTCAAGTGTTTCTGCAGAAATTACGTGCACTTGCTTCAACCTTTCAAAGTAACTGCTTTCTTCCTAATATGAATACATAAAGTAAGAAGTTACCTAAAGAGGCTACATGATAATCCTTAAAAATGAGTGACATAAAACCCAGTAACTGCCTGACACAACCATTATGTAACTGAGTTCATCTAGAAGCAAATAACAATATAACAAACATACATATGACAAATGCTTAAAAAACTATGAGACTTTGGAAAAAGTCAAATCATGAAACAATCAGAGAGAAGATGGTCATTTTGGAGAAACAGTAGTGACTGTGGCATTCTCTGTGCACAGTGTGAATGATAAAGTGCATGTAGGGCTAGTGTAAAATAAGTTGGCACCTGTGCAGAAAGGCATTCTTATTCTCAACACTCGATGAGTCCACTTCTTTGTTTTGAAGGGCACTCACCTTAGTATGCTGTTGTCTGCTGAACTGTGTACTTCACCTGCTAGAAGCAACCATCAGAGTTGTCAAATCATTTGTCTTACTGGCATTACTTGTTAACAGTATAATTCACAGGTTTGTTAGCTGTAGCTTAGAAGTTCTGCTTGTGAGTAGCCTTCAGTTTCTGAATTGCACCTCCCCCACTGTGCAATGACTGCTTGCAATTGAACCTCCACTGTTATCAGTGTCCACAACCCTACCATGTCCTCAGTACAGGTACATGTACTCTACCAGAATGTTCTGAAAGATCCATGATGCAATTCATCATAGAGTTCTTCAAACACTTACCAATCCACAACTGTAATTATCACTCAGATTGTGTGGGGTCATCAACGAAGATAAAATTTGACTTTGCAGGTTGGTTGGTCGTCTTATCTGGCTCAAGTTTGCAGGCTAATTGCAAAATATCACTACTGGAATTATTGGTTGTACAGTATATGGAAGCAGGAAATACAATTTCAACTGCCTCTAGTTGTGATATGGGAAACTGTGTCTCTTTTCCTTAGTGGAGACAGCTCAGAGTGCACTGTTGAACATTGTATCTCTGAGATGTTTCATTTTTTCTGAAAAGCTGCAAGGGCTATGCCTGTCATCCCACTTGATTATTTATTTATTTATTCATTTATTTTTGTAACTCATTCCAAGGGTGAAATTGAGGGTAAATCACTACAAATCTGCCATGAGATTCCTAACAATTATCAGTCTTCTGTGAAACATTCAAGCATGCCTTGCTGATTATGTTATGATGGATGACTTTTTAAGCAGTAAATTTATCTGCAATAAATGGTCTGCTGTTTTATTGCATTTTGTATGATTTGAAATACTATCAAACAACCCACTTTAAAATCACAGTAATGGCTGTTACAGTGTGAGCAATCTCTATCTCTCTTTTTAACTTGAACTGAACTTTCCTTTGATTGAGGTCTGCCATCAATAATATGCATAGTATCTCACAAAGATTGAGCTAGTTTATGAAGAAAATACATTTAGTCACAGTCGAGTGACCTACTGCTACATTGATATACTGAACTCCTTCACATACGAGTTAAATTTATTTGAAGTTTTTATTCCATTTCTAAAGACACTGATAAAACAATATATTTTCATCTGATATGAATATAATACAGGGAAACATTCCATTTGGGAAAAATATATCTAAAAACAATGATAATGTAACTTACCAAATGAAAGCATTGGTATGTTGATAAGACCCACAAACACACAAACAAAATTCAAGCTTTTGTAAACATCGGTTGCTTCATCAGGAAAGACGGAAGGAGAGGGAAAGACAAATGGATGTGGGTTTTAAGGGAGAGGGTAAGCAGTCATTCCAATCACGGGAGCGGAAAGACTTACCTTAGGGGGAAAAAAGGACAGGTATAGACTCGCGCACACACACACACACACATATCCATCCGCGCATATACAGATGCAAGCGCTAAGAACTGCATATTATGCATACTTTGTCAACAGTTTTATTTGATTAAATACAGCTCCAGTTACATAAAAAACATATCTTATTTAGTGAAAATAAATACATTACATGCAGCTGGAGCTGCTATTTAATCAAATATAACAACAGTTGTGGATGACCTTTGTCAAAGATGAGTAGTATTTTGTACAAAATAATAAATATTTTTATTTATCCTTCAAAGAGCATATCAGCACAGTAACGAGATAACTTTATTGTGAAAAGGGGAGTTACTACTGACCATATAGTGGAGATGCTGAGTTGCTGATGGGCACAATAAAAAACTATCACACATAAAGCCTTACTGGCCGAAAGCTTTATGTGTGACAGTCTGCAACTCCATATCTTCTCTATATGGTGAGTAGCAACTTTCCTTTTCATAATATTGTTACAATCCTTCCTGGATTTTCCACTGTTTGATTAATGAGATAACTTACAATTTAGGGGGAAACACAGCACAAAATTTACCTTCTGTTTCTAATGTAACTATATACCTTCATGAATATTATGCAGGATGAATCTGAACTCTATCACCAAAATTTTGGAGATTATTCCGGGTTATCTCCTGTATATTTTGGTATATGGAATCTGCAACGTCTGGCAACTGATTAGAGTGATAACATAATTATGATTTAGTCATTTTGTTGTTCCAGTTAACTTTATTTCTGTGAAAATGTCCTCACAGCAGTGAACAAGGCTGTGATATGCAAACACCGAAAGGTAAAATACAAATCACAGAATAATGCAAGTACTGTGTTATAGTTGGCTTTAAGGCAGGAAGAACTCACTGGGGTGTAAATGTGCCATTTTCCACTGCACAATGTGTTTACTGGCCAAATCTTCCATTGCTAAACCTATCTACACTGCTGTGTATCATTGTTAACACAATTAACACTATCCAGGAAAAAAGAGGAAGAAACTAATTATCCTGAATGCAAGCATACACTGAGGTGACAAAAGTCATGGGATAGCAAAACGCACATATACAGTTCGTGGTAGTATCATGTATACGAGTTATAAAAGGGCAGTGCATTGGCAGAGCTGTCATTTGCGCTCAGGCGATTTATGTGAAATGCTTTCCTAAGTGATTATGGCTGTATGCATGACAGGAATTAACGGACTCTGAATGTGGAATGGTAGTTGGAATTAGACACATGAGACATTCTGTTTCAGAAATCATTAGCGAATTCAATATTCCAATTACTGCAGTGTCAAGAGTGTGCTGAGGATACCAAGTTTCAGGCATTACCTCTCACCATGGCCAACGAAGCGCACAGTGGCCTTCACTTAAAGACCAAGAGCCATGGCATTTGCATGGAGCTGTCAGTGCTCACAGACAAGCAACACTACATGAATAAATCAATGTGGGACGTATTCATTAGGACAGCGCAGTGAAATCTGATGTTAACAGGCAACGGCAGCAGATGACCAATGCTGGTCCCTTCGCCAACAGCATGACATCATTGCAGTGCCTCTCCTCAGCTCTCGACCATATTGGTTGGACCTTAGACGCCTGGAAAACAGTGGCATGGTCAGATGAATTCTGATTAAAGTTGGCAATAGCTTATGGTAGGGTCTCAGTGTAGTGCAGATCCCATGAAGCAATAGACCCAAGTTGTCAAAAAGGCTTTGTACAAGCTGGAGGTGGTTCCATAATGGTGTGGCTATGTTTACATGGAGTGGACTGTGTCCTCTTGTCCGACTGGACCAGTCATTGATTGGAAATGGTTATGTTTGGTTGCTTGGAGACCATTTGCAGCTATTCATGGACTTCATGTTCCTAAACAAATATGTTTTTATCATGGATGACAATGCCACAATTGTTCATCATTGGTTTGAAGAACATTTTGAATAATTCATGAGAATGATTCAGCCACTCAGATTGCCTGACATGTATCCCATCAAACATTTATGGGACATAATCAAGAGGTCAGTCTGTGCACCAAATCCTGTGCCAGTAACACATGTGCAATTACAGACAACTATAGAGGCAGCATGGCTCAATATTTCTGCAGGTGATTTTCAGTGACATGTTGAGTCCATGCCATGTCAAATTGCTGTTCTATGCCAGGCAAAAGAAGCCTGACGAGGAGGTACCATACCCCATGGCTTTTGTCACCTTAGCATAAGGGCGAAGTATTTTGGGTGAATGGAACAAATTTGTTTCGAGCAAGGCATATGGTAGTCCTATATATGTTGACATCTGTACTATCATACAAATATTTTCATTACATTGCTCTCACTGAGAGAAATGGCAGTAAGAGATCAAACTAAGTGTAGTCACCCTACAACAATACACTGAAGACCACGAGTGCCTTATACAAAAATCTTCTGTATTTATCTCTGAACAACACCTAAAATTATGTCAGTGGAGTTCAGGTACATTTCCATATAAAGTCAGTTAACAAATTTTCATGAACCAACATTAAATGATTACTCCAGGGAATACAACAACCCTCTACGTATCGCTCATACAGTGATCACGAAGATAAGATTAGAATAATTACTGCACACACAGAGGCATTCAAACACTCATTCTTCCCACACTCCATAAGTGAAAGTAGGTCTAACAGGAAGAAACCCTGATAACTGCTACAATGGGATACACCCACTGCCATGCACCTCAAGGTGATTTGCAGAGTGTAGATGCAGATGCTGGAGCAGATTAACAGTACTGGTACATCCAAATACAGTCATACTTGGTTTAATTTTTTTTCACAAGTCTCACAGCAGTGTAGGTACCAACTACACTATCTGGCAAGTCAAATTATGCAAAGAAACCACGTTAATTTTATGTAATGCACGGTGAATGCTATCTGTTTCCTATCTGTAAGTTGCAGGGGGGTGAAAGAAAGCAGTGGCAGGGGATGGAGGTCGAAGATACTGGATCGAGCAGGAAGAAGTAGAGGGAAATATAACTGTTACGTGCACTGTAGAAGTTATATCTTGCTTCGGAAGCTCTCTAAGTGTCAAATTTCAGTCTGCAACCTTATTACAATTCTTTTTGGGGAAAAGAAAAGCAATTATGACTCCATAACACTGTAATTACTAATATTCGCAGACGAGAACGTTTTGTATCTAACAAGTGCGGAAAAAGTATTTGAAGAAAGAATAAGAATTATTGGATTGTGTTTTACACTTTCTTCTCTCTCTCTTTTCCCTCAAATTACAGATAATTTGTCGGTCTTGTTTACTCGTCGGCAGAGCGTGGATACTATGTCTGCACACTCTCTACTTCTAAAATGTTTTTTCGTATTATGGACACACACACACACACACACACACACACAGAGAGAGAGAGAGAGAGAGAGAGAGAGAACGTACTGCAGAAAGCACTTACCCATTACGAAGCGTACAGTGTTCATTATGGATTGCTCAGAATTTCAGTATCTATTTGGACTATCTATCAAAAATCTTCTCTACAATTTCGCTATTTAGTCTCAGGACGACAATCACGTGTGAGAGAACTACCCTACTGATGACACCAAAAGTGCTCGTCACTTCTCTGCCGTGATGTAACGTTGGCTACAAAAAATAACAAGACAGAAATAATGGTTCTCTTGATAAAGAAAGTTGCTTCATGAAGATAACATTGTGTTTATATAAACAGCTGATCTGGTCTAAAGGACGCTTTCATGCTTCTCGTTTTTCATTTCACCAGCATGCTGCCAATATAACGAAAATCCTTGCATACGTCAGCCGACACTGAGTCGGGAAAGACAATACATAACATTATTGTTGGTGTACATGTCATGTAGTCTATACCACAAGGCAAGAAATAACTTGAAAACTAGTTTCTGTTTGTTAGTTCAAGGAAGCAGCTTGTTAATACTTTTCTTGTCCAACCGAACCTCTGTTTAGGTCTAATCATAAAAACGCTGAAGCGCCAATTTTCACATCTGGGAGCTAAAATTTACAATGGATTTCACAATAAGACTTTTACTATGTCCCGATTCGTGACATCCTTACAAGCATCAAGCACGTTTCCACTGATGTCAGGCTGTCTTTTAACAGGTACGTCAGATAACAAGACACTTAAAATAATGGAGTGTTATAGGCAGTGAGTAGCACCCTAACTTATTTATTCATTTTTGGTATACTACACTGCTAAATTTGCTCAACGTTTGAGTTATTCTTCTATTAGCTTTCAGAAATTACAGGTGTCTCGGTGCCAATGCGCACTGATATGGGTGTGTTTTTGGGTACCTGATTGTGTTACAGCTACTGAAAATTTACAAGTTTCCCGTAATTTAGGAGCAATAATCAGCACTTGTCTGCTGATATAGTTCATGAATACACGCTCAGATATACATCATCGTATTTCTAAAGGTGAACTTTTCTTGCAAGCTCAAATCTTACACTCCTCATTCCTACGCATGATGCATGTTGTGCTTCGCTCTAGACGGAAGCATAAAATTATTAAAATGTGATGGTTGTGAGTTCAGTGGCAACGCGTTGCAGGGATATGGTGGTGGCGGTACAATGTGAAATATGCTGTCAGTAGTTGGCCGCATAGTGCTATTGTTGGTGGATCTATACAAATTATTCATTTTTTCGTTATTTGTATTAACATCATACGAGTGTCTTGTTCCAAAATTTAGGTGCTTTCCAAATGTTTTCGCTTTTTATTTCTTCAGTGTTGGTCACATATTTTCGACAGTTGTTTGTTATTTGCGCTAAAGAGTAAAGTGTCAGACTGAGTTTTCTGCGCTGCAGTGAAACTTTGATAAACGGTGTGGAGTTGTCGGCAATCGTGTTGAATAGTTGATTATATCGAAACGTTTAATTTGTTGAAAGTGAGAGCTCACTGTCGAAGTTGAATAAGCAGATGCCATGAATTAATAGTTACGTTATGTAAAGATTGTCAAATGAGTTCGGGTTAAGTCTTATTTAGTAATTGTATACCAAATTACTCTTAAGAATTCCAAATATTGTTCTGCCATGGAAAATAAGGAAAGTGAGATTGTGCTTCTTATTTTACTTGGTTTGCCAGCTAGTGGCAAAACAACGTTATCAAAAGTGTTGATGAAGTTGAGTGGCGACGTTAATGTTTCTGGATCCGTGGGTGAAAAAAATCACAGTATAATTCATATTTGTTATGATGCATTAGTGCCACTACTTTCGCTTGAACAAACTAAGTGGAGTGAAACTCGTAAGAAGGTTGTTGTCGTAGTTGAAAATATTATTTGCCTCCTGAAAACACAGAACTATTCAGAACTAGACGACTACTTGCAGTGTATGCAAATAGAGAATACCAAAAGGCACATTTCACAAACTACAAATGAAACTACAATCCTTCTCATAGATGACAATATGTATTACAGTAGTATGCGGTATGAATATTTTAAAATGGCAAGAAAATATACAATAAGTTTTGCAGAAATCTGTTTACACTGTTCAGCAGAGGTGGCTTGTAGTCGCAACTCTCAGAGATCAGATGATCGTGTGGCACAAGGTACTATTATTAGAATGGCAGGAAAACTGTGCTGCCCCAATAAGAAAAATTCGTGGGAGAAATGGTTCTGTTGTCTCTCTTCAGAATCGCCATTTGATGAAAGAGATGCTCAAGCTGCATTCCAGGTTATAGGGGATAGCCTTAAGGAACCAGTTTTACCTATGAATAATGAAGATGATGAGAATGCACATAAAAAATGTGCTCCTAATCTCATTCATGAAGCTGATATCGCTCTGCGGAAAGTTATAGGTAGTAAAATAAAGCAACTATCTGCAAGCACCGCTGCTGCTAAAAATAAGAAATCCTTAATTTTAAAGAAACAGTTACTCCTACAAGAATTGAAAAGTGGTGTTCTGGAGGTGCCAGAAGTCATATATAAAATGTTTGAGACCAGAAGTGATGAACTGCAGGAAGAGTTACAACAGTGGTGGCTAACTTTTTTTATGAGGAATGTTTAGGTCCAGTACAGTAAATGCAACTGTGAGAACTGGCAGAAAGCACTGGAAACACAGGTAACTAAACAAATTTTGTATTGTGATTTTGTACCAAAATAACAACTACACAGTAGGTTTTACTTTAAATTATGGTTTTTAATTAATGAGCTATTGGTGTAGTTATCTTCCAACTGAATTGGGATTGGCCATATTGTAAATCATCTAGATAGCTTTGTGTATTACTAAAGACTGGATATAAAATGTATATTGGCTATAGCAAGGAAAGTGTTTATGAAGAAGAGAAATTTGTTAACACTGAGTATAGATTTAAGTTTCTGGAAGTCTTTTCTGAAAGTATTTCTATGGAGTGTAGCCACGTATGGAAGTGAAATGTGGATGATAAATAGTTTAGACAAGAAGAGAACAGAAGCTTTTGAAATGTGATGCTACAGAAGAATGCTGAAGATTAGATGGGTGGATCACACAACTAATGAGGGGGTGCTCAATAGAATTGGGGAGAGGAGGAATGTGTAGCACAACTTGACTAGAGAAAAAGATTGGTTGATAGGACACATTCTGAGGCATCAAGGGATCACCAATTTAGTATTGGAGGGAAGTGTGGAGGGTAAAAATCATAGAGGTAGACCAAGAGATGAATAGACTAAGAAGTATGTATGTTTCAGTAGTTACTAGAGTGAAATTTTCACTCTGCAGCAGAGTGTGCGCTGATATGAAACTTCCTGGCAGATTAAAACTGTGTGCTCGACCGAGACTCGAACTCGGGACCTTTGCCTTTCGCGGGCAAGTGCTCTACCGACTGCGCTACCCAAGCACGACTTATGCCCCATCCCCACAGCTTTACTTCTGCCAGGAAGTTTCATATCAGCGCACACTGCGCTGTAGAGTGAAAATTTCACTCGAGAAACATCCCCCAGGCTGTGGCTAAGCCATGTCTCCACAATATCCTTTCTTTCAGGAGTGCTAGTTGTGCAAGGTTCGCTGGAGAGCTTCTGTAAAGTATGGAATGTAGGAGGCGAGATACTGGCAGAAGTAAAGCTGTGAGGAGGGGGCGTGATTCGTGCTTGGGTAGCTCAGTCGGTAGAGCACTTGCCCGCGAAAGGCAAAGGTCCCGAGTTCGAGTCTCGGTCCGGCACACAGTTTTAATCTGCCAGGAAGTTGCAGTAGTTACTTGGAGATAAAGTGGCTTGCACAGGACAGAGTAGCATGGAGGGCTGCATCAAACCAATCTGTGGACTGAAGACCACAACAACAACAACAACATTAGTAAAGCCTAACATGAAGCATCTGATTTGAAAGTGTATCCTCTAAACCATTTGCACATTGTACACAGATGCATTACAGCTTACAAGAAAGTCTGTAAGCAGAAAATTAATTTGTAAGACATGGTGGTAGTCCTACAGATCAGATACTGTATGGACTATATATCCTAGTTCACTAATGCTTGCTGTATTCTGGTAGTGAATTTTAGTGTCAAGAAGTTTTTAGCTACAGTTAATTACATGAGGTAATTTGCGTGCAACATCAGACACATTTTGAGAAACATCTCCTTAAAGTCCTTTCTTGAGAACATCTGACTGAGAAAATAGCACTTTCCAGTTGACACAATCTTCTTTTTAATGTCCAATAATGTTCCTACATAGACTGGGCACTACATTAAAGTGTGCAATGAGTTTCTTACAAAATGACAGCATACACTTCTCCTTAATTTTAATAAAAGAAATAATGCTGTCCTTTGTGTGCAATTTTAATTGGTGTGGGTTCAGAAAAGGCCTAATGTATTGGTACTTCTGCTGTGAGAGTTTCATCACTTCAAGAAGCAGTTATTGGGGTGGTGATACATATAGGCCCTATGCCAAACACTACCGCGTCAAGCATGTCTGTCTGCTCCTAAAAGCTCTGTAGAGGAAAATGCATTACTTCAGAAGAAAGGATTTTGGCTGAGTCATTACGTTGCATCTGTCTGTGACTGAGTGTCTCCTCTGGGCAGGTAGCAGTCTATCCTTGTCATACTATTATTGTTAGTCCCTTATTTGATTTTTAATTTATAATTGTCACTACTAGGAACATCCTCTTTCTACAAAGCAACTACAGCTTGGTAGTGCCTCGAGAGCAATTTGCGACCCTGTATGTTGTTAGCTTTCAGTGTCGTGCAAGGTACACTGTTATTTTTGTACATGAAAACTTTTCTGTCTGGCATAAATTGTTTTTCTGTTTTATGTTCTTATCAGAAATGGGCAGTCTGAGATTATATCTAATGAATTTTTCAGAAAATGCCGTAAAATGGAGCATTTAATGAAAATTTGTGTATGATGTCTACAGAAAAGATTCCACATGTATGAATGTTTGGTAAACTATAATATCTAAAAAAAAAAAAGTATCTTGAGACGTCCATAACAGTTTTATAGTTCAGTTCTTGCTGCAGATCTCTAGAGGAAAAAGTGTTGGTCGTACTGAACAGAAATGCAGTCAGTGAATCTAGAAGGATGCGGCATTTCAGTGGATGCAGAAATGCTCGCCCATGAGCAAACATAGCATCACAAACTTGGAAAATCATTAAATATCATTCAAAGATGCATAAACAGTATTTAGAAGAAGTAAAAAGTAAGAGGTGAGCTTTCATAATTTGGAAGAGGTACTGTAGTCATTGTTAGAGAATAGATACTGTTGTAAATGATCATGCTAGTAGACAGGTATACATGGATGTTTTAGAGTTTGATGCAAATTCTTGCTTATTGTAGAACTTAAATTTCACATTTTCTCAAATTAATCGCCATGAAGTTCTCTCATCCACAAATGGCGTAGTAAAGGCTCAAAAATACGATTCCCGGGAAAGGGCTATTCTGGAATTTTTCAAAACGCAGTGCCTTCATGGAGATCTAGACAAGGCTTATGTGTGCTTGAGCTGGGCAATAAGGTGGACATTTAGGACATGTTAGTTGCTCCTTATTATGTTTAAGTTAACACACTTATTTTGACCGTGTAAATTATAATAGGCAATTGTATTCGACAGTTAAAGCAGCATGGATGGCGAACTTACTCCCAAGGTACATGCACCACTTCGACACTTGCCCAATCTACAATTACCATAATCTTTATGAAAACTCTCAACAAAATGCTATCATTACTAGTTTCAGTTCCACCAATTAGTGCCTTTTATTACTGGTTGCGTACAATGTGCACACTTGCGATTGTGATGATGTTTGGTCTGTGGGGCGCTCAACTGCACAGTTATCAATGTCCGTACAAATTCCCAATCTTTGCTCAGTCCAATCTCTCCACTTTCAGGAATGATGATGAAATGATGAGGACAACACAAACACCCAGTCATCTCAAGGCAGGTGCAAATCCCTGACCCTGCCAAGAATTGAACCCGGGATCACGAGCTGCGGACACTTGTGATTATAAGACTTTTATCCATTGTGGATGTGGAAACACTGCGACTGTGGTGTGAAAGGTTTTCAGAAATTACTGCAACCAGTCGCCTTTTATGTAGATGTATTTTATTTAACCATGACCGGTTTCGAGCTGCCTAGCAACTCATCATCAGATGGTATATACATTCAGTGCTTTTTTTGTACCCATTGTGTGGGTGGTTGAGTATCGGTGGCTAGACAGAAACGAGAACAAATAATCGCTACATGTGGTACAGTAACACGAAATATTTACAGCATAATTTATGTTTAACGTATAAGAGCAAATAATCACTACATGTGGTACAGTTACACGAAATATTTACAGTTTAATTTACGTTTTGAGGTGTTACTTACAGATAAATCTTTCTGCAGGTATATATATTAAAACTTTCTCTAGATGTATATTACTTTTATGAGGCACTGTTGGAAACACATATCTTGTTTTTCGTAATCATCGCTGAACACACTTAGCCACAGATACGAATACAGGATTTACACATTATAAACAAGCCAAAGATTGCAATATAACTACAGTATCAAAGATTTCAAGTTGACCAGAGACATTATTAGTCATCATTCACACTGACAAGAGATTTGTCTTTATTACATAGAAAATAAATGTAAATTAGCTTAAACTAGTAAAATGTTTATTTATAAATTAACTGTGCAATTTTAACAGGTATATAAAACTAGATTTTTTACATTATATTTCAGTTACATTTAAGATTATTGGTATTGAGAGTATTATGACAGCTAATTTCTTGCTCCTTCCATTGGCTGATCTTGGCATATGATGTCTGGGATGAGAGGTTGATAGTTAACTTAAAATAATAAGTAATGCTGGTATTTGATAGGGTGTGGAAAAGGAGTTGGCGGTGGGGGGGGGGGGGGTATAGGAAAATAGAGAGGGGGGTTGAGAGGGTGATGTGGAGAGAGAATAGAGCTGAAGGGGGGGGGGGGGCGAGAAGTGGTAGAAGCTTTTATGTGTGTGTGTGTGTGTGTGTGTGTGTGTGTGTGTGTGTGTGTGTGTGTGTGTGTGTGTGTGTGTGGGCCATTCTGTTTCTGAATGACTGTTTAGTTTTTTAAGTTCAAAGAATCTTTAAAATTCTGAAAGAAGGAGTTATTCGCCAATTCTGTCTGCTCATTTAAAATGGTATGTGGGGAATTATGTTTGTGGGTAAAAATCTCTAATTGTTCGAGAAGATCCATCTTGATTCCCTTGTCTACAGTGTGTAGGATTTGAAGGTTAGTTTTAATGTCTGTTATGGAATGTTTATTATCTGCTAGATGGGTAGCAAAAGTGGATCTATTTAAGTTGTTTAGGTGAAGTGCATCAGTGTGCTCTTTGTATCGGATCTCAAAATTTCTACCTGTTTGCCCTATGTAGTAGCAGGAGCAGCTGTCACATCTTAATTTATATATACCAGATTTTTGGTAGGGTGTGCTGGCTCTTTTGGTGTTGTGGACTATTTTGTTCTGTATTTTGTTGTTAGTGTGAAAACTTATTTTGACATTATGTGGTTTGAATACAATGCCTATGACCCAAGCATAATTGAAAAATTAGATAAAAACATTATATCTAACAAAGCAAAACCAGCAAACCAGACCTCAGTAGCAGAAGAAACCAAATTCGTTTGTATGCCTTTTCTCGCCTGTGTGTGAGTATGTGTGTGTGTGTGTGTGTGTGTGTGTGTGTGTGTGTGTGTGTGTGTGTAAAATTAGCCGGAGGATGTCAGGCACAGTGATGATGGGTGCGCATAGCGTGCGTGTTTTATAATCTACCTTTGTTAGTAAAACTGTTTAAACTTAATTCTCGTGTTCACGTATTACCATACCTCAAGGACCCACCGCTTACAAATCCTGACAAAATATTCATTCGCAACCATCATCGGGGGCAACAACACAAACTGAGGTGCAGTACAATGTGAACTTCGAGCGGTAACAGCATGAACATCTTCTGGCTACGCATGAACATCCAATGCTGGAATTCACATTGGTCTACTCCAGTTTGGCTAGAATATGAAAGGCAGTGATGGATTTTTATTTTACATTTGAGTGACTCACTGGCGTTAAATTAGACGAAATGTTGCAATCCAGTCAGAGTAACGTTGTCGATCTACAAACTGTTATTAATGAACTGCAAGAAGAGATTCAGCAATTAAAAGCAGAAATAAGTGAGTGTAACATTCCAAGAGACTTGTCAAATGATATAGTTCATGCAGTACAGGTGTAACTGCAATAAAGAATTTTTCATTATTGTGTTCAGTACAATGTTTAGCAGGAAACCCGAAGATAATGTGAAATTGTTTTTTTCGTAAACTTGAAGGTGCTACCCTGTATGTTCATAGACAGATTCTGATAAGCTAGTGGTTGCCTAATTAAGAATTCAGGGAGCAGCACAAGATTTCATTACCACGGATCCTACTTTCGAGACAACAGAAGATTACAATGTCTTTAGAATGATTGTTGTTCCGAGATTTAAACGTAAAAACGTGATCAGATTTTACAGAGAGCAGCTTCACAGTTTGCGAATGTGACGAGACGAATCTATTGAGCAGTTTGCTGACAGAATTCGAAACATTAACGCTCAAACGTACGAGTTAGTAGAAGGTGGAAATGAAAATCGCATTCAGTTGTTCGAAGGTGACCAGAGAGCCTTGGACACATTCGTTCATGGGTTGCACAGAGAGAAAGTAAGCAAAGCTGTTAGATTGGCACGATGTAAAACATTCCAGGAAGCAGTGGAATCAGCTGTTGGTTTCGTTGAAGCACTAAGATGACTGAATGAGGTGCAGAAACAAGAACACAGAGTTTTCAACACAACGGTACAATGCTACAGATGCAATAAGCTGGGTCACAAGTGTAAGGATTGTAAAGAGAATCAAATCTGCTATCATTGCAGGATGCAGGGTCCTGTTTCGAGAGATTGTCGCAACAAGAAGAAAGGTAATGCGAACAATAGACAATCTGCCAGATCTTTAAATGAGTACGGGGACATACGGGCCCTCCACTCCGTCCACCCATTTATGTGGACAGTGATTCCTGTTAGTTCCAGCAAAAAACAGACTGAGAAGGACTTCATGATAGGTGCTGTATATCGTGGGAGAAACATCAAACTACTTACTGACACAGGAGTACAGACCTCATTAATGTGGTGTTGCAAAGGTAAACAGGATAAATTGGAACCAGTGCTAGTAAAAGTGCAAGGGTTAAACGGAGGAAAGCTACGTAACTATGGAGAAGTTTACATAGAATTAACTCTTGGCCAAGGCCAAGATAAAGGTGTAAATAAGGATGAATACACAGCAACGATGCAAGTAGTTTTAAATAACGAAATGCATTATGACGGTGTACTTGGATTCAGTTTATTGTCTGCTAACGAGGCAGAGATATTTGTCGCAGAAAGAAGGATCAGTCTAGGCCATAGTAACTACAACCTAGGAAATCGTTCTTCAGATCGTACTCAAAGGAGCAGCAATACTGACATCATGAGAATGGAACGCCCAAACAATGCATCAGTTCAAACCATCCGAATCGATGTTCAAATTGATCAGCCTCAACAAACTCCCAAGGCAGCAGGACACACAACCTATGTTGAAGTTAAGTCACCTTGTTGCAAGGAAGGAACTTTGTTATTAATTGAGCAATCTGAGAAAAGCGAGTTACTGGATACAATGCATTGTTATGTTGCTAGAAGTGTAGGTGTCGCTACAGTGGTGAGACAGGATGTCGCAAAAGTACAGGTTACAATAATGAATATGACCAATGAGGATGTTGTTTTGCCACGAGGAACAAAAGTTGCTGAAATGTCAAGCTTAAGTAAAAGTGACATAATACAGATTCCAGATGAGGTAACAAATGCTGCAGTTATAAACACAGATTTTTGTAACAGTACCGCAAAAATGCAACGAGGAGACAAAGTTAATAATGGACTGAAGTAAGATTTGGAAGAAGATAGAACATTTGACAGCTGATGAACAGAAGATTTTAGTGCCTGTTTTATTGGAGTATGCAGATTTATTCCGAGAACGTGCAAATTTACCTGTCACTCATTTAGTTCAGCATCATATTCATAGAGGGAATGCAGCACCAATCACACAGAAACCTTGTGGAGTACCATTCAGTCAAAGAGGGTTGGTAGAAGACATTCTTAAAGAACAATTAGAAGCCAGAATTATAAAACCAAGAGATCCTTCAGACCCACCGTGGTGTTCGTCTGTTGTAATTGTAAAGAAGAAATCAATTTTTGGAGAACCACAGTTCCCTTTTTGTGTTGATTACTGATCTTTGAATGCCGTGAACACACACGACATTTACCCCCTTACCAAATTTAGCTTCCCCATGAACCATGGACCTTGCCGTTGGTGGGGAGGTTTGCGTGCCTCAGACATACAGATGGCCATACCGTAGGTGCAACCACAAAGGAGGGGTATCTGTTGAGAGGCCAGACAAATGTGTGGTTCCTGAAGAGGGCAGCAGCCTTTTCAGTAGTTGCAGGGGCAACCGTCTGGATGATTGACTGACCTGGCCTTGCAACATTAACCAAAACGGCCTTGCTGTGCTGGTACTGCGAACGGCTGAAAGCAAGGGGAAACTACGGCCGTAATTTTTCCCGAGGGCATGCATCTTTACTGTATGGATAAATGATTATGGCGTCCTCTAAAATAGTCCCCCATTCGGATCTCCGGGCGGGGACTACTCAAGAGGACGTCGTTATCAGGAGAAAGAAAACGGGCGTTCTACGGATTGGAGCATGGAATGTCAGATCCCTTAACCAGGCAGGTAGATTAGAAAATTTAAAAAGGGAAATGTATAGGTTAAAGTTAGATATAGTGGGAATTAGTGACGTTCGGTGGCAGGAGGAACAAGACTTCTGGTCAGGTGAATACAGGGTTATAAACACAAAATCAAATAGGGGTAATGCAGGAGTAGGTTTAATAATGAATAGGAAAATAGGAATGCGGGTAAGCTACTACAAACAGCATAGTGAATGTATTATTGTGGCCAAGATAGACATGAAGCCCATGCCTACTACATTAGTACAAGTTTATATGCCAACTAGCTCTGCAGATCATGAAGAATTTGAAGAAATGTATGACGAGGTAAAAGAAATTATTCAGGTAGTGAAGGGAGACAAAATTTTAATAGTCATGGGTGACTGGAATTCGAGAGTAGGAAAAGGGAGAGAAGGAAACATGTTGTTGTTGTTGTGGTCTTCAGTCCTGAGACTGGTTTGATGCAGCTCTCCATGGTACTCTATCCTGTGCAAGTTTCTTCATCTCCCAGTACTTGCTGCAACCTACATCCTTCTGAATCTGCTTAGTGTATTCATCTCTTAGTCTCCCTCTACGATTTTTACCCTCCACGCTGCCCTCCAATGCTAAATTTGTGATCCCTTGATGCCTCAAAACATGTCCTACCAACCGGTCCCTTCTTTTTGTCAAGTTGTGCCACAAACTCCTCTTCTCCCCAATTCTATTCAATACCTCCTCATTAGTTATGTGATCTACCCATCTAATCTTCAGCATTCTTCTGTAGCACCACATTTCGAAAGCTTCTATTCTCTTCTTGTCCAAACTAGTTATTGTCCATGTTTCACTTCCATACATGGCTACACTGAATACAAATACTTTCAGAAACGACTTCCTGACCATTAAATCTACTCGATGTTAACAAATTTCTCTTCTTCAGAAACGCTTTCCTTGCCATTGCCAGTCTACATTTTATATCCTCTCTACTTCGACCATCATCAGTTATTTTACTCCCTAAATAGCAAAACTCCTTTACTACTTTAAGTGTCTCATTTCCTAATTTTATTCCTTCAGCATCACCCGACTTAATTCAACTACATTCCATTATACTCATTTTTCTTTTATTGATGTTTATCTCATATCCTCCTTTCAAGACACTATCCATTCCATTCAACTGCTCTTTCAAGTCCTTTGCTGTCTCTGACAGAATTACAATGTCATCGGCGAACCTCAAAGTTTTTATTTCTTCTCCGTGAATTTTAATACCTACTCCAAATTTTTCTTTTGTTTCCTTTACTGCTTGCTCAATATACAGATTGAATAACATCGGGGAGAGGCTACAACCCTGTCTCACTCCCTTCCCAGCCACTGCTTCCCTTTCATGTCCCTTGACTCTTATAACTGCCATCTGGTTTCTGTACAAATTGTAAATAGCCTTACGCTCCCTGTATTTTACCCCTGCCACCTTTAGAATTTGAAAGAGAGTATTCCAGTCAACAAGGAAACATAGTAGGTGAATATGAATTGGGAATAAGGAATGAAAGAGGAAGCCGCCTGGTAGAGTTTTGCACAGAGCATTACTTAATCATAGCAAACACTTGGCTCAAAAATCATGAAAGAAGGTTGTATACATGGAAGAATCCTGGAGATACTAGAAAGTATCAGATAGATTATATAATGGTAAGACAGAGATTTAGGAACCAGATTTTAAATTGTAAGACATTTCCAGGGGCAGATGTGGACTCTGACCACAATCTATTGCTTATGACCTGTAGGTTAAAACTGAAGAAACTGCAAAAAGGTGGGAATTTAAGGACATGGTATCTGGATAAGCTGAAAGAACTAGAGGTTGTACAGAGTTTCAAGGAGAGCATAAGGGAACAATTGACAGGAATGGGGGAAAGAAACACAGTAGAAGAAGAATGGGTAGTTTGAGGGATGAAGTAGTGAAGGCAGCAGAGGATAAAGTAGGTAAAAAGACGAGGGCTAGTAGAACTCCTTGGATAACATAAGAAATATTGAACTTATTTGACAAAGGGAGAAAATATAAAAATGTAGTAAATGAAGCAGGCAAAAAGGAATACAGACGTCTCAAAAATGAGATCGACAGGAAGTGCAAAATGGCTAAGCAGGGATGGCTAGAGGACAAATGTAAGGATGTAGAGGCATATCTCACTAGGGGTAAGACAGATACTGCCTGCAGGAAAATTGAAGAGACCTTTGGAGAAAAGAGAGCCACTTGTATGAATATCAAGAACTCAGATGGAAACCCAGTTCTAAGCAAAGAAGGGAAAGCAGAAAGATGGAAGGAGTATACAGACGGTCTATACAAGGGCAATGTACTTGAGGACAATATTATGGAAATGGAAGAGGATGTAGATGAAGATGAAATGGGAGATGTACTACTGACGGTCTTGGGAGAGCCAGTCCTGACAAAACTCTACCATCTGGTGAGCAAGATGTATGAGACAGGCGAAATACTCAGACTTCAAGAAGAATATAATAATTCCAATTCCAAAGAAAGCAGGTATTGACAGATGTGAAAATTACCGAACTATCAGTTTAATAAGTCACAGCTGCAAAATACTGACTCGAATTCTTTACAGACGAATGGAAAAACTGGTAGAAGCCGACCTCGGGGAAGATCAGTTTGGATTCCATAGAAATATTGGAACACGTGAGGCAATACTGACCTTACGACTTCTCTTAGAAGAAAGATTAAGGAAAGGCAAACCTACGTTTCTAGCATTTGTAGACTTGGAGAACGCTTTTGACAATGTTGACTGGAATACTCTCTTTCAAATTCTAAAGGTGTCAGGGGTAAAATACAGGGAGTGAAATGCTATTTACAATTTGTACAGAAACCAGATGGCAGTTATGAGTCGAGGGGCATGAAAGGGAAGCAGTGGTTGGGAAGGGAGCGAGACAGGGTTGTAGCCTCTCCTCAACGTTATTCAATCTGTATATTGAGCAAGCAGTAAAGGAAACAAAAGAAAAATTCGGAGTAGGTATTAAAATCCATGGAGAAGAAATAAAAACTTTGAGGTTCGCCGATGACATTGTAATTCTATCAGAGACAGCAAAGGACTTGGAAGAGCAGTTGAACGGAATGGATAGTGTCTTGAAAGGAGGATATGAGATAAACATCAATAAAAGAAAAATAGTATAATGGAATGTAGTCGAATTAAGTCGGGTGATGCTGAAGGAATAAAATTAGGAAATGAGACACTTAAAGTAGTAAAGGAGTTTTGCTATTTAGGGAGTAAAATAACTGATGATGGTCGAAGTAGAGAGGATATAAAATGTCGACTGGCAATGGCAAGGAAAGCATTTTTGAAGAAGAGAAATTTGTTAACATCGAGTATAGATTTAAGTGTCAGGAAGTCATTTCTGAAAGTATTTGTATGGAGTGTAGCCATGTATGGAAGTGAAACATGGACAATAACTAGTTTGGACTAGAAGAGAATAGAAGCTTTCGAAATGTGGTGCTACAGAAGAATGCTGAAGATTAGATGGGTAGATCACATAACTAATGAGGAAGTATTGAATAGGATTGGGGAGAAGAGAAGTTTGTGGTACAACTTGACCAGAAGAAGGGATCGTTTGTTAGGACATGTTCTGAGGCATCAAGGGATCATCAATTTAGTATTGGAGGGCAGCGTGGAGGGTAAAAATTGTAGAGGGAGACCAAGAGATGAATACACTAAGCAGATTCAGAAGGATGTAGGTTGCAGTAGGTACTGGGAGATGAAGAAGCTTGCACAGGATAGAGTAGCATGGAGAGCTGCATCAAACCAGTCTCAGGACTGAAGACCACAACAACTACAACAACCACCAAATTTAGTGGAAACCTTGGATTACGTGGGCAGATGTCGCATTTTTTCAGTATGTGATTTAACAAGTAGTTATCACCAGTTAACAGTGCATCCAGATGATCAAGCAAAAACTTCATTTGTACCAGCAACAGGAGTATACAAGTATCTTCATATGCCATTTGGACTTTGTAATGCTCCAGCTACATTTCAACGCCTGATGGATTCAATTTTACGAGGGCTCACCCCAACACAAGCACTTGTTTACCTTGATGATGTAATAATTTTTGGTGAAAACATGAAGCAGCATACTGAGAGACTACAAGCTGTTTTTGAGCATATAAGAAGTGCCAACCTGTCTTTATCAATAGTTAAATGTCATTTTTCACAAAGTAAAGTTAACTATCTTGGTCATGTTATAACTAGTAAAGGTGTTCAACTTAATCCAAAATTAATTGAAGATGTAAATAATTTTCCTGAGCCACAGAATTTGAAAGAACTACAATCATTCTTGGGATTATCAAATTTCTACAGACGATTTGTAGCCAGTTATGCGAATATAGCATGTCCAATGACACAGATACTGAAGAAAGGAGCTACATTTAATTGGTCAACAGAATGCAAAAAGTCCATGGAAGAACTTAAAACTGCTCTAACCACAGCTCCAGTGTTAGCCTATCCAGATTTCAGTAAACCTTTTATTCTTTCAACAGATGTATCCAATTTTGCCGTAGGTGCAATCTTGTCTCAAGAAATTGATGCTTATGAACATCCAATCTCATTTGCTTCCAGACAATTAAACAAAGCAGAATGTAATTATACTACTACTGAGAAGGAACTTTGTGCTTTGGTTTTTGGTATAGCACACAACAGACGTTTATTAACAGGAAGAGAATTTACAGCTTTTACAGATCATGCCGCACTTAAATGGTTATTGAGCTTAAAGGATGCAAGTTCCAGATTAACAAGATGGGCATTAAGACTGAGTGAGTACCAACTTAAGGTTATTCACCGATCTGGTAAACAACATGTGAATGCTGATGCAGTGAGTCGAAAAGTCAATGTTTGTGTTGCAATAATTTGAAAAGTAGAGTGAAAGGCAGCTCAGGAAGAAGATCCGCAATGCAAATTATGGAAAAATGAACAATGTTTTGTTGAAATAGATGGTTTATTGTACTGAATCACTAGTAAAGGAAACTGCCTAGTTATTCCAAAAAGCATGAAAGAGCAAATCACGAGAGAGCAACAAGATTCTTTATTATCAGGACATTGCAGTAAAAAAGCAACAAACATTAAAATAGCTCAAATGTTTTGGTGGCCGAGCCGCAAAGCTGATGTTTTCGAGTTTGTTTCACAATGTGATTCCTGTAACAGACGGAATAATGTAGGAAAAAGTAGAGCACCATTGCAAGAACAGCCAGAAACAAGTGAACCATTTGAACGAGTAGGACTAGATGTCATAGGACCGTTGCCTAAGACTAAAGATGGGAACAAATACATATTGACAATGTTAGATCATTTCTCTAGATACCTTCTCATGATACCAATACCTGATCAGAGCACTGAGACTATAGTTAAAGTTTTTATAAAAAAATGTATTCTTGAGTTTGGACCACCATTAAGTATAATTAGCAATCAAGGAACAAATTTTATGAGTGAATCACTTAAACAGACTTGTAAGTTCATGCAAGTAACTCAGTTAAGTCTACACCAGCACACCCTGAAGGAAATGGGAGAGTCAAACAAGTCCACAGAACAATTATTAAAATGGATAGCCATTTTGTGAGCAGCAAACATGACAATTGGGATGTCTGTTTACCATAATTGGTAAGGTGTCACAATGCCAAAATGCACAGCCCAATTGCCCTAAGTCCATTAGAGATCATATTTGGAAGAAAAATGCATCCACCCTTTGAATTTGCACAATTGACTGCCGGAATCAGGAACTATAAAAGCTAACATCCTGAAATTTGTTATAGTCATTAATAATTACATACTGAATAAGCCTGTTCTGCAGCACTTTTTTATCTTTTCTCTGAGAAAAGCTCTCCTTTAAATTTTGAGGAAAATAGAGCAGTCGCAGGTAACATAAAACTGAATTAATTTCAGAACAACTATGACCTTAAACAAAAATCTGTTACACACATTTTATTAGCCTCTTATGCAGATGTAAACCGGGAAATTCTCGTTTTATTGCTTGATTAGTTTACGAGAAGAGATACATTATACTGACCATAGTAATTAAAAATTCAAATACTTGTACATTTTCAATCGAAATATCAAGGAATGTGTTGTACATAATAGCATCAAGCTTTAGTGTTTTAGCTGTAATATTTTTGGATATATAATAGAAAGAAACATTCCACATGGGAAAAATATATTAAAAACAAAGATTCCATGACTTACCAAGTGGGAAAGCGCTGGTAGATAGGCACAGTAAAAAAACACACAAACACACACACACACACAAAATTTCGAGCTTTCACAACCCACGGTTGCTTCGTCGGGAAAGAGAGAAGGAGAGGGATAGATGAAAGGATGTGGGTTTTAAGGGAGAGGGTAAGGAGTCATTCCAATCCCGGGAGCGGAAAGTCTTACCTTAGGGGGGAAAAAAGGACAGCTATATACTCGCACACACACACATATCCATCCGCACATACACAGACACAAGCAGGTGTGTGTGTGTGTGTGTGTGTGTGTGTGTGTGTGTGTGTGTGTGTGTGTGTGCGCGCTTTGGTCCAGTAAAATAGTGCTTATTACATGTGCATTGGATCCGGCAATCCTACAACACTAAACCCATACTAGTGACCCTGAATTTATTTGCAAGTGCTACAATGAACTCTCTTCCATCAAGCAGTACACAATGGATCACTTGCCACCCACTACAATGCACATGTGACAACTAGGTTTTCAAATTGACGCTCTGGCATCATTTTCCAATTATTCACCTTGTGTTCAGAATAGTTCAATGCAGTTTCCAAACACACTGACTTGGAATGACTCCTTACCCTCTCCCTTAAAACCCACATCCTTTCATCTTTCCCTCTCCTTCTCTCTTTCCTGACGAAGCAACAGTGGGTTGCGAAAGCTCAAAATTTTGTATGTGTGTTTGTGTGTTTTTTTATTGTGCCTATCTACCAGCGCTTTCCCGCTTGGTAAGTCATGGAATCTTTGTTTTATATATAACAAGAGTGTATTTTGTCCTATGGAATGCCATCTACAGCAGAACTCTTTAATGTGTTGGACCAAAACAAAAAACTTGTTCTTGTGAGATGAAGAATATCTTAAAGTCAAATCACTCAGGATGCTTATTCACATTCAAATATAATTTAAACTGTAGAGCGCCATTGCACTATTTTGCCCCCGTTTCAATTGCATGGCCGATTGAATGTCTAGTCATGAATAGTGAAGGAGGCAGATGGTACCAGCATTGGATAGTAGTAAAAAATTTAGGCAGTCATTCTGATCTTTGCCGACTCAATTACTGCCCAAAATGTGTGCATCTGCATCCACATACATATTCCGCAAGCTACTGTATGGTGCATGGTGGAAGTCATCTTGTACCACTACTAGTCATTTCCTTTCCTGTTCCACTTGCAAATAGAATGAGGGAAAAACAACTGTCTGTATACTTCCGTATGAGGCTTAATTCCTGTTATCTCATCTTCATGGTCCTTATACAAAGTGTACATTGGCAGCAGTAGAATTGTTCTGCAGTCAGCTTCAAATGCTGTTTTTCAAATTTTCTCAATAGTGTTTAGTGTTCCTTTAAAAGAATGGTGCCCCCCCCCCCCCCCCCATATCATGAATTTCCTTTTGAGTTTACAAAGCATCTCTATGTGCTCGTTGTATCTCATATTGCTTTTCAGCAGTACTTCTAGGTATTTTAATCAACATAACTGTTGAGGATTCTTTTTCCTACTCATGTTCATTAACTTAAATTTTTCTACATTTAGAACTATCTGTCATTCATCATGGCAATTAGAAGTTTTCTCTGTCATCTTGTATACTCCTACAGCTGCTCAACAGCAACACCTTCCTGTACGCGTCATCATCATCATCATCATCATCATCAACAACAACAACAAGGGCCAATGCCATAGTATACTCTTTGTTAAACCGAATTGGTTTCCATCCAGATCTGGCAACTCCCCCCCCCCCCCCTCCTCCCTCCCACCAACTCTTCCTTTTGTTTTTCTATGCCAGGGATATGCATATTTCTTTGTGTGCAGTGGTCAAAGAATGGGTATGGTTGCATGATTTTCCTGCGTGAATGATTTCTTAAATGCATAATTTAAAACTTTAGATTCCCATTTGCTATTTGTACTGCCACACCAGACTGATCAATGGGCGACTGGGTAGAATGGGTAGAAGTGTTCGACATGCCAAGCAATTTTACTTAGGACCAGAATTTTCTCAGGTTCTATTTTGCTAAGGTTTGGTAGTTGTATGCTTCATGCCTTGATCTTTTTACAGATGCATAAATCTCTACAAATGTTTGCCTGTCATTATTTGTGCATCATGCATATTGTTCAGAACTGAATCCAAGGTGTGGACATGTTATTCAATGTGAACTTGTATGTTCTTGGTAGGATGAGGCAGGCTGTGTAGAAAAGGAGAAAAGACGGGAGCAGGAGGCACATCAACATACTCATGTCTAGGGACGTAATTTGGTACGTGAGAGATGGATGTACATCTGCAGACAGCAGGTTTCTTTATCTTGCGTGGTGAGAGATGACACACGCTTCAGCGGTCCCAATTTATTCTGTGTATGCTTCCTTCCACCAAATGCCTTGAATGCCCTTTTGGCAAGTTGGATCCATTGTCTCTGCATATCAGTATGTACTGTAACTCATCGCAGTCCAGGTGACTTTCCATTCTTTGAGCATCTTGTGATGATTGGTGAGCAGAGGAATATCTGTGGGATAACTTGTAGCAAAGAGGTAATTCTAATTGGTGTGACTACATGAGTTGTTCTGCAGTGTTAAATCGGAGATTGTTTTGTGGTTCTGCAGTCTATTTATCCAGTTTTATGATCCACGATAGCTGACTGCAACCTGTCATTAACACATTCTTGACCACAAAAGTTAACTGCTGGTAGTGATTTTTCCAGAAATCAGGATACACTCTTGTTACAGTGGCATATGGGAAGCCCATTGTGTGTAATCCCTCAGAGATGGGGTGCTCCATGTAATAGGCAGCTGTGGATAGAGCCTACAACAAACAAAAACTGTATTAATATCGCACACCTTGCTTACGTTATGGTTACCACGTCACACCATTGGCCAGTACAAAGTCTAACAACATTCCAGTCGTGGCATGTTGAACTATTGAATTTGCCCTGGTGACCTGGCTGCTCTTTTCCCAAGATATCAACTATCTTTAATCCAAATGCTCATGAGTGTAGTACTACTATTGCAACAAATTTCTGGAAAGCTCTGTTATATGTAATTTTAGTGCACTGTCCTTACACACTGAATGCAGCAATATTCACCATTGTGAGGTTATATTTCAGCATGACACACAACTATCTCTGCAATCAAGAAATTTATTTATATTATTATTTGAGAACTTCTTGGTGATATTTAAGAAATCATCATAAATCTGCAAGCAGAAATGAGAATTAAAAACAATGATAATTACAATACTATTATAGAAGTAAAATTTGCATCAAACTCTTTTTATTAGCCAGTATGAAGAGGCTATAGTTTTAATTGTGTTGTATAAACAAACACAGTGCAACTTGGCCTGCGTGAATGACAAAAGTTTAAGTTATAATTAAAACACACCACTCGTATGTTTTTTTGTTACTTATTAGCTACTGTTACTGGATGACTGCGTAATAGGTGCTAAACAAAGTATAGGGCTGTAGATAGAGAGATGCCAAATGAAACACATTTGGCTGTCAAGAGAGCAATGTGTGATGCCTTCAGAGTCTGCTGTAGCAGAATACTGTCAAATGACATTTCACAAAATAGAAAGAAATTCTGGTCATATGTAAAGGCTGTCAGTGGCACCAAAGTTAGTGTCCGCAAATGGGACAGGAACTGAAATTGAGGGTAGCAAAGCAAAAGCTGAAATGCTTAACTGTTTTCAAATATTCCTTTACAAAGAAGACCAGGAGAATTGCCCCAATTTAGCACTTGTACCACTGAAAAGATGAATGAAATAAGTATTAGTCAGTGATGTCAAGAAACAGCTGAAAATGTTAAAACTGGACAAAGTTCCAGGCCCTGATGGAATCCCTGTCAGATTCTATAGTGGATTTGCAGCTATGTTAGCCCCTCTTCTCACTATAATCTATCATAGATCCCTCAAACAAAAAGCTATGGAAAGTTCGTGGAAAAAGTCGCAGTTCACACCCATCTACAAGAAGGGTAGTAGAAATGATCCACGAAACTACCATCCAATATCCTTGACATTAGTTTGTTTTAGAATCTTAGCACATTTTCTGAGCTCAAACATACTGAGGTATCTTGAACAGAATAACCACCTCAATGCCAACCAGCATGGTTTTTTAAAACATTGATCATATGAAACACAACTTGAACTTTTCTCACATGACATACTAAAAGCTCTGGATCAAGGACACCAGGTAGATGCAGTGTTTCTTGATTTCCAAAAAGCATGTGACTCAGTACCACACCTATGCTTACTGTCAAAAGTACAATCATATGGGATATCAAATGAAATTTGTGTCTGGGTTAAGGACTTTTTGGCAGGGAAGGCAGCATGTTATATTTGATGAGGATCCATCATTAGATGTAGAAGTAACTTCAGATCTGCCCCAGGGAAGTGTGTTGGGACCCTTGTTGTTCATGTTCTATATTGATGACCTTGCAGGCAATATTAATAGTAAAATTAGGCTTGCAGATGATGCAGTTATCTATAATGAAGTATTATCTGAGAGAAGCTGCATAAATATTCAGTCACATTATGATAAGATTTCTACTGGTGCAGAGATTGGCAACATGGTCTAAATGTTCAGAAATCTAAAGTTTTGCACATCACAAAACGATAAAACATAGTATCCCATGACTATAATATCAATGAGTCACTGTTGGAATGGGTCAACTCATACAAGAATGATAACATAGGTACAGTTGTGGGCAAAGCAGGTGGTAGACTTAGAGTTATTGGTAGGCTACTGAGAAAGTGCAGTCAGTCTACAAAAGAGATTGTCTACAAATCATTTGTGCAACCCATCTTAGAATATTTTGAAAAGTGTGGGGGATCCATACCAGGTAGGACTAACAGGGGATATTGAATGTATACAGAGACAGGCAGCATGAATGGTCACAGGTTTGTTTAAGTCATGGGAGAGTGTCACAGAGATACTGAAATGGCAGACTCTTGAAGACAAACATAAACTTCCCGAGAAAGCCTATTAGCAAAGTTTCAAGAACTGGCTGTAAATAATCACTCTAGGAATGTACTTCAATCCCCACCTATCCCTCACAAAGGGATCGTGAGAATAAGATTAGAATAATTACTGCATGCGCAGAGACATTCAGACAATAATTCTTCCCATGCTCCATACGTGAATGGAACAGGAAGAAACCCTAATAACTGGTACAGTGGGAGGTACCCTCGTCCATGAACCTCAGGGTGGTTTGCAGAGTATAGATGTAGATGTAGATTAGCTACTGAAAATACATTAGCATATAAAAGATTTATTTTGTCTGATAGCAGTATTATCTCAAAATATTACTACAGTGCAAGAGAGGCAGAAGAAAAGACATGCAGAGAGCACACAAAATACTCATGTAAACAAATGCACTTGGAAATAAGAATAAATTCTCAAAATGCTCATGCTAAATATGAAAAAATACGTAACTGCCACTGTGTTTCATTAATTAAATCAAGAATGAAAATTCTTTCCATGCGTGGAGGGTCCTGATGTAAGGTAATTTCCTAAGTGAACTGTTGTGTGCTGTTTATAAACTTCAAGTGAATGTTACATTTATGGCTTTTATGTTATGACCATCTGTTTGCAACTGAATAAAGGCAGCATTTGTTTTGGCACGTGTTTCACCTCAATTTATTATGGCATCAGTGGTTGTGTTTGTTGGTACTGTTCTACATGTGTTCTTGCTGAACTGCAGGGCTGTTCTGCTTGTATCACTAAAAGGGGGCGCGCGTGCTCACACACACACACACACACACACACACACACACACACACACACACACACACACACACAATCACAATCACAATCACAATGTTCAACACTGGAAAAATGTTACAATAAAAGGTGCTACTGTATGCAGATTCTACACATACAAGTGAAAACAGAAAACACACTTCCTAAAAAGGTACTTTGATAGGTGTGTTACAGGAGTGTCATAACCTGACATGTGACAACTTTGTACATGTTAAATATTTACATTCAATAATTTGTTGCTTATCACTGTAATCATGATTATGTATTTATATTTACAGTCTCTTCCATTGATTATCCTATGAGCCTGATGTCGGCCTCAAAATGAAAGATGTTATGTATTTATGTATGAACTTATTTTATGATGTACAATTAATACAGATTGTCAAAAGTTCTGCCAATGAATAGATTCAGTATTTAGTTTTATTCTGGAATGTCAGCATAATATCTATCTTCAACTGCCATAGTAACTTTATTGGATTCAAAACTTATCCAACCAGAAAATTTCTTTAGTTACAAGAATAAGTGACAGATGATTATAAATCTGAGGAAAGGACTGAATGCTCCAACAGTTTGTACATAATTTTTTCCTGTTGTCAAAGCACCTTTGTGGAAAGTGCTTTGTCCTGATGAAACATAGTTTTTTCCTTTTTTTGCAGTCAAAACTAAATCTTGTACATTGTTTTTGTTATTATTATTATTATTTGACCATGTTGGTCCAAAGAATCCCATAGAAGACAAGTAATATCTCCCACATCCGTAGTCTTCAATAAGTAATGTGTACCTCTTGGGTCATGCCACATAGTAAGTACTGGAGAGGACTAGACTGGTTTTGGCTGAGAGTTTATGTGATAAACCTAGGGTGCTTCAGCTGGAAGCTGATGATTACCACTATCCTCTGTAACTGTATCCTCCTTGTTGGATGACTGCCGTATGGTACATCAGTAGCACAAGGAACGTATTTATATCTAGTGTGTAGCAGACAGTGCTTCTGACAACACTACCCAATTCATTTGCAAATGTGTCTGTGAAGAATGATTGTCACTAAACCTCCACATCAGCTCTCTTTAGACATGTGTGAGAGGAAGTAATATGCTACCTGACTCTTCCCAGAACGTACTCTCTCAGAATTTTAATAATAAACCTATTTGTGATTGCCTCTCTTGTAGTATCTGCTGCCGGAGTTTGTTGAGGATTTCTGTAACTCTATTGCGACGACCAAACAGTCCCATAGCAAAACACACTGTTCTTCATAGGATCTTATCACTCTCTTGTATTAATCCAACCTAGTAAGCATCTGAGACTGATGAGCTGCTATATAGTGAGTAGCAACCACCCTTTTCATTATAATGTTTGATTTCAATCTATGCAAACTGAGCGAGGTGGCGCAGTGGTTAGACACTGGACTCGCATTCGGGAGGACGACGGTTCAGTCCCGCGTCCGGCCATCCTGATTTAGGTTTTCCGTGATTTCCCTAATTCGCTCCAGGCAAATGCCGGAATGGCCCCTTTCAAAGGGCACCGCCAACTTCCTTCCCTAATCCGATAAGACCGAAGACCTTGCTTCTGGTCTCCTTCCCTGAAACGACCAACCAACCAATCTATGCAAAGTTGTCAATCACACACTCATTAACATTCGTGCCAGGATAGCAACAAATTGCTTGATGAGTGTCACCTTTTAAGCCCACCGTTGGGCAAGATTTTTTTGCGTTCACCCTGGCTTTCAAGTCTCCCATAAAAAGAAATAACAGATTATTTAATTGGGGTGAGCATGAGGATTTCACAAATCACTGCAATTGTCACCAGTCTCATATTATTATTAACATATTGCACAGGCGTTACTGAAATTAAAAGTATGCCGATAAGAGTGCCCTGCAGCCATTCACACTGGTGGGCCTTCGTTTGTAACATATGAAAAAAAATTTCAGAATTTTGCACTGTGCTGTAGAGCTTTGAAATAGTAACATTAATCTATTACCCTAATGTAATGGTTATTGTGGAGTCCTCGCATGCTAAAGGATGTAGGTTCGAGTCTCTTTAAGTGTTTAGAAATCTTTTCATTTTTTTAAAAATGACTTTGATCATTATTTTTATTCATTTAACGCTTGAAATGTAACTTTTTAAAATTTCTATTCCTTTGTTACATCATTTTAATCAGCATATTAACTATTCCAATTTATCTTAACTATTACAGTTGATCTCATTTTTCTCCCTATCATTCTTTACCTACTACGAAGCTTTTTGCATGTTAATTTAATTACTGCTATTTACTGATTTTGATTAATTTCTTCCCTTTTATCATCTTATATTCTCGTCCATGTTATGGCATTCATTATTTTTATTCTTCATTTTGCTGAAATTTCGTTTCACTTATAATACCTTCTTTCATTTCAATCTTCATCTGTGTTATTTTGTATATAGCACAATAAGAATTTATGTTTTAAATGTTTATATGATGATTGCCATTAAAAAAAATGTACATTTTGTATTGTAACAAAAAATACATTTTTGACACCATTACATAGTTGATAAGAGTAAATTATTTCGTCTTGTGATTTTAACCGATAAACAGCCATTTTCAAATCTTTAAGTACACTATATAATCAAAAGTATTCGGACACCCCCAAAACGTAAGTTTTTCATACTAGGTGCATTGTGCTGTCAGGTACTCTATATCAGTGACCTCAGTAGTCATTAGACATCGTGAGAGAGCCGAGTGGGGCACTCCATAGAACTCTTGGACTTCGAATGTGGTCAGGTGATTGGGTGTCACTTGCCATATGTCTGTACGTGAGATTTCCACACTCCTTAACATCCCAGGGACCACTGTTTCCAATGTGGTAGTGAAGTGGAAACATGAAGGGGTACTTACAGCACAAAAGTGTACAGGCCGACCTTGTCTGTTGACTGACAGAGACTGCCGACAGTTGACGAAAGTCGTAATGTGTAATGGGAAGACATCTGTCCAGATCATCACACAGGAATTCCAAACTGCATCAGGATCCACTGCAAGTACTATGGCACTTAAGCGGGTGGTGAGAAAACTTGGATTTCATGGTTGAGCGGCTGCTCATAAGCCACACATCACATATGACAAATGACGCTTTGCTTGGTGTAAGGAGCATAAACGCTGGACGATCGAACAGTGGAAAAACATCGTGTGGAGTGACGAATCACGGTACACAATGTGGTGATCCGATGGCAGAGTGTGGGTATGGCGAATGAATGTCATCTGGCAGCATGTGTAGTGCCACTAGTAAAATTCAGAGGCAGTGGTGTTATGATGTGGTAGTGTTTTTCATGGAGGGGGCTTCCACACTTTGTTGTTTCATGTGGTATTATCATAGCACAGGCCTACATTGATGTTTTAAGCAGCTTCTTGCTTCCCACTGTTGAAGAGCAATTTGGGAATGGTGATTGCATCTTTCAACACGATCGAGCACCTGTCTATAATGCACGGCCTGTGGTGGAGTAGTTACATGACAAAACATCCCTGTAATGGACTGGCCTGCACAGCGTGCTGATCTGAATACTATAGAATACCTTTGGGGTGTTTTGGAACGCTGACTTAATGACAGGCCTCACCAACCAACATCGATACCTCTCCTTAGTGCAGCACTCCATGAAGAATGGGCTGCCATTCCCCAAGTAACCTTCCAGCATCTGATTGAGCATATGCCTGTGAGAGTGAAAGCTGTTATCAAGGCTAAGGGTGGGTCAATACCATACTGAATTCCAGCATTACCGATGGAGGGCGCCATGAACTATTAAATAATTTTCAGTCAGGTGTCCGGATAGTATTGATCTCACAGTGTAGTATGAGAGAGAAATAAAAATAATGAAATTCACATGCACAAAGATTCAAAGTAGGAAACGAATAACTGCGAGAAGAAATAAGAGCAATTGAAACAGTTAATATGCCTATTAAAATGATGTGACAAAGAATAGAAATAAAAAAATTTAAACCATTTAATTGAATAAAAGTAATGACTGCAGAAAGATTTAAAAATAAAGTTTCAAAGAACCTCGTGCATGTGATGATTGCACGATAACTATTATGCTACTGCAATAGTTTCATTAATATTATTATTATTTTATAAGCTGTCGAGCAGCATGCAAAATTCTGAAATTATTATTATTATTTATATTTAATTACCCTCAGACGAAAGCCCATCTGGTTAATGGCTGCAGGGAGTGATATCTTGGACCTTAACCTACATGATCGAATTGATAAGTTTCAAAAAGTCATTCCCACTGTTTTGAACCTCTCCTTGCGAGTTATAATTGCAGACTGGGTACACTGCATCATTCTGTGACCTTAGGACTGTATGAAGTGCTGTGCAGCTATTGTGGGTTATCTACCAGTCTATACCTACAGTTCTCTTCTTTTGCATCTAGAAACGTACTCTGCAAGCCATCATATGGTGCATGGTAGAGGATTCCTTGTAGCAGTGCAGGTCATAGACTGAGGGAAAAAATTTTATAAGCCCTGATTTGTTACCTTCTCTTTACAGTCCGTAAGTGTGACATGGTGGCAGTAAGATTGTTCTGCATTCTGTTCTTGTAACTTCCTCAGTAGTGCTTCACGAAATGACATCTTCTTCCATTCAAGGATTACCATTTGAGTTAATGGAGCATGTCTGTAATATTCGCTTGTTGATTGAACCTGCCACTAACAAATCTAGCAGAACACCTCTGAATTGCTTTGATGTTTTCCTTTAATCTCACCAAGTCAGGATCCCAAACAGGTCAGCAGTACTCAACAGTGGGTTCTGCAGGTGTTGTGTGCACAGTTTCTTTTATAGGTAAGCTATACTTTCGTAGAATTTTCACAATAAACCGAAACATTTGCCTTTCAAATCACAAACCTTTCATTCTCATTATGTTTCTGTTGGTTTGAAATGTTAGGCCTACATAATTTAATTGACATTACTGTACCAAGCAGCACACCACCAATACTTTATTCAATTTGAACATTACAGGATTGCTTTTCCTACTCACCTGCCTTAGCTTACTTTTTTCTACAATTAAAGCAAGCTCCCATTTGTCTTTTTTTCTACAATTAAAGCAAGCTGCCATTCATCATGCCAAATAGAAATTCCATCGAAGTAATCTTAAATCCTCCTACAGTCACTCAATGAAACACTACAACATGGTCAGCAGCCACAAATTGCTGCCCACTCAATCTGAGAGTCCATTTATGTGTGTAGAAAACTAGTGGTCCTATCACACATCCCAGGAGCACTCCTGGCGGTACTTGTCTCTGATGAACACTTACACGGTTCTACTAATTAAAGTCTCTGAGCCACTCACATATCTGAGAATGTATTCTGTATGAGATCTTTGTCCACAGTCTACAGGATGGCATTGTGTTAAATGCTTTTTTCGAAGTTGAGGAATATTGAATCTGCCTGTTGCCCTGCCTCCATAGTTTGCAGGATACTGTGCAGTTCTAGGGCAAGTTATTTTTCACCTGAGCAACGCTTCCTAAATTTGTGTAGTGTTATGGATAGGTGTTTCCCTGTCTGGTATATTCATACTTGGAATATTCTCAAAAAATATGCAGCAAACTGACATTACACCTCTTGGCCTATAATTTTGCTGGTCAGTTCCTTTACCATTCTTATATGTGAAGGTTATCTGTACTTTTTTCCACTTGCTTTGGGACTTTGCATTGTGTGAGAGATTAGTGACAAATGCAAGTTAACTAAGGGGCCAATGTGAAGAGTCCTACCTCTGTTAAACCAAATATTGATACCACCAAGAAGTGTGGCTTGCTCGCTTTCAAACTTTCAGCTGCTTTTCAACATCAGCGTGCCTATTTATATATCCTCCATATGGAATTTTGTGTGGAAGTGGAACGGTGGTACATCTCGGCACGATCCCTCTGCGTGAATGATTTCATAACGGTGAATTTAAAACTTCTGCTTTTCTTTTGCTGTCCATCAGAATGATCTACAAGTAACTTAATAGAAGCCTTAAATCCACTTAGAAATCCCAGAATCTTCTAGGATTCTTGGCAAGGTCTTTCACTACTGATGACATCTCTGCATTTTGGTTTGAACAAAGAATGCATCAATCTCTGTTTTCTCATGATTTTTTGAATTGTGTTATTAGACCCCAGTTGGCCTGTATCATTAATTGACTTACTTACAGAATGCTTCACCAGAATGTGATTTTCCATGTGTTTGAACTTTGCCCATCCTCTGTATCCATATTTGATCTTATAGATGTCCATTCATTGTTGAAGTAGGATGCTAACAACTTCTTCAAGTGAAAATTTGCTTAATGGCTGCAGCATTGTCAGCTTCAGCAATGTTATTTAATAAATAATGTTTTTGATAAAAAAAAATGAGCAAAATTAGCTACTCACCTTTAGCTGATTGGTGTGTCATACTTATAAAGACATTAACACCATTGAGATGTTATTAACTTTCAAGACACTGCTCTTCTTCTAGTATAATTGAACACATTCAAGACAAACATACAGATACTTTCAGTTTGTCCACCCAAGCTGACAAGTGGAAGAAATCATATCAGTCATTTTTGATTGAGCTAAAGAAGAAGAAGAAGAAGAAGAAGAAAAGAAATGCCACTTTAGGCAAATATGGAAACTGCTTGCAGGCTAGTGAGAAATAGTTAACCGTGTGATGACTGGCCTACACTTCTTTTCATATTGTATACCATGATGCAGACAGCTTGGATGTAGATGTGATTACCCTTTGTGCTATAGTAGTGGGGCTTATCACCCCATAATTACGCAGAAGGAGAAGTTGATCTTAAAAAAGTGAAAAAGGTTGCAATTGGATAATATTTTTTTATGATTTTTGTGAAGGCCGTATGTAATACCAATGCCTCAGATGACTTTGTTCAACTTTTTGGTAATCAATCACCTTCAGAAAAGACTGTCAACAATGGTTTTGCAGAATTTTGCCTTGGATGTGCTTCCAGTTGTGAAGGTAGACCAAAATTAGTTGTTGGTTTCAAAAAGCATCAACGCTCTACACATCATCATTTGGAGAGGATTGGTATGTGACTTAACGGTGAGGTGGAGGCATCCAAAGCAATATGTAATATGGCAGTACATTTGATTTCACATGGACATTCAGTTTTGAAAAGGATTTGTTCCTAAGGGACAATTTGTTCACAGCTTAAAAAAAGTCTTCTGTCAATTAGTATTAGGAAATATTAAAAAAATTCGACCGAGGAAATTCAAAATTTGTATCCAACAAAACTTGATAAATCTGTATGTTCTCGAAACTTGGCAGTAATCGACTGTATGGATGTTCAAAGATGAACTGAAACCAAGAAATGTTCTTCTTTCTTAAAGCACTCCCAAAAGAATGATCACATTTTTCTTTGGTTACACTGGATGTATTGTGACTATTGCTTTAGTGGATCAGACGATAGTTAATGCTGAATGGTATACAACAATGTGTTTGCCACAAGTCCTCGATGAAATCAGGAAAACAACTGAAAACATTGCATCATTCTTCTTAGTGACAGTTCCAGCTGTCACACAGCATGTTAAACAGTTCATTATTTATTCCACGAAGTTTTGGGATTGCAGCTGAATGATGTCGATTCATTGGCAGGTTATTTTGGCTGACAACCATTCAGCCCTCTGCAGGTGAGAATTGTGCACTGGAGATTGCTTGACATTGCTAACTTAGTACCAAAAATTGGCATGATGATGGATACGCAAGGGCAGCCCCTGCATGAGTGACCTCTGTTGAATTTAGTGCTCTCTTTGAAAATTGCTCCACCTATGGCGTGCAGGAGCATGCATAATGGTGATGATACATGTGCACTCTGTTGGAATGTGGGGTTGCACAGTTAAAATTCAAATGTCAAATTAATGAAATCAATTCAAGTTATCTTCCATTACGGTTGTGGCTGCACTCAATGACTGAGATACGACTTTCAAATAATAGAACACAGCAATCGACCATCCTTTTCTTTCTGGTTCTATTAGGTAAATTTAGATTTCGGCTAGTGCCTAAAGAGTATGAATCTGCTTGAAATTTACGTAATGAGAGATAATTACTACTTGCAGTACTGGATTAAAAGCATGGATTCTTGTTGAAACTAAATTGGTGCCATGAACAGTCTTCCTTGTGGTATAAGGAAAATACAATGCAAAGTACAAATATTGAAAGCGCAAAAATGAATAATATATCTAGGATAAATATTTTTACTCTCTCAGTTGTAGATTTTTTAGGCTGTCTGATTTTGCAGCAAACTTAGTGCTTAGCAAAAGTCAGTTGTCCAATTATTACACACACACACAGGCGCGCGCGCGCCCACACACACACACACATTCTTGCATTTTTATACACACGTAGCATTTACTACACAAATTGTTGATGCAAGAGTAAAAATTACTTGTCCATTTTGTGTGAGAGCTTAAACCTAAATACTCTCGAGCGAGATTGATACAAAGGTTGTTAAAAAAAAAAAAATTTGAATATTCTCTGGACATTGCTCTTCTGCTACAAAGATAATTTTAAAAGGCTATCGTTGCTGTCTTCTGCACAATGTACAAATTTCTTATTACTATTGAGGAAAAGAAAACATTCCTAATAACAAGAAAAAGCTAGTTGTTTAGGTATTGCGCAAATGTCACATGGGTTTTATTTAAAGGCCCAACAGTATTGGGCTATCACCTTCCGGTATGCATTTTAACAGCTGATATTTGTCGGTGACAAGTAAACTGCACTAGACAAGAGCCTTATGAGTTCAATATCCTTTTATGTCAGTATGTGATTTTATGAGTGAGTATGCTCTTGTGAAAATTTTTGTAATTATTGTTTGTCATATTTCAGCCTTCCCCGGTTGACCCTTGTACCTATTTTGTAATAATTTGTTCAATAGGTCCATTTTTCTTCTGAAGAAGACAAATTTGTTTGTTGAAACCATGGTAAAGGGTTAATAAACTTTTCATTTTACAACTAGGTTGCTGTTGTTCTCTAATCTTATAAAGCTTCTGTGTGCACTTTTATCAAAAAGCACAGTCATGATATAATTCTTAAGATTTCTTGATGTTTGAGAATGAATTCGACTCCTCCTTTTAGTGAAGTTGTGTCAAATTTCTTTTCTCTCCAATTCTATTCAGCACCTCTTGATGTACATGAACTATCCGTCTAATCTTCAGCACTCTTCTGTAGCACCACATTTCAAAAGCTTCTATTCTCTTTTTGTGTGAATTGCTTATTGTGAACATGTACCTTTTGTATAAGGCTCACTCCAGACAAATGCCTTCAGAAAGGTTACCTAATACTTAATGTGAAGTTAATAAATTTCTCTTATTCAGAAATGCTTTTCGTACCATTGCTGGCTACATTTTATACCCTCTTATCATCAGCCATCATCAGTTATTTTACTGCCCAAATAGCAAAACTCATCTGCTACTTTTAGTGTCCCACTTCTTAATCTGATTCCCTCAGCATGGCCTGATTTAATTAGACTACATACCCTTGTTTTGATTCTGTTAATGTTCATATTATATCCTTCTTTTGAGATGCTCTCCATTCCATTCAACTGCACTTTCATGTCCTTTGCTCTACCTGACAGAACTGCAAAGTCCTTGTCAAACTTCAAAGTTTTTATTTCTCCTCCAGATATTTCTTTGGCTTCCTACACTGCTTGCTGAATGCACAGATTGAACAGCACTGGGGTAGGGTACAGTCCTGTCTCACCCCCTCTTCAATCTCTGCTTCCTTTTCTTTCTTAACAACTGGTTTCTGTTCATGTTCTTCAACTTATAACTACTATATGGTTTCTGCACAAGTTGTACACAACATTTCACTCCCTGTATTTTACTCGTGCTACCTTCAGGACTTCAAATCCACTCATCAGGTGGTATACATATGGCAGCGTAACTCATGGCATGCCCCCATAAACTAAAAAAAAGGTAAAAAGTTTGTTGCTTACTACATTGTCATTGTTCATGCAGTAAAATTGCTGCATCAGACATGATGTTTTAATTTATAACTTCTTTATTACTACCTCTATCCGTAACACATTTTGCAGAGTATCCAGATATACCACTAAATGCACTGGCAAAATTATATCACTATATGACACATAGTTCAGAAGATGTGACATCATACATATTGTGATGCATGAAAGTCTGTCTTTTGCATAAAGTGGAGTGCAAATTACCCTGACTTATACACTTCATGATTCACAACCAACTTTAAACATAGTTTTAAACTTTTCCTCATTGGCATGCACAATGTGAAATATTTAACACATTAACTCATTTATAAAGCAGTCGGGAGTTTGAAGCAGTTTTGAATGGGAGAAATAGATTCTTTGCAGAATCAGGTTTTTACTGGTGTCTGAAGCAATACAAAACTCCTTGGGTAGTGAACACCAGCTAACTAAGCCAGGTGCAGGGCTCAATGTTGCCACATGTGGTTTAGGCCTTCTGGAGAAAGGTCTTGGTGAAGATGATCATGTTGTGATTTTCGGGGTGCAGGGAACAGTTTAAGACCATAACCTGAGCTACTTGAATGACTAATTTTCAGAAGTATTCACTGTATGCAGATCACTGAGTGTTCAAGCTGTTGTTTCCAATATTTTCACTCAGCATTTTAGGGTAAATGTACCCTAAAGATAGAAATGCCAAATAACTGTAAACGGTCACAATGATCAGTGAAGAAATGAAAAACAGCTCTTTGGAAAGAGCACAAAGTAACAATAACAATACGTTTCAACTTTTCCATCAAAACATAACAAGCTTATTACAAAGGAAAGATAAGCTAACAATGAATAAAATCCCAGACAACAGATCTAAATGAGTACTGCATTGCACAAGTTTTCGAATGCTGTACTTTAGTAACTGACTTGGAAACATACAAGATAGCAATTCTGAAATTACAGCCCCCCAAACAGGAAATGTTTTGAACTTTAATAAGCAGTTTAGAGGGAGTAACAAGGCTTAGCATAAATAATTGGGAAATGATTGTGGAGTTTTCAATACTGATTTCATCTCTGATAGTTTTGATGAAGGGCACCTACAATTACTGATCTCCAGCTTTGGTTTGATCCTCAGAATGAGTTCTCCAACAAGAATAGGACATAATGAACACCAGATAATTTGTTTCTGAATCTAATTGTGTTTCTTCAAATAGATGCAGGCCTCATAATAAATACTCCCAATCAGTCAGGTTTAACTTGAAAGGGAAAAATCAAATTCCACAGAATTTTAAATGCTGACTCAGTTACAATATTCAGGGGGAATAAACAGAATGAAAATTTGGAAGATGTTTGTCAAGGACAAACAGTAGATTAGAAAATTAATTTTTTTCCTAAAAATCTTACACAAGGAATACAGCTTTCTTTTTTGATGAATCAAGGACACTGGAAACTGAGAGAAAGGGTGGCTAACATCTGTGATCAATGTACCTTATGCTGGGAAGAGAGAGCTTTATTTAGTCCAAAGGATTAGCTCTAATCAAAACTTAAAACTGCAATACAAGCAGTATTGCAAAATTCATCATCCCACCAAAAAACCATGAACTATGTGAAAAAGAAATCAGAACTCTGAGAAGAATTTGTTGCAATATTAGGAATGAAACGAACAAACCTGGCAAGGCAAATTATATTAAATTCTCTGATGAGAGTAGCAATGAGACAGATTATTAAATGCAAATAACTGGCCACTAAATTCAATAAATCTTCCTAATGCTAGCGGAAAACACAAGGCCAAAAAATAGTTTCAGAGATTAGATGTACGTAGAAAGGCATTGCATCTGACAACAGTTTTGGCCCGTCATCTGTTAGAAAGGTCACAAAAATCATTATGTAACTAACAAGTGATAATTTTTGTAGTTATATTCAAAGTACTAATATCTTGTGCAAATTTGGCAGTACCCTCAATGAGTCAAGATGTATTCCCTGAAAGACTGATATGCGGTAGTAACACTCATATATAAAATTTGAGGTAAGTAATTGACCATTATAGTACCATCTCCCTCCTTGTGTTCTCAAAAGATTCTGAGAAGAGGGCTTACAGCAGAATATTGACAATCTTTGAAAATTACCTTTTAACAACAGCTCAGTTTGGCTTCCAAAAAGGCATCTATCTTCCTTTTGTTCTTTTGCTTGTGCCTCTGTCCCACATTGGTGCAGGATTGACATGGTTATTAATGGATGTGGCATAGTTAGTTTAAGGGCCAAATGTGACAGGACCATTCTTTTTTTCTGTAGACATATATGATAGGGTGAACAGCAACCTGTGCCTGTTGGTTGCATGTACGGAAAAGTGTGACTTTTGCATTACTGTAGGATACTACAGGATGACTTATGCAGAAGTTCTACTTGGAGTGATGAATGGAAACTTGCTTTTAAATATAGAAAAATGCAAGCTAATGCAATTGAATAGGAAAAACAATCCTGTAATGTTCGAATAAAATATTGGTGATGTGTTGCTTGACATAGTCACGGTGATTAAATATCCAAGCATAACATTGCAAAGTGACATTGTGTGGAATCAGCACACAATGTTAATAGTAACGAAGGCAAATGGTTGACAAAGATATTCAGTCATGCATCTAGATTTGTTCCCTGCAGTTTAGTCAGTACACAAGTATTATGAAGATGCTTTGTGAACTAAAATTGAATCACTTGTGGGAAGACGACGTTCTTTTCCTGAAACACTATTGAGAAAATTTGCAGAACCAGCAATCTCAACTGACTGTAGAATAAATCTACTCCTGCCATTGTATAGTTTGCTCGCACAAGTTACTTCCACTGAATACAGAGACATTGTGTTGACATGTGGACCCATGATACTGACACTAGATGTGATGGAAAAGATGTTAGTACAAGTTAGAACTGGACAACAACACAGCAGGACCACAATGCCAATACTGTGACATTGAGTGCAGTGAAATATTGTGGGCTACACATAGATGAGGCAGTCAGCAAGGCATCTGCTTTCTGCACATATTAATGAGGGTGCTGAATGGGGCAACCAAGGGTATGAAGGAGAAAGTCTACATGTCCCTTGTAAGACGCCAGCTGCAGTATGCTGCAGGGTCATGGGATCCCCAGCAAATATTCCTGTCAAAACATAGAAGAAATGCAATGGAGAGCAACTAAGTATCTAATGGGAACTGCAGGAGCTGGAAAAATATGGAAACACTGTGAGAAATGTGTGCTTGAACATAAATGCATATCCAGGTTGTGCTGCTGTATTTGACCATGAACAGCACCTGTGAAAAGTGTCGGTCATGGTCAGAACAGTGTTCTGTATAGCTGTGGTGTATTATGTCCAAACTAAGTGAATTTGAATGTGGCTAAATTGTTGTTGCTCATGTAATGTGTGCTTTCGTTATCAAGGGAGCAAAAAATGTGTGTTCCAAGGGGCACCTTATCGAAGATTTATACCGCATAAAGGGAAAGCAGAAAAATATTAACTGCCAAGTCCAATGCGAAAGAAAATGTGTTTTGAGTAATTGTGACAAATAGTCAATTAAGAGGATTGTGATGAAAAATAAGATTACAACACCTACAAAAGCCACTGCAAAACTGAATGTCACATGTGGGAAGCCTGTCAGCACCAAAACAACACATAAGGAGCTCCATAAGCTGGTAATTACAGGACATGCTGGAATTCTGAAACCATGCATCAGTGATGCAAATGCCTGTAATAGGAAAACGTGGTGCCAGAGCCATAAAACCTGGACTAGGAAGCAATGCAAGAAAGTAATTCAGTTGGACAAGTCTTGTTTCAAACTATTTCCAACTTCTGGCTGAGTTTACATCCCAAGAGTGAAATGTGGTGGGGGATCAGAGACAATTGTGCAGCCATATCATGATATTCCATGAGCCTCAAGGTTACTCTGCAAGATCACATTACTGCCAGGGATTATGTGACCATTTTGGCTGATCAGGTTCAGGTCCATCCCATGATATACTATTTGTCCTCCAGTAGTGATGCTGTGATCCAAGACAACAGGGTTCCTGTTCACACATCTTGCATCATCCAGAACTGGTTTTGTGAGCACAAGGATGAATTGTTGCATCTCCCATTGTCACTGCAATTACCAGATCACAATATTATTGATCCTTTGCGGTCTACTCTGGAGAGAGGGGAGCGTGATCAGTACTCACTTCTGTCGCCATTACCTGAACTTGCCACTATTTTGTAGGAACTGTGGTATAAGATTTCCTTAAAAACCATACAGGACTTGTATTTACGCATGACTGGAAGCTCTTTTGAATTCCAACGGCCTACCTACACCGTATTACATACTGTAAAGCTTTGCATTTTTGGTGTTACCATATTTTTGGCCAGCCCTGTGGATCGGAGGATATACAATGTACATGGTCTACGAGGGTGTATATGTTGGAATGAAAAACTATTAGTACCAAGTAAGTGTGAAACCAGGACAGCAGTGGAGGTAAATACTCGTATGCCAGTAGAGGAGTGAAGTAGTGGAACAGTTTACCACAGGATAACCTCATTCCATTTCCAGAAGGCATCACTAAATTCAAATACCTTGTGCAACAGAAGAAAAACACCAAAGGCTACGGAAAATAAAACACGGGCAATTTTAATCTATTGCATAGTACATTAATGTATATACTAGGACCATAATGTAATTATGTGAGGTACAAATGTTGTCTTCACCATCTTGGCAACAGCCACACTTGTGAGCAAATAAAAAATTATCTGTATTTTCCATTCTTCTTTTGGAGTTGAGCTTTGCACAGCAATTGGCAAAGTTAGAAGTATGTTATTTCTGTGGACTGTTATGTTTTGATTTATAAATTATTACTTTGTGCACTAAGTTTAAAATCAGTTTTACATTTAAAAAAATGTCGAGCACATGTAATATCTCCAGCCTGAAAAGGAAAATCCTGCTATGCTACGGGGGAAAAAAAAACACACACACACACACACCACTCACTTTATACTTTTTCCTTGGGATGATAATTATACTTTGTCATCATATTTTAAAAATTTGTAACCTATCAAAGAACTAAAGTAAATGTAAAGAATAATCTTGGAGCTTGGTCCTTTTTTTGTATGTATTACTCGTGAAGATAGATCCATTACATGTGCCAATAATGCTTTAAATGGTCGCTTTTGTAGGCCTGATGTTCTCCTAAGTGGCCAGTCTCCAATGTGTTAAACATGTCAAAAAATGTATTCTTCCTTCAACATACACTGCTTGACAAATGCTATGGAAAAGCAAAACAACAGACATTAATAACATTTACATTTGACACCAATGAGACCTCCCTCCAACATAAAGATTGATATTGGAATCTCATTAAGATACACACCCTCCTTGAACATTAATGCATATTTTGTACTTGTTATTCATTCTGACTACCAGACAGTTGAGGAGTCCTTGGGGACTCCTCTCTCAAGGAAGTTTTCAGTTATTGCATGGTTCTGGGAGGAAGTGTTCATTGCAAAATAGGGTTTAGATCCAGAAGAGCAGGCAGACCATTCCATATGTTCAACATCTTCACTCTCCAGTGTGTCCACCTCCTCATCTTTCCTGTGTGGGCGGGGACTGTCATCCATAAACAGAAAATCCAGACCCACCACACTTCTAAACAGACAGACATGATCCAGAGTAATCTCCCTGCAACACTGGTGCTGTAACAGTATGTCAAGCAAAAATATGTAGTGGCATTCGGCCATTGTGTATAATGCCTGCCCCCACACCATAATGCCTGGACCATACCAGTGACACTTATGGATATTCTGTGGTGTATAATGTGTTCCCTCCTCTGTCCACACTAACTAGTAGCCAGAATCACTTGCCCCATTCTGTACCACAGTTATTTACCCCAACCAATGTTCTTTCTCGATGATAGCGTAGTTGAAGTGGGATGGATTTAACAAGCTTCTGAGCCTACAAACCAGCCCAATTTGTCACAAAATGGTTCTGGCAAGGAGATATGCACTGGCACTGGTAGCGCTTGCAAGGTCTGCAGCGACATGCCAAGGAATGAGATGTCTGTTCCTTTTCGCCAGTAGGGCTATATAGCGATCCCCTTGTGGCGTAATGGCCTGTCTAAAACCACTGGCATGCTTTTACATATTATATCCACGTACAGTGGCCTTTTTTAATCATGAGATGACATGTTTGGACACACCCATTACTGTGGCCACAGTAGTGACACTTTGACCGGCTTGCACTCAAATGATGCCTTGCACATGTATTGCTGCACCACACACAGAATGTCGCACTAATGAGTTGTCCACCTACCTTCATCAAACATCGGTACTGCATGAACGGTCAAAAGTACACTGAGCATTCATGCACAGGCTTTGCTGCAGTTAATACGTCTCGCCCTTTGCATTTCACTTTACTATCATTGGTTGGGTGTCATGTAATAAGTGTCAGCTATTCCTTATAGCAATTATGAAGCAGTGTTCTTCTTGCTTAATGATGGCAGTGAAATTAGAGACATACATGGAATATTGATAATCTTTCTCCTGCTAATAGAATAGGATGGGGGTGGAAAGGTACACTATGAAACTTCTTTCACACACTGCATAGTGGCTTGCAAAGTACAGGTGTGGATGTAGTAATTTGCAGATCCATCAGTTACCTTCTGCACAATCTTCTCTGTCTCTTAACTTTTTAAAAAAAACAGAACTACTTAATTAAAAAGCTATAATGTATTTACTTGCATTCTGTGTGTGTGTTTCAGTGAAGGTGAAGCTATCCACTGTTGTGAAGAAGAATGTTGACTTAAGTGCCAGCATTGGAACTGGAATTGTAAAATGGTGGAAATGGTAGAGGAGAGATGCTTTTGGATATCTAAACCATTGGAAGTGTTGGACAGATGCATACACAAACACAGATGTAACAAATGACAAAAATTCCATCTAAGTATTGAAGAATGGGTAGCAATTGCTGGTAAGAGTATATAGGTTAACAGCTATAGATTTTTAGAGAGAATGTGAAGGAAATAGTCAATGTTTCTCATAACAGGAAGACTGCAACATTTAAAAAAAAGTGACAACTACATATCTAATAATTTTGTCACTTGTTAACTGGCATGATGTAAAACAAATAGTTATTGTTTTACAAGCAGTTATCAACTGGAAAAGTGTGGCTGAAAAAAAAAAAAAACTACTCACAGATATTCAACAGTATTAACCTTAACAGATGTGTTAAGAAGCATTTTCACTCCTATCAACGTGTGGAGGCAGTATGTTGGTTATCTCTGCATAGGCACTGCAGCACCCAGGGTGGGCTGGGGTGTCACATATGTCAAAGATTCATCCTCCATTGCTGGTGGTGGATATCTAAATCTTGGATTATGAATTAAAGATGCTACCCCACAGTCCTATCCAGCAATAGAGAGAGAATATTTGACAACAGCAACCCATCATGCTGGTGAAATATCAGAAAAAATAATTAACCCTTAACTCACAAGGTGTTGTCTCAGAGAGAGCAAAAATTTTTGAGCTCGCTCTCCAAGGTCAGTTCTGGCAGACTGCTTTTATATCACCACTACCCCTCCTTGAATCGCAACCCTACATTTTCTTGATGTCACCTCCTTTGTTTGCTGTTAACACCTTGCAGGATCAAGTCAGTTTAAATGATCTTTTTGATGAAATTGTTTGTCGGTTGATGGAAGAAGATTTCAGTGATATATATCAGAGAGCTGGAAAAGATGGTGTTTTTACAACAACCAGTGATCACAATTCTGCTAGTGGAGAATCTTTCAGAGAAAGAAGCTTAGAACAATGGTGGTGGGGTCCTCTGTTTCCCATATAAAACACTTAAAGTGCTACTTAAAATCAAATGTATTCTCTGTGGTGATAAAGAAAACTGTGGATCACGCACTGATTGTAACTTTCGCAGATTGTCTTATTGTACCTATTGAGGGCAATTTTTATGTGCAAGTTTGAATCCCCGAAACATAATTTTTGAGAATGTAAAATTCAGTTCTGTAACAGTTCGTTTATGTGTAGTACCTAAAAAAAAAAATCATGCAAAATGTGTGATAAAAAGTAAATTCCAGCAAGCTTAACCCTTTGCAATATCTATAATATTTAAAAACACTAAACTAATTCTAAAACTAAATGTTATTCAACTTTAATTGAAATTTTCAAATGATTTGCACCTTAAATCTGTTTAAATATAGAGGTCCAGAGACCACATCTTGTATGCATTATAGAAAAGTCACCTCGTGAGTTATGGGTTAACCCTTTCATTCCCAGTGTTATTCCTCGGCAATACAGTATACTGTGTATCAATCCTTAATGTCAGCTTGTTGTTAAGGGACAGCATGCTTCTAGTATGACTTTTTGCCACTTGGTGCATGTACCCACTTCTTGCATGAATCTCTCCAGCTATGACGTCATGTTACATTATTGTCTACACATGGCTGTTGATGTGGAGTATTTATGCTTATTTTATTTTATGAATGAATTGTTATTTCTTTGGTACTATGATGAAGATTACACTTGCATTATTGCTCTGACAATGGTCACCCTCAACAAAATAATGTCTGACATAATAATATACCTCGATACAAATGTGCGATGTCCATGAACAATGTAGGGATTAAAAGGTTAGTAACTGTCAAGAAAAAAAGAAATAAATAATAGCCTATATTTTGCTGTTTATATTGAAAAAATTAGTGATAAATTGAGATCTTATTACTATACATACTACATTTTCTTTGTTTCAGGTTTTGCTGTGACTAGCCAACAAGCTGGGCTTTGATCGGGGGCGAAAACTTGTATATACTTTTGATAGACAAACTAGACTGTGGGTGGAACATTACATTAAAAAACAAATGACCATTGAAGAAATTCCTGAACTTCTTGATTTTGTAAACGATGGAAAAATGTCAGAAATTAATGATATATCTGACAATATTTATGAACACTTTATTTTTGTGTAATAAAGAGAACTAGTGACGAAGCTCAAAATCTTGATCATATCAGTGTAGTTCACTTGGCAGTGAAGTTCATTAAGTCCTTTTTGTCCATCCCTGCAATAACTACTGCCAGTGTATCTGATGTAAATTTGTCTGTATCGGGGCCTACTACAACCACAAATTTACCGAGTAATTCACCTTCTTTTTGGACAATATATGCACAAAAACGTTTGACAAAAAAAATCATACATATGAGTGGAATGCAAGAAAATAGATTTTGAACTGCCCAATATTTCATGGTGGAATTATCTCCTGCCCACTCCAGCAAATTTGAAAACTCCTCTCATGTATTTCAAAACATTTGTTACACATGATATTATAAAAAGAAATCTGTGTTCAAAGCAACTTGTAAGCTCATCGAAAAGATGAAGAGGTACTCAACTGTACACACGTCGAAACTGAACAGCTTATGGAACTTTTATTCCAAATGGGACTGTTAAAAACGCCAGATAAGAAATTGCACTGGCTCTGCAGCATGTAGATATCATCCTACTGCAGATATAATGAATATAAATAGGTTCCAAAAACTTACAAGTATTTTCATACAGGGGGTAACACCAACCGAAAGTCAAAATATGGTAAACTATTGGAAATACGGCCATTACTTGATACTCTTCTTCAAGGTATGAAAGCAATTTCACTAGAAGAATAAAATTCCATCAACAAACACAGTGTACCTTTCAGAGGCTGCAGTATATTAGAAATAAACCACCCAAATGGGGATTCAAGTTTATCATGCAAGCTGGTTCATCTGGAATTGTGTATAATTTTCATTCTTATGTGAGCAAAGATACTTGTGGTGATTTTGGACTTGGTTTTTCTGCAGACATAGTAACGACACATTGAATTTTTTTTTCTCAAAAGTATTCTTTAATAACTGGTTCTCATCCTTGCAACTGGCAGTAGTATTAAAAGTTAAAGGTATACTCTGTATTCATACTATTAGACAGGACAGAATGGGGTATTGTCCTTTGGTAAATGAAAGAGATCTGAAAGAAGCGGAGCACGGCTGAGAGTTGAAACTAACAAGGGGAGGCCACGAAGTTTGGAATGCGGACTTACTGCAAATTTCTTACACTTATAGTACTCCATGAGGACAACAAAATATGCAACCAGTAGTGCGTACTTCTCAAGCATTATTGAGAAAATCACGATATAATTTCAGTCAACAAGTATGTACCTGTGCGTGGCCATTATTATCACGAAGCAGGTGCAGCCAAGTGGTTAGTGTCCAAGCCCCGTAATCATAGGCCGTTGGTCGCTGGATTGAGTCCCGGTCATCACTTTTTTTTCCAACACAGTCATATTCTTTACTATTTATATTACAATTGATATAACAGGAAAAATACGTGTAATCAGAAGAACTTTTATTAAATTTACAATGTTATTTGGCAGTCTACAAAGTTTTATCATCACAAATAATATAATATTCATAACTACCGACTAGTAAACGACCAACGAGGGGAGGGCCAGGGAAGAATGGGGATCATTTGACGGTTAACTTGCATAGCGGTGAGACCTTGCTTATGTAGCAGGAAGAAATAATGTACGTGCAAATTGTTCGTGAAGTGTAAAACCTTACATCGTGACTAGAAAAATGGAAGTGGCACCCGGTTCATCAAGAAATGCAGACGAGGAATATCATGAATATTCAATCCATGTGCAGTTGTGAAATGTCGTTTGAAAGATGCATTCTTATATTGTGAGAGTCTTCTTCAAGAAGCGGACGTCATTGATACAGAAGCATCAGCAACAATTTCTGCCGATGCAATGGTGATTGGATAAGAAGTGTATCGGGCTACCATGGAAATGTTAGGAGGAAAAATACTCATCACTGACGAGGACCTTATTCATTTTGATGAAGTAGACATAGAAGATCAATTCCATGAAGTCGAAGAAAATTTGTCCAACGATGAAGATTATGAGCCAGCGGAAAAGGCGTCAAAAGGCGAGATTATGTTCCGTTGGAGACCAAAATAAAAGTTGTTAAACTGGAAAAAGAACACCCCAAATGGAGTCTTTGAACTCTCCAGATAAAAGGGTCTAGAAGTTTGACAAGAAAAGACGAATTGAAGAGATGGGAAGAAAACATAAAATCTGGAGGATCAACGATCGATAAATATTCGGTAATTGAACTGTGGACCTATGACCATTTCGTGGAGTCTTGCCAAAATTATGAGTAAGTAAGTGTTCATTTTTATCATTCTACATCTAATTTTCTATATCTTCAACAACCTCATTCGAAGAAATAATTATATTAATAAAATGAAACTTTGATTTTACTTTTCAGGTAACAACCAGAAACCTACAGCAGCGGGCTTTGGCTGCTGCAGGCCAATTCCAATCGGAGAACTTCATCTTCAAAGCATCGCTTTCATGGATAAAAAAATTCAAACTACAGCACAGAGTTCGGCAGAGGAAGATCACACAGAATGTGAGTTTGAGGGAATGTGTGTCTGCGGAAGAAATGCTGGAAGCCAGAAGCTTCGATTGCAGACAAGGGCAGTCATCCGGAATTTCAAAAAAAATGTTATCAATAGAGACCAGACAGGTTGCCAGTACCAGTCCACATACAACAGAACTCTCGCCGAAAGAAATTCGAAGACCATGTTTGTCAGAAGGCGCGATATGAATAAGGTGACGCACTCGTACACGGCACAATATGTGATAACATTGTGTGGAGAATTATTGTCTCACATGTTTCTTTGTTTGCGAGAAGCCACGGGGAACTTTGGACCAAAGGTTCTGAACACCGTTGACAAATTAATGAAAGTTCTTTTGAATGTCATCGTAATGAGTTCAAAATCCGGGAAACTTACCACGCAATTATATTGTTCATTTTTATCTAGCGTTATGCTTCCCCACACAAAGAAAGAAAAATTCTTATTAATAATAGATTCTTGGGGGGATCAGACAAATCCTGGTTTGTACGACGAAATTTTCACCGATGACGAAGGACTTGGAACATGTATCGTTAAAGTCGTACCTCCAAAATGCACGCCAATTTACCATCCGTGCGATGTTTATTTCTACAGGCAATTTAAACATCTCATTAAGCGTCTTCATAATTGTTCTTATTTAATCGAAAGAGAACGAGAAATTACTACTCATGAAGAAGCTATTAAAATACACTCGATACTGCATGAACAATTATCAGCCCCTATATTTAAGGAAATGCTGTGTTATGCATGGTTTGCTTTCAAATTATCGGATGAAAGAGAGGTTTTTAAAAATGTTAGTGAGGTTTGTTTTTCGATGGAAAACCTCAAGAGGCCTTGCATATGTGGAAACATAGCATTTATTCAATGCAGCTGGTGCCGTTTAACTTTGTTTTCCATGTTTACGAAAAATACCATCCTGCAACTTGTATACGTAATGTTGAAAGCGATGATTAGTTGTACATTTTTCGAAAGCTGTCTGTGGCAATCAAAACTTGCAGGTAACATGTAGTTTCAGGCTCCTTCCAGGTATAAGGGATTTCTCAAATCACAGACAAGCAAACATTTCAGTATCACTTTATGTTTATATGGTACGGAGACCTGGACATTGAGGAAGGAAGATGAAAGAAGTTTGGAGTCACTAGAGACGTGGTTATGGAGAAGACTAGAAAAAGTGAAATGGGAAGACCGAGTAAGGAATGAAGAAGTATTAAGAAGGGTTGGAGAAGAAAGAAACATGCTGAAAGTCATCAGAAAGAGAAAACAGAACTGGATTGGACATTGTTTGAGGAGGGACTGTTTATTGAAGGCAGGAATAGAAGGAATGGTAGAGGGAAAAAGGGGAAGAGGAAGAAGAAGATATCAAATGCTGGACAATATCAAAGGAGACAAATATTCAGAAATGAAAAGACTGGCTATGGACAGACAAAAGTGGAAGAGGCTTAACCCATGACAAGACATACCGTAAGGCAGAATACCATACTACTACTACTACTACTAATGCGTTTGGTTGTTTACTAGTCAGTAGTTATGAATGTTATATTATTTGTGATAAAAAAAAACTTTGTAGACTGTCAATAATATTGTAAATTTAATGAAAGTTCACCTGATTACACATATTTTGCCCATTATATCATTTGTAATGTAAATAATAAAGAATATGACTGTGTTGCGAATAATAAAGAATATGACTGTGTTGCGCGGAGGGGGGGGGGGGGGGGGGGGGGGGCGGGAGATTCGATTCAGTGACCAACAACCTATGATTACAGGGCTTGGACACTAACCACTCAGCTGCCGCCACTTCGTGATCATAACGGCCACGCACAGGTTCATATTTGATGACTGAAATTATCTTGCGATTTTCTCAATAACGCTTGAGAAGTACGCGCTAATGCTTACACATTTTGTTGTCCTCATGGATTACTACGAGTGTATGAAGTTTGCAATAAATCTGCATTCCAATCGTCATGGCCTCCCCTTGTAGGTATAACCTGTCCCTAATCTAGTGGTTTGATTGGAAAGCCATCAATTTCATATGCTGCCACAGATCTGGAATCTAAAAGCAAAAGGTGGTGTGCTACAGAAAAAGAGTCTGTAGATGTGGACAGACCATTTGTTGTAAAATAGTACAACAAATTCATGGGTGGGGTAAATCTGTCATGCTTTTGGGGTGGTATAGAACTGACATATGATACTGGTATTCTGGCATTGTGTCCTTGGGTTTCTTTTTTCTTTTCTTTTTTTTTTGGGTGGGGGGTGTTAGCAGTCATAAACAGTTGGCTATTGTACATGCGTCATCAACAGCAACAGGGGAAAACCAGTGAGTACTCACTGATGCAATTTCAAGCTGATATATCAACAGATTTGACACAGAGTGGAAAATCTGTTATGAAAAGGAAAGGGACACCAAGCATTTGAGAAGAATTTATGGAAAAGAAAGGTGCAACAAATCAACAAATCTAACTGCTAATGTCAGATATGACAAAAATGGTCATTGGGCAGAGTATGATGTCAAGCAAGCATGGTGCAAACTCTGCCCAAAAAGCTGTGCACATATCATCTGCAGAAAATATGGTGTACATTTGTGTACGATAGCAAAAAAGAATTGTTTTTACCACATGAAGTAATGTGCACTTATAGAAACTGCTGATGTCTTTATATCAGTTGTCAGTTTTTCACAGTGTAGGTTATTTTTGTTTTTTATTAACTTTTATTCCATTTTTGTGCCCAGTAATGCTAACAGTAAACACTTCTCAAAATAAATGTTAACTTGTTTCAGATTTATAATATGTTCCATCTCTTGGTTTAGTGTTATGTATCTCATTTCATTTGGCTGTTGAGTCTCCACTCTCGGCGTGCACTGTATTAATACAGAAGAGGATAGTGAATTTTATTATCTCGATTGCTGAATTCATAATATGGAAATGATAGGTTGAACAGGTGTCAGCCAAAAATCACAGGATGAAAGCAAACTGGCAATATGTTAACATGGAAATCTTGCAGTTTGCTTGTGTGTTTCTTATTTGGTGTGAAAATTGCTCAATAAATATTGAAATTAATTGTATTGTGAGACTCTGTCCTGCATACCATCTGATATTATTATTGTTACATAATTTTACATTATGAAACTGTAACATGTGTTAGTATCATTTATCCCTTACAACTCGGCTATTAATATTACTTCTGTTGGCTTCTCAGTACAGAAATTAACAAAGCACCCTGTGTTCAACTTAACAATACTGACAGTCTTCCAAAAGCAGAGTAATGAAATAATTCACCCAGTTCACAAATATTATGTACAATATCAGCAATTCATTAATATTTCAGGTGGTAGTTGATGTGCATAAGGGAAACTAGTCTGTGTTCCTTCTGCTCGTACACTGATAGATGCCACAGCACATGCCCTGCTGACCATCTCAGTCAACAACAACTTTGGGCAGCGTGCGAGGAAGAATGCCAGTGCACCCAAGAATGAATCTCCGGCACCCTATAACAGAAAGACACATATTTATATTTTCTGTTGGCAACTGAATTTTTCTGACAGTAGTTTTTGGTGAGGTATTTGACGGATACCACCAGTACAGTTAAAATGATGGGACTCATGAATATGATGAAAACTGTTACACTCTCTTAGGAAAAGCTTTTCCAGCAAACGCCCAGACTAACAATGAGAAAAAAGTGATAACTAGTCACATGGATTCCTTCAAATGCCATTCCCCTGCATATTTGACTGATAATTTCTATTGATTCTCTTATAGACAAGCTACAAACCTCTTACAAGATAATCATCTGCTGTGAAGTTTAAGAGGTAGCTTGATTTTCTGTGTTTGAACTCGCAAGCAATGTATTTGGTGAAAGAAGCAGTATTTTATTGTTTATTTTTAAATATTCTCATAACTCAAATGATTTTTTTAAGCTGATACTCACATGCTGTCCCATCAAAACTATTGAACAAGTTTAACTGTAACAAAATGAATTCAGCAGATTATTTTCCCAAATACAATAATAAATTACAATCTTGCGCAGCTGTACTATTGCACAATGTAAGCAAACATCAGATAAATACCCTAAAACTTTCAGAGTGTGTTTCCCCCTCCCCTATAAGTAACAACTCACTTGCCCTGATCTGTCCACAAAATAACCTAATGTAACAGACCTAAACATATTTATATTGAAGCAAATTTCCATTGATTCACAGTCCAATCTCAATGATCCTCCGCCCACTGCAATTGTTGACAATGTCCAATTAACATGGGAATGTGCAGGGGTTATGTGCTGTGGAATGCCATGTTCAATAATATGCTGAACAGTGGCAGCCTACACTAATTTACATAGCAAGCAGTGTTCAACTTCCCCAATTTTTGGCATGGCATAGATGCCCAACATCTTGTTATTTATTTATGGTTTCACCACCTTTAAACAGGTTTCCATAGATGCTCATGACAGCAGCTTGCAAACAACTGACCAGCTTTGAAAGTTTTAAGATATCTGTCCCTAGATGCTGAGCCGCAACAATCCATCCTTTGTCTAACTTGTTTATGTCAATGGATTTCCCATGGCCCTGTATCTTTATTAGAATGATTGCTCGCTCATGTACTTTCCTTATCATGTCACATGCCTGGAACACCAACAGGTGGCATACTATCACGCGATGAGCTGTACAACCGACATGCCTTTACATTTTGAATGCCCCCTTACTCAGTCATTTTGATTTCCTCAATTTAAGTGAAGAAAACAAAAATAAATTGAATGAGTGACCACATCCTGTTTAAAAACAGGTGCTGTGATGTATAACAAAACCAAATACTTGGAAAAATAGGAAGTAGTTGATAGAACTTACTGTTGAATCAACAACTGGTGCAGCACCAAAAGTACTCTTATGCTTTGGAACTGGTATATGGATTGCATCCTTTCCTCCAGCTTCTGCAACTACTGCTCCAAATTCACCCAGTGTCAGGACGATGGAACATCGACCAGATTTGGACCTCTGTTGCAGATCTTTTGCTACCAAAATTGCTTCACTGACGGACAATGCAGAATGGCCTGATATTGTTTCAGCCTATAGTTAGCACAATGAATTTGCAATTAGATGCTGATACGATATGCTTGTAAAAGTGTTTCATTAGTGGTAGAAGAGAATTCTCAGAGTAGTAGTGTATAGAAGAGAAATATGAAAATAAAAAGTGTACCACTAAAACAAATATAGCAGTACAATCAAAACTTAATTGTTTGTAGAGAATGTTACAGAAACTGAGCTTCTTATGGCAACAAAATAATAACTGTGTCACTGCAGATGACATCTCCAAATATTCGCCTGGACTATAAAAAAAAGTCTGGTATTTGGTTCAGCAAAGATCATAAAAATTGCAGTCCTCTCCAATACTCTGTATAAAATCTGACTAAGTGAAGGAAATTAACTGTACAATACAATGTTTATACAATAATTTATGGTAATGCATTTCATCAGTTCTTTCAAAATCACACATGTGTAACAGCAAGTAAAAGCCCAACAAAAATTGAAATTGGTATCTGGGTAAAAGGTAATCCAGCTGTTTTCCGACATGCTACGACTACAAATTATACATTCAAAACATGCGTTTTTGAGACATCATCCTTTCTACTCAGCCAGAAAAAAAGCAAACAAAATGGTGAACATATTGAAGTAAACCAAAAGCATCACAGCAGCTATGTCGTTAAAACACAAGCATAAATGTGGACATCTGCTTAATGACATATTCCGTCACCACTGCTGTTACTGTTTAATGCTTTTCTTACGAGCCACACTTCATATGCTCACTGCTGTTAAAATGTTATTTTAGGCTTGATGAGACAAAGTAAGAGGTGAGAAAATGAGTTTACTTCCACAATTGACGTTACAAGCTTATATGAATTGGCTCAGTGCATTTCTGTATACTATGTAAAATGTAAATTTGAAAGAAAGCTCAGGTGCTACAGTTTTGCTTCATGCCCTTTATCACTGCTGCCAGTCTTTACAATCCACAATGTGTGGTGCGAAGTATACAGGGTGTTACAAATAGGTATGGCCAAACTTTCAGGAAACATTCCTCACACACAAATAAAGAAAATAAGTTATGTGGACATGTGTCTGAAAATGCTTAATTTCCATGTTAGAGCTCATTTTAGTTTCGTCAGTATGTACTGTACTTCCTCGATTCACCGCCATGATTTCATACGGGATACTCTACCTGTGCTGCTAGAACATGTGCCTTTACAAGTATGAAACAACATGTGGTTCATGCACGATGGAGCTCCTGCACATTTCAGTCGAAGCGTTCGTATGCTTCTCAACAACAGATTCTGTGACGGATGGATTGATAGAGGCGGACCAATTCCATGGCCTCCACGCTCTCCTGACCTCAACCCTCTTGACTTTCATTTATGGTGGCATTTGAAAGCTCTTGTCTACGCAACCCCGGTATCAAATGTAGAGACTCTTAGTGCTCGTATTGTGGATGGCTGTGATAGAATACGCCATTCTCCAGGACTGCATCAGCGCATCAGGGATTCCATGCGACAGAGGGTGGATGCATGTATCCTCACTAACGGAGGACATTTTGAACATTTCCTGTAACAAAGGGTTCTAAGTCACGCTGGTACGTTCTGTTGCTGTGTGTTTCCATTCCATGATTAATGTGATTTGAAGAGAAGTAATAAAATGAGCTCTAACAAGGAAAGTAAGCGTTTCTGGACACATGTCCACATAACACATTTTCTTTCTTGTGTGTGAGGAATGTTTCCTGAAAGTTTGGCCGTACCTTTTTCTAACACCCTGTATGCATGAGTAGAGTATGTAGTTGTTGCAACTGTATCAAGTCCAATTTGAACACACAAGTCTAAAATGTGCTATTGCAAAACCCTTGTTCTATTTCCATGTGATGTTATAGCACTTCATCTGCATGAAAAGTACTTTTTCAGCACTTCTCAAAATGCTTTCACCCCTACCTGCATTCCTGTCACTGCAGGGCCACTCCCTCTCTCCACATGACTAGTAGGTGAGCCATTTTACATGTGTTAGTATGGTGTGGTGGCTGCAATGAATATTGGGTGAAGTGACCAGTCAATAAGAGTTCACTAGCCAGAAATGGGCAACGTTTCGTCGATTATGACTGAGCATATTCTTTGAGTCTGTGTTTGAATTTAAAAGATTGCACCGAGCATGGATTACATCAGCATTTCCTCTTTCACAAAAGGCCTAAAATATTCCCTTAACTCCCCCACCACTCATGGTGCAAACCATGTCTTTTGTGCCACTTATAGCTCTTTCAGTAACACCAATGTCAACAGGAAGAAAACGGGACGAAGCCAAGCAAGATGTCGTGTAAGAACTTAGAATTGAGTAAACCTTACTAGGAATTTGTATCATTAATCTTACAGGTTTTTCAAAGGGGCTACAAATTTATGGTGCAGAATTGTGAAAAATGTAAAATGGGAAATGTAAAAATCGAAGTTCACAGTAATGATTATAAAAAATAATTTCGTACCTGTGTTGTTATGATTCTAAGAAAAACATTAATTTTTGTAAGTAGTGGTACTCCATTTTCCATTATCAATAAAATATGAGTGCGGCTCATGTGAGAACATTAAAAGTACGACAAATTCAAAAGAGGACAAAAATTTTTATATTTATCAACAAGCTTTTCCAAACACCAAGGGCAAAGAGCCATGAGGGAACACAATACTACCACATTTATCACAATATAGCAATGAACAACCATCCTTACCACAACATGCGCATCCTGTGTCAGCAGCTAAACATATGGGATAACTTGCAGACTGTCAACAATGATCACACTTGAGGTGGCAAAGACCCGAACATAGAATCTATCCCAATATTCACACAAACATAATTAAAGTTAAGCTGGTGTTTGAGAAAGTCATTTAAAAAAATCTTACTCATCTTGTTAAATTCTTTTAGCTCATAATTTATTTTTTTAGGTGATTGTAATATATCAGTCTCATACATTTTCATGCATGACATGGGAAACTGTTTCCTCACATTTAGTGTACATACATTTTTTGCATCAAGACAAACATAGGATAGACAATCTGCACAACAGCAGCATATTTTATCATAACCAAATCATTGGTACATGACCCAAAGGACACTCCATCTTTTAGGTTGTGCAGTAATCAGGATTATCAAGTGCCAAAGGTGTACTATGAGTATCGTAACTCTAGGAAAATCTGCAATGGTGAAGGCAACTGCTGTGGTTAAGGCATGTTAATGACAGTGATTGCCATTGACTACTGATTGTAACAGTGGACAAATGGGTCATAATGTGGCAAAACATTCATTACTTCTGGCAATAACAATCAGAGTGTAACATTATCAAGAACAACCACCTTGCATGGGATACAGAAACAAATACTCCACAGCACATCACATGACATTAGGACAGGTGCAGGAACATTGTCATTGGACATTCAAAGCAAGGGGAAAGATCTCCTGGACTGATGAGTTGCAATACACACAGACAACAGGATGTGAGTACTTTGAAACTCTCATAAGATGATGAACATCACTCTGCCTACAGTGCACTTTTCTGGCAGTTGTTAGAGAACAGTTCCACAGCTGTTTTTTAAAGCACAGACAACCACTGCTTAACCCTTTTGCTGCTGTGGATGTCCATACATGTCCTACATTGCCATTACCCAGGTGCTGTGGACATGGGTTTTCCTAGAGCGCATCCTGAGCTGCTAACCTCACTTCTGCAGACAAGTTACTTCCTTATCTTGGGGGAATAAAAAAGTTCCAAGTATTTATCACGCAATGTATGCACCTCATTGCCTCCTATCGTTTGCAAAACACCTCTTTTTGGTATCTTAAATAATTTATGAGATATGATGATGGTAATGTCAACATGATTTGCAATGCACGAGGAAATGAATGGGTGTGTCACGTGTGACCAACTGTCACATATAAAGCCCATTGACTAGAGAATGAAATGAGGTCTTATTCTGCTCTCAATTTTAAATAAAATTTTGATATCTTATGTGCATTTCACTAACTGCAGTGTATGATCTAAAACCAACTATATAAAACATTTACACAATGATTATTTATCTCTGCAAACTCTGTAAAATTTTGTGCAATATTTTACTTAATTTGATGTAGCAAAGTTAAGTATGACAGCTAACAAAAAGAAATTCAGTTCTTTATTGAGCGAAGATATCAGACTAGAAGATTTGCAAAAAACAAATTTTTTCAGTTAATATTTTCAAAAAATCGGATCATAAGTATTTCATATCAGCCAGAATACTATAGCTCAGCACATGAACCGGCATTTGGTGAGCCATACAGCCACAGCAAAAGCTGCCCTCAGCAAGGAATGCAAACATCACATCTGCAGCAGTGAAAGGGTTAATAATACTCAAATTCATCAGTTGTGGTGATGAAGTCGTGCTATTTCATTTTCATCAAATCGATCTTTGAAATGATCTTCTCTACCACCTTTCATGGAAAATTTTATTGGCAATTCTATAGCTGATAGAGCATTTGTCTGTAAATAGACATTTTACAGTTATGTTGCCAAAACTAGAAGCAAGAATGAAAGACAGATAAATAAAGAAATAAAATATAAAACCTGTAGTCATAGACCGTCTATTTCCAGAACAATATGGGGCCATTTTTACTTTAGCAGATACAATATTGTACTCAGAACAATGCCTCCACGACAAAATGAGTATGACTGTTTAAAATGATTTCATATCACACTACCTTTCTTTCCAGTGTGGCCGCAGGAGCCAATGAACATACATCCTCCCCCTCTCATTACAGAACCTCCATCATGCTTTATTATTTTCCTTTGCCTGATACTCTACATATGTAAACATCGCATGTGGTGGTAATAGTATTAAAGTAGACTTACCAGACAGCTAATATGCTGCTGTTAGAGAGAGAGGTAGGGGGGGGGGGGGAGAGGGAGGGGGAGAGAGAGAGAGAGAGAGAGAGAGAGAGAGAGAGAGAGAGAGAATAACAACACACAAAACAAAAATAAAAGAGAAACCACTGAAATCTAAAATACTTTGACTTTTAGTAGTGATATCAAGTTTACTCACTTTTGCATCAGTTGTCATCCCCTTAAAAATAATAATCTTACAAGCATAACAATCAGCCAGACAAAAATTTTGCAAGAAAAAATGTTGGTTTGGTATTTATCTTCTCGATAACTAGATTTATGTGTAAGATATAACATCTGTGATTGATTACAGTGATGTCTTAATGTTTGTGCACACTCAAACAGTGTATCACCTTTTTACCTCTCAATAAACACGACACTGCACTGGTAATGCTGATGGTCACTCTCTAACTATTTGCAAAAATTTTTCTACTAAGAACCTCACTGTGTACTACTATATCATCTCCAACCAGCTTCAACAAGATACTAAGATGATGTACTAAATTATTTATATGTACTGGTGATAGCTGCACATACAGCACCACTGATGATTGCCAATGACACAATTATACCACATTTATCCGATTATTTCCCAAATTCATCATTCAAAAAATATGGGGTCATCTTATATTAGCAGATTAAACTACTGTTGCTGAGGTCAACATTTTTACACTGTTTAACAGGTTAATATAGGGTCATCTTATATTTACAGATGAAGCTTTAGCTACTGAGGTTCTGTACAAATTTATTTTGAACAATTCTGAAGGATAGGGGCATATAAAACAATACTTGGTTTTACTTGCGTTCGAATAAACTTGAGATTTCTTGATATGCTGAAGTGCCCGATACAGTGTCAACCTTGCTCGAACAATCACATGACACTTGACTCACGATGCTAGCGCAAAGGATTTATGAGATACTATGAACCAGCCACTACAAAACACTAATACCCTGCTTAAAAACTGGCAATTTTGTGAAACATAGGAGGAAATAACATTAAATTCTATCACCTTATAAACTTTTCTTGTATTTGAAAAGGTTTGCAATAAAAGTTGTTATAAATACATACCGGGTAATCAAAAAGTCAGTATAAATTTGAAAACTTAATAAACCTTGGAATAATGTAGATAGAGAGGTAAAAATTGACACACATGCTTGGAATGACATGCGATTTTATTAGAACGTCGGTGACTGCACATGACAATAGTATATAAAAGGAGCTGTAATGAGAGAGAGAAAATCAGATGCACCAGAATCAGATGCAGATGTACAAAATCCATCGGCATCGTGAACTGTTACCTGGCGATTTAGTGAAGCGGAGGGCATTTGCGGTGTGGGCATTTCAAAAGATGGCTGAAGATGACGATTGGTTGAGTAACGTGTTGTGGACCAACGAGGCTCATTTCACACTCCGAAGGTCTATCAACCCCCTACAACTGCAGAGTTTGGGCTACCGAAAATCCTAGAACTGTTGTGGAAATTCCATTGCACGACTAGAAAGTCACAACGTGGGTTGGATTTACCACATCTACTGTTATCGGGCCTTTTATTCTTCCAGAAAATGCACGATTCTAGTTTTGTAACTGCTACCGTGACGGGTGAGAAGTATGCCGATATGTTACAGAATCGCATCATCCCCAGCCTCGCTGCTAAACACCTTCTGGAACATACGATGTTTATGCAGGATGGCACTCGACCCCATATTGCTAGACGTGTGAAATATCTCTTGCGCACATTGTTTGGTGATGATCATGTGCTCAGCCGCCACTTTCGTCATGCTTGGCCTCCCAGGTCCCCAGACCTCAGTTCGTGCGATTATTGGCTTTGGGGTTACCTGAAGTCGCAAGTGTATCATGATTGACCGACATCTCTAGGGATGCTGAGAGACAACATCCGATGCCGATGCCAATGCCTCACCACAACTCCGGACATGCTTTACAGTGCTGTTGACAACATTATTCCTCGACTACAGCTATTGTTGAGGAATGATGGTGGACTCATTGATAATTTCCTGTAAAGGTCATCATCTTTGCTTTGTTTTATTTTGTTTGCTATTCTGATCAGATGAAGCGCCATCTGTCGGACATTTGTGAACTTTTGTATTTTTTTGGTTTTAATAAAACCCCATTCCATTCCAAGCATGTGTGTCAATTTGTACCTCTCTATCTACATTATCCGTGATTTATTCAGTTCTCAAATTTATACTAACTTTTTGATCACCCCGTACATTTATGCTGCTTTTTACCATACTTTACAGACTAAGACACATCTTAATTTTTAAGCAATTTTTAATAACATTTTTATTAGTAAACTGCAAATCGTCATCTGAACTTTCTTCTTCTTGCTCTTCATCGTCATCGCTGTCCTTTTCATATATAAGAGAGTCTTCACTGCTCTCAAGAGCATTACTTATGCCACACTTCTTGAAAGATTTAACAATAATGTCTTCTCTCACTCTAGACCACGACTGTTTTGTCCACTGACATGTTTGTTTGATTGTGGATCATTTTAAAGCTTCCTTTGGCATGAATTCATGTCGGGATTCATCCATCATCCATTCCTTTCTCATATACACTTTAAAAGTTTATATAGCGAGAAATCAAAAGGTTACCATTGTGAAGTAAGACCTTCCAGAATAATAGCAAGCTTTGTATTCTGTCTCAATTTTTCTTTCACAGAATTTTTCAAATAACTACTAAACTGATCTAACACATAAAGAGAATTCTCCTTCAATAAAGCACCTTTTCTTCTCTCCCATACTCTGTTAATCTATAATTTCAGACCAGCTTTTTCCATCCAACCCTTGTCATGCACATAAACACCACCTGGTGGTATTTTAGGGGGTTTTGGCATTGTTTTGTAACTGAAAATGGATTAAGTTTAGTACTGTCAGCACAGCAGGAAAGGACAACAGTGTGGTGCAATTTTTCCTGTCCACTTGTTTTTACAGTTACAGTTTTAGCATCTTTCTGCTACTCAGTACTTCAAATGTCAGAGTAACTTCGTCCATATTCACTATTTGGCTTAGTTCCATACTGATTTTCTTTCAATGTTTAATAATAAAGCAATGGAAAGAGAATTTTTTCTCTTCATACCCTTGTGACAATTGAGATATTTTGGTTTTGATTCACATGCTAAGTCCATGATGCTTTATAAACCCATAGCACCAACCAAATTCATCTATAAAGTCTGCTAAGTTCCACTGTAGCACTAGCTTGCTAGCATGTATTTGAACCATTTTCATACTAACTCCAATGCCATTTTGATGTTGTTATCAGTTTTAGAACAAGATGATGACACTCAGATGAAACGAGAAGAAAAATTAGTCCAGAATGAAAAGTCTAACAAATTAAATAAAGCATATTAATTAAACTAACTGCAAATGTTCTCGCAAGAATAAATTACACCAGAAAGACAAATTGTGGACACAGATGTCACCAGATCGCAGGATGAGCGAATGTTCAAGAATTGAACTGAACAGTGATACTTATCTTTTCTTTATGTATTAGTTGCTGTTGTTACATATGACCTGCACCCTGCACCATGTTTCACTGCTGCTGAAACACAGCATTACAGAAAGTTTGCATCAACTTTCAACAATAGCGTACATTTCCGCAGGAGATGGTAAAAGTCTAGATGGGGACCAATGGTATACTTAATGTGTTTTGTGGTGCAATGTGGTTGAGATCCCATGAGGTATGACGTGAACAAGTGTGGGTGTGTCAACTGCTGGTTCTACACGACCAATGTGAGCGTGGTGGGCATGTCAGTACATAAGCGAAATCTATGGTTTTTTCGCCAATGGAGATATAAGTTTCACTGCTGCCATGTTAGGATGACGAAGAGGAAGAGGATTATTATTATTATTATTATTATTATTATTAATAATAGTGATACCACCAATGACACACTAAGTAAACAAAAAAGGCAGTGAATCTAAAAACTGATGTAAACAATTCCCTTTTATTTATTTTATTTCTCCCTGTGTCATCAAAATGTAGACAATCAGTAAATGGCACAGATTTAGACTAGGGGCAATGTTAACTTTTCAGACAGATCCCTTACACCAATTAAAGCTTGAAATTTTTATTAGTCTTAATATGTTCTAAAATAAAATTTTCTCAAGGGGTCTCATAAAAAAGCTGAGTTATCATACATTCAAGGTCATCTTAATCTCCATCAAAGGGAAAAAACAAAGTAAATTAAGAGTTGTGTGTGCCGTTGACTATGAAGTCATTAGAATTGGAGCACAAGCTTGGATCTGGGAAATAAACTGACTGTGCCCTGTTCAAAAGAACCATACCAGCATTTGCCGTCATTTGCATAAACTGCAGAAAATTTAAATCTGCATGATCAGATGGCGATATGAACACCAGTGCTGCAGCCTATATGTGTCTCCTCACGCAACTAAGTGCCATGGGATCTGTTATCTCTGTTTCTCATTTACTACTGTCCATTTACTGTATAAAGATCATGCTTTAATATGGAATCATGAATTATTTAGAAACTGCATTCCCAACAAAGCATGTGAATATTATGGATCCATGCACATATACAGTCATCCAATCTCCTATTATTTCTGATTTTCTCAAGTTAGTTTTGCTGAGTGTTCAATTACATGCTTATTCCTTCTGCTTCTTCCTTAACAGTACCTCCACATTGTTTTCTCTATTCAGCAGTCACAACAATGAGTCAATCACCCACCTTCACACTTATGAACTAACTTTTTTAATTTGTTTTCTTGAGGGCCTGCAGTGTGACATGTCTTGTGGAGACATTATAGGTAGAGAAATCCAAATTTCTGCTGTGTATTCAGTGCTTTACTGGTTTGCAAAAGGCCTATTTTGGCCACAGTGACATTTTCTAGCTGTCTGTGAATAAGACACAATTTTGTTAACTTTGTTTCTATTCTTATGAATAATTATTGACAATATTAAGCGATTACAGAATAGTACTTACACCTAGCTGTTCTTGATGTCCGTGAAGCGGCAATTGGTGCTGTCTCTGTCTAATGATTTGGTTGTTATATCTCATAGGTTATGTGATTATATGATGGTGGCAGCTGTACAGCAATACCTCAATTTTTAATGTTGTTGCAGATGAGACTTTTTTGTTGGTTTTTGTTGGCTACAGCCTTTCTATTCTGTTTACAAGTTTTTGTAAGTTGACAACTTTATTTGATAGAAAATCAACAATATTATGTGGTTACAGTTTTGTTTTAATTTATTAATATATGAGTGATTTGATCCTTGCTGTTAATTTTATCTTCGCATGTAAAACATTATTGGCTGTAATAATTTTATCTTCGCGTGTAAAACATTATTGGCTGTGTTAATTTTATCTTCACATGTAAAACATTATTGGCTGTGTTTGTTTATCTGTTACCTATATTTTAGATGTCAATAAAATTGTTGAACTGTTTGTGTTTAACATCTATTTGTTCATTTAATAAGTCCTGTGAGTAGTTATATGAGTGCACGTAAATTTATATTTCTTTCAAGATATTCATGGTTCTGCCCTTCTGTATTATGTGTAATATTTGCTTTGCTTGTTCTATCTCTTCAACTTCATGCTTTTCTGTTTTCATGTGATTGAAGAAAACAGATGGATTTGTATCACTAATTCTGGTGTATTTTTGATATATCCAATTCCAAAATTTCTTTCGATTTGTCCTGCATGAAATTTAGGACAATCTTGACATTTGATTTAGTGTATGGATGAATTTGTGTGGACTGGTAATTTTGTTTTCCCTAAGTGAATTTGTGTTTCATTCAGTAGGTCAATCTTACTCCCATATTAATTACTTTTGAATACATTTTGGCAGCGAACAGTGATCAATGTTGTTACAAATATTTACTATCAAAAACAGTCTTGGTCACAATTTATTTATTCCAATGACCAGTTTCAACCACTACTGTGGTCATCTTCAGACCAATAAGTAACGACCTCCTCCTGGTGGTAAATCACATAAACACACACATTTCCATACTAGTGATTTACCACCAGAAGGAGGTTCTTACTTATTGGTCTGAAGATGACCACAGTAGTGGGCGAAACCGGTCACCGGAATAAATAAATTGTGATCAAGACTGTTTTTGATAGTAAAAATTACTCCCAAAATTTTCAGTAATGCATTTAATTTGTCAGATATATCTCCTATGTATGTTGTAAGTATGTATACGATTTTCTGTTCTACTGGTGATTCTTCTAGTAGTTTCATGTCTTTATGGGTATCACTGTATGCTAACTTGGTGGTTTGTTTGTACAGTTGAGTTGTCAGATTTGGGTTATAGTCATTTTGTTGTGCTATATATTGTAGAATTCCTGGTTCCTTCTGATTTCAGCTTATTCTAGTGGTAGATTGATTGGTCTTTTTATCATAGTATGGAAATGTGTGTGTTTATGTGCTTAGGGTGACTTGATTTTGCATTTATGTTGTTGTCTGTCATTGTGGATTTTCTGAAAATTTCGAAGTTGTGTGTGTGATTAATATTTTTGATTTTCTGGTGGAGAAAATGTATTGTTTTATTAGTCCCTGATTTGACAGTAAACTTCATTTTCAGATGTAGCTTGTTCAATGCTTGATGTATTTGTCGAATGTCTGTGTTGGTTCTGTCTATTAAGAGCAAAGTATCATTTCTAAGCCTGAATTTTTTTCTGGGGCATTTAATAAGATGTCTGCTACTGTGCTTGCAATGGTGCAACTCGTAGCTACTCCATTCTCTTGTATTTAAGAGTTTGTTGTTGAATTCAAAATAATTTTTTGCCAGTTTTAATTTTAGCAGTTCAGTGATGTCTTATATACGAACAATAAATGTTTTTTTCTGTATTGGAGTAGGTTCTGCTCTACAGTTTTTACGGTTTCCTGGACGGATATACAGGGTGTTTCAAAAATGACCGGTATATTTGAAACGGCAATAAAAACTAAACGAGCAGTGATACAAATACACCGTTTGTTGCAATATGCTTGGGACAACAGTACATTTTCAGGCGGACAAACTTTCGAAATTACAGTAGTTACAATTTTCAACAACAGATGGCGCTGCAAGTGATGTGAAAGATATAGAAGACAACGCAGTCTGTGGGTGCGCCATTCTGTACGTCGTCTTTCTGCTGTAAGCGTGTTCTGTTCACAACGTGCAAGTGTGCTGTGGACAACATGGTTTATTCCTTAGAACAGAGGATTTTTCTGGTGTTGGAATTCCACCGCCTACAACACAGTGTTGTTGCAACAAGACGAAGTTTTCAACGGAGGTTTAATGTAACCAAAGCGATACAATAAAGGATCTGTTTGAAAAATTTCAACGGACTGGGAACGTGACATATGAACGTGCTGGAAAGGTAAGGCGACCGCGTATGGCAACCACAGGGGGCAACGCGCACCTAGTGCAGCAGGTGATCCAACAGCGGCCTCGGGTTTGCGTTCGCCGTGTTGCAGCTGCGGTCCAAATGACGCCAACGTCCACGTATCATCTCATGCGCCAGAGTTTACACCTCTATTCGTACAAAATTCAAACGCGGCAACCCCTCAGCGCAGCTACCATTGCTGCACGAGAGACATTCCCTAACGATATAGTGCACAGGATTGATGACGGCGATATGCATGTGGGCAGCATTTGGTTTACTGACGAAGCTTATTTTTACCTGGACGGCTTCGTCAATAAACAGAACTGGCACATATGGGGAACCGAAAAGCCCCATGTTGCAGTCCCATCGTCCCTGCATCCTCAAAAAGTACTGGTCTGGGCCGCCATTTCTTCCAAAGGAATCATTGGCCCATTTTTCAAATCCAAAACGATTACTGCATCACGCTATCTGGACATTCTTTGTGAATTTGTGGCCTTAGACGACACTGCGAACACCTCGTGGTTTATGCAAGATGGTGCCTGGCCACGTCGCACGGCTGACGTCTTTAATTTCCTGAATGAATATTTCGATGATCGTGTGATTCCTTTGGGCTATCCGAAACATACAGGAGGCGGCGTGGATTGGCCTCCCTATTCGCCAGACATGAACCCCTGTGACTTCTTTCTGTGGGGACACTTGAAAGACCAGGTGTACCGCCAGAATCCAGAAACAATTGAACAGCTGAAGCAGTACATCTCATCTGCATGTGAAGCCATTCCGCCAGACACGTTGTCAAAGGTTTCGGGTAATTTCATTCAGAGACTACGCCATATTATTGCTACGCATGGTGGATATGTGGAAAATATCGTACTATAGAGTTTCCCAGACCGCAGCGCCATCTGTTGTTGACAATTGTAACTACTGTATTTCGAAAGTTTGTCTGCCTGAAAATGTACTGTTGTCCCAAGCATATTGCAACAAACGGTGTATTTCTATTGCTGCTCGCGTAGTTTGTATTGCCTTTTCAAATATACCGGTCATTTTTGAAACCCCCTGTATTTGTGTAAAGGATGGTGATGTCAAATGATACAAATTTACCATTTGCTCGAATTTTTATGTCTTATTTTGTTTGCCAGCATTCAAGAATTTTCGATTGTGAATTATTTGCTATATGTGCAATACCTTGTAAGCAGGTTGTTTACTTTTTTACTCATGAGGTAGGTGGAGCCATTTGTGCGGTTGATTAAAGGACATATAGGAATAAAATGTTGGGGATTTTAGGTTGATAATATAATTTTGTTCTTTTGTTCAAAGCTATATTTTTCTTTTTTTATCGTCTGTAAATATTGTTTTGTGAGATTTGGTGGCTTTTTTAGTATGAGCTGCAAATTTATTAGTAGGGTCCCAATTTTTTTTTTATGATATTATTAGCTGTCAGGAAACTGTTTACTTTGTTATGTAATCATTTTGGCTTATTATAACCAGTCTATTGCTTTTATGATTGTTGCATTGTTTGTGATGAGTTTGTGGTTTATTTGATTTAGTACAGTGTTTTATTTTGCTGGTCATATATATGTTTAAGGATTACGGTTTTTTTGTTCTGTTGAACACTTGTACTGTCATTGTGTTTTGGTGTTTTATTGTCATCTTCACTGAAGTAATTGTGACATACATAGGAAATATGTGTGACAATTTAAATGCATTACTGAAAAATACAAGAGTAAGATTAGCTTACCAAATCAAACATAATCGATAAACGCAAAGTTCACTCAGGGATAACAATATTACCAGTCCACACAAATTCAGGCGTGTACCAAATCCAGTGACAAGACTGCTGTAAATTTTATACAGGACAAACAGGAAGAAATCTTGAAATCAGATATCAAGAACACAGCAGAAGAAGTGATACAAATCCATCCAGTTTCATCATTCACACAAAAATAGAAAACCACAAAGCAAACCAGACAGAATGAGTAACGCGTGTATTACACATAACACTGAAGGAAATAACCATGAATTCTCTGAAGACTTACTCCAACAACATACATATGGGCAACAAAAGAAAACACACTACTCTATACTAAGTAGAATAAACCATGAACACATCATAAACAATGCAACAGCCAAAAAGCACATAAAGGTAATAGTATGATTGTATTAAACTGAAATGATCACATATCCAAAGTAACCAGTTTCTTTAAAACTAACAATATCACAAGAATCGAGAGTGGCCCTCCCAATAAATTTGCAGCACAGGCTTAAAAGGTCATCAAATCTCGCAACACAATATTTACAGATTATGAAAAAAGAGCGTATGTAGTTATGAACCCAAAGACACCAAAATTACATTGTTAACCTAAGATCCATAAAGAATTTATTACTATATGTCACATAGTCAGTTGCATAGGCAGCCCGACCTACCTCATTAGTAAAAAACTGAACAATATACATACAAAGTATTACACATATAACAAAAATCCACCATCAAAAATTCACAAACACAGCCAAACAAAATAAAAGATATAAAAATTCCAGCAAATGGGAAATTTGTATCATTTGACATCACCAACCACTACACAAATATAACGGTCCACGAAACGATAAGAACTGTAGAGCAAAACCTACTCCAAAATGGGAAAACATCTACTGTCAGTATATCCGACATTACTGAACTGCTTACATTAATATCAACAAAAAAATTATAGTGGACATCTTATTAAACACCTTAGAACAACAGTTTTTCAGAACCCCACACCAACAAGTAAATACACACATCCAAAAATGAAACTTACAATGGAATTAGATACTAATACAACAATAAATTTTCTAGACCGGAAAATCAAAAATATTAACACCGCACTCAACTTCAACATTTTTAGAAAATCCGTAATGATAGACAACATCATAAATGCAAAGCATGTCACCCTAAAGCAAATAAACACACACACACATTTCCATACTGTGATCAACAGATTAACCAACCAACCATTAGAACAAGCTGCAATGCAAAGAAACTAGCAGTTATACAGTTTACAGTACAACATAATGACTATAAACCAAACAATCACTCACATTAAAATAATAATAATAATAATAATAATAATAATAATAATAATAATAAAACCAAGTACACACACTGAAACACAAAGACATGAAACTTCTGAAATAATCACCGGTGACACACAAGATCTTATGCATACTTAGAACATACATCGGAAATATATCCAACAAATTAAATGCATTACTGAAAAATATGGAAGTAACATTTAGCCTACTGAACCAAACAAAATCTAAAAATAAAAATTCACTCAGGGAAAAAAACTACCAGTCCATACAAATTCCGCCATATACTAAATCATATGTCAAGATTGCAATAAATGTTATATGGGACAAACAGGAAAAAATTTTGGAATTAGGTACTAAGAACACACCAGAAACTGATACAAATCCATCCTTTTTCATAAATCACTTAAAAACAGAAAGCCACAAAGTAGAACAGAATGAGCTATGCAAATAAATATTACACATAGTACCAAAGGAAAGAACCGTGAATAACATAGAAGAAATACAAATTTATATGCACACATTTAACTATCAAATGGCAGATTAAACGAACAAACTGAGCATAAATACAAACACTATACTGACAATTTTATTGACTTTTAAATATAGATAATGGATAAACGTATACTGCCAATAACATTTTATAAACAAAAATAAAATTATTAGCAAATATCAAATCACTATTACATAAAACTCATAGGTCAATAAATCAATACAAAATTGTAAACATATAACATCACTGGTGTTCTGTCAAAAAACAACCACCAGAAAAAAGGACATAGCCAACAAAAAAGTCTCTTCTACAACAATATTAATGATTGTGATATGGCAGTATAGCTGCCACAACCTTGCAATCACCTCACCTATGAGACTTCACAACCAAATCATTACACAGTAACATAACTAGATGATGTTTTGTGGATGTCAAGGACAGCTAGGCATAAGTTATATTGTGTAAACACCAAATTTTGTCAATAATTATACTTGAGAATAGAAACTAAGATTAATGAGACCATGTATTATTCGCAGGTAGCTAAAATAGGCCTTTCGCAAACCAATAAAGCATGAAATATGTAGCAGCAATTTGGATTTCTCTATTTATAATGTTTTTATGAATTCAGATCTTGTCTTTCAACATCAACTGTGTGTTTCTATCTTAAGATTTCTTTCCACATTTATGAATTTAGTTTATATTCAGCTTTTATTTCCTGAGGGATGGCACGAGCGAGGGCACGAGTGAGCGCGAGCGCGTGCGCGCGTGCACACCCACCCGCCCACCCACCCACCCGCGCGCACACACACACACACACACACACACACACACACACACACAGTTAACTGTTCACAGATCTAATTCCCACCTTTTCAGGTACATTTGTTCTGTCCTCTTTTTGGAATAATGAACCTAAAATTCTACAAGACCTTGCCCACATTTGGTAATTTTTGCCTTTATTCTGTGGGTGCTCCACACTAGTACAACCCAAGTACGGTATTTTCTAAAAACCATTTTTTCCACTACATCACTTTTATAACGATTAATCACTTCTTTATATTAAAAGACACTATCACAAAATAAATTTCTGTTTTGTTTGAACATACAAAGTTATGTTCCTCTGCAACTTTTTGTGTGACACTATTGCATTGTACTATTTACGTTTGGTAACATAAAGAATTGGACCTTTTTCTGCTTAGTGCTTGAAGAAGGCCTGAATTCTGTAAATAATGTCCCTTGCTTGTTTATGGAGTATTTGTCATTGCAATCAAAACCACTGACTACATGTAAGAGGTTTATTCATTAAATAACTCACTACAGTCATGTTTAAGTTTGCATTGATACTGATCTTCAAAGCAACTAACCTCAAGCTGGCTGTCCATCAGTTACACATAACAAGTCCTAACTTGTCAGCATTTGCTCCTTCCTCTGACTTTAGTCAAAGTCTTATATGATTATTCAATTTTGAATAAATTTCACCTGAATCTCATCACATTTACCAATTATGGTTCCATTCTTTTAAAGCTCAAGGATTTCAATAAGATGATGAACAAAGAGTTAGGCTACCTTTGCAGTAATAATGGCAAAATGTAATTATTATTTGAATATTCATAAAACACAAACCTCAACTTCATTGACACACAATATGTCAACAAGGTCGTAAATCTCTGGAGGAAGGCTGGAACTGGCTGGTGCTACATTCAGGATGGAAATTCCTGTAGAGAGAAGTGTACACAGTTAGGCTGTTTTACTGAATAACATTTCTCTATCTAGGATCCAGCCAGGAGTAGAACCGTTGAATCCAGATAGTTAAGAAGAATATGAAGCCCCCTAGGACACATTCATCGGCGTACGCCATCTAAAAATCAGAATAGTTAACTTGATGAATTGAGTTTAGAGTGCACAATGTTAAGTACTCCAAGAGGTCCAAAATCAAACTGAACCACATTAGTAATCAAAGCAGGGACATACTACTGTGTTGAGTTAACATATTTATCTCTGACTGTCACAGATACTGTAACTGCTAAACTGATTGTTCTCTGAGAGACTGAATGGCAAAATTTTCCAAGGTAGGTGTTATAAAACCTTCATGTGCATACAAATAATGGTAGAAAACCTAGGTGACAGACAGCCCAAACAGAAATTTTGCACTATAAGAATCTGGCCTCCATATAGACTAAGTGGAACTGGGACTTGAACACAAAATCTAGTTGCCAATTAGAAACATACCATCCTATAGCAACACATTAAGAATTTATAGATAAGAACAGTGAGCTGGCTGGCCAGTTTTCAGTAAAACTGTAATACAAAGTATCAGCTGCTCCCCATTTCTTTGCATTCAGTTATTTAAAATATGTAGTTTCAGAGGTATATTCCGGTAAAAAAAACAGGTTCCCTTTCTGGGAAATTAAACCCAGCTTTTGTTGGTCACTCATCCCGGCACTGCAATACAGTAGTGTAGTTAATGTGAAGTTGATATGTGAGTATTAGAAAAATAGAAAATTGAGAAGTCATCCACAAACATAAAGTATTGCACCAGACTCATTTCCAAAAACTACATATAAAGTAACATTTCACAACAAAGAATCACAGTAAAATGGGAAAACAATCATGGAAGTCTCTTACATACAACTGATGGATGGGGCAATGAGTTGTAAGGATTAAAAATATGCACACAGATTGTGGTCAATTATGTCCTCTTGGATCTTCCCTTGTCAAATGTTAAGGGTAGTAGTGGTGATAGGGGTGTTGTTGTTGTTGTTGTTGTTGTTGGTGGTGGTGGTGGTGGTGTCCGCAGCAGAGTACGTGCATCACAGCCTGTTGCACTCAACTCATTTCCTCTTGATCCAGCTGCAGCAGCATGCTTGTCAAATGTATCAAGTGTAACTGGTAAGTGCAGATCACTGACAGAAGACTGCAAGACTAGGCATGCAGAAGGTAAAACATAATTATATTTGTTAATGATAATGATGATGAAAGGAAATGGGGAAAACCCAGTGCTGTCATATAGCCAATTCCTCTTACAAAGCATTGAGGAAGTGATCGAACTTAATGTCATCATCAACAATGTCATCTGCTTTCAATTCAGAAGAGAATACAGGGATATACTGAATTTAATGCAGGACTTTGGTGCAGAGCCTAGCAATTATAAAATGTATGCCACCAACTCACCTCTCATTATCGACTAAATGTATTGATAGAAATCCTTCCCTTACAAGGATTTGTACTGGCTAGGCCTGAATAGAGAATGGCATCAGTAGAGTGCTTCGTGTCCTCAGCTGTGGATGCAGATGATATAAATGTGCATGAAAACTATTAAAATGAGCACAATATTGTTGTTTTGAGAATGGATCATAACACTCTTTCTGTTGGGACTTTGCATGTAACACAAAATGTTATTAATTCTTTGAATGTCAAGGTAAAGATCTACTGTTAGCACCCTCCCCCCCCCCCCCTCCCCCAGTGCTTCAGAAGGTGACAATGATGTTCTTGCTGCTACACTGATTAAAAGTGAAGACAGAATGGAAAATACACAGTACACTGAAGTGACTGCACCTGAAATTCTACAGCCATTACCACATCCATTTCACAAGGTGCCTAGACCAAAAGACGTAAGATATGCAACCAATGGAATCTTCTACAACTGAGTATTTCAATTTATTTTCACTACAGCATTACTTTAACTAATTGTCACTGAAACAAATCACTCATTACTCAGTTTATATATACACATACTGCTACTTTGTCCAGCCCATACGAAAATGGAAGAATATCACAACAGCCAAGGTAAGGGGTATTACAGCATGCTGACTGAATATGGGACTCAACGGAAGACATACACTGTTTTCGTACCATTTAACACTTTCCCATGGTTTGGTAAAATGTATTCCCCTACAAAACACAAGTCTTAAGTGATACACAACTGCATACTGGGCAGATAAAGAACTGCATACATTGGGCAGACTGTACTGTACAATCAAATAATATTACAAATTTTACTTTTCTTGTGTCACTTTACAAAGAAATTTGTAAAATAAATTTTATGGACATTAATTAGCTTTCCCTGAATCATGTGTACTGTTAATTGTATAAAATCAAATTCACATTATTTTGTAAAACACTTTTTGTCACTTATAATCAATTTAAAGTGAAGATGTATGACAATCAGGGAACACCATAATAACTGCATACTTATGTGGGTTAAGTTGTATTTTTTTCATTTTTAAAAAATTGAATGCAGTATGACAAGTGACAATTTAAACAAAACTCTGACAGTAAAAAAACAACATTTTTAGCTTTCACCACTCAAAATGGTTGATTGCAAAAAGGTTAAAACAAGCAGCATTGTTTTTTTAAACTGTGGACCGAGGGGCTTCAAACAACACACTAAATACAGTCTAACTCTGGAAGCATACACTGAGACAAATACAAAGCAACTTGTATGATAACAATGCTCTACACAAAGCTGTCTTTTATAAAATATTTTCAATATTCTTGCCATATCAGAGTTGAGTAAAATCCCAAGCTTATGATTTTCCCACCAGCATTGTCATATGTAACTGACAGTACTGACTACAACTGTTATGTCCTTTAACAACCAGTAATTAGTTGACAAATATCATCATCACCATGGCATTAAGAACCCAAGACACATTTCTATGCTGCCAGAGACAAATGCAATATTTGCAATGGGAGGACATTAGTAATGCCACCACTCAAGTCAGGATTTATACAATACACTGAGCATTATTTTATGCTTGTGTATGTAGCTCTCACTTTCAGGAGAGTCAGTTTTACAATTTGTTTCTACAGGAACTCAGGTTAATTAATCTCATTTCTACCACTTACAGTACACATGAATATTTGGACTCTGATACAATATTGTTATGATGTGGAGAGATAGCTAACACTTGGTTCAAGAATCACGAAAGAAGGTTGTATACATGGAAGAAGCCTGGAGATACTGACAGGTTTCATATAGATTATATAATGGTAAGACAAAGATTTAGGAACCAGGATTTAAATTGTAAGACATTTCCAGGGGCAGATGTGGATTCTGACCACAATCTATTGGTTATGACCTGTGGATTAAAATTGAAGAAACTACAAAAAGGTAGGAATTTAAGGAGATGGGACCTGGATAAACTGACTAAACCAGAGGTTGTGCAGGGTTTCAGGGACAGCATAAGGGAACAATTGACAGGAATGGGGGAAAGAAATACAGTAGAAGAAGAATGGGTAGCTTTGAGGGATGAAGTAGTGACGGCAGCAGAGGATCAAGTAGGTAAAAACGAGGGCAAGAGAAAATCCTTGGGTGACAGAAGAAATACTGAATTTAATTGATGAAAGGAGAAAATATAAAAATGCAGTAAATGAAGCAGGCAAAAAGGAATACAAACGTCTCAAAAATGAGATCAACAGGAAGTGCAAAATGGCTAAGCAGGGATGGCTAGAGGACAAATGTAAGGATTCAGAGGCTTATCTCACTAAGGGTAAGATAGATACTGCCTACAGGAAAATTAAAGAGACCTTTGGAGAAAAGAGAACCACTTGCATGAATGTCAAGAGCTAGGATTGAAACCCAGTTCTAAGCAAATAAGGGGAAGCAGAAAGGTGGAAGGAGTATATAGAGGGTCTATACAAGGGCAATGTTCTTGAGGACAATATTATGGAAATGGAAGAGGATGTAGATGAAGATGAAATGGGAGATACGATACTGCTGAAGAGTTGGACAGAATACTGAAAGACCTGAGTCGAAACAAGGCCGCGGGAGTAGACAACATTCCATTAGAACTACTGACAGCCTTGGGAGAGGCAGTCCTGACGAAACTCTACCATCTGGTGAGCAAAATGTATGAAACAGGCGAAATACCCTCAGACTTCAAGAAGAATATAATAATTCCAATCCCAAAGAAAGTAGGTGTTGACAAATATGAGAATTACCGAACTATGAGTTTAATAAGTTACGGCTGCAAAATACTAATGCAGATTCTTTACAGATGAATGGAAAAACTAGTAGAAGCCGACCTCGGGGAAGATCAGTTTGGATTCCGTAGAAATGTTGGAACACACGAGGCAATACTGACCCTACAACTTATCTTAGAAGCTAGATTAAGAAAAGGCAAACCTACGTTTCTAGCATTTGTAGACTTAGAGAAAGCTTTTGACAATGCTGACTGGAATACGCTCTTTCAAATTCTGAAGGTGGCAGGGTTAAAATACAGGGAGCGAAAGGCTATTTACAATTTGTACAGAAACCAGAGGGCCATGAAAGGGAAGCAGTGGTTGGGAATGGAGTGAGACAAGGTTGTAGTCTCTCCACGATGTTATTGAATGTGTATATTGAGCAAGCAGTGAAGGAAAGAAAAGAAAAATTCGGAGTAGGTATTAAAATCCACGGAGAAGAAATAAAGACTTTGAGGTTCGCCAATGACATTGTAGTTCTGTCAGAGACAGCAAAGGACTTGGAAGAGCAGTTGTATGGAATGGATAGTGTCTTGAAAGGAGGGTATAAGATGAACATCAACAAAAGCAAAACGAGGATAATGGAATGTAGTCGAATTAAGTCAAGTGATGCTGAGGGAATTAGATTAGGAAATGAGACACTTAAAGTAGTAAAGGAATTTTGCTATTTGGGAGCAAAATAACTGATGATGGTCGAAGTAGAGAGGATATAAAATGTAGACTAGCAATGGCAAGGAAAATGTTTCTGAAGAAGAGAAATTTGTTAACATTGAGAATAGATTTAAGTGGCAGGAAGACATTTCTGAAAGTATTTGTATGGAGTGTAGCCATGTATGGAAGTGAAACATGGACGATAAATAGTTTGGACAAGAAGAGAATAGAAGCTTTTGAAATGTGGCGCTACGAAAGAATGCTGAAGATTAGATAGGTAGATCATATAACTAATGATGAAGTATTGAATAGGATTGGGGAGAAGAGAAGTTTGTGGCACAACTTGACTAGAAGAAGGGATCGGTTGGGAGGACATGTGTTGAGGCATCAAGGGATCACCAATTTAGTATTGGAGGGCAGTGTGGAGGGTAAAAATCACAGAGGGAGACCAAGAGATGAATACACTAAGCAAATTCAGAAGGATGTAGGTTGTAGTAGGTACTGGGAGATGAAGAAGCTTGCACGGGGTAGAGTAGCATGGAGAGCTGTATCAAACCAGTCTCAGGACTGAATACCACCACACACAATGTGGAGAGCTGTTTTAGGTGTTCTCTGTGACTTAAATTACTCGTCAACAACATTCATACTTTTGTGAGTACAACGGAATGGCTGGTACAGAAATTCATGCCTCCTAATTAATGGACATGTGCACTTTAGCCCACTCTGCCTGAAAAGTCCTCAGGTACTCTGAAAATAAATTCCTCTTGTATTATTCAGTCACTGCTGAACTGTAACTTAGCAGCAGAACAATGCTGTTCAACTGAGCAATGGACAGAAAAGATGTTCTTAAGAAATGGGCACACATTCTACAGTGGAGTACATTAGTTATGTGGTCTACCCAATGCTGCATACTACTTCAGTGTTCTCATAAATTCAACTGGTTGCCAACAATTAATTTGTCTTGCTGTGAATTAACAGTTTGCTGTTTTCATCTGATGTATCTTTTGTGTTAACTTCATTGGTAAACTAGAGAATTATAAGAACTGTCTAATGTATATACATACAGACTTGGTATAGGAAATCACCAGTCTCTTCACACACCGAGTTCCTGACTCAGCTTTTCTCACCATTAAGAATTGTGGTTATGCCATATTGCCTGATTTAACATATGTTTTTCCACTGTCGAATCAAGGGGGCAGTACAGATGAATGTACAGGAAACACTGATAGAGTATTGTTATGAACACAGTTTGTAGAGTTGTGTTAGCCAGAAAATCAGCACCACCAGAAATAAAAAGAACTGTGCCATTTGCACTGCAAAAGACATAATGCTGTCCTGTGTGGCTCAGTCAGCAGGTAGTTGCCCAACAGCCTGCCTGATGCCCTGTTAATGGATTTATTTGAGTTTATAAGTTCCATTTAGGTTTTGTGAGCAAGTGGGAGACCATAAGCATCTATTCAAAACAGAGCCCTGGACGCTGAAGTGTGTAATCTTCTATAACACAATTCATTCCTTTAAGTATGCCAAAGGGCTGGTGGCAGTGATAAGCTATCAGCTCAGAAAAGCTGAATTTTCCAGGAACATGGATAGAACAACCAGAGCACCACTATGTGGTAGCTGAAGCTTCAGTAATGGCATGGATAACATAGGTACAACTGTGTAGATGGAGTTTATCAGTGTGATCAACATTTGCCATTCTGGGCACTGGGAGGGCTATAATGATTTATTTACAATATTTATATAGCTTGCATACATTCTGCTCTGTTTTATTGGATGGACATATAAACATGTTAACAGCTGCAATCTATTTGTACACTGTAGTAAAACAACCCCTGTCTCTTATTGTTTACTGCTGACTCACTGTTTAGGGCAAATTTTGAAAAGGGTGGAGGAGGTGGGAGAAGTTTTATTTCATTCTTTAAAATGCAGTTTTGTATGAAAAACCATATGATGAGTTTACAATGGAATATAAAACGTGCTAGGAGTATGCTACTATTGCTTACATTGAACTTATAACATACTTGGCGACAGTACACCGAAATGTCTTTTGTTGTATTTGAGAGTGCACCAGTAATATATTGCCATTAAATTGACACCAAAGTCAGCTGTAGCTAAGTACAGCTGTAACAAGTATCAGTCTCAAAAGTTCTACAGCACAACTAAATATAACTGAATTTTTTGAGCCTCAAACATGCAAAGCTAAAAATGAGGTTAAAGTAAATTTATTGCACAAACAAATAAAGGCTTAAAACATAAAATTAATGCTCTTCTGATTTGTTTAGATGCATTGCACTCTAGAAGTTGTACAGATAACATTGTCTGACCACTGATAAAGCAGTACTGGTTATGAAAGTACTTCACTTAGCATCCAGCTAAAGCAGGTCAGATACGAGGAAAGGCGGAGATGCTACTTACATTATGAAGGGGTACGAATATAAAACATTCCTATTACTAAATTTTGCAGTGATCACAAAACTCAAACTTATGCTACAGAAGCAGATATTTATCAAAAGATAACAGTAATAATCACAATATGCAGTGCTCCATCTTGTTATTTTGAACTGTTAATGAAACAACTTGAGGCATTATTAAACTTTTTATGTCATAAACAGAATGAGATAATACTAATTGGAGCTTTAAATTTTATGGAGCACACCTATTCTGTAGTTTTAGTTGAGTCCCTTGCCATTTCACTTGATCTCAGACCCACCACACAGTCACAACAAGAGGTTGATGAGAACCACCAGCACTGCTCCCAGTGTGTCACATCATGATGCTCAATTTCTGACAGTATTGACAACAACTCAACAACTAGCATGGCACATAACTTAAATAATGGAAGTGGAAATAGCAGATTAGATTAATAACTGAAAAAAGGAATTGAGCAATTCAAGAATATTTCAACGTACTGATCAGAAAGATGTACACAAAACACTTTGTGTTAGCGAAAAAAATACAATTCTTTCTATAAAATCATGAGACAGCATTGCTGGCTATCACTTACCTTCATGAGGCAAAATATTAAGTACTTCATACTGCCAGTATGTTACCAGGCACATAAAAATGTACATGGCAAGAAAGAGAGAGAGAGAGAGAGAGAGAGAGAGAGAGAGAGAGAGAAGGGAGGGGGGAGGGGAGAGGGGGTTGGGGGGAGTTAAAGAGGGCAGGTCAATCAGACCCCAAGATGAGAGACACCCATCTGATGTGAGGACAAGGGGACACAAAGCTCTTTCTCTTTGCCTATTACATTCTTTCTTAGGAGCACTAAACATTTGGCTTCCTGAAAGCAAATAATTACCACTAAGTATCACAGTTCTGATTTTTTGAAGGGAATTTTCCTTTTGATATAATGTATTCTGTAACACCATTCATAACTGTTGTTCTAAAAATTAACCCATATATGCAAATTATGTATTCCCAAACACTTGGTTAAAAATGAATTTTAAATATCATGCAACACTTTACTTAACATAAACACTGATTGTAAGTTCAAATCACATTAAAAATTGAATTGTAAAATTTTAACAGTCACCAAATCATCAAAATGTATATACTTTTGACCAAAAATAAAATCGTATAGGAAAGATAAGAAGTCTTTGGACTACAATAAAAAATGTGACAGAAAAAATGAATCTGGGAAATGGTGAAAATTCTTTTAATGTAAATAATGAACTCATGAAAGATAACTATAAAACTGCAGAAACTTAACTTTGTTCTGACATTAGCACACAATTTAGGTTTCAACAATTCATCACTGGTTTGTTTACAGCATTCAAGAAAAGTGCTCCAAACTGCATTTGACAAAAATCAACTACACCCAACATCTGGCTGATCTACCTTGCATGCCTGCTGACAAGCAGCCGGCAGTCAACAGTTACAAGTGGGCAAGGGTGGAGAAACAGATGACATGTGAGCAGTTGGGCAGCTGGGTTGGAGCCTTTGCAACAGTTCTGCATTGGCCAAACACATACAGACAGGAGTGGCCATGTGGTTTGCATGTGTGCAGAATGTGTCTAATAAGGTCGCCTGGTGGGTAGCATGTACTAGCTGCACCTGCCCCTGAAGGAACTGAAGAGAGCCCAGAAATTCTTGCATTCTCATGCAGTACCATTGGAACAACGTACCCTACATGTTCAAAGAAGTTTTCAGCATCTTCAAAAATAAATGTTTATGTGGTTACAATGAAGTCAGTAGTAAAGTTCAGTAGTTCAACTGAGCCTCGTAGTATATTAAGTGACCTGTGTAATGATTTTTTGCCTATTTCCTCAAACTGACTTACACAAGCTGCTTTCCCGCACTCATTTTGATGGCCTTGGCTTTTTCTGGTGGTGATGACCCTGGATGCTTCCACTGGAGACACTGTCATTTTGATTCTGCGTCGAAGTGATGACACCACAACTCACATCCACCCACCACTCATCCCAGGAACGCATTCCCTTCCTGAGCATAGTGCTGCAGATGAGCAAGACATTGGGCCATTCGACATGCTTCCTGGTGTGGTCGAAGACTGTGGGGCATCCATTGGGCACACACTTTGCGCCTGTGCAGTTGTTCCTTCATGATGGTGTAAACACTACAGACACTCAATCCGACCACAGCGGCATCCACCAACTGGACGCTGTCATCGGTAATGCAGTGTGGTGCTCCAGATCATGCATCATCAGCTAACAACACCCGTTCTTCCCTGAAACGCTTGTGCCACACCTTGTGACCCTTGCAAGGGGCATGCAGTGTTCACTGTACACTTGTGATATTCATCGATAAATTTCTATTCCTCCAACTCCTTCCATTGTCAGAAAACGAACAACACCTCTTCTTTTGACACCTCCATGTCACTGTTTACAATGTGACTGGCAGCGTTGGGCGATTGATGCCTGCTGCTGCTAGCTCTGTATAGTCATGTGACATGCACGCGTGCCCTCCTAGTGACAGGCTGTGAAATTTCACACTCTGGTCAGAACCACACCTCGTTACACACACCACGATATTACACTCCTGTCATCGGTTCGCTCATTCCAGACTCCGGCTTGTTTCTTTTTGAACGTCCCTTACAGGTGATATATTAGAATTAATAAGCCAGAAATTACTATAATGAGAATATTTTGCAACTTGACTAACACTTTTTATTGTTTAATACGCGCACGCGCGCGCGCGTGCACACACACACACACACACACACACACACACACACACACACACACACACACACACTTCTGGCAAGCCGGAGTCTGGAATGAGCGAACCGATGACAGGAGTGTAATATCGTGGTGTGTGTAACGAGGTGTGGCTCTGACCAGAGTGTGGAATTTCACAGCCAATGGAGGAAGAATGCCTAGGCAGTCAGTAAACAAAGGAGTGATTGAAGAAACAGTTAACGACACTCGAAAATAAGTATGTGAAAGTGTATAACCTAAATAAATGGTAAAGGAGGTACTATACAGAGAGCTATGAGGAAATTTGGAAGAAAGGTTGGAATATATTTTAAAGAAGTACAAGTAATGGGTGCACTTGTAAATGGATATGTTTGTTTGTGCACCAATGAAATGCACGATAGTGCAATGTAATCATATATAAACACTTGTGGTCAGCTAACTGTCAAGTTCGGCAGCAAGAATCACCAGTGAAGAATGTGTCAGAAATAGCACTGGAATTAAATGTACAGAAAGGGACCGTCACCATGAGAGCATGGTGGGCCGTTACTACATTGGTGTTTGAACTGAGCAACAGAGGGTGGACAGTGTGTGTTTTGAAGGTAGGTACTACAAAGGAGAAAAAAAATGGACATATTAAAGAATAAAGAATGAACAAATGAGGTGTAGTTAAGTAAATAAGACAGTAACAAAGGTGAAAGGAAATTGAATCAAAGAGATCTGAATTGGCATTGCCACACTGCTGTCATGGACTGTGGTGGCACTGTGATGCTTTAGCTAGGTGAAAATATACTATGATGTCGGTTAATGCTACAATGGCAAGTAGAAACATGTAATAAAATCATGAAACCAGACACACTATACAAACTAGGTACTGTTGCTGCTGCTGGCTACAGCTCGTTCCAAAGGTTACTGCCCCTGTGCTGCTATACTTTTGTTATTGTTGTTGTTATCACTGGCAGTCGGACGACTTGTTTCATGCAACTCTCCATGTCACTCTATTGTGTGCATGCCTATTCACCTCTGCAGTACTACTGCAACTTACCTAAAGTGGAGAATCCTTGGTCTCCAATAACAAAATATGCCCCAAATGATGTCACATTTATTTATTGTCAGTGTAACTACTGTTTAAGATCAGCTACTGCAACTGAGAACAACAACTCGAACTGAAGTTTTTGCTGACATGAATCTACTAAAAAGTGTGACAACATAATGGGAGTTGTGGTGTTTATGCCACATTGTGGGCCATGATTTATTGTATCATATATAATTGCTTACACTGCTGTACTGATGTGAGCCAATAGGAATGAGAAGTTGCTCACTCCACAAGTTGCAGATGATGATGTCATATGGACAGGCAGGGAGTGTGGAACAGCTATGAGCATATGACACATCGTTCTGGAGTTCCAACAGATAATGGGGAATACTGTGTCAGATTTGGCACCAAACTGAATAACTTCCAGTATTCATACTTACTGTTTAAATGAGCAATAAACTTTTCTGACAAAGCTGAACACTTTACCCACACTGCTTTTTTCCCCCTAAGGGAAGTCTTTCCGCTCCTGGGATTGGAATGACTCCTTGACTCCTTACCCTCTCCCTTAAAACCCACTTCCTTTCATCTTTCCCTCTCCTTCCTGTGGAAGCAACCATTGGTTGCGAAAGCTAATAATTCTGTGTGTGTGTTTGTGGATTTGTTCATTGAGCCTGTCTGCCGGCGCTTTCCCGCTTGGTAAGTCTTGGAATCTTTGTTTTTAATATAACTACAATTTCAATTATCCAAAATTGTCCTGCAATAATTAGTAAGACATTCAATTTAATGTTATGTGTGATCGTCAGACTTACCCAACCAATCACAAAAGTGTGCCCTGTGCACACAGGTGGGAAAGAATTAGGACAGCTCATCCAGTACAGTATTGCCATCAAGAGTGTGAATATAGGAGGGTAATCCAAAAACTAAGGTCTCCTATTTTTTATAAGTACATAGACCTGTTTATTTCTACAATGGTTTACATCAGTTTACAGCTTGAACATTTAGCTATTTTTCGACATAATCACCATTTCTGTCGATGCATTTTTGTAGATGGTGTGGCAGTTTTTGTATGCCCAAATATAGCAGCTCACTGCCATGCAGTTCAGAAAGTTATGAACCTCTTCTTTCACCTTGTCATTGGTGCTGAATCGCTTTCCGGCCAAATATACTTTTATCCTAGGGAACAGATGATAGTCAATTGGCACTAAGTCAGGACTATAGGGTGGGGGGTGGGTGATTATGTTCCACTGGAACTGTTGCAGGAGAGCAACAGTTTGCCAAGCGATGTGTTGGCGAGCATTGTCATGGCCCATTTGAATTTTTTCAGAGTCTCACAGCACCTGTCAGCATTAATTGTGGTCCCAATGATTCAGATCCGACAATGAGGCGAAAGAGAGGTTCATAACTTTCTGAACAGCATGGCGGCAAGTTGGTATGACATGGGCATACAAAAACTGCCATAGCGTCTAAAAAAATGCATCGACAGAAATGGTCACTGTATCGAAAAACAGCTAAATGTTCAAGCTGTAAACTGATGTAAACCATTGTAGAAATAAACAGGTCTATATACTAATAAAAAAATCGGAGACCTTACTTTTGGGATTACCCTCATATATGCTAACATTTATGCTGAATAATGGAACATTTAGCACTGAAGAAATATGGGAACACCGACACTATGTATTGTTTTGTGAATGTTATAGTACTTGACAGTTTATAATCAGTCTCTGTGACTGTTACTGTGATTAGTTAAGTTATTTCAGAGTGGCTCTCAGGAAATTCATTTTCCTAATTTTGATTTAAATTAATACATGAGGTGGCATCCCATGTATTGAGACTTTATTATGGCACTGTATATTATTCCCAAAACGACACCAAAATTCCTTAGATTGCATGTTATAAAATATAGCTGAGGGAGAAGAACTTCAATAGGACAGCAAGACAACTTTAGGACAAGCAACGGTAAGCACGTCTCCTCCCGTTTTTTTTTTTTTTTTTGTTTTTTTTTTGCATTAAAAATGTTACAACAGAAGAATGGAAGAAGGAGAATATATTAAGAAGAATGCAGAAAATGAACAGACAGGCAGTGAAAATGCTAATGGTAATGGTTTGCTGATGTTTCTACATCAACATTCTCAGCAGAATAACTCTCGTTGCCCTTAGTGACGATGCACGGGTCAGAACAAGAACAGAAAACATTACTAAGATTCAGATGTGTATCGTAGAGTACGTCTCACGGAAGACCATTAACCAAATGTTCCTGATTTAAGGCCATTCCTGTATGGAAAGTTTTATAAGTTTTCTTTCTCTCAATCAAGGCATGAATTTTGATTCCATGACTTTACACGATGAAAGCTAGGACTACTAAGTTCAGCAATAATATAGTTGAATGTCCTCTCACCACCTGCCATAACCGAGAAATATGAGATTCTGCATCCAATTTATCATCCATTCTATATAAATCTTACAGCAAATCAAAAATATTAGTTCATCATCATCTTGCTCTCGAAGGATTAGCATGTTGTCTATCCTGAAATCACAAACAAAATCATTCCCATTTTTTTTTCAGGTCTTCCAACGTCTCTTTTCCCATTCAGCCTGTATTTCAGGATCTTCTGAGGAATTCTGTGACCTGGTCTTCTCATGAGGTGTTGTCTCCAGTCTGCACGATATTTCTGAATTTTTTCCATTCACGCTGAAAATATTTAATTCGGTTATAATATCTTAATTTCCAATCATATTTATTCTTGTGCAATACTTCATCTTTCTTAGGAACCTCATCTCTGCTGTTTGAATTTATTTATTTTGGTAACCCAGCTTTCGCTTCTGTAGGATAACACAGGGACCACCGTTACTTTACAGAACTTCACGATGGTTTCTTTTTGTACTTTATGGTATAATGTTCTGCCAATGGTACCACAGACAGCTTGGAACCTGTGTATTTTATTTTCAATATCAGAGTCAAAATAAAAACTTGAAGCAAAGCATAAATATGAAATTTGAGACACTTGTTCTGGAACTGAACTGTCCAAAATAATTTTTGATCTGACTTCATGTTTTCCTAGGAATGCCATTATTTTTGCATTGTTGCTAGAAATTTCATTTAGCTGTGTACTGGTCTTTGGAGGTCATCACCATTCTTTTGAACAATAACGATGACATCAGCGAACCAAAATACATTCAGGTATTCATCATTCATTATCTTAGTTAATTAGTTTGGATCTTCCTTGGATCATTTTGCACAATAAACCACAATGACGTGGAATGAGTCATTATAGATTCACGTAGCAAATTAATTTGTAAATATGGTTACATTCTGAACACTTATAAGTCTTTCTTTCTTTTTTCAGAGCCACCACATTTTACACATTACAGTAATTGAAATTCTTCTATGAAATAGGAGTTGTCAAGGAGAAACTTTGCGAGTGAGACAGTTCGCAGAAAACTAGTCAATGAAACATTTAAAATCTTTGTTTGCCTTTTCTTCTACTAAAAACTACTCCACAGTGCAATGCTGAATTATAGAGATTCCTGAGGTAAAGGAAGCCTTCAAAATATATCAAGCACACTATAAGGACTTACTCTCACAGACCAGGAGCAACTATGTTGCAAATAAGCTTCAAAACTCACAAACATAACTGCTGGCATCTGGGCAGTCATAAACAGTTTTAGAACCTGCAATGACAAATCCTGTATGGACTTTACTATTAACCACAAGGGTATGCTTATAAAAGACCAACTGGAAATTGCAAATATTTTTAATGAATATTTTTCTTCTGTAGGGGAAGCCATAAACGGCAAACATAAAAACCCGCACTATAGTTTTAAAGGTAATACATGTGACCATAGTATATATCTAGCCCCACAAACTGTGCAGAAATAATGGGCATAATTTGCTCTCTAAAACCCTCTAATTCAGCTGGGCATGATGGCCTAAATACTAATATTGTAAAAGCCTGTAGCCAAAATGTTTCTGTACCTCTGCCTGCAGCAGTCAACAATATAATAGAATCAGGCACCTTTCCAGACAGACTCAAAATAGCACAGGTAACACCCATTTTTAAGAAAGGTGACAACAACAAAATAGAAAACTACAGACCAGTCTCAATCCTTCCTGTCTTTTCCAAAATAGTTGAGAAAGTTACATACAACAAGATTATAAACTTTCTTAACAAACAAAACCTCATGTTCGAAAATCAAAATGGATTCCTCAAAGGTAAATCAACTAGCACTGCAGCTGCTCAACTAATTGAAGAAGTGATAGGGGGTATCGAAAGCAAGGAACATGTGGCAGGTGTATACCTAGACCTGGAAAAAGCCTTTGATTGTGTGAATGTTGACATCCTATTAGACAAGCTATGGAAAATGGGCATTAGAGGCGTTGCTTATGACCTAATAAAGTGTTATATGAGCAATAGAAAACAATTTGTTCTACTTAAAACGGAAAGTGGTGTCTACAAATCTGAGATCACTTGCATAAAATATGGTGAGCCCCAGGGCTCGGTGTTGGGCCCCCTTCTGTTCTTGATCTATGTAAATGATATTAAATACTGTACTATAAATTCCAAAATTGTTCTGTATGCCGATGACACGTCCATTGTATGTAAAAAGGAATCATGTAATGAACTAGAGGCTCAGTGCAATAATGTGACAAAAGAAATTGTTCAGTTTTTTAATGAAAGCCATTTAAATGTAAGAACCAGTAAAACATGTTTGATGGAGTTTAACAAAAGTAGTTTGAATACTGAAATTAAATTATACATGGGCAACGAATTGGTAAAGAAAGAGTCTAGTGTAAAATTCCTTGGCATACCAATCCAAAGCAATCTGAAATGGGACACACATATTGACTCCCTAGCAACTAAGTTGTCAAAAAATATATTTGCAATCAGTACTATTAACAAGTTCTGTAGAGACACCGTAGTCCTAAAGACTTTTCTCCTCTCACTTGAACTATGGTATTGAAATTTGGGGGGCCAACAACCAAAGCTAATCTAGATAAGCTACTCATTCTTCAAAAAAAGGGTGTGAGAATAATCTGTGGAGCAAAATATAGGGAATCTTGTCGCAACTTGTTTCCAAAAACAGAGGTGTTAACTGTTATAAACACATACATTCTAAAAGCCATATTGCTTGTGAAAAGACTGCACCCAAACACTTATTCAGATTTCCACCAGTACAATACTAGAAATAAAGAAAGATTTTACATTGGCAGCCACAGAACAGTGCTTTACGAAAGGGGGCCTCAGTACGCAGGTATAAAAGTAGCTAATGCACTGCCTAGTGCAGTCATGGCTCTTCCTACAATTAAACTGAAACATCAACTTAAGAAATTTTTAGTAAAACACCCTTTCTACTCATTAGAAGAGTACCATATTTATATGAAGAACAACAAATGCTTTGTGAAATTATGTGAATAGAAATAAGTAAACATCTTATTGTAATTTTGTTGTAAATTAATGACGTATTCAGAAGAATGTGTCTTGCGTATTGTACAAATAACTTTAATCATTACCGTTTCTTTGTACATGTGCAGTGTACCATTCGATGTTGAATAAAGCTATTATTATTATTACATTATTATTATTATTATTAGTTAATAACTGAACAATGGTAACTCTAGGGAGGAATATCAACAGTGTTGGAAAAGACAGATTGCTACTCACAATAAAGAAAACACTTCAATGTCTGCAACTTGATGTGTCTTCTTTATGGGATAGACATTTACCACAATAAAAACAAATAAGAGTATTGGTATGTATATGTTCTTAGAGGTTATGTTTCTGACTGCAACATAGTTTATTCATTTGCCTTATCCACTTCATAATACGATTAATCAATGAAAGTTATGAGTACAGATTAATGTAGTATGTGAAAATAGGGCAAAATAATGTAGTGAATTGCTGTGGGTCATTTCAAACCTGGTGATAATGAGGGTCAAAGGCATGTAAGTGACATCCTTGAAGGCAGAGGGGTGTAGATTATGGGTAAAAACATTACTGTGGACGACATGCTGAATTTAATTTTCAATGATGGTGTACACACATACAACTTCATTAATAACCACTATATATGGGTGGTCACTGTAGACAATGTAACAAATGAACAAAGAATTTTAAATCTGATACAAATATTGAAGCTCTTTTCCCTCAGAATCATGAATGTCACTTGCATTCCATTGCTTCTATACAACTCAGTTTCAAAGCAAAAGAAAACACGGCTCAATCTTTGTCTGTATTCCATCAAAATAAGTCTTCCTGCTATAACAAACAGTATAAAAACAAACAGAAAGGGCCATTCCATTTGATTCATTTACACATACAGTACTTAAGAAATAAATTGCACTTGCTGAAAGCTTTCACAGTACACAAGGTTTGGCAATAAGTGACCCTAAAACAAAATGAGATAAGTTATTTTAAATCAGATGACTATTCTCCAGTAAGCAGTAACTGTAGACAGCATCAGAAAGGGGGTTAGTTATATCTTTATGACAACAAAAAAAGCTTATTTCCTGACCAATACTGCAGAGTAAGTTCACTTGATTTAGCTAGCACTGTGACACAATATGAGTGCTCCATGAACACCACAATGAAACATAGTGATAGGTGTCTATTGGCCACTGAATGGAGAGTTGGATCTTTCTTCAACATCCTCATTAAGATAATTGGCCAAGTTGGACACTGTGTGTGTGTGTGTGTGTGTGTGTGTGTGTGTGTGTGTGTGTGTGTGTGTGTGTGTGTTGGGAAGTTGGACACAATGACCAAACAATACTTAAACATTGACACAAATTCTTATAATAAATTACTACATATATTTAATTCATATAATCTTGCAAATTTAATAACTTCAGATAGCCAAACCAATAGATTCAACTTCCAGTAGGATAGAATTAGCGAACATGAAGATGACAGACTTAAGTTTAGTAACCAAGAATTCCACTTATTTAATCATTATTGCCAACAAATTAATTACTTAAATGTGGATCCTCCAGAAACTGCTAAATTAATTCAGCAGAAATGAAGCCTAAGCACTGCAAACATTAATCACCAGAGACCTGAACTTCGGCGAATACCTTTTGTATGTTTCTGTCATTTCATAATATAGATTCCTTATCACCAAAATAAATGCTTTTTGTTGTTTTTCTGATTAGCATTTATACCTTTATTAAGTGTCACCTGAAAATGAGGTAACAGTAGGAAACTGTTATAATTATCGCTAGTGTTTACTTGGCTTCTATCGGATCACTTATCCTTCAAAAGAAACAATGAGTGCCAAAAATAAAACATGGTTTCACTATTGTTCAAAATTTCTCTCACTTTCAGTTTTCATTGTCATGTTGCGCAAAGTAGTTAGTAACATGTCGAAATTCAGTTTTTCTTTAGACAGTGAATTACACAGTTAATTTAATATTTTTGGATCTGATGAATTTTCTACTGTCAGTAAACCACATCCAAGCAAAATACGTGAGCGTTCACTGAACTATGAAAAGAAATAATTCATTTCTCAGCATACCAGAACTATATACAATGATATACAATGATGAAGTTTTCTTTGCTTCCGATAGCAATTGCAACACTGACTCAAAAAATCGTGACTTCCATTCAACTAATGTGAAGCTTTTATTGACACTGGAATCTATTTGTGGAAACTACGGAATCCTACATTGAGACAATTTTTAGAGAATATATGAACAAATTTGTGCCCAGTGAATCAGTTTGCAAAAATGTTACTTAAGTGAATGTTACGATAAAGTAATTGAGAAATCATTAAAGATGAGGTAAAAAATAAAAAGTAATCGATTTCAATTGAATGAGTCAAGTGATCCTATTGGTCATTTGATTGCCAATGTCATTGTTGGGCCATTTGATCCTTCAGAAGGAAAATCCTGCTTACAACAGTGTGTCAGGAAAAAGCCAATAATTCAATTATTACACAATTATTTATTTATTCATTGCAGTTAACATGGCCTGAAGAAATTTAATATGAAAATATATTACCTTCCATCTCAGATATTGTACCATGCATAAGAAAGGCTGGGCTAACTTTAAGACTGCTATTACCAAGCAAACTTTATTCCCAGGCGCTGACAAACTGATTTCCACTTTTCATAAGATTTTTGTGAAAGCCGAGACACGGATTCTGATGTTTAAAGACTTTGCTTCAGATATTTCTCTGCCTCCTCAACATATCTTAATGGGATGGGGGACATGGATTTCAATGACAGTTTACTATGTTCCAGTTTCCTGAGCATAGCTAAGATGGTCATCAATCTGGATGATGAAGCATCTTCAGGATGATGTAGCATCTTCAATCAAAGCAATAAACGAACTTCTTGAAGCTTTGGAAGTAAGAAACAACTTAACTTTCATTCCAGGCAAGACTGGTTTCTTATTGAACAGCAGAGATGTGCCAGCTTCAAGAAATAGGGCAGCAAAAATTGTGGATGATTTAGTACAAAGATTGGAGAGTGTTCCAGGGAAACGAGGTTCATCAGTTAAGAGGAAAGAGAAAAAGAGGTTTTTCGAAAAATTCTGCTTTTGGCAAACCTTGAAACACTTCAAGAATTCTACAACATAACAATTCTGTTGCAGTAGAAATGGACCCAACATTGCTCCAATTAACTCTGTAATTGATGGACTGAACTGAGGACTTTTTGGTAGAGAGGACACAGCATGTTATCTCGGATGGAGGGTTATTGTCAGATGTACAAGTAACTTAGGGTGTGCCCCAGGGAAATGTGTTGGGACCCTTGGTGTTCATATTGTATATTAATGACCTTGCAGACAATATTAATAGTAAAATAAGGATTTTTGTAAATGATGCAGTTACCTACAATGAAGCACTATCTGAAAGAAGCTGCATAAATATTCAGTCAGGTCTTGATAAGATTTCAAATTGGTGCAGAGAGTGACAACTTGCTCTAAAGGTTCAGAAATGTAAAAATTTTGCACTTCACAAAACGTAAAACTGTAGTATCCTCCGACTATAATATCACTGAGTCATTGTTGGAGTCTGCCAACTCATACAAATATGCGAGTGTAAGGAATGATCACAAAGGTTCAGTTATAGGTAAAGCAGATAGACTTCGGTTTACTGGCAGCATACTGGGGAGGTGCAATCAGTCTACAAGGGTAATTGTTTCCAAAATCACCAGTGGGACTGGTTCTAGAATATTGCTCAAGTGTGTGGGGCTGGCAGGTATTGAACGTATACAGAGAGGGGCAGCACGAATGGTCACAGATTTGTTTAATCTGTGGGAGAGTGTCACAGAGGTATGGAAGGAACTGAACTGGAAGACTCTTGAAGACAGACATTAACTATCCTGAGAAAGCCTATTTATAAAGTTTCAGGAACTGCTTTAAATGATTACTGTAGAAATGTGCTGCAACTCCCTACATATTGCCCACATACGGATCATGAAGGATAAGAATAGAATAATTACTACATGCACAGATGTACTCAATCATTCTTCCTGTACTCCATTTGTGAATGGAACAGGAAGAAACCCTAATAACTGGTACAATGAGATGTACCCTTTGCCGTGCACCTCACAGTGGTTTGCAGAGTGCAGATGTAGATGTGGGTATATGGTCTGGGCTATAGGGATACCTGTCGTGATGCTCTTATACAAAAGAAATACCTAATTGTATTTATATAAGAAACAAACATAGGTATTACAGACAAAAACCGAAATCAAAAGTAACACAGCATAGTCCATAAATGAGTGCCTCAATATAGTACAACTAATTGCCAGAATCCATAAGGGCACATACTGGGCTCACATTTAAAACAAAGGTAAAATCAGTCCTTTTAAATAAATGTCTGCATTCATTAAAAGAATATATGCTAAATATATGATGTATTTAACTTTCTAGGTAAATATAATATGTATTAAAACTCTGTACACAAGTGTGATATGTGTTAAACCTTTAAATACAATACGATGTTTACAAAAGACATAATTTGATGACTACATGCAAAAAGAAATGTAAATAGAGAAAATACTGTTATTTCATCATACATTTTACAAAATGCTTTCCAAGATTAAAAAAAAATAGTGGAGCAATTAACTGAGGAGATCTGTAAAATGAACAATACCTTGCAATGAACTTATCTAATAAGTCAAACTGCCACTAGCACAATACAAGATTTTATTGTAACAAGAAAAATGAAAGGAAACCAAACAATACAAGATTAAGTCTGAAATTTCTACAGAACTAGAGCCCTTTAATTTGTGTTCTCGGGAGAATGTTGGAACATGTATTTCACAAATATGGGATGAGAGGGACACTTAACACTTCTCAAGAGATGTGGAGAAAAACATATAGGAAGAGGCAACTATATCAAGGAAAAAACAAATGGTTCATGACAGAAGGAAAAAAAGCATTGTGACAAAATATACCTGTATTTTACACAAAAAAGATCCATCATGAGGAAATTTCTAAATCTTACCCGGATTTCCTTGCATGAGCTGAAGCGTATGCATTGTAGTCTTAAGAGGTGTCTCCATTTGGAAAAGGACAATCTTAGCATTTATAATCATTTCCTTGGCGTTATTTACGTCTTGTTCATCAAGATATGTATTAGCTCCAGGTACAATCACTATCTGGTTTTCTCCTGCAGAACAAAGGCACATGAATATTCCATTTACAATTGATATGGATTTCAAATTGTTTAAGAGATACAATTACGTATGTTGCAATAAAAAAGTAACTACTAAGATATGGGCATCACATTCTCTTGAGTTAGGGTTTTTTCTGTCAAATAGACACCTGCACCAACATACAGAACCAATTCATGTTCTAACAGAATAAATATGTGGAGTTATCTTCCTAAGATACTTGTGGAACACACAACTGCACCAATAAACAGAAATTCCCCAGACAACTAGGTTCTGGAGTTTTGTCCAAAGTACTTAATGAGAAACAGGTGGGAGAATAACTATTTATTAGTCACATGCATTGGCTATATGTCAGAACTAAAGAACTCACATTCACTACTGCTTAATTTGTAACACAATAATTAATTTATCGTTAACTTTGAAACCAAGTTTACCTTGGCTTCATAGTTACAAGAACGAGAGAGAGAGAGAGAGAGAGAGAGAGAGAGAGAGAGAAACCACTGAATTAAGGAATAAAAAATTAATTTATGAATACTAACAAAACTTAAATGAAATAAAGAAATTTGAGATGGGTAGTGAAAAGCCTCTTGTTGAACATTTTAGATTTTGAGCAATTTAAATTTCTATGTTCTATTAGCAAAAAAAGAGCGGATTTCTATCTCTAAATTTGAGTTATGACACGTTGGATAATAGTAATGAAAAGTAGGTGTTTTTGAGATAATGCAATTTAAAGTTTCACTTTAATATCACCGTTTCACTTTATTATCATTGTTTAATTTAATATATTTAAAGATAAATTATGCATCAGTTAAGCTTAAAATGTTCTTTGTAAAATGGTACAGACTTTTTTAAGTTGATAGTGCACATTACATTGTTAACACCTGCAGTAGACACCAGAAAGCATCGTGAGAGGCGCACATCGGCACGGCGCATCACGGACAATAGTTGCGGCAAGCAGAGTCCCGTCCCACCAGAGGGCATGTGAGAATTCAACCGTGACCTCTGCCGGCGGAACAACAACTCAGGCAGCACGGGCCGTGCCCAGTCATTTCACATTGGACATGTCTAGCAGACAGTTCCCGGTCTACGCTATGTGAAGTGCGCCAGAAAACGTGAACCGTGTTACTACACAATTGGCGACAATTAGGGTCGTTCTTTCGCGTATTGCGTCGTCGTTCCGGTTTCGCAGCTTATCCACGGCATGGAGCACTTAGTGCGGGTTTTGGTTGAGCAGCAGATGGAGCTCATGGCAACCATGAAACAAGTGCTTCTGGTGTTGCTCTCCACACAGTCTGCTCCAGTGCCGTTCCCTCCTCCCTTTCCTCCGTATCACGAGACGGCGGAGGATTGGGACACATATGAACATTGCCTTCGGCAGCATTTCCAGGCGTTTCATGTTGCCAATGCGGAGGTATGTCATGCTCTTTTCTTGTCTTGGATATCTCCCTTGCTGTATCAAGTCTTGCGGCAGATAGCGCAGTTGGAGGAACCCTCGTCCTTGTCTTTTGACTCATTGTGTTCATTGCTGTCTTCATATTATCACAGGCGCATGCATGTTGTGGCAGCTAGGGTTGAGTTCTATCAATGCAAGAAACAGCCCCATCAGTCTTACTGGGCATGGGCCGCTACCCTGCACGGTCTTAGTCGCAAGTGTCATTTTGTCACGGAGCAGTCGCGAGAGTCGTATGGTTATGGTGCGCGACGTCATTGTTCATTCGGCCCCTGATAGGGAGGTCCAGCAACGGGCCCTGCAGTTGGAGGACCCTTCCCTTCAGGAAGTCCTGTCCATTGCTCAATCGTATGAACTCTCTCACGCCGCAGGTCAACAGTTGGAAGCGTGATGTGACATCCTTGTGGTTCAGGGTGGCGCGGCCGCGTCCACTGTGTCCGGCATGGACGCTGTGCGTGCGGTGCAATCCGGCCGTTACGGCTGCTCACGTATGGCGCGTAAAGAGAGTTCTGGCCGCCGGCCCCTGTTACTGTC